>NC_133822.1:13590296-15990296 GCF_047830755.1 Zonotrichia albicollis
TTCCTGTTCTGTACTTGAATGACAACAGCTCTATGTTTATTAACACAGAATAAATATCACATAAAAATATAACACATTGTAAAAACATAAAGACTGTTTCAACTGCTAAAATAAACTAATTGCTGTTAAAGTGTTTTTTTCCCAAAGAAAGGTCAAAGCAATAGAAAGATCCTGAAGTGTTGATAACTTATCACAGAAATTAAATAGATTTTGTCACAAGTCTCCTTTCTCCTTGGTCTGTTAATGCAGCATACACACAGTACACCATACACGCCACTGAAAAGGCAGAATAATTTACACATCAAATATATTATAACTAGCAGAAATTAATGAGACAGTTTTATGTCTTCTCTTTGAAAAACAGCAGTTGTACTATGCAGTTATTTATAATGGACTGAGAAATTGCTTTTGTTTACTGATTTTAACCTTCACACTCATCAGTATTGCTAACATCAGAATTTTAAGAACAATTTCTTTGCTGTGATTCTTGATTTACAGAATTTTCTTCATTTGCTGAAGACAAATCAAGTATCCTTTATCTGTCAATCAATCTGCCACAAAACTCTCATTATCTGCAGGCAGCCAAATAAATACACTAAAAATAAATATTCAGGCTAAAACTTTATTCAAATTTATACATAAACCTTCATCTCAGGAAACAAACAGCTAAATAGATCCTACTGAGGTAGATATTAGAATTACATACAAGCATAGGAATATCTTCTATAAGAGCAACTTATATCTCAGGTGCTAAGTTATATGTAAGTATGCATTTGATAGTGGGTATGTAATTAGTAATCTCTTGACTGATTAAAACCATCTATTAAAATAAACACAAATCAGATACAACCTAATTATCTTTTAATATTTGTACATCCTTCTGCTGTCTAGCAGAATATTTATTGAATGGAATTTTCATTTAGGCTGTCAAGATAAATAAATGGGCAGTTTGGCAAGGGGGGTATAAATAATTATACAGTGGTGTATAATGAACACTTTATGAAAGCTCAAAATCATAATTTATTTAATTAGTTCTATAAAGCTATATTTCTGCGTTTATACAGAAATGCTCCATAGTATCTATGAATATGTATTTTATGCATATTTTATGTGTTAACGAACCACACAACGTATGGCTCAAATCACAATCTGCTCCTGTCAGCTTTGGCTCCTGTGAAACAGCTACACAGAAGAGAAGTTCAGTCTGGGGTTTAACTCCCCTGTTATTCTAAATACCTGTGAAACATGTAATAGAAGCTCATGACCTTAAAAAAGAGTGAGAAAGAGAAATGTGCTCTAAACCCAGGTATGGATTTTACAGAAGTTCTGAGGGAGTGCCACCATTTTCTTGTGTGGTTTTGCCCCAGAGCCAGCATCCAGGACCTGGGACACACCTGCCCATGGGGGAAGCAGATGGGGATGAGCTCCACGAGCTGAGCTGGCCAAGCAAGGGCCAGGGCTCCTCCACTCATGATCTGATTCTCTCCTCTTGCCTGTATAACCATCACCCTCAGGTTTTTTCTTTTATCTTCCCAAGCAGTCACTATCTGTCACTGCTTTTACTGCTCTTTTTTTTTTACCTGATGGGCTGCTGAGGGAAGAAAAACGTCAAAGAGCACTCAGCTAAATTTTCCAGGAGCAAAGGAAGCTCTGCAGGAGATGGTGCTCACCAGCATTGCCCCAGCTACCTTGTCAGTCTTGTTCAGCATCCAGGAGGCTGCTGAATACGTTGGACTATTATGTGGGTTTGCAGAGGGCTTGAACAGATTAAAGACAGAATTGAAACCATCAGACTCATTTTCTCTTGGGTTCAACCCAACATTTGAATTCAAGTCTTTAGGAAAAAAACCCCTTAAGTACAATTTACATATTGTGTCATCTCTTTCCCAAATTAAAGGCTTTACACTTGTGGTGGAAGTCTACATACTTCCACTATTAAGGACTGAATTTCACAAGTGTTTATTTTGTTATTCCCAAAAGGTAAAAAATGTGGAATGTACACATAATGAGTTTTAAAACCATCTGGATTAAGCTCTCCCTAAACTGGAGATCCTCTGGATTATGTAATTACTCTTTTATGAATTCCAGATTAAATTTGTTCTCTGTTTAATTTTAATTTACATTTAAATAATGTATAAAATAAGAGGAAGTTAACTTGCTATGCAAAATTTGTAACTAAAAGGGCCAAATGAAAGCCACTTGTAGGATATTTGCCCTTGTTACCATGGAAGCATCAACTGTAGGTCCAGAACTGAAGCACCATTCGATTTTGTTTAAAGGGGATTAAATGCATGTGGAACATTTAGTGTGTCCTTGTGCAAATTACAACACTGAAATGTTAACTAATTTGTAAGGAAAAGTTAATTTAGAGAATAAGTTCTTTGACAAATCTGATAAACATAATTTAGCAAAGTTTACTCCCAGATCACCTACACAATAGAACATACGACACAGGCACTTGAATGAAGCCTCTTCACAACAGTTGCTGTTGCCCATTGTTTGCAACTGGAATGGGACCATCAGCCTGACATAAGTAAACTGCTGTATTCCTAAATAAACAAGCCCTGCCTGTTGCCAAATGGAAAGAAGCCAGGTTCTGTTCAGGGACTGTGGTGATCCCAAGAGAACAAAACCCAAAAAACCCACAAATATTTTAATTTAGTCTGGCACTACCTTATTCACTGGCTGTAATTGTTAAGCTATTGCTCTGCAAGAATAGGGCAAAATGAAAATTGGCTGGATGTATTCCTGAATCTCAGCATTCTTGGATTTACTTTCAATCTAATCTTCACTCTGAATTTGTTGTGCTTCTGAAGTTTTTCTACTGGATAGTTATGGAATCACTGGTTTTTCCCCATTTTCAAGGCCCTGCATGGCTCATCCTCACCTGCCTCCACCATTTCCCACATGCTTCATCTTCTGGGCCACTTTTCCTTGGCTGTCAATGATTGTCAGCCAAGGACATGTGCTGGCGAGACAACCCACCTTGCAGGTCCTTGCCCATTCTCCCCACTGCTCTTGTCAAATGCCCACATGATTTCCTTCAGACACTTGCTTAATGCTCTCTTCAGCAAGCCTTATCAATGATTGCTCTGAAGAGTGCACTGATGACCAGGACGAGCATTCTCCCCTCCTGCAGCATTTCCTTTTACTCCCACTGATTCCCATCCCCAGCTTATTCCCTGTTTTATAAATGGATGGCAATGTCCTGGCGCACAGGCTCTCTTTTGGGTTTGTGGATGGAGAGGCAGCAATGGTAAATTCCTTGATAAGGAATCTTTGATGCTACATTGGTATCACATGTACAAAAAATACATTTTCACTCTAAAATTGTTGTTGTCTATGAATATTTTCAGTTTATCGCTACAGTTCTTAGCCAAATTGTCTACAAGACCCTGCAAGTTTTACTAATTCATATGAGATTTCTACAACATATTATGAAGACATTAGTTAATGGGAGAGAAACCAATGCATGGCTTTAGATGCTTAGACACTTCTTAGATTTTATGTTCTTTTAGGAAAGCCTCTTGATCATGAGATGCAGAATTGTTTAAATTATGACTGCTCAAAACCATCAGTCAGCAAAAGCAGGAAAGTCAGATTTGGAGAAGCAGGTCCTTTACAACTGAATCTCTTTAAGGTTTCATAAGAAAATAAGGGCCTGAGGTGAATCTGGGATCCTACATCATGTAACATGTCTGAACAATCTCCATATTTCTAAAGACTTGCATGCAAGCACCACATAAGGAGACATCAGCTACCCTCAGTGTGACCTGTTGGCCAGGAGGATCTGGAGATCTCCAGTCCACCCTGAAATGGGAACCAGCACAAGCCTCAACCACATCAGCCTCTGCCACAGCTGCAGCTAAGCACACAGGCCTGAAGATTTTTAGAAACTCAAAAGACAAATATTAGGAATGTAAACAGAAGCACTGAAGTTCATCCTAGCCAGCTTCTGTCCCTGTTGTTCAAGTCAAACTTGTGAATCAATAAATACCTCTTGGCTTTACAGTATGGGATTTCTTTACTTGGAGAGTGAAACAGAGGGCAACTAAATGATACAACTGTGCCATTCGGCAAAGCATCAACAGGAAACACTAGTGTGAAATTCCTCAGTGTAACAGATTTTTGGCTGAGGTCTTGCATATCATCTTCCTGAGGTTCATTCCTGTGCTCCCATGAAAATGTTGTTCACCTCTATGCCTTTAAAGCACTCACAGTCATCTTTACCATCATTTAATTAGCTTTTTATCAGTGACGAACACCGATGCTCTTCTTCATATTATCTCCCCTGGGCCTAATGGCCCTGATGATTCTTTCAGACAGCTGTAGCCTCACAATTTATTTTTTGGCGACATTTCTTGCATTGGAATGAATGTGTTGGGCATTTGGGCAGTGCCAGCTTGCAAAGGGCTGACAGCAGATGGAAAGAAATCTGCCCAGTATGCCTTCACCTCTACACAAGCAGAGGGCCATCAATTTCCCCCATTAAGGAGTTGTCACGCAGCCCACCCAGCTGGAGGAGCATCTCTGATAGCCAGGCTGGCTGGCGTATGCTGTTCAAATACAAAATGCACTTTAAAAAGAAACGAAAATATCGTTTGTCGGCAAATTGAAAATGCGTGGCGTTGACCGCAGCCAATTTTTTAATGACTGCAATATTTTAAGTGATTATTTTTGCCACTTCAGATTGCTCCTTAGAGAGGAGAGGTTTTTTAATTAAAATCTAGGCAATGCAAACAGATGAGATATGAGAAGCAGAGGAACAAGAAGAAAGATGAAGAAAATTAATTGAAGCAACATTGTCAATGGAGCTGTAAATTAGATATTGTGTCTTTCTGGAAATGAGTCATGCAGGTTTTAGAAATTTTAAAATTTTGACATGATAGCAGGTACAAGGCTAGATTAAGTCCTGATAAAATCATACTTTGGATGCAATATGTCAGTCAGCAAAGGTGCAGTTACAGAATTCAGGGACAACTTCAAATTCTAAATTCTATGAATTTGGCTGCTAATGCTCCTGGCCTGAAATTCCTTCTTTAACCAAAGTAAAGAACCAATGTGATTAGAATACATTCCCATGAGAAAACCAGAGCTTTAGTCTTTCCCATGTGCTAAATTTTTACATAATTTAATGTAGGCTACGGAACAAAAACCTTGGCTGCACAAGCAGACCAGGAGCACAGAGGGTTATAGTGCACCTTCCTTTTCCAAAACAATGGGATGAAACTCATCCTGTGATGCAGCAAGAAACATTTCATAAAGTGTGTTTGCACTCATCATTTCCGATTGTAGATTGTTATTCAAAGGCTAATGCTCCAAACACTTTGCCTGTTTATGAGTGATTCATATGATTTGTGTGGTTCTTGGTTTTCTAGGACATTTCATGATGTTTGTACAACATCGATTGCCCCGGCAATGACCGGTTTCCTTAATGACTCATTTAACTGGAATGATCTGAGCTATTCCTCCATGCCCTGGGAACTACTGATGTTTGGAGCACTCTGCCCTGAGCATTATCTGCTCCTCTGAAAGCAATGGTGTGCATTTAGACCACTGTAAAATCAGAGTGAGAAATAATCAAGCAAAGTTGTTTCTACTCTTTGGCATCTAATGAGTCAATTCTTGTTATTTCTATTGACGTGCATCTCACAGTGACCTGTGAAGATCAAATTCTTTCCTTCTAGGAGGCAGGAAGACCCCCTGTGCTTGGACACCAGCTCAGAGCTGATGCTGGCTCCCTGCCATCCCTCTCAACACTTCCAAGCCACGGGGAACTGGCATGGAGAAAGGTGTGGGTTCAGCCTTGCTGCCCAACACAACTCTCAGCTGCCCAAATGACTCACAGCACTACAGCCAACCACCTGCCAGCTCTAATGAACTCCTAGGCATTGTATCTAAGTATTCTTATTTTAGTTACAAGTCTGTTTATTAGGGAATAAAAAAAAGGCAAGAGCAATTCCACCCATGGGCTGGGGCACAAATGCCTCCTCATGGGCACAGCTCAGAATGGCCAAAATCTAAAGGCAGCTGGTAGACAGGTTTTGTGCACCCTGCACTGCTTTCTTCAACTCTCCTCCCCTCTCACACTCCTCGTCCCACCCACAGAGAAGCAGGAATGTCTCTCGGATGAGGTGCAGCAGGAAGTCTGCCCGTCTCTTCCCAGGAAGATGTGGTGGATAAGGGCTCCTGCGAGGCAAAGCAGCTGGCTAGAAGGCTGGGTTTGGCCCACAGAACAAATACTGCCTTGATACATCTTATACAAAAAACAAAGGAATCTTGTCAGAAGAATCTATCTCTTTGTAATTTTGACCAATACAAGGTCATAGCAATTTCAGTCTGACATTTTCACACTGGCATACATGGACTATTATCTCTCCTCCTTTAAACAAATACATTCAAACTGATTCAGAAAATGGATACCTGAACACTTTTTAAAGCAATAATTTAAAAGCAAAAGGAAAAAAATTCTTGTTTATTTTAGCACAAACAAACCCAAAAGATATATATATGGATCAGGATGTTTGTTTAAGAAGAGTATCCAAAGCCATTCCATTAATTAACAGAGTATTCAGACATTTGTAAATCTACTCTGGAATGAGGGAGGATCAAATAGCTAAATCAGCCTTTCTTTTTGCCAAATTCCCAGGGCTGTGTGCATGTCTTCTCTGCTCAGCAGCACACAACAATGCAGGTTCAGGAAGGACTTGCAGGTCAGGGATGTGCACAGCCCTGCTCTCTCAGAGTGTGGTAAAAGGTCACAGTGTTTTACACGTATTTTCAGCGTATTTTCTGAGTGTGAGTGACTTTTCTTATGCAACTTTCCCTTCTGCTACACTGGCATGTATATCTGGGAAATGAAAAGGAACTGAATGGTGATGACCTGTTATTTAAAGGGCCTACTGAATCAGGATACTGGGATTGGAATATTTTCAGGGTTTATTTGTCATGCCCACAGTAGTAAATAACACTGTGGTTACCATTCCCTAGTCCTAAACCCAATCTGCTCAGTGAGGCTGGGACACACCTGCCCCCACTGCCCCATCCCAAGCCAGGCTGCACACACAGAGCTCAGCACCAACAATCAGCCTCAGGTGCAGTCCCCAAACCCTGCAGACCAAACAAACCGAGCTGTCCAGATGAATGGCAACCTCCAGCCCCCAAAGGAAGAGTGGCTGCAAATACTGAGAGTCAGCAATTCAGTAATTTGACTCTTCTCAAAGATGAAGTGTCACTGGCTTAACACACCACGACCAAACACATTGTCCCTCTGGTGTCTGAAATGATCCATACTGCTCTTTCCCGATGTGGAAAAATTCCAGAGACAGGTGGTTTGGTCTCAATGTTATTGTTGTGCAATTAAACACTGCAGAAACAAAAACTCTAAGGCTACTGAGGTGGTCTCCCTTCTCAAAACTAGTTTTAGAGTTTGAAGGACCAATTTTGAACTAGAACAATCAGAGAAAACAAAAGGATTTCCAAATGCTGTACCTCAAAGCTCAGCAACTTCTGGTCAAATATACAATATCTATGAAGTGCCCAATGAAAGCTGAAATTGGTTTTCTGTTACACAGGAGTAGAGCTCCAAGGAGCATTAATGACAGAAGTACAGCATTCTTCCATTCATTTCAGCAATCTCAACCACCAGAGCATCATCCTGACCATGCTCAGTTGTGAGGGCATGCCCATGCTCAGAGCTGTCACTGGAAATCTTGAAGCCCAGTCAGGAATTTATCCTGTTCAACACCCTTCCACACAGCCCGACACAGATAAACACGTTCAGTGGATCCAATTAATCTCCTAAGGGTTGCTTGGCCTTGCTAACAGCCTCTCTCTTGCCTTTTGCTGTCTTCTTTGGAAGCAAGACACACAAGCTCAATGGATTATCTCTCAGCTTGCATCCTGTCTCAGTAGCCAGGTCCAGCTGTGTCTGCAACCAGCCATGTGCTTTCAAAGGAGCAGCAACTGCTCCTGAGGGCAGCAGGAAATGCAAGGAAATCCCTGGGCCAAGCTCAGGCAGACTGGGAGAGGAGGAGAAACTGCTTCCCAAGCTGGGCACAGGAAAGTTCCCACAGTGTTTGTTGAGAACACAGCATCCAAACCCACCAGACTGGAGTGAGTGAACACATTGCTGCAAATTTCTCAGCAATACTCTCACTGTCCACTCCAATGGTGTTATCTTCAAGGGATGTACCCTCAAAGATGAGCCAGGGACTCAGCAGGCAGCAAGGACGACACCACTCCTCTGTGAGGAGAGCATCTGCCTGTGGATGCACACTCTGCTGTGTCATTTGCTGTCAAGGACAGAGAGGGTCTAATGGCCTAATCTTACATGTTAGATCCTCAAGAAATATTTTTGAGGCTAGTTTTTCTAAAATATAAATTGAGAGAGGATGGAAGGATATGAATTGAAACTTGTATGGCACAAACAGGCTTGGGTATCAGAGAAAAGGTCTTGTGAGACTGGAATGAAGCTCAGCATTGTGACAGTGAGTATGGGAACTTCAGGCACATAGGTGAGAGTTAGAAAAGGTAGCAGGAGGCAGCAATGAAACTGCATAGAATCACAGAATATCCTGAGTTGTATGGTGCTTACTGAGATTATCACAGTCCAACTCTTGGCCTGCCCAGGACATCCCAAGGATTTCACCACATGCCTGAGAGTATTGTTCCAGCACTTGAGCTGTGTCAGGCTGGGGCTGTGACCCCTGCCCTGGGGAGCCTGTTCAGAGCCCAAACACCCTCTGGGGAAGAACCTTTTCCTCACAGCCAGCCTACATCTCCCCTGACACTGCTTCTTGTCATTCCCTCAGACCTTATCCCTGGCCACCACAGAGGAGATTGGTGCCTGCCCCTCTGCTTCCCTCGTGGGAAGCTGCAGACAGCTATGAGACCACACTTTGCTGATCCCTCAGTAAAAATGTATAGAAAAAAATTAAATTGCTGTACAGACTTTGTGAACAAGGATCAGGACTATTTAGCAAGTTCCTGTTGTCTGGGAAGCAAAAAGACTTGTAGAAAAAAGGGAACTAGAATTATCTGTGACGGAAGCTACCCTTGTAACACTGTTAGAGTTTCTCAAATATTATTCTGTGTGCCAGTGACTTTGGCAATGATAGAGAAATCTCCTAAAGCCTTCCTCTATGCCATATTCAATGTCATTTGCACACTCTACAAGGATTTTTACCTTTCTACTTATATAAAATATTATGTTTGTGATGAACTGAGATTAGAGGTGTTTTAAAGAAAACAATAAAAGATTTTGTAAAACATATATAATATTCCAAATATGAAAAGTAAAAAAAAGTCAAAAAATTTGTTCTGGTGTTAGAATGCTACGACAGGTTTTATGCTGATCTGATGTAAATCTTGACCCAATTTATAGTCTTACATTTGACATAACATGAAATTCACATTGCAAAATCTGTTCAAATTATATTTGGCAAGATTGTTCCTGAAAATCTGAGGAAGACTGCAGCAAGAGCTAAAAATGAAAATTGTGAAGGAGTGCTCTGGTGACAATACAGACACACTGCAGGGTCCCATGAAGAATTAAAGGCCTGCCTCACACATAGCCTTAAGCCAGGGTGCCTACACACACATAGCCTCAGCCTGGTGTAAGTGGCTACACAGAGTCAGAGGTCAGCTGGAAACAGGCATTGGCACATTTCACTTGTACCTGAAAGGGAAGATGAGTTTGGAGGAATGTCAGGTTGGTGAAACCTCACTCATGTCACATAAAAGGCTTGACCTTGATGGGATTTCTGTCTAGAAACTCTCAGTGATCTCCAGGTTTAGGTCCTTTGTCTTTTGTAAATGCTTAGCTGTGTATTGGCACAAACTAGCTGGGTTTAACTAAACAAACCCCAAAATAACCTCCACAACCAACAACAAAAAAATCATATAAACAGTAACAAAAAAAAAAGAGAGTTATTTGTTGAAATTTAGATGTTGTTCATACATGTTTCAGAAAGAGCAAGCAGTGTTTAGCTTGGACAGCTGAGAAAAGTAACAGTGCTGGTGGTACATTAACCCTTGCTTTTCTTTCACACCTTCACATCTGTGGGCTGGATTTCAAAATCCAGAGATAAGACTGGCAAAACAACAAGTGTTAACCAATCACATAATATTCATTAAATACTATGCGATTGGATGGTTTTGATTCTAAAACCTTGTGTAAAAACTTTGCCAATGTAGTTTTAATGACCCTGCTGAAGTAAAAAAAAGAGTTAATAAGATGGCACTATGATTAGTCGATTAGTGGGAATATTTATGTCTTAAACTGTTAATTTGAAGCCATTTGTATCAGGTTCTGTGGGAAAAGGACGAGGCCAAAACCAAACTTTTACTGCCCTCAGTATTCAACATCTGTTTCCTGTGCAATTGCCAAAACCATTAACAGCATCATAAATGAACCCTGACATCAAAACTGCTTTTGTGAATGAAAATAGGATGAAACCAGAAAGCCATCAGCTGTTGAACTTCTGTCTGCTTTGAAACATAGACAGCAAGGACCCAAGTGTTACACAAATATTGAACAAATCTGCATGTGAAGGTACTCTGTGCACAGGGATCCTGTTGGGCTCCTTAGAGTTTTTCTCAAGGTAGAATGGATCTTGGATCTTGGTCTTGCTGTATCTCACATAGCAAAACAGGATCATACTAAAAAAGAGAATCTTAAGGAGCAGCCACCACCTGAATTTGTGCTGCAATGGAGATGGGATATTCACAGACAGAAAATGTGGGAAACCTTACATTTTTTGGGATGATTTGTGAAGTGAGTAGTTGTAGCTGAAAAAGACCAAGTTAAAAAGCAGGTATTTAAAATATCTAACAGAAAAAATTCAATTTGTTTCAAAAATACTACACAGTTTTGCTGAAAGGAAGCTGTTTTCCATTTTCTGTTTCATGATCTTTGACATGACAGTATAAATGCCATTTGGTTTTGATCATGGCAGAAAAGTTGCATTGTTTTGGAGGGCCCCAGTGGGATAGAGAAAGGGTAAAAACAAAGCTAAAAGGAGCCCAATGCTAGAAGCAGATGGAGTTGCCTGAACACTCTTATGATCACAGTTTGGTCAGGTGTTACTGTCTTCTACTTACAAGAGTAATAATAACATTAAGCCACAGAAAATCAGACTAACCTTAACTGTGGCCCCAGGAAAGAAAAGCCAGTTGCCAGTATCCACAGGATCCAGATTATCTTCTAACACAACTTTTCTGTGAGCAGCATTTATGATCAGGACGTTGTCCAATGCCCAACAGGCTTCATACACATCACCAGCAAGAACATAATCCTGTTTCCACTGAAAATGGACATTCTCCCCTTTAGCATCTTCAGGAAGGTACAAGATGTGGATGATTGTGCTGATGTTGGAAGGGGCACTGAAAAACAAGGACAGGGAATTAGACCAATTTTAAGCCATAGTCAGGAACACTTTTCCCTCAATTAACACATTTTCTAGGTGTGACATGCTTGTGCTAACATCCCTGGTATGCTGATAAAGCTTCTGTGGAGATCAGAAAAAACCTGTCCTGAGGCGGAGTCCCACTGTGCCAGGCAGGGCACATCCAGCCCAAACAGGCAGCCTGGCTTCAGAGAGGCAATAAACCACAGATCAGTGCAGGTGTTGGGATAGCAGGAGGATAGGATAGAGCAGGACCATGTCCATGCTCAGTCCTGGTCACAGAGGGTGACTGGGAATTGTCAGGTATTTTCCAGGTATGGCCAAAATAAAATTTTAGGGAAGCTCGTTAGAAAAACTGGTCTCACAAAATTTAATTTTTTGCTTCATCAAAAGAATCCGCTGACTTCTGATGTCTCAGTCTCTTAAGATTTGCATGGAGCAGAATGGCTGGAGAGAAAAGCTAGGAATTTTCTCTGGCAAACATGTCCTTCCAATCCCACACCCCTGCTGTCAGGATAATTCTGCGAATGGGAAGGGCCAGGTTGTCTTTCCATGTTCTGCTTCAAGAACAATACAGAAGAAACAATCCATTTGTCCTCTGTCTTGTTGCTGAAAATACTGAATGAGGGGTGGAGAGTCAGACCTGGAGCATTGCTAATAGGCAGTGATTAAGGCCTTGAGCTCTTCAGAGAGCAGTGAAAGGACTGAGGTTCACCCAGGAGAAGTTGGGGGTGATGGGAGGCTGGGGGAGGTGACCTCAACTGGCCACAGGGATATTCCAGACCATGTGACACCATGCTCAGTGTATAAAGTGGGGAAAGAAGGAGGAAGGGAGATATTTGGAGTGATGGTGTTTGTCCCCCAGGTCACCACCACACGTGATGGGGCCCTGCTCTCCTGGAGATGGCTGAACTCCTGCCTGCCTATGGGAAGCAGTGAACTGATTCCTTGCTTTGCTTTGCTTGTCTGCACAACTTTTGCTTTCCCTATTAAAGTGTCTCTATCTCAACCCATGAATTCTGTTTTTAGCACTCCAGTTCTCTTCCCAGTCCTGCTGGTGGGAGAGTGAGAGAGAGGCTGAGTGGGGCTTGGCTGCTGGGTGGGGTTAAACCTCAAAAAACACCCAGCATATGAATCAGCTGCATTGAAACCTCAGGCTGCCAGGAGTTACAAAAATGAGGTTTGCAAGATGTCAGCTAGTCAATGTTCTATTTGCCTTGGTAGTGATGCTTTTAAGGGTGAATAGTTTGTCAGAGACAATCCAGAGCTTTCAGGGAAAAAGGGCACCAATAGCTTCCTCTTGTAGCAGAAAATAAAGGAACTCCTCTTTTGAAAGCAAAGCAAAATGCTGAAATGCAACTGCATTTGTCCCATATTCACACCCAGACTGTGCCCTCACAGATCTCCCTGCCCTTGCTGAACATTGTGTCTGTCACCCTGCAGTGCAGCAGCGCTCTTAGGCCCTGTCCTTGCTCCCAGAGCCCACACACAGCACTGCCCTCCCCAGGGATCTCTGCCCTCCCTCCCCGGAGCCCAGAGCTGACATCCCACCCACAAAATACAACACCTCCCCTTCATTCTCGTGTCCCGTCTCCTCCCAGTTCTCCCAGTGTTCCCTGGAGCTGCATGTGAAATCTGCTGAGGCACATTCAAATAACACTGCAATTCACAGGGAGCACAGGAGCAACGAGCATCCTTCCATAATTCATCCTCTCCCCTTCGCACGACATTGCTCTATTGACCTATTTTCTACTGCTGGCTCCGGGAACAAAGTTGAGGAAAGAGAGGTCAAACTGCATGCACATTAACTTCAGAAAAAAATTTGGTCTCAAGGGTTTCTGTTTGCATCCTCACAACTCTCAAGTTTGCCGGCTTGCAGAGCTATGAGAGCAACTGAGCTGATGTTATGGACTAGGTGTGTAATTTTGCATCAATGTGAGAAAAATGGAATGCGTTGTGTGGTTACTCTGAGGCAACTCCAGTGCCTGCAGTGAATGGCTCTCGCTTTATATTTTTCTGAGATAAGAATTAGCACCACTTGTTTTACTAAAATTTATGGGTTTTTTTCAATTAAATTGTAGTTCCACTCCCACAAGGAGTTGGAGGATGAGATAGTGAAATACACAACCTTCCAGCTAGAGTTTTGCTTCTTCATCAGAAATTAAGGACCCTTTTGCTCTGCAATTTGCCTCAAAGGACTGAAAACAGGCTCAAGCAAGCCACTTCTAGCTCAAGCAAGACACATTTGATGTCTTTGGCCAGTCAGAAGC
Source organism: Zonotrichia albicollis (assembly GCF_047830755.1). Classification (NCBI taxonomy): domain Eukaryota; kingdom Metazoa; phylum Chordata; class Aves; order Passeriformes; family Passerellidae; genus Zonotrichia; species Zonotrichia albicollis. The sequence goes on from NC_133822.1 coordinate 13,603,975, forward strand.
TGTGAGGTAAAACAGCAGTGACACTGAAGGGATGCAGGAAGGCACACTGAGATGCTATGAGTACATTATATATAAATAACAGCTTTTTCTTCCCCAGTTGCATAATTAAGTTTTTATGCTGTTGCACAAAATGCCTTTCCTACTATTACTTAATAAAATATGCTGTCTTAGAAAAATCCATCTTTGACACTGGCTCTCTTTAAAGGTGTGGATGTTGTGATAAAAAGATTTAAATTTTCCATTCATAATCCTTTGCATTTTCATATATGCCAGTTGGTTTAAAAGCAAGGCACTATTTGTCATAATCTTGTTATCACAAGAGTGTTAAGAGCCAAATGTTCATATCAAACTATAAAATGTTTTTATTGAACATTTTAATCTACCAAAGTAGAAACTTGAAATATTATAAAATATGCCCCTTGCTGATATTAAAAATGGTGCTAAAATGCAAAAAGTCATCAAAGTTTTGTTTTTTCAGGCACTTGATCCTGCTTGTTATTGGAGTTGGATTTTAAGTGTGAAGTGATTCTCTTCCTCACTTCCCACATAGCCAATGGATGAATTTGTGATTTACCAAACCTGGTGGCAGTTCTACAATTAGCCAGGAATTTCTCCCCTCATCTTTTGTATGAACAAGGAGAACTGAAAAGTTAACAAATAAAACAAGTTTTGAAAGAGCCAGGTTTAAACACCACCTGCTCAGCTGGAAAACATGAAAATTATTAAAGAGCTGTAACAAACCTAATTTTCTCCAGCTGAGTCCAATCTGCAGAGCTGTTCTTGCTGTAGGACACCGTGATGCTGGGATCTGAGTAACTGAAGCGACACGAGCCCGATCCTGGGGAAGCAATGAAATGAGGAGTGTTACCACACAATGAAGCAGAAATGATTCTCCAATAACCACAGTTGCTGACTGTGCCTTTGTCACCTTATCACTTCTGCCCATTTTAAAGTGCTTTGATTGATGATGAAATTTCCTGTGATCTGTTGCTGAAAGTAAACACAAAATAATGCATGCTTTATGAGTCAGAAATAAAGTAGAAATGATAAATCACAGCAGTGCCATGTAATCTCTGCAAATTTCCCAGGGGAAGCCAAGTAAATTACTTAACACCCCCAACTGCAGGAAAAACCCACCAGCTAATGTTTAAACAAAACCTTCTTAATCGAGAATAATCCACATAGCAGAATTCACAGGGAAAATAGTTAAAGACTGTTTTTCATATTACTGTATAAATAGAGTCTAGAAATAAAAATACAGTGAGAGGAAAATATATACAGAATTACTTGAGCCCAGAGCAAATGTGATTTAGGAATTTAAAAGAACAAAGATATTACAAAATTAGTTATTTTAAGGTTGCCTGAAGGAAATTAAATTAAGAAATCATCCAATATACTCCCTAGATCCTTTAATTAATAACAAACACTTGATGCTGATCTGGGAATCTCAGAACCCTTACAAAAATGAACTAATTAAGCCTTATGGCACCCCTGCAAGGTAGGGTAATATATTTACTTTTGATTTATAAAAGGGTGCCTTCTGGGTGTTGTCACAAAAGATGAGCTTAACAATTAATACATGGGGCAGTCAAAATAAGATGAAAACAAGATTGAGAAATTCATCCCAGAAAACAAGATAAACAACCTGGGCTGTAATTAAACACACTAAAAATGCTATTTTTCCTCAGACACCAGATAATTCATCCATCTCAGAAAATGTGATGCTCAGTGAAACAGACACATCCTAGCCTTTGCTCCAAAGACACAATGTCATAAGCAGGTGAGATTGAAAGCAGCAGACATCATGTACTTGCCATGTTTAAGAGAAGCAGTTCTCAATTAAACAGCACCTCTGATGGCATCAGGATACTACTGAGTGAGTACCACAGCTTTGCTCACACTACAAATGCGTATTATATGTGCCACAAGTAGTATGTTATGCTAATGTGTGTCTCAGATTCATTCAATCACACTGAAAGTTGTGTAAATACATATTTTAATAAATGTATAAATGTATATACACGCTGCTGACAATAAAATAGTATCATTTTCCAACCCAGGGTGCTTATTTTTGTAAAAGAAATAAATGGCCTGATTAAAAAGGTGTTAACCACTTGTACAAGAGAACAACTTACACATTTTAATGGGAACATATGTCATTAAGCACAAAGCTTGCAGCCCCAACTCCCCTGAGGCAGTTCACATTCACAGCTGTCAGCCCTACAGAACTGCTTTTCAACTCTGAGACACACATCACAAACCTCTACATGGGAAAAACTGTTCCAAAACATGGGGCAAAGTCCTGTGTCTAAAATTTTCTCTGATACATCAACTAGATTCCTGGGAATTATCCAAGTTGTTTTCCTGTGTCTTTCACTAATGCTAAATTGCAAATAGAGTAACAGATACTTCCGAGCCACTACAGCTGCATGTGGCGTGTTCAGCTGGTCTGACACGTATTCTTGCTGTAAAGAGGCACAGAATAATTAATATTGCAAAGGCAGCAGGACTTTGAATTACCAGCCATGTATCCAAAATGACTACAAAGCAACTGTCTGGTTATATTTTACTGACAAGGCATTTTATTTCTATCATATTAAAACCAAATGATGTCAGGAAAAGCCTTTGCGTTTCATATTTGCCCATCTGCTGGGATGGTCTACTTTACTGAGCAACATCTGCTGCCACTTCCTACTTCTGTGGAATTTAGGAGTTCCAACCCTTAATCACATTTGTTCATTTTATTTTAGAGGAATCCAGTTCAAAAATCAGGGAACTACAGCCAGTTTGATGTCTTTGGCCAGTCGGAGGCTGTGAGGTAAAACAGCAACATACTGAGTTTTATGTCAGCAGAAATTAAAATAACATAAACAGTAAAGATAACCAGCAATATAGACTTTATAACATGTGCCATTCCAGTTTGTGTTGCAATCAACTTTTGGTACAGTGCTCTTAACAAAGTGAAGGTGAAATGTGCTGCTTAAAAATGAGAAAGAGCCAGATTTGCTGCACAATCACCATGAAAAATGTTGTCTGCTAGATCTGAACATCCTCAACTATGTAATGAGGACCAAAGCTGTTGCTTAAAAGAAATGGGGCCACTCAGAAATGGCTTTTCAAGGTATTTCACTTTTGATACTGGAAAAAAAGTAGTGGATACAATAAAAAAAGGAGACAAATGCTGGGTTTTATTATTATTTTAACCATCAGGGTGGATTGTATTAAGATTAAAGATAGTTTGGGAAAGTCCTCAAGCAGCAATTACTGGCTGTGATGACAAATGTGTTTTTATCCGTGTTTAAAGCCTCCTTTTGTATGTTCTTGACTCAGAATAATAAGATTATTGTTCATGCACCTATCTAATTCTGCAAAACTCAAACTGACAAAAAAAATTAAGAAGTATTGATCTGGTACTTGAATCTTTTACAAAACTGATACACATCCTAGTTTACTTTAGGAATTTCTCCCCAAGAAAAGGGGGGAGGGTGAACATGCAATTGCACTACTGGACAGGGTTTACTGAGATGTTCTTGCAAGTCACTGCCTTTCAAATAATTTTCAATACTACTTTCAATATTACTATTACTTTGTACTATGGCTGTTAGTCCCTATCACTGTTATTTCAGTAATTCTGAACTAGGATTATTTAAAATAGAAATCTGCTTTTTGGATGCTTGCCTCTACCTCGACCAGCAAAGCTGTATTTTGACTTTCTGAACAAAAATATGATCAGGACTCAAGTAATAACATCACAGGAATTGGGGCCAATTCAGCTCGGGAGGGAGGTGTCCTTCCCACAGCTCCCGGAGATGGCAATAAACAGTTTGTCAGCTCTGAGCACAGAAGCAGGAGCAGAATATCATGCCATAAATATTCACACCTTCCTGTCCTCTGAAGGAAAAGTTGTACATAAAACCTTTTGAATGAGATTAGGTTTGGTTTGCTTTCAATCAGGAAAGCCCAGAATTTGAATTAGCCCTGAAAATGAGTAGCAAAACCTGCACAATGATTACTGTAAACAAGTCTCTGTTAGTAAGCTACTGCATTAGAGAAAAAAATGCTGTTTATTCCTTAAGATGAGTATGTCACAGCAAGATTGATGCCTTGGTGAGGTTATTGCTAGATAAATATGGCTAAGAGTTAGGATTATACTTTTAATATTAAGGGCTTGCATGTGTAATTACCTATTGGGAGTGGGGGGCACCCCAAACAATCCTCCAATCAATAGTAAAATTTTTTCTTCACATATATACACGGCAAGATTGTCCTTGTGTTTCAGGAACAAAGTATTTTCTTCCTTTGGAGTTTTTTTACTCCTTTTGATAGACTTTAATCTGATATTCACAGACTTCCAAAACTTTCAGAGAAAAGCTAGAGTAGAGACAACCTTCATGGATTTAATTTTAAATGATACATTTGAAGCTCAAACAGCAATTTTGTCTGTTATCAAAAACTATGAGCAGCTTCTATTATAAAACCCAGCCATTTCCATATACTGAATATTCTGAAACACTAATTTATTTGCCAGGTGCTTCACATGTTTGGATTTTTTTCCTAAACCAAATTTCAATAAAGCAAAATTTTCTTATAGTTGAGTCCAGGCACTGATGCTAATAGAAGAGGGTTTTGACTGGCAGACTTTGGGATTGCTAAACACATCCTGACAACTGCTTTGTTAATTCTGCTTAGCTAAATAGGAAAGAATAGAAAAGTGAAACAAAGGTATGTTTCTCAATTTTTTTGCTTCTTGTTTCACAGGACAGGTAACCCATAGCCAGGACCTGACAAGCACTGACCAGTCTCAGCCTATCCAACAGAAACAGTCATGGGATTTTTGTATTTTTTAATTATAGGTCTTCTTAAGGTGATTTTGGCCATCTAAAATACTGGTGAATATTTTAGCTACCTTATTTTTTAAGTGCCATGAAGGTAGCAGTTCTGAGAGCATAGTATTTCAGGAGAGGTGTTATGAAGGCACCACATATCAGCTGTTTGTATCCAGATATTCAGTTATTTGTATCCAGGCTGACAATGGCAGGCAAAATTAATTCTCACTGCGGCTTTGCCTCCAACTGTGTCAGATTTAGAAACCCAACTCATACAGCTGTTGGTCTCTAGGATTTCTTAACAACATTGATCAGAGCTGGTGTTTTGCTGAGATAAAACTGGGTGCCATCTGCAAGGGAAGCAATATTTTGCTCCTTATAGAGTGTGATGTCCTCTGCCTCTTGACAACTCCTTGATAGCTCCTGTGAGTGCTTCTGTGGATAAGCAGATGAGATATCTAATGCTGCCTTTAAGGAGAATCAGTCTAATGGGGACTGCACAGGAAAGATTCATAAAAAATTGTGCCAAAGGGTTCAAATTCAGAAGGGTTCAACAGCATTCAGACACTTGAATGCAATCTGAAAAAAAAAAGGGCACTGGGAAGAATTCCTTCTATCTAATGCTACAAGATTACATTTATTAATTTTGTTAATGGGATGAATAATGATTAGTGTTTGCTAAGGATTATAACTTTGTGATATCACTTGAATTAAGCCAAACTGGATAATATAAATGACTAGTGGTCAAATCTGGCTGGCTTGCTAATAATTTTTTCCAAAGTAATGAACCATACAGTTAGGTATAATGAATGGTCCATGGGTTCTGATAATTTTAGGTGTGTGTTTTTGATCAAGAAGAAGATGGTTTATACCATTTTAAAATACAGAATATTTAGTGCTGGATATACAAGATGCACTGATACAAAAATATGCAATGCACTGTTCATTCCATTCTGTTTCTGAAAATTTTCTCAAGAGAAGGTCACAAGAGCACTTTTCCTTTTCTTTGAAGTCACAACTTTGAATTTAGTTATGAACATGATTTTTAACGATGACATTTTAGATCTTTAGACTTTTTAAACAGCTTTTCCTTATTTGTAGAGTGAACACAGAATACAAAGAGGTATTTTGAGTGTAAAAAATATTCAAATTAAAAACTGTAAGAACTGCATTGTATTTTGTAATCATTGTCTATCTGTTCATGGAAACAAATAATTTTATTGCTGGCTGCTTTTCTTTCCCCTGTGGGAAAAGGATTTTGACTGTCTGTACTCTTGTATGTGTTCTGATAAACAATCTGAAACAAATATCTGGCACTAGGAAACAAATGCCAATGGTGCTTGCCTTTCATAAAAATCACATCTACTTTAGCATTAGTGAGAATTATGAATTTTGTAATATAAAGTCTCAGCTATTTATTTTCTGCAGGTTTCTGAGAGCAGCTAATTTTTGTTCCACTAGCAGATTTAGGCTGTTGTTCAATTTCAGAAATGCTGGGTAGTTTTTTACATCTAAATAAAACTAAAGGATTGACGAGCAGGCTAAAAGCCACCACTGTAAAATTGTAAAAGATTAGGAGAAGAATAATTAGTAAATACACTTGATAAAATCAATCAGAATAACTTCCTAAATGAAGTCCTAAAAGGTAATCTGAGGCTAAACCCGAGGAGGATGGGGCTCTGAGCAGGCAGTCCTTGCCCAGGTGTGATCCTGGTGGGAGCATGGAGCAGGTGATCACCCACGGGTCCCTTCCCATCCACCTCCTGCCAGGATTCCCAATAACAGCAAATGTGCTTTTCATGAATTAATGCAGCTAATTTCCTGTAGATGAGAAGTCTGAGGAAATACTTATCTGGTTCAACTTCCTCCTAGTCTATTTATATTCAGAGATCTGATGTGCTTCCTGCACTCACACAAATTTGTTCTCTTTTAATGAACAAGCTCAGATCACAATCCATATTGCTTTTTGTGCTGAGAATATTAAGGAGAGAAAAATAAGCCAAACAGAAAGCTGTATTTCCCTCATGCCAGTGTCCAATTTATTCTGATGTAAAGCTATTTATAGTGTCTCTTTCTGAGATACAGCCAGCAGGTATGTGCTTGGGTAATAAGCCTGTTGCCAAAGAAATAATTACACGATGCTAAATTTAATCATGCTTTTAAGTGCACCAACATCATACAATAAAACACCTTGCTGAAGGCAAAGTGAGCAAAGTGAGCAAACTTGCTCAGACCTGGCTGAAATGGACACCCAGAAACTGTAGCTACTGAAACAACAGCATCATTAATGCTCCCAAAACGCAGTTGCTCTTGGATGTCTGACAAAATAGCAACCCCTGTGTTCAGGGAGCATTTTCTACTGGGGCACCCACATTCTAGATTCAGCATTATTGCCATTAAAGAGTTAATGTCACATTATGTGGGGGTCCCTTAAGAGAGGGTGACCTCTCAATGAAGCTGGGCAAAATATAAATGATAACATGTGAAAGTAGCTCAGTAGTACACTTACACATATCACTAAATAGAAAGAGATGCTTTGTATAACTGTGTTTAGCAGCCAGCTATGAAGGTCAATAAGCAAGCAAATGAGCACCCTAAGGTGTTGGTAAAGGTATTAAAATACTGCAGGAAAATACATGAAGTTTTATTTAGATCCCTACAGCCAGTCCAGTCTAGAGGCAGTGGAAAACACACATTGGTCCCAAGAACCAATGTAAAAGGAGCTGTCTTAAATATACAGATATGAAAGTCCTTTCCTTGGTTGCTTTAGGGAAATTCTCTGGCACCAAGAAAATCTGTGAAATAATTTTTTTCAAGACAGCTCTGCACTGAGGTGTCTCTCTTTTCTGAAAACTGGTAAAACAGATTGCCTGCCTTTAAATGCCTGCCTTTAAATGCCTGCCTTTACCTATGCAGGTGGAAAATAATTAGCTTGATAAAAACTGCTTTTCACAATTCCTGGTGGGCTTTTCTATTTTTGTCTGCTTTTATTTTTCAGTCCCTCACCCACTGGAGGAACAGCCAGGACTGTTTTGCTGAGCTGGGGTCCCCCCCCACCCTGGGAACTACAGATGCTTTGTTGTTTAATTAAAAAATGGACCTTTTTAATCATACAAAAGTGTTATCTGTGTACAATAATATAAGCAGGATTAAGATGAGTCTGTCTGTAATCCAGCATTTATTATTTGCAGTGACCAATTCCATAATGGCCCACGTTTGGCTGCAAGATGGTGGCACAGCCACCTGCCCTGGATCTGAATCCTGATGCTCTTCATCTTTCCTGCTTTTCTCCAGGTAGTAAATCTTTAACGCTCACATTTTAATTCCCAACAGTGGCTGAGAAACCCTGGTATAGAAGTAATAAAGACAATATTTCATTGTAACCTTCGGCTAGCCAAAACAACACAAATCATTTTGCCCCAAGGCCATTAAAATGTCTTTCAAATACAGCATCAACTTTAAACCCTGGTTTCAATCTAGACATTACCTAGGCAGCCCCTCTTGTAAAACTCAGTGAAATAAATAAACACCACCGAACATTTCCACCTGCTATGTGAGGAGTACTTGATGATATTACTTACCTGTCTTTTCTTTCACATCACATGTAATGTATAACCTATGCATTCAGTACAAACAACTTTTCCACCAGAAAAGGGAAATTAGTAGGTTTCATGTCAGACATTAGCAAATGGCAATTTGGGTAGCCAAGCAAAAAAAAAAACAAAAAAAAAAAACAAAAAAAAACCCCAAAAAAATAACCACATTGTTTTATTGGGAGAGAATGGGAAATGAAGCAAAGCAAGTGGAAGAAATGCAGAATGGTGAATGACACCAATTTCAGTATTGAGTTATGCTGTATTAAATTCTCAGGCTTTTCCAAAATGTATAGGAAAGAAATTAGGACAAAACAACCTGGGGGGTTCAAGTATTTTTAATGCTGTGCTCTTGTTGCTCAGAAGGGACAGAATCTAACTCCAGTAACAATGGATCTGTGGCCAGCAGAACTGCCCCTCCCTGCTGGTACCACTGTGAACACAGCTGTGGATGTGCCACCTCTGCACAGGAAACCTGGAAGGCACTGGAGAAAGGAATTTGTGTGACTGAGGGAAATCCTCCATGCAGGTGACGGATGCAAGGGAGGTGGCTTAATATACCTGAAACATTTTGAACCACAGCTTTCTCTGTGAGGTTTTTTGGTGTTCAGCTAACAAGAGTGATGGTTTTACACAATCAAGTGCTCCTCCATGCTAAATTCAGAAGGGATTTATTTTTCACTGTGGTATTTCTCTAGAGATGTGTGAGTGAATTTTCCTAGCAAATCTGAAGAAAATCTCTATCCAGTTATGCTGAGGCTGTCCCACAAAATGCTATTATGGCATTTGTCAGTCATCCAATAGCTTCTGCTAATTATAAAACTGACTAAACAGAAATGGAAATTAAGAGAAAATGATCAGCAGTGGTTCCTTTCAGCCAAAGCTGAGACCTACATAGCAAAACATGTTTGGAAATGTTCTATTGAGGGGTCTGAATTCAAGCAGAGGATAAACAGCATAAAAACACTACTGTCAATATAGCAGCTGCCACCAGATCTGAATTAAAACATGATAAGAACATAAATGATAAATGTCTCCAGGCTGTCACATGAGGCCAAATGTAATCATCATTGTCCTCATGACTGAGCCAAAGTGGAATTGGGGTATTTCTGGTGGGAAGCAGAAGGAATCATCACCCCATGCACATCTGTGCAGAGTCCTCCAGATGCTGCTCTAGGGGACAGCCCTAGCAGTGAGAAACTGCTGTTTGCTCCACAGAAAGACATGGAGCTCAGTGAATCAGCTGCACTATTTATTTTTGCATGATTATTTTTTGCTCATCATGATCTATTTGCTGAGGTTAATAGAGAAGTAAATGTGAGTTCTGAAGCACAGAATCCTATCAGGTAAGGACTAATCCAAAGGGCATATTCAACAATTCTAATGATGATGCTGGTGATATAATAATAATAACAGTAATAATGATAATCTGTAGATTGAGCACACATCAAGGTAAAATAGTGTTTCCATTATCTACATAATAAAATAAATTGTATAGTTTAATTCTGCAAGACTACACAGGTAACAAAGGCAAATTGCTGCTACAAATGATAAGTGGAATAAATAAGCCTGAAAAAATTGCATTTCACATTGTAAAGGTGATGAACACTATCCATGCTTTGTCTTCAACAACCATCACCAAGACCATTAGGCCATGGATTTTTCTGAGTAAAACAGCTTTCACATAGATCCTCGTGACCTTGGTAATTCAGGGAGAGAAATAAAGTCTGCTGCTAATGATTCACTAACCTGATGTCTTAGGGTGAAGCAGCACATGACAGGGAAATCCTTTAGGAATCATTATGTCAAAGATCTGCATCCAAATCAGTGACCCTTACTCATAAACTAATTAAAAGCAATCAATAGCAGATTTTAAATAGTTTTCTGAATTACAGTCACAGAGGACTGAAATCAGCAGCATTAAAAACAGACTGTAAATAAACTAAGCCACATAGAAATGTGCATTTCACATCCACCTCACCACTTAAAAAACATGACAGTATAAATGTAAAGGCACCACAGGTAATACAATTACTCTGCAGTTAAGTACAACTGATGGTCTGATGGGTTTTAAAAGCTCAAGAAATTTGAAGTGAAGACAGGGGTGATTACTCAACCAGAAAATAAAGTTGCAAGAGTAGAAAGTGTGTTGAACAAGATTGGGGAAATTATTACTTCTGTTACTGGTTTAAGTGATTATACTGCAAGATTGCCAATGAAATATTTATGTATGTAAAAGCAGAGAGTTTGGCATTTTATTTCCTTTGGAGGAAGATAAAAAATGGGGAAAAAGGGGGTACTATAGAATGAAAATCACCCCTAGCAACATCTTTGCACCCTGAATTACCAAAAAGTCCTGAATAGTTGAATACCAATAGTCATATTTCTAAATAATATGTTAAACATATTAAAACCAATAGACATATACATTTACTCTTACTATAGGGTTCCATTAGAAAGCTATTAAGGGACATTGATAAATATCTGGCAGGTATTGTTGGTGATTGGAATAGATTAATTTAATACATGTGGAACCCTCTATGGAATACTTGTCAAATGCTTAATCAACAGTTAACTTGGTCAAATAATTTGGAACAATGGAAGGTGCAATAGATGTCAGAGAAGTGACTGGATGATGTTAAAGCTAACAACAATCTATAACTCTTGGTCAGCCCTGAAATAGTTGGGTGGCTGCTCATTGTCAGTCCCTTCCAACTGAAATGGTTCTGTTCTATCCCACAAGCACAGGGAAAAAGGGCCATTCTTAATCTTCAAGTAAGATCCAAATGCTTGTGGTTCCAGACCAGTGAGCAAATCACCACATGAGTGACCCATCTTCTGGATAATATCTACTGGGATTTTCCTGAGAGGACAAACAGAGTCCATCTGGCAAAATCACAAAGCACTCTCACAGATTAAAGCCTGATGCTAAAACCTCACTGAAAACTGTTTTTACTGAAGGTTGATGTGCTAGATTTTATTCATGTCAAGTCTTTTCTTTGCAATAGCTAAGGCATTAAGCATATGATCCATGCGGTGAAGATGCCTAAAGAATTTCCAGTGCCAAAGCCTGGCAGCCTTCAGGCACTGGAGATCACCTGTGCCCATGCATCTCCAAGTCCTCCTGTTAATGCCAAATAATGATCTCAGAGAGAAACCCTTCCTTGCCAGCTCTGTGGTATTCTCAGGGTCCACCAAAAGTGTAGGGACAGGTTTTATTATTTTATTTTTTGCAGGAAAAGTATTTTGCATCATATTGAGAGTCTTGTAAGAGGTTCCACTTGTCAAGATAAGCATATACACCAATATTACACATTATGAAGTGACCATAACTCAGGTCACTCATAATCAATTAGGGAAAGATGGTTTATGATTGCAAACAGCTTTCAAATCCTGCAGGTGACCTATTTGCCATACAAAGGTAGTTTTAAAGGGGACTGAAAATAAGGATTAATGGTTGATTCAAAGTAAATCCTGACAGATTAGGGAACCCAACTTTTGCAAAAGTGTGTTATAATAATATTTTGGAAGGGAGAGGCCAAATCCAAGCTTTATCTCCAAATAAAGAAAAAGGCTTTTGAACCTGTGTCTATTTCTTTGTTTGCAAAGAAGAGGCTTGATCCTCGAGACACAGAGCTGAACTGCCAAATGTTTCTTATATTTGAAGGTGTATTCCTTCTCAGAAGATAAAGAACCCTTTCCCCCAGAAACCAATTTTGGTTTAATGTAAAATAATAGGAAGGTTAGATTTCTTTTTGAAAATTAGAGGGGAAGAAGAGTTGCTAATTTGCTCTAGTAATGACAGAGAATCTCTGTGACAATGGCATGAAAGTTGAAGGGAAAGCAATTTTAAGGTAGGACTGTGCTTTACAAACATTAAGTATTTACCCAGTATATGATACTGACAAAGTCATCCTGTTTTCAGAGGAATGTGAAGGAATTTTCATAGCAAAGCTGAAAAATGGGAGGTTTCCTTACCAAGTTATTCTCATTTTCAAATACTGCTAAACAGCCAGAAATGATCTTGTAATACTAAGACATAAGGAGAGAGCCGTGGAACCAAGTTTTTCAAGGCATTATTTTCCATTAACAATTTTCACATTGTTTCACTATGGCTCCAAGGAGCACCTCCCTGGAGGCCAGGCTGGGTGTTGATGCTCATCACAGCATCTCCAGCTGCAGAGGAGGGAGAGATGGGAAGCGCCTGCCCATGCTGAAATGTCCACGCAGAGCACTCTGCCTCCAGAGCACCTGCTGGGGAGAACACCCAAGGAACAACACAGCACAACAACCTGCACACCTCACACCTTGCCGTTGCTTCCTGAAAGCCTTTCCTCTTCTCCCCATGGGATTTGGTGTCTCTTTCTGCCTGTATTTAGCCCAGTTGCTATCTCTCAGTACAAAGAGTCACCTTCCACCACAGTGGCCCATGTGAATGACAGAGCACATTCAGCCCTGGGGAAGCTCAGGGATGCAGCTGAGGGGAAAAGGCTCAGATTTGGTGATAGAGAATATTTCAGCTAATGAATCACACTAATGTTGTGTGGCAGCTGAGTCCAGAGGCTTTTGTGCAATATCCTGCAATTCCCAAGCTGTTGAATCAGATGTTCTGGCCTGAGAGAGCCCAAAGGCATTGCTTTAAATATCTCAATTAACAATCCCACTGAACATTAAGGAAACTGCTAGAAGTGTCAGTGCTGGGTCTTGGAGAAATGTAGTGATAGGTGATTAAGACAATTGCAGTAATCAAAATTTTCTGCACACTTGGGCACAGAGTGCATGAGTGTAAACATCACCCCAGCCGTGGACCAGCTCTGAGTGGATGCTGCATGACAGACAAGTTCCTCTCATTCAGAAAAGAAAATGCACATTAATGTTGTCCTGTGTGCTGCAAATGCCTTACTAATTACCTTTTCATTCTAATTAAGCTTTCTTATTAAGTGCACCTTTCCAACTGCCTTGGCCTTTAAAGAGCAAAACTACCAAATACATGATGCATGAAGGAAACCACACAGAATATCAACTAATGAAAAATTCACTAGTCTGTTACCCTCCCTGACCACAGAGTTTAAAAGGATCTGGAATTCATGGTGAAACCAGAATTTAGCTTCAGAATTTTAGCTTCATTTGCTAGTTCTCTACTGCCTATATAACTGCAAAGACAAAATTCCATCTGATAATTAGTGGCAAGAAAAATTAAAATGTGCACTCTGTAATAAAGCTAAAGCTATGTGACAAATTTAACATAAAGACACCCCCAAAAGACTACAGCTTAAGCTATTCCATGTCTGATAGAAAGTGGTAAACATTCTTTAAAATGAAAAGCAATTCCCTTGGATCAATCCCTAAAGAGGGTTATGATTAAATCGGACATTGGGGAATAAGCTGGAAACTGGATTCTAAAGCCAAGTATTGCTGAGCTCAGCAGCAGTCCCCTGGCTCCTGCTGGCTTCTATCAGTTACAAAACCAATCTGCATTGTATTTCAAACTCATCACAGGCACATGGGGAAACATGATACATTTTCAACTGGAGGCTGAAATTTGGTTTACTTGGATGTGCATCCACTCCTCTCTGCTCCATCCTACTGAGGATTTTACTGGTTGCTACTGGTATGGACTCAGGCATTCTTAAGGTATATTCATGAAAATCCTGTCATACAGAGTATTTCCTGCTCAGCCTTTTCTTACCCCTTTTTTATTTGACCTTTCCCATCTGACAGGCACAAATGCTCCTAGTGAAATATCAAATCTGGTTTTGAACGTTCTGGGAGCCTGCACTGCTCTGCAGCTCACCTGCACTGGGCTGTGACAGCAAACACACATCTGCCAGCCCATTCACCTTGCCCTGCTGTTAACCACCTTGGGTCTCTGCTAGAAAAATCCAAAATAGATTTTTGCAATTTTCATGAAAAGTGACATTCCTCCATCATTGCAAACTTGCAGCTTTATAGAAATCACATCTCCTTATGTTTCTGTCAGGGAGCAACACATCCCAGTGGGTCAAGTGAGCTGCTGCCCTTCCACTGTCTGAGTGAAACTGCAGGGCAGCAGCAGGCTGGTTTTCATCTCAGGTACCCAATATTTATGCACTGATTCAGTTGAGGATTGGAGATATTTTTTTCTGGTTTTTTAAAAACAGTATTTCAAAATAAAGGATAGATACCAGTCCTTAGATATATTAACACTGCAGTCAGAAGTAGGTACTGATGGCTTCCAATACCCAAATGAACAACTTCAGGTAAAAAACAAATTTAAATGATGTATTTCTGAGCCTTCTAGGATTTTGATTTCCAATCCATTAAAAAACCCAAGCTGTTTTCCAAGCTACATGATTGTTCTTATTTTCAACTGAGATTTCCAGAGTTTAATCACACATCTCCTGAGATAGGTTTGGAGAATTACTTTTTAAAAATAGGAATATGATTTGGAAACACATATCCAGGGGTCTACAGAGAAAACAGGCTACATTTCCTGCTTGCTTTTTTACTGAACCATTTATATCACTAGAACATTTTTTCTTCATATTTTCAACACTGAGAAATGAGTTAACAAATTAGGTGTGCTCCAAAGTTGCCCTCAACCACAGCCTCTAGCATAATTTATAGGCACAAATGCACAGTGAAATGTGCAATAACTCACAGTATCCTAAGTAATAAGCATACAACCATGCTGTTGATGATGTGGACTTAATAGCATTTAGTCTTCATCTGCCCTACCTATTCTCTTTGTAGAAATGTGTTAAAAACAGCACTACCTTGGTGTAACTTGGAATATATTGGGAGTTAATTAACAAAACCCTTCTCTTTTTTTTTTTTTTTTTTTTTTTTTTTTTTTTTTAGAAACAATAATCACACTTCAGCGAAAGAGCAAGAAATTGTAACACTAAAGGCTCCGTACAACATCAAGCTATAAAACAGGAGAAAAAACCAGAACTCAAACATGGCTCATCAGAGTATACACTGAAGCTTTTAATTTCCAAAATTTAAAACAGTAGCTCCATGTCAGGAGATGAATAAATACCCTGCAGTTTAAAAAAAAAAATTTAAATCCCTTGTGTTGAGTCTAACATCAACCACAAAGGTAACCCTGAACTTTAGGGCCATTTTCCTTTACAGAAAGAACTTTTTGCACTTTCTTGGGTGAAAGGGTAATCCAAACTTACCAAGGGAAAATTGAAGCACGGATGCAGTAGTTGTGTTAAGGCCAGTGGTGGTCTATAGGAAGAGAAGCAAATGTTTTTGTTAGATGAGCAAAACAATACATTCATCACTTGTTTTTCTTTAAAGTATGGAAAATCTCTAGATACCCACATCTCCAGTGCATAGGACTGTTAATCACCAACCCTTTTAGACTGAGCGATCGTGGATATTTTCATTATGTCATTTTGGTTATTGAAAGGTCATCATATGTCAAAGCCAGAAATTTTTTCACCATAATAATTTCTACCAAAAAAAAATTTTTAAAAAAATCACATTTATGTTCAGCAGGGTCACTTGATCTCTCTTTAGAAGACTGAAAAGATGAACTCTGTGGTTTGTAGTCAGCTTAGCGTAAATCTATATATGTGGAACAGTTCTCACTTTTCCCAGCACAGAGCAAGGACTAAAAATGATCATAAATAAATACTAAAAATAACATTTATTAACCTCAAAATAACAAACTATTAACAGGAAACAATGGAACTTAAATCTTCCACACCAAAGGAAACAAAAACCCTTGGTGATACTGTATGGTATGTACAGTGCAATGTTGTAGCAGAATCTACTGCTGACATCCAGTGAGATGGAGAAAAAAAGAAAGAGAAACACCAGAAGCTCACCCTGTACTCAGCAAACCACCCTCCTCTGAGGCCTCTCTTTCTCCCTTCTTTGAATGCCTCCATATTTCAGTAGTTCAAATTAGAATGGTTGTCCTGAAAATGCTATAAAATAAAAAGCCCTAGTGTGTTGTGAAGGACACCTAATTGTCTTCAATTTATTTTGAAAGTTGAATTTAACAATACTGCTACTTAACAAGCAAGGCATCCAAGAACAAAAGGGACTGGAGTTCTTCCAGTGCCAGCTCAACCTAGTTGAGCTATTCATTAAATGATGCCTTTGAAAATAATGATGGAGATCTGCATGAGTTGGTATGAGGTTTTGGTGTGATTTGTTTCTTTTCTGCATACATATTACATACAGAAAAGAATTTCTTATAACTATAAAGGAATAGCATGCTCACTGAAATGAATTGAAGATTAGCTGATAAAAAGATTACATGTTCTAACAGATAATTTTCATTTTTAAGCAAGAATAGGAAAGCTGCATTTACATGCGTTCACTTTAAAAATAAAGTTACATTCCCATTTAAGTAATTCTGCCAGGATTGATTCAGTATTAGGTATCACCCCCTGCCAAATGATAAATTACTTTCTGATTTGAGTTAAGAGCACCTATTATATTAGCTTTCATTCAATTAATTATGTTGTGCAAGTTATAGTTTGAAAACAAAACCTTTATTGAGGTTCAGTAGCTCATATCACCAAGAAATTAAACATATCAGTTATCACAGAAGAGACATTAATGCAGATTTAGACTGTGCTGTGAATCATTTTAGCAATGCTTTGGGAAAAAGCACTAGACTTACTAAACATTTTTGCAAAATTCTGCATAGGACTGCTTCGTTCAGACACTGCAGAGAGTATGGTACGGAGCCTTTAGCAGATATTTTCCTTTGCTTGCAGCATCTCTGATGCTACACACCTTTCAGGATTTTGCCAGCAGTAAATTCTCACCCACAGAGAGAGACAGTTGGTATTAAAACCCCTCTGCCTGCAGTAACAGGTGGCTGTTGGAAGTCAGGAGGAAAGAAGGAGGTCAAGGTAGCAAATCTGCAGCTGTTAGAGCTGCTGATGGAAAATATTTTGCAAATTCAACTTTTCTTGACTAAGTATTTTAAAGCAGTAATTCATGTACCAGGAACCATTAGCAGGAGCAGAGATTTCATGATCTGTTTCAAGCAGGGTCAGAATAGGATTAATAAAAGTCATGGAGAAATGAAACAGGTATTAAAATTTGTGACAGAAAGAGGTATGTTGTGAAATTGCCAAAACAACTACAAATGAGAAACAGGTTGGTTCTAAGACAGTAGGCATTTAAATGTATGTCCATACTCAAAAATAGAACTAGATCACACCTCTGGCCTGAGCACTCCTGTGCTCATCCATGGTGTTAAGCCATTAGCATGTTCCTGCCCAAGGGTTTGATTTTTTTCTGCAGCATTGCCATAATATTTATAAATACTTCATTTTTAGGCTGGTAACTGTTTATAAGCATGATGATTTCTTTCAGATCATTATTTAATCACACCACTTTGGTAGCATAACAAATGTTTTCCAAATTCCTGATGCCATGGTAGTGCTACTTTACCACACACCAATATGACAAATGCAGTCCAAGACTGGATTTTGAAGCCAATTCCTGATTACTAAAGGCAGTCTTAATTGTATATCAGCAGAGAGAAGACAGCTAATGAATGACAGTTCAAAACCCTCAGAGCTGGGACCCTGGGTTTGTTAAATGTCATAAATAGATTTTTCCGAGGAGTGCTACCTATACTCAGCACTACAGCTAAAAATGAATGTAAAAAGTGGGGAAAATACCCCAGTGGTGTGACTTCCCTTTAGCACAGGACATAAACCAATGCAGGCATTCTCAAGGCAGTTAGCACAGCACATTCAAACAGGATGCAAAGTAGCAGAGAGGCCATTTAACATCCCTGACAGGATTCCCTGGCTGGAGCTGGCTGCAAGGGAAATCCTTTTTTATCTGTAAAATCTCTAAATTAGTTTTATATGTGTTGATGACTTTTATGCACCACATCAGCAATATCTACATTGCATTTGTGTCATTCTGTTTCCAGTTAAGGATGTAAAATTAACCCTGTGAAAAGAATTGTCAGTGTCTGAAATGAAGGGAAGATGCCTGGCCAAAACCACTTCTGTTTTATGGCCCTCTTCCATGTTTGCTCTTCAAATAGCTCTAATCATCCTCTCCCTCCATTCAGAAGACTGTTGAAAACATGAAAATTAATTCTGAATTACATGGGCTTTGATCTGGCCTTTTAATTTTTCAGTTCTTTCCAAAGCTCCCCTTATATGTACATCATTGCAGCTAGCTGCTCAGCATCAGCATGTGGCCATTGCTTTATGTATTGCAATTCATTTTCCACACCCAGATGACCTCAAGTTAATGCAAATTGCACTTGTTTCTTACAGCAATTTTATGACCAAACTACCCCCAACAAAATTAATTCTGTCCCATTCATCATGACTCAATCTGTTACATGCACTTCCCTGAGACTGGCAGGTGCTTGCTCCAGGCTGCATTTAAGTCTGTAGGATGCATTGTTCACAAGTGGTGTTTTACAACCAAATTAACATTTGTCAACAGGGACAAGAAAAAACGGGACAAGACTAATAAAATAATAAAAGAAAAATGAACCCTGTCTCTATTTAATTGTTGGATATAAAAAGAGAATGATACCAGTTTGAAAAGACAGTTCTATGTCCTTGACTTTTCAGTATTTCAGAGAAACTTTAAATGACTTGGATACTTGCTGGATCAAGAGACTGTCCCTTGCAAAGGGATAAAGGTTATTGCAACTATTGCAAAAACATAATATTGCAACTATTGCAATAACCTTTGGTTAGCATCTATTGTTTAAAACACTGGGATGTTTCTGGGTGTACCTGTATGGACCGATCACCTTGCTCAAGAGCATCTCTGCTAAATACCAAACATTCTGGCTGTTGGTAATCCTGATTCAAACACCAACATCCCTGCAGCTGGCACAGCTCCCCAGCCTGCCCCCAGCCCTGGCAGAGGGGCAGCCTTCACTTACCAGCTCTCTGGGGCCGTATGGGTCGCAGAAGGTGGCAGCGTTGCCATGCATTATCACTCCACAGTGTCCCCCAACCTCGCAGTTACTGCACTCGGACCTGCAGGGAGAGCACACCGTGGTCAGAAGGGAAAGCAAAGACTGGGTGTTTGAGACTGTGTAAACTGTAAAATCAGGCTGCTGTGTCTTGGTGCTCAGATTGGGCTGTTTGTTATAGTGGTGCTGAACACAAAGGTAGGGCAGTGTGAATATTATCCACTGGAGCTGTGTGACAGACATCTTTTATGAAAAATGCTTTCCTTAGGATTTTTCCTCCTGAGAAGCTGAGAGGCCTCAGGAACAAAATGTAAACAATGGTTATCTGCTGCTGTGGAATGCAAGAGGTGCATCTGTGATTGGTCCCATGTGGCTGTTTCTAATTAATGGCCAATCACAGTCAGCTGGCTCGGACTTTCTGTCCGAGACACAAGCCTTTGTTATTCATTCTTTCTTTTTCTATTCTTAGCTAGCCTTCTGATGAAATCCTTTCTTCTATTCTTTTTGTATAGTTTTAATATAATATATATTATAAAATAATAAATCAAGCCTTCTGAAACATGGAGTCAGATCCTCATCTCTCCCTTCATCCTGGGTCCCCTGTGAAAACTATCACAGAGCTGCCTCCTGTGAAAGGCCCTGGTGATTCAGTGCTGGCTCTCTGCAGACTGCCCCTCCTCTAAAGTGGGGTGTCCCTGCACATTGAACGCAAAGCATCTCACCATGGGAAAACAAGTTGAAATCTAACATTATCATATACCCTGAAGCTACTCTTCTTACAAAATCCTTGTGAACATGTGATTTACCATAAGTAAATCCACCATTATGGAGTTACCGTAGAGAACAGCTGAGGACAAGCAGCTGGGATCAGCCCCTCTCCTGCTGGCAGGGCTATTTCCCCAAAGGGCAGGCTTGAGGCTGCAGTGTAACAGGGCATTTGCTGTTACTTCTATTTGTATTTGTCATATTCCATGTTCCTAGTAACAGAGTTGCCTCTCTGCTCATCTTTTAGGGGAAAAACTATGAAGAAAATCTCAGAAAGACTGGTAAGTGCTGCAGAGATAAATAATTACACCTGTCCTGATAAATGGTAATTTAATCTGAAGGACTTTGTGGGCAGCCTGACTCAGAATGTAGGGAAAGGGCTGCCTCCTCCACCTTCCAGAATTAGAGTATCAGATCTTGGCATGAAGTTCACATTTTCAAAAAAACTTTGGATATACTCCTGGTCCCCAACAAGCTGCCTGCAAAGGTGCTGGCCAACATTGCCTTTGGTCATCCAAAGGTCAACTTCAACATCAAACCTCCAGGGAAACACTCCAGAAAAAACATCAGACATAAAAATGTTTGAGTTGTTTTCCCTCTATGAGCATGCCAGTGAAGTAATTCAGCAAGTCACACTGATAGCATTTAGGATTTTGAATTTAAGCAGCAAAATAAAATGTTCTAATAAAGTAGTATAGTTCAAATCAGCATCAGTGAATTAATATTGACTTACAGAAGTCACAGTCAGCAAATAATTTTATTTCTCAATAAAAGGCAAGAAGAGAGCATGTGAGTGAATAAAGTGGTACTTTTAGAGAAAGCATAGAAGCAGAGTTCACAGGGGACATGTTCTGTTGCTATCGGAATTTCACTTGATCCCGAAGTTTCAAAAGCTGAAGAGCAGAGGGACAGGAACTAGAAAAATTTCTGGGATTCTGTAGGATTCTGGCTGTTATAAAAATCATTTTCATTGTATGCCCCTACATTTTTGAATTTTATAGTGGAGCATCTACCTGGACTCCTGATACATGCAAAGAGACAGATATGGCAGGAAAACTTCGCCCTGAATACTTTGTAGGGACCACTTAGTCCTTCCTGAAAGGTCAGGCTACATAACCCAAGGGATATTTTAATTCTCTAATTCTCATATTTCAACAGATAAAAAGTTATTAATCTGTTTTACTTCTGTAATGGGGTCTATGAAATATTGTCTGGAAATCCAGCAACACTGTCCTGCTAATGCAGCAGTTTCATCATCTGTTGTCTTTTCTAGGATGACTCCTCTCATACAAAATTGGATGGCTGTTGGTAATCCTGATTCAAATCTTTGTGCGGTCTTTGAAGTGCATTACCTTTGACAATAAACTGCTCATTAGCTTGACAAGAATGCATGAAGAGCACGATAACTGATCTGCTGCTCCTCAGATCATCGTCATAGTACTACGTGTTTAGAAACGATCCAATTTGCTCCTCTCCTGGTGCAGACAGGAAGGTTAATTTCTTTTCTATTTATACAAACAGAAGAGAGTATTAATTGCCCTGGCTGAGTGCAGCTTTCTACATTATCTTTCTCACCTGCCTGGTCTAAAATCTTAGCACATTAAAATCACTTCAGCTTTCTCTTCACAGCTGGTCCTCGCTGCCGCTGCTGACATGTGTCGCGTTTATCGAGATGACTTCTCCACAGACCTGCCATCTCTCTCATCCCTGCCTTAGACAGTCCCACCTCTCTCTGCTATTGTTCTTCACTTTGCTGAGGGGGAAACATCTGCTGTTTCCTCACCCCTATTTGTCATTCCTTTTCCCTCTACAATACCTGAGTATGTGGATATTATATTGACTGATGTCTTTTGTGATGTCGGAACCATAAAGAAGATAAACATCTCAAACTGCCAAGAGATTTTTAAACATAAATCTTTCTGAAGTTTAATCCCACAGTTTTAGTGCAATTTGGAAACCACTTTAGGACCTCTCTCTCCTGTCACAAAGCTTTCCTCAACCTCTTTGCCACTGGAAATATCACTGTACCTGAACATTTCTCATATGCCATGAAGAAGTGATGACCAAGAGAATCTCTGTTTCTTATTGATTGATTTTACATGCTCAACTATTCTTCATGTCATCTTTGACAAGTGTGCCTTCTGTAAGTGACTGCTGCTTGGTGTGCTGATAGGCTTTGAGATGAAACATGACATCAAATTGGGATGGAGAGTTTAGCCAGCAAAACACTTCTGTACTGTCTCTTTCTCCTTTAAATGTACTGAATCCCCTGCTTTCTCCAGTCCTACTATTAAAACTGCTTTATACAGGAAACATGCATTAATGCCAACATTTATTCTTTACTAATTTATTCATTTCTTAACATTAGATTATTTATCATAGGATTAAACAGAATTTAAAAAATATTTGTTCTCGTTTAGCCTGGTTTAGTTCTTATCTAGCACCTTTTTTATGCTCTCCACTGCAGTTTATGAGGTTACATGGAGGCAAGATGGTCACAGGAATAGATGCTCAATGACCTAGACAGTCTTCTTCATACTACACATACTGAACCTCTACTCATCCAGCCATTCCCTGGCAAGTGGTACTGGTGCAGATTCCCTTTCCCTACTGAAGAAATCAGTTAATTCCTTCATTCCTGAGCTTTCTGATCTAACAGTGCCCTGTCAGTTTTCAGAAAGTCTCATGGACATTAATCCCTTGCATTATTTCAATTTTCCAATTGACAAATGTACTAAGCACTTCTGGTTAGTTCAACAAGTCAGCAGTGGCTGAGCATGGACACTGGTGCTGCATTTATGATGATGTGAGAACATCTTACCCACCTTAACTCCCACAGCTGGTACATGCCAGATACATAATACATTGGGCATTTATGATTGTGTGAAACATATTTTTCACAAGACAAGAGCTCTTTGTAAGGTGGCAAATAAAACACAAGAAATGGGAAATCTTTGCTTAGGTAAGCAGGCTTTTGCCTATGGGTTGAGGACTTTGGGAATGACCATATTCTGACATGACTGGACACTGCAAGAAAAGATTATAAACATTAGTTGTACACAACACATAAGAAGATTCTCATAGTGGGTGGTTTCCCCAAAAAATGATTAAATTTTTTTTTTAAATGCTCCCATTCCTGCATTCCCAGCAGAGAAATCCTCCTTCTTTGTTCTATGTTTCATCTATGTTCACACAAGGACCTGTCCTCTCCTGTTGCCTCCTCTCTCCCTGTCCCTTTCCCACTTTACCAATTCCTCCTGTTTTCTTTCAGTCATCAAATTTTTGTTTTAGGTAAGGAACTGTGGTGCTGTGACTTTTCTTTCCTTTCTCTTCCTTCTGCAGCTCCAGAAACATTTGCATCCACTCCTTCCCTGTTTCTGAGCCTCCGAAGAAACAGATGGCTGCTGGGTAGGATGTGTCTTACAATGCATTTGAAAGAGCAGGCAGTCACTCTCAAAATCATACAGTGCAAAATAGTTATTTGATGTGAGGCCTCTCCCAGCAATGGAGTGACACACAGGCTCTGCTGGGACTCATAAAATTGGACACATAGAGGGGACATGAACTGCTTATCTGGTGCACTTGGATGGTGCATCTCTGCCAGAGCTGCGCATGCCAAAAGGGGAAGCTGGAGGAGTGGGAAAATATTAATCACTTCCAAGCCAGTGTTATGTAGGATTTGGGAAGAAAAGATTCGAGGAAAATACAAGCAGCTCTCTTTTCATCTGCACACAAATAATGGCTTCAGAAACAATTGGAGTGGCTGGGTGTAAGTGGCCCCATGGCACGGCCCTGTGGGGCACACGAGGCAGCTGCTCCACACAGAGCAGCCTGAGCAGAGCTGGAAATACTGCTCCAGCACTCACTGCAATTGCTTGTGGTAAAGATGGGATTTTAGCAGCTGCCAGGGGAAAAAAAACCGCAATTTTAGGGTGGATGGCAACAACTGTTAATAATCCCTGATTTTACTCCCACTAGACAATCAAATGAGAATGAGCTTTCTGCTGCTAAGTGGGCCTTCACTGGAGGCAGAGCTACTGCAGAAATTCTTTGTGCTGAAAAGCTCATGATACATCACTATGGTTTTCTTTTATTTCTGCCTCACTGTTTAGCATTGCTGAAAATGCTGGCTTTGCTATTACAGGAAAATCTGCCTCAGGATTGTGGTGAGTTTTTGGACTCTCTCCTAGCACCCACCTCTCTGCACTGACTCACCAAGCAAGGTGGTGAAGTTTATTCCAGGGAGACCAAATCCACATCCTGGGAACAAAAGGAGCAAAAGACTGGGGCTCTTTTAATCTGATATTTTTCTCTTGAGACTTCTATAAGCAAGGATGAATTTAAAGTTGAGAGCAATGGATAAATAAATTATGGAGGTTCCCAACAGACAAGTCTTCTGTGAATTATGAGGCATCTGCAGGGAAATAATGCCTCTCCTCATTTCTTTCCACTCAAGTCCATTTAACACACTGCTGCTAAAGCTATCTACCTTGGCAGCTATTCTACAACCCATTAAGAGTCCTTGATCTGTCCATACCATAAAGAAAGACGGGTTTTTTTGTTATAGTATCACACATCCTTAACGTCTCTAGTCCAGAAAAAACATTTAAAGAGCTGATACAAAAGGAGAAAGAGGAGCAAAAATTGTAGGCACACATTTAAACCTGTTAAAATGAGCATGTACAAAATAAAAATATCTGCAAAATTCTGTAAACTACAGAATTTTTACATGGGATGGTAAATCTATGAAAGATCTGCACAGATGGAAAGTTGTGATAGTCCTTAATAAAAAGGAAAATGAAGTCAAATATTACAGAATGAATGTATTAACTAACAAATGCAGGTAAGTGCTAAAATTCTCATCAAGAATTTATTTGAACAAGATAAACTAACCCAGTCATATATTTCTATGTCTTGTATGAATTAAAACAATAAATTAATTATATTTATGAAATAGGATTGAAAGAAACAGAAAACTCAGAAAACATCTTATATTAAAAAAGGAGGCTCTAACCTTCCAAACTTCATATTAAGACCAAGAGATGTGTTTATCTGGGTATTTTATACTGTCTATACACTCAGTATGCAAAACAGAATTAGTTTTGTAGTAAGAGAGATGTAAAACTTCCTCTTCTGGGATATTGTACACATGTATCATATTGAATGGTTGTCTATGATCACTGTGGTGGTAAAATTATTAATATTTAAGATTCAGAAGTCTGTCTAAGAGTCATCTTTGCTAAAAGAACACTCCTTTTGACTAAAAGCCAGCAGTCTGCCACTGTTTCCAACTCCCATCTTTGGAGCTGAGGGAACACTGGGGGATTGCTCCTGTGGGCTCCTCCAACAGTTATTGTTCCATATTGTCCTGTTATTTACTGATGGGCAGCTCAGGACTATGGCAGTGACTTAAGGAGCCCACCCCTCCCAGGGATTGATATTTGACTTTATTGACATTGAAGTGATTGTTTTTCCTCAGTTCTTCCCTTGTTTCCCCAACCAGTGCAGGGGTTGGGGCTCTGCAGTGCCTTGGCTCAGTGAGAATGGGGGAGCAGAGGGAGAGGTGGTGTCTGAGAGCTCTCTCACTGTGCTCACAGTTCATAAAGCTGCTGCCTGACCTGCCCCAAGCTGTACCTGCCCTGTTATGCATGGGAAGGTTGAGATTCTCCCATAGCTTCCACTGGTTAAAGAATGATAACATCTTGTGCTGGCTGTTTCAGACACAGTTTGTGATAATGACCAAATTCAGGGATCCCAAAACCCCCTAAACCCTAGCAATTTGAACTTGCTGTATAAAACAGAGAAGTGTTTTCCTTCTAATACAATACAATACAAAAATCCTCAAAAAGTATGTCTTCCCCAAAAAAAAAAAAAAAAAAAAAGGAAAAAGAAATTCAACCTCAAACATTTTCATCACATGAATATTAGACAGAGGTATTTAATTCCAGTTGGGGTTTTTGGGGGGGGTTATATTATGATTTTTTAAAACCATTTGGAAACGCTTCATTTCAGTTTGGAAGGAATTATTGCTATAGTTAGCTTCACCAACAGCATGTGCAACATGAAATTAAAATAAAAAATGAAACAACAAAGTTTAATTATTGAAATTCTTCTCCTTTTTGATGAAAATCTGTGTTTTCAGGAAACCAAAAATCTTCATTCATAAATATTCACTGAGCTCAGCTCTAGTCCTTCTATTTTTGGATTATTTAAAAATTTGAAATCAACATGGAATTTGTCACCCACTTCAATGTGCTTAGAATTTCTCAGTCACTCATTAATGAATTAATTAATTAACCAAAATATTTATGTCCTAATGAAGCAAAC
Organism: Zonotrichia albicollis; assembly: GCF_047830755.1. NCBI lineage: Eukaryota > Metazoa > Chordata > Aves > Passeriformes > Passerellidae > Zonotrichia > Zonotrichia albicollis. The sequence continues at coordinate 13,630,401 of NC_133822.1, forward strand.
CCACACTTTAGTTCATACTTCATTTCATTCAATAAATGTTTTCATTTGCTCAAATGCTTGTAAAGGAGTGCAGAAACTCACCACATGGTAGGATTCAATTCCTGCTGATGGTAAGAGTCAAAGTCATCTCGCAGGATAATGCTGTCACTGTGCATTTCAGCTGCAAAGAAAACAAAGCAGTACAGGAAAAAAATCCAGTGCCATCATCCCATGCTTTCTAAGCGTTGCCTAACCTAAAGAAATTCATGGTAAATTGCATTTTTTATTTCTAAACATCTGCTTTTCAGGTTAAGCTATATATAAAAGCCAGGGTCTCTTAGTTACAGGGCTTTTTCCTTACCATGGATCATAGTACCACAAAAATGAAAAAGTGCCCTCATCATCAAAGTGTGCTGGGTATGGAAAGATGGAGTCATCAAGTATACACTAAATCTTTTAAAAAGTTTTGTTCTGAATTGTTGGTTTTCTGAATACTTAGAAAAAAATCCTTCCAAATCCAGATTCTGCAAACATGGGCACAAGAATGGATGAGAAGTCCTAATGAGTGAATTACAGATCTTGCAGTCAGGGGATACATTTTGACAACTCATAAGCAAAAATCCATGAGCTCATTGGAATTTCTCTGCTGCTATCAGCAGATCTGGCAGTAAAGGTCAACTCATCTAAGGAACATAAACTGTGAGCTATGTTATGCAAATATTTCTCACCGCTGTTCTGCAAACTTTGGACTCCAATATTCCACCTAGAATTAGTCTCATTTATGTACGATGACCAATAAGCTCACTTAAAATCCCCACACTTTGGCACCTGTGATTGTGTTAGACAGATCCTTCTTTACAAATACTTCCACAAAATGAATGAAGTAACTGTGGCCTGCTATTTAACCTGAGGAAGAATGCCAGAATCTGTCCTGGATGAATCCAATTGCAGCACAAGGGTTGGTGGATGCAGGGAGCAGCAGTGCCTTGCTCCAGGGTCCACCGTGGAGATGCAAAACCTGGCACAAAACCTTCCTCAGAGCAACCCTGCCCTGGTGTGAGGTGCTGTCCCACACTGAAGGTTCTGGGGCACAGAATGAGAGAATGGTTTGGGTTGAAAGGGACCTTAAAGATCATCTAATCCCAGCACCTCTGCCATGGGCAGGGACACCTCCCACTATGCCAGAGTGCTCAAAATCATATCCAACCTGGCCTTGAACGCTTCCAGGGATGGAGCATCCACAGCTTCTCTGGAAACCTATTCCAGTGTCTAACCAACCTGATAGTTAATCTCTTTAAAATTAAAGTCCTTTATTCCCCTTTGTTGTATTACAGCAACCACTTGAAAAAATTCCTCTCCAACTTGCTTGCAGCCCCTTTAAGGGGGCTCTAATGTCTCACTGAAGCCTTCCCTTCTCCAGGCAGAACAATCCCAACTCTTCCAGCCTGTTTTCATAGCAGGGGTACTCCAGTCCTGACTCTCTTGCAAACAGATGCTCTAATACATAACTAGGACCAAAAGGTCTGCAGCATGATATACACACACTGCAAGGAGTCAAAGACAATAAAAAGCAATAAAAACCACAATGAAGAAACAACTAATCAGAATTAGATATAAATCATTCAACTTTATATGAATTTCATTTTTATTTGAATTCCCCAGACCTAGTTTAATGTGACTTTACAGATTTTTTAATGTAATAAAGTCAATGATTCTGAGTTTAAGTAGTAAGAATGACAAATCACCTACCTAGGTGAGGATGTAGGGGAGCTTCTGTCGGGGCTGTGGAAAACAAAGACACACAGTGCATGAATATATTCTATCAACAGGTCTCAACTGCAGCATTCAATATCAATACAGCTTAAAACAAATTGTACAGTACATTCTCTCCTAAATCAGCTCTCTCAGTAGTTTAATTGTGAAAAATATGACAGATCCCAAAAGTTACAAAAAGTATAATAGGCAAACAAGAAAAATTGTTCTCTTAATTAAAATAAGCATTGAAATAAATGAAAGCGTTGGTTTTACAGTATGGTAAAAAAGGTCAATTAAAGTCTAGAATGATGAGATATTGTTAAAAATAATTTGGATTAAGATTCAATAGCTCAAGGGCTGACAAAGTGGAAATTAGGCTGAACAACAGAAGTAGTCTAGGAGAGGTAAAAAATTCTATTTTTGATCTTTTATACTACACTGAACAACATTTTACTGGGCATATTATTGGGGGAAGTAATCCAAATAATCCTAGGGCAACAAGTAACAGATTAACTCTGCAAATCATAATATGAAACGCTTATATGAAAGCATGTTTTTGCAGGCAATGCTGATCAATTCCCCAGTAGGTCTCTGCCTCCCAAAAACCACCACAATATTGTAAAAACACTGCCTGGGGAGCACGTGAAATGGTGCAAGTTTATTGAGTAACCTTCAATAAAGTACCAACACTTTGCAACAGGAGTCTTGGTGTAGCACCACACAAATGGAACCAGACTGTATCTGAAGGGGCACAGCTACACAGAAATATTTGGGGAGGTCCAGAAGCTGGTTACACAGTGTGTAGGATGCTCCATGGCAGCTACCACACCCGCAGCCTTGCTGGATCTTAAATCCAAAGTAGGTTGCATCTCTTTCGTGAAGGCCAAGGGGTGCATACAACCAAGCTCCAGGGAAGCAGCTACCTAATTGTCCATCAGTACCTCAGCCATGGATCTGCATTTCCAGCAGTCTTTTGGACTTTGGTAAAATAGAACCACCAAAAAAAGAGAAATTTTTGAAGCCAGGATTCATTTGATAATTCTGTGGTTTTTTTGTTGGGCGCTGACCTAAATTGTAGCAGTACTCCTGATTTCTTCAGCATATTTGCAAAAAAATACTGAATTACTGCAATTTCTGTCATAACATCTGACAAATTAAAAATAGATTAAAAATAAACATAAAAATGAATGCAGCAATCTGTGTAAAGCTCTCACACATAGTTATCTGAATAGAAAGTCCAATACAAATCTCAAGAATTTTGTTTTTCTCTTCCTGCTTAGTCTTTAAATACTGGGTTTGCAAGGAGCCATGCCATTCTGTAATGAAATTACAACATTTCATGGAGAAATAGGTGATGAAGAAGACTGAGCAGTCAACAAATGAGCTATCTGCAGACCAGAAAATTATGGCAAGCAACCTGGATTTACCTTAGACAGAAAACTTTCATTGAACAGACTTGCCAGTTAGAGGAGTGACATGTTTTACACCATCCACTAACCATATAAATATTTACATTTTTGTGTGTAGATATATCTCTCCCCTAACCTTATGTACATATACATATATATGTATATATACAAATATACGTATGAGTATACACACACACACAGACACACGCACACACACATGTACATGCATACATATATACATAGGCATATATAAGTATATATGTATGCATTTATGTGTACACACAAACTGAAAACCTTCACTGGTTTTCAGAAAAAGAAAACTTTACTACAACTGAGAGAAAAGACCTTCTTAAGAGCCTGGTTTTGTTTCAGAAATCTGAAATATTTTTTCCTTTTCATGGCTAACTTGCTCCATTTTTATACAAGAAAGTCACCCAAGCTGCTTTGTCTTTCCTAGCAAAAATGCCAATAATGACTCCAGCAATGGCCAAGACCTCTCATCATGCTAGTACAAAATCTCTAGAAACACAAATATTGCAAGTTAAGCTTGGCACTGTCTCCAGAAGAGTGCTGGACAGCAGTGGTGAATCCTACAGTGAAAATGACTGCATTTGTACCTTGGAGCCCCAGGGACAAGCCCCCTTGTATTGTTTTTCTCCATGGGAATGTGTAAATTTCATCAGAAACCTTTTAAAATTATTTGCACAAATAAATGGATCAAACTGGACTAACTGAATTATTTCCCAGACTGAACAGCACAAACTGTTCTGTATTTTGCCTGCAGGAAAAGAAGCACATTGTGGCATGGGATTTGTAATATTCCTGTAATACTCCTGTTCCAAGAGACTAGGTGTAAAGTAAAATCACTATCCCTGATGTTCCCTTCTCAGAAGTTCCAGGGCAGTACTGAGGGGTGATCTGCTGTGAGCACAGGGGTGGCTGAGAGCCATCCTGCCAGTCTCACCTATGAGGAGCGTGGTCATACCAGGGCACATCATGGTCACAATCATCAATTGCCCAAGCAAATTCCATTGGCCTTTGAAAGTAGCTCAGATGAAAGAGCCCACCTTCTCCAAGGAGAGCAGTTCAGACCTCCAAATGAGAAGGGAGGGCTGTGTTATCATTCACCCCAGGCTGTTTGGCATGGCTCTTTGAAAGAGGCTTTCTCCAGCCAAGGATACACACAGTCATGAATGAAATGATGCAAAATTCCAGCATTCAGCAAAAAGGCACAGGTATAGCACAAACATGGCATCTTTACATTTGAAACTCTTTTGACTTCATGATTATTTAATAAAACTGGCTGTTTATGTGATTAAAAAATACAGCCTTGGGATCTGAGATTTTTTCCTGAAATGGCTCTTCCACCATATGCACTGTACATTGCGCACCAAAACTGCTCACCAATAGAATGAAAGGAAGGAAATGGTGCAGGTCCATACTAATGCTACTGATCAATCATTTAAAAATTAGAGGTGGAACTAAGCAAACATCTCACGTTAGACAAAAAGGTTGTTACAAGTATAGACTTTATACTGGGGAGAGGTTTCCTAAATCTTTACAGGATCTAAGAAGCCCAGGTATTTTTGCCTTATGTATTCTGATTGTAATTCAAATTCCTGAGCTGAATATGACAAAAGACTGTGAGGGTACCATTCAATAAGTGAGAAACATAGGCTTTATTCTCTCTATAAATAATTTCTGTATTACATTTTATATTTAATTGCAAAACAGCACTGGGATGATCTTCAAGTGTTGTATTTAAGGCCCACCAATAATAGAAATTCAAAACAAAACACAAAACTAAAAATAGTATTTTTAAAAATATTAGTAGTAAAAATAGTAGTTGTTTTAAAATATTTTCAGATCTGCCTTTCTAATCAATTTACAGAACTACTTTCTTTAAAATAACATGGATTTTTACATAAGCCATACAGTGTGGCTCAAGTCAAATGAAGTTTTTTTGTACAATTTGGCAAAGATAGAAGGAATGCTACAGTGCAGAGTAGCTATAGAGTGCAAAGATATAAATTTATAATTTAAAAGGAATTATACAATACTTCAGACTGAGAGGGAAAAAGAAAGACCATCTCACTTCATATTTTAAACCATTATTCACTTTGTTAGATGTTCCTTAGGCACATAGTTGGATGGTTTTAAATTTAAACCCAGTATTTGTGTGGCTCCAAAATGCATCTTAGCTTGAATGAGAATGTTGTACCTTTTTAAAAAGTAAAGTAAATGAATTTATTATTTGATTTTCAACCAGCACCCTGGGTATATACTGAGCTTTACAAGAGATGAATTGTTCTATGGAAGCAGAGCTCAACTGAGGTCACAATCTCAGAGGTATCAGCAAGTACACTATGAGAAAATTTGAGGAAATGTAGAGTGCTTGCCTTGTCTTGCAAGACAGTCCCTTTGGCAAGGAAAAGCAGAGAAGAAAGGGTGCAATACAAAGTGATTCAGAGAGAGAAAGGCCACAGCCAAACTGAAAGCATGAGAATCTTGAGGGAGCTAATGGGGAATTCAAAAGTCAATGGGGACATTGTGGGGCTCTGTGTCACTGGGATGAGGGAGAATGGAGGAATGTTTTGGAGTAAAAGGTTAAATTTTTCTGTGGATGAAATAAGGCTGCTGAAAGGTTAAGCCAATTTAAATATGCCCCTTTTTGGTTAAACTGGAAGGAAGGGAAATATTAAACAAGTGAGAAGGGAATGTCATCTTCTAGAAACTGGAATGTGAGGAGGAAAGAAATGATTTGTTGGTGGTTTTGTTGTCAGTGAAAAAATAAGAAACAAAATCATTAAACATGGTAATAGTCAACTGTTAAGTAACATTAGTCCCCATTCAGATTTAAAAAGAGCAAGCATAACGCAAATTAAACACAGAAACATCCATTTGTGCTATTGACAGTCATATTCCATAGAGTTCTGGGGTCAAGATTGTGTATAGGTATAGGTAGAAAATCCAGCATAAGAAAATATTCTCAAAACCCACTAAAAAATAATTTTTTTTTTTTTGCTCAGAATCCTGAACTTTGTGGGTTTTGTAATATGAAGGGCAAGTGAATTACAGTGACACAAATGCCTGCATGCTCCCAGACAAACACTGCTCAGAGTTCTACAGCCAGGGGCCATCAGCTGTTGCTCATCAGTTCATAACAAATGAGGTGTGCAGAGAGGTGTCTTCTGTTTGCAGATTATGAACTCCAATCTCCTTGTCATTAGCAGCCAGATGAAGATTAAAAAGGGAAATAAAAGCTTTTATTTAGACTCCCTCCAATACTTTCTCTCTACTGGTAAACCAAGTTGCTATTGAATGATGGAGGCTGAGCATCCCCAGGCAGAGTGAGTGAGGTGCCCGAGGGCTGGGTTATTCTTGCTAAAACATGAACTGAGGAGCTTCACACCAGCTCTACTCTCCACTCCTCTGCTCTGTCAAATACTGCTCTGAGAGCTTGTGAAATACAAACCTGAGATCCTGAAATCTGGTTTGCATTTTTTTTCCAAAGTGTTCCTAAATTTTACAAGGTACAAAATGCACCTAAAGGGTCTTGCACAAACATTCAGGCAAAAGTTCTCAAATAAAAGAGAGTCAATCCTGGGCCAATTCTCAGGATATTCTCAGAAATAAATATGAATCAACATGCACAATACTAAGCTTACCTTATTTTCTATTTATTTTCTATTACAATGAGTTAAATATATGGTATATTAAACATATTTTTACTGGCAAGAATATCACCACTCATTATGATCCTTATTTACCCTTAAAAGCATTGACAAGACAGCTACCATTTCCAGATTCTTTTATATAGTTTTTATTTCTGTTGGGATTTTTCCTGTTTGTTCTAGATGAACATTTTCTATGATAATTTTTATTTCTCCTTTCTTCAGTATAATTCTCATAAAATTTAAAGCTTACATCAGCTCTCCCTAGCTTCCTAAAAGATGTATTATGTTCTGAACACAGAGCTTTTTAAGCAATTATTTTACTTTCTTTGGTGCCTTCCCCTATGGCATCATTTCTTACTACATTTACATTATACATATGGCATTGCCATCCCTTAACACCACCCTTCATCATCCTCCAATTCTCTTCAAAATACAAAAAATCACTTTCCTTTTACTGCACTAGTTCCATTAACTCTATCAGGATTTATTAATGTACATCTGAGGGTGGACAACCACAGTAAACATGATTTTTGAGATTCCTTGCTACTTTCACATCTTCCTGTATATCCTTTCTACTAAACATTAGGAAGTCTGATACCACCTCTAGTGAACATGCTTATTAAGAACATGTCCTGTAATAAATCTATGAAGTTGCCCTGTGGTTTTATTTTTCTTTATTTAATATGTCACATCATTCAAAGCATGATTTAAGTATAGTAGTGTTTAGGGCTAGAAACAGACTATAAAACCTCATTTATGTCAATCTACCTTGCTGTTTTGCATATATATTAATATGATATTTGCATCTAAATAAATTCACTAATTCTTCCTGAAAGAATCCTTTGTTTACATGAGTGGTGTTGATGAAAATTGAATAAATGAAGTAAGGTCTACTTCAAAGAAAGCCTCTTTTCTTTGAATAGGAAAATTAATTCTAATAGTATAAGGATGATAATAGTATGCAGTGGTTAGAGATTAATGCAATGCATACTGTGTTCAAGAAATAAGAACAAAAAGGCAGAGGAGAGCCTGGGAGGGGTGGGAGTAAGGGTAATGGGCAATGCAGTGGTTGAATATCCAAGTCAAGGAAACTGTGTCTGAGCTGGGAAACCAAGGGGGAGAAGCCATGGTGAGGATAAAAATGTGGGAGAAGAGCCAAGAGAAAAACTGAGGATCTTGCACATCAGTGTTGCAGGGAACTCCGATCACTGCTACAGCTGTCACACACTGTCCATGCTCACAGAGCAGCACCTTTGGGTGATCCTGGCTAAGCCAAACCAGGGCTGCAGAGGCTCTGCAGTGACAGCGCACACTGCAGGGATGACTCTGGAGTGACTGTGTACGGAGAAAAGGGAATTGATGGGGAAACCATGGGAAACAAAAAAAGTTATAGGGGTGTGGTAGACTGTGGCAAGGCGGGGAAGCTGAAGGCCCTTCCAAGGAGCTGGTGCAGGACATGGCTATGGATGGGAGAAGGAGGCAGCAAAGGGATTGTCACACCTGAGCAGCCACTGGGACATCTCAGCATCCTTTATACTCTGAATACAACAAATACCACAATTCTATTTTCTCCTTGTTCTGCAGAGTTCCTGTGAACTCGGGGACAGCAAACAGTAACATAAGGACTTACTGTTCTAACCAACATAAGTGTTGCTAAAATGTTTATCTGAGGTTAGGTTATGCTCCAAAACTGCAGAACTGTAAAGCAGAGAAGGGTGGAAGAATAAAAATTTCTTTTGTCAGCTCTCCCACTAAAATCTCAGTGAACAGAATGTCTGAAGAAGGACTGTCAGGTCTGTATAGATGGATATCTACCAGCTTGTCTCTGCTTACCAAGGTATTTTCTTTGAGCAGGGAGACATCTTGCTGCTTTGGCCATATTCTCCTTGACCATGTTGCCAGCTCTGACACTGACAGTCATGTGTTTCTATTCAGCTTGCTTGTGCACAGCTGTCACCATCCTGGTCATTGCCAGCTCTCAGTCACTGCCATCAACATGACTCCCACTGCCCTCTCCCTTCCCTACCTGTTCTGGCTGCCCTAGGTTGCCCTTGGCTGTGGGGTGCTCACTCTGCAGTTATGCCTTGGAGAATTTAATCTGTTTCTCTTCTGGTTTTTGTCACTTTATGCTGATTGCATATTCACTTTTCCACTCTTGACTCACATCTGTCCAGCAAGCAGCCTGTGTGAGATACCCTCCCCAGCCTCCTCAGTACATCCAAATGATGATCCTGCCAACACTTCTGTTCCAGGTCCCCACACACCAGTCACTGAAACACTGCACTTCCACACTCCCATCACAGGTGCACAACCTCCTGTTAATTAACCTCCTCTTAATTTCTCCAAATGTTCTTCCTTCCCCACAGCAAAAAACGTGGCTGGCCCAATCACTTTCCATCCAGATCACCATGACACTCCCTTCTCATTGTCAGCACTGTGTTACATATTTCTATTTCCTCCAAAGTATAACCAATATCCTAGCCTGCTAGCTGACATTTTTTCACCTCTCTGAATCCTTCTTCTTACTTCCATTGAGCTACAACAAAAGTGAAAAATTGAATATTGAAGTTAAAAGTTGAAATATTTTCCTCTCATTATCACAGAGCTACTATTGATACCTTATATGAATAACTCAGGTTATGCTCCTGAAATAATGTTCAACAGCTTTTTATTGCAAAAACCATATTTCCACTCATAGGAAAAAACCCCAACCTTACAGTTCCAATGCCCCCAAGAGATGGGTTTTATGGGATTTTCTCTTGTGCGTTAATATCACAACACATTTCCCATTTTAAAATCTTTGTTTTAAATAATTTAGCCCATGTTTCATTGTTTCTTTTCACATGGAAATATCACTGGAATTTTGCTGATATAAATGGAAATTCCTTTCTCTCCTGTACCAAAAATGATGGAAACCATCTCTACTTCTCACTTAAAGAAGCAGGTTCAAAGCAAAGTACTGTTTGTAGACAACAGATGACAACAGGATATTTACTTTTTAGGTTATTCATTGAAAGGGCAAGCTGTGAAAACAATTAGATTTTGAAAGTTTGTGTAAGTCAAACATTTTGCTTAGCTATAAAAATGATCAAATGTTGGATGTGACAGGCAAAAATTCAATGGCCTACTTTCACAAAAAGGGAAGGCATATTTTTTACATGTACATGTGTGAGCTGGATAGTAAACAAAGCTTTTGCTGCAGCCATATTGCTTAAAGTTAATACAGTGAGGGTTAAAACCCAGCCAGTGGTTCTGATAGAAAAGAAATGTTGGCTATTACAGGCTGATTTCAGGAATGTGTATAATGCTACATAAAGTTTTGTATATTCCCCAACATGTAGCAGAGAGGAAAAGTGGGATTCCTGGATAGACAATGGGAAGTATGGAGCCAAAGGAACTCAGTTTCAGGAATGTAAATATGATCCTGATTCAAGGCTTTCTACAGAATAGCTTTCATGAAGAGTAACACTGACATGCAGGTACAATGGAAAATCACATTTGCCAGATATTTTTAGAATTATGGTGACTCTTACCTCCCTGTTCACACAGCTGTTGTGCTAAGGCATCCTTGAATATAACTTGGCCCCTGTGAGTAGCTGTAGCCCTGTGAACACAAAAAAGACAACAATAAATAATATAAACTTATTTATACATATATATGTATATCTTTATGCATGACTAATCAAATCAGAAGTCCCATTCTGCTTTCTTTCTGTGTTCTTTTTTGTAGTCTTCTAAATTTATAGAATAATTTGCAGTGATTGTTTTGTGCATAGCAAAAGAAAATTCCTAAACCAAAATTGTTTTGTTGGTAATAAAAATCACTGGCATGTAATGAAGAATGTCTTTAACATGTATCTGTAGCTGCACATAGAGTTTCTATATTTGAGGCCTCAAAAGTTTTGTCTAAAGAATAGTTAATTCCCATTAGTGACCCACAGCTATGTACACATGTAATGTACCACAAAACTTGTCATTGCTTCCTCATGATCAGGTAGAAATATAATGCAATGTGATTTGTTTTTCTCTTACAGAGCTCTCATGTTAGCAGCAATTGTTTTACTTTCTTTCCAGTTGCTCATTTAACCCCTCTTTTCCAAGTGCAATACTTCACAACATCAGTTTTATCTCAGAGATTTCCAAACCTCTCAGTATTTGCAAGTGTTGAATCTGAAGTCTGATTTCTTTCAAGTTCCTCCAATATCTGTCTAGATTCATGCACACTCTTCATACACGTTCTTTAACCTTTCTCTAACTAATATAAATGGGCTCAGTACAGATCCATGTGAAGATAGTGAAATGGCCTCTCAGATGAACAGTAAGATGTTGAAAACTCCTTTATGAGTGCAGTTTCTCAGCCAGCAGTGTGCCCTCTCTAATGGATCATGCCTAGCTGGCTTATGAAATGTCAGAAAAGCCCAGAAAGGAATGGTGGGAAAATGAAAACCAAAATACATTCTATTTTACTTGGCTACTAGGCCAGTTACCCTGAAAAGGAAGAATAAAATTAACATATCTAATACTAAATTTTTCAGATACAGTGGTGCCCAGGGTGAACTCATCTTCAAACTGTCAGAATACAAATAGGAGTAAAGGAAAGCTTCTCTGGGATCTACTTTGCTTTCTGTACGTGTAGGAAAGCTCTGTTTACACCAGTGTGTGTGTCCTGAAATGCCAACTGTGCTGACCTGATGCTCCTAGGGCTTTTAGACACTCTTCCTCTGCCTGAGGAAGGAGAGCTGTGCTGGTTTTTTCCACCTTGGACTTTCAGAGGCGGATGTAAAGCTGGAGCCTTGCCTCACCTGGCAGTGCCAGTATTTTGGCCACAGTCCCAGGATCACATCACCAGTGTGAGGTTTTGGTTGCACTCCCTACCATGTGCCCTACTGCAACTCCTTTAGGATTTTCAGTACTTTCATAAAATACAGCAGAACTTCATGCTATAGTTCTACATTAGCATTTCTATATCTGCTGATAAGACCAGTGACCATGCTAAGTTCAGAGTAAAATAAAAACAAATACACTGCTCCAGCACATAAAGACAAGAGAGCTGACCATTAAGTCTCATTTAAAACGATGAATTAAATAATTTATTTAAGCTCTGTTGCGATGAATATGAATGAAACTATATGATCACTACATGCATTTCTGCAATTTACCACATAGGTGTACTCAGTCATGCAAGTCAGAATTGGACCAAACAATCTCCAAAATCAAACATGTGCCCAGATTTCTTTAGAAGGACCAGATCTGGTGGCTTCCTGTGGCAGCTGAAATGGCAGGGCATCCCACAGCCAGCTTTGTGGCCAATGCAGCACCAAGAGACAGGTTTTGCAGATGTGCTTCGGTGAGGAAATTTTATGTATTGAGCTTAACATACAAGGAAAAGGCACACCTAAGGCACAGAAGTATTTTGTACAACAGTTCTATCCCCCAAGCTGTCAGGGTGGAAGAGAGGACTCTTTGCAGACAGTGGGAAAGAAAACTTTTATTAGCAGTGGACCAGGACTTCAGAGATGCTGTTTATGCAACAGCCCAGGCAACAATTCAGAATGTACACAACAATGATGGCAACCAGAGCATTCCTTTATGAGGCAGAGAAGAGCAAACCCTTGGAACACAGACCTCATGCAGAGGAGAGCTCAAGCATGTGTCTGAATGCACACAAACACCAAGTAATACCAATAATACCAAACCCTGCAGTGTTCACTGGGTCTCTGCGTGCGTGTGAGAAAAAGGGGATTTGGGCAGAGAGCCAGCACCCAGCTGAATGATCAGCATCTTTCTGTGCCTGTCATCCCTTGCTTGACAATGCAGACCAGGAGCCAAGTGCTGCTGTTCCATAGCAGGAGAGATCTGCACCCTGGGGCCAGGAGAGCAGGGCAGGAGGGGCACTGCTTGCTGCAGCCTGAGCTCCTGGCACGTTTGTCGCGCCACAGAGACTTGCTGAGGGTGCTGCTACTCCCACTTTACCAGTTTTTTCTGCTCCTTTTTCTCTGGATTTGTGCTTTACTAATGGAGCAAATGAAAATAATGCAGCACAATTATGCAGGAACTGAGCTATTTCTAGAAAGAAGTTCAAAACATACCTTTTCTGTATTGAACTTTCTTTGTTGGTGATGTTCTTACCTGACAGGTGAGGTTCACAAGACAGGATTGTGTATTTGGATTCTTTTTTTATAAAGACATTTAACATATCCAAACTCATTTCAATTGCTATATTCACACTCATATGAAGACTACATAATATTTATAATAATTATTACAAAAATAATACTGGCAATGCCTGAAAGAGATTCTACTAAAGAAAATTGTTCAACTCTTAACTCGGGTTTTGCTTTTGTGACATATATATATGTCACTATATATATATATATATATATATATATATATATATGCAGTTACTTAACTGAATATTGTGGTTTTTTGAAAAGTTTCTATGCTGTCTTAACTGCAGTTAAATATTGCTTAGAAGAAGAGCACTTACTAACTACTATTTGATGTTACTCCACACCAGTCTATAGTCCCACTCTGACATTGTCTGCTACAGGGCAAGTGACTAATCAGACCTAATGTGTCAGTCAGCCAAAAGGCAAGATGCATGTTCCATATGTCCCCAGAGAAAATTCCAAGTAGGAATTAATCTTTCCAAAGGGATGAGAATTACAAGAGAAATGGGAGACATCCCATCCTGTTCCCAGAAGAGGAACATCCTGATGTGGTTAGTGAGAGCTTTGAAAGAAAAACAACTTAGAAGTAATAAGGTTCCTCTTTATATTAACCTCACTCTTCCATTAGCCTAGATCTATTTGTGTGCCTGGGGCTGTGCAAGAGGGGATGAACTGCTTACAGAGGAATAAACAGTTCTCAACACAAAAAGACTAGATCAGGTGCCAAGGTTCACTGGCAGCTCAAGGCATTGCTAACCCCATAAATCAATTACAGCAGCTTTTAAAAGAATTTTCCTCCCTAAACCACAACTATTTGAGTAAAATCAGGTGCCAATAAGGATGCTTGGCCATCTGCACCTTTCCCTGGTGAGGGAAGGCACTGGGACAAATTCATGTGAGAGGGAGTTTCAAAAAGGCTCAGGTGCCCTACAGTAAAATACCTCATCTCATGGTGCCCCAAAGAAGGTTTTCTACAAGATCCAAGAAAAGGAGGTCATTTCTTACCTGCACTAGCAGAGTTTAACCTTGTGCCAGATACTAATAGTTAGTGGGTGCTTCTACTTGAGGAAATTCAGGGCAACATCCACAACACTGGCTCCAGGAAAATCAGTGAGTGACTGTAGGAAGCTGAGATTGGTCTTCCCCAGCCCCACAGTGATGCCCCTTGAAATCAGGTCTGTTGCCAGCACAGACTGTGTTGCTTCCCCACCACTGTGGGGGACACAGGTGATGCTAGGAAAGTAATGAGCCTGGGCTGGAGCAGAAAATAATGCACATCCAATGATTGCTGTTGGCATTTTGTGTTGAAATATCTCATAATTCACACTGGCCTTATTACATGGATTGCTAACACGTCCTTGCTAACAGGTTGCATTTTGGAGAGAGTGTTTTGGCTCAGGAGAGCACAGGCAGGAGCCTACATGGGACTGACCCTCATGTGCTGCCTCTGCTGCCCTGCTCTGCCAGCCCCACCTGTGCAAGGGACACACAGCCACATGCCCAGAGGTGGATAGCTGCCCTGCTTATGCAAATAAATGGGTTTATTTTTAATGCATTGTGGAATTTGCATGATCATGTCTGTAGGGTTGTCTTGTTTAACCCACGATCTTTAAAAAATACATTCTCCTCCAATACTGCCTAATTAAGGGATCTCTGAATAAAATAACTTAAAAGCATGATGGAGAAGAGGCCTTCAGGAACATGGGGCTGTGTTGTGCACAGCCTCTCATGCTGGGAGTGTGAATCACTTTCTTCCAGTGCCCTGCCAAGGTGGTTTATTGACCATTTTCTGTGTGCTATGAGGTGAGGTCAGGCTGGGGTGCATTTTGGATTGTGTTTCCTACCAGGGCTGGAAGCTTCAGTGACAATTTCTTCAAGAGCAGCCAGACTGAATGTCAGACCTGACTGGGAGATGGTGCTGGGGCCAGCAGGGAAAATGCACAGAGCCCTGGTGGCTGCTGATCCGAAGGCACTTGGGTGGGAGGCTTCCATCCTCTGGTTAAATGCCTCCAAGCTGTTATTTCAGTTTCCACTTGACATGCAAGTTCAGTCTAATTAAAGCAGCAGAAATGAGATCTCTGTGTTCTGAAATACACATTTTGACTCTGCTTCTCTCTGCCTGTCCCCAATGGTTCCCTCAGTGATATGTTACAGAGGAAGTCATCTGTCCTGACCATATTCAGCTGAAATTGTCAGGGAAATTTCGCAAGTAAGATGCAATTACTTATGTAGACATTTGTTAGGAGACTGGAATTGGCACACTTGCTCTAAAAACCTCAGTCAGAGGTGAAAATTCTTTGGGGGAAAGGACTAAAATGGTCAGCAAAAGCCAGGGTGTGTGCTAGAGGGCCAAGAACAAAAATTTCATTTGGGGCAACTGTCTGCTGAAGTTTGTTGTTCACATGAATGAATTATATAAATAAAAAATTACAATTAATAACTTACTTCATGGGTGAGCCTTCACATAGGGTAAATGCAAGAGGAACAAGGGCCACCTGGCTTTGTCTTTTGTCTCTGAATTTATCTCTAGGGACTGCACATGTGGGAAAAGGACGCAAACGTTGACTAAAGACTGATTTAATAAACATTTAAGAACTTTCTTTAAACAAGATTTGAATAAAAAATTCTCAAATAGAAAATAAATGAGGAGGGCCTACAGAAATTTTGTTCCAGTAGATACTGGAAAGGGAAAGATGGAAAGGGACTTCTTGCAAGGGATGCGGTGACAGGACAAGGGGGAGTGACTTCAGACTGAAAAGAGGGCAGGTTCAAAATAGATATTAGGAAAAAAAATCTTTATTGTGAGAGTGGTGAGGCACTGGAACAGGCAGGCTATTCTGTGATTCTAGTCTAGATTTTATAATTATAATTAAAAATAATTATAGTTATTTTTAGAAGATGAATGTAAGACTACAACACTGGAAACAGAGGGGCACACAGGCACCTCCAGCTCCTACACATTACAATTTTTAAGAACCCTTTTTTGTTGTCATGAAGAACACCAAACTTTTGTTTGGTTGCAAGGTGCATGTACAAAAGATGGAGACAACAGAACAATGTATACACCTTAGAAAATAGGTGAAAAAGTAAGACTTACTGTTTTAAATTGTATATTAAACACTTTCATTGTCCTTTCTCTTCAATTTCAGAGAATAAAAAGATGTGGGGTTTTTAAAAATTCTGTCTTGTTTTATGTGACTGGAATGCTTAGAGGTTCTTGCTAACTGAAAGCAGATTAGGACAATACTTTCTTCCCAGCTACAGGAAATCCAACATTTTCATTAGTATTTTGCATTGTGTGATTATAAAGGAAAGCAAATTCTATTTTTTCTATACTTGAAATAAAGGGTTATTGCAGTGGCATCTGCCAAGCAGAGAGCTCATATAAATAATAGAACAAGCATCCATTGTCTCTCTACTGACACAGTGCCAGCAACTAGGTCCCTGTTTTCTACCTTTTTCAGTCTTTGGGAGAAGACTCTGTCCTTTTTTTAGGTTTTGCAATCTATTTTACTTTATAATTTAGTGAAACATCAGTTGGATGAATTTTAGATTTTTAATGCATTGAATATTTTTAACTATTTGAAATCTATATTTAACCCTAAGCTAATGAATATACTGCATTTTTTTGTATGAAAGATACTACTTTTCCTAAATTTTGCTTATGTAGACTTTTGAAGCCTATATTCAATGAAGATATTATTCAATCACCTACATTGTCCTTCAAGAAGAACAACATTTGTCTTTTCTGGTATGAAAAGAAGAAATGTTGCAGTTACTGTGGATTTTAAAATTCTTGAAATCCCTAAATGAACACAGAGGTGTTTTTAGACCTTTTAGACATCCTTGTGCACAAGGATGGAGCACAAGGATGGGCTGGGCTGGAGCACAAGGATGATCTGGGCTGGAGCACAAGGAAGGATGGGCTGGGCTGGAGCACAGGCATGATCTAGGCTGGAGATCATCTCTTCACCCCCTGTGAGGAGAAACTGAGGGAGCAGGGCGGATTGAGCCTGCAGAAGAGGTGATTTTGGGGGGACACAGCAGCAGCCAGCAAAGGAACTTGTGCAGTTCCTCTCCATCATGGCTGTATCTTAAAACCAGACTGGATTAAAGTCCTGAGCAACCTGGTCTGGCCCTCCTTAGAGCAGGATTTTGGACTAAAATGGGATCCTGAGATCCCTTCCAGTCTGCATTTAACTACAGAACCATCATTCTAGGTCTTGTATATCTAGTAAAAGCAAATAAATGAAAGCAAGGTTTGCATCTAATCAGATTAATCATCACTTGAGAACTGATTTTCACAGAACAGAGGAATGAACCAGTTCATTATGATTAACACTTTGCACGAATATTGATATTAATTCTCCCTAATCTTGGGGGATATCTCAGAGTGCCAAAGGTTTTACATGGTCCCAGAAAACCAGGAGTTTAGAGGTACTTGATGCTCTGGGGTTTTCTGATGTGGTACATTTTTAAATGAAAGCTTGTAATAAATAGCATACTCAGCTAACACAGTAAAAACTTAAAAACATTTAAAATTAAAAATAAAAAAAAGAAATAGCATAGGAGATGCTGGGAAGAAAACAACGTTAGTTTTAAAATATCCTAAATAATGGGGAAAAGGATGATATTAATGCCACCTTTTCATTTCACTGCTCTCATGCCATCTGCACTCACTCTCCATTTCCTAGTTAACATTTCCCCAGTCTGCTCTATCCTGATTAGCTGCCCACTGCTCCCAAAGGACATTCCCACTAGCTGTGGGTGTGCTGGACTACATAAAAATCTGGAACCTTATCCCCTGTATTTGCTTTATAACCCCTACAATGCCAAATTAATTCCCTTTCTTAAAAACAACTAATTTCAGCATTAATTACAGATATGTAACTGGTGCATCCACAGTGTGTGAGTCAGCTCACAAGGGAAGGATAAAACCTGCCTCTTTAGCCTAATGCTAGAAAAATAATACAGAAAAAAACCAAAATTTCCACACACTGCACCCCGCAGCACATGGGGCAGGTTTCCCTTCCTAAAGCTTCACCAAACTCTGAAATATTGCACTCCTTGTCTAATGTTTCTTTGCAGCGTTCTCACCAACCTAAATGTTTTCAGAGGACTGAAAAACAAATGAAACATGAACACAAGTCTTTCACAGACTGATCAAAATCAAACTAAGAGAGAACCTAACACAGCTGTTAGTGAAGAATTGTTATTCTTGCTGTGAATGTGGTGAACCTCTGGAAAAAAAAAAAAAAAAGCAGGGTCACTAATCATAAAAAGGACAGTTATTTCTCCTGCATGGTTTTTAATTTTCATCCAGATTTATGAGTTGGAAGAAAGTACATATCCCTGAAGACCATACTAACTTACAAACAGAAATAGGCAGGTGAAATATTGCCTTAGGATGATAATTAATTCCATCAGCCACCAAAAAAAAAAAAAAAAAAAAAAAAGAAAAACCTGTGAAGTATCACAGAACTCCAGACAAAAGGAGCAGGTGGAATAGAATCATGTACACACCATAAACTGGAGAGACCATGGTGGAGAGCCCTGGCAGGAGCTGGCTGTGCTAGAGGAGGGTAGGAGGTTGTCTGGGGACCTTAGAGCATTGAAGGCAAGATTGAGGTGTAGTGTGAGGGCCCTGGAAGTGCTGTGGTGTGGGTGCTATTGGGGTTTACAGTCCAAAGACAAAGGAAACTTGGATTCATGGATCCTGCTGCTCACAGTATAGTTTGGCCTTTCCTCAATACAGACTTTTTTCAGAGATGCCCATGAGAGGGCTGGTTTAGGGTTGGGATTGAGAGACAATCAGACACATGGATGCCTAAATCACATCCAGCTTTCCCAGCCCAACCAGAGAGACTGAATTTAAAATTTAACCTGTTCTCTGTGTCCTTCCACAGGAAGTCCTGTCCTCCAGCCCTGCTTTCCAAACCAGCAACTTTTAGCAGCTCCTCGGGCTGAGCAGAGCCCCTGCGCTCCCCTTGCAGGGTGTTGCAATAGCTCAGCACCCCTTGGTGCTGCAGGTGGGAGCTCTGTGAGCCACAGCTGGGCTCAGCACCCACCCTCTGCCCCTGCTGCCACCTCCAGAATGGTTTCACTCAGCTGCTTCTGAGTTATTTGCAGTTTTTTCTTTATCTATCCAGGAAACCATGGCCTGCCCCTCACTGTCACACCCCAGAGAGGATCATAACAAAATCCAGTCTGGAAGGGACCTTGGGAGGTCTCCAGACCAACCTCCTGGCCAAAACAGGGTCAACTACACTATAAAACACAATAAAACACAAACAGCTCTGCTATACCTTCTACCACATTGCCTGGCAGCACACCAAGGCTCACAGTTCTGGTATTTGTGAATGCTTTTGCATAATAAAGTAATAATAGGATTATCAAAAATTGCATTTGACAAAATCTGAGCTTCACCTTCAATTGGTCAGTCACTTGACACAGGCATTAATACACTGGACTTACAACTCATTTGGACAGCAGCCTCCCATATAATATACTGTTCCAAAATAATAAGTTTGAAACCATGTTTCTCACTAGAAAACAATCCATGATTTGTCTTACTCAGAAACAAATTACCTGCTAAGCTACACTGCTATAATATCTCCTTTAGATACGCTGTGGGTAATAATTCTTTAAACCCATTATTAAAAAAGACATTGAAGTCTAAAACCTTTCTCTTAGAGTGAAGTAATAATGAAGAGATTTATAACCCTGGCCTCGAAAGAAACCAGAGTAACAGAGAATCTAAGGAACAATGTAAGTACCTCCAGGATAGATGGTTGCTCTTGCTTTTTATTACTGACTAATTTTTCCTGAGCACAAATTTGTTTTCAGAAGACTCTGGCAGAATGAGCACAACACTGGAATGGATCTTTGTAGGGAAATATCCTGTTGATGCTCTGAGATTCTTTAGCACCAACACTGGATTCCCTCTGCCCCTGGTGAACAAAGAAATGGCCATACTGGGTGAAACACAACCAGACTTCAGCTCTTCATTTATTTGCTAATGACAGTTTCCTATCAAAATTAATACACTGGGAATTCAGTTCGGTAAAGTTTCCAGGAAGGTGAACTTTTCAAACACACACAAATAATGATTGCTTTTTACATGAAATATTGCTTGGGAGCTCAAATTCCCCTGTCTGGAATCCCAAATTCCAAGTACTACAGATGAAGCCATTCATTGGAGACGTGCACATCTGCTGCTGTACACAACAGAGTGGTGCTGGAAATTAGAGAAATTCATCTGTAATTTGTGTAGCTAAGAAGTTTATGGTTGATTAATAAAACATCAAACTCAAGCTAACACTTAACGATAAAAGAGGATCTCTTCTCACAACTGATATTCTAATGGGGTATTCAGAGTGATAAGGTTTTTGAGATTTTGTGAAAATACTGCATCAAATAAACAAAACCAAAAAAATATGGGTTTGCTCTTGCAAATCTCTCCTCTCCAACTTTGGGTACTAGGTCGACTGTTGCATTTAGTCCACTTCCCTCCATCCTTATGGAAGGACACTTCCCATGAGCTGCCTGAGATAAATTCACAAGTGATAAATTGAACAGGTTTTATAAAACCTTGGTTTTCTGAGAATTCTCTTTGTCAAAATTATCCAAAGTATTGGCTCCAGACAGAGTCCCCTGGAATGGGAAGTAGTGACATCCCATATGTGACAGAAATCTTCCCAGTGCAGTCCAAGTAAAACTGACCAGACTAAGGATGGATTCATAACAGATACTAGATTTCATGAAAAGTTACATAAAGGTACTACAAGTGCAATTAGCAATTTCCTGTTTTGAATGATCATCAGGAATCTGCTGATCTCAGGGAAAAATAAATCCCACATCTGCACAGAGAAAGGCTGAAACCTTGAAAAATTACAATGGAAACACAATACAACATAAGCTAGAAGGCACCTTGTTGCTGTGAATGGGGTGGATGTGGCAGACAGTCAAAAGAATTGAAGCAAGACCCCTCAGAGAGATGGAACAACTGTTAGCTGGTAAAGGTGTGTGGATGACAGAGATACAACTATAAAATCAGGAGAAAATAAGACATATTTGAGAACAGCATCCAAACCAATGGTGTAAAAATAGCAGCACTAATTATGCTGTACCACTTGTTTGGCACATGCTAAGACAACAGGCAAACTTCATCCACTGGCAAAGATAACTCTATGTTATTTCCACACAAAGACTGTTAAAAACAGTATATTGCAAATAACAAATAAAATATTTTAAAATACAGCTAGTGACTTTTAGCTTCCAGGTGCATCCATCTCTGAGGATCCCGCATGATATTGCTGCCCTTTTTCTTAAAAAAATTATGCATTTAAAAAATTTTATTGACCTGAGGCCAATCCCTTGCATTTAAACTAAAGACTTGGGTTTATGTATTAATAATACCCAGGGGAGACATGTGAACATGCACCTTTTAGCTTAAGAATTTCAAATGGTCTATTTACTTCTATCTTTCAATATGTATTCCATTTCACCATTGTTCTGACTGCATTATTGAGTTAATGATTCCTAAACTAAGAGCTACAGGAAACATTATAAATGTTTTAGATACTTTTAGTAAACCAAAACAGGAATATTTTCTGAGGTTCCATTCACAAATCTTTTGATCTGTGCTTAACACAAAAATTTACATGTTGTCTTGCTGCAGGAAATATCTTCCTTTTTTGCAGCTGTCAGTAGTGTGGAAAATTGTTCTTCAATACTTCTCATGCTGACACTTGGTCTTTTGAGGAGTTTATTATAGGAACACAGTAAAGAACTTTGCCCTGTTGGTTTTAGGAAGCAAGAATGAAACTGCTTTTTTATGTTTCCAGGCTATTTCATCTGCTTCATTATGCACAACAAAATACATTAAATTTCAGAAAATCTTTGCTTTTCAAACACTAAGATTTGTGCTATTGAATGGGATTTAAATGAACCACACCTACATTTCTTAATAGTCTCTAAAATAGTATGCATGTTTTGAAAAAACATTTTTACCAATTAACACTTCCAAAACTTGTATCAAAATAAATTTTATAAAGCCATTTTAATTTCTGGGGACATACTTTAAAAGTATCCTGTTTAAATCCTTGCTTTCCTGAACTCAGGAATCCATGTCTGCATTCCTGGTGTCAGGTATGCTGAATGATGCTGCTTCATGACTTCATTATAGTATGGGTTTATTTGGTACTGGTTCAACTTTGTGTATTTTCCTGTATCCCCTCCATGCAGCAGGAGTGTATGCACAGTCATTCCACACCTGCAGGAAGGAGAAGTGATTTCTAAGCCGCAGAAAGCTCATCACTTGCAGCAACACTGGTACCACCTTTCTCTTGGTCTCCCAACTCCATCCCCTCCCAGCTGAGGAGTAGTTTGCTAAGACACACACTCAGCTGGGGCCTCTTGCCAAGCTTGAGCTTCCTCAAATTCTTCATTTGTATACAATAATCCTTCCCACTATGGTCCTCTATATTTAGACATCCAAGATAATATTATTAAAGACACCTAAGCTGTTGTCAACTTTCATTGGAAGGGACAAACTCAGAAATAATTAATGCAAGGAGAAAGAGGGATGGACAAGCAGCATTTCCCCTCCAGAAATACATCCTATGCTACATTAAATTGAATTTCCCTGCAGGTTTTGTCTTTCTGTTTTTAACTGACACAGGCACATTTAATGCTGGAGACAGAAGATTTTAATATTAGTGACTGTTTGGAAACTGGACAGCTGCCCAGGAAATGGGTCTGTACTGTGTCACCATGTACAGCAGTCACACATTTTAGAACAGCACCCTCCTAACCAAAGGACACACAATATAATGAAGAAAAATCACCCCAGTCACTGTTATTTCAGAAGTACAGGTAAGTGAAGTGAGCTTGCAGTTAATTCTTGCACCATTAACCTCTGATCCTGAACGAGCTCTGTGGTCTGGAGCACATTAATGACATTAAGTGGGGACATGACAGCTCTGGGCTGAGCCCCTTTTGCCCAGCCTAAGGATGCCATAACCAACCCGATCTGCATTTCCTTTGCACAGCTGAGCAGAAGGTGTTCCAAACTACCCTGCTGCAGCTTGGGCATGGCTGCCAGCAGGGGTGGGAGAGGTGGAAGACCTGGAAATCTCTGGGCCACAACCCCCTGAGACCAAGGGATCCCTCAGGGCCCACACACCTTCCCCAAACTCACCTTAACATCACCCAGCACAACAATGGGCAGGAGGGCTGCTCGATGTCAGCTGGCAGGATGAAACATTTTTGGAAGATTTGGGTAAAACACTCATGAGAATTTCTAATTTTCACACATAGATGCCTTTTTTTATGGAACAGTATCTAAGTTTTGTTTACAAACTGAATAAAATTATCCATTACAAGTGTCCTATTCCAACTTAATTTTAAGTGAAAATTAAAAAAAATCCCAACAATCTCTTGCAGCTTTGTGTAAAAAACTTCATCATATATTTAAATTGATTTTTTTCTCTTGTTCTAACAAATGCTAGAAAATATTAAAGAAAGTGCACACAGGATATGGCATGAAAGCTGGGACCAAAAGGCCCTGTAGTCTGATTTCTCTCCTTCTCCAGAGATATGTTATTTGTTCTACTGTCCTTTGTTTCCACTCAGAACAAATGTTTAAAATACCGAACAAAAATAATTCCTTCATTTTCACAAAACATTTTTTTCTGTGTGTAATGTGTAAACAGTAGTATTCTCCCATGAATGTAATTCCTTCCAGCCATTTCAAATGCATGCTGACTATTTTGTTAACTCCAAGAAGTGTCAAAGAGAACATATCCTGCTTCCTGCAGCAAAGTGATAAGAAAACTTCTAGCAAATGACAGCCCGGGCTCCTGCATAATTAACACTTCCAATAAATTGCATCCTAAGCTTCTTGCTTCAAATTTGCCATTATATATGAATGATACTGTCAAGAGTTCATATGTACTTGGAGTAATAGTGAGGTGAAAGTGCATTTTCAAGTCAGTGCCAATCCTAAATTTAGGCTTCCTAAGAATAATTTTTTACCAAAGCCAAAGGGAAAATAAATATTTTCATAAAATTTATAAAAAAGTAACCAGATACTAGTTAAATATTCTGACAGGTTTTTCAATGCTCTGGATTTTAATGTACTAATTCAAGAGAAAAGAGTTAAGAAAAGAAAGACTAAAATAGAAGTTTATTCATATTTCTGCTTAGGAGTAAAAATAACAGAACAGTTAGAACTACTACAAAATATTGGATTTTTAAAGTGTAATTTACATCGTTAACAATTGTATTTATTGCAGAGAATAGGCAAGATTTGTCTTTAAATTTATAGATTCCCTTAACAATAGTTTTAAGTATATACATGTAAATATATTCCTTTTTGGCTTGTGGTAAAAATAATGATAGCATTTGCACCCAAATATATAAAGCCAGAAATGCTATTCACTTGACAAACTGCACTGTATTGCTTTCTATTATTCTCATGGAGAGCATAAGGGTGTATAGAGAGGGTCTGAAATGCAATCAGAAGAGGTATTGTAAAGCATATTTTTGACACCATCTAGCCCAGCCTACACTTAAATGAGAGGTTGGTGCCTCTTATGAATTAAACATAATTCTTGATTTATGTTCTGTTACCCTTGTATCAAAACCCATAGTTCCAGAGCAATGTCACTGTGAATTCATTTAATGATATTGATGATACACCTAATGCAGAGAATACAAAGTAACAAGCAGTGCAGAGTATGGCTTTATAAATCACTCCTACAGAGCATTAGGCAATAAATAACAAGCCATTAATTCACTCTAAATTATGCTAAAACATGAAAACTACTTGTGCAGCAAATTATAAATACCTGCCATTTCTAATAAAAATGTGCATCTTCTGTCCAAGAAATTTTATCAAATCACTACATACATATCTGTCTTCAAATTGAGTGGGTTTGTATTAGACCTCCTTTCTTTAAAACAAGACACAGATTGCAAAAACAACGCAGCAGTTCAGTCACCCTCAAGGTAGTTCAAGAACCCAATGTCTCAAACCACTTCAGCACCTGCATTTCATGGGTGTGATTCTCAAGTTCCTGACTGCACAGACACCTCTCCCAACAAATCCTGGTGCTGCTGCAGCTCCTCAGCTGAATATGAAGCCCCAGGACCTGGGAGTCCTTGCACTGTGAATTATCAATTCCGTATCACAGGGGAAGCTCTCATGTCCTGTGTGTACACCAAAACTCACACTACCCACCCAACACCATCCTCTGAATGGGACTCAGAACAGCATAATCTGCTCTAAATGACATTAGGAAACATCTTCCTTGAGAAAATTGAAATTGGAGAGCAATGAATTATTGATTTACACATCATCTGATGCTGATGACTGTTAAGAGTTGTTATGGTTGAGAGTCTTTGGCAGAGAAACCAGATAATTTATTTCTTATGGTCTACTTTGTAGTATTTGAGGAAATTATATTTCAAGTGTTGGCCTTTCTGCAATTACTCAGCATGAGCTGAGTATCTTTTTGTCTGTATCTAAGAAATGGTAAAGCAACCTCCAATTATATTTACTGGTTAAAAGCTTTAAAATCCTTTAGAGACCCAAATTCCTATGGTCTACAATTCATGGGGTGACTACTGTGGATTACGACCCTCTTGCTACTAGCAATGTCATGAATGTAACAACCGTAAAAGAAGCAGTTTGATTCCCTGGGAATCATCTCTCTTCCTCCTTGTTGGATCTGCTAAGGGGTACAAGGGGCACAATGAGAAAAAAGTAATTTTGCTAGAAAAAGTAAGACTGTAAACCTAAGGAATCTGATTAATGGACCATGCACTCACCATGCTGACCGAAGCCCAAATCTTTCAGGACACTCAGCCTGGTTAGTCAAAAAGCAGGGCAAAAAGCAGGCTGACAATTTGTATGCTACTGAACTTAGGGTGGCTCTTTTATTCCTCCATTAATCTATTAACAAAAAGGGAAAATTCTCGTATTAAAAATGACAGTGAGAAAGCTGAAGGCTGATTCTTGAGTCCAGGAGTTGGATACTGTCCCCGTTTCATATTAATGAAGATAAAACCTTTTCATGATCCCTTTTTACCTTAGTTACCCAACAGTGTTTAAGTAAAAGAAATAAAACTGCTCGAATTATTACGACAATGTCAAACCTTAGTTTGGGTTTCCCCAAACTTTTGTCTCCTCAATCTCTGCTCCTCTCCCCATAAAACAGTAATCTCCAGTACTGAGTCACCTCCTAACCTGACATTTTGATAGTGGAAATTTAAGGATTGCCACAGGCACAGACGTGTCACTAAAACTAAACAAAACAGCTTTGTATGAATAACAAAGCTGTCTCTCAAGGGATTTTACTTTTTCCAAATTTCTGTAGGCAAGATGCTGACTTTCTGCAGGAAGTCTTCACAGGCCTGGCTTAACCTGCACCCCTATGAGCTTTGCTGTCTCACCAAAAGCTCTCTGCTCTTTTCTGTTTCCCAGACTGCATTTTTGTGTACTCAGCCATTTCTGTATTTCCCAAAATAATATACCAATGAGAAACACAGTAAACAGTTCTTTCTAACTATCTCATCTGGAATTATATCTCCCATTTTAACTTTTCCTTTGAAAAGAAACCACTGAGTCTAACACTGCTTTAACGACATTTTTAGAATACAAATATAATTATACTCTGCATATGTGAACCTCAATGCTAAAATTTAGCTTCATCTATCCATAACTGTGCATCAGTTGCCGGGAGACCAAAGATTATGCTGCTCACTGTCTTTCTTTCTCTTGCTTTGTATTTCAACAGCCTTCAACATCCCTTTGCATACTAACAGCTGCACTGTTAGTATGGTACTTTTGCTCTTTAAATTGTTTCAGTGATTGTGTGAGCAGATTGAGGTCAGTATAATGCCCTCGAAATTCCAAGTGGCAAAGCACTTGTGTTATGGACATAAAATCTGTGATGCCCATAGCCCAGACTTTTCTACATAAAAATACACTGACTCTGACCCAGTTATCCAGCTTTGGCCCAGGTTTAAAAAAACCTATTAAAAAAAAAAAATGTTCCAAAGGAGCACATTAGGAGAAACTCATATATTGCAAACATTAGACACAGGCTGGCAGAAACTCGTATATTGCAAACGCTAGACACAGGCAAAGCATCAGGATACCAGTCTGTAGAGACCAGGCTCAAATGTAAAATTCATCAAAATAAAGTTCTAAAGTATAAATACAGACTTTCTATATGGACAATGACAGCCCAAGCCATTACTGGTCTTCTAGCTGTATTTCCTAATTCTCACAAAACCTTGAAATTAAGTACTGCCAGAAGTAAAAGTTACACTTCTCATGTTTTGCCTTAGTAATAACTAAACAACTAGCAATAACAGCAATAACTCTGTAGCTGAAGACAGCTATTCTTAATTTGGTATTATTTTGCTAGAATCACTGCTGATTTAACTTTGCCCATGCAGACTCTCTGAATCCATAGCTCCACATCCATACAGCAGGCAGTCAATTTCTGGGGGTGCATTGTCTGGGTGTGCTGCCCAGCCCTGGCTGGAAATGCTCTGGTGTTTGGCAAGTGCTCACTGACAGTGAATCTGCAGGAATGCACAGACATGAAAGGTATTATTACATTGCTATTTGTTATGCTAATTTTCTTAAGGGCCTGTTGGAATTTCATTATAAACCATATTTTCAAGGAGCCCATAAATCAACCATGAAATGTATTCTGTGCTCACACTTTCACAGACTGAATGAGACCCAATGACTTGATTTTGCCAATTTAAAGGGGAAAAGAAAAAGAGAAAGAGGGTTTATTAAAATTCTATTTATTAATTTTTCAAACATAACTTGCAAATTTAAAGACACTATTAAAGCACTGCTAAAGAGAGCACTGCAAAGCTTCCAGCGCTTGTGAACGCTGAGCTTCACTTACTCCATAATTTTGTTACTGTCTGGAAATCTAATTAAACTCATGAAAACTTAATAAAGTTGGCTAATATCTCTGTTTTGGCTGAGGTTTGTACCACTCCCTTTCTCTCTGTCACTGGGAGTTCAGTGCTGCTGAACGTTCTAGCCTCACACACAGAGCTCCAGGCAGCTGAGAGCCCCCAGGTGTGCTGCAGCCTCTGGAGATCCAGGGCTCTCGGGTCACAGGGACCAATAACTGCTCTGCCCTGGCTCTGGCACTCCCTGGCAGCTCCATCTGGGAATTCACATCCCAAGTCACATTCTGCAACAGAAAATCCCTGCTGACAAAAGTGAGGAAGAAACCCAGCCTTGAAATCCAGCCTGAATACCTGTGAGATGGATCAGCATCAAGAGAGGTGAGTTGCTGATGCAAGTTAATTACTGTTACCAAATTAAACTACTGCAACATGACTGCCTTTACTGACCACTGTAATAGGCATCCAATAGTCATCCATATCACATTGCACATCATCAGCCAACCTCAGATTTTTAAATTTGTTTTTTATTCCTTCTCCTAGTCCACAGGGCTTCCAGCTAAAAGCATTTCAGAGCTCTGAACATAGTCACAACCAACAAACCTAGCTGTCAGTTAGATCCTGGTGAGTTAGAAATCAACAACAGAAATATCCTTACAAATACAAGTAAACAGTCATGACATATCCTAAACACTAGCAAGAGTGAGATCTATTTTATTTTTATTTTATTGAGCAAACATACAGTAAAAATTTTTAACTGCAAATTGTCCTCGTGTGAGATGCTTTGTTTTTGTATCAAAGCAAAGCATTAAAAGATCAATCCTTAAAAGCTTAACAACAAAAAAGGCCAAGTGCAATCTACATACACTGAAACTAATTACTTTTATGACAATCTACTTATCCACCACATCAGTCTGGCAACCTAATAAATGAATTCCCAGAGTCTTAGTGTCTACAGGTTGTGCCATATGGCAATGCAAAGTTAGATTTAGATGTGATTTCAGTGTCACAATGGTTGTCTTTAAAGGCACAAACAAGTGCACTAATACACGAGGAATTAAATGATTTTTAGAAATTTAACATTAAATAATTTTCACTTTTCTGAATGGTGACTCATGGAGACCATAGTGCTCTGCCAGGATTATGAATTTTTCACTATTGATGGGTGTGTTGCTGTCACAGGAGAGCTAAGAATAGACCTCATAAGGAGGAGAAAACACTTGCAATGGATGTTCTGTGCAATATTGGAGAGGGGTTGCAAAAACAAAAAAAAAAAAAGATGAACTGTTATGTCAGAGAAAATGCCAACAAGGACAAATATTTGTGAGACCACATTTCATATTCCCAAATAAAAGACACTGAAATCCTTGCAGAGGCTAGATGAAATCTGATGTATCCTTGGTGTACTTCAGAACAAAGACAGTATCATGGATTCCAGATCTGTTTGCTCTCCCCCCATGAGAAGTAAAGCTGACATTCCTCATCCATCAGCATGGACAATGGCTCACAGTGATATAAACTAGTGGTTTCCAGGCAAGGGGCACCTCACGTGGCTTTGAAAGAGAGAGGAGGGTTGGAGCACCATGTGCTCCCCTTCCCATGGAATCAAGATGCAGATCCCTTCTGTGGAAGAGTCAGGAGCCACCTCAGTGCAGTTACAGCCTCCAACCCAGATGAGCACAGACCTGCCAGCAGCTACAGTCAGAGCCACGTTAAACAGGATAGAGATGTGGGCTACAGACATCAGCTGACAGTAGAAGGAACAGCTCAAACAGAGAGTTGTCTTTTCCAACCCTTCACTGGCCTGACTCTGGGACTCTTGATGCTGAGAACAATCAGGAAAAAAAAGGTCTATAAGAATTTAAAAGCTCCACAGAATAAGAAACCCAGTGCTCAAAGGTGCTGGGAGACACACCTTTCTTAAGAAATGAAATTTCATCATGTTAAGTAACAGCAGAGCTCCAGCCTTTTGGAATGTTTTTTGAAACAAAACACACAACAATTTGCACATAAATAATTAGAATGATGACCTAATTGCCCATACTATTTAAAAAGTTCTGGCTAGGAACACTGGAGACCCACAAAACAGTGCCAGCTCCAAGAACAGTAGCTCCAAAGCTGGACACCTCACCCCAAGGAAAGTTCAGCTCTCCCTGGCAAGCAGGAAAATATCCAAACAGATTTCATGGCTTCTGGCAAGGTAAAGCATCACAGCTGAAACGTCTGCCCTTGCAAAAATCACAGTTGAAATTTTACATGACTTTCAGCATGATTCAAGTGCCCCAAGGTATGCAGGGCATGTGGGCCTGAGAGAGCAGCTGAGGAAGCCCAGCTCTGGATGCACATGGGTGCCTCACTGCAAGTTTCCCAGGCACAGGGATTCAGGCACGTGTAGTTTTCGTAGCTGATGAAGGGAGAGAGGGTCTCTCCCAAAATCTCAGAAGGGACACCAGTAACTGACCAGCCGTGATCCCACATGTCTGTGTGTCCTGAATCAAGGAAAAGTAGCCTCAGTCACTTCATTAAGCCATGTATATTCATGACCCTTTTCTCCATTCTGTCAGTAATAAACCAAATGGCAAAGCACTGAGCCTGGAAACAGCTGATATTGACTCAGTTCCCAACTTGGTCCAGGGCTGGTCCAAGGATCTCCTCTCACAGAACAGGGCTTTTCCCATTTATGTACGAGCTAAAACCTTCCATTTAACCCTGGCACTGTGTAGCTTCTTACAGCCAGACGAAGTCAGAAAATAACCCCTCAACAACTACAGCCTAGAAAATAGAAAAGGGATCCAATATTTAATCCTTAATCCTTCCATGGGGCCAGAGGCCATGTGTCTCTCAGTCCTACCATGTTGTACACAGCAGAGAACTGAGCTCCTCTCCTCCTAACCCAGAATGGCTCCAGACAAAGCCACCTACAATATTTCAGCTCTTTCCATCCACTTCCTAAAGCTTATATCATGAGCATACCCACAGTCCAGACAGAACAGATGCCACCACATCCAAACCCAAATTCAACCCTGCAGATGAGGGTCAGGTATCTCTGAGCCCCCAGCACATCGTGCTGTGACTGGGTTTATAAACTCAGCATATACAGCAGCAGAGACCAAACCTGGAGCAAGCATTCCCCAAGCACCTGAAATGGTGTTGGAAAACATGAAGAAGGGATATGTGATGGACCACTACCTGGCAAGCTCCTCCTGGGGGCTGGATGCTGCAGGGGTAGCTAATTGTTTTCATTTGCTGTGCTATGAAATCCCAATACTACCTTCCCCCAGACCAGGGAAGTACTGACCATTTAACGTTCTTTTCAGACTTGGTTCTGCTTCACTGAAGACATAGTTACTATAAAATTAGCAAACTGCAAAATCCCTAGCGCTAATTGATATTATTTATAAAGGATGAGCATTGCTTTCACCCTAATGTTTTATGAGAATAAACCTTTCTAATAATTGTACAAAATCAAAGAGGAAGATACGGCCCTCTGTTTTAAACAAACTTCAAATAGTTTTTGGCATATTTGGTTTGTTGTTATTATTGCTTTGTTTTTAAAGTTCAGTGTCTTCTAGAGATGTCATTTTCCCTTTTAATGTTGGCAATTTTCCAAATTCTAAGGAAGTTTCCCAGCACTTCACATGCTGTCACAGCATCTTCAAGCCATCTTTACAGCTCTTCCATCGTATTTTCTATAAAGAAAAACTTTCAGCTCATAATTGCAGCAGCTGCTAATGAAGATTTCTAGGCATTCTTCTAATTGATGAGGAGAGAATGACAAATATTTTAAGTATCCATTAAGCTGTGCTAAATCAATGGTGATTTACCCAGAATTTCTATAGGAGCACACAGCACATCCACTTTAATATCAAGTGAGTTAATTGTGATCAATGATACTACAGTAGAAGGCAAACGAATCCTTAATGACAAGAAACTTCGCGTGCAATAAAAATAGAAGCTAACAAGAAACCTCCTTGCTGCATTTTTCACATTACATCATTAGTAACTACTGTACTGGAAAAATGAAAAGGAAAATATGAACATTTTAAAGACTTCTACAGATCAATCAATTTTACAAAACATAATAGGATAAAGAAAAAAATGGTAAGATTTTCTATCATTCTTTTTTTATGTACATACATTTTGGAAATTTATTTTAATGGGTATTAGATTAATGAAAAAGTTATCATCACAGATTTCAGGGTTATTTTTTTAGCCACTGAATACAAGACTGGGGTCTCTATGGGTGTCCTTGTCTCACTTTTACAACCTCTTTTGTTTGACTTGTAGGTTTTAATGTGCATCATAACACCTCTCATCCAGCAGTAAGAAATTCTCTGGGGAACACTTGCAGAAAATAGGACATTGAGTCCATAATTAAAGTAATCTCTTCCCAGGCAGATGCTTCAGTTGGCTCTGTTATCACATATTACAAAAGGCATCTTGAGGCCCATAAAATGTGTGGCAAATAGCTTTGGAGATGAGAAACAGCAATTTTTCATCTAATTTTGATCCATAGACATGTAAGTACTGTATTGCCACTTTTGGTATGAAGCCAAATAACTATTGTGGTTGTTGAAATAAGCTTGGCAGTAACCAAAATTAAAGAGTACTCCAGCTTTTATCATCAGTCAGGAAAGCCTTTTTCTAGCCATCTTTGCACTTAGCAAATAAGCATGCCATCTCAAATATGCGAGTTAATGCCTACATCTGGATTTAGAAGAAAGGCTTTATACAGCTTAACTTACCATACATATTCTCTCTCCATTTGTGTGTTAAAGCCATCGCTCAAATTATGGCCCTGACATCTTCACTGCATTGCCAAACTGTCTGTGATATTGATTGGGAGTGTTTCTACTATTTATTATTTGCATTTTAGGATGTTTAGGACATTGCTCTTTGAATGTGTAAGTAGGTTCTGCAAAGTAATTTGTTCCTATCAGTTATAATGCTTTGCATAAACACTGATGGTGATAGGAGCTGGCTGAATTTGAGGAACAGGTTTTTACTTCCTGACTGCAGCAATATGTTCAACATGGGCAAAATTTGACCTCAGACTACTGAAGTACTGAAAATAAAGACAGAATTACTTTCTTCCATTATTCATTTCTTCGAAATTGTTATTTTAAACTCTTCCCTACTTGGGTGGGAAATCACAGAGATTGCTGGAGAGCTTCTTATTCTTTAAGACTTCAAAAATGCATTTTTCACAGAAAATGGCTCAAGCAAATGTACATTGCTACTTGAGCTAAACAGCTTATGTTGATCTAAGAGGGATATTTGGAAGGTTATAAGAGAAAATGTATTTCTTACATTTCCAGTAAGAACTAAAAAGATTCAAGCCACTCCAAAACAATAAGGAAAACAACACCATCAACCTTAAAACATAATGTTACAGTGCCAATGTACCTGTAAAATAGGTAATGAAAATAGCCATTAATCACTAACAAGAGCCACAAAACAGTATGGGAAATACTTCAATAATATGCTTTTAAATAAAAATGTATCATTTGAATTGGTGTAGCATCTTCAAATCTTTTAGCTGGTAACTCTGCTGTACAACAGATAACTCTGTTCTACAGATCACAGTCATTCTGAATACTCAAAATCAAGTTTTTCCAGCAGGAGGGCAGCAAAAGCTGATCAAATGTTTTTGTTGTCTTCAAGTTTAGTGTTTAGGTGCTCTTTCTTTCTTGTTTTTAAACTCTTGCTAAAATTGAGCCTAACGAGAACATTGTTATACAGACAAAGGGAGAATTTCTTCCTTGCTGAATATTACTGTGTGTCTACATAATATTTTGTAGCTCACTCTATTAAAGATCCTCCAAATAAACAAGGTGAGAAAATTTAATTTGTAAGAACTGAAATTATGGTCAGAACATCCTTATATGCTCTTATCTGTGTACACAAACGAAGAAAAATTTAAAAAAATATTGTGAAGGTATGAATTTTAAAAGAATGGGAAAGTGTTGCCTGTGCCTTTGATGACAGCATGAACACACCTGATTGCTCTGCTGGACCAAGGGCAGTGCTCAGCACCCTGCAGGATCAAGCTCTTCACCAAATCATTTGGCAATAGTCCCTTGCAAGAAGTCAAGGACTCCCCAGAAACAAGACAATTCATTTGACTCCATTCATGCGCTGGACATTTTATCTGCTTCAGAGATGGCATTGAAATGATCAGGCTCCAACAGCCCACCAGGAGACATTCCAGAGGCACCAGGGACTTTCATGCAGACATGGAATTTAGTTGCACAGGCTCGTCTGCAGGACTGAAATTCATCTTCCTAAAAATTTATCTTCATCTTTTACAATTGTCCTCTGCCTTTGCTTGCACTCATGTTTTATGCTGTAGACAGTAGTTCCAGGTATGGTTAGTGTTCACTCTTTCTATAGCTAACATTTCCAAAAGAACTCCCCAAAACTGGTCAGTGGCTATTTCATTCAGCATATTTCTTCTAGGATGTAATTTTGAAAGGTTTGTTATTGATGAATTATTATTAGGCAAGACGTATTTCATCAACTGCTGTGATACAGAGGAAAATCTATTAGTGGAAACAGTGTTTGGAGTGTGTGCAATATGTTCTGTACTCCAGTCATGCTTTCAAAATTAAGCCATTTTGAGAAAAGGGGAAGATAAAGCAATGCTTTGAATGAAACAAAGGTTTATGATGTTGATGAACTAAAATACATTCTGAAAAATCACCCTGAGGTTCAATTTCAGAGATATTTTTATCAAAATTCAAGAGAGAATCTTAAACACAGTTACTCATAACTGATTCACAGATTGTGCATTGATGGCCTCGTGCACAAAAATAATGTGAATGTTGTGCAGAAAAGGAAGAAAGTAAAATCTAATCTCTGCTTCTAGAATAGCTAAATGAACATTTGTAAGAAGGGAAGCAATTCTCACCATGACCATTTTATTATTCAGATAATACTAGTAGAAAATAACTAAATTTCATTTTATTTCATGCAGGAGGTGCCAGAGTCCTATATGAAGCCACAACAAGATCTTTACAGAGAAGCCAAAGGCTATACTGAGCTTCCTTCTGGTATCATACAAGTATGTGATATAATAAATTTGCGTCACACAAAGAAAACAAATTATCCTAATACAGCACAACATTGCAGTTTCTACTCTGCCATTACACAACACTAACAGAAGTAGCATTTTATGCTTCTTATACATCTTTGGATTTAAGTTTGACTAACACCAATAGAATTTTCATGTGCTTTTACTTTAAATTCATGCTTACATAAACATTTTTTCTGGCTTTGTTGGTTCTGCTTTTCTAATACCTACAACACAGTGTGAGGAGTCTAAAATCACAAATGGCCAGTTGTCTGCACACATGGAGATAAGCTTAAAAATAGAGTAGTCCTCTCATTAAAGTGGGCTTTTAGTAGGAGTATCAGTCATCTGAGATAATATTGCACAACAGATTTGACCTACAGGGAAAAATGAAAAAAATTGCAAGATTTTATGAACTTTACATGGTTGCCATTTTTATTCATACCCTTCAGCAAATTTCAACTATTGAGCAGCCCACTCATTGGAAAGTTCTTGACACAAAGTTAGTTACTGCTGAGGGTGGTGGGGATGAAAATTTCTTTTTATGACTTGGGACAGGATGCTTATGTTTAGGCAGCTGAGTCTGGGTGGGATTCCAATTCACATTTAAAAAATCTTAGAATACATGCCCATGTAAAGGTCCACAAGCAAGCTATGTAGCTAGAGATCCATTTTTGTCAGTGGAGATCTAGATCTTAATTCTGCTGCCTAGAAGTAGTAAAATAATTTGAAACATCCTCAGAAAGCTACTAGGGACCTCATATTCCTGCAGATACCTCTCCCTAGATGTAGAGCTGAATGTTCATGTCTATGGAACCAGATTGCATTCCCATTAACCCTCTGGGGAATTACAGACACACAGCCCATATAAACACCTCCCTGGAGATAGGCACATATCTCATACCCAGTTGAAACAGCTGAAAACCCCTTTTCAGGAGTGGAAAATTAGGTACAACCAGCTTTCACCCTCTCTCATGGTTTTCTTGCTTTGCTCTGAACATTTTTGAGTACTCACCTACGCAGTACCCTCTGTGTTACTATCTTCTGTTAAAAAAAGTTTCTGAAAACACCCACAATTTCTCATTAGTCACCTCAGTCTGCTTTACACAAAAATGATAAAACTGAGACAGAGCTAACAGACAAGTTAAATCTAATTCCACATAGTTGGATGAGCCTTTGCTGTTGGGGGTCATAGAGGAGCCACAATGGTTCCATGCACAGTTTGCATTTCACTGGAAATTAACAAACACAGAAGATGAAGGAGGTAATCTGGGCATCACATCAAAATGGGGCATGAGAGCAGAGCCAAGATAGGAATCAAATATTGGCTCATGATTTTCACAATATTACACGTTATGTTGATTGACGGCACAACAATGCCTCTACCCAGGGAAGTGGAAAACCAAGCAAGGGAGTAATTTTTCTTCATAGTTCCACTAGACTGACACACCAGCAAGGAACAATTACTGATGATTTTTTTTCTACAAGGCATAAGTTATAAGCAGTATGGAAAAATAAAAATAACTGCAACACTGGGCTAAATGTTGGAACTGACTGTAAGCAGCAACTGTTCCTTATTTGATGCTGCCCATGCTATCCCTGACTCAGAGTCCACACCAATATCACAAAGAGTGCTATGAAATATCCTCCTTCACCCTTTTGTTGCAGTAAAGAGTAGGAAGAGAAATGCAGCACTTGCTGAAGCAGGGAGCTGCTTCTTTACAAAACCCCAAAGTCAAGGCTATCTGTACATTAAGGTTTGCATATGTGTTATGGCACAATCCTCAACTGAATGCAGAGATTGCAAATATAGCAGCAACTAGAATGCTGTGAACAACAGTGTATTTCAATGTACAATTCTGTGGTACCATAAGAATGTGAGGGAGAAAAACATACATGACCATATAATTGAGAGTTGATGATACATAAATACAAGGGACTTAAGGGACCTCATTTCTGATAGATGCCGTTTTCTGTTTACTTTATGTTATTATTTGTGTGTATTATCATTGTGTACAAACATAATTGGGTACTTAATCTTTAAGATTATCCTTCGTACTTCTTTAAAACAATTGAAAAAACCACAGTAAACAGTGTCTTAAATGGCAGTTTAGCTAAGTGGTTTACCAGGGGAGTGTGGTTTCTTCAGACAATAGAGATCTTTCCCACCCTGGCTAGAGAACTAATATAGTAAAGCATGTAATCTTCTTGGCTGTTTATTCAATATTTCTATAATTATTATCATAGGTTTTCTATAAATGCTTTAAATAGGTAACCAAGTCTCTCAATCACAGACTTCATGCTCTGTAGTGTTTGTACAGCATGATATTTTGAGTTCATAATTAACACCATTGCCAGTTCCTCAAACAGGCTTAAACACATGGGCATGAAAAGACCAGTTCTGGAACAGGGTGCTTGAAACTTCCCAGAAAGGAGCTGTAACTTTAAGTGATTATGGGAAGAGCCATATTCTCAGTGAAAAACACATCATCTTTCTTGAAAATGTCTTCCAACAGTTCAGCTGTCTGCCTCAGCATTCAGCCCCAGACTTTTTCCAGGAGCTGTGCTGAGAATCAGTTTCTCCTGCCTCAACAGAAGTGATGTGCCAGGGCCCTGCCTCAGCCACCACTGCTGTCTTACCTCTGTGCTCACAGAGAGGGACCACCACAGCTCATTCCCATTCCTATTGAGCCATTTGCACCGTAGGCTGTGCTAATTAAGTGTCACAAAAGATGTGATTTTAGCACTTAATAGCTTATTAGACTCTGCCTAGACTCAGCAGATATCTTTACAGAAGTCCAGTCTTCCATTAATAGAAGTTATAGTGGATATATAGACACAATCATAATTATTAAACACCTGTTCAGCGACTAATACAAATAGTTACACAAGAAAAACACTTATTCTTCTAGGTACATTCTACAGCCTGCAATTCTATTTAATACAATAGCTGGAACTTCTGCAATAAACCCTGCTGGTGGTCAAAACAAAATATGCTTTTGCTATTTAGGTCAGCTTTATCACTTTTGCAAACTACTAAGTTAAGCCATCTATAAAACAACAGGCTTAGCATCCTAAGATGCAGCCCAGCATGCCACCCTGCTTAACAGCCATTATTATCCCTGCTGTCAGGCTGAGCTTTAACTAGGTTAGTGTGAGCTTAGAGCAGAAATTACAAACCACCAAACCTAGCTGAAGGATTATGAAGATAATATTTTACAATTTTGCACACAATCAGAGAAATTACTTGTTAGCATAAAGGAGGACCTGCTATTTTGTGGTGGCAAAGAGCATTTACAGATCCTGGCAATTTGTTTGGGAGGCCCTGTGCTCAATACCTGTTTAACATAGTCCTAAGTTATTGCTAAGAAAACTATTCTGTAATAAATGATGCATTTTAGCTTTCATTTCCTCAGCTCAGCTGGCAGTATCTATGGTGAAAACACACTAAAGGGTCACATTAAGATGTACTACAGGAACACCAACAGCACTCTGTGTTTCTCTTAGAAGTGTATTTCATAGAAAGGTATTTTTAATATTCATTCAGTAGCCATAATAAGGTGAAATAATTTTTAAAGCCCATTTTCCTTGCAGAGCTGTGCCCCACATCCCTCCCCACAGCACAGCAATACTCTTGTGTATCCCTCACTGGCTGTGTCAATAACCTGAGTGTGGCCAGGAGCCTCCTCCTGCACCATGACTGGGAAATGCAAGGGCTGGGGACTGGGAATGGATACACTGACAGCAGGAATATTTCTGGCAGTTTATAAACAAATCACATTGTAGCAGGGAGGATTGTTGTTGGGAATGCCCAAATTTACAGGTATAAATGGTCTGCCAGGCTACTGATTTTTATGAAACTTAGTGTCTTAAACCTCAACCTCCTTATCATGTTTGTTTGCTTACCAGTGGATACAAGAGCTAAAAGGAAGAACAGGCTGACAGCATCACTGCACAAATCTCATGTCTTAGGGCTCCTGTCTTTCAGGACTGAGCTCTACAATAGCACACCAAAAAGCCCAGATGAAGTGAAAGGGAATTTTGCCCATGATGGCTACAGGGTCTTGACTTTGTGTCACATCCACAGAATTCCACTGCTTCAGTGGAAGCCAGAACTGTGTGTGCAGTTAATAAAAGCTATCTGTGCATCTATAGCAAAAGCTGCCTGGCCTGTGAGAGATTTGCCTGGTGACCTTTGTTCAGTTCCTCCTGAGAATTGTCCAGGGAGAGGAATCAACACTCAAAAATCGCATGTCAAAGCCAATGCTAATTAATAACCTTATTATCCATCCCCAGAGAGGTCAAAGACTAATGAGCTGATCTGAATCACAGACAAATTGGCAACACACAATATAGGAAATTCTTACCTATAATGAACTATAGTCAGAGTCTACAAATTCATGTATCTTTCTAAGCACTTCCAATTTATACTAAGTTAAACAAAAATTAATTAAATTTATATATTAAATGTAATCTATATTAAATTTAAACTTTATATTCAATTGAAAGTGTTAAGAAAACTTATTATTTGCTATAAAGGCACAAAAGGAGACAAATAAGATAGAGAGTCCTCTGGAACTCTAGTATTCAGGGAACTGGGTAAGGTAGGCAGACTAACACTGTACCCCAAAAATAGCTTTGTTTACTGCAATGTGTGATTTAGTAAGCAGGAGAAACACAAGCTGAGGCAAGAAAGTGTGGGCAGCTGAAGAAAAATTGAGGAGGAGGATTAGAGGTAAAACATATTTCCCCTCTTTACATTTCCTTCAACTGATGATCATGTTTACCCAGTATTCCTACAGACAAGTGTGATCCTGGAGTAAACACCAACTCCAGAGAAGCTGAGCCTTTCCACTCTGGTCTGAATTCGTACTATGGAAAAGCAAACTGATATAACTGCAGCATTTTGGTCATCCTCAAAGACAAAACAGCATCACCTATGTAGCATCATTATACCTCATGGGAGACGTTCAGAAAAGCCACCAAGACCGACCCAGGGACCCTGGGAGCAGCTGTGGTGCTGGGCTCTCAGCCCTGCCAGATGTAGGTTTACATCCATGCTGCAAACTACCCAGTCAAAAATAAATTCAGATTTCTGCTATGCATGGCTAAGGACTTCCCAAACACAGTGGGAACACCGCCTTTGTTCAAAGGGTGCTTACAGCAAAGAGGTGGATTATGACTTAAAGAGGAAATTAGGGGTTTGATTTCCAAAACTGTTCAGTGCTGGTCTAACTCTGTTACCACTGAAGCCAGGGTTGAACCTTCCATGGATTTCAAGATAGACAAGCATTCATTGCCTTAGAAAAATATTCCTTTAATTTCACTTAAATGAGAGTCAGCATTCATAATAGTATTTGTATTTCTGCAGAGTTATTTGTCAGGTCTTCTTCAACAATGGCAAACATGAACAAAAAACCCAATATAAAACCATGGGGAAAAAATCACCCACAGGAAAATGAATGACTGGTTAGAAATTGACCTCAAACCTCACAATGGAGGGTCATATTTCATAAAAAATACATTCACAGTCACTCCGCAAGTTGGGACCAAAAATTCAACAAATATCTCTTTAATAGCAGGAAAACAAAATAATTCAAGAAAAAAAGGGAGTAAGCAAGAATGAAACAGAGAAGATGTACAGGCAGCTCAAACAAACTTTAGCTGCTTCTTTATCCAAAAAAGAAATCGTTTTTAGAAAGAAGTTAAAGGTTGTATAAACCCCATAGCTGACAGATTTCCTCAAGGTATATACAACTGTTGTATATACAATAAATACACTCTCACAATTTAGCTATCAACCATCAAAACTATTATTCCCCAATTTACTGTTACATGTTTAGAAGAAGACAGAGCCAGAAATAAAAATGTCTTCACATTGTCATCACAGCGAATAAATAATGTATCCTGACAGTATAGGCAAAAAGTGCATTATGTAGGTAAAGGGGAAATATCAAATTCACAGGCAAATCAATCCACAGGTACTGTGCTCACTGTGCTCATCAGAAACTTATGTAGTCAAAGTCAGCTGTTCATTGTTATTTTTTACAAAAGTCAAAATATTTGATTATATGGGGCACTTACCTGCTGCTTCCCAGTATAGATTGAAAGGGAATAATACTCAGAAAACTTGTTTTGACAACAGTAAACACAGAAATGTCTCTGAAATGATGCAATTATTCACTTATTGAATTAGGGAACTAACTGTCTGCCTTTTTTTCTTGAAAATGTCAAACTTGAAACATTTTCTACTTTTGACAGCATTCTCAGTGTATTTTCTCTCTCAAATCTGGTCTATAAAATTCTGGGACAAATAATTAGAAATTACTTGAAGGTAAAAGTTAGTAACATATATGCTAATGATTGAAGATTAGCTATTTTGTTAGAACTTTATTTGGTGCTAAAACATTAAATGATAACTTATGTCTGTAAAACAAATTACCAAAAAACCCTCTTGGTCATTCTTGGTTCATCAGAAGTTCAGAGCGTTTAAAATTAGGAACAGTAAATACCTGACTATAGCTACTCTCAAATACTTGCATTTTGTATTGATTCTTACTATATGAATAATATATTTGTGTGATGTTCTAACTCATATTAAATGCAATAATCACAAGACCGTGTCACTGCAAATGGGCCATATACTTAAAGGATCAATGATATGATTAAGTAGAAGAATTAATTTCTTTTAAATGTGAGACTTCCTCATGCTTTGAAAAT
Organism: Zonotrichia albicollis; assembly: GCF_047830755.1. Classification (NCBI taxonomy): domain Eukaryota; kingdom Metazoa; phylum Chordata; class Aves; order Passeriformes; family Passerellidae; genus Zonotrichia; species Zonotrichia albicollis. The sequence continues at coordinate 13,672,129 of NC_133822.1, forward strand.
AAGAAGTCCCAATATTCACAGAAATGCTTCAGCCAGAAAGAACTCAATATTCTCACTTCAAATTACAGTGTACACCTGTCAGTGTACTCTGACTGTTTTACTCAGCAGTGTGAGCAGGCTGGGTGGTTCCATTATCTCCAGAGTGAGTGTCTGCCCATGGGTAGACACTCTGTGCCCATACATACATGAAGTTGACACAGCCCGTGCCTGCAGGCGGAGCGATCCAAACAAAGCTGAGGTTGGTGGTTGGGAGATGGCTCACATGGGATGCAACCACGCTGCACATGAACTGGTTTCCAAACTGGTGGTCAGACATAATTCCTGGGAGAAAGAGACAGAGGAAGGAAACAGTAACAAGTGTTAATGGCTCATTGCAAGGTGCTAACAGACCGAGAAATGCGTCTGCCATGTGTTTCATCATGGCAACACGGAATGAAAAAACCCCAGGGGCGTGCCATCAAATAATTAGAATTAATGCCAATGAAAATACTGGAGCTGGCCTTTGCTGGAGCCAAGGCTGACTTTGTATTTACTGCAAGGCTCCGTGTATTTTCTGCTATTAGTCTTCATGAGGCCAATGCCAGAGGAAGTATTTGCATTTTTGAAGGAGGAACTGGATCACAGCTACTGTAAATCAGTTATTCCATTACCTCATTTACACTCATTACAGATCTAAAAGACAATAACACCTGAAGAAAAAAAAAAAAAAAAAGAAAAAAAAGAAAGAAAAGTTCTATTTTAGTCAGAAAAATGAAGCTCTTAGAGAAAGGTATTATCTATTAAAAGACATCTATTTGGGAAAACCAGATGAACTCTGGAATCACAAACTCTTCTGATCTGAAGATCTTCCACAGTTCTACCAGTACATGTTCTTTTGATTTTTCTCTTACTTCTTTCTCATATGTGCTTTTAATACATGAATGAATGCAAATGTCATCTAATAATCCCTCCCCCTGGAAATCGCTGCAGTTCAACATTAAACAAAAGAACTGTATTTTTAATGTAAAAAAATGTCTGACAGCAATCTTTCTCCCCTTGGAGCCCTTTTGTAGTTCCCTACAAAGTCGTACAAACTTGGTTGTTTGTTTGACACCCTTTGGCTTAAAGGAAGGCAATCTTATCAGAATGGATCACTGCACCTTTACTCCTCCTACATGAAAGAGTAAATGATAAAACTATTCTTTTAAACACAGTTATCAGAAGACAATGCCTTGTTCCAAGTTACTTCAAATATTGAACCTTCATTTCAGAAAACAGTGACATGGGCTGAAACATTGCTAATAGGATCAGAAGGAAAAGGCAATGGGAGCAGGCAGTACTGTGCTCAAAAAGGTCACAGCCAGCTATTTGGTGATTGCATCTCAAAGTTTATAGTGGCTGGTATTTCCTGAATTTGCTTGTTGCAATTCAAACAATAATAGAGAAATAAAGCCTGTGTCTTGTCGTAGTGTACAGCACAGCACACGCCACAGCTGACACAGGCACAGTACTCAGAGCATCACCATACAATTTCAGAAAGCTTCAACCCCTGCAGAGCAACACCATACCACTTCAGAAGGCTTCAGGTGTCTGCCCATACAGAGCAACATCACTTCAGAAGACTGTTCTTCTATCATCACGTCAAGCATCTGCCCTCCTTGCTCTTTAGCCCAACCTTTTATTCTCTCATGTTGATGCACTGCCCCTGTGTGCCCTCTGTTCCCTTTGGTGGTTGCTCAGTACCCTTGGGCACTCCCTGGCTCATTGCTGTCAGTGCTGCTCACCTGCTGCTCACAGCTGTGCCCACTGGGGACGGGGCTCAGCCACAGCCCCATCCCAATCACCACACACTGTGTGCCTACAATCTCTGAGTATCAGAATCCTCTATGACTGAGTTTTTGGGAATTCTCCTGTAATGTGAATGCAGCAATTTTTTGTAAGCCCCCACAGATCCAGATGTGGAAGGAGTTTGCAAGTGAGAGTTTTACACCAAGGAGGGGATAAATCCTTCCTAATGCAAGCACACTGCTCCACTGAGTACCCCCAGGGACTGGATGCCAGCAGTACCTTGCATGAAGTGGGGGCTGTCTCACAAGCAAAACATTTCACATTTTACAGACAAAAGGCAATGTCTGAAATCCTGGTCAGGTACTGGTGAGGATGACAGATTATAGCTCAAGGTTATGGATGTTATTTATCCTCAGGGTTATGAAATTCTAAACCAGCTTCAGTTTTTGGGCGGGAGAAATGAACCACAGTGAATTTAAGTGATCCATCCCAGGAGTGACAGCAGGCAGCAGGTGATGGTAGTGACGCCTGTGTCTTTTGCAAACAGCCACAACCTCCTCATTCAGGGTTTTTCAGTTCCCCACTGAAAATCCACATGAGATTTTCTGTCATTCACACAGTCACAGCTCAAATCCCCAAATGAAGCTGCAGCTCATTGTGTCAGGGTAGTCACAGAGAAGGCTCAAGCTCCCGTGAATGGAGCCTCTTTTCTGGAGATCAGTAGTAGGGAAATCCAGAGAGATGGTATTTTACTGACTTTTCTTTATTGCAAGAGACTAGATGCAGATGAGATCTGGCCACTTCTTGCCATGCTGTATTGTTTTATTTGCCATTCTTGGCTAATTGGGAGGGGTGGCAGTAACATCCTCAAGGAATCCCTTTTGCCTGGTGCCCAGGCTCACTGCCCTGCTCTTACTGCTGAAGTCCTGCAGCAGAGCTCTACTGGGACAGATGTGTCCAAAAATATGCCCAGAGAGGTCCCTCACAGAGCAAATGCTATTTGGGCAACTGCTTTGCTTTGCCCAGGGTGTCAGGTGGTAACTCTGATTTGTTCCCAAAGCCTGTCCCTCTCTATGAAGCTCTGCTAAAGCCAGTGGCTCCAGCACAGTGGGCTGGGTCTGGGGGCTGCTGCAGCTCTCATCTCTCACCATCCCTGGCTGTGCAGTGGGAACAGCCAGGCTCAGACTACCAGGGTAATTAAATAACAGATGCTGTCAGGGGAGAAGCAGGAACAGCCCTGCAGTTTGAAGAAATTCCCCTTTCTCCAGAGCCAGCCAAATGCAAGGGAGGACAAAGGCTGCCCTAACACATCCCCCAGCCACGGGACAGCCAGAGCAGCTTCGGGAATGTGACTGCTTCCCTCCTTGGCAGCAACTTGTGAGTTAATGAATTCCCTAGGTTTCCCTGCAAAAATGTGCCTAATACATCAAACACATACAACATCTGTGGAGAATTTCTTTTTCCTTTGATTTACAGTTTAAAAAAAGAACAATTTTGCAGTTACTAGAATAAATTCTAAACAAGGAAAAAAACCAAGTAATTCAATTTTTTTTTCAGAAAAAAAGTCAATGAATAGTACAGCAATCATTCAAATCCCAATTTTATAATTTTATCACCATGTTATCTTTAGATTTTATTAATAATTCATTGCTATATTATTGCAATAAAAACAACCCTCCTCATCTCCTGGACCTTTCCTGAACACATCAACTCCATTTAGGAGTTCAGAACCTTTAGAACATCTAACAACAATTAAATAATGAAACTTAATGAAACTTCAATGAAGGACAGCAATATTAAAAAACTTTTTGATGTTTAAATTCCAAGGTTTCCCATTGAAGGTTGAACATAAAAAGGATAAAAATGCAAAAAACACTGGACAATTAAATTGATACTAAGAACTTGTTAAATTAAGGGCAAAGAATATTATTCCACCTTTTTGCTTCCAGTCTTTTTGCAGTTCCTTATTATGGAAAGCAACTCCACCCTTCTCCTCCAGCCCCTCTCCAAACTGGTAAGCTGCTGTGTGTTTGCCCCATAGCAAATCAAAGTACAGAAGTGAAAAAACATTCTGCTACAAAAATTTTAAATGATTATGAGACAAGTCTGATAATACAGCAGCCCTAAGAACAAAAGTGGATCGTGTATGTACCTCTGACAGCTTCAGAGTGGCTCAGGTCAATATTGTGTGTAGGTATCTCTCTCACTTCCTGGTGACCAGTGCCACTATGCACATTCAAGTCTAGTCTCACAAAGTCTCACAAGTTGCACAAAACTAAAAATCTTTCGGTGAAATTTTAAGATCATCCTGTATAAAAGTCTATAAACACTTCAGCAAAAAATCAAGTGTTTCCATGTGACTTAATGAGTACTGAAATGCTCAGAGTTTTGTGAGAGGTACCCATCCACAGCTCTAAAACATGCTGCATGCAAAAAGGCTGTTAGCATCTCTCTGAATTCCTTTTGCCTTGGTTTTTACAGTGTGCACTCCTCATAATGACATGCTGCAGACTTCTTTCTACATTCTCCATCCCCTAAAATTCCTGAGGCTGTAGGAGTCTCAGTATGATCAGAATAACCATCACAACCATTCAAATCCCAGACAAGCTTTGTACCTGCCAACAGCACTGCCAGGACAGAAATTAAACATTCTCAGTCCTTCTCAACAGGGAACTCAGCAGCTGTTTTTATTGTGTAAACTTTAAACAAAATGTGTTTAGGTCTACTCAATACACTATCTATAGTCAATCAAAGAACTTCTATTTGAAGAGGTAGATTTCAAGGGATAAAATTAATACAAGAAATGCAGGGATACAGAAAAATATTGGAAGGAAAAGCTTAGGTAAAGTCAGGTGATAAATACATAACTTCAATCTTTAAATGTTTAAAAGTATTTAATTGATAATCAGAACCCCTAGTAGGTCTGTGACAGCTAATGCAGGGAAATATTTTTTTTCTTTTATAGGATGGCACACACAAAGGTGTGTGAGATGGGAAAATGGTGGTCCACAAATGCCCAAATTCAGGTGCTGATCCTGAACTCATTATTCCTTTCACCTTGTTGTGTAACTTCTCCAAAAGGGAGAACATAGATGATAGCAGCCATTCTCCCATGTGGGCCCCTGAAAGACAAAAGATGATCTTTTCTAGTGATAGAGCTTGGGAAGCATCTAATGCAAACTAATTTTCCCAGACAAATGCAGGAAAGAGTCACATCTTTCTCTGCTTGAGAAGCATGGACCTGCAACAGCTCTGACTTTCACCCTGTCTTATGTAACTACATAATATTCTGTATTACAACATGACATATCCTCCTCAGAAAACAGTTTTCTAAACCAGAACTTCATACAAGGAGCTCATCTGCATGTCAAGGTCCTCAGTAAACCCTTCCTTATAGCTAGGGCTCAACAGAATTTCCAGTGATGAACCAGATGGCAGCTAGATACCATTTCCTATTTACTACATGATTTGAGTATGATATTAAACAAGAGAGTGAATGTTAAATACAGGTGTAAAATGAATCACCACATTTTGGCTTTGCTGCTTCTAAACTGATTATCTGCTTCATGCTTCCATTTTCACAGAAATGTGTAAGTGAGAGCAAAATGCCATACATAAAATATTGATGAAATTCCAAGAAGAAAAATCTCCAAGTAACAAAATAACTCTGACATCTCTGAGAAAGCAATAATTCCTGATTAGGAGATAATAAATTTGAGCCAGAAACTGACATTTTCAAATTAGATTTTGTGTTATGCAAAAATAAAGTACCTAGCCCTAGGAACCATCTCTTCCCTTGGGAAGCAGAGCTGGGGGCTCTGTTCTCCACCCAGGCTCTGGCATCTAAAAGGGTGATCCACAAATCCACAAGGTAAGAACAGTTCTGTCTGGTAAAAAGCAGAAATTATGCAAAAGTGACTGTGCCTGAAAATACCTCCTGTGCTAAATCCCATGTACAAGTGGCCAAACCAGGGCTTACTACTTGTTTTCCCCATGCAGCATCAAGGACTTGTTCTGAGGGGGATGATAATTTTTTCAAAATGGAAAGATGATTGTAGCCTTTTTTTTTAATATTTTCAATTAAAGTAATCACTTTGGCAGGGAGCTTATGCCCACAGTCTCCACTTTCCAGAATCACATCCTCTCTAAGAAACTGAGGATCAGTTATAGAGGTGCCCCCTATGATTCTCCTGTCACATGGAAGAGCACACCACTGAGATGCAGGAGTGCTGGGAACAGTGACAACTTTGTGCCATTAACAAGGAGCCTGGTTCCTCAGTAAAACCCCTGTAGAGCAGGGCTCCAGGACTGTGCAGAACCAAGGTCCTCTGCAAGCTCAGGGGAAGCCATGTTATCTGATGTTATCCATGTTATCCACATTATCTGAGGTGCAGCACAGGCCACAGCGCAGCTGCACTGGTGGCTGCCAAGACCTGAACTCACAGAAAGCCAGGTGGAGACCTTAAGGAACATTTTAGGATAAAATCTCAATGTATATAGACATGAAGTGCTATTTACAGCTGCTAAAGCTGCAGCTTTCAGACCACGCTTTCAGAGGTAGGAACCTCCCTTTGTCCTGTGTATCTTCAGATGTTTTAAAGGACCTTTTTGAGACTCACCTGTAAATATATGTAAAACTGAAATTTATGTTTTCACTGAATGCTACAGAGAGTGAAATAATGCCATAGTTTCAGTTATTGGAAGAATATTTGAACAACATCCTTAAACAGTTATGAACCCCTCTCAGAACCCTGCAATGTAGTCTTAAAATTTTAGAACTAGTGATGGGAAGAAAATCAAATTGCTCCCTGTTTTTCAGTGGGTTTTGTCTTTAAAAAAAAATCCCACCAAAATGTTAAAGGAAAACATCAATAATCCATGTTAAAAAGGACCATTGGGGGTAAAGAAGTATCTGGAGCTGATAACTATAATTTCTAAAGAATGAACACAAATGTACAGTTGTGAGCTCATGCAGTTTTTACCCAAGCAAGTAGCCAGCTAAATGTTTCTAAATTACATATGTAAGTTCCTTTCAGCTGGAGTAAAAGCGCAGAATGTGGCCCTAAGTGAACTGCACCCACCCTGCTGAAATTCGCTGTTGCCAATTGATTTTTGGGGGAGATTTCATTCTGCTTCACAGGAAAAAACACATCTCATTTGACAGAGTGTAGCAGACTGCTAAAGCACTTGGTAGCCTTGTGATCAATTAAGGGTCAGGATGGTTTGATAAATTATTAAAGAGTATGAAGAAAGAAAAGACCAGCAACCAACACATACATTCTCCCACCCAGCAATATGTTATTTTTATCTTTCTTGAAGTCAGGTGTTTGTTTCATTATTATTATTATTATTATTGCTATCGCTTCACTATTAAATAATAAATCTTTTCACTATCTGCAATGCTGGGGGGAAAATACCATTCACATGTTAATCAGAACACTAGGAAAAAAACACATATGTGTAAAACAGCCTAATAAAGTCTGTCTCTAAAATCCATAATCCCTTCAGTGGTCAGGAGAAAACCAGAGTCTGAATACAGCAACCTGATTCTTCAGAGGGTACCACAGTGCTGATGTGACTCACACTTGAGATAATAATAATGGGTTTTATAACCTTTTTTCCCCCATACATGAAATGTAAATATATTTTCTTCATAGTTCTGAAAACAATAATTTATTTCAAGTTCACATTTGAATTACATTCACAAACTGGGATTCAGGGAAACAGCTCAGAATAGGGCTTTTAGGTGCTTACAGGAGAAGTGCTTTATATCCACATTTGTGAGTACTTTCTGAAGCAAACCTTTCACTAGAACCAGAGGTTTGCAGGAATGAACCACTAACGAACAGATTTTTGAAAATTTGCTGCCAAAGGGAGGATATATTTTTTGCTTAATCTCACTTTCAATGTTCTTCTTTAAGGGGATTGTTAATCAAAACTTTTGAGCACATTCTCTTAGAACCCACTTAGGGTTATAATTTAATCTCAGGGATTTATGAGTACTGGTCTCATTAAACCTAACAGGACCTACACATATGGAAATTGTGGAGAATGGTGAGAATTGTGGAAATGTGGAATTGTGAAGAATATCCCCTCACTGAGTGAGTCCCTTGTGTGATTTGGCTGCACGAGTCAGGGGAACGGGGTGGTGAGGCCCTGGTCTGCAGCCTTTTGGTGGTTTCAGGCCACTGTCAGAAGGATGAGAAGACAATTTACTGCTGAAATCTAAGTGCTCCATAGAGAGCAGCACAGCACTAAGTGCTCCAAGGCAAGTAGATTTAGTAACAGTAAACAGGGACCAGCAGTAACATAAATAGAAAATGCTAATAAGTTACTATGTTGCTGAAATATAGAAGAAGAAAAAAATCTATTTCCAAAAGCTTGAGTCAAAATCTATTTTAAATGTTTTCCTAATAGTCCCAGCATGTTTTATAATAAGCAACTTATATATATTTCTTTATAGACCTGTTAGGCTGATACCTGTGGGATCTCAGCACCTCAGGACTGAGGTGCCGAGCCACCGAGACCACCCTTGGGGGGCTCGGGAGTCCTGGAATGTTGCCAGAAGTGTCTGGTGGCTGGACTTTGATCCTACACGGGAGACGACACCTGTATGAGGATAGGAGGACTTCACCGGGGTGGATGGTGAAGGGATTAGTTAATTAGAGGGTGAGACACAGGGTTTAAGATTGCTGTACAGGGGAGTTTAGAGAAGTAAGATGGAGGAATTGGGGCGTGTCCTGTCCTTCTTCTTCTTCTTCTTCTCCTCCATCTTCTATGGTGATGGTGGCACTTTGGGATTGGTCATTACTAAAAGTGCACCGGGCAATAAGAATAAATGGTATTGGGGAATAATGATAAATATTGTACACGTAACAATGGGTATAAAGATAGGTGACTGTCCGGAGGGCAGCACAGTGTGCTCATGGCTGACTGCTGAGCAGACCTCTGTCGGGCTGAAAGAAAATCTTTTAGATAAACAATTAATAAACATAAAAACCGAAAGAAGAACTGAAGCCTCTTCTTGTCCTTTGATACGCGGGCTGCCCCAAGGCCACTCCGGGCCTTTCCAGGCCCTTCAAACAGCCGAAAACCGGACAGATACCTTCATTCTGTACTTTCCACAGTTTCTATTTTAGCACCAAATTCTAGTTTATTCTGTTGAAGGAAAGCAACTGTCCCCGGTTTGCATCCGCTTTTTGTTTTTAACTTGTTACTGTATTTGACTCGTGTCTCATCCATATGAGCAGCTCTCATACAACTTCCAAAAAATATAGCTTTGTTCTGAATCTTTCCACTTTGCAAACATAAATCTTTGTCTCATGAGCCAAACATGAGACACTCTCCTTGACAGGGCTTATACCAGTGACAAATGTGACAAAGGGACACCTTGTTATCAACCAGACATCTGCTCCCACCAGACTCATTGTCAGAGCCAGCAGTAACCACATCCTTCTCCTTACAGCAGCAACAATTCACCAAAGCAGCACTGGAGCCCCTGGAATTGCCCTGAATTTGCTTTAGTAGGAGTGAAACTGTGAACCAGCAGCCTTAACTGGCAACACCATCCTGACCCACTAATTTAAACAGAGCCATGACCCAACCAAACCTCCCTGCTGACCAGAGCAAGGGACATCAAATGAAACATTGCTGAGCAATAACTAGAAAATCACCACACAGTCACTAAAAATGTAACTGCCCAGCACTCATCCATAAACACAGACATCCTGATTGGATCTATAATGCACCTAGAAAGCACCAAGCTGGGTTTTTAAAATAACATAATAGATAGTCTTCACCCCAGACTCAGCTGAGCTGATCTGAGTGGTTTGCAGTGACAGCATCCTCTCTTGCCTATGTGGTTGCTGGTAGCACTTCCTGGTATCTTGTTTGCTCTTCTATAGCCTAGCATGACTAATTAGAATAATGGCTTTACCTACAAAAGCCTAAATCTCTCTTTAATTTATTCAAAATGAAGTTAATGGTTTCTGGCAGCAGTCTGCCTTGTAAGGCATTTCCTTTGTTTTGATCCTTGGCCCGCAGCCGTGTTTTGTGTTTGCCCTCATTGCTGTCACTGCCTCAGTCACCACAGGAGCCACTCAGCACCTCCTATCCTGGCTGCACTTGCACTGTCCTAATTACTCTTTATATCTCTGTTATCAACACTGCTGGTGAACTCTGATGCTTTAAAATTGATAGTTTCCTCCAAGGCAAATTAAGTCAGTCAAACCAATCAATAAGGATAACTACATAACGAAACCAGAGGGACTTCCATATAAATCTTTCCAGATGGAGTATTTATCATCTGCAGATGTCTCCTCCTGTTTTGGAGTGATGTTGTTATGGAAGCTATCCTGTTTTATCCCTCAATCCCTTATCTCAGATGATCTTAAAGTCAACTTGAAATCATATTGTGTTGTCTGGGCTAGCTGGGATAGAGCTGGTTTTCTTCCTAGTGTTGTGGTTTGGATTAAACATGAGAATGACATTGATAACAAGCTGATTTTTCAGTTGTTGCTCAGTAGTGCTGACCCCTAAGTCAAGGACTTTCAGCGTCAAGTGTCAAGCCAAGTGTCTCGTGCTGTGCCATGAGCAGGTGCACCAGAAACAAGGAGGAGCATGGCCAGGAAGGCTGACCCAAATGACAAAGGGATATTCCATGCCATGGGATGCCATGGGCAGTCTGTAAACAGGGGGACTTGGCCAGAAGTTGCCAATTTCTGCTCAGAGATGGGAGGGGCATTGGTCAGCAGGTGGTGAGCAATTGTATTGGCACTATTTGGTTTTTCCGCTTGAGTTTTATCCCTCTCTCCCTTTTTCATTTTCATTATTATTACATTTTACTTTATTTCAATTATTAAACTGCTCTGATCTCAACCCATGAGTTTTACCTTTTTCTGATTCTCTTCCCCATCCCAGGGAGTGGAGAGGGCTGGAAATTGAGTGAGTGGCTCAATGCAGTTGGAGTCTGGGATAGAAGTATAATGTGTACAGAAGACAGGTTTGTTCCTCACCAGTACCAACTGCAACATCTCCACAGAGCTGGAGACAAGAGGCACTTTCCATTCATAGGAGCAGTTCTGGAGGTGCTACAGGTCTTATGATCCTCCTTGCTTACAGCAGCCTCAGCAATACCTACACTAGGGTGACCTATGTAAGGCCTCCTACAACCCCAGGGACCCTTGCTGGGACACTGAAGTGACCTGTGACACAGCCAGTCCCATAATCTCTGGGAGACTTCTGTGACATCTGAGCCTCACAAAAGCCTCTCTGCTCTGGAAAGATGCCATGCAGGCAGGAGAGATGCATCTGTGAGGCAAAGGCCAGCTGAAGTAATGACAGACTGTGGTTTTATCTTCATACAACCACTACACAACCACTTACACATGTGCCATTTGTACCTACAGTGTCTGTAACACTGTGATCAGGAGTCAGGATGTTTGCCTTTTTCAGCAGCTGAAACCCGTGACACATTAGTGCTGGTTTGCTACAAATTCCTTAGAATTCATAAATACAAAAGCCAGAACAGTAAAGTTGCATAATGGGCACCATGGCCATTCTCACCCTCAGCAAAGGGGTGAAGAGAGCAGAGGAATCACTGACCAAGTTGGTGGAAGAGGTAAGGGAGAAGTGGGGCTAGAAAAATGGTATTATGGATTGAATGGAGGAATTTCAAATAAAATTGTCAATCTCCAGGAGTTCTTTTTTGAAATCATGCTGAAATTCAGTGCTGCTGGCTGAAATCCACCCATACCTGTGTCCAGATCAAACCAGTGTGGAAGGAAGCACAGTCCTGTACACCACCTGTATGGTCCACAGATATTTGGATGTATCAGGAAAAAACCTGGCTGATTTTCCTCCTCTGAGGCCCCAAATCTGTGGTAGTTTTTACAGCATAAATACAGCTATTATAGCATTGATATCTTTTAGAAGGCATTAGGTCTGGGCTAAAGCATTCCGTCCTGCGACAGCGAGTGTGTGCTCTGTGTGCTGGGTACCAGTAGCAGGATGTGGCAGCCCAAAGGGACAGCCTGGCTGAGACCACATCCCTCAGCAGCACCTGGCTGACCCCAACAGGGTGATCTCAGATGCCACCAGAGACAGAGGGAAAAGAGGCAGAAGTTTTGACATTCAGGTGCTCAGTAAAGCTAGAGTGTGAAAATCAAACTGTTTCCCTTGATACACACTGCTCATGCTTTTTTTCATCATCGGAACAGAGAACTGTGATTTGCAGACTTTTGTGGTATTTTTGGAAAAAATTTTTAAAAAGGAAAATGAAAAACTCCTTTTCTACAAACGCACAAAAAATTGCCTTAATTCTCTATGCATATTTAACATCCCTTTTTACAATTTACAGGACAAAACAGAAAGTCTAAAAATTGTTCCCTGTCTCTTGTAAAATGTGCAGTAATTTATTTTGCCTCCTGGTTTATCCTAAATAGTGCAATGATCCAATTCTTTGCATTTTCATAATGCCTCTCCCCTACTGGTCAGCTGTGGACCACAATGTTGAGAGTATTAAAGGGAAGGGCAGCATAGTCAGCAGGCTGAATTTCTGCCCACTGAAGGCAGAATGGCACCCATAAGAAAACTCCTCAAAAAATATATTGCAAGCTAAATAACATGAACAGCAGCAAAAAAATTCAGGAAACAAAATCTAAATACGAAGCTTTACACACCAAAAGAAGCAAAAATAATCACAGCCAGCAACCTCAGAAGGAGAGTAAATTATTTTACTAATTCACTCCCACATTACTTATTTGGAGGTGAATTATTTGGATTATTTATTTGTTTTTACTCTAGTGACAAAAAAACACCCATGAAAAAAAAATCTGATGTATTGCCCCCTGCCATGTGGTATATATTAAGACATATATACCATAGACAAAAATTGTAACACTGCAGTTTTGTTTCTATCTGACAACACTTACAGTCAGTCAAGAATCACAAGAATGCAAAGAAAGAAAGGCTGCATTTCATTCCTTTGCCTGAAACTTACTTCTAGACAAAACATCATCAATCCTCAACATGCAAAAGCACTTCCAGATCAGATATAAGACAGGAAAATAAAAGCAATCTACCAAGAACAGTAACCCCCTTATAAACCATCAGTCAGTGTTAACCAAAACGCCTGGGGAAAAATACTGCAGGAAAAAACCTGCAGTTATTGGAGTCTGTGTCCTCAGAAGAGCACTTTATGACTAAAGGGTCAGTGCTGATCTCCTGCAGTCATTTCATGTTCAATAAAGGATCCTAAAATGTATTCCTGGGGGTGCTGCCATGGGCTGGCATTGGGCTGGCCCAGAGGCAGGGCAGTGTCCCCAGAGTGGCACTCACTGCTCCACACCCCTGCTGTAGCCCCTGCTGTACTTGGTGTCCTATGCGTTTATGGAAAACAAAATTAAAACAGAATAAAATATTCACCTCTGAAGCCTAATCAAGGTTCATGTGATAGCAGCCAACATAACAACATGCATTAAAATTAAGGCTGCTATAGAAACAGGGTGCAGAGCCCTCTACCACATGACCTACAAATCAACTCATGGTTTTGCTGAAAAAAAGAAAACTTTATCCCATCCTGTGTAAATATGAGGACACCACCAAACTAAAGATCATGTGTAAGAAGGTCAGAGCTGCATTTTAGAATTTGGGATGGAAATGGAAAAAATATTTGGACTCCAGATGTGGGGTGTGAGTGTGAGCAGAGCATCCCAGGTGCTCCTACTGCATCAGCTAGATGCTTCAATTTAATCTGAAACCTTGCTTGCCTCAGTTCCATGAATGAACACAGCTGAAAGCTTGCCTCTCCCAGCTGATGCCCCCCACTGTGGCTCTAGTAGGATAAATGTTCCAAGATTTTACTGTGGATTTAAAAAGGGTTTAAAGAATATGCTAAGTCAAAGTAACACCCAAGGGACTTACACTAGAGAGCTGCAGTCCCATTAATGTATAAAGAGAAGGCTAAAAATGTAAAGATAAAACATGGTTCTGCTTTTTGACGTGCTAATCTGCCCTTAACAAGAAAAATACCTTGAAGAGCTGCAGGTCTGCTGGGAAGTTCTCCCCTTCATTATTGTTTTGCAACAAAAAAATGTGTGCTTCACTCAGGGAGAAATTTAACTTTACATCTCAAGGTCTCAAATATATTTTTTCTTCTTCAAGGCAGATTAGCAGTTCGGAAATGAGAAGTTTTCCTAAATTACATTAATCTCAGCCCTGCCACGCATGCTAATTGAGGTGTTTTCTTCTGGGACGTCGAGACATTTTGCAATTGTGACTTTGCTGTTGCACACTGTAACATCAGCTCTCACTGATATCAGTCCTTCTCCACATGTCCATGTTCTCTAACCTGGCACTGATTTTCTTGGATGGCATCTATTGATTTATGAATGGAGAGAGTGCTGCTGGATCTTGTTGCTCATTGATAAAATAGTATACAAAAGGGTATTTCTGGTAAATAAATGCTTACCAAATTTGCATAGATTAGGGAGTTTCCAATTGATTTACCACTATGGCCTAAATACACCAAAGAGTTTGATCTGGAAGGATGTGGCATCCTAAAGCTGACTAACAGAGCATTTTTTAGTGCAGTCCAAATCATCCTTGAGGAAGGATATTGCATTGCTTAAACTGCTTTTTGGGTAGATTGAAGCCATGTCATACAAGTGAATCCAAAGGGTGACAGAGCCATTCCAGAGGGAGGCTGGGTAGCTACAAGTTCACAAAGACATGGAGGATTGGGGAATGCCTGTGTCCTGCTCCCCCAAAAAATATTCATAGTAGAATATTTGTGATCACTAATAGTGGCTGTAATAAATTTATGTACTCCACACTTCTAACACTGCCTGGTCTTTATTTTGCAGTTTATCTCAACAAATCACTGTACTTCACTTTGAAATAACTTCCATAATTAGTTTTCCACCTATTTTTCATTTAAATGTTTTGAAAATGAGCACTGCCCAACTGGAGCTCCAGGTTGTCCTGGCAATATGTCAAAAACTCCAGGGCTGCCAGTACTGTGCAGGAGGGTGCATTATTTTTCTGGGGTGATAGTTACAGTTTTATTATTCCTTACACAGGTGTATGCAGTGTGGTACAAAGCACAGACAGCTCTTTGGAAATGACATCTAAGCTTCAATTTGATGGCCATAGAGATGATGGATGATGTAAAGACCAAAATCATGCAGTATGATCTTCCAGCTTTTGAATGCTTCTTTTTGCCTTGTAAAATCTTAAATGATACATGTAAGAGATCCTTTAAAATACCACATTAAGGAAATAAAGCATTTTATCACACACAAACACTTCATGACATAAGCACAGATATGCCCTACCCATATCAACAACTTATACCACTTGAACTACCTATCTTAAAATAGTTAAGTTTGGTTATGCTAAAGTCACTTTTCTGAATAATTACACTCCTGTGAGCAGCTCCAAATTGGTTTTCAGCTAATTTCAGTTTACATCAGCTACTGACAGGAACATATTAAATTGTAAAACTTTTATAAAAACTGAGTAAACACTTGAGCCCCTGATAACTCCCACGGGAAGGGTCCAGACCACTTGAACTTTAAATGCATAATGAGGCAGTCCTCACACAGCAAATGGTTACAGTCCTGTTATAAACAACGTGGAGAGATGGGTGCTTGGGATGGGCTCCACAGAAAGCTAACTATAACTTATGTCCCATTCAGTTTTCAGGAATTCCTTGATAATAAGGATTACAGAGAGCAAAAATGTAATATATGCAACAAAAAGATTGTGATCCCCATGGTCAGCCCTCCAATACAACTATTTCCAAAAAAATGAAGGAAAGAAATCTTTTTCTTGCTAGCAGGCAGCTTTTATTGTACTAGCAAAGAAAGGACTCTTGATGGAGATAACAGCTGTGAGCTGAAACAAATTCCCAATATTCACTGCAGATGTAGCAATCAGAATTTTAAATCTTTTTATACCTAATTCTACTCACTCTGTGCAATTTTCAATGACATGTAATATGTGGATTACTTCAGGAGAAACATGCCATTAGGGATAGCTATCTCAGTAAATTTAATTTACTTTCAAAGTGGGAAAAAAGAGAAGATTTGCTGGAAAATGGAGAAGAACATTAATAACAGAAAGGCTGAATTGAAGAGAGGCCATGATAGATCTCTGAATAGTAGTGGGTGAGGCAGGTTGGTTTTGGTGCTCTCTGGTGTGCTTTGAAATCATGAAGGTAACAAAAAGATGCTATATTAGTACAGAAAATTTGAAAATAACATTTAAGACAAATCTTTGCTGCTGAAGGGATCGTCTTAATGTGATGTTTTATTCATAAAAAATGAATGTATGGCTATAGTTAAAGCTGAGCCTGAAATGTGGCAGAGCATTTGGACAAGAAACTAACAGCTAAATGACTACATCTATACAAGTATAGCTGTAGATATAAGTGTGCTCCACACCAGTAGAGGTCTTCTTACAGGAAATATGAATCAGCTACTATAGTATCTGATATCTTTATCCTGTTAGAATTGGATCTCTGCTAGAGAATATACCAGTTTGATCACAGCTTCCTTCCTGGAGCTCCTGTTGTTCCATCAGTACTTATTTTCTGTGCATAAAATACCTCTTAAAATCCAGTGTACCATAGAAAATCTTATTTTAGAACTTCTGAGCCTTCTGTCCAGAGGATATTTCCTGAAGGAAAGCCTTTCTTTGGTCAGATGGTCTAAGCAGGAATAGCAGTTCTTTTGCTTTGAGGCTTATGCTTTTCCCATGGAGCTCAACTGAGCTCTGATGTGCATGGTCATGCAGCTCTCCCTTATAACCACTCAAAGAAAGAACATCCTATTCTTCACTCCTTTCTGAAGGGCCACCAATGGATTGTGCTACATTCAATTGAAAAATGCAGCTATGCCACACATTGCAGTACATTCCAGAAGTGTTGTCTGTGAGTTGAAGGCTGACTTACAAACTTTTCATGCACTTTGTAAAAACTCAAACCAAACTCAGCATCTGAGTTCTTGGGTTAATTTTTCCCACTTTGATTTAAATAGCTTCATTTGAACAGGTAATTGCTCTGGTCTCATGCTTACTTCTCCCTCACTCCCACTGCTCCAGCAAACATCCTCCCCTCAACCTCTCCACCATCCCATTCTGTCTACTCTGCTTCCACACTGTCTGCAGACCCCAAATGTCCCTGTCCTCAAGCAGCTCTCAAATGACAGTCCCCACGACAGGGCTGAAGAACAGAGCTATCTTCATCTTCTTTCTTGAGGAAAAGGGGAGATAAGTAAATATCAAACAGCTAATTCCAAGGCAAACCTTCAGTGTTCACAAAATCCAGCATGTTTGGTCAGAGTTTTTCTGTCATCAATTTTCTCATAAAATCCAAGAACTTATGTACAAATCTTTCAAATCCTCAGGTGACTTCTGGAAATAAAATTACCCACAAAGAATGAAAAATGTAATTTCATGACAACATGCCATCACCAAAAGAGCACCTTTGCCTGTGTTGTTCAGCCATTTGGCTGAAATCTACAGAATTCCAGTTTGGCTCATGACAATTGTTGATTCTCTTTGTGTCATCCCCATTATTTGAAGGGCTTGTTGTTTCCAGTGTCATCTAAACATAACTGGCCTATGTTGTAATTAAACTTTCATCAAGTTTTAATGGGATCTCAGAGGAAAACAGTATTTGACTAACATGTATTATTCTGCATGTATTAATCAAGTGAATTCTTGTTTAACTGATGGACTTTCACACAATAACTATTCTTCTCCATTGTTAATTAGAAGAGTTGAAAATAATAGAATCTGTTTTCACTGAAATAATACTTTTGTGTCCAGAATATTCTGAAACTTTTATTTTAATGTTT
Organism: Zonotrichia albicollis; assembly: GCF_047830755.1. Taxonomy (NCBI): domain Eukaryota; kingdom Metazoa; phylum Chordata; class Aves; order Passeriformes; family Passerellidae; genus Zonotrichia; species Zonotrichia albicollis. Next base: position 13,689,756 of record NC_133822.1, read on the forward strand.
AACTTTGATTCATTTTGTTCCAAAATTCCATTTTTAGTCTTTCCTGAGGCACTTCAATTAAAAATACAATATCCCTATATTCAAAAGTTGTCCCAAACAATAACAAAACAAAATTCATGGCATTAAGCATTTGAATCCCTTAGGCCAGCTGTCCCTTATAAATCATCACTAAATAGCACTTTCCTTACTATTGTCATAAAATGTTAGTCAGGATTTTCATCAGAAATCTGGAAGATCTGAAATCACCAAGTGTGACAGCTTTTTATGATACAAGCATTGGCCAGGTGGGAAGAAATTTTCAGTCAGGTTAGGCACATGGAACATGGTAAACAGATTATTTGGCAAACTGAGCCAACCTTAAAAACAGCAAAACAATCTCCCATCCACCCCTTTCCCCCAGTCCTGTTGGAACAAGGAAACTTGCAAGAGCAAGGACCTGCAGGAGGAAGAGACTTCACCTAAGGCCTGAGGTGCCCATGCAGAACAACCTCCCTGCCTGCAGTACTGAAGAGGAAGGACCCATCACATCAGGACTGACGCTGGAACTGAGCAGGGCAGCCCCTTCTGCTCCCTGTGCAACAAGCAGAGCCAGAAAGAAAAGGCGGCGAGTGACACCAGCAGGCAACTCTGCTCTGAGAGACAGAGGCACCCTGTGCCAACCTGACACACTCTCTGTGCCTCTGGTGAACCAAGAGATGATGACAGGACTGCTGCCACAGCCGTGGTCTGCACTAGCAAGTGCTCCAGCCACATGACCCAAGTGCAGAAGGCAAAGGCAGGGATTGGCAGAACAAAGATCTACCTGCTGCTGGAGAAAGTCAGGTGAGAGACCCTCTAGGGAGCCTGAAAGTGCACAAGTCTGTAGGACCTGATGAAATGCATCCAGGGGTCCTAAGGAAACTGGAGGATGCAGTTGCTCATGATGTTCAACAAGATCAAGCGCAAGATTGTGCACCTGAATTGGAACAATTCCAAGCACAAACATAGGCTGGACAGAGAGTGGATTGAGAGCAGAAAGACTTGGGGGTGCTGCTGGATGAGAGGCTGAGCATGACCCAGCCATGTGCACTGGCAGCCCAGAATGCCAAATGTATCCTGGGCTGCACCAACAGGAATGTGGGCAGCAGGGCAGGGGAGGGGATCCTGCCCCTCTGCTCCACTCTGGTGAGACCCCACCTGCAGAGCTGCACCCACATCTGGGCTCACAACAAAAGAATAACATGGACCTGCTGGAGAGAGTCCAGAGGAGTGCCACAAAAATGATTAATTACAGGCATGAAACACAATTAGGATTGTTCAGCCTGGAGAAGAGGCTCCAGGGAGACTTTATAGTGGCCCTCCGAAACCTCACAGGGGCCTACAGAGAGATGGAGAGGAATTTTTTCACAAGGGCACATAGTGGTGGGACAGGGGGGAATGGCATCAAACACAAAGAGAGTAGGTTTTGATTAGATATAAGAAAGAAATTCTTTGCTGTGAGGCGGTGAGGCACTAAAACAGCTTGTCCATAGAAGCTGTGGCTGCCCCATCCCTCGAAGAGTTCAAGGCCATGGATGGACTTTGAACAACCTGGTCTGGTGGAAGGTCTCTCTGCCCAAGGCAGGGGTTTGGAACCAGCTGATCCTTAAGGTTTCTTCCAATCCAAACCATTCTATGATTCTATGAACTGGGGCTACAAGAACACAAATTGCTGGGGTTCCCAATTTTAGAAGGAAGCTGAAGATGGCCAAAGTCTGGGAAAAAAAGCTAATCTGTCTTACTCCTTCTGCTTAGATATAAAAATTTTTCCTTACACCAAAAAGTCAGTGTTCAATATCTATAGGTTATAAATTATTTATCAAATTTTAAAAGTGATTTGGTTTCAGTGGATAAGTTACCCTGACATAAAGAAAATACCCCCTAATAAAGGACTTTTAGATAGACTGCTAAAGACACAGCAAGAAACAGCTCCTGGAAGTTCAAAGAAGAAACATTAAAATTAGAAATTAGGCACATTTTTAAACAGAGTATGATTAATGAATGGGAAAAGAAGTACACAAAGTGGATTCTTTACTTCTTGTAGAACATGTAAGGTCATGCACTTTAGATAATAACAAGAATACTTTCAGCTATAAGCTAGAAATTACTGAGGAGGAGAAAGCTCTGTTCACATTAGTCAACCACTGTTTGAAAATAAGCTACCAGTGTGAAAAAAGACAAACACTGCCCTAGAATTCATCAGCTCAATTATTTCTAGTAACGATGGGGGAAGTATTAGTACGGGGCTGGTAAAGTACTGCTAAGACATCACTTCAATTATTGTGTGCAATTATGAACGCTTGTGTTCAAAAAAGATTAACTTAGGCTGGAGCAGCTGCAGAGAAGGACTGCTAGGATGATGAGAAGAATGTAAAATATGTCACAAAAGGAGGCAGAAAGAGCTTGTTTAGAAAGAGGATGACTGCTATCACTAAATATCACAGGGCTGCAAAGGAGCTGTTTAAGCCAAAAGACAACCATGGTATAAGAACAAAGGGTTGAAACTGGACTTGAATAAATTTACTCTAATTTAGATCCTTTTTAATTACTAGGCAAATGAAGCATTGAAACAATTTTGCAATAGGAATTTAGGAGATAAATGACTATAACCAGCTTTAAGATGGAGCTTAAATCCACACACATTAAAGCTACAGCAGCATTGTCACAGCTCCTGCAGCTCCAGGGCCCAGAGCCAAAGTGAAAGGTTCCCTCCTGGGGATGGCTCCCTGGCACCACAAGGATCATGTGCCAAAATGGCCAAACCACCCCAAACTGCAGGGCCTGCTGAAACCAACACCATGCTTAAATTGTGACCAAGCCCTGAGGTTATCTTAATAACTTCCCTTCGCTTAAAAACCAGAAGATTTTATCTACCTACAAGCAGCCCTGTTTCCAGGTTTTCTGTTAATGTCAGAAATCTACGTTTAAAAACTAATCTCTCATTTATTTTTTCCAAAGCAAAGCTCAAATTACACTGAAAATGCCATAGTTAAGCAGACATGTACCAAGGTTCGTATACAAAAAGGCAGTATTTAGATCATGCTGACAAAAATAAGAATTGCCTGGATAAAAAAGGATTTCCACTGTTTCTCTTGTACTTTATGTGAGTAGGAAGAATTGCTTCAGCCACAGTCAGGTTAGCATTGACTAACAGTGGTTCAGCTTAATGTTGTCTGCCTTGTTTAAATGACTCCTGCTGCAAGTACCTTTCTTGTTGCATGTAGAGCGATGAAACAGTGCTTTAATAGCAATCTAGCTGTGCTATGGTCAAACATTGCTTTCCAAACTCCTTCTGTTTATAATAAAAGGTCATTTCATTGCACTAGTTTCCTGAAACCATTCAGATTTATTATTTGTCTTCAGGGCACAGAAATAGAAAATCTTATGAAGACTCTAAGCTATTTCCGCTTCTATTAGAATAATTTTTAAACTACTTATATCTTCCTATTGCTTCTTGAATGCCTGCTCTAATTAGATTGACAACTTCTTACTTTGTTATTCTGAAATCTGTATGCATTTAAAAAAAACCCCAATCAAACACCTCAAGAAACAAACTGCAAATAAGATGGATGGGGATTTAAAGTGCAAGTTTCCTCATGTTTAGAATTATTACTAAGTTTAATTAATTCAGTTTTAATTTAATAACAATAACACATTCAATATATTAATAATTATTATTCACATGAGCAACATTTCTTGTTCATGTGGTTTATGTAACCCAGAAAAGCATATCTGCAATTATTTCCACTGAAAATATCCACTTGACTATATCCCATTTTTAAATGCTCCTGAGTTCATGTTTTTTTCCTCTGGTGCAAGTACTTGTACTTCTACAAATAAAGTAGTAGGAATATGATGTATTTTCCTTTCTTAGTAAAACAAGGAGGAATATTTCTTCAATTAAAAAAGACAATGAAAATAAACACAAAATGTAGTAAAGGTCCTGTTTTATTAGACTATGATTCAAGAAAGTGAGCACTACTTGAGTGAGTTTTAAACATCTTTTCATATTTAGGTGAAATCTTGAAAATTATTGGCATTGCTTTATATTTAATTTATAATAAAAGACCTAGTATAAGCCCAGGAGACTCAAAATAAAGCGTGCTACAAGATTACAATGGGTAGTGCTGAAGAACCAAGACCCTCTCATAACTGGTCAGCAGATGCCTCTGTTGGAAATTGCAAATGAATTCAGTTCAAAATTAAATGCTTTCTGAGTCATTCCCTAGAGACTGGAATTCAGCCTTTAAATACACATGAGAACCCATCAAATGTGAGTCAATAAAACAATGCATGAAAAGCCACTTGTCCTGGCGAGACGCTCCTACACCAGCTTTTTAGAAAGTACTTCAGAGGGTTTGCAGCAGCACAAATTCCACAGCCAGCATAAAACCAGATTGTGTTAACAGTAACCTTTCCTCTTTTTTCTCACCCTGTGCCAATAGGGTGACATTAAATACAATTTCACTTAAATAAACTCACTTATTACATAAAAAAAGAAGTAGCTCCATGTAATTTCAAAGCTGTGTTTAAAGGATACTGCACTTTAGCTATTCGCAAGGCTGAAGTGAAGCTGTTTGTTAGCAAAGCCAGACAATGCCCTGAGTCCTAGAAGGAGCAGGGCCAGGGTGGGACCCGGCCCCAGGCAGACAATGCGGACGTGCCTGCGCATGAGTGACGAGTCTTGGCTCCCCTCACACCGTGGCATGGGACATGTGCCCACCCAAACCTCCATGTGCCACCAGCCAAAGAAAATTAACCACTTGCAGGCTGACCTTACCCATCTGTGGGGAAGGGGCAGGAAGGGCTCTTATCCAATTTTATTAGAATTTCACTTAAAGGGCAAGCACCGGGGTCCATTCCTTCTGAGCGATTTGTGAGTTTATGCTTTGGATATTAACTAAAGTAATTAATCAGCCTCCTGTGTCAGTGTAGGCTGGGGGATGAACAGATGGAGAGCAGCCCTGCCAAGAAGCACTTGTGGGGGTGGAAGGGAGAAAAGCTGGACATGACAGCAATGTGCACTTGCAGCCCAGAAAGGCAAACACGTCCTGGGCTGCCACCCCAGTAGTGTGGGAAGCAGGGCAGGGAGGGCACTCTGCCCCTCTGCCCTGCTGAGACCCCACCTGCAGAGCTGCAGCCAGCCTGGGGACTCTCAGCACAGGATGGGCATCAACCTGTTGGAGCAAGTCCCCAGGAGACACATAAATAATGGTCAGAGGGTTGGAGCACTGCTCCTATGAAGCCATGCTGAGAGAATTGGTGCTGTTCATCCTGGAGAAGAGAAGGCTCCAGGCAGTTCTGATGGAGGCCTTCCAATACCTGAAGGGAGCTTACATGAAGGATGGAGAGAAAATATTTACAAGAGCAGGTAGTGACAAGAAAAAGGTGAATGGCTTCAAACTTAGAGTCAGTTTAGTTTAGACATTAGGAAGAAATTCCTTACTGCTGAAAGTGGTAAGACACTAGGACAGGATTCCCAGCCCCTGTGAATGGCCATGGCCAGGTTGAAGGGGGCTTTGAGCAATTAGATCTAGTGGAAGTTGTCCCTGCCCATGGGAAGAGCAGTTGGATCTTTAGGATCCATTCCAAACCATGCCATTCTACAATGATTTTATGATCACAGATTTACCAGATGGAAGCCCTCTGCTTTGGGTCAGAGATACTAGGCCAACAACTTCTTTGTATTAAACTTTTAATAGTCTCATAAGATACTTGAAGCAGACGGCTTTTTTTCTCATGGACTACTGCAGACTTCTAACAGACTTTATATATCTCTTATGAAAGCTTAGACCTTAAAAGCTAGATTTCTAGGGAACATTCCAGTCAATTAAATTTAAAATGCTTCATATGCTATTAAATCAAAATCCTACATAGTGAAATATTCTAGTTTACAAAGTCCCTCAGTCTCCATGAGCCAGTGTGTCCCATGCCTGTGAGTTCCTTGAATCTAGAGGGGTTTTTTTTTGTGTAAAGTGCTCACCACAACACCCTGCAATAACTGAATATGACAGATGTCTTTCAAAACTCCTCTGGATGAACTGCAGTGAGCATCAGAAAAGTACTGCATCTCCACAAGTACTTTGCATTTCAATCATCCTTGGAAAGCAGGGCACCTGAAGGCAGGGTTCTATGTGAGTGCCTGAGCCAGACAGCCAAGGTCCCCAAGCTACACACAGCAAAAATGAAGTCTCTAATGGAAGGATGCTCAGAAACAGGCTGAGGAGATACAACTAGGAGTAAAGCACAGAAAAAAAAACCCTAAACTTTCCTGGTTTTAAAAACAAAACCAAAAAAAATCAGTAACTAAATTCCTCATAAATGTTTCCAGGATAGAGAATGTTACTGGATTTTACATATCCTGCTCAGCATAATTAAGTGGAGAACAAATAAACATTTATTTGTCCCATGCTAAGCAAAAGTCGTTTGGATTATCACTTATATATGATAAATTCTTTGGGGCAAATCTGAATTCCATACTCATGCTTAATCTTTACCCAAACTTTCATCAGAAGCTAGAATACACCTCTTTGATAGTCTCAGGGAAAATCGTAGCTAAAGCACATTCCAGTTTATTTGGTTGAGCTCTTGGCAGATTATGACTGAAGGTTTTTAAAAGAGTTCATTACATCTTTGCCCTCCTTAAGAAAAGGTTATCACAAAGCTGCCTGTTTGAGTGAATTATGACTACTGGGTGGTCACTACTGTCTGTGATATTAATTATTACATGTTCAGTGATAAATTTAAATCAGTAGATAACAAGAAGAAATCTCTACCAAGACCTTCATTATGGTATCTAAAAATAGGAAAATTACACTTACAGGGAGAAAATGATAAGCTTAATGTATACATGTGCTGAGCAAGCAGATGGTATATTTCAGGGGATTCACTATTCATATCAAAATTAAAAATTTAAACTTAATCCTTCTAAAAACTAAAACTTGCAGGATGAAACAGTTCTTAAAGTTTTTTTTAATCTAGACTTTTTAAATGTTCATATTCTTCATCTTAAGAGCTGATGCTGTCAGCATTTATTGATTCAGCCTTCTAATAACTACATCATCCTTCCAGCATGTCAGAGACTGTCAAGGTGACTATGATGGCATATGACTGGAGTATGAGTCCAGTGTCACAAAATATTTGTGTCACTAGTTTATCCAGAAACAGACATATACCAAATGTCAGAGTGATAGAGAAGAAAAATACTGACTTTATTAATGAACTGCTATGTAAAATGTTTCATCACTTGCTGTGATGCTGCCAAAATAGCCCTGTCAAGTAATTATTTAAATAGTTTTACTTAAACAAGTCAGAGCTCTGTGAAAGTGCTTTGAACAACATCACATCTTCCCAAAACACTACAAGATATTCAACATTCAGCTATTTAACTTGATGCTAACTGGAAAAAAAAAAAAAACAACCTTCTCATACAGCTGCAAAGTATCTTTACATTCCTACACTGACTACTTGTGTATTGACTGGATTTCTTCTAAAAGCTGTTTTCCTTCAAGCACTCTAACAGCTTAAGCTAAGCCTTATGAAGATGCAACTCCTTTGGTTCCAAACGGCACCTATTTTAATATTGCATTTTTTTTCTTAAAGGTTGAAATGAGGCAAGAACTACAGTAGGTTGACTCATTTAATAAATTTAAATAAATCCTTGCTTAAGGCTTTCAATATCTTGAAGTCATCATTTTGACCTAAAAGACACATTTTCTTTCTTTTCAGAAGCAAAAGTCAGTGTTCAAATGACACTATGTCTAACATGTCACCAAAAATAATGAAACTCAAGCATCAGATGAACTATTAAAGTATTATACACATATTTTGTTAAAGAAACTTATAATAATCTTTTTTTTATCCCTCTCTTTTGAAACCTTTAAGTAAGGTGCAAAGCCACGTCCAGACTGACATGTCCACCTGGAATTATGGACTTCATTCAGTGATAAAATCCAGCAGAGCAGAATGGCAGAACAACCCTACTCCAAAGAGCAAGGATTTAATTTGAAGATCTGCACTTTTTCTTCCTGAGGATTTTATAGCAAGAATGGCTGGACTGACAGGCTCCTGTGAGGTGATGCTCACTTACAAGCAAGTGCCTTTTAGATACTTCACAAATTTCACATCAAAACAACCCTGAATTTTTTAAGGTTGGTAGTCAGCAAATTCCCCTTTTAGCTGTGGCACCAGCTGTGAGAATGACCTTGCCCATGCCAAGGCAGAGTCCCTCCTGTCCAGCTGCCAGCAGAGCTGGTGACGGCTGAGCAGGAGCAGCACGGGGGGACTCTGCCCTTCCCTCCTGTGCCCCAGCAGGAGCTGGCCCTGCTCCCACTGCCAGCAGGAACCTGCAAACCTCCTTCTCTAGTTCAGCCTTTTAGCACCCAATAAATGCAACTATTCACTCCCTACAAACAGCAATCACCTTTCACTGGCATAGTCTTGAAAATTGGGATATTCCTTTTAGCAGATTTGGAGCAGATTTTTCTTGTGAACCATCTCTGAAAACACACAAATGATTATCAGTCACAACACTGACAAGAGACAAGCAAACAGTGAATTCAGCTGGTAGGACAGGTGATGATCAGGATTTAACAGAGGGCTCCATTTTCCTCTAAGCCTGATTTTTCACCACATATAATCAACTATACTTCAAAATGTGGCAAATTGGCAGATAAGAGGGAAGCAGCCTGATGACATTTGTTTGTCATAATACGCCAGAAATTAGTTTACAAACTTGTCTTCAAAATTATGACAAAAACAATTTCCAATACCGTTTCACATTTGCAAGAGGCTTCAATGCATCTTAATTGATGAAGTCCAAGAGCTCAGTAAGCTTTGCTTGAATATGCTATCAGATCCTGACAAGCACAAGATGCCAGGAAAATAACAGGCCCAGCACAGCCAGGAAGTCAGGAGAAGGGGCTCTGACTGTCACAGCACAACACATGACAATGAGGCACCACAGAACCAGACTCTGGACAAGAAGCAATGCAGACAGGCACACTGGCAGTGTCAAGTTCATGCAGCCATAGGAACAATTCCCTGATCTATTCTTGAGGCATACGCACACACAGAATGCAATATTAAGATGGCCCTAAATTTCTAGATGATGGCCTTTTCCCCCTACTTTATTAAAGATATCCCTCTGTTACTACAAGTTACCGTGCAACTCCAGCCTGTCAATCTTGCTGAATGTAGCTCTTAAAGCACAATGACAACATCCTTTGGAGAAAAAAGTATTTTGTTACTGTTACTGCAGTCAATGAAGGCTTAATTCATTTCTCCTTCACTTTTCTGCACTATTATCTGTATTATAATAACAGTCATGAGCAGCAAAGATTGGGCTGTATTGCGCCAGCATGTCTATACAGAAAAATAAAGAAGAAAGTCCTTGCTTTTGAGAACAGAGGCTAGCTGGTGAACAATAGGCCAAATGTTATTGCTAAGAAAATAAAACAGTAGCAAAAGAGAATTTATGTCATACATTGACATTTCTCTAATCAATAGCAAACAAGAGTGATTTACTCATTAAAAAGCAGAGAAGATGGATTTTAAGGCAAGATTTAGAATCATAAAATCATTAAGGTTAGAAAACACCTCTAATATCAAGTCCAACTTTTAACCAAATACTAACATGCCCACTAAACAAACACAAAGTGAAACATTTAATAATTCTTAAACACTTCCAGGAACAGTAACTCCATCACTTCCTTGGGGAGACTTTTTCAATGCTTAACCACCTATTTAGGTGAAAAATTTTCCTAATACCACGTCTAAACATCCCGTGGTGCAACCTGAACACATTTCTCCTCTTCCTGTTAGTTGTTGCCTGGGAGAAGAGACTGACTCTGACCTGGCCACAGCCTCCTGCCAGGCAGCTGCAGGGAGTGATAAGGTCACAGCCCAGAGCCCCCTTTTCTCCAGGCTGGACACCCCCAGCTGCTCCCCATCAGACTTGTGCTCAGACCCCTCCCCAGCTCTGTTCCCTTCTCTGCACTCTCTCCAGCCCCTCAATGTCCTTCTTGTACTGAGGGGCTCAAACTGAGCCCAGGATTGAGCTGTGGCCTCACCAGTGCCGAGCACAGGGGGACAATCCCTGCCCTGGTGCTGTGGCCACGCTGCTGTTTGTACAATCCAGGTGCCTTTGGCCTTCTTGGCCACCTGGGCACACACTGATCATGGTCATCTGATTGTGGACCAGCGCTCCCAGATCCTTTTCCAATGGGCATCAGCTTTTTTACAAAAAAATGAAAATTTGGAATATGTTTGTCAACAGAACTGTTACAAAGAGTTACTGTTTGTGACAGTAAAGAGCACTGGTTGAACACAATACTTGAAATTAGGCTGGACAAAAGGAGAGTGAGGAATAAATGCATATGTCTACATAGATGGGGGGTGTGTACCTATTTATATATTATTTTCCGTTATTAAAAGAACCTACATTTTGCACAGTTCAAAAAGCGTTTCAAATTACTTTCAATAAATATTGGTATAAATAAAAATCACCAACCTGTCACAATGAATATTTAACATCTTAATATATTTTGAATTAAATCCTTACCTTATTGGAATCAGGAATATTCTCAGAGGTATAAGGTATAGCAAAAACACTGATCAGATCAAAAAAATTTACATCAGTTTTTTTACTACATGCATTTATAAAAAATTAAGATGCAATTGAAATATTCACATTAAAATTCAATTATTCTCCAGCTTTTCCCCACACCATTTTTTGGTCACTCAGGGAAAAAAAATGGATTTATATAAGACTTGAAAGAAACATCACTATTGAATAAATGTACTTGCTAAATTGGACAAAAATTGGCCCCAACACCTCAATTAGCATTCTGGCTTTGGCTATGTACAAGTATTTCTAAAGGCATTTTCTAGTTTAAAAACTCCAGGGGTCCCTTTCTAAGCACTGGCACATGGAAAATGCTCCTCAGTGTCTCCAGTGCAGTCATCACCCCTATCTCATCTGCAAAGCCTTAAGTGTTGCCTGTAGAATCAAACACTCACCTGCATCAACCATTCAGAGCTCACAAATACAAGCAAGGTTACACATGCTACATCTCTAAGGAGGTTAATTCTCCTTTTTAGCCTTCACCACAGAAATGCTAGTAGGAGCTGCAGGTATATTTAAAAGGTTAAAAGCTTGAAGTATTTTAATGTCATTTTCATAATGCTACAAAGATATTTAAAATAAATTGTGGAATAACTCAGAACTTCTCAACAGATTAGGCAAAATTGGATTTTGATGTCCAAGAGCTGCTGCTGCTGCTACCATGGCTGGAGTTAGACAAACCTGACAAGTCCAAGAGTAGCCGCAGAAAAGAATTAAGGTGTTCAGGTGACTGGACTGGGTGAAACTAGACTAAAACAAGGCCAACTTAAGTATTTTCTGTGTAGGCTCCCTCTCCAGTTAGCTTTTTCCTCCAACCTTTGGGGCATTGTTGTCTGCCTTATCCAACTATGTGTGGTGAATTTTCTTCCTCAGCAGTTAAAATACTTCAGCAGTTCCTTGCCAGGAAAGCATGGGTAATTACTGCCTATGCCATGATAATGAATATATGTTGTATTAATAAAGCTAAAACCCTGTCCACAAGGCACATATGACAGTCAACTTTTGGCCATGAAGACAATTAAGTAGTAATTAAACATCATGACACAGAGACTTTCAAAATTTTATCATCATTATAGTTTTCTTACATACCATTTGTAGGTGGAAGTATTTTAAAACTCAAATGTAAACTTTCTTGACCAATGTCAGTTTGGCATCAACTGACTACTTAATTGACTGTTAACAAATTCCTCAAGATATGACTGCTATACAGATACTTTATCTTCCTGTTAATTGGTAATTATACATTGGCAGAAAAATCACTGTTTCTTTCCAATTATTCCAGAACTCAGTGACTATTTAAACTTTGCTAATTAGCAGCAGAGGGCTGTTACATCTTCTGGGTAAATTGTATTTGATAATCCCTATTAAAATATACATGGCAGTAGTTGACTTGCAACAAAGAAAAAAAAAGGAAAAAAAAGTGGCAGTTCAAAGGGTATTAGATACAGCACAAGGCAAATGGGGGCCTATTAAAATTTCCCCAACTGTTCTAATGAGAATGCCGAGGGTCATTTCTTCCTAGTTTACCATCTGTTTGGTTTCTGGCAAATATCTCTGGTGTGAAGGGAGGGTCCTGGAGCCCATTTGGCTTGTCACAAAATAAATCAGGGATCTGCAGGAATTTCAGTAAAAAACTGCACTTCAAGATCAGTAGCATGTACATAGCTGAAAACTTTTTTTAAGACCTGTCATTTATCGACTATTCCTTACTTTTTAGAGTGGTGAGCAAGCACAAAGAGACAGACTGAGCAGGGGGGATTGATTTTATAAGCTCACCTAACAAGAAAATGCAACAGTTGGCCTTTTTCCATCTCACAATGTTAGTGGGGGATATTTTCCTTTATATGTCAAAATCTGAAAGCAAAACATTGTCCCAGAAGCATCAGTGTTTAAACTGATGCCAAAACCAAGCCTCTGACAGCTCAAAACCACAAATCCCATCCAGGATCAGGAGGAGCCTTGGATGCCTCCAGTGCATGTTCCAGACCCATGTGCTGACAGAGCTGGGGTGCACTGTCTGTGGTACCTCCTTGGAGATGACACTGGGGGTGTCCCTCAGCCACCCAGACTCCCTCTTTGCTTCTTCCCCTGGAGGTGAAACCTGCACCAGGCAGCATCACCCACAGCAGCTCACCTAAGGCTGCTAGAGCCAAAAGGGATACGGTGTCACCATCATATTTCCCGAAAAATCTCTTTGCCCAGGATTTTTCCCCGGAAAGCTGAGAAGCCTCAGAGAAAAATGAAAACAATAATTACCTGATTTGCTTCTCCTGTGTTTTGCTGCTTTGGAATGTGGTTGGAGATTGTTTACTAACATGTGATTGTTTGATTGGTTTCTGCTGTGAATTGTTTTGAGCTAATGGCCAGTCATGGCCAAGCTGTGTGGGACTCTGAAGTGGGAGTCACGAGTTCATTAGTATCTTTCTAGCCTTGTGTCTGTATCTTTTCTCTATTCTTTAATATAGCTTAGTATACCATTCTTTAATATAATATAAACCATAAAATAATAAACTGGCCTTCTAAGAACATGGAGTCAGATTCACCATTTCCTCCCTTATAGGGGGTCCCAGAAAATACAAAAATACAGGACCTGGAAACCACTCCTTTTATTTTCCCCAGTTCCCAACCCATACAGAACCAGATCAAAATGACCCTTCCTCTGTAAACTGAGAGGGGGTTTGGTTTGGCAGTCACATACGTAAACAAAATACTCAGTGAAGGATTATGTGAGGGCTGCTTTAATCCTGTCGAAAGGCAATAGAATAGTAAAAAGCAAAGAGTGTAAGATAATTTCAGTGTCATTATTACATTATATCTGGCGATTGCTCTTTCCAGGATTTCCTCTAGGAAATGTATTATTCACCATATTTCAAAGATTATTTGTAACTATTCATTCTTTTAAATCCCAGAGAGTCAATATATTACTTAAAATATGTATGGTCACCTTCATGGTATAGGAAAAAGAGAAAAGACTGCAACATCATCTTTCATCTTCTGTTTTTTGTTTTCTAGTAGATGCAATTTCAGGCATAAAGAGGTTTCCAGGTAAAATCACCCTCCTAGTTTCTTATAAAGTAGCCCACACAGTTAAACAAAACCAAAATTTAATTAGGAGTTTATGACCTCACAGTAGGAGGAGTTATCTGTTTTAAAAGATTGCAAATTACAAGTTGTTTAAACCTACACAGAATACAAACAAAAATGTTCTGTTATCCAATTAGGTCTATGGCAACACTTTCCAGTGTAATCAGAGCTTGGAGTCCACTATCTCTACCCCAATAGAGCCTACGGACTTCCAAGAGTACCTTTGCAATTTAGATTGGAAGGTTAATGCATTCGTAAATTGTATCAGGAAATTACTTGTTAATTCCGCATTTACTAAAAGGTAAACATCAGTGTAGTCATTATGATTTTGCATAAAATCAAGGGTTTGGGTGGCTTAACTAGGAAGGCTCATGTTTCCCACTGCAGTTTGTAAGAAACTAATTACACCAAACTTAAATATAATTTGTCATGTATTCATCAAGTGAAAAGCTACCAGGGAGCCAGAAAGCCTTGGGAAGAGCAGGCATGGATGAAGATGCAGTGTGAGTGGCAGGTCAAAGGCACGCTTTGATGTGCACAGCCCAGCACATCTGGCTGCTCAGCCGGGCTGTCACCAGGATCATCCTGTGTAATGAGACAGATTCGGGTCCTCGGCTCCCGGCGCTCCTTATCTCTGCCGAGGGATTAGGCTGTAATCTGCTCCTGTAATTGTAGCAGTGATACCCTGCTCCTGCTTTCCAGAGCACACAGCTTTGCAGGAGCCACGGGGCGTTTTGGTGCTTCTGCCAAGCTGCAGAGGGGTTCCCCTATCACCCACTGTCACGGTTTGATGCTGGTGCAATGCCAGTGCCCCCATGAAAATATATTCTCCTTAGTGCCTGCTGTGAGATGTGACCAGGAATAGGGCAAATCAGGCTCCAACTTAGGAATAAAGGAAAAAACTTGATTAACTTACAATATGTAAAAGAAACTCACAGAATGAAAACTTTCCAAAACATTCCTCCTCCTCCCACCAAATTTCCAATACACCACACTGAGACAAAACCTTGGATTCTGAATCCAGTTTCCACCCCTCAGATCACCAACTCTCAGTCCATCACCACCCTTTAGATAATCAATTCCCTATTTCATCAAGAAGAGAGGAGTCCCTCTTGTGCCATAGGCTTCCCCAGGAAACACAGTTGAGGCCTCTTGTGTTTCCATGTCACACGTGGCACAGCCCAGAGAACATTCTTCCTTCCATGCCCAATGCTCTCACCACTGCACATGGACCAGGGCTGCTTCTGGGGTTCTCCTTTTAAGGATGCTTTGCCCAGTTCCAAAACATTTATCCTCACTCTCATTTGAAAGCAATCATTCCCATCAGACCCACCACCACATTTGTAGCTTTCTAATTTTTTTTAGTACTTCTGCCTCTCACTTTCCTCTTTTATATTTGGACGAATCCAAGCAGTAAGAGCCCCTAAAAGATGGCATGGGAGATTAGTCTTGGTGGGCTGATAAACCCCAGAGCACAGCCAGATGGCCCAAGCAGTCAGAAAACGGCCAAACACCAACAAGAATCCTCAGGGACAAAAGCAGAAGAAACAAAAAACACTGATGGATAAAGAGATCCCACAGAAGTCCAAAATGCGTCTCCAGAGACAGACAGGGTGTGAACAAACTGAGGGCTACCAGTGTGGCACGTGAAAAGAGGAGACAAAGAGTGGGATTTCCCACCAGCCATCAACGGTGAAAGATGTGGGAACATTTCCATGTACACACCACACTGATCAGGAAGGGAGAGTGGAAATGACACTGAAGAGATGCACCAGAGAGTATCTGCTGTATCAGAGGGTCTATTGAAAAAAGAAACACTCTTCTTAAAAGCTGCTTTCAAAGATAATTTCTCTGCTAAAGGATCTCCCCAGCCTGGTTTAGGGAAGTTTCAACACATTTATGTTTGGTCCCAGTTCTAATTCTAGCTTTACAATTTCAGTTTTACCTTAATCTGAACGCAGAAAATGGTTCACCTGGGAGAAAACTACTAATAATTTTTATACCCAAAAACTCATACATTTCTCCCCAAGAAATCATTTGAAGTTTTCCCAAATAAAAATTTCAACAAGCTTCATGTCTGTGGAAACCAAAAACTACATATTTTCCTATACAACATGTATACTGAAGAAGGAAAAAACCATAACCTTAAGAATTAAAATATTTTATCTTTTTTTTTTCAAAGCTTCTTGACATGGTTAACTGTTATAACTGACATATAGCAATCACCAGATATAATGTAATGACACTTGAATTATCTTAATGATTGTGTCTCCATCAAGTAACTTCCTAAAGTGGTAAAAGATTAATTGTAGTCACAACACAGTGGCTCATAGCACAGAAGAGACAATATATGTATGTTAAGGAGACTTCAAATTGTTGGGCAGTCAGGAAGATTATGATAATCCACTGTGACCTCCTGTGTGAGACAGACAAGACCATTTCAATGGTAATATTGCAAAGAAGAAAAAATATTCGTCCCTGTACCATAAGCAACCACTATCAACCCAATTTCAGAATATTACTATCTTCAGGTTTTAAAGGCCCAGCTTTGCCTCTCCTCCCCCATCTAATCTGTGACAAACCACATGAATCTTTGAATTGAGGTCTCTGAACCTGACAGGTCCTCAACATTAAAAAAACATTAATTTCCAGCAAGCTAAGCCTGAATACCACAATCACTTGCCTCAAAGGAGAAACTGCTCCTTGCTGATTGAAAATGATGACCCAACAGATGGATCTGGGGTTTCTAGAGAAACTGCTTTGTGTTTTCTTCAGAAAGCCAAACATTGTCACTCCCACCTACTATTTTACTAAACAACATATTACATACTGTGGAAATCACTCTATTTTTCTACTGAAAATGGTGGATTTTAAAATATTGTTACTTTTTAAAACTACCAAATAATTTTTAAAAGCATATCATTTACATGCCAAACACCTTTTGGAAGAGTCCAGCTGTCTCATCTCTCACTGCAAAGTGGAGATAGGAAAAGCTGATGTAGCTCAGAGTCCTGGGAGCCATCAGTACATCATAGATTAAGGATTCACATAAAATTGCATTTGAAAGCCATGGCCATTTTTCCTTCACTGTTGATTTTTTTACTGTGACTTCAAAGACACTGCACAAGAGTATCATCTGCTATGAAACATTCAGATTGTTTTGGGTTTTTTTTTTTTCCAATATATATACAAGCTTAGGAAACAGCAAAGAAAAACAGAAAATTAAGACTTTTATTTAAAATATTTTAACTAACACTGTAACACAACTGGCCCTGCAGTTTACCACAGAAAACTAAAGTTAAAAAAAATAAATTCAGAGATGGCAGCAATTTTTCTCTAACATACATGGAGGCATGGCCAAGACAGAGCATCAGATCTCCCCAGGCACGATATTTCAGAATTTGTATTGATGAGCAAAATGAAGTAGGTCTAACTCTGCATGACTGTTCTGGCATCACTTTGGCTTTTGCATTTTTCCAGCTTGTAGGCTTGGAGCTTCTTTTGCATACAGAGCACACATGTCAACAGTTTAATTGTTGATTATCTTACAGTGACAGAATGGTTAAAGTAACACATCAAGAGCTAGAGAATTACCTTTGGCAAGTTAAAGAAGACCACGTTGTTTTTTCTGTCAATACATCACATGTTACTTTAACATCTGTCTCAATGAAACATCAACTGCAATAGCCTTATTCTACAAATGAAGATACACATTTAAGGAAGAATACAGAGATTCTTTGAAAATGCACAGAGATATTTAGATTCTTAAAATTTTGCTTAATTGTTATTTTTAAATACTTAGTTGTAATTAAACATGACCTGTGTACTTTGCTCAGAGTTTGCCATGATCTCCCAATGACAGAAATGCTTAATTCACAGCAAGGTAACATCTTGCCAGTGACTTGACCATCCCAGAAATTTCACATTGGTAAGTTCTTTCTGTCTTGCTTACTCCATCAGATTCTATTCATTCTGTAAACAGTACAGTGGGAAAGGAGAAAGAGCAGTACAAATTCTTCTAGAAAAGAGAATCTTTCAGTGCCTTTTGAATAAGGCATGAAACACTTGTGCCAGCCATGCTCTTCCCTTTGAAAGGCTGAGCAGAATGTCTGAGGTTGAACTCTGGTGTTATCCACAGAACAAAGCCCTTCTCAAATTATCCCTCAGTGCAGTTTTAAATAATGTGCTATTTACATTGCATTATTTAATTCACAAGCAAATGTATGCCTGCTGGATGACACTCAAATGCCCAGACCACTCATGTTCTACATGCTTTATAACAAAAGTAAGTGCTATGAGAGGTTATTATAAAGAAAGTACTGAATTCTGGCCCAAGCAGACAAATTAACATTAAAATTAAAACATTTAAACATGCTGCTGCAAGTGAAGTTGTGTCCCATATGACTGGTACCTTTCTTTGTACCTTCACCACAGAGTGCTTAATAGGGTCAACTGAGTTCCTCCAATTCGAGGAATGCAATTCTTACTATTATTTGTAAGGATATAAAAATGCTACCAAATAACAAACTGCAGAAGGTATAGCTGTCAATTACTTGCACAAATTTAGAAAGGATTATTTAAAAAATATTAGTCTTTAGCACAGCTGCTACTGCTGAGGGCTACAGCAGAACCTGAAATACATGATAATTTTGCAAAGCCTATCATATCCCTTTTACTACAATTCTGCTTTTTGGACATGGTAAATAATTGGTCGTATGAAATATCTTGACCAGCATTCTGGTTTTAAGGAAGATGCTATTAACTGAATGGAAAAGTAGGTTGACATAAGCTTAAAGGAAAAGGTTTCCAGACCAAGAAATACTTAGAGGGTTTGGGCTAAATGCTTTAGTTTATACAAAATGTCACACAATTTAGAAATGGCTGCTTAAAACAATTTATCTGCTGAGGCTTTTCCTTCTTAAAATTTATATTATTCAGCATACTAATACCAGGGCTGAGCAAAGGTGAAGATGGTACAAGAAGCAATAAAAGCTGCCTAAAAGCTGCCACTGTTTTATCTCATTGACTCCCACTGACTTCCATGTATTATTGATTACTCAGTCTAAATTAACCTGTTTCAGGAATTGTCTTGCTACTGATGTCCTCTGTACAAGCAAGTGCTCATTACCCTGGGTTACAGAAGGTAAATTACACTGGACTTACCAAATCCAAAAGCACTGGAACCACCAACACTCTGGGAAGCCTGAACACTGGTGGATGTGTAGAGCCCAGTTACCAGTAAGCCATCAAAGAAGGTACTCGTCGAAATAGTCACTGAAATGAGAGAAATAAAATACGTGTAAATATTCTGGTTAAGTTCTTATACACTTTCCATGAGCAGGCTCTTGCTCTTGAATGAAATCCCACCATGCAGTCCAGTGAATCCATCTGAATTTCCACAATATTTATGCTACTTTTACTTTAAATGCACAATGAGTTGGAAAATAACACACTGGAATATATGGCTTGTAAGCAATTGTCCAGACATTAAACTGTAGTAAAAACAATGAAATAACCAGGATTACCGTACTGTTCTTTCTGAATCCAAATAGAGTGCCAAGTTATAGTTATCATGCTTCTTGTAGTATTATACATTTAAGTTATATGGGTATCTGAAACATTACAGATTGTGTGTATTTAAATAGCTCAGGAATGCATTTTTAAGAGGTTCTTAAGTAATAGCAGAAAACATCCGAATGAAAAATACAAATAACATTGGAATCTATACATTCTGTATTAGAATTGACAATTATTGCAACATTTATTCAATTCTTGTACACACTAATTTTCATATTTTTACTTTGGTGTGTTTGACAAGGTAAGCACACAAGGGAAGCCAGTTGATGTGCCCTTTTTGGATTTCAGCAAAGCTTTTGACACTGTCTCTCACAGGATCCTTCTGCACAGAACGTCCAGCACACAATTGTACAAACATATCATTGGCTCACAGGTTGAACACAAAGGATTACAGTGAATGGGTGACATCAGACTGGGGACCTGTCACTGGTGGGGTTCCACAGGGTTCCATCCTGTGCTCTCCAGGCCCTGTGCCCTTCCACATCTTCATAAATGATTTGGGCACAGGACTGAAGGGATACTGAGCAAGTGCAGAGACAATACAAAACCAGGAGGAGCTGTTGACTCCTTCAAAGGCAGAGGGACCTTGCCAAATCAGAGGGCTGGGCAGTCACCAACCATATGAAGATCAATAAAACAACAAAATGCTCTCTCTGCTGAAGAAGAGTCTCATGACTTGTAGCCTCTTACACTAAAGATGCATCCAGACGTCAGTTACCACACTCATTCTGCTTCATACCTCAATCCTTTTTTATAATTAGAGAGACCACTGCTTGTCAGGAACTGCTGATCAACTCTGATCACTCCTAAATCACATTCTACTTCCCTGTATTTCCCTCTTTTGCTGGGGACAAACACTGATCACTTCAAAATTACATTCTACCTCCCTGTATTTCCCTCTTTGGCCGGGGACAAACTCTGATCACTTCAAAATTACATTCTACCTCCCTGTATTTCCCTCTTTGGCCGGGGACATCACGAGACCGTGACTGGCCAGGAAACTGAAGCAAGGTACTCCAAGGTGACTGCTAGGTCAGTCATTGGTGATACAGATTCAACAGAGAAACTGATGGGTTCCTTAAGTCCTAAAAGTCAGTTTTTCCTCTGTGGTACACATTTGGCTTAAAATTTACAGTAGCTTAATTTACTTTGAGCAGAGGAGCAGTATTTACCATGTTTAATTTATTCTTCAACTCTTTGTATTTATCTTCTTTTCTTTGATTATTCAATACTACACTGAATAAACCCTGAATCCAACTTTTCTGCTCCCATGACTCCAAATTTCAGTGTTTTGCTATAGACACTTCCCTGAATTCAGATGCAGGTTCAGAGCCATATGTTCATTTTTAAAGAACAGGCTACTTCTGATACATGTTAAAAGAGCAGCAAAAGAAAGACCAGATTTTTTTTTTTTTTTAATAAAAGATGTATTAGAGAGAGTAAAATAAAATCAAACAAGCAAACAATGATTTTTTTTTCTGCATTTGATGATGAAATGGTGAATAAATACATGACCTTTTCTTCCCTTTATGCCTTTAAACCTACAGAGAGGCAAAACATATGTTGAAAAGTATGCCTATGTGTTATTTTTGAAGACTTGGCAAAAGAGTCAGTGAAAAGCACTGATAGAAGGGCACTGGGCCAGTACTTTGCTGCCATTTTGTTTCCCTGTAGGAAAGCATCTTGTTCTTTACTGGATAGGATATAATGCAAAAGCCTACTGTGAACAGGTGACCAGTTTCTCTGTGGGAAAGAAGTGATATTTCACAATGCCTGTATTTGACTTTGGACATATTCGTGTGATTGTCAACCCTCATTTTACATAAGCATGTAATAGGTCAATTTTTATTGTTGAAAAATTTCCAAAACAGTATGGCTCCCTCATTAAGCCTCTGGGAAACTGCACAAGGCCCCTAGCACATTTTTTAAAAACAGAGCACTAGGCTGTTATTACACACATGTCATACATTTCAGAATAATTCCATAGTTCTTCAAGAGAAAAAAATTAATCACGACATTCTCAGTGATGATTTTTTTTTTCCTACCCACTGTTGAAACACATCAAATTCCCCTAAAATAAAAGAAAACACACAGTATGCCAAGTGATAATGACCAAGAACAGGAAAGCTGTGCTAATGCACAGCCCAGCAATAGGACTGTGATTTTATATAGGGGCTAGGGCTTGTTACTGTGGGGTCCTAAATTCCTCTTCCAAAAGAACAAGGAGTTTTCTTCCACCAGGCTTTGTTTGTGCCTGTACACTGGCTCATGCCATATGCAGTTGATGTCAAATATCTGGCACTAGAGAAGCAAGGACCAATGCCATGACCCACTGGGACTTTGGGAAGCATCTGGAAGGACACAGAGCAGGCAGGGCTGGGCAGGCAGGAGGGGCTCTGGCACTGCCCCAGTGCTGCCCCGTGGCACACAAGGGACAGCACAGCAGCAGTGCCATCTACAAGCCCAAGCAGGCACTACTCCATCCTCCACAAGACCCTTCTCTGGGAGGAGAATTTGGTGGGTGAAGCAGCGAGGATGGATGGGTGGGTGGCTGGGCAGGGGTGTGCTGGACCCTGCATCCCTCAGAGAGAAGGTAGGAAGCCTCAACTGCTTTGAAATGGTCCAGCAGGAGGGACTGAGAACATCTTCCCAAAAAATGCATTTTGGAACAACATACTGATCAAATAATATCACACTGCAAATTTTAGAGGCAAAGGTGCTAACTACTTGAAGAGTTGCTCAACACCTCCTTCTATTTTCAGTTCCTGAGATATTTGCCAGTATTTATCCCCTTGGGCTACTTGAATTTCAGTCAAAACATTTCATTTCTGAGGTGAGGTTAGAGGAGAACATGATGCCATGGATGAAAAATTCCACTGTTCTTTGCTTTCATCAACTCTTCTGCTCTCAAGTATGAGAGTGTTTCTCCAAGTTTGGACAAATTATATTTTATACATATACACATTTTAAAAAAATCAGAGTTCACATATGCTCAACAGAGACATTTTCATTTTTAGTATCTAAATATTTCTTCAAACTCTGTCCTCACTTAGTACTCTTAGAGCACTCTGTGACTAATAAAAGCTTGCTGAAAAAAGCCCCATGAAAAATATTTCAGTCCAGCTATACTGCTTTGTTGGAGCAGAAGTGCTTTGTGAAGATATAATTTTTGATGATGTTTTGATGTGGAAAGTTTCTTACTCAGTGTTTTAAAGTAGGCAGTCATATCTGCTGGCTGGAGAGAAAGGAGAAAGAGAGTGATTTTTATCAAAAGTCTAAGCCTTCTGTGAGAAAACTCAATTCATCAAAATCCCACTTCTCAAAATGTTGATAAATGTGCAAAATGTCCCAAAGTTGTTCCATAAGTTTGACCAATACCATCACCAGTATCTTAAACTTAGGAGACAGAAAAGTAGACCTGAGGGCAAAAGTGAACTAGGATGGAAGTGGTGGTGACTGGAACCAGAACAGGGAATAGGGACATTTTTGAAGAGAAAATGGGGAGCGATGGGGGTGAGGGGTGAAAGTAACCAAGAGAAGGTGATGAAAAACAGATGGGATCTGCACCTGTAGCCTGGAAATTCTGGAAAGGTTCAGTGTGAGGGACTCGCACAGTAACTGGGAAGAAAAACCAGGTGTAAAACTCAGCAGCAAAGTGTGGGTCAGCCTCACATGCTGGTCAGCAGCCAGGAAAGAAGTTCACTGTCTACTCTTAGTCCACCTCTTAAATCAAGTGAACAGTGTTTGCATGATGGATATGAAACATTCCTGTCCACAAAACACACGGATCGGAATGCCTGGATTAGTGAATAACTCCAGTTTATTTTGCAAAAGCCTAGGAAATGGCTCCATGAAAAAGAAATACTGGGGCTGGAAAACACCATGGAAGTATCCTCTGGTGCTGTTTTGCCCTACCTTTGTTTCTATACAAGGACTGCAGTCACAAAATGTGTTTCTGAGAATCATGAGGCCCTCAGCTCAGTTTTCCACCAAAAATCAGGGGGAACTGCTGCCTGCAGCTCCTGCACACCCAGCACATCCCTTTGCTGTGCTCGGTGCCAGCAAGGCTGGCTGGGCAGGCACCCAGGCTGGCCAGGCCATCACCCCTGGGAAGCTTTGGTGCTGTTTCCTTGGGAAGGGAGGGGATGCAGCAGCCTTTGCTGGAGCAGCCTTTCATTTTGCATTACAAGATTCTGTGAGAGCCCTGGTGCTTCCCGTGGGACAAGGGACAGCAGAGCCTCTGGCAGTGCCAGGAGCTGACATGTCTTGAGGAGGAAGCGGGTCAGGAAGGAGGAGCCTGGCAAAGATGCTGCTGAAATTATAACACAGGTGAAGGTAGCAGCATAACAGGAAAGACCAAATGGAGTTTGAACTGTAAGTACAATCAAATATTTATAAGAAATTAATGCTGTTCTTATAAACATAATTTTCACTATTTTCCAGTGCTGTAAGCCATACATACTGCATACTATTATAGAAATCTATTAATCCATGTAATTGAGTAAAATTTGCCTTAAATTCTCTCAATGGACTGATCTACTCTCCAAAAAGGCTGTATTTTGACTGATATTCAAGAGACTCAAAATACAGCCAATGCATCTAAACTGTAAAAGTAGAAAAAGTGCCAGGTGGAGGAAGGGGATGATCTCAGGAGACAGCTGCCACTGACAGGTCTTACCTATTTTGGCTGCTCTTCAGCACCAGCTGAATGCCCACTAACAAGGCTGAAAGATACAGAAATTCCACAGAATTTGCAGCTGCTGTTGATGACAATCACAGAGTACAATAAGGAATTTATAAAGGCAAAGATCTTTGATGCCCCACACATTACTTAAGTGAGTCAAGACATAGCCATAGTGTAAAACTGCACCTCTGTGTACCACAGACAAAACAGAAAATAATTCTGGTATGTGAAATGGAATCACCACAGACAGGGGACTTCCTGAAATGAGGCTTTCTTGCATCAAAACCATGACAGACACTTTTAAAGGCTCTTCTCAAGGTCAAAGCCAGTTCCCAATAACACTGTAATATTGCATCATCACACAAACTGAGTCATGGCTGCAAACCATCCTCTTAGGAAATAAATTATTTATACTAAAGTGAAGCTTTTGGGTTTCTTTTTTTGCTTCACTCCTAACAAAATCTACCAGTCAGGTGTGCAATGGCCCTGTTCAGAGAGGGCTCTGTCCCTTCACTGTGCTGCAGCATCCTGCAAAGGAATGGAGACCAACATCACTACAGCAAAGACTGAAAATGCCACACTACATTCACAGAGTATGCTGAATTGAAAGGGACCCATCAGGATCATCAAAGCCCAGCTCCTCGCTCTGCACAGCACCATTCCTAAGAGTCACACCACTTCCCAAGAGCATTGTGCCAATGCTTCTTGAGCTGTGTCAGGCTGGTGCTGTGACCGCTGCCCTGGGGAGCCTGTTCAGAGCCCAGCCACCCTCTGGGGGAAGAATCTTTTCCTAATATTGAACCTAAACCTCCCCAAACACAACTTCAGGCCACTCCCTCGGGTCCCGTCCCTGGTCACTGCAGGGAAGAGATCAGGCTCTGTTGATCCTTGTGAGGAAATTGTAGACTGCTGTGTCTGCCCTCAGTCTCCTCAACATAGGGAAGATGCTCTTTGTCCCTTCCCAATTTTGCTCTCTTTTTTAGGCAATGGAACCTTTCTGCCACCCTCATGCAATGCCAAACACAGGTGACCCGTCCAGGCATGCAGTGCTTTCAGGGCACAAATAATACCAAGTCCAAATCCTCAAGATACCAGACTGCTCCTGAAATGCCAACTGCAGCTTAAATTGCTAGAAAGAAGAGAATAAACTCTGCTACCTTATTTAAAGGCAACTGCTAAGACACCATAGTGATTATAAATCTATAAATACTCAGGTAGAGTTTTACAAGTATGCTTTCCAAAGAGTGTGCTGACAAATGTACTTGTAAGAGAATGGTGGAGAATATATCACTACAAGAATCCAGAAAGTGTATATACTGAATTGCACTCAGAACCTTATCACTGAAAAAGAAATGTTTAAAAGACTAGTTTTTAAAAGACTAGTGAATTGCATGTTGATATCAAACTAATTTTTATGGCTCGCAGACATACTTTGCTTTCAAAAGAAAACAAAATCGAGAAATTCATAATTATACAGCTATTTCAAATATGAGCACCAGACAGACATGCAAGAACAGTATGAATCACAGGTCTACACATCATTCAGCAACAAAAGCGGAAAGCCCACAGGATTCTTACTCATACTTGTTTTGATTTTCCCCAAGTAGGTGGAAGAAAGCAGAAAAAAAGCATTTCAGCATGGTTAAGTAAACAGACGTGTAGTCTTACAACCGCAAGCATTCTCACTTAGGTGTATTGTGGGTTTTCTGAAGCCCAAAACCAAAGCACTTAATTCACAATAAAACATCAGTGAGCTTGAAGTTCTTTCACAGAGCAGCACCATCTCTAATCTGTGATGCTCTCACCAGTTATTCCAGTTAGCAAATACCCTCAGATGGAGGGGATACAATGCACAAGTTTTGAACTTTGTACTAGACTGTTTAAAAATCTAATTTGGCCTTGCTTTGTGTTACAGTATAGTTTCAGTTCTTCTGCCCCATGCTCCATCAAATCTCTGTGTCTTTATAGCTTTTCAAATCCCTTCCTAAATTGGTAATGAGCAACAGAGAACTGAAAATAGATTGCAGATGTGTGGCAAGATGTCTGTAACATGATATCCAGAGATATCATTTGTCATTGATGAAAAGAGTAGCCTATCAGCCTTGTGAAAGAACTATTTGCAGAGACATGACTTATATTTTTGAAAGTTCATAACAAGACAGTGACAATGACATCAGCAGCAATATAAAAAGTGTTTATTCTTGTATTCCTAAACTATAAGGAATTGGTCACGTTTGTTTACATGGTCCAAGATGCTTCAAAGCTGTCATCTCATTAAAAGTGAAGAGTTCCATGGTTAAACCTGTGGACAGGCTTCCAATGTGAGGCCCAAGAGTCTGACTTCCTATCTATCAAAATCCCAAACTTAAATACATTTCTGACCATATTCAAAGCCACCAGAAACTTGGCCACATTGAGCAGAGAGGTGCTTTATTCCAGCTGGCATCACCAAACGGGTTGGCACAGCCCAGAGACCTGACAGAGGAGAGGTAAGACTGGCTGCTGTCATAGCTGCTTGCTTATAACCAACAGATGGGCAATCAAAGCTCTCACCTGGGTAAGAGGATTCAAATCTGAATTTCCCAACAAAATGTTGGTTTAAAATATTTTAAACTCCAGTGCCTGTGTGGCGCAACCACTGCCCCTTAGCTGCAGGCATTGCATTTTATGTGGGAAAAAGGGAATATCAGCTGGCACAGGGAGAGGCACATCCTCTCTCTTTTTGGGGCAGCCTTCTTAGAAGGAGAGATGAAGGTTTCAGTCAGTGGCCCAGTGAATTTGTGCTACTGCTATATAAATCTCCAGAGAACATCACATCTATTTATGTCACCCCATTTAGGCTGTAAATCTCACCCTAATGTTGATGTTTAAAACAGACCAGATGAATCACACTCCAGAAATGTCTGATTCTCCTCACTGACTATAAAGGGAGCCCAGACTGTAAAGCTCAGCTGTAGATGTCAACACTGAAGATGGCTAAACTGAGATTATTCCCACCAAGAGCCATTCACACAGAGTAACTTAATTATCCAATTTCTATTAAAATGTCCAACTATTACCCACATCAGAGGGAACAGAGCAGGAATTAAGCATCCCAGATCGCAGAGCTCACCCAGGGACATTAGAGACAATGACTATCTTTATATTCTTTCTTGTGTTATGCCAAACATATCACTAGTGCTTAGCAACTTAGCAAGTCCTTGTAGTACCGAAACACTCCAAAGGGTATCAGAAATGCCTGTTATTCCATTGGATAATTCACAGAGGCCTGAATAGTATTAATGTAGTTTAAGCAGTAAATACAATAACCTGCATAGCAAACAAAATGTGTTTCACTGAAATGTACCTCAGCTATGTCTCTAAAAATTTAACCACTGAATTGTGTGCCATAGCCAAAGCAAGAATAATCATCAAAATGCCATTTCCTGTAATGATTGGAGAGGACAGTTATTTATAGTCTTAGCTTAAGAAATACAAACCAATCATATCATTTATTGAAATGCACCTCCAGGCAACAAATACTGTAAACATGAGAGTTACCTGAGTAACATGACATAAAAGCCAATAAAATGTGCTTTAACAGTATGCACATGATGGTTAGACTCAAATGATTGTGAAACCTACTTTGTCAGTGGTAGTTATTAATTCTTTTATCCAAAGTCCCAGGAGAAGATGGAAGAGCTGATGATCATTCCCAGACCTCACCAGCTACATAGGGCATTAAACAATCCTGGTTACTGGTGTATGTTGGAACTGTTTTGTATCTTTATTCAGCAATCACCATTCTCCTTTATTAAGTTTTGAAGCCAAATGCTGTCATGCTTCTATGAAAAGCATCAACACCAAATTTTTCTTAAAAACAGATTAAACGTCATTGTGATTACTTTTTTATTACTCTAAGCCTGAGAATATTGACCCCCCGTTTTGAAGCCTAACCTTATTTTTCATGCCTTTCGAGTTTATGTGAGGTTGCCTGTTTGATACCCATACATGAAAATTTCATATTGTTGGCTCTGCTCTCAATAAATTATTTAGAAGGTTTGAATATTTCTGCACAGTGCAGATTTTCAGAAGAATTTGGTAAATCCTTTTATTCTGCTGTCCTCAAAAGGCAAACAACCTCTCAATACACAATTAACAACAGCATTAAAGGAGAAAATGAAGG
Source organism: Zonotrichia albicollis (assembly GCF_047830755.1). NCBI lineage: Eukaryota > Metazoa > Chordata > Aves > Passeriformes > Passerellidae > Zonotrichia > Zonotrichia albicollis. Next base: position 13,717,908 of record NC_133822.1, read on the forward strand.
CTGGCTTGAAAAGAGAGTAAGTATAATTATCTACTAGGAATTTATTATAACTCAGTAATATCTAAATATTTGCAAGATCTTTTGTCTTAACTCTAGCTAAGGAAGCACACCCTCTAAAACCAGATTCTTGAATGTGTTTACCTCAGGCTAAAGTAGCACAAATCCTCTTAGAGACACATGAATTATGATGAGCAAATACCATGAAATGCAGGAGTTCAAGAGATGCTGGAAGCATCTGGCTGCCCACAGCTTGGAAAGCTGCACTGTGCACTGGGTGAAACACTGGATGGCTGAGCCCAAAGAGTGGTGGCCCGTGCAAGTGGTGTTGCCCTGGCCCAGCATTGGGACCACTCATTTTTAGTACCCTTATCAATGACCAGGGAAAGGGGATTGAATGATCCCACAGTCAGTTTGTAGTTTTACAGCTTCAGGTGACAAGGAGCTCTACAATTTATTTATATAATGCATGAAAATGCTTTTCCTTATTTTTAAGTTCGCTTTTCTCTGAATTATTGTATTTTCAGTGAAGCGTTTGCTTTACCAACAGAATTCAACATTTATAGATAACTTTCACAACCCTCTCAACTATCCTTTTTCCAAAATTAAGGAAACTTACTTTAGCTTCCTATTACACAGGAAGATGTTCCCTCTATCATCATCAGCTAGTTTTAAAGAATATACTTCTACTATATTTTTGGAAGCAGAGGTAACCAGATGCATCCATGACACAGAAATCTGGGTATGATGTTGTAATGCACACCCCGTGGTAAAAGTGATGCCAGTTGTTTCAGTCTTCACTCCTTCCCTCATAATTCCTAAGGCTCAATGTGTTGATTTTTTTTCATTACTCATGCTTAGCATCAAGATGATATGTTTTGAAATTCACTTCCAATATCCTGTTCCAAAAGTCTGCATTATTTTTGCCTCTGTTCCTCACCACCACCTTCATTTTTCAGTAATACAGCATTAAATTTTACTACTTTGAGCAGCATGGAATATAACGCTGTTACCTTCCTAATAAGTTCCCATTATCACGTTCACCACTTTAAGTTCAGGCATCAAGCCATGACAATGACACGTCTTCCTTATCAGCCACAGTCCTCTCTCCTCAGAGTGGACTCCTTGTGTGATGTAATTCAAATGAAAGCTGGCATTGTCTTATAGTTAACTCATGAACAAGATTGAGCTGTAAAGTTTCTGACTCCATTTATCTTTAATATATTTGTGCTTGTCTTCATTAAACCAGAGCTTAACAAGATTGCTTAATGAGCTGCAGAAATAAGAGACCTTAAATAACCTGGTGCCTTGCAGTCTAGATATGTTGGGCAACCAATATAGCAGCTGTCCAAGGGACACACAGGTATTTTTTTAATACCAAACTTGGGATTCATCTGCCTGGCTGTGACTGTGGAGAAAATCATCCTCCTCACCCAAACTGCTCATCTCAGAGTCCCTTCTGCACAACAGATGTACCCAGCACAGTCAGCAGAGTGAGTTGCAGCCTGGCCAGACCCAGAGATTTCACCAAGTCAGGCTCTGGAAGGGTTGGCTGTAGACTCATGGAAGCAAGGGGGTAAGAGTGCACAAGTGTCCTGATTAGAAGGGAGAAAATAAAGAAAATTAGTGTGGAAAAGTGAAGACTGAGATGCACTGAAAGTTGATGAGAACCATGAACAGAAGGAAGAGGCCTAAAATACATCATACTTATTATTATGGGAATTATTATGGGAACGGACACGAGTTCAAAAATGTGATTTAATTTTGTATGTATGATTCATGCAACAAAATAGTTCTGCCTAAGTACAGTCCCTCATTTAGTTGGTGCAGAATGCTATTTTAAAAAAGCTACAGAACCCCATCTATAAACTGGAACAATACTACTAAATAGCCTAGAGATTGACATTTTAAGTTAAATAATGAATCAAATGAGGATTTTTATGGGAAAAATATTAAATTGGGTTAAATATATGAGTTTATATTAAACATAAAGTAATATTTGTACTGGCAGCCCACAGCTTGGACAGGAGCACTCTTTGCTGGGTTCAGAACTGGCTGCATGGCTGGGCCCAGAGAGTGGTGGTGAATGGTGCTGCATCCAGCTGGGGGCAGCCACCAGTGGTGTCCCTCAGGGCTCTGTGCTGGGACCAGCTCTGTTCAATATTTTTATTGATGGCATGGATGAGGGGATTGAGTCTTCCATTAGTAAATCTGCAGGCAACACTAAGCTGGGAGCATGTGTCCATCTGTTGTAAGGTAGGAGGGCTCTGCAGAGAAACCTGGAATGGTTGGATGGATGAGCTGAGTCTAACAGAATGAAGTTTACTAAGTCCAAGTGCTGCATTTTGGCCACAATAACCCCCTGCAGCATTATAGGCCAGGGATGGTGTGGCTGGACAGTGCCCAGGGAGAAAGGGACCTGGGGGTGCTGGTGACAGCTGGCTGGACATGAGCCAGCAGTGTGCCCTGGTGGCTGAGAAGGCCAGCGCCATCCTGGCCTGGATCAGGAACAGTGTGGCCAGCAGGTGCAGGGAGGCTATCCTTCCCCTGTAGTCAGCACTGGTCAGGCCATACCTCAAGTGCTGTGTCCAGGTCTGGGGCCTTCAGTTTGGGAAGGATGTTGAGATGCTGGAGCGCGTCCAGAGGAGGCAATGAGGCTGGTGGGGGGCTGGGAACACAAACCCTGTGAGGAACCACTGAGGGAGCTGGGGGTGTTTAGCCTGGAGAAAAGGAGACTCAGAGGTGACCTTATCACCATCTACAACTTCCTGAAAGGTGGGTGTAGTCAGGTGGGGTTGGTCTCTTTCTCCAGGCAGCATTGACAGAACAAGAGGACACTTAAGGTGCATCAAGGGAAATATAGGCTGGATATTAGGAAAATGTTTTTTACAGAAAGAGGGATAAAGTTCTGGAATGGTCTGCCCAGGGAGGTGGTGGAGTCACCATCCCTCGATGTCTTTAAAAAAAGACTGGATGTGACACTCCATGGCACACCATGGTTAAGTGTTGGGGCTGGGTTGGACTTTATGATTTTAAAGGTCTCTTCCAACCTAGTGATTCTGTGATACTGAATTCTGGCATATGAATGGCTGGGCCGTAACAAATGTTAACGCAATCCTTTGACCATACATTGTATATTAATACTGCAAGTTCAAATCCATGAAAAATACTGGTTTCTAATGGTTCGAATCAGAACAACATGGAAAAGAATCTGAAAAAATAAGAAAAACTTTCACTAGTCCTCTGACACATATAAACACCCAATGAAAATTGAGTTGAATGAAAATGATGTGCTTAAGAAATATAATTCCTAAAGCAAGATCAATATTAAAACTCAGTGGCATCTGTTTGTTTCATCTTTATGGTTATGTGGCTAAATGGGTCAGAGACAGAGATGGGGACCATCAGACAATACATATGCTTATTCTTTACAGTGTAATTCCTCACAGTGTGGTTTGTCAAGGCTGAGCATCCCAAGTGCCGGGCAGCTCCCTTAGAAAGGGAATGGCTCCAGGTACATCACTTTAGCAAGAGCTGTTAGCTCTTTGTGTTGGGTTTTTTATAATGGTCAACTACTGAGCAAGAAAGGAGAGCGCTGGAACACCAGCACAGTAGCAGGTTGTGATTATGAAATATTTGATAGGACTCTGGGGAAAAATCCTCAAAGTGTATTTTTCTACTTTGCTTGGGCTAAGGGTTGGATCTGAACATAAAAACAGGCTCCTTCCAGACTCCTGTTTCTGGACAGGTAACAGATACTTTACCATCTCTAAATGTTCACAAGAAAGTCTGAGTCCAACATTCTGATTAGGCAACCAGCCAAACCATGCACACACACCAAAACACACAACTGCAGCACAATGACTTGTGTTTGAACTTGTCATTTTTGGTTAGTTGCTTGTTAAATACTTTATAAATGCAGCAAATTCCCAAGTGGTCACTTTCTGTTCTTAAAAAATAAATAAATAAATAGGAAAAGCATGGTTCTTGTCCCTGGTGTGCCTAACTATCCCAGATAACGCCAGTACAAATCCCCCAGCAAATAAGGGATTTTTAACAAATCACTTCATGTCCTCTTTCCATACTGCAATTTCTTCTGCTCTGCACATCCCAGTGAAAGCTATAAGTATTCACAGCCATGTCCCTGCTATGACTCATATCTTGTTAGAACAAAAAGAGGCACTTGGCTCTCTGGAAAATAAATCCCACAGCCGCCTGCCTTGGATTGCTGTGAGCCTGCAGCTCCCTGGCTCGTGCACTGCTGTGTCACAGAGGTCTTCACGTCCCACAGGAGATAATTACTAAGAAGTACCTCCACAATAGGTGAGGTTCTGCATATTATTATAGCAGGGGGAAAGGGCTAAAATGGTAAATATATTTATAAAGGCTCAAAAAGCACAGTTACTCTGTGGGAAAGTCAGTCACCGGGCAAGCTAAGCTGTGCAAACAGCACAGCCACTCTCCCAGGCAAGAGATCATTAGCAGTAGGAAGAACTAAACTAATTTCCAGAATAACTTGTATTGGTGTCCTCAGCAAGAAGCATGATAAGCAGCAGATCTCTATCAGAAAAAAAAACAGTGAAGAGGTTTTTTATCTTCCTAGCATTTCTTCATCGGTTTGCCAATGAAAATTTTAAGAGCGAAATAAAGACTAAACTAGAAACTAGCCCCCCTGGAAAAACCTCCAACAAACCAAACTAAGCAAACAAGTGCCAAAGTTAATCAAGTCTATTTGATCCAAACACCACTGACTGGACAAGGCAAAATATATCACTGGGAACACAGTTAAATCCATAGAGCTCTGTTGGTCATTCTGTCTCCTGTTCTGTGGCATGTCTTTACATCAGTGAATGAATATTGTAACCAAATAAGCCCTCAGTAACAGCAGATATCTACAATAACATAGGCCATTAATGCAAGTGTACCAACTGGTCAACACCTTACCTAAATAGTGAAGTTCTTCTTTCAGCCCCCTGTTCCAGTGCCAAACTGAACAGACACTTCCATCAGATTCCTCTCAGGAGTTACCAAGGTCAAGGCAGAAGTGACACCAGTATGTTGTGCTGGGTATAAACTTCAACATCCTTCACACAGAGTAACTAGGAGGAGAAAATACTCCGGGTATTTGCACCAGCAGATATCTACACTTGCAAAAAAATTCTGGGTAACCAGTGAAAAGAAAAATGTGCCTAAATATGGAGGAGGAACATTTAACATTATGTTCCAGCTCCTGGCTCAACAAGTAATATCACTGTTAACCTGCAATGCTTGAATAAGAAAAAATAAGAGAAACTTTCTGCATAGGAGAAGATTCTACATTTGTTTTTCTGCAGCTGTTTGAAGTTGGACTCTCCGAGAAGTCAAACATTCTGAGAAAAAATGGCAGAAGTCTCAAGTTCACCCTCAATGTCTCCCTCTAACTCAGCAATTAAAGCACAGAGAAATGGCCAGACATTAATAAAAGTAGTCATGCCACTTCATACAGATCTAGCTATGAAGAAATTAGGCATAAATAAATATAAGTAGCATACTTCTGTGGAGTCATGTATTCATAAATACATTCAATTTTGTCTTTTGAACCACATACTCAATAATGTTTTCCACTTCTGTATTTAAATCCCACAGTTGATTCAAAGAATGACTCTGACATCTGTCTAACCCCCTCAGTGTTGAACCCTGAGAATGAGTAGGAAGAATCAGATAAGCAGAGTAGAGAAAGATGGATCTGGATCTGAGTGGGGTCTGTGCATCAGATGGAATAAACTGTACACCGAACTTTCAAAACACAGAATAGGCAGCAGTCAGCAAGCGTGAAGATACTTTTAAAAATTCACACAACAAAGTGTTTTAGAAATCCACCTCTGTACACTTTTCACCACCTTAGTTCAGAGGCAAATGAATTCTCCCACCAAAAAACCTAAGAAACTTTGAATTTGCAATTTTGCTAAATAAGCCTCCTCAATAAATAATAGAAATAGTGCAGTGCCAATAGTATTTGAACATTTATTTTTACTTTGAATATGAAAAGAGGGAATTTTGATCAGCTTTTAGGAGGCTTACAAACTCATAAATGATACAGTATTTTTATTATGCCATTTTCAATGAAAACCAAATACTTTGATCTTCTCCAGTGTCATTTCAGTTTGAAATTGAATATTTCAGTTCATTTTGTTAAACTGAACTGAAAAAAACCCCAAACCCTATTTTAGTCTAAATCAAGATTTTAATTCCTTTCCAAACACTTTGTGCCAGGTGGTCCCCCCACCTCAGGGAGGCACTTCACTATGCTCCAACTTTTACTATCTAGTTAACACATCCAACCTTCCAATAGAGTAAAAAGCAGTAAGATCCTAATCACAGAATTTGTGATACTACATACCAAGAAAAATACAATTTGATCTTGAGGGGACAAAGAAAAATGTGAATTTTATATTCAATTCAATGAACATGAAAGCAAAAGCACAAAAAAAAAAACATTTAATTTGAGTCAGACTCCCCTTTTCCAATTTTTTTTTTCCCAAATTTAAAAACGTCAAACCTTACTTTCCAAGTAAGGCTTTCATTCTGCACAAGCTGTATTTTCTATTATAAATCACTCCTGCTGGAACTGGTTTTATTCTATTTCCTAGAGAGCAAAGGGGCACTTTGCCTCTACTTTAATGTATTGTAATGCCTTCTTATGACTTTTCTTTTTTCTCTTTCACATCTGACATATTTTTCCTTATTGCTAACCCTAAAATAAACACGACTAAACACAGTTTTCCTGTGAGCTCACATACAAAAGTAGTTTGAGCAATGTATTCATTTTTCTGTTTATATTATCCTGTCAAAAACAGGGAGAACTTGGCAGTTCTTCGAGTCTTGAAGAACAAAGTCAAAAAGAAACCAAGTTATCATTGGGCAGCCTCTCTGAGCACACTAGTGCAGAGCTGCAGGACTCAGAGTTCAAAATGAGATCTACCTCAAAAATCCCTCAGAGACAAGGTCACATTATAGATATTATATCATATGTGCTGGTTTTAGACTTCCAGTTTCTCACTCAAGGACAACTTCCATGCCCCACATCTTTGTAATGAGACGGAGTGTGCTACCTCCTCTCCTTTGCATTCCCACAGGTCTCCAAGGACAAGGAGAAATCCATTCTACAGAGATATATTACATCCAACTACCTCAGAAAGTCAGACAGCAAAAAATCCAAGCCATTTAAGTCAAGAAAACACTCTTGGAATAGATATTTTTGGATGCACAACAGGGTGTTAACCTGTACCATTGTTGAGCTCATCCTCCTCTCTGTTAAACTTCAAGTTTGCTTTTTGCAGGAACCAGAATTCTGCTTCATACTGTGGAGAAGCACTTTTCAAAAGGGAAAAGCACTGCATCAAAGCAAGATTTCTACCTTGGACAACAGCAAATTGCTTGGCAGTCCTTTTATTATATTCAAGGCATTCTCAGGCAGCTGTGGCTCATTACAAGCAATGGTGCTTCAGCCATTAACTTCAGAGGGATGAGGATAAAGCACTAAATGCAGTGAAGATAATTTAAAGCATGTTAGGCAAGGAAATGAACTAGTGTGGAGCTCTGCTGATGCTGTATGCTAAGCATGCTTCCTGGGGAGTGCTGCAAAACCATATCCACTCTGGGACAGGAGCTCCTACAGAGCTTTTGTTTCCCTGGCAGCCCAGTGGGGCCTTGCAGTGCCACAGCAGAATGAGCAGCTGAAAGATGAGGTCCATCCCTTCCTCCTCATTGTACCAATTCTAGGGCAGGAAACACTCCCAGGCAGAGTGCTGTTGCAGTGAGTAGCTTTTGGGGAACAAAAAGAATTTGTATAGGATTTGCCTCTTTGTTTGTTGAGCGTTTTAACAGCACTAGTGTTGTAAATTAATGAAGATAAATGACACTGGCATTTGGGCATAAGACCAGGCTTGGAGCTAAGTCTCAAACAGATCTATAGGCTTCCATACAGATCTTTATGTTTCATACACCACCAGTAAACACATGAGGCTGTCTCACCACTGCATTGGGTGTTTTGATCAATTTGTGGTTCAGCAGCCACATGCCAGTCAGAGCAGCCCTTCTCCCCCCAGATACTGACACTCATTCTTCAGCTGTTTAGTGTAATTTGTTCATTGTGAACCAATACAGCTACAACCTGGTCCAAGTTTAACCTCAGACTAGATCCAGCACTTCATAGTCTCAATACTCTCCCCAGATATTTCTGCTTTTCTAAGGAAATGCATAAATATTACAAAGACAAAATTTCAGCTTTCATCCTGCAGAAGCTGTACAAATTTTAACTGAACCATATTTTTTTTGAAAGGTACACTTAAAAAGAACTTTAACAGCTGCTCTCAGACTTTAGGTGATTAATTTTGAAGTAGGTTCTATAAAAGAATGAACAATAACAGCCAAAGGTTGAGGCATTAATATTAACCTGTAATAAAAGGAATGATGTTTAAACCATTCCTAGAAATAAAAGATGAGTACCTGGTCCTAGAGTGCTGGAAGAAGCACATAGCTTAAATTATATCCAATCAGGCAAAATACAGATATTAAACATTTATGAGCAGCTCTGATATATTCTGAATTAATCAGTTCCGCACATTTAAATGTTTTAATATTTAATGCTGCTACCTCAACAGTCCTGAAGAAATATTAAACTTTTTATAGTCCTTTGTAAGGGATAGCAAGACATTTTACTGCACATAAAATCTGAATTGTGGCTGCAGGTTTTGTGCTGTGCTGCATTTAGTGGAGAACCACGATTATAACGTGTTAAACTACAGCTGAAATTCTGAACATTTTTACCACAGATGAAACAGAAATAAGGGCAGTAATAACACAAGTAACAATTATTAAGCCAGGGGTAAGTACATGTCCAATCTGATTAAGTCTCCTAGGCATGATGGATTACTCATGAAGGCATTATAATATCATACTTTCCTGAAATCTCTCAGATGAGTGTAAATGGCATGCTAAAGGCATTTTAGACATTGCAGAATATTAATGTTAGTGTGTTAGTAAAGTAAATCTTCTTCAAAACACCAGCTGTGGCAAGCAAAAAATTGTATATAGAGAGAGATATTTAGCTGCCCACAAATTCCCTTACTCTAAAAAACAAGCACTCAAATATTTTTTGGTCCTGCCAAAAATGGTAAATTTAAATACAAGAACAGTATACTAATGTATGAGTAGTTTTAAAAAATAGTGTTTAAAAGCATATTAAAGTTGAAAATGAGAACATAAAGACCTCCTTTAGAAGACAGTGAGTCACATATTAAAAAGCTTGCTTTGATTGTAAACATATTTCTGAGATTCTGTGCTTTATCACCTCTAAATTAAGTAAAAAATACTTTGAAAATTCCTAGATAAAGCACAATAACAAACTGCAAAGCTGTTGAGGTTTGATGGAAATTGTAAGACAACAACAAATGGCATAAAGCCTCTCTTATGAACACGTGCTCATTTCCATATCTCTTTGACAGTCTGGAGTTCAGACCCTGCAACACCTGAACTCCTGCCCATCTCTTTGCCCCTTGTCATTCAGTCTAAATTCAATAAATTGCTCTCATTCTGCATGATTTTGCCTGAATTATCATTGCAGACCACAAAACTGAATTTACCAGTGGTATTAAGTTTATAGCAGGGCAATTTCAAAGAGAACCATAGCAATTATAATTGAAGAGATAGCACATAAAAATCAGTATATGTAGGTTGTTTGCCAATACACTACCAAGCCTGGCTCTCATGTGAGTTATTTTTAAAAACAACAAATTCAACAAAACCTCCCTATCACTGAAGGGGTATCGGGGCCAGACAAAGGTGATACAGAGACTCTGTCATCAGAAGGCATGAAAAAGCACTTTATTATCAGAAATTCACAGCTCTTGCAGAAGCAATGGTGGACCTAAGACTTGATTGGCCTTTAGGGATCTTTTCTCACCTATTGGTCAAGAAGGGACAACTCCTCCTTGTAAGCATCTTTGGCAAACAGAGATTGCCTGCCAGGTGCAGAGATTGAGGTAATAATTTTATTAATTCTTTCTCTGAGCTTTCTCACAGCTTCCCAGGAGAGTCCTGGGAGAGCTATGCCTCTCTCTGTTCAGAAGATGTGATTGACACACCTCCCCGCAAACAACAATAACAAAAATATCAGGACAGAGTCTCAAATCTTTATTCTCCATTTATTTTTGAGGAAACATAAGCCTCATCCTTTAGCACCATTACCTTTCTAGTAACCAATCTGCCACAAATGCTCACACATAGCAAAAGGAGCAGAGATGCCCCAGTTCAGTCCTTGCACCACTCTGTGGTCCTGCTAACCCACACTCATTCCCAGAGGCCTCAAACAACCAAAACTTCCACATGCACAAAGCCCTGCCCCAGAGATCATCCTTGGCTCATTTCACAAAATCGCTGGAAGTGAACTCCAGAACTGGCAGTAATTCTGTCCTCTGGTGAGATGTTCATAAGCAGCAGCCAGAGGCCTTTACACAACCTGTTAAACCAAAAGTGGGCCCTGCATTCCCAGTGCTGAACATCATTGTCCGAGAGCAAACACAGACACATGAAACTATTGCAGGTAATTTCTTTGTGAAGGGTCGTGTTTCTATGAAAAACAGAGAGGAAGATATGGGGAAGTTAAGAGAAAAGGCATGAAAGAAACTGTAAGGACACGATGTCACATCTGTGAGATCAAAACCCTCACTCAGCTGATCTGAAGGCCCTATGATGGACAAAAAGACTCTCATGATGCTCAAGAAAATCACTTGGAGATCATCTCATGTCCCAGTACATTTAAGGAAACAAGACTTCTTCAGAATAAGGAGGAGATAATCAAAGAAAAACTGGGAGTTACCAATTTCTTCTCTTACTGCAAGTGATTCATACAATCCTGAGAAATCTCAGTTGGATCTACCATCAATGGAGAGGCATTGCAACCACTGCATCAAAAAGGTACAAGTAATAGACAAGTCACAAGACATGCAAGTGACCCTTGACCAAGAGTTCAGAAAGCATTTAAAACCGAACCAAAATGACAAATAAAAGCTGGCATAATATAATTTCTAGAAACTTTTGAATTTTGCCCAAAAAGTCAGGGAGACCCTCGCAAATAGATGGGGTTCTTACTGAGACAGCTATGGTAGACTTGGGGGATTTTTGGGTCAGAATTAATCAACCAGCCTGATCTGACTGCACAGACTAAGTTTCTCCCAAAAACAGGAGAAGGGAAAATTTGGACTAATTTGAAATGTGCTAAGAAAGAGAAACTCTAACACAGGCCTGAACAAATGAGCAATCACATTGGGAAAGAGATTAAAGAACTAGCAAAAAAAAAAAAAAAAGCCCAAATTACTATAGAACAACACAAGTGAACTTGGACTTGCAGAACATTATCAGAGAAAGTAAATGTTCCAGTATGTAACATGGACTACAAATGAAAGGGTAGTGGATACTGGTTTGGACATCACTAATTTTTCAGCAGATGTAGGAAAAAGCAAAGAGGTGAACCTGCAATTGCCTGTGTATGTTGCTGACAAGGCTGGGGAGATAACTTGTCCCCTTGAAATGTAAGAAAACAGATTTTGATGGAAAGTGATGGAAATTTGCGAAAGCAATTCAGACAATTAAGGAATTACACAATCTGCTGCCTTCTTCAGATTTAAGAATGGCAAAACCCCCACCAAACCCTTATAAGACAACAACATTGTAATATATTAAAAATTAGGTGCATTGAGATGTAGCTTCTCAAGGTCCTGGCCACTGCCAGTGGTGCTCTCATGCCCCCCTGTGCAGGAACACAAAGGCAGCAAGAAAGGACAAAGTCACTCACACCCCTCCAGAGGCCCCAGACCTCAGGGGAATCTTGGCTGCTAAAATTTCAGTGCATTTGAGACAGCAGTCCATCCATTTGCAAACTGTTTCTAAAAAGCTACAGATAATAAAGATAATAATGAAAGTAAAGATGGGAGCTGTGGTTGTAAAGGTCAAACGTGAGAAGTATGTGATGTAAGTGTGGAAAAGCTGAAAGGACAAAGGAGAGTCTCAGCTCAGTGATTTTACATTTAAGCAAGGAGCAGCAAATTCTTCTTTGCAAGCATTAGGATTCCCTCTCCAAACCAAAAATTATAAATAAGAAATTATACTGCAATGGATCACACCACATGGTGTGGAGCTGCAGAGAAGTTTGGAGAATCTGCTTTCTGTGCAGAGAGCTAAGCAGAGATATTTTAAAGACTAATTACCTTTTATGATGGGTAAGCACTATAGATGTTACAGCAGGCTCATTGTGCTCTTCCCAAACTGACCTGAAGCATGGTAGGCAGCCAGCAGAAGCAGATCCAGGTGGCACTGAAAGCACAGCTTTATCAAATACACTAATCCTCACCAATTTGCACTGGTGGATGCTGCTTTTTGTGTGAGGGGTGAAATGAGCAGTCTTCCCCAGCCAGATTGCTGTATCTAGGGGATATCTTAAGGCAGGGATTGGCAGAATGGAAAGTGACTAATGTAGCTTTTATATATATAAAAGACAAATATTGACATTAATACCAAATACATAGCACAGCAGAGACAGACCTAAGCTATTCCAGTGATTTATGCATAACTAAGTCTCTTGCTTGCAAAACAAATTCCTTCAAACTTGCCACAGATCTCATCATAAAGCTAAGGAAACCTGTAGGTCCCAGCAGGCAGTCTCTGAGTTACACATACGCAGAAGCACACAAATTTAAGCTACTGTTCTGAAACCTGATTTTTTGGGGTTTTTTTTCCTTTCTTTTTCAAATTGGCCAGCTATAAGAAATAGCAATACATAAATCTGCCAAATATGTGTGCACCATTTTAATGAAAGCAAACCTTTAATAAACATTAATCTAAAAGGTGAGGTTGCTGGAAAGTCATAAGCAAATGTAACAACACATTTGAAATGAAAATGTCTTGAAGTTCCAGCTAGAGCACTGTGTGGATCCTTCTGTGCTATGGTGGGTCTAGGAAATAATACCAGTAGCAAAACTGTAAAGCATTGGGAAGGCAGGTGCTGCAGTTCATTGTTTTGCTAAAAAACTCCTAACAATTGTCTGTAGCAATTGCAGCTGTCTCTCTTTTACCAGTGTATAATAATTACCCATCTGATTAGCAAATGTAACCACCTGCAGTTAACTGGTTTACTTATATAACTACTTGCAAGGATGAAATGTCTTTCAAAATCAGGCAAGTTAGTGCTAAAACCAAACTGCCTTGTCAAAGTTTCATACTGAAAGAGTATTTCAAGTGGTTGGGGAATTATCTGCACTTTGGTACAAGTGTTTAAAAAATGGTTTTTGTAAGATGTGGAAGAAGTGCCCTAAAAACAGCCTCCACAGATTTTAAAACACCAGGTAGATCAGACACTATTCTATGAAGGAAAACTATCACAACCACATTTTTATTATTAGATATATCCATCCACCACAGGCACCCAGGAATCTCAGTGAACACATTTAAATATATACAGCCATTATATGTGGTCAAGTTCTCATCCTCTCTCTCCTCCTGCCTCAGTGGTTGTAATCTTGCTTCTTACATGAAAAATCTGCTCCTCCTCAGTGCTCTTCACCTGGGCCTGTAAAACTCTACTCAGCCACTTGCCCAGGCCCATTTGGCAGCTGAGTAAAACATTATTATTTCTTTTTATTAGTCATCATGGTAAAGGATGAGGAAGGTAGATTTTCTATCTGCACCCTTAAATTTTCATAGCAATTTGATTGGGGTGACCTTGCTCTTCCATTTAATCTCACCAGGCAACAAAATATTTTAAAATATAAACAAATTATGTCAGTGTCCCCCTGTGAGATACACAAGTAGAAGTGTCACACTTTTGGACAGAAATTTTCATCAGTGTCTTTAATGTATCTTTTTCTGTATTATTGGCGTCAAGTAATTTGTAGATAACACAAATCTTCCACTTTCCTTGTCCCACCTTTGCTTTCTGTGCATTCCATCAGAACAGACTCACTTTGAAACCTGCAATTCCATTTACCTGCCTCTGTAGCTTCCTTTTAAATCTGAACATGAGGTTTTTTCACTCCTTTTCTGGTTTCTTTTATTTAAGAGAAAGCAGTCCAGCAAGGAACATTTGGGTAAGCCTCATTTCCATATGGAAAACAGCATAACAGAATCACAAATGTGTTTCCCCAACATGTCTCTCACTAACTGTTGATCTCACCAGCTGATTTCAGCTAAACACAACCAAAAGGTAAACATCTGGAAACTACTGCCTCTCTAAACCCTCTGAAAAATCAGCACCTGAGAATGGTACCTCTTCATTCCCCTCCCTGTTTGGTCACTCCAGGGGCTCTAAGTCTTTGAGCATTCATATAGAAATATCTAAAATCTGAATTTTGCAAAGATTTGAGCACCAGGATTCTCATTAAATTCATCTGCATTCATATGTGCTGGAAACCCTTGAATACCTCATCAGCACATGCAATAGGTATTTAGAATCCACATCAAGCCTGACACCTTGCAAACTGAGAGCAGTCCCTGTAGGAACAGAGGAGGAAGCTGAACCACAGCTTTGAGCAAGGTTAAAGCAGAAAAGGAAAACTAAACACAGCAGTGCTCAGCTACTGTGCAACCTCTGAGCAAAAGTGCTTTCTGTCCCCAACCAATCACCTCCATGGCTGGCCTGGTCTCTTTGTCACCTTTGACATTTCATGGGCTTTTTCTAGCTCATTTTTTCTCAACAGTTGGAAAATGCCTTTTGAAATTTAACGTGCAACAAATATAATAATGCATACATTCATTTAAACTATTTGGGATAGATTTAAAACAAGATTTTATCAATGCAAATTTGCAATTCAGAACATAATTGTAAAAGTAAGAAAATATGTCTTAAACACTAAATTGCCCACAGACCATGGACAAATATACATGTAATCATCCAACAATGATTCATAGTGAAATACTACTAAAAAACTCATAATTTTTATGGTTCACATCCTCTGGATTTCTGTTCATGTGTAAACCTTACTCCTCCCATCAAATCTGCAGGCTTACTTGTATAAATCATTGTGGTAAAGCCAGGTTGCAAATCTGCTAAGAAACGGAAATTCTGCAAAGAGGGAATTTGGAAATTTTTACTTAGAAAATGTTGGGTTTTTTTTAAAGGAGAACAAGGTACTTTAAGCATCTAATCATCTTGGCACCTTGTCCTCTCATTGAGCCAACACAGTTCTCTTTTCCTATTTTCTCATCCTGAGCAAACACTTTTCCTGCCTTCCAAGAAGAGGCAGCTTTGGGGAGCACTGTGTCCCCAGAGTCCAGCTGGGATGCCAGGATGTGTGGTTATCTTATTGCAGGGGTTCCATACTGCTGTCTCCTATCACACAACTTCCATACCCTTCTTGGTGTTTTCTCATGGTCACCTCCTCAGAGCACTGACTCTTTCTTCTTCACAAAGCAGCCAAATGACCCCAGTTCCCTTCTCACCCAGCCATCCCACTCTTTTATAGCATCATCTTCTCATTGGTCACAGCTGTGCCTGGTAAAGTCAGGCTTGCTCCTAATCTTTGATAATTGGCCCAGCTGCAACTCCTTAGGGGTGAGATTGCTTTCTACACTATCTTTCTTACATTCTATCCCCCAAAGGAATGCAGCTCTGGGGAGCCCTGTGCCCCCAGAGCCCAGCTGGGATGCCAGGATGGAACCTTGGGGAGCTGGTGCAACACAAGGGCACCACTTGGCATCCCACAAACCTCCAGTGCCAAACAGAAGAGGCACAAAGGAAAGCTAAAATGCCACTTGCTGCCTGCTGTCCTTGCTCACTACAACACTCCTTCTGAAGGTGTTTGAAACCCTTCTAAAATCACAATTTGAAATGTCTCCCCTCTGCCCACACCGAGAGTAAGTTGACGTGTCACTTGGAGGCTGGCATCAACCATTTTTGGATGATTGGTTTCAAATCCTCTAATCAGCTTACCATCCAAATAATTGAGCTGTGCTGGGGAGGCCCTTCGAGGCATCACTGAAGACATTCTCCCTCAAGCCCAGAGCAAAATTAGAGCTGTCATTTCCAGCCCCCCATATTGCCTGCACCAGCCAGCCAGAAGCTGCTTCATGTGCCCAGAAGTATCCTGATCCCAGCTCCCACTACATGTGTAGCTCACAGAAATGCAGGGCAGCACCTTTGTTTTCCTAAGAAATACTGATCTGCTACTATATATATATATGGATATTTAAAGCTAGGATTCAGACACATGTTTTTCTTCTATTTTATCAAAATGTATAACCCTTACAAGCCACTCTGTGAAACAACAGGAGACACACTGTGTCCCCCATAGTGGAAGCCTAACAGAGAAGTGATGTAAATAGCAAGGAAAATACATACATTAGTAGGGGACACAGTAACAGATGCAGAACAAGATTTTCTACTTGTACAAGCAGCCCATAATGGGCTTTAAACAAGGGCAGCATCCTGTGGGGTGATTTCCTTCCATGCTGTCCTTGCTTAAAGGGAACAAATTACTGCTTGCCAATAGGGATGATGCAGCTGCCAGCCCCAGCACTCCCTGTCTGGCCATCCCACCTGGTGCAAAGCCCCCTCAGGAGGGTGGAACACCAGTTTACACCCAAAAGCAGCACTGACAAAGTTTGCCCATTGCCCCTGAGCTCACACCTCCCCTGTTCATGGGCACCTGCCCCTCCATCTCCCTTTCACAGCCCTCCCTCATTTCCCACAGCTAAAGGAGAAATACATGGGGAGCTCTGTTTTCCTCTTCTCTCACAAACTAGCATGCCCTGGTTTTTATATCTTCCCTTTTTTATCTTCCTTTTATTATATTCCCTTATTTCCTAGTTCTCTGTAATTACATATTGGGACATCAAACGGTGAAGCAGGGACTGCTTTTGAAGACTTTTATAATTAGCTTTTCTATTGTGTCCTCTAATACCTCCTCTGGCTTTAGACTTACTTTTTTCTGTTCACAACCTCCTGAACATATGGCAGTAAATATGCAGCATGCTGGGAGCTTCACCTGGAGTCTACTTACAATATATCTGCAATGTAAATAACAGACTTGGTGTCAGTCAATTAATCACACACCAGTGCTTGGCAGAGGGCAGGCAGATTGCAGGAAGGGAAATTGGAAAGTGGTGTCTTGATCAGCATTGGACTTCAAGTATTAAATATTACCTAAGCTGGCATGTTTCTCTGGCCTCCCTGCTTTTACCTAAAAATATTCTGTTACGATTGCATTAGAATGAATACAAGGCCAAATTCTCCACTCACGAGGACCATTTTGGTAACATTTCACCCAGTGGAATAATGATCTCATTTCCACAGAACATGACCCAAATTCAAATATCATACAGAAATTAAACTAAATTAAATTAAATTTAAAGTAATCCCATGATGATGCACAAAATTAAAATATTGCCATTTCCATAAAAACATTTCTTTTTGGTAAAACAAATTCAAATTAATTATGTTACAGATGTGTTTTATTCTTGTTTTTGCAACCATGCATTTGAGCAAGACAAAATACTTTGTTTACCTGATTCACTTTATTTAACTCATGAGATTCATGAGCATATCATCAATTATAATCACAAACACATCATTTTATGCTTAAAAAAAAAGGACTCTTTTCCATTAGACCTCTTCTAATTTGAAGATCTCAAAGGATTTTCTGTACTACATTAAAGCCCTTGTCATTCCCACAGAGGACAAGTGAAAATATAGAAATAAATCATCTAATATTTAAACACACTTGCATAGCGCACAGCACAAAAGTCAAGATCTCATGGGAAGAGCTTTCCTAATGACAATAAAAATCTCATTGAAGGTAACAAAGAAGGCAGTTTATGGCTGAGGTTCTCAGCCTGGCCCTGAACTGGTCTCTGCCAGGGCTGGTGCCTCAGAAAGGCTTTACCCCAAGGCCAGCTTCAGGCGACAGGACAAACTAGTGCCCTCAGCCACCTTCCACCCAGCTCACACCACTGCAGGTCAGCCCTGCAGGTCTTCAAAGGCTCTGGATTATTGCCTTCATCCTGTTTCTTCTGAGGATTTATTCCCACAGGGACACCTATGCTCTTTCTCTGCAATATCCCTTTACAGAAAGCTCCATCTTTTCAGGAGATGGAAAAAAACCTCAGGCTCAACCTTTGGCTTAAAAGCCTCTGACCTCTGATGGCCACCAGAAGAACTGGTTATGTGTACAGGACAGCAAATTATCTTCTGTATATGACTAAAAACCCAAATCCCACTACTGCTCCCAAGTGCCACAGCAGGAGCTGAGGCTGCTGGTGCTGGGGCACCCCTGTTGTCGTTATCATATTGCAAAGCTCCCATACCTTCTCAGTGATTTCTCATGGACAGCTCCTCACAGCACTGACTCCTTCTTCTTCTTCACAGCACAACCAACAAACTCCAACTCTCTCCTTACCTAGCTAACCCATTCTTTTGTGGCACTTTTCTTCTTATTGGACACAGCTGTGGCCTGTTAAGGGCAGGCCTGTTCCTAATCTTTGGTGATTAGTACAGCTGCAGCTCCTCAAGTGTGAGACTGCCTTCTGCACTATTTTCTTACATTCTATTCCTCCACACCCTGTTACCTTGGGGACCCCCACCCATGCCCACGCAGGGGAGAGGCCTCTCTGCCCATCAGTGCCACCCTGTGCTCTCCCAGGACAGGGCCACAGGGTCCCCAGGCCATGGTGGCCATGGAGCAAGCCCCAGGACAGCCCTGGTGCCCAGCACCCTGTGGCTGCAGAGTGGTTTTTGTTTTTAGCAGCAAAATGAAAACTGTTCTCAGTGGGGATCAGTCCCTCATGGTGTCATTCCCCAGTGTCTGTAGGGAACAGCAGAGTCTCACTAAAGAGTTTCTGTGCCTGGCCATCTGCAGGGCGCCCCACCCCCCTCTCTCTCTGTGTTCTCCTAGGGCTAATAAATAGCTGAGCTCACCTGACTGCCTTCAATTTTAGTGATGGCATGACCCTGGGTCCTTTTGCTCTGCTTGCTACCCATTGCCATCAAGCTTTCATATCTTTCACATCTTTGAGACCTGTATCCCTGTTACATTTGACTAACCAATGTTAACCAACACATTCCGAAGGGAGGAGGACAGACAGTGTACTGACAGTTCCCTGGGAGAGTGCCCATACATTTTCTTCAGAGAAAAATATATTGATTTGCAAGCATAAGCATGCAGAAAAGGCAACCACACCACAGCAGTGTAAAGAATATTTATTTAGCATATTGGTCTACAGTGTCTTGATATGCCAACAATAACAGCACCAAAGCAACAGAGGCATTACAGGGACATTTGGATATTTGGGACATTACTATGCAATGGTAAACCACTGGGAGTAAAGGGAAGTTTAGGTGTTTAAAGGATGGCAGCTCTTGCAGGCATGTAAAAGCTATGGAAGTTCAGGTGATTTTAGTATTTCAGAGGATATGGATTTGAAGAGTTCCAAAGGGCAGTACAGAAGCATATACAGCCCGAGGAAGGGCCAGGTTCTGTGCCCACCCCCAGCCTCAAAAATGACAGGCAAAGCTGTGTCCCCAGCTCATCCCAAAGGACAGAAGGAGCCAGGCAGCCCTTCCCCTTGGCACTGGCCAGCTCATGGGGAAATAGGGCAGAAAATTCCAAGGATCTCAGCCCAGGCCAGATCTGACATCCCCTTCCAGTGCAAACTCTGCCAGTGCTGGGCAGGGGATGTGCTGCCAGCAGCCAGAGGGGCTCAGGGGGGCTGGCACTGCTCCAGTGGCAACCTGAGCAACAAACAGGGGGAAAAGCCACAGACCCAGAGGCCAACAATACCTGGCAGGCCTTAACTCCATGATTTGGCCTCTGAAATGCAAGCATTTAACCTTGACCCACACAGCACCTTGGGTGCCTGCACGTTCCCTGGCAGCCCTCTACAGCCATAGGCTGTGTCCAGCCCCAGAGAAACAGGGATGTGGGGAACAGCAGCTCCAGATCTGCCTCCAGACACAGCAGCCCATTCAAATGGCAGCCCCCACCGGATTCCATCAAGCAGCTTTTGTCTCTAGACAGGACTTAACCATGGAGCAGTGCTTGGGTCAGAAACAATAAGCCCCCAGGCAGAGGATCTGATGATATTTCTAAGCTAATTTATAATTTCAGGGCTTTTAGCCTTAAAAGATAAAGTAACTAAGATGATGTTGTGATTAAGGTGCAGAATATCTAATTTGAGAGAAGTATAAAAAGAAATCAAGGAGTGCTATCTATCAGGAGAGAACTACAAGTCTTCCCCCATCATCACTATAAATCTTTCACTGAGAAGAACTACTACATTATAAAGAACAAGAATTTAAAAAACATAAAAATTAAAAAGAAGACATGTTAAACACTACCTAACAAGTTTCATGACATGAGCACAAAAGTCTTAAATTCAATGTCATAAATTCAATACCGTCAGAAGATTCAGATACAATGTCCTTAGAGACAGTGCCATGTAAGTCAAGCACAATATTAAAAGACACTGAAATCTTTAATATGCGTTAAATATTTTAAAGTCATAGATCTGATTCAGAGAAATATCACAGAGGCATCATCAATCCTTTTTCCCTTCTGACTCACATTTTTTATAGCTATGCCACAGTTTCTGCAATTAAAAGATATCCCAAACACTTACAGAAAAGAGATGAGACAGAAAACTAACCTTGTGGATCACATGCTTTCATTATGCTTACTCCAATAAATACCCACAAACAGGCCAAGATTAATACCTGCATATATTCAAATTACCACTTTGAAAGAGATTAGACTTAAGGCATCCCACCTATTCCCAGAGGCAGTGATTATTCCTTACAGGTATTTCCAAGGGGAAAACACCTTGTTAAAAGTACTGAATATTGTGATAGTGCCATATATAAAACCCTCTCCTTTTAGTTTCACATTTAGGGCACATAAGCCCTTATTTTCTGTTTAAATGTACTAATCTTCTTAACGGTATAATCAAGCCTTTAATATAGAATATTATCAGTTTATATTTAGAAGGAATAACCATCACGTTAGTGGTGATGGACATATCTCCCCATTCATCTGACTGAAATACCCTGGATAAATTCCTTTGCCCAATTCATTTCTGCAGAGACAGCAAGAGGCTTTATTTAATTTAAAAGCATTCAGTTGCAATATATTTATAGTTAATATGTAAAAATCCTGCTTTAAGTTCGAGAAACGTTTTTTTCTGCTTCTATTTTTCATAGGAAAATGTTCCAGTTTTAGCTTTTTTAGTAACACAGGTTACAAATTCAACAAAAGGTATTCCTACAGTGAATAGGTCACAAAAACTTCAACTATCTTTGCATCTTTCTAAAGTTTTGTGTTCTTGGAAAGTGAAAATGGGCCTGAGCCCCTAGGTACAAATTTAAGGAAGTTCATATTTAAACACATCCCAGGACACGCTGGGGGATTTTTGGTTTTTCTTTTTGTTTGGTGGTTTTTTGTTGTTGGTTTTTTTTTGGGGTGGGTTGGGTTTGGTTGTTTTTCTTTTTCTTCTTCTTCTGTTCTTTCAGTAGAACTGGAAGATTTCCTAGTAATTCCTAATTCCTGCCCAATATGCTACCAGCTTTGTAGCACATAAAAAGTGCCCCCACCAAGACAAAACCTGAGCCAGATCTAAGCCACTGAAATGTGGTCTTTCTGGGAGATATTACAGGGGGATTATAAAACCCCAGACAGCAGAGCTATCTTTTGGCACATGACAGGCATTGCATTAGGCTGCCATGATGCATACATTAAACATAATAAATAGCTGCTATAGACCCAGCTCCCCGAAATACTTATTCAAGTCTCTCACATATATTTCCTTGTGGCACCTCCTCTGATTCTGAAGAGCACATTAAATGTTTAGCCACCCAAGATGTAACTATTCATCCTAGCAGCAGCCTGATTGCCTGAAACAGAAAAGCTCAAGAAAGAGTTAAATAGACAGGCATTAACAAAGAATATAATGGAACATGCTCTTACGTGGATAATCAAAAGAAATGTATTATTAGCCTTTAACTATACCTAAAAATTTCCAGATTAATCAAAAATAATGAAGAAAATGCAATGTATTATTATCACTGATTCTCAATTTGTCTTAAAGGTAAATACCTATATAAGATACTCATAAGTAAAACCCAAAATTAAAAGGTCTGTCAAATTCTGGCCTAGCTAATTACAAAGGCATCAATCTCTCTTTATACCAGAGCATAGTGTTCTTCATGTAAAAAAAGCACAAAGAGGATGATTCCCCTCTAATTCAAACAAATTACAACCACTCTGCATGCTAACCATAACAAACACATGTTAAATTCAGCAGAAGGGATGAGAACTGAACTGGCATGCAGCTGGAACCTCTTCCAGATCATTTGACCAGGGAATGCTTTTCCCACTGACACATCTGCCCAGCAATGTGGGGAGAAGTCACTACATGGAAGCTGTGGATGCTAAATCTCTGAGCAATGAGCCCAGAACTGTGAAAAAGGAGAGGAGAGGGGGGAAAATTGGGTAAACTGAAAATCTGACTGCTCCCTCACATGTGGTCATCTCTTCTGCCACGCCTGCCTGCACCTGGATGCCAGAGTCAGCCTTGCCTCAGTGCAGCACTGCCACAAGAGGGATGGAAACTGCCATCCAGATGTTCTCCACAAGGAGTAAATTAGGAAAATTTTCAAGAAGAGAGCACCTTGTCCCCTTGTCCAAAGATTTTGTAGTGCATCACTCATATTACATGATGCATCAAGGAGCTGTGGGCTTTGCTGGCACTGATCCTCTTCCATGGTGATGACATTCCTCACATCCCTGAAGTGCTAAAAGCTGGCACACTCCAAGACAGAACAAGCAATTTTGGTTTGTCAACAATTTTACCATTCTGAAAATTTGAGGTACTATGCTTACTAGCAGCTGTATGAGTTCTGCACCTCATGAAAAATCTACATGCTCTAGATAAAATACATTAATTAGAACAAAAAGGTTTCTTGTTTCTTACTGTCTGTATGAAGAAAATACTTAGTAACTGCAAAAAAGTGCAGGCTTTGTAAATCTGGAATGCAAGGTCACTAGTTACAGTGCAAGTCACTCACTAGTGTTTCTTAGCAGTCAGTGAAATGCAATCGAAAGAAATATTGTAATGTTATTAATTTTACAATGTGCTTTCTCAAATGGAAAATATTGCAATTAGAAGGAGGATTTGCTCTCTACTGTAATCTCACTAATTGGACAAAAGGCACTTGGGGGGGAGTGGCTCATTGGGGTTTTGGGCCAGGTCCCAGAAGAAGGGTAGTCAGCGTGTAATGCACCACTAGCACTGCTCAAAGACAGTTTAGAGTTTAAAAACACCATTTGTACAAAGAAAACAGCCAGATGCCACAGCATTGGTGTTCTGTCAGTGATGAGTAGCATAAAGGCTCCCTAACATCTGCTACCACTTGAGGAAACAAAACTTACATCCCTTTGAGTGAAAAGGTCCACAGAGTGATCCGGGCTGCCTGAGGCTGGGGAGGGACCGGTGCTGCCAGCTCCAGCCAAACCCACACCTCTCATGTCTGCTGGTTGAGGCAAACTCTGCAAGCATCACAGCTCTGCTCAAACTCCTTTGTGCTTCACAACTGCATTAACTACACGTTGAAGGAAAAGCAGGGCAATAAAGAACACAGGGATCACTTCCCTGAAGGAAATAAACCTGCGTCTCTCAAATGCATTTTCTACATCTGCTCTCAGCAGTTCATTTCTGTTTGAGGTGGACAGCCTGTAAATATTATTGTGTGAAGAAAAGAGATAATTTTAAAGACATGAATGTCTCTTTGTCTAGTTCAATGAACCACAATTCTGTAGATGCCCTGCAACAGGTTTTCCAGATCAGAGGCAGAAGTACCCTTTAAGTATAAGACATTACACTGCTGCAGAAGAAAGCAAGTGAGAGATCTTCTCTGAGCCTTTTTTACCAAATACTGCAACTAAGAAAATATTTCTGCTGAAAAATAAAACTGAAAAATTACTAGATGTAAAGGAAAATGTGGTCAACTTACACATTAGTAGCCACACAGCAACCACAAGCAGCATTATCGAAAGCATTATTTTGTTACCTTGGAAATGTTAGTATTGTTACCAGCTGCCCTCTCTACCTTAAAGAGTGAATTATGATTCTGCAATTTGTTTTGGGAACAAACACAAGGAGTGGTCTGAATCAGATCAGTGCAGTGGCCGGAAATTAAATGGTCAACTTGTCAGAAGTAGGACTGTTTGATTTTTGGTTCAGTGATCAAAATGAAAAGAAAAAGAAGGGAAAAGAGATCAGCTTGGGCCACCATAAAAGAAATACTGCGGGATCTGACACAAAAAAATAAATTAAAATATCAGTTAGGTCAATATGAAAATCTTCAATGAACCCAAAAAAATTTAGATAAAGACTTTTGTTCAAGCAGAAAAGTCTCATTCCATTTTCTGATTATGCATGTAACTTCTTTTTTTTCAGTCAGTTTCACAATTAAGATACTTCCCCAAAACAAAAATAAGAACTATGATTTGAAAATAACAGTAATGTATTTCAAATATTTCACTTCTCCCCATTTTCCATTAAAACTTTTACCAAATCCTATTCCAGTACATTATCAATTTTTGTCTTTGACAAAAATCAGATGACAAATTAATTCACTATGAACACGGAAGTTCCAACTAAATAAATTCAGAGAATCATAGAATAGTTTTGCTTGGAAGGGACCTTACATATCATCTGGTTTCAATCCCCCTGCCTGGGCATCTTCCACTAGACCAGACTTCTCAAAGCCCCATCCAACCCAGCTTTGAATGCTTCTAGGGATGGGACATCCACAACTTCCATGGACAACCTGTTCTGGTGTTTCACCACCCTCACAGCAAAGAATTACTTAATCTAAACCTTCTAATTATTTCTAATCTAAACCTGCACTCTTTCAGTTTGAAGCCATTCCACCTTCTCCTGTCACTACATGCCCTTGTAAAAATCCCTCTCCAGCTCTCTTGTTGGGCACCTTTGGTCACCAGAAAGCTGCTCTAAGGTCTCCTCAGAGCCTTATCTTTCCTGGGCTGAACAGCCCCCTTTTTCTCAGCCTGGGTTCCCAGGAGAGGTGCTTCAATCCCCTGATCATCTCCATGGACCTTCTCTGGACTCACTGCAACAGGTCCAAGTCCTTCCTGTGTTGTGAACCCCAGATGTGGATACAGAACTCCAGGTTCTGGATCTTGTGAGGGTGAGCAGAGGGGCAGAACCCCCTCCCTCTCCCTGCTGCCCACGCTGCTTTGGATGCAGCCCAGGGCATGGCTGGCTTTCTGGGCTGTGAGCACTCATGGCCAGCTCACATCCAGCTTCTCATCCACCAAGTCCTTCTCCTCAGGGCTGCTCCCAATCCATTCTCCACCCAGCCTGTTTGTGCTTGGAATTCCTCATGCAAAAGGAGTATCAATTTGAAAAACTATGTGACAGGGTATCAGCCATCAGCAGATGAACTATAATACTTAGAAAGCATGAAAATATTTGCCAGAAGTTTTTGATCTTTGTAGTCATCTGAATGAGGTTCTGAAGACTACACTTGTTTTGGGCCAGAGTCAGAAGAATTGCTGTAAAAAAATGTTTAACACTGAACTTCAGCCAGGGATTCTTTTTTCCAAACATCTAGGAACTAATTTTTTATTTAAGCACTTTTAAATACTGATTCTTTGATTTTGACACCTGGCATACCCACAAAGTGCTGCACTGCAAGGCTGGACTACAGTTTGTTAAACCAGGATCTTTGCTTTTGCCAGTTGGGCTGTTTTGTTTCTCTCTGCAGTTCTTGCTATAATAATAATTTCATCCAATGTCCAGATGAATGTGTCTAATTCTGGAAAGAGTGTTGTTTTTTTCTAGCAATGCATTTCCCCTGTGAGATAGGAACACTGGAAGGTTATTGTGTGCTGGAAACCACAGTTTGTTTAGCCAGAAAGATAAATATTATCTATATTTCTCGTTCTTTCCTATGCATTGTACTGTCCTGAGAGCAGTGGGAACAGTGGAAGGCAAAGGCAGAGACCTTGCCAAGCCCCATGATGTGATGAATGACTTCTCACATCCCAGGGCCTGACGTGAAGAGAGGCCACAGAGGGTCACACTGCTGTTTTCAGATGTTAAAAAGGCTCATCACCCTCCCATCACTTACATTTCTAGCACAGGAAGAGCTCCCCCATGCAGGATCCACACAGGAACACGCAGCTCTTCCATGGAGTACTTCCCTGCCAGAACACAGGCCTCCTGCCCAGGAAAGCTGGTTTTCTGCATCCTGGCTATCTCATTTATGAATCTTCTACCAGAACTGTGGAATGATATGACCACAAACTACCTCTCAGCCATAGAGAAAAACATATTCCCAGATTTCAAGCCTTCTGGGCAGAGAGTGTTTTGTGCTTTCTCTTTTCCCATTTACTTCCCTTCTCTTCACCATCACATGCACACAGACAGAGTAAACTTTCACTATTTCCCCATACATTCCCAAGGAGCAACTTAAAAATGCCACTTGTGGATAACCAATATGAAAATTTCTTCCAATCCAAGATGAGGCAGGAGCTGCCTGCAGATGGGATGCAGCAGGAGGAGAGGAAAGCATTTGCTTCATGCTGCCTGTGTATGAAAGGGAGCTTGCTTGATGGATTTCCCTGTATAGAGTTTTTTTCTTTGCCAACTTTTGATTATCTAACTGCACTCTCAAAAATTACACAGGAGAGATGGAAAGAGGGAAACAGTGAGGTCCCTTATTCTGTGTGCTTTTAACCAGCTGGACCACTCAGTGTACAGCCACATGGCAGCCAGGCTCTGGAAGGGGACGTGGGATAGGTGCCAGCATCCAGCCATCCATGGCAGCAAGGAATGGTGAAGGGGACAGTAGGAGACACAGATACAGCTGGAGCCAGGGCTGGCAGGCAGACCCTTTTCCAGCCTCAGCTCTCTTGGGTCATACCTGTTTATTTACAATCTACCCTTCAAGCAGACATGGGGAGGAATAAATAAGTGTCTAATCTGAGGCAATCAGAATTTTGCTAAGCATGGTGCAAGAGCTCTTAGCATTTCACCTCAGTGTGGGTTATAGCTCAGTTCCTCAGGCCAGTGAGCACAGCCCTGTCTCCTGTGCTCACAGGCAGTCACAAACCCATATGTGGGCAGTCACAAACCCATAGGTGTGAGTAGAAGCCATTCTAGGAAACACACAGAGACCTGCAGCCCCATCTCTGATGATTAAAATGCCCACCCTGCTGCAGAAGACCAAGGGCACTCCAGGTCCCCCTCTGCTGTACCTTGCAAAAGCAAGGAGAGAAACCAGCAACCACCCTGCATGGCTGCACACCCCAAGGCTTCTGCTCCAGGAGAGACACAGCAATAGTTTCACACCTGGCCTCACAAATGTGTCCAACACCAGAAAACCTCAACACCCAGAAGGCTGATCTTACTAATAAAGCTTCCTATCTAGCAAAACTAAATAAAATTTTACTCTGGGCATCTCAGTCAAATACTCAGCACTGTGCCTTGGAGCTGCTCCCTCTGAGCAGGCAGAAAGGACGAGGGGAGGAGGTGATGGGGGTGAAGGCAGCACCACCATCCATCTGATGCTCCCCTACTGGCACCTTCAGCAAGGAGCTGGGGACAGGCTGTCCCAGGCAGGCACACCACCTCCCTCCTGGCAGAGGAGCAAGGCATCCCCTCAGAGGGTCTGATGTTTGTCACCCCAGAACACAGGGAACAGGACAGACCTTGGGCATGCGCTGAAGCACTTGCACAGCACACAAAATTTTCGGAAGGTCAATGTAGAAGTTTGAAAGAAAGTGAGGAGGGGCGGGATGTAAGACAGGATAGTGCAAGGTAAAGCTTGCACCTGAAGGGAGATGGATTCCTTGTCTGCTGTCACTCAGGGCTCCTGCAGGTTGAACTTCAAGAGACATGGTCTAGAAAAGTGCCACTGATTTCCTTTCCCAAGGAGATGCTTGTGAAACTCTCACAACCAGAATTAATATCAAAGTGCTAGAGAGGAGCAGGGAACAGCCACTTCTGTTTAGTTCCCAGGATGGAAAAATATGGCAAGAGGGATGTTATAAAGGCTGTAACAATCTTCAATTTGGTATAAAAGCCTTTGGGAAACTGCCTGAAATCCCTACCTGCTCTCCAGCAACTTTCACAAATCACTCATGCCCAGTCCCCCAGGACACATCCTGCTTTCTTGACTGAGATGCTCACATAAAAGACATTGTTCACAATAGGTCATGAGCAAGCACTACAAGGTAGCAGTCAGTGGTGTCCTGATCCCTGGGAAGACCAAGGATCCCCCTCAGGTGGACAGAGAGGAGCCTTGGGGAGATCTCTAGCAGCAGAAACCACATCAGCACACAGCATGCCCAAACAGAAAGCTGTGCTGACAGCAGCAGGGTGAGGATGAGGAGCCAACAACCACAGGGCAGGGAGCCCAGAGTGACGCAGGTGAGCTTGGTGAGACACAGACCAAGGCCACAGTGCCTCAGCCTGGAGCTGAGCTGCGCCCAGCTGCCCAGGAAACACTGGTGCCACAGAGGCAGCAGCCGCCACTCCAGATGGCTGCAGGAGACAGTGGCCAGGAGCCTGCGGCTCTGTGCCTGGCACTGGGTGCCATCTCCAGCCCCAGCCAGGACCTCTCCAGCTGCAGAAGGACAGAGAAATCCCTGATCCTGGGCTAGAATAAACAGGTACAAACCCTAAAGCCCCCACAAACCCCAGTACTCCTCTCCATGAGGGTATACACACCTCCAGCATGGTCTTATTTAAGGCAAAGTTTTATTGAGAGACACATTAAAACAAAACAAAGTCTTCAAAAAAACCCACTTCCTTGACCCTTCTCCTTTTAGGAGAAGAGTAAAATGTGAAGCTGTGGGACACATCTGAGCGCTGAAGGGACCTGGAGAAGGTCCCATGGGCATGGACCTGACAGATCTCTGTCTCCCTGATGCCACTGTCCATTGGCAGAGCCCAGCAGGAATTGAGTGACACATGCCATGGCTTCCAGTTTCCAGGACTGACCTAAGGGAAGGAATGGAGGAAGACTACCAGCCTAACAAGAAGGCATCATCTCGACAGCCTAGGAAGGTCTTTCCCCATGGAGCCTGCTAGTGAGCTCTGACAGATGTCAAAGATTGCACTTTCAGGGCTTGTCCTATGTTTATCCCAGAGGTGAGTCCCAGCTGGTGGGGGAAAAAAAGGTGGGAATTACACAAACATTCCAGACACGTTGCACTCTGTGCACCTTTCATGCCCAATGAAAAGGCAGGAAATGTTAAGACAAAGAAAGGAAGCATGTTAGAAAGACTGAACCTTTCATCAGAGACCATTGAAATTCTCATAACAAGGGCTGCTATGAAAGGTTGCTTATTCTCAGAGGTAAGACAGTGCCATTTCCTTCCCTCTCCACGCAGCAAACACTCATGGCAAATCTAAACCACAGCTGTAGGGCATGAGACACACAATGCAAATAAAGGTTGCATCTGAATCCATCCCAGCTGCATCACCACAGCTATTATCAGATTGAAAATCATACTTCAACCAGTCAATATGCAAATACTGTAGTATTGCACCATCATGAAAAGCTATAGAATTTCAAAAGAAGTGGTCTCCAAAATCTAGATCAAGGCAATAATAGGGAAAATGAGACATGACACAGCCTGACAGTCTCGCCCTGTTCTACCTAAAGAACTAGCAAATGTTTGGCGGAATAATCAGTGTGGGAAATGGAGAAATGTCCTACACACCACCATGCCCAAGTACCAACTTATAAATCATTTTGGTTTGCTGACATCATGTCTCATTTTCCCTATTATTGCCTTGATCTGGATTTTGGAGACCACTTCTTTTGAAATTCTATAGCTTTTTATGATGGTGCAATACTACAGTATTTGCACATTGACTGGTTGAAGTATGATTTTCAATCTGATAATAGCTGTGTTGATGCAACTGGTCACCTTTGGTCTTGAAGGTATATCTCTTGTTATATATATACACTATAATATTGTGTATATGTTATACACAATATTATATACATATATATATAATTATATTATTATGCACAACACACACACACACACACACACATATATATACATATATACCTATTTATACGTAATTACAAATATTAATTATTTATAAGAAAAATACCTGCTAGAAATTTCTACTTAAAAGCAGTTTACATGGACAGATTTTGGCAATGAAGTCTACAGATAAATTATACATATTAGAAAATATCTCTGGACACAAAAATCAGCAAATATATGCAACACTCTCACTGAAACAGTATTTTTGCACTCTTTAGCCATTTACAGGTTTCCTTTATTCCTTGACTCCAGTGCTGGGTGAATGCCATAAGAAAGGTTCACTCACAGATGCCAGCCCCCCAGCAGCCCCATGCTCAGGACAGTGAATTTGCTGAGGCAGAGATCATTTTTTCTTGTCTCCAGCCCAGCCCAGTCTGCCCCACATGGACCCACAATACCAACAATGCCCTGTCTGTCCCACAGTCAGATGTCACCTCACAAATGTGGGTCAGGCCAGCACGCCATGCTGGCTTTGATTTCTGTTATTTGGGGCAATCAAGGCTCCTTTGCAGGGGGGAGCAGCCCCCTGATGAGGGGAGAAAGGATTTAACTGGAGATTACATCTCCTCTGCAAATTTGCAAGAAAGGCTCATTTAGGCCTTTGTGGACCTTCTACCTCCTTTCATCAATCCCTGCCTGACTTCATCTTTGGCTGGGCCATCTGCTGGTGCTTATGATGCCCACAAATTAGTGATGACAGCCAAAACCGTTGAAATTTAACATCTTCCCTAGCAAAACACAGTCTGTAAGAGGCTGTCAACTGCAAACTTGTCTACCTTTCTCTTTTAACGTTGGCACTGTTCATCAGTTTCTGGTCATGAGGTCCTAAAATCACAACTCTTTCAAATTTGCAAACACACACCACATGAACCTTGGGGCCAGACAAGAGCTTCAGAAATATAGACAATGCACTGGTCAACATCAAGACCTAGAAACTCATATTGCCTCAACAGCATCCTAAGTAAGGCTCAGATCTGAGAAATTCAAACAGTCCACATTACTCATAATCAGCCTTCACTTTGCAAAGCTCACTTTATGCAACAAAATCCTAAATACAGCAGAGCAGAGTCAGGGTGTGCTCTGGAGGCTCTGCTGGGTGAAGGCATTTTTAGCAAATGCTGACCCAAGGTGAAATTTTTATGTGCTATGAAACCCTTGTGCAGCTGTAAGATATTGCTAGGGACCTCAGAGGAAAGGAGAGACTGGAAGATCAAGGGTCTTCCCCATTGCTAATAACTCCCTCTCCATTGCTACCTATTGCCAGATTCGGGTTTTTAATGTAAGGGTCCTTAAGAGAAGAGTTCTAAAATAATCCCTGGAGATAACTGGACTCTCATGAGCAAAAACTTTTCCACACTTTAATTTTAAACAGACACTGATGGAAGTCTCCATTCTTCCAGAGATCAGAGGAGGGTGTAAGTGGGTGAGATGAAAGGTTTTGAGGGAATAGCCTGCAAAAGACTCAAGAAGCTGAGTTCCTGGTTCTTGGGCTGATGTTGGAAAAGTTCCAGTTCTTGGGCTGATGCTGGAAAACAGAGACACAAATTTGCTCTTCTCTTACCACGGCATTAACATCACTTCCTGTGCATTATTCACTTCTACTGATTCACTAAAAGCTTCCTACACTTCAGCAGAACTGGTACAGAAAGTATCCATGCCTGGGTTTCTGTCACTCACCACCCTGATTAGACCTCAAGCACCATCACTACAAAAATTCCAGTCTTTCTTTTCCTTCCCTTCCTTCATGTCAAACTCAAACATGTTTTTATTCAACAATAATCTGAACAACAAGAATTTACAACGAAAATGTCCATCAGAAATGTAAGTGATCCTAATGAAATTAGGTACTAAGTCACAATCTGTATTTCTAAAATACAGAGGTTAGTTACAAAGGTGGAATTGGACAGACTTTAAACAACTTTTTATGAGTGCTGAAAGAGTGTACAAATACCACTTAAAATAGTTGAAAACTATTTTTTTACAACCTATCACAGCAACCATTCTAGACAATATACAGTATATCTAAGAATAGTAGCAGTCATAGATGGAAACTGATAACATTTGGGGACTGAAGGTTAATCTGTTCTTGAAAAAAAAGGAACAATGGAGAGTGAAATAGAAACTCAAGTCCCATTAAAGAAAACTATTTTAAGGGCAGAATGATGAGTTTCAGCATCAATCATGGGAAAACAGTTCAAAGTTTTTCTTAAAAGATCTAAATTTGAAACCTTGGGAAAAAGGAACTGTTTGCAGTGACAGCAAAAAAAAAATCTTAAGGGATAAGAACAAATACAGTATAAAGATAATCCGTTTGTAATTTCTAAACACTACAAATCTGACTGTTCAGTTTGAGCTTTCTGTGATTAAGGTCAGTAAAGACTCAATGTTCAGTCAAATTTATCCTTATTTCTTTATGCAGTTCCAATGTACTTATCTGCCTGTAAATCATGGTACATGCTCTCAGCACTGAAGGTACATTGACACAGATTAAAAAAACCAACTGCAGATTGCAAATAAATCCAAATAGAGTTGTATAAAAATTTTCAAATTGTACTGGTATTGGCTTGATTTTTTTTTTAAAAGAAATTATATTCTATTCTGCATATTACAGAGGAAAAAACCAAAAGAGGATCATCCCTACCTACCAGGAAAGCTGCAAGCAAGCCAGGCGAGCCCTGATGCTGCTCCCTGAACACGCAGCCACCCCTTGGCTGAGAGGAGGCTGAGCAGGTGCCTACATTAAACCAGTGCACACTTTGTCAGTTTGCATTTGAGCAAGCCCGTAAGTGCCTTGCCAGCTCAAGGACTTAATTACATTTGAAATAAGCTAATTCAAGGAATATAAGTCTGCCAAAAGTAATAAAATTGTTTGCTGATGTATCAAGTCAGTCCTCTTATATAAAAGAGTGTATTTATATGCAGCGTGGGTCTGGTCCTATTCAGTCAGTGATTAAATACTTACTGTTTGCAGGAATAGGGACAAATCTGGAGTAATTTTAAATATTTGGGGAGAAGTGCTAAATCCTAATGTATCCAATTTAACTATGCAAACTAGGGAATATTATTGCCTTTGTTTTACTTATGAAATTCAGAGGCACAGGGAAATAAAATGCCAGATTCAGGGTGCCAGAGAAGCCTCTTGCAGAAGCTCTTGTGCTGCCCAGGCAAGTGACTTGTGCAGCACATGCTGCTCCTCTCCCGTGGTGCTGGGCAGCAAAGGGACATTTGGGCAGAGGGCCGAGGGCCCCTGCCACAGCTCCCCTGGCTGCACAGTGCTCTGACTCCCCCTCTGAGTGCCCAAGGAAATGTCCAAACAAATTAGCAGAAAGTTGGCGGCTGATTTTTTTAATCAGAATTTTTTCTCATCCAGCCCTTGGCATATGGTTTCATCCAATTCCCTCCTCTTTGAACTCGGTGCTCTTGGATGCTGCTGGCACCTGTTCCTGCAGAATGAAGGGGCACTGAAGCAGGGCCTCGCTGGAACTTGCAAAGATTCAGAGCATTTTAATACTCTCTGAGCAGGTGAGTTTTCACTGTACATATGTAAGTCTCCCTTTGTCCCATGCTTCTGTGCAGCATATCAAAAACCTTGTTCTGTGTCCCAGCAAGACTACCTTTAAAGTTTTATTTTTTAAATGATAAATTATCAACCAGTACAGATTGACATTTTTCAGCATCATTAAACTGTATTATTTAAGATTCCAAGTTGCTTCAAATTATTTCTTCAGATTGTATACTCTGGGATTGATTTTTCCTGTGCTATATTTAACATAGATAATTGTAATGTTATAAAATACATATTTCAAAATATCTAAGCAATTAAGTGTGCTTAGCTCAAGAATACGTCTGCTGCGCTGTGCACAGCAAATAGACAGTGCTTCTTGGCATGGTTTGGCATGGGTAGGTTTTTATCAATGCAGGGATTTGAAAGAAATCACCGTTGCAAGTTTGACACAAATTAGGAGCCTGGCTTGCACCTTGCAGTGTGTACACAAGTTAGTTTACAAGTTCGGCTTGTGGATTTCCCTCTGTGTTCATGCTTTGAACGCGGCCGATTTCTTTACACTTGCTGAGCACGGTGGGTTTAAAGACACCCAGATTGTTTGGGCTGCCCCCCGCGAAGCTCGCAGAGCTCGGGGGAACACCCCGCGGGTACCGGGGCAGCGCCGGCAGCGCGGCTGAGAACGGGAGCGCACCGGGGGCGCGGCTCTGCCGGGGCTCCAGCAGCGCCTCCAGCAGCGCTCCGGGGCTCCAGCAGAGCTCCGGGGCACCAGCAGAGCTCCGGGGCTCCAGCAGCGGCTCCAGCAGAGCTCCGGGGCTCCAGCAGCAGCTCCGGGGCTCCAGCAGAGCTCCGGGGCTCCAGCAGCGCTCGGGGGCACCAGCAGCGAGCGGCTCCAGCAGAGCTCCGGGGCTCCAGGAGCGGCTCTAGCAGAGCTCCGGGGCTCCAGCAGCAGCTCCGGGGCTCCAGCAGAGCTCCGGGGCACCAGCAGAGCTCAGGAGGCGATGCCGGGAGCAGGAGATGCTCCCTGGGGTGGCCCGACGGGGCAGCGGCAGCAGCTCCCCAAAACCTGAGAGCGGACCGGGAGAAATCCCGGGAGGAGCAGAGGTGGATTTAAAGATGTCGCATTTTGCTCGGTCAGACGCAAAACAGAACACCTGAAAGGTCTGGCGTGCAGCTGGGGCGCTGCTCCGCTGCTCTGGTGCTTCAAAATTCGAAATCCCTTTTCAAAGGGCGAGATGCAGAAGAGCATCCCGGAGAAACAAGCTCTGTCCTGCTCTTCACCATGCAGGACAGCCGGACAGCCCTGCCTGCCACAGTCCCCTATCCCTGAACCAGCAAAGGCTCAAACACGGGCTGAAGGCTTGGGGGGGAAAGGTAGCAGCGAGGAAAGGGGTGATTCGGTCATTGATGTGGCTGAAATACAATTTCAAAAATCCAGCACTTAAAATAGTGCAAAATGGAAATCCCGGATTCTTTTTTCCCTCTGCACATCTGTGGTTCAGCAGGTTTAATGCAATTGACCTAACCTGAGTGTGTATTATGGGCAGTAAGATCTAAGGTTCTAAGGAAAAAAATTATCTGGTGAAGTCATAAAACTTACGTATGTGGGTTTTCAGAAAGGTCAGTAGTATTTCAAAATCAAAAGTTTCTTATGAATCTGGCAAAACTGTACTGTTAAAGCTTACACATAGACAAAAACGGCAGGATGCCTTATACTGTGTGAGAATGAGTATTTGATGTGTTTGGGGTTTATGTCTTTACAGTAACAATTTCAATTAGAATTTTCACATAACTCAACTATTCAATATTTTACCTGAAACTTAAATTTTGAGCTGGAACATAATAAAGTCAGAAGTTTAATTCCATCTTTCGCCAGGGACTGTCACACAGTATCTGCTTTTGAGCAATGTGTTTGAAATAAACCTTCATTGTCATTTCCTCTGAATTCCAATTGCCTGCTGCAGAATTAGTTGTTACTATTCTGTAGCATTGCAAACTCCAAACAAACACAAAGAGAGAAGAAGGATTAGCGAATGTAGCCTTAAGCAGTCTCCCACCGTTGTGAATTAAAAGATGTTTCCCACATGGAAGTTTTCCACACAGAGGAGTGGAGATGCGGCTGTTGCACCGCACGGTGCTGGTTTCCAGGGGCACTCTGCAGCCGAGAGCAGTTTCCCACAGCAGTGTACCTGCCTGCGAGGCCCCACTCAGCCCGGGGCTGTGCCCCTCTGCCAGTACAGCCCCCAAACAGAGACACTACTTGGTGCGCAACTTCGCCTATTCTTTCTTGTTCACTCTCCTCCGCCTGGCCGCTTACGAAAAGCAGGTTTTTTTATTAATTCTGGGCACGACCTTCCATCTCCCAGCTACCTGTGAGTGCCTGACCCCCGGCTGTCGCCCCCGGCCCCTGCAAGGGAGCAACAGGCGGGCGGACTGCGCACACCGCGGTGACACACGGCGGGGACCCGGTGGCAGCGCCAGCTGCGGCACCGCGCGGCGCCCCGGGAGAGCGGGATGCGCTCGGCGCTCCGAATGCCTCAAGTGGGAAAGGGACAGACCGCCAGCAACTTGTGAGGCTCTGGATGCGGCCCAGGCCCGGGCGAGGAGCGGGGACTCGGGATTTCCTCTGCTCCGGCTGCGCCTGGCGGGAGCCGCGCCGGGGCCGGGACCGGGCGCGGGCGGCGGTGCTGGAGCCCGGGGCAGGTGAGCGCGGCCCCGCACGGACGGGAGGGGCGCTCCGCACCGGCGCTGCCCTGGGCACGGCACACGAACCCGCCCAGGGCTCCCGCTCTTCCCTCACCTCCCTCCTCCCCGCGGGACGCCCCGGGACCGCCCGGGACGAGCAGCGCCGAGCGCGGCGGGCGCCACCACCTACCGTGGTACTCCTGGCCAGGCACGTAGGCGGAGGGGTTGCCCGCGATGTGCAGGGCGATCAGCACCTCGCCCTGCTCGCCGTCGCCCTCGAGCTCGCCGTGGTGGGTGCAGAGGAAGAAGAAGGGCGAGAAGCGGGCGCGGGGCGCAGCCGCCCGGCCCGCCGCCAGCAGGGCACCCAGGGCGGCCAGCAGGCAGGGCCAGCCCCCGGGGACGCCCCGCCGCCGCTCCATGCTGCTGCCGCCGGCGCCGCTGGGGCATCCAGGGCACGGCGGGGCCGGCGCCGCTCCGCTCCGCACCGCGCGGGACGGGGCGGGACGGGGCGGACGGGGCGGGCGCTGCCCCCCGGCGCGGCGCTGCGCGGAGCGGAGCTCGGCCAGGGCAGGGGCGGCCCCTCCGCGCCCCGACAAGGCTGCGCCGTGCCCGCCTGCCGCTGCCGGGTGCGGGGCACGGAGCTGGGAGCGCGAGGGCTGGGAATAATTTATTTCCCCCGGTGCCGGGGTGGGAGGGAGGGGAAGGTCCCTCCCCTCCTCCTCCTCCTCCTCCTCCTCCGCCGCCGCCCGCTCCTCCTGCTCCTCGCTCTGCGCGCCGGTGCGCGGTGCTGCCGCCGCGGGCACGGGGCTGCGAGCCCAGCTCTGCTGCCCGCCCTTTGTCTACCGCGGGTCCCTGCCCCTGCCCTGTCCCTGCCCTTCCGTCCACGACCCGGCTTCTGCTCCTGGCTCTGCCCCTGCCCTTTCCTCGGTCTCTGTGCCTGCCCCTGCCCCTGCCCCTGCCCCTGCCCCTGCCCCTGCCCCTGCCCTTGCCCCTGCCCTTGCCCCTGCCCCTGCCCTGTCCCTGTCCCTGCCCTGCCCCTGCCCTTCCGTCCACGACCCGGCTTCTGCTCCTGGCTCTGATCCTGCCCTTGCCTCGGTCTCTGCCCCTGCCCCTGTCCCAGCCCTTACTCCCAA
The DNA here is from genome assembly GCF_047830755.1 of Zonotrichia albicollis. NCBI lineage: Eukaryota > Metazoa > Chordata > Aves > Passeriformes > Passerellidae > Zonotrichia > Zonotrichia albicollis. The sequence goes on from NC_133822.1 coordinate 13,755,338, forward strand.
CCCTGACACCTGAGCCCCTGATCCTGCTCCCTCCTCGTTTCCTTGTCCCTGTCTCTCAGCCTCAACACAAATGTCTCTGCTTCTGTCCCTTTATCCATCCTTTTGTCCCTCTGCTCTGTCCCCTGTCATTTACCCCTGTCCATGTCCTTGTTCCTCTGTCTCTGCCCCTCTACACCTGCCCCATCCCCTATCTTTTTACCCTTATTCCTCTGTCCCAGTCCCTGTCCCTTTGCCTCAGCTCCAATTCCTGCCCTGCTGCCCCTGGCCATGTCCCAGCCACAGCCTCTGCTGTACCTGCACCCACTGTGGGGAAAAGTGAGATTTTTACTGAAACCTTCTCCACTTCCATTTCAATGTGATGCACATGCATCCCCAGAGGAGGGTTGGGCAGCCCTGCAGGGGGCCAGTGTGTGAGTCCTGGGGAGTGCAGGTCCCTGAGAGTGTGTGCCCAGGCCCTTTATCCCAGCAAGAAGGGCAAACCCAGTGAAGACCAGAAGGGAAATGAGAAACTGGACATAAAACACTGGCAAGTCGAATGATTCATAAAACCATAAATTTTTAACAAAGCAGGACTGACAGAGGGCATCAGGAGATGGGAGCAAATCCACAAGGGTTTAAAGCATCCACCATGCTGCTGCTGGATCCTGCCCAAAGGCCAGAGCCAGCCAGGGTGAGCGGCAGTGACACGATGGAATTGGAAAGGAGAGCCTACCTGCCAGCATTGCTGAAGTGCAAAACTGGCACGGGGCAGGGGCTCCCTCCTGGACTGGTCTCAGTGCCAGAGGGAAAGGTTCCCTCCATGGAGACACAATCCACAGGGATGGCCCCAGCAGCTGCCCCACGTCCATGCAGGCTGCTTCCCTCCCAGCCAGCTGACGGCCAGCCCGTGGTGCAGGGGACACCCTTGCCATCTGCCCAGCCTGCCTCCTCTGCTGGCTCTGCACTGAGCCTCAGTTCACCACCAGCAGCAGAACTTTGCCGTGGTTCCTGTCACACTGGGGTGTGCCTCACTAGGGATGGAGTGAGGTGATGGCCCTGAGGATGTCCCTGAGGATGTCCCTGATCAGCTTGGATGGAGAAATGCGCTGCCTTTGCTGTTAGGACAAAAGTCACCAGTGGTGCACATGCAGGGGATGGAACTCCTGTCCCACCACTGGCTTGGGGTGTCCCTGGGCTCTGCTGTGGAAGCTGGGCCTGACAGCAGCTGGTGAGGAGTCAGTTTGGCTCTGAGGCTTCCTTTTTGGATGGTTTATTTGTTTTTCAACTTTGTGTATTTGTTTGCTTTGCTGGATATTTTTTAACATCTGTGCCTCCTCCATATATTTCAACGCTTGTAAAAGTGACAGACTAATAATATCATTTCCTCATGCCAAAATCTCATGCAGGCAAAAGCTGTGTGGGCTCACTGGTGAATCCACTGCCAGCAGGATGTGTTCTCCCTTGTGCACTCCTGCTTCCCTCCAGCAAGGGCTTGCCAGCAAGGCCAGGCCATGCCAGAGGGGCTTCAGCTGAGCAAACACACCCTAGCCTGTGCCTGCTCTGCCCACAGCCATGCAAATTGGCATTGTGCAGGAGGCTGTGGCCAGCTCTTGTAAAATAAAGAAGTGGAAGGGAAAGGGGGTGATGTGGTCCCACTGCTGTGGCAGGAGGGGATGCCATCCTCCTCTGCCAGGATGCTACTGTACCCGTTTCCAGCAAAGCCTTTTCATTTGTTTTTTCAAGAGCTAATTCCCTAAATAACCTTGGGACCACGGGACTGCTAACCTGCCAACAGATTTTGGGGCTCAGATTAGCATCCCTGGGGTCACTGGGATTTGGATAGAGCCCATGCCGATGAATTTTACACAATTTTCTTTGTTTCCAGCTGCTTAGTATCCAGAGCAGCCAGGACTGTTAGTGCAGCCAGAACATCTCTTTCTTCTAGGAGGTGTGTGTCACTTACCAAAAGGCTCAGTAAAAAAGGTGAAAATGTAACTCCACCTGGAAGCCTTGTGTCTCTTCTTGTTAACCTCTATCCTCCATTTCTTTATGTTATAGCTTCCTCTCTCCTTTCTCCTTTGTTTCTTACACTTTCACGAGATCTCTGACCTCTTCTTCACTGGGCAGAATGGGGAGGCCCCACTATCATGCTCTGTTGGTGGGGAATCCAGCAGCCACCCCAGACCACTAATGTTCAAGGACACAGGGATATTTAAAGGGGCTGTCTGGGACCTCAAACCCCATTTTCTGCACCCTCCAGAAATGATGTAATAGACCTTCAGTTCAGACAAGACACCTGCCTTCTCTGACCCTACACATATAGGTGAAAATATGCTTCCCTAAACTCCCTCACACATTTCAGGCTCATCTTTGCTTGGGAGAGTGATGCTAGTAGTGGCCTTTATTAAAAACCAGGATACTGCAGAACTCACAGACCCCATGACTTTACCATGTCCCTACAAAAGCAGGGAGACGTTTGCTGAGACATTTGCGGGGAGCCAAAGCTGTGACCAAGCCCTGTGCCCTGGGGGGAAGGAAGAAAAAGGAGCTTCCATACTCTGCCAGTCTTTCCCTAAAGGAACATTCATTCCTAGCCCCAGCTCCAGCACAATCTCACTGATACAAGCATGATTTACCCATAAATCACCCCAAATCCTTATTGATGTGAAAGATTTTCCTACATCCTGGAGCACCAGCACCTGCTCAGCCCCTGCCCTGAGCAGCCTCAGCAGGGCTGGGCATGGAGGGAGCCTCCATCAGGCTGTCCCCACGCTCTCACAGGGCCAGCCCTGTCCCAGGGGGGATTTGCATTGCTTCACAGCCCCTCACTGCTCTGAGTAAATACAGTACCTGATTTTTGAAGGCAAGGGGTTTATGAAACCACTTTGGCCAGAATTTTTCATGCCTCTCCCATTGACAGCAAGGCTAAGATATTGTTATTAATAGCATCAAAACAACTCTTTAAGAAGAGTGTCTAAGACCAACCCTCCTGGAATAGGAATAAAAGCTTGTAAAAATCAGAATAATCTTTATTTTTGCTCTTGTCTGATCCAAGATCTTTGTGTAAGTTACAACTACTCCCTGTTAAAGGCAGGGCCCACCTAATACATGCAGGATGGAGGTTACCATGGGCTTTCACCCCCCATGAAATGTGTTTTTTAACACAGAAAACAACGAGGAATAAATTGAGATGAGAACTGAGTCAAGACTGTTGTCTGCAATGGAGAATGCAATAGGTGGAATGTAAATAATTACTTAGGAGGTACAGGCCTCTTTCAAGCATGGGTGGTGGTGGGAAATCACAGCACAGATGGACGTGGCTGCAGTCCATATTAATTTAAGGAAGTGATTATTCAGACAGTAGAGCTGCTCACTTCATTCAGGGAGCGAGCTCACACCCCAAAAGCAGAATTGAGAAACATTAGCAGGCAAGTAGCTGCTTTATTAACATGGCCACAGCAGATAATTCTGAAAGGACATGAGCAGGCTGGGGAGCTGCTAAGTAACATGGAGCAATAAGGGGCTTTCTCCAAGCTCCTTGGGTCTGTGCAAAGGTTTTGGTGGAAGAATGTAGAAAATCACTTTTGTCACTGTCAGCATGTGGAGAGTCCTGATGCAAATCTTGTCCCCTGCTTTCAGCAGCTTTCTGTGAAAAAAATTAAAGAAACTGCCTAGAGTTTCTACATAATCAGCAGCAAATAAGAAAGAGACATGGAGCATCAAATTGCATGTATCATTTATCCATTGTGGTACAGCATGTAACATCTGAAAGCAGGACAGCAAGCGGGGCCACTTTTGGTTTTCTCACACTATAAATTGGACTTTCCAGAGCCAGATTTTTTCCCCCAAGTCTTTATTTTCTATTCATCCATACAAGCACTCAGTGTTGTCTCAGTATGTTTTCACTCTTGACACTCAGATGTGCACACAAATTGCTGAGAGGGATCCCTCCTGCCCATGCAGCAGGTGCGCTGTCAGTCCATCCATGCACATCTCCTGCAGGCTGGAAACCCTTCCTCAGTCATCCCTGGGTGTGTGGGGTTTATCCATAATCCAGTCAAGGAAAGAGACGGGGAGGATGGGTCTGACCATGCTAAAGTAAGATGGGACCCCTCTCTTGTGTCTATCAGTGAAGCTGAAGCTTCAGTGTAAGTAAAGTTTGGCTTCAGCAAAGTGGGAACCTCTGACCTGTGAATGCTGGACAGGAAAGTTAAAAGTAATTAATAGCTAACTGATCTTGCTTTTTCTTCCAAAACAATGTCTTCAGTTCATGCAGCCTCCTTGTTTTCCTCTCCTTTTTATGCAGGGATTTGCCAGAGAGGCCTGGCACTCTGGAGTTGCCTTGGCCATGCCAAATAAGTGTTTGGGATGAATCCCTTTTTTGTGCACAGGACTTGTCACAGTCAGATAATAAAGCAGTCTTGCCTTGCCAGTTTCATGAACTTTGCTCTTAAGCAGAGCCCAAGTCATTTCTAAACAAAGGCCTAAATGTGAAATTATAGGCAACTTCCATGCCTATGTTATTACGAGATCTTCATTTTTTCTGGGGTAGGAACAATAGCAGCTGTTTGGCTGCTCCATTTTCCAGTGGGCTGCTGCAATATGCACCATCTGTAAACTGACATCTCATTATTTCATCTGGAAATAGAGAATTTAACTTTAGACATTTCTCTCTCTCTCTTTTAGTGCATTTCATTCAAATGGGCTTAAACTTGTATTTCTGTATTGCTTATTAACTTTATTGAGGTATGAATATAAAAGAGAATATTAAAAGACTTTTCTTTTTCAGAAAGGCATTACTTTAAAAACACTATTGACGCTATCAAATAGGTGAGCCTAAACCCTTACATTTATTATTGATCTTGTAGCCATTAAAAAGAATACAGGATTTAAAAATAACTCCATACTGGGGAACAAGTATTTAAAACTTTCTATTGTCTGGCTTAATAATAGCATTTAAGGGTGAATACTTTCAAAGAGTAGAAAGTTTTTTGTGTTCAATATCTTATATATTTTATGGGATTTCTTTAGAGATGTAAATCTAGAGATTTAACTCTCTGCTCATGACTAGAAAAGTAGGTAGTGGGTGGGACTCTGAGCTTAAAATTAATCTCGTTATCTATTATGAATAAAAATAAAAATTGCTGAAGACAAATACACAGCATTCATTATGGTTCTTGCTTTTATATTTTCCTAATTTGAATTATGCTTCCCTTAATGTGCTCTTTTGGATGCAATACAGGCACAAGAATATACTTTTGCCTGTTTCTGTTCCATGGTGCTGCTGTGCTCTATTAACACTGGGTGAGGAGCATCCTAAGTATATTTTAGGGGAATTCAGCTGGGGTCTGGTTATTTACAATTCTAACGTTTGACTTTGTTTTGCAAATGTGATTTTGAGTGTACATTAAATACACACAGCTTACATAAGGAGGTATCTCCCACAACCAGGATTCCTGTCCATGACTGCCCTGTCCCACTCTCCACTGGCTGCTCTGCCTTCCCATGAAGAAATGATGGGTATTTAACCATGCTACATCTGCATGCTGAAGTTTCCAAGGCTTTCATTAACTTGCAAATATTTATCGTGGGTAGCCTTTATCTGAAGAATTTTTAAAATGTCAGTGGCCACAAAGGAAACTCTTAGTCCATTTTACAGCCTAATTTATCTCTCCCCTTTGCTATTCTAACTTCAGTAACCCCGGGGACCCAAGGTACACAGGGCTAACAGGCCAGGACAGTTTGAACAGTTTACTTTGTAGGAAAAGTGGGATGTGGAAGTCCATAAAAGATATTTCTTTTGCTTTATTTAATGATCACTAAACTTCAAGAGCCTCAGAAAAGATATTCCTTCTCTTTCATTCAGCAATCTCTAAACTTGCAGAGAGCCGGAAACGCATTTTACTGCAAGTTTATCCTATCTGTATTTAAAATGTATTTGAAACACGCAGTTTGTGTGAGTGCATGCCAGCGGACCTGAGTGTGGAGACACGGGATTCAGCACTTTTATCTACGGCACACAGCTGCAGACTGTGGGACCACGGGCATTTTGCAGGGTGTATTTTGTTTGATGCAGTTCGGGCAGAAGCTGCATGGCCGCTGCATCGGAGCTGTTTAACCCACGCAGGAATGTGGCAATCCCCGAGTGGGGATGAGCGGGGCCGTGCGGGAGAATGGAGCTCCCAGACAGCGCAGGGCGGGACAGACAAACGGACAGACAGACTGATGTCAGAGCTCTCTGGTAACTTATGTGAGAGCCGGTCACAGGGCCACGGCATTCCCAGGTTTGCTCTGCAGCCCACCGACACAGGGGTTAATGCGCTCCCGCCCCCAGCGACTGAGTCGCTGCACTTTGTGCACTGAACTAAATGTCTTTTTATTCTTTTTTTCTTTTTTTTTGTATTGAAAGAGGATGTTGTGAGGTGGGAGTGGGAGCCTGGCCCTGGCTCCCGGCACAAACGCGCTCCCCACAGCGGAGCAGCGGCTGCGGAGCGCCGGGACGGGAACACGGGGTGAGGGATGGGGGCTGTGCGCGGAACAACCGGGGCACAGGGACCGAGTGTGAGTGTGTGAGTGTGTGTGTGAGTGTGTGGGAGTGTTTGAGTGTGTGTGTGTGTGTGTGTGTGTGAGTGTGTGTGAGTGTGTGTGTGTGTGTGTGTGTGTGAGTGTGTGTGTGTGTGTGTGAGTGTTTGAGTGTGTGTGTGTGTGAGTGTGTGTTTGAGTGTGTGTGTGTGTGAGTGAGAGTGTGTGTGAGTGTGTGTGTGTGTGAGTGTGTGAGTGTGTGTGTGAGTGTGTGTGAGTGTGTGTATGTGAGTGTGTGAATGTGTGAGTGTGTGTGAGTGACTGTGTGAGTGTGTGTGTGAGTGCAAGAGTGTGCAAGAGTGTGCAAGTGTGTGCAAGTGTGTGCAAATGTGTATGAGAGAGTGTGTGTAAGTGTGTGAATGTGTGTGAGTTTATGTGAGTGTGTGTGTGAGACTGTGTGTGTAAATGTGTGTGTGAACATGTGTGTGAGTGTGTGTAAGTGAGACTGTGTGTATGAATGTATGTGTGTGCATCAGTGTATGCGAATGTGTGTGTGAGTGTAACTGTGTTTTTGCAAGTGTGTGACAGTGTATGTGAGTGTGTGTGAGTGTGACTGTGAGAATGATTGAGTGTGTGAGCATGTGTTTGTGTGAGTGTGTGTGTTTCTGTGTGTGTGAGCATGTGTGAGAGTCTGAGACTGTGTGTGTGAACATGTGTGAGTGTGAGTGTGAGTGTGAGTGTGAGTGTGTGCTCCCCTGGTGCTCAGCAGTTTCCTTGCCCTGTTCAAGGAGCGCTCGGACATCACGAGCAGCAAGGCTGTCCGGTGGAGGTGACGCTGTGCACCCACCTCTGTGTGAGCTCCAGGAGCCCTTGGAGCCACCCAGGAGCGGGCCCAAGCCTGAGGATAACACACATGGGTGTTGTGGGATGGGTGATGTGAAATGGATGATGCCATGGGAAAACATGGGAACAGAAAACAAACAATGGGTAACTCCTTTCTTTTTCCCAGCACAAATAATTTATTGAAAATATCTCATCAGAGCCTTGCACCCCCAGAACTGCACAGTCAGACTGCTTTTATTTAATTTTATCTGCTTGCAAGTTGTAAAATTAGCTGTTTTTCAGAGCAAGTACTATCCAGGAAATACATAATGACAATAGAACACAAGGCCAACATACAGTGATGATGTGAATGCATAAGAAAGTTGGGAATGGAACTTCCACTTCAGTTTTGAGAACAAGATGACTTTTTCAACTAAAGATTGGTTGGGAAATCAGATTTATAGGTTAATTTAAAATAATCTTAATTCTTATTAGCAGCAAAGCGAAGTATTAAGGTAAGCCAGAATATTATGGAATAAGCAGATATTCTTCATTATTCCAAATCCTCCAGAAGAAGTTTAAATTTCATCACTTATAAGTCAAATATACCTCCCAGCTCCCTTTAAGAAGGTCACTGAGAATCTGCTCAGAGTGATTGTCGATGAAAATATATTGTCTCCTGTAAAGTATAAAAGAGGCCATAGCACTTTTATCCCCAAGAGGAACCATGGTTATACTCCCAAGGAGTGATCCAACCATTGTGACAAAACTGCCAGGCTCCCATCCCTGCCCTGAGCTTCTCTTGGGGAAATCTGTTCCTCCAGTTTTACCGTGGGGCTGTATCAGCGGGCCCAGGACAGGCAGCAGGCTCAGGGTGTGCCTGGTTAGATACGGGGGGCAGTGCTACCCAGCTCCCTTCACAACAATGATATGAACTGGTCTCTGTTGGAGTCTGCTTCCACAACTCTGGAGTGCAGGGGTGCTCCCGACATCCTTGCAGTGCATGGGGAGGGGGATCACAGGGCTCTGCCAGGGACACTGAGCTCCAGATCAGGGCAAAAAACTCTATTGCTCTCTCAGGTAAGAGGTCTCCTCTTATCTGTCTCTTTGATAAGCTGAGCAGCTCAAGCTCTCTAAGTCCAGTGAGCTCCCTGCTCACTCTCCCACACCTTGGCAACCCCTCAAGAAGCATTTCTCAGCATCCCCAGCAGAGGTGGAGCCTCCTGTTCCATGTACAATGCAGGCACAACAGTGTGAAGACACACAATACTCACAAAACTGAACAGGTTCTTGGAGAGCTGCCACTGAGGGGAGGGGATGAACCTGTGAAAGTGGTGTCTTAAAATACACTGCTGGGTCCTTGTGTGTTGACTCATAACAGGTTTAAAGATTTCTGATGGGTGTTAATGGGGCTGGAACAAATCCTAGGATGTACCTGTAGATCCCTGCTTATCCTGACATTTATTCTGTTTTCTCAAAGTTCAACTGAAGCCCCCCCAGGATGTCCCATCCCTCCACAGAGGACCTCGGTAAATCCAGTGCAGCCCCATTGCTCAACTTCTTATATCCACACATGAACTTCTGCCAGTCATAGCAGCTCATTCTAAAATCCATGCTCAGGCTGAGTGCCTCTATGTCCCTACACTCCTGTCCTGCCCCTGGTCCATCAACTGAGCTGTCGAGGTGGCTGCTGTGCTGTGACCTTCCCTCTGAGACACTTGTGTAACTTGGAAGAATTCTCAGGGGTGTGGACTATTTTGTCTCCAAAATTCTTTCTGAAAGGACATGTGACACAAGAGCACATGACACCAGCTGGTGTCCCTAAGGAGAAGGCAGGTGATGTCTCCAAAGTGACCAGGGGAGACTTGGTAACTCACATATTCTCCCCTCTTGCTCTCAGGCAGGGCTGGGGGCACAGCATTGTCTCTGCTGCTTCATGGCCACAACAGCCTTTATCAGCTGTCACAGGGGGCTCAGAGTACTGCTCCTGGCAACACTATCTGGCCAATTTCTTGGCCTTTCTCTTGCTCCCCCTTCTAGTGAGATAAGAGGAAAGGAGTTATCTTTACTAGCTGTACACACAGACTTAATTCCTCACCGCAGATCTGGAAATCCTGTGTTTCCAGGCATGGGTGTCACTCCCACCCTGCTGCAGGTGCAGCTGCAGAAGCAGCCCTGTCCCAGAGCTGCTGGTGGTCTCTGCTCTGTGGCCAGCTCTGCCTGTCCACTCTGCCACCCTCCTCACTGAGAGACCAGCGGCCATCTCACCTGGAGACTCCCAACAGGATTTTACTGCAGAGCCACCACCACCACCACGGTGTCCAAGTGTGAAAGGAGCGCAGCCCCGGTTTGCAGGAGGAGGGGAAAAACTCATCTCAGCCTGCAGCTGCCTTTGCCTTTGCCCTGTTATGGCTGCACATCTGCAGCTCTCCTGCAGCTGAGCACCCATGTCCCACCCAGGGAAGCATTGCCTTGGTGAGGCCAGAGCGGCTGCGTCCACCTGCCAGCAGCCTGGCTCAAAATTAAAGGGTGCTTCTTAAATACTTGAGAAGCCTTGAATGGAAGAAGATGTAAAAATGCAAAGCATAGTATTCGAGGGTTTTTTTCCCTTTGGCAAATGGCCTAGCAAAGTAACAAAAAAGAGACAGAAATGGCAGAAAGTAAACCACCTACTGTTGACTCCTGGAGATAAACCAGAACATTGCTCCAAGAAGCAGAATGCTGCTGTCATTTCTCCTGGAAGTGAAGAGAGCATCGCCCAGCACTGGGGAGGGGGATGAGGGAGAGACAAAGAGAAATGAGTGCTTCAGACAGACCTCTCAAAGGGGAGTCAAGGTAGTGCCTTTAAATGTGTTTGGCAGGGAGCAGAACAAAGCACGATGTCACATATTTAGAAAAATCATCGCTGCAGGAAGTTAATGTGGCTTCAGAGACACTGGAGACATTTAGCAGGTTACAATAGTTTGTTGTGGATCATAATGACTCCCACTCCTGAGGAAAGATCTTCTGGGTATGAGTCATGGGGACTCTGCCTGGCTGTGTTATTCTGTCCCACAGCACCCTATTGTCTATTATATTTTCTTCTCCCCACACCAAAAATGCACAGACTGAATCAGAGGGATTGCAGTTTACTCCTGGTACTCTTTGTACTATTTTCATTCAGTTTTTGCAATTTTATTTCTTTTGAATATAATAGTGAGTTGTAAGCAACATGCATTTGTTTGAGTTAGTATTATTTTGTGCTTACTGAAGCCCAGCCCAATCGCTAATAAAACTAACATGAGGCTCAGATTGTTATGACCTTTAATGTGGGTAACAGCGAGGTTACAATATTGGGTTTCTCTCTCTTTTGAAGATTATTGGCCAACAGAACATAATCCTGGGGAAAAAAGTGCAAAACATGCTTGTGGGCTTTGGCATAGCTGCTTAAACAAGTCCTGCAGTGGCCCCTGCCCTGCCCTGCCCCTGCGCTACTGCTGACAACCCTCTGTTCTCCAAAACAGAGCTGATTCAGCACCTACATCTCTGCTGCTCCACCCTTGTGCCCCAGCTTGAGCTGACTTGGGCAGATATTTTCTGCTGCTGACACCATTAGAGCAGCACTAACCTCTGGCAGGCAGGTGGGAGACAGCTCCATCTTCACCTGCCGTCGCTGTTTGCTTCACTGCCCATGAGCCAAAGCCCTGAGGAGCTGAAGCTCCATTTGCAGCCAAAGCAAGCTGTGGAAAGTCTGCAATTCACCTCTCTCATATTCTTTAGGGATAAAACAACAAAAGCAACAAAAGATTTAATATAGCAATGTGCTGGGGGAGTTAGATTGTGGAAATCACGTATCCAATAACTCAGTGGCCAGTAGCGGGAACTATTGATGGCCTCTTTACTCATCACAGTCAGCTGAATTAAATTTCCTTAACGGCCACTTCCCAGCCACACTCACCACTTTATTTCTTTGTGTTTTCACGCAGTTCACCTACTATGAGGATGTAGCCCATCCACCTTCGTGCTGCTGGGTAGCGGATGCTCCCAGGTGGCAGAGGAATGCTGGATCTCATTCCTGCCCTCAGTTACAGTGACACACATAACAAAACCATTGATGAATTGTATTCTTCCTGCAGGCTACCAGGTCTGTGAAGGATCAAAGTGAAAGTACATCTTCATAACTCCCAGTGCTGAAGGAAAGCCATAAATAAGGGCAATGCTGTGGCTGTGTATAGATTCTGTGCCCAGGGACAAAGCATTTCACAAACGCACTTAAGAAATGTTATTCATATTTTATACAAAGGGGAACTTACAACCCAGACAATAGGTAATATTTTTCCTTCTATGTGCCCAATGTATTGGAACAAAAGCTATTTTGGTAATATCACATTTGGCAGAGCTCTGCAACATGCACTCCAGTGTGCAGCTCCAGAGCTCTTTCCTACTGCAGGTTATGACTCCTCTGAGCAACATTTCTGGGTTCAGCACTAGGACTGGAGGCACATCAATGCTCTTGTATACTGGTATGAACATGTCACAGTAAATTACAAACTGGGTGAATAAGGCATCCAGCCTTTTTATGCCTCTGTGTAGGCTGAAACACTGGGACTGCACAGCCTGAACAGGGCTGGGGTTGCTGGTCCATGACTTGGGGCACACTGCCTTGGCATTTTCACCTCACCTTGGCCTAAACAGCTGCTTGCGAAGCAAGGTGATGGGGAGCATCATCTCTCAAAATGTGTGTGCACCCTTGGGGCTCAGGCCTGTTGGCTTGGGACATGCTCAAAGGACATCATGTGCAACCCAGTGACCAGTGCAGGAAGCTGGAGGCAGTGGGAGAAACTGGAGGGGATGACTTTGTTCTTTGTTTGAAATAATATTTTTCCCACTCTGATTAAACTGCACTGCAGTTCATTAACTATTCAGGTGTTGTCTGCTCTTTACAGAAGGAAATGCAAGATGACAGACTATTTAACAAGTTCATTTTGAGTACAAATTGTGTTTAAGGCAGGAAAAAATATTACCTCATGCAAAACTTGGGTCGGTGTAATTGCAGGTCTGACTGCTTCGAAGATGAAAAACCTCTTTCTTAATTCAAGGCAAATGTAGCAGAAATAATGTTTAGGAGAGAGGTGCAAGCAGGTACACACCAGGGAGTGCAATTTTAATATCCTGAGTACAAGATTTTTTAAGTCTTTGTCTGACCCGCATTAACACACTTTCTTACATTTCATTTGCCACATTCATCTTTGTTGGTTTCTTGTTCCCCTCTGTAATTTGTTTGCCTGTGTTTACTCGTGTTTATCTCTAGCACTGATGCTCTTGGCCCAGTCCATGTCTCCTCAGAGGCCCAGCACTCACCCTCTGAGTGCTGCAGGATGAGGTCCAGTTTAGTTTTCCACAGGCAAATGTCTTGTGATTCCTCCAGAGCCTGCCAACATGGGCACTTCTCCACCACTAGGACCTACACCGTGTGATCCAGCCTCTGGATACCTGCCCTTAAAAATATGTAATGAGACCAGGAGTTGATTCATCAGGAGGCAGAAGGTAACTGCTGACATGCTCTGAAATTCAGGGCTGGTCCACACGTGATGCTGCAGCTGTGCTCTCAGAGCACTCCCAGGTCCAGGGTCTATCCTGACAGCATCTCAGTCCTGCTCCAGGGCACTGTGGACCACCACCAGGCTGGGCCAGGCTTCTGCAGGAGCCAGACACCTCCTGTGAAGTGTTGTGACCTGGCATTTGAATATGGACTGCAGCACTGTGGTGGGCACAAACCCTCTCCTCCGTGCTCTGCAGGCTGGCTCATTCCAAAACAGGAATCTCTGCTCCAGCAATGTACCCCGAGAGGGCAGGACCTGGAAGGGACGTGGGCTGAGGCTTCTGGACACCCTGTGCTGAAACACTTGGGCTTGTGCTTTTACCATCAAGGCTTCTAAGCCTGGGACTCTGCAGAAGGTGGGCACCCTCCTCACCACTGAGTGGAGCTGGCAGAGCTCCAGCTCTGCTGATCTTTTCTGAATCAGACCTCCATCCACATGGGACAGCCAGCAGGATGGGGCTGGGCTCTGGGAGTGAAAGGCACAGCTCAGCCAGGAATTCAAATAACATCAACCACCTGTGACCATCCCAACCTCATCAGTGGCCCCAAAATACCATCGCTACACATGGTTGAACCAAGAGCTGCTGCCCAGGCTGGGTCTTGCCAGTTTGGCCCCTCCATCCTCTACACCCACCTGCCTCCCTGGTTTTGCCTGCTCTTCTGTCAAGCTCTGCAGAGAGGTCCTGAGCACCCCAGAAACTCTTGAAAAGCTGAAAACTTGATGATTAGCTGTAATATTCCTTGTTGTAGTCACTTGATTTTGTGCTGTTTACTGAGTCTCACATACCTCCTGATTCAATGTTTTGTAAATTCAGCTTTCTCCAGCTTCAGCTGATGTGTGGATGCAGACACTCTTGGATGCTATTTATTCCACAAGTGAGAAATGACTTGATAATTTATGGATTGTTAACCCAAAGTTGTACAGGTTTTTACCTCAGGGAGAGAATAAATACATGTCTCATTTCAACACATTTTAGACAATGTGCTCTTTTTTAATGGCTTCCTTTGATTTTACTCCGAAATATGTAGACACTTTCTCCCAGGATTCTCATGTGGAAGCTTCATGCTGTTCTGTCAGGTTGCATATTTTCCCCCTGAATTTCTTAAAGAAGATCTCGCTTATCTGAATTACAAAGATGTTAACGTTGTGTTGTCACTGTGAATATGGAGTTTAGGCAAAGGTTTTATTCTTATTAAGAAATGGAAGAGTTAGAGAATAATTACTGCCTTGTCAATGTGAAACTTATGGATGTTTAATATGAATCAGAACATATTTATTTATTTATAGATGTTGAAATTAGAATATGCTTTAGCCTGCAAGTAAAATAACTTGCACAAACAGCTGGGAAGTGTAGCTGAGATGATGTGCACACACTTTGTACCCTAAAATGAAAATATAGCTGTAATGGATACAGATTGGTGTGTTGGTTGAGGAATTTTTAGGCAATGGCATTTGACATTACAGTTCAAGGATGGAAAAGATTTATTGATCCATGAGTTAAAGAGTGACCCTGGTTTCACCTCTTGTTAGTGCTCTGTAGGTTGCATTTAAAAACTCTACCATAATGAATCCTTAGGCTCCAATAAATGTAAATCTGTCCCTTGATAGATTACAGGGGAGCAAAATTCTGAAGATGCTTAGCTCCACCACCTGTTTAATTTAAAGGATATTTTCATCAGATTAAGACCAGTTTTGTAGGGTTTGTCCATTTTCACTTTCCTGATAATATAATTTATTTTGATCCATAAGGACCTCCCAGGCCAATATTTGTAAACAGTGACTAAGTCACGAGTCAACATCAACACACAAGATGTCAAAGTGGACAGGAAGTTTTATTGTGCCACTGGGCTCAGCTTTGCATTGCTAAGGTAATTATTAAACCTGGGATAAACAGAACTTTGATCCCATGTGTGTTTTTAAACGATGGGTAACAGTTGATTTTGCAGAAATGTCATTTTGAAAAGCCATTCTGTATAGGAATTCATTGTGTCAACATGTAAAGTGTCCAGTGCAAGGCTTAGCAAAGTAAACTAGCCTGTAGCAAAGGTGCTGGCATGGGGTGCTGTGCAAGGAGCTGATTCCCAGCCAAGGGGAGTGTGAAATGTTCATCTTTCAAATGAGAAAGCAATTCACTGACATCTGTGCCACTGATTAGCAATAAAAGGTGACTGTGGCCAGGGAAAGAGTGGATGTGTAAAAAGCTAAAAATGTGCAGTGTAGAAATGCAGCAGGCATCTCTCTCTATTCGAAATTCTGTTTCCATCTTCCCTTTAGTCATGGGAAGATTTGTCTAAGCCTCTTCCCTCTGTGGTCTTCTCCAAGGTCAGCTTCATGCTGGACAAACACTGTCTACTTTCCTTTGCCACATCCCTTCCTGCATGAGAAAGTGCCCAGTGAAAGAGGTGGAAACCTGTGGGATGGGCACTAGCACGTGTCTTAGGCACTGACCCAAAAGCATCTTCTATGACCAGATTAGGGGCTGGAGGTTTGTATCTGTACATATGTGAAGGTAGGGAAATTTGGGGAAAATAAGCAGTTAGGGAAGAAAGAAAATCAAAGAGAAGTGAATTTGGGTGAGTTCAGGTGAATTTCTTACTGCAAATGGGTTAAAAGCACCCAGCATCAGAGGTGTGGATGGGAAGGGAGCCCCCTGCACCAGCCTGTCCCAGGGAAAGCTCGTGCTTGCAGTGTAGTAACATCCCCAGGAGAAAAGTGAATTGTGGAGGAATAGAATGTAAGAGAATAGTTCAGAGGGCAATCTCACACCTGAGGAGTTGCAGCTGTACTAATCACCAAAGATTAGGAACAGGCCTGCCCTTAACAGGCCACAGCTGTGTCCAATAAGGACATGAGTGCTACAAAAGAGTGGGTTAGCTGAGTGAGGAGAGAATTGGAGTCTGTTGGTTGTGCTGTAGAGAGAGTTGGAGTTTGTTGGCTATGCTGTGATGAAGGAGTCAGTGCTGTGAGGAGCTGTCCATGAGAAATCAGTAAGAAGGTATAGAACTTTTGAAATTATAACCTTCTCAGTCACACAGTGAGGCTGTGAAGTACTTCCTTGTGCCCTGGACTGTGGACAGTTATGAGTCCTGTAGATGGCCAAGAAATGCTGACAGGGCAATGAACAGCTGTATCCTGGCAGCAGCTCCTTATTGCTAAGAAAGGACCAAAGCAACTGGGCGTGCATAAATCTGCCCCTGATGAGCAGCACAGTGAGCAGCAGCACTGACACGTTTTCCCTCCCAGTCTGCCTTGCTGCACTGGGTTGCTTGAAGCACAGGAAGGCAAATAGCCAGTCTGAGCACACCTGCAACCCCAGCACATGAAGTCTAAGAGGGATAACCTAATTCGTTCATTTATACTTCTACATAACTGAAGAAATTTTTCCTATGATTTCATCATAGAAATAATTTCCAACAATGTGCCAGAATAAAATTATGTTTTCTCCACTAAAAAAATTTTGTGGAAGTATGTAATTATACAGCTCCTGTATTCGAATTCTAAGATGTACTGCAAAATGGTGTCTTATGACTATGTAAATGTAAAGCCCTAAATATTTCATACTAGTTGTAAAATAACATAGTGTAATCAAAAAGTATGCCATAGCTGGAAAGGATGGGCTAGGCATGAAGATGATGAAAACTCATCTGTTTGCTTGGCACTGTCACTTGGCTGTTACCTGTACACCTTTCCTGAGATCTCTCAGGTAATTTATGGCAGATTTCACTGCTATTCTTTGTTACCCATCCCTGTAGGTGCAGACATTAACATACCCACAAACCATCTTGCTTTCTGCACCTGGAGAGTCTCTCACACGAGAATGCTGTGGGACACAGCTCCAAAGCCTGGAACAGAATTCCCCAAATCAATGCTGAAATACAACCAGTGGCTTGAAATAATCACCAGTGAAGTAAATGCCCTCTTACTCACAGTGATTAAAAAAAAAAATCTGCAGATGGGCAAAAATCTGCAGAGAAAATCTGCAAGCAAATAGCAGGTGAAACCTCAGCTTGCTGGCTAGGCTGCTTCTTTATCACCTCCAGCAAATGGATATCTACAATGGTGTCGTTTATTGTTGATGACTGATAATAGGATTATGTCTCCCACATCCAAGAAGGATGGCATCCCAAATAGCATCGTTTCATGCTGAAGACATTATTATCACATCCTGTCTGTGTGTACTGCTCAACCAGTTATCTGTGCAGGACTCAGTGTAGAGCTCTGAGACTTTATAGGATATTATCATGTTATATGAAATTCAGGCTGCTGCAGCTATAAATCAAGAGGACACCTTGTATGGCGGCTGGTTCTCCTTGAAGCAGCATCTTAAGCAGAAGCTCTGTTCTCTGAAAGATTAGAGTGTGATTTAAAATAAATGTTGCCAATGAATTTGAAGTTCATGAAAAGGACGGGTTTAATAGCCTTAGTGTTGTCTGTTTAGTAGTCTCGTATGTACAGCATGTGGGCAGCATAAGCTTGTCCACAACTCCTGAAGAAGATACTCCAAACATGAGTACACAGTCCTCCTTTTGGAAGACTAAGGGGATAATTAATTCTAAATAGTATTTCTGAACTCCAGAATCTCTATCTATAGCCACTGGCCAAGGGCAAGGATCATCCATGTAGAGGGAAACAGGAGGGGATGTACATATTTAAGGTTTGATTTTGGGGCAGCAGAGCTGATCCTATTGGCTTTTGGCTACCAAAGCACATCCTTCCTTGTTCCTTCTCATCCATCTCTGAGACATGGCAGAAAGCTTTCCAGTTTTTGGCTGAGTTGGTTTTAGGGTCTCAGTGGGGTGAGATCAACTCCAGAACAGGCACAAAGCAAACAGGACTACAGGGCACAGGGCTGAGGGGAGACAGGACCAGACCCACTGACAAGGGGAGACAGCTCTCTGAGTTTGTGGGACTGAGCCCATTTCCTGTGGGAAATGGGGAGGGCTCAGAGATGCTCAGCTGGGGCTTTGCTCTCCAGCCTCACACAGCCCATGAGGATCAGGGGTGCTGAATCTGTGGGTGCCCACACGAGCTGGATTGCCCCAGGCACTGTGTATTTAGTAGCACAGATCTCATTTGAGCCCTTGTGTTCCTCCCCCAGCAGGAGTAAAAGCTACAGTTGTTGGGCACAGGAGGCTGCCTTATCTATGATGAGGAAACTACAGCTGGAAGAGAAACGTCACCCTCAAATTCCATAGAGCTATGAAGTACTGCTAATGCAAAATTTGGACTATTGGCAGCTGAGTACCACAGGGGATAAGCAGAAAGCTTTGCTCAGCTCCACACAGCTGGTCCAAGCTTTTCAACCTGCCCGAGTTAGAGCCTCAGCTGGGGCCATCTCTGCTGGGCTGTTGACTCTGAACATCTGAGCAAATATCTTGTCTCCTTTTGCTGATAGGAGACCACAGTATTCACAGGCCAACTGCACCAGGGCACACAAAGGAGATTGGGGTCAAACATTAAGATATATTTATACAAACTGATCCGTAATTGAGCTGTGAAAAGGTCAATTCCATTTCCAGGGATCAAGATGCAAAGGTGGGCTTTTCTATAATTTACCTCAGGTGGCCTCCTTCAAAACCCACTGGAGTCAGAAAAATTCTTTGGATCTTCACCTCAAACGCAATTAATCCTCAGAATTTAAAAAACTTATAATCACAGATCAAAGCTAAAATTTCAGCAACAATGAACTAATCCTTCTGATAACCAAATACGCTTAGTAGCCAAACCCTGGACTGAACCAGCAGGTCTTCCTACAGACTTTTCATCTGTGCTTTATTTTCCCACAAAGACAAGTGTTAAATTAATGAAGAGACCAACCTTTGCACTCCCCAGGCTTTATATTTCACCTGTGTTTTAAAAAATAATTCTGAGAGGCGAAACAGCAGGCTATGAGTTTGCACTAGATTTATGAACTCTTGTATGCCTCTCTTTGGGACACCCAGAAAAGAAAGGGAATTACTGGATGTACTAGAGAAAATTATGTTAAGGACCTTGTAAGCTAAAAACCAAGCAGTTTATGAGAAAAAGCACTGATGCAGTTTATCATTTAGGATTCACTCAATATACATAGGGAGGAGAAAAGTTCTGTGTACATAGAAGTATTTAATAACAAAGTTCTGTTGGTTACAAGTTAGGGCTTTAAAATGCCCACTAACTATAAAGGCTTGTAATGTTTCAGCACATTATTGCCTCTGAGATGTGTTGCCACTTCATTACACATTTTCAGATTGTTCAAAAGCCTACAATGCTAAAGATGTGCTTTCTTCTGCCTGAAATAATGCTTGAGACTTGAGTGAGGGGGTGAATGTATGGTGTATGCAGCTCATGAATAAAAGATACTCTCAGCTAAGCAACCTAAAATGTTCCTCTCTTAGGGCATTAACTCTATTTACCAGAAAATTTAAAGAATAATTTTTAAAGACTGTTTTTTGAAGAGAAGGAATCCAAGTGCTTGAGTCATATTGGGGATGCTTTAGCAGAGGGGATGGCAGGGCAGGAGCCAGGGAGGACAAGGAGCCTCGCAGTGGCCAGGCCCTGTGCAGAGGAACACAAGGCCCTGTGCATCCTGCTGGCAGACACAGCTCTGAGGGCAGGCACAGGGAAACTCATCCCATGGCAGAAACTGTGCTGAAAATCTGCTTCTACACAGGAGGCTCATGCTCTTACTCTCACACTTGAGAGGAGGTGGTGAGAATGGCCCAGCACTGTAGAACTTTAACTCTCTCTGCTTGTGCCTGGGGTCCCCAGCACTAAATTGAGCTCCTGACTACCCCAGAGTGTCTGAAGGGGTGACACTTCAAGCTGAAGGAGACCTCTCACCCACCCCTGAAGGGCTGGCCCCTAACCCTCAGGGTGTGCTTGAGTCACAGTTGGGGTCCCAGTACAGCTTCATAGGCTGCTTGAGATGTAAAATACCTGGGCATGGACTCCCCAGCCAACAGCCAGCCAGGTGTCTTACAGGATTTACTGGGAAGGCTTTGTGCAGGATCAGAGCAGCAAAGGGTGAAACTGCTCTGCTGAAGAGTAGCTCAGAGACTGGCACCCACACTGTGCTGCTGCACACCCACCCAGAACACCAGGGACAGGCAGGCAAGAAGGGGAAGCTCTGTGAGGAGTGGCTGAGGTCACTGGGTCTGTTCAGCCTGGAGGAGACTGAGGGGAGACCTCACTGCAGTTACAGCTTCCTCATGAGGGGAAGAGGAGGGGCAGACCCTGATCTCTGCTCTGTGGTGACAGTGACAGGACCCACAGGAATGGCCTGAAGTTGTGCTGGGGGAGGTTTAGGCTGGCTAACAGGAAAAAGTTTTTCACCAGAGGGTGGTTGGGCACTGAACAGGCTCCCCAGGGCAGTGGTCACACCTCCAAGCCTGACAGATTTCTAGTGTTTGGACAATGCTCTCAGGCACAGGGTGTGAATGTGCAGGGCTGTGCAGGAAGTTGGACTCAAGGATCCTGATGGGCCCCTTCCAACTCAGCACAGTCTGTGATTCTACAAAGACATCAAGAGGAATATACTACATATGCTGCTACAGGCAGCTCCTGGCAGCACAGCCACTCCACCTACCGCCTACAACAACACAGTCACCCCAGAGACACCAAGACCTCTGGCCACACTGCCCACCTTGGACATGGAGCTCCTGGAGGAGGAGTGAAGGCTGGTATGGAGAAGCCACACAGCTCCAGCCCAGAAACACATGCATGGAGCTGAGCTTCCTCACAAGAACAAGGACTTTGCAAGCCTGAAAATGTTTCAAATAACATGTTGAGAGACTGCCAGTGTGTCTGGCTGACAAGACACTACCAGTGCTCTCCAAGTCCCTTTTCAGTGGCACAGAAGTTTTCACTCCTGCGCTCCTGGCCAGGCCCAGAACCAGAACCAGGCCTGTAAGTGATGGATGTCCCTCTGCTGGCCCCAATTCTCAGTGGCACAGCCAGGTACCAACAGCTGCAGCGCTCCCCTTCAGGGAGAGTCTCTGTATGCAACCGCCCAGGAACTGCTCTGAACGGCAAGAAGAAAGGGATGACCCTGTGTACACACAGCAGTTTTATCCTCCAGACAGTTTTAGCCCCTTCATTTTGTAATTCCTAAAGCACAGTTTTCTCCTTTCAGCTCTTGAAATTTTTTTTTCTTTCAGTGTGGCAGCAAATGATCAAATTTATTTTTTGAAGAGTCACAAAAACACACATCCCTGAAAATATGAGGAAAAAAAATGAAAAATACTTTTTCTGTAGTGTTTTGGCTCTGCCTGTAGGTTTAGCAAAGAGTGGATTGCAATTATAGTTTGAGCATCTATTCATTATATTGCAGGAAAAACATCAACATGTGTGCTGTATTTTTGACTTCTAAATGGCAGAGTAAATGCATGTCAAATTGAGATGTGATGTATAGTGTATGAAGGCATTTTGATCCATGCAGCAAAATGAAAAGTATGCAAATTATTAGCAGTTTATAAGGAATAAAGTTTTACTATACATAATTTTATGCGCTTGTACAGAGAATCCATAATCCCACTAAGGAACAGTAACTCTACCTATAATAAATGAGGGGGGGTTTAGAGTAAGAAAACTTTTTAGATTTGAGCCAAAAAATACCTAAAATATGGAGATTAAAAGTAGCATAGGAATACTCCAAATAGCCAAACAAAATTATCACATTTGTTCTTAATGACTGCAGTATTCAGCAGTCTTCATTTTCCAAGAAATACTTTGTTTTAAACTCTGTATTTTCTTTTGCCATGTTTCTCACTTAAAAGCCTGTATGAACTTGCCAGGCTTATTTTTAGTTTATATACAGGTTCTTACCATGGAGATATGTCCCTGACATGAAGGCATCCAGTATAGGAAATTACATGCAATGCCTTATTCTTCTGGTTTAATTAATGCTCTGACAACTTGGCAATAAGGCTACAGTGAAGAAAAGGTCTCTGTAGGGAACCTCAGGTTTTGAGCAATAGGAAAGCTGTCAAAATTTTACTATATATCTATAGTAACACATCGAACATCCAAAGATTTCTGGAAGGCATCTGTAGAAAAGAATTCAAAAGAAAAAAAGGTTAGCATAAATAATGTTTCTTAACCTACAAAAAATAAATAATGACTTTCTCAGCAGTCAGAGTTGGAACTGGGTAAGCAGCCCATGCTGACTTACTTGTTTCAAGCAAAAAGAAATTCCAGTTTTTAATGAGCAAGGACTGTTTGACACAAACAGGAAAAAGGATTAGCCCAGTCCCTGTTGAGACTGGTTCTCTTCTGTGATTTCAACAAGCTGAACGAGGACTAGATCTGTTCCACAGTGATCCATGTAACCATTCTAGATCTCTGTGTCCAAACACGTGTTCCCAGATGCCCCAAACTTTGCATCCTTCTCAGCTGAAAAGCACAACAGCAGCAGCTTGGCACAAAGGCAGGAAAAGGTGTCCTCTCTCTCTCTCCTCTGACTGGTTCAGTAGTTTGAGGAGCATCAAAGATGACATCCCCTAAGAGAATCCAACTGCCTCAAAGGCAGCCCATAGTCACAGACCCTGGATCATCAGCAACCTGTGGTGATCCATGTCTTACTGAGAGTATCATTTGATATTCATGATCTTTCTGTGCTCTTTCACCATCCTCACCTCCCCAGGAAGGGAAATTGAGAAGGAAACAGCAGCACCACCTGACCTCCTCCACTATCTCTGTATCTCTTCAGCTGTGAACATGCAAAGCAGTGCTGTCTCTCCTGATGGACGAGCTATTCTTTAGCTACCGATGGAAAACAGCTGTGCCTGGTCACACATCTAATTGCCTTCAACACCAAAAATTCATGAAGCTGTACCATCTGAAGAAAATATAAACCAGACATATATTTATGTAACATTCTGAAATCAGGACTTCTGACTTCTGTAGGATGAGAGCTAGCCCATATAGAGGAGTTTGAATTTTCAGTCTAATCCCCTGCTTCCCCATATTTTAGGAATGAGATTATTTATTTCTGCAAATACATCCCAAATGGATCAGAGGGATCAGCTTCAGTCTCTTCAGTGGATGGTGAACAGAGGCATTGCTGAGGATAAATTACTTTGCAGAAAGTAACTGTGACTATTTGCACAACCATCATATTTGCTTTTCCTATAATCAGCCAAAGAGACCCCTCCCACACTCCTGACATTAGAAAAGATTTTTGTAAAGGATTCTAAGCCATTGAAAAGCAACCCACTCAGGATACATGAACACATCTCTTTACTGATAGCTCCAGACATGTTCTATCTTGCTTGAAGTGAAGAGCAGCCCTGAAGAAGTTACTTAAGGTTCCTGCACATGCCCCAGCCCCAGGCTCAGTCAAGTGAAAGAGCCCGTGCTGACAGAGAAGAAGCTCCCCTCCCTGGGAGGCAGGAGCTACAGGTTTGTTTACATCACTGGAGAAATCGTGTACTTGTCTTTGGCTGTTCTTCTCATCTTCTCTGAAATCCCCAAATCTCAACATGACACTGTTCTCAGAAAGTTTGAGCAGACCTCCCAGTTATTTGCTGTTTCCTAATGATTTGCATCCTTAAGAAATAATCAAAAACAGCATAAAAATGTAAATGTGAGAAAATGGGATGGGTATTCATTCAGCCATGCAGCTGGAATTCAGGAACTGCTGTAATTGCACGCGAATAACATAATTTGCCTCCCTTGTAGATGTTTTTACTTATTCAGATCACGTCTTTCTTTTTCAGGGATGTTGCTGAAGTTCCTCTACCCTGCAAGACAAAACAACCACTCTCTGCTGTTGCCATCCCAAGCCTGAGATGTTGAGTTGCTCTAGGATGGCAACACCAGGGCTGGCATCCAGGGTGGCATTGCAGAGCAGGGCACTCACTTCCCCACACAAACTGCTGGCCCAGGAGGGAACTCTCAGTGCACTGGATGCAGTGGCAGAGAAAGAAAAAAACACAGCTGGAATTGTACTGATGGAAACAGGGTAGAGGGAGAAACAGCACCATCATAAATACAGTAAAAAAAGGGGAAATTATGCAAACAGTGAGAATATAATCAAGGCTTTTGCCAACAGAGTGGTAAACAACTTTGCTCTCCATCACCATCTCTCAGGTACACTCTTCTTTTGCTGGATTTTGTAGAAACATGCTCCCTCATCTGGCAAGGCTGTTTTAATGAGAGGTTACTTATACCACTCTTGGCTATTCTCTCTTCACAACTATTCTCTGACTTGGGATTTAGGAGGTGCCTATGTGAAAACCCTCATTACCTATGTGAGCACAAGAAGTGCTCAGCTGCTGAAGTACCAATGAATAGGCTCCAGGAAAGCCTGCAAGCAAAGCTCAATTTTCCAGCCCTCCCAGGCTTCTTTTATGCCTCTGAACTCAACTATCTGAAGAAGGTACATGAAATAATGTGCAGCACATATTTCCCTGAACAAAAACTGAATACAGAAAAGAAACTATTTGCATATTAGAAATCCTGTTCTGTAGAAAAATCTATGTGTCAGGAAAATGTAACATATGTGCTGAATGAATTTAGGCAAAGCTGCACCTTTGCTGTGCGCTGCTTAAGAAAAATCACATTTAATCCATCAGTCTGAGACTGACATGGGCTTTTCATCAGTATTTAATCAAAACTGAACAAATATGAAACATGAACACCAGTACAGCATTAATGGCTCAACACAGTGCACCAGGTTTTGGAAAAGGACCTTGCTGAAGCCAAATCCAAAGCCTCTCCAAATACCCAAACAGGTCCTGGCAGGCCAGAAGGCAGTATGTGGCAACAGGTTAGTTGAACAATGCACACCTGCACCACAGGGGGACAGACAGCCCACAGCAGCATCCCCTGTGGGATGTCAATCCCAGGAGCTCGCTGTGCTTCTGGTGCAGATCTCTCTAAAAACCATTTCAAAATCACAGAATTGCAGTGGGAGGGTACAGGAAGAAACAAAGAGGAATACAGAAGTCTGGTAGAGTTCTGGATACTTCAGAACATCAAAGCTGTCAAAAGGACAAGTTCGTCTCAAGAGGAAAGCCCAGCCTGTTTCCCTCCTGGAAAAAGAGCCCAGCTGCCTACCCAAACAGGAGGGTATTTTGTTTTAGTACTTTGCTGCCTGTTGGTGGCAACTCCCTTGGAAGAGCTGTACAGCAAATCCTTTTTGGCAACTGCAACACACCAGGAGAAACGATTTCTTACCAAATGTAGTTTGAACCAAATGAAAGAAGAGTTAGGGATATTTCTCCTGCTTTGGAAAAATGAGGTATTGGTCACTGGCAGAGGAGAAGGGGCTTTAAGTACTAAGTACAACACACTACAACATTTCAAATATTAAGTCTACTGGACAATGTACTTTGGACATCATGTTCCCACTCCAAGACTCCCTGCTTACAGTCAGACATTCACTTGTTCAACAGCATGGAAACACCTCCATCCAGGGGCTGCTTGACTGCCCAGTGTTGGTCCTACTTTCATATCATCCTTCTGAGCTCCTTGATATCAGACACCTGAGTGGATACTTGGCTGTTTAAATACATGGCTGACATATTGCTCATGTCCAATAACAAGCAGTATGGTATTTTTCTGTTTTTAGTTTTGCATCTGCCATTGAGCTATGGCTTTTTAAAGACATAAGTTTTCATGAAAACATGAATATGGTCATTATAAGGACTGTACTTCTGCAGTTTCAACTCTGCCGGCATACACAAACAATTCCTGTATTGTTTTCAGATTTTTTATTTAAATGTTTTTAATAAACATGCACAAAAATAAAGAATCAAAAAGTTATCCTTATCTGAGCGTTGTACAGTTCATTTGAATCAGCCTGTTCACAGCAAAAGATCTCAAATGAGGCTGAGATAAAAAACACAGGGTTTTGCTATTAATCTCCCATTCAATTTTCTAGTGGAGCCATTCCAATATCTACAAACACATAAAAATGTTGTATTATCTATGATTAGACTTGCTAAACAAGCTGTATCTTTATCCCAATGCATATTTACCAGCAATGATGAAGCTCTTTTGTAAGTTATGCCATTCTGTCACTGAGAAAACTGGAGAAGTTATTCACCTCTGAAAGGATTTACTTCTGGATGGAGAACATCTTCTGTTCCTCAACTTTCTGGACTGGGCAAATTTGTTAAAGAATCTGCAAAGGAGGGCCCCTCCAGAAAGCGAAACCCACACGGCCCCTCCCCCCAACCGGTTCGGGAAAAAATTCCTCGGAGAGAGGTGGAAAGAACCTGTTTATTTGACTGGCCCCGCACCCCCCAGCACACAAAATGAACAATACCCGATGACACCGCTCTGAGAAAGATGACAAAATCAGAAAGTCTCTCTCGGGGGTGGTTGCTCTGTTCTCAGTCCCTCCGGCGCTGGGCCAGCTGCTGCAGCCGACCCTTCGGTGTTCCCGGGTCCCGGTCCGGAGCAGGTTCGAGATGGTCACAGGAACAGGAGAGGAGAAACAGTCCAGGAAGCAATGTGGACTGTTTAGCTAAACTAGCTAATAAGCAGAGGCAGAAAGCAGAGCAGAAGCAAGAGCAGAAAAAGAGAGCAAGCAAAAGCAGCAAGCTGAAGCTGGAAGTGAAAAAACAGCCTTATGTACCGCTTGTCTCTGTGTCCCTGATAAGAGAAACCCAAACAAAACTTCCACTTCAGAGCCGGTCTTAAAGGCACAGAACAGATGAATGGGGATATACAAGCATCGTAACGTCACCCCAGGACAGCAGAACACACAGTACACCAACCTCCAGGCAGCCCTCGAGAACCTGCCATTTCTCACTGTTCCCTGCCATCTCTGCCAGTACAAGTGCAGAGGGAACACCCTAATCCTGAGATACTTAACTGGGTACATTTTGCCCACAGGTCACAGACATGTAATATCTCCTGTATTCCTGCTGGAAATCCTGTCCTTCACCCCATTCTCCTGACATTGCTGGATGTTCCAGTTGTCAGAAGAGAACATAGTGCCTGATGGGCCTTGTCAAAATGGTATTTAGTGGATACTGGAAAAATTTCACCAATGGCAAGAATGAATATGGTTTTACATGGTGTATAGAAGCATCAGAACTCATAAGGTA
The DNA here is from genome assembly GCF_047830755.1 of Zonotrichia albicollis. Taxonomy (NCBI): domain Eukaryota; kingdom Metazoa; phylum Chordata; class Aves; order Passeriformes; family Passerellidae; genus Zonotrichia; species Zonotrichia albicollis. Next base: position 13,782,279 of record NC_133822.1, read on the forward strand.
CTGAAATAAACAATGTATTTCTTTAGCTCACCCCAGAAGAGTCAATACCTTCAGGAATTGTTACAGTAGAAACAGCAGGTTCTGGAATAACCCAAGTAAAGCAAATCACTGTCCAAAGAAAATGAATCAACTCATTACATGTTGATGCAGCCTTGCAAGCCTTCTTAACAAATAAAATCTCCATGTTATGTGCATGAAAATGCAGCTGTTGATGAAGCCAGAGCTATTCAAGGGTACTAATCTCTCCACAACTGATGACAGCTGCATTTCTTTTTCCATTACTTTATCCTTGTAAGAACAAGTCCCACCTCCTGTTAATATTTGGTTCAGCCACTGGAAAAAAGCACTGTAAGTCTGTAATTTTTTTCAGTATTCTAATGCTTTGTGACTGAGGAATTACAAAAATAATTTGCTATTTTAAAATACATACTGCAGCACTAAGTTTAACTAATCAGAAAACCTTCAGCACCTATCTTGCTCTATATTGTTTGCACAGTTCTTAATCAAAACCACCTGTAGAAGAGGTAAAATCCTGGCCCAGAGGAGGCTAAAAGAGGCCTCATGCATGAAAATGGGGTCTCAGAACAGAATATTGCTAAGGTATCTAGTAAGAAACTCAGCAGTAATTTATAAACTCATTGACATGGCTATATAGAAATATTTCTAGTTTGTCAGAATAAATCCTACTATTCATCATCAGCCTAGTTATAGCCTACATCAATCATTTGCACTTCAGTCACCTTGTTCATTCACATACTCTGCTGATTCAGCTTTAAATTTTATTTCACTGATAGGAGTCTTTCACAAAGGTCAAAAAAGTGCCTTCAAAGTAAGGAGAGTGGTTCTGTCTAATGAATCCTCAGTTACTACTCCTTCTCTAGTTAACCTCATTTCAGTTGAATTAACTACATTACACAAAAATTAGTATCCTTTGGATTTACACTGAAAATAATCACCAATGCCCATAAGACTAATATATAGAAGAGATTAGACTGAAAAAATATCAGCAGCACCAAGTTTTCTCACTGCTTAATTTCTAAGACCTTTATTTTATGTCTAATTTGTGCTTCAAATTTGGAGCTGAAGAGCTTTGAGGGTCTGGTCTATTTGGTGGAAATGACTGGAATTACTGAAAATGAAATTTTGTGACTCAAGTTTTGTAGCACTTAACAAATCAGTATCTGTCCCATCATGTTTCATATATCAAATTCTAATCCAGATCACATAAACAAATCCCTATGATCTATTGCTACTGTTTTACATGGACTAGCTGACAAATGAATACCTCAAAACTTCTTTCCAGTACAAACTGCAGCCCTAGGCAGTCATACAGGCGATCCACAGAAGCCAAGCTCAGCCCAGCACTAGCTCTAAAATAGAAAGGCACTGTAAAGCCCAAAGTTCACTTTATGGACATTTTTATAAACAAAACCAAAAGCAGGCAGTAAACATTTTTGAAACAGGCTATGAATTCCCATCCAAGCACTTCAGTAAGTGTGACAAATGTTGCCACCTCATGGACAGGTGCAGGGCTGGATCCAGCTCAGCGGTAGGAAGGGAAACAGATCACGGAGATGAGTCATTGCTGCCCTTTCACGCTCCCCTGAGGGAGGAAGCCAGAGCTTGGCCAGAAGGATGCTTTTGTCACTTGGGTCTCAATCCAGAAGCATGGCTACGCATCCACAATTGGGGAAAAAAAGAAAGCAACAAAAAAGAAAACAAAAACTAAGAAAGAAAGAAAAAAAACCAAAACAATAAAGACTACATATACGTTCAGAGTATTTGACCATTTCTAATACAGGAGCAAGGGGGGAAGACTCATGATTTTTCCCTGAAAAAAGCCCATAATGTTCAAATTAGAACCTGGCATGGCCATGTCAAACTGTCAAAGGTGAGCACTCACCTTTGTGAGTTTTACGCGTGCAAAGTAAAACATCAAGAGTAACAGGCTGTGGGAGCTGGAGTTTTCAAGAGGACTACTGAAATCTTCAGATTCATGAAGACAATTACCTCCAACTGGACTAGGGGATTTTCATGCTCCATAAATTGTGTACCTTCTACGAGTAAGCTGCAATTGTAGTGTATCCATCATGTATTGTAACATAAAACTTTAGCTACTCACTATTCCACCACTTTTGGGGAATTGCTGCACAAAGACTCTATCACCTGTTGAATTTCTCCCTTCCTGATGAAAAGGCAGCTGTGCCATCCTCCTCTACAGGACAGAGGCTGTTACAAAAGCCATTATGTGGTGTGTATGTTAAAAGTAGGTTCATTCCACATGTCACTATAATTAACACTTCCTGTAACTGGGTGAGCATGAAAGGACTATAGAATTTTGAAGCAAAAGTAAAACATTTCAAGTTTGACATAGGGATAGAAGTTTTAAGAATCAATTATTTTTTTAAAACAGAGCTTCATAAAAATACATTCATTGTCAACATTTATGAATGGTCTGAAAAAGACAATACGGTGATTAACTGGGAGTTTCCTACCATCGTGATCTCCATATGACAGGGTAACAGTCTGCCTACATAATGCTGAAGAGAAAGAAGAATTTGTACCAGCTTGATTTTTAAATATGTTCTTATGTTTATTATACTTTGCTACTCCACTCTCCTAAAATGGTGGCCTCAGGAAAAGCTGCTTTGGCAGGCAATTGCAAAGATTCCTGTGGAGAGGAAGTGAAAAGACTGGGCATACAAACAACGGCTGCTGCCATGTTCAAAGCACTGGGGAGAGTTCATAGAGCAAAATGCAGTCCTAAGTAAATGGGTTTCAGGCAATTTCAGTGTTAAGATAACATCATTAAGACTAGAACAGATTGTGCTCAAACCCTGCTGTTTATAATTAACACATTGCTTCCAAATACTCCAGGGTCCCTGGTAAATAGTCCTCTGCTCAGATCCACCCAGACCAATCAGAGTATTTTCATCAGGTTCCATGCTGGGCCAGCACCTGTTTGGACAAATCCAAAAGAGCCAAAATACTCTTCTTTTTGGCCAGCTAAGTAGAGAGATGAACACAGCTTGCCTTAGTCATTGTCACAGTGTCCATATGGCTGTGAAGCTTGTTTTCACAAGAAATCGTACAAGTACTTTATTATGTCGAAGTTCACGGTCCTATAAACAAAAACACAGTATATTAGAGCAATCATCTTAACAGTGCTAAGACTTTAACCTGTGTGGAGACAGCACATGCAGGACATTCTGCACAATCAAAATCAAGCAATTCCCCAAAAGAAACGTAAGTGAAGATAAATGAATTTTTAATTTCTCTCATTATTTACAATACCCCTCTTCTGATTATTTCAACTTTGTAAAATTCTAGAAAAGAAATATAGCAACTTCCTAGTAAAGAAAAGAAGACTCTAACTTCAATAATGAAACAAAAAATACATTAATAAGATCATATTTTCGTATGGCAAACTTGATGTTCCAGTTGGTGATGCAAAGCAACAACCTTTTATCCTATTGAATGTTTTGTTCATCTCCTAAACCACCTGTTTTAGCATGTACTCCTTCATCTGTACTCATTTGGAGCCTGTGTTCTTTCAGTCTTGACAGTAGTTGACCCATGTTCATAGCTAAATTTGAAAAATCCAAGAATGCCAATCAATGGATAGAAGATTTTAATGTACACTTTTGTACTTTAATAGCAGGCAAAATGAAACAGCAGTAGAATAAAACATATAATTATTTTTTTTTGTCTCTAAACTCATTATTCTATACAATCTAACACTCAGACTTTAGGGTTTACTGTTTGAATAAATAATGCAAATTACTGCATAAAATGACAAGTATAAAATTAAAAGGGTTTTTTAAAAAAAAGTATTCAATGATGCAAAAATAGCTGCTAACAATACTAAGTGAGATTAGCTAGCTGAATTCTTATTTGTTGGATTACAATCATTTAACAGTCTCTGTTCATGCATCAGCCTGTAACCCACTTTTCAAAAAGTTTTTATAAGATCATTTTGAACAGAGAAAAAGTTTAGAAATCTCCAAGATACATAACAGGAAATACTCTGTTGGAGTCAGTGACACATTTAAAGACATTAACTGCCACTGTTAGACTTACACAACATTGTCACTGGAGTCAGTGACAAATTTAAAGGCATTAACTGCCACTGCTAGACTTAGACAACATTGTGTCACACAAAAACAAGTGCTTTAATTATAAGGCTTTCCACAGAAACAAGATCATACACACCAACAAATGCTGACCTTATCAACTAAATGAAACAGAATTGTCCTGTCATAACAACTGGGTTTATTACAGATTCTCTGAAAAGATCCATTATTTCAATAAACACTACGAGAGCCCTACTTCAGCTGCAGAAAATTTATGAACTTAGGTTTGAAATTCTTAAAAGAGAAATTATTTCTAACAAAGAAACATCTAACTTTGCCTTCAGCTAAATGTTTAACTACTATGTGGCAAAGCACAGAGATGTTTCCACAAAGACTGAGTATAAGTCAGAATAAGACTGAGAATAAGCCAGATGTGAGGTTCCATGATAAAAGAGACTGTGCACTTCAGCAGTTACCATGTTCAAAGCCACCAGGAAGAGACACAAGTGTTTTACTCTTTTCCAAAAACAGGTGGTTTTTTTTGGCTTTTTGTTTGTTTTTTTTTTTTTAGTGCAAACTTCACTTTTGCTTAAAAAACACAGAAAATGAAATGACAATCGGAACAGCTTGAATGGGGGTGGGGAGGGATCATCCTTTTCTGTCCCATTCTTTGCACACCTCAGCCTTCCATTAGGAAATATGCTGAAGTAAAAAGGCTGAGATGGTAACTAAAATCTGAAGATTTTAGTGACTAGTAAACTTATTTTAGTACTATTGCAATAACAGAGAAAGAAGAATCAGAAGATGGGCTGTATGGGCTGTTTACTTGATATGTATTTTGGCTGAGATTTCAAAGTAGTTCCTTCTCTGTGACAAATACAATCAAAACTATTGCACAGATAGAAAATGAAATTTCTTAAAGCACAGAGGGTCAGGCCTTCATCCTATAGAGCTAGTAGCCCCACCCAGGGAAGAGAGTAGCTCATTTCTAATGAGTTCATGAAACCTTGCCTTTTTACGGGTCATCCTCTTAAGAAGATTTAATAAATGCTGTGGTCGGAAAAGTGTATTTTAATAAAAATTGTAACAAAGGAACAAACAAGATTTAAAAAAAAGGGAGAAGCAGGAGAAAATGAGAACAGGCCAACTTTAAAATCTATCTATCTATCTATCTATCTATCTATCTATCTATCTATCTATCTATCTATCTAATTTAAATGGCCCTACCTAAGCAGCAAATAAAGACCTGCAAACTACTTTTGAAGAAAAAAGAACTGCTCTCTTCCTCATAACATGTAGGAAAAGTCAGTTTATATACATACATATATACACATACACACACATCAGACCTAAAGGAAAGCAAGCTAAAACACTACCATGCACTGAGGTTTGAAGTGAATGTCTCTGACAATCACTTTCTCCAGTAAGCATGAGCTGCATGGCACAAGTTTTGGTTTTCTGCCTGTCTATACCTTGCAGCAACTTTAACATAATCATTGAAACTTCTGAGGATGTCAAAGTTGCAAGGAAAGGGCTGTCAAAGTATCCCAATTCAAGGATAAATCCCAATGTATAACTGAACACACAGTGATCCATGCTGCTGAGCAGATGGTCTGCTGTGCTTGGTTCCAGGGGGAGCTTTTTCAGGGCATCACTCACCAAGTGGCTTTACTGCTGGGAATAGCAAACTGACATTGCAAAGCTGTGGAGGTCCTGGCACTGTGGTCCAGCCAGACCTGAGCCAGACAAAGTTTCATTCTGCAGCCTGTCCAACTGAAATAAGTGTATCTGTTGCATTTACTGACAAGGCTACTGGGCATTTAATAGCTCAGGAGAGTAACATGTGCACTGAGGTTATGGAATACACCCAAAGCCTCAGGTTCCTCCTTAGTTCCACATTACAGAGAAAAGCTGGCTGTGAGAACATTTCTCCCTTTTGACACATGTCATTTCTGGGCTCTGTTCTGGTTATAGACTGTTTATCCAAGACTTGCTAATAAGGTGGCAGCAACAGATAAAATAGGAGACATAGGCCTGATTGCTGCCTTTGTATTGCATGTATTTCTGTTTGCAAATTATTGCCATCTCTCCTGATGGATCTCAAACTGTTCTCAGACTTCACAACTGAAGGCTCTGGATAAACAAAAATGATGATGTACTTACATCCACTAACTGAATTAGCTTATATCAATAACAGATCACACAAGATAGTCTATGTGCAAGAAATTCTATAACCTATGTAGTTTTAATATCATATGCACAACACTGTTAAGAACCAAACATAATTTCAGATTCAAATACCATAATGTGCTTTTTGGTAATGAAATGGACTGACATTTCAGAGCAATATTTTCACATGAAGTCCCTGACCTTTACTAAGCACAAAGACAGTATGTTACTGCAACACATAGTGCCACTGTAACATAAATCATTTTCAAAACAGGAATGGACTATACTTACCTTGGGTACAACATTTCTCATAAATAACACGACTTATTCAGTCATTCTTAGAAAACATCCTGAGGTTTTCTATTCTGGTCTGCAAAGAGCTATAGACTGAGCAAATACCTGGTTTGAAGTCTCTTTCAAGTCAGCACATGTACCAGTAAATGAACTCTTAGCAGGCTCACCGGGCAATAGCTCTGATGAAGTCCAGAGACACAGTGCACTTGTATCGTGGTCCATCGAGCTGGTCATTCTGGCCAACCATGGATAACAGCTGCAGGGTCACAAGAGAGGTGATCTATGGACAAGAGACACAAGTAAGGTTAGTCATTTTTGTTAACATGAATAACAGTGGCCAATTTATTGTTTTGTTTGTTTTTTTGTTTTTTCCATTTGGCCTAATTCCCATTTTTCTCTGGAAAGTCACTCCCACTTGCTCATTGTTCACTTCCACATAGCTCTGCAGCTAGAAAACCCAGGAATCTACATACATCTTGCCATTACAATTCTGCACCAGCACTGATAGACAAAGGCTAAACCCTCCAGGCTTCATATCAAAAGTTATCCTGGAGTTTTGAACAGAGGAACAGGAATAATAGGCATGAACTGAGCATTTTCCAAATCTCTGCCTGACAATCAGGAAGGACCAGGGTTTTCTTTGCTTTATCCCTGAAGACCTCCTTTTGAACTCTTCCACTCAATGTTGGATATTCCTGTGCCAGATCATACTGCATTTTGAACAGATGGATGTTTCACTCCACTCCAGATAAAAAGGAATTTGAAGGTTGGAAAGAAAAGGCTGGAAGATTGTATGTTAAAAAGAGCAGGGCCTGAGTTGAGAGAAATTTGCCTACAAACACACATACAGTGTCTTGACAGAGCCACTGATTATTTTACCAAAATAGCAATGTACCAGTATACTTTTTCACTTTGTTCCTCCAGTGATGGCTGTGGCACCACTAAAGTGAAGTCATGGGGTATCACCACTGGAAACAGTCATCCCATTCTGACTCAGCTAGGAAGAGACACTGTAGTGATTCCATTGTCTCCCCATCTCCTCCCAGATATCATGGAAAGAAAGAAGTAAAAGCAGAAAAGAAGATTTTTCCTTGGCCTTTGCAATAGATACCACAGACAATTCAGGGCAATGAGGTTATATTCTGTGACAAAATGCTATCTTGGCTACAGTTTTCATTTTTAAAAACCCAGCCAACCATGACCTACTTCTGAGTAATGATAATAGGACAGTAAGGAATTCCTCAAGAATAATGTATTTCAGGAAAGAAAGTGTCAGTTCAAATGTTCAAGGAAGCACAATGCTATAAAAAGCATCAGCAAGTTGTAACAATAAAAAAAATACTCCTAACTCAGTAATAACCCCACTCTTTTGCTGGAAGTACACTTGGTTTTCAAATTTGTGACAGTGCTTGTAGGAGGCAGGAATAATATAATAGAAAAAAATTACATCTACCTATGGAGAATAGAAAAAATATGGTATCCAAGAATGAAGTCATTTTTTTAACAGCCTGCACTTAACTTTCTTTCATATGGCATGAGGCAACAATAGTTTGGATGCCAAAATTCTGAAAAGTCTTTGGAGTTTGTTTAAGGAATGCTGGTCTACACATAGTCACAAAGACAAATTCCATTTACTTAATTCAGATCTATAAATTACATGGTTTATCAAATTTTACCATTGACAAAATTAAAGAAAATTGAATTCAGTATATGGCAAATGGCTCAGATTCTAGAGCATTAAATACTTTGCACGTATCACTGGCTTGGGATAAACCTCAAACTTGTTAGGTTTTATACTCTTAAAATACTTATGAGAGTACATTTTTCTCCATTTTCCATTCAACAAAATCTACATCCATTATGGAGGAATCTGCTGTAACAATTGCACCCACGTGCATCAATACTGGCAAATCACTTCTGCACGGCACTTGCAGCTGCTCTCACATTCAGAAATCACCAGTGAAGGAATAGCAGGAGGGTCCCTTGAAGGTCCTTATGACCACAGAAAAAGTCTGCAGAGTCTGGAGATCCATCTCAGTTTTATGTGAGATGGAAAAGTCATCTTGCTGCTGCATTACAAATGCTCCAGCAATACTTCAACAAATTCTGCATTTTCTTTTCTAACTAGCACCAAATGCTCTGTGAGTAACACGAGGTCAGCAATGCAAAACTCCTTACTAAAGGCTGACTCAAGAAATCTGAACTAACAACCTGGACACTAAGTTTCATTAATGTTCTTGACTTAAGAAATTAAATCAAAGACTCAATATACAATATTACAAGATAAATAATGCTAATATACCATATTACAAGATAAATAAAGAGTAGTGTTACTCTTTATGATCAGTGGATGATCTTAGGAAACTGCAACCTTTTACTTATTTCTTTCACAACAGTTAATAAATGTCATCACAGGGAAGCAAGTGCAGAAACAGCAAGTCCTGACTCTGAGATCACTTAAAAAGACAGCTGTAGAGAAAACTACCATTTTCAATTCAGGCAGGCAAGAAACAGTTTTGTCTCCAAAGAGGCTCAGTGGAGGCAAAGGGAAAGAACATATATTTATGAGGGGTGAGTAGGGACCAGCTATCCTACAGACAGCCAAATGTTAGGAGCTAAAATACCTAACTTGTTAGACTTTCCATCAGAATTCAACATGCAGTAGTTACAGATGCCTGGGCTGTGTATGGAGAAAGGCAGAGATCTCCTAAGGACAAGTCCAAAAGCCTGCCTGCTGAGGGGGCAGCAGCTGGAGCTTTGCTTGCACAGCTTTTTCAGGGGATTCAGGGAGAATCAAAACCAGCAATGGAGCTCAAAAAGCAATGACTTCTAATTTTTCTTGCCTTATAATTGTATAAGTAGCAGGAGTGTTTTGTAGCTGTCAGCCACAGAAATGGACAAGACACCTATTTTGTGCAATAAATTGATAGAAAAGACTGGATTGTGGTAGATGTGGAATTATTAAGTTTCTCTAATATTCTGTGCTGAATCTAGACACAATAAATAAAAGATGACTGTCCTCACCAAACAGTTCAGAAGTCTTCAGGGACACAGAAGGTCCAAATCCCTTCTGACACAAGAGGCTTCAGCACCTCTGCTGAACATCTGACAAGTAAGTGGGGTGGGAGCAAAGGAAGGAAGAAGAAAAAGCTATGTGTGGTATTAAAACATCACCAGACCTAACTTGCACTCTTCTTCTGAAGCTGAACTATTTTGCATAAAATTGCAATCTCTCTGGGCCTACCCAGGGCATGCACCTGGAAAAGCAGGATACAGTGGAATGAACTGGGTTTAAGACAGTGTATTTGTAGCATAATTTTAAAATTCACCAATATTCATGTCTTGTCAGCACTTTAGTTCCAGGTATCACCTGTAACTTAAGCACTGAAAAACAATTACTACTTCAAAAGTTCAGGTACTACAAAACTTTGGAGTTAAATTAAGACACATCAAAAGTTTGAAACACAGATGGGAAAAATATGAATGCAGTGCCAAACTAATTGCACTTAGCCAAAAATACACCACTGCTTTTGAAATTTTTTTAAGGGTTTTTTTTCAAATATCATGGGTACAGTGGCTCCATTTCATTATCACAAAAGCTTGAGAAGAAACATCTGGCAAGAACAGACTAAAAACAAGCCAGAAAAACTGTGTGAGTGATAGAAGAAAGAATATTTATTGAGAATCTTCAGAACAAAAGAAATTATAGTTGGAAGAAAAAGTGTAGAGTTATTTGTAAAATTACTGAAATTGGTGATGATTTAATACTAGCAAAAATTAACAATTACATGAAATCTTCTACAGGAATAACAAGAGAATTTGAAAAAAAACCCCTTTCTGATCTGAAAGATGTAGAGAAACGGGTTTTACCAGCATGTTTAAAATAAGCGATGATGGAACTTGCTTTGAAATGTATTTGTGTGAGAAACCTGCTGCTGAAATCTTGGATCCAAGGTGAGTATAATCATAAAAGCCCAGCAGATAACTGTTCCCAGGAGGAAATGACCACTCAGATTGCTGCTGGAGATTCATTGGTCAAATATGGACATTGAAACCTCTGGAAAAAACAAGCAACCCACAAGTCATCCTTCAAGGCAGCTTTTTTCCTATCAGCCTGGACTAACATATGGGCCTTGCAGCATTCCCCAAGCAGACACAAAGCCTGGCTTTGTGAGCACATGGCTGTGTGGAAGTGAGAAGGATTCCAGAAGGAAGGGCTGTCTGCTGAGAAAGGCCGGGCTCTTCCCAAGGACACCACAAGAAGCCAGAAAATCTTCACTGAGGTGTGAAACATGAGCAGAATTAGAACCCATGACACAGGGAAACGCATGGTTAGCTAGGGTAAGCAATGACAGACTATCTAGGAAAGGGTCTGGACCAACAGTGGGACATTTCTCAAATCCACAGGATAAAACTAAACAGAAAATGATGCTGTTTGGGGTGGAGGGGAAGCTGCTTCCTGAGAGATGTGACTGAAATCTCATGAAGTGTACATTTTAAGCTGGACTGGAAAAATATTAACGAAAGGAGAAACAATTTCAAACTGGCAGAAGTATACTAAATGCTCTGTGTGGTTTTTTTCATCTCTACAGTTTATAATATTCAATTATCTTGCCCAAGATGTAAAATTAATTCTAACTCTTCAGTCTGGCTTACTGTCACACACAGATTCTGAATGTCAAACACGTCAAGAAATGAAGAACTTTCCGTATTCAGCTCTGTCAGACAATGGCACTACATTCTTTCACAGTCACATGAATGGTGCTTTGCAGCACCATCATCCCACAGCTCTCAAAGCCTGTGCACTTGATCAAAACCTACCCCTGCCAGCAGTCACATTCGGGCACATGGAAAAACCTCTGCTAGGGACATGGCACTTGGAACACCCAATACCATTTACAAAACACATTTCAGTCAGAATAACTGTGCAAAACCCTCCTGGAGTTAAATTCAATGACCCTAGTACAAATTATGTGAGCATAAAAAAACCTGCTCAAAATTATTTTAATGAAAATTATAGCCTGAGTGTGCTCAAATGTCAGCCTTATTTGAAAAGCTTGCACAGAAAGATAACCATAGAACATTACAACTATATATATTTAAGATAGTACTTGATAAAAATTGTTTTTATTAATAAAAATAAACCAACATTTGTTTGAATGCTTGTACAAAACAATCAGGTTTTGATACTGAATTACATTTTGTGCAAGGCTTTTAATGCATAAAACAAATAAAACAGGAGGGACACCCTTAAAGATTACTTGGAGCCTTCAAGCCTGCAGTTAAACATTTATTAGGACATGCTTCAGTTAGGTATTTTACCTTTATCTCAGCTTAAAGCAATCCAACTCTATTTTTAAACTACATTATGAACACAGTCAAAATGTTTCTGACATTAACAGAGGCACCAACAGACCCAGCCCCAGCCTCAGTGCTGCTCCACAGACAGTGTCCTGTGCCCTCCCTTTGGTGATACACACAGGGGGCTGTGCAGGAGGGGATGGGGCAAACACACTGACCCAGCCTGCTTTGCAGTTTCTTTTAGGAATGCTTGCATTTGATGTCTTTCTTTCTTCCAAATTAGTTTGGGGTTTTGTGTTGCTGTCACAGAAGTATTACCTCATTATTTTGTGTTGAGTCTCCAGGACCTTGATTTCATTTCATTCAAGGCAAATCTATGTAATTTACAGATTTAAACAAGTGACTCCATTTGCTTTTTCAAAGCTTCATCATATCAGCGATTTAGTCATTTGTTAAGACAGCCAAAACTTCCTTTACACAATCCAGAAGAAATGTTTATTTACCCTCAAGTACATGACCTTGAATTTCTTGCTGTTAAACCAACTCAGTTTGTATCGTACTCACCACCTAAAACTTTTCTTGTGTCTCTTCAGAACAGAAATGTTTATTAAGCCCAAGGCATATAACACTGAATTTTACTAGAAAATTCTTCTGGTTTTTATTCTATAGGTCATTGGAACCATTTTCATATGATATTTTCTCCATTGTACAACCACTGCTCACCACCTCTTCCTTATTCTACCAGATCTTACCTTTTGTATCCCATTTACACAGAATGATGCTTGACAAGAAACAGTGCCAATTTCATACACTTAATCAAGGGATAAACACATATTTTGCCTTTTTCCTTTACCCCTCCTCTTTCTGTAGCACTCCACACTCTTCTTTCAGACCACAGAACACCTTTCTGCATAGTAGCAGCTGCCTTCTCTCTAGACCATTCTCCAGCAATTGGCCTCCCTTGTGGCTTTCCCTTCAATCTCAAGAGAAGCAAATGTATTTTTCTGTTTTGAAAAGACACTTCCTACCCTTGCTCTATTCATATTTTGGAATACTTTCTCTTTAATTAGTAGTATGTCTTCTAGGGTTTGTTTAGTGACTCTGACTAGCTGCAAATCTTGACTCATCAGTACAGCTTCCTTTCAACTCTTCTCTGTACTTTCCCATTATCTCTACACCTCACATATTATCTTTCCAAAACTGCTATTTAAAGAAACAGAAATAAAACATACAATATTTTTTTCTAAAAATACCATCAATTTTCTAAAATGGGGACACTGAATCAAGATTCAGGAATTATTCCAGCAAACCAAAAAGCCAATTTAAAAAAGTAAACAAGAAATCTAGAAGGAAGTATTCTTCATCCAAAATTGTAGTTAATCTATAACACATTTTGCCTCTGCAAAGTCAGTACAGAGGTAGAGAGTTTGGAGGAGTTTAGAAAGCCACTGAGACACATTCATGGAAGCAAATTAAACCATAGGCTGCTGAATGCAAATATCACCTCTGTGGCAGGCATTTAAGCCACAGGTAATAACAAGTTGTAATATACACAGACTATGCTCATCCTCTGCTTTCTAGTCTTAAATTTTCCCTGCTCAATTGATATTACTTAGAAGTAGTCAGACAGTTTTACAGTCTAAGAAGTAAAACAGTGGGTAAGCCCATTTTGGGTCTGACTTAATGTGCCTGCTGTGATGCATTCATCAAAGATAAAGTGTATCATCTGCATCTTCTACATCCTACCACTCTTTAACCTTCTCTTGGGCCTCTGCAAGGGCTCTCTCACTATTAGTTACTGTATTCTCCCCATACTCTGCAGTCTTTGTGAAAACAAAAACCCCCACTTGATGAAAATCCAGCTTCCCCCGCCATCTCCTGAAAACCTTCCCAATATCTCAAAAGCATTTGCACAGATTAGCCTTGCCCACTCATTGTTACAGTAACATCACTTTTTAAAAGCAGTTCAATAATTTATTCATTTGGGACCGAATATTAGAGGAATCTTTCAATGTGTTAATGAATTTGCTTTCTCTTCATTAATTTAATTCAATATAGAAATTAAGGAAAAGCTCCTTTTTTTTTTCTCTCAGCACATTTACTTTAGCATTAATCAATTTGCCTAATAAGAAGGAAAATAAAAGGCAGTTCACAACACTCTTTGCTTCGCTCCGCTCATCAACTTTAAAAAGAAGTATAAAAACTCTACAGAGTGATGCATGGATAAATCAGTATTTCTGAGTCAGTTCCCTCACTTTGAGGATCAATTAAAGTACTTCACAAAGGCATGAAAGGCATGCTGGAAATTTGCTTAATGTGGTATTTTCTGAAAGGACCAAACTATTTTCTGTACCTGAGGATTATTTGGGAATATTTTCCGAAATTTGTTAAGATCCTTGGAAGTGATGACAGGAGTTAATTTTGATACTCAAACCCAAGATCTGAATGCATCTGCAATCTGTTGAAGATGTGTACACCTAATTTACTCCATTACAACCAGGAAACACAACTCCTAAGTAAAAGGACTATAGATACAATTTGGAGACAGCTAATTCAAAAGTACTCCCCTTTCTAGTTCATACTTCCAAAATCTGAGAAACCAAAGATGGTAACAGATGGTCAAAGGAACACTTGGGGAATGATGGGAATGATGTTTACAGTTAATTTGATTACTTAAGTGAGGTAGCCTCACAAAGTGGACACCAGACAAAGGCTGGCTATTTTTCAAGGCACAGGCAATAGCCAACAGAAGTATCCCTCTGCCATATCTTCATTTTTGCATCAGAAGTCTCAGTTCCAGGCAGGCTTTTTTAAAAGATCAGGAAAGCAACATAAAGGCTGTTTTCCAGAAGAAAATCTTGGTGCCACTGACCATACAATTTTAATTCCCCAAATGTAGAAAATTTTGCCTGCCCTCCTCCTTCATTTATTGCATCTGTCCCACAATGGCCACATTTCTAGATACTGCAAGTCAAGTTCTATTAAGACCAGGAAAGCAGTAATGTTAGAAATACTACCCAGTACCTGTGATACTGATAGGATTTGATATATTTACAGAAGGCTCCTAAATTTTTAATGCTATTTCAGTAAATTATAGAACTGTGCACACAGCTACCAGCCTTTTACTGCTATATGAAGAAGTTGTCTTTGTAAATAAAGTTTTGCATTAAAAAATAATTCAAGCAATTAGGATTTTAAACCCGTCCTGAAGATAAAAATCAGTCTTTTGTATTTGGCAAGAGCAGAAATAATGAAATTAAAAGAGATTGCTCAGAATAAGACATATGGGAGTATCTCTTAAGTCTAAACTATGTTGCCTTCTCCAAGAAAAAAAGACATTCAATGTGTCTTAACTACAGTATATTTTTGGATTATTCTGATAATTAAGTGTTTAAAGAGTATTGATCCAAATATTATACAAAGAAACAGGATATTAAGAATTCTTTAATTAAAATAACCACTCCAGGAATATTTGACCCAAATACTTCTGAAATACAGATCTCAGGCATTTCAACCACAAGAATAGAAAAATGGTAAAACACATTGTAGTCCCAAATGGGAGCCTGTTCTGAAAAATAACAATTTAAAAATACATTGATTTTAAATCTTGAGATTGTGAAAACAGATCTTTAGAGACACTGCACAGTAGCATGCTGCTTCTCAACTACTCACAAGATGCACTGCAGAAGACTGCAATCAACTCCACATTTATATTCACTGTGACTAGATAAACTGCAAATTTTAGTGGTTCTGTAACAGGAAAAATAGTAGCAAAAACAAAAAATAGAAACAACTTGTATCAATTGCTTAAGAGTGTAAGCACAACATATTGGTACAAAACAAAGATTCTCCCTGGCCCAATCTGCTGCCTCTTGGAAGTACCAGCAAAGGATACTCAGGGTAATGTGTAATAAAATTGTAAGGAAGAAAAATTTCCTGATACACTGGGTCCTATAACTTTAGAGACTTCAGTAATTAGGTATAAAACTGTTCACACTTAGGGACCTGACCTGTTAAAACGTGAAATTTCCTGCTACTCTTGTATTGTCAAACTGGAGCTAAGAAGATTGCTGATTTGTAACATTAATGCACCCATCAACACATTGAGGAGAAATTTATTATAAGGCTGCATGTCAAGAGATTAGAAATAACAAAACTGCCTAGCTCTCAGCAATATATGGCAGTGAGTCATATTAGGTTTTATGCCATCCAACAGAGGAAAAGAAAAAATTCCAAACACCTGATTTACTTTTATAAAAAACAGTAATTAGAATTTTATTTGGTAAGGGATGTCAGAGCCTAGATGAACCAAGAGTTACAAAGTTCTGGTACAACAGCAACCGAGAGGAACACTTCCACTTCTGTTTGTAACACTTCCCTAACAAAATCAGGACATTTAAGTTTAACACATTCCTGTACTTTTGCTTACAGGTACCCTTAAGGAGAACGGACTAGGCACCGAGGATGAACGTAAGTTTTAGTTCCAGGCTGGCCAAGTGTCACCATGCAGCACAAGGGAAGAGAGGACTCCTGAAAGTCACTCTGTGCTGGTAGGAAATGGATATAACTGGAATCTTCCCTCTCTAAGCTTGCCAGGAAACCAAAGAGCCTCATGGAGAATATTCTACTCTTAATCAGTATATCTAAAGCATTTGGTTGCCACCAGAAGGAAGAGAAAGGCCAGGATGAAGACTGTCACTCAAGAAGCCCTCCAGATGCCTGAAAACAAACAAAACAAGCCCTATTGTAACAGCAGATAGTGATGGCTGTAATCTACAGAGAGAAGTGTTGTTTTCATAAAAGAAATGTACAAGTTTAGATGTGCTACAATAGAGGCTATAAATTCATAACATCCATTTCTAGAGAAAGCAAAGCTTTCAGCCAACCATGAATTGAAAAGTCATAAAATATTAAAAATCTAGGTTCAATGACCCATTAAATAGGTTGGATGCAACTTCAAAAGATATTTATATCCTTTTATCCCTTGCTCAGATAACATACAAAGTGGTCAAAACTACCAGTTTTCCAGCTCTTATTCAGTTATACTTGGTTTTATCAGATAAAGAGCATGAAATATCATCTGTCAGCATGAAATATCATCTGTCAGCAATTAACTGTAAATCAAAAAACCGTGTTCTTCTAACACAACACTAGTTTTTTATGCAGTTTCTGTCACCCTTTAATGCAACTGTGAAATTCTGCTAGTTATGCCATGTAGCACTTAGCTTTTCTAACCTGGAAAAAAACCAGTTTTTGACACTCCTGTCTGGCATGTGCTGGGTAAAAAGCCAACCGAGGCAACCAATGAACTAGTGAACCAGTGTGCTGCCACCGCCATCAACAAGGCTGGCCAATGGGTTAGACAAAGGATATGTGGGAAGGGAACAGCTGCTAAAAGAAAACATTTCTTTGTAACAGAATGAAGTCAATTAATATTTCTCCCACCGTTATAGCAATCAAGGATAATTCTGTCTATTTAGATAGACAGAAACATTCAAAGACACAACCACTCCTAAGAGTCCTAAAAGCATCTTGCTATATACACAATGTGTTAAAATTTGTGTAGTTAGCAAACATTGACTATACTGCTCCTACACAACTGCAAATCATTTATGGAGTGGAGTGTAAAATAGTGACATGCTGCACAAGGCAATTTCCATGACATTCAGGAGTGGAGTGGGGAAGGTATGTGATGACAAGCACCTACATGGCTGGTGGGTACAGTAACTTCTGGGGCAGAAAACAATACAAGGAGTTCAGCAGGGACTTCCCAGAATCAGGGAAACCCAAGAGAGAGCAGAGAGATCCAGCAGGAGCTGGCAGCTTTTGTGAGGGAGGCTGACATGGGGAGGGTGATGCCAGAGCACCAGAGGGAGATTTGAAGAGTTTTAGGGATCACAAGTGACCAGGAGCACAGTGAAAAGGGCGGGCACACAGGAGAGACAGGATGTGGCAGGGCAGTTCGTACAGCATTCCCTGTAGGCAGATGTGTAGGAGAGTGCAGCCACCTTCCTGGCTGCTGTGTCTCAGTGGGGACCTTTTCACTCCCTACAACCACCAGAAAGGAGTGTGAAGCCATGTGGGGATTGACCTCTTCTCCCAGGCAACCAGGGAGAGGACAAGAGGAAATGGCCTCACATTGCACCAGGGGGGGAGGTTCAGGTTGGACATCAAGAATAATTTCTGCACTGAAAAGGCAGTCAGCCATTGGCACAGGCTGGCCAGGGAGGTGTTTGAGTCACCAGCCCTGGAAGTGTTCAAGAAATGCCTGGACATGGCACTTAGTGCTACGGTTTAGTTGTCATGGTGGTGTTCAGTCAAGCTTGGACTTAACGAGCTTGGAGGTCTTTTCCAAGTTTAATGAATCTGTGATTTGAAAAGCATAAAAGAACCTCCACAAGGTATCCCATGTAAGTTTCAGTGGAATACAGGATAGTCAAGGAACAACTGCTCCCATGACTAATGAACTCATTTCTTTTTGGAGTTGATAGTTGTGATGGCCACTCTATTTTGTGAATAACCACTGTGTCAAGACTTCTCAATAATACTCAGGAATTATAAATCTGAACTTTTTGAATATTAAAATTAAATCACTTTAAAATGGCTTAATCCCTCAAAAATACTACACTGATCACCAAACTGAAAAATCCATACAAGAGATCAACAGAAAGGTGTGAAAAAACAGGACAGAATCAAGCAAGCAATGAAGTCTTTTGATCTCAACAGATTAAAAAGTCACCTCATACTAAAATGCCTACTGTAGTGAGAAAATACAGGAGAAAAACAAAACTGAACAAAGAGAAGCAGTTATGATTGGCAAAGACACTATTAGGGTCTGATGAAAAGCTACCTGTCATTCCAATCAACTGTTCTATCCAAACATTTTCCCACCTCTTGGAAGCCTTGCACATAAGCTCTACATAACAGGCAAGTAGCTCCCATGGTTATCTTCTGGAGTCTCTTCAGAAAGCAGAGACAGAGTATTGCTCAAGGATATTTTAAAATGCCCATTGCAG
Organism: Zonotrichia albicollis; assembly: GCF_047830755.1. Taxonomy (NCBI): domain Eukaryota; kingdom Metazoa; phylum Chordata; class Aves; order Passeriformes; family Passerellidae; genus Zonotrichia; species Zonotrichia albicollis. The sequence continues at coordinate 13,801,132 of NC_133822.1, forward strand.
AATCTGCATTGCAGTCAGTAAATATTAAAAAAACACCCTATCAAAGAACCAGTTGGTCAGGAAGTGGTGCTATCTGCTACTCCTCAGTAAGAGAAGCACAAGCAGCAGAGACCAAAATATTATGCAGGGTATGCTCTGGTTCTAACACTTACCCTGGGCACCTGCCCCTCTGCCACTGAAGGCCCAAACCCACTTTTTATGAAGTTCTCAGCACATTTTGTCTAAGGTGACACAGCAGCACAGGCAAGGTGTCACTGTCAGGAGCTGGTTATTGGGTCAGGACATACAGACCATTCCTCTGAGCTGCTGGGCAGTCTGCATCTGCCTGATGGCTGAGTTCAATTTTACAACCAGATCTTGCACATCTTGTTCTGCAGAAGCACTATATACTGTTAAGAGCTCACTAATTTTATCTGGAAAGTGCACCAAAACTTGGTCATCTCAAGAAAATTTTAAGACACAATTCTGCACTTAAAAATACAGAAAAGAAAAAGGTTCCATACAAAGACTTTTCTGACTCTAAAACTGTTCTCATTTATTTTATAACAGAGAAATTGTGCAATATAAATGTTACCATGGTAACAACTCACTTTATTGAACAAGAGAGAAAATAATTATCCCAAACCTGCATATCATGCAAGCACATGCAGTAGATTTAGTGCTGCCCTTTTTTCCCCTTGCTATTTTTCTTCTGGCAAAGAGAAACAGATTTTAAATTTATACCTTATAGCAAGCCAGGCATCATTTTGCCTGTCCCTCCCACTTCTTTGTATATTTTACACCTCTTGAGTGCATGATGTGAAGGACCCACTTACTTAGGAAAAGAAAAAGGGATTAATGAATCAGAAATGCTCTTCCCCCTCCTGAGTGTAGTACAGAAGACTCCTATGTAAATGCTTCACGCATTTAAAAAAAATGAAGCCCTAAGGCAAGCACAGCACATGCTTAGTATTCACTCAGTATACTTAAACAGGAACCCTTAGTTTATAGAAAACCAAAACTTATTCATCTCCAAACATAAATTAAACCTGATTTTACTCTCTGTCTAAATATTTCTTGTGATATTGCATTTGTAAACATATATTTATATTTTATATACAAGGGACAGCAATATTTTCTGAAGAACTGCATGGATTTAGCCATACAAATCCAATTAATCTCAATAGAACTTGTATGGCTAAATCCCTGTGCTGAGCTTTGACATTTTAGAAGCAGTGGGGGAGGTTTTTCAAGGAGTGAATATGTATTATACAAAACTTAGTTTTTCTCAGAAATAAAATACCATGTAGATACTTAAAAATATCAACAAACATTTATGGGATTCTGTTAAGAAAATCATATTCTCAGGAAAGCAGGCAAGGATTCCCACAAAACTCTTATTTTACAAAAAATAACAGTATTATCCTGCAGCCTATGAGATAAAACTAATCACACGTACATATTAGTTGGATAAATTATTCTTATTTTACCTCCAGTTTTGATCTTTTTATTTCATTTGCAGTGCATCTGCCTGTCTCATATGAAATTTTAAAGAATGAATTTAATCTAATGTTCACAGTTGGAGGATGCGTTTGGGATGCATAAAATTCACGTTTTTAAAAGATCACTTTAAAGAAGTGACTTAGAAGTGCTGTTTAGAAAGACGATGTTGTCACCACCTTCCTCAGTTGTTTCGTTTTTTTTTGGTTTATTTACAGTCCTAAACAACTTAGAGAGTTCAAGTGTAGAAACAAAACTACACTCGACCAATTTCAGCAATGAAGAGTACAGCTAATTTTGGCTATCTCTTAGAAGATATTTTCAGGTACTAGAAAATATTGTACATATTAATGCACACACACAATATATGCTGTGCAAAATCTAAAGTCACTAAGCTGTCTTCTTCATGGAACTGGAACTCTCCAAATCATCCAAAAATAACTTATCTTGGCAGAGAATTCTTTCTGAAACATAGGCTTCAATGGCATGTCCTTCATAAACACACACACCTATTCTACTGAGTATATTTAATACCTCCCTATGAAGCTCTAACATAAAAACCCTAATATATAAAAATATATTCATATAATTACTGGAATTGAACTGGTAAAACCTAGAAGGCTGCTCTTAGGTGCCTTCTCCCTTCCCCTAAAGCCCTTAACAATCAGTACCAAGATTTCAGTTCCTAAACCAAATACTACTGGAGATGTATGTCTCCCATACAGCAGTTGAACAGTTAAATCCCAAGAGTCTTACAACAGCAGAAGTGATATAAATAATGTCTCCTTTCACAATAATTTAGATTTTGCACTTGCCAGTAGTTTTTGTATGGAAAACCTTTCTTTTTCCAGTTCGAGTATAAATCACACAGATGCAGTGGAGAAATTTTTTGTTTTTTGTTAAAGAAGAAAAAGTGACCAAATTTTGGAATTAGCTGGACATATAAAGTATTAAACAAGCCACTTAATGATTAGGACAAATTCTGCCAATATAAGCCATCGTGCTGCTGATTATTCTTCCTGTACATGAAGTGCCAGTTCACACATGTTAGTTGAAATGTTTTATTTAAAGCTTGTTGTATTTCAAATGAATAATGATAATTGCAGTACTGTATCCTGAAATCACAATTTTTGCCTAAAATGCATGATAATAAGTTACTACTTCATTAAAAACTAAAGCTTTTAAAAACAGAAACATGGCTAAATGCTTCTGCTAAACATTGCTAAAGCAACATTTTTCTGTAATGGTGTGTTCTGAAAGCCTTATGACTGGACTTGTTTCAAGTTCTCAAAAGCAACAGCAAGTTACAAAGAAATATACATTATCGAGACAGTACCTGACATAAGACCCTCTCTGGCCAGAAGCCCTCCTCAGAGCCTTCCATGAATCTTGTTTTATTAAAAAACTGTGTATTTTGGTGTACAAAAGTTCAGTATTGTATAACTGTTTAGCTTAATTAAACATACGTGATAAAATCTTTAATCTTTAATATATTAAAATATGAAATTTTTTGTGATAAAGACTTCTATTCATAAGCCTTTCCCCATGCAAAAATCTCAAACATCCTCTGTTCATGTCCCTTACAACCTCAGCTTCTCCCTGTCCCTCACAACCCAGAATCACAGCATGGTTGAGGTGGCAGGGATCTCTGGAGGCCATCTGGTCCAACCTCCTGCTCAACAGGGCCATCTCAACCAGGCTGCCCAGAACCGTGTCCAGAGAGCTTTTGAGCATCTCTGAGGATGGAGATTTCACCACCATTCTGGGCAACCTGTGCCAGCACTCAAGTCACCCTCACAGTAAGAAGCATTTCCTGACGCTCCTCCTGTGTTTCAGTTTGTGCCCATTGCCTTGGAGTGGAGCAGCAGCACCTGGCTGTGGCTCATTATGTCCCCTTATCCTCTACATGCCTCCTGCTCCCCCCTTCTCAGCCTAAGATGCTCCACACCCTGTGCCTGGATCATCACTTTCAAACATATTGAGCACCTGGGTGGGGCAGCCTTAACAGAGCTCCTCAATTACTACTGCTGCATCTTCCGGCTCCAGAAAAAACAAGGTTTGGATGTGGAGAAATGTGTAACTCAGAAACCAAACACTGACATGTTTATCCTTATGGCAGGTTGGTTTCTTGGTAGGAATTTTTTTTTGTTTGTTTCTTGGAATGTAACCCAAATCCCTCTCTAAAAGAAATTAGAAAATCGAAACAATCATGAAATCCCCATGCAGCCTCCTTTGACCAAACCATCTTGGTGCTCTTTAATAACAGTAGCTCATTGAAGAAATCATGGATGAAATACAGTCAGTAGCCATAAATGCGTTCACCTCCTTCCCAAATAAACTGTTAAACATTAATTCAGAAACACAACTTCCATTCAGTTGGCTAACAGAATGATAGCCTACTGTAAGAATTTTCAGAGGTTATTTTCCATCATCATTATCCAGGCTTGGGGTTCAACTTTCAGTTTCTTATGCTTATTTTCTTCCCAGTGACAAGACTCTTGAACTCCTGCCTGAGTGCAAGCCACAAAAAAACTGTGTCCCCCTGTTCTTAGGCTGGCTCATCACCAGCCAGAGCCTGAGTTACAGTTCCCAGTGGCAGAATGCAGCCTATTCAAAACAGCATGATTAATTTAGCTAAAAAGAAAACCACAAGCAGAGAGAAATGGATTAAATAACAACAAAACCCTACATACATATGGTCTTATCTGAGACTTGCCTTGTTAACATTCCCCTTTTTTCAGCCAGAGAGTGAAGCACTTGCTGGTGCTGCCCGAGTGCAACTGTTGCCTCTGACACTATAACCTGAATCCTTCCCCCTCTCCAACACAACCCAAGGCTGAATTCAGGTATTGTTCCTCCTGTTACAAAGCAACTGAAAGAAAGCCACTGCCAGGTTCCCAGAAAGCTGAGGAAAAGCTTAACTGCATTTAACCCTTTGGGCTCCCTGGAACCAGCCACACAAATCCTTTGGCGCCAGGGACCCACACAGAACCCACAGCTCCTGTGTTCTTTGTGGCCATTAAAAGCTGCACTTGAGAATGCCACAGGCAAAAAAGCAGGGAAATGGTGCTACAAAAGCAAAGAGTTTCATTTTTTTCAGTGTGATCAGGTGTTACATTCTCCTGTAAAGATCTAATGGGAAGACTAGAAATGTAAAAATTATATTAACAACTATTCACTTTCTATTTTTATCCTTCAGCAAATAAATGTATTCAACTTCACAAATTTGTTCTGTGGGTTCTCTGTAAGTGTTGAATCCAATAAGCTAATGAACTGATGAGAAGACTGCTGTGCCCAAAAATACACTGTCAATTCATTTATATGACAATTGTTCACAATAAATGCATACTGCTATGTTTCTTTAGCTCTGAATGGGAAGTAAAGGTATCAGTATATATGTAATGTTTGTGGATGTCCAATGTACCACAGCTGCAACTTGATACTTAGAGGCAAGAAAAAACTAGAACAACAAGAGAAAAATATCTCAAATGCTGATGAAAGTGTCTGACAAATATTATTTAACCAAGGAAGAAAAAGACTGATGACTTACACTGGGTCCACTAAATATCTGACATAATCAAAGATTCCAGTGACACATATAAGTCAGCTACTCAGTAAAGAAGCAGTCCAGACATCAAGATTTATCATAGCTGCTTTTTTATCCAAAGTATTTAGTCTGACACATTAAATTCAACAAAAAATTAGAGAATTTCAGAAAATATGTCCTTTTTCAGCACAGATGGATACTCAAAGGTTTCCTTGCCTTCTACATTTTAAGGCTAAGTTTTATATATATATATATATATATATATATATACACACACATACACACACACGCATATATAATTTATCAACTGTTGTCACTTGATATTACATCCTCTCTCCTTGAACTTCTACAGTAGATTATTACAAAATAACTAAGACAATACTTGCACATCTTTTCAAATTGGAAAAAGTCATTTTACAAATGTCTCCATTTATAAGCAGTGAGCAACCTGAAGATGCCTGTCCCGTGTCAGTGACTGCAGCTACAAAGCACCCCCAGATTAAGGATGTGTCTTGCAGGTGTGCACATGGTCATGCGAGAGGAGGGCAAGTTCCAATACTGATCCAGAACAGCCTTCATTTGTTCTAACATCATGACAAAACAAATAAACATAAAACAAACAACAAAACTCCCAACATCAACAACAAAAAATCCTCCAAAATTTAAAAAAAGGGCAAAATTTCATGCCCATTTCAAATTCCTGCCTGTTCCTTTTAGAACATATTAGGATTTAACATCAAAACGAACAGCTTTTCTCTTACTACCTCACCTAATCCAGTTAAAAGTATTATGAAGATGACAGTGATTGACAGTTACATGATGACACACTTGTCACACATCACATCTGCCAATTCTTACTTTTCTCCTCATTCATGCAGGTTGGGGTTTTTTTTCTCCAAAAGAATATAGTATTTATTAGGTCAACATTTCCTAATTCACCATGCATGAAAAATTACTTAACTAGCTTTTTAACATTTGGTTGTAAAATAAGAGTTAATAATATTTAAACAAATTAAACTGCTCTTTGTCAGTACTTGTATTCATATGAAAATGACCTTAAGCAAACCTATCATCTGATGCAATAGATAGTCTATATGGATTGCACTTTTATAGGTAACACAGATAAGAGTATTGTTCTGCTCATGAGGCAGAGGGAGTTAAATCATAAAATATTCAGTTTTAATTAAGATTATTGTATCAAAGGCAAGGCTTAATGCAGAATTGAAGTAAGGATCAAGGTTAATGCCTATTCTAAAGCAAATTTACATAAATTATGTTTCAGTAGTACACCATGAGTCTTATTTTGTTAATTTATACCATGTGAGACCATCAAAATTAAAGACAGAAAATATCTATTAAGTCATCTTCACTCTCCTCCCACCAATACAAAATTCTTTCCCCTTCTTTTAAGTTTATATCTGAATGCTTTGTCTACTGTCATTTGCAATAGCTCAAGCAGTGGGGCATTGCACTAAAACTTCAGGGGAGACTATCACACACTTTACCATCTCCAAAAGAAGGGGTTTTTATAGCATTCAAAGCTAAAAAAGCTCATCTTATTTCATTACTCCTACTTAGACCTTTTTTGAACTCTTCTAAATGAATCCTTCCTTGGCACTTCAAGACTATAAATACCTTCAGACATTTTCATCATCCCCTGGTAGTTATTTAGCCAAATTAGTGTAGGGATCATCTCTCTTCATCTGAACATCACCAAGCACACAGATAGCTATAAGTAATAATTACATGTGTTCATTTCCTTTAATCTTTCTTCACAAGTCATTCCCTTCTAGCTTTTAATTTTTGCCAGTCTTCATGCCTACATCTTCTTTTAAGTGCTAGTGCTTTGCAATTATTTTCTTTCTCTGAACAGTTTTATTCCAGGTCATATCCACTTATGCATGCCAGCTTGCATTTACCACTTTATATTGACTTTTTACTGATGTGTGTAGGTTTTTCTGTTTGTTTTTTTTTGTTTGTTTGTTTTAATAAAACATCAGACTCAAATTTCTTCTCTGTTCATGCCTAGTTATCACAGAAAAAAAAATGAAATTACCTGCACAAGCATTTCTGCTATTAAAATACAACATAAGTGCCTAATAAATTGTTTACATTACTCATTTTTATGTTTGGGTCTTTATCCAGGTTTCAGGCACCATCTATTTTGGGCAATCAGTCTGAAATACCTTTGAGTTTTGGAGTACAGTTCATTAACCTTTTTTCTTCACATTTGTCTTTTTCAGTATCTGCATAAATACTTTCAGTCACAAGAAAATGACACGAGGACTTCAAGAATTACTTTTTATCTCCTGTCCCACTGATGACTCTCCATCCTGTTTGCTATCTTTCTTCCTCATCACTCTAACACACCGAGCTATCCCCTGTGCCCCAGCACAATGTAAAGTTACAAAAACTTCACCTGAGCCAGATGGAGACCACAAACTGCACTGGAGTCTGGTTCACTCTAGGGAATTCCAGATGCTGAGTAGAATTAAAATTTGGGCTATTTTTGAAATGGGAGAGGAGAAGAAGATATTGGTCTGAATGTTTATCTAACAATGGATAAAAGTAGGTTTTTTTACTGCTATGGAGATTCTGCCATGTCAAATCTCCACCTGTACCTTTTCATTTCTCCCAGTCATCATGAGATGCTCTGGTTCTGGTGACAACTGCATGGAAAACATGTTAAATCAACTGGTCAAACAGCATTCCACAGGCTAGCCCCACAAAATGCCTACTACAAGGTTAAAACCAGCGAGGTGTCAATGATTTGTCTAGGAGGGAAGGGAAAAGGCAGGCTCAGCAGACCAGCCCCCTGCACAACAGCTCCAGCCACCATGTGCTCCCTGCTAGCTATCCTTCCCTCTTCTACTTCTACTGGAAGCCCATCACATTTTGTGACAGAAGTTGTCAATCTAAACAGAAAGCTTCTCTATGTCAAAAGCTCATTTGTGAGAGCTAAGTACTAGGATGAACAGCAACTCTCTGTCACTATTAACTAAGAGGCAGCCAGCTCAAAACAAAAGGTAGACTTTTCAGGCTATCACTGAAAAGCAATGCAGAGATTTTGTGCCATTGATGCCTCTGCTATACCTGTTCAGTGAATCAGAACAGATTACTTCAGGCTCCCAGTCTTCTAGACTGTCAGTCTAGCATCTTTCACAAGCACTACAGTCACACCAATTATTAAAAAGCTTTTCTCTACACCATCAGTGTCATACATCCATTAGAGGCCATTCCACACTAGAAGATATCTGTTGCAAAAAGTCTTCCTAGGCCATATGCTAGTAATAAATAAAAAAGGCTGAAAAAGATCATTTTATAACAACAATCTTCAGTTTTCTTCTCATGTCTGTGTGGTAATCTCTTGAGTCAATCTGTTTACTGTCTGTATCTACTACACCAGGGTTTGTGTTTTTTGTATATAATTCATTACTTTCTCTTCTGACATTGTCTTCCATATTTCTTGCACAGATATCTAGAACATGGTACACCCACTAGTTCATTCTATGTAGGTCACAGATGGTCAACAACATATCCAGCACTCTTCAATTATTAAAACAGACAAACCTGGATCTTCATATTCTCTAGCTATGCCTTTCGAAAAATATCCCAGCTACCTTATCTCCTATGTTTTTTCAAACTGATTACTAACCAGAGTCTGAATTCAAAACTTATCAGAAGACATAGATATATTGTCTGTATATTCTATTTCTCATAGTGGAATGCTTTACAATGTTCACAATAGGATGATGAAGCTCCCACAGTTCATTTGTATTCTATTTCAGGAAACATTTATGGAAGGTGAGCAAGCAGAAAAAAAAAGTATGTAAAACCATGCACAGAAAGATATCTCTCAATATTCTATGAGAACTGCTATGGAGACTAGACGCAGGTCCTGTTAGAAATGGCAACATACATAAATTTAATCACATTCATGAATAACTACTAATTAGAAAACAAGAGAATAACCTAAAAATAGTTTGAAAGCACATAATTTTTGAAACTGAGATTTTTGTCTGTTTATCTGGGGTTTGGTTTTGAGTTGTTGTTCATGTTTGTTTTCTTTTTTTTAAACACCTTTCTCTACATGGGTAACAGCAGGGTAATGAATGTTCATCTGAATGAAGTTAAAGTTGCACCATCACATGTTAGAGAAACACACCTACAGAGCAGCACTTGCTCATCTGAACTAGATCTGTCTTCAAACATTTCAATTTTAGTTTCAGTTCAAGTGTGCCAAAAATCCACACTGAATGTCAGTATGGAATCTCAATTTTTAAATTTTACCTCTGAAGCACTTCCTGAAATTTAAATAACTTCTAAGTCTTTAATTTTTTTTGGTACATCTTCTATGACTTGCACTTGCAGAGTTTATTTCTAACCTCTTTTTATTTCATACTTCACAAAACAAAGACAGAAGATCCCTTCCTGACATATTCAGCATTCTCACATTGAAAAATATCACTTTCAGAGCAGTTTCCAGAAGACACTGAGCTAGCCTATAGTTGCTGTAACTGAAATACAGTTCAAAGCTGTAGGGATCAGACTGCAAGTTCAAGAATGTAAAATGACAGGTCATCATCACAGAATTCTGCAAAACAAGTTTCTATCAGAAAGAGATGAGTTTCAGCACCTTGTCCTTAGGAATAAGTCAAAAGCAGTCCAGCAAAAAAAGGATGAGAAGGCCAACACCAGCCTGCCAGCCATGCAATGCAACCCTGGGCAGGCTCTGCCCAAGTACTCACTGCAGAGTGACAGCCCAACTTAATTTGCAGGAAGAATGAGTGGGAAGGTACAAATCAATCACTGCCCCCAGCCTGCAAACATTTTGACAAGGAATATGACATCCAAGCAGGGATATTTGATGGTGGCTTTTCCATTTGTTTTGTAAGAAAGCCAGAATAATGACTGAGAAAACACTTCTTAGTCCTTCAGGATAGAATAGCTTTACACAGCTATAATGTAAATGCTTGCTTGCATCTCAGGCTGTCTTGATCCTGTTTCTAAAGGATGGAGGAGGCAGTGCATCAGGACACAGTTCACTGAAACCTAGCACAGATTTAAAACTTCACTAACAGAGTGGGTTTAGATGCTCATGTCTGCATCAGGGTGCATGGCTGTTTCTCTCCGTTAACTAGAAAAGCACACTGACTACCTCATATGTACTTTTACTGTTCAGACACATAGATAGGTAGACCCAATCTTGCCTAAAATAATCACATTTCTAGTATCATCCACCCTCCTCCATCTAACATGAGAAATTTAATCATACAGGGGCAAGGACAGAAACTTTTTGCAGCACCTATGCAACTTCAGATAGACAGAACCATTTTCACCCATAATAATCATCACTGTCATCATCATCATCATCATAACAGCTTTTCCAAGTCTAGGATTTGTCTCACCTTGTTTTGTCATTCTCCATATTTTAAATGAATGATATTTGCAACATTTACTAAGAATATAAACTTTCCATAAATGACATTTACTTACACCATGCTATCAATTTTCCACATTGCTCCCCCCAAATATTTTCCAGTTATTATTTCCATAGATGGAGAAGAGAGATTATGTAAATTCCTAACTATTCCTCATCTACCAAGAGGCATTCTTTTGTGAATAAGCTTCATATTCTGAAATCCTCTCTTTCAATGCAGCTGCTCCTTTTGTCCAAGATACTGTGGCAGCCCCACTATCTGCTATCAAATGAACACAGCCAGCAGCAAAGGGCCTTTAGGGGAGGAGGGGTGTCAAGCACAAAGTCAGTAGCTAGAACTGACTGCAGCTGGCAGGGCAGAAACAGTACAAGCATTTACCAAAGTGATCCAACATATTCTTTAATGCACCATTTTGCTACTTTATGCTCTAACATTGTGCATGGGCACAGTCTCAGGACTTTTCAACCTCATTAGGAAATGGGAGCTAAAGACAGAATGGTACAGATACAATTCTAAAAATTTAATTTCACATGTGGTACAGCAAAATAATTCATATTGAAGTGACAGGTGAGGTGTAAATACCTAAGGAGAACAAACTAAGTTGGGAGATGTAAAAGTGCATTAGGCAGGGGCAGGAGGACATGGGACCACATAACAAGCAGTCCAAGGAGCACATCAATAAAAAGAGTGCAACATTATAGCCAACCCTTCAACCAGTGATTCTGAACCATCTTTCTTGCCACTACTGAAACTGCAATTGCATCCATTACTGTATGTGCAGCGAAGTAAAAGATATTAAATAAGCAAAGGATTGTCAAATGAAGATCTTGACAAGATATCTGCATCCCTACAACTCACTGATGTGAACACCAAGGAGCTGGTAAAGCTGTTTTGGCTGAAAGACAACGAAGCAAAAAGTACAGCAGGTAAAATTGGCCTTCAGTAGCCTTTCAGCTGGAATTAGACTTTAGCTCCAGCTACCAGGAATGTGAAGAAACAGGGCATGCAATGTAACTATTTAATCTCAAGAGTCAGTTCTAGTTTTGAAATTGTATTTCAAATAACCAGATTCTACACAAATGCTCAATAAGGAAATGGTTCCTTGTCCCAAACAGGTCATACTCCAAATGGTGAGAGAAAACAGCCAAATCACCTCTAAGAAAGATAGAATTTATAAAAGAGTATTAATGATGTCACCTGGGGGCTTGAAAGGTTCTTTTTAGTATTTAATCATATCTTTCTAGGCATATCAGCTTAAAACAAGAGATTTGAGAGAGAACTAATGAATTCTATCTTAATGCTCTAATTTGCTTTATCTCAGTATTGTGTCCTATCTTATTTCCATGAATAGCTGGTGATTCTGAAATAGACTTTCTGCATACACTAAATGGTTAAAGCAAAGTGATTAAAAAACTTATAATATACAGGCTGTTTTTAGATATATATGTTATCAAGAGAGGTTGTGCAGTACTTGCTTAATTAATCTTTGCTGTCTTAACACATGAACCAGATGTACTATTATGTTCTTTGTTCTTCCCTAAAGAGGGGATGAGCTGATTATTTATCTCCAAACAATAGGAGTTCATGTACCACAGTGAAGAATTTTTTTTAATTGGGGAGGCAATCACTAACAAGCCTCAGCTGCAACTGCTTGATGTAAACACAGCACAAATTTGTTCCTGGAGTATTAAACGATGTTCCTACCAGTAAGTACATGAAACCAATTTCTAAGTAAGTGTGTAGAGAAAGAGATGGAAAGGAAAGAGTCTGGAAGGAGGAAAACTCTATTTTGTCTTTCATGTATTCATATTTACTTTTTTGATACACTAACACATTTTCATAGATAAGTTAAGACTGGAAGCTTCAAATACTGTTTACAAATAATGTGCTGAGGGAACAGAAATTAAAGAAACTGTTGGTTGATACAACACATTCCCTATATTATATAGCATGCAATCTAAGACATGTGAAAGGCACAAGGGAATATACAATATGTTCACAGGGCCACAAGAATACCTTGTGAAAGTTATTAACAGATTATATAATGAAATTAAAGTAATTGATACACTAAATTTAAAGTAAATAAAAAAGTACAAATTTATCATAAATCAACTTCACAAAGCCTTAAACACAGCTACTTCCTGGTCAGCAAATTCTTAGGGACATGCTACACAAATAAAAAAACTCAGATCAAAAAGCAAGGAAGTTTAGAAATCAGTAAACTGTTCTAGATAAGATATTTAAGAATTCACTTGATCTTCCTGATGAACTTCATCTCATCTGAAGTCCTCACTACCCATTCCCTCTCAATAGTCTATCCCTTGTCATAACCCAAATTTCTTCCATAAAACTAGTTTCCAATAATTCACAATGATTTGTCTTCTTAAATACACTGTTTTCAAGCCATAGAGTAAGGTTTGAAACCTATAAGCTCATCACAGAAATAAGGTAAGTTTTTTACTTTAAATTACTGTAAAGAAAGAACTCATACAAAAATAGAACAGGATTTAATTAAGAAAGTTTCCTAAGAAATCCTAAAGCTGTATTATCAATATATCTCCAAAAATGAGAATAAGATCAAAACAACATTATAGGTAAAACACTATTAATTTTTCTAAAATATCTTTTCTGCATCAATTAAAATTAGAAGGAATCAAGCATAACAGTCTTGTCACAATTTTAATTAGAAAGTACTACTTGAAGTAAGAATACTTTTATTTTTTTTCACAGCTATGCTCAGAGTTGGAAAAAAATAGTCAGCTATTTGGTTAAAAGTAATGTTTTCTCCTTTCTTTTTGCTTAACAGCAGGCTCTCTCAAGCTGCCATAGTCAGTGCTAAAGTGCTAACTATGTCACCATGCTGTGCATCACATTAAGTTCCCATTTCAGCTCATGAATTTCTGCCAGATTAGTCCAGTAACCAATAACAGAAAATGAGAAAATGGGAGTTATTTATTACCTCTTATCACCATCTTCCCAAACCTACAGAAAATCAACAGAGTACGGAGATCAATACAATTCAGTACAATGAGATCAATAGATTACTACACTTTCTAACCAACAGGCAGATCCAGGAAAACAAAGTCTGTCAGATGCATAATATACCTATAAAAGGATACAGGATCAAACCCAGTTAGGCTCAAATACAACAGGAAGAATATAAAATTGTCTAAAAAAAAAAAAAAAAAAAAACCACAGCTACAAACTGACAACTGCTAAAAAGATGTTCTAACAATACAAAAATAATCTTTTAGGTAAGGGCAACCATGAAGTCACAGGATCAAAAGGTTGTACTACAAACCCACTTGGACAATAAACATGTGGGGATGTATAGATTATATTTGAATGCTGTGTGAGACATAGGATGTTACAGAAGACTAACAGATATTTTGTGCTGGCAAGATGTGCCTTAGTTATCTTCAATGCACTCTGAAAGAGGAGGGGAAGTTTATTTACACCAGTAATGAGAATGAGATAAGCCCAGAGTCCACGGTTTATATTTGCTCATTCCTGTCACTGGAAAGCTCTGAAGATCTTCTGACTGACCAGACAGAGAGAAATACTGTAATTCTAAATAGTTCTCATGAAAAATAACAAAATTAAAACATAAGCTTTTAAGACCTTTTTCCATATAGTTCATTTTTTTGTAAAAATAAGTGCTTCCCCCTGCATGGAAGTATAGAAGGATCACGCCAGAGATGACACCTCCTGTGGTCAGAATGGATTAAGCTGTGCAATTTTATGTACCTTCCTCTGAAGCAAGAGGACAGTGAAATGCAGTCATTTTCAGGTTAAATCAATAGGACAGAAGCAGAGGCTGATGACATCTTCTCTTGTAATTTTAGAACTCAAGAAGTGATAAAAATAGGGAAATACATGAGAATATATTCGCTTATATTCCAAAAACAAAATTCAAGAAAATCTACATACACAATCAACTCCAAGAGAAATGCAACTTCTACAATCATCTTCCTTCTGAATATTCACTACTTAATGATTCCACCTTTCAACAATGTATAAAATAATTATTCAAACATTTAGATATTTTTGTAAACAACTGTTCAAGTCTCCCAAATCTCAGCAGCACCTAATGGATATTTAAAGCAGAAGCACTCTCCAAAATCAGATGTGTGATATGCTTCAATTTTGTCTTGAACCAATTTGCAATAGATAGATAGAAAGGATTTTTTTTAAACATTCAACCAGACAACAAGAAATCTCACTGCATGATGAATTTTGGTCATGAAGGTGTAAATGTTAAGTTCATTTGAGAACAGGATAGAAATATATTCTTCCAAAGTCACCTCCCACACTGAGGCAGCTAATGTCTGCTATGAATTTCTCAATTATTTCAGGTAAAATTTTAGCAATTCCTCTATCCATTTATCCAAAAATAGAACAAGCACAACACTTGCGGAATTTCCGAGTAATAGGAAAGCAAAGGAAGGTGGTTTAATAGAATCAGCAGAAACTTTCATTTTTCCAGCATTTATTTTTAAAAAAATAAAAATTAATCTACTTACTGACATATAACATCTTGTACTGACAGTACAAGAATATGCTCTGTATTTCCTGCATACTCTAAAATAAAAATGGCTCCACTTATCTTTGTTCTTCTTCATAATAAGGCCTCTTAGGGAACACTGGAGAACAACATACATTTTAAACCAGACCTTTTTCTGTAGAAATTCACCCACCTACTCACTTTTTAAACAGAGAGTATTCTATTAGTCTTAAATAATAGTGTTAAAACCAGATGCAAAATGGTCCTATGAGCAGTCCCTCCAACAGCAAGGAAAGCTGGAACACAATACAGCTGATCTAGCAAAAAATGAGTAATTCTTATTCTGTCAAGAGTTGTTAAATGTGGAATTAAAAACTTCTTATTTTTAAACATTAATACAATCAGAGCTTGCAGAAGCGATTAAGAAAAAACCGTTAAGTTGACAATACTCACAGAATTGAATCACAGAACTAGAGAATCATAGAATCAAATTCCTCTTTATCAAATTGCTACATCAAGGGAACCTAACATAATGCAGTAACAGAGTTAGAACTATAATCAGAATGTGGATATTTGATGTCCAGAAAGGCGGTGACATCCGCAGGCCATAATGCAAATCAAGTAAGTAGAGAACAAAATCAGGCATCTTTCCAATCTTGCAACTGAAATTTTACCATGGCTGTCAATTTACCAATCAAGGGCAGTTTAAACATTAAATTATCATCTGAACAAGAAAGACATAAAGCATGCTTCCAACACAATAGGACAAAGAAATTTTGCAGGTAAATTGCCTCATACTGTTGCAGTTTGTATAAAGAATATTAGATATTCCCTATTCTATTCATGTAAGGCAGACAAGAAAGCAAGAAAATAGAAAACAAATATCTCCAAAATCTTACATTCCAAGAAAGGGCACTTTTTTTCCTCTCTTAATTACAGAAAACCATATTCCTCTGGCTCCCTCCAGCTGGAATTATGTTATGTACATCAGTGGTTTGTGTGTTTCTCATAGACCCAGATCATATTGGGGTCTTTGAGAAACACACAAACCACTTAACACACTACTCAATTTACTGAGTAGGCACACTACTGCATTTATTTTAACTTCAGATGAAAAGTTCTTACTCTTTGGACAACAATTTGCAATGCTATTTATCTTTACAACACATTGAAAAATTTAGGTTTGTTAACCTTCATTCCAAATTCTTACACATTTACAACTAGTTAGTTCTATAAATTTGTGATGCTCTTAAGAAAATTCAAATGGTGTTCTTAGATCCAGCATCAGAGATAAGAAATGTCTAATAAATGAAATACAGACTATGTGCAAGCAACCTGATGTGTCTCCATGTACTCATAAACACCCTTCCCAGAAATCTGATTGCAAATGCACTATTGTCAGAAGTAAATCCTAACTATACAACTATCTGAAAATATCTGCCAAATATAAAGAGTAACATTAAAACCAAAGCTGGAATGACCTAACTTTAGTGCATTAGAATGAAAACGTAAACAAAACCGAAGTTACTGATTAGTTACCTATTTGGTAATTTTCAGCTATTATATACTCTGTGAAGTTATCCTAGGTGTTTTTCCAAATATTCAGGGATGTACTACCAGAAATAAAATATGCAAAAGTATGCAAGATAAAGGGCTTTGCTCCATTTTACCTTAGATAACATCATAGCTCAAAACTACAAGTAGATCTAATCAATCCTCTTTATGAAAAGCTATTTCACAAGAAAGCAAAAGCAAGATAAAATGCCTAGAAAATGAAAAATGGCCAGGAGAACTGAATTGACTTGAAGCAATTGCTGAATGACTTTGGTAGAGGAAAAAACATTGGTTAATTTTGGCTTGAAAACCGTAACAACATCTACTTCCTCACTGACTGTGATATGAACAACTCTTATCCTCTTCAGTGTAAAATGACCTCATTTAAATTAAATTGGTGCTGATAATTCTTGCCCAATGCTTTGTGCATAAATTCATTTGTGTCCTATACTAAGGCACATTTTTATGAAGAGCATTACGTTGTATTTCTGTCTATTTTCTGTGGGAAACCTAAAAGGAAATACTACTCAAACACTGAATAGATTCTCAGAACCTTTGCAAAATGCACTTTCAGGAAGCTTTACAAAGTGTCTTTGTATCCCTCCATTCTGCTGTAATTGCCCTTGGACACAATGAATATTTCTGCACATTGGATCCATACGGAGACACAAATAATACTCCTGGTTGTTCCTGCTGCACCAAGCAAGGAACCTCTAAGACTTCTGTTGTTGTAGGATGCAGGCTGCACACCCAGAGTCACACAGCTTTCAGCACTGTGTGAAAGTGCACTTTCATCCTTTCACCATTTTCTCCGTATTTTACCTTCCAAAACACTTCAGCCCCATACTCAGCCATACATCCAAAGCCATACTCAGCCAGAAACCATCCACTGTGCAAGTTCTGTCAGCACAGAATGTACTGCCCATTGGTGACTGCAATATCATCTTCAATCTGTTAAATATTACACAAAATTGTGTCTGAAGACAAACATTTTAAGAACTTGTCCTCTCAAATGCCTCCAGAAATCAAGTTTTCTAACCTCCATCTTCTTGAAGCAAATAAACTTCCATTCAGTAACCTGTTAAACTAATACACAATGTGCTAAAAAATAGAATTGTGACAAATTAGTAAGAAAAAGTGAATTTTCTGGATAAAAATGAACACTGGGAGCATCTCAAACGAATACAAACAAACCATGTACGTACTGAGATGAAGATGCGATAATTAAAACCTCCAAACCTTCCATTAACTTTGTCTCAAAAAAACCTTACTGGATGTGTGCAAAGTTTGATTAAAAAGAGGACAAAACCAAGAGAAATTACTTTTAAGGGAGCAACGAAAAACTTGCCATTTGCAGAAGTGGAAAATTGCTTTCCCTACCACCCTCTGCTATTCTTTAGTACCAGTTAGTGAGGAAGACCAAAATACTGTAAAATACTGTTATATAAGTGAGGAAGTTCAAAAATAATTGGGCCCAATTCTATCTCCTGTAACCTACTTACAACAAGAAGCTACAGCAGAAGTTGTTTAGTTTTGTATTGGTTGCAAAGATCACACTTGCAAAACAAACATGCTAACATTTGGTTTGAAAAAAGGTATGAGACCATTTTAAAGAGTATGATATTTAAAGGCAAAAGATTAAGATTCAAATTTTAAGCTGAAAATATATTTAGAAAAACTAAACATTTTCAATAAAACCTACCATTAAGAGGAAAAATGAAATTTTGCTGCTCATTAGCACAGAAGTTTCACTTTAGAAAAGCTAATAACCAAAATTTTCATGTGAATAGAAACTATACAGAAAAACAAGAAGCAATAAGAAATAGCACAAAATCAGCAAGTGAGAGATCTTAAAGCAGCTGCCAGTCCTTCTTGAATCTTGACTGTGATTGTTGACCAACTTTAAAGCTAAGGCATGCTATTTTCTGATAGCACATGAGGAGAATTAATATGCATTTGGTTCATGTACAGCCTTTGAGTTTATACATTAAAGAGCACATAAAATTAATCATGAGTCAGTTAAGAAGCCAAATATTTGACATAAACATTTTAAATTTCTGTATAATTTTATTATTATTTCCATGCTGATCACACAAACAAAAAATTAAGATTGTGTTATTTAACAGCAAAATGTATCAGTATTGAAAAGGATAAGCCAGGTCCTAAATATTTTCTTTGAAAAATGTATTTACAGAATAACCAATGACAAAAATCACTGAAATACAAATTGTTTTAAACTATTCAAGAAAGAAAAGCAATTAAATATTATGCCTAGTTTAAACTACTTTCCAAACCTGTTTTAAATTCTGTTGCATTTTTATTACTTTGCAGTGGACACTTCAATATTTTAAATTAAAATTTAATGTAAAAATTGCTTTATAACTAAAAATACTCTTAAATAATTTATAAAATTGAATTATTGCACAAACATATTTTATTTCAAGTTCTTTGTCCTAACATGGTTAAGATTATATACAATTTTTTAATATCTGTATAGCTTAATCTCCAGATATTCAGAAAATAAAGGCTTACAACTATTCTTTGATAACACTGCCACCTAGTGCAAACTCTAAATCAGAACAAAGCATTTCATTGAACTTGTAAATTCTGTATTTAGCCTAAGGTGGAACTACAATATGTACAAATTGTGGCTTCAGTACTACTTAACTGTACATTGGAATACTGACTTTTGTTCTCCTACCTGGAATGCCTGTTAAATATGCAGCTACACTAATTTTGAAAATATGCTCTAAAATACTGTTATATAATACATTCACATCTAGTGCATACCAAAATGCTTTTGATTGTAAAAAATAAGAGAATACAAAACTAACATCCTGTATGCTCCTAGAATTTTACATGAATGCAGAAAAGAAACTGAAATATTACTTGGTTAAATTTGATAGCTAACGAGGAGAAGTGGAAAACTACAACTGGAAAGAAGGAAGAAACTGAGAATTTCTAAGGTGAATTTATAAGAATCAAACTGACAGTAGAAAATCATCTTTACTTATACAGAATTGGCCAATACACACCTGACAAACCCAGAGGTCTTGAGAAACCACTGGATTTACTTAATTCCACTCACTTCCATAGCTATGCTGCCATCTAGTGAAACGGGATCCTCACTCTTCTCTGCAGGACTCACATTTTGTCCAAATGGAGAACAGCAGGGACAGGTACCACAGCAAACACTGCTCACCTGTAAGCACCTTATTCCCTCTGCTGCTTCTTCACCACTACCTTTTTGTAGCAACGTGTGCTACAATGTGACTAATTTTGGCCATGGGACAGTGAACATTTAAACACCTAACCAGAAATTTAAACAGGCTTACAGACTTCAGTGAGAAACCAAGGAACTCAGTACAGACCACAGTCCAGGACCAGGGAAAAGTTATCCATTAGCAGATTTCAGACTATAAGACAGATAAAGTACTGAATACAGATAAATATTACTCTGAACCTTTGATTTCAATCACCTATTGTGGTTGTTTTTTCATTTCATTTAATTAGAATTCTGACTTACAAAACAGTTAAAACTTGGTGAATTCCAGACACTAAAAAGCAAATAAAGTAAGTACACACTCACCTGGGAAAATATATTTGCAGTTGGAGCAACTCTGTTGTCCACAATACTATATAATATTGCTAACAATCTGTCCAGGGGAAATGGCTTTGGCCCAAGTAGGTGATTGCTGGTCTGCAACAGAAACAACACTTTTTCACCCACTTCTTAATTCCCTGAAGTACTACATGATGTTATTCCTTTGGCCTCTAGGGAGGCACTATGATTCACTAGTGTTTCATACAGCCTACTTACACATAATGGAATACACTGAATACATGTTTATTGATCAAGATATAGAAAGATCTATTTAACGTGGCAAGTGTTCAAATTGCAGAATAAAAAGGAACATTTCTGAGCAGTAACAGTAATTATGCCAAATTTCCTGTTAGCAGATTTATACATTCACTTTTGTTTAATGACCTTGCTCAGTTGAAGGAATGAAGAGGAAAGGCTATGTTTTATGGCATTCAAAGAATCACAGAATGGCTTGTGTTGGTGGGGAGCTTAAAGATTTCTTCCAAAGAAGAAGAACAAAACTGGTCAGAGTATTCCAGAGACAAGGCAAAGAGTGTGGGTAACACTCAGAGTGCACACACCTCCCACAGGTTCAGCTGGCTAAAACAAAGAGCTCAGATGCCTGAGCCCAAGGCAACTGTGCTATCAGAACACAGCAGATTTGCTCAGCCTCACATCTGCAGAGCTCTTGTGCATCTGCACACCCCACACCTCAGTGACACCAATGGCCATTTCAGGCATTAGGGATTTTCTGCAAAAAGGAAATGTACAGTTTATAAGGCAGAACTGGGCAGTATTCCAACTCAGGCACTATAGTTAGGACTACAGAGATTTATGACCCAGACTTCCAAAAGTTCTTAAAAGGGAAATACTTGTTTTATTTTAAGTTTGTGTTTAATTCTCTCTACTTTGACATCCAGTTGCCTTTTTTGTAGAGTACATTGATTTATTCTTACTAGCAGAGCAGCCAAGATTAAATAGGATTTTCAAGGGAAATTTTGTTTCAAAATGCTTCTGGGAAAGAACATCTCAAGTATACCACCAGCACCTCTGTGGCATTAGCCTTCAGTAAGAAACAACCACTCATTTCTTCAGCAAAATCAAATGTTATTTCCAACACATGTTTTAAGTTTTCAAATCCAGAAGGTGTCCCCAAAGCTACCTCTTGGCTAACAAATTAAGCAGTGTGAAAAATCATGGAAACACATGGCCAAAAATAGATTCACTAGGAAGATCTCTCACTTGTCACTGGAAAAGCATCATTCCAGGCCAACCATGCAAAGAAACCAAGCAAATTCTGCTTTTATCAGCAACAGGGCAATTAATAGAATGCTAAGTCAGTTTCTTCCCCTCATTCACAAGATTTTTTTTTTTTTCTAGTAAAAAAAACCCCACAGCCTCTGGACTGACACAATTATGAATCACAAAACAGATTTTTAGTCTTGCTACTGCAAAACTTTTAAGGAGAGATTTATTTCATCTGATGTCAGCTTCCTGCCAAGCAGGTACACACAGCCAAACCAGTTTCTGTAGCTCCAAGTACAGCCAGTAGAAATCTAATCAATACAATTTGTGGTGCCATTCATCTGCCTGAACATAGAACCTGCTTCAGCAAGAGCCAAATCACAGCCCTCACTCCAATGACTGCACTGACTGACTCTGCATGGGCTATAAACTGTTTTAGATGCAGGCACCCACTAGAGTTAGGTGAATCTGATCTGTAAATCAGTCTTCAGACAAGCTTCTCTGGGCAAAGGTATATTGACATAAACTGTCACACCAACTGAAGCAAATGAGTCTATTTGTAACACCACATCTGTAATTGTTTATCCCTATATTTCAATTTCCCCCATTATAGAAATCTTTATAAAAATTCTTTAAAAAATATAAAATTATTATTTTTTATTTTATTTTATTATTATTATATAAAATTATTTTTGAGAGAAATTATGATATTTGGCAATTCCACTTATGATGTCCTTTCATTAGCTTTATTAAACACACTTTGTTGTACACAACATTATGGCTATAGGAGAAAATTTTATGTTACAGTTTTAATAAAATGTCTGTATCTCACAGAAATTTGTACCATACAAAACAAGTGCACCAAAATTGTTATTTCTGCAGTTCTGATGTTTCTACAGTAATCAATAACACAAAATGTAATACAAATCCACAAGTACAGTGGAAAAAAAATACTTGTTGCCAAGCTCAGCTTAGAAGGATAAAATACATACCTTCTCATGCTTCTTCATGAAGTTGGTCTTTCTAATTTTCCCATGATGCTGCAAACAACAGACAAGAGCAAAAGTAATTAAAACAGTCAATAAATAATGTATACACTACAAATTGTATGGCAGAATGTTATTCTAGATCTACTTCTTTACTAAACTTCCAGTATTTGCCTTTGATGTCATTACCAAACATTCTTACTAGAAGCCCTAAAATTACACTTGCCCAGCTTCTTGCTTCACCCTGTCCCAAGTGGGGCAAAGCCAAAGCACAACATGCTAATATTTTCTGTTGAAATGCATAAGTTGTTTTTTTTCTAATTTACTCAGGATGAGTAAATTTTACTACTGATGAGGTAGTAAAAATTGGTTTGTAATATGACTTCATGCTACCATCCTCCTCATATCCTCCATCATCTAATAAAAAAGACAGATGATGACTATCATGATTTTAAAAATGTATCCATGTATAAATCCACCAAAATTTTCACCTTTTATTGACCTTATTTCAGATTTTGGATGCTACAAAAGTTGGCAGAATGACAACCAGGAATTTAATCAATACAATACAATGGTAGTTCAAGGTTCTTGAGCTAAATGAGAAAAGGAAGGAACAGGGGAGGGTGAGGGGTAGGGGTGGGTGTTGAAGAAATGCAATGTAATTTAAAGCTGCACAATTTAAAAATTGTCTTTAAAATGGAAGGACTATTGAAAGAAAATAGTCAAGTGCTCTTGGATCTCAACTAAAAATGTGAGGGCAAGACAAGGGCAGAAGAACAGTAAACAGTGCTGCAAATGAATGGGTTAAAAAGAGAAACAAGAAATCCAAGAGAGACGTGAAGGATGAGGCATTAGTGATGCAAAATGAGCGAAGAGGTGCAATAATTTTTAAACATAGTTAAGTGCTATTTCTCAAAATATCACCTGATGAGTTTTTCCTACTTCCACAGCCCTGAGAAGTATACCTTATTAATATACCTTATAATCATGCTCAATCAGGGAAAAAAACTCAAATAAAGGAATTATTTCTTCATTTAAATGTTTAAAATCGTGTAGTAAGTATTTGTGGCCCTCAATATTCAGCCATGTCAAAATTATCTTAGTAAATGTGGCTTTACTTGAAAGACTTCTGCAGAGCTAAACAGCAGAGAGGGCTTAGGTTCAATTCACATGATTTATCTGATTAGAAAAATTAGCTAATTCAGCTAATACATATCAAACACAATTAGAGACAGCAAAGCAATCATTTCATCATGCCTTTGAAAAATGACTGCAGTGCTAACAATGACCTTTTAGAGAGGAAAGTGATCAAGCCTGAGGTTACACAGAATGCTTTGGATGGAGCACAACAAACTGCATTTGTGCATGTTCCAGGCTATGCTGGGATCTCCATATGGGATATATGGTATCCTGTTTCTGTTCAAGCACAAAACCCCACGATAGTAATTCAGAGCTAATTTTCAATTAGCTTTTAATGCTGTTTTCTCTAAGGACTTCCTAGATAAATACTCCTATTCTTTCCTGTTTTTAAGAGTTCCAAACCAGCTTTGCTTTTTTCTCTCCATCTACTGCAAAGCTCCTGAATTTTCACATAACCAAAGGAATGGTGCCAACTATCACTTTCCTACTCTGTTGGGCTGTTAGCACTCCAGGCTGCCCCAAACTGTGACTTTATTTCAGCTGTAGTATAGCCTAGCATCTATAGAGTAGTGCAGATGAGCAACTCAGTGACCATCCTTTTGTTTGCATTCCTTTTGCTTCTTTTAGTCCTTAGTTAAATCACTCCAGAAGATACTTTTCTGTCATCTATTCTGAATCTCATTACAAACCTGATAAAAATCATATTCTACTTCCACTGTTCACATCAGTCATACAAATATTAAGCTTGAAACCCCCTCAAAAGTGTTGGTTTTGTTGGGCTTTGAGATGCAGCTATTTCTGAAGTTCAGTTTTAGACCCGATGAAGGGCTAACTGATATAAAACACATGAAGGAAAATGGTGACTTTTGCTTCACCAGTTCTTTGGAAAAAAATACCTGATAGAAATACCTTCCTGACCCCTGCTTCAAAAACCTTAGAAATTCATGTTTATTGTACAAAACTTGAATACAGTTCATGTGCAAGAGTGGAAACTCATGCAGAGATACGACAAAGGAGAAAGGAAAAAACCTAAGTTGAAAAGGTTGTTCGGAGAACACAAGGAAGATGTGGCACTTTTTTGTACATGTTCTAGAGACTTGACTCTTGCATGCTCTCCTGTTTCTGTGTAGAAACATTTCTTCAGCAAAAAAATCTCTAACAAAGAAAATGCTCCAGCCAAGTGCAAAGAACAAGACCTGCCCATAAAGAAAATTTACCTATCTACACTTACTACAAGTAACCCTTCACTCAGGAAAGGACTAAATAGAAGGGTGACAGATACTGATAGAATAGCTTTCAGTAAGATCATATCACAGTTTAAACTGAAAGCATACTAACATTTCATCACTAGAAACTGCAGTAACTTCTCAAAATGTGTATCTATGACGTTTTTGGTTTTTTTTGAAGAGGGAGTAATATTTTTTTACAAATTTGTCTTGCCCTCATTTTCTGTAATTGCTTACACCTATCCATCACAAATGCCATGTATTTATACACACAGGCATATATCAATACATACTGTAATAGCTGGTAAAATGCACAGAAAGTCCAACTGCCTGATCACTTTTCTGATACCTGTCTTCCCACCTACATTTTGTCAAATAACTCAAAATGAGGCAATGAGGCAGGCTTGAGGAGCTTGAATATCCTAGGTCAGGAAGAGACATAAAACAACAGCTCATGGCACCACAGCACTTGTCTGCAGTATGACCACAACTTAGCTCACAGGAAAAAAAGGAAGAAAAAAAAAAAGAAGAAAATCCATCAACATCTACATGGCAAGAACTATCAGAAAATTATCTTTAGCCCAGGAGCTGGTAGTAACAATTAACACATCCATCCTAAAACATGCATTACCACCATTTCAACACAATACATACCAGCTAATGTATTCACACCTCCTGAAAAAGCAACTGCTTGTTTCTGTTCCAAAAACTTAGAACTCCATAAAAAACCCAACACTGCTCTAAGTCATTTTATCTCATTAAAGGCCAAGGCAGTTTTGGTTTGTACCTTACTCTGGAAATTTAAGTGTAGCTTATATCTAAGGACACTGTGGTCACTCCACTAAAATCTTGTCAAAACAAAGCTGTATCAACTCAGAAAAGCAAAGCACAGTGCTCATGCTATAACAGCTTTATGCATAATTTGACATGAAGAATTTGGATTTATTAGACATTTAAATCACTCAGTGATCAGCACCAATCACAGTATATGTTCTACAGTAAAGCTGCTCATCAAATCAAATGAAGCGCACACAGAAACAGAGCTCAAAACAAACAGCTGAAGAGTTTTAAACCATGAAATTCAGCATGCAGGAATCCAGTTAACTAAGACATGAATTTTGTTACCTTAAGAAAGAATCTCTTATCTGTCCTAACAGGATTGTAGGAGGCAAGGTAAGCAGCTATTAGAAGAAATTTGGAGTAATAAGGCAGTTCCACATGGGTATGTGCAGAAAGTCCTAGAAAATAAACAAACAGTTCATGAGTTAATAAAAACCCAGCCTGAACATCCACAAACTTCAAATTAAACTTCCCTGCATTCATTTTCTTTTTCTTCTCTCCTGCTCTAGTGCCATAACTAAATAAGTATGACTTTCTCAGCCCCGTTATAACAGATGCAAACTCAGGGAAGGGCCAAGGAGCACGGCACAAAGGTAACATTCTGCAACCTTTCAGACTCTCAGCAACTGTACTTGAAGCATCAGGGATTCATAAATCTTCTGGAAAAAAAAGATATAAATAATTCCAGGCTACTTTCTTTTAAGGGAATCCTCCTGACAAACAAGGCAGATGAAGTGATACATTTATATACAAGTGTAAGTTTTTTCAAGATTCAACCTTTAGGTTCCTCTAGACCATCCAACAGCTTGTCCAGGAACAAGGCTGGCACGGTGAAGAAAGCAGCAGTGCTGCACTTCTGATAAATAGTTCATCTGTGATAAATGATTTTTAGCAACTGTTCAATTTCCTATAGAAAATGTTTTAAAAATTTTAAACTTGAACCAGTTGACTCTGTATATGGGTATACCTAATTAAGATTAAACACAGATATTAAAATCTACAAAAACGACAGTCTAGTGAATACCTGCTTACCCTCTTTTTGAGGGGAACTCAAAGTACTTTTACTTTGTAATTTTTATCCTTACAGTCCCTTGCTCTTGTTTTACATGCTTATGCATAAAAACAGGATCATCAAACCACCCTTCATCAGCTGGCTAATTACAGAAACCATTAAAGGGTCTCTCTCGTGCCCTCTGTTTATACTTTTTACTTCAACAGTTTCTTGTTCTGTGAAGCACCTGTGTCCTTATGCTTTAATCCACAAATATCAGCAAATAAAGATTAAAGAATTAAACATGTTAAAAGTTATGATTCAGGGCCCACAGCATAGGGAAAAGCATCCCAAATGACTGCTAATGATTTCCTCTCACATAAGCATAAAAGAACAGCAGTTTTAGTTTCACTCATGATTAAGAGATTCTCTTGCACTGCATGCTATTGATAACATGCAACACCAAATAAACTCTTGCAGACAGACAATTCAGTTTAACACAAAAACATCTGGTTTTTCTCCATTCTTCTGGTCAGCCAATATTGCAGCACACACTGAACTATTTGATGATTTACACCTTTATTAGAGTTAGAATTTTATTTATTAGAACAACTTCTCAAGCATATTGCTATCAAACACTGTTTTAACAACATGAAATTTTTGCCTACTACATACACTAATGAAAATGCATTTAAAATGAAGTTTCCCTTTATGGGGTTGTCAGGTGCAAAATATTTCATGACTATCTGGGAGAGAGTTTAATAAGGACACTTTGAATCAAACTCCTTTGGTCAGAAATGTTGAACATTCACCAATCATAAACCAAACATAGGAAAAAGTCTGATGATTGCATTTATCTCAAGGAATTGTCCTGACAAATAATATAAAAAATGTTTCCTAAATAAAAACTGGTCAAAAGACCATGACCAACTGACATCACCTGCAAAATGTTTCAGTATTCCTTCTAAATTGTAAATGAAGGCTGACAAATATATTAAGATTCAACTTTCCAGCCTGCCTAAAGTATAAAACCAACAAAGGTCTACTTGTCCAAGGGAAGAACATAAAGAACACTTGCACTTCTGACACTTCTATTTGCAAGAAATCTGGACCAGGACAGGTGTTTTGTTTAGGAATGTGCTAATTTAGTGCAATACACCAGGTACTACATTCTCCTCTCCCCACTTGGACAATTCTGCCAGTTGGCACACAGAGATTTGACCAACAGGGTTCAGGCCATTCCTCACCCATTCTGACATAAAATACTGATGTAAAGAAGACTGCTTTTACCTGCAAAGGATATTAGGAAAGGTTACTCCCAATATATATGATAGGGAAGAAACATTTCTTTGTAGAACACCTCAAAGAACAATAATTACCCTGAACTGTAAGTGAATACCAACAGGTAGCTTTGTCTGGGTGGTTTCATTAACATGTTCTCAGGTGACAATTACCAAGTGGAAGCAAAAAGCACATTTCACATCACACACCCCTCCACAGTTACTGTGTTTGATACCTTTCAGTTGCCCAGGCTCTCCACCATCATGCTGCAAACGCTCCCACTGTGAGCTGAAAGACAGACAATGCAAATACAGAAAGATTTGCACAGTATTTGACAGTCTTTTAGAGAAAGCTACTTGCTTGATATATTCTAATTTTGTGACACTGGCTAGGATACAGCTAGTGAGAGAATAATTTAAAATACATGGTCTCACTGTCTTGCATGTAAATGTCAATAATCTGCAGACTATGTATTTGATAAAAAAAAGGCAAAAAATAATGTTAGATTAAGGCATAAGGGATCTAATTGAAAAATACCTATTTCCTTCCATCCAACTACTATGAGTAAGCAAACATCCACAGCAGTAAGCTTTCCAAGTTTCAAGAATAATGCAAAATTGCATAAAAAGTAAAAACACTGATAGCTCTGATTCTTTTTAATCTGCTTAATAACTGTCTACATTTGTGAGAAGAATACTATAATTACTTCATAATGTAATTTTGAAGTCAATGGAAGTCATCAAGATGGATTATTCTGTCAGTGAAAAATGCCCCCAAGTAGTTTGGCGTTTCCCTAAACAGTAGCAAAAAAAATTCACTTTAAAACTTTCCTAAAGGAATGACATTGCTAGCAATTTCAGATTTTGGATCATTTGTACGCCACAAGGGGATTACAAAAAGCTAAGTCCTTCAACAAACCTATTTTGGCTTGTTTTTTAAAGTTCCTCATGAACAGAGTTTATCAGCCCTAAGCCATAAAACTTATAAAAACAGTGTAATGGGAGCTCAGGTAATACTTAAATTACAATGAATGACAAAACAACTCATCAGTGAGTTAAGGTTTTATCCAATGTCTATTTTACAGGCATGAAAAAGGTTAATTTTCCTTTCAGTTCAGGTAGCACAAAAGCTGATAGCAAAGTTCTAGCACTATAAATTACATGGTCAAGAAAAAGCAGAGTAATCACAGTTGTGTGGCCAGAAAAACTCATATAGTGATTTTAATTCCTCAAGTACTTAAATCCTAGCACTGTTAGACAGAAAGCTAGAATCTCTAATAAAAATCAAGTCAAGCTCAAATTTATAATCAAAGAACACTGTAGAGGGAAATTACTTATTTGGAAACAATTCACAAGCTATTTTGTATCATAATCTTTTATTACAACCTAATTAGAGTAGGCAATTACACAATATAAAAAGTCAGGAAGATCCCGAGTAGACTGTGTAATGAAGATCAATATTGAATATAAATAAATATTTGAGCCAAACAGTAAAATGCTGCATGCTACAGTGAAGTCTGGCTTGAAAACAGCAAAATCAATTCTCTTTTTGAAGGAATGCTCACATCTCTAGAATTTTAGCAGACTTCTACTACACACTCAGGTTGTGACCAGAATATTCTATAGCCTCAATGACATTGAAAGGAACAAAATCAGTATGTTTTTACCAAGATAAAGAAACCAAGCAATACTGGATGATCTCTCTTCACACAGTGTAACATCAGAATCGTTCATCTTAAAGGTGGAGAGAACATTAAACCTAAGCCAGTTATTACCACTGTGAATGAACATCACCATCTTTTCTTCTAAGCACTCTGGCAGCTTACAAAATAAACAAGGAATCTAAAACAACACCAAGAACAATAGCCATTAATAGAAAACCAGATTTTAATGCTGTCCAAAATGGCAATTCCATGCAAGAAAAAAACTGCCCTTGGAGAAGAAAATAAGGGATCAGAAAGCACAGTCAGCAAACAAACCTGGTGGTATCAAACAAAGCTAAGAAACACAGATACTCAAAATCTGAAATGTCTCAAGAATTTTGAGGCTTGCACACATCCTTGGTACAGTGAGTATCTGGCAAGCTAACACACACAGTGTTTTAAACTGTGCCTGTATATTCTGGTGATGGATTCCCATGCTTGGTAGTTCATACATTACAGAAAATGGATCTAGCATCACTGTAAAGGAGAACAAAACTTGCTGCCACTGCTTTACTTATTGAATCTTTTATATTCTACAAATACCACTTTGTTTAAATCTCCTCCTGAGATATGCTATTTCTAACAGTGTATGGCAAGAAAGAAATGCACATTAAAGGAAAAAGATTACATCTAGCAAAAAAGAAACACTAGCCATGAAACACAGTGAGAGGAAGGCAGTTAAAAACAGCAACTCCAACAAAGCAAACAAGCCTGTGCCTCCAAATTACCTGGATATTTCCCGGAGATAAACAGTCTGCATTGCCTTCTTCAGATGAGGTTCAATGTTCTTCCAGAGTTTGCGGGTGTCGCGTTCATTTGCTGCAGCGAAGCAGAATCAACTCTGGTAACATTTAACTCAAACAACACTGAAACTCATCCCTGACACCTGAACAGTCACAGCCATGACACAGTCTAACACCCTGACTCTGACCTGCTGCTTTAGGATGATGCACCATCACCATCCACCCAGCAAGCACATGCTGCCACACAAGGCTGTTTCTCTGTGACTGTTCTGAGATAATCTCAAGATTATCAGCTTGACAAAACCTCTCCTCTTGGTTTCTTTCTTCTCTCAGCTTGACAAAGAAATAACTTATCCCATTACTTTGTCAAAGTCCTGATGGTTGAGTGAGGAGAAAGATTAAGAGGAAGCAGGCAAATTTTCAGGGTATTTCCACCTTTGTTTCCTAAAACACCACCACCAAATACCATGTACTGCTCCTGCTGCAAGTGCTAATGACTGGGTACAGCTGAAGTGAGCACTGCTGCTGTGACCTGAGGCACCACTGTGCCACCACATCACGAGGATCAGAGCAAAGTCTTCACCAAAACCCACGGAACAGCACCTGCTCTCTCACACACCTCCCAAATTAAAGACACAGCCTTACCTTCCCCTCTGACCACTGGCTCACAGTATTTGGCAAAATTGAGCGCTGCCTACAGAAAGCAGAAATGGAACACATTAAAGCACAATCCATCTGATCCAGCTACAGAGTATAACCAGCAGGGTAATTATCTCCTTTGCAAAGTCAACAAATCCTTTAAAGTCAATAATTATGCCACTTGCTAACAAACATTATACTGTCACAAATAGCAACATTTTTGTACTATAAAATACAAACAGAAGTAATCTATCACAGGTTACATGGCTTTGAGCTCAGCAAGGTCTGTTTATCATACTCAGAGGTTGCATTTTTTTTAAACTAACATAATAATTTATCATTACAAATGCACTACAAGTGTTATAATGAATTTTTCTTTCTCCCTTCATTTTCAGATAAAACTTTCCATTCAAGGAGAAGTTCAGCACACTTAAACACAAGCAGAAATTATTTATTTTTTCAAAAATTATTTCTTTAAAAACATGCTAGCATATTCCATATGCAAATTAACTCCTTTTGCCTAAAGTAAGATTAAGAGATTTTTGAGAACACTATAAGCAAGACTTTCTTCTAAAACGTTTAAATCAATATCACACAGAATTTTGTAAAATACCAATCCTCAGATTGGTAAAATACCAACCCTCAGAAGAAGATTATCTTTATGTCCTACTGCACTTTCATAAATCTCTGTGCTAATATACAAAACTCAAAGTGTAACTTCCATATATAAATCTAATAAAATTCCAGAACGTATTATTAATAATCACACATAACAGCATACACATTTAGAGATTGTATTAGACACTAAGGAGGTCAGAAGCCTGCATGTCTGTCACTATGTTCTATGGAAGAGACTTGCCAACCACAAAGAATTTAGGGTCCAATCACATAAGGATTTTCATAGTGTTGCCCAATCAAATAGTGCATCTAAACCTAATGAAATTCTCATGAACAGAGCCCTCAAGTACATGTCTGCAAGAACTGTGACCCTGGTTTCCATTTCTGTCTCTAGCAATCTCATTTACATACAAAACCGGTATGGTTTTATAAGAACAGGTAAGTTCAGCTGAAATTTAGCAGCATGTTCCTGAGGGAAACACAGGCAGAACATTCAGATCATCTCTGGAGCACTGATTTCTTCACTGATAACATCAAACTTGTAAAATTTCCTTGTACAGGTAATTAAATAATTGGATTAAGATAATGTTGGTAATTGTTAATAAGCTTGTACAAATGTCACCATCAAGTAACTTAATTCTCTTCTGTTAAGTTTGTTTACTATTACATTATGTGGTTAAAACACCTTTTTTCCAAGTACTTTCAATTTATTACCAGAAAAGTACACAACACTGGAAGCCCTTTACAGCCACAAAACAACTGCAACCTTTGTTATGGATTTTAAAGGCAGCCACATTTTAAGCTAACACATTCTCAGGAGGGCAAATTTACACTAGATATAAGAAAGACTTTTTTACTATGAAGGTGGTGAGACACTGAAACAGAGAAGCAGTGGATGCTCCATCCCTGGACGTTTTGAAGGCCAGGCTGGATGAGGCTTTGATCAACCTGCAGGAGGTGTCCCTGCCCATGGCAGGGGAGTTGGAACTTGACCTTTAAGGCCCTTTCCAACCCAAACCATTCTACAATCTCTAATTTTCCCTTTATCCATATTCAACAATAAATCTAGACTTTCGTTTGGAAAAAACATCACAAAACAAAACAGCAACTCTCAAGAAGCTCATCTCACCAGATGCCGAAGTTCCTTCAGGTCCCTACAGACCATGTAAAAGACACCAAGCAAAATATTGATGTATGCAGCATAGAAATCTGCAGAATATTCTGGGGGATGATTCTGTGACAAGATCTTCTGCAGATGTCCTGTTTAAACAAAAATAAATTTTGCTGTTTTCAAGCCAACTTAATAAATCGACCACGTTTGTGGAAAAACAAACAATACCTATCACTAAAAAATCCCCAACAAAATCCACCAAAAGCTACACTGATTTGAAGAACCAGCATATGTAATGGAATTAAAACATTCCTTTGAGATGTTCTGGAAAGTGGAAAAAGACAAGATCTTTACAGGTTGTGTGAATACAGACTTGTACATTCCAGTAGCTATTACATATTCTGGGCTCTGTACAAGGCACACTGATAAAGCTGGAAAAACTTTTGAATGTCCTTTGGAAAAGTGTTATACAATCCCCAAAAAGCAGATTAAAAAATGAGTTTACCTATGCTGTAGTCTGGAAAATACATGGTGAATGGCTCAAAGCAGCCAATGTTTGGACGGAAGAGTTCCCACACTATTTCACTGAGCAGAATGACTGTCACATTTCTGTCAGTCTACACAGGGAAAGAAAAACCCAAATGAGAGAGTGACAGGCAGAGAAATGACAAAAATCCAGTGCATGTTAGAGCATCAATCAAAAAATTCTTATTGTGACTTTTCTGTTTCACAAAATCATTAAATTTACAGTTTATTTCTATACTAGTAATTAGCATTAAAGCTTCAGCTAGCCTAATCAAGCAGATCATACATTTGCAAATCTTTATAATTATATGATATTTCTCTCCAACCCCTGCCATTTCACTGACATGTAAGCTTTCTGGGGTGACAGAATACCAAGTAGATTCCACCCCAAAATTAAGAGAACATTTTACTTTAGTAATTAATCACAGATCTTCAGAGCAAACAGAAAAAGTTAAAAAGTAAAAAGAAAACTCAGCGCCTCAGGAACCAAGATATCTTGTACGTTATTTTAAAGGCAATCTGGTCTGGTCTTTAAAGACAAACACACAGACATCCCAAACCAAAAATGTAATATTACCTGTTTACTCTCCCAACTGTTTTACTAGTTAATAACAGTGGAGCTGTTCATAGTAATCTATTTTTGTAATTAAGTTTTTATTGACAGAATACCTGCTTCTGATTGGATGTTTTGATCAATAGGTAACAAAATGCTTCATATTAAAAATTATATTGTCATATTTTGGTAACCCTTCAAAATTTTAGCTACTTAATATGAAGCTAAAACTACCTGTGAAGATGATGTGTCATTTTCCCTCTTTGCAAGGTTTTTGCAACCATACTAAAAATTCTGCCTAACAAAAGATGCTTTTAAATATGGTTCTTCAAGAAAGACATTTGAAAACTATTAAGGCACCTCCATAAAACAAAAGGAAGGAACCTGATTGAATTGACAGTGCTGTGAATGACTTGAAAGATGTTTAAATGCTATTCCCTTCCCTGAAATGTAATGAAAATAATCTTTTTTACTTACTTTTCCCACTTCTTAGTGAAGTGGCACCCACCCATATTCTTTATTGTTTCTTCTTCGTTTTTATGGAACGTAAGTATTTTCTTTGCTTTCAACAAGTACCTTTCTGCATTTCTTTCAGCTGGTTTCCTCTCCCAGAACTCCAAATGTTTCAGCTGACTGAAGTGCTAAGATACATTCAGCTCACTTCCTGACTGATCATCCAGTAGGAAGAACTTCAATACCTGTGACCACAATCCTCAGAGAAATCAAGCATCCATGACCTATTCTTCAGCACTGACCTGCCAGTCCCACTGTATCCTCCACTCCTACTAGAGGTGTTCCTGGTCTCCTTTCACTCCAGGAAAGGAAGAGATGCAAGAGATCTGCTCCTACAACATTGCTCTGCAACACTGGTTGCACAACTGTTTTAGAAAGCCTCAGTCCAGAATCCAGAATTTAAGCAATTGGAATATCAGCAGTGAAGACAACAGACTTGTCTGGAGGTTAGTTTTGAATCTGGGAGTGTTCCTCTGGCATATATAAATCTTAGTCTATGGGGTTTTGATCCTTGAACATCAATTACAGACCCAAGTTTGCCTCCCTTCCTTGCAGAACAGGTTGTTTCTGCTTCAGGAGCAGCCTAGTCCAGAACATGGGCAGAACAGACAAAAAGAGACAGAAAATGCACCAGCTGTCAGGAGTAAGAACACAGCTGTGAATCAGTCTTCATTCAGTAGAGAAATCAATGTGACCAGAAGATTAAGAGCACCACACAAAAGCTTGAGATAACAAGCATAATTTCAGCTATTTACATGTTCAGATATTTCAAAGTACCAGCATCTTACAGTTTTGTCTTCAGTTTCTTTTCAGGGAATGAACCATTTTTGCTTATTTCAAGGCAAAAGTTTTGATGCCTCAGAAGCAAGAAAGGAAAGCACACTGTGGTTTACTCCAATCAGAAACTTACTGAGGCACAATTCCAGGAGAAGTGTGAGAAAACTCTCTAGCAAGTCAAAACACATTCACAGCTGCTGAGCTGTGCAGCACCAGCCAAATGAAACAGCTGCTAGTCTCCTGAAAATCTTATTCTTAAAAAGACAAATAACCTAGAAAAGACAGCTATATATCTGACACGAGCCTCCAAAGATTCTACACATCAAACATTGTAAACAAGATACCATTAACCACAACTTAAAAAAAAACCAAATCTCAAATAAAAATCAAATAAAAATCTCCCAAAGTTTAAATTCTAGTTTGGTTTCTAGTTTTGACCACTGTTTCGAGGGAGTGGGGCTTAATTTTTCAACTTTTCTCATCTAAAGAATCATTTCTCTTGATCTGTGAGCGTGGATGTACAGGCACCACATGTTCAGTTACTTTCAACAGGCAGGACACACAGAACAATTTCTTTCCAAACACTCACCAACTCTTGAAGCCTAAGGAATGCTGGCAGGATGTTTGGTTCCATTTCCCTCAGCTGTTCTGCTCTATCCAGAACCTTTCAACAAAACAATGATATTATATAGACAAACTCAACTCCCACTCTCATATGGATTTAAAATTAATTCTTAGCTGCTGAAAACTGAATTGGAGAGATTACTGCTCCAAATGTGCTTCCAGGAAGCCCAAGCAGCTCTGCATCTAAAAAAGCATACGATCCCTAGACAAGCAACATTCTCATACCTTATGGCAGGAAGAATTATTATTTAAGTCCAGTTAGGAATATCACAACGAAGTCAAGGACATCCTTAACAACCACTGAAACCTCCATTTTTTCCCAAAATTTTTCTCATGCTTCAAATTTTCATGTAGTACAGTAAGACTGTAACCACATGCTTAGTCCAGGAGAGTTGTGTTTTCCTACCATTATATGATTTTTCAGAAACAAGTAAGAGCTGGTATTCTGAATTTTGAGAGAAACTTTTCTTGCCATCGTTTGCAGCCTAGGAATTTACAGGATTTATTGTATGCAAACCTCACACAGCAGTAACAGATGTAGCATATGTACAGCTTAAACAAGAAACATCTTAAGCAAATAACATTTTAGAGTCTAAAGAATTAAAACAGAAGCATGAAGACATTCACAGTTACACTTTGGCAAAAAAATGTGTACTTCCAGCACACCTAAAATCTTGACAGAAATGAAAAAAGAGAATAGAAATACATTTCTTTTGCAGCTTATTTACTACTTGCAATATAAATCTAAATTCTGAAGCTCGTTACTTCTTTAGAATTATTGCTCTTGAGATATAAACTATATGTCTGCAGAAAACTATATTTTCTATCCTATTACATATCTTCTTGCCATGAGAATCTTACAACATCTATCATTTCTGTTGCCACAATAAGGAAAAGAAGTTTATGTGAACAACCAAACATTTTCTGAAAATATTATTTCAGAATCCCACCACACAAATCTGAAAGAGCTCTGCATCAATATTTCATATTTTGTGAATTTATTAAAAACTTTACATTGGTATCTGCATTTGGTTCATGTAATAAGTGACTTCAGGAATGAAGGCTGCTTTACACTACAGACCAAAGAGTGGCTATTTTTTTACTAGTATTAGTATTTTTATTAGTATTAGTATTTTATTACTAGTTTTACACTAGTTTTAATTACTAGTATTATATTTATTAGTATTAGTATTTTTACTAATAAAACACTGCTTATTGGACCCAGTGACTTGTAGCTACCAAACACAAAGCTTTAAGGTCTTGATCTAAGCATAAAATATTTTTTAGTTAAATGGGACACTACAGTTCCTACTTACAGGAAAATGTCAAGTGGTTCACACAAACAGCCTTCCCCCAGGTCTATAAATCTATGTGTTATTCTCTGGTGTCCATATAGACTTGCCACTCTTCAATTTTTTAAAATAGCCTATACTTTCTAAAACTGGCTGCTCACTTACATTTAAAAAGTAGCTTGATACTTCTGTAAAGTGTATATTGTAAATCTATGAACGGCAACAAATTAAGTCTACTCCAATTTTTCAGGTAGTTAAAATGAATAAATTCATTTTTCATAAGTAATCACAAGCATTCAGCACCTATGCTTGGGTTAAGAGAAACATTTAGAATCCTTTTCTTGAAAGTAAACATTTATCTTGAGTTACTCTGAGTTAACTGAGCTGAAATATTACATTATCTACTACTGAAATGAAATGGAATAAGTCAGCATTGCCAGTTTATCTAACCAGCATGCTGGTCTTCCATCAGTCTCAATTTAAACCACTCTACAATAAATCCAGATGACATCAGTTAATAAACACGAATTGATTTCTCCCATTTCTGTCTGTTCCCATGCAGAATGCAACTGAAATACTAATTTAATACTTAATTCTTCTGAGGCAATAACTATTTTCAGGATTCAATTGAAGCTTTGTAGTTATTTTAATGCTTTACTTTCTACAACCATTGTTCAAGAACTTTCTTTCTATATGATGCCAATTTTCATAAAATACATGAAGAATTCTTTAATGATGTAAAATAGTTTTTAATCCAAATACTAATCTGAAAGCAAGATTTTATTGCAAGAAGTATTATGTGAAATACACTGAATGTTATTAAAGAGATAAATTTTTGTGTTTATGGAATTGCTGAAGAATGTCAGTATCAATTTTGTGACAGTAAGCTGAACTACTTCTATTTATAACTTTTTATCTGTTTTAAGCATTGGTACATTATTTCCTTCATTCCATTTCTAAGAAGTATGACACATTTATTAACCTGGTGACCTATAGGAAGCAGTGAGATAGGACTGTTTCTACTGAACATGACATGAAGTTATTTAACTCAGTGGCAAAGTATTTTTAAATGGGAATAAAACACATTTAACTATAGCCTGTGAGACAGAATCAAGAACGTTCAGTATAATTATGAACTTCTTGTTTGACTGCAAAAACAACCCAAAGCAGTATGGGCACACTGACAGCTTAATGACCCTGGGGAACCACACTGCTTGTTTCTTACAGCAATCAATCTTAACCATGCTCTTGTTTCCTTAAATAATCAATTTCAACTCTTTTTAAAAAACCTTAATTTCTACTGCTGGCCGAAAATTTGGTCTGAATATTCTGCAGGTTCACACTATATATATATATATACACATTTACACATCACTAATGCTACAGCTTTCATATTATCCTTCCATCAGACTTATTGTATGACTGAAATTTGTTTCCATGTTCATCTCTCAGCACAGTAAATGCTGTTATAGTCTGTAAATTCTGAATCCTTTATGTAGTTAAGATTATCACAGTAAAAAACTCTGAACACCTAAACCAAATTCTAGTGTTCTAGTATTACACTATTCAATTGTTCCTGCAACCTAAATTCTGATTATTTTTCCTGCAATCTGCTATTCATTCCACGTGAGCATATCAACAACTTTTTCACTGCAGTCCTTTCTTTTTTTCCATCTTAATTTTAAAACTAGAGGTCCTGTCTCTGAGGGCCACAAGTGTAGCTCAAGATGTAAGATCTCAAAAGCATTTTTACAGATGAAGTTATGCATTTTAATTCCTTAAGTTCTATTCCAGCAAACCAAGCCTTGTCATTTGCATTCCCCATGTTCCCTTTTGCCCTATTCTCCACCTCTGCTTTCTCATTTGTGATGCTCTTTTCACAAGGAAACAGATAAGCATGGCTAATAACAAAACAAATATAGGCTCTCTATATTTAAAGATTTTGCAACACTATTACATCCCAAATTTAAATGTGTGGTTTATTATTAGTTATGCTATAGAGTTTGTGTGT
Source organism: Zonotrichia albicollis (assembly GCF_047830755.1). Lineage (NCBI taxonomy): Eukaryota > Metazoa > Chordata > Aves > Passeriformes > Passerellidae > Zonotrichia > Zonotrichia albicollis. The sequence goes on from NC_133822.1 coordinate 13,840,057, forward strand.
AGGAAAAAATCTAAAACCAGGAGGAGAACAGAACCTCACCTAAAGCCTGTAAGCCAACAGAAAGAATCTGTCAACAGGTTCTGGAAGAGCTCTAGTGAGAAATTTAGTGCAAACTGCTCTACAAAACACACACTTCACATACAAATTATCAATAACCATTACTCATACTCTCTTAGCAGGAATGGGACTGGACACAAAAATGAAATGACTTACAATGTATAATGTTTGATCCTGAAGCTCCTGACTGGCCAGAGCTTGTTTAAAGAGACGAACAAAGTCATTCAAAGTGTCACAACGCACAGGAGAGGTCTGCTCTGTGCCAGATGGACAGCTCTGCAGCTGGGTGAGAATTTCTTCTAGCAGAAGTCGTGATGTAAAGTATTCCACACAGTTCACAAACACATGAGGAAGCTGAAGAGAATAAGAAAAATGATACAACTGTTTGGCTTTTTCAGTGTAAATACTCCAGGAAGAGTTTTCTCTTCCATATGAGAGAACCAAAGAAACCATGCCCTGCCAACAGAACATAGTGCAAGCAAGTACCAAAATAACTTGTTAAAAAAGATCAATTATGTACCTAGTCAAAATATTATGTATCACAAACTGAAGAGAGAGCTGATGAATCTTCAAATGGAAGCATACCTTCTAACTATTTTTAAACACTGAAGCACATCATATCCTTTAACTATGTTGAAAAAATGTGAGCAATACACAAAAAGAAAACCAAACAGCATTTAGATCAAAGAAATTTAGACAACTGTAAGACATTACAGTATCATAAAATGGTTTATTATGAATTACAGTGTCTAGAAAGCACAGACATCTCAAAGGATGTAATCTCCCCAGCACACTCCCCACAACTACTGTGAATGTTTTTGACTTTCAAAGACAAATGATAAAGTGTAAGCTTCTGTACCAAACTCATGTCATCAGCATGACTGTGCAGAACATTTTCAGAAAACCAGATCTTTCCAAGCAAATAGTGAGTGAAAAAAACAGAATATGAGATATATTACACACATAACTTTAGTAATATTGAAAATCTATAGTCATTTGTCTTTAAATAGAAGGCACTATAACCCATAAAATATCAATGGTCAAACCTACCTAAGGCAAAAATAGATAAGCTATGTCTTAAAAATAGGGTTGCTAGAAAATTATCTGCACAACTCCATAATCTCTGGTAAGGCAGATGCTCTTTTTCACGCTGAGCATTAAAACCTCTGGAAAACATTAGTCACTGGGATGCAGGAATGTGGTTGTCTATAAAAAAAACCCCAAAAAATCCAGGTACTTCATTCCAGTCTTCCTACTGAAAATACAATATGATTCAGCAGCTGTGGGGAAGTGTGGGTACACGCTGGCAATCCACTCACACAGCATGTAATAAAAAGCTTTCTATGATTCTGAACACCATTAAAAGGAAAGGGCTACATCACCAAAAAGCAAAAAGCAGCTACTCCAAGTGCTGCACCTCCATAGCAGCAGGAAAGCTGGGTGCCTCAGATGTGATTCACACCACCACAGCACACAGGAGACACCCACATGTGGCACAAGAAGGGCTGCAGGGAGAGCTGCTCAGACCAGCACTTCCCAGGGCCTGGCCACACCTCTGGATATGGTGCAAGAGGTCAGCTCAGTAGGCAACCCCTGCCTTCCACTGCTCTCCCTCTGCAGAATTGTTAATCAAGGGGGTTTCTGCACAAAACCTGCAGATAAAGTGATAAGCTCACTCTGGACAAGCTGTAAGTATCAGAGCTATAGAAACACACCAGTAGAAATTAATGGTTTTGGCATGAAATGAGTACCTGTCATTGGATTTAAATCCCTGAATTTCATGTCTGACAAAGACAGAGATATTAACAGATCTAGATGGAAATTTCTGTAATGACATCCTTGAACTTAGGAGGACTTTAAAACATGTTTTGGAAAAAAATTAAAACAAGGAGTCAATGGAGCTACTTCAGGCTAAGTCTTGGCAACAAGATGAACAATATTTGCCTCCTTCCTTATCTTTTTTAAGCTTTCTTTAAAAAGTTATTATAATTTATATTATGTCTCAGTATGCACAGTTTCATTTTATCCTAAGTGGGCCTAGTGAGCAGAGTGATGCACTCATGACACAGTAAGTGGAGGAGAAGAATCAGGAAGGCAGAAATGGTCGAGGAAACAAACCATTTTGAGAAAGTAGAGGCTATTTTGAGGAACCATGGTTATAAACTGTAAATTCAATATCCTTCATGACCATTCTTACCTGTAAGGTAGTTAGAAGAGTTTTCATCACATATGTTTTTCCACTAGATGTGTGTCCATAGATAAAGATGGATGGAAAACTAAACTGCTGACGCTAAGGGGGAAAAAAAAAGTTGTTGTTGTTTCAATTCTTCTTCTTTTCATTCAACAGATAAAAGATTTAACAATGAACTTTCCCCCTGAAAGAAAAGTTATCTCCTAAGTGAAGCATTAAATACAAAATACAGCAATTGCTATAGAATCAGCAAGATCAAGTTTTATGTTAGATCTTTGCTGAAATGCTGGGGGTAAGTTGCAAGAATCAGGTATCACATAACTGCCAATGAAACTGCTCCAACAAACAACAAAAACAAACACACAGTGGGCTTTTCATTCAAATTAGTCAACTGAAACAAAACCTTGGCAAGCACAAACTGCAAGCCATACATTCCCCTAGCTTCTGCAAACATGTCAAATGGCCTCTCTTTTCATTAGGACCAAACAGAAAATAATTAAATGGTGTGAAGGAGGAGATGGTAAAGCTTGCTCTTCTTTCACAAGGTAGTATAATCTGACAGGTTTTCACACAGATGAAAATTAAACCACAAGTTTTTGTTTTAATTTCTAAGAATATAAGTATATTGACTTAAAAATGAATACAAAAATAAAATTGACACTTTTAATGAAAAATAATAGTCAGTTTAGGCAAGATGAAACACTCTTGTGCAAGACATGCAGGTTTGAGTATCTGTACATTGATCAAGAATTGATCTATTTTTAAGAAGAGTTGTTGCCACTATGCTTGTAACATACATAAAACTTGAATACTGTAATTTGATGTTACTATTATTAGTATCCATAATTAAAGACAGAAACCAGATACTAATTTCCAGTTTGTTATTGAATGTAAGCAGACATTCTGCAAGCAAACTGCTTATAAGCTTGCAGATAAAAATCCCCATTACTTTTTACCACAGCTTTGTGATGCAGTAACAGAATCATTTAACAAGCCAGTGGTTTCTAACTCTTACAACCAGCCTCAAAACTACTAAGAATCAGAACAATTTAGTGTATTTAGAATTCAGACACTTAGATTAGATTTAAAGGTCAAAACCAAACAGAGTATCTACACTGACACTGAAAAAAATTACCCCAGAACTTTAGGTCTAGGAGGAAGAGACTCACTGGCTGGTAATAACTGGCAAAATCAGAATTCAGAGAGACAGAGACACAAATAGCTCAAGACATCCTTTAACCTTCCAACACTAATGTTAAAGACGGTAACAAAAAATAAAACCTCAACAAAGAGGCAATCAAAGCATGGTCAGTGACATCACAAAAGCACCCTTAAATTTCTGTTCTCCCCCTGAGACACTGGAATGCCTTTGCTCTGGTGAAACACAGAACACAAGGGCACTACCTCGCCAAACAGGGACAGCAACGTGGACACCTGGGACTCCCGGCAGGGCACCAAACCTTCCAGGTGCAGCAGGTCGGCTGCTGGGTACGCTGGGTGCTCCACATTGGGCATTCTGATATTTGATAGTTGGTCACCTAAACATGCACGTCCCTTCTGAGGTGCAGAGACAAATTATCTGGAAAAGATCTGGAAAAGAAAAAGTTTCCATTATCATCTGCTTTCATACACATAAAAGGAAAAGGAACGGGATTTGACAGAAAACCTAAACAGACATTCTAGCTCAAGATAAGGGTGTAACTAAGACAGACTTAAAAGACTTTGGTAAAATTGCACTTAACTATGTAAGGCATTATACAAACATTTCCACACCAGACAAAACCCAAAAAAGCAACTCAAAATGGAAAGGTATAGAGCATGTGAGCAAATCAATACAATAATTATCCTAGTTTAGTTAACTGAGGAATTACACATTCAATTCTGGTTTTATATACATTTAAAACTAGCAAGAGAATAAAAATTAGTAAAGTAGCTTAGTCACAGATCACCACCTGCCTGAACAGCCAATAAACAAGGATTTACAAACAACAGAAAGAGGTAGGACAGAAGGAAAGATAAGGATGACACAGTAATAGATCTCTGGCTGTTAACAGGAATGCCAACCCGCTCTTGAAAGGAGCACAAGCATGTGAGGAAAATCCAACTGATAGCAAAGACTGGAAATACTCCTTAAAAATAGTAGGAGTCCAAAGCAGTTACATAAAACTAATAGTAATGCCAATCTACCTTTTAGACAAGGACTAGATAAGGAAAAGCAAAGGTCTTGTTTGTGTAACACTGGGAAGGCTGAATTGTAGGGACACAATATAGAAAAACACCTCCAAGATATTCTTTGTCTGCACTTCCAAAAGATGGTACCTTTACCTGTTGTGATGCAGACAACGTGCAGAGAGAACTGAAACGACCCCAACAGCTGGGTTCTGACTTTGCCAAACACAACAATCAAAAACAAAGTTCAGAAATTTCACTAAGGCAATAAACACATCAACTGACAGGATTATCTTCATGTTATCCAGATAAAGATAATAAACAAAGCACTCCCAATTGTTTTAAGTGTAAGTATTTACAGACAATACATTATGCTGGTTATAAGTACAACAGCACAGGAAAAAAGTAGTAGGTTAGCAGAAGGAAATCAGGAATTGCAAGGTAAAGGGAAAACAAACTGTTCTGAAAGAAAAATGGAGTAGTGGATTGCACTAACAGGAGAGCTACTGGGGTACAAGGAGGTTTGTAAATATAAATGTATTTCTGGAAATACCTTAAAATAAAGTTCCTTTTGGGACCAATCTCTGGTCAGTATTTCCATAAATAGATTTGAGAAAATATTTTTTCTTTTGTTTTTACACTTTGCCTTCAGTGTCTTCTAAGATAAAAGCTGGGATTGTAGAATCAACAGAAATATAAGTGGAATTAATGAGGAAAAAAAGGATATCCCTGATGACATAAGTAATTCAGTACTTGTATTACACCTGCTTTAAAAGTAGAAAAGTAGTCACATCACACACAAGTACTACAGTTAGATATCAAGAAACTAAGTCAGAAGTAACTTGAAAAATAAGTTTATTTATAAGTCAATCACATATTAAATATTGGAAATCAAAGTAATGCTGCTCTCAGGGGCAAAAAAACCCAAACCCTAATCATATGTATCAGGCAAACTATTTCCTATACACAGAATCACACAATGAGCCTTGGTCCATTTTATCAGCTTTGAATGCATCTGTGCATCTCTCCACTGTATCTATTCAAAATGGAATGAAGACACAAAAAACCAAATAGCTTGATTAAGGTTGCTACCTAAAAATTAGCTAGGTATTTCAAGGACGAAAAGCAAAAAATTATGACAGGAGCTCCTAAAAGCAAGGACAAAAAAGTGGGGGAAAAGTTCTAGAGAAGGCTGGAAAACTTGTGTAAATTTAAGAAAAAAAAGAAAAAAAAAAAAAAAGACAGCCCTTTTTCTCCACTGGCTACATGAGAACAGGGCTTGACTTGTGTCCCAAATGCACCTAAAGCCATAAAGCACTTCAGCTTTCCCAGGCCACTTCCAGGCAAACTTCCCTGGGGAAGCACAAATCGCCTGCTGACTGCAGGGTATCTGCTTCTAACACGCCCCTGCAAACGGCAAATTTCACCAAACATTTCACACATCTCAGCCCATTTTCAGCTTTTATTTCAGGATGAAAACCTGCATCTCTATCGGTTATACGCAGATGTCTTAATCTCCAAGCCCATTCACGAGCTCACAAGAGAAAGGATGCCTCGAGCAACGTGTTCACAAAACAATTCATTTAGATTAAATGCCAATGATAACAAAAGGTAAGTATCAGCCAAAGCTTAAATTCAGGATGTTCCAGCCCTGGGAAAGTTGTATGTGTGCGTCCAGCCAGACCGGGAAGGTGCCAAAATCACTTTTCAGCTGCGACCAAGTACAGCTGTTCAGAGCACAAGTTAAACTTTATGGCGGGACCTCATTGTTTACTAGGACTTCTCTCAACTCACTGGTTCCAAAATATCTACAGCTAGCAGCCTTTCCACACTCTAAGATAAAAAGTGACATACAAAAATGACTGAACTTAGGAGATTAACATGGTTCTGAGCCCTCTCAAGTCCTACAAGCCCCCTGGCCGGCACGAGCGTGCCTTGGCCGAGGGGAACGACGACCCCCGGCCTCCATCCATGGAGCGCGGCTTAAAGGCTCCTTCCGCCACGCGTGTGAGCTTGCGGGTGCTCCCGGCCTAGGGGGCGGCTCAGCCCGCGGCGGGTTTCGCTACCGCACCGATTCCTACCGAGAAAGCGGAACAGAAGCCGGTCTGCCCCTTCTGCTGCTCCCTGCCCTGCGTCCGTCCTTCCTTCCTTCCCGCCTGCCCCGGCTCCTCTCATCGGCTCCTCACCCGCTCCCGCCGCCGCCGCGCGCGCGCCGCTGCCCCGCCTCCTCGGTCCGCGCGCATGCGCCGTGGCCACAGCGGGTCCGCCTGGGGCGGGGCGGCCGTGAGAGGAATCCGCCACTTCCCCCGCCGGCTATCCCGTGGGTTATCCTGTGTTATCCCGCTGGGAGAGCCGCCGGGGCACTCTGCCGTTCACCCAGCCAGGTATCCCACGGGATAACTGGGAGGGCCGCTGGGGCACTCTGCTGCTCACCCAGCCGGTTATCCCACAGGATAGCCTGTTATCCCTCTGGGAGAGCCACCGGGGCACTCTGCCGCTCACCCAGCCGGGTGTCTCATAGCATCTCTCCTGTGTTATCCCACTGGGAGAGCCGCTGGAGCACTCTGCCCCTTACCCAGCCGGGTATCCCGCAGGATAGCCTGTGCTATCCCGCTGGGAGAGCCGCTGGGGCACTCTGCCCTTTACCTAGCTGGGTATCCCACGGGATAGCCCTGTGTTATCCCGCCGGGGCACTCTGTCGCTCACTCAGCCGGGTGTCCCACAGGATCTCCTGGGTTATCCCACTGGGAGAGGCGCCCGGGCGCTCTGCCGCTGCGGGAGCCCCAGGGCTGAGCCATTTCTCCCACAGGGACAGGCTTGAGGGTGTTGCAAAATGCGAAACGTGTAAACTTTTCTTTCTTTGATCTTTGCATACTTTGAAATCCACTCAACAAGAAGGGAGAATTAATCCGTGAAAGGCTAGCAAGCTCTAAGTGGTGAGCAGGTGCTAGAAAGAGAAGTTACTTGGTAGAATTGCCGTGTTAAGGTCCAAGGCTGGCCATGTTCCAATGATCTCAGACCTCGGGGGAGGTTAACAAGGCTGGGGAGAAGGATGGATTACTGGTGGTGGACACAGAGGATGCAGAATTTACAGGCCTCGAGGACAGTTGGCAGAACACCCGAGATAAGCAAACAAATTTAAAAGCCAGCTGTGCTAAAGCAGCCCTGGCTGGGTAAATAGTAATTCTGGCAGGGGCAGATGGTAACCATGGACCCAAGAAACCCCAGACCCAAAAGAAGAGAAAGTTTGAGCATGCAGACTAATTAGCATGAGAAGCAAGAGAATTATTAGCTAATGAATACTGATTAATAAGAGAATTCTGTAACTTGTAGGAAATGAACACTAACTCCATTGTTTGCTAAAATGTATAAATAATAAAAAGTTTTGATAGTTGGGGTGTTTGATCTCTGGAATATCAACAAGTGCCCAGGCTTGTGCAACTCAGAAATAAATAATCAATGTCTCTCTTGAGTGTATAATTATTGGCTTGTTGCATGGCAGGTAACAAATCTGATTTTTGTGGACAACTGAAGCCTGGCTTACACATATAAAGTGCACATAACTTACATCTATTCCTACAGAAAACTGCTTAAAGCCAGGTTCCCTGGAGCCTCTGCTCCAGTCATGCTCTGAAAATACATAACCATAGGTTCAAATTACAGCTGAAGTTCTATTATGCATAAGCAGTGCACGCTGTATTAGAAGGATAAATGTGACAACTACATGCTGGGTTATGAAAACTCAAGTGATAAACTCCTATACTCAGAGTTGAGTGCAATGTTAAATAAGTAAATAAGACTTATATGAATCAAGCATGGCTTATTTTTAGCAGTCAGGGTTTTTTGTAAATATGCATGTACATGCACAATCGTCATGGCTTGGCCTGAACAGCAGTTCAGATCTTTAGATACATGTTGTAAATTTATAGACCGAAACCAACCTGAATGGAATTACATAAAGAGAAGGAAAAAAACCCCTAACTGATTTATGGTTATCTCTAACATATAGATAACCATATCTATACCATGGTATAGGTACCATGTATCTATACCATATTTGTGTAAAGTCTTGGGTTTTGGTTGTTCTTTTTGAATGGCTTACTATTTATCACTGTTTTGATAAAGCACAATAATATGGTGAAATTATTGTTACTGCTACTGAATTTGCATATATGTGAACAAAAGTTGTTGTATTACTAGTTCAGTCCACTTCTTGATTTGTGATAAAATCTTTATTTGGAACAATAGATATGTTTTAAAGTGCTTAGCCTGTTCTATGCTTCCCAAGAGAGTGAAATACTTTTTTTTTCTAGCTTTTGAAACCATGGAATCTCTTGGGGCAGATTGCTCTGCATATAGATGGACCAGAAAAAATCCCAAATATAATAACTGAAAGAAGTCTCAGTGAGTCCACATTTGTATAGTTATGTGGGAGATTAAATTAAATACTTTGGAAGCAGTTCTTGTTGATGTTTGGAACTTGTATCTTCTATGGATGACTAGTGAGCAAATCTGAAATTTGGTTTGGAGTTGAGCAAGAATCCGAAAACAAGAGGTCAGTTTTTAAACATGTAGTTTTCAATTCAGTGGTTCTCTTGGGGAATCAATGATTCAGGCTGGAGTCCCTCCCAAGGTCACTTGAACACAACATAAATCCACTTTACCTCACAGAGGAGAGTCTCAGTCTCCGTGTTTGTCCCCACTTCCACTCATTTTCTGATCCTAGGATTTGGGTGGTTTATAAAGAGAGATTGTTGAGGGAACCAGTCCAGTTGAAATCAACCCAAAAAATACTTCAGTGATTAGAGCCTCACTTCCAAAAGCTGGCTTATCAACTAGGTGGGACCTCCACTCCTGTCTTGTTTATCTTCTAGTCTGCAGTTCAAACAAAATACCCAGTAACAATTCTGCTTATTAATCCAGATGGCCACCATTATTACTATAAAACTCAAAAATTAATTTCTGCATAGCTTTAATAGTTTAAATTCATTGAGAATATTGTTATTGATTGAAATGGTGGGACTATAATGCTATGTTTTTGTAGGACTTACCTGAAGTAAGTACCACAGAATCCTGGACTCTTACATCTGCAAATTAAAAACTATCACAGAAGACCATTGTACAATTCTGCCATTTACTTGGGCACATCAGTGTCCATATATTCCTACAGAAAGTCTCTACTTCCCAGAAAAAACTGCTTAAATTTAGTAAGTGTGACTTTTATTTTCATTCAAGAGGCCAAAACCTAGTAGATTTCATGCCTAAGTATAGGTGGTTATGTGCAGCATAATGAATTTCAGTTTAGATCTTTCATCAACACAGTTTTCACTGATGTCACTCAATATTCATTTCTGAAGAGCTTTAAATTGTGTCTTGATTTATACTAAGCTGTCACATGTCTTTTTATCTTATTTTGATTATGAGTTGCTTAGATACCAAATATAAAATGTAGCAAGCAGTAAACTGAGGCTTGAAACTTGCATGAAACAGAGCAGGAGATAGACCTTTCTCACTGTGTTTGTGGTCTGGTATTTTATATTAACACTTTTTTCTTTGTGAAGCTTATCATTATAGGTAATGATTAATTTTCATTCAGGTTTTTGGATCCATAGTTCCAGTTCAGCAGCAAACTTTAAATATAGAATACTCACTCATTTGGTGCAAATCACTGGGATTCCTCATTTCTTGAACTTATGTATTTAAGTGAATTACAGGATTATGTTCTTTATATATGACTTTCTATATATATAAATGGAACCATGTATAGAACACATACATATTTATCTAGGTTCTGTATTTATGTAAAGCTATACAGAGGGAACTATGTGTATAGAACATGTGCAGTATTTTTTTTTATTTCTCCCTTTCTTTCCAAGATACATTTTACCAGAGGTGCCATTGTGTAGGGTGCTATTGAGACTGCATCCAGATTATTTTTTAGCAGTCTCTTCCTATTCCAAAAAGTCAATTGCAGCTGACAAAGGTGCAGAAAAGCACTTTGACAAAGAGCAGGAAGAAATTATTACTGTGGAAAGATGTTCACTTAAAAGCACCATTGAGGTGGTTTAAGAAATGACTGCCACCACATTTCCTGCCTTGTTGGATGATACAGCTCTTTCAACAGAGCAAGTGGAAAGGATCATGTCATTATCTACCTCTACACAAATCATCCACTTAAATTCCCAAGTAAAGATTATTTAAAATATATATGGCGTGATTTTTCTTCAAAATGGATGAAATTTCTCAAGTGACTTATCTCCTCATTGTCCTGGTAACGAAACAAGAAAGTTCAGGAGTAGTTAGGCTTTGTAAAAGCAGATTTGGATGAAAGGGCTTTGAGTTACATCAGGAGAAACAGTCCCTGGGGGCAGTTCTGTGGGCTGTGAATGGCAGGAGCACAGAGTATTCCCTGCACATCTTCTGCTGACTCCCAGTCATCCCATGCCAGTGCCAAGGGGTGATGCCAGTGGTGACCTGGCACTGCTCACAGCCAGCAGGGGTTCTCTTCCACCAGCATTTGGCAGCAGAATCAGAAACGGAGATTTGATCCATAATTCCTCATTAAGTTTGCTAAAGATAGACAATGATGAATGTTTGACAATCTAATCGTTAGTGATTATAATCACCAACAGTGGATTTTCAAGGAATTAGGAGTAATTAAGCTCTCATTTATAACTCATTAATATGAAAAACAGTAATTCTATGGATTAAATACTCCCATAGTATCTAATGCAGAGGATGTTGCAGACAGAAATATATGATGAACGATCTAGAGTTTGAGATCTCCAAATGAGATCTGACAAAAATATCACCATAGGCAATTACTGCTAAATTTCAGCTGGTTGCTTAGACAAATCTATTGCACAGTATCATAACAGTTTACTTAGAATTTAGGCCTCAAGGGAAGCAATCTGTTAAAGGTGAAGGAGAGAAAATAAATATCTTTCCTCAAGCTGCCAATAAGCAAAGTCAATTCATACTGGAGATGTCTTAGTTTTTAGTTATATTTCCATTAATTCTAGGCATGCTTGTTTTCCAAATTATTTTTCTGGGAAAATTATGTTCTACCACCAACATCCTCAGTTAAATCAATGTATTAACTACTATGGTTATTTTTCTAAGAAGGTACATAGAGGATTGCAGGAATGTACTTATTCCTCACAGAGAATATTTATCAAGAGTGTATCAGTTTTGAATACAAAACTGCTGAGGTTTGATATTTTATATTCTTTATAAATCAGAAGGCCAAGGAAGGTGAATGTCATTGTAGGTATGTAACCAATACCTGTTACTTATCATTATATATTTAGATTATGAAAGTCATGCCAGAGTGATGCCATTTCTAGCTCAGGTTAGTTCCACCTGGAAATTCTTGATTTACTTGCCTTAATGCCTGAACATAGACTGGATTAGTTAGACATGTGAGTTTGGACTCAATGAATATGCATAACTGACATTTGTTTGTAGATCCCACTGCAAATTGAAATAAAACTGAGCTTGTTTTCATCTGTATTGAACTTCCCATAGTCCAAAAAGTAACTTACACTACATTTATCTTTTTTCATGTGCTGGGGTCCCCTGAACAGAGCCTGACAGCTTTGGCTTCCAGCTTTACAGAGTCCCCAGCACTGGGACATGACATCCTAGCAATTTTAAAGTGATTTTTTAATCTCTCATTACATCATCTGTGATGCAAGATTCGCATTCCCAAGGAGCATAGCCTTTTGGGAGGGTTTTGCTTTCCTTAAATTGGACATGTAACTGTGGATACATTCATTGTGAAATGCTTTTCTTTCATGTGGGGTTGATATTGTTTTGAAAGTGATTGAGTTATTTCATACTCACAGCAACATCATTTCTGTGGGATTTTTTTTTTGCTAGCTTCCAATACATTATGAAAGATAGAGCACAACAGTTTTTTGTCAATATAGAATTGAAAGTTAATTTAATATATAAAAAGAAAATCAACAAAATATTGGGTCTGCAGCAGAACGCAGCAACTGAATCATCAGATTTGTGGACTAAACTTTAATATCACATTTTTAATCTGGAAAAGTAAAAAGCATTTAAATTTCACTGTGGTCAGATAGACTATTTACTAAGGCTAGTAAGGAATCCTATCTACTTCTCAGCTTGAACTTTTCCTTCAGCGTATTTTCCATATAACTGTCTCAGTCTTATGCCAAACTCTCAGCAAAATAAATTTGGCATTTAGATAACTGCATGGGAAAAAAATTCCACGCTAACAATTTTTAATAATCCTAATTAATCATTGATTAGTTCTAGTGACAGCAAAAAAAATTATTTGCTGTTTGCACTGAGCTGAATTAATTTACTTGTAAAATGAATGCAATTAACCACTAAGACTCACAGTGATAATGTATTAATCTCCCATTTCTATGCACTATATCAATTAAAAAGTGTCTGTTTGGTAAGTGATAAGCAAAGAAAAGCGAGGTAGTTTCAGGTGGTAGATCTTTCATTGCATTTATCACCAGTGTGTTGTGGTTTCTTTCAACTACAATAAGTAATGCATTATTTGGAGAGACAAGCAATACAAACATTGGTAGATAAGGCATTTTTTCTTACAGTACATTTTGGGTAGCAGTAAGGGACCATGTAGGACCAACCTCTTTCTTCTTCATGTCTTTCAGCTACTTTGTCAATATTTATAACAACTGTAGTTTTTCTCAAAGCATTCTAACACTTAACTTACACAACCTTTACTCAGCTTTTATCTGTAGAAAAATCTGTTCTGCCTTTGACAACTTCTACACTTGGAAATTATTTTTCAGCTCTTTACTTCTAGTACAGTCTCATAGTCAGGTAAGCCCTGTGCTTGTGACATACAAACAGCATTTTTGCTTGTTATTCTTTTAGTAGTCAAAATTGAGTGTTTAAAAATCAGCATAGAAGCCACATGCAGTATTTCATTTACTGAGCATCATATTCCACCTTCAGTCTTCTGTTTGATATCCCCGTCTGTGGTTCCAGCAATTGGTGGCCTCTTAATTTGTCTGTTTGTATAAGTTCACAATCTACAGGCTGTTTATTGGCCCATATAGGTGACAAATATATAAAAATGACAAGTATATGTCCCTTTTTTGGGTTAAGTGAAGGTGGCCCATTCACCTGAGTCAAAATGGGTAAGTTGTAAGAGTGGGTGATTTATTCTGTCAGCACTCCTCAGACTTTGCCCAACTACTAAGACTCTTTCCCACCATACCCTAAGATCTTTGCATAATATTATTTCATTCCAAGGGATGATCACATGCTTCATAATTGTGACCTGTATATTCTGTTCTGATGTGTGAGGTTGGAGTTCAAAAAAATTGGGAACACATAGAATGGAGAGAGATCAGGTCAATCACCAGAGTAAACCATAATCACAGTATAGCAGAAGTCTAATTATTAGAAGTCTAATTTGTTTCTTCTTTTCCTTGGTATATATCATAAAAAGAATAATATTAAGGAAGGAACAGCAAAGAGGGAGTTCTGCTGGGGTTTCAGATGTATAGAAGCCTTTTAAACTGTAGATGGTGTTGATTGGAAGGACAATGTTAGTTGCCACCATGAACTGACCAGAGAGGCAGGCAACATTGCCTGTGAAAGAGTGAGGATATGGTGTGTGGTGATGGGTTATATATGCAAAAGTCCTGCTCTGAATGAGACATTTCAGAGTGAAGAAATCCAAAATGATGCTTGGGTTACATGTGACCAGGAAAATGGAGATGTTGCCCACAGGAAATCAAGAAAGAGTATTCAGGCAGGTTAAGAACTCTGGATTAGACACTTTAAACTCAGCATGACTCAGAGGACTGATGTGAGAAAAAGAGGCTGTGATTTTTTACTTTTGTTCAAAAGAGGACTGACTTAAAAAGAGAGAGTTATTGCTGAGCTAGAATAGAGGTAGGAGCTAAATCTGTTTTCAGTAGAGAAGATGAGAAGATTTAAAAGAAAAAAGGTGTCTGCTGATGCTCTATCAAGAAAAATTCTTTCAACTATGAGTAAAAAGAGCTTTCATTTGAGGACATTTCAACTGATGATTTCAAACTTCCAGACTACAGTAATTGTTTTCTCTGCAAAACTACTGATTCTGCCAAGCCCCATCTTTCTGTCAATATGTATTCGCTGATCCCTCAGTTTTATTTGTTTACATGTCTCAAGACACTGCATTTCTTGAATTATGTTCCATTCTGAAAAGATCAAAAGCAAAACAGTATAACAGCCACCTCAATTATTTATTAATCAAGTAATGATGTTGGAGGTGTTATGATTAAAATACAGTTTGGCTCAAAAGAGAAAGCTGACCTCTGCTCCAGCTTAGCCTGATGAAGAAACTCGTATGTCAAAGTTGTTAATTTTTAAATTGTCATTGTTACCAAGACTGCTCCAGCAGGGAAAACCCAGTAGCATCAGTGATCCTTGAATCCAGGCATGGCAGAAATGCTGCAGACCCCTGTAAGTCCTGATGGGTTGTCACATGTTCACAGAACACTCCAGAAGGCACTGCCTCCCTTCCTGAGGATGTGATGCTGTTAGGGAAAAGGGAAGTTTATGCTTTTGTTGCAGCATTGTGTGGAGCCAGACTGGTGCTGTAGAATCTGTTTAGATTCTTGGCACCCTGGGCTACTGCACTGGGAGTCCTGAGCCTTCAATCCTTCATAGTCACTGCATGAGCAGCACTGGCTTAAAAGGATACATTTCAATCCATGACAATAAGAGATAAATCAAGTAAGGAAACTTGGTACAAATTGCAGGGATGATCCCACACTCTGCATGCAAAGTTATTGATGGAGGATGAATACATACTGCAAGAAAGCCCACTTGGAACATGTGTCAGGATTATAAATAGCTGCATATTTCCAGAAGATGCAAGAAGGTGAAAAAGATATTCTGCTTTGTGCCTGCTGCTGCTAGCCAAAATATTCATTAATATGGATCACAAGGTAGGAGTGAAATCTGTAGCCAGCAGCTGATCCAGGTGGAGTCCATTTCTTATTGGTAGTTCTGTACTGAAACTCCACAAGCATTGAGGAAACCTTGGGGGAGCAGACAGAAATAATGAGGGAGTCTGTATGTTTAGGGTAAGCATAAGTCTCCTGCTACTGACCCCTACTCCAGTCCTGTGCAGGGCTTGGCAGTGTCTACAAGCTGCCAAAAATGTGCTGGTGGAGAATGGAAATGGCATTATTCAAAACAGGTTTAAAGAGCATCCTAACATCCCTGTGCATCACCCCCAGCTAAGCTTCATTTCAGCACACATTATACAGAGCCAGCAGAACCACTGGGGACAGAACAGGAAAATAAAGTTTTCTCATGTCTGTAGCTTCTTTTCTCATTCTCCTGTGGTGGAGACTGTTGGTTTGGACTTTGTGTCTTCCTAAATAACTTCAGAGATTAAAAGCCTTTTGGAAATGAGCACACACTATGTCCTTCAGAACAAGTGATAACTTCCAGGACATGTGAGATAGTGATGCCATCCTGTCTAACCACTAACACAAGGAAGATGTATCTACAGCTACAGGTCAGAAAACATGAGGAAACTTTGCTCAGTTTTGTTAGAGTGTTCTCCTAAGTGAAGATGAATTTTATCACATAACTAGATTTTCATTCAAGAAAGCACTTTGGCTTTCTAGTGTATCTCTGAAACAAAATTCAGATATATTGCTTTGGTATTAAATTTGTTTGGAAGTGGGAGCTCCCACTGTTACCCCAAAGCTATGTTTCACTTCTAAAGCATTATATTGAAGCAGAAAGATATTTGCAAGTCGCTTTTTAAAACTATAATATTTCACTTGAGTTGCATTTATGTGGGGTGAGGAAAGAACCTCTCCAATGTTTTTATTGTATCATTTACATTGCAGTCAGGTTCTCAGTAGCTCACTTGGCAACTATTCAGTATTTCATGGTTTGTGCTGTTATCTCCACTACAAACCCAGACAGGATGGGAGGCCACATGCCACACTACTTAGGGATGGCCAGAGCCCTGCTCCTGACCCAAGATCCAGCTGGGTGCAGAGGGTAAAATCTGCCTCTCCTTTAAATGCTGCTTGGCCTGTTCAGGGGCCATAAAAGCTCCCTGTTCCTTTCTCCTTTTCCTGCTGCTTCATCCAGGTGCTGCTGGTTACAGGCTAGCACAGGAGCACAGGCCCTGCCATGTTGTCTGTCCAACTGTGGTTTGGACAGAGTGGCTAAAATCCTCCACGAGGGCAAGGACTTTGGAGCATGAGGCTGTCCCTATCTGCTGCCTCATCTGCTTGGTGTTCCTGTAGCAGAACTCCACATTCCTAATGTAAAGCATATGCTTAAATGCCAACAGGATGCCTGGAACAAACTTCTACAGAAAAAAAAAAAAAAAAGTGATCAGCCTGAACTGATGTGCAATAGCCTGTATTTGAAGCACAGTGGTTTCAAATGCATTGTCAAATCCTCTGAGTGACTGTGGTGTGTTTGATTCAATTACTGCATGTGATAGCCCTAAGGGGAACCATCTGATTTTTTAATGTACTGTATTGGTTGCTAAACCTCATGTGAAGGAAACCAGCAGGAAGTATGTGCAGCATGAGAAAGACTGATGTTCATATTTCTCCTGTATCACTCTCAGGCTGTAACTAATATCAGCCATTCCTCCAAAGGTAAAGGTTCTGAAAGAAGCTTATACAGCCCCTTATTGATGGGAAAAATAGGAGCCTTGAGTTTGGACTCCTGCCTAGCACCCTGCAGATTCAAGTTTTCATTAGAATTGAAATGGGAGGTGTGTGCTGGGGAGCACTCTCTTCTGGAGCAGAAAACCAGGGGCTGCTTCACACTGTCTCTCTGAATCATTGAATTCACCAGAGCTTGTATGACTGTTTCCATTAAGTGTTAAAACTGTCTTTAAAGAGAAATGGCTGTCCTCTTCAGGTTTCCAGTATGTACTCTGCAAGAGACTAAAAACATTAATTAATATCAGTGCCACCTTCTCTCTTTCCATTCTGCCAAAAGCCTGCACTGGATTCTCCATCTCTTGTGTTTAGGCTGGAGGCTGCTCAGGGTTCCTGCCCTACATTTGCTCTATCTCATTTTACAATGGCTTAGAAGAAGAGGGGACTGTTTCACAAGCATTACTACAAGAAGGATCTCTGAAAATTGTGTGGTTTATATCATTCAGAACAGTGCACTGCGTGCCAAATCCCTTGCCATTCTTTGGGTTTACTACTTTGTCCACATAGACTTGGACTGCTCACAGTCCATCCAAGTAGAGTAATTAACAAATCATTAGTTTGATGACAAGATACTTGTAATTTCATCCTTCTTCTTTTGGATTTCTCTGTGACACAGGCAATTCTTCAGTCCCAGCTTTTGTTATCTGTGTTATGTCCAGTACATCCATCCCTGTCTCGGAGAAACACACAAAACACTGAGTGTCAGCCACTATTAAAATAAACTGAGTAAAGTAAAAGGCAAGCCCAACCATTGTAATTTAATTTCAGCAGCTGTTTCATTCAGCAGCTTGTAAATCTGTGTCCCAGATTATGTGGGCATACTTCTTACCAGTCATAGGAGAAGAATACATACCTTGGAGCATAGCCAGAAGTGACATTTTTCAAGTCTACGTTAAGAATGGGCAGTTATTAATATAATAACATAATATAAAGAGATAACAGCATTTTTCATAATGTGAACAGCAAGTACAGTACTTTAATCATCCCCTGGTCTCTTTGTGATAGCATGTTATTGCAGTGCACTGCCTGGCCTTAAATGAAGGTGGGTCCTGGCCATGGAATTCCTAATTTCAAGTGTACTGACTGACTAATGCTTATTGCAGCTTTAACATTTCTTGCTTTGAATCTTTGAAAAGACACAAATGACCAGGTGAGCTCCACCAGTGGCATGAACTTAGTGCTGTTCTTTCCACATCGGCAGCAGAGGAGTTAACCAGGCAGTATCTGAGATGCACACTGGCCCTCAGGATAAAAACAAAGCTAATGGCAAGTGACAGCCTGCTCTCCTGCAGCTCCAGCTGCAGAATCCCTATGGCAACTTAGCCAAAATGAAACTGTCCTCACCCACGTGTCTCTGCAATTGCAGGAAGCTTTCTCTGAGTGCCCAGAAAAGCAAGTGAACCAGACAGCAGATATGCTCTCTTGTCACCACAGGGATAAGGTATATCTTCAGCAATTTTTTACAGAGACCATCTCATCCAGATCATCTCTGTAACTAAAACCATGACTACTTTTCACTCTATTCTTAGCAAAAAGAATCCTCACAAAAATTCCTGCAATGCTCAGCAGTGTGTAATTCTCTGATCTCTGCAACAGCCACAGATCAGCAGTAACCTGGTCTTTTGAATATATTGTTAGCATCACACACAGCATGAACAGAGACTCAAACAGATGAGTATACTAAGGACATTTTAACGATTATTTTAGGTCCTCCTTAATCCACTCTCTGTGATTGAATTTACAGAATCCATGCCACAAGCTTTGTGTTTCAACATCATTACATCATCAAACACTGCTGGAGGGGCCTCAACACAATGAGATTTTTAAAAAGTCTGAAAAACCAGAAGAAACCTTCACAAAATATCAAACAACCTTTAAGCAAGTTACATTCCCCACTAGCAGCAGGGAAGGTAGCAGAATGATTTTTGCCTGTAAACTTTTTTTATTACTTTTTATTTCTATACTATCCATGAATAAAATTTGTCTGAGCTCATAAATTAGCATTTACTTGAGCCTTTCCATTCTCTTAACTCTTGATATTTTGATTCCTGTATCAGTAAAGATCACCTCACTTTTATTTCAGTCTGTTTTCAGCTAAATATGAAAAAACCCTAATAAAGTTTCTCCAAATTTAATTTTAAAAACAAAGGATGCACAGTAGTCTGTTGTTCCTAAGCCTGTAGAAGAGCAGCCCATTCAACATTATCAATGGAGGAGGCTTTTGATCACTGCTGGGGCACATTTAGTAATTCAAAGCTGTTGCAACTCCAGGAGGTATTAGTTATTTACTGTTTTTCCATGAAACATTTAGAACATTTCTATGGTCTTGATCTTGTCTTGTTTTTTATATAAATGCATTCTGGAGATGTTTTTGCCAGGGAAGTAACTGCAATCCTACCTGCAAGGGAATTTCCAGATTTCCTCATATCAGAAAGACATGTTGACTGGTGAAATCTTCAAGAGATACATGCAGACTTGAAAAAATTCATCCTAGCAGCATTAGAACTGTACAGCCAGCTGGGATTGGGGCTGCAGCAGACTGCTTCATTTGTGCACCAATGCAATAGCATTTTAACCTACAGCTGCTGATCCAGAAACTCTGGAATTGAATGCTTTGAGTCTCACCTTTATTTGCTACTGAAGGACGTGCAAGAAACTCAGTATTTCCCTATTTTTTTTTCATTTTACTGAATTGTCAGTCCAGTATATGTCCTCACACCCTGATTTGCATGGCACTTAGTGGGTCTGATTCATACAGAGCTTTGGTTCACATATAATCAGCAGCCAGAAAGGGACAATCATCTTCAAAGAAGAAGAATTCTTTAGACCTTTTCTTTCCCTTTTTTTTGCTGGTAGACTGGAGTATGAAATATGAAAATTTCCCTGTAATCCAGACTGGAATATTGAGAAATAACATTTGTTAGGTTTTTTCTGTCTGTAGAAGAAAAAATGATTTTCAGTCTTTCTTCACTGCAAAGACCTGCTACTGAATGAATCTGCTTGTTTCTGAGACTGCTGGGAAGTTGAGACTCCATTGTCTGAGGCTTAAGAAGGCCTCACTGGCATTCAATAGACTTTGATGAAAAATATTCAAGAAAAGGATTGTTTAAATAGGAGTCATGTATGCGATGATTTAAAAATATAGGGGAGGTGGGCCTTTGACAGCATGGCAAAATCCTATTAAACCAGCAGAAAATTGGGTGAAAGGGGTCTGCTTTTCATTCCACCCAAAGGGCTTTTGCCTGAAGGTGTTGGTCTCTGTTTGCAGCTGCATCAGGCAGTCAAATGGACAGGTAACCTCTGCACACAAGGTTTGTCACTATAAGAAATAATATCTCTCCTTACCTGCTCTGATGTGGAATTTCTATAATTTTTAACTTGATTTTCTTCTCAAAACTCTTCTCACTGTCTGAACCCAAGTGTCTTGGAATGGTTTAAATGATAATACATTTTTCCTTACTCAATGTTCTATTGCCTCCCAATAGAATAATATACCCCTGGTTTAAAGCAATTGTCCCTCCATAACCAATACAGTAAAACCCGGGTATTCTTTTTTATTTTTCACAGCATGACCAAAGTCCTCATAGAAGAGACAGTGTGATATATCAGTTGGAATGTGGATCACAGGTGAGGAAATCTGTCTCTGCTCCTTGTCTGCCCCTCAGCAACTTTAACATGTAGATAGAGGTCAGGCTGATCTGTGTCCAAGAAGAAGCTGCAGAGCTACGGTTCAGGTAAGGCTCAGCCCCACACACATCCTGCCATGAGATTGCACCTGCCCTGGGTCAGTGCCATGCTGGCACAGCACAGGGCTGGCTCCAGGCTCAGGCCAGAAATATGTTTGCATCTTCCTGAACAAGAGCGCACAAAGAGGTGTCTGTGCTTCCAGATCTTCTCTCACTATCTGCATGGTCATTTTGCATTTTAAGGAACAGAAATTTTTGCATCCAGAATTTTATATTTACAGTTAAACTGTGATTTTCTTTGGGATGATCCTATGGAAATTATTCATTTATATGCCACATTAGTTACTACTAAAAAACCCAACTCTTGTCAGGTAGTCAGGTAACTCCTGTCAGGTAAAATCTTGTCAGTACAAGTAGTCCAGGGAACTCATTATCATTATTTACCAGATGAATCTGGAAATGCAGTAGTACATACTAAACAATGAAAAGATGTTCAGGTGTCTTTCCTAGGGAAATGATTTCTCTTTCCTGTTTTTTTGTTGTTGTTGTTGTTATGTGTTGCATAATCTAAGATGGTGATGCCTATCTCTTCTCCTGACTGATTAGAAACCTTTCTTGTCAGAATATATTTAGAATATGGTTTGTCTTTCATTGCTTTCAGGTCCCAAAGCAATTACATGAGAGAGACTTAGGACTACACCAGTGTGATTTTTTAAACACTAGAAATCTGCTATTGATGCATATTCTGGATGTGTGAGTGCCTGCCCTGCCAGAATCATTATTTCCCTGATGATAATGAAAACAGTCTCAGCAAGAAGATGATGGTGCTGCTGTACCTAAGTCATTATGGGTAACTTTATTATGTTATGAATTCCAGTTTTAGGAAGACCTAAGAAATAGGTACAAGTTTAGTTTGGAGGTCACCCTGGCTTCTCACTGCTCTCTGCTTCTGATTCTGATTTCTGTACCTGACAAAGGACAGTTACTGTTCTGAGGGTGTCAGCTCTGGGTTGCCTGCAGCCCTTACATGCAGAGATAATGGCTTCCATAAAGTGAGAATAAAATAAAGAATAATAAATAAAGTTATAATGGTGGCTGAATTGGGTGACAGTTTGTGTTTGTAATTATGTAATCTAAATTTGTTTGGCAAATCATCTCCATAATAATGTGGTACAGTACAATTCCCCTAAATGGAAAGAACACTAATTTCTGAGCAGTCACTGTATCAAGCAAAAGCATAAATATGCAACTAAATGTTAGATGAAAACAATTCAAAGGCTTTATTTTTAATTCCTCCTTTCATCCTAATGGAAGAAGGAAGAGGTGGTAAAACAACAGCAGAGAACAGAAGAGGATATCTGGCAAGTGGGTCAAGTTTCTTAGAGATATTTATTTGAAATAATACAAATTAATTTAAAAGAGTTGAGAGTGCAAGGGCAAAGAGACAGAAAATCCAGAGCATGGAGAGGAGATGGTCTAGTCTTGCCTCCTCTAGAACTGACCCATAGAAGTTTACTGGCTTTGGGCTTAGTTTTGCAAAACCTTATCTTGGAAAAAAAATCAATCTTCTTGCAAGACATCCAGCCCTGGCCCATGTTCCGTAACTCACAGAGAATTAAGTCCACTTCTGTGGTAACACACATTGGGAGGGGGTTTCTGGAAAGAACTGAGATTGGCAATGGGACTGGAGAGGCTGAATGATTTTGTGAGAGAGATGCAGGGATGAGGGGAAGAGTGCCAGCTCCACTCTGCAGTGCAAGGCTGAATTTTCATTTCCATTAGATTTAGGAATACAAAACAAAATTTCTTTGTTTCAGCAGGCAGTTTTAAAATAAACACACACCAAAAAAGGCAATGCCACTACTGGTTTGGTTTGGTTATAGTCCACTTGAGCATATCTTCTGTCTCAGGCTGTTTATACAATTTTGCACCTTTCTGCATGTAATCTTACTATTTCTTCTACAAGCAATACACATTCAAATGTAGAATGCTGGTTTCTGTGCTGGCTTGGGATATAAAGCCAAATAGCTTTGAAATATAATAAATAATCATCCATGGTCATTCTATTTCAGACAACTGTAGCAAAGAGGTCAGTGAATATCTCCCTGTGAGTGAGAGATAATAACTTGCTAGGCATTAAGAACCATCTGAATATAACTTTGAAACAATAAATACATAGACCAGTATTTAAGGCACTACACAGCAGTCAGCTATTTTTTCCTTCCCATACGTCAATGTCTTTTCTCTTCTCTTTTTCTTCTCTCAGATCAGGCCTCTGAAAAGATAAGTTGTGTTTCTATAGTAATCTGAAGAACTGAGTACAAGAAAGGGCAACATCTTTCTCAGAATTAAATAGCCTGCTCATCAGCAAGACACTGTGCTCATGTGTTAAGACACAGTCCTAGTGTACCTTTTCCTGCTGTTTCTCTGGTAATAATAGCTCAAGATTTCAGACCCTGGCATTTTAAGGAACATTAGCCCCATGTTGCTTAGAATAATTGCAAATGTGCAAAATTACTTTCATACTTGCCCCCACAAATAGAAGGAAGCAATTTAGAAAAAAATAATGTAGTGTACAAAGAAAAGGCTTAGCTTCCATGTCATCAGTTACGTGGTACTGAAGGTGAGGGATAATTTCTGCAGAGTGCAGAGGTCCCCTGCCATTTGCTTCAATATTTGCAGGTGCTTTGGTAGGATTTGGGGAGGGCAATGGAGGTCTCTTTGATAAAGATATATTTCACACATGGCAAAATCTGCACAACTGCTCTGAGCACATCATCCTGAGCTTTCCATGGGGTCTCAGCCTCTGCTGCACTTGGCTGAATGCATTCAATTTGGGCTGATTTCAGCAGTTAAATGTCACAGGCCTGTGTCATTACTCATAAACATCAGGTACCAGGGACACAAATGAAGGAGCTGTGGCAAAACCAGGCACAGGTTTTACACCAGGCTGTAAAAGCTGAATAAAGAGCTGATAACGATGGGGGAGACAGGAGAGTAATTTTGACCTTTCCCTTCTAAATGCGTCTTTCAGAGTTATATATTTATAGCTTTTGATATCATTGAAGTGGCAGAAGAGTACAAAACATAAAGAGAGGAGGAAAATCAGAAGGTTACAGCAAGCGGAGACATTCTGAAGTTCCAGGATAGTGATGGATGAATGCCCCCACAGTACTTGAGCTGTTGCAGTTTTAGATGTCAGCTCAGTACTAAACATGAGAAATGGATGTGACATACACAGAGCATAAGTGCCTCACACAGGTGGGAGGAGAGACTGTGAGGGTCTGAAGTGACTGGAGGGATGGCTCCTTCCCATGTCTCCAGTTTTCCAGTTTGAAGGCCCTCTGGTGCACTTCCAATAGGCCAGCAGGTCTTATAAAGGCTGTTTCTGGTTCCCAGACTCGTGGCTCCAGGCTGGCAGGCCTTTTCTGTCAGTATTTTTTCAGCAGAAAATTTCTTCTTTTTAGCAATTTTCCCTTTCTAAGCAGGCTTTCTTGCTGGCTGCTCACATCAACCTTAGTTTCTTGGGTTTTTTTCCATTGCAGTTGTCTGACAGGTTTGAGTCTCTGGTTTATAGCTTCTCTCTTGTCCTTGTCATCCCTTTGACTAAGTTCTGGATCAGATAATCTTACCAGAATTAACTTTGTTATATGCAATATCCTTATCAGTCAGTGTGACTGGCTCCCATCACTGCCTCATGTATCAGTTGTTGTTTAGATTTGCATCCTTATGCCTTTCTGCTTGTGGTTTTCTCTCTTTTTTTTTTTTTTTTTTTTTTTTTTGTGATTTTTGCATCACAAAAAACACCCTTCATGGAGCAGAGGCTCTCTCCTTCGACATGCCTTTACAATAATAATTATGATCTTGCTGAGCAGTGAGGAACATGCTACCAGCAAAGGGAACCAGTGTAACATCCAACATAGCCTGTGCTACTTGCAGGACTCTGATCTTGACACAAAATTTCAGCAGAAGCCAGCAGAGAGATTTTTAAAACAGAAAACTATCTTGAAAAAACTGAGTACCCAAAAGACTGTGAGCTGCTGCATCCTGAATCAGCTGCATTTGAGAGATAACATGGTTGGAAACTCCTGCAAACAAAGAATTGCAATAATCCAGCCCTGACAAGTCAAACCAATTCAAAATCCTCCCCCCTTAGGAAGGAACACAGCCTGCTGTTATTTCATAGGCAGCACAAAGAGGGCCTGGTAGTACAATGCACACCTATCTGTCGATCAGTCTGACAATAATACCAAAGATTAACTCTGGGAGATGGATTTAAAAGTGCAGGATGAGGTGGATCTCAGGATGGCTGTCGCATCCAGCAAATGTCTCCAATATGTGCCTTATTGGACTCCTCAGTGATTGCTGTGTCCAAGGACTGACTTTCTCCTCTTATGTCTCCTTACAGCTTGGCCTCACACAGTTGCTGGTGTGACCTTTGTCCTATCCTAGATCTGTGTCCTTGCTATTGGGTTTTTTTGTCTTAGATATTTTTTAACACAAAAAGCTCAATTATGTCCTTCACAGCCACTGGGACCCCTGTCAGACAAGATACCCATTAAAGGTAAATGGAAATGGGAACTGTTAAGGCACCTGCAGCTGTGATCATCAGACAAAAGAGGTTTAACTGATAGCACTGAAGGATGCCAAAAAGTGAAGATTCAAACTAACTGTTGTTTTTCTCCATTTACCTGTCAGCAGTTACAATAATGAACACGGAGTGGTACAGGGCACAGTGCAGGAGAGTTAAAAAACCCATTTTTCTTTGTATAAAAATAGAGCCCCAGATCTGCCACACTGCCCATACTCCCCTCTGCCACAAGAGCCTGTGTGCACCCCCACCACAAACAACACCTGTGGCTTCTGCTCTCCACACTGCTTTCTTCAGAAAATCCTGCCTCTGTGGGGTAGGACAGTGTTAATTCAGAGTGTAGGAAGCCTGAACCATTGCAGTTAAGGGAGCAGTGCTAAGACAGCAAGGGCAAAGAGGCACCTGCTACCTTTACATTAATCAACATTTCAAATCTATCACATGCCTTGAATTAATTTCCAGCCAAAATGCAATCATTTTTCAAGCACTTAATACAAACCACATACAAGAATTAGACTTAGCTTTGATGGATGATGATTTTTCAGATCAAAATGGTTATTTGTGACATTTTCAAATTTCATTTCAGTAAACTCCAATTTTTTTGTTGACAAAACTGAAGAGCATTCCCTTGGCAATTCCTGCACCACAGAGACTCCACCTAACCTTGTATTTGAATATCATCTCATTGGCACAGTCAGACCTAGGAAATGCCTCTGCTGCAGTCACTGAGGTGATTATATGGAACAGAAATGTGCACATTAACTCTGAAGTCACAGGGATGGAGGAGACTGTGCAGCTCATGGGACACACATTAATAGAGCTCAGTCAGGTAAGGTATCACACAGTGCAGCATAATTGTGCAGTTCACTTCTCCTTCCTTCTCCTCTCAACCCAATCAAGCTTGATCCAATCTTGGAGCCAGCTCTGTCAGTCCTGTGGCAGCCACACAGAGCTCAGAGAGGACTAATTTAGACTCATCAGGAGAAAATACTTAACGAAAAGAGCTCATTCCTTAGTCATCACTTTGAGAGAGAAGGCACGGAACTATTCATTTTGAATTGCCCTAAAAATGTGTGATCATTCCCTGAGAAAAGCTCTAATTTCAGCAAATTACCACAAGGCACGGCTAGGATGAGCACAGTGGCACATTTGGTGTTATTGACTGATTGTTCATAAGAGGCTCATGCACAGAGTTCTCACAGATGGATCTCTCAAACCAGACCAAGACCCCAAGCCAGCATCCAATATCTCCTGGACACATCTCCTGGGTGCATAGATGGGCTTTTTCAGTGCCCTGGTTGGACTTGAGCTCTTATACCTTCTCACTGATCATCTGGAAAAAGGGGAATGCAGCTCAGGAATGGGATGATTCTCCTTCTACCCTGGGATGCAATCTTGACCATCCCTATGAGGCTGGGGGAAACAGTCCCATA
Organism: Zonotrichia albicollis; assembly: GCF_047830755.1. NCBI lineage: Eukaryota > Metazoa > Chordata > Aves > Passeriformes > Passerellidae > Zonotrichia > Zonotrichia albicollis. The sequence goes on from NC_133822.1 coordinate 13,866,891, forward strand.
GGAGCAGGCCAGTGGAGGAGAGAAAATGGTCCTGCCTTACCTGCTGAAGCACATGACAGTCACTTGGTGAGGTGTCAGCCACCTTCCCCAGCTGAGCTGTCTGCAATAAAACAGTCACATGCTGAGTTCATCCTCTGATACAGGCACACACCTCTGCCACACTCTTCAGAGGCAATCCAAAGTGATTTAGTATTTAGGAAGCTATTTTGTGGTGTTACAGGAGTAATTCACACAGCTCCTCCAAGAGGAATAATCTCAAAATAGATTTGCTTAGTGCTAATGAAAAAGTACTGGTATTCAATTGTGTATAGTTTCCATGCATTGAAAAAAAATCAAGGAGTCTCATTAATCTGCTTTAACTGTGAGCCATTTTTCTTTTGCTTTTAATATTCTTAAGCTTAGGAAGTGCCAAGGGGAATACAGGACAGGCTGACTACAGAGGAGTTATTTCCTCTGAAATCATTGTCATCTGTCTGTCAGGAGTTCTTGAAACAACTGCAATAAATCCTGAATTTTTAATATGGTTCACAAGTTCAGAGACAGAAAAATCAGTGCTCAGACAGCTGGAATTGTGGTAGTTATCGACAATGTCAGGGTACACATGTTTTTGTAAAAGGAAATCAAACAGGAAACTGTACTGAAAAAAAGTGATCAAATATGGTTAGAAGACAAAGAATGACTGCTGGCAAACAGAGGAAGATGGGTCAATAGAAATGAGTATGAAAGGTCAAGAGAGGAAAGTGAGCTCTCTGCCTTATTGTGGGTTGTTGGAGTGCACTGGATCTGATGGTCCTTAACAAACACCTGCAATGCAAATACATCACCACAAGATCCTCCCTGTGGAGATGTCATCCTTGCAGGGCACAGTTGCATCTTTGGCTGTTGAAGATTAATTAGGTACTGGCGAGGTCAGTCTGAAACTGATGTAGAAGAATTTGGCAAGCTAAAACCTACATCAACCCCCTGCCATTTCAACATATGAGAGATGAAAAGCCTGAGTAGGAGAATGTCCAGAAAGAGAAGGAGACTGTGGGTGACTTGACCTTGTATTTGGACTTTATATTGGGACCTTGACAAAATCTAGCAGTTTTCACCTAAAAGGGGGTCAGATGGAGAGGCAGAGATAAGAAAAGAGGAAGAAGTACTGCTCCCACTAATGAAGGGTGGAAGGCTACAACGAGGTCTGCCCAGCAGCTTTCCCTGGGTGGGATCTGCACTGCTGTGCACTGTGAAAGCTGCCAAGGAAGCTTTGGACACACTGCCAACAGACACCCCCCTGCACAGCTCATTCATCTGCACACAAATCAATGCTTGCACTTTGCCTACAGATAGCTTACATCCATCACAGCCGTGACAGAACCTGTGGCATCAACAGCCCAAGAAAAATAGAGGCAACTAGATGGCACAGGCTGTTGCACAAAATAAAACAAAAATGGTGAAAAACATGGAATTGGTTGGAAGGAGTTAAGATGGAGATGGGTTAAGTGCTACTGTGGATTCTGTTTCTTTACATATACAGAAATAAATGAAAGCATATTGTGCACATACAGTAGTATACTATGCAGATATTGAATTGCTATACAAAACTTGTTAAATGGTGCAGATAGTACTCAACCTCAGAAGAATGTCAACCAATGACTTGTTTATTATATTCCAAGAACAACAAAATGATTCTTGCAACTCCTTTTGCGTGCCATGGATTTTAGTGGGTGATGCAGCCAGTTTAGCTGTAGAGCAATAATTGCAAACCCTCACAAAGCATTGACTGTGGATTGGTGGAAAAGGCCCCTTTCTGCCTCAAATGGCCCCTTTCTGTGAGAGGATCTGCCAGTGAGAGCTGCTCACAGCCAGAAGGATGGCTCAGGGATGGCCTCACACAGTGCTCACCCAGGACACTCAGGTGCTTGGTTGCCTGAAATGCTGTGTGTCTGAAACCTGGCATTAAGTGGCAGGTTTCTAGTGAAAACAGGAGTTTGATACTGAAGTGAAAGATGAGGCAAGTGAGTGCAATGACTGGAATTTCTACAGCAGCAAAAGGTCCTTTCAGAATAACTTCGGAAGACCAGGGAAAGCTGGTTGCTTTGCATAGAGTATGTATGTCCAAATAATAAATAAAAAGACAACCCCTCTTTTAAAATTTCCATGGCTTCCAAGGCCTATTTCTTGATTTTGACTGGTAACTTTAGATCATGAGTGAAAACCTGAATCTCAACTCTTTCATTTGTCTCTCTGGAGTAGAGCTTAGGACACTCTGAGCTCCCATGCATTTGCAGGGGTCATTGAAAGCATCAGCCCAACAACATCTTTCTTTGCAGCATGGTGTACTTTCCTTTATCTGTCTGTAAAAACACAACATGGACTTAGACCCCTCCACAACAAAATTGGTGTACCTGAAGGAAGGAAACAGAATGGCAGAGAAAAACCAGTGAGTGGGCATTCAAAATGCAAGTAGTTTTTAATTGACTTCAAATAATTAAAATTAGCAACACTGCAGGATGGTCTGTGGATTCTTTTCAGTTTTGTTGATCTTTTATTTAATAGGCTGAGAAACACAAGTATAAAACCTGAATATCCATCAGTGCCACTTAATGCTGTTTTGATGGCTTCCACTTCTTATGAAGATGTCCAGCACCTACCACCAGTTTACTGTGCTGGTTGCATGCACAGAGCCCATGGCAGGGCACTAACAAAGCAAACCACTTTGCAGATGTGGCAAATTCCATGGCTGTTGTTGCTCACATCTCTGCAGCTGCTGGTCTGGAGCCCCAGAGGGCCAGAAAGTCACTGCTGTCATCATCAGTTCATGAGAGCTGCATGAGAAGGGACACAAGGAGACTGCTCACTCCCAGCATCAGCAGATTCAAACTAGACTTGAGCTCCAACCAATTTAGGTGGAAGTTTGACTATTACTATTTTATTAATTGGCTTTGTAAAATTGATGTTCCTCCTGTCTTTATGTTCCATTTGTTTAAAATCAGTTTAAAATCAGCATTGAGATAAGGTAAAGCCCCAGGTTTCTAGAGGGAAGCTTGGATTGGAATTATTCCTCTGGTCATTTGTGAAAGAACAATAATATGATGATGTCCAAATAATAGTGACATATTTAATGCCAAATGCAGCTGGCAAAGTAATTTTGTGTCTAAAATTACCATGGTTTTGTCCTTTGCCAAACATTTGCAGTATATTTCTGCCATTTATACTATACCTTTTTTTTCTAACTAAGGCTATCAAAAATAGCCATGAATTCATCAAGTAATCCTACTGCTGTGGCTTTGGCCATTGGCTTTCCTTTCATTAAAAAATTTATTCAAATTTTCTATTTGGTTTCAAGACTGTATGCTTTTACTACTGTATTAGTGGCAACCCAGTCTGATTTTTGGTCCAGAAAAAATACCATAAACATATGGGATTTCAGTAGGAGATGTGATAAGCTGTGGACTCATATTCCATCTCCTCTGCACTATTCATGAAACCTCATCCCAGTTAAAGCAGCGCATGCATGTCCTTACAGATTCTATCTTTGCCCTTTTCCAATAACTTTCTCCCTACTTTGTCTATGTGCAAAGATGTTTTGGGATCTCTCCCCATTCTGGCTCAATCACTCTGCTGATGTCAGTCTGGAGAAAATATTTTCCCAGGTCTGTATGGGCTTCTTACCAGTCAGGGAGGTAGTTCTGAGAGGATGCCAATACCTCCTGATGTCTGTCTGCTTAATCCAAATATTCCTGCTGAGCACAGCTAATGTCCACATCTGTCATGGGCTGCCAGAGACACCGTGTCTGGGTGTAAGTGGATTAATCCATGCACACTGAGAGTAACTCTGCACACTGTCTTCCAACTTTTAACACCCAATTTTATTACTAATATCACAAAGTAATCAATGTAGTTAATGACTTTTTTCATATCTCTTGGCCCCCAGCACCATGATTATCTCATACTCTGCAGTGGTTCTCCTCACTGTGAATATAAAGGCACTATTTTGCACTTTAAAAAGGATGTAATGGTCTTCCCCATATTCCAAACCTCCTCTTAATGTCTAATTAAAGGAGATGGGAAAAGAGGAAAAGTCATGAAGAAGAGATAAGACAGTAAGAAACCAAAAACAGGAGTCTGCTGGTTTGAAAGAGAATTGAAATCAAGTGTTGAAGGCAGAATTCACAAAGAAATGGGGGTCAGGAAGAGAAAGAAAGTAGCAAAAGTAGATAAAGAGAATGTGTGGAAGAACAAAAGATAAATTAGAGACCCTGATACATCTTTCTTTTGGAGGAAGAAAGATACATCCTTCAGAAAGAGAGGCAGCAAAAATCTTGCTGAGAGTCTGACACAAAAAAAAAAAAAGGAAGAAGGGTTTGTGGGAGAAAAAATCAATTCCATAGCCAGAAGTACCATCTGTGTTAGACCTGCAGTTTCTGTTGAAGAAGAAGAAGGGGGAAAACTACAAAAGAGAGTCACAAGAAGTAGTGCTGGCCTGTTTGTCTTAAGTAAAACATCCTTCAGTTAATTGCTCACAGGAAGTTTATTCATCCATATTGTGAAAAGGAATGTTAAGTATTTTGGATGCCATACTTAACCAAGAGTCTCTGCTTGTTGCTTTTAAATTCCAGGGATTATGCCAGAAGAATCTTTCCTGCTCTGCACACTCTGCTGACCTCCACACTGGGGACTGCAGGTCACATTGCCCTACACAGGGAAACGCAAGCTGGCACCTGAGTCTGACAGTGAGAATAAACATTTTAGAACATGTCCAGGTTCTTTACTTCCAGGAGCTGGTTAGTGAAATGAGCTGGTGTGCAGACAGCTTCCCTAATCCAGCTGTACTGCTGATGTCTGCAGAGGTAATCCATCTGGATTGCTGCTTACCTGGATAACAGCCACCACGGCCTGGCTCACCAAGGGAAATGTTTAAAGGGAATCCTCAGTGATGAGTGACCCTATCTTTGAATTCCTGCCAGCTTTCACTCACTTAAGGTAGTATACTTTCTTAATTGCCTTCTTTAGTGCCTTCTTAATTGAGTGGAAAATCTGATTTTGAAATTGCCATGACACCTGGCATGTGTGTATGTTGTGTACAAAAGGCCATGTGAATGCAGAATAAAAATCAGGGTCCAAGAAGCAGAGCACATCACCAGATCTCCCCATTTTGTAGTGGGTACCAACTTCATAAAGTACTGGCACCTCCTTGCTGCAGTTACAGCTGCAGTGTGGACCTAGGCCTGTCAACTGCAGCTCAAACATAGCTTATACTCACTTGTCTCAGTGTTGGGGAAGGTTTTTGGCTTGGCTGCTTGCAGTCTTCAAAGCAAGAGGTGGAATGGAAATGAGAAAGGTGAGCAAAATGGTTCAACTGTCAGACAATGGAAATCTTAACTGAACAAGTAAACCAAGTAAACTCAGTGAATGCTACCAAAGGTTTCTGGCACTGGCAGATCTTGTGCTGTGGAATCAGGTGCTGACAGAGGAGCTGCAGCTGGAACATCAGCTTTGTCTGCAGAGCATGTTGACCTTCAGTGGATCACACTGCAGTTTGTCTGTGTGCCCTGTCACACGTGTCCAGGGATGAGGTGTCAGTTCCTCTGCCTTTACCTATTTTTGGCTGCTGTCAAATGCAGCAGAGCAGCAGGAGGTGGTCTGTGAAACCCATCCTCCAGGCAAGCCATCCCACCAGTGCATTCAAGTCACCACTGCAGCCCAGCTGAGCTATCCTGCACCTGCAGGACAGCAGGGAAATCCTCTTACATCCTTCTGGCCTCCTGATGTAGCACCACATTCCAACACATCCTGTTCTGGGTGCAAGAACTTCACTGTAAGGCTTCTCTCAGGCAGGTTAAAGGGCACTTCCACCAGTGACCTCGTGTTCCTGGCACTGTGTAATGCTCCAGACAGAAGCATTGTCTGCATTTGTACAGTAATATGGTTGGTTTCCAATTACTCTGAAGTCCCTGCTGATGGCTCTGCTGCCATACTCAGGTCTCCTTTTGTCCCTCAGGAAATGTTTGTCTTTTCTGAAAATGGCTGCCTCATACCGTGGAGGTTTGATTCTTCATTTCATTTGCATTAGCATGGTACAAAGTGGCTGAAGTAAATCAGAAAATTTAGTCTGTATCCTACTGTCTTTTTTTCATCTCCTCCTACCTGGACAGATTGCTTATCATGGTATCTATTATCACCTCCACTTTTCATTACCACTTGCTGACACTAGCCAATTTGAAATCTCGTTCAGATAAGTCTATTCCCTTTCCCTCACTGTGAGCTGGGATGGGTTCATTTCCCTGAGTTCAGCACCCAGAAATGAACAGTACATTTGGCAATTACAGGAATGGTGCATCCCCCCGTCACATCCTTATTCATTACTTTTTTTAATAATTTGCTTGCACGTCTTGAGCAAAGCCTACCCTTCTGGAGTCACCCTCACCAGGAAAATGGTCTTTACCCAGCTAGCTGCTGCATTTTGCAATATTCCCATCAATCTATCTCCTAATAAACCACTTCTGCCTGTTTCCAGCTGTGCATCTGCACCTGCTTCACCTTCTTCCTGGACTATTGCAAGCCCTATCAGTACAGTTTCAGGTTTATATTCCTCTCTTGTAAGTTCTCTCTTTGTTTCCTACTGCCTAAAAATCCACCCTAATCATCCCAAGTCCCTTTCTGGGGCTAATGCTGGTACCTGGGCATGGTGCTGCAGCCACTCTCTGACCTCTGGGCTGTGGTTCTCAGAGCTCAGACCTGCAAGAGCTGAAACTTGGGATTTTTTTTTCCTATCAGAAGATTCACTGCTGCTGTCACTCCACATAGAAATATGATTGTTTTTCATGCTGTTATATACCTCCCCTATTAACACCATGTCTCTCTCAAAAGTGCAGCTCCCAAGTGCTCCAGTTTATTCAGCTTGCAGTCATCCAGGCCCTACACCTCCTACCAAAGCATCTCTGGTCTGTGGTCCTGTATCTCCTCTGATTTTATACCACTACACCTTACACCATTTTCCCTTGCTGCAATTATTGTGATTCCTAGGGGGGTTTATGCACAATACCTTATAAAAATTAATTTAACCCCTCCTCTATTTACTGTTTTCTATGCATAGGGGAAAGTAATGAATTGTTTGAGGAGTGTTGAGGAGACACCAGCACTAGGTCAAAACACCTCAAACCTAAAAGAGATTACACTTTGCTGGAAGGCAGAGAGAACAAAATGTTTCTTCAAGCTGTATTCTGGACATTTGGAGATCAAAGTAAGAAATAAAATTGGTTTGTATGCATTTCCCTTCAGTGTGTGTCACTTTATAGTAATTTTCAAAAATGTCTCATTAGTGCTTTGGAGAAACCAATGAATCTTCACTTATTTTTCAAAGATGCTTTTAACTGGATATCATCCCACAGACATGCATGATCTTTCTCTGCATGGATATTTATTACTGCTTCATCTGCCTCATGCCTTTTAATAAACATATTAAAGTGTCAGCTAGATTCATTGCATCTCTGGAAAGAACAATTTTGCATCCTTCACTTAAAAACCAGTTTTGAAGCATCCCAAAGCAGTTATTCCTCAGTGAATCACAACAGACATCTTGGTGTTGTTAGAGAAAAAGTGCCTTAGGGTACTGCTCTTTTTTTCTTAGGAACCAGAAAAACAGCAATGGCACACTCACACCTCTGACCCCTCTGCTCTCTGTGTCTCAGCCCAAAGAAACTCTGCTTTTACAGTGATGTCCTCAAAAAGTGTAAAAAGGCAGTTACATAAGAATGCAGAGGAGTGTAGTTAATGGCCAAACCTACACAGATTTTTACTCTGACTCTTACAGCACTTTATTTCTCAAAAAAATATATAATTTATTGCATCTTTTCACATCAGATACTCATAATGCAATCTTTCCAGGAGGTGTTACATCAATTCCTGCTCTCCTCTCTCACAACAGGAATTGTGCATAACTTCATTTGCAGTTTGTATTAATTACAGAAGATGGCAGTACTTAAAGGAAATATGATGCATGCAGATTAGAAGATTCCTTCATCTTTTATTCCCTCCCAGTGTTGCTTTAGAGAGGCTGTAGCACACCAAATCTAGACTGGACTTTGTGGTAGAAAAATTACAAGCTCTGAGGCAAAAATAAATTCCAGTATCTTCAGTGAAGCAGTGAAAATTCTTCAGGATGGACAGTTCTGAAGGTTACGGCCAGTAACGTTACTGAATGTATTTTTCTTTAATTAGCTTTCCTAAATCTACATAAAATACACAAGATGGTTTATTACTAGAGGATATTTTTCTTATTAGATCCTATGTATAAAGGGAAAAAAAATTGACTTCTGGGAATCATAGACTCTTCTCATAAGTAGATGGAAAAATTGCTATCTGCATTTCTGTTGAAAACCTTTAAGATGCAAATTCTGCTGTAAGTGCACAAAGCTTTACTAATGAGTCTGATGCAACATGCTGTAAAACCTGAGCCACCAAAATCAGAGTTTAGGCTCTTTTAATGTCCAAGAACTAAATCAAAGTATTTTAACTGCTTACGTGATTTCATTATTATTTGTGTCTGGACTTCATTATTTATCTTCTTCAATGCAGATACCACATTCTGAGAGATAAAGAAAAAAAAATCTAGTTTTACTACTTATTTCCATGACAGTTAATAGCCCAGTTACTTCAAAAGCAATGGCACATAGCTCACCAAGCCTGAATTTGGTTCACAACGTATAAAGTGAAATATGCTTATGCAAAACAAAATCGCATAAAAGTCTTAAAGGATGAAATCTCACAGTCATGGAACCCACAACAGAAGCAGAAACTGAACAGGAGAAATTCCAACTCTGCTAGCACAAGATTTCACAATTTTTTGTAAGTGTGGGTAAAGTGATTTATTTCCTTAAGCAGGTTGTTTCTTTACTTAAACCTCCCCAGTCCTCAGTGATAAGCCTGCTGCAAATAACACAAGTGAGTGTGTGCAGATAATATTTAAAATGCTGCAGAAATGGAAAGGCTTTTCCTCTCAACAGATCTCAAGTTCTTCATTTAATTTTTGGTAATACTGCTTTTATTAAATTATTTTCCATAACTTCAAAGTTAATTCCAAAAGGAATTGAGGATGGCAGAAACTACTTAAAGAACAAAGTGGGTAAGCCTACTTTACATTAACCTGCAAATTGAGACAGACAAACAACAATTTGAGGGAGAAGAAGCAGCCGTGATGATCCACTTATGTGCATAACCTGGTTTCCAAGGAAAGGATATTGTCAAAAATAAGTGCAAAGCAGAAGGGAAAGAAGAGAACTCCCCTGAAATATTACTGGGATATGTCCACAGTTGTTGAGCAGATTCCTTTTCCTCTTGAATAGCTGCCTTTTTGCCATGTAAGTGCAAGTGGGGAATACAAAATGCATTTAAACCTGGTTTAATTAAATCCTGTTCCTGTCAATCTGTCTCCTCTGGAATAAATTACATCATAATATTTTTAATCAAGGGCAGCTCAGCCCACAGTATCCAAAACCCAGCTATGCCCTGCTCATCATTGCCCAGCTCTTGTTTCAGCTAAGAATATTTTGAAAAGTACCCTGCCTGAATGGCACTGCAAACCTTCCAACCACCTTAACAGGAGTCCAGTTCTGCAAAATGAGCACAAGATTGTGATCACTGGAGAGTAACTTGCAAGAAACTTTCCCTTTCCACCCTCTCTTGCTCACAGCTGCCTACAGTTGCAGTCTGCCTCTGAATTCATGCTCCAGGATGCTCTGGGTCATTCCTATGGAGCCGAAAAGGATCTACTTCATTAAGCACATCCTCCTGCTGGATTTCCACTGACACAGCACTATTCCATCCTTCCAGCATACCCTTTTTTATACATCTGCTGAGCATCAGACAAGCACAAGGTACACCCCATAAATTTGCTCTAGCCATCTGATTCTCTCAATGGTCCAGTTCAAAGCAATCAGTTCTAGACCAGATCCCATCCAGCACTGCTTCTTGTTCTGTTAGCCTGAGTCCTGTCATGGTTTGAGCCTGGCACAGTCCCAAATCTTCCCTGGCTCTTGGAGTCGTCCAATCCTGGCCTCCTGACCATACTTGCAGGGCCATATTTGGCCCTGGCTAGGGCTTGGATTGGCAACTTAGCAGTGAAATGATTTAAATACAGGCCATAATTTATTAATGCATCCAACCTCTAGCAATGCAGAAGAGGCTTGAGAGCTGAAGCTTCAGAATCCAAATTTTAATAGGCAAATGGAAAAGGTGATTGTGCTGTGGCAGTGCTTGGGGAAGTGCTGGTGTGCACTCTCAAAGTGCTGATGAGGTTTGAAGGCATCACAGGCCAGTTCAGTTTCAACTGGTGGTAAAAGAAGAAAAAACTTTTAAAAAGTGTGTTTCTTTATTAAAAAGTAAATCACAGGGGTCATTCTGTAGCTTGGGAAAATGTCATCAGCTATGAACTCTTTGTGTGATTTAACACTTTCAGGTGATATTCAGTAAAGATGGTGAAAGTAGTGGGAATATAATTTGAATGGTTTCCTTTATTATAGGCAGAAACAGGCATCTGTGAACAGGATGTGGGAGTGTTCAAGGATTTAACAGTGAAACCAGGCAGCTCTTCACTAGTCTTTCAGTAGTAAGATATAGGTGGCCATTGAATGTTAGTATGTATTGTATAGGTGGCCTTTGAGCCATAGTAAAATAAATGTATTGTATAAGTGGCCTTGCCCCAATCCTAGTTGTTCTAAATGGGCTGCAGCTGTGATGTCCTTAATTGAGTGGCAGCTGTGGCTAATGAAGATAACTGGGATAAAAGGGGGTGGGCTGGTTGGTCAGGAAGAGCTTTGTAGGAGCCCTGATGAAGCAGCAAGAATGGCACTGCTGTGAAGAGCTGTGTATGAGAAAACCAGCTGGAGGGTATGGAGCTCTAGAAATACGATAACAACATTATGATAACAACAGTAGGAGACTCAAAACAGGAGGAGTTACATTCTTCTAGTGCCTTTTATTTAGTGATCTTGGAGTGCTTCGCAAAGCAGATTCAGCAGACAAAGAAGTTGTGTTGCTCCATGTTCAGTGTTACAAGGCCAATCAGCCTGGGAAGTCAGGAGCATGGTCCCAGTAACTCATCCCTGGGGTCTGTTCCAAACCTGTGGAGTTCAGATTCACCAGGGTAAAAGTCATTATCATTTAACAAAAACATTGACTGTCAAGGTGGAGTTTTGCATATCTGGAGAAGATAAATGTCCAGTGCTGGCTGTCTTTTTGTAAACTACTGTTTACAAAGCCAGACAATTAATTCCATTTTGTTTGGATATGATGATGATACAATTCAGGTACCAAAAAGTCTCTCCCATAAATAATTTTATACGTTACCTTTTCATTCCTGCTGGAAAAAGTCTTAACCCTTCACTGATCTGAAACACCATCTGCATTGACTTTATTGATGTAGTGCTTAACTTGAAAAAAACTTCCACAATGTCCCCTTGAAGACTCTTTAATAAAAAGCAGCACAGCTCCTTTGGCTTTGCTTTATAACCTGTTTTGCAGAGCTAGTGTAAGCTTTGTTGACCTGGCCTGTACCCACTCCAAGGTAATAATAACCCACTGATGTGTGCAGGGACGGATGTGGTGCTCAAGGTTTGAGAGAGTGCTTGTCAAGTGGCTCACACACAAAAAGCATTGAGTTTTTTGTTGCTTGCCTTTTATTGATACAAAATTAGGTGTATTTTTCTTTCTGAGGCATTTGTTGACAGGAAGATTCCAATTATTATTTTCATACAGACTCCTGGTATTGTTTGATTGTTCCATTTGGCGCCTATTTCTTGGGCTGTTTCCTCCATCTTGGGCTAATTATTGTACAGAATTCTGTGCTGAATTCCCATTACTGTCTGCTGGTGTAATCCAGCCAATGATCCATGTCCCCTGGAAGCAGATTGCATTATTCCTCATTGTTTGCTCTGCTCCTGGCTTTACCATTGCTCCCTTCACACACTGAGGACTTGGCTCCAGCCTTGGCTGCTGATGAGGGCAGTGACAGCACAGGTTTAAGCAGATGTAAGGTAAGGTTACCTCTGGGGGTTTTGGTGTCATCTCCAACTCAGAGTAGCCTGAAAACTGCCTGAATTGAGAGCAGGCACCATTGATCCCCCCAGCTACAATTATTGAAATACACAAATTCAACAAAATTATGGGGGGTGCTGTTACAAACTTTGCTCTAAATGGTGCCAGAGGAGGGGGGATAACACAAAAACCCACTTTGTGCCTTTATGCTACCAATGATTTCTCCTACCAAGACTGACTTGATGGCAATTTTATGCTCTCTTCCAGGTGTAAAGCAGTTAAGTGCAGTCAAGGTCAAGCCCTTATTTTCAAATACTTTTTTTATCATTTTGATGTAAAATTGTTGAATGTTTTAGGACCCTTAAAACTGACTCAGAGCTATTCAAGCTGTAAAACCAGCGAGGCAGTAAATAGTTGCTCAGGATCAGAATGTCACTTTTATTCTATTTTAAAGGCATACAGTAAAAAGGAATAATAGTAATAGAATTTCAGCAACAACTGATGTTTAAGCTCAGATTTTGGGTCTAACATAGCTGGTCATACTCTTTCTGTGGAGGCAGTTCCAGAAAACACATTGACCATCAAACTCCTGACTCAATTAGAAAAACCTATTGAATATGTAAGATACTTTTCCTTACAAGCTGAACACTTGTCTCCTCAGGTATAGAAGTTACTGAAAGCATTCATAAGATGACTTCAGAATACAAATCTACAGCAATGAAGCTTTTGCAGGGTTGATGTTAGTCACTGGAAGGATTTTCTGCAGAAAGGTACTTTGATTTCTATATCTCTTCAGAAAGAGATACCTCCTTTGTTTTCTGTTGTAGTGATGAACATTGAGGGGTCTATATTTGGTTTCCTACAAACAGGTTGTAAAACACCCTACAGTGTCAGAAATATGAGGACAAACACTTGGGAGACCCTTCTGAGATGGCAGTGAGAGGTGCAACTGTGTTCTCCATGTGATATTAAAAACTGCACTACAGCACGGGTGACCCCTAAATGGAGCTTCAGGACATGTACCAAAGCCTTCCCTAGCATTATGTAGAGTTACTTTGCAGAGACTATGGTGGTAAAAAGCCCTAAAAATGATGAACCATGGCAAAGAAGGGCACAGGGATGGGGAGAAGGTGCTCTGAATGGCAACCTGGTTTTCCATACAATGAATATGTTGGGTGTTATTTCTGCAAAAACCCAGTGAAGCCTCACATACTGTTTAGCCCATCCAGGGCATTGCACAATTAATATTTTTTAGTAGCTGTGATTTATATGATCTTTTAAAAGGAAGGAAAAGATAACCATTGCACATTCAACTGCCTGAGAAGGTAAAGCACAGATAAGAAATCAATGTTGCACAGAGGCTTTACAAAGAGAGTGCATCCTGGTCCCAGATGAGCCTGACAATGTTTGCATTCTCACAGAGAAGAAGAGCTAATCAAAGCTGTGACACAGTTAAGTTCCCTTAAATTAGAAGATAAGCAGGAAGGAGAAGTGAGGTCCCCAGGAAATTATTTGATACTTCATTTGCACTCAAGAGTCAGCCCAACAACTGTCACTGTCAGAGGGGGACAGAAACACAGGAGAGAAGCTGATTCCTTAAGATAACACTGAAGGAGCAGAGCACTGCTGATTTGTTTCCTCAGCTTCTGTGCCCCAGAGAAATCTCACAATGACAAGTACACTGGAAGTTGCTTTTGTTGTTTATTGTTTCCCTTTCAGGACTTGATTTGTAATCAGGAATTTAACCTTTCTTTTATACATAGCTTGTTTCATAAATAAACTTGCCAAGCTTCTGAAGTTGAGGGGAATCTTGTAAAGCTGTGCGTGTGTGCTGCTTCAGAGGCGATGAGTTCAGGGAGAGTGTAGGCATTCTCTGAAGGGGAGCAGGTCTGGAAATTGAGAAAACTGGATATTTTTGTGCACCATCTGGAGAATTTGGGGTTTGGGGTTTGCAGCAGCATGTGCCACTGGCAGAGTGCTACCAGACAGAAATATGGGGGCAACCACAACAACGCTGCAGCCCTGAAGATTATATAATACAAATAAATGTAACAATATTGTTTCAAATGTCTGATCCCATTTAAAGTGGGAATTGAAAATTAAAGTAGGTTTGAAGGCGACTGTGTTCTGTGAGCAAAAACATGTGAGCCCCAATCCTCTATAAAACAGGGTGAGGGTTACCTGACCTGCATAGTTCAGGCTAAGAAATCTCCATAAATGAACTCCATTTCTCTAGAAAGGCCTCTGTTCATTACCAGCAGGGTTCCTGCATGCAGGAATCACAACAGCAACTCTCAAATCCTACCACTGCTTTTAAGAGCCTAAATGTAGCTGGAATTCATCTGAGGTCAATTTTGAGCCAGTGACTCATCTCAGTTCTTCTAATGGTAAGAAGATATCTAAGTTTCTTTTGGAATATAAGAATGGATTGATTGAGTCCTCCTGCAGCCTCATGTGTGCTAATCAAACAGATTTGAGGTGTGGGGTCTTCCAGGCTAAAGCATGAAATCTTCTTTCATTGTTCTGATCTTTATGTAAAGCATTTAAAATTTATTCATATCCTCCATTAACTGAGGAACCTGCATTACACATAACAGTGTGAAATTACTGCCAAATGCTCCTACTTGTTTTTCTTCTGCATGTGCATCCCAAAATCCCATCTGTAGAGATGTTTCCCATCATTCATATGTGATGTTGATTATTTATAACTTCAATTTTTAAAATTAAATGTTGTACTAAATTAATGTATAGAGATTAAGTAATATTGTGTAAATAGCATTAATATTCCTTTAAAAGCAATGATGCGGCTACTAAGTTCTAAGTTGTCTTTTTTATTTTTCAGATGTGCGTTGAAGTTTGTTCCAGCTTCCATTAGAAATTCTTTCCGACCACAAAGAAATCCGTAGCTTCTTAGGGAAAAAACAAAACCAAAAACACCCCAACTTTTTCAGTCTAGACTTTTTATGCACTTACATTTCCTTCTGACTAGCAAATATTATTATATTTTGCTTTCATGTGATGTATAGGAACTTAAGAACATTTTTGTGACTTGTCTGTCTTTGAACAGTTGCAGCAGGGACTTTGTCTTCTTTTGGAAGAAGCTCCTCTTACAAAAGAGGAGCTTTTAGGGTTGTACTTTCCTTTGATATAGTTATGTATTAAAAATAAGATAAAACAGTTTTGTTTCAGGAGTCACATTGCACAAAACAAAGTAACAAGTACCTAGAGGAATTTCAGTCACCTTCTCATGCAAGATGAAATACTTAAACATCATATCCTTCAAGGAGCAGGGACATACTTCATACTGAGAAAAGAGGATCTATCCACAGAATTACTGTAGGAAATATTTAAATCTCTGCTTGAGGGGCAAATAATACCATACACTGTCTGTGTAAAAGAGCAAGGAAGACGCAGCTGATAATAAGACTTGAAGGCAGTCCCCCTGCAGGCAGATTTCTATGTGAACATTCTTACTCTACTCCTCTGGACAATAGGGAAGAAAGCCCACAGGGGAAATAAAAACAAGAGTGGGGAGAAAAGTTTTTGCTCATCTAAATTTTTTTGAATTCATGAAAGAGCGGCCGAAAGGCAGCTCAGCTTGCTCCTAACCACGGTTTCTGGGGACAGCATTGAATCAGGTAAACAACTTCTTTTTCCAGTCCTGTGCAGCTGTGTCATGGTCCTGAGGCCAGCAGTGTGACCTGCTCAGTCCTGCAGCTGTGCAGTCATGAGCCACCCACACACCACACTTGGCTTTTGGGCAAGGCAGATGTTCCACATCTGCTGTGAGCAGCTGTGCCTGAGGGGACATGGGCAGGGTGTTGGTTATGGTGAAGGCTGGTATCCACTGGCTCACATGGAGGTTCAGGATTTCTGCTTTCTCCTGAAGGGGACTGCTGGATAAGTCACAGCCTGACGAGGATGGACTGCCAGACTGGGGCTGTTTCTGAGGGGTCTGCAAAAAGTGACAGAGAAAAGTAGAAAGTTGCTACAGGAGCTCTGTGCCTTCTCTGGGAAGTGTTTGTAGGTCTGGAGAACGCTGTGGCTCAGTCACAGCTCTGCTGGAACATGCTGGCTGTCCTGCTGCAGCACTACTGAGAAAACCATCTTCACTCACCCTGCACAGGAAGCAACAAGCATGGATTCCCCAGCAGGCAGCAATTTGAGAGCCACAGGAGAAATATGTGGCAGTGAGGAGGGAATTAGCCTGTTCTCCAGGTGGCAGAGAAAACGTGATCTGTAGTTATTGTGCGGTGCCAGGTTCTGAGGCACAGCCCCCTCCTCCTCCTGCAGACCTGAGGGATAGATCAGGTTCAGCCTGCAGCCTCCCTGTCCTTCCCCAGTTTGCCAGCTGCTCTTTCCCAGGATAGTGCCACTGTCACTTACTAGGTGCCACAGAGGCAGCATGGGATGTGCCATTACAGCTCAGGGTCTTGGGAAGGATGAAAGTTTGACAAGTCTCACAGATATGTATGCATGGCAAAAAGATTTTTGAATGTAGAATCTGAAGAAGGAATAGAAATGAAAACAAGTTTTGATATAGAAGAAAAGAATTTCTGAGCCTGTCTTACTGGATTACTAAGAAGGAAATGGGTATGTTAGTTAGAAGGGGTTTTTATGACTTAGAGCAGGGATAAAACCACCTCAAGCAAGATGTTTTTACCAAGCAGAAAGATAGCACAGGCAAACAAGCCTGCCGATTTTGCAAGTAGAAAAAAGGTCTCAGAATTTTCCACTGCAAGAAAACTGAAAAACAACTTCTAGCTCAAACTGTAATGTATTAACTTTTAGTGATTGGAGAATAGTAACATGAACATGGTAATTATAGTAGTTATGATAGGCTATAGATAAGTTAAGGTATAGATTGGTTCTACTCTGTTAAGATGCTCAGCAAAGAAAAGTATAAAATGCATTGTAACCTAAACTAAGGGTCTCCAGGCCTGCCTGCAGCTGGAGCTGACAGCTGTGGGTACAGGCTCTGTCACCCATGGCCCTGGACTGCTGTAACTCTTGGATGGAATAAACTGCATTTTGGAGAGCTGCCTGGAGCCCCACATCCCTCATTCAGGCTCTTCCTTCAGGGTGTAAAGTCACCAAGGTCTTGTTTGGGAACTACTGTGTCCCAAGATGAGGACACCTATTCTTCTGGAATTTACTTTCCTGAGCATCCAGATAGCTGGGAGGAAGTTTGCTTGAAAGAAAAGGATCCAGAAAGCGCAGCCCCAGAAAAGAAGAAAAATATCTGAGAATAGGGAAAAGCAAAGTTACTGAGAAGGATAACAACCTAAACCACCCAATTAACCAACCAGAAATATCCCCACAACAAAATCACGCCCCAAAACAATGACAGCAAAACAACAAAAACCTTGTCACACCCCCTGCCTCCCAAAAACTCCCAAAATGGAAAAAAAAAAAACTAACACCAAAACCACAACTCCCCACCTTCAAAAAAAAAAAAAACAAAACTAGACTCCCTCCAAAAAAGCCAAACCAAAACAAACCATAATTAAAAAAAAAATCCCCAAACCCATCAGACTGAAATGTGGCTCCCCTGCAGTGCCCAGCACTGAATACAGAAGCGGGATCGAAGCTGCAGCCAGTGAAGCTGTCACCTGGGTCAGGTTTGCCACACAGAAGGGACAAGGTGTTACCTAGGGCAACAGAACATCTGTAGCAGCGTAGGAAGGGGCTGTCTCCGTGCAGCAGATCTGAGCTCTGCCTGCAGCCGTGGCCATCCCTGGCTGGCAGCTCTGAAGGACAAAGCTGCTGTGACAGGCAGCTCGTCAGCCCCCAAGGCAGGGACAGGGCTCAGAGCTCGGCATCACTCAGCACTGCTGCCCTTTGAACCAACTCAGAGGCACCAGGATGCACGAGATAAACATCTTCATCCAATTTAAGCCAAATAATTTATTCATAGGTGTCTCCTGAGAAAGGAAGGCACACCTTATTCAATATTTTATGTAGCTGATGTGGTTTGCAAAGGATTCGTAACTGACAGGCTAGTAAACAACCTTTTTTAAGCTCCTACAGGAAAAGTGGGCAAATGGTTGCATTCAAACTCCTGCAGAAAACATTGGAAACCCAGGCACTGCCAGGTCTCTTCCTTTTAACAGCACAGTATGTTTACAATTTTGCAGAATTCACAGGAAAATAATAAAAAGTTAGAAGCTGTTTTCTCCAGAAAGGCAATTATGCTGAATTGCACTTAAAGATGTCATCAATTTCAATTACATTTGAAAGAAAAAATCATAAATATTCAAGGCTGAGATGCAGACTTCCTTATGTTTAATTTCTTACCATTTTCTTTGTTGTTGATATACATAGATGTTTATATCACGTTTACAATTTTTCTCACTTCCATTTGTGCAATTATGGCTATTCCAAAAGGTCATATCAGCATTTATGAACTGAATTATTCTGTGATTTCAAATTTTTCATTTTTGTTATTCCTCAGCATAAAAATCAATCCCATCACCAATTCTGACCTTGGGGGTGGCAGATTGCCCTCTGCATCCACAACTCTGCATCACAAAGCACCAACAGAATGTAGGAAGGTCAGAGAAAATCCTGCTCTGGGAGTTCACAGTTCCTTTACTTTGTCATGCACCCAGCACACCCGGGAGCAGGCTGAAGGAGGAAAAATCTAAGCAAGTTCTGGTACAAAGAGTCTGTCCATAAATAATTGGAAGTGTTTTGTAGTGAGGACTGTAATTTCAAGTCTATCTGTTTTATAGAGTAGTTGGGATTTAATTTTACTTGTTGCAAAGCTTTCCCAAGCTTTGTCTAATTCTTGAGATTACTGAGCCCATACTTAAAGCAGTAAATTCTGCAAACTTTATAGACTCTGGAAAAGTGGAAATTCTGTTCAAAACTGCAGTGGCAATTTTTAATCATGCTAAATGGATAACCAGCAAATCATGGGTCAGCCAATGGTACAGTCATTCCTAGCAAGAGAATGAAAAATGGGACTTCTTCCAATTAGTGTGTTAGAGTTCCATAGAGCATTTACCCTCCAATTTGTGACATTTTGATTCAAAAATTAACACTGTCCAATATCAATGTCACAAGTACTAAGTTAGGATATGCTTTATTGAGTATTTGTTAGGAAGAATGCTTAAGAAAATAAAATATCTGTAAAGTTCTGTTGTGATGAGTGCCTGGCCCAGTACTGTTGTTTGGGGGTTTTTTTGTTGCTGTTGTGTTTTAATAAAGTTTGGAAAAATTCACACACTATCAGAATAGCAAATCATGGTAAGAACTTCTGGAGCATTGTATAAACTGAATACATATGACAAGGGAAAAAAAACAACAAAACAAACCAACCAACAAACAAACCCTACCGCAGCCAAGACTCTTGCTGCCTTTGGAGGAGATGGGGTTTTACATGACTTGTTTTAACTGAGGCAGACAATGGTTATCATATTTGTAAACAGAGATTGCAGTTCTGCCTGTGGACACTGGGGCATTGCATCACGATAAACAGTGTGAAAATATTCTTAGGTCATGGCATCCATGTCAACCAGCTGAACAAAAGCACTGGTGATCAGATTGTTGCAGGGCTGGGCTGGGAAAGCAAGGACATTTTAGCCTCCCTGGAATGGAGTCCCTGGCCTGAGCAGGTCTGGGAGCGCCCACCATGTACCAAACAGCTGAGGGGTCCCAGGCCAGGTGCTTCATGGTGCCTCTCATTACTTCCTAGCTGGTGATGCTGAGAGCCAGCCTAGATTCTTCTTCCACCTGAAAAGTCAAAATAGTATTTATAAATTGGAATCGGTTCAGAAGTGAGACAGGCAAGTAATCCAGCATCTGGGAAGTGCATATTACAGTGATCTGTATCTTTGTCATCTCTGGCAGCTTGGCTTCTTCAAAGAGTAAGAAGCAACTTGGTCAAGGTCTTTATGTGGGAAGAAGACACCATCTGATACATTTCAGTTCTCTCATCTATTAGAGAAAGGTACAACAAAATCTGATGCTTGGAAGCTGAATCTGGATAGATAATTACTGTTCTATTATATCCTAAATTTTCTGTGGGGTCTTGTCACTAGACTGTCACTTTTCTGGGCAAGTAAATCTCCAAAACAGCCCCAGTATTCCAGTGCAGCATCCTGATCTCAAGGCACACATTTATTTCTGACAAGTTACTGTCCTCAGTTCTTCCCCTCCCCCAGGACAGGCTGAGAAAAAGCATCTCAAAGGAAACAACCACACTATTTTTGCTCAGATTTATTTTCATTTATGACATTTGGCAGAGCCAAAGCCTGGAGGAGCTTCCCTGTGCCAGGTCTCCCCAGGCACACCAGCCCTTCCCATCTCCTTGGCATTCCCATGGCAAGGGAGGGACAGGGGTGCTGCAGGCTCAATGCAAACACCTCAAGCACCTCTTCTGCCTTCTGCCCACTGTGGGCTCCTGCAGAGAGACATCCTGCATGGCCCTGTGCTAAAAATCCCCATGGAACAGCAGGGAAGGGCTGCATGATGGTGCTGATGGCTCTTTGTCCCATCATCTCCATCCTGGCTGGAAAGGACCAAGGCAGGGCTGCCACAGGAAGGCTCCAGTCCATGGGGATTTCTGCAGGATTTTAACAAAGCCAAATGGGATTTGTAGTTTGACAAGGAAAGCTCCCACACTGTGAGTTGTTTTCCTAAACACAGATCCTAAAGACCAAGGCCGAGTTTTTGGTGTGGAGACACAGCGTTCTTGTTGCAACCTGTGTTTTGCAAATAGGTCTGTTGTAGTCATTTCTCAAAGAGACACACTATGAATCAAAAATCAATTCACATGTTGAGATATTCATTTTGAGTAATAGTACCAGGGGAACAAAAACAAGCCAGAAGTGCTCTGTTGCAATATTTTCAAAATGAAATGGTCTTGGCTTTGTTATCTAATACTGTTTCATTCTAAAATTGATCTATGTTTAGTGTTAATAAATAGTAAAAATATGTGAAAAGTGAGTAATGTAGCTGACTGGATATTAGTTTTTCCTAATTTATTTTCAGTTTGGCCACCAAACAGGAAAATCAATTATTCTCACAACTCTATTCAGTATAAGTAAGTCTCTCTCTTCCAACATATTGCTTTCCACAGTTTTCTCCTCTGTGGAGACTCTTACTCTACCAGTTGTATTAACTTGTGGTTTTCCCCAGATGATGACTTCTGACATTTTCATTTACATAAGTTCCCTTTAAATTTTTCTGCTGTTAGTTGTGACTATAATGAGTTAGCCTCTACTGTATATTTCATTAACATAATGTTTATTGCCTCCTTTGGATAATGAAACTATTTATTAAAATTGTTTCTATCAGGGATCTACTGGGTGGATAAAATATATGACTAAATATTGCTCCAACATGTTTTTAATTATTTTCATTGTCTTTCAAAAGGTTTTCAGTACACATTGTAAAGAATGTATCCAAGCCACTTCAAAAATTTTGGACAAGATATTATAAAATGCAGTATCACATTTTCCAATAAAATCAGAATGCTATCCCACTTCCCTCTTATTGCTACTTAATTGTCAAGAACTATGTTGGATAAAACATATGCTGCGTAAGCTCCCACTGTTTACTGCTATTTTGTTTCATTACCCTCTCCATGTTGGTGGCCATCTCCATCTATTTTTCCCATCATTGTACACATTGTACACTTTATTTTTGCCGTGTAAGAATGTTGTCTTTTTCCCATTGTAAAAGTCTTGATCCTTTTTTCCAGAGCTATTAAAGTGTTGGCTTGACTTAGCAGCTCTTTACCTTGCTACCACCATTAAGATGAAAAACTAGTTCAGAGACATTTTTGGGCCAACTATAATTTCAGCAGTACATGTGAAGTAAATATTTATTCAAATGACTGCTTGGGGCTAAACAAAAAGGAGGCATTCCAGAAATCCATTTGCATCAGGAGAATGACCAAAAGTGTACATAAAGTGTTGTTCTATTTCTCAGTGGAAAAGGAAAATTTATAACAGGTGACACAAGGACTTATATTTGGTGGGATTTTTTTCTTTTTTTGCTTCCTCCTGGGTGTTACATTTGATCATATGATAAGTACCTTTTTTTTTTTTACTATAAAGAGGTGAAATTCCAGCTGTGTAATAAGAATAGGTTGAAGACCATGCAGATGAGTTTGCTTATCAGGGGAGCCTGCAGAAATTACTGAGAGAATTGTAAATCTTACAGTTAAGAGGCTGAGACAAAATTACAGTACAGAAGAGGGACAACAGGTTTTAGAATATTAGGAAGATTATAAAAGAAAAATATAATGTCTGCATTTACAAAGGGATGATGGAGGAGTATGAACATGGAGCATACAACTGAAGAAATAACAGATAGGTAAGCTTTAATTCCTAGAGTAATATGGAAACAAACAATGTTTTTTATGGATACATGGGAAACAAAACAGGACTGAGGAACACCTAATACTTATTTATCCAGGAATGGTCTTGTAATATTTAATTTTTTCTGTTCTATTGCAGGCTAACATGTAGATAAAGGCAAAGATAAAGGTATCTTCTATCTTGCTTCCTTTAAGGCTTTTGATGCCCTCTAAAGTAATATTTTCATAGCCAGATGAGAAGTTTTTAGGTGGAGCTCCTGGCAGGTGAATGTGTAGGTAGGTGGCAAGGAACACTTTAAAAGAGCAGCTGCTTGCAGCTCACTGATATATTGAATTTGTGTACCTTTAGCAGTTCCACACAAGTCTTCCTTAGGTTTGGTGTTGCTCAATACTGTTATTAATGGCCTGAACAGTGAAATAGGTTATATGCTTATTAAGTCACTAGATTATATTAACCTGAGTGAGCTGCAAGCACTCTGGAGACTTAAGCAGTTAAGTACTTAAGCTGTGCCCAGGTTAGTATAACCTGCTTGTCATCAGGGCTAATTAATCACATTAACATCTTGCTAATGTGACCACACTGCTTGGGGTAGCTGTGATACCTCTGAATGGCACTGCATTATGCCACAGAGATTCTCTCAAAGAGAGGCATTCCACACTTCCTCCATTTAATCACATTCCCCAGTCTGCTCCAGGTCAAGATGCTGATTTACAGGCAGGTCACTTAGGTACATTTAAACATTTTACCATCAATCCTCCTGGAAACAGCAGACTCAGTTGTGCTGAGTGTTGTGTAATGCCAGAGTGAATACTCACTTTATGCTAGGATATCATCTTGTGCAGCATCAAAATCACACACTGCAGCTGCTGAGCTTCCCCTGCAGATTCCTCTATCCAAGTATTGATCAGGCCCTGTGTGTTAGAAAGGTCTGCAGAGCTCCTACTACGTACACTGGAAGAGCAGTAATTTTCCTGCTTTACATGAAAATATATTAGATTGCAGGAGGACTATGGCTCTGGCAGATCAATGCCAGAGGAGTTAATATCACCTACTTTTGCCTCCCTGTTGTATAGTTCTAAAATTAGAAGCAAGCAGAAACACTGTGCAGCATCCTAATTGGCTTGTCACTAGGGCAGAGTAACTGGCCAGCTTCTGACTTAGCAGAGATCAGAAGGTCCTCTTGATGCATCCTCACTGCTCTGTTGCTTAGCCTCTGGAGAAGAAATATTCAAAAATAAATGTAACATCTATTTAATTAATTGGAATTTTAATATATTTAAAGCATAATTTTCTATCTGGTGTAATGTAAAATATTTTAGTCATTTTCCACTATGGAAAAAAATTATCTGCAGACATTGTAAGTCACATCCTGACTGCAGTAATTTTACCTTGTTAAAGGCAAAGAAGGGGACTTCACCACTGGCAGGTACAATTTTTGAGAGCAACATCAAAGTTATATTTAGCATCATATAATCCTTATACAGCTGGCTGAATGTTTATGGTGGTGAAGTTTTAGCTACCTACGTGATGCCTGGGGCTCTGGAAAGGAAACCTAAAATGCATCTTGTTGGCAGAGGAGTTTATGTACTTACCTTAGACTAGGCTGGTCCAGAGAAATAAAAGTCTTTCTCCACGTGAATTTCAGTCTAGGAGACATACATTAACTAAACTTTTATTACATGAAAAACATGTCTAGACAGCAGCCTGAGCTGCACAGCTACCTTTGAAGATGTACAGCATATAGCCTGCAGCAGGGTGTTTCACAGCACCTTTTGTGGTGAAGCTCCTGACCCTCTGGCAAACAGCAGCCGCAGCAAGAGCAGCAAGATTCCCTCACTTCAGGGGGAGTCTCTGCTTGTGCCTGTGAACAGCGAACACAGCAAGGCACCTGAGAGCCCTGTCTGGGTTAATCAGCAGCACTGACAAGCAGGCTGTGCTCGTGAGGCAGAGCAGGGCACGGCGTGGCTGCTGCTGGCACGGAGATGATGGCTCAGAGCAGCCCCAGGTGCAGCACTGGCTGTGCAGGATGCCCCTGGCACTGTGACACAGCTCATGGGCCTCAGGAGGAATCATTCCTTGGGAGTGGGGACTGGGAAGCTTAGCTTCCAACTGGTCCATAGAGTTTTCTGTTTTAGTGTGTTTCAAGACATGCTGCATCTCCTCCAAGTCAGGGAGGCTGAGGGACTGGGAAGCTGAAGCAGGTCTGAGCTGAGTCATGTGTCATGGTGCCTTAAGATCTCTCCTTCCTCACCATGGATCTTAATGTTCCCACTTTCCCTGTACTTAGTGCATCAGCTTCATCTGCACTCCCACCTGCTCTCCCCTTCAACAGCTACTGCTCATCCTGCTTTCGTGCAGGTGAACCTACCCTGGGTCGTGAATCCAATCCTCTGCTGTCACTGGGAACCTGGCTACTTCACCCCTTTACAGAGATTTTCTTTCTTTTCAAGGCTGGTGGGATCTTTCCTTCCCTTCAGTCTCTGCTTCCACACACAGCCCAGGTGCTTCTCACCTTCCTCACATTCCTTCCCTCTCAGGAAAGCCTCTGCTCCTTTCCTGACCACCATTCTCCCCCTCTCTGTCTACTGAAGTGGGCTTCTGCCATTTGCAGCCAAGCACCTTGATTCAGGGTGGACTTTGTGGCCCTTTTCTGATGATTGTGCACCATTCCCCAGTGCTTTGGGATATCAAGTGCTGCAGCCTTCTGGAATTGTGGCTCCAGAATGGCCACATTGTGTTTCCCAGCTCTGCCCTTATGGGTGCCCAACAGGACTCCCCCTCCTCTATCACCACCACCAGTAGGACCAAATTCAAGAGAAATGGTGTCAATCTAAGCTACTCCCTAATTTTTACAGTATGCCTAAATCGGATAATGTCTGACTGAAACAGTGATGGCAAGAAGAGCCTCAGCAACATCAATAGCAGTAATTCTAGCCAGCCCTTTGCTGTGCCTCTCCCACGGTTGTTAACACTACAGAAATAGAAAGAAATGCCATTTCCTACTCCCCAAGAAGGAACATTTCACCAGTGCAGCTGGGTCCCAGGGGAAAGAAAGCCAAAATGTGCAGAAACTGTAATAAAATAAGACATAATGTTAAAGTTAATGCTTTGTGATAGACCACTGGCGAGCTGTGGGTTGCCACAGCAACAGGACTGCACACACCAGGCTGCACTGTGGGGCTGCTGGAGCTGCAACTGGGGCTGCTGAAAGGTCAGCATGCTGCTGTCCTGAGCAAACACATCAGCACCTGTTTGCAGCCAGCTCCAGACAATGTGGGACCAGGGAAAAATCAGTCTGGAATGATGCATGCCTTAAGAGGCTGCCTACCAGCAGTTAAGCTGTAATCAAGCCAAGAACATGCATAGGTTATCTCAATCATCAGTGAAACAGCACAAAAAGTCCTGCTTGGTCTTTAGTGTTGCCCCAGCTTTGGCTCACACTGAATGCTGGAGAGCAGAGAGGAGACCTTATGACTTTTCAGTTTCTGCTCTGGATATCCACATGACCTTGGACACAAGCTGGAGAAGCCCCACTTCTACCTTGACTTGCCTTCCTTCTCTTCCAGACCCAGGATCTAGGCCAGCCCAAATTAAATTAGTCTTTTATTTGTACATATCTGCATCTGTTTTGATAAAAGATTGTAACAGCTGTATGTAGTGATTTAAGTGGGGTGAAAGTGAAATTCTAAGTTGTTGGTGGGCTCTGGGTGAACATGGTAGCCAGTGAGTGATACCATAGAAAAATGGGAGGAAAGCCCCTGAGGGGTAGAGCAGTTCATGAACCTTGTGTGCAGATACAGATGTGGGAAAACTCCTGTCAGCCCAGACTTCTCTATGAACCAGGGGAAAAAACCTTCTGAGGCAGAGCTGCATTTTTAGAGGGCTGGATGGGGGACACTGCTCAGAGGGGTTGGAGGGAGTCAGTCCTGTCTGAGCAGGGGCATCCCTGTCATGGAGGTTTGCTATGTCTGTGTGAGCCTGGCCTCATGTGCTCAGCAATTTTCCCAGTTACCTCAACTGTCATCAAAACTCATCATTCATTGTCTGACACTTTATTGCTATTGATTCATTGGCGTGTGACTTCCTGCTACCCCATTCCCTCCTCACAGGCCTCTTTTTGTGTAATTCCTCTCTCTTGATAACTTTTCTCCATGCATTTACCTCTTCCCACTTCTGTTTTTTTCTTAATTTCCCACCATGTGAATATCAATGAATTCCCAGATGTGCATTTCTTCCCAGACATGCAACTGAATGCATGGCCCAGCAACTGAATGCATCTGCTCTTCTTACCCACCATGTCCAAGGGTTTCCTGGCACCACAAACAGCCTCTCTCCAACATGCTCCAAACAAAATATTTAAGTAGCTCTACACCACAGCTCCACCTCTGCAAGTAACTCACATGTTCCAAAGAGAAATGCTGTGATCAGCAACATTAACTAAATAACTTTTATTATAACCTTTTATTTTGTATTTTGTGTAATGATCTATACAAACAAAAACTCCATGGTCAGCACATCCATGGTCAGATAAAATGATCAGTAGTGTTCTCCAGGCAAATTTGGGGCACAGTTATACTTTAGAAGTTGTATAAATTTTCTTTAAACTTGCCTTTCTTTGAACACACATGCACATGAAAATGTTTTAAGAGCAATATTATGTCTGGAAAATCCAGTGCTGAAGAGGATGTGCCAAAAAAAGAGCTGTCTGTGGCACTTGATTTACATCCCTTTGTTCTGCACTGCATGCTCACAGGCTAATTGGTAAACAGGATCCTGCCTCATCGGGTGTGAGAGACAGCAGCTGCTGTCCAGAAAGATCAGGATGATGAGAATCCTATTTCACCTGTTGAAGACGCTTTTGGTGAAAATCCTGGCTCAAAAGCCAGACTCTTTTAGATGAGACAAGGTGGCAGCTACAGGGCTGGGACCCAGTTAATTTTCAGGGAGAAAAATTGTGGAGGTACAATATTGTTGGAGAAAAAGGATAATCTTCTGAGGTTTAAGATGATGAAAGCTGTCCAGAAGAGCTGGGGACTATCCCTGCTTCTGCACAGAATTCTTCTGTGATGCCAGGCACAATGCTTAAAACCTTTCATAGATGAGCAGCAGCTCAGTATGGCTCCTTCTGAGACCTCATTTTCAGAACTGCTGCAATCAAAATCCATGCAAGGTCTGCTCTGAGAAACAAGGTCCCAGCTGCCTTCCAACCATTCATTCAGAATCTGCCAACCTTCTATCTCACAGAGACATTCTCCTTTCTAATGCTATGAAGCACGCATATAATGGTGTTAAGAACCATAAAAGTACCTTCTAAGCCTGTCTTCAGGTATTCTGAAGAAATTCTGATACCAAAAAGTGAGACTAGAGGACTCAAAGCTCTAGAGAGGGACACAGCCAGAGATATTCAGGTGCCCCCAAAACCAGACATCTAGTACCACTTTCCCGTTTCCAATGCATTAAACTGAAGGACTGTGGATATCACCTAAAGTCCATGTGAACCCTTTGGTTCTAGAGATCAGAGAGGACATCCTAGGACAACCCAATCAATCACTGCCAGGCCAAGGTGGGCTTTTTTCCCACAGTCTTTAACTCAGCTTTTCAGCAGAACCCTAGATGCTTTCCCTGCTTCGGGCCCTTCCTTCTCTTGTCCAGACTGACAAGAACAATATCATTATTAAGAGCAATATGATGGTTGGAAAATCCAGTACTGAAGAGGATGTGCCAAAAAAAAGAGCTGTCTGTGGCACTTGATTTTACATCCCTTTGCTCTGCACTGCATGCTCACAGGCTAATTGGTAAACCCTATCTTAGTCTGACTCTTGTTCCCAGCTTTTTCTCCAAACTCAGTATTTTGTCCTCATCAGCTCTGTCGGCCCATTTCTTCTATAAGCAACTCATTTCTCCTCTCCTGACTCCTTCCCAGGTCTATATCTCTTCTTCCTACCATACCAATTCTTAGGGTCATCTTTACTGTACATGTGCATATTTACAGACCCACTAAATTTCCCATTTGTCACAGATCCCTTTCCCACCTCCTTTATTTTTCTTTTTGATTTCACTGAACATCTTTCCCAAACCTCCCTCCAACCTCCATTCCTCAATTGTCTTGGGCCACTTCAGGCTTCCCCCTGCCTTCTATACCTGGTATTTTCTGCACCTCCACACTCCACGGCCGCTTAGAGGACAGTGAGGAGAGGCATCCAGCCCCGAACCCTGGGGTTTGGCAAGCTCGGCCTGAAGGAAACAGGAGCAAGCACCGAAGAGCCATCACTCCTCCTGGTGCTGGAGGCTGGAACAAGTTCGGCCCCTCTCTGAAGGCAGCACATGAGCAGTCCGGTCACGCACAGCAGCTGCAGCAGGAGCTGGACGAGGCAGCGGAGCGCACCCGGGCACCTCCGGCAGCGCTGGACAACGCGCACTCGGTGTGAACCAAATCCCCAGGGATTTTAGCAGTGCTTTTCACATTTGGACCCGTCTGCCTAAGAAAGCGAGGCGAGTATTTGGGGTCCATACTGCCTGTGTCTAAGCACATCCATGCCGTATGTGCACAACAATGCCATGTGTGCCAAGGGCCTGGCTGCACGACCACGGCTGCCTTTGTGCTCCCAACCCTCGGCCACAGCTTCCCAAGCTCTGACTGTCCCCGACGGGAGCGCGGCAGTCTGGAACTGATAACAGGAGCTGCCCTTTCCTCTGCGGGAACCTTGGGAAGGGCTGGCGTTGCGCTCCATGGGGCTGCGCCTGGTGAGTGGCAGTCGTGGAGCGGAAATAAAACTTTGCTTGAAACAGTTGAAAATGTAAGGAATGCCAGGAATCATTTCTACGGGAGTCTCTCTCCCTCCTGCTAGCTCCAGCGTTTGAGTGAGCGCGGCCCCTGTCGGCCCCGCTCGGCAGCCGGAGCGCTCGCCCCGCCGCGTCTCCCGTCGCTCCTGCTGCGAGCTCGGGCTAAGCGCACAGGTCGGGGACTGCAAATCCAAGTGTCACTGGCACAGGAATGATTATTACCAGATGCTAATTACTCGTTAATGTATGCTAATCGCTGCTGCATGCCAGCGCGCTCGGAGCACTGAGTGCCAGGCGGAAAGCGCTCGGCAGGAGCGGAGCGGCTCCGCAGCCCCAGCCCCGCGCCCAGAGCCGGCACCGCGCCCCAGGGCTGCGCCGCGCTCACACCGCGCTCCCTCGGCGGCCGCCATCCCGCTCCCGGGGCGAGGAGCAGCCAGCCGCTGGTGATTCCTGACTCCCCCGAGCTCCAGCTTTGCCTGCCGTAGGTTTCCTACAGCCAGGAGACAGCACCGGTTCCCCCGCACCACGGCACGGCAGCACCGCCGCTCCCCCGCCGCAGGGGACCCGGCAGGTGTCACCCCCGGCTGGGGAGGCGATGGTGATGTTCTGTGCGGGGACGGGAACACCACATGCACGTTCTGAACTTTAAAACCCGCTGCCTGAACGTGTCTCCCAGGAGAGGGGAGCGGGTCCCCTCGGCAGCCGCTGCCCCGGCCGGGAGAGGTGCCCGCGGGCCGAGGGGAGCCGCACACAGGGCTGGCCCGGGGAAAGGCACAGGCAGTCCCCTCTCCCCGCCTGCCGCCGCTGCCTCCCCGGCGCTGCCCGTGCCCGCCGTGGCTGCGCGGAACCCGCGGGAACCCGCGGCGGGCGGTGCGCGGGAGGCGCCCGGCGGCGGCGGAGGGCGGGCAGCGGGGCGGGCGGAGCGCGGGGCCGGCGGCGCTGCGCTGCGCCCCGATAGGCGGCGGCGGGCGGTGTCGGTGCTGCCGCCGCTGCCGCGGCTGCTGTGCTGAAGCCCGGCACAGGGGCTCGCAGGCTCTCGCACGCAGCGGCGGCGGCGGAGCGCGTCGCGTCGAGAGGAGCGAGCGGGGAGGAGGAGGAGAAGGCGGAGGAGGAGGAGGAGGTGGAGGAAGGGGAGGGGGGCACCTTCTCGGAGAGGATGCCCGGAGCGGCTGCAGGGACGGCGGCTACAGGAGCAGGCTCGTCAGGAGCGGTAGCAGCGGGGATGCTCCCAGCTCAGGAGGCAGCCAAGATCTACCACACCAACTACGTGCGGAACTCGCGGGCCATCGGCGTGCTCTGGGCCATCTTCACCATCTGCTTTGCCATCGTCAACGTGGTGTGCTTCATCCAGCCGTACTGGATCGGGGACGGCGTGGATACCCCGCAGGCGGGCTACTTCGGGCTCTTCCACTACTGCATCGGCAACGGCTTCAGCCGGGAACTCACCTGCCGGGGCAGCTTCACGGACTTCTCCAGCCTGCCCTCGGGAGCCTTCAAAGCTGCGTCCTTCTTCATCGGGCTCTCGATGATGCTCATCATCGCCTGCATCGTCTGCTTCATCCTCTTCTTCTTCTGCAACACAGCCACCGTCTACAAGATCTGTGCCTGGATGCAGCTGACCTCGGGTGAGTGCAGGCAGCGGCCCCGGTGCTGGGGGGCTCCGCGTCCCCTGTCCGGCACAGCTCGGCCCGGGGGGCACGGCCGGCTCTGCACAAACTTGCGGCGCCGGGGCGGGTGTCGGGGTTCCCCCGGCGGGGCAGGCCGGGAGGGGATGCTCGGGGTGCCGCCACACACGGGCAGCGTCGCAGAGCGGTGCCCGTGCCTGCCCCGGGCCGCCGGCTGGGCGTGGGCCAAGCCGGGCTGAGCCCGCAGCGCTGCCCGGGGACGCTGCCCGGGCTCGGGGTGGGACCCGGCCCGTGGGCAGCTCCAGCAGCTCAGGGACTGCGGTAGGTGTCCTCCAGCGCGGGTCTGCTGTAAAGGTCAGGAGAAAATGGCAGTGGGGACGGTTCGGGCTGGCGGCAGAAGGGGAAGGAGGCTGCCCGCCTGTTGAAGCTTAGTCCCGGTCCCGCAGTTCCACCCGGCCAAGGCAGAGCCCGCTCCGGCTCCGTGGCAGGGCTTGGCGAGGTCTTTCGCTGGTGAACTGGAAGGGCAGCTGAGGTCGTTGGATGTGGCATGCGTGAGTTTGGGTTAGGGTCTGTTTCACTTGTCCACAAGGTTTATTTTCCTCTCTATGTTAGGAGTGTAGAGAAAAAGAATTAATTTCAGTTGCTGGTTTTGTTTCAGAAGATCTCCTGACTTCATTTGACTTTCCCCATCTCATCCAGTGTCTCCCTGGGGAAAGTGTGTGGTAGGAAAGAGGGAAAACACCAGGACATCCCTTTCTGCATTTCCAGCACAGCTTTCCCTCTGAGTTGGTGGAGAATTGGTTATTTGTGTGCAGCTGGGAGGGACTGTAGAATTAAGATTGTAATACAAGCAGTTTTAACGAGACAGAAAATATTAATTCTTCAATCATTTGGGGGAAAAGGGGCTAAAATCAAAGCATACCTGTTACATGTCCTCCTGGTAAAATGAATTGAGAAGTTTTGGAATAAGAAGGAATAAGCTGTTACGGAAACAGAGCAAAATGTCACCAAAATGGGCTCACAATCACTTTTTCAGTCCCCTTAATTG
This sequence comes from Zonotrichia albicollis, assembly GCF_047830755.1. Classification (NCBI taxonomy): domain Eukaryota; kingdom Metazoa; phylum Chordata; class Aves; order Passeriformes; family Passerellidae; genus Zonotrichia; species Zonotrichia albicollis. The sequence goes on from NC_133822.1 coordinate 13,898,696, forward strand.
ACCTACATCCATTTCAGTTTCTGAGCAAAAATTCTTTTTAGTTTTCTATTGAACATCTTCAGCATTATTCAATTTGCCATCTAGACCATGAGACCTGGTGGAATTCTCTGGTTTGTATGAAACAGCTCTAACCATTTTTCTCTCCAATGATGTTTTTCTGTGTGCTCTTGTACATTTTTATGCTGTTGCCTTAACTGAAGTTTCCTTGTAATTTCTTTCTGTATCACCTGGGGAGTGATCTGCAGTCACTTGAAGCTGGTAGGTTTTTTTCTCAATTCCAGTGAGTTTAGTTTTGGGTTCATTCTCTCTGTACTGGGAACCCCCTTTGATGCTGGTGGCTCCTCTCTCCTTTCAGTAACATGCATTCTGACGTGGTCTGGTTAATTGTACACAGTCATGTCACTTGGCTCTGGGCAGAGAAAACTGTTCCATCTTTGCACAACTGATGTCTCCTCTATCCATTAAGGACTTCAGCTTTCAGCTGTTTTCCTCTTCTTCTGGCTCTGCTGCTAAAAGGTGCCATGAATATTCACTGTTTTGATGCATTTCAGCATGTTTTTTTCATGTCCAGTACGAAGTAGGACGGCCCAATTTCCAAATCCCTTGCATTTTCCAACATCAGTATCTATGTTTGCACTACTTCATGCCCAGAGGTGCTAGTGAAAGGCAGATAAAATGAATCTGATTCCTTTACTGTGTTTCTGTACATGTGAGTAATAATGTTAAGAAACCACCATATGTGACTGATCTACTGGACTCCTGCATGTGTGCAGGTGTGACTGGAGATTTGTTTCCAGGCAAAGCAACACAGAATTTTTGTCATCTCCAAAGCTGGTAGATGCACTGCTGGCATTAAAAGTCAACAAAAGGAGCTTTATGTCAGCAGAAGAATCACTTCTCAGACTGCTTCCCTCCAAAATTAATAAGGGAATGCATGCATAGCCAAGTGGCTTTTGCTGTCTTTCCCAATTTGTACACGAATGCCCTGGAAGAGCTAGAACAATGTTGGTTGTTGAAAGAACCTGACTTTATTGTTTGCTGAATGTTTTACCTTAATTCAGTATTTACCTCACTCTTCATTTCTGTATTACTTTAAAAAGCTTCCTCAAAAACTACCAAAAAGTCCATATTGCTTTGGGTTTCATCCTTTGAAGAAAACAAAGGTGGTAGGACAGAAGGAAAACTTAGAGTAAAATGTGCAGGACAGGATGTTATAATGATGTTTTTATGAGCTATATGACCTATTTGTGTTATTACTTTACTGTTTGGAAAGTATGAGTAATAGATAATAGTAATCTAAAATGCTTATCTCACAAAAAAGAATATAGTAATGTCATCTACATAGGGATATAGTTCTGTGTAGTACGGGAACAAAATTGAATCTGAAGTAGTGAAATAAAGGAGCATGTGAATATAGCTTTGATTTTGCTTGCTATTATGTACTTTCATAGTGTTAGCATTCAGTTTGGTAATATAACACTTAAAATTGATGTCATTTAAATCTTGTTAGAATCAGGTTTCTGATGTGCGATCATGCTTGGTTTGGGATTGCAAATGAAAGCTTAGGAACTGATTTCTTTAGAAGAAAGATTTGGATCACAGTCTGTCCTGCATGAGTCATTATAAATTGTCAGCATGATATAGCTCTTGTTTTGAAAAGGTGTTTATTAAGTAAGAAAAAGATAAACAGTATCTTGGGCACATACACTTTCAGTCCTTGTTGCTGTCCAATCATGTCTATGGCTAGACAGGTCTATGACATGATAAGGAAGAAAAATCCTAAGAAAAAATTTACTTTCTGTGTGTACAGCCTAGATTAGATGTTCCTATGATTTAGCCATGGCTTAGGCTGCCTTTTTTGTTGCACATGCATGATGCTGTCAGGGTACACTTGATACTTCGGGAGCCAGTGCTGGCAGCCTCATTCTCTATCCCCTAACCTCCTCTTCTGCAATTGCAAAATCATGGGTACAAGCAGTATGTACTCACCTAATTTGAGCTGCTGCATGATCACAAACTCTTGAAATCATTAGGAATTAGGTATTACTGTTCTTTGTTATTCTACACATAATGTTTACAGGAAACCTCACAAATAAAGTTAACTCTTGAGATTAATTCCTTTATAGGTTAAGTAAATCCAACTCTTCCATTCTGTCATTGTAATTTTTTTTTCCTTTACTAGGATGTTTCAAGTCATTAGAAATAAAAACGTAAGGAAAGCAGAAGAAAGGCATAGAAGTGGACAAGCAGGATGAAACCAATATATAGGTTTTTCAAGAGATTCCTGAGTTTATTGAACAAAACATCAAAGCTCTGTACTTTGGCAAACCACAGTCCAGTGATCTTTGACAGTGGTCTGTAACATGGCCCATGAAAACATCAGAGCAGCTAAAGCTCATTTTGCCCTCTGTATTTTTGGTTCTCCATCACTAGTACTCAGGGATCTCCTCACGTGGATCTTGGCATTTAAAGGCTCTTGCTGGATTTTGTTTTCTGAGACCTGTGTAAACTTTTAGCATTTACAGTGCCCCAGAGCAAGGAGTTCCACAGATTGATACATGTTGTGTGAAGATTCAATGGTTTTCGTGTTTTAAATCTTGTGCCTGGCCATTTCATTTGATCCTCTGAGCTCATGCAATGGGAAGAGGCTGTGAACAGGGAACTTGGAGACTCATTCCCTGTCCTGGCTCTGATTACAGCTTTGCTGTATCCCCTCAGTTACCTGGTTTTGAGGCCTTTGGTCTCTTAGTCCTTAGCTGTTAGGTTTGTAGTGAACTTGTGATGGTCCCAGCTGCCCTGCCCATAGCCATTTCCAGTCTACTCTATCTTTTCAGAGTCTGTGGGACCAGACCTACACACAATACGAAGACAGACAAACCAGCCATTCATACAGTGACTAAATAATATTCTCTCTTTCGTTCTTTGTTCCTTTCCTAGTAATTAGTAATACTCATTTTTTTTCCCTGTTACTGAACAGTGAGCTGATGTTTTCACACTATATAACTATTATAACCCCAAGATCTCAGTCCTGAAGTGCTGATAATCCCCTTGGGGCACATAATTTTGTGTTGCTAGTTTTTTTCCCCCTTAAAGAAATTACTTCGTATTTATCTACACTGACTTTAATTTGACTTTTTTTTGCCTAGTCACTCAGTATTGCAAAGTCTTCCTTCACAGTCAGCCCTTATCGCAGCCACCCTGAATGAATGTAAGCAGCTAACTTTGTCACCTCACCATTTATCCTGTTTTCCAGCTCATTTATAAATAAACGAGTAGCTCCCAAGTTCCAGCACAGATCCCTGCAGGATTCCACCATTGACCTCTCTCCACTTGAAAAATTGACAGTAGTGTCCTACCATCTGTTTCCAATTATTTATCCTTGCAAGGGCATTTATTTTTATCCTTTGGGAGTCTAGGATTTTTAAGACTTATGAATGATAGATTCATCAATTGTCTTTTGGAAATCCAAGTAAACATTGTCAATTAAACCATGGTATGCATTAATTCTTACTTTTACTTTGGAGAACTCTAGTAGTTTTGTGAAAAATTACTTAGAATAGGTGTATTGGTCCTACCTTACTTCCTTTCATCACACAAATATGTCGTGTTTGTACACATGCTGACATACACTGGTTTTTGGGGTTTTTTGTAGTTCTACTGATTAATGTCATACAGCTGTTGGTCTTTCTGCAGTTCCACAGGTTTTCCCTGAATTGTATTAATCAGGTTTTTAAAACTGGTTTCCTATCACTCAACTGCCAGATCTTTGATGCCAAAACAGCCATAATGAAGAGATTATTACATGCCACAGTTAAAAGTTTTTTTTTAAAACAGGGAATTGTTTCAGAATGAAAAGGAAAAAAAAAAAATCTTCATTGCAACTGTGCTGTTTGCCTTTGTGCTTGAAATCAGTCTGCAGGACCAGGTGACTTTTATGTAAGAGTCTTAAAAGGCTTGACCTTGATGCTCTTGGAGCCTTTGTTAGTGCTGTTCGACAGATCTTGGTATAGGGGTAAATTCCAGAAGGCTGGGAAAAAACCCAGCCTTGCACTAGTGTTTGAACAGGAGTCAGACAAGGATCTTGTTCATGGCCTCAGTATCCTTAAGAATTTGTTGAGATAGTAATTTACATTTATGGCTCCTGAACTTTGAAGGTGGAATCAAAATTATTTATTTAATAAATGATAGTTATTTGTCTAATAAATTATAGTGAGGATAGAAAATTGCATAGATTGATTTCGATGTCATAATAACATGGGCTTATTTCTACAACCTGTATTTTAATACACTACATGCAGTGTAAGATTTCTAAGAATCAGAATCATGGAATCACAGAACCACAGAATGGAGTGGGCTGGAAGGGACCTTAAACATCATCCAGCTCCAACCCCCCTGCCATGGGCAGGGACAGATTCCACTGGATCAGCTTGCTCGGAGCCCCATCCAACCCGGCCTTGAACACTCCCAGGGATGGGGCATCCAGAGCCTCCCTGGGCAGCCTGTTCCAGTGTTTCACCACCGTCATAATAAAATATTTCTTCCCAATATCTAATCTAAACCCACTTCTTAGTTTCACTTTTAATCCATTTCCCCTTGTTCTGTCACTATATTCCCTTGTAAATAGTTCCTTGCCATCTTTCTTGTAGGCTCCCTTTCGCACTGGAAGCCCACAATTAGGTCACCCCAAAGCCTTCCAGGCTGAACAATCCCAGTTCTCTGAACTTTTTCTTCATCTTTCCATCCCTCTAATCACCTTCATGGCCCTTCTCTGGACTCGCTGCAAAAGGTCCATGTCCTTCCTGTGCTAGGGACCCCAGAGCTGGATGCAGCACCACAGGTGGGGTCTCAGCAGAGCAGAGGGACGGAAGAGAAATTACAGATTGTGTAGATGGACGTCTGCATGTGAGCTCTCACTGCAGTGAAAAAGTCCAGTGATGTCCCTAAATGTGTATGCAAAAAATGGACTCCTTTGCCTGCAGTGGTTCCCATGCCTGTTCTGTCTAGGTCAAATATCTTTTAAGACACCCTTTCAAGTATAAAGTAGAAAGGATCTCAGAACTGATTTAAATAAATGAAAGAAGAAGTGCTAAAAGGATGAATTTTCTTGCTATTCAAAAGAAGATTAAAAATTGACAGATGATGGCATATGAGGACCTACAGGGGAAGATTTCAAGTCATGCAGTGCTCCTTAGCCTGACGAATGTTGTGTTTGGAAGATGAAGTTACACAAATTTGCATTAGCCATGAGGTATGTACATTTGTAACCTTTTTAGTTGCATTTTTCCTTTGTTAATTGTTTTACTAACTCCCCAGAAGCAGAGGACCTTGCCAACAATGCAGTCAGCTTTTGTTGCCACTACGTACTCCCCACATGTAAACTGGGGAGGCACATGGGAGGCAAAAGGGACAGGAAGACAAGTCCAGGAATACTGATCAGGTTTTTGAGCTTGACTTTCATCATTGATGCTGATTTTGATAAAGGTGTTAACACTCCCACGGCACCTGCAGGGTGAGGTGACTGAAATTATTTAGTGGTCTCTGAACAGTAGTGGATGTTGGACCATCAGGGAGAAAATTCTGAAAAATCAGGGTTTTTGAAGGCTCTGATCATGGTATGATGAGCATTTTGGGGAAATGGGCTGCTGGAGCTGTACAGGCAGGCAGGGAGGAGGGAAAGAACCAAGTGCTCTCCTTCCCTCAAAGGGACTGTCTCATCAAGCCTATGAGGACATCTAATGCAAGCAAGCCTGGTGCATGTGCTTCTTTTTGCCAGAGGAGAAATCATGCTGCCAGTTTGATTTTCTGTACATTCAGCTCCAGAAGAAAGTTTCCCAGTGGGTTTAAAAGAGATCCCTAGAACCTCCTTCATCCTTAATGCCCCCTGGTAGCCTGTGCTCTGCTGCTCTGCCCCAGTGCTCTGCTGCTGTCCCACTGGTTGTGATGGGCACTGCCTTTGGGAGCTGCTTGTGTCCTGGTCAAAAGGTTGGTTGGGGAGGTGGTGAAAATTACCTGAAGGTTTTAGTGGGAAGTTTTCAGTGAAGTGAGTGATGGGGCTGTGCAGCTTTTTTGGTTTCTTTACACTGAAGTAATATTCTTCATGTTTGGCTATAAGCATGAAAGTAAAAGGTGTATCACGTGACCCATGGAAATGAGGGAGAAATGCTGTGCCCAGTGTCTCTGCTCTAAGTAATTCCTTCCCCCAAAGGAAGTGTGCCCCAGTACCAGAAGTTCTCTCGTGCATCCCATGGTTTTGTGCCTTTGGTGGCCAAACTCTCCAGCTCCTCACAGGCTCCCTGTCCCTGTAGCTGACAAAGGCACAGCATGTGCTCAACCTGCCAGAAAGCTATTTGTCTGTTGGTTTGATGTCCTCAAGTTGCCATCTAGATTTGTAAAAGGAAAAAACTACCCCTGTCTTTCCACTGGTGGGAAATTGGGATTTTTTTTTTCTGCTTTCAGCTTTTTCACAAAACTTGCAGGATTTAGTGTTTTGAAGGCTTGTAGCATCAGTCAAATTTGGTTTAAATTGGTCATGAGGCTCAAAATCAAACAGCCACATCTGTCTTGATCCCAGAGGGAACTTGTCTAAAATGTATCATGTAAGAAGTGAATATCTTTTATTTGTATGAGTGATTTGAGATTTTGGTAGCAAAACTTGTTTTTTGAAGGATAAAGGTGTTTAGGGAATGGAGAAGAGATATTTTCTTTTGGTTTAGAGTGTAATAAAAATTTCAGCATCTTATAACTCTCCCAATTGCCTTTTATGAACATCCTGGGGGCTGTGGTCCACTGTTTGAAAAACAGTAAGATAATACAATGGGAAATGCATAAAGTTATCCAGGCTATTTGAGGATGAATGCCATTTCACTGGGAAAAAGTATATGTGTGAGGGAATAAAGAAGGGGAGAAAGAAACTGGGAAAGATTTTAAAAGAGGAGAATATTACCTATCGAAATGTGGGGAGGTGAGAACTTGGATATGGTTAGGAAAGAGAAATGGGTTGGGGTTTTGGAAAGAGGCTGGTGTCAGAGCAGCTCTATTTTCTTGCAGCTGAAGGAACATCACTGGCATGGGATACAGCTGCTGTCGAGTTCTTTCAGGGATTCCTTCTAAAAGTTTAATGAAGAAAATTGTTGTATGCCAAAATGAAGCCAGGAAGAAGGAAACATACAGATATTATCAGCTGTAAAAAGGCATGGAAGAAAAGAAGGCTAGATTTCAAACATAAAGGTTATTTTACCTTTTGTGAAGAGAGCCTTTTTAGCACTGTGGTATAAACAGCATTAGCTTTGATCTTGCAAACATAAAGACAGCAAACATATCAGAACAGAAAATCTGTGGCATGATCAGGTGGTGTGGACTCAATATTTGAAAACTAACAGGATCCAGCTGTGAGGAATGGGAGGGTCACAGTATTGCGGCATTACAAAGGAAAACATAAAAACATTTTTGCTCAAAAATGGTGAAAGAAAAAAAAATGAACAAGGGTATAGCCTGAAAAATCTGCAGAATTTGATAACATTGGTTGCTATCAGCATTGTTGAAATTGCAGTGGCAGCAGCATGACAGTGAATAGCTAGATTATGCATTACTGTGTGGAACAGTGTGCAGCTCCCAATTACTAGGAGAGAATTATGGCTGGAATCCTTAAAAAAGGCAATATAATAGACTTCAAGACCTGTCTATTCTAAGAAAGATATTATCCATCTTCACATTGGCATTCAGAGATGCAGAAGACTTGAAACAAGCTGGCTTTAGAATAAGAAGGTCATACTTACCGGGGGAAAAGGTTCTTTTATTTTCTCCTTGAGAAGCCAGATGCAAATTTATGAATTTCATTGATTTTAAAAGGTAGCTGATGGCGTCTGTGGAGAGCCTCTTTGACACAAGCACATCATGTGCTATTTCAGAGAATATTATTCAATCAAGTAATTGAGAGTGCATCAGAAGGAGAAAGCTATGGAATAAACGGTTTGAAATAAATTATTACAAACAGTTGATGAGTTGTCATGCATTCCACTTTCTTCATTTTTCTGGTTGTATTTCAAAAGGAAAAGTTCATGGAGAAGAAAACAAGACATGCTGTACTTGCAAGGTCAAAGACAGATATTCTGAGTTCAGAGGTTCAGAAAATGCTATTTGTGAAACCTTGGGAGGTTCTTTTGTTTGCTTCTAGAAGTCAAAAGTCAAGTGCCTTACTTTGCAGAAGTTGACTGAATAGGGTGAGTGATCTCCTGCAATTACTATGGCCAGAATGTGTCTTGTCCTGCTGTGCTAGACTGTACCTCTGCAGGCTGCTGCAGGTTATTGGTCACGTTGAACCTGGTGTGCAGCAGAAGTGTGAATAAAGCAGGACAGGTCCCTTGAGATCAGGGAAGATTTTAGCAATGTCTCTGCCTCCAGTCTGACCCTTTTCCTGTTCCTGTGGGATAACAGGCTTCTGCAGTGGCTGTGGGAGGGGAATGCTCCCCAGCTCCATGGAGTTTCTTGATGGGGTAAGAGCCTTGGAGAGGGTTGTTTTACCCAGGTGGAACAACTTGGAAGCATGAAACCCTGACATAAATGATCCTGTGCCTCTTGGAGAGACATTTCTGTACTGACCCAGCTCAGGTTGCCAGGGCCTAGCAGAGAGAAGTGGCTGCTGTGCCTGCACCCACAAATTAGTGGGGTACAGATTCCCCCTCTGCTGCAGCATCAGCTGGCACACTGGCCAGTGCCCACACTATTGCATTTTTACCTTCTGAAACTGGGTCACTACGCTCATTCTGCTGGGAACCATTCCTGGCATGTCCTAACTTGCAAACTGTGACCTGGCAATGTTTTGGAAGATTGTTAGATGGAACAGACTAAAAACACTCCTACGACACATGCTGAGGGACAATTTTAACAATTTAATAGCGCCAAGTCAAGTTTCAATGCCTGGGAATGCTCCCCTGTACTGCTCCGTTTGTCTGTGTAGACAAAATCAATGTGTAACCAAGTCTCAAAATGAGGAGCTCAAGAATTAACTGTGCAGGAAAGTTAAGATAACATGGATTTTTTCATTTAATTTGAACAAATTTATAACTGCGACTTAGTTCCATAGTAGAAGTTTCTGATTTGCTTTGTTTAAATTGTCAACAAATAATCTCTGGATTAACAATTTACATGAAATGTAGTTATCTTTGAAAGTAGACTTAGTAATCACCTTGAAAAAGACAGATGTTTGTAACCTTTGGCAAGAGGAATAAGTGATCAACAAGGTAGAACAAACCATAAAAAAAGGTTTTCACTTAGAGGCAGTTGAAGAATGTTACCCATGAGCCTAAAAATCATAAATGAGACTTCTCTCTGATGTAGACTGAGTGTTTCAAAATCAGATTTCCCACAGGTATCTTCAGCTTGGCTAATACATCTTTGAACACTATAAAACTGTTCTGCATTGAGTGCATACACTTAAGGGACATTCAGTGCAATTTCACAAAGAGTTAATTCAAGTTTTAAGATTAATTTCATGAGGGAAGTGTTAGACTTTCCAGGAAAATAACACTATTCATCCTTGTAGATTTATGTTCCTCTAAAGAAAGTTAATTATTACTTGGTTGCTGTATCTTAGTATTTAGCCTTCCTATTACTGGTGAAGTTATATTAGACCATCATTAAAATGAAAAGGTTGAAATTGCAATGCATGGTCATTATGCTAGAAAAATACAGTCCCAAACATTCCAAACATGCAGATGTCTTACCAGCCACAGTCTCTTGTGTTTAGCTCCTGTCAGGCATTTGTATTTGGTGAGATTCCCCAGTTGGTGTGGCAGCACCACGTCAGTGTGGCTCACCAGCATCACTTCCAGGTGACACTTGGCTGTTTGTCAGCCTTGAGGAGCGAAGGGTGGTGCTGGCACTGGCAAAGGCTGTGCAGCTCAGGGTGGGGAACAGTGGAGCCCTCAGAGGCCATCAGGTCACAGTCTGAGTGAGCTGCTCCCTGCTGGAGTAGGGAGGCTGGGCTGGATGGATCTCCAGTGGTGCCTTCCAACATCACCAGTCTGTGATTCTGTGAGGGAAGAGGGCATGGCAATGGGAGGCTGCTCTGGACAGGGCATACCTGGCCCTGGCATATAGTTTGAGAAGTATTTCCAGTTGATTCAGAGCAATGCTGACATAATTAAGGTTGCATTGTGATATTTTGTGTGGGATTCTGGATGCTGATGTGCAGTTCTGAATGAGTGGCTTCAAAAAGGAAAACCAGTGGGTGGTGACATGTCTTGGGAAAAGAAAACTAGGAAAGCTTGGTTAGTTTAATGTGGAAAGAGGAAGGTTGATGTCTGTCCTGACTAAAAACTCCTGGAACAGCTAAGAACAAGAGGAAAATAAAAGAACTCTTTGAGCCACTGATTTTTTCTTTGACTTGATTTCGTTTCCTAAACTTTTCCCAAAGGTGGTACTACATGTCGTGTAGCATTGTTAGAACAAATCACAGCCTGTTGCCTACTTTGCTATTGCTGTTTGCTCTTTGGTATTTTTTAGAAATTTCAGAAGTAGTTTATGAACCTTCTGGAATGCATGGACTGTAGAGTGAAAACTAATGGTTCTAAACTCATGGGTAACTGGTACAAGAAGAAATGGATATTATCTGGATATAAATCACTTCAGGCTGAAAATTACAAGGTGGTTTCTAACTATTAGAGCAGAAAGATTCTACAGCAACTTTCTGAAGGAAGGAAATTGGGTAAAATACTGAGCTGTGTACTAGAAATAGATGAATATCTGAAACGCATTAAAAAATGCAGTGTGTGTAACAGTGTGTATTCTTTCTCTTTCTCATTTCTGAAAACAAACTCATCTGGGTGAATGCTCTTTTCTATTCTACTCCCATTTCTTCTGGTTTTTTTAAGCAGTATCACTTCTATCTCAGTGACTCCCAGGATTAAAAAAAAAAGATAGAGACAAAGATCTGTACATCTTTCAAATGAGACTCATTCCGACCTGGCATTCTCATCAAACAGGCAAGAGATTTCCTTAAATTCCCAGCAAAACTGTAAAACTTTGGCAACATCAGCAGTTGCAGTGGTGGGCTTCATATTTCCTCTTTGCCTTCAGCATTTTCATGCAAGTTGGATATTAGATTCCATTAATAAAATATTGTTTATGTTATCTAAGTGTTGGTGTTTAAAAGTGAAAGCAATCAAAAAAAAAAAACCTTTAAAATATTCTAAAATATCAAGGTTTCAGGAAAATAATTTTAAAAATTATCAGTTCTGTGACTAACCTGAGATGTAATTTTGCCTAGGATGTTTCCTGGAGAAGTTTTCCCTTGTTAGCTTACCATCATTTTTGTGTTGCCATGCTGTTACATAAACAATCTTTCTAAATAGTTAAGAAACTCATAAAATCTCTTCATCTTTATATACACAGCTGCACATGTTGTGTTTTGTGTGAATAGGCTGGTGCCCAGTGTGCTGGGTGTTGAAAGAAGGGACTCTGAGTGGTCCTTGCTCACACAGGATGGGTAGCAGGGTGATGCTGAGTTCCCTGCTCTGTCCTTGCTGCCTCTTTTCCTGCCTCCTGCAGCAGTTTCAGACAGGGAGGGAGAGGAAGCAGCACTTTTTCAGCAGGATAAACAAGCGTTCAGTGCATCAAATAACTATATTTAAGGCAGACCTTGAGCTTCCCGTTGAACACTGTTGATGGGGTACATGCCTGTGAAAGCTCTTGCATGCAGTGTGGATACTCACAAATGCTGTTCAGGATTTTGGACCCTTGGAGGGATAGATCTGGAGATACAAGGGCCTGGGTTTAAATTTAGTCTTACTGAACTCTGCAAGTTTAGGTTTGAACCTAAGATGGTGTTTATAAAACTTAAGTGTTAAACATATAAGACAGCATTTCATTTAATTTTAGCTGCATGGTACACTGGAGGAATTGTTCTCAGGCAAAAGTGAGGTGGTCTGTGAAATTGTTACTGCAATTTTGTTTCTTCACAAGAGATGTATTTTCTTTTATTCCCTGGGGCTGTTTTTCCCCACATCAAGTCTGGCCCAAATGCAGATCACACTTGTACAGAGAGCTCCATGTTACTTTGCACCTCATCAGGTGATGGGTAAGCACAGATTCAAGAGCAGGGCTGTGCCAGAGAGTGTGCAATGAAACCTCAGCTGCACACATCTGCCTTAGCCTGTCAGACTGCAGGAGGGTGAAAGGAGCTTGGCAGACCTGCCCTGGCTGTGGCAGGGCCAGTGCAGTGTTTCTGCAGGACATCCAGCAGCAGCAGCCCCTTAGGATGTGATGGCAGTCTGTAACCAAGCCATCCAGCAGTTGCCTAGATCCAATTTACTGGGATTAAAATGCCAGGGGGATCCTGTCTGACCTCTGACTTCTATTTCAGCAGGTTCTGTAGGTTCTCTGTCATCCCCACACAGCTGTCTCACAAACAGGAGAACAGCTCAAGTGATTAGGCAGCAGCATGCTGGCAAAGTGAACCAAACCCTGGTTCTACTCTCAACTTGCCTGTTTAAATTTCACTTGGGTGTCACAGTGTAGAGCTGAATCCCGCCCTTTGGTTATGCTTGCTTGTGTCTTGAATTTATGAAGCTGAGTTTAGGGAGGATTGTTTCTGATTAGCAATATTCTGTCAATCATAGTTCCTTCTTAATGTGCTTTTGTGTGGGATTAAAATAAAGCCACAGTGTCATGAATACAGGTATCAGAAAATGATAAAGGAATTTGAATTGCCTGATGCTAAAGGAGATTAGTGGATGGTGCTTGAAGAGCAGCAAAGTATGTATTGGCAATTGCTAAAGAAAGCTGTTGTCATTTATTGCTTCCATTTATCATTGTACTAAAAGTCAAGTTCTAATCATTTAAGTAAATACCTCAGTTCTGCTGAGCTTCAGTGATGTCTCACAGAGAGGAACAAGTGAATGTGCACCTAACATCAATTTTTGAAAAATTTGAATGGTCTAAAATGAAATCACGTTGGTATTTTTTATGTCAGTTCTCCAGTGCCTTAGTTTTTGATGCTGTATCCTCAACTGGCATTGTGATAGGTCATTAATTTATATGTGGATTTAGCCAATTGAAAATAGGGGCAAGGAAAGTCATTGTAAATGAATGCTCTTTCTTTTGCTGTGTAAAATAATGTATTTAAATTGTGAATTCTCAAGTTCTCCTAGAGTACATTATGGTATTATTGTGCTGGTCTAGAATCTGTTACTGTCAGTGAAAAGCTGGTTATTTCAACAGAATACATCAGCTGAGCAAAGGATTTATAAGCACATGCTTTGATGGCCTGGAAAGGTGTTTTGAGTGTTTGGCTTAATTGAAATCTGAAAAATATGCCCACCCCTCTGAGGTTATGGATGTCAATCAAATATTTCCTGTATGTTCTTTTACATTATTTATACAAATACATGCATTACAATAAATAATAGAGTAGCAGATCCCTACCAGAAAATTTAGGAGTTGACTTCCTAGGACCTTTCAGAAGTCCTGACTTGGTACTGAGCAATCTTGCTCTTGAAAATAATCCCATTGTGTCTATGTCATTCAGTATTAGAGGAAATATTAATTCTTATATTGGACTTAGTTAAGGCTTCCAAAGAGGAATGGCTTTGTGGTCATTTGGAATATGACATTCTGCTAGCATGGAGCCCCATAAGGATGCAGTGAGAGACAGTAAGGTGGGCATTAATATGTGTTTTACTACTGCAGAGTTTAGTAGCAGTCTTAAGTTAGCATGAGTGAAATTAATTCATTATCTCATGGCTAGTGTACCAAATTGTCATGGGCTGTAAAATATATCAGCACATATTGTATAAAAAGGTCTACAGCAAGAATTGCCCTAACAGTTGATTGAAGAGTTGTAAAATTAAGTATAGTATCACTCCTTAAGAATCTAATATTGGGTGAGTGCAGTGTGAGTCAGTCCCCTGAAGAGCAGGATCCAATTGCTGTCTCTCAATGTAATCAAAGACCACAGGATTGAAAGTAAAGTATTTGTGCAATTAAGATGATGAACATAAACTGCTACCTAAGTAACTAGCCAGGCAACTGTCAATAATGCATTTATATCTCTTACTAACTTAAATAATTTAAGTAATAATAAGTTTCCAAACTTCACAGTTATCCAAAAAAATGCAACCTTACACTGAGGTTCCTGCCTTCTGTCTCTCCCTCTCTCCTTCCCTCCCTCCCTCTCCAGTGCCACTTGTGTTCCCACAGAACAATGTCCCTACTGAGATGGGAAGCCCCCCTGGAGCAGGGACTGCATTTGATTTGGTGCTTGAACAGAGCCCAGCACAAGCTGAATCCTGATTGTGGCCTCCAGCTTTGACTGCCGTGCAAATTGCAGCAGAAATAATAATTATTGTTTGAATTGTATCTGAGTGGTGTGAGTAGCATAAGCTTGATGAGCTACCCAATTTGCAACAATAGTAACTATGTACTGAGCAGAGCCTGCTGTGCGACCTTGGGGAAGTCATTTCACCTCTCTGGGCTTTCCTGGCTATAAAAATGAGAGCAAGATAATTTCTTTAAAAATGCTCTACAGGCATGGACTGTTATTACTGCAAAGAACTGATTGCATGCTGATCCTGGTCTGCTTTGTGCAATGTGACCCTTTGCCCTCACAGAAACTCAGAGATCTCTAGGCCTTCTTAGAAGTAGTCAGTGTAAACAAGGAAAAATGGTAATTACCTAAAAAAGGAAAAGGCAAAATTAAACATATTTGTGGATGTACATCACTGTGAGCAACCATCTGCAGAATGATAAATAGTGGCACACATACATAAACACACTGTGTTGTCATTCCAAACAGCATATTCTGTGTGTTTATCTCTGCATTAATGAGGTACTCGGCTTGGCTTTGACATCTGTCACTTTGCAGTCATGGCACTGCAGATCTGAATTTGAGAACAAAATTCATGGGTGCTTATTTTAGCCTTTTATTCCACATACTGGAAGTACTTGGGTGCAACACATTTGGCCAAACCATGTTTTTGCCTTGGACAACAAGACCAAGGTGAGTGCATAACATAACCAGATGACATAGCTTGAAATGCATCAGCCCAGGAGCCCAAACAGGTACTGAGGCTGTCATCATCATGGGCAGGCTTCAGAGACTGCTTCCATACAGAGGAATGACTGACAGACAAGCAAGGTTTAGCTAATCCCATTTATTTGGTCACTTCAGCATTCAGCCAAGTGTTACACTTCCTTTTTGACTTGCTTTTTCCTTCAGAAAACAACTGCAGCAAAGCCAGATATGTAGCTCATGGCTCATTTCCTCACAGTGCCAGCGAGTGTCTCTACAGTGATTCTCTTTTGAATGTACATGAGTGACAGATTGTTCAGACCACTGCTTCTCAGCATCCCCAGCACACTGGTGTTCTGCAGGGTGTTCTCTTGGCAAGAATTGCTGCAGGGAACAGATGTACACTTGGTACACGAGAAGTTACCAAAGACAGTCGAGCCACATCCTGGGACCTTGCCGATGAGTGCACTAGCTTTAAATTCACACAAGATTTAACATTCCACTTTTTTCTTCTTGCTATTCATGTTCTGGTTGTTCAGCTGTGGCTGTTTTGAGTGCATAGGTGATGGGATGCAGGAAAGATGGCATGCATAGGGAAAAGGATCTTTTTAAGGAGTGACAGAGGAGCAGCAGCCAACACTGATTTTCTGCAGCTGAGTGGACAGAGGCAACCTCTCCTTGATCAGAAGGACCAAATCTTGGAGACTTTCAGTGCACTGCACCATGAAGCAGGATTTAATTTGTCTCAATAAGGAAGGAGGACTTTCTCCTTCTTCACCATTGGCTTCACTTAGGGAGGTATTTCCCTTACAAATATATTTACCCTTTTTTTGAAAACAGTCTAGGAAGGTGTGCTAATTCTCACACAAGGCATGCTGGTGACAAAACACAGGTAGCACAGAATTACAGGAATGTACAAGCAAGCACTTTTTTGTGTGGACAGTTTGATGGCTGCCCAAGTGAGTTCTATAGCAAAATTTTAAAAGATGGGTAGTGGTTTTGTGGTGCATTGCTGCAAGCTAGATTCCTGGTGTCTGAAAATGGAGAACCTGTGAATTGTCTCTGAGAAATTCTCAAAGGCTGCTGGTGCTATGTATTCTCTGGTTGTCACTTGCAGCTCTGGCAAAAGAACTGATGTGAGCCTGGAAGTAAAGGGATAATAGTGAAACTCCAAGTAAATAATCCTTGTTATTGTACTACAAGTATATCTGTTTCTTCTCTAATGCAAGTACCCATCTGGGAAGAATTTCCTTCCAAAAAGCATGAAAGCAATAAGAAGATAACAGTTTTCACCCAAGGCTAGTAACCTGGCAAAGATCTGGATACTGTTCCTGAGCTGTGAGTGTTACCTGCAGAGATGGTGGATGGATAATTTCAATCACAAACACTTTGAAAAATCTGACATGGGGCACTGTTCCAGGGAAGCAGTGCCAAGGATAATTTTATTCTTCAGTGAGTTTTTGGGTGGTACTTACCTTATGCACTGAGAAGCTTTTATGGGTTATTTCTTGAGCCACATTTTGCCAATGAAACTTCTGCTCTACAGCCAGAGAACACTTCTGTCTGGGGGAAAAAAATCCATAGTGTTGGCAGCAGATTTTATGACATATTGGGTGATGTCATTAAGGGAGCTGTTAGCAATCTGTCATTTACAGAGCAGCTTCAACTAGTCCAACGTAAGGGAAGTGATTTAATTTCATGTCTTCTTGGATTTCTCCTATATAATCAGTGGAGGCTCAGGAGAGTTAGGAGGCACAGCATGATCCTCTCCTGATTACTTTGCTGTCATTTCCAATTTATGGCCTAAAATACAAGAGAATAAAGTCTTCATGCCCAGAGGGGCTCATGAGGGGCTGGTACAGGGGCTCCCCCAAATCTTTGAGCTGTGGTGGCTGCACAGGCAGAGCATCCTTGTGCAAGGATTGAGTAGAGTGACTGTAGCTTCTGACTCAGGTTATGCAGAAGTGGCTGCTGGCAAATGGCAGGGGAAGGGACCTCTGCAGGAGCGTCCACAGAGGCACATGAGGATCTTCTGATGAAAGGCAGCACATTAATCCAGCTTGTACCTGTCCCCTGAAGCTTGTTGTGGTTGTTTCAGCCTTCATTTCACCTGCAGGTAATTTGATCCTGTCTTCCTCAAGTTTTCCCTTGGGAAGGTGAAGTGGATGTCCCACAAGGAGGACAACTAACTAGAAAAGGAAACAGGGCATGTTCTTATGCTGCCTCTTTGAAAGCTCCTCAGGTCTTCAGTGTAATATTCTATTTATTTTGGATATTCATGGTTTTGGTCAAAGAGGAGAACAGCAGAAAATTGTCCTAAATTGTGCTTTGGACAAAGCTGCACAGCACATCTAGCATCCTCCTGCGTTTCTGGTAGGGAACCAGGCTGGTGCTCCTCCCTGTCACTGCAGGGTGCAGAGCACGGTGCTGTGATACACCACCTTTTTGTTGCCAGTTGGTTTCCAAGGGATGTGGAAAGTAGAAGCACAGGTTGCTTCAGAAAAGGGTTAGACAATTGAGAGAGAAGAGATGCAGTCACTGGTCTGCACATTTGTCCCAGCTTCACCCTGTGGGGAGCAGACTGGTGGGAGTAAGGATGGTGTGATTGGGAAAAGCAAATTAATCTTGCTTCTATATGTCTGATGTTGTCTGCTGTTGAAAACATCATTCCAGGCTAGATGAACCTTTGTTCCCACCAAGGATATCCACTGTTGTGTATTAGTTGCTCCTCTGCAGGTAGGTTTAACAGAGATTATTTATTCCTTCTGTGGGCAATGACATATTCCAACACTAAGTGCCAGTCAGAGGATTGCCTTTCATCAGTATCCTGTTTTGAATTTTGAAAATGCTTTGGGAGACTTTTTCTCTTCATGAAATGAATTCATGTATCTATGGAGTTCAATGCCAGGCAGGTCCATAGTCAGCTTTACTGGGTAGCACAGACCATGGAGTTTTACCATGTACAGCTGTACAGAGCAGCAGTACGCTAACACTGCCTCCTTTCTCTGCTAGAAACTCTGACGAGGTGCCGGGACTGTTTGCTGCCAGAGCCAGGATCATTCTTTTCCCTTCCCAGGAGATGGCTACTGAGTTTATTTTCTCCAGGTATCCTATGATTTAAAAAATACTGTTGTGGCTGACTAAGTGCATAACATCTGTGAATGAGAAAGGGTCCAAAAGTAGGAGCAGTGTCTCCTGATAGTCAGCATTTACATAGTGGCTTTCAGCGAACTGGTTCAAAATATTTTTTACTTAAGGGTAGACATATCCACTCTCCCAGTGTGTAAGGACCCAAGGCAAAGTGCTCTGCTGTCTGCCAGTTTTTGTGTTACAGCAGTAGCACAGAACAGAATCCAGCCTGTTCCTCTGCCCTGTTGCTGTCTGGGTCTGGTCAGACTGGAACCTTTCAGGCACAGGCTGTTGTAGGGCTGGTGGCTGTGCAAGTGGCTGTGCTGGGGAGGGACAAGGACCACAGTGCTGTGGCAGATGGCACTTGTGACGTGCTGCTGATGTGCTTGCGGTCCTAGCAGGTGGTGGGAATGGGGTGGTGAGGATGAGAGGTCAGAGGTGAGAGTCCTGGGGTCTGAAGAGACTTTGCACAGTGGGAATCAGAATTGGCAGCAATGTGGATTCAGATGCAGCTGTTGATAATACTTGAATTCTTAGATTTGATTGTAAACTAACCAGGAGTCAACTAACCTCAACTAGTCCTCTAGAAGCAAAAGTCTTAATGAAAATACAGCATCACAAACCCCAAGGAGTTGCCATCTAGAGTCATATCAGATTCAGAATCTCATCTCCAGAATTTGATCTAGAACTCTGAAGGTTAGTGTGACATTTTTTGTGTTCACACAGATCTCCAAGAACCATCTCTCTGAAAAAAACCACAGAATTTCCGAGATACTGGGTGAAATTCTGAGGGTGAGCACAACTGGGGACAAAATAACAATTACCCCAGAAACTGTCGCCTGAGATTCAGTGGTAAAAAATTCCAAATATATGCTTTTTAGGATAGCAGAGTAGTCTTTAACCTAGTAGGAAAACCAGCTAGTGAGACAGAAATCTGGGTAAAAAAAATGACAGGGCTGAATGATGATCCTATTTTAAAAAAAAGGTTTATGTAGAGAACAGAAAAACAGCAGAAATGGTAAATAAGTCTACAAGAAAATGTATGACGGTAAGTGCTAGCATGCAGAGAAGTGTTAGAAATTGGAAAAATACCTGAGAGAGATAAATTTGTCTGTGATGCAGTGATTGTCTATAAAAGCAAAGTTTAATACAAAAAATCAATAGTTGCAGTTTTTTTGAATGTTAATTGTATAATTTCTAATAAGCTACAAGGCTTACATCCTTATCACACAATTCCTCTAAGCAGGAATTAAGAAAAGCAGAATGAGATTTTCAGTTTCCAAAAATAGATTGCCAAGAGCAGAGGTTTCTTCTTCTGATTGCAAGAGAATCACTCTGCAGTGTTTTACCAAAGAACAAGTAGTACTGAGTAAAAGAATAATTGAAAAGTGATTTTTCACGGATTTTTCTACCTTTCTATTCTCTGTGCCAGATTTTGTTGTGCTGTCTAGATGAAATATTCACGATGGCACTGACCCCTTCCCTTGTGCAATTTGTCCAGTGTTTGCTTGGAGATGTTCAGAAGTAGTGGAGCAGAAAATCCCTTGCTACAGCCAGCATTTGTTGGGGATTACTCTTCACACTGGTATATGTTGGAGCAGATTCACTGGGTGAAGTGATGAAATGGCTTCAAGACTAGAAACCTTTTTTTTGTGATCCAACCTGGAAAGCTGTGTTCTTTTTTCCCCTTTTTGAAAGAGGTGAAAATACTGAAAATGCTGAGCAGTTCTTTGAAATATGCATGTCTGAGCTTCAGGTTAATGTGAGAGGTGAAGACAGAGCTGCCTCTTCTCTTCAGTTCCTAGGGAGAGCACTCCTGGGGCTGACTGGGGCTCCTCATTTCCAGAAATAATGCTGAGTATTTGCTGTTGTGCTGTGCTTGTCCATCTGCATTGCACTGTGAAGGGCATTCTCAAGCATGGGGCTTAAATCTCAGATAATTGAACTATCAGGATAAGTGTATACACGTGTCCTGCAGAGTGACCAAGGGATTTGTGTTCTCTCTTGGATAATTGGTCAATTTTCTTGGAACTCAGACTGGGGAACTCATCAGAGTAGTGACTCCTGGTTTGTGAGCAGGCTGTGCTTCTCTTTGGGTATTCAGAGTCACTCAGAACACTCAATAACTCACCAACTTCTGCCCCATAGCCTGTCTTCATTGTCACCTGTATTGTCACCTTCTGCTCATTACAGACAGCTAAGGATGGCTGGCAGCAGAGCAGGTGCAGCTTACAGCATGAATACACCTTTGGCTGCTCTGTTCTGTGTGTCAGATATGTTGCAGTGGCCACCTGGCTCCAGTGCTGGCATTTTGAGACCTGGAAACATCAGAGAATTATCTCTTCCAGCCTAAGTAGGTGTGTCAGAGAAGCAGAGAGGACAGCATCTCATGTCCTGCTTCCTGCCTGAACTTCTCTTGTGTTTCCTAGGAGTCTCTTGCCATTTTTATTTCTCTGTAAAATCCTTCCCAAAAAAAGTCTCATATCTTTTTACTTCTTTTCTGGTGGCTGACGAAAATGGTTTGTGGCAAACACCCAAGAGGACAAGTCTCACTGAATTCAGCACCTGTGACAGGAACTTAGTGCCTGTCTGGATAAAAAAGGAAAGGGCAGCTCGTTGGTGATGGGGGCAGCCAAGGAAGCTCTCAGTCACAGGCTTGTGTGTGCATCTCCTGGGACTGTAGGCAGGTAACATCCCTGGCTTAATTTCTGTCAGTCAGCTGAGCAGAATAGGATGTTATTCTGGCAAACTCTCAGTTATTCCATGTGGTGGGGAGGTTGTTGAGATAACCAGGATGAAGGAGAAATACAGATGGTGTCAAACATGGAGATAAGGCAACAGGAGCTTGTGCATGGAGGAAAGCAGGCCTGTGATGTTGCTGCTTGCATGAAGAGCAATCTGTAAATCCATCTAGGGCAGGTACAGGGTGGTTCTGTGTGAGGGCAGCTGTTATGGTCCCTGTGTGGGGCTCCCATGGATGCAGCATGGAAGGTGTCCAGCTGGGATCTGAGCCCTGCTGTGCTGAGCCCTGGCCAAGAGGAACAGAGGCCAGTGTCCCCCAAAATGTTCTGTGCTCAGGACAGGCAAGGCAGGAAGGAAGCAGTGGCAGAGAAATGGTTCCAGCATGGTGCCTGGAGAGCTGGGGACCCAGCCTGCATCTCCTGACTTGTGATCCAGTCCCAGCCATTAAAATCCACAGCCCAAAATTGGTCATGGGAGGGCTCCTTGGGCTCATGCCCATGGATTGAGCTGTGATTTTAAAGAATGCTCTGCCAGACTTCACTGAGAGATATTAGTGGTAATGGCATGTCATTTGCTTCACAGTGCTCATTTTGAATTTCTTGGTCTCTTTCTCTAAATCACTATAGCACAGCTTGGCTCTGCCTCCAGTCCAACTCTGTACCTGTGCTTGCTAAAATTTTTATACTGAATAGCTGCCCTAAATGTACAGCAGGAGATTTTCTAATGTGGTTAACTCAGTATTTTTTCATTATTTGGTTTTTACAATATCAAAAGGTCTGGGTGCTTTTATCGATGGATGACTAGAGAATTTATTTTTTGTGAAAAGGATCTCTTTTTTAGTTAGGAAGCGATTCTAAAAATGCCTGAAAAATCCTTAATGATATTTATTCTACTCATATGACCTAAAAATAGCTTAAGCAATTTGAGTAGGAATGAAAAATCACTTGCATATGGAGTTTCAGCTTTAAGTGGAAGGCAACCTACTCTCAGATCAAACAGTGAGGTAAAAGTTGGGATTTTCTAGTTTCAAATTGCAATTTTGATACTTTGCAGAAAAACTCTTAGTGGCTTTGAGCACATCACAGAGTTTCTTCGTTGAGTCAGCTCTGTGAATTCCTTGCTACTGATGTCTGCTGTAGAAATGTGTTAACACTTCTAAAAGTGCTCAATAAATCACATCATGCTACTTTGTAGTTGGGATGTGTTTGGATATAACCTGTAGCTTCATTTCATGTAGACCATTCCACCTCACTGTGTTGGCTGGGTTCCTTTGGAAATTTTTGCTGGAGAGCAAGAGGTTAATATAGAACGTGATATATAACTGTTAAAAGCTTGTTTGGGCCTCAGGAAGAAAAGGTTCCTCTTTCCTGCTTTGCACTCTCTAATCACTCTCTGATCTGAGTGTTGGAGCACTTTGCAAACTCCCCTGAGCTGAGCCTCTCAAGCCCAGCAGCAGCAGGGCAGCTCTGCTGATGGCTGATGAGGAGAGAATTGAGGCTGAGAGGAAATTACAGCAGCAGTCTAGACTCAGGTCTAAGTCTGAAGATGCTGGTTTTATGAGACTGGCTCAAGGCTGCTTGGGAAGGATGGATCATGTCATATCCAGATCCATAACTTACAGCTCCAGTCTCTTTGTAGCCAGATTACCCCTGCTAGGACTGCCAAGCATCCCTCTAAATGGAGCTCCATACAGAGCTGCAACTGCTTGAACCTGGGGGGATTGTCACTGTACTAGAGCCCAGCCAGTGACCCTGACATGATAATATATCCTAGATCAACAAAAAACTTGGTGCTATGCTTTCAAAGAGGTATTATTTAGTATTGAATGGCTTTTTCTGTCTTTTTCATTCTTTATAAATGGAG
Source organism: Zonotrichia albicollis (assembly GCF_047830755.1). Classification (NCBI taxonomy): domain Eukaryota; kingdom Metazoa; phylum Chordata; class Aves; order Passeriformes; family Passerellidae; genus Zonotrichia; species Zonotrichia albicollis. Next base: position 13,921,437 of record NC_133822.1, read on the forward strand.
ATGAATCCAGGTTTGTTCTAAGGCCATAGTGCTGGGTGCAGCTGATGAGAATGTTGCAGTGAAACTGTGCAATGAAAAGCCTGTTCCTGTGAAATCTCTCAAATGACAGTGCTCTTCTGTGCATGCAGGGATTCAGGGAGCCCCAAAGTGTGGTCCACAGGACTCATGCACAGGGGCTAAAAATGCTGCACACACACACTGTCCATCTGCAGTGCCAGGAGGATCCTGCCTTAGCTCAGTGTAAGTGCCTGGAGAGCAGCATGAGATTGCAGTGAGAAGGGAGAAATGCCTTTTTGGTGGCTGAGACACTGTGCACTGTTGTTCAGGCTATGCTGGAATCTGGTGCAGAGAATGGAGTGCCTTTTCTTTCATCTGGAAATTCCATCTATATTGATTTTCATATACCAAAAAGACAAAGAGGATTGCCTTGAACACTTAGTCTGACCTTCTGGCTAATGTGCTCCACAGGGCTTCCCTGAATTAATTCCAGCTTAAATTAAAGAAAGAAAAAAAGAAACAGAAACTGGATTCTCCTGCCAGTTCACCAAGTTCCTAATAAACTCATATTTCAAAATTTCTAATATTACTATGTCACCATCATATTTTCTGAAAAATCTCTTTGCCCAGGATTGTCTCCTGGGAACCTGAGAAGCCTCAGAGAAAAAATGAAAACAATAATTATCTGATTTGCTTCTCCTGTGTTTTGCTGCTTTGGAATGTGGTTTGGAGGTTGTTTACCAACAGGTAGTTGTTTCATTGTCTTCATGTAAATTGTTCTTACTTATTGGCCAATTACAGGCCAGCTGTGTCAAGGCTGTGGAGAGAGTCATGAGTTTTTCATTAGTATCTTCTAGCTCTCTGTAGATATCCTTTCTCTGTTCTTTAGTATAGTTTAGTTTAGCATTCTTTAATATAATATAGATCATAAAATAATAAATTAGCCTTCTGATATCAGTGGAGTCAGATGCATCATTCATTCCTTCCTTCCACGGGGGTCTCAGAAAACACCACATTACTACTTCTCCTGCAGTTACTACTTCTTTACCAGTTTCTCTTGTTCAGATCTGGATTGGAGAACACCATTTTGTGTGTGGCTTTTCCATTCCTACCAAGGGCTTTGCAAAGGCATCAGGCTGTAAGGAAGGACTTGTTGCAGAAACACTGGAGGGTTGGGTAGGGGCAGGATGGATCCAGTTTATTTGACTGAGGTGTTCCTGAGAGAGCTTAAGGGAGCAAAGACAGCCTGCACAACAGGCTGGCAGCAAAGGGCTGTGAGGAGGCTGGGTGTGCTTACAGGGAGATGAGCTGGAATTCCTGTCCCTAAGACCTGGAGGTGTGGAAGGAAGCTATCTAAGCAGCTTGTCAGCTTAAGATTATTTTGATAAGCTTTGAAGCTAGTCAGCAGATGAGATGGCTTAGGAAAAGGATACTCCACAGTGCAGGGCCTGCTGGGATTCTGACCACTAAACCCAAAACTTGTGGGCCTCAGAACCATGAAGCCAGAACCTGTGGCTCCTGCACTGGAGGAGGAAAGACAGCAGCCTCTGGGCTGTTTGCAGTCAGGTGTCTATTTCCCATTTTTGCTCTTCTCCATCCCTTCTTCTCTTGGAACATGACTCAGCAGTCCTTTGGGGCAGGGCTGCACTCGAGCCTGAAGCACGAGGTCAAGGTGCCTGCTCTGCTTGGCTGCTGAAAACCTCTTGGTGTGAAAAAGCACAAAGATCTGCAGTCTGGTAACTTTGAGATATAACTGTAAGGGTTAGGGTAAGTATCTTAGCATCTGATTGTTTGCAGTATGAATATACTTCAGTTGCCATGTGGGGAACAGTTTTTTCCACTGATGCTTGCTTTCCAGCAGGGAAGGGCACTGCAAGCCACAGCTCTCATAGATGGAAGGGTGATGGGAGCTTCTGTCCTGACATAACTAACTTGTCTCCTCCCATGGTTCAACATATTCTGAGAACACAGCCATTTTCTGCACCCTGTTGGGCTGCCAAAATTCTCCAGTCAACACCCTGGTGCCAAGCCACTCACTCAACCTGCCCACGTATCTGATTCACCCTGTTTCCACCACAGTGATCTGTGTCCTCATTCCTCTAATCTGCCATGGTCACTGAGCCACCTACCCGTCAGCTCTGTCCAGCTGAGATGCCAAACAAAAGTCCAACATTTACTGTTGGTATTATATAAAAATATTTTACCTGTGAAAGTGTTGCATCAAATGCTGGCTTCTAAGGAAAACGTGATTTCCTGTACAAAATTTGACTGCTTTTCCTGACTCCATTTCCAAGATAATAATTTCTTGCAAATCCCTAAAGCAAAGAAAGGTCATTCAAAAAGGCCACAGAATATTTATGTCAGAACATGTGTATTATTTTCTTTCTGTCAAAGTCTGTATAAAGAAAAAGAGGACTTCATTTGAGAAGCCCAAGGAGACTCGTGGCTACCCAGCCTCAGTGCAGCAGATAAGAGAGTACTTGCAAATGGTGCTGAGAGAGAGGCAGATTGCTGGGGATTAGCAGAGCTGTGACAGGAGCACGTCTGACCTCTCCACTGGCTCTGCTCTCCAGTCTCCAGCCCTGCTAATTACCACGGAGCACAACTAAATAAATAATGCATGCTGCATCCCTCTGAACTTATAAATAGGCAAATGTTACACAATCATGTGGACCTTCCCATTAATGGTGCTCTGTGGTGCCCTTGCTGCTTGAGTAGACAATTTGAGAGGGCATCTGTCCTGCTGCTTAGTGCCAGGCTCAGGGAGAGGTGAGGCTTTTCATTCCTGCATTTCCTAGATGCTTGCTACTAATGCTGTGTCTCACATCCCTAATCCATAATGATATGGCTGGGAGCTGCTGATTTGCATGAATCACTCACATCCTGGCTTTGGCCACTAGCAGTTCACATTGTAAAAGCTTTTCAATTGCTTTATTCAATGATAAACAGCAATAAGGAGACATTTCCACTGCCTGTTTATAGGATTTAGTGACAAGATTGGTTCAGAAGTAATGTATGCAAAGGCATTTTCAAATCTGTCCATGGAAGTATTTTGGAAAAAATTGGTTGTTTTTCAGAGCTAACCTCATGGTGTAATTCCAAGATGAGCCATATAGCTGATTGGAAATTTTAATAAAAAGGTTTTTTCATTAGAAGATGCTGACTTGAAATGATCAAAACCACATGCAGCACTCTGCCAGTTCCAGCAAAACTGAAGGCTATTGCAGGAAAGGCATCTCCTGTCTCAGGCAGGAATTACCCAAGGGAATACTCCAGAGAGTGAGTATTGTGTGAGATGCTGAATACCCACTATCAAACATTTCCTTTGAATCAGAAAGCCTAGATATCTAAATCTTAGAAACTGTCCCCTGGCCAGGAGGATGTCCTGGTGGTCACCCTGATGACTGTCCCAGGATGCCTCTCCCATTTATGGAAAACTCCTGAAAGGTTTTGGGGGCAATGTGGGGAGGAGTGGGCATCCCTCAGGTTTAGTAGAACAGCCATTGCCCCTCCAGGGTCGCAGCACACACATGGCCATCCTGCAGTACTGGAGTCCAGCATAAACCAGTTTCTTTCCTGTTTTGCCTGCCAAACCCTTCCTCATGGCAGTGCACAGCAGCCTCTGAGGAGTCATTTGCTGAGCCATGGGCGTGCTGAGCCTGATGTGGTGTCCCAGGCTCCCCCCTGACCTGTCTGAGCCACCTCCAGCTGGGCTCCCTCCCCTCTGCAGGCAGGAGCAATCCTGCCTGTCACTCGGGGGGAGCTCAGAAAGGAGGAATTTTCTTGCATGACTTGCCTGCTGTGCAGCTCCACAGAACCAGGTCTTAAAGCTATTGTTGTGTTTGCCCCTTATGGAGAAAATAAACAGGCCAAATAAATAAATGAAAAAGGCCAAAGGCTTTTTGTCGATGGCCATTCTTTAATTTTGTATGGTTCTTTTCCCCTTGTAACTTACAGGAAGGCCTTTACTATCAGTTGTCATAAATAAATTAATGAGGCCTTATTAAAGACCATGCATTCCTTTAAACTTTCCCAAAATTTATTATCTGTTCTTTTGGGCCTTTCTGAGAATTCAGACTATTTCTTGGGGTGCTATTATGGTGGGTTACACTGCCTTCTTCCTGTACTAATAGGGAGGTTAATAGGGAGAACTTGCAATAACCAACATCTGTCCAACAACTCATTACTGTTCTTCTCAAGAAAAACAAATTGTAAAGATTTTCATCCCTAATGAAAATTAATTTCCTTGATCACAGAGAGAATAATGTTACCTGTAAATATATAATTAAGAGCTACAACCTTTAGCCATTTCTGGAAGCTTTTTCTTATCATAACATTGATACAATTGTAGTCAGATTAACTTTGAGGAGGAATGTTTTATGCTTTATCCTTTTTGTGGCTGTGGATGTGTCATGAGGCCACATCTATATTAGTATGTTTTGCCTGTGCTGTTCAGTAATTAATTCAGTCATGACTAAAATAACTTGTTTAGATATTATTTTTGGTTTCAGTCAGTGCTTTCCCATTTGCATTAATATCTGCAAAATTTCAGATAAAAATACTGTAATGAATTTCCTGACATAATAGATGCACTAGGGGTGGTTCTAAGGAGCTTCAAAGTGAGAGTTACCTCTTGGTGCATGAGTGACTATGTTTGGTTTTAAGAGTTTTTCTGTTTTGTTTTTACTGCATATTCTTGATAAATAGACCAGATGGAAGGTTTTAAAAAAACCTACACGAGCCTAACAGTCCTTAGCAGTTCAGATAATTTTATTTGGCTGAGTACTGATGTGGGAAATTTAACTGGAATACTCTCCCATTTACCAGGCCATTTGAAAATGTGATGGATTTGGAGTTCCTGTGAATGCTAGCATGATTATGCGGCCCACACACATTAGGCAGACTTTGTTGCCGCTGAACTGTCAGCTATAGCACGTTACCTCCTGTCCTGTGAAGGCAAGTTCCTCATGGAGTTCATAAATTCAGGTGACCAGTGGCCAACCTCTTGGGGTGCACCCTGCAGACCTGTTGAGGTTGGACACGAAGCAGTGTCATAAAATCCAACCTGCATGATTAATTTCTTCTGATTCAGTAATGCCAGCAGTGTACTATGTACTGCAGGAACAGTAACTACACCAAATAGCTTATTTTTAAGTCAGCAGAGGGATGGAATGCATTTCCAAGGATGTTTTTTTAAAAAATATTTCAGTGGTTTTATTATTTCACATCATTGCTTGACTATGTTTCTTGTGTGTGTCAGTGGAGAAATGAGTCTCAGCTGGGGCTCAGAGATGAGTCTGTACCCTTACAGAGCACAATCAGTCTGCTAAACAGCCAAAGGATAGTGCCTTAATCACAAACATTATGTGTAGGACTATTTCTAACTTTCTGTAAAAACTTAGAATAGCAGACCTTTAGAATTTGCATTGACTTAACAAGGGCTAGGCATAATTTTGTTCCAGAAACAAATCACAAAAGTTTGCTTTTTCAAGTTCCCTTGCAGCGGTGGATCCAGACCCAAAGAATCAGTTATGGGCCTCCACGTGTAGGGTGGGATTCACTTTGCAAGTTTATGAAGTCTTTCCTTGGGGATGCCTGGGCAAACCAGAGATTTACTCTTTGTCTTTCTCTTATTCGACATTTATCTTGGGAAAAATAGTGGCAGCATTGAAAAGTGATGGAAAACAACCTCATTATTGAGTAGAAAACAAGAAATCCAGCTGTTCTGGTGAACACAACTGTAGTGAATCATCACCTTGTGAGGAAAGTGGCACATTCACTTTCCAGTGTCCTGCATTCACTCTTGGCCACAGCCTGTTGTAAAACTTTTACTGTTGGAATCTTTTGCCTGTTTTGGATCTGGCTGTTTATCATCAGCCTGTTCTGCACCGGCTGCAGTGGCTTGTTGAGCACAGGGGATGGATGCTTGTCACATCTTTCCCTAGGAGCTGCTGCTGGCTGTTGATAAGGAGGGTTCCCTCCTTCTCTCCTGCTCTTTTCTGCCTTCTGTAGACTTTGGGTTATTTTGCTCTTTGTCTAAGCAAAACCTAAATCTATGGGACACAAATCTGAGCAGGGACTTTGAATGTCACATATGTAACCACAGAGAGCCCAAATGTGCCTATTTATTGATGTGTACTTTTCTGTAGTAAATGTTGCAACTTTGTGCTTTCCTGCCTATGACAGTTCTTTTCTCCTTTCAATTATTTGTGTCTTTTTAATACAAAACAATTTGAATCTATTTCTGTTGCAAGATGGTGCAGGGTAATGATAGGCATTTATGGTATTCTTTGCTGAGCTGCACAAAGTGTTTTAAAAGCATTAAAGCTTTCTTTTTCTATTGGAATGTCATGCTACTTGGAAACTAACATCTTCATCAAGGCTCACTTATGAAAGGACACTGCAACTTCCTGTGCTCATTGACAGTCCTTGGTGCTTATTTCCCTCCTTGCTTTTTTCTGGAGACTCTGTTTGAAGTAGGTAAGGTCACTGAAACCATGGAGAGATGTGAGAAGATCCAGAAAAATTAGATGGCTGAAATAACAATTCTCAATGGTTGCTTTTAAGACAATTTCTCTTTTTCTCTGTTAGCAGGCAGATGGGAGAAAAAGGTCTGTACTGCAGTCATTTACATGATTGCCTACTTTATCCCTTGACCTGAGAACCTGGGTAGGGGTAGGTAGCAGAAGTGGTAGGCAGTGAGAGGCCAAATGAACAAGAGTTTTATCTGTTTAATGCGTCCCTACTGCTTTTACTGAATACAGCTAATTTCTGTCACTTCCATACAGAGGCATTTTAAAGCTGAATAGTGATTAAAGGGGAAAATCCAAGCTATCTGGCTTTCTTTATGTGAAAGGTCTGCATTAACAGTTGATATTGTTAACAGTTCAAAGGCAATGGATGAGTTTTCTCTATATCGTGTCAGTCTTTGTGGCAAATAAACATTTCTGCAAACACTAAAGAGCTCAAAAGATTTATTACTCATCTGAATTCATCTTTTTACCGATAAATGGTGGTGGGTGGGAGTCTTAGAATTGAAAGCAGAAGTATTTAGCAAGACAAATTTGGGATGACAGCAACCTTCTGAATTAAAAAAAAAAAAAAGATACTGCAACAGAAAAAGTCAGTGAGGAAAACTTGGACAAACTTCTTGGGAATAAGGGAGCTGGAAGAGAATTGCACAGGAAGATCTCTGTTTCCCAGAAATCTAGGGCAGGTTATGAGGCTGCTTGTGCGAACAAGTGTGCTGGATTTCATGCCTGATGCACGCCCAGAGGAGGGAATGAATGATGGAAGCAGCCCCAGCACGGCCCGGCTGCTGCTGGCAGAGGCTGCTGGCTGCAGGGATGGAGCCCCTGGAACAGGGAGCCTGCTCTGAACCCCTGGGAGCACCCACGGCACCCTGGGGCCATAGAGGGAGGAGCGCACTGATAAACTTGCTGTGGGTGTGTCCCTGATTAATTCCAGTGCGCGCCAGATCTGTGTGTGGCAGTACAGGAGATAAGCTTATCAGCTACAAACCAGTAATTCAATTGCAGTTATCTTTCCCAGGAAGGTTTATGAAAAGGATTTGTTTTTCTAGCCAAGCCCACAGCTAAGAATCTAAGAGGCAGGTTGTGGGGTTTTTAACCACAGGGCTAGTGATTTGTTGACTGCTTTAAAATAAGTTATCTAATAAACAAAGCCACAGTTTAATTACTCGCTGCTTTTGAGGTAAATGATGTGATCTAATATTAGAAAGCAAAAGACCATTCTAATATTTCATTACAACCCTTAAAATTGCCACCATAATTTCTTCTGCTAGGGCCAAATAACTTTATGCTGCTGCAGTGTGATAATTTAATTACATACAATTTGTGACTTAGGTGATTTTATATAAAAGCTACACACACAGACATGCTTGAATTTTTAAAAACAATTAGTATAATTATTCTAGAATAATTAATAATTCTTAGAATAATCTAATCTAATAATCTAAAGCCAACAAGAAGAATTTATGAGTCTTTTAGATAATGGCCTCCCGTTATTTTAAATCGGAACACAATTCTAAAAGTGTTCTGAAAATATGGACCAAATAAGCAAAAAGAGTCCAGGTAAATATGAAGTTCAGGTAAAGGTAAATGTCTTCAGTGTCATATCTGGGTCCTGTGTAACAATTTTGGGCTAATTTGTAGGAATCTTTTTTTGAGGATTTTTTTTCAGGTACAGTTTTCTGAAAAACATAAATAAGAAATAAGAATCCTTCAGAATTTACCACCTCTGGGTGCAAAAGCACTCTGATGTTTGAATAAAATGATTGAAGGCAAAAATTACGCCTATCCCTCTTAAAGGCCAGGTTGTTTTGCTCATCAGACTCATTCATGAAGACATTGTGCAGTTTGCCACATTGCTAATTCCATTTATACAGTTGTCAAACACAATCTATTTCTAAAGATTTTGAATTACCTTGGAAACAGAATATTCTTTTGCTGACACAGCAGATCGGAAGCCTGGAGCAGAGGAATCCATATCCAGTGAGGGGAGGGAGGATAGCCAGGTTCAGAGAGCCACCCAACACACCCATGGTCAAGAGGCAGCTCCAAGGCTGGGCAGGGAAGCCCATCCATGAGGGTCAGCATGGCACAAGGCCAGGGGCTCCCATCCCTAGAGTATATCCCAGTGAAAACCAGGAGAAGAGATCCAAGCCCTGGGTCAAGCCTTGTCCACAGATCCTTTCCCCACAGCTGAGCTGCTCTCACAGCTCTCACACCCAGGATCACTTCACTGCCAAAACAGAGCTCAAAGGGAGCAGCTGGACCACAGGGAGGAGGACAGGGCATACAGAGCCTGGTGTGCAGTCTGCACATCCCTGCTCCTGAATCACTCAGACACATCTGCAGCTCCCAAGCAGGGCTTCTCACTGCTCTCCTGCCAGGAGACACAAGTCCTGGGTGCCTCCAGGGCTGCACTGGGCTCTGGGGTTGGGTTACTCTGCTTTCCTCTCCCCACACCTGCACCAGTGCCTGCCCTTCACCCCCATCACTGCAGAACATCTCTCCACTGTTACTGTCAGACTTTCTGAAAAATCCCTTCACCGGGATTTCTTCTCCTGGGAGCTGAGAAGCCTCAGAGAAAAAAGAAAACAATATTATCTCCTTTGCTTCTCCTGTGTTTTGCTCCTTTGGATTGTGGTTTGGAGATTGTTTATCCAACTGGTCATTGTTTGATTGGTTTCGTGTGAATTGTTTTAACTTAATGGCCAATCACAGTCAAGCTGTGTCAAACTGAAGAGAGAGTCACGAGTTTTCATTATCATTCTTTGTAACGTTATGTAAAAATCCTTTCTCTATTCTTTAGTATAGTTTTAGTATAACATTCTTTAATGTAATATAAAATAATAAATTAATCTTCTAAAAACATGAAGTCAAATTCATCTTTCCTCCCCATGATGGGGGACCCCAAAAATACCACATTCCACCTTCATGTCTCCTGCTCCACCTGCCTGGCCCTTGGAGGTGCTCATCCCCATTGGAGGCCCCAGCCTGGATTGATAGTTTAAATAAATAGCAATTAATAGTTGTGACTGCTGCTGCTTTCCATTGAGCAGACTTGTGTAACTCTCCAACTCTTGATGATGTTTTTTGGTTGTTCCTCACAAAACCACTGATCAGGGAGATTTTATTTGCCATCCTCTCTGGAGCACATTTTCAGAAATTCATCTGAGCTGATGCCTGTCTGCCTATCTCAAGGCACACACTGGTAAGGAAGATAAAGCTGCTCAGTTTGTGGATACATATTTCACAATGGATTTGATCATGATTGTGAATATGGTTTCCATCCCTTTAGTGAAAGGCTCTAGCTGTCTGAGTAGGCAGAAACTAGAAATGCTAACCCAGAAATAGTATCTTTGGAAAATAACTTTGACTGTCTTGGCTGAAAATGTACCTTCAGGGAGCTGATGAATTCAGTTGATGAGGACTTCTTTAAAGAGCAGATATGCAGAACAGGGAGTTTGTTCACTTTGTTCACAAGCATTATGGTGGTAAAACATGAGGTTTCCTAAAAAATGAACAGACCTACTCAAGATTCAGTAAAGAGCTGAGTGCATAACCATATGTAATTCCTTCCCACTGCTTTTCTAAGATGCTTTTCTTTATTAATGTGAAGGCAATCCAGGAACAAGGCTTGCTGATTAGCACTGAACACAGCTATACCAGGGAAGGACTGAATCCTGGCTTTTTTGGGAACTTAAAACTCATTGGTTTTTTTCCCAAACAGGTTGACATATTTTAGTTAAGAATTCAAATTTTAAATATAAGAAAAACTAAATTTCTTAGACTTCTATGAAATCTTGGGTTAACAAGGACAAGATGTGGTCAGATTTGGACATTGTAAAGCCAAGAAAATTCCATGTACTGGGGCACTTCTTCTGAATGAAGACAGAAGGGATGCAGAGGAAATTACTTATAAAAATGTGCTGGCCTTCCAGGCCTGAGTACACAGGCAAAATCAGTATGGATTTTTTTTGTTAGACAGAAAGCAGATAAATAGTTCAAAACTTGAGAGGTGGAATTGACATGTCTGCATGTCTATCACATGATTTCTTGTAGTGAACCCAAGCTGCCCCAGTCACTGAGACCTCTGCAGGTACTTTCACTCCCTGCTTACCACTCTTTCAGCCCCCAGAGAACAAGTTTCCTTTTCTGGGTCTGCCAGCAGGTGCAGGAATTGTCATGGCTGTCACACAGAGCATGGTACTTCACCATGAAAATTGAACCTAGCTAAAACAGCTGACAGTGGTCATGGAAACAAAGTGTTGGTTTTAGTTTGGGATCTTTGTCCTTTTTAAAACCCTCTTGAACTCACCATCTTCATGTCAATTTTTTTTTTAGCGGAGGCCCTCCTATCATAGAAATCCCAACATTTTCAGTGATTTTTAAATTTGAACTGCATTCATAGTATTGGGTTGCACCTGATTTTTTGTGGTTTTTATGCAGCCCTGAAATGGAAGCTCTTGTACACCAGAATAATCTACCTGCTTTGGCATCTTGTCTTCCAGTCCCACTTTATCACCTGTGGATAAATCAGCAACATTTCCCTTTCTGCAGAGTACGAGATGAGAAAAGACAGCAATTCTTTTCCCAGAGTATGCTTGCTCCTTTGAGAAATCAGATTTTTGTTTCCTGCTTAGAGCAATGTTTGCAATCTATCACTTCAGCTGTCTTACAAGGCACCAGCAGCTTCCTCATGTGGGGCTGCACAGTCCCAGCGCTGCAGTTTTTCCAATCCAGCAGGTTTGCAGAATCTGTTTGAGGTGTGGTCAGGGTGGGTGCCCAGCCATGATCTGAGCAGCCTTATCCACAGGCCAAGCTGCAAACAGTCTGACTGTCACCACTGTCAGGGCTTGCTGCTGGTTGTTACAGGTTGTAATTCCCCCATGGAATTACCAATGCTGTAGATGGTTGTCATCCACCTAAGCGCAGCATGCACTTTTGTCAATTGTTCTTCAAACTGTGGCTACTTCCCAAATTTTTACTAGTTTATTCCATCATGAAGCCAATACTGGGACAATGTCAGGAGCCTTTGTAACTTTGAAAGTGGTAAATCTGACTGCTGAACAGTTTTGCAATAGTAATTTGGTTTTTAAAAAGATATTCTATAATAGGAATGTAGTCCTGCAAAACTGCATATCTGTGAATGCTTGGAGAGCTGGGCAGTTCAGTGAACAACTTCTTCTCATTATGCTGATGGAAGTTTTTTTTTGCTGATAACACACTTCCAATAAACATCAGACCTTTGGAACAACTATCAGTCCTTTGTATTTAGGGTCAAATTAGCAGTTCTCCATTTAATTGAGACCTGCTTTAAATATCCCAATTCTTGCAGAATTTTTAGCTGACCTTAGGATATCATTTGCAGATAACCTGGGAGCTGAGAGAGGTGAACTGTTTTATGCAGCCTCTCTAGGGCTGTCAGATGTGACAGGTACACTGCCCAAGCCAGAAAGGTCATTGTCCATTGCTGCAGTCTGTGTTCAGCTGTGAAAACACTGTTGCCTCTATCCTTTCTGTCCACTTCACCTTGCCAAGACCAATTTTAAATTTCACTTGGTCTAAGTTAGGTTATCATCTATTTGTAATAATGGATTAAAGTTATTTTAAATTACTGAAAATTTCATACACTCATAGAGTAAGCTAGGTTGGAAAGGGCCTCAAAAGATTGTCCATCCTACTATAAAGTAGGTTTTACTCAATTCTGATCTGATTGTACTTTATTTTTCCTAACCAGACCTCTAGATGAGCACTGGGGCAGCTGCATTTGAAGCCCAAGTGTGAGCTGACAGGTGGCCAAAACATCCTCTCCCCAGCCAAAGGGAAGAAGTATTTTCTATTGAGAGCTGCAGTGGATATGGTAAAGTACCAAGGAGGTAGAAGAAAGGGAGAAGTAAAAGTGTCTGAAGACACTGTAGTAGGCTCTGTAGATATTTTTTTCTGGAAGCAAAATAAGGCAGTGTTATCTATTGATTCAAATATGATGAATATAAAGAAGTAGGTGGCTATATATATTTTAAAATGCAGAGGAAAAGTCAGCTGTGCATCAGGATATAAATGAGAAGCTTTGACTATAAATGAGATGGCACAGTAAATGACAGAATGTATGAAGAGGAAGCTTTTTGGCAATGACAGTAACTTGTTTTGTTCTCCCAGTCTGGAAACCTGAGAGACTGAAAGAACAAAAATGTAAATGAGTGCCTGGAGTTTAGTGATGTGTACAAACCTCAGCCTGGAGTCTTGCTTAGCCTGGAGGTACCAAACTGAAATTTTAAAAAGCTGAAATAAGAGGTAATCAGGCTCTGTATGAAAAATCCAAGTTCATCATGACAATCTGGGCTCGTTGTAATGGGTGAGAGCTTAACACCAGACAGGGATACTTCAGGTGGCAAAGGAAGGAGTTGGGAAAAGGGCATTTTAGCCAAGGAGGAGGTAATGTATCCAAATATTGTCATATATTTTCTTACACTAATGACTGTTAACATTCGTGTAGTGAGTCAGTAAGTGACTGCCATGGCCAAGTTCATTAGTACAGAGATCTGGAACATCTGTTTGCACAGGAAAATTAACACACACAAATTTTCCCTGTTGGTCCTACCGAGATCCATAAAAGTGTTTGTCTGAATCAGAGTCTAGGAAAAGCAGTTTATTTTTTCCTCTCAAGTAGAATTCACATTTTAGGATGTTCTATTTAAAGAACCCAAACAACTATTATTAGCAATTCTTTGCAATCTTTTTTTTCAGATGTAGTTCATGTGTAAATACTGATGGTGGAAAGAGGATTTTATCAGGCATGATACGGCAATGATGCTGCAAAATTCTGCTACACAAATAATCTATAATCTGGAATTCTGTTATTTCAAAGATTGTGCTGAATATTTGCTGCTTTTCCAAGGGAGGGTTGTAATTCAGAAAAGAGTTTATAGATTTTTAAAAATTATTATTAGAGAAATTGTGGAGATAAACAAAAACAAGTCTGTAAGGTTCTGATTTGTGTATTCATGTTAGAAGTGTGGCTATGAAAGGATTGGAGGTAAGAACTTCTCTTCTCCAGCAACAGAATTTTCATTATTTTCTTTGTTTCTGAAAAGGTTCTGTTGAGGAAATGAGAAGAGAGGAGCTGCTCATGAAATCTCTTTACCTTTTTCTTAATCCTTTCCTCTTCAGTGAGGTTGCTTTTTTAATTTAGCTAGAGGAGAAATAACCATTGTACTGTTCTGTACAGAATGTGCAGCCTGGAAATCTGCTTTTTGGGAAGGCATACAGAGTGCTGCAGTGTGGGCTAGGGAGACTTTAATGCACATGCACGAGATTGTCTTTGTGTTTCCATGAACATCAAGGGTTATTGCTCCACAAAGAAATTATTGACTGTAGGTTGCTCTGGTAAATGTTTGCCCTGAGGTCAATAAATCTTGATATTCATCTCAGCAGAAGTCAATATCTACTTATTAGGTATTATTTTTTTAAGTTGAGATTGTTGATAAGAGTACAAAATGGCCAGGTGCAGGTGACAGGCTGCTGATAAAGAACTTGAAGATGTCAAATGAGAACTGTTGTGTGACAGAGACAGAGGCAAACTGCTAGTATCTAGAAGACAGTCTAGCTTTTAAAATATATCAGCCACATCTGAAATGCTGTGAAACACAGAACAACAGTGCTTGCACCTCAGGCATCCAGGGAAAGAAAGAATTACTTAGTCACTGTGTATTTACCAAATAAAAAATCAACATGGAATATATTTTTAAATTCCGACAGATAATGTTTTGGATGCTTCATGCATTCAGTGGTATTTTTTATTGTGCATGTTTCTTAAAAGTAGCAGCTAGAGTAGCAAAGAGACCTAACATCATCAAATATCTTGGATATGTGCTATTCTCCCCTCATAATGTGGCAAATACCCTATCAACAGATACTCAAGAATATATTGTGCTTACAACCAAGAGAAAAAAAAAAAGGCTAGAGAATTAAAAAAGTCCCCTAATGCAGTCTGCTGGCATTTCTAGGGGACCTTTTATTGTTGAAGCTTTCTCAGAAGTAAGATACAATTTCTAGTGAAAGGAAGGAAAAATATAACAGGAAAAATAAAGAAAATAACCCTTCATTTTGCTTTCATCAATGGAGATCAATAAGATGCTTAGTTGGAGGAATTTATACTCTCTCTCCTCACTTGTTCTCAAAAAATTACAGAAAATAAGGGAAATTTTATGTTGATTATTCTTATTGTTGTGCCTAATGCTACAGCATGATAGAAACCAGAAATATTTACATCCAGATCCATACTGTACAAAAGGGTCCATGTTTGAATTGGTAATAGTCACTCCAGGGTAGCTTTCATGTTTACAGAGCACAAACATCTCTTAAGGGATGTAATGATTTTATTTCATTGTATTATCTCCATTTTTTACTTTTCTTGCAAGTCACAAAGGAAGAAAAATAAAGGAAATAATGGATTTTTAATAGTGCTATGGTTCTGAAGATTGATATTCCCAAGAAAAGAATCCAAAGTAGTAGTTGAAGAAAACAGCTTCATGATACCTTTGATAATGTAAGATGGAAGAAAAATCAGATGGAAATAATTACTTGCCTTTCAAAAGGCAAATAAAGATAGAAGATTCTTCACAAGAATGCAGGAATCAAAAGCAGTTCAAGTCACAGAACTGTAAAGGGAAAACTTGCTATGTACTCACTGAAAAGTGCAATAAATAAAACTGTCTGAACCACATTTTGTGAAGAGACTATCAAAGCTGAACAAATTCCAGTTGGTCTTCTGGAAGTAAAAATTGTGAGGGCAAAATTTGTCAAACAACAACTGAAAGGATGTGATAAGACAGTCTAGATCTATTTAAATCTGCTTTTTGGAGTTCCTCATAATTGTGCATGTATCATGAAACAGAAAATGTATTGACAGAAACAAAAGGGGTTGTAAACCCTTTAAATTAAGTTGAAAATCTAACAAAACCCCAACACTATTTCTATATATCAACAGTCTCTAAAATTACAGACCTGTATAAACCAGGGCTTAGGTAAAGTTCCACAAAGATGCTCACCTAGATGGATGCACTGACTTGGTGTCAGATGACTCACAGGAGAATAGGGCCACAGATGAGAATGGATATTTTATTACCACCATCTCAAAAATAATAATTTAAAAAATTATTTACTCTGTATGGTGGAGAGAATGGCCATGGCTTTGTGAGCACAGGGAGGTCTTAAGACATCTCCAAGGTAGACATCTACCTCTGATGCTTCCTTTATAGTTAAGTAAGAGAAAGAATTTGCTTTTTTCTGGTTTTGGATGAGATAAATACCTACTCCAAAACCTCAGAAATGTCTGGTTTTTTTTCATTGTCTCTTTTTGTTATACCTCTAAACAAAGTCTGAACAGAAATTCAGATATACCTGTTCACCAAACTGCAGCCAACATTTGAGCGGGTGAACCCCCCTCCAAATGCTTTAGACTGCAAACATTTGTATTTTCTTAGAGCGACTTTTCAGAAAATATGTAATACATATTGACCTGTAACCTTACAAGACAGCCAAAACCAGATGAGCCTTCACTTTATTGTACTGATTCACTGAGGCCCTTCGCCTTTGTTAAGAGGCTGATTTTAAACTTTAAATATTCCTGTCTATAATCCCTGGTGTATCAGTAGATAAATGTTTTATACTCAATCTGAGATCTAATTTTCTTTCAAAGGGCTACATTAAAGGGAAAGAATAAAGGTGATCTTTTAGAAACTTTTATTTGCCTAGTTCATAGAGCAACTGGGGGGGGAGAAAAAAGATCTTGTGTATCTGCTTGATGTTCTGAAAATGAAGTGTCAGGTAAAATGACCTTACACTGAGAAGACATTTTACATAAGTTGTATCTTCTGTATCATCTCCCTTCTGTGACAATTTGTTTTGTCCAGTTACTGAGCTACACAATAGGTACTTCTTAGAAATGCCAGTGTTTATACTGATGAAGGAGAAACCTGGAATTCAAAACTTTAATCTCATACTACATAAGCCAACACATAAATTACTATATATATATATATGTATATATATATATATGTATATATATATATGTATGTCGTTGAAGAGACTACTTACTGAGTATTCCTCCTTTTCTGAAGTGATCAGAGGAGGGAAACCTACTGTCTAGAATGAAATACATATACGTTGGCTGGGCAGATATCATACACTACATATGAATTTTCCACCTCCTTCATATGCTTTCCCATATGGGTCTGACACCTCCAACAAAGTAAAAAAGGAGGTTTTGAGGCTGCAAATTGGACTGCAAATCCAATTTAGGATGAATATGTTCTGTTTTAAGAGTTGTGGTTTCTGAAATAAGGAAAAATGTTTGTGTATTTCTGAGAAAACCATTGCCCTCCAGGAAATATTTAAACAGCATTTGTTAAGGCAGGTAATCATTTAAAAAGAAATAAAATACACCCTCTGGGCTAGGAGAGGGGGGGCAGCTATTGGGATAGTGGTGGTAAAGCTTCTCCAGCCTTCCCATTGAAGTGCCTCAGTTTGTATAAAGCTGCTTTTTGGCACTGTGAGTTTACTCCCTAATAGACTCACAGGCACTGTGTGGCACAGTGACCAGAGAGATCACAGGATAGGAGAGTGATTTACATGCCACAGCCTTTGAGGTAAATGGCCACATAAATTATGGCATCTGTAGCTGTCTCCCATTAAAGGAGATAATACTGTTGTTGTTGTCATTATATTTGCTGTGTTGCTTTAATACAGGCATATGTGTGCCAATCTGCTTAGACACTGCTTTTGGGTAGGTAGGAGCCCAAGCAAAGCTGCTCCTTTGCTAAACAGAATGCATGTACCTCAATCTGGGGCCTGAGGCATTCAGGCACAGAGGAGCTGTGATGCCCTCAGCTAAAGAGCAAATCAAGACACCTTAGGAAGTGTGAGGCTTCCAATTCTTCTTTCCTGTGGATTTGCAGCTTTCCTGTGGATGATTTTGGTGGAAATCCAGAATGAATAGGGTTTATTTGTAATTAGGCTTGAAATTGCATCCTGAAAAATTAAGAGGATCAGCCTCACAAATCTTACTCACTGTGTTGGCTTCTAGTGGAGTGTTCCTGCATTGGCATCTGTGTGAGCTGTGGAAAGAATGAAGTGAACTGTGAGGGGCCTGCTCGTGCTGTGTGGAGGGATAGAATGTAAGAAAATAAAGATAGTGCAGAAGGTAGTCTCACCCTTGAGGAGTTGCAGCTGTACTGATCACCAAAGATTAGGAACAGGCCTGCCCTTAACAGGCCACAGCTGTGTGCAATAAGGACACGAGTGCTACAAAAGAGTGGGTTAGCTGGGTGAGGAGACAGCTGGAGTTTGTTGGCTGTGCTATGAAGAAGGAGTCAGTGCTGTGAGGAACTGTCCATGAGAAATCACTGAGAAGGTATGGGAGCTTTGCAATAAGATGACAACAACACTGCTCGCGTTCCTCATGCTGCTGGCATGGCCCTCACTCTGTTCACGTTGTTTACACTGTGCTCTCTGCTCACACCTCTCACACGTGGTTCCCATGCACACTTGGTTTATCCTCAGCTCACTCTTTACAGGTTTCTGACTGTGCTCCTTGCAGCCATTGTAGCTGATGGAGCTCTGCTAAGAACATCAGCTTGGCTGCTGGTTTGCAGCCATGAGCTATGGTGTGAGCACCTTCGCTTAACAGTTTCTTCTGCATACAAGATTGGGCACAGGCACAAAAAGCAAATAAATTCTCAGGCAAATTCTGTCTACATCAGTGTGGTTTGTTCTTCACCAGCTGGCATAGTACAACAATTAAACCTGTACTTGGCCCAGTAAAACCTGCTCTGTAGATCACTTGTCTCTGAAGCTCCTGGTGAAAGAAACACTGACTCTTGCTTTTACTCTTTAAAGACTGCATTTATAATACATTGAGGTCCATCAATCCCTGTGGGAGCCCCTACATCAATTCTCTGTAGGAACAGAAGGTGTTGGGTTTCTCCCTGGCTTGCACCCCTGGGGGAGAGTTGAGCTCACCGGCCTTGAGCAGCAGTCCCTCTCTGTGGACTTTGGAGGCAGCACTGCAAACAGCAAATGTCGGTGAGATTAATTACCCTTTTAATACTGGGTACTCAAAAGCATCCCAATCTGTACAGGTAAATGCAGGACTGCTGCTGAATATATTCTAATCCTGCTAGATATTTAGTATATAATTATGTTTAATGACTGCTATTGTTTGTGTTAAAATAATGCTGAGATGCATTTGGCATCTGTGGCTATCTTTGTTTTGGCATTTCCTATCTGTAGGATGCTTGGCTTTGCAAGCCTGAACTTCTTATTTATACCTTGGGATAATTGGCATTATAGTTCATAGGGAACACAGCAGAATAAAGGATTCAACAGAAACTGTTACTTTTAATTAAAATAACAATTTAACTAATATTTTTCCTGTAGTTTTGCTTGCATTAATAATGTTGGTGGGCAAGGTTATTGGAATATAGTAGCAATTTATGTGTTGAAATGGCTAGTTGAATATAAATGAGTCAGATTCAGTTAACACTACTAAAATAATTAGCATTTTTTGAAGGAAAAAAGGACAAAAATCAATATGGAAGAAAAATATTTACACCATCCAGAAGGGTTTGAAAAATTAAAGGGAAAAAAAATCTTTAGAAAAATGCGCTTTCAAGTGTCTTTGAGAAATAGATCAGAAACAAAGTAAACAGCCATTGAATGTTCAGAAGTTCAATGTTGTGCAACTGAAAATCTTTAGGAGTAATTAAGGTGGATAAAAATCTCCTTGTATTGCTAACAGTAGAAACAAAACCTTAATCACAGGAATTAGGCTTGATGAGACAAAGATACCAGTGAAGGTGTCACAAATAAATCATTGCCAGGCTGTGATCTTACTGCCACTGCAAAGATCAAAGCCTTAATTTTTTTAACTGGGAAATTTCTTTGCATGGGGGCTGCACAGCTCTGCTGGATGGCTTTAGAATGTTTTTACTCATGCAAAGGAAGGAACATCTAGAAGCCTGCATGTAAAATGAAACTCAGTGGCATAAATAAAAATGTATTAGAGATACCTTAATAGGAATTTCTTCATCCCCACAAAGACAATTTTGCCAAATTTTGATATGCTAAATTCAGGAGTAGTCTTAAAAAAATAGTTGAAAATTGTGTGAATTTGCTTTGGGTTTCTTTTAAGATTATATATTGGTCAAAATATATTTCATAGCAAATGTAATGCATACAGCTCAGGGAGAATGTTCGAAAGAAAATCTATTCAATCGAGAAGCATCAAAGCATTCAAGCAGGACCTTGAATGAGTTATTAAACAGTAAATAGTCTGGGAATGAAGGTAGAGAAATATATATGAAAGGGAAAACAGTGAATGTGATGAGCCCTCTGCAGAAGCTGTTTTTTTCCCCTTGGCCTGTAATTCAGATATGAATTTATTCTGCAGTGAACATGTTATTTATATCTCTGCTCACCACCTTTTTATCTCATAGTTTTGGGCTTGGAGTGACTTTAATGGGAGCAAGGAACAAGACTTAGCATAAAATAAAGACGTCATCCTGAGAGAAAGGCCAGGGTTTGGCCTCTGTGGAGATCAAGTCCTGAAATATTAAGGGTCATAACAGCTGCTGATTGCTTGCTGGAGTTTCCCCTAAATTGTTGTCTTAAAATACTCTGAGTTTAAATGGAAAGTGTCATTTTTCCTCAAGTAAGCAATTTCTCTTTAGCCATTAATTGGAGAAAGAATACTGTGAGCCATCTGTTATTCTGCTCAATTTCTGCAGGTTATGTAGCAAATTTCAGCGATTTTTGTTTTTCCAGTTCACCGATTTTTTTAGTGATACAGTGTTTTCAGGTAATTATTTTAGCTGCTAAGGATCCTTTATAGTAAAGGTTTGCTATAGGTGTACGCATGGACATATGCATAGGCCAGGAGAAAGAGTATTGGTGAAAAGCATTTCATCCCTGAATCATCAATATAAATCCCAGCCAAGCCTTGTAATTAATTTAAAGCTTTAAAATGGGCATTTATCAGCCTATCCGGCCTTGTTGAGGAGTCTTTTTGTCCAACAGCCTAGGAGCAGGGGTTGAACTGATGTCTCTTGTCTACAGCATCCTTTTTATATTAGTTTTCTCTCTCTCTGTGAATTTTGAAGCATTTGTTCTTGGTGGCCCATGTGTTTCTTTGTGGGCCTTTGGACACTGGTCTGCAACTGACAACCTCAAATTTGGGGACTGGGTAAAAATGAAAGAAAGGATTTTTAACTCAAAAAGAAACTTTACCAGGAGAGGAAGTTTTTTTCCCAAGGGACATTTCATTACTGCTGCATTTTTGCCTGATAAGTAGACATATTTGTAGAATAGCAGTTTTCAGGTTCTAAGAACACACCACAATCAGCTAATTTTAGACCCTAGATAACATAGGCCACATTTTACTTAAATGACTTTAGGTTGAAATAGGACATACATTTTAGAGAAAAATCCTGTTAAATATTTAGTGTCTAGTGGTGTGACATTTGTCAAAGGACTGGAAGATGTTCCAGTTGTAAATCATCCTTCCTATAGAGAGTATACACCAAATGTCTGAATGGATGCTCCTGATTCAGTTTCCAGCCCTTGGGTCTGTTTGTCAGACTGAAGAACCCTCTAAATCCACTCTGTGTTTGACACTGTGTCTTGGACTGTGAGCAGAGACTTTTTGTTCTTAAATCTCTTGAACACCCTGACATTTTTCTCATGAATTGTGTTTTCCAAGTCCTTTTTGTTTCTTTGATCTTTTGTCCTGAATTCTTTGACTACTGAATACCTGTGTTGAGCTGTGGGCATCAAAGCTGGACACAGTATTTCACATCCCATTCAGTATTTCCACTTTAAAGGACTGTGTTCATTCATTTAGCAGAACATCTTACCCAATGCATGCTCAGCTGAAAACCCCTTGGTTCCCCCAGTCCTTTTCAGATTTGCTGGTGCTCTCACCAGTGTGGTCTCTGCCTGCTGGAGTCTGTGTTGGTTGGTGGTGCTGGTTCCCAAAGCAATCCAATCCCCCCTGTACTGCAGGCTCTGTCTCCTCATCATTCAGCCACTTCTTTAATCTTTATCCCATCTGCCAACTTTATTAGTAATGATTTTTTGTTTTCTTGTGTATCAGGGATAAAACATAAGGAAGAGTATGGCTAAGAATAGCTTTAGGATCCCACTGGAAACACATGTACAGGAATAATTCCCTAAAAAATGAAAAATAACTCACACTTTAATATTTTTAATGGATGTCATGTTGATTTTTATATCATTCAGGTTAATCAAACCATCATATTGTAAGCACCATCTAAAGCAGCTTGTAGAAGTCTATTGTGCCATCATTGTTACTTTTAGCAACTTGAAGCCCCATAAAAAATCAAATTAGTTTGACAAAATCTGCTTGCTATGGGCCTGTGTTGATTGGCAGTAATTATATTAGCCATCTTATTTCCTTATTAATCAAGTCCCTCTCAGCCATTTCATTATTTTCTCTATGATCAGTCAGGCTCATGAGCTTTAATTACCTGATCTGCCTCAGTTACCTGCTGGAAATACTGGTACAACAGCAGGTTTTATCTGGTTGTCTGAAAGTTTGTCCTCATGTATGAAGAACAGTGCCAATGGCACAAGGACCTCTTAAAATTCTTGATGGCATGTGGAGAAGTTTATTTAAAATGATGAAAATAATTAAGAAGGAGAATATGTAGCATTTCTCTTACAGAACATTAGCAATCCAGGCACATTGCAGGCAGGTTGAAAGATAGTATGTGGCTTATGTGGAAAACAATTTTCTGGTTCCAGAGGATTTTAACATCCATTTGGAAATAGGAGAAACTTGATAAGTGGGAAAATGTTACATGAAAATAGCATTTGTAAGTTCCTACTTTCTGAGCATTTTTACACTTATCTCTGCACCTGTCAATCAATATTTTTTTCTCAGTCACTCATCAAAAATATAAACAAATTAGAAAATTGCTGGAGTTTTCTGCCAGAGAATCTTTACTAGAATTCCTTGCTTATATATATTCAATTTTGAAAATAACAAAGTCTCACTCCAAATTAGAAACCCAACTTGTTCTCCAACATAAGAAAAAAATGCAGCTGCAGCTATTCATCATTCACAGATGCAGATTTACAAACCCAGTAGCCTCAAAGACAGATCCCACTTTGCTCCCTTCTGCCTCTCCTGATCAGCTGGAGGGTGTGGGCAGGGCTCTCTGACAGGGGCACACACAGGGCTCCCGAAGGTTTTGGACTCAGCGTCCCACGGGGTGGCTGTGCTCATGCTGTTCATGCCCCTGTCTCTGGCAGGGGTGCAGGGGCTGTGCAGGTCCCACACCAGCACAGGGAGCAGTGCTTTGTCCAGCAGATGCACAGCTGGGAGATCACGGCTCTACTGGAGACTGCAAACACGGAGGGAAGAGAGTCCAGGGCAGGACCTTGGACAGCGTGTGCTGATTCCCTTGCAGACTGACAGGAATGAGGGTAAAAAACAAGAGAAAGCTTTGCTGTTCTTTCCCCCAAACTGTGCAGTCATGTACTGAAAAGTGCCCCCATTCTGGCTGTCCTCACCTGGCCACCACTGTCCCAGCAGGGGCAGGACTGCAGTCACCTTAAGTCTGCAGGCACAGCACAAAGGTGAGGCTGGATGGAGCCCAGGTAGGAGATTGAGGGTTTTTTTCGTGTCACAGGAGAGATGGCCACAATATACAGAGTATCATAATTCAATTTCAGAAGGCTTCAACCCACGCAGAGTAACACCATAGCACTTCAAAAGGCTGCAAGCATTTGTCGTTCTTGTTCTTTAGCCCAACCTTTCATACCCCCCATGTTGATGCACTGCCCCTGTGTGCCCTCTGTTCCCTTTGGTGTTGGTCAGTGCCCCTGGGCACTCCCTGGCTCATTGCTGTCAGTGCTGCTCACCTGCTGCTCACAGCTGTGCCCACTGGGGATGGGGCTCAGCCACAGCCCCATCCCAATCACCACCAACTGTGTGCCTGCATTTTCAGACTCTTTGGTGTAATGTTTCCACCTGTGAGTTGGTGCCTGAATCCACTCAATGAGAGAGCAAACCCTGGTGTGCTGCTGGGGGGAGATGCAGAAGCAAACTGAGATGATGAGTGCATCATCTTCCTTTGTTCTTTTTATTGTGCTGTGCTTTGTAAGTAGAGGAATTTATCTTGGTCTTGATTAGTTTACAAAGGAAACTAAATATCAATAAAATAGCTACACAAGTCTATTTTAAATGCTCATAGGGACACCACTATTGCTGTGGTTTCTGGAAGCCCTGCCAGAGGACACCTGTACAGAGGGACTGGGAAAACCAGTGCTTCACTGGGGGTATCAAGCAGTCAGAAAACAGGTGGTGGGAAGAAAATTGGCTTTCTAGTCTCCTCCACCTTTTACAATACCCACTGCTGCAGTTAATGCAATACTTTCTTAATGCCTGAACTCTCATGCAGTTTTAGGATGTTTGAGCTGGAGGAAGGTGCTGCCCTCCTGTTGAATATTTGCTTGTCTTTTTCCTTAGCTGATAGCAGTTTTTCTCTTGTGCAACAGCCAGCTAAGCAACGTTGTACATGGGGATTCATCATGCCACCCTCATCCACAAAAGTCTGCAGGTCTCCAGCAGAAAAAATTTACTCAGCCAAAGGATGGGAGCACAGTAGTGTTAATTAATAGATCAGTTATAATCTATGCAATAAGTGCATTTCAATGTTCTGGCACTCATAGATGTGAAAATACTCATTATTGAATCCATAGCAGCAATGAAGATATTGAGCTTTAAAAAAAAAAACAAAACAGAAAAAGGGTGCTATTTTTTACTCTCAGAGTTCTAAAACCATAGTTGTATAGTATCCTTACTGAAAAGACATCCTTCTAAAACTTCAATGCTTTGTCTTGACCTCACAGTTGATGTAAGCAGTCTGCTGTGCTCCCCTTGAGCATCACCTTGACGCTGTTAGCTGGTGTGTGAGCAAACAGTTGGTCAAAGTTAGGAGGGGAAAAAAGGCTCTCAAATCAAAATCACATATTGCAAGTCTTGTCTTTGCATCAGGATGTGGTGCTCTCTTTGTGTTAGGGGATCTTATTGCTGCTTCCTGACCTGTATCACTGCCACTCAGCAGCAACTGTGGCTTAGCCATGACATTGAAGAATCCTTGTTGCTCAGAAAAGAGGTTTTATCATGAGGAGGCTGATTTACAGTGCAGGATCATCGTGGTTTTCCTTGTGCTGAACATTCACGTGGGTACATTTTTAGATGCTTTAATTTTAAAATGTTCATTCCCATCTGAAACCAAGTTTTAATTCCTTATTATTTCTTGGGTTTTCTCGTATCACGCCCATTATTTTTTATCTTATAAATAAAATGTGTTTAGGGACAGACGTTTGCACAGATGGTATATCTTAATAGGCTTCGTAGCAGCCTGGTATTAGATACTGTTGCCCATAACAGTTAACTTTCAGGTTTGAAATTCAGAATTTCAATGTCATTCCAATGACCAGCCATAGCATTTTGTTATGGCTGGTCATTGGAATGACATTGGAATCCTGTAAAGTTTGTTATTATAATCACTGCTCTTTAAACTAGATTTACTGCTTGTGTCATTTGGGGGGTTAGGTTATCTACTTGACATTTATTTGAGCACAGCTCAGAATGTGTAATTTTTTTATTCATAAAGTAAAATGTGCTGAGAACTCTCAGGTTTACTACAGCTATATCTGAACACAGCATTTTTCTTTGTATCTCAAGTGAAGTCAGTATTCGTGCAAAATACTGTTACAATGCTAACCCAACAGCTTTAGAAATCCATTTTTGGTTTGTATTTCTAGCACCATTCCCTGTATCCCCCATCCTCTGGCTCACAGGCTGGCACAGCTGGAGGAGTCAGTCTTGCACATCTTGAGTTTGCTGAGGGCTAAAGGAAAAGATGCTGCTGTGTTTGTATCCTGATTCCCACTGGTGTCAAGCAAGTATTTCTTCCACTCCATAAATATTCAGAAGCAAAGGGAAACTTCTTGGCTTTGAAATTATTTGTCAAGTTATCAAAATTTACAGAAAGTATGAAAGTTTTTTTTTTTTTTTTAGAAAGTCTTCTGCATAATTCACCCATCTAATTTCTTATCAGATTTTCCCTACCAAGTCTTTCTGCTGACTCAGGCTGGTGTGATCATGTACTCCTATCAAATCTTTGCAAAACCTACATTTTCAGTTTGTTGCAGGGAAATGTAGAGAGCATATTATGTTTTATAGAGAGATGGATTGCTGTTGCAAGAAAAGGAAATCAATTTCTCAGTGATTTGTCTTCATTGCCTATGAAAATGGTTTATTTGGCTTGATCAAATTCTCTTTGGAATCAAACCCAGCCCATTTTACTGACTTGTTGCTGCAAACAAATCTGATGAGGTTACTTGTGTAAATGATAGGACATGAAGGACTTGGCCATAGATACCTGAAGACCCATGATATTTTAATAGCCCTGGGTAGTTTCTACCTTCTCCTTCTCTTTTATCTCCTACAAAAACCTGTGTGCTCATGTTTTGTGCTGATGGGTGTGTAAGATATCCCTTCTTTGGCAGCATTTGCTGGGTTTGTGTGGTAGATTCTGCTCATGGAGAGGCAAATTCCACAGGCAGCAGAGGGATCTGAGAGAAACCTCCAGCTCCACAAGGCCAAGCAGTGATTGTTTGCATTCATTTACATAATGCCTGCTCCCACAAATGAGGTCAGAACAATGACTCTGGGGTCCTCACGTTCACTGCTGTGGAAACTGGGCTTGTAGTGTTCTCCAGGCAATTCCTGTTCAGGAACCCCCACATTTTTTCCAAGATATCTAATAAAATTAATAAATTGCAAGGTTAAATGATCAATAAATCATAAATTTTGTTTTCTTACCACCTTCTGTGGGAACCAGTGAAATACTTTTTTGCAGGCCATACCTTGAAAAGCTCCCTTTGAATTTATTAGGAGGATTGCAGCAGATGGTCATCTTTCTATGATGTTTTACCTGGTTGTGGTGACTCAACAATCAAAAGGCATGGGAAAATTTGTTGAGAAGCTCTCTTCACTTTGTGCAGAGGCTGCACTGCATGTGTTCTGCATGGGTGCACTGGAGGAGAAAGGGATGGAGAGTCACAGCTTCCTGACCAGAACCCTCAGACATCTTCAGGCTGGTGGCCCTGCACACAGCTTCACTCGTGACAGACCCTCAAACAAATAGCAGTGCACCTCAGTGTCACGTCCACAGTGTGGATGAGAGCATGGCACATGGGACAGATTCGTCTCCTTGTGTGTGAGCCAGCACAGGCAGGCACCAAAACAGCCACAGACAAAATGCATAGAATAAATTTATTTATTTTACCTCACCAACCAGGGGATCCCTGAAGCAGATGTTGCAGTTCTGGAAAACACTACATACCTTTTTAACCTCTGGTTCACCTTCCTCCTTCTTAGTGTTTAAGTCCTGCTGCCAATAAGCCTAATGGAATAGAAACCTGTGATGAAAATGAAACATTCAAAGCACGTGCTGGTCACAGCAAAATAACCATTATCATTAATGGAGTTGTGTGAGCATACTGAGAGAAGGATTCACCACTTTGCTTTTAATTCCATGTCATTTAGAATGAATGAATAGGAGTGTGTGTATCTGGGCTTGTTTTCTTCCCTCTAATGTACAGAAGATCAAATTCTAATTAAGGGGAAATAATTATCAGTCCATCCTCTCACAGTTCTCCTTCCTGTGTTCCACTGAAATGGTTCTGAGTATGTATAGGTGGAGTCAAAGACTAGCAGGGATTTGTGTCCAAATTTTGACTTTTAATATTGCAGCAGCACTGACAAATTCATAGAACAGTAAATATAATGGCTCCATAATTAGGTTGGTTTGTAAACAAATACTACTCTTTAGTTGATAGTTCAAAATGCTCTTCTGCAGCATTCATCAAACAAACACTTATTTGGGCATATAATTTGAAAAATGCAGGTTATTTAGTGGACTGAGATTTCCTGTCACACCAGAGTATGATGCTAATTTGCTGTTGTCTGACTGGTTTGTGCCTTGAGATGACTTCTGGTAGTGGGTGGAAATTGAGGTGCCTGAGGGACACCAGGTCACTGGCGGGTGCATCTGCAGGTGCCGTGTCCCCTTGGGGCACCCTGTTTGCACAGGGCAGTGCTGCTGCTGCCTGTCCCAGGGCTCACAGGCAGCCTGAGCCTGTGGCTGCTGCACTCCTTCATCTCCAGCCCTCTTGCTTCTCCCTGGAAAAGCCAATCCCAGCCTGAAGCAAAGCTGGGACGTGGGTGCCTCTCCCTCCTTCAGAGGAGCAGGGACACATGGGTGCCCCTCTCCTCCTGCTGTCAGGGAGCAGGGACACAGCCACAGCGTCCCATTCTGCCGATGTTTGCATCCTGAGGCAGCACTGCCTTCAGCTGCCTGCTCCAGGATGAGTGCTTGAATAAAAATGATTTACAGCAACTGCTCTGTCTCACAGCTTCGGGAAGATTGTGCCATAGCAGGAGCATCAACATGTGAAGCATCTCTTGTCTTGTAGTCACTGTACTGGAAGAGTACAAATTGCTCTGAAAAATCACTTTAAAATAATGGATTCCCACTGACAATTGTATATGCCAGTTTTAATGAATGTTTGTCAGTGAGCTGGAAAGGATTTGGAAGGAGATCTGTGCAACGTGGGCCCCTTTAAAGCAACACCAGCTGGGGGTTTTTCATGTCCCCAAATGGAATCAAGATGACCAGAATTACTTTTTCCAGCTTCTTTTGCAAGAGGAAATGTGTTTGTTTTAGGAGAACAAGGGTCAGACTTCCTGGAAGAAGTGGGGGTGTCAGATGTGCAGAATTTCTCTGAGAAATTTCTAAGAAAAGCAGAGGGGGAGAAAGCTCACATTGCCCCTTAAAATGTTGTAGATGGCAGGTCGTGGGAGAAAATATTCAGCTTGGTTCTCAGGTTGCAGTGAGAGTTTGCGAGGCAGAGGATTATGAAAGGAAATTTGCTTTTGTACTTTGTGAAATGAGCATATTTAAAATAGAAAGAAAAACTTGAAATGCCACAGACCATGAAATGAAAATTTCAAATGCTATTTCAGGAGAGAATTATGTATTGGATGCTGCGCAGTCTGGCAATTGTACTGCAGTCCTGAGTCCCACAGCAGGACACCTGCTCTGGCCACAACATTTCTGGCCTTCTTCAGCAAGCAAAGGTGTTTTCACTTGTGTCAGTGGTTTAGTGACCAAGCCAAAGAAGTGTTTCACCATGCTTGCAGGGGGGCATTACAGTGCTTTTGATATTTCATTATTTAGGGAGCCCTGAGAAGACTGGAAGTGCAGTCGTCTGGGTGGCCCCAAAGAAAGCAGGGTGTGTAGTCAGCAGGTTAGCAGGGGCTGTGCATTGTGCTGGCTCTCATGGAAAGGTGAGCAGTGTGGGCCCAGCAGGATTTCAGTCCTCACACCTGCTGACATTGTCTGCAGCTGTGTGTGCAGCATGGTTTTGTGTCAGCTAGCCCAGGCAAAGAGCATCTCACACTCCAGTATCTCAGTGCCTTTAACTCGTGTACTGCTGCCTCAAAAGCCATTAAACAAGATCTTAATTAAAAATTACCATTGTCTGAAGGTGGTTGTCCTTATGTGAAATTCCTTCAGTCTCAGCTGTTTTGTGCATTTGAGTTCAATGGTCCCTCTGGAAGAATTAGAAAGAGATGTGAGCAAAATCTCTGTGGGAGCACTTGGAAGGCAAGGGCATTTCCTCCCAGTGAGAGTCATGCTGAAACCAACAGGTGACGTTACAAAGCAGGGAACATATTTGCCACTGCACCTAAAGTTATTTCTCAAAGATTATTTATAGTTTCATTTCCATAATATCTAAGTGCCTCACCATCCTGGTTCATCATCATCCCCACTTGGTGGAAAGCAGAGCAGGTTCTATGTAGATGTACTCAGTGAGATGTAGAGGACTAGAAAACTACCAAAGACTAAAGGTTTGTGTTGTGTTTAAGCATGTTGTGTCCTCCAGCCTCAGAGACCTCTCTAAGGTCAGATGGGATGGTCAGGCCACAGCAGGGAGCTGAGCCAGGTTTGTAGAGCCCTCAATCAACTTCTGGATTATCATGAGGACAAAGCAGACAAGTTTAGAAATGCAGTGAATGTCTGTTTGAGCCTTATCCTGGTTTGACACAACAAATTTAGAAAAGATGGAACTTGGGTGCAACCTTTGATTTCATGATGTTGTGATCAGCATATTTATTACTTTTGATCTGTGCTGGTAACACAAGGATGGTATTTCAGAGATGCGAAACAGGAGGCAAAGTTTCTTATTTTCAAGCCATGTTTTATTCTTAATCAAAGCAAGAACAAATAGACCATCAAAATTCCTACTCTGCAGCATCTGAGCAGAGAAAGTGGAATGAATGATGTGCTGGTGATGAATAGGCCTATTACCTTGTAAATTGTACTGTGTAGTACCACTTGTAACAATACAAGATGTTGCTGCATTTTTTTTTTTTATTTGACGATTTACCACATATTATCCTATTTTAGTTCTCATTCTAGTGGCAATATGGACAGGAAGACATATATCTGATGTTTATTGAAGTTAAAGTCAAAAAGTTGGTTTCATATAACCATCTTCAAAAGAACCATGCTCTACATAAGCAATAATAATAATAGTCTTGAAGGTACACTTTTCTGATATCAAGTTTGGAAAACTTCAATTAAAGATCTTTGTCTCTCTGGGATCATCCCCAGGTGCAAACAGTGGAGGATTTTCAGGGCTGTGAATTTAGGATAAAAGCTGGTGATCTAGAGCTAAAGTTTTGTAACTGCTTGCATACTCTCTGCTACGAGATGCAATTGTTACAAATAATTCCAGAAAGGAATGCTAAATAATTCTTTCTCTAGATAAATGAGTGCTATTTTGGCCCACTTGTGTCACGTGGATGTGAGGTAGAACCAGCTAATTCACTGCATTTAGTGTAGGGAAAAAATTAGTTCACTGGATAAAATAGCTAAATTCAACTAATTTCTTTCATCAGAAAAGTGGAATTTCTGCTACTTCAGGAAAAAAACCCTGCAAAACAACTTCTTTGTATGGAATCATAATCATGGAATGAGGTCACAGAGAAAA
Organism: Zonotrichia albicollis; assembly: GCF_047830755.1. NCBI lineage: Eukaryota > Metazoa > Chordata > Aves > Passeriformes > Passerellidae > Zonotrichia > Zonotrichia albicollis. The sequence goes on from NC_133822.1 coordinate 13,952,117, forward strand.
AGTCCCACTGGACGTCAGGGCTCTCTGCTCAACCTCACAGTGGTGCTCAGGCACCAAGAAATGCTCCAAAGGGGCCTCCAGCCCCCATGGTGGCTGGCAGCTGTCTCATGAACCCCCTCCTCAGCTGTGCCACCTTCTGTCTGAGAAGGAGCTGGCTCAGTGTCTTCACTGCTCAGTCCATATGTTGATTAGAAGTGCCCTTCTAAAATATATATATATATATATATATATATATATATGGTATAAATATGTTAGCAATACACTCAAACCTGTTTGTTCTCTTAGCGTCCTCATCTTGAACCTTGCTCTTTTTCTGCTCTGACAATAAATTCTTGCCTCTACTGTATTTATACTGAATAATCATCAGCTCTCTTCTGACCATTGCAACACAAACGACTTTTTTAGTCTCTTCTTGTGAGTCAAACACTTAATCCTTCACAACATCATAAATGCCCCATCTCTGTTCTTGCTCCACTCAGATCATCTTTCTTAAACATTGCAAGCAGTGCTGCATTTTCATACTCAAGACTGTGGGGGAGGCCTCACCATTTCCTATGCAATACTGTTAATGCTTCCCCACATCTATGGAAATACTCTTGCATATTCTAGGATTTTTTTTTTTCATTTCTGCCCCTTGGAGGTTTGCAGTGATTCTGTGGTCAGCCAGTGCTTCTGGATATCTAGAAGCATCTCTCTAGACAGCGAGGTGTTTGTCCCTTAGCAGCTCCAGATGATGAGCTCCCTGCTTATGCCAGAAATACTCATTATTGGTCCTTAGCTGCATGGCCTTGCAGTTTGCACAATTGATTTCCATCCATTTCTATTAATTCAGGCCTCAAGGTCATCTGGTTATTACTGTGTGCAATCCCAGGTCTCCTCTGAATTGACAGAACTCCTCCTAAGTAGGTATCATCAGCAAAGTATTACCACCCTCTTGCTTTTGCTTAGTCTTTAATCAAATTGTACCCCAGAATGAATCTTTGAGGAAATCTGGTAACCCAGAGGGCTCCTCTCAGGTTTCATTGGCAAGGCCCCACTTGCATCTGCTGTAATTTATCTGCATTTTTTCAGGTATCACTGTATGGTTTGTGGTAGCAAACCTCATTCCCTCTTCAGGTTTCCCCTGCAGAAAATGTGTCCTTTACATAAATACTTAGACACTGTTGTAACTTTTAATGTCATTGTAAATATGAAGATTGATTTAAAGTCAGTACCTTTTGCCATAAATAGAGTGCATTTCATGACAAGTACATGATTAACTTTTTCCTAATTAATTGTTGGCTGCTTGCCAAATTAGTTCAGTCACAATATGTATTATTTAGAATGATTCCAATCAAATTATTAGCATGGCAACCAATTGAAAACACTCAAATATTAAAACTGGCAGACTACAGTCTTCATTCAGAGGCAGGTCAGAGTAAAGCTGCAGCAACTTAAACCAGAGGGATTTTTCCATACTTGTGTTAGCAACATTTGCTGCCCAGGACTGATTCCATCCTCAGAAGTTATGATCTAAAACTATAACTGAGTAAAGCTTGATCCAGGAGTGACTGGCTTCAGTGGCATTGTCTTAAAGGTGAGTTCAGCCTTCTCCTTAGGTACATAGAGTACTTCCAGCATGATGTAGTCAGCCACGTGTTTTTGTGCCATAATGATGTTAGCAGGCTGACTTCTGATTAATGATTGATTTCTGGTTAATAAAAAAACAAATTAAATTGGTACATCTTCATTTCTTTATTTGAAAATAATAGTTTGATTAGGCTTGGAGCAAGACCCTTTCAGTTTGGTCCTGGTAAATGCAGGGCTTCCCTTTTCCTGCTTCACTCACACTTTGAACTCTGACCCTGGCATTCCTTGCCCATACTCCTGTAGGGCGCAGATGAAGCATCTGTCTGCATGTTTTTCGTGATAGATGACTTTCAGCTCCTGGAGGGAGTGCTGTGGTTTCCAGGCTATCCCACTGGCAGCAAGGCTGGCACATGGAATGATGCAGCATCCCCTCCAGCAAGGCTCAGTGCTGCCTCACACCCTGCTCAGGCAGGGTGGTGTCCCCTTAGCTGGTTTCTCTGTCACCACCTGGACGCAGGGGCTGCTGTGCAGCACAGGCAAAGGATTTCACCTGTAATCAAAACCTTTTAATGCTTAGACCTTTCTGTGAGACTTGCCACAATCACTGTCATTTCATTTCCCCGTCATCCTGGAGCATTTAGAAAAGGTAATGATGGAAGAGGATTAGTGCAGGGGAGGCATTGTTGCTGCTGATGAGACAGTTACAGTCATTGGGTTTTTTACTTTTGCACATCACACTAGAGGACAACACAGAAGAAATGCTATGGATTTGTATTTTCATGTAATCATGTAATCCTTTATGTTGGAAAAGACTTTTAAGAACTCAACTGTTAACCCAACACTGCCAAGTCCACCACTAAACCATGTCCCTAAGTGCTACAACTACACATCTTTTAATACCTCCAGGGCTGGTGACTCCACTGCTTTTCTGGGCAGCGTGTGCCAATGCCTGGCAACTCTTCCAGTGAAGAAATCTTACCTAATATCCAATCTAAACTTCCCCTGGTGTAACTTGAGGACATTTCTGTGGCATTCACATTCTTTGGAAAAATCCCTTCGCCCAGCATTTTTCTTCTGAGAAGCTGAGAAGCATCAGAGAAAAAGAAAAACATTCATTATCTCATTTGCTTCTCCTCTGTTTTGCTCATTTGGAATGTGTTTGGAGATTGTTTACCCACAGGTGATTGTTCCACTGGATTCTGGTGTGAGTTGTGTTCACTCATGGCCAATCCATGCCAAGCTGTGTTGGGACTCTGGAAAGAGTCACGAGTTTTCATTATTATCTTTTTAGCATTGAGTAAATATCCTTTCTGTATTCTTTAGTATGGTTTAGTATAGTATTCTTTAATATAATATAGATCATAAAATAATAAATTAGCCTTCTAAAAACATGAACTCCGATTCATCCTTCCTTCCTTTGTCTGGGAAGAACACAAATACAATACATTTTCTATTGTCCTGTCACTTTTGCCTGAGAGAAGTGACTGACCCCCCACCTGGCCACAACCTCCTTTCAGGTGGTGATAAGGTGTCCCCTGAGCCTCCTTTTCTCCAGGCTGAGCACCTCCATGTCCCTCAGCTGCTACTCATCTGACCTGTGCTCCAGACCCTTCCCCATCTTCATTGCCCTTTCCTGGACACGTTCCAGCACCTTCATGTCCTTCTTGTAGTGAAGGGTCCAGACCTGCCCAGAGAGCCCCAGGTGTGGCCTCAGCAGTGCTGAGCACAGGGGTCACTGCCCTGCTCCTGCTGGCCACCCTGTTTCTGGCACAGCAGCCTGCCGGGGGAGACGTGTGCTGGGTGTAATGCCTCTTACAAACTCGCACCTTTAATTGCCATTTACCTGAACTCTGGGCAAAGTTTGGCACCACACGGTGTCTAGAGGAATTAGACATTGTTTAGAAACAGTATCCTGAGCTCCTTTTTGCTCGTTGCTAAAATGGGGGCTGTGCTCCTGCAATGCAGGAGATGTCACTGCAGGAATCAGTTGTCTCTGGAGGAGAGCACCTGGCATGCACTGGATCTTGAGCGTTTCCTTGACCACATTTTCATGTGGCATATTGTCTAATTTTATATTTTAGCTGCCACATAGGCTTTTTTTTTGGTTGAGTTAATCTAAATCTGAATAAACAGACTAAACCACTGAGACCATTATTTGGCTGCAGTAATCTCTGCATGCAGCAGCTGCCTGTCAGAGGTGCAGTGTAGAACCTAGAGGAGGCTTTGTGCTGTTCTGTGAGTAGATCTATTGCAAAGATGAATCATGAAAAATACCATCAGTTTAAATGGAGGAGAGAACATCCTGAAGAGCTGCATTCTGGTCTTTGCTGGCTCAGGGGTGTCTCATAGTCACACACTGTGCCAGTGTGTCTGAGCTCTGGTTTTCTCCCCAGGGTGAACCCTCTGATGTCCACTGGCGTAACAAGAACTACACTTCCAGCCTAAGTGACTGCCCATGGTGTGAGCCTGTGCTGATGGTGCTCCCCTCACCTGGCACACCTGGGCACAGTGGCTCTGCACCTCTGGGAAGGAAGCTAAGGCTGGCAGAAGTAGATGACTTCATGCTCTCTACTGAAGAGGTCTTTCTGCAGAGCAGAGATTGGATTAATTGCATCCTCAAAGTGTATTTAACTGTGTGAATTCCTATAGATTTACCTGGTTTGGTGATGGACATGGTAGTGCTGTGTTGACAGTTGGAGCTTAAAGGTTTTTTTGTAACCTAGATGATTCTGTGATTCTGTTATTCTAGAATCATAGAATTGGGTTAGGTGAAAATACCTGCTTTGTATCAGCACTGGGGATATGATAGAAATATGGCTTACATCTGTCTTTTCAAGTACAAATTACAGACTTTTCAGGGCAATGCTCATCTCTTAGAGGCCATGTAAGCATCTAGCATAGTGGGTTCCTCAGCTTATCTGAGATCATAAATGGTCACTGTACTGTATCTCCACCTGTTGTGTCACTACTTCATGAAGGCTATTATTTTCATTATGTGATCAGTAGAAGATGTGATGCATTATACACTTGCATTCTGTTGATAAACATGTCAGTCTTTAGTTATAAAGAAGTTAGGTTTAAAATTTTTAGCAAATGTTTTTTTAAACTAATGTACTGCAGTGGTCCCTTTCTAGTTAGCCACTGTGGCATACATTAAATGTCAAAGTTCTTTAGACTGTACAACACAATATGTCAGCATTGTGCAGCAGCTGAATGCTAGATACATTTTAGATGCCCAGCAAAAGAAGAGAGATGCTACATTGCTGGGAATTCTTCCTGACTTTCAATCAAATACCTGATCTGCAATGCCAAACACAAACTGCATTTCATTTAAAAATGCTGCTAGGTAGTCCTTGATTGAACACTCTGAACCTGATCAGAATCTAATTTGGGTTTGCATTGCAAAAGACACTTACATTAGCACCTCTAGCAGATCAATAACAGGTTTTAATGCATACTAATAAAAAAGGTCCTAATTCCAAATACAGCTTTAAGTTTTGCAAGAGCAACATAGTTCTTGCTAATCAAATCTTTGTTGAACGAGAAGCAGTGAAATGGAGTACTGTTTTCAAACAAATGTCTCAGAATTACACCAACTAAATGCCACAAAAGGAAACCACGCTAATCTATTTTTCACAGTTGTGAGTACAATTAAATGGCCCATTTTAGGGGAAAATGCTTGTTCATGGGGGAATCCTGACTTCTTCCTGATGGTTAGTGTGCCTGCTCTCAGTGTGTGCTGCAGTAAAAAGTTTCCCTTTATGACAATAAAAACCATCATCATCAGTAGAGTTAAGAAAATATAAAAGAAATTATGTCCATACATGACTGCTCATATAGCAAGTAGAGTATTGACTGGGAGAATAATTTGGCTCTAAGGATTTGCCATGGTTGTACAAACTCCATATTTAGCTAATTGATACTGAAGACAGCCCTTTGTCTCTGTTCTATTGTACCCCAGCCAATGCTTCACTGGCAGACTGGAGCCCTAGGAGTCTGCTGCAATAATAACTGTCTGTCAATTTACTAATAATATTTTAATTCTAAATTCTATATAGACAGGATGCAATTTGATTTTGCAGGATTCATCCTTATTTTCTCCATTACTGTGTTAATTACATTACTGGATTTGGTGAGCAGAGGCTGAGTGTGTCTCCCAGATCTCAGCAAAACTCCAGAAATTGATCTTGGCGGCTTCTGTGGCGCTGCAGGTGATGCACTGCGTGGGAGGGAGGGGGAGATTTTATTGATCCTGTACTGTCATTCTCCACACCTCTGTCCTCCCACTGAACTGAGCGTTCCATCTCTGCTGCAATCATTTACGTGTGGCAGAGCCGCCCTTCCCTCTCTGGTGCAGCACCAGCCTCTCAAAGAAAGGTGCTCGTGACCTCCCTTCACTTTACTGAACCACATCTATTTCTTGGGGTTTGTGTTCTGATTTTCTTGTGGATGGTTGAGGTTTTGGGGCTTTTTTTGTGAGCATATGTTTGTACTCAGTCAAAGTGTTGAGATAATTTTTGCTGGGCCTGCAGGAAGAATGACACCTGAATAGTTTGTCATAAAAGACACCAGACATATAAGTCTGTTTTTGTTCACCAAAGCAAACAAAATGTCCAGAATGCCTGGGGATATATTCATAACAAATAGGAGGAGGCAGTCTTTGTGACTATAAATCAAAATTTATATTCTGGAGTCCCTGCTTCTATAGTTTAGGCTTTTTCATTTTATGGAAAATGCTACAGTGATTTTCAGTTAACAAGGCAAAATTATTTCTGCAGTTACATAATTAAAGCTCACAGCACAGTTGTGTTTCCATAAGACAGGGGCTATGGTGGTAGAGGGCTTGTGTCTGAACTGGGGAGTGACAGTCTGGAGTTGCTGGGACACAACCTCCAGAGCTTCCATTTCATTTCATGGAGGTTTCTGCTGTCAAAGAGGAGATGGAATATTGGATGACTTGGGTTTGAAATGCCCAAACTTCCCTTCAGAAGTAATGAAATGTTCTCCCTAATGCTGTACCAAGACAAAACAAGTGCTGAGCTTCTGTGTTATCCTAATGAGGTCCTTCTGTGAGTGCTCTCCTTCCTGAACTAAACCCCCTTCCCTCTGCAGCTGGCACTGGAGCAAGGGCCACTAGCAGAGTTTTCAGACAAAAATGATGCCCAGCTCTTGGCTAACTCCTTCATGGCACCACTGGGACAGGTGATGAGAGCTCCTGCACAGCATCACTGTGAAAGGCATCACTGTGAAAGGCATCACCATGATGCTTGCATGGCATCACCACCAGAAATGGTCTTTGCAGCTGATGGGAGAAAATGAGCACACAGCCCTCCAGCCAGGAAAGCTGCTTACACATGGAAGAGAGAAAGAAGAGGTCCTGAAGAAGGTGATCCTCAGGTTTACTTTGGTCTGCCTCCTGGCAGGTTGGAGTTACAGTTCCCATGTACAGTTCCACTGGAATGTGGGAGCTTTTGTAACCGAACAAGCAGACAGGGATGTGCATGGATTTCCCTAACCACGGTCCTTGGCAGTGCTGCATTACAGCCACTCCTGAAGCATCCGCTCATCTCACTTGCCTGGCTGTAGGGTATTTGCTACTCTGGGGTTTGTTCTTCATACATGTACCTTTTGTCATTCTACCTTAATAAACACAACCAAACAATGACAGTAAACATATTAAACATGTGAAGCTCAAAATTTCTCAAGAGTATTCAACATTATTTGCCAGCTAATTTGTTGTTTATATTCAAGAATGCAGTGTCTTTTTTGCATTCATAGTTCATATGAATGAGAATTTCTCACTTAATTTTTGTTTCTCTTACTATTATTTGCTGTAGTAGAAACCATTTGATAAAAATAGGTTTTGATTATTGTTCATTCTGTAATAGCAAGCTCACTAATGCAAAGCGAAATCTAGATACAGTCCAGAAGTTTTTATTAACATTCTGTTTGCTGATATCTTAAATCTAGAAAGGTTATATCAAGTTTAAACTGCATTAGCATTTGTATTGAGCAATAGCTGGTCCCTAATGACTTTAGAATTACAGTTTACTGCTGTGAATACTTAATCTTTCTTACAAGCTTTTAAATTAGAAGAATAAATGCTGCTAAAAAGAAAAAATCAAGTAATGTACATGATAGAGTTGCAAAACTATACTGTATGATTAAATAAGCTATAGTATTTTGATTTAGGACTCCAAGGACGCACTTATTTTTCATGGAGAACTATATACGGAAAATAAATAATTCTAAATACAGTTCAGCCAAAAATAATTCAGTAAGATGGGGAAGGGAGGGGCCCTGAACTGTATCTCATCCCTTTTTTGAAGCACCAGTTTCTTAGCTTTTATGATTTCAGGCATATGTGTTGTCTTAGGACCCTGATGCCAGACTTGTCCGTGTCCATCTGCAGCTTGGGAGCCTGAATTCCTGGAAGGCAGTGCCAGATTTCCCCAGGAAAGTGTGGCTGTGGTTGAGCTGCATGTTTTCGCTCTGCCAGCAGTGTATCCTCAGCACAGGTGTTACCAACTTGCTGCATCCAAGCTACAGAAAAGGTTGCTTGAAATCAATCCTCCTAGCAGATTGTTAAACTCGAAGGCTTGATGGGTGCAAAAGGAACCCACATTAGATGTAAAGCCAAGAATTTAGTCTACTTATAGTCTAAACATCTTAAGAACCCAATGAAAGAGTTATTATTACTCCAGTTTTGGTGATCACAATGAACGCTAGTTCAAACTGTTAAAATTATACCAATGCAAAGCTTTTTAATCCCCATCCATTTCTCTGGTGGTGTGCTCATTCTTCCATTGCTCTACTGGGTTCTGCTGCCAGTGTCATAAATCTTGGGGTACAGAGCATCCTCAGTATTCCACATTACATCCTGTGTTGATGTTCCTCCTGGGATCCTCTTGGGATCATTTTTGCCCCTACTAACATGACCACAACTTGTGGTTTCTTCACTGCCTTGCCAGTCTACAATAGGTCAGAATCTTCTGTCCCTCTTACATGTGGGTGTTGTTTCATTACTTCTAAACCTCCCACACTTCAGTCCTCAGATTACCAGCAAACCTCTGCTCGTGAATTGCTGATAGCCCTGGGTCTGCCAGTATTGTTGCTGTTACAAATTTGTGATGATTTAGAGGGAATTTTAAAGAATGTTCCTACTTTTAAGTGAGCTACTGAGGGGCTGCTGAGCAAACTGATGAGGTTACTTTGGTAGAGAAGAAGAAACCTTGAAGCCTGGAACATTTTGAAACTTTAGTTGGAAATAATTCTTGCAATGCTTATCAGGTGAATTGTATGTATTATATAATGTGAAGCACTGTGCTAATCATAGCAGTGATTATTATGCAAAGCCTTTTTCCAAGGTAGGTCTTGAAATGCCCTAAGGACACAGCAGGGGAGTGCTGGGGAATTCAGGATGCATTTTCACACTTTTATTCTATTTTATTCCCTCACATTTCACAGCACCTCATGCCAATAATTTGTTAAAGAAGAATAGGGACTTTCCTTGTCATTTGTTCCTGAAATCACACCTTGCCTTTGAGATATGCACCGAAGGAAGAACTCACCATTCAGATGTTGCTCTGCTTTCAGTCAACCTTTGTAGATCAAATACAAAAAGAAGGTGACCCTGAAATACAATGACCTTCTTGGTGCTGCAATCTCAAATCAACAAACATAGAAGAAAATAATTAGGAAACACTTTTTCGGTATCATAAGGCTGTAGAATTCAGTTTGCTTTTTTTTTCTTCCAGTGAAAACTTTGAAAATTATGATAAAATGATGCTCACATAGGAAAAGCAAAACCAAGAAGTTGCAGGATAATAACAGCATTACTTTCTAGCATCTAGATTTCACATAAATTGGAGTATTCTACAGCAACATCACTCTATTTAGAGTATGTGCTGTACCAGAAAGGGAAGCCTTCATCATGCTGGTGTGCAGTAAAACCCAGTACACGTCATAATAGTCAGAGCTGAGACTCGGGACAGTGCAGGTTGTGCTTTCAGGCTGTGTCCTGGCACTGAGGAAGACCCCAGTCTTTCCCCTACACTTACTGTTGCATGCATTTAATTTTACTGTCTGAAGCAGTTCACAAATTTATACTTATTCTGAAATCATCCATGCCAAATGACTGACTGTAAAAAGATGATTTATTTGCTTTCCCAGTGATGTCACTGACATAGCAATGGAATTGGTTCTCTGGCCAGTTATTTATCAGAGTGAGTAGTTAGGTACATAAAGAATGGACTGTCAGCCATTAACTCAATGTATTTTGTAGGGTGTGTGTTAAGTCAAAGTGGAAAATGTGTGACTTTTTTAATACTGGGGATTTTTTAAATGCTATTTCCACTTGCAGGATGTTTTTTATTTAGTTGCTCAGTTGTTGAAATTATAGTAATCAATCCCAGTATCTAGTAATCAATCCTAGTAATCAATCCTAGTACCCAATTCAGATCCCAGCTGTCGTGGCTTTCAGTTAGTGATGTCTTTGCCTGAAGGTGAGGAGTGAATGTTTCTCACCACAAGCAGGGGTTTGCAGGGCAGAGATGAGGGCAGGTGCTCAGTCAGCCTGTGGGTTGGTCAGACTCACATCACTCACCTCCCAGGGAAGGTTCCCCCCTCCTTCACTGAGGTTGCAGCCATGTGAAGCCTTTGGCCCTGTGGAAAAGTGGGAGCTCAGGTCACCTCTACCTTGGCAAGCAGATACAGTTTATGTTTTGGTCGCTCTCTCTGCTCCAGTTGGTCTCCAGTTACCTCCTGCCACATGCCAGCATTTCTTATGGGGTAGAGTACCTTCTGTCTTTTGAGAATTGGATTTCCATCAATTCTCCCTCCTTGGTCAGGGCTAGTGCTGTCACCCATGATGTTTCAGGAATGTCCCTGACCCCACCAACATGAATTACATTCCTGCAGAGATATCTGGACATGTCTGCAGTACAGGGATCTCTCCAGACAGTGTAGTCAGGTGCATCCAGGGTAGTTGTCTACACCCATCTCCTCCCAGGGCTGGGGAGGGTCTGGCTGAGTTTCTTGGTCATGGTTAGGTCCAAAGAAGGCCCTAAGCTGTGCAAATCAAACACAGAGCACTCACTGTGGGGAGCAATTCAGATGCAGGCACCTCTCAGGGTTTGGCCTGATGTTGAATATTGCATCTGTGGCCTGAGACACAGAATTCTGACAGAATCCCACTGTAGCCACCAAGTCCTTTTGTTACTCTGTGCCCAATCCAGAGCAGGGTTTGAGCTTCCAGCTCTCATCGTAAGCCCTGCTGTCCTCCTAACTCCTGTGAGGATGGCAGGCTGCCCAGGCTGGCATTAGGAACCCAGCAGTGATGTTACTCATGGCTCCAGGTAATTAGCTTCCTACTGGAATAAAGCAAGAGCTGCTCTCCCCTTCCCAGGCATGCCCTGACACTGGCTGCTTTCTGGAGCTTGAGTGTCTCATCCATCTTCCCAGTTCTGGATGGGACAAAAATTTACTCCAGCATTTAAAGCCAAAGTAAGGAAATTTATCAACAAGACCATGGGGACATCCATCTTCCTTTGTCATTGTGGAAAATAAGTCTTTTAGATTCCTCAAGTTGTACTTTGTATTTTTTAATAGGCCCAGACTCCCCTTTTGTCTTTTACCTCGACATTCTTTTTTTTTTTTTTTCTGTTTCTTTTAGCCATGCATGCAGGGATGCTGTGGGATGGTAACCATAGTAACTGCAGAACATGGAAGACATAATTTCAGCCCCAAAATGCATATTACTGGGTTTGTGTTCACTGGACATGAATTGTCTCAATCCCTAAACAACAGAAGGAAGTGAAAAGTTGCATGTTTCACAGCAATTAAGGGAGAAACTCAGACACTTAGCAGACAGTGGGAGAAATATGCATTGGGTGTTGTTCTGTTAGGTCCAGGATGCTGCTAGAGACAGATAAGACCAAAACATAATCTAACTTCTGGTTTTATATATCTTAAAATATATTTATGACAGTATTATATATATTTAGTAATAATAAAATGAACTGGTCTGAGACTTTCACATCATCATGGTGAGCACTGTCAGGTGTTCTCAAGGGTCTGCTGTGCAGGGGCTTCTCTCACACAATGCCACAGCCTTGGCTCTGCGCTACACATGTTGGGTAACTTACCCATTCCCCCACACAGATGCAGCAAACAGAGCAGTAATGGGGCTCAGCCCCTCATCTCCAGTGGCCAGCTTTGAGTGTTTACCTACAGAACAGGTGAACCCAGGTTTGTCTCCAGGTGATGGATCTCAGCGCCTCAGGAAATCGTTCTAAGGATGAAGGCCCCAGGGAGAGGAAAGGGAAATTGGGGAGCTAGAATTTGTTTCATGTGATTTAAAACTGCTGGAGAGGAAATAAAAGTGTGAAATTATAGTAAAAAAACACAAGTAATATTACTGTACTGATATCTCCAGTCTGATAGACTTGGCCACTTATGTGAGTGGTCAGATAAAATGTTCTGTGCAGGACCAAAACCTTTTCCCTTACTAGACAGAGGTCCCCATTTGACCCAGGGTGATATAGCACGTTGCTGTAGAAAGCTTGTTGCAGAAACTCTGGCGCTTTCTCTCTTATCCCCTTTCTCCATGCAAACAATCCTATTTCACCTGGGCACAAGTGTCCCAGAGGAGGCAGCTCTGTGGCTGCAGTAGTTTCTGTTCCAGCTGCACAACAGATTGGGGATTTTAGGGACCAAGCCGAAATCATTGCAGTGTGTAGTAATGTCGGGTGTAATCACTTGTATTGCCCATGATAGCACAGATATCTGCATCTATTGCTGAATAAAATTGCTTATTATAAAAGCACTTCAGTACTAAATAGTTCTAGGGATTTATTTTTGTGTGCATTTGAAAATTAGTGCCTTGATGAATCACAAACCAATAAACAGTTTCTTTTCCTAGAAATGTCTTTTTTCAGGGGACTGCTAAGCCTTGCCCTGAGGAACTTAAAAAATTACTACACTGCTTAGGCTAATGAGATTATATTTATAATACCAAATTTGTAATAACTTAAAAAATAAATTACCCTTTGCTTTTGAACTGATATTTACTTTTCCTTTCTCTCAGAGGGACACAAACTTTAAAATGAGAGAAACTGAGTTTTACACAGTAATAAGACTCCACAAGTCAAATATTAATGAAAAACAATAATGGTGAGAACTGTTGACTTAATAAGAAAAGAAAAATTAGGCAGCTTAGTACTCCTTAGCTGGTCTAATGCTGGAATTGGATTTACTTATTTATCCTTTTAGGAACCTCCTCCCTTCATGACTTTCCACAGCCTTAATATTAGTATTACTATTTTCATTGTATGGAAAAACTTGTTTTCCTTTATTATGTCAAAAAAATTACCTGGGGACAAACAGCCATTTTTGCAGCAGTGGAGAAGAACAAGCAAAGCAACAGATGTGTAGCAGCAGGCACCTTTCATGGCCACACTTCTCTGCGCTTCCACGTGGATTAACAAGGGCACACACAACTTCCCAGTGAATGTTTCAGGGTTTCCCATGCTGTGTTTCTCCCCTGCTTTGATCACATTTCTCATGAAAATTATGGATTTTCCCCAGGGTTTGCTCATGGGCATGAAAACAATGAGCTGATTCTCTCTTGTCGAACAAAGAAAGGAGGATACTGCAATGAGTGCTGCAAGTTCAGTAACAACAACAATAACAACTACAACAGCAATAATATGAATGTTTATTAACTTCATAAAACAATTACAATTAAACAGCTAAAACTATTTTTTTTGTCTGAAAGAAGGAAAAAAATCCCATAGAAGACTTCCAATGTACAGTGGAGAGTAAAAAATCCAACAAAAATATTTCAAAAATATAATGATAATATGTACAGTTTTACTGTATATATTAGATAATACATTAGATACTGTATATATCAGATAATAGATGAATTAATTTATTACAAGAAAAAATATGCTTTAAAGATTCATAAATAAATGCAGCTAACTGAAATCACTCACCATGGCAATTAGCAAACCATGTCTGTATGAAAAATGTATTGTCAAATGATTTGTAAGTGAAATCAGTAAAGGAGGCTGTCTCTTGTACAAAAAGGAAAGATTAATTGGTATTTTTAACTGAATTGAAGAGTATACTTTATTCTCAGAAAGAATTTGATTTCTTACCTCGAGCTGCAGACCTTTTCCCTTTCAAAAGGTTGTAAAAATATTTTTTCAGCATTCAAAGGATGTCTTTCTGCGTCCCTTTCCCCCAGCAGAAAAATAAGAAAAACATCTAAAGTTCAGATGTTTAGAAAAGTATTGCCCTGAGGTCTGAAACCAAATACAAGAAATTCCCTGCTGAAGGTATTCATTCTCCCTGCAAGATGGAAGCTGTGACAGGTGTATTTATTTTAAAGGGAAGGTGCCCCAGCTGTCTGCATCAGGGCCTGGAGGAAAACACTAATAACTCCAGCTTCAGTGGCTGTGGAACATGGGGACTTGTCTGGCAAAGCAGCTCCTGTGTAAGGGCTGATATCCCAGGAGGAGCATCCCAGGCACCCACTGCAGGTGGGGGAGCAGGGCCTTGGCCGGTTGGATGTTGGATCTGCTTCTCAGATATTTGCTTCTCCTTCTCAGAGTCTGGCAGTGAACCAGCAGGACCAACCATAGCTTTGAAATCTCTGAGGAAGGTGCTAATCCTGATGGAGGCATTCATTTCAGGGGCATTTGTCTCTTCCTAGATGGCACTGACCCATCATGACTAAAGTTGGAGCTCTGGTAGCTCTTTGGTGCCTGCATTGATTGCCTTGGTTGCCTACCATGCACACCTGTTGAACATGAGGTGAAGCGTGGATGAGCAAATATGCTCTTAACGTGTAATTTCTCATAGTAATTAGGAATATCCTCAGAGCTCCTTGATTTCGTGAGCTCTCCAAGCTTGCCTTCCCTGCTGGCTTAAGACTTCACGTTCAATTTATTTTGGTTTGCAGTGTATCATTTGTGCTGACACGGTTTGACTTGGTTTTGACACTGCATTATTGTCTTCCCAGCCTTATGCTGCTGGCTGTGTGAGTGTCTGATGATACTCAGTGGCATGCAAATAAACAGACAATTACAGTTGGTACAAGCATCCATTGTATCTCACAATGTGCAGGCTCCGTACTGGATTTCCAAACCTGAACATGTGTAAGTGGTTTCAGTATGCTGTTTTCTGAAAATACACATTACTGTCAAGCCCAAGGAAAATATCCATTTTAAATGTCTTTATTCTGCAGTCAGTGCTTCATTGGCCCAAAAATCTGAGAAGGGTCCTGCTTACCTGCTGGGGGGTTCACTGCTCCTCAAGCATCCATCTCTGATTTGGGTGCTTGCCCGCAGGCCTTGCATCCATCCCAGTAGACCCAACGGCTTCCTATGCTATATTTAATGTATTCCCAAAAACTTACAATACTTTGGTATATTTCAACCCATTTATAGTGTGAGATTAACCCAAATCCTTCCTTGTATGTCCCAGCTGTGTATTGGATGATACAGTTTTTTGTGTTTAAATATCCAGTCCAACATGCAACAAGTTTTTGTTTTGTGACCACTGAAGATGTGATACATTCCATGATATTCTCCATGCTGAGTATCTGATGGCTTAGATCCATTATACAGAATCTATTTCTCTGCCTCTGTGCAGTGCTGCCTTCAGGCTTGAAGGCTCTCCAGAGGGGCAAAATTAGCTCAGACCTTAGTCTGGTTGTCCCTGTAGGAAATATTCTTATGTGTAATGGTTTTAGTTCCTCCAGGAATCTTCAGTTTGTTAGGACATTTCCCATGTGTTTTTAAAAAAAAAGGCAGCATTGATGACATAGTTAAGAGAGCTGGGGAGTCACTCCTGAGTTTCCACTGGCACCAGTGTGTTTTTTCTGCTTGCTGTAAATAGTTTTCAATCCCACAGCTACTCCTATCCATGCTAACAGCGAGTTGTGTAGATTGAAAGAGAGTCCCTTTATGCCATGGCTGCTTTTGGACAGATTGTCTCCTGTTTGTAAAATTAGTTCCAGGTGTTGAGAAGCAGGAGACACCCTTGAGTGCTTTCCAGTCCCTCTGGTCATGACCAGTGCTGGGTTACAGGTGCCCCTGGGGAGCTGATTCCAGCAGGAGCAGCCACACCAGTCTGAAGGACGCCTCCCTCTGCAGAGGAGCACCTCTGCAGTCTCAATGCAAGGTGGATTTGAATGAGAGGAGCTGTGAAACCACTGTGAGGTAGTGTTAAAGTGAAGGACAGCCATGTACAAACACACTGTGGTCTTGCAAACAGACATTCATGTTTCTTTCCTGTTAACCTAGATTGCAAGCAGGACAGATAGGATGCACATCTGTGTGTGTTTGTCACTGCAGGTTCCAGAGGATGCTGTATAGAACACTCATGATCTGAGATCAATAAACTACATGAAATAATGGTGCTGTTTTCCAGTAGAAAACAGCACGATGACTTTTTCCCTGGCAGAAAGTGTAGAAGAGAATCTGACTTTCCTGCATGAAGGGACCAGCTGTTTTAGAGAGCACTGCCAGGAAGTTGTAGTGTTTGGTGATGAGATTCAGGAAGCACACTGCATGAAATTTCTGTGCTATCCATCATAACTACATGGTACAGCCCATCTTTGAGCTGGTTTTATTCCTGGGCTTAGCAGCATTTAGCTGAATCTACTCATAAAACTTCATGGATCAAGTTATCTATTCCACATTCAAAAGCTGTACATTCTCAGAGAGATAGAATTAGAGCAGTTAAAAAAGGCAGTTGATTGAAATGTGAAGTCAAGTGATTGAAGAGCTGTATTAAAGTTTCACATTTCTGGAATATATCATGAGAAAGCTCATACAGGTCCTCTGGCCTACAAATCCTGCTACATGCCCTGTTCTCCCACTCCTGTATTACAAGTTCAACCTGCTCTAAGTATGAAGCCTAGGTCCATGAAGCTCAGGTTATTGACCACCTTCCTTCCACTCTGTCTGTCCAGGAACATGAGCTACCTGCTGATCTGGCTGTCAGTTCAAAGCAGCAATGAGATGAATGGCACAGGTTGACTCTTACTTGTCACTCAGTACACCAAGGTAGAGAGTGTATGAAGGTGGGATAGAGATTTAACATGAAGGCAGAATTTACTTTGGGCCAGCTGTGTAAGAAAGCTGAAGATTTAGGTTGGTCAGTTAGAGAGAAACTAACTTGTGTCAGAGAAAAAAGCTCACAAGGAAAAATAAACCTAGCATGAACAAGTGAAAAAATTATGGAATTCAAGTTATAAATGTAAAAATTATAATGGGGTAAAAAAAAAAAGGCAGGAGCAAAGCACAAAGAAAAAATGGAGGAGAGAAATAGTAAAAAGCACAGAAGAAAACTGTGTCCTACTTGTAAAATAAACTGCTGGGAACTAGAGTAACATACCCTTACTTGCAGATCTGGATCAGTTTGAGTAAGCTCATTTAAACATTAAACCTTCCTCCTGGTTCTGGACATGAATCTGAACCTAGAATCCTGGGGCTGTTCAGAAGGGCAGTGGGACTGACAGTTTGTAGTGTGAAGGCAATCTTTCAACAAACTAGTTGTTTGGATTTTGAATATGTTAAAATTTCTACTGTGCCCCATCCTAGATTCCCATCTGTGCAATAGAGTAGCAGGAAACAAGAAAACACTTCAGCAGAAGTCTCTAAGACTGGAATTCAAACAGCATTTCCATGCTCCTGCCCTCCATTCCCTCCCCCTTTAGGTCTAACAGACCTAACAGAAAATTCAATAGTAATAATTGTTCCTATATCATCATTAACCACATCAAAGAAACAGTTTATTACTAAATAGGTGTTAGTTATAGACAGGTTCACCGTGAATAATGAATCCCAAGAACAGTGGCAGTAATGCTAATCCTTGTTTTGCAAATATTCCCCAAGGCTTTTTTCAGTAAAGGATCTAAATGCTCTCCTGTGAACATCAGGTCTTCTTTAATTTCTTCTGTCATTTTCCCTTACGTTATTATAGCCATAATCTATTTTCAACTTCCTAACTATGTGCTTAACCTAGCTGTATTGGTTTGAACTCTTTATGATGGATTTGCAGGGTTAAATTTAGCAATTACAGACTCTGAAGTCCCAGTAGTGTTGGTAAGGCTCTGTGAGTGTACATTTGTGATTGTTTACACTGAAAAAGCTATTTTTAGAAGAAGGAAGACCACTATTCTTGCCCTGTAGCTTACTGTCTTACTGAGAAATGCAAAAGAGTTCTCCTCAAAGGCTCCTCCAGGAGCTTTGCTCCTTCTTCCTGGGCAGGAATTTGGCAGGGATCTTGGAAAAGACATGATAATATTCATCATTTCCATTACCCCATGCAAAGAGGAGATGGCTGTATAGAGGTGTAATTTTTGCAAAGTATTGCTGTGTAATACTACTCTATAAAATCCATATTGGCCCCTAGGATCAACTATATCTGTGTTGCCTAAAACCTGGGGCAGTATCCAAGACTCAAAATTCTTTTCTATTCATAGTCAGAAACAATATCAAAAGTGTAATATGAGGTTGTAGCCTCTGTTGATAACTCATTTTTAAGCACTGTAATCTAGAAAAGCAGGCATAAATTTTTGGGTATTTCAGTATTCATATTAGATGGACTTTCCTACTTGATCATAAAGTCACAATCAAAGCTTATGCATGGTTGCCTTTTGGGATATTGATCCATGGCCATGCAGGCAGCCTGGCAAGGCTTCTGCTAAATTAATGCAGCTTTCAAGAGTGACTGAGCAAAGCATTAATGTAGAAGACTGTTAATCAAATTAAGTGTTTCCTAAAATTCTGTAATACCTTTTATGCACAAAGGAAACTTTGGTAAGAAGTCGTTATTACAACAGAAATTATTTTTTCTATTGTATTTCGTAATACCAAACGGAAATTTATTCTTTATTTCAGTGAAATCTGGTGTTCAAACATTACAGCATGAAACTTGGAAAAAAGCCTGTATGTATAACAATTTCCAGCAGGAAAAGAGTAAGCACAATATGAACAAAAAGGTGCAATGGAGGTTCAGCTCTTGTTTAGCCAGTCATATATCACTTGGCACCATCACAACCACCTCTCGTTGGCAGCAGAGTCACAGTCACCCTCAATATGAGTCTCCAAAATTGCCCTCTGGCAGTCTGACACTGACAAGTTCTTGAGAGCACTCTGGGCCACCAGGATCCCAATGGGATCTTCCAGTTCTGCTTCTCACCTGTTGTGCAATGTTAATGGAACATTGTGATAACCATGTGTGGATTAACAGAGCTGGTAATGCTTGTCTGGTTGGGTGGGTGGATTAAGTTAGTAATGCCTGTAAAGAAATGCAAAAATGAAAATACTACTCAAGTTCTAAATTGTAATATTTATGTTACCAAACTCGTGGGAGGTGTATAATGTTGCAGTGTGTCTGTGTAGGCAGGGACTGTCTGTGTGGGCCAAGGGGATGACTCAGATTCATCACAACTTCTGAATGCACAGGGAGTTCTGGATGTTCACTGCAGACATGGGTGAGGTTTTCATGTGTGCCTTGATGGATTGCATCAGGTTCATGCTCTTTTCTTTTTTCTTTTTTCATTCCTAATTTGCAACATTTACTCCAAGTCCTGTTTTGATGACTCTTTTCCCAGAAAAATGCATTGGACCTTAGGAAGAAAAAATCAGGTATATGTAATCAATATGCTATTTGCATATTAAAAACCACTTATTAATTTTGAAGAATCCATTTGATATCTGAATAATTCATAATATAGATGAAGTTTATGTAATTTAACAATTACATGTATCTGGGTCTGGGTTTGAGAAGCCTGACTTCTTTGAGCTGATAAATTACAGACTGCATTAAGTAATTGGAATGATTTAAGACTATTCTGCAGAAATGCAGCTGAGGGACAGTACAGTAAGTCTTTTTATTTTTAAAGTGTATATTTTAAGAGCTTAAATTGCTACTATAAATGCTGGTTTAAACTTTAACCATACAAGTAGATCTGCTTTCAAAGACAGCCATTTATTTATCTAGTGATAAACAATAATTTATGATACTCAGTGTTAGTTTTCATTTACTCCCCATCTCGTTGGCAGTGATGTAATGCTGTTTAGTTGCTCTTGTAAAAAAAGACTGCATCATTATAATTTGTGTTATTCTGTGAGACAAAAATCCTTCCTGTGTTTAAGATACAATGGTTTGAAGGTTAGGGGTTGGCCTGGGATTTGTTTTTGTTGGAAAGTTCCTGTCCATGGCAGAGGTCTTTTGGGCAGCTTCCCTGTGGTTCTGTGGGGGGCTGGAGAACAGATCCTTCTGCTCCTGCACCTCTCTGGGGAGATGGGATGAATCTCAGCTGTTGGAGCAGGTCCTCTCACAGAGCACAAAGGGATGGTGTACCTGGCTGTGGTTTCTGAGGGCTGCTTTAATGTCTGAGTGCTGGCATGAGAGTTTTTTCTTTGATACATAAGCCACCTGATAAATAGCATCTTGAATGTATGCAGTATTTCTTAAGGTCAAGTTACGGCTCTGTGTAATAAAATACAATCAGTAACCATTGCAAGAAGCCGTAGGGCACTGTATCATTTATCTTGAAACCTTCTGCTCTGAATAAGAATCCTGAATTCACTTTTCAGTATAAATTGTGATCTCTCCTAGCTTCTGCCAGGGATACCATAAAGTATGTCATTACATTAATCAAAGTCCCAGCATCCTGGCATCCAAACCATGAATTATTGCTGTAGTAGAAATGCTCCAGGAGGAGTAGCACATCTTAGCCTTGCTGAGAAGTGTAACATTCACAATGTGATGGCAGAGAGAGCAGACTTTGTTGAAATGCTAATTAAACCCTGTACTTGGAGATCAGACTGATGTGATAAATACTCCTTAACATTTATTTATCTCTTTATTACATGCCCTTAAACCATTTATGACCCTTTATAATGCTTTATAAATAAACTTATTAAATATTTCCTATGTACTTGCTAAATACACTCACGAAACTCCTGAAGTTCGCCAAAAAGATTTACAGACCTTGCTGCATAATGCAGTACTTGATATTATAATTTAAAATTTTTTCAACACTTGAATAAATGTTCGAAGGAGTTCAGGGGCAAAATCAGAGTTGTAATATTTGGAGCCAAACCCTCCTCAGCCTTTGGAAAAGACTGAGCTAGGATTTTCTGTGAGTGACTGGCCTCACAAATTAAGTCTCAGCTTTTTACTTCATTTACAGGGAATTATCTTATTTAATTTGTGCAGAGAACAGCTATGTTAAGCATTTATGTAGGCTCAGAAAGGATCAGAAAAACACAATAATGTGTCTCTGCGTAAATATTTTTATGAACTGTGAGTAGACTGCATTAAAGATTAGGTAGGAAATATTTGGTTAATTCATTTATATATTTATGGAGTTCTTTCATGTGTTT
The DNA here is from genome assembly GCF_047830755.1 of Zonotrichia albicollis. NCBI lineage: Eukaryota > Metazoa > Chordata > Aves > Passeriformes > Passerellidae > Zonotrichia > Zonotrichia albicollis. The sequence continues at coordinate 13,973,098 of NC_133822.1, forward strand.
GAAATGGATTACAGAGGGATAAAACAGTGTCAGGAAAAAGCCAACATCAATTTGCCTTGAACAAATTGTGTCAAAACAAAATAATTCCCTCCTAGGACAAAGGCAGGAGACTGTGGACAGAGGGGAAAGCAAGGGACATCACATAAGGCTTTCAGTGCTCTCTTACATGGGGATCTCAAAGCAAGAGAGGGAAATTTCATCTGGGGGACACTGGTAGGGCAAGAGAGCACCAGCGCCCATAGCCCTGCTCACAGAATGAAGACTATGGTTTAATTTCCAGCAGGGAGCTCCACATGGGGGTCCTGCACCTAAAACTGCTCAGTGCTTGCATCAGTTATAGAGTGGAGAGCTAAGGAGGGTGCTTGTAAAATCTACATGTAACAAAGGAGCTGTAGGACAGGTTTAGAGCTCGAACTGATCTTGTAATTTGGAGCAAAATTCCAAGATATGTAGCATATTCTGAGATTTGTAGCTGGCAAGTTTCTGTAACTTTTTCTCCCCAGCCACCGGCTGTGCAGCACATTGTTCACCTTCCAGACACAGGTGCCTTTTCCAGGTCCTCTTTCTAATTCAGTTCATCCAGGTAAGGCACAGTCTGCTCACAAAAAACCCCAGTTTGGTACTGGACCCATCACTTGGATTTATTTTTCCAGGCAGTGTGGTGAGTGATGAGCTTCCCTTTCTGCAGGAGACTGACCAGAACACACTGAGCCAAAATGCTCAGGAAACAAAAACAACCCCAGACACAGCTTCCCTTCCTAATGAGTTCCATGTACATTGTATCATGCATTTCTGTCATGTCCTTTTATCTGCATATCTTTGTTATCCACATTCAGTGCATGCAATCCCTACCAGGACCCACACTGCCTGCTGGCTTGTCCAGATTGTCCTGATGTTTGAGCATGGCCTACAATGATATGTGTGTGTCTGTGTAAACCTGTGTCAGTCTTTTCATAAACTACAGACACCCAGCTTGTCACTGGATGATCCAGTGGCACAACTGCAGCATCTTTCAGCAGGAGCAGCAGCTCTCACAAAGCACTGAGCAGGATCTGCTTAAATGTGACTTTGTCACACAAATAGTCCAAAATGTGGCAGAAACTGATGTAAGAGATGCGGTGGTTTTCAAGCACAACATGAGTCAGCAGTGTCATCATTCTCCAAAAAACAAAAGCAACCACCTTTGCAGAATGCAGAGCCATGATATGTAAATAAGACATTAAATAAATAATGAAAGAAATGTGCCATAAGAGCCCGTGAAAGCCTAGCTGGAGCAGTCCCCAGATTTGGGTACTGCTGTTCCGGAAACAAGTGGGCTACACTGGAGAGCAGCAAAGGCAAACAATGAGCCAATCAGAGATTCAGAAAATGTGGTGTAATAGGAAAGATTGAGAGAAAACCAGTTGTTCAGTCCAGTGAGGAGATGACCTGTAAGAGCCGAAATGAGGGATGTGGGGCTCCAGGCAGCTCTCCAAAATGCAGTTTATTACATCCAAGATGTTACAGCACTCCAGGGCCATGGGTGCCAGAGCCTGTGCCCACAGCTGTCAGCTCCAGCTGCAGGCAGGCCTGGAGACCCTTAGTTTAGGTTACATTGCATTTTATACTTTTCTCTGCTGAGCATCTTAATACAGTAGAACCAATCTATACCTTAACTTCTACCTATGGCTTATCATAACTACTATAATCACCATATCCATGTTACTATTCTCCAGTCACTAAAAGTTAGTACATTACAGTTTAAGCTAGAAGTTGTTTTTCGGTTTTCTTGCAGTAGAAAGTTCTGAGACTTTTTTCCTACTTGCCACATCAGCAAGCTTGTTTGCCTGTGCTATCTTTCTGCTTGGTAAAAACATCTTCTTGCTTGAAGCGCGTTTGTCTTTTGCTCTAAGTCATAAAAACCCCTTCTAACTAATACACCCTTTGCCTCCTTGGTTATCCAGTAAGACTGTCTCAGCAATTCTTTCCTTCTGTATCAAAACTTGCTTCCATCTCTATTCTTTCATCAGACTCTACATTTAAAAATCTTTCTGCTAAGCATACATACCTGTGAGACTTTCTTGTCAAACTTTCATCCTTCCCAACAATGGCCCATGGAGGCCAAATGTCACTTCACACCAGAAATCTCCTCTCCCAGGAATGCGATGCTCTATATCCCCCATAAGCTGGATCAGAAGCAATTTGGTAAAATGGAGAGATGGGAAGAAGGTTTTATTTTAAAGTACTGAAGCTTTGGAGGAATATGCTGAGGAGCACTACAGAATCTCCATCACTGGACAAGTCCTGATAAAAAGTCAAAGATGCCAGTGTGTTGAGAGTGATTTTAAATATCATTGTACCTAACTGGATCTGGCAGAGACTAGCCCATTTCTCAAGGACCCCCCCTCTCCACAGGAAAACAGCCCCCATCCTAAGCAAAACATTTGTGTTACCAGCACTTAATTGCTGTTGTATTTATCCTGAAGATTCTTTTCTTGGAGGAGCAGGCCATTCCAAAGCAAACTTTTAGTTTTAAAAAAATGAAAATTTTTGTCATTTTTATTTTCAAGGTTGTGCTTAAAAAATGAAAAGAAAGTGTAATTATCAATAGAATATTAGCATGGTAAAGAAATCTTTAAAATGTCATAGTTTTCAAGCTAACATTATTTTTCAGGGGATTTACTCACAGGTTTGGAGTTGATAGGCTGCTAATCTGATATTGCACACAAAAAGGCTTCTAATCTGATATTGCACACAAAAAAATCCATGGTCCCAGAGTGAAAATTAGAGGCAGTATCACTGAATGAGAACTGCTTGTGCGTGACTTGGGTGTTTGCAGAATTAAACCCTTCTTTGCAAATTCCTAAGGACTGTCATCCGTGAACCCCAAAGCAATTCAGAAACATTATTTAATGTTAAAAATCAACTTGGCTCGGGCCATAACCGAGTTCAAGCAGCTTTGTGGAGCTGGCTGCTTTTCAGTGGAGAAAAATAATCCCTTTGGAAAGCAATTGGGATGAGTGTTTGTAGTATTTGGAGTGCTAAAACAAATTTAGGGCAGATATTCTTAGATCCACACTGGCAGCCATCTAAGTCAATGCAGTGATTCAATGAACCCTGTGTAACCCTGTCAGGGGTTTTTCCCTGGCTGGATGCCAGGTACCCACTAAAGCTGTCCCATCCCTCCCCTCCTCAGCTGGACAGGGGAGCAGAAAATCTATTGAGAGGTTCACAGGTCAAGATAAGGCCCGGGAGAGTTGAGTCCCCAGTTACCGTCACAGGCAAAACCAATGACTTGGGGAAAATGTAAATTAAACTTATTGCCAAATCAGAGTAGGGTAATGAGAAATGAAACCAATTTTCAAACACCTTTGCCCCGCCTCTCCCTTCTTCCTGGGCTCAGCTTCACTCCTGCATTCTCTGCCTGCTCTGCTCAGTGGCACAGGGGATAAGGGATGGGGAATGGGGGCTGTGGTCACTGCACCTCACATTGTCCCTCCTGCTCCTTCCTCCTCGAGGGGAGGACTCTGCACCATTCACCTGCTCCAGCATGGGGTCCCTCCCACAGGATACAGTCCTCCACAAACTTCTCCAGTGTTCCAGCATGGATGTCCTCTCATTACACAGAGACATTGTGCTGAAGGCTGAGGCACAGAAGGGACTGACTGCCACAGCCTTGCCTCTGGTCTCTGCCAGCATGTCACCAGAATTTGAAGAACAAATGGTTTCCCTCCATCAGTCTCTTGGTTTATGAACTAAAGGTGCTTCTGAGTATGGGTGGATGTCTGGAATTAATAATTTCTTTCAGGTAACTGAGTTTTAGAGTGTTAGAGGCAAGCCTGACCCAGACTAGGTGTATTCTCAGCTGGGTGCTCTAAAGACTTAAATTATTTGGATCAAAATTTAACAGGCTTGATTTTCTAAAGAATTTTCTAAAGAATTTTCTAAAGAATTTTCTTAAGAATTAGAATGTATTTTCTAAAGAATTTCAGAAGTTCATCCTTTACTGCTGCTATGGGTTTTATGACTTAAATGCTGTTGGGAAAAAGGATCATTTTGTTGTTTTTTCAATGCAGATTAATACACTGAGACTGGAGTTCACACATATTGCTTCCCCCCTCTATTGCAAGAAAAAAAATGTGTGGCTTTTACTAGCAGAACCATGTAAAGCACATGAACTGAGTAAGTCATTAGTGTGCACTTGGAGTCTGTGTTTAGTATGCTGAATATTCCTTAAACAGAGCTAGAAGCTACAGTGGCTTTCTTTTTATACAAGACTAAAAAGTAGAGGCAGGAGAAATTGTAAGAACCAGGTGTTATCCCCAAAACTTTACTGTGCTGAAATCATCCGGCACATGCTGTCATGGAACAAGGTGAACAGTACAGTGGTGTGAAGCAGGTCCTGGAAAATGAATGAAGGTCTAGAAGAGACTGCCACAAAGCACAAGTAGGACATCAAGGACTTGAGAACCTAGAAAAGCATTTCTGGGAAAAAAAAACATGGGAAGAAATCTGTAATTCTTTCGTATGAGTAATTTACAAGGAAAACGTGGTGATAGTGATAACAAAGGGAAAGACAAGCCGAACTTACAGGTGCAGACACCAACAAAGTGCTCTGGGAAGGGGTATGTGTAGCACTGAGATCCCACCAGAACACCTAAAACCAGGAAAATAGCCAGAATGTGCCTTCTGGCAGTGTTCTTCAGGCTAACCAGCAGTAAAATGATCCAGGAATATATGCAAACTCAGACTAGAATCCTAAAAAATCTCTAATGGCAAAATTTCCCCAAATTGAAACAGATAAAAAATATACATTTATAGCTTTCTGGGAGATAAAGGTAGCTGGAAGATGTGCTGAATGTCATTGCAAAAGCATGCAAAAAAAGTGTGGATTTCTGTATTATGTCCATCACTGTTCCACGTTACCACAAAAACAGGGAAGTCATCAGAGTTTCATGACAGTACTTATTTGAAATAAAATTATAGTTGTGCTTTTATAACCTCTTTGGAAGGTTATATCTCATGAAGTATTTTGAGGCATAAATCTTGGTGTACCCCTCTTGGTCCAGAGTTTCCGAAAGCTCACCTGGCCAAGACTGTTATGGAGGGGTTGGTGCAGGGAAAATAACCCCATAACCTGGTAAAACCATCACATCAGTACTTGTCTGTAGGTTGCAATTCAATTTTTCCTAGAAAAATGACAGCTGTTTGCACTGAGAGCTATTAATCCATGATTTCACCCTCCTGTCATCCCAAATTGAGTGTCTCTCTTCCACACCAAGTTTTCACCCAAAATATCTATTCTGGGCTGCCTTTTAAAAGATTTCTTTAGCTATTATTTATATTTACTGCCTTCCCTGACACTTCTTCTGGCATTGAATTAGTGCTGACTGAGATTCCCAGCATGCAGAATTTGGGGAGTTTTGTCCAACCACCTCAAAGACACATTTCAGTTTCAAGATCAGAAAAAAACCTCTATGAAACAGACCTGTCAGAGTTAGACCTGTTGTAGTCTAACTCTTTGGGGTGCAGGATTAAGCTCCCACAAATCTGACATACCCTTGCCTTTGTTCTTCTTCCTCATTGCTCTTCTTTCTTGTATCTTTGTCAAACATTGCCTCAGGTCTATTAAAAGTGAAAAAAACATTTCATGCTGTATTGAAACAGCAAATTTTATTTGTTTGTCATTTAGCAGCAAGGAAACACTGCAGAGAATAATCCTACCAAGGATTACTGAGTATTTTGACAAGTAGTAAGCTCTCAGATTCAGCTAAAGCCTCCTCCATTCCAGGCTCCTCAATAATCCTGGTTTAGTCCAGCAGAGTAATTAAGATGTTGCAGGAAAACAGAGTCCTCAAAAGGAAAGATACAGATGAATTTGTAAAAATTCAAGAGCAACTGCACTTTGAGAAATAGCAGAAAATGAAAAAGAACAGTGCAAGTCCTGAAGAAGTACTGTTTGAGGGAGACAAATTGTTCTGAAAAAAAATCACAAATCCTAAACTCTTGAATAGAGCAACTAATCCTCCTTTACCCCAGCAATAAAATTCTGGGTGTTATATACAATAGTTATTAAAGAAAAAAACTACTGTTTATTCTCTTCAAAATTCATGTTGTATAGAGGCTGAGGGAAGAAACAGATATCAGCAAAATAATTCTGAGAAAGTGAAAAGTCCGCCTTTATGTAGAAATTTGCCAAAGGAAAACATGCATTTGGAGCTCTTTATCCCCAAGTTCTGGTTATGGTATTCATCCATTCTTGACACATTTTGTAGGGATTGCTTCCAAATGGGAAGATTTGATGACAGATCCAGCATTAGATAGTACAGAGTGTGATTACCAGTATTAAAATAAATTAAACAGGATTATTTTTTGGGAAGCTGAAGTTATATCTAGCATCTGGACACACAATTCTCATTCAACTTTTTCATGCCCTTTCCAGTTCTTCAAAGAACCAGTGTAGTGTATCAGTATTGCTGTTGGGAATAAAAATGATGAAAAGGGATAAAAGTATTTCTAGAAATCTTTTCTTCATTTAAAGCTATAAGAATACCAACAAACAGGAAAGAAGAAATAACATTTACGGTCCATTACGGTCTGATAGCTTCCACTGGCTTTCATTTGAGGGAAGATATTTCCTGACTTTTTTATTACTGCTTATTGGTAGTGTTTGATAGCACAATAACAATAGTCACTGGTGGTGTGTAACATACCCAGAAACAATCAGCAGACCAGTACCAGGGCTGGCTCTCCTGCAGAGAATCACATTGTTTTTCCAGAGAACACATAAACAGGCATGCTGCTGCTCTGATGAATTCAGCCCAACACCGTGGATCTGCCTGCATTCTTGGTAAACTTGAGTATGATGCAGGTCCAGTAAATGATCTGTGGTTCTGGGGAAAAAATCCTCTGAAAGTGAGGGTGGTGCATCTTGCCAGGCCATTGGGGGGTCACTGAATGGCCCAAGCATGAGTTACTAAGATAAATTGTCCTTGACAACCTTTGGGAGATCTGCTTGTCAAAGACTATTAGGGAAAATCTCATATGAAGGCATTAAAGTCTATAAAGGCTATTCATTTAAGGGTCTTATTCTATCAAAATAAAATAGGAACAATACAGAGGATTTGAAATGGCAAATAGGAGGGCAAGTTGAGGAATCAGTGAACCTGAAGGAAGGGGATTAAAAAGAGAAACTAGGACATATATTCTTGTATTGTAAAAAAATAAGAATTTACATTTCTGTGCCATTAAAAATTGTTGAAGCAGAGTTTAGTAGGATCCAAAACCAAACTGCATGTTTATGTGGAAGAAACTTGGAATAGCAGAACTTTGGAATTTAAGGCTAACAACAAACAGTTGGGAAACTGCAAATCATGGAGTTTTGGGACTTGTTTTCATTGCCAGGAGGAAAGTTTCTGAGGAGAAAGATCATCTCATAACTCTCTCTTCAACATCAGGCCCCCTTATCGGTAATCCCTAAACATCTGGTACTCAGCATTACTGTCAACAAGATTTCAATGAAGTGAGCAGCCATGTGATGCAATGTGGGAATTTGCATGAGAGGAAGGAGCTCCAAAAGGCATTTGGTCTTACGCATGCAATTGCAGTTTTGGTATCAAATTGCCCGCATGACTTGGTTTGTCTGGCCAAAGTGATAGGCAAAAAAAACCCTTGGTGGAGGTAAGGCTGTGACGGTGTTCACAGGGGTTTTCAGGTGAGGGAAGAGACGAGAATGTTGACTCTATGTTCAGAAGGCTTGATTTGTTATGATATATATTACATTAAAACTATACTAAATAGAAGGAAAAGTTTCATCTCAGAAGGCTAGCTCAGCTAAGAATAGAAAAGAATAAATAATAAAAGTTTCTGTCTCAGACAGAGAGTCTAAGCTTACTAAGCTGTGATTGGCCATTAATTGTAAACATCTAAGATGGGACAATCACAGATGCACCTGTTGCATTCCACAGCAGCAGATAACCACTGTTTAAATTTTGTTATTAAAGCCTCTCAGTTTCTCAAGAAGAAAAATCTTAAGAAACAATTTTTAATGAAAAGATGTCTGTGACATAAGGCTGAGATTTTAATCAGTTTAACTTGATTCTTTAAAAATGTTTTGCAGCAATGTAGCCATCCCTGCTGTATTGGTCTGAGAGAGAGTTTATTTTCCCACAGTGGCCCTCACAGTGCTGTGCTTTGCAGTGATATCTAGAAAGGTGTTGGGAACACACCAGTGCTTTGGAAACTGCTCAGCAGCAGCAGCAGCACTGCCTCCCCAACGTTGTCTCCATCAATAGGGAGTGTGCAAAGTCCTGGGCAGGGACACAGTTAGGCCCGCTGACCTAAGTTAACTAAAGGAAATTTCCATCCCAAATGATGTCAGCTAAATTCTAACAGCTAAGGAAAGGAGGAGGCAGATGTTATTTACAATGTTTGCCTTCCAGAGCAACTGTTTCACATGCTGAAGCCCTTCTTCCTGAGAAGTGGCCCAACATCCCTTGCCAGCAGGAAGTAGAGAATAATCCTATGTTTTTTTTCTCTTTGCTTGTGCACAAACAAACTTTCAGTTTTGCTACAGTAAACTGCCTTATCTCAACCTATGTGTAATTTTCCATCACATTTTCTTTCCCCAGTCCAGAGTGGCTTGGTGGATGCCAGGTGTCCAGGCAAGGTCTACCCCTCACACAAAGTTCACAGGCCAAACTGTTCACAGGCCACTGTGTTCACAGATCAGGAAAAGGTTCTTCACCCAGAGGGTGGCTGGGCACTGGAACAGGCTCCCCAGAGAAATGGTCACAGCACCATCCCAAATTCAGAGTTCAAGAAGTGTTTGGACAATGCTCTCAGGAACACCATGTGGTTCTGTGGTTCTGTGATGGCAGAAGGAAGCTGTAATACAAGCCATGGTTTGCAGATGAATTTAGAACTTCACGAGACGCAGAGCAAACTTTTCTTGGAAAAAATTACTTTGATCTTTTCATTGTAATATTTTGCATTTTTGGCAAATGCGGCGGTGTGGAATATTTAGTGTTGGCTCTTGAAAATGCCTCAGCTCACGCTAAATGCCTCAGCTCACGCTAGTTTATATTCCAAATAACCATGTAACTCTTATGTTCTAGTTGGTTTATATTCAGGCAAAACTCACTTTGTGAATAAAAGCAGTAGTGCCTAACCTACTCTTAACTTTTGCATTTACCTCTTTACCTGAGCTAACATGAGATGTTTGGACATAATACAGTTTATAAATATCTGCTCCCAGCATTTTCTTCATGCATCCTTTTAACTCAGGCAGGAGTCCCCTGTGATATTCAGGTCCCACTTGTACAGCTTGTAGCTTTTTCAGATCACTGGAATCTCTCTCATGTACACATCTCCTCAAGATAGTTCCTTATCCCCTTCCTTTGTCGTCTGTGTTCTCTGCCCTTTCTCTGTCTGGCAGATGCCTCTTTTCTCTCATTTTGTGTGTCTTAAAGCAGCAAGCTCTGCTTCATGTAGGTCCACAGTCACATAAGATCCAGAGGCAGCTTAGGGAATTTAGGAAGACTGAGTTCCTGGGTTCAAGGGTGTAAATCTTCTTGTCCCATCTCATCTTTTTCTATGAGTCTCTCTGTTAGTACTTGAGTTTTTAATGCAATTTCACTGAAGTCAGGAACATGTCTAGAACGGCTTCAGCCTCAGCAGTGTTGTGCAGTTTATGCCCATCTCCTGTACAAAATGGGAGATCCATAAAATCCTTGTGCTGAAGTGATTACAGGGTATACCACACCTTCACATGTACACCTGCTTCTATGGTCTCACAAGGGTTCTGTTTGTCCTGGTTTATTTTTTCCTGATGTAAGAGGTAATGCTGCCATCCTTGAATCCAAACACCCAAAAGCTCAAGAATTTCCCAGAATCTCCAGTGTGGATGACTTAGTCCCAGATGTTTTATCTTCAAGAGAGGGGTGACCCACCAAGCACTGTCACCACCATGGCTGTGTGGCTTTGTAGCAGTGGAAGAAGAATTGGTTTGATCCAAGGGAGCTCCACTGCAGCCTGAAGGAGAGGATGCCTGCCCTGCCATCCATAGCTGCTGCCATGAGGCAGTCCCTGGATGAAAGGCAGGTTCCTGAGGGTCATACTGATAGCTGAGAGCTGCTCCTCTTGTCCCTGTCAAAGGCTGTCCCTTTGTGTTTAAAGTCTCCATCTCTCTGCTGCTTGGCACCAAGAGTGTGAAGGGCAAGTCTGGGTCTTTGAAATAACATCAGCACTGAACCATGGGCAGGTCTAATGCCTATTTTAAGATCTGTTTTTATTTTAAGCTTTTAATTGGGTATTTTTGACACAGTGAAGGTGCATTGTTTACAGCAGCGATAAGAGAAAATTGAGTCTCTCAACTTTTGCATATGAGCATGATTCATCTTTGAAACTGTGTCCTAATAAAGGACACTGCATTAGGGTAATGCGTGTCACCACTCTTTTAAAGGCTCAACTTCTGCAAGAGATCAGTTTTCATTTTAGAAGAAACTTTTCCAGTACTGAAACTGTAATGAAGGATTTGGACCAGGTCCAGAAAAGAAGGAGGCATCTACCAGTTGAGTGCAACAGTGCTTAGCTTTTAGGGTGCATGATCCAGGCAACGTGGTCCAAACCACAGCCCTGTGTCTCCAGTTCCTCTGCAATGCCTTGCTAAAGACAGGAGACATGAGGAGATGTGATGGTGTTCGCAGGGGTCTTAGTATAAGGGAAGAGACAAGGATCTGACTCCGTGTTTCAGAAGACTTGATTTATTATTTTATTATATATATTATATTAAAAGTATACTAAAAGAACAGAAGAAAGGATCTCATCAGAAGGCTAGCTAAGGATAGAAAAAGAAGGAATTAATAACAAAGGCTTGTGGCTCAGACAGAGGGTCCGAGCCAGCTGTGATTGGCCATTAATTAGAAACAACCACATGAGACCTATCAAAGATCCACCTGTTGCATTCCACAGCAGCAGATAACCATGGTTTACATTTTGTTCCTGAGGCCTCTCAGCTTCTTAGGAGAAAAAATCCTAAGGAAAGGATTTTTCATAAAATATCATGGCTACAAGGAGACACATGCTTAACACTCTACTTACACTAAAATGTCCCCAAGGTTCCACTTCTTCCTGTGGAAACTCTTTGCTCTAAAGAGAAGTGTATGAGAGGACCATAATGTGCAACAGAGAACAATTTCTCTGCAGGAGGTTGAAATCAGGAAAGATGACATTCCTTCCAATGTAGTTCAGCACCCCGTTTATGAAGAAACCAATTTTTCATCCATTACATCAGATAGCTCTGTCAAATTTCCATGTAATGTCCTCGTCCTTTGCCAACTTCTTTGCAGGGACTTTGTTGTATTAAGAATCATCCCAAATTCAGATAATTCAGATCCAATTTAATGAGCAAAGGCAACTCTGTGCAAGACAATGAGGAAACTTTCCTGGCGGGTATTATCTGTGCTCACAGGGCAGAGGATCATAGCTGAAACCTACTTCCTCTATTTTTTTAAACTGCTTTCTTTTATGCAGTTTTTCACAGGTCACAATCACTACAGAATTTATTCTGTAAAAACCAGTATGAAATGTATATTTCTTCAAATTTAATAGAAGTTGCAGTTGCAGTGGGACTGTGAAGAGAAGTCAGAGAGAAAATGAAAGGGTGAAAAAGAGGACATAGCAGCAAATGGAAAATGCAGGGGAAAAATAAGAGGAACTGAGTAAATCAAAGGACTTTGCAAAGACAAAAGAACAAAGTCAATTTTGTAGTTACACTTAAGTTCCACATCACTGAATTATGATGAGACTTAGATGAAACTTCCCTCTTGATTTCCATCTCGCTTAGTGCCCATAATGAAATGGCATTGAGGCTTCAGGAGGACCATTTGGGCCTTGCAGGGAGTTTCTGGCTCTTTCCTGTAGACACTTCATCAGCCACAACATTACTGCCAGAAAACAGCCTGGGCTGCTTTCCCAGAAAAAAATATGAAAACTGTAACTTTTTGGGTGACTTTTCTGTGTAGGTTGAGCATCCTGAGAGCTGAAGCATAAATTTAGGGACATGAAGCTTTCTGTCTCTGACAACAATGGCACAGCACAACGCAGATATTTGTGCCACCTGGCTGGGCTGCACCCCACTGCACAAACCTGATAGGAAGGGCTCTTCCTACCATAAGGAAGCAAAAATTTGACGTTCAACACTAGAGGCAAGAGCTGGGGAAGAGTGAGTTATCAGGAAGCACAGAGAGGAAAAAAAAGCAAGTTGGTGCTTCTCAAATAGGGATGGTATTTATGCTGGAGTGTGTGGTTGGTGTCAGGGGCCAGGGGAAGGAAGCCTGTGCCTCACAATTGCTCTTGGATCTTGTTTCTCAAGTCTTGTTTGGTATTTCTGCAATACGAGAAATCGTTTTGAACCTCCGTGTATGTGTTTGCTGCAGGAGTGTGACAAAAAGATGCTGAAATTGGCAGCCCAGCAGGGTCAGAAGTGTTCCAGGGCAAATCTAACACTTGAACAAACCAGCTGCAATAAATTGATTTGTGCAGAATGAAAATGAAAGGAAAATATTGTCCTTTTTGAGGCTTTTGGTAGAGTTTTTTCCCATCTCTTCACTCATTCCTGTGACTTGCATTCATAGGTTAAGATATTTTCCCTTCCTAGAGTCCTGTTTTTCACTTTTCCTTGGTTTCATTTAATTCTATACTTTATTTTTCTAGCTGTGATCAGACTTTACCTCTGACCATAGACCTCAAAATCAAACTGTTTTTCCAAGAATAAAGCACTTTTCATGTCTACTCCAATTATGTTCAGCTTTATGTTCACATTATGTTCAGCTTTCTGATAACTTGCAGCTTACTAACTGCTACTGAATTAGTGCAGAAAAAAACCTAATATATTCTGAGAAGTAAAACATGAAGTTTGTCTGTCTACAAAAAATTAATAATACAGATATGGCCAGCTGATAAATTCTGCACAAACTAAAAGTAGATTTAAAAGCATACATAATTTCTCTTTAATAAAAATGGATATGGGACACTTCATGAGAATTTAGCTCCCAGTTGACTTTAGAAGTTGAAAGATCAGTTGCATAACTTCAGAGAGGCATTTAAGCCCAGAGGATGACAAGTATATTACAGTGTCTTAAATCACAAGAAAAGCTCCCGTCTGCCCTGGGACTCCTAAGTGCTCAGACAAAAATTAAAGCTGTAAATGTGAAGCATCAAAATTCTTCCGTGCTCTCCAGAGATCTGCTTTGCTCTGACATCCAGTTTGGGTGGGAGGGGTACAGCAGTGGGGAGGCAGAGTCCCACACACCTGATTCAACTTCAGCATCTGTGCCCAGCAAGGTAATAGCAAGGGTGAATGTTCCTCTTGCTGTTCTGTCAGCTGGAGTTTTGAAAGGTGGTTTTAAGGCTTCTGAACTGCCCACAGAGAATTAATCAGGCTGTACTGCTGGGGAGTCCAAAAGTCAGCCACAGGGAAGTTTTTACTGAATACAGGTTCACCCACAGCCTGTGACATAACAGAAAAGTTGCTCCCAATGATTGGTAATTTCTGCCCTGCTAAAATGCTGTGTTTCTGACACAGCTTGTTGTTATTTCTTGGCTTTTTCTGCTGTTCAGAGGAGCCCTAATCACACAGCAGGACTGGTACTGCACAAACATGGGGCAAAATGCAACCAGGTATAATGCAAGACAAGGCTGTGGATGACTGTATTCAGAGGACTACAAAAAGCAGTGAGATAATTTAGTTTTTCAATTGCCTTTCTGCTGTCAAGTTGGATTTTTTAAGACACCCCCATAAAAGGAGAACTTTGCCTTGTCTGGCTTGAATGATGTAGTTCAGTTCTGGCTTGAGCTGGATGTAGCTGTCGAAATCACCTGCTCCCTGTAATCCCTGGAGATAAATGGAGCAAGGAAGAGTAATTGTCTCTCTCTGGCCAGTGCTGAGCTGCTCAGGACATGTTTTAGCCAGGGCAAGCCCAGAGCCATTTTGCAGTGGCTTCTCTTGCAGTGAAAAGTGTTTTTCCTGTGTTGTCTCCCATAACTGAGCTGCTGATGGTGCCCTGTGAGTGAATGAGGCTCCTGTAGCAGTAATCCTGGAATATATGGGATGGGATTGGGCAGGAGAGATTCCCACCAAGGCCAGCTGTGCTGTTCATCTGCATGCACAACTAACCAGCCTCAGTAAATGGCTCTCTCACAGAAAATTGCTGAGTATCCAGGCTGTTTTCTGTGGTTTCCAACTCCAGTTAATTCTTGTGAGGCTGTGATATTATTTTTTTTCTGCTCTGTAGCATTTCACTCTGGGATTTCAAGTGTGAAAATACGAACATAAGAAATGCCATCCTAGGCAGAAAAGGGGTTTGTGTTACCCCATGCTCTGGTGGCAAAACAGTTTGGGGAGAGCATGTGAGCCTGGCCACTCTCTCCTGCCACTGCCTTGAACTTCTCCAGCTGCCCTGCCTATTCCCCATGCATTAATGATCCTGCTCAATCCCTTTTTAGACCTGCTGGTGCTGCCTGCTCCCACCACATCCTCTGCACAAAGGGGGACTGGTCTGACCTCCCAGGGCCTGACTCAGTGTCCTCCCCTGCTGTGGCTGGCCTTGGCAAACAGCAGCTCTGCCTTCCCCTTCCCTCGCTGTCCCACTGCTGTGCCACCAGGTATGGGAACATGTCCAAACAAGTCCCATTTCTTCCTGCCTTGGGCCCTGCCCTGCCCTCACCAGCCCCAGCTCCTTCCTGCAGCTGAGAGTGCCCTTTGTGGGAGATCTCTCCAGGGGCTTCTCAGATTTGCTCCATTTTCAGAAGATGATGTGATAAATTCCATCAGTTGATGTTGTGCCTAAATGTCTAAGATATCTGAAACTGCAGCCTGTTCATTTCTACAAAAATTCAACCCTGCAACAAGAATATTCACTGGCAACCTCCACTCACTGGACACGTTGGCAGTCTCAGAGTACAAAACTCAGCTATTTTCCCATTAAGTGGTCTTCAAAATGGGTACATGTAAAATCCTCCTTCTTTTGCAACATCACCAATATAAAAAAATTACATGACTCTTAATGCAAGCTGCTCAGGTTCCATGTCTGATCCAAGGTAACCATTTGATCCTTAGCTTTGTCAAACTTTACCAGACAAGAAAACATTTGTGAGCAAATTGAAATAATTTGTGGAGCAAATTGCACAGCTCACCTGTGCAAGGTTTACAGCAAAAATGAATGGAGATAAATCCTATAAATTAATCAGGAAGCCCTTTTAAATTATTAAAATATTCTATGCTTTCAATTGCCTTTTTTAAAAAATTACTTTAAAGCTGCAGAACATTTAAATAACGAATGCATTTAAATTAAGGCATAATTTTTCTATTTACACATTCATTTACAAGCCCCCTGATATTGAAGCTTACAATAGTTTCTAGGTTCTTGAATAGCTTTTCAATGCTATAAATATTTTATTGTGTTAGTAATAAATATTTGTTTATATACTGGGAATTCACCTGTGTATTTAAATGCTGTCGTAAAGATACAGCTAATAAAAATGCAATTTTTGTGCTTTCCTCTATTGTCAGGAGACTCAGCAAGCTGTTGTGCTTTTTTTAGTCCTGAATACTGATTTCCATCCTGGCAAAGACTTTGTTAAGGAAAATAAGTTTGGTGTCAGTGCATGGGAAGAGCTAGCAAAATGCTGACAAAGTGAAATGCATTTATATTTGAAAAGCTATATATTTTTAGATAATGCCATTATTCTCTGAGGCCCAAAGATCTGGAATCAGGGAACATTGCTATCCTGCTTCCAAGCACAAAAAGACAACAGTTACTAAATTTAGCCTTTGGATTATGAAATATCAACACCTTACTTGTAACAACAATAGAAGATGATAAGACGCAGAGCAAAACAAAGGGAGACTTTTTTTAGGTTTCTAGGAAAAAAACCAATTGTTCTCAAATAAGAAAATGCCCTATTTTGTGAAGCATTCAAAGCAAAAAACTATGAAGAGATGGGTGTGACAGGGTGTGACATTCACATGTCTATCATCATAATCATATGTCTTCTCCATCATCTTGGCTCCCTTTTTTTCTACTTCTTGGGTTATGTTTGGAACAAACTTTCTTTTTTGTCAGTTTGTGTATGTATCTAATGCTCAGAAAAGGCAGGTTAAGCTTAACAGCATTCTTTACTATAGTATAGATAAAGAGCTTTTAATGATTGTTGGAACACTTTATGGCCCATCAAAATCTGCCTTTGTAGTTAAGATGAAAATCTTATGTGCATTCAAGTGAAACAGAGAGAACCAGCCATCCCAGCAGAGGTAAATGGAGCCATTTATTTTTTACTTTAGATGATGGCTAAATACAGGCATCCCTTAATGCACCCATATCTTTACCTGAAGCGAATTGCAGAATATATTTCCACAGGATTTATGCTTGAGTTTGGTAAGGGCTAAAAGTATTTTGGGGTCTAGTCAGTCCCAGTGACACCCTTGATAAGGTCTCTCATATGAAGATGACTTGGAGCTCTTTTTTCTGAATATCTAGTGCTGGAGGTATTTGTATTCATACCTTTCTCTCACAAATTCCAGTTGTGGAGTGCAACAAATATCTGCTTGCCTCTTACAGCACACGAGCTTTAAAAACCAACAGGATGAAAAATAGATCTCAACACACAGCATATTCTGAATATTTCAGTTATTTGTAAACAGTCTCTCAAATTTTAAAGTGTTGGTCATGGATGAAGATGTTTTGCTAATTAACAACCTGTGCTTGTTTTGCAGCACAGTGCAGCTGCTGCATAAATGCTTCATTACCAACATTTTGCTCATTTTCCTTCTTCTGGCTCTCTCAGCAGTTACATGCATCTGCCTTGTACCCAAACCAGCTTAAAAACTCTTACTTTAGATGAGATTGCTTCCACTTTAAGGGAGATTAGGTACACTATTGTACTTCAGGAGCATGGTTTATTTTCCTCACCCATCTGGACACAAATTTTTGAAAGGGATTTTTGGTGTCAGTTTTGTCTCCCTTCCATATATGCTAGTTTGGATTTTGGTGTTGTCTGCAAGGTACACACAAAATGTGCCAAAAAGTCAGAAAATGCATAAAAACTATTATGCTTTATGTGATACTTCTGTTGCCCAGTCCATCATTTACATATATTCAGCAAATAATATCAAAATCAGGTCTCACTCATATATCTTCCATTACAAAAAGCCCATCTGCTGTGAATTCCACATCTAAATGTTTTAAAGTTGAATAGAGTGTGGTAACACTGGTAACACCCATGACTCACAGTACAGCATTAAAAAATAATAAAGATGCTCAAAGATGTTTTAAGGGAAGGATTCATGGCTGATGTTGAGGCTGTGGAGAGAATTATAAACTGCCTTTTCTAACCCATGCTGTGACCAGGGGAAACTGGCCCATGGTTAATTTATGTGGTGTGTGTTGAGGTAGCCCAGGCAGTAGTAAAGGCTTTAGAAATGCAGGAAGTAATAGCAAGTAAATTGAAAAGTGTCTGTTCTGATTTACTGGAAAAGAAAGAGACAAGGAGGGGAATGTAGGAATGGGGACATGTTCTGTGAAAGGGGGTCAGCCACAGGGTGATTCTGAGTGTCACCGAGGGTGCCACCAGCCTTGTGACAGCAGGACAGCCCTGGCTGTGGCACCTCCTGCAGCTGACCCATCTCCTCTGTCCTCCCGTCTCTCTCCAGCCCACTCTGAATACAGACCCTTATGAAATGTGTGTTGGAAGCAGCATTCTGCTGTTTCATTTTGATCTTCTTATATTTTCTTTCCCTCTGTGTTCAAGGGAAATCTTTGTTGCAGTGTAATTTGAGTGCCATGGCAGCTGGAGCTTGAAAAAAGAAGTATCTATGTGTATATGCACTTGAATTGGCAACAAAAGGAGACTGATTGGAACTGGAAATAAGATTCCACTCATGAAAATATTTATTGATAAATCAGATCTTGCGAATATCATCCAGAGTTTTTCAGGAAAATTCGTGAGCATCATATTTTTTGTATAAATTGTATATTCTCTAAGCATGATATGTAGCTCTCACAGTGTCTACCTCTAAAAAATCAGAAATTTCAAACAATATTGAAGTTTAATTAAGATAATGATGTTTTAATTGTGCAAACTTGCCATAGGTATTTCTGTCTGTAAAGGTCTGATGCATTACTATTTCCCAGACCTGACTGATACAGAAATATGTTATAGAATAATAGAAATGCAGGCATGGGAAAGACTTAGGTCCATTTCACTGCACTGACAGAGAAAATAAATGGCCTAAATCACATCAATTAAAAATACATTTTATCAAACAAAGTAGTACTATTTATCCAAAAATTTGTCTCTGAAGTTTTTTGTACTTCGTTAATTCATCATTTAAACTGGTCCAGTTAGGAAGTAGAAATAATACCAGGCAGCTTAGTCAGTGAGGTGCACACAATAAGTGAAGTATAATTATGCATTTTGATGCTTTGCTTTATGGCAGCTGGTATGTCTGTACATTTAGGTGGATATTGAGCACAGTTTGAAGCTGGCAGACTCTCTTTTGGGATAGGGCAGCACAAATACATGGTGCCATTTCCTGAGGTGAAACAAAGCCAGGCTGACTGGTGAGAAACCCTGGCTTTCTGTAGGTCAGTTTCCCTCACTGATCTAACAACAGGATCATCATTAGCAGATGTTTAATTGGCTTGTAGAGATAGCAGCCACAAGAGTGGTCAGCACACCCACAGAGGGTATCAGAGGGTGGAGCTGAAACTCTGCCTGTGGCAGCTGGGCAGTGCCTGAAAGCCTCGGGGTGTGTTGGACTTGCAGCACCCAGGCTTTGAGGGTGGGTCTGTTTGCTGGAGCGGAGCCTTCACCTTGCAGACACACAGGTCCAGCATCCAGCATGCAGCCAGCCCTGTTACCCTGTGCTCCTCTGGTTGATGGGCACTCGGTACCCACTGTCCCAGACAAACCACAGTGCACATGCAAATGAGTGACTTCTGGAGAAGAAATACTTATTATCTCAAAAAGCTAATGTGGTAATTGGTGTCCATGAAAAGTTGATCAACATAAATATGACAACTAGATTTTGGTCTGAGTTAGCCCCCTCAATCCAGTTCTATAGTAAAGGAAAAAAAAAAGAGAATATAATAGAATAGTTCAGTTGCAAGGGAACTATGGTGATCATCCAGGCCAATTGTCTGGAATATGAGTATGAATTTATCCTCTGTAAATTGATCTGTCTGGTCTATTTTCTAATCTGTATATTTATTTTTACAGCATTCTGCAGTGTTGCATTCACAGTTCAATTACTCATTCTGTAAGGGAGGAATCTTTCCCTTTATGTGCTATAAACTTCCTGCTTGATGATTTCCCAGTATTTCACTTCACAGTTTTGTTACTAGAAAAAAAAAATTCATTCCCTGTGCACCTTTTTCATGTCCTTCTGGATAACATTGTCATCAGTCTCAGCAGCACGGGAGCATTCCCAGTGCTGTTCCCAGCCTGGCTGTGAGATGAGACACAGGCTGTCCTGCAGCACAGACAGACAGACAACGAGGGTGGGATGCTCTGCTGGAATGCAGCTCCTGAGCAGAGCACAGGGACCTGTGCTAAGGCTTCCCACATGTTTCTTTGAAGCTCAACAGCTGCAGCCTTTCTAACCTTGTCTGCCCCAAGCAACTAAACCCCAGAGATGAGGGAAATCCCTGATACAAGGAGAGGCAAAGCCCCCAGCTACTGCCCTCTGAAAAGCCAGTGTCATGTGTAAGAGTATCACAGTGTGGATAATGCCATGGTCCTTTTCTGCTACCTGAGCCATGAAGGACACAAACTTGTACTTATTACTAGACCTCAAAACAAGCCACTCAACTCATCCTTCCTCCAGCAGCTCTGCCTTGCTGGGCTAGCAGTTTGCCTTTGGAGCTGATGTGCTTTGGCATGGGTCAGGAGGATGGTTTCTACGGCTGCTGCCTCTCCATTAACTCCTTTTCCTTGGGAGATTTCTATTTCCACTGCCCTTCAACATACGCCATGCAAGGAACCATGTAGCCCTAATTCACTACTCTAATCTGTAATTTGAGCCCTTGCTAACATTTATGAAATTTTAATGAACATTGCTTGCTGCTGCCCTTGAAGTAGTAGACACAGAAAAGAGCTGCTGCCAGTACAACCATTGGACATGCCTAAGGAGGAAAAGGGGGAATTCTGGCAGAGAGTTGCTATCTGCAGCTGCTTACCCTGGGCCATTAATGCAATACATTGCTGCTCAGTAATACTATGACTGTATTTTACTCCATTACCACCCTCACCATCCTCTAGTACTTCAATTTAAGCACACCAGCATCAGCTGTATGTGACACCACACTGATGCTGCATTAGCATGCATCTTCGTTCTCCACAAAGTTTTGAACTTAGGTGAAGTCTTTACATGTTGATTATTTTGGCAGGCTATATTGTTCTACAATTTATCAGTTGATAACTTTCGCTGCCTCACAGACATTGTGTTTTCCCAAGTGAAGAACCTTTGGCTGAGCTCTGGAAATATATGCGTTTCACAGAAATGAAAAGTCATTAAATCAGTACTGTGGGGGAATGCAGAGGAATGATCCGTTTGTAATTCTGGGAAAAACAATTTAGAACAGTGTTTTTAAAGCTTAACAAAATTACTTAAAATCTTTCACAAAAACAACCAACCTTTTTCCTCTGGTCTCCAAGGATTTTGTTTATCTTTCAGATCTACTTGCTGCAAAATACTGATAATGCAGAAATTCCATGAGGCGTTAAATCTCCATCTACCAGTGGCTTGCAGAATTAATCAAATTACCTTTTAAAGTTAATGCAGTCGGTGAGAAGAGTTTAATGATATTCAAAACCTTCATGGTAATAATTACAGATGAAGAGGGTCAGTCAGTTGAGAATTAATGCAAAAAGTGCACAGAATGATAATCTGCATTAATGTATCAGACTGTGCAGAAGGCATTGGGAGAGTGAGCCATGAAAATAAAATTCATTTGCTTCCATTCAGAAGAGTGAAATAAACTTACTTGTGTGAGAATTTGAAGTAAATGATGAATTTGAAGTTTAAGCCATGCTAGAGAAGAGGTGGCAGGCTGAGAGAGGTGAAGGAAGGGAACACAAGGAGAAGAGAGAATGAGCAGGAGTTAATCTGGATCATCCCACAAAATTTGAAGCTGCCAGTCTTTCTATTGGAACTCAAAGACAGAAGCTTTTCCACAAATTTTCTTTACCCTGAGGCTCTTCATCTTTTTGATTTTCTGTATTCTGCATTCATGACTTTTCCACCTTTTTAGAAATGATCAAATATCCTTTGAGGGCAGGGTTTTAACTGTCCTTTCCTATGCAGTTCATAGTTCTTTTGATAACAAAAAAGTGGAACAATCTTGAAAGGAAATTCTTAAATATTAATTCAATGTGTCCCCACTTAAACTGCGTCTGGGTAAGCTCAGGCTGCACTCAGGTCTCACAGAAATGCCAGAGGAGCAATCTGTGTCCCAGCAAGTGTGGAGCTGAGCACTCATGTGACCCGAGACAATTGCCTCTGAGCACCTTGTCCTTCTGGTGGCTGTCATCAAAAACCACTGTCACTGAGGGTGTCACAATTCCTGGTACGTGGTTTGAGGTGCTGTACAGTGATGTTGCTGTCTGAGAAGGGTTACTCGGTACTGTCTGAAAACAAGCCTCCATTGCAACTTGACTATACCAAGTATTTTCAAAATTGAAGTCAACTTTTGAAAATCTTGAGCATCTTGATCATTTATTTCCCACATACAACTTTCATCATGTGTATGTGACTTAAATACATCTGTTTGTTCTGCTCCTCTGAGAGACATTGTCAGTTGCTATCTTTTCCATACTATTAAATCAGCTCAGACATCATATTATAAATGCTTCCAAAAACTGAGGCAGTGTTGCTTTTATGGTTAATTGCATATTGAACTTTCAGTGTGCTGTTTTCACATTTCAAGCTTCACTGCATGTCAGCCTTCAGATCCTTATTTTGCATGTAAGAAGGGACTATTGAGTGTGCCTGCTGGGTCCCCTGTGGAGAACCTCTTTATATAGCACTGTATGATTATGTAATTGGGCTGTAAGGGTGCAAACCATGTTCCTGCATAACTATTGCACTCTTCAGATCAGCAGTGCTCCACTTGCACCAGCCAGAAAGTTGTGCTGAAAGTGGGTATTTTCAGGGGCCCAGGTTGATCATGGGTGTGTCTCCATTGCAATCATAGAATCTTTAGGTTAGAGAAGACCTTTAAGATCATTGTGTCAACCCAGCACTGCCAAGTCTGCCCCTAAACCATGTCCCTAAGCCCCTCATCTAGATGTTCTTTAAATATCTCTAGGGATAGTGACTCCACCGCTTCCACGGAGAGCCTCTTCCAATGCTTGACAGCCCTTTCAGTGAGGAAATGTTTTTCTAATATTCAGTTTAAACTTCCCCTGTGCAGCCTGAGACCAGTTCCTCTGGTCCTGTCACTTTTTACCTGGGAAAAGACTGACCCCCACCTATCCACAACCTCCTTTCAGGCAGTTGTGGAGAGTGATAAGGTCTCCCCGAGCCTCCTTTTCTCCAGACTGAACAACTCCAGCTCCCCCAGCTGCTCCTCACAGGATTTGTGCTCCAGACCCTTCCCCAGCTCCGTTGCCCTTCTCAGGACACACTGCAGCACAAGAATGTTCATGTTGTGGTGAGGGGCCCAAATCTGAGCACAGGATTTGAGGTGTGGCCTCACCAGTGCTCAGTATGTGTCTAAAGGGGGAGTGCCAAGACAGGGCCAGGCTCTTTTTGGTGGTGCCAACCAATAGGACAAGAGTCACTGCAGAGAAACTGATGCCCAGGAAGTTCCATCTGGATATGAGGAAGAACTTTACTGTGCAGAGGACCAAGCACTAGAGCAGAGAGGGTGTGGAGTCTCCCTTGCTGGAGATACGCAAGAACAATCTGGATACAGTCCTATGCTCTAGGACATCCCTGCTTCATCCCACTGTGGCTCCTTCCAGCCTGATAATTCTGTGACTCTCAGCAGAGTAGGACAATCAGTGCTCTGGTCCTGCTGGCCACATTATTGCTGATACAAGCCAGGATGCCATTGGCCTTCTTGGCCCTGGGCACACACTGGATCGTGTTTAGCCACTGTTGACCAGCACTCCCAGGTCCTTTTCCACCAGGCAGCTTTGCAGCCACTCTGCCCCCAGGCAGTAAGAAATCCTGAAGCCATATCAGCTGTGGCAATGTGCCATCAGTGCAGCTCTGGTTCACCTCTGGAAGCTGCTTTAGTGCCCATGTTGTTCTGTAGGGACCACTCTTTTCCTGTTGCTGCTTTTGTCCTCCAAGAGTACTCCCAAGAGAAAGCTCAGGAGCTTCTTCCAAGCCTTCCACAAACCTCACAGTATGGCTGTGCCTCACCTGGGGCTGCTTTTCCTGCTTTATGGAGCAACTGAAGGACAAATTGAGCACATCACACTCTGGCTTTGTGCTTCAGTAGTCCCAAGTAGTGACATAAGGACATCCATAACTGCAAAATCAGAGACTGAATATGGTTCAGCTTCATTCAGCAGAGCTGACCTTGCAGTAACACCTGACGTATTGTCCCACAGAGAGTTTTAATCAAAGCACTTAACAATGCTGCAACTCTTGTTTTTCTGCTGCATTACAAAAAAAATTTAGCATTTTCTTTGCTTTCCTGCAAATATTTTTGTTTGCATGTTTGTCATTTGAGAATTGCAGATAATTGGTTTGGCTCTGTTTGATCTCACAATCTGGCAAATAAAAAAAAATTTAAAAAGTAAAATTCCCATGGTGTAAGCATTTCTTTATGAACTGCTGAGAAGCAAAAATTATTATAAAATGTTACAGTTAATCCCTTAGTGATCTTGACATTTGCAAAAGGAACTAAGTGCTCAAATACTCGTTAAAGTCCTGTGATTAGGGAGCATATTCAGCATAGGTAGAAGTTGTTCTAAAAATACATGTTGCTGCTTTGTGTGACACATAGTTACATGGACAGAGGTTAACTCTCTCTTCTGTACTGATTTCGCCTGAAAGATCCAGTAAGATTTTCCAAATAAAAATTTGTTATTTCCACTATCAAGTCTAAGGCCCTCCTTTGCAGGACTACCTGTAAGACACATCAAGATTTTCCTTTAAAAGCATTTTCCAGTAGGCTTTTACCTAAGCTGAGACTGTGGTGAAAACTGGCTGTGGACAACAAAGAGTCTTCTTTAAAAAAACTGAGCATGGAAATAGTTTTAGCCAAAATTGAAAATTAAATCGATATTTGTGATGCTTAATCCCAAGATATGCTTCAAACCAGTTAGAAACACCTCCTTCCCTGTTCTCCACTCACATCACCTCCTTCCCAGCACTGTTTTGAGGTGGATAAGCCAGGGAGGAGCCTGTGCTGCAGAGCAATGCAGGTTGGTTTGGTGTTCTGGTCCTGTGATAACACAAGGTGTGAGATGACCAAATACAACCATCTCCAAATATGTCATTAGCAACAAAGAATTGATCTATGAGAAATTAGGTCTTGGCAAATGGTGCCTGTTCCAGATTGCAAAGCAAGCTGTAATCTATTACCATCTCAATGGCAGTTGTCTTTTGTCAAGTGGGCAGTTTTTTTTATCTCTCTCTCTAAGTGAACATAATCACTCCTCCCTTGGGAGGGGATATCTGCTGATAACGAACTATTGAATGTCACTCCACGACTGATAAGAACTATAGCTCCCATTGTATGATGCTCCACCCAGAGGGAGGAGCCAAGCATTCCTACCTGGATATAATCTGGAGATTCTGGAACACCAGTACAGCTTCTCCACTAGATTTCCCAGAGGAACAGCAGCTGCATCTTCTTCCACTGGATCTTTGGAGGAAGAATAAACCCTTTTCTACAGGACCCCCTTGCTCCAACAGAACCACACCTGACCCTTCAGGAGGGCTGCAGCCACATTTCCGATGGGACTTCCACCAGCACTCTGACCCACAGGGTGTCAGGTTGGGTTCTGACTCTGTCAGTGTTGTTCTAGTGTACTGCATTGTTTATTTTATCTTTTTATTTTTCTTCTCTATTAAAGAACTGTTATTTCCTGCTCCTATATTTTTGCCTGAGAGCCCCTTAATTTAAAATTTATAGAAATTCAGAGGGTGGGGAGGGTTTACATTCTCCATTTCAGGGGAGGCTCCTGCCTTCCTTAGCAGACTCCTGTCTTTCCAAACTGAGACAGTGCCCATCTTCTCTATCTGCTGCTGCCTGGGTGGTGCTTTTCCCAGGGCAAAGCACTTTATGGTGGCAGGGGTGTAACTTGCACAGAGAAGTGGCAGCAGCTGCTGTGCAGCCAATTGGCTTCATGTGCTTCATAACTGTGTTGGAGAACCAAAGATCAGATTTAACAGCTTTAAAGCAGGTTTCAGAGTTCAGTGCTCTTTATTAAACCTCCTCACTGCTTGTGATAGGAATACATTAAAGACAGCCTTACGCTTCTGTTGAGGAGGTTCTCTAGCTGCCCCACAAATCCTCCTCAACAGCCCTTTGTTCTGAGCATGGAAAAGAAGAAAACTTTCAGCAATTTGCCTCTGCCTTAGAAAAAAGGTCCTGCCTTCTGAGATTGCTTTGTGGATTTAACTGCTGACTTTGTGTCAGTGTTTTAGAAAATGCAAAGGTAATGCTTTTGGCCAGGTGTTTCTCACTCATGCCCTTTCTGTCCCTCACTGGGGAGTTTCTGTGCATCCCAGGCATGTTACAGGGTGGCAGTCCTGGCACACCAGGCAGGTCTGTGCAGGCAATAGGCCCCAGGGTTCATAAATCCCAGCCAGTACTTGGCTAATTCCTCCCTTCAACTGCAACTGTAAAAGGACAGTGAACATCTGTCCTGAGAAAATCCATCCAACTGCAGCCCTAACAGATTTTAATGGTTAGCTCAGAGTTCTGTAGCTTGGTAGAAAGCCACTGCCTCAGCAGAACATCACAGGGCTATCAAAGTTCAGGTGTGCTGGTAGGGCCCTGGAGGGGATTTCGTCTGTTCAGACACAGAGTGGGCACGTTTGGATTTATTAGTTTCTTCGTTTCATTTCTGACTTGTGCATGGCCATGACAGCATGTACACTTTGTATAACATGATGCAAGCTCTTTTAACACTTAAACACTTTTACAGTGTGTGTCAGTCTTGCCCAGGGCTGAACCTGTAATGAAAGCAAAACCCATAAGCTTTCTTCTACCTTCCCATTTCTCATTTTCAGCAGGTGTTTGATCCCAGCCCTGCCCTTCCCCAGTGCCATCTGCAGTCCCTGTGCAGCTGCTTCTGCTGCCTTTCATTTGCTGAACCTAGAAAGTCCATTTTCTTAGTACATGATACATATGCCTTTTGGGATTAGTCAGAATCAGAGATTCATGGAATAGTTTGGATTGGAAAAGACCTTTAAAGGCCATCTAGTCCAACAGTTCTGCAGTGAGCAGGGACATCTTCAGCTAGATCAGGTTGCTCAGAGATCTATTCAGCCTGACCTTGGGTGTTTCCTGGGAAGGGGCATCACCACCTTTCTGGAAAACCTGTACCAGTGCTTTGCCACCCTAATAGTAAAAAAATTCTTGCTCATGCTCATCTGCTGTCTTTTACTTTAAAACTATTACCACTTGTCCTATAGCAACAGTCCTTATTGAAAAGTCTGTCTCCATCTTTTATATAAGCCTCCTTCAAGGAGGGGTCTTTTCCAGCCTAATTCTGTGATTCAATGTCTAGCTCTGCTGTTTAATATAAAGCTTTGAGAAATGGTAAATAAAATAATTTATCTATGGAAAAGAATACAGAAAATACTCATACACAACATTAACTGAACCTTAGCTTTGAAGGGAAAACTTAGGTGGTTTGTAACTGGTGGCTAATGAACAAATTGTCCAAGCCTGCTGAAATGATCTGTGAGTAGGAGGGATAATTAATTTATATGAGTTCAAAAATTCCTCCTGAGATGTCAGCTGGCATGCTGTGCTGCAGCATGAGATGTTCAAACTGTACAGTTTCAAGAACAATCCTAGAAAGTCACCAAGGGTCCAAAGGATGAGGTAGCTGCTCGCTGGGCATTGCTGTTCTTCACATCATGTCCCATTTCTGCTCTGGCAAGATCGCGGTTCTGTGGTCAAGGTGTGGCTGGGCTGCCCCTGCTGCAGAACCTGGCAGGCCAGGCTTGGACACCTGAGCACAGGAATGCCTGATGGTGGCCAGGAGCATGAGGGATTCTGAATTGATCCAAGCTCTGGTGATGTGCTGGATCTTTCCCTGCTGCTGTTGTGCCAACAGAGACATCTCTGGGGCAGTGTTCAGGTCTTGTGCACCTGCCCAAAGGTTTTTGCATTTCCACGGAGCCAGCAGAGCTACAGGCAGATTCTTTGGGAAGTAGATCAGACAGCCTGGAGCAAAACATGATACAGGGTTGATAGTCTGCATGCCTTGGGTTCCTCAGCTGTAAAAGGAGGAGAATATCTCCATCACAGGGGCAGTTCAAAACTAATAAAGCTGTAACCTACTATGGACATTTTTAGAATGAAAATGAACATTGAATTGTGCAAAGTACAGCTTTCCATGTCTTAACGTCCTTGAATTGTGCTATTCTTGACATTATTGCAGAAAGAGTTTGTGGTAGGGAAGTCTCTGTGTTGAATGACCATGTTCCAATAGCACCTGCTCAGCTGGCAGCTTACAGGTTTCAGGCCTTGAAAAACAGCTCAGGATTTGTTTTCATTCCTGTTCCAAATAATTCTCACTTTTTTCATCCCCCAAGCAGATCCAGTTCTTACTGTTAGGGAAATTATAACAGCTCTGTTTGGGGCATCCCAACCTTAGCCACCCTGGATGATTCCCTTCCACTCCAGCACTGGTTTGCCTGAGCTGCAGAGGTGAACCTATAACAATCATGTGCTTTGTCTCTAAAATGAGGCAATATCACCACACTCTTCAAGATGTGCATTCCTGAATCTCTAGATGTCCATACAAAAATACCAGTATTGTTGGGGGGTTTTAAAGGCCTTGCCTGTATTAGGCTTAAAGAAACAGAGTTGCTTTTTGCAATGTTGCAGCAGGTGGACTGCAAATCCCAAGAGAAGCCATGATTTTACAGGTAATGATGCTCCAAAGGCGCTTTCAGGCTTGAGTCTGTTGCTATAGGACACGAAATAAAACAACACGCATGCTGGAACCTCCAAGGTAAAAAGAAGGGAAGTTTATTTTCTGACTCCAACATTTATAGACTTTCAAAAGTGACAGTGGATTGGAGAATGAAAGTGCCACCTCTGCAATGACACTGGACAAACCAACAGCCCATCAAGTTTTTCCTCCTCCAGAGAAGAACATAAAACAATAATTATTTACATAAAAGTGCATGAGAAAGTTCATTACGAGAAGATAAACATCAGAAGGCTTCAGAAGGCTTTGAAGGACTTAGAGGAGCAGGGAAAGCTGAGTCCTCCCACCCATCCCTAGAAGAGGAGGTTGTGGCACTCCAGCCTGCTTGTGCTAGCAGATCATGAGGATTCACATGGCTGGAATGACAATTCTCTGAACCACAGCCCAGCCTGGAACCAGGGCATGTGCTCTGGTCACCACTGCTGTGAGCCAATCTCTTGGTAAGGAAAAACAACTTCGATATTTCCAAATCTCCAGCGGCCCGGTGTTGTCCTTATAACTGGGGAGGCTGTTACATGGTTGGGCTGTTGCATTTCCTAGGAGTATGGGATAGGGTTTACTTGCTCTGCCATACCAAATACTGAGAATGTACAGTATTCAGTATACATATATATATATATACTGGTGGTGCTTGGTATTGGTAGTTATAGAAAACAGTTGTATCAGTAGGAAAACTTCAAAATCAAGTCAAGAGTGTGTGCTTATATTTTTTTTCTTAAACTATGAATAAATTAATTCTCTGTTGGGCATGCTACAAAAATAAGCAGAATAAAAATGCATGCTTGCCTAACACTAAGCTTTCATCCTTATCTCTGCATATTGAAATTATGGATTCATTAATTCTCCATAGCCAGGTTTGAATTTATTTTTGTGAACCATTTATTGCTCTGGAAACAAATGCCTCTTTTAAAGCAGAGAACTGACAAGGATTACCAATGACACTGTGGATTTCCCCAGAATAAATTGCCAGTCAATTTTAGCTGCAATATTTTTGATTAACAGGTTATTTAGCATTCCTGCTCTTTTGATCTTTGGCTCTTCACTGACATTGTCAACAAGGCTGCAAGAAAAGATCACTTACAGCCATATTATCAGGGGACCATTGTATTGGTAGTAAATAATATACTAAATAAAACCCATCTGGTACAATGGCTGAAACAAGAAATAGACTATTTATCAGAATAAACAAAAAGCATTCATTCCAGTTCCTGAAAAAACAACAACTGGAAATTTGCTTTGTCCAGGAGAGGATCTCTGTGTTCAGGGGAGATGCACACAGATAAAAGGAATGTGGAGGAAAATTCTTCAGTTCCTCCCTTAACCCCTTCTTACTGACTGGGAGCCCAAGTGCCACCACCCTGGCAACTTAAACAGCAGTAGTTACACTATAGTGAGGTTAAGTGGTGTGGGCAAAGATAAAATAAGGAATTTAATCAAAGTTGTCACTCTTCCCCTCCCACCCCATCCTGGGTGGGATGAGCACCCAATATTGTCAAGATGCTCATTTTTCATGTCCCTCACTGTTGCATTTTCACACGTGTACCCTGGGTACAAACATGCATTTGAGGGATTCTTCCTTCAGGATTGCAAAAAGAAACAAGCTGTGGAGGAGAAGAAAAATGGCAGGGGAGGTACAAGTGTGCTTGTGGTAAACATTTTCTTGTGAAACTACATGTATAACACCTTTTTTCCCATGAAACTGTAGAGAATCGGTTTTTTCCGCAGATCACTTGTGGTTTGTATGCATGAAAATGCAATATTTCTGGTACAGTGGAGTGCTTTCCTGTGTAGTTTCACAAATTGCTTTGTTGTATTCATGTCTTTTTTTATTGCTTTATTCTCTTCTTGGGAAGAGAAATAAGGCAAGTATGACTCCTCATAAGATGCACACAAATCACAACCTGCAAACCACAGAATTATATCGAGTCCTTCATGAATCTCAGTAACTCCAGGCTCATGAAGCAGCAGATCTTTTGTACACAACCCAGCTACAAAAACGCCATGTGATGTCTACTCCATCCATGGATCCTGTGTTCCTGGGCTATACTGCTTTCTCCATTAAAAATGCATGAATTATTTCTACCTCTGTTTTTGCCAGATAATAATTTACAGGAATTAAGACTAAGACTCTTAGAACTACAATACTTGCCTCAAAAAAATTAAAAAAAAAAAAAGAAAAAAAAATTAAAAATAGATGGGACAAAAATCTCCCAATTATTGCATGTCTGGAAGCATGGATCAGAAAGCTCCTGTGGCCCAGGTGACCAACAGGAACAATAGAAACACCCATGTGCTCCTCCCTGGAGAAATGTTCTCATATCCAGTGTGAACATTCCTCCATCAGGGCCTCCTCATGGACATGATTTTTGTGGCTTGTCAACTTCCAGGGCAGACAACCAATTTTTGGGGCAAAATCTGCATTTTGCAGCAAATATATAAATAACATGCAAGTTCCTGAAAACATTGTGTTTCCTGCCTTTTTTATAGTTACTTAAATTCATGTTTACTGGAATCTGCAGTCATTGGTTTATCCAAAAACCCTGACATCCCAGAAACATGCAGTGAAATGCATGGACACTGCTGTTTGGTTAGATTGACTAATTGTTCATAAGCTACCTAAAAACTCCTCCTTCCCTGCTGGATTCAAGGAAACACATTCTTTAGTATAATTAAACCTTTCTTTTCTCACAAAATTAGTTCAAATAAATTCATACTGTCTGCTCAAGCAGCCCTGTCTCTCTTTGGCCTGGAGGAGGCTGAGTGGTTCTTTGCTGTTAAATGAGGTATTGATTTCCTATTTCTGCTGGCTGACATCCTGTCATAAGAAAGACTTTAATCAATAGATCATATGTCAGCTGTAGTTATTTCACATATCATATTATTATTAACATCATCATCATTTTTATTAGTTTACATTTCTGCCTGAGCTGCTCTGGGGTACCACTGTGTCTTTCTATTTGCTCCTTCCTCCAGCTCCTTTTCAGCACAAGAGACCTTGCAGCATAAACTCCCAGAGAATAAACTCATGCTGCCTTATGCCAAAAAGCATGTAATAAAATGAGGGATTAAAGGGAAAATCACCCTTTCCCAAAAACCTGCTGCTGCCATAAGCTTCCTGTATCATCCTGAGTGAGCTGTTCTACTGTCCCTTACCTGGCTTTTGCTGTACCAGATAAAATATGAGTTTTTCTCCTTCACATTTGTGATTGCAGAACTTCTCCGGGTAGGGTTAGGGCATCATCCTGTTGTCAACATATTGCAAGAGTTCTCTTTTCATTACATTGCAAGGGTTCCATATTGCTAGAGTTTCATACCTCTTTGATGTTTCTTGTAGGCATTCCCTCTAGGCACTGCCTCTGCCTCATCCTCAGAGCAGCCAACTCACACCAATCCTTCCCTCAGCCAACCAATCCACCCTTTTATAACACTCTTCTTATTGGCTACAGCTGTGGCCTGTTAAAATCAGGCCTGCTCCTGATCCTTAATGATTGGTTCAGCTGCAGCTCTTTAGGGGGTAAGATTACTTTCTATACCACCTTTATTTACTTATGTTCTATCCCCCTACGTCAGCCCTCTCCTCTGTGGGCAGTGGGTTGGGTTCCCTGCTCCTCTCAGTGGCAGGTGCTCACTTTGCCCATTTTTGCTGAGGCCCCAGATCTGATCTCACCACAGAACTGTTGTACTGGAGCGGCCACACTAACCTGGGTGTTTGTGCATCCTGCAATGTCATTAACCAAAGGACACGTTCCCCTTCTCTCCTTCATGCTATTTTTTTACACAACTGTTGGCCTCACCTGTCTGTTGCACAAAAGGGTTGAGTGCTGGATCAAGTTTACATTTCAGGACAGAGACATTCGGCTGCCTGTATTGTCAAGCCACACGCCTCATTTGTCACAGGATCTGTGGGAGCTCCAGGCTGCTCAGACTTAGCCCATGTAATTTGTCATATCTCCTTTTCCCAAGCTTTTCTGTAGTGATGGATTTCTGTTGTGTCTAACGCTTTTCTGTCAACTTTCAGATCCATTATTGGCAAAAGGCACATTTGGAATCTCTGGCAGAGGAATAGGACACAAAAATTCTTTTCCACAGTTGCATTCTTTTTAGCTATGGTGTTCCTTTGCACATCTAACACATAATTAATGGCAAGCAGTTCTCTTAAAAAAAAGTTAATGTTTGGTTCAGGGCATTTTCAGAAGGAAATTCAGTGAAAAATTATTCACCTTGCTTATGAATTTTTTTCCATGTAAAGCTTTATTTTGGTTAAGAAAACAGCAAAGGCTCATGTTAGGGTATTTGTATACTTGTATAATTAAGAATGTCTAATGAAATCTTGCATTTCTATTTTAAAAATTATTTGTGGCTTTCGTTCAAAATAAGCTAGCTGCATAATGGATAATTGTAGGACATCTACTAATGAATTTTTTTTTTTTTTTCTTATAGAATCGTAGATGTTTTGGCTCCTAGTTGATAGCAATTCTGCTTTCTCATGCTTCTAAGAGGGAAATGCGTAGTTCTCTGAAATACAGAGAAATATTGCACAACATCTGACCTTCAGGTCTTGAGAGACAAAGTTATCCAAAACATAAAGCTTTGCACCAGAACCCTCAGCAAGTCTTATGATGCAGAAGCAAATCCTTTCATTCTGCTGTGTGCAACCAATAGTTTAATGATTAAATATTTTGGTTTCGGGCTGTTTAAAATTCCCATTTAAATGACAGAGAATACAAGGATTTTAAATTCTTTGACTTAGGAAGAAAATAGGAGCTAGCAAGATTCCAAGTTATATCCTAAGAAACATTAAAGTGCTTATACATAATAGAGCTTTTACTTTGTATGT
This sequence comes from Zonotrichia albicollis, assembly GCF_047830755.1. NCBI lineage: Eukaryota > Metazoa > Chordata > Aves > Passeriformes > Passerellidae > Zonotrichia > Zonotrichia albicollis. Next base: position 14,006,108 of record NC_133822.1, read on the forward strand.
GAAACAGTACATTATGTACTCATCCTACATTTTCTCAGTTTGTTTTCAATATTGGATTTCTGTTTCAATGCAGTCATGAAAAACTTCTATCTGTAATTTGATGTAATTGGGCTCTGATGAGAGCTAATGGACAGATAAAATACCTTTTGACAGCTTTTCAAAATTCATGGAGAAAGGAAAATATCCATTCTTTTTACATATATTCAACTATGAGTAACAGTTTTGATTATGGTACTCATAACTGGGGGAGATGCTACCACATCACATACACTACAATTACTCCCAATGAACCTATACAAGGAATCAATCTCCCCAGACTGGAAAAGGAGTCATCTGACATTTTAGCTTTTCAACTTTCATTCAGCCTTCAAAATCATACCTTCACAGTTTTCCTTCTAACTTTGCAATTAACCATTCCTAAATTCCCTGAAATTCTTCCTTTCTCTCCACAAACTGTTTACTTGTGAACATGAAACCTTTAATTTCTCCCTTTTCAGAAGGCATCAGAAGCCAGCCAGCAAAATCATTGAATATTGGTATGAAGAATTGAATATTGGCATGAATATTGGTATTAAAAATGTTGACTTTCTGGAGTCAGTAGTTGTAGGCACACAGTTGGTGTTGATTGGGATGGGGCTGTGGCTGAGCCCCATCCCCAGTGGGCACAGCTGTGAGCAGCAGGTGAGCAGCACTGACAGCAATGAGCCAGGGAGTGCCCAGGGGCACTGACCAACACCAAAGGGAACAGAGGGCACACAGGGACAGTGCATCAACATGAGGGTATAAAAGGTTGGGCTAAAAACAAGAAGGGTGGATGCTTGCAGCCTTCTGAAGTGGAAAGGTTTTACTCTGTATGGGTTGAAGCCTTCTGAAATTGCATGGTGATACTCTGTGTATCATGGCCATCCCAACTGTGACATATGCTGCAACAAGTAGTAATTTTGCCTTCATTATTATTTTGGGATTTTTCTATAAAATAAGAGATATGCTTTCACATAAATGAGTCCTTTCAGATAAGTCCAAGTCCAATAACAAGCAATGCATATTGCATATTTTTAAACTAACCTTAATCATTAATCCAGCCCAAACTACCTGTAGCCTGAATAAATCTGTTGGGGTTTTTTTGAGTCATAACTATTTTAGGTTATAATCAAAACCATTACCTAGTTTAGCCAAACTCCTAAGCACATGTTTAAGAATGTGCTCATTGGTTTTCATAGCTTCAGTTCAGGGCCCTGCTGAGCTACTATTAATGTTTTCATTATAACACTTCATAGATGAAACTCCTGTTTAAGCCAGTACAGGAAGAAAAGCCAGCTGGGTTACCCTGACTAAAGAGTTTAGTCTCCAGTACACCATCAGGAGGAACAGGCAGTGCTGACATAATCACCTTTTCCTGTGTGTTTTGAGTTACTGGTTTTGGTCTGTAGATTCAGGCAGGTCATAAACATTCATATGGATATTATTACCAACATATAGAGAATGGATAGAAAATTTAATTAGATAACAAACAATTCTGCAAGGACCTGTTCTTTCAAAACCTAGCTGTCTACAGGTTTATGTCTCTTGCTTGATTGGCTTTAGGACTGAATTATAGTAAGATTTTCTGTTGTCCCTGTGTGTATGTACAATCTCTTCCTGCAGAGTAGTCTGACAGCAATATACAGGCAACCATTTGACTGCACATCTCTTTCAAAGCTCACAAGTGGCTGAGGTAAGCCTGTGGATAGTTAAACCACAGTCTTCTCTGTGCAGACTGTAGGATCCTGATTTTCCTGGAGTCTTTTTCTCTATTGTCCATTGTGATTGAAACTGGATAGTAGATTGGAAAGCTGAGCATCCATGAAAATGTGCTTTCCAGAGTGATATGAGAATGACCAGGAGCTGGTCCCCAGAATGAGTGTTTTCCAGGTCTGCTGGAAGTGTATAGATAAGCTAGTCAAGATCACTCAAGATGTAGAGAAGTATGGCACGTTTTACCAGGCCTCCCAGGGCAGAGCTGTGCTGCTCTGCCTAAGCCCAACCATGCTTCTTCCTCCTCCAGAGGCTGCTGCTGGGGCTGGTGGAGCCCCATCCAGTTTTCCTTAGAGATTTGCAGACTGACCCTTTGGAGGATGTACCCCTAGAAACATTTTTAGCACAGAGATGAGTTATGAGAGACAGGGCTTCACTCAAGCTTTCCTTTCCTTTACGTCTCTAAATGTTTTCTACTCCCATCACCCTTTTCCAAACTGAGGACTTTGAAGCTGCTTCTCCCTCCCGTGAATCTGCTGCTTTCTTGTACAATTAGCACCTCAGTTCACCTGCTAGACGTGTTCTCAGTGCTGCTTTTGTTCCTCTATGTCAGGGAAGATGAGGCTGCAGCCCATAAGCTTTGCTTTAAGGCTGGCTCTCCTTGCTGCATGTGGGGCTTGTTTTCAGTCTGGGCCTGACTGCCCCAGCAGTCCCACAGCTCCTAATTGAGGAGGAACAACTTTATTCATCTGGAGGTTTCTCCTCCCTAAGGTAGTCAAAACCTTTCTTCCCCTGGATCACATGGGAGGCCCAATGTAGTATTCAATTCAGTTTACAAAATTAGTTTAGATATATTAAAAAATTACTGAAGAGCATACTCAAGCTAAGCTTTGTATTTTCTTCAAGACTCTGCTTGCAGTAAACTAAGAAGCAGTTTAGATTTTAACTTATTTCTCTCCCCTGGACATCAGTCACTTCACAGTGGGTTCAGGATTATTACTTCAGTGCTGTCTGGGAAACCAAAGCATGTGGCACATGCAGGGTTAAACTGAACAAACTGAACCATGTGCTGCTTTTTAAGGTTCTCCTTGTGAATGCTTCACCAGACTTGCTGCAAAAGGGCAAAAATCTTTCCCAGTTAAGATTATAGGGATTTTTTTAAATTATTATTATTATCATGACAAATCCATCTAAACACATATGAAAATTAAATTAATTCATTGCAAATTTTTCTCAGAGTCACAGAAGCTGTGGAGGAACCTCAGGGCTACTCTACAGCAGTTTGCAACATTTGCAATCCCTAGCACATACCAGAGTTTTCAACCTTTGGGAAAAAACAACATAAACCTTCATCTTTCTATGTTGCTATTAATAGCTGGAGGAAAGGCAACAGAAATCTTGTCTCAAAGCTAGCTACACCTAATAACTAGGGTTTGTTATGTTAGCTCAGACTGGAGCCTTTTTCTATTTTAGAGTGAGACTGTTGGGCTAATTTCAGTTAGGTACTCCCATAGGAATGCCCCTATACCTCCTGATTGATGGAAATCTATTTCCTATGCAAAAAAGGTTATAAGAATTGCAAATTTCTCAGTCTATGTCTCTGGAATTTTAATAGTTTCTGTAAGATCTCAGAGTTCCTCACTCCCTGGCTGTCCTGTAAAGCTCATAAATGCTAAAAGAGCAGAGACCTTCTGGTCCAGGTAGCATATAATGCTCATAAATTTTATAGGAGCAGGGAAAGTGCTGAAGGAACAAGTCTCTCTCCTCCTCCGGCTTTATAAATGCCACTGGTGTCATTAGCCTGTTGGGTGTTCCTGATCCTAGCCAAAATAAGATCAAAGAGGAATACCTTCTGGTACTTAAATATGAATGTATTTTTCTCTCTCCTTGTTTTCTCAGTCCTGAATTGTAAAATGTCAGCTGCACTGGAAAAAAAAAGTTCTTTCTAATTTCCTACACAAAAATAAAAAGAGATTTTAAAGATTACTGTGAAGTCAAAGTAATGCATGAAGAAAACAGTCATTTGTAACAAAATGTTTGTGTAGGATATGTGAATATGCATTTGTGTTTTCATCAAGCTCCTAAACAAAGTGGTACATTTCTATTTTCAGAAGAGGCAAAATTAAATAAATTAGATAAGTTCTTCTGGAACACTCTGGTTTTTTCAGGTGCATTGCTGCCCTTGTCCCAGCTGCAGATGGGGCCCTTTGGGACACACCTGAGCTTGAGCCAATGTAGCAGGGAGATCTAGGACAGGGAAGCTGCCAGAGCACAAAGCCCGGTGCAGTCTTGGGTATTTTTATAGGAACCATGGCAGAGTAATGCCTGAGGTAGAGACTTGCTTCTTATTTTTATATACATCACTTCCTTTAGCAATAACCAATTAAAACAGATTCACATTTGACAGAATCCATTCTAAAGGAGGATATGTATTTAATGGAGTTGAAAGCATTTCATCAGTACTGTTTAAAAAGCAGGATACAATGCTCTGTAATTTATCAGTTTAAAAGGCAGTTGTGCTCTCCACAGAGATCCAAGAAAACTTGTTGGCTTCAAAAGGGGGCTGTTAAGAGGAGGGAGGAAACAGGTTTTGGGTAAACCAATTGTTATAATAATTATGTTTTTTGGTGAGATGGATCACAAGAAATATAAAAAATATTCCTGGAGCTTGATTGGCTTTCATTACATATGATGCCATCACTTTTGTTTTTAGACTTCTCCTTACATTCAGCTGGCTGTTGTCTCTCTGGACCACGGTACTTCCTTACTAGTCATACTTAATGTTCACTTATTCATATTGCTACGTTGCTCTGCTCTGTTGTATCTGTCTGTTTTCAAGCTTTTTAACACACTTTCAGGTCTGTTATTGCAGTCTAGCTGCTGGAACCCCTAAAAGATACTGGTATCCTGGAAATTTCAGTTAGAGGTTCATAACCTATTTTTAGTCCTAATTTCATGCCTACCTGTGCTGTAGTACCAAGTGAAAGGGAATCACTCCAAGCACCAACACAATTGATTCAGTCTTGGCCTGCCTGTACCCAAGTGGGGTGCTTTCTGTAGGGGGACATTTCCCATCATTTGTGCATGCAACTCAAGGAACTCAAGGAACCAAAAGGGAGGCCCTCTCTTCACCCCCATATGATGTGCCTTTCTTGAGAATTGTGTGGCTCCCCTTTAGTCAGCCCATCCTTCCTGGAAACTGCTCAGGAGAGGTCCTGTGTCCACAGCACAACAAGTGCAGCCATGCCCTGGATCTGTGCATGGGAAATGGTGATTCTGTCACCTGCTCCATCTAGGAGCATCACCACCATCACCACCACCACAAAGACCCCCAGGCCACCTGTACTTCACACCATGGCACCTTTAGTGAGCAGAGATACAAATCCAGCTGACTGGTGGGATCCACTGGGGGACAACACACTTGAAACACTTCCTTGAGCTTTTCAGGCATAGCTAATGTAAGGGAGGGAAGATAAAGCTGCTTTGAAGACTGAGAGATGGCAGTTGCTTAAATGATTTCTGAAGCAAATACTTTCAAAACTTAACACAAGGAAGAGGTAAAATTAATTGATAAAATCAGAGCTGAGTTCCAGCTGAGCTCCACAACATGTGGGGAATGATCCCCCACACTCAGGGAACCAGAACAGGGCAATGCAATGAGGACCAAAACCCTCAGTGGGTCCTTCAACACCAGGGGTTCAGAATGAACAGGGGGGATGTCCCTATGTGTAAGGATCAAATAATAAAATATGTCCTTTAAGGTACAGCATGAAATGCTGTGAAATTACTCCTTAGAGACCTGCAGCTGCCCTAGAAGTCCCTGGCCTCATTCTTTGCAATCAGAGGGTTTCAGAGCAATTCCCCCAGGTGCCTGCCTTGCTCTCTCTCCAGGCACTCTGAGGGCAACAGACCAGCTGAGGTGTGGCCAGGCTTAGTGCCTGCCTGCAGCCTTTAGCAGCCAGATAAAGTTATCCCACCAGCCACAAAGCTGTGCAAGAGCAGACTTCTGCAGGAGGGCATCCAGGGGCTAAGGGGGTCAGGGCCTCACCCTCGATAAAATCTATCTGCTGCAAAGTAGATAAACATCAACTTTCTGCAGGGATGGGCTCAGATATCATCAGCCACACAATGGCAATTGATTAAGTCAAAGAGAATCACAGAATGGTTTGGAGGGAATCTTAAAATCATCTAGTTCCTACTCCCTGCTGTGGGCAGGGACACCTTCCACTAGATCACATCACTTATGTCCCATCCAATCTGGCCTTGAACACTTCCAGGGATGGGGCACCCACAAATCCTCCGTGCCGCCTGTTCTAGTGTAGCATTGCTCTCCTAGTGAGGAATTACTTTCTAATAAATCTTGAATAATAAAAAAATAAATAAGTAGCAACTAAATAATACATAGTAAATAAATAAATAATGATGCCTTACATCTTCCATATGCTTTCACAAACACTATCAGGTCTACCTTGGACTAGAAATGCCACAGCTGAGGGGCATCTGTCAGGAGGAAAGAGAGAAACACAAGGGTTCCTGGCAGATCCTCCAGGGGTGGTATCACATGCTCCCTTCTACCAGGCATGCATTAAAACTGTTCTTTTTGTATACAGCAAAATTCTAGAAAACGTGTGCAGACCTATCAGAAAAGCACTCTCCTTCTGGCTCCTGTGTGACTCGGGTGTGGGCTCTGAAAATCCTGCTTTTTAACTGCTGTCTGTAACAGGGGGAGGAGAGGTGAGGCCAGAGGTCTTTGAGAAACTGAACAACTTGCAACCCCTGCCCTGGCAGGTGCCGTTCCCTTCTCCTAGGAGATGGCTCCGTAGATTTGTTTGGGGAAACAAATCCATATCTGGTGTTGCACAAAAATTGCAAGCAAGGTTTCTGGTTACAGGAAGATCAAGGAGCATATGAATGTGATCCCTATAGTTTCCTTCAGATCAAAGTAATGTGACCTGCTCCTCATCCCCATGGACTCAAGATCAAAGGGATCAAGACTTCACCTGAAACCTCTAACAGGTTCCTAATGGGCATCCCCAGCAGACAGAATTTAACAGAAAATTGTTCTTCATTAAACTGAAATGTGAACCCTACTTGGATTTTTTAAGTCAAAGGGGAGAGAAAAGAGATGTTTTGCACATCCACATATAACATTATTTCATGCCCTGACAAAAATAATCTAATTTCTTGGGGCGAGGCCAGGGTGAGCTGCAGGCTGGTTTTGAGCTGTGGGCTGGAGGCTTTTCCTTTCCCAGGCACAGTGTTGGAGCATATCCATGTCACCAAGGCCAGCATGGCTCCTCCAGTGCAAGGAGCTACCAAGAGAGGAAAATCAGCTGCTGGCTCATGATATCTGAGGAAAAGGGCTGAAAATACTGACAAGATTCCTTGCAGTTTCTGCCTGGGTTCGGGTGGCAGAGCTGTGGTCTCCAGCTGGGTACCAGGTCACCCCTCTCCCTGGCACAGGTGGTACTCCAGCTTCAGCCCTGACCTTCCTTCACCTGCGTAAAGCACTCTCCTTGTGCTGCAGGTGCCTTTGATCCATCTCCAGCCATGGCCAGAGATCTCTGGGGCGCTTCTCAAATCTGCCTTGCTACGAGGTTGCAAGCAAAGCCCATCTCAGTTTTTCTCCCCAAAGTCCTTCCGTCTTTTTCAAGCTTCTTTGACCAAAGGACTTTGCTTTTCACAGATGGGTTTCTGGGTCAGCATTATCAAATAATACTGCTGCTGAGGGCACATTTTATTCCAGTAAGATAATGTATATCAGTTTCACAAATGAAACCATTTTTAGTGGCAAAGAACTATTTCTTGTAAAACTATTTCTGACCTGATTTTTTCAATTGTAAGAATATTTTTCTTTTGCACTACCACTTGGTTCATAGCAATAATCATTTGAGCTCAAGTGAAGTGAATAGACTTTCTATGTTTTTTTTTATCTGAAGAAGCTGCACTTTGGGTATTTGTCAGCAAATTTCACCTATGCATGAAAAAAGAAACCACAGACTATGCTTCAGAAACCACAGACTATGCTTCAGAATACGTTTCACTTATCACAGTATAAGCATACCAGTTTGATCATCATGTTATTTATCAATTTTCCACACACATAGATTTTAAATGCACTTACTGCTCTGTGTGGTTTTTTTTTTTGTGAAAGGGAGGGATTTTTTTCCTTTTTGCACCCACCCTGGAGAGTGGCAAGCACAGCTCCTCCAGGCATATCCCAGAAATGCACGTGGCAGCTGTGGCATCTCAGAAACCTGAAAACTTGCAGATTGGCTAAAGGCCAAAAAAATCTTCAGGTGACTGTGGGGCACTGAGAGGTTGCTGTCACTGAAGTCCTAAGGATAAAACCTCTGAAATACACTCAGATATTTAATTCATTTCTTCAGACCCTTACAACTGTTCAGCAGCTGCAGGACCCATCAATATCCTTGCAGCATTACTAGTGTGCTTGCAATGTGCCATAAAAAGGATGGGAACCTTCTGCACTCACAGGCAGCATTTCCAGGCTGCTCCAATGATTGTGTGAAAGTGAGAATCTGCATAATTTCCCCATCTGACGGGGAAATGGTACCTGGAGAATAATTTTGAAGGCATAGTTTTTAAAAGGAAAATCTAAAAATATTTACTTTAAAAAGGGGGTAACATTCATCTGGATGCAGGCTGCCCAGAAATTTAGGCTTGGTTTCTGAATCCCATATATTCTTCAAAATACATGTTCACTCCAAATGAAGCCATATCTTCAGCTTGATACATTTTTTGTGTTGAGCTCAACCATCCATCTCAAAAGTTGAATACGCTAATTCAGAGCATTCAAGATTTACTAATGTAGCTCTCAAATTGTAATGCAGATAACAGTGCCTCTCTGTGAAAGCATTCAATTTAGAGATAAAATAGAAAAGGACTCTATTCTGCATTTCAGTATTGATATAATTTAAATGCCACAACAGTGCAATTCATTCTTGCATGCCTTTGGCTAACTGCCATCACAAAAATGGTGTGGCATTTAAAAATGGTGTGTGGGGACAGGGAGAAAGAGAGAAGTTATTATAGAAGTATACTGGGGAAAGGGTGATTTTTATGGTAGGAACTGTACCTGTGCTATTATTTTTGTTGCAGAGTTCCAGTTACACTCTGGCCATAAATTGTCAATGGGAAGGCTTGACCCATAAAATACATTATTTTTTAAGGTCGGCCACCTACTTTTCTGTTACCAGTTCTAGTAATTATTGCATTTGCAAGCAAAGAAACAGTAGAACTGAGAACTGAAAAGCAAGACTGTCAGAGATTTCCTGGGTTCAAACATTCAAGCAGAGATACCCTCAGTAAATGGCTTTAATGCACTGAGGAGCTTTTTACCTATGTGCTGCAGTGCCAGGAGTATCAATGAACCAGATATCTGAATGGGAGAATCTGGGTATTTTGCACTCAGATTTTCCTGGCTGTATGGTTTTAGAATTATTTGCTCACATTAGAATTAGTGGGAATCAATTATTTCAAGCTAACTCTAAATATTTTGATTTGTGCAATAAAAAGAGCTGTGCACTTGAACTTTAGCAAACCTGGGAAAAGTCTCATAAATATTAAAGAGGGGTACATTTTGTGCAAAGTCCCTTTAAGCAAGCCTGCCTTTTTCCATAGGGCAATGGTGTCTCAAGCCATTTGAATAAAAATCGGTGATCATGTTTCTTTTAAAATAAAAAATGCATTGAAAGTTTCTGTCAGAGCTCACTCCCAGTATAACTCACCCATTCTCAAGCCAACACTGTGGTCCGAAACAAATTTTCAGGTCATCCACAATGTATTTCCATCAAAACAACAAAACAGCTGTAAATCTTCACCATCTCTTTTATTACAGCAATTCTTCTTTTTACTTGAATTCCCATTTAACAAGTCTTTTGCTTGTTCAGAGACGAGCTGGTTTCTGAAGTCTGCAAATGCTGCTGTGTTGTTCATTTAGAGGAAGCCCCAATGAATGTGATCATTTGAAGCTAGGGTATTTTAAGAACACAGAAATGAATAGTAAAATATTTTGGCTGTGTTACAGTGAGGATTGCAGCAGTGAGGAGTGCTATTTATTAGAAAAATAAACTGTAAAGGGATAAAATATTAGAGCAGAATGAAGGAGGTGGACTGGTTCTGGTTGTGCCCTCAACAGAGTGACTGCTGTCTGTGTCCACAGGTAGGATGACTCTCAACATGGTGCTGATTTCTACTTGGAATCACAGGAAGCACCATATGGAATAAGGCTGGTCCTTATTTCCCCATGACCCAGCCGAGCCTGAGTCCATGCAGGGTCAGTGTGCAGCTGTGGCCGGGCAGTGCTTGGTGGGCAGCAGTGCTGCAGCCACATCCCGTGGGGCTGCGTGGAGCCACATCTGCACTCGTCACCCCCTCAGTGTGGCACAGCACAGCCCTGCCTGGCTGCACGGCGCCCGCACCAAAGCCAGGGAGCTGCAGGGAGAGCGTCACTGGCAGCAGGAGCATGGGTCTCTGCTGGTTCCGCTGCCTTTCCAGCATGCACCACTTTGTGGTCTACATTCCAGGCAGCCACAGAAACTGTAGAAATCTTACAGTGGTGAAGTTAATGGGTAGCTTAAAAAACAGAAGTTTGTTTTTCTATTTAATTGTCTCTAATGTCAGTGTGTGTTGCTAGCACTATAGCTGTTTGATCCTCTTGTTTACTCTGTAAGGCTCTTTGTTACTTGATACCTTGAAATAAAGATACCCATGGGCTATTAACCTTTCTGTTTTCTAATTTAAAAGATGGCATTTCCTTAGATGTAGATAAGTGCTGCGTTCTAAATTCTTCAAATGTTACTTTCCTTTTGATTTACAGCAGGGTAAAAAACAATTTTCTTCAGTAGGTTTGCTTTTGTTTACTTATTCTTTAAAGAGTCACAGTCTCTAAAGCAAAACTTATTTTCTGCCTTTATTGTGCTATATCCATTAGTATTTGCACTATCCCTTTTTTTCTAGTTAAATTCTGTTTTCTTGAGATATGAAGCTGAGAACAGACATACTGCTGAAAGCAAGGGTGAGCATTTTGTTTACTCTGGGACTTCATGAGTTAAGAATTTTCTGTCCTGTTCCTTTGACATCCCAATGTTTTGCCTGTTTCTGCAAGCAGTTCATACTTCTACAGCATGGACTAAGGGCTTTGGTGGCTGCGTTTCATTTCCATACCAGCAGTGCAGAAGAATCATTCAGACCACTTCCCTCACATTTGTCTGGTTGACAGCTGTCACATTGTTCCAGAAGGATCCTCTTGAGGAAATCTTCCTGGTTTTTTCCTAGTTTTGATCCATATAAGTAATTTTTTCTATTTGTTTATACTCTGTTTTTCTCAGGTCATTTATAAATATATTAATTAACAGCCCAGTTTCAGTCAGGAACTTCCTGCTCAAGTGTAACTTTCTGTCTAGAGACAAGTGACCCTTTATTGATCCATCTGTTCCTGCAGTGTTTACAGGCCACATCACTGCTTATCTTTCATGCCATGATTTACTTATCTTCTCAACTAGAACTCTGACAGTGGCTTTTTGAACCTGCTGCTGAACTGTGTCAGCTGCTTCTGTTTCCATTTGCTGTCTTGTGGGGTGGTGAAAAATGAAACTCTCTGAGTCCCTTTCTCTGAGCAGCAGTTTGAGCAGTGTACAAATCATAGCTGTGACCAATCCATTTGGCTTTTGTTTCTCTTATTCTAGAAAAGGACAGCTGAAAAATCCTCCCTGCTACAACATTTGACTTATGCCTTTCTTGTTGACTGATTCTCCCTATTATACCCTTGTCTCTCTCTATCTTAAATTAAATCAACATTAGATATCATTGAAGCCAGACATCCTTTGAAACTTCATGCTGATCTGCAGAGGCAGATATGGCTAAGCAGCAGAATCAACTTAAGGAAAGGAAGATACAGCTACTTTATAAATGCATTTTCTTTTTTTTCCCTTCATTCTTCCTTGTGCTCCTTAAAGGGAAGTAGCAGCCCTCTTTGATCTTAGAAGACTGCAACACATTGATGAGTGGAACAAAACCTCTTTCTTGCCTGTTATGAGAAAAAAGATTTCATTCTTTCCCATAATTTTTAGTGTTAGATTGCTCTGAAAATTGCAGAACAAAGCAGCTGATATTAAAAAGAAAGAAATTATCTCAGCTTTTTACAAGATTCTAAAAGGACTGGAGAAATGCATTGCATTAAAAATCCATTCTGGCCAATAAATGCTGCCTCCAGAAGCCACTGACCTGTAACACCCTGCAGAGTGGGGAGAGAACCCTCTGTGCTTCCCCTGTGCAGTCACATTCCTTTCCTTCTGTGCTGTCTGCTCTTCTCAGCTGTTGAAGAAAAGGCACTGGGCAGGACAGAGACCTCTCTGGCTCTGGCTCTGTCTGGCTCCAGCTCTCTGGGGACACAGGGGAGGGACAGCTGATGAGTGGTGATGTCTGTCTGGGTGTGTGGGAAGCCAGGTTTGTGCCAGAGACACAAGGCTGAGCCCCTACACCTCCTTATAAGGTAGCTGGGACTCCTGGCTTGCACAGAACACAGGAATCTGGAGCTGCTGAACAATCACCTGGTCACTTTCTCACTTTTTGCAAAAGCAAAAGCTTCCATAAGAAGGCAAGCACTTCAGTACAGAGGATATTATTGCTTTGTGAAATTCCTTAATAAAGATTATAAAAACTGTACTCAGCATCTTTGAAAGATGATGTCTTTGAGCTGTGTTGTAAAGATGGGCTGAGGTAAAAGAGGGAGAGAATGCATGGTTTCTTTTAATTAAAATGATTGATTACTACAGTGTGGGATAGTCCAAAACTGATTAATGTTCTTAATGAATTACTTTATTTGTGGATTTCTTTGTAAGTCTCTTGTGAATATACATTATCAATACCTTCCTTTGCTAAAGCAAATTATTTTTCCTTTATTTTTTTAGGACACAGGCACACTCAGAATTACAGACAAAAAAAACCTCTGAGGTTGCTTATTCTTAGGCAGGAGATGTAAGTTATTGTTATCTAAAACATACGACCTTCTAATAACCTTTCGCACAAATGCAAGATGCAGAATGCGACTGAAGTAATTAGAGAAGTCACAAATGTTAAATTACAGCTCCTGAGCAACAGTTTAACCACTGATTAGTTCATGCTGGTCAGTGTTTTGCCCTTTAGGAGGACAAGGTGTAAATCCCACTTGGGGGCTGACCTCATTTTCCCCCTGCCAAGCCTGGTGCTGTCAGGGCATCCCCTCCCTCCCTGGTGCTGCTGCTGGTGTGACAGTGCCCATGTGTGACAGTGCCCATGTGTGACAGCTGCTGCTGGTGTGACACTGCCCATGTGTGACAGTGCCCATGGTGTGACAGTGCCCATGTGTGACAGTGCCCATGTGTGACAGCTGCTGCTGGTGGGACAGTATCCATGTGTGATAGTGCCCATGTGTGACACTGCCCATGTGTGACACTGCCCATGGTGTGACAGTGCCCATGTGTGACACTGCCCATGTGTGACAGCTGCTGCTGGTGTGACAGTGCCCATGTGTGATGCTGCCCATGGTGTGACAGTGCCCATGTGTGACAGCTGCTGCTGGTGGGACAGTACCCATGGTGTGACAGTGCCCATGTGTGACAGCTGCTGCTGGTGTGACAGTCCTGCACTTCCCCCAGTACTCTGCAGCCCTTCTCAACAGGGAGATGCTGAGGCACTGGGGGCTTTTGTGGAGGCTGCTGCTCTCAGCTGGATCAAAAAGAGATTACATGTCCACACCTGGAGTTTGGCAGAAGTGATGGCAAATTGGTCACTTGATTGATATCGTTTGTGCTTGGTTGGGAAAGCATGAAAATGGCCCATCTTCCCTTCAGCCTCTGATCCCAGCACACCTCCCATGGCATGGTGGTAGTGCTGTGCTGTCAGACAGAAGGTCCCAATCTCTCTGGGATTTCTGACTCTTTAATGGAAGTTGCTGGAAGAAAATTTCTCTTAAATCTCAAATTCAGTAACTCTGGAACAAGATTTTGGAATCACACAGGTGCTTAACACCTGGTTAGATACAGCTCAGCTGCTTGGCAGTAGTGAAATTCACCTTCATCAGCTGGACTTGATGGCAGTGCCGCTCTCCCTGTGCTGCAGCCATCAGTTGTCATTGATCCCTTTCAGAGATCCCAGGAGATGTCTCACTGAAGGGGCTGCCTTGGCTCAGTCATTCCAGGGGGGAGAGAGGATGCTGCAATTTTTTTTTGGTCAATCATCCTTCCTTCCTAAAGCCAAGGCACCTCCTCCTGTGCTGGCAGGAGTCTCTCACAGTACAGGGGTGATGTCTGTGTGACTCTGGGCCACTGTGGAGCAGTGACCATGGAAAGAGCTGCTCCTTCTGCAGGGAGGTATCCAAAGGCTCCCTGGCTGGAGGGAAAGGAGCTGGATCAGCTCCATCCATGCAGAAGGCTTCAGCAGCAGATATTTCTCTTCTGCTTTGAGTTCAGCCCATGTAGGTATTACCCTACAAGGGCAGTGCCCAGGGCATGACAAGTGCCCATGTCCAGGGCTGCACTGCAGTTGTCCATGATGTGAGGCAGTTAAGGAGTTTTATATGGTGAGAAAGTAGGCTGCTATTTTTTTTTTCCTAAGTTCTCCATGCTCATCAAGTTTGAAAGCCTAGGGCAAGATTAATTAAAATCAATGGAGCAAAGCAAATTAAGCACTTTAAAGTGCTCTTTGGGGGCTATCAAAACTAGAATAATTCAAAATAAATAGTCAAATGTCTGGGGCTTGTTATGAGACTATTTTATCATTCTGCCCATTCATCTGCTCTATCTCTCTCTTATTTCTTTATCTATTTTTCACAGAGCTCAGCAAATGTTTTTTCCTCAGCATTTCACACCAACATGTTTCTATGCAATCTCAGGACTCTGCTCCCACACACTTAAAGTTCACACTGCAAACACACAGCCTAATCCAGCAATTTTTACTCACACTAGTAAGCCTTGCAGATATATAATTAGCACTGTTCAGGTTAATGGAATGGTTTTTGAGAAAAAAAGAGTAAGTTCACAATTCTAAGTAATCAAGAGATGAAAATATGCATTTTGCCTTGACTAGAAGAGGCACAGTTTTGCATTTTGTATGATTTTCAGGAAAAACCCTATCACTTGCAGATATCTCCTAATTCCTCAAGCTGTCTCCCCAGTTGTCCTCCAGATTAAGACCTGGACTGAACTCTTCATCCTCCATACAGGAGGAGTTGTAAGGGTAGATATTCACTCAAAGAAATCTCAGGTGGTTTTGGTTTTGGGTTTTAACTCACATGAGAGTTCCTATATGATCCTGTTTGGTAAGGAAATCTGCTAATTAATCTATGGCTGCTTCTGCTTGAGGTCTTAGTGACCCTTTTCCAGTGATTCCAGCTTGTTCAGTGCTTCCTAGTGTCATTCCAGATGTTATGGGGGGGCTGTGAAGGCAGTCATTGAAATCTCTAGCAGAGTAATCATTGTATTAAGGTGTATTCAGCCTGATTACACAAGGTCAACAGCAGCATTCATAATTCCGATGCCTGTTTAGTGAACCTGATACTGCATTTACCACTTGAAGGTGTGGGAATCTGGAAGTAAATCCTCTGGATTAGATTGTGCCTTTGGCTCCCTGTGGTAGGGAGTGGATTCTGAGTCTGCTTGGCTGTGCTCTGAGCCCCCAGGCTGCTCCCCATGCCCAGGCTGTGGCATTCCATGATGAGCAGGACACCTTTATCTGCGCTCTTGCTATCTGTGTGGCAGCACAAAACAGATGAACACACATTTCAAGCTACCACACATTTCAAGCTACCACATAGGGTTGTTACTTCAGATCTGTGTTTTTTAACCTTTTCAGTAATTTTCAGAGCTCTCTCCCTTTAGCTGGGTGGTTGGAGTGACACTGAAGGGCACTTGTTTCCAGAAGGCTCCTTTGCTGCCTAAGTGTGACAGATATTGCTATCCACCACAGAGCTGCTGGTCCTCTGACTCCTGTAATGGTCTTGTGTACTCTGAATACAGTTTTTGTTTTGGAAAAAAAATTTGGTTTTACCTCTGCCAAAGTTAAATTCCTGATAGTTTGCTCAAGTCAATGTGGAGACATCATAAAAGCTGTGTGCCCAAATGAGCCATTGCAGTGACCCAGGACCATTACAAGGATACTACATGTTTGATTCTTACTGAGTGTCTTTTTGTCACACACAAGTGTGAGATGCAATTTTTTATGAGAACCTTGAACACAAAATAGACTGAGTGATTAGAACCCTGAATAAAATGTATGGCCTGGGTGAATGAATACATACACTAAATTCTCCTAGAGACACACCAGTCTAAAGGTTTCAGCTCAACAATCTACAACCAGCAATTTCTGGCTGAATACACTTCATCACAAGGCCTGATGGAAAGCTAGAAAGGTAACCCAAGGGCTTGCAGGGATTCAGCATCTCTGTTGGGTGTTAAAGTTGTTGGCTTTTGTTAGTATAGTTGACAGACAAGAGAAATAGAGGAAAAAGTTAACTAATTCAGATTAAAACCTTTTTCTATGGCAAATTACACAGCTGTTGCTCTACTTTTAGGACGCTTTGATATAAAAATTAACAACTTGGTAAAAGTAAGTGGAAACTTTCAGAGCTTTTATTGTTGGAAATTGGGAGAATACTGAATCTGTCTTCAGAGACTTTTTCCTGTAATTCCCTCTACAAATTATTCCAAGGGTTATTGCAAACAAAGAATATCTTGTTATCCTTCTGCATGGGAGAGAAAAAGGCTTTTTGTCTTTCCTCATTGCTTTTAAAACACAGATAGTTAAAAATAAGCAATTTAGCTGTATTTCTGCATTGGAAACTAGCTTTTTCAAGGTTTGGGTCTTGTATTGACTTTTCATCCTTACAAAAAAACTCAGTTGAATAGGGAAGGACATACTAAGGATTTCCCTTCCTGCGGAAAGGTCTGATTTACTCAAATTAAAGAAATTAGTCAAACATTACAGAAAATTTCTTTTTGATGGATTTATAGTTTCAAATAAATAATCCATTTTGGGCTGACTTGCACCCAGTGTTTGCTTCTCATGAATGTGAGTGATGTGGTTTTACTGGCATGGACACTCACAGCAAGTGAATGCACACTCTATTCAATTACAATTACTTGCTCTCACAGAGCAATTAAAGGCCCCCACTGGGACTGGAGCTCCAGGGAGACAGTTTACTTGAGGAAGTGTTCAAGACCCACATCCTATAATTTATGGCTTCTTTTTTAAGGGCTTCTGCCGTTCTTCTCCAGTTCCACATTTGAAAAAAGGTTGCAAATAAAAATAAAAACATCTAAGTTCCTTCTGTCCTGTGTCCTGCTCCAACCTTGCCTTGTACCTCTTTCTCTGTTTTAATGTTGGCATAAATACTTGACATCTTTGGAAAATTTTAATTCTGAAAACTTAAACATTCAGGTGTTTGTAGGGGAAAATCTATTTTATCTTCCACTGTCCTCTGAGGTGATATAAATATTACAGTCAGGTAGTCATAAAGCTGCTGTTCTCTCAACTAATAAAGAATAATATAAATCAGAAAGGCTTCCTTATATATGTTTGACTCTTTGGAAAGTTTTATAGACTGGTGGTTTCCTCAGATCAGTAAACTGACCAGCCTTGCTCAAAAGCAGTTTTCTGCAAGTAAATGTCCCAGAAGGGCAAGTGTAATGCAAAGGCTGTGGGAACCCTCTGCGTAGTCCTGTAAATTCTGTGTATTTCAGTGCCAATTAAACAGCTGATGTTTTGCTCAGCAGAAAGCTAAGGCCTAAAGCATCTCAGCAGGCCTTGCTTTTAGAAAGTTAATGTAGTATAAACTGGTCTCCTAGGCTTCCTCATCAGTGATGGAGGGAGGGAAGGTCTGTACCTCGAGGAGAGAGTTTGCCATGCTGGGATGGGTGCCTGAGCTGTGCAGGATGAATCACTTGCCAGGTATGCTTCTTTCCTTTCACAGTCCCAGACAGCAGGCTTAGAGGAGAAGCTCTGCTCCTGCATCTTCCTGTGAGGCAGCAGAAATGCCACTGAGCAGGGTGATCCTTGCTGGAGCTCTCCTCATTGCCAGGAGGCACAGCAATAACTCTGGTTCCTGCCAGACGGGGAGTGGCACAGTGCTGCTGCTGAGCCCCAGCAGCCCACAGGGCCACGGTGCCCAGGTCAGGCCCCTTCACCAGCTGATGGCTGGGAGCTGTGGAATGGTTGGTAGGCAGCCTCTGGAGGCAGGAGAGTGGATGTGGATCCATGTCAGCCCTTGGAGAGGCAGAAACTGCTGGGAGGGGTCTGTCTCCCCTTCCCAACACCAGCAGATCACTGCAGGAGCATGCCCTCTGCTCACCAGGAGAAGGATGAAATAATGTGCTGCCAATATGCACTATTTTTCCCAGTCTTGCTTTTCTGGTTGTCAGGCTGCTGCCAGCATTGTTGCCTGGGTGCATGCCTGCCACAGGAGAGCATCACTGGCTGTGGACAATGCTCTTGAAATGCTGTCAGAGCTGGCCTCATCCCTCCCTGCATTCCCAGCTGTAGAAGAGGCTGCCAAGAACATCTCAAATATATTCTCATTAGTCTGTTGCAGCTGAGGGCTACACAGAGGAAGGAAAATAGCTCATGGTGGCAATCCACACCCAGCTCCTGTGTCTGTTAGCAGGGGACTCTGCTGTAAGCATCATCCCCACATGCCATCAGACAAGGACATCCTCCATCATGGTCAGTGACAAAGGCATTTTCACCTGTAGAAAATCCCACCCACTTACAAACTGTAGAGCCCTCACCAAAATACTTGCCTTTGAATGCTTCTCCTTAGACACAATGTTCTTCCTCACCATGAAAAGCAAAATAAGTTGCAATGAACTGCTATTGTTCAAAAGACAGTATCCTATAATAATCATATTAATTCTCCTCCCATCCATGCTTTAATGAAAATCTGTCCATGCCACTGCTTGGTTTCCCTGGTTACTGTGACTCTCTGTGATTCAGGTGTAATTTCTGATGTTAAACATGGTGTCTTATTGCTTTTTTTACTGTGATAAAGAGGGGATCAGTAAGCTTTTGTCTGAGGAAAAAAACATATCCTTATCAATTACATTAAAATGGCAACATTTCACTATGTGCATGTTTTTCTTTTTTAAACAATTAGAGTATGTAATGATTTAAGCCAAATATAAACTGATCCTCTCACAGCCACTCACTCGCTTTCCTTCAGTGGAATGGGGGAAACAATTAGAAGAGTAAAGCTGGGAAAACTTGTAGGTTGGATAAAGACCATTTAATAATGCATAGTAAACCAAAAGTCTTATGTACACAAACAAAACAAAACAATTCATTCACCACTTCTCATAGTCAGGCAGGTGTAGCTATCCCAGTCAAAACCAGCACAGAGAACTCCATAAAACAGAAGTGAAACCGAGAAGAAATTGTTGTGCTTGAGTAGCAAAGATACAGCTTTTGTATAAAATTTGATGAATATTTCATTTATGTCTCTTTAATCTCAAGCAAAGTAGTTGGATATTTTGAATACATAGGAAAAGTTTACTTTGAGGGGTCATAAGTTGCATTTCATCTTCAGCAACACATGACTGATGGCAGCTTTCCTGCCTGTAGTAGCACAAGTTGGGGCGGGTAGGGAACAGTTTCAGACCCCTCTTTGCCAGCAAAGCAATGAGAGCATCCTGCAGGATAAGTACTCTCTTGCATTTATACCTCCACCCACTGCTTCCTTCAGGGCTAGTGTGGATGCAGTGATTTCTCTTGCCCAGAGGCTGTATTTAGACCATCCCATTTTAGAAGGTTACAGCTGAAAATATTACAAATTTCGTTCCTTCTCCCCTCTTGTAATGTATGCTTAATATACATTGCGTTTCGCTCCACTTGGACCATGAAATTGGTTACATGGAGAGTTTTACAGCTTCTACTCCAGCACTGTAGGAGAATGGTTGGGAATAAGTATCCTTAACTGTTGGCTCTGTGTGGTTCTTTCCATCATACTTCCATGACAGCATTGCCCTGTTTGGCAACATTTTTTGTACTTAGAGATTGTGAATTTGCTTATTTTACAGATATTCTTGCTGTGCAAAAGAGGAAAGGCAAAAGGGAGTTTATCATGAGTTTTAATCAAATTAAGTTACAGAATCCCACAAAAGACAGAAATTAGTCTCATCAGTTTTCTCGATTACTTTATGCTATTCTGACACCAACATTACCAACTTGTTCTCTCTTGGCATGTGTATGTTGTAGGAGACAGAAACTGCCATTTTAGATCAAAATGTAATTTCCTTGTGTCTGGTATCCTTTGACAGAAAAAGTATAAATGAAGATGAATAGGCCTTCCAAGAATGTGATTTTTTTTCTTACTTAAAATAGAGCAAGGTGATCTCTCTGGATTAGAAAACATTTCAAAATCTAGGCCTGGCATGGGGTTATTGACTAATGACTGTTTATTTTTAGGCTTGCATAAAAATGTCCAGTCCAGGAATCATGAGGAAGTTTTTCTATGTGATGGATCAGGAGTTGATAACCTTTAACTAATAGATAACTGCTCTCCCCTGAACAAAGGGGTTTTGTCTGAGCAGATACCACAGTGAAAAGCCAACTGTCCATCCCGTCCATCAAAGCAAGCCTCTGCTCTGAAGGCACTCCAGGGCTGTGGACATGTTGTCCAAGCACTTCCATCTCGGGGACACCTTGAGATACTCTACACAAAGTCACCTGTACAACCCTGCATGATGCTACACAGAGGTGCACACTGACAGCCTGTATTGCTCTGTCTCTCAGAACTTCAGCATTATCTGGGGAAACCCTGCACTTTTGGTACTGTGCCTTCCCAACCTATTGTGCATACCTTGGGAGAAGTGTAGGTGCACTTCCTGACAGGTAACCAGCAAAGCAGCTGCAAGGTTCCAGTAGAAAAAGGTGCACCTCCCATTGAGAGTCACTGTTGTCCTGCCCCATTTGCACAGTGGAATTGGCAACCCAGCTATGCTGGGTTGAATTTCTCTCAGACATTGCCTGGTTTCTTTGAGGTCTCTGTGACTGCATGTCTTTGTGTTAAGTGGTGCTCAGAGGAGGTTTTGACTGGAGAGCTGGAGGGAATGGGAAGAACAAGGAGATGGTAGTAGAGACAAATGCATGTCTGGAAGCAATCTCTCCTCATAGTCTTCAAGAGGCATCAGGAACATTGCCTATACCTTGTTGTCAAGATAAGAGCCTTACAGGTTCCTAGAAATTCAAATAGTAGACTTAATAAATTAAAGTCATAATAAACTTATAAGTAATACAAGAAAAGGGTACATCAAATTCCTTTTTCCTAGTTGTATCTGTGTAGGTGGCTCTCTACATGGAGGGCCGGAAAAAGGTACTTGCAGGGTGATTTATTCAGGGAAGCTCTGTTTTGGGTTTGGCAACAAGTGCCCATCTAGGTTATCACATTCAGATTATCAATAGCATCTGATCCTGTGAGAAACACATGAAGATCTGTTAGATATGCCACATTAAAAAAAGAGAGGCAGAGAGTTTTAGTTTAGCTTTGTGTGATATTTAACAAAATTACCCTCTGTACTTCTCTGTATAACAAGATTTTTAGCTTGGCTTCCCCTTGAAATGAGGCGCGTGCAATATTGATGTCTGTCTATCTGTCACATCCTTCTCAGAAATGTTCCTAGCAATGGGCACACTTCAGACAGATCCAACACAGGAGAAGAGACCCAAAAGCCATCTCTTCCTGAGAGGTCTGACACTGGCTGGTTCCACAAAAGAGTCCCAAATTAGTATAATCACTGGATGAAAAACAGCAGTGAGAGCCCTGTGGTTATCAGTTTGACCCCATGGCTGGTGGGTGACAACATGTATACTGACAAATCAATAAACATGTGCTGCTCAGCATGGAGCTGACAACCAGTTGCAGGATCTGCTGTGTTTTATCTGGTCAGCAGTTAGAGGATAAAGGAGTGAGGAGATCTCTTTCTGCTTGGGGAATTTTAAGAGAAGGAATGAGAGACTTGGTGAGGTCTTGTACCCAAGAGCTGGTGATACAGGAGACAAAGCTTTAAAAGCATTGCCTTACTCTGCTGCTCCCTAAAAAGCCCACGTTTTTAGTGCCACTGGATTAAATACTAACCAACATTTTCACTTCAAAGCACTTACCTTAGAACTAATACCCAAAATACTAATGTTTGTAAGATATTCTCAAATTATCCTCTTTTGTGTCTCTGTGCACATTGTTCACACTGAATTCTCTGAATTCAGCATCTGTCCAGGACATGATTACTTAAAGCACACTGCCCATTTTACCAATTTCTCAGTAGAACCCAAGTGTTACTATCTTTCAAGTTTGAAATGGTTGAACAACATGATTTACAGAGTCTGTTGAGCAGTTATTTCAATTCTGTAACTATGGAAATCAAAATAGTAAAACAGGATGGAAAATAAATTACAGAAACAATACATAGATAATACACAAAAGCGGTAATAAATGGGTTAAATGCAGGCCAAAAGAGCAGAATGGTAGAAAGAAATGGTGACTCAGCTTCCAGAAAGAGGCATTATTTTGCTGTTCACTTTGAAATGGGGATTCTCCATTGACTTAAAAATGGAGCCATTATATTGCCAGGGTGTTCCCACGACTATTTTCCTTCTCTTTTGCTGTTTAATATTTTCCTATTCTTTTCTTCCCTATACCCCCTCCCAGCTACATTTCCTGGATTTCTTTCACCAGTTTTCTCTCCATCTTTACAGCAGAGCTTCCTCCCTCAAGAGAGCCTCTCATTCCTCCTCCTTCCTACTCTACCCACTACAGCAGCATCTATTGCACTCTCAAAGGCCAAAGGATTTGTCAGCAGTTCAGCTTTTCCATTCTTCACTCAGTGCCCTCCTGAGCCTTCATTTCTGTCATTTTACCTCTGTAAAGTGAGAGAAAAATAAACAGATGTGATAATATTTTCTTGCCCCATTGAACTATGCCATCATCTTGTTGCCACCATTATCTCTATCAGCTTTCCTTCTTCCACCCCCTGCCTTCTCTTGGGTAGGAAATCACGTGCAATCCTATGCAGCAAACTCTTTGAAGCAGCAGAAGAGTCTTTCCTTTTCAGTACTCTTTGACAAGAAAGGTACCTGAGAGTCCATGCTGCTAACTACTGCATATTTCACAAGCTCTGAATTGAATCAATTGACACCAGGGAAACCCACGTTTTTTCTACTCCCTGCACAGTGTGTTTAGGCTTTACTGTTTAATCAAGTGATGCTTAGCTCATTTGAACTGACTGATGTACAATTCTCAATTGTCAATTCCTACAGCCTAATCAACAGCTTAATAACAGGGGATAAACAGTCATCACACTTGATCCCAGCAGCACACTGCACATTGAGGCAGAGGTCTTGAATTCAAGGATGAGACTCATTTGGGTCCACCCTTGTTAGGCCAGAGGAGAAACCAGGAGGAAAGCTAGCCACGTGGTACAGTAGAATTGTAAAATTGGTTTTGGGGCTAGGGAATTTTTTTAGTCAAAGAGAAAATTCAGCACAAGTTTGTGTTTTCTGTACAAAAGAACCCCAGTACATGGAGGTAGTTGAATCAATGCTACAGCTACTGGCTGTAGCTCAGTAGGCTTTATAAGGTGTAGAACATTTGGTCAAAAGTCTGTTGGGAATGTTCTAATGAAGAGAAATGTTAGAGTGGCTTCTAAAGCTTGAGTTCATCTGTTATCCTGATTAGAGATCGCAAATTGGAAATATCTACATCCCCCCTGAAAACACTTTAAGTAGATGTTTCTTTCCATTACAGCATTAGCTGAAACACCTATGTGAAAATATTTCAAATTATTTGTAAGGAATACAGCTCTTGAATTTTCTCTGACTTCTCAAAATTTAAATTATAAGTCTAGGTGTCCTGAAGAATAAATTCACCATATGGATATATCAGTGACACCATGGTGTTCTTTTATGTGTAAAGCTTTTAATGGCATCATTGTGCTGCAATGACATCAATGCTAGTAATGTCCTACTAAAGAACATTATTTGTTAAGGAACACTAAATCCACAAATCTACAGGTTAAATTTGCCATTTCTGTAAGCATGTCACACATGTAGCATGGGCAGAGCTATGTGTTTGCAGCTGCGCAGGTGCTATGGGCAAAACACTGCCTGTAGTAGCTCAAAATTTGTGTGTTCTGGTTGGTGAGTTAGAGATTTTGCTTGAATTTCAGATTTAATTTTCTAGTTTTGAATTACAGTCAAAATCATAATGTTGGTTAACAACTAGCATCAAACTAGCATTTGACAAATTGCATGACAGACTTTGTTGCCAAGACAAATAATTTCTTCTGACTGGAAAACAGATCACTCATAATCTAAAAGAATTGTGTACAGGAAATATATCTTTTAACAGGAAAGCAGCACTGATGTAATGAGTGTATAATTACTTTTTTAAAAAATTATTTCCCAAACTACTGTCAGCAAGGGCATATCTGTTTGGCTTGGCATCTCTGTGATTTTTATTGCTTACTCCCACCCCTCGGAGTTAGCTTTGGATTGCTCACAAACCAAAATCTCTTTCTATTCATAATCTTCCATTCAAAGAAAATAAATATTTATCAGAAGAAAATTATACTTTTTGAGAATGCAAACTGGAAAAGTGTTAAGAAATTTGTTTATAGTCTCCCCATCTGCTGTGACTTACCTCCCTTGCAATTTCAGTGCGCTGTGCTTTATTGTTTAAATTTGCTTTAGGTTTTGCTTGTGATGTATCCAAGATACCATGAATGGTTTGGTACTAATTAAAGAGAAAATACAATTATATGAATGGCTCTAGGGCAGTGGAGGAAGATCAAAAGAAGGAAAATCCAAAGTTCACAAAATTTTTCCACTCCAACTTTGATGATATTTCTGAATTTGAAATTAGCATACAGAGTGCATTTGCATTTTAAATGTTTGGACACAACTTATCCAGAAGCAAATAGTCATTTGGGGGCCATTTTAACAAGGCTGGAGGATAACAAAATACATCTTGCACTAATATACATCCTGTTTAACTCCATTAGAGACAAAAAAATTCCAAAAACACTGGGCCAATGCCTGCAGTGATGTTTTTCTTTTCAGCTATACTATACTGAAACAGTGCTTCTACATTAGAAATACTGGCTTAACCAAATGAAATACTAAAATCTGGTTTAATTGATACTGCTTCCCATGAGCATAACATGTAAACCTTTCTAGTGCCTGAGTATAAGCACACAGTTTATTACAGAGCAGATGATCATGATCATACATTTTGTGACAGAAATCTGCTTGTTGCCTGAATACCTCTGAGGTGGCTGTGTGTAGGGGAAAAGGACTTTGAGCAGAAAAAACAATCAATAGTTCAGCAAAAGTATCTGAGATACCCCTTGGCTGACAGAGCTGACCTTCATCTCCTCTCTCTAAAGCTATCTGCCTTCTAATTCCTTCCAGCTACATCAATTTACTGTAGCCCATATTCTGTTAACATTATATAAAATTTACTTCACAGTCATTATTTTATTTAAAATATTAGACTAACTCCACTGTGACTGTACTGTGTGAGATCAGATCTCTGTATGGTTGATACATAAATGGAAACTCATGTACTTTAGAAACAGAAATGCTGAGGGAACTGTGAACTCTAAAGACATAAAAGAGGCATTTTTAAGGACGCTTAAGTAGGCTTTAGTTATAAACCTTTTTAAAAAGATTAGACATACTGAACAATTATTCAGAAATGGTAAACTGTCAAAAAAGGCAATGCTATAAGGTAAGAACTACAAATGGAAAAACAACAAAACTGTGGATTCATGGAATCACTGTAGTTGAAAAAGACCTTTAAGATCAGGTCCAGCCATCAACCCAGAACTGCCAAGTCTACAACTAAACAATGGCCCCAGAGCATATCTACACATCCTTTAAATACCCCCAGGGATGGTGGCTCCATCATTTCCATTGACAGCCTCTTCCAGTCCTTGGAATTTCAGTTTAAAAAAAATCTAAACCTCCTCTGGTGCAACTTGCAGCAATTTCCTCTTATCCTGTTGTGTTACTTGGGAGAACAGACCGAGCTGGCCACAGCCTCCTGCCAGGCAGCTGTGAGAGTGCCACGGTCACCTCTGAGCCTCCTTTTCTCCAGGCTGAACACCCCCAGCTCCCTCAGTTCTCCCCACAGGGCCTGTGCCCCAGATTCTTCCCCAGCCCTGTTGGCCTTCTCTGGACACACTGCAGCACTTCAGTGTCTGGTAGTGAGGGGCCCAGAACTGAACACGGGATTCAAGATGTGGCTGCTGGACACACTGTTTCTGCTACCAATTCCTCCTGATATGATTACAGTCACACATTAGAGTATTAATGATGTATCCAGAGCATAAGAATATCCAAATCCTGGCTCATCTATACACAGAGAGCAGAGATAACATTTTTAACACAGCTGAGTCAAAGTATTTATTTCCTTTACAAAGGCAAATGTCTCCCTTTGTTGCCTGGCCTGTTCCTGCTACAGCAAAGGATCATAAATCCCTAAACTGTGGAATGGGAGGCAGAAAAGGCATGGCAAAACCTCTTAGGGTGATGACTAAATTTCTAATTAATTACAAAACAGTTGATAGTTTATAGGTACTTTGGCCTTTGTCATCTGCACTTTCAACTTATGACTTCCCTCATGGCACTTCATGCAGTTTGGATTTACAGTGCAGAAATATTGTACTAGACAGAGACAAAAGCTAAAGTATCTTCTAATTCAGTGGCATGCTTCAAAAAGTTTTTCTCACTTATAAATTGCTTCAGATAATTTGCAGGGTTGTTGATAATCCTTTTCTTGACAAAAATTTGATTCTGTTCCAAACATAGTCAGAGCCGTCCCTTATTTGCTCAAATGTAGTGTTGACCAAAGCTGGGGAGATGCACAGGGCAGGATTCAGCCTGCAAGTTAATACTCCAGTTTACATGTCTGTGTGTGGAGGGCACGTTTTCACTCAAGTGTCCACTGAGTCCCTGCACAGCTACGGAGGATGCTGTCAGCCAATACAGCCAGTGGGACCTGAAGGGATATCCAGCTCACCTGCAAGCAGGCTCATTCAATTGTTCCGTGAATTGCCATCCAGACACCACTGACTGTATTGAGCACATCTCCATGGACTGCAGCTGAAGTGTAAACAGTTCAATTTATCTGTCCTAATCTCTGTGTACACTGATGATATGATTGCTGGTTGTTCTACTCACGTCAGATTGAATTACTGAATGGAGCTAAAAGAAATCCTGAAATCAATCCTACTTGGAAATATTATGAGCAAGAACCTCTTACTTAGCTGGAAGTTTGGCTGCTTAACCAGATCTGACTGTTTGAAGCACCAAAAACTGAAGTACTTAAAATCACCAGCTGTAATTTTGTATATTTCCACACCTTATTTTCCACAAGTTTTAAAGAACCAAAGGACCTCTGTCCTTTGATTAAGTCTCTGATTAATAGAAATAATTGCTGTGTCAGTAGATCAAGGGGAAAGATTTATAAAGCATCCTTGTCCCTAGTCACTTCCCTTAATGCTGGTAGATATGGATCCACTGCAGGTCATGGACCAAGGAGAGCAAATGGAGCTGCATAGCCAAGTACCTGCAGCACAGGTTATGGCCATAGGCTGTAGCAAAACCCTCCACTCATGGAACAAATACTTATCAAAAGCCTTTAGTTTCCCTGCACTGGTTTGGGGAGGGCATGAAAGTCAGAATGGATACAGTCACACTGGAGCCTTTGAAGCTCTGATATTTGAGACAAGGATCATATTTCTGCAGCTTGAGCCTGGATGTTGAAGTGCCTAAAATGTCCTACATGTGCCCATGAATAACTGTTCATCTTGGATATTTTTGGGTAAAGAAAACTGCATTTTATAACAATTTTTATGCGAAGTTTATAAATCAAACTCCCTATTTCTTCATAATGTCTGCAGAGGGACTGACATTGGTGCCATTCAATCAGTTTTGCACTTGACTTCAGTAGAAGCAAAGATGGCCCCATGGTGAATACAAATCCAGAAGAAATTACACCCAGGTGCTTTTCAACTAAAAGTTTATCCAAGTCAAAAAAAAAAAAAACCCCACAAACAAACAAAAGAAAGTTTCTTTATTTTGAGAAACTATAGTCTCAGTACCTCAGGCTGGTTTATACATATTGTCTTTCTCTACAATGTACTTACCTGGTAAAATCTGAGATCAGGTGCAGCCTTTGATGTTGAAGGACGTGTTTTATACACAGCTTTACTTAATAAATTCCTTCCCAGCCAAAGGTACTGAAGCGCTGCAGTGTCACACTGTGAACTACAGTCTGAGTAGTTAATATTACCTGGAGTGTATAAGGGAGAAAATGTTTTAACAATATTCATGCTTGAAGCTTTTAAGGTCTTGTGCATATCTATTTACAAACCTTAGATATCTTGGATGTATTTCATCAGTGTCAGCCCTAATACAAATCTTCCCTGAGCAAATTATACAATATTATCTAGGTAGTAAGTAAAATGTAGTGATAATCTGGAAATGTTGCCTGGAGTTTGAAGCTGTAAAAGCATTATGATCCTAGACACTATTATTAACCTATCAGGGTGTTTAAATATGTCAGATTAGCAGTCTGACAGCTGGTTCACATTCCAGAAGGAAAAAGGTGTGTGCTCAAACATATCTCCTCACATAAGAGCTTTAGAAACAGTGTTATGTATGAGGCCTGAAATCAGTCAGCTCAGGTCTGGGGTGCTTTAAAAGAGCAATGAGAGAGCTTCATGAAAGTAAAGTTGTAAGAACACTCTTCTGGATTCCTGTCCTGCACACCTGCAGGTCCCCATGTGCCCTGGGTGGCTTTATGATGTTTGTATCCCCATTTCTGGTTTGTTTAGCCCAGAAATAAGTTTTGCACCTTTTAGTTTGGTTCTAAGAGAGAAAGGGAGAGAGAAGAAGTGCGCAGTTTGTTATCAGGAACTGCACTTGCTCCCCCGCATCCTATGCTGTCTGCAGCACAGTCAGCGCTCTCCTTTGCTTCCAGTTAGGTTTTAGCTGGCTGGGGCAGAGCAGTTCCTGGACAGGGATTTTCCTTTTCCTTGGAGCTGCCCAGCCCAGCTCTGGAGTGAGCGCCCAGCAGAGCCCCTGGAGCTCCCAGCTGGGGCTCAGCAGGGCCGGGGCTGGGAGAGGCTGAGCCAGCTGGGCTGCAGCCACAACAGGCACCTCCTGAGTCTGCCATCTCTTCAGAACAGAGAGAGGTTTTATTGTTTGATATTGTTCATTTTTGTACTGGTGAATGCTTTCCCTGTTAAATAAACAGGTTTTTTCCAGTTTTCTCCGAGGAAATATTTTCCCAAACCAGCCAAGGGAGGGGCAGCTTGAATCTGCTTTCTAAAAGAACCCCGTTAGAGGATTTCTCCCCAGTTTGCCCTAAACCAGGACACCATGGCAGTGGCAGAGAGGATCTGCCCATCCCGAGAAGAGGCTGTGCCTCCAGGGATGACTTTTCCAGGCTAGAACTGAAATATGGTCTTTTAAATGATGGGTCCATGCTGGATCCAGAAAGTTCCCTACCATAAATGCCAGAGTTTAGGGTTCAAAACAATGGTGACCTGAAGGTTTCCATTTTTAAACACGAGTGGGATTTAGGAACAAGATGTAGTACGTAGAGGAGACCCTTCAATGTGGCTGCTAGGTCCAGTGCCCAGAGAAGGAATGGTGCTCACAGTGCCAGCAGTGCTCTGCTGCTGGTGCTGAGCATCTGGCCTGAACAGCTCATCCAAAGGGAGACCACTCTGGGAACAGGTCCTGTGTGCTTTGGCCTCAGCGTGGGTCCCAGCAGAAGGCTGGAAGTGCTGGATTTGTTTTAATTTAGTTTAAATTATTGGATCTGCATATGACCCTTCAGGTGTGCTTTCCATACTTCTTTTTAAGAAAATGTCAAAATCTTTCACATGGAGGTAACTGTTGGAACACACAGTGAGATTCACCGTGGGAGCTGACAGCACAGACACCGAGTGGGGAGGGAGGGAGGGAGGGAAGGGAGGAAGGAAGGAAGGAAGGGAGGAAGGAAGGAAGGAAGGGAGGGAGGGAGGGAGGAAGGGAGGGAGGGAGGGAGGGAGGAAGGAAGGAAGGAAGGAAGGAAGGAAGGAAGGAAGGAAGGAAGGAAGGAAGGAAGGAAGGAAGGAAGGAAGGAAGGAAGGAAGGAAGGAAGGAAGGAAGGAAGGCTGGCTGCTGCACCCTGAGGGGCCATCACACAGCATTCCCGTGCAGTCAGCCAGAGGCAATGTCTGAAGGCACCATGATTCTTATCCAGCAGGAGGAAATATATAGTTATTCTCATGAGGAAATATATAGTTATTCTCTAAAACAAACATTTCACTTATCAATGTGGCTCATAGAATTTACAGCTGCTGCATCAGCAGAGATAAAATGCAGTGATCATGGACTAAAATATTGCATCTTCTGTGACAGGGTTTGGGAGAGCAAATTTATTGATTTTTCTTGGGAGATGCAAATACTCAAGATCATGTGAATTTGCAAATCTTCATTATGACATAAGAGCAAATGGAGCACTGGGCCCTTACAAAGTTCAAATATTTCCCTCCAAATCAGCCCTACAGCTGTAATCTGTGAACTCTGGAGCTTGGGGGAAAAAAAGACAACTTTAAACTCTGGCAATCTGACTTTTATTCAAGCATAATGAGGGTGAGAAAAAAAAAAGAGCAAAATAGTTTTGAGGAGCATCTAATAAAAGGCATAAAACCTACTAATCCTTCTGCAAAAAACATTAGAAGGAGGAAATCTGCCAGAAGTCCAGGAAGATGATCAAAGAATAAAGTCTCTGAGAAGTGTTAGAAAAGTTTCAGATAGAAGTTTCAGAAAAAGTTAGAGATATTCTAGGAAAACAATCTAAAATAAATCTTCTGCACACACAGTTACTTTGGAGGAGTTTGGGGAGGTTCCCACACTGGAAGTCTTTCTTCTACCAGATTTATTGGATGCTCTTTTTCAAACTGAAATGGAGATAACAAAGTTCATGGGAAAAAAAATAGACTAAATGCATGATAATGGATCAGAAGGATCAACAGTAACAGAGTTTTAAAGGAACTTAAGGATAGTGTATTCAACATTTCAACAGCACTGTCTAACCTCTTGTTTTAAAATTCTTTGGTACTCGAAGTGGGAGATAATTAATTTTATATCAGTTTTCAAAGAGTTTAGAGGAGAAAAAAAAGTTACTGCAGAACAGGGAGTGGTTGGCTGTATTGGCAAAGTGATAGAAATGTTGATTTAGTGACCACTTGAAAATGTGATGTACAGACTGGGGACAGTCAGCATGGATTTTAGAAGCGGAAATTATGGTTCAATAGAGTAGATCTGCAAAATGCTCAGGCAGGGGGTGCAGGGATAAGCAGAGGCAGCAAATCTCTACAATACTAGGACATCTTGAGGGGGCCAGGACTGTTTCTCCCCTCAAAACCATGACATACCAGATACAGGGTCTCGAAAAAGTGGGAATACATGGGTAAAAATATTATTGACTGTAATTGCCAACCCAGGAATTAAGAACCATTAAAAGAAACTCACTGGTGGAAATTTTAAAATATTTTTTTTCTGTCATCTGATGGATAACTAAGCCATGGAAATCTTTACCTCAGAATATTATGGACAACAAGAATCAAAGGGGAAAATTAGTTGAGGAAGGAAAAATTCATTAAATGTCCCTAAATATAAAGATACCCTCACTGAACTGCAGATTGTGTGAGACTGGCAGAATGCCCCAGGGATGTGCTGCTGCCCACTGCTGGGGACAGGGTGTGGGGATATGGGAATGAGAATAATGATACAAGGAGACAATGCTAGGTGACCTAGTGCACCTAAATTTCTATTGTTTTGTTCTTTTGAGCTTTTCAATTACACTTTCTTGGGTGTCCACACACAGATATATGGAGAACCAGATCAGTAAAGATAT
Organism: Zonotrichia albicollis; assembly: GCF_047830755.1. Lineage (NCBI taxonomy): Eukaryota > Metazoa > Chordata > Aves > Passeriformes > Passerellidae > Zonotrichia > Zonotrichia albicollis. Next base: position 14,037,801 of record NC_133822.1, read on the forward strand.
CTGGGTTACCCATTCCAGCAGATTTTCAAAGGAGCTGAAACAATCAAATAGAGGCGGGCAGCTAAATAATATATATTCATTTGCTGTCAAAAGAAATTCTTTTTCTTTAAAACATATCATCAGAGTGGCATTTATTCAAATGGAAGCTTACAGACCTTATCTCCAAGTGTTACAGAGTCTGTTACAAAGAAGTTTCACATCAGCAAGGGCTGTGGCTCTGTAGAGGCTGGATGTATTATTGGAGGTGACAGAGCTGTGATAACCAATGCTCCTGCCTGCTGGCACCGGAATAGGGATGTCCTTGTGGGACCCCTTTTTGCCCTCAAGGTGAGCAAAAGTGAGGTATTAATAATTTGAAACAAGGCATTAATAATTTGAAACAAGAAGAATTGCAATCTTAAGACAAACTGTCAGAGAAGTGTTTAGCACTTATATTTGTTACTACAGTAACAAAACTTTGTGAGGATTTTGATGCTTGAATAATTGAGACTTGGGATAGTTCGAGTGGCCTGGGCCCCAAAGGTGTAGACATGTAAAGCATTCAGATACAGCTAAAGCCCTGCAAACCCCAAATAAAGCCAATTAAAGTAAGGTCCCAACAGGAAGTTTTGAGAAAAAATATGCATCTGCAGCTTGCTAGAAAGGGAAAGCAGGAATGTGTCTGAGTGACTGACAAGGGAGCAGTCAGCTTGCAAATGTTGCTGACATGTTCAAGGATGAAGGAAACAGGCAGGAGAAGATGGAGAAATATCTGTAGGGAGGATCGAGGGAGAAGTGGGGAAAATCCTTGAAGGGAAGTTAGAGGAAACACTTGAACAGAAAAATGAAGGAGCAGACTGGAAGACTGAGAAGAAAGAAGTGAGAGCTCAGGAGCACTTCCCAAAGCTGGGATCAGACGCCACCTCTTATTCCACCCTTCTGTACCCTAGATATGTTTACTGTAGCCCCTTTTGAATCTCTTACATCCTGGGTCCACACCAGTGCACTGTTCATATCAAAACTGTGGTAAACATTTTTATGTTCCCATTCAGTTCCCTTGGGTGGCTGGAGGTCTTGTTCCAGGAGCTGTGGAAACCGTGGAAGCTGCAGCCAGCCAATGCTCCCACCTGCCTCATTGAATATAAAGGCACATTACAGTGGCACTCCTGTGCTGGAGGGATCAGGAGAGGATCCTGACTGGTTGAGTTTGAACTGCAGTTTCAACTGAGTTTCATCCATGAGGCACAGCTTAACAGCTGAGTCTTCAGCAGGCATTCGTTCACACTGGAGGCTGCTTGGGTGACTTCACCCTCACAGATAAGACACAGATACCCAAAATATTTAATACTGGCACCCATCTCCAACAAAGAGAGTATTTTTTTGCTTCTCCATTTCAGATAAATGTATAGGTAAATGTTGAACCTTGAATATAATCTGTCTGTCCTGTTGAGGACAATGTATAAACCCTACCCATTGTGTGCTGTGGGGAAAGAGGATTGGCAGAGAGAAAAAATATCCAGAGCAACAGATGGGAGGTGACGTGATAACTGTCTGACCAGTGGTAACCTTAATCTAAGTAGTTTCTTAATCAAGATTAAGAAGACACCAAAGGCAAGAGAGAAGGTGAAGAACAAACCCGTAATTAATAAAACAAATACAAGATGATGAAAGACATGCTGATGGATAGAATGCAAGAGAGGAGGGAAATCACAGGAAAAATTGTCATATGTTCTGTCAATATGAAAACAAAGTATTCCGACCTTGCATCAGCCAACATGAACAGAACAGGAAAATGTGGGCAATGTTACAGGATTACAAACCATTTTACAGATAACAAAGGGACAACAAGGTTAAGCAAAGTGGTGAAAATAATTTTAAAAGTATATAGTAATTTGTTAAAAAAGAATAGCGGAAAACTTGGCAAGAAAAATCAATTGCCAATAAAACTCAAATAACACCTTTTCTAGCTCTGATGAAAATGCACTTTATTTTTGAAAGAGTCTCAATAAAAACAGAGCACTTACAGTTTTTCTCCGAAATGCTTTTGTGTTGAATTCAGTCAGTAGAGTTCACACTGATCAACCTGAATGTTTGAAATGTTTCCACTGAACCTGCTGCACTCTTTATTGGCAAAAAAAAGTTTCAGATGAAATGTTTCACTCAGTAGTACCAAAACTGAGAGGTACTTTGACCTAGTTAAGAGGAAAGACATTACGGCTGGCAGCCCTGGCTGACAAAGAATGTTGAGGCCACATACCTGTATTGAGAGAAGCTGAAATCCAAGTAAGTGAAGCCATTATTGTGTCTTCCTGCACAAGGCTCCAAGTGTGGCTTTGCACAGGATCTGACAGAGTCTGCTCACACTCAGATCAGGGTGGTTACATTCAGCTGGAATAATTACTTTCCTGAGATTTGTTTCTGACTGGCCACAAGGATTTTATTACAGAAATAATGGTTTGCTTAAGCAGAAAGACTTTTTTATTTGAACTGGTGAGATAAGGATAGTTATTTGCCCTGCTCATCACAGCCTTCCTAGGCAGAAGCAAGATACTCCCAAGGTGGTACAGGGACATCACAGGAGTCCCACAGGAACACAAGACAAACTCCAAAGAACTGTGCCTTAACTGTGCCTTTTAAATAATTCGTGCATTCAGCTTTGGGAACACAGAAGTTAACACGTGAAAACATAATTCTTGAATACACAAATTACTTCCACTAAATTTATAGCAGAACCTTACTGCCTAGTTCCCATGGTCACACTATTATTAGTACAATTCAACATAGCACTTTCTTGCTAAACAGAAATTATTCTAGCAATGAATCCAAATAAAAATACTTTGCTCTTATTGTCCAGTTTACTACTGAGCAAGGTCAGCCTAGCTTCTCTGGTCAGTGAGGTAGCTCTTATGTATTTTATTTATCAGTACAGAATATATAGAATATACCAACAGAATATATAGAGTATACTAACAGCTGTGGTTACTTTTATTTGACAGTGTTGGATTTCTCTGGTCTCAGGTTGCTGCAAAGCTGTAGAGTCTTCACAGGGCTCTGCACAGGTTATCTCAGCAATTTTTATGTTTCTCTTGGTTTTAATGAGATGCGATTTGTTACATGGTATTTTGTCTTCGATACCAAATATACAGAATCCATACAGAATTACTGCTGCTGTACAGGTTTTAAGGAAGTTGGGTTTTACTGTCTCTGTATTCGGTGTCTCTGGAGTTGCATGGCATCTTGTGCACTTCCCTTTGTATTTCTGGGGTCCCTGTCTTTCAAGTGGACTAAGAACTCCACCTTTCCTTTCCTTCATACTTCAAAGCTGGACTTTTGGAGAGAACTAGAGAACCTGTTTTCGATAGGCACATGTCTTCATCATCATGATAAGGGTGTTTGTCAGCAGATTTAAGAATGTGTTGCCCCAAACAAAAGATTTCCATAGAAATTTTCATGAACTCTGAAATAAATTTGGTATCATTCCAATGCATTTGTTTGGGAGATGTCAAGAGTTTTTAACCCTGTCACTTTTTAGTACCACTTTCCAATGCAAAGAGACCTGTGAGACTGAGAAATTAATTCATGGGTGTCATGGGTAATAGAGGTAGGAGAGGTAGGAATGATGCATTAAAGATTGCTGAATTACTGAAGCCAGGGATGATTCTGATGGGATGAGTTTTTGAAGCTTATGTCTCATCTAGACATTTATTTTCAAAAAGCAAGTAATTTGAATGACAAGATACTGGATTGTTTACAAGGCAGATGTTATATTTTCTGTACATTTATTGAAATGCTCTAATACCTTTCATGCTGTCTTTCAGTTGCTTGCAGTGTAGTGCTAGAAGCACTTGCTGCCTGATGCATTTGGGAACATTTTGATCTGCTTGTGGAATTGTTTTTCTGATGCCTACCAGAGTGAAACTAAAGCAGTTACTTCAGGAAACAATTTCATTATACAGATTTTCAGCCATTATTTATTTATAGAAGAGGACATGGAGCTCCAGAACCTAGGCACATTTTTGAAGGAAGACACAGTTATTGCAATCCCAGTTAAACTCTTCTTTCCTCTGGCCCCATCTCTGGATCCAGCTGGGTTAGAATCCTCTAACTCCCTTTGGAAACAGCATATCTGGTTCATTCTTCTAAAGCAGCCAGTGGGCAGTGCCCTGGAGGGGTTCCACAGGTCACCTAGCAAGCCCTCAGTCTTCATACTCAGCTCTGCAAGTACCCACTCTGCTTTTCTGGCAGACCATGTCAGTCTCAGTGGGTTTTGTGACCTTGTAAGGTTTTTCCCTTTGCCTTGCACTGCTGCTTTCCTTATATTGTTCCAGTTCTTTCAATGTCTGACATACATCATCATTTCTGAGGCAAAAATCATCAGCAGTGGTTTATTAATAGGCATATGTTAGAAGTTTTAAGTGGAGGGAGATCTGCTTTCTGTGACTTGTGGGCATCAGTGCTGAAAATCAGCACTGTTGTTTGCTGTGGCTGTTTGCTGGGTTTGAAGTTTACCTCAGAGGCATTGCAGCACTAGAAGGCCACATGTTCTGGACTTCCAAAATGTTTGAAAAGGTATTACAAATGGATATCATAAACCTGGTCAGGACTTGAAATTGCATGTGCATACACACAAGGGTTTTCTAAATACTATACTGGTAAACTTTGGTGTATAGTGCAAATCCTGGGGTTAATCAAGTTACAGGCACAGAAATATACTTCTGGAGAAGTGAAATTCCAAAGTTAACCCTTCCAGTTAGGAACCAGTAGGGGTATCAAGTTTACCAAAGCACCAAGGCAAGGGCTGTTGTGGTAGTAGTGAACAAAATTGGACACCTTACTTATCAGACTGACTTGATAGCAAATATAAGATGAGATGTGCTTTACAATATGGAAATATTATTATAAGATATTGAAAAAAATAATATAGAATTCTTCCATATTTTTTCAAGTATTTCAAATTTTATCAATACTGCCATGCCAAAAGCAATGAGTTCAGAAGGTTCAGCAATCTCACAGGCTTGGCCCTAGGTAAGAATAGATTTCCCTCTAACAGGAAAAAGGCAGAAGACAAAATCATCTCCAGTGTTACCAGTCTCAGTCCCCAGGGCTCTCCCACCATGCAGGCTCAGATGCTCGGTGGGGGAGGCAAAGCCCCTGATACCTCTGCTGCCTTCAGGCTCTATAAGACATTGGCTTCTGAAAGGCAGCAAAGTCCTGCTGTCAAATGTCAGCTTGAATAAAGAGGCAGTGCAGTGGTCTCAGGGCCTATTGTCCATTTCTCTTTTCTTCCAGGGAAAGCTGCTAAGGGATCAGGAAGAGCTGTAGCAGAGATAAGTGAAGAATAGCACATGACAAGCTGTGCAGGCATAAAGACGTATGCAGGTGCCTCAGGGGCATTGAAAGGAACTATACAAAAGTCAATGCCTTTATCATCTGTTCAGAACTTGTCTTGCCTCTCTGCCAGCCCATTTGCAATATTGGCTAGCACTGCTTGGGAAATCAGATTTAAATGATTGTAATGACTTCAGTTAAATCTTAGCGTTCCAGCTCAATAACAAGGCTGCCTCCTGCCTCCTTCCACTTCCACTTTTTTCTTCAGGGAAAACTGCCCCATATTGCTGCCTTTCAGCTCCCTGTCTCTTCCTCATATTCAGCTCATTCTCTCAGCAGGCCTTTAGCTTTGCATTGTCCACTCCCCCTTGTCTGCAGCATAAAGGTGCTTCAAGCCCTGACCCACTTCCTTCCTATCTCACAAACCCCTCTGAGGTCCAAGGATGGGTCCCCTCATTCAGAGGAGATGGGGAGCAGGGTGAAGGCTAGCTTTGGGAAGGCTGCTGATTTTAAAAAAAGGGAACTAAACCAGTCTGGGAGTAGATTTTCCCATGCAGAACTAGCTGGAGCCTTGTGGCAGAGTACATGGAAAGGCTTCCCAGCCCTGGGAGAAACTGGTGAATCCTGACCAGATTTAATACTTGGATCATTTGTCCCAATAGTCTTCTGCCCACTGTCTCAAAAAGGGCAAGTACAGTTCCTGCATGTCAAGGGAAGCATGGCACTGGCTCAGCTGTAGGGCATTTCTTAGCAGAACATTAATACTTTACAAAAGACAAGAGAAGCAAGAGCCTTCCTCTTTCTCTCCCCATGCATTCAATAGCTTCTTTTTGTCCTGTTCATGACAGAAAAATTATTTGTCCCTCTTATCATTTTTCTACTTGATTTCTCTCACTCCTAAAAAGTCACTTTCTCCACGAAAGTATATGGGGAACACAAAGCTCCAAGTGAGGGCACAGAGTGTGACTGTCATGCCCACACCCAGGGGTTGAATGCCCATAAATTGTTAATCTTAAAACCTTTCTCATTTCAACATTAAATCATATTTCCTATCATGGTTCATTATATTCTGGGAATCACAGCCATGCTTTGGCAGAGAATGTCACAGAGGCCATGAACCTGCACCTCAGCTTACAGTGGAGAAATCTCACCAGTGGCCAATGACCTTAGCCACTGCCAAGCAATTCCTTGAATCTTTCAATCAGCTTCTGCAGGAGGGATTTCTCCTGATTTCTCACAAGAGCAGGCACAGACCCATCTGCCTGGCAGCTGTTTGCACTGCAGGTGTTTCACTGCTCACACCTCCCACCCAGTGTCCTGGGTCAGCACCCCAAGGACAGCCACACAGAGGGACAAATGGCTCTGAATCTTTAAGAAAGTTATTCCCCACCGCCAGTGTCTTTTATTTCATTTCCTCTTGCAAGTGGTTTTATTGTTTGTGTTCCCTTCGTGGCATGACAGCAAAGTGGGAGTCAGGTAACAACTGGTTGAATTCTTGGTGGCAATTTTGAATACTCCAGCTCAGCTGTGGAGCACTGACCTCTGCTGTTTCATGTACTGCATGGGTGAGTTACCCCACCTTCCAACAACTCCTAATTCTGGCTGTCAAACACTCCCAAGTGGCCATGCAAATGAAACTGCGAGCACAGCCAGGACCTCATGGCAGATGTTTCTCTGTCTGTGGGGGCTGATTCCTCAGTGCATTACTGATGAGCTGCTGTTGTTAGTGGCACATGGCACACACCAGGTGAGATGCAGACAATCCCTGCAGCCCACGGTGGCAGTGCTGTGCATGGAGTTTGGTAACAGTGTCAGGAAGCCCTGCTGGTTGTGAACTCCGTGGTTATGCAGTGCCAGCTGAACTGGTTTCACAGAGTATGAGTGCAGGAGAGAAGTCATCAAGGGCTTTGCTACAGTGCCAGGCAGGTTTTAGCCAGATAGAGTAGAGAAAATTGCTAAATGTATGGACAAAAGGAAATACATCTGAAGCTTTTCTGCAAAACACCCGTAATGCTCAAGCCTGGAGCTTGGCTTTCAGTGCTGCTCCTGCCCTAAGGCTCAGCTGAGTGCTGTTTGCACTGCCTGTGTGTCCAGCTCTGCAGCTATTGCAAAGCTCATATCCTGAGAAAAGTGATGATCCTGGGTTTCTGGTGTCTGAAGATACTTGATGCAAGACCTCTGAGTTCTTGCAGTTATCTTAAAGGCCCTGAGTAGTCAAATTTAGCCTCACAGCAAAACACATCCTAATAATATTTTAATGCGCTGATCAAACTCCATCTTTAATAACTATTTACAGCATACACTTGGACAACTTCAAACTTTTTTGGCATGGCCACAGCTACTGAATTTGTGCCAGAACCTATCCCCTGACAATTCAAAACTGCCTTCCTCTTTACAGCCTAAATGTATTCCTGGATGGTTTATATGCATTTGTTCAGATGCCAAGACTGCCCTTTCAGTTAAATAGCTCTTCCCCCTCTCTGGGACCCATTCCCTCGTGTTTATACTGAGTAATCATAAAATTCATCAGTTTACTGTAAGGCATGCAGATCTGTTTTCTAGGCAACACTGCCACGGCTTTTTAAAGGTTTTCACCTCCTTTTTTGCAAATGAATGCTTACTGGCTGTGAAGTTGTTCATTTTCAGAAAAAAAAGACTAAACTTGGTATTTATTATAGATGCCACTATAGGCTTAGATGTAGAAATTTTCTTTTTAGATTAATATCTTTTGCTTCTTCATTCTGTTTCTACCTTGATAGGCTGCAGAATTTTGCCTTTTTATCCTGAAAACAGTGGCTGGTGCAGTCCCAGACTTCCTTTCTTGCCAGCACGTTCAGATTTGCTTGCATTTGCAGTAATTTCAGAACAAGTTGGAGGCATGCACTGCCCAAGTCTAAAACCAGGCTGTTGTAGATCCATGGTGTTTGTCAGGTCAGCTTGGATGAGATCTGGCAGGAAAAGAAAATCACTTTATGCCTCTCTTCTTTCTTTCTTTCTTTGCTATTACATTTTAAAACCTTTAATAATGGAGAGTAATGACAAATTTGTACACAGACCATAGTGAGAGAGCCCAGCAGTGAGCTGATTCTTTGCCTCTTACCCCCATTTATTCTGTTAGATTTTCATTTCAGTTTGATTTAAAGAACATTTATTTTTGTTTTGTAGTTCCATCAAGCTCCTAATTCTTGGGCTGCTCTTCTCCCTAGGTTTCATTCTTTATTAATTTCAGATTATCTCTCAGCTTCCTCATAAGAACATAGGCCAGGAAAAGAACTACTAAATCCTCATATCTAGTTCTGTTATCATGAGCAGTTACAGCTTCATGCAATATGTTTCCTAAAATGCCTCCTTACATCCTAAAATAACCTTGCTCTGATTAGCTGGTCATTGCAAACATCACTCTTCTAAAGCTTAGACGCCACCAGCACCAGATGTCTAGAGCCTACATTATGCTTTAAAAACTCTCCATAGTACTGCTAAGACTCTTTCCCATTGGTTTCCTTGACTGGTGTCCCATGGTCCTCCAAGGGACGACCAACATTCACATTTTCTCCATCATTTGTCGTGACAGCCTTCTGCACTGATAGTGTCTCCCATCAGTGGATTTTACTACCAGACCTCTACTCTTGCCAAAGCTGGTAACGAAAACATGAAATGATTGACACCCAGGCTGATCCTTGAGGTGCCCAGTGTATCCTCACAACAGCTGGAGGCTTTTCTTTCAAGCCAAAAATGACAGCTCCCCATGAACAAAATGCATGAACACCTTACAGTCTCATGTTAACCTCTTTTTTCCAGTTAGTAAGTGTTTCTGTATGACACAGGATCAAATGCTTCATGAAAAGTGTGTTGCTTTGTATTTCTTTCCATGTTTTTAGCTATTCTTTCCTTCAATAATTGGCCAAAGAACTGGGATAAAATTGAATGATGACTGGTTGTTCCAATTATTTTTCAGTTCCTAATTTTGTCTTTTTTTTCCTAAAATGTAGGTAATGCATATGCTCTTCACCACTATCTCAACAATGAATTTGATTTTAAAGTCCTTCCTAACATCTTTGCAGTTTAATGTGTTGGTTGTTTCAGTGTTTGGGGTTGGAAGCTGCATTCCTCCAGTTTGAGCACATTATGATTGGTTTTGATGCTGTGGATTTGGAGGCGTGAGTTTCCATTTCCAAATGCTCACACCCAAGCAGTCACAGCATCATCCTCCTCTTCTCTATCATCCTCTTCATTGAAAAATGAGACAAATAATTAGGCCCTAATTCCTAATTCCCAGACCAACTCCGTATCTGCTTTTCTTCTTTCTTTATTAATCTCACTGAAGATTATTCAACTACTTGTTTCAATTTGTCTTAGAGTTAGCACAGCTTGACTTTTACAAAGCTATCTTTTAGACCTAACCTTCAAAAATGTATCTTTCTTTGCTAATAATTTTCTTTTCCTGGAATTTCTGAGGTCTCCGCTCACATCTTTTTTTTTCTTTTTTTCCTCAAGGCTTTTTTGGGAAGCTAGGTAATGAGGGTAGAATGAAACAGAGTTTGTTAGTCATCAATACAGAGCGGAAAGTATCCCTGGAATTTCATTTGTCTTGTCAAGATACTTCAGAAAATTTATATCTTTGTCCAAATAAATTCAAGGTTTGCCCCACAATTAGTATGGACTTCTTTAGTCTAGTTAACTTGTTAGTAGCTTCTTTAGCCTTTTAAAAAGTTCATCCACCTAAAATATGCATTAAAATCCAGGTTCAGAAACATTTTTATTCCCATATTATTTAATATATTCTCATTTTATTTAAATTGAATTGACTCATGGTCATTGAAAGTGAGGTTATTTTCAGCTCTTCCTTGTCTTTACCAGAAGTGTGTTTAAAATATCTCGGCTATTTGGATCAGTAGCTTGTGGTGGAATGTCAGCTGTATATATCTCAAGAAATTCCTAGCTTATGCCATAATAACACCTATTCTCCAGTCTGCCTGTGGTAGCCTACACAGTACTTGTGTTGAATTTATTAATTAATGAGATCCAGTGCATGTCAGTATGCCATGATATGTTTTGGATGAAGAACAGGCTCTGCAAAGAGAAGTTAACATTAAGGTAGAAAGATGTAGCACTCCTTTGGACAGCACTGAAATAAACACTTTCAGTGGTAAGTCTGTGTGAGAAAAGTGCATTTTGGATATGGCCACAGCATCAGAGACCCTGCCTGAATGACAGCTGAGCCCAGCACAGGGGTTTGCCTTTGTTCCTGATGTGGTCTCTGGGCACGCACCCCAGCTGGCACACAGACCTCCTGACACACATCCTGTGGCACAAAGACACGTGATGGAAAACTCCAGTGGGCTGTGACATAGTTCTCATGTTATTTTAGATACTTGAAAGAGAAAATGAGAAGAAAAAAAAAAAAAATAGCATCAGATCCCATGCCCTTTGGACACCACAGGAGGTGACACAATATGAGTGTAACTTTTGACATGCACCACCTGTGGGTTTCCAGCTGTACCACCTCCCTTACCTGATTCATCCTAAAGAAGCATTTTTATCTCTGGTTGTATATGATTTCAGTTTCCTCACTCTTCATCAGTTACTCATCTACCTCTGCTACAGCTATTAGCAATGTGTTGTCATGACATTCCTAAGGATTTTTTGCCCACATAGTGATTAGGCCTGCATCCTTTAGTAGCTCTCAGCTTCCATATTTTTCCTGGACAATAAATACCCATTGCAAATAACCATGGCTGGAACACCAGAAATTATGTTCTTTCACGAGGAGTTATTGGGACCCACCTTGTGGATCACCTGCCACACACGCTTATAAAAATCTATTATGTTCTTACATTATTTTTATTCTCCAGCTAATAAAGCTGTTGTACTAACTAAATTATTCATAGAACTACATTAATCTCAAAGTTTAATTATCGTGGCGAATGATGAAAACTAGGAAGTTAAATGCTCCCAAGATGATACAACCCCACACAGAATTTCTGCTTCTATCAAATCAAAGAATTCTGTATCCAAACATGAATCCAGCACATGAGGTCTAAAACAGGTCCCCTTGGTGTTGTGAAATTTCTCTCACAGTTGACTTAACTGAAGTAGATTGCACTATCATTGCTATTCTCTTCTACTAATTTACAGTTTAACACATTTTTTCATATAACATCACTTTCTCAATTGTTTCCATTTTTCTGAGCAATTCATGTTCTGTAGTGATCATCTTTGGATACAGCTGTCAATCATCCCTATTTCTGTTATGTCCAGCTTCACATCTTGCAACAGCTGATCAAATTATTCCATTTTGCTGCCTAAGCATAACTAGCAGGCATCAAAATACCTGCTACCTGTCTACTCAGCCAGTCTTCTCCCCCTGACCATAGCACCTGCCTCACTACCACTTTCCATAATACTATTTTCTTTATCTTTACTGTCCAGTCACTGAATGTTTGGTCTTCTTTTTCCCTTTTCTTAAAATCAGCATGTGAAATACACATATCTTCATATATATATATATATATATATATATATATGTATGTATATTCTTATCAGATTTCTTATCAGAAAGTCCAGGCCCTAATAAGTCGAATGGCCGTAATTGCATCATGTCTTTAGTATTATCACAGGAATGCAGTAGAAGATTCTCCTTTTTCTCCTTCTTAGCAGTCTCTATAAATATTCTTAATCCTGTGGAAATACTCAGGCTTGTCTATATTACCAAGCAAGATGATATGAAATAAGAGAATAAGTAGATTAAAGTAGTTACTGCTGAAGCCTCTTGCATCCTCATCACATGGGACTTTAGGGTTTTGCCTCAAATCAGAAACAGTTCTGTTTCCTGGACCCAATGCCTCCATTACCATATTGTTTGAAGTTTTTTGAAGGGAGATTAACCCACTTTGCTCCTTCACTTTTGGGGAGGAGGTTGCTGGGAGCATCACATCAACATCCTGAAGCAATTCCACAGGGCACCTTCCTCATGCTGCATGGAAGCTCAGGTCACACAAGTCCAGATGGGATTTTATCATTCCAGCTAAGAACATTGCCCTTGAATCTTAAATTTCTTCACACTTTTCTCACTGACTGCCTCATAGCCAACAGCAGTCATGTGGCTAGCAGCCGTCTATGAGCACCACCAGGAATTTTCAGTCTTCTTATGCACAAACTAACAGGCTGTGTCATCTCCTTGGGGATCCAGCTGGCACGTCTCTGAAGAGCCTTTTCAAAGGTGGGCATTGTACATGGCAGCCTTCAAACACAGGATCGAGTAAGAGGTCATACATGACATTTGCCTTTTTGTACTGCACTAGAACTGTTCCAGGTATTGTGGAAGCTCTCCATAGTTCAAAAGGTTCTCTTAGGCACAGGTTTTTGGGTGATGAAGCCCACACATTGAGCCAGAATTTTAAGGTCCCTACGCAGTGTTGAAGAACTTATCTAAATGAACTTCTAGGCTCCTCCAGAAATACTCTGATTGCATGCAGCAGAACTATTTCTGTGGATGGCATCAGTAAATGGAGAGAATCATGGCATTTGCTTCCAAATTGCATATTTCCTCCAGGCCATGACATAAATATAAACACAGAGGATTATTGTCCCACTTAGAAGTGCAGTCCACATCACCTGGATCAATCTCAGTTGATGGGTGTGTAGCTTCTGTCTTCACTCAGGATTGTGTTTGACCCTGTGTCTTCAGCCAACTCCACTCAGCATTTCCTTTATTCCCACTTTCCCTTTTTCCACTCAGCATTTCCTTTTTTCCCAGCTACAAGCTCCTGAGAGACTAATCCTAATCACCAACATGACTGACAAAATCTCTATTCAGTTTATTGGAGATTTAATGGGTCACTGTTTGTAAATACAATTTTGGGGGGGTAAAATAGGGAAACAGAAAACCTCTTGCAGTTTGGAACCAGAGAGGTTTGAAGACTCTTGCATGTGAGGGCATGGAAAGAAAAGAGATGGTCAGCATAATTCCCATTCAATTTTTTTTATTCCTTTATCAGGAAACTTGCCATCCTCATACTCTACAGGCAAGCAAATTTGGTCTGTTGTCAGGAAAAGAATGAAGATGAGAGAGGAGTCCTGCCAGTGGGAATTTCTCAGCACTGGTTTCCTGCATAGCAGTCAGCTTTTTTATAAATAGAACCTCATTTCATGCAATGATATAATATTAATCTGTCACTGTGTTTGGCACAACCATAGGATAGTGAACTGATTGTTTGCTAATTACCATTTGAGCTCATGCACAGAGCACAGTCTGTGATAATATTAGCTTGGTCAGAGTCACAAGTCTGTCAGTGCCAGCAACAATTCACTGTCTGTTTCCAATCTCTGGAAGTGTTGTATCTGCATCCTTTCATCCCACGAGGTAAAAATCCTGGCTCTCTCTCCTAGTATGAATAATTTGTCTTGTCACTCACAGCCCTAGAGGAAAACCATGTGACAGTTCCTGTTAGCTGTTCACACGAGAAAAAACTGTTTAAGAAGAAAAGCAAACATATAAGGCATTTTTAAGTACTTTTATTAATCATTTTTTGAAAGTTTTAAAAGCTCCACCAGACTCCAACATGTGGGAGAAAGGAACAGTTTGGGTGGTGAGGCACTGGAAGAGGTTGCCCAGAGAACTTGCAGATACCATCTCTGGAAATGTTTAAGGCTGGATTGGATGGGCTCTGACCAACATGGTGGGTGAATTAAATGGTCTTTAAAGTCCCTTCCAACACAAGAGAGTCACCTTGTCATCACAGCAGAGGAAGAAATGGAGGAAAGCCAGGGCCACCCTTACAAAGAGAATAATCCTGCCAGGAGCTTTCTCAAGCAGTCAAAGGGAAAACCTGTAGATGTGATTCTTGTAAGTTTTACAGCTGCCCAAATGGTTCTGAATGGTGTCAGTCATTAAACGAGTCACTCATTTATCAGTTCCCCTGCTGCTTATCATGAAGGCCCTTGGTTAGAGGGGTCCCAGGCTGGGCTGTCTGTCAGGAGGGTGGTGCTGACCTGATGTACCCAGATCTCACACAGAAGTCTGCTTCCAACCAATTCAGATTTAACTTTTTCCTTACTTGAGTCAAAGAGTCTGTAGGAACTGATGGTTTAAGAGTTTTTATTAAGTCAGTGAACTTTTCAAATCCAAACACCATTACTACTTAGCAGTAGAACTGTGGTAGCTTTTGTTGCATTTCCATTTCAGTAACATTGCCATTACAGACAGTGGAAGTTGGACAAAGAGATGGGAGCCATGTCAGTGTTATAAAATCATCTCTTAGCATTTTCACTGAAATTACATAAAATTATTTCCATTTCACAAATTTGTATAAAACTGAAAGTAATTTCCTTGTAGAGAAAAGCTTTCTAATCCTCTGTAGCAGAATTCAAATGTAAAAATTTCTAGCAATGCAAAGTAGATCTGTTGGTGGATTTCATATCTGTCTTTTCAATCTTGTAGCTGATAAAAGAACCATTACTTGTTTATCTTATTGAGCAAGTCTGTGCTCTTAAAGGCATTCAGTGCAAAATATTCCCTCAACAAAAAAATGACTCAAGGTTGACTAATCTTACTTATGTTACCCTCTACAGGTAAGGTATGATTCCTGCACCTGAAGATGTTGACTAAGTAGTCATCTAATAGAAAGCATCTTAACTGTATAGGGAAAAGAGAAAATACTAATAACCCCTCCTTGATATCTGTCTTTATGCAAAGGAATCTAGTCCAGACATTATTTACCCATGTGTCTTATTACCAAGAGAAGTCCAACTGCAACCAACAGAATGACTCCAGAAATTTAAGCAAGTATATCAAAGAATGCAGGAACAGAATTCAGGAAAGATGAGTTAATTGGAAATCTGAGGAGCACAGCTGGGAAGCTGTACACTGAATTCCTGAGATAAGGGTCCATTTTTTTAATTACCTATGTGCAAAAGAACAAAGTTAAATTACTTTTAGGAAGTACTAAGAATGTGTCTGATGTGCTGTATAATAAAAAAATCGACAGAATTGTTGGTATTTGATAATTATTCATGCACAATTAGCAGAAAAATTCCACATCTATTGATCGTTAACTGAGCATTAAGCTTTTTCACATGTTGAGGATGATTAATAAAAGTAAACTTGCTTTGGTATTTCCTGTTATATAGTAAATGTAACTTTGCCAACAGTTAGCTGGGTAAATATGGACATTTTCACAAACACAAGAAGTTTGCAGATTTACTGCATTGTTTGAGTGGAGTTCTTTTCAAGTATGAGGGAAACAAATGTGAGGGAAACTCCATTTTTTGGAACTGTGTGTAACCAGTTCAAGAAAATAAATTATTGTACTGTTTGTCTCTAAGGCCTTTGAAAGCTGTTATGTAATTGTGTAAATGAGTTAAGGCAGACAATATGTAATTTACAATTTGTCCAACCTTCATGTTCTGAGTAGACTGGTCATTATCTAATCTTCCATGTTTCTAAGCCTAACTGTCCTTGAAAGTATTGTAAGCTGTTTTATTTTCACACAAATTGGCTGTTCAGGGGGAACTCGTCAAACACCTTGGGTGCATTTTCTGCAGACATGTTTTCAGGACATTGTCTACTGCAATTTTGTAGCTGTCAAAAGGAAACTACCATTCCTGAACTCTCTTTACACATCCCTCTTCCAGTATTTCATCATATTGATCCACTGTAAGTCTGTTTTTATTTTGTGGGCATTAGAGGTCTGTGAAGTGATAGTGCCTGTGCTTGTCCAGGAAAGACAAGAAACCTGTCATAACGACAGGAAACCAATCCCACAGTGACAGCAGCTGTTGGCTGCACAAGCTACTTGGTGTATAAACTGTCATTTCCCAACAGAGGTCTGACTCAACAAAAACTTAAAAGGCTGAAAGCCACACAATGCATTCTTTTCAATTAGCACACTCACCTGCAATTTTGAGCATATAATACAATATTAAGACTTATAAAAGAAGGTTTAGGATCCATTGTATCTCATCAGCCATGCAAAGATAGAAGGGCTAATGATGGAAATGTGCCTGTTTCCAAGTCACTATGAGTAACTGAAAGGTATTTCCCAGTCACTAAAGGTAATTGATGAGGTAACTGAAAGCGTATGGATTTTCTGATTCTCTTAGATGCAATAAAAACTGAAGAATGAACCCATTCAACATAATAATTATTTTTAGAATTTTCTTATGCTATTTTATTTTTGTATGCTATCCTCTCCTTTTGAAGGTGACCCTACCTGGCTTCAAGACAGGCATTACCAGAAAAATTTGGAGATCTTTGGTCATAGGTCAGTTTGTACAACACCAAGCCTGCTGGCAACAAATAAGGCCCACCTGTCCTAAAGAATTTTTTGTCAGGAGTTAGCAGAACTCATTGAGAGAGTTTTAAAGTGGATTTGAAGGAGAATGGGGACATAGCCAGGCTTGACAGACATAGGATATAGGAAGAACTATATAAACCATCCCAGTAACAAAAGAAGGCTTAAGAGAGAGAGCATCTCAAATCACAAGCAGCCAGAGACACAATCACAGACAGGACTGTGGGAGATCCCTTTCCATCCTTGCTAGGAGTCTGACATGATCAAATACTTCCATAAAGTCCTGTACACCAGTGATTGCAGTGTGGAGGACAAACAGGAGGAACAAGGGATCTGTGTGCAGTGCCAGGGCTTTGCTCTCATCGCAATGAGAGATATGAAGGGACAGCTCCCATGACTGCAATGTCATCCTGAAGGGCTCCACAGAGCTCAGGACAGACCAGGCAGGCACTGGGGTGGAGTTTCCCTCTGTGAGGCAACACTTGGAATGAATCAAGCTCTGTCTTTGGGTGGATAGTGAGAAAGTCCAGTGTTTATGGTTACGATAAAAGGGCAGATTGCCAGGAAGGATAGGTAGTTTTTTTCCTCTCTTTTAAACTGGTTGTTTGCCTGATGACTTGACAGTAACCTAGTGTTACCTTTGAATATCCAGGTTATTAACCTTTTTCCCTTTTGGTTTTGTGTGGTCCTTTCATATTGCATTGAAGAAATTAGTCCCACAAGGAAAATGTTATTGTACTGATGCAAAACCTGACCAGGGATCCAGGATGTAACAGCTTTTTAAGCAAGGTGTGCAATTGATGTTGCATCTTAGGTTTTTATATTAAATACTTTAACACAACATGTAATTGTGTGACTTGTTTTTTTCAAGTAGCCTAGCTTTGGAGTTCAGGATGAAAAATAACTTATATGATATTAATGATAACTTTGTAGGTTCTCAACAAAATGAAAACTTGGTCTCATTATCCCATTGTTCTCCTTTTCTCTTTTCTCCAAGCTGCCTGTCTCGTCCTGGGTTGTATGATTTTTCCTGATGGCTGGGATTCAGATGAGGTAAAACGGATGTGTGGTGAAAAGACAGACAAGTACACGCTGGGGGCTTGTTCAGTCCGCTGGGCATATATCCTGGCAATTATTGGAATCTTGGATGCCCTGATCCTCTCATTTCTGGCATTTGTGCTTGGAAACAGACAAGACAGCTTGCTAGCAGAGGAGCTCAAGTTGGAAAACAAAGGTAGGACTGCTTTAGAAACACTATTGTTGGGTGGCCTCAAGGGCAATTGTTTAAAAACAATAATCAGTTTCAATTTCTTTTTATGTTATGCTTAAAAGTTGGCATGCTGGCTTACTTCCTACATTGCTGGGAAAGAATAAATGCAAGGGGTGAAGGAAGTTTTGCATTTCAGCCTCCAAAAATATGAGAAAGCTCAAATTTGATGTAATTTCTGCCCTATGCATGAATTATCCTTAGCTTTTAGAGCTGTAGATGGGATGTTATTGTGTTACTCACTTGTACAGTATTTCATTAGCATTTAATTTTCACTGTCTCCATCTTTTCCTGTACCCCATGCAAGATTTGCTCACTTGGTTGCTTTAGGATTTTGCAGTGTAATACGGATGTCTGTAATATGGCAAATGTGTTAGCACAGTGCCCAGCAAGGGGGCAGTGCTGGGGGTGGCAGTGACCTGTGTATGGGACTGCCCATACAGCAAGGAACTGGTGGGCTGAGGATCAGAGCCTGGATTGAAGAAGAATTCCAGTTCCTCCTGGAATGTGCTGCTTTGAGCTCATGAGTCAGCTCATGGGAATCTAGGCTGCTACAGTAACGGAATACTCGTGCAACGCTTTGGGGATAAAACTCATTTCTAGATTAAGTACATGAAAATGGCTTGGACCAGTAATTTATCACACATTTGCAGGAATGGAGATGTTTTTTAGTAAGTGTGTGCAAGCCTGGCTTATTTCTGCAGCCCCTTCCCCTTGTGCTCCCCTGGCATCCCAGCTGAGTACGTGATGGGATAGATACCACAGAGGGCAAGTCCCTGCCTTATCTTTTTAATGGGCCTGTTGTCCCTGAATCTGCCTAATCCCTTCTAAACCTGCTGATACTGTCAGCTTCTCCAGCACTGCATGGCAGCAAGTTCCTGAAGCTCACTACTGACTGCTAAAGAAGTACTTTCTTTTATCTGTTTCAAATTGATCCCCTGCTAGTTTCACTGACTGTCCCCCAGAGCAGGATTCTGCCTTCAGCTCATCTACCACCTTTGTAATTTTGTGGGCTGCTTCTAATAATAGCAGAGGTATCAGGAGCTTTTCACCACTAGATTGCTGTTTGGCAGCCAGTGTTGTGTGAAAATAGCTTGTCTCAGTGCTGGTCCAGAAGAACCATTATCTGTACACCTGTACAGTGGCCCCTGCTTGCTGGATTGCAGTCAGCACACTCAGCCCAAAGATAAATGGACTTGAAGATTGAATTCCAGATACAATTCTAGACCTGGATGGGGCCTACTAATGTTGTGAGTTAAGGAAAGTCTGTGTCACTTGCAATTGCACCTGTGCATCTGTCCTGCAGGTAAACTGAGGACATCAGCTTCAAGGACTATCCCTGGGACCCTTTCCTGTAAGGATATTATTCATCTGCATTTGGAAATCAAAATACTTGTCAGAAGGGAATTCACAGCTATGCCACAAGTGCTTTTGGCATCACCACTATGTCTGATTTGTCTATACCATATAGATCTCATGTACCCAACACTACTTGTATCAAAGAAATGCATCTGTTTTGGCACCTTGTGAGCAAAAAACAGCTTCTGGAGCCTCCTCACCTCTCACATTGCTGGCACAAACCCTTGCCAGAACATTTGGTCCTCAGCACGTCAGAAAAAATCATTCAGCAGCTCAATTTCCTTGGATTAAACACAGAAACATACCACACCATTGGCTTCAAAACAAACCAGAACTCAACAAAAAGGGACCTGCCCCACTCTGCCCTTCACAATCAAGCCTAATGATCACCACTTTTTAAACTGTCTTTCCAATTAAGTGAAAAGGAGTCAACTTGGCCTCTAAAAAGGACATTCTTGTCACAAAAAGCTTTTGCTAAGCAACAGCAGGGCAAGTCTAAATGCCCCTGAGCCCCCCAGCATTTACCCACCTGCAGTGTTGCCACCAGGCACAGCCTCAGTCCTGAGGAGACCCAGCAGAACACAGCAGTGGCAATGGTCTGTACCCCTGTGCACTGAATACGCGAGTGCTTTGACACTTACCCCATAAACCACATCCCCTTGCCCCCTTTCAGACTAAGGGATAGTGGAGAATACTCATCAGCATCAGTTCACAGGCAGAGTATCCATGCATCTCTTGGAAATGGTCAGGATGCGAAACTACTGCTCTGGGCAAATACCACTAGCATATCTCCCATATAAAAAAAGAGATAAGATATGGATATAGACAATTCTACCCTCAGCTTCCCAAGCTGCTCCTACGATGTGAAGTCAAAGCCCTTAAAACAAGTAACCATGAACCAGAACTTTCCAGCTGGTTGACACTTTCTACCTTCCTTACTCTCCAGGTTGTTGAAGGCTGGCTCCACACATCTGAGCTGCAGGCACTGCAAAATAAACAGGCTTAAAGACAGCAAGTAAGGGAATATTATTTCTTGGTGATAAAGCAGCTTTCAGTAAAATAAATAAAATTTTTAAAAGTAGTGTTGCACAGAGATTTGCACACCTTTAGCTAGAGAATCCTCTTTCCCAAACAGGAATAGCTTACCCATGGGATGGATCGCTGCTGCAACAGGAAAGCTTCTGCAAAAGCTGTATGTGGAGCTGAGTGACAGGAGCTCACCTGCCCCATGGAGGGATGACAGGACAGAATGCTCATCAGCTGTCATCCTTTAAAAAGAAAATAACTCAGGATTCAGTGAACATGCAAACTGCTGCAAAATTGCAATACCCTGCTTGTCAGCATGTAGTTTCCATGGCATGCACTCACAAACATTCAGGCCAACTTGTGCAAAATTAGGTACATCAGTATGAATATAGAGACCAAAATTTAAGTTTTCCCAGATATCTACAACACATACAGGAATTACCAGCAGCTCTGGTAGTAAGAAAGAGTACAAATGCAGAAAGAATACAATATCCCCATGTTCTCTGTCCAATATAATCATATAGTCCCTTTTTGTAAAGTTATGTACCCCCAACTCCTCCTGATATATAAAAAGTCAGTGTATGCTCATTTTCATTTCAGTTAGGGTGTACATTACAATAACAAAAATACTTTCAAAAACGAAAAGCAAGATTTCTGTTAGTCTCTTCCCATTTTCAGACTGGTGCTTCTCTTCATGGTGCTCATCCCCTCCCTTCCTTCTTATCCAAAGAGTCCAGAGTCACCCACTTCAGACTCCTGCTGCTTTGGTGTGTGGCTTTTTAGTCAAAGCACTTAAGGTGATGATGAATTCAGAGCAAATTCAACCACTTGAATTCCCATTTGAGAAGGGAAATATCCAAGAAACTCATTGGAGAGGGATCTGTGATAGATTGCTATAGACAGAGGAACCTGGAACTATGTTAAAGGGTTTATCATCTTGCCTCAAAATAAGAAGTATTAAGGTATCCCCCTTTCCAAAGGCAAAACCAGACGCTTTATTGAAGCCTACAATCATAAATTCCAGGCTGGGAACTCCTGGCCCTCATTTCCAGCTTCAAAACATGATTCCCTGCCATGCCAGCCAAGAACAAAGTTTTGCCACAGCTGTGAAGAGCTCACATGCTCTCTTTGAGCTTCAACTGTAAGTGGCTCATCTAGCGTAGCACCACTGCAATTAGATCCACTTGTTAATTTCCTTGTTCAATTACAACCTATTTCCCTTCAGTTATCACCTCCACACTGAGCTCCAAGTAGTTCTGAGTAAAAGAACAGCAGACAAGTAGCACCAGACATATTTCATCTAAAAACCAGCAACTAGAAGCCAAACTAACAGATTTGTTTATACTTTTCCCCCAAAATTTTCTTCTTTTGATAATAACAACCATTTTCCTGTGATTTCTACTATATAAATAATGATGAAAAAGAGAAAATACAAAGATAAACATGGAGATTTTATTGTGTTTGGCAACAAACAGAATAAAATCACTCCAGAATGAAGGATGTTCATAGCACTGCTGTAGGATCTGTGCCAACAGTATGAAGTTTCATCCAAGGAATATTTGAGCAGTCATTGGGCCACATCCAGAACTTTCCTGAGCAGCCTCTCAGTGTCATGCACTCTGTTGCCCAGTGTGCATGGAATTCTGTCAGCACCAGCCAGGGGATTTTTGGCTCCCCCCTCTACATCATCCTACAGAATGTCATGTAAGACACTGATCTTCTGCTCCCCTTGGTTTGGAGTTGTTCACTCCTTAGGTAAAAGGTTTTCAGCCCTGGTCTCTAATGACAAAGTAT
Source organism: Zonotrichia albicollis (assembly GCF_047830755.1). Taxonomy (NCBI): domain Eukaryota; kingdom Metazoa; phylum Chordata; class Aves; order Passeriformes; family Passerellidae; genus Zonotrichia; species Zonotrichia albicollis. The sequence continues at coordinate 14,059,845 of NC_133822.1, forward strand.
TTTGGAGTTTTTAATAGAAACTGAGGGGAAGAAATGGGAGAGTGAGATCAGGAGTTAAGGGGTTTTGGCACAAACTTAGAAGACACTGTAAGGTTCTCCTTTTGAAAATGTCTATTTTTTGGTTTTATGAGCTTGTCGGAAGCACATACATATGTATGCAATAAACTACTTAGATTTTTCTCCTGGTATTGAATGGAACTAAGACAAAAGTCTTGGAGTGTTATTCAGAAAACAGAGTTTGATTCCTATTTCTCATACTGGATCTATCATTTGATTTTCACATTTCTCTGTCTTTTAAGCGGGAAGAATGAGAGAGACTGACTTTGTTGATATGTTGTGGTTCAGCAATGTAAGACAAATGAGAAAAAGTAAATTATGCTTAAATTATTACTAAAATATGTATTCCAAGATTAAGGTATGATAAAAGTATTTTGTCAAGGATCTACTTTGCCAATATGCTAAATGATGATACTCTTAAGGGGAGGCAAATGAGACATCAAGACTAAAAGTCAAAAGCTGATTAAAATATCTTAATAAATAAAGGTCAATCTTGCAATAGTACTGATTGATACATCAGCTGATCCAAGAGTTCCTTTCCAGCTCTACTTTCTATAATGAGAAAATAAAATTAGTCCTAAACACATGCATTAATTACTTAACTACAGAAGCTGGAGACCATGAATAAAGAGTCCTAGTTCCCACTGATTAATGAAGAAAGAACACAGTGAACTGTGTTCTGTCTCACAGGAAGATGTATCCCCACTTGCTGTTACCCTCTGTAAGGACTCTCATACAACAGCCCAGTTAAAGAAATTCTCTTTCCATTGGATGAGCTCATGGTATGATGGACTTAAAGGATGGGGTCTGACAGGAAAGTTTGCACCAAAAAGACTTAGACAGCCTCAAAAATGCTTCCTAAATGGTATAGGGAATTTAATCCATTGAACAGGCTCTGTGCTTAGCTGAAAAATTCTGTGCTGCAGCAGAGGGGCAGGGTGCCTGGGAATGGGGGATAAAGACCTCAGACAGTGCTGCTACAAGCTACAAACAAATCTCCAGCCTGGTCAAGAGAAGTCCATAGTGAGCCTGGACAGAGCTGTGTTGTTAATTTAAAAGGAAGCCTATGCCCTGTTACAAGCATGATCATGTTTACTGAGCTAGAAGGAAACAAGTCTGACTGTGCCATCACTGGCCAGCTGCATTAGAAATGGTGCTTTGAAGCCTGGAAAAAAAATCAGAGATATTTCACAATATAGAAATATAAAAGAGAAGTAGCTGACACATATTTCATTCTAGGTAGGATTAGTGACACACAAAAGTTATGGTACTCCACCATCCCTCTTCCTTACTGACAGAATCATATTTGTAGGAGGAACATCAGAGAATGCTCATGACTCAGCTGCCCTTGCATGAAGGCTTTTCAACAAAGTGTTCATGCAGACAAACTAATGAAGGTTTGTGCCAAGAATCTGGGCTATGGCTGGGAACAGCTATTGAGAGAACATTTCTGCTGCCCAGTCCAGCCTGCCACTTCCAGGAGATGTCTGGGCTGTCCTTATGTTTCTACCAGCCCTGATGTACTGTCATCATGCACAGAGGAAGCCAGCAGCACTGAGTTATAATTGGTCCTTCTTGCAGCAAGTTCCAGTGGTTTTCTTGGAAATCTTTACCATTATTTAAAAAGTCATTAGTTTCAATATCTCATTCCACTGTGAACTTGTTGTGATCCTTCTCCAGCAGTTTCCTAATGCCAGAATTATTTTCTATCTGCAAGCAAATCACCTGAAAATAATTGAAGATAACCTCCTTCTTTCTAGGCATGGCATCAACAGAAACAAAGGCTATTGTCAGTAGTTTTAGAATAAAGGAGCTATAAAAAAAAAATCCAAATGAAAGGAAAGCAAACAGCCCTGTTTCCTGAAATTATATTCAAGGAGACATTCAAATCTAATGAGATATTTGAGAAAACTGGCTCTTCCTGCTTTCTGTTGCAGGTACAAATTACCACAGTATAAAATAGAAGTTGACCTGTTTGGTGCTAACAGTGTAGATCTTTTCAGCCAGTCATTGGCTTTAGTCTCGAAACTTTAAACTGTTCGTGTTCTTTCTGGACCACTTACAGAGTTGATCTGGAGTTTCTGTTGAGTCCCTCATCTTCTCCTGAATGACAAGCTTGGTGAACTCCAGTTTGCTGTTCCCACTGACCCTGGGTGCCTCCTTGGCCCTGGGACAGGCCCACACTAGGGCATACACAGATTTTAGTTCCTTGGCTCCAGTATGACCCTGCTTAGCCTGAGCTTGCTGCAACTGAAAATTAGAGTTGTGCTCTTGACTTCCAAGGTCTCTGTCTGTTGACTTTGATAGCTCTGTACAGTTTTGCTTGATAGAATACCAGAAAAGAGCAGTGGAAGAGGAAACAGAGACGGGATATTTATGAGAAATATTGCACTAAGATTGCTGTAGGTAGTCCTGGCTTCATTTACTAGAAAGATACACAAGTTTTATAAGTGAAATTACAATAAAAAGACATTTTAACAAAGTTTTTTCCTTTCTCTTATATGTGGATGTTATTTTTTTCCTAATTTACGTTTTTAAAATAAATTCATTATTTTGTTCATATCCTGTGGTCCATGTTATTATGTTTAATCTTTCAGACATTTGACATGCAAGCATTCCAATTGTCAGAAATATTTCTGTGCACCTACTTCAAGAGCATTTACCATGAAATATTCTCAACAGACATGGATGCAATCCTGCTTGATTAATGTATTTACACCACCACAGTAGATTTGATTTTACAAACCACTTTCACCCTAGTTTTGTAAATCCAAAAATTTTCTGGATGATAATGAGCTGGCATGAGGACATCATTGCACACAGCTATTCATCTTAAAATGTTCTTCCATCTCCTAGCATTTGCACCCTTCCAGGTAACAGCATTTGACACAACACAGACTATTACTCTGGTTCCTATATGCTATTTTCCTCAGTTCCTTCTTTCTGATGTTCCCTATTTATTCTCTCCTAATCACTGCATGTATTGTTCCTCTCTACCTTGTGCACACTGAAAACAAACCTCACTCACTGTTCCTTGTATGACTTAGTGTGTGACAGAGGCTGAAAGGATCAGCATGGATATTTCAACCACCCCCAGTATCACACAGGCTGCAGGATGTCCTGAGCCCCCTCCAGTTTATCAGCACTCTGTAAAATGTGGAATCAGAGCTGGATGCTCCAGGAGTGGTTCTGACTCTGCTGTGCCCAGAGGAGTTCCAGCCCCTCTGCTCCTGCCCAGCCTTTCCTCTGGTGCAGCCCTTCTGCCTGCAGCACAGCTCTGGATTGTGCTCAGCTGGCATTTCCCCTGCTCTCTGTCTGTTTGGGGCTGGTTTCTTACTCCTTGATGTGTTTCTGTGTCAGACCATGCTTATAGAATGAGAAAAAAACATTATTTTTTGCTAAATAAATTTTTGCAAATTTAGCAACACACATGAAGAGTTCCTTGGGCCTCTTCACTGCAGCAGCTGAGAGAGGAAAGGGACACTGCCACTGGCACCAGCAACCTGGAGGAAATCTGGAGGCTGTAGATCTATCTCCCCCTTCCTAGGAGATGCAAAGATGCACAGCAGAACAGCAGCCACCTTCTCTCTTTTCTGCATCTGTGCTGAATTCGGACACAAACCCAGTTCTCAGAACTAACAGGGTCAGGACACTTTGTGCCTCCTGTAATTTTGCTTTGCTCTCCTACTCTTCCAAGGGTTTTGTAACTTCTGTCTGCCTTTGGAGAGGTCAGTCAATAAAGGCAGATATTTGCAGTGTGGATGCTCCTCACTGTCTGGTACAGATAGGGACCCTGAGTGCCCTCTGTAGGGTCTAACGGGTGGACAATCATCTTAAAATACTGAGGAAATCCACCAGCATTGCTAATGGCACGTAAAGGAAGAAATATTCTCGCTTCCTGAGCAGAGAGGCAATAATTTAGTAGTACTTTTACATTTCTACCATAACAATATACGTGAAAGATGAGAGCACATCAGATAAGGGTTGAGAAAAATAGCAGTATTATGTAAATGCCTGCTAAAATTGATGCATCTGGAATCTCTGCAGAGTACAGAAATTCTGTTATTTAGTGATTACTTCAGAAAGAGTGCATTCTGAAACCAAATTCAACTGGCATAACTAAAATGGACTCATTTTATGGAAAATGCTTCTTACTACTTTTTTTTATTCTTAAGTCGATTATTGAACCAAAATCCTCAATTTTTTTCCACTGGCAGTTTTGGACCTGATTTTGCAGAGGAGAGGCTTCATCCTGTGAAACCAGTAAAAATTGTAGAGGGTGAGACTAAATTTTAGTCATTTTTTAAGAGCAATTCATACAATTTTTAAATGCTCATGAATCTTACTTATACTAATTCTTGACCACAGAAATTCAAAACAACATTTTTCAGGTGTTTTATTGTTTGATGTGTATCAAATACATCCATATTTTCTTTCAAGAACTATCATAGCTGATAATAACATCTGGCTGACCCCTTGCAAGTAAAACTGATAAAGCAATAAAGATCAGACATCATATATCCTGCAGAGACAAATATTGGTCTACTAGGGAAAATGGAAGTGTGCTAGAAATCATTCAACGTGTTTCAAATGTTAAGGAGAAGAAAAAATTGTCAAAGGGTTGATTGGAAATTCAGTACAGAAGCCATGCTGGCAAAATAAAAAGTGTTGTACTTATAGGAACAGCCACAAAAACAGTGTTTGCATCCTTAATAGAAATTCTGGTTTTAGCAACATGGAAATAAGTAATTCCAAATGGTTAAGGAGCAGTTTGCTTGGGAGAATAAAAATTTGTATCAGTGTTAAGAGAGTATTTCTATGTCCTTTCAGAGCTAGCCTGCAGAACCCTATTGTTGAATTTAAGAAGATGGTTGAAAATCTCTGATTATTCAGTGCTGTGTAGCCTCAGCACTTCCAAGCAGAGGCAGTAGCTGTCTGAAGAGCAAGACTGCCCTGCTTTGTGTGCCTCAGTTTTGTATGATGTTCCCTGCTGCTCTGTTGATGTTAATCTTTGGCCCACATGGACAAAGATGACATGTTATTAAGTAAAATAAATCTTCCCCTATAACCATCAGCCCTACTTTTTTCCTGAAGAGGACTGACAAGTTTACTTTAAATAAATCCCTAAAAAGGCTCTGTGAAATGATTAGAATTTGTATGTTTACAATGATGCCAGAAGATGAGCAGGTTTATGCACTGATCAATCATTTATACACTAGTGAGCAGCTGACATTCAAGCCTGTGTCTGCTCATCTATCAAGCAGCTCTCACAAAGGTTAGAGGCACTGCAGTTGTACTCAGACACAAATACAGGTATAAAAATGTTATAAAAATGCTAAGTATGGAAGATTACAGCATGAACTGATAGGATTTCATTCTTCTCAGTAATTCCTATATAAGATCCCTGTCTCAGACAATTTGCCAAGGTGTCATCGTCTTCCCTAAGTCCAACTGGAGCTCATCCATTGCCTTTCTTTTAGTGCAGTTAATGTGCTTGCAGATATACACAGAGTATGTGCTCACCCAACATAGCCTCAAAAACCTCTGTAGGCAGGCTAACACTGACCTCTGCTCCCTGTACTATGGAAACTGGTTTAGAAAGAACAGCCTGGGAACTTCTGGGGCTGCACACAAAGAGGAAGTGCAAAGGCCATTCCTTGGTTCTCTGGCTCTCACAGGATCTCTGCTATGGAAGGGAGCCATTTTTAGGCAAAGACTAGACTTGACTTAATGAAGAAATATGAAGGGAAGTTTAGGAAAGGAAGTTCATGATGCTGGGAACTCCAGCAGGAAAAAGGCAGCCAGCAGTCTGAGTCTGGGTCCGGTTGGTTCTCCTGAAAGGATTAGCAGCATCTTCATATTATTTCCCTTTCCACCCAAATCCTTGCTTTGTGCTTATGGCTGTGAGCACACATGCTTTGAGTTGCACCATATTCTCAGCTTCTGTGCTAATCATTTCCCAGATTTCCCTCTGTGGAGTGCTCCCACAGCCCTGAACACAGAGGCTCAAGGGGCCCTGGAACGGGCAGCACAGGCACAGCTCCCTCGGCAGGGAAATGGGCGAGCACCTGGTGGCAGGGGACATCAGTCCCACCATGGCCCACTGTGGGCTATTTAGATTAATTTTTAATATTCTGGAGCTACACCTAAAACCCATCAGTTTGGTTCAGCACCATCTGTCCCAGCTACAGCTGCATTGCATCCTGTCCCATTATTCTTCAGAACATTCTCTAAAGCTCTGCATAGCACTGAAATCGCAGTTAGCTGCCTTTGTTTGTCTAGAGCTATAGTTAGGTTGCCTTCTGATGTAAATTAAGGTCTCCATCAAAAAAGTTGGAGAGAGAAAGTAAATTTCTTTCAAATTAGACATTTTAAAAATAATATTAAACATTCATTTTTCTTCTCCTGTCAGATTTCCTGGGCTGTGCCTCAGTACCATCTTGGTTCTCCTTTATTCTTGTTTTTCACTGTCTTTCTCACCTCTCTTTTCATAGAGCATGTCTTTATACACCATTTGTTTAGCAAATATGTTCAATTTTTTTTAGGATCTTCAATTTTCATAATCCCAGGACCAGAAGTTTTCTCAATTTATGCTTTCATAATTAAAGGGGAGAAAAAAAGAGATTGTATAATCATTGAAGCAGATGAAAACCAGAAGTTAAAGAGATTTTTTAATGTATATCTAATATTACTTTCTAAGCATTACCAGTAAAAGTGTTAAAAATTATATTGCTTCTCTTAGCCTGCTTTAGGAGGTGAATGATACCACATAAAAAGTGTATGTGGGCTGTTTTAGCTATTGCCCACTGCATTGACTAATTCCATTTTTTTAACAGGAAAAGAATGCAGCAATTCATCACTTGTCCAGTCCACTTAATGTTTGGTGCCTTTTTATAAGAGTGGAATTTGTGAACTGGATAGCTTTGACAGTTTGAGGTAGTTGGTACTTTTCATTTCTGGATCATTGACTCAAGCACAGCAGATATTTGACAAAAATTGACTGCAAACTGAATCTGGAGAATGACTGATTGCTGAAGTATGTAAGAAAAGTTTTTTTCTGTGCAGCTGAGAGTAGCCTAATGCAATAACAAAAAAATACATGTATCTTAACCCTGTGCTAGCAAACATTCCAGCTGGGGAGACTGAGAAATGCAGAGCATGTGTAGCTTTGGATACCTTCATCCTTGTTCTGCTACCTTTGGCTACTGCCTACTGCCAGGAAGGGAATTTACCTGGGCATCCTCTCAAGTCTCTGAACACCAGGTTGTCAGTATTGGATATGATGCACCCAAAAAGTGAGGTCTCTTCTAAGCAGTGTTCATGGCGTGCTCCTGACAGGACTTTCCTTGAAAACTGGGCAAGTGATGGACACGGGTGCCATGTAAATATGCCAGGAGAGAGCTGCTGCATTTTCGGCAGGGCTTTTTGGGAGAGCCAAAGGTCAGCTTTCCTGGGCATGTGCCTGCCTTGAAGAGTACAGCAGTCTCTCGGCATTCCCACTACACTTGGAATTCTCTTGAATTAGTCAGGTGAATTGACCTAGCACATGGCATTTCTTTCTCCAAGTTTCCAAGAAATTTAGTCTCCAGTGGTTATGATTTTCCTTTGTCTGCCATTTTCCAGTGACAGAAGGACTCTTGCAACAGCAATCAATACATTCAGAAATTTGACTTTAGTTTCAGCAATTTCACTGTGATTCCTTTCAGTATGATATGCACCAGCTAGATCTTAAACCAACATAAACCCCAGAATGGACCCTTTTTTAACAAACTGCAATTTCAATGAGCAGTAGTGTTTCAGGAAGCAAAGCCTTTTCATGGATGGCTCTTGAATTTAAGCTTTGCTTTAGCTGGATTTTTTTTTTATGCTAGTACATTTCATTTTGATATCTGAAAGCAAAAATTCCTAATTTCCCCATCAGAATAATTTCCTTATGCAATTACATTGCTTATCTGCCCACTTGTTTATCAATCCCCTTCTCTAATAACCTTAAAACCATTGTTTAATTTCAACTAAATTTAACAAACTCTAACATCATAAGAATTTAAAACTCCCAGAAGTGTTTTGAAAATTAATGTACAAATTTAAGAAATTAGCATGTGATTCCACGAAGGGAATGCCAGGAAAGAGATTCAGCCCTTAATAGCACTTGGTTAACCAAGCCAGCATAAATCTCAAGTCAGCTATGCCACCCTTCCTGACTTTTCTGGATCATCTGCCATGCTAAATAAAGCAGGTAGGGTACATGGAACACATTGCACATGTGTGTCTGTATATAAATATGTATTTTTACATACTTAAAAGTGTAAGAAAGTGAGGATGAGTCCTGTAGCAAAGAGGCTGTAACAGACATTTGGGGCATGTGGGGAAGCATGGGAGTTTGGAAATGTCTGGGGCAGGAAGGAAGTTCTAGTGAGGGATCTGAGGACATGAGAAAGACAAGAATCACAGGTAGAAGGTGCAGGAGTCTAAGGGGAAACAGGGTGTTGCTGTGGAGGTGTCATGGGGCTCTGACAAAGGAGCTGGGTCATTAAATTCTGGCCATGTGGGAGAGGGAGCACTCATGCTGTTCACTGAAAGCCAGGCACTGATCTCTTGCACCACTCATGCAACATTAGGCTGTTTAAAGCTGACCAATAAAAAGGTTATTCTAGTATCTAAGTAACTCAAAAGGTATTTAGTGAAAAAATTCAGTTTAACTTTAAAGAAAGCCGTACAATGCAAAGTCACGGGAACTCCATTTTTCAATAGAAACTGTAAAAACTCTGTTTCACTTCATCCCCAAACTATTTTTTCCACTGCTTGCTTCAGCCATTGAACTGAAAAATTGGCTATTTACCTAACAGTTATGCTTTAAAATATTTGCAACATAGGCACGGCCAGTACCTTTCACTCAAAGCTTTGGTGTGGGGGCAGCTCAAAAAATGTGCCAGGGAACTGGCACTGCCTTTTGCATCCTGGCTGATAAGATCTCAGCCTGTGCTTCGGGGAATTTGTCCCCTTGTTCACACAAAGATAAACAAAGTGGAACCAACAAACCTGCCTCTGCCAATGATAATCTTCTAGGAGATACTATCATTTCAGCAGCTGCTGTAAGAAACTTTCCTGAAGGCTGGTGCATACAAAATAATCAATTCTCATCTGCAGGTTATGGTTCAAATCTGCCAAGTGCTACCAGGGCTTATGCTACCAGGTTCAAGAGATGCAGTCTACAATACTGATTAAAGATGGGATGTTTGCTGCATCTGACAAACTGAATGGACCATGGATCATGTCTGGGGAGCCTCTAGCTTCCAGAAAATAGGTATTATCTGTTTCTAATGAGCAATAGGCAAGCAGTGCCCACAGTATAAGTGGTTTGTAGATAAGCAAAAAGCTATATTCACAAATCCTGTCAATCAACCTTTGCTGCAATTTCTTTTAAAGGGTAAAAGATAAAGAGCTGGTCTAGGAAATGCAGCATTTTGAAGAAGCAGCATTTCAGTAGTTGTGGTTAAGGAAAATGTGGGATAAAAGTATGTGCTGTTGCTGTGCTGCCTTGTCAGCACTGCTCTGGAGTGTGCTGCCTCTGGTCCAGGCCTCAGTTACCTTTTAGTCTGAACCCAGACCCAGCTGAATGAGCATCCAGGATTAACCAACATCACCTGATTCCTGCTGCAGCTGCAATAACCTTCAGCCCTTACAGAGATGTGAGCAAGATTTGAACCAAATCTTTGTTACAAAACTAATAAGCCAGGTTTTTTTCTCCTGAAACAAAAACTTTGCTGTGCTCTGTCCAGCTGAGTAAACCTACAGTTCAACCTGGAGATAATTCCTGGTTCAAAGGAGTGGGGAAAAAAATGGGCAGAACACAAAGTTATTGGTACCCAAGGGAAAAGTCATCCTAATTCAATTGCTATACATGCTGAGACAGCTTTAGAAAAGCTTTGGTACATCTAAACCTGGCCTGCAGCAGCATATTCTTCCAGGCACATGACTCCCTGGGCTTGGAAGGAAGGAGCAGCAGCACTGTGGCACCACGGTGGGGTTTGGAGCTGCTGGCCCAAGGAGCATGGTCTGTGTCAGGCCTGGGGGCAGCTGCAGCAGCGTGGCTCCCTACCAACCCCAGCTGCCCTGTGTGTCAGCACAGCCTGGAGCTGACACAGTCCTAGCCTGGGCTAGGACTCAGCTGTGTCTGCACAGCACCTTGTGCCAAGAGAAAGTGCTGTGAGCTGCTGCTTTGGTCTCTGCATTCCAGTTCCTCTGTGTTTTTTCCTCTGGATATTGCTGAAATGCTGTTATATAGGAGCACAGAACAGCAGAATTCTTTAGGTTGGAAGAGACCTCTAGAACCAAGTGCAACCATTGAGCCAGCACTGCCAAATCCACCACTAAACCATGTTTCCAAGTGCCACATCTAAATGTTTTTTAAATAGCTTCAGGAATGGTGATTCAAATACTTCCCTGAGCAGACTGTTCCAGTGCTTGACAACCTTTTCCATGAAGAAATATTTTCTATAATCCAATCCAAGCCTGTCCCAGAGCAACTTAATGGACAACAGGGCAACTAACAGGAGAAGCTGGTTTGGAATGCATCTTCCATTGAATATCCATCCTTTATCATACAGTCTCTCACCTGCACAGACATTTCCTTTATTCTTTTACTAACTCCCTATTTTCATGTGGAAAGGAACATTTTGAATATTTTTATCTTTGAGCATGTGTATATCACTTAGTGTAACAGTGCACAGATCCCAGAGCTCGCAGTAGCCCACGCAGGGTAGAACCTGGCTCAGATCTTCAGTCTCATGGCTGCATTACTGCCGTACTGGTTGAGCTAAGAAACCCTGTTGACATGCATGATTTATGGGCTTGAGTGGAGAATTAACCCCCTGTCACAGCTGTGTCCCCCCTTTCAGACACAGGCAGCTGCACAGGGACCTCAGAGTTGTGTTACTTTGTGATGAACAAACACCAAGTGTCCCCCAGCATCACTGCCCACTCTGCCTTTTGGAAAGCTTGTCTAGCTCTCTGCAATCAAAAGAAATACAGTTAGGGACAGGGAAGGAAAAGTAATTCACTGCTGAAATAACTACACTTGGCTGCATTCAAAATGAACACTGTGTTTGCTCAAAAGCACCCAAAAAGCAGAACAAGAGGAGGCTGGAGCCAGTCCTCACCTTGAGGCTAGAGGAGGAGGAATGGGCAGTCAAAAAGCTATTTCCAGTACTGTGTGACTTACAAAGCACTTCACTGCTCCATGCCTCAGTTTCCTGCCTGCTCTGCAGAGGCACCAGCACTGTTTATTTGCCTCCAGCATCTTCTGTAAGGATTTCTCAGCCAACATTTCAGAAATAGTTGGAGCTGCTCTTGAAGTAGATACAATAAAAGTGTATATTACTGTAAATAAACAATTTGTTAAAAATAACTCTGATCAAACTGAGGAAGTTGAAAGGGGTGCTGTTTTGTTCAAACAACCTAAGAGAGAGCCAATAGGGAACAGCACAAATCTTGTCCTGCTTGGAAGGACGAGGCCAAGAATTGCAGCTGCCATGTCTTGCACAGCGTGGCTGTAAATCCCAAATTGGCTGGTGTGCCTCTGGCAAGCACAGGGGTGGGGTGTGTCTGTGTACAGCAAGCAGGTCAGGGTGAGGTGGGAGGATGGTGGTGCTGGTGGGGGTGAGGGGGCAGCTGTCCCTCATGGTGCTGAGTGGCTCAGCTGGAGGCTGCCAGGCAGGATCCAGGCAGGGCTGATGGCTGCAGCTCATTACTGCCATGTTCTCATTAATGTCGTGCCGGGCTCCTCTGCACCCTGCTCAGCTCAGGGCTTTTCCTTTCCCACTTATGCAAGCAGCAGCCCCTGAATCTGTGCAGCACAGGGAAATGTGTCCCATCGATCAGCAGGCTGAGCAGGACTGTGCATGTTGAGTGATTGCCATGAGAAACTTCAGCTGCTGCAGCAACTGTGCTGCTGAGCTGCTGGAGATCAGCAGTAAGAAGCATTCACCAAGGTACACATAAATAAAACTCATGCCACTGGTTTGATATCTCAGCCTGTGTTTGATGCAAGCATTCGTAGCAGTGATCATTTAACTCCCAGCAAATTCCAAGAAAGAGAAAGACCAACCAAAATAGTTGCATATAATGCAACTATAATCCAGAGGTTTTCTGTTTATCACATTAGTAAGACATCTTTAATTTTTCTCTTTCTCTTTTGCCAAAAGTTTCAGATATTTGATCAAGAAGAAAAATCACACCAGATGAAGTTACAAAAAAATATTAAATTCTTAGAAACTGATTATTTTTGATACATTGCATCATGGCTTTAGGTCTGAACCACTATTCTTTTCACTTTGAGGAGAGGGGAAGCTTTTACTTAACAGAAGAGAGACAAAATTAGATTTTAATTCTAGTAACTGATCTAGAATAGGGATTTATTGTAAATCTATTTATCTTTTATATACACTTTTAGTCTCCATTAGAATATATAGTCTCCATTAGCAATTACTGTGTTCTGGCACAATAGGGTGCTTTGGGTACTCTGCTAATAATATGTGTTGTATAGCAGCTGATCCCAAAGCTCATCACCACCAAAGGAAGGAGGTCCAGCTGCCTTCCTCTCCACCAGCCTCTGCCCCTGGCTGCAGGCTCCATCCTCCTCCTCATGGCTGCTCAGCTGCATGCCAGAGCTGATAGAGAAAAAAAAAAAAGTGAATATATTCCTGTAGTGATAGTCATCAGATCACAGAAGTGTCCTGCAGCTCCAGGGACACCCAGGCATATTTGGGAGGGAGTGGGAGCAGGAAGAGTCACACCACCATCTTGGTGGTGGCAACAAGGTTGGCATGGCTGCTTGCTGACCTGAAAAGTTTCTCAGACCATTTGAAAAGACTGGTGCATGCTGAAGTAATCAGCACATATTGCAAAGCGACTATTAATTAGCCAGTTGTGCTGTTTCATCTGACATTAGAAGGGGTTTTCCATTCAGGAAGTGCACAAAAACCTTCCAGCACTGGCTTCTGTTTGCATTGAGTGCTGAATTCACTGTAGTTAACTGCGATGCCAATGTGTAAATGAAACTGGGTCATGCTTCTGCAAAAACTAAATAAGACATTATTAACATGTCCATCAACTCCTGAGGATGATATGTTTTTCAAACTGTTCATTAATTCGGTACAAAAGCAGTGACAGGTACAGCATTGTTTTCACAGCTGGGGGTGAAGGATGTCGTGTACAGAAACCTGCAGCATCTGCCTCGTTTGGGGATTCACCGTCCTTTTCTTAAAATGAGCAAAATGTAGATGAACACTGGAGACTTTCACCTGAACTCCTCAAAGCCAGTCAGTAATTACTAACAATTAATCCCATTGTACTTTAATTCTGTGAATTGTAAAACACTTCCCAGCGTGATGGAACAGATTGTCTGGTCCACCTGGGAGCTGATGAAACTTAAAACCAACAAACTCTTTCTTTTTGAGATACACTGCTTTGTCTTAGAAAAGTGCTTGAATCCAAATGCATTACAAAGGCTGATTTTGCCAGAGCAGGGGCAAGGGGGAACAGATAAAGGCACCAATTTTCCATGGGTACATGAATCCCTAGAGCCTTTACACCGTGGGGTGAGTCTACAGTGCAACAGCCACTGGGAGCTTTTTCACTGGCCTGAAGGGAAAGCTGAATCAGTCCTGCATCCAGTTCCACCATAAAAAAAGGAGACTCAGGCTACATGATGAAAGCACCATTATTCTTTGCAATAAGGGCATCCATGAAGGAATTAAGTGTGCTTTATAACCACATCTTCAAGCTAAATTACCTTGTTTTTTCTTAACACCTGCCTTTAGACATGCCCACCTGTGCACAACCATTTCATGTTGACACCACAAAATTTAATGGAGTTGATTTCCAAAAATAATTGGTGTCTCCCTGGCAGTCTTATAACAGCGTATATCCCTGTATTTAAACTTCAGTGATTGCACAAGAATATATGTAAGGAAATATTTACAGACACTCTGGGACTCACAGTTATGATTTTGGAGTTATATGTATGTTGGGTTTTCTTCCCCTCTGTTTAAAAAAGGTGCATAACTGCACTACAATATTATTACATGTTGTAATTACACAGCCTAATTACATGATTATATGTCTTTACACTAATTACACAATTAAAAACCATTACTGAAATGTTGTGAATGGATTTGGATAAATTAAATTATTTTTAAACCCACTGAGACAACTGACTAACAAAAAAACCATCAAGGGGTAGCAAGCAAAGCCAAGTACATGGGAAGACACCCTACTGGGTGTTGTGAGAGACACCTTGGTGCTCTTCCACTCTCAGATGAATGGGAATGTGGAACGCCACAGGTAAATGTTAAAAATAACCATTTTGTGCTCCATGTACCTGGAGCAGAACTTCATAACGCGTTCTAGTATGGTTGCTCTACAGCAAAAGACTTATGGCCAAGGTCTGGTGCTGGTGCCTTGAGGGTCTGGGAAAGATGGTTGTTAGTGGTGAGTCAGGCTGCTGATTCACTGGATGGAACCCAGCCCTGTCTGTCATTGCTGGAACCAGGTAGGAATGCTGTGAACAAGTTCAGGGAGCAGGGGAGGTACAGAGCAGGGGCTCTGCTAAGAGACCTGGGCAGGAAACAGACAGCCTGGGAGGTTTGGTGCCACCAGGGACAGTGAGGGAGACAGAGCCTGGGCTGGGCTGGGGTGCAGTCAGGCTGACCAGGGCAGGATGCTGGGGGCTGTCAGACACAGCAGAGCAGGAGTGCAGGTGTGCCTGTGCATCCTCTCTGTTCTGCTGAGTCTGGGTGCCCAACAGGACCATGGCTGCCACCTTACCCAATTGTGGAGGGCCTTAGGAGGACACAAGGACATTCTCCTGGTGACAATAGGCACAGCTGCATCTCCTGTGGAAAATCCCATTTTGGTAGGAAATCTGTTGGTAGGAAATCGTAGAGAAATCTGTTTCTACTGGATGTGCTTCTGCTCTTTGGAAACAAAGACTTAATTTTTCAAGACTGTGAATGTAATATTTTCTGTAAGCACTAAACTCACCTGAGAAGCCCTGGGACATTTCCAGAATGAAAGGGGTTGTGACCAGCTCATTTATGCCAAACCTTGCTAAGAAACAGTCTCATTATGATCACAAGGCGTAGAAAACAATAAATTATTTGGTTAGTCTATATCTTCCTTCATTTGTGTCTATGCAGTAAGGATTTGTGTATAGATTAGCAGCAGATCGACAGCATAATTGATGCAGAATTAGTCATAAATTCCCAGCCCTGTCAGGAATGAATAAGTAGGTATTTTTCTGGCATGAACCTGCTTTGGGAAATCCCACTCCCAGACTTTATGGCTCCTGTTTATACGTGAAAGGAAGAACATTTTTTTGGCTTTGATAAGCAATGTCTTCTACCCGCAGCATAACCATTAGAAGCTCAGCAGATGTGTTTCACGAGATATATAATCCTTTCAAGCTCCTTTTTATCCTAAAGGCACAATAAAACCTTCACACAAGATAAAGATAGTGAGTTAACTTGCATGGTTTTGTTCAGCCTCATGTAAATTTGTTCTGTTTGTGGTTCATTTTGTAGTTTCATTCTCCATTCATTCCATGTGTTTATTTTTAAATATCTGTGTCGGTGTTTCCCTGTATGCATGTCCCACTCCATTCTGGGCCTTACTTTTTGCTTTCCTGAACAGCAGGACTGCTCTGTTCAAAAAGCTGCTCATTTTTCCTCCTCATTTCTCACCATTCCATTACATTTTAATGAGCTTCAGAACTAACTCTGTATTTTTCTCAGAGGGACTAAGGTACATCCCCCACAAGTTCAGGCAAGGCTGAGACAGCGGTATCTGACGTGGTACAGACATGGAGCCCATAGACTAGTTTCAGGCACATCACACCATCAGCTGTATCCCTCTTGGCCAACACTTCACACATCCAGCAGGGTCAGCCCTGCTTCTCTCCCTGTTTGATCCAAGCAGAGATGCAAGCAAACTCCATGCAGAAGGTCCAGAGTTAGCTTCAAGGCTTTACAAGCCTCTACAAAGCTTGTAAAGGCACAGCAATAGAGAAGGAGTAGCACAGGCTAAATGTATCCATAAATAAATGCATTTGGAGGCTGGAAAATACAGATGAATGATGCCTACATCATTGCACCTACTACTGCTGCAAGCCTCACTAAGTAGCAAATAGGCCACAGCTGTCCTCGTATATCCTTGATTACAAGCTGCAGTCACTTTATCAGGTAGCTGGGACATAGACATCTCTTTATTTGGCTTTGCCTTTCATCCCCAGGCTGTCTCTTCTGCAGCAGTGTGGCCAATGACAGCAAAGGCACCACCAGCACAGTTCAGGTGGGACTGGCACCCCAAAGACACCTGAGCACAGGTGCTGGCACACTGAGGTAGCCAAGCTCTCATCACGAGGGAGATGCAGTCAGCATTCATCAGGGGACAGCAGAGTGTGGAGTCATCCTGTCCTTCAGGAGATGCATGTTAGGTGCCCACAGTTCAGGCAAGGCTGGGGGGACAAGGATTGGAGCTGCCATGCTGTGCCTCTTGCCCTCAGGACTAGAGAGGAGAACATGGGCTCTGTTTTCAGGCTGCTATAGACATAACCCCAGGCACCAGCATAAAAACCTAGCAGGGTGTGCAAAGGCTCTGTGTGCTGCAGTAATCTCTGCTAATGGGTGTTTTCCTGCTGCTCCTCTCTCTGCTGTTCATTACCCATCCCAGCACCCTCTGGTTAATTTTCCTCCACATTCTCTCACATCACTTCTGCTCAGTCTGCCTCACAATGGGAAAAGATTTCCATTCCAGCTCTGCCTCACCTCAGTCAATGCACACCGTATGTGATGTAAATTCATCCCTCCTGCTGGAATTTACCTTTGTTTACTCAAATAACAGCACAACATAAACCTTAATCTGAAACTCCTCTTGACCTTTGCAGTTTTCAGTCTTTTCCCCTACAGGCCTCACAATGAGCTGAAGAAAAAAATTTAGCCTTTCAGGCAAAGCCAATAGGCACTGAAAACTGTAAATTATTAAGTATGTTTAGCAGTCTGTCCAGGATTTGAAAAAACAAATGTGACAAATAATTGGAAATTAAGCCACAGAGTAAGATCTTGTGATTGCATCTGCCTCACTGAAAGAAAGACATTTCATAAACATAATGACATGTGGAAACCAACTTGAACTGGATATCAAACACCTCTGATAATACTGCTGCAAAGAAAATTGAAAAATTAAGTTTCAACTTGGAGGTCTTCAAATGAGAAATGTAGCACGTTGTCTGGGGATTCCTGTTTGGTGTGGGGTTTTCCAGGGGCAGGAGAGGGAGCAGGAGAGCTGTAACACCTTGCAGCCGTAACCAAGGGCTCTGTCCTGCATCCCTCATGCAGAATAAGTTCCCACAGACAATTTTCTAAGTAAACAGAGTCAGACCTTTCCTTAAATATCTGCCCTCTGCTGAGTCATCAGAGCTGGAGGATGAGGTCCTTTCCTGGATACAGCAATAGGATTAACACCATGGCTGCTCTCAGCCCCTCCTGCCGCTGTTCATCCATCAGTGTCAGCTCTGCTTTTCCCCCAAAATTAGATTAATCTGTCATTCTGGGATTGATAGTTCAAACTATTTCCATACAGTATTGCTGCAAAGAAAATGTCTGAAGAACTTCTTTCTCCACTGGCCTACTGTAGTCCTTCACTTTGGACAGGTGGCAATGATTACACCAGGCTGCAACCTGACCAGTTCCATCTCTGGGATTGCACTGATTGCATTAAAAACAGATTATTGCCCTTTTTAGTTCCTGAGAACCCCAGTAAAATTTCTTCAAGGGTTAGATTGTACCATTTACTAAATATTCCATAACTAGACCAGAGAGAAGTCTAAATGGTTAAGCCTCCTGTAACTTCACAAGGCAAACTTCCTCCTTGGCATCATATCAATCAAATTCCATAGAAAATGCCCCCATTATGTATTTGACCTACCAGTGAAAGCAGTTCAATACAGCTGGAGTTGATTTAACCTGTCAGGGCACAAATAATCTCTATATTTCTGGTAACTTTTAGATCAATTTTGTGCACCTTGGCTGCATAACTAAATTTGGAAAATAAGTTCCTTAACTGCATGCAGATCTGACCCTTGGTTTGGTTTCTGCAGGCTACCTCAGACCAGGTTCCCAGGCACCCCTCTGCATGTGATGTGTTTCCTCAGTATGTGGCTCTTGTCACAAGCCACAAGTGGTTGAATTCTCCCACAGAAATTGGGTACTTGAGCAAGAGATCATGGCATCAAACAGCTCACCCTGTCAAGGCTGCCTGACAGAGGAGACAGCACACTGCTGACCTTCTGCTTTTCATGGGTTTTCACACACATGGATCATAAGGCAGCATTGCTTCCAAACATGGCCAAAAAGGCAAAAGAAATAAAAAAAATAGTAAGTGGAAACATTTTTTCATATCATTGGCTCCTGCCAACCATGTTATATGCTTTTTTGATTTTCTCTTTTCTGCAAATATATTTTTTCCAGAAGAAAGAAAATGAAAACGTTCATTTATCTTGCTAAATAAACATAATATCAAGGGGATGATGCTGTCTGAGCACCGTAAAATAAAATCAAGCTTTACTTTCTGTTAGAGGAAAAAATTATAACTGAGGAAGAAAGAGTTTTGCTAAGTTCTAACTTATTTCAATAGTGTGAGCTATGGTAAGGTTAGACAGTAAGTTAGCTCCTTAAGGTCAGAAATTCATTCCTTGCAGATAGATTATTGTTGATGGTGGCAAACAAATAGTGTTTACAAATCATGACTGATTTATTGATGCAAATTATTTTTCTTTTCCAGACAAAAATATTTACATTTCAATTTTGTTCTTTTTTCCCCTTGTTTTTAATAAATTCACATACAAAAGCTATCAGCAGTCTAGAAGAATATGCAGAAAGTTTAGACTCCTCAAGGTTATCTTTATGTGTGTATTCTATTATTAATGTACATAATAATTTTGGTTTTATTCTCATATGTTAGCATTCAGAAGAAAATGCACTGGAATGTAAAAATTCTCCACAATTTGCAAGAAACAAACAACAAGATTTTCTTGTTGTGAATTTGGGATGGAGAAAACGTCTCAAGATAAATTTTTAATAACCAAAAAGGGCCAATGCTTATTTCGATCCCCTGTCACTCCTCAGAGTGAATTGAAGCAGAAGTAGCCCCAAGTGTTCACCAGCCTGATACAGCACTTTGTATTCCAGGAAAAGGAAAAACCCACTTTGAAATTTCTCTGGCCTGAAACTCTAAAAAAGGACAAGAAAACAGTTGGCTCATCAAGGTCAAATTGGGTAGATCCCAATCCACAGCAGTAAACACACAGTGTTAGGGTTGTGGGGATTTAGGGACACTTGCAGCCTGACCTCAAAGGCTGCTTGCACACTGGCCTAAAATGAGCATTCCCAAGCTTCAGGGCATGCCCATCTTCCCTCCGAAAGAAAAACATAATTAGTATGCTTAGAAATTAATGAAATACCTAACCCAAAAAGAAAGTCATAATGAGGCATTATTTAAAGGAAGAAGTACTTAATGAAATGCAAATGCTTTGCATTGGATGGAACAGAAATCTTACTGGAGGAGGAGGACACTCAGAGGAGGAGGGGAACTGTGGAAGGGGCTGTGACATTTCCACGGCTGTCATCTCTGGATCTCATATCTTCACCAAAATCCAGCCCACTGTGCACAGGGCTCTGAGGTGTACCTGGAAATGTGTTTGAGCTCCCTGACAGTCACCTTGGATCAGAAGAAGGTGCCACAGAAGAAAGGAGGTTGGGCACTGGGTTTGTGACCTGGTCCTGTAGGACCATGGTTTCTTTGTGCCCCAGGTTTGGCTGCTCAGCTGCACAGTTAGGGATGAAATGCACATCCCTGAAGTTTACAGTGCAGTGCTCTCCCTTGACAGCTCCTTTCCTTTGCCTCCCTGTCTTGGTTTGGGGCAGATTTGGGAGAGAACCCCCAAAGGGGCTCCTCTAGGAAAGCAGATTCATTTGTCCCCTCCCCACAATCGGTCCAGGAGAAAATACCTCCTTGGAGAAAAGTGGGGGAAACACCTGCTTATTAAACAATAAAACCTAAACAATATTAGACAATAAAACCCTTTGATGCTCCAAAAGAGATGACAAACTCAGAAAGTCCCCTACCCGGGTTGCAGTACAGCTCACTCAGTCTCTGATCAGTCCCTCAGTGCTGGAAATGTCGCGGCCCAGGCCCGGCCTGGTGGGCCTCAGGTGGAGCTGCTGGTGCTCTGCTGGTGTTCAGGCCAGAGCAGGGCTGAACAGCTCCAAAGAAAAGGGGAAAAAACCCCACAGTCCAGGGAACTTCTTTGCCTCCGCCAGCTAAACTAACTAAAACCAAAGGAGAGCTCTGTCTCGCTGTCTGTCCCTCCACAGACAGCACAGTCCAGGAGCAGGAGTGTGAAGGAGTGAGTGCAGTGTCTGAAAACAAACTGCGCGTTCTTCTCTCCCCCTTCACTCTCTGGAACAAATCTTAAAGGTGCAAAACTTATTATTCAGCATAAACAGAACAAGATGACTGGGGATAAAAGCATCATACAGTCAATCTAGGACACTCTCTCTCTCTCAACAGGTGACTGAAAGAGCTCTGTGTGTTTCACCTGCACAAAGGGGTCAGTAATGCTGAGGGTGAGGGGTGTAGGGATGGGGCAGGGGGTGTAAGGAGGAAATGGGCTGATGCTGGTGGATGAGACCCACCAGTAATATAAATAGCCAACAGGGAGAGCTAAAATTGAATTAAGCTACAGCTTGCTGCCAGACAGTGGAAGAAACACAGGGTAGCTTGAAAGGAGGCATTTTATGGTTGCTTTGGTATGTGCCAAACGTAGGGTGACCTTCAGCAGCTTGGTGCCCCTGCCCATGGCACTGGGCTTAAGCTAGGTGATCTTTGAAGGTCCCTTCCAAGCTAAACCTTTGTGATCCAGGCTTCAAGAGTCCTTTGCTGGGGATGAGGTAGGAAGTGTCTCCACACAAGGAATTAATGTTATGGTTTCATCCCACTTGTACCACCAGGTTCCATGTTGGACAAGCAGGGGGAGGGAGAGAACCACAGTGCTGGTAATTCAGAGCTGAGCTCCATGGCTGCTCCAGGGGCAGGCACTGCAGTGTGCCCAGCCATGGAACATGCCCAGGGCCAGAGCTGTGGGACTGCCTCCACTTCTTCATTGAAACCCTCCCACTGCTCCAAAAAGGAGCTTGCAGTGTTGCAGCACATGGAAATCAGCAACAGCAGTAACTGCACTGAGCCTCTGCTGCCCCAGCTGTTTGCAAATCTGGATTTTATGAAGCCTGATCACTTCGGTGAATGACCTCTTGACCCTGGTGTCCATCCATCATACAGAGCAGGGTGTTTGCCAACAGGAATATCTACTTGGACAGTCAATGATTTAATAAGCTTTTCTTCCTACACAGAGTTTATTGATTTTTGCTTTTAGTGAGAGCAAAAGACTGTATTGTTCAGAGTAGGTGTTCTGCAGTGCTTGCATCCTCTCCTCATGTATACTTTGTTATATTTCCCTCTGTATGATTTCCATCATCCTTTATTGCCACAGATATGCTTTCTGTCATCTTTGTGCCCTGAAGCATCTCATTTTCCTTTCACTCATGCCTTGATTAATGTCTTCATAAGTTCTTCTTTCCTCTACTGTGGTATGGTTGCTCTAGAAGGTACTTTTCTGAGAAAACCTTTGGGATTTGGGTTTGCTTTTTTTGTATTTGTCATTAATTTCCACTTCTCCATTTGTCTTTGGCAATTCCAAATATTTTATCCTGATTTCTTTCTTGATTTTCTTTATTTTTCAAGTTTCAATATTTTCAACTATTTTTAATAGTTGTTAAATCAGCTGATTTAAATGCTTATCTCTACAAGTCAGAATTCTATCCTTTGAATTCCCAAGACTATGAAGGTGGGCTTTATGTCTAATTTCCACCTCCTTTCTGACTATTAAGTTAGGACGATTCTACAAAAGTCAGTGGATTATTCCATGGCCAAACTTGTACATTCTCATGACAGAGTGCAATCACATCTTTAAATTTTCCATTAAATAACTCATTCTTCATCCTTCTGAAAACACATCACTGACACAATGATTTTCCTGTTTATTACCCCTCTCTACATCCTTAAAAACAAACAAATAAATCAGAAAATATTTCTGTGCTTAACCACACATTAAGGATTTATATTTCTCATGAAACAGCTTTGTCCCTTGTAACTCAACTGTTTTCCCTAGAAAGTCACAGGAAGAAAATATGTGTGGGGTCCTGCTGGAATGAGCATGAGGTGGGAAAAGAGCAGGATCCTAAATTTCTGACTGTGTCCCCATGAGACCAGGCAGTTGCCTGCTGAGCAGCAATGATTTGCTGCTTGTCAGGGAATATTCCTGTTTGGGAACTATTCAGAAGCTGGAGGAAAGTTACTCCCTCCAAGGGCTGAATACTCAAGGGTCCCAGACATGGGATCTGCGTTAACACAAGGCACTGCACGTTCAGGCTCAGTCCACATATCTTTTGCCTCCCTGGGCTGCTCCACCACTGCTACTGCTGTTCAGACTTTCCCTCTTCTATAGTATACAAAGATTTGACAATTTCTTTAAATGCTGAGTAAACGACTCTCCGTGCTAAAAAAGTCTAGAAGTACCAGGATAGAATGTCAGCATTGTCTTTTTTTTCCCAGCCTTGATCTCTCTCTAAAGAGCTGCATTTTGTCAAAGATAAATTGATGAAAGCCTGAAACATCATTGCATGACGCACTCACTTTCCTGTTGCAAAGCCAAGCGTGGGAGTTAATTTTTTGCCAGCTTCTTGCCATGAGACTGACAACTTAAAGGAGTAAAAAGTAGCTACAATGAGCTTCAAAGAAGGTGAGGATTATTGTTTTGCTACAGGTGAAATCATACCCACCTTATTTTGAGCCTTTTAGCCCTGTTGAGTTCAATCCCACCATCGACTGAACATACTGAGAACCATTTGCTGGTTCCAAAAGCAGAACCACAGCACTGCATTTCTAGTCCAGGCTGCAGGACTGATGCACAGATCTTGCAGAGGTGAGCTCACCAACTAAGCGAGGGTGAAGCTCTCTAACAGGCAGTTGAAGGATGATGGTGCTCCACTGGGGAAAAAATAATTGTTTATCTCTCGAAGATGAAGAGAGAGAGGAAACAGAATGAAGATATTTATTTTAGTGAAGAAAAAATATTGAGGTAGAAAACTCTCTCAAGGATGAGAACACAGGCTGTTCTCTTGAATGATCCCCCAGATGAATGCAGCACCCACTGGAGTTGTGCCAGCCTGGCTCAGTGCCCCAAGCCACCCATCCTGCCCAGGACAAGTGGGAGCTGATGTGGTCACCCTGCAAGGCCCTGCTGTCCTTCTGCTCTGGGAATAGTTGCAATGAGGACAGACCAGCAAGGGGTTCATTGTTCTGCAAGGCATTTTGGAAATGCAGCAAGCCAGGATTTAGGACTGACTGCCAATGCTGGCTCTTGACATGACTCTCCTGCTGGAAGGGGAGGAAGAGCAAGGAGGGGCCTCTTCTCCCTGCAGGACTCCAGCTGGCATGTACACCCCTGTGTGCCTCCAGATACAAGGTCCCAGAGCTTGAAGATGAAAAAGATAACTGGATTTTAACGCCACTCTTAAAATATCACCCATTTGTGCCCTTGTGGGGATGGACTGAAACGTAGCATGTATTCAAGAAAATTGTCTCAGAAAAGCATTGAGACATCTTCATCAAGCACTGCAGACTCCTTGTCTTCTCTCAGCAGCTTGTTTTAAGCCCTCATTATTAACATGTTTTGCCTAATTTCCACTCCAGATATATTTGGCTTCAGCTTTTAAGCATTCATCCTTTTCCACCAAAATCAAGAGCTCATTTGCCTCCGTGAAGAGTTTTTCTCCGTAATCAAGACTTTTCAATCTTTTTGATAAGCTAGACAGACAGTGCTTTCTAAACCTCTCTCTCCCCATTAGGTGCTTTCTGTAGTCCTTGGCTCCCTTTTGCAGTTCTTCTCTGCCTCTTTCCCAGTTTTTCAGCATCCTCAGTGGATACTAAGACCACAGGTAGCACTGTTAGCCTCAGCTCCTGCCTCCATCTCAGCATCCCCTGTTTAGTCAGTCAAGGTTTCATTAGCCTTCTGAGTTATTAGAGGACTTGAGGTTTTTTTGTCTTCTCCTTTGGCCTCTAAAGCCTTTAGAGAAAAAACAGCACTTAACTAGAGCAGCTAATATTTCTTCTTCTGAGGAGTTTAACTCTCTATTTGGCTGTACTTAAAAGCAGTGGATTTGTCTGACCAAGCAACAGGTCTCGTATCGCTGCCTCCTCTTCATCTTTTAAACATAACATCGATTCTTGTGCGAGCTGCAGATTTTATCAGCCACGATCCAATGTAGCATCTGCACTGCTGATGAGCATTTTTAGGTCTAGGAACAATCTCTGTACATCCCTACTAGGTACCCTGTGTTTAATGATGATGGCTTATTGCCAAATGGTGCTCAGGGAAAGCAGTTCTTCATTTTTGTTTCCTATGTGCTTTATTAAACCTTGTGCTTGTTTTATGCCCTGGAATATCAAGTCAAACACCTTAGAAAGTCTTTTATATTGCACATAAATTGCATAAATCCACATTTTATGTAAGCCAACTTGAAATCTGGGGCAGTAGCGGAATGTTTGTCTACACTGTAGGCTTCACTCTATGTTAGTTTGGCAGCTGGAGGAAACCTCCAGCCATAATCTCCAAGAGCCCTGCACAAGCTTATTTACCCTGGCACTCTACCTGCCTCCTTAGCAGCACACTTACAAAGCCAGCTCAAGAGAGAAACCCTTTCACATCAATTCATTAAGAAAGTGATGGCAGTGTTTGAGAGAAACAAATGTAATTTGTTAATCAGTATTTTTCTGGCATTTATAAAGGCATTTACTCAATAATTCTCTTGTCCACACAGAGAGAGGACCTACCTGCAGGAGATTTTTATTTCAGCCTGGACAGGAGACTTGGTGATCTCTGGGGAGTGTTCCCCCCTACCCAAAATCTTAGCACATTGTCAAAGAAGACAGTCTTGGCTAGGAATGAATACCCACCACAGACAAGATCAAGACTTCATCCTCTCCTGGCATTGCAGAGGTGTCCAGGGCAGTCCCAGCAGACTTTTCATTGTGACAGCCACCTGGAAAGATTTAATACAGTAGAAGGGAAGACAAACAATAACTGTCTTCTTGTAATACGAGAGTAGGAAACAGCAGGGGTCCATAGAAATGCTCTTGAGCAGAAGCTCTCCACCCACCAGGAAAGCTGAGCATTTCCTGTGTTTTCCATGCAGAACTCAGTAGTCTTTCATTTCAAATGCCTTCTGGCCTCTATCACAGTCAGTTTTTCTGCATTATATTGGCTTTCCTGGATCCCAAGCTTAGGAACCCATCTCTCTCCTCAAGCTGCAAGCTCCCTACATCCATCCTGCTTTGCTCTAGGAGGGTTGGGTTCCTGAAAGGTGGGTGCTGCAACATCATGGCTTCATGCTATCACCACTTTATGGATCTAATTCTCTGCATCTGCAAAGGAATGGTGGGATAGGTCTACACTGATTGCTAATTGTCAAGGATTTTATTACTGATTTTCACAATCAAAATCAAAAAAACTCATTCCAAATACCATTTATTTAATATTTCAGTACTGCTATGACAGCCACAGGAAAGCTGATGAATTTCGTCTCCTCTGGGGGTCAGGAATTCCTGAGGCAATGACACAGGTTCTCAAAAACTGCTGAACTGCTGTGCTGAAACTTTAAAGAAAAAAGTGCAACCTGAGGCAGAAAGTACTCACAGAGCATTCCAGTGCAAATTATTAACATTGCAGGTATTTATTATTGACTGCAAACGGGGATGTGCAAAGCACTCAGCAAATGGCACAGCCCCCAGCCCAGCACTCATGCAGCTGCCTCCCCACTGCACTGGGGCAGGGCTCCTCCAGCACCCCACTATTCCTTGTGCTTGCTGGCTGTCAGCCACTGCCTTCTGATGACAAAGCATATTTTGGAATCCTTTTGTTTAAAGCAGTTGGCTTGCTGCAAAGAAATAGGTGAAGTTTATACCTAAGGCATTCCCACTGAGCTGGATGCAATTTTTCTTTGGGTTCCTTTGAAACCTTCCTCTTTAATAGCAGAATTTCAGACTAATAGCTCTTCCCTTTTCAGCCTTTCCTGCTGGAATAAGGACTTTTCTTCCTCCCCATTCTGTCAGCAATGTGGTGGCTGTGAGGAGGAATGCAGTACACAAGACTGGCAGTGGTCAATCTTTTCAAAAGGACTTTTGGGCGACCTGGTTTGAATGGACTTTCAGGAAGAGAATGTCCAACAAAACCAATTCCTGTGTTGATGCACCCAATGTCATTTGGTATTTTTCAGAAATGGGGTCCCAGCATTAAGCAGAAGGCAAGGGTGAGGCTCAGCTCTTCCACCCTGTGTGACCATCCTCCCACCCAGCTCCACAGTGACCCCCAGCCTGTGTGTTTGTGTGGAAGGATGGTCCCATTGCCCCATAGCCAGGGTTTCTTTCCCCATTGCTGTGGGTGTGCTGTACTGACTGGTTACCAGCCCAGCTGTGCTGACGTGACCTTTACTGCCCTGCACTGTGGAAGCTGTTCCACTTTTCATAAATACCTCAAAGTTCACTGCATGAGGGGACTGCAGCTAGGGCTTCCTCCCTGTGATGCAAGGAGTAGGAGCAGCTGCTTTGAGTTAGACTCTTTTGTCTGCCTCCACTGGCTGTTACAAAGAATGATATTTTCCTCCCCCCTTCTGCACACAGGTGGTACTTGGGCTATAGTTTCTCTGAATGCTTTATGTTGCAATTTTACCTTTGAAATATGCACCTTTTAGAAGCCCTTCTAAATTCTGATTATATCTCTCTTTCTCCTGAGGAGATGAGGGAACGCACAACTTGTGTCCAAATTACAGAGTTAGCTACCCAGGTGCAACACACATGCCAAGTGGGATGAATAGTGGGAATAGGAGCATGCCAGCAGTCCACGGTCATTGCTGTATATTTCACTCCCTGCACTGTTAGTATATTAAGTTGCTGCTTGCAGAGAGCAGGAATGCCCCGGAAAAAAAAAAAAAAAGCAAGGAGGGAGCAGGAGTGGCTGTGACACAGCTGGCTTCTGGCAGCTCTTTAGACTCAGCACTCATTCCTGTCCGTGCAAGCCTGCCATTTGAGGGCAGCTGTAGCTGCTCACCTCAGGGCTGAGCTTGGGTTACTGTCTCTGAATGTTTCTGATGATTGCCCACCACACTTGCTAATGATAAGTGCTCACTGGGGGGAATTTACAGGCATGACTTTGCTGCAAGCAGACAAGGAGCTTGGCTGTGATCAGAGAGAGGTGCTCTTCTCTTGATTGCTGCGTCCCTTGGTCCATGCAGCAAGAGGCTGGTGTCAAACAGTGCTGGCAGCTCCAGATTCTGCCAAAGAAAGCAGAAAGAACCTGGTGGTGTTCCAAAATACAAAAAACACTGGAAGGATGTTCAAAAAGCCTGTGCTGGAATGGCACAGGGAAGACACTCACCCTGTGCAGAGGTGCCCTCCGTGGGCTGGGCCATCCGGAAGAGAAGGACCACAACAGTAGTGCCAGCTTGAAGGCATCTGCTCTCATGGGCTGAAAACTCCCTTGATGTTAATTACAGGGGCCCTGGCATTACAGTTACATATGAGATTTATCCAATATGCACCTTTAAGAGTTTATCTTGATATATGGCTGTGGTTTCTGAATTATACTAGTTTGAGATCTGAATCTGACACCTTATCTAGTGTGCTGCATACTGATGGTTAGAAAACCTAATTTGTCCTAGAATAGCCTGGTTTTGCAAGAGGACATTGCACTGAGAGCCTTCTCTTGTATAATAATTTTGCTTTAGAAACTGATTACTCATGGTTCCTATCAGATCTGAATTGCAGATATCTGGGGGAGTGTAGCATTGGGATATTTTAGATTGAAATAACTCTGCTATCTGCTCTACTACAGCTCTTTTCCAAAGTAGGCTTTATGTTATAAATTACTTTATAGATTTGTAAAGCATGACATAGAAACATTATACACCCTGTGAGTGCTTTAAAATTAATTTGTTCTTGAGCGTGTCCATGTATGAATGAATTTGACATAAGCTTTTCAATTTTATGCTTCACTACAGAAAGTGCACACAGTACCAACTGTAAATCAACTGCCACACTCACTGAAATAACTACTCAGCTATGAAAAGAGAATCTGCCCAATATTTAAAGAAGATTTAGATACAAAAATAATAATGTGTGCAAGACAGCTGGCATACTACCTTGGGACTTTGGAATCTAAACCAGTGAGATTAGTAAGGTAACATCAGTGTGCAGATCCTTCAGGTTAGGGCTGTCTGACAGACAGACCAGGAATTGAAGGAAATAAACTGAGATCACATTACTGTCTTTCCTTGAGCTGAGTGATCACAAGGATTCACCAGCACCTCTCCTATGAGTGCAGGTAAAGATCACATGCATGGACTGTCACAGAAAGTGGGATTTTCAATGTGCATGATTGATGTTCAGAAGGGGTGAGCAGCATTTAGAAACAGCATTTTTCATTCTTTTATTATTTAAAAAATGCAATTTTGGATCATAAAAATCCTTTATGAACTTGTGTCAAATTCAT
This sequence comes from Zonotrichia albicollis, assembly GCF_047830755.1. Lineage (NCBI taxonomy): Eukaryota > Metazoa > Chordata > Aves > Passeriformes > Passerellidae > Zonotrichia > Zonotrichia albicollis. The sequence continues at coordinate 14,088,619 of NC_133822.1, forward strand.
CAATAGTGATTCCAGCCCTCCCTTGCCTGGGAGAATGGAGCTCCCACAGCCCTGCTCCAGGGCAGCTGCTGCTCATCCAGGACATTCTGGGGAATGTGGCTGAAACCTGTTCTTTCAGTGTGATCTAATTCAATGTAAATGGCTTCACTGGCCTTTGCCAAGCTAAAATCTGATGGTGCTGTGTCTTAACCATAGGTTGTACCAGACAGAAAACTCACTCAGATATGTGCTCTGCTCTACTTAACTGCTGAGCATTTGTACAGTTGCAATGAAAAGTAAAACAGTCACAGCAGGAGAGCTGGAGAACTTCTTATTTCAGGTGACCTCTGGCTGGAGCTAGAGAACATCTCTAGTAAAAGAAGGGCTTTGGCTCAAATCTCTGCATGTGCAAGAGTGGGTTTTGCCCTCAGTGAACATCTTTTCCTTTGAACACCAGGTCAGGGAAGAATAGCTGCCATGCTTTATTCTTCCACTTTGTGATGCCGGGCTTTTTTTCTTCTACTTTTATACCATCCCTCAAATCATGTATTTTGCTGATCTGAAATTAAATTTTTAGAATTGCTTTTCAAAAAGCTGACAGAAATATTTTTTATTTTTTCTGTTTCAGCTATTGACAAAAAAAAAAATCAATGATTCTTACAGCTGCCATGCTGAGAACCCTCAGCTCATGCTGCTGTGCTGAGAGTCTAGGGAGACCCACAACAAAAGCAGCAACCTAAAAGAGAAAGAAACTAAAAGAGACCTCACCCAACTGCCATAGATATAGGTACTGAAATTCCTGTTGACTGTAGTGATTCAGCAAAGAAATCTTTGTCCTGTATACTACAGGGAAGTTTACTATATAAGACACACACCTCCGAAGCAAAACCAAGCCTTTTGATGGGTGAAATAACTTCAGGAACAGACTTTTAAAAATCATGCATATATGGTAATAATGTAAGGGATGAAAATTGAAGGTGCATTTAAACAGATTAAGCCCAAACTTTGTTGCTTCTCTGAGAAAACAGTAGAAATAAGCTTCAGTTGGGAAAACAAGTAAGAAGAATGGTTTTTATTTTCAATAGGATGTTAAATGCTTGTTCTTATAATAACAGGCACAACATGATGCTTTTAAATAGCTTAGGGAAGGGAGGCTCCAGCACCCCTGCATTGAGTAATTTACCTACAATCATTGATATGTTTTGCAGACAAGAGCTACTCAAATGAAAGTATTATTAGTAGTAGTACCAAGTTCCTACTAAAAACCCCCAAATGCTTTTTTTATGGGCATGTATTCATATAACTACAAGTTACTACAGTATAAGTCTAATATTTCCACTACTGTTAACAGCTCCCTGCATAAAAAGTTTTGTGGGGTTTTAGGTGTTTCTTTTTTCAAACGTCAACGGGAAAAACTTTTCTCCAAATGTTTGTATTAAAAAATATGACAGAGCTACTTTTCAGCTCAGCCCTTGTATTAATTCTCCCCAGGATGCTCTGGGTTCTGGGAGTACTCAGAGCCTCATTGCCCAGGGCTCTGATGACAGCAATGCACTGCAAAAACCAAGTCAGGGCTCTCTCCTTCTCTTGCCCACCCCTTTCCCAGTCAGCATGTGAGAAAGAGAAAAATGTCTTCTCCTGTTCCTTGCAGGCTCCAGCAATGAAGGTGGGTCTGGCTCTGGAGTCCAGGTCTCCATCCAGCAAAGCTTTTAAGCACACAGTTAATCCATCCCCATCTAGAAAAGTGCAGCTGAATTTTGCCAAGAGAGCCCCAGGAGCACAGGCCAGCCAGGGGATTTATTGTAAATGCTTTGGCGAGCAGGGATGGGCAGCTGGGAGGGACCACAAAAAGGCAACAGCAAAAAGGAGCAGAGAGGGCGGCTCCAGTGGTGTTGCAGCAGCAGGGGCAAGGAGAGCTGAGTCAGGCCATGACTCGGAAAAGCTCACTCCAATTTCAGTGCGTTTGTTGACTCTGGTGTCACCTTTTCCAAGCCACTTCACTGTGCCATTGGAGTTAACAGCAATCTCTTTGACAATATCCTTCTGAGGTCTACACAAACAAAGGGCACATTGTGAAAGCCAAATGTCATTATTGACATTATTGGTGAAATTACCTGGTTTCAGAGGTAATTTCCATTATCTCTCCAGAACTTGCCAAAATTTCTTGATTCTGACCATGGGGACACATCTGTGACCTCACATCTTCCACTGCTTCACACTTCTGCAGTCAGGATCCCATTAGGTCAGGCACAAGGAAAGAGACTCAAGTCAGGGCAAAATGCTCAGATTAATTCTCCAAACACCATGGGCAGATTTAAGAGCAGCCGGGGAAAGTAACTCACAGCCCCTCTGCTTGTGGAAGGCTACACATGCCAATTCATCAATGACCTCAGGGAAAAGAGCAGCTTTCAGGCAAGTTAGTTTCAGGAATGGGAATAACTGAGTGTCTGGGAAGGAGGGTGAGACTTCGGTTGCTGGGAGTAGAAAATTAACAGGTTAATAAAAAGCCAGACCAACTGAGGATCCCTTTTCAAGAGGCTCTTTCCACTGCCTGGGACCAAAGCCCAGCTCAGCTGAAGAGCAGGGCAAAAATCCAGATGTCCATGCTCATAGTACTCCCCAACATGACATGACAGCCTCTTCCCTTTGGTACATGGGCTGTTAATTTACTGGAACGTTTGAAGCACAGGATGAAAATGTCTCTGATGATCTCAAATGGGAAGCCCTTATTCAACAAAATGCTTCACAGGAAATTTTCTTTTTGGAGAAGTACATACCAAAAAAGTGCTAAAGACTGCATTGTTCAAGACAAATCTAAGAGTTGCTGTCATCTAAAATAAGCAGCTAGTGCACTTTGATGTACAGCAGAAACTTTTTGGATGTTACAAAAATAGCCCCTTGTGTTAATCTGACAGGTCCAGCCCCCCGGAGGTGCACAAAGCAAAGCTTTCTGATGCCTTGCTGAGTCACTACACCACCAGCTCCTGACAGAAAGCCTTCTAAATGTGCCCTGTAGGCTTCTCTAATTGCTGTGATGTATAAAATACAGCCTGTAAAGATGATACAGGTTACAGAGGCTGAAAAATTGTGTTTAATTATAAGCTACAAAATCTCAGCATCATAAAGATTGTTTCTGTTAGTGATCTGACAAGGCTTCTTATACCTTACTGCAAGATGTCTGTGGCTTTAACCCATCAAGCATTTCAATTTTCCCTCAAAAATAGGAGAATTTCATCTTAAGAAAAAAATTAAACAACTACTTTTTATACTAAATGTGCTTAACCTAAAGCTTTCTCCCTACTATTTCATAAACACCTTGAGATTATAGAGGCTCAACTAGCTTATATTGATGAATTTCATGTGATCCTGGGCATACAGCCATTGCATTAGTAATTCTTCTTTTCTATTGTGTTAGGCTTTTTGTAAATAATCTGCATGATTAATGAATGGAGACTAATTAAGAAGAAAGAACATGCTTTACTGTACTATTAAAACTTGTTTATTGCCATAGGCAAGATGTCATCAATATTTCTAGCTGAAATTACTACTTGTGATATAAATCATGCAGAATTTTACTGTAACCATTAAAAAAAGAGAAAAGAATCACTGGGTACAAACAGCCATATGCAGATTTAAAACTATGTAACCAAATGCATAACGCATCAATGTATATGATACTTTGGAAGAAAGTACCATATACATTGATGTATGTATGATGTATGTATGTATCAAGTATGAACTTGATTATTTCACAGATCTTTCAAAAGACAGAAGAATCTCTTTAAACTACCTCCAGAGCAAGGTTACTGTATACATCTAAATGAGACCAGCCAAGTGCTAATATCAGTTGTTTCACTGCAAATATGCACTTTCTTTATTGTCTTTAACAGATTTCCCTAAATTCGCAGTGGTAACAAAACAGTTACCACTGCCCAAACAGCTGATTTATACGCCAAAGAGCATGGTGGAGTAAATGCCACTCAAGACCAGTTCTATCAACCTTGTTCGTACAAACAATCACATTGATTTAAATAGGATCAATCAAGTCAGCAGGATTCAGTCAGGCAACATCTACATTAGCAAAAGGAGCAGCACTGCAGGAGGAAACAGCTTGTGCTGGGGGCCCAAAGCCCATGCCAGCAGCGTGGTGCAGAGATGGTGTTATTCCAGCCAACCTCCTGCTTGGCCCCACAGTTGCCTATTAGCAGCTGGAACAAACACAATAACTGGGAAATTCACTTCAGAAACATCCTCCTGATCCCAAATGAAACAAGGATGTGGGCACATCCCCAGGTGGTCACAAGCCTGCCAGAATCTCACAGGCCTCATCATGGTTTAGCAAAGAGAAGTCCCTCTGAGTCTTCTCCTTGGTGTTCTGTGGTAAACAAGGAGACCCCCAAGCAGGGAATGACTGGAATCTGACTCCATTAATTCAGAATGCTGAACAATTGCTTGATTAAAACTGTATTATATTATATTATAGTATAGTATAGAATACTCTAAAGAATACTGAAAGGATACTATACTATACTATACTATACTATACTATACTATACTATACTATACTATACTATACTATACTATACTATACTATACTAAAGATACATACTAAAGAAAATCCCACGACTGTCTCCAGACAGCCAGGACACAGCTTTGACCCAATTGGCCAATTAATATAAACAGCCATCTCTGGAGTCCAATTAAGAACTCACTTCAGGTAAACAATCTTCCTAACACATTCCACATGAGCAAAAGCAACAGGAGGAGCAGCAAGTAGGGACAAGAATTGTGTTCTCTTCTCTCTGTGCTTCTCCAGGAAAAAACCTGTGAAAGAGAATTATCTCTCTCTCTGCTCAGAGAATGTGAATTCTTTGGTGTTCCGAGGAAGGGGCTGCACATCCCATGTCCTGAGGTGGCAGCACAGACTGTGTGTCCTGCAGGGCTGGACAGGCTGGGACATCCTTGGGTGATCCCAGAGAAAGCTCAGGTGTCTGGGAGAGCATGAGGTGCTTGGGAACCTTCATCAGTGCTTGAATGAAGACTTGGTTTTCCAAGTATATTTCCTAAGTGTATCCAATTGGTGTCATGCTTCTGAATTTTAACGGCTGCCACCTAATCTGCACAAAGCAGCCTCAGTTCCACTGAACCAGGATGTGCCAGAGGAGGCAGGGAGCCAAGCACGAGTACATCGCTACAAATTCCTGATCATTTGCTCTCACAGTGCAGAAGGACCAAAATAAAATAGGGGAATAGGAAAATGATATCCCTATTACTTGCTTAATAAGATACTTTACCTCATTTTTCCCCAGCATTATAAATGAGACAGCTGCCTTGCTTTGTATCTCAGTAGTCATCCAGTGTACCCTTCAGCACCTCTATTTGTTCTATTTTTCATTGCTGAAAGAATGGTAGAGATAAGCCAATGGAGGCACTCCAGTACCAGTATGCAAAATCACAGCTTCCAAGACAGATAGAAATAAAATTCTTTTTTCAAAAAAATGTACCTACACACATGCACAGATTTATTTTTTCCTTACTGCCTATTGTGAATCTTCAGAAAAGTCATTATGTTGATTATTTTCAGCAGGGACATGCCAATCACATAATCAATACATTTACATATTTCCAGCTACTGTATGTAATTTCTCTACTGTATTTTGCAGTTCTTCTACATTAGGCCCAGCTGGAAAATACAGCTCTGGTGGTAGTTTGGCTCTGTGTGATTTAGTAAAGTCCTTAAATTCTTTTCAAAACAGTTTTCAAGTGATAGTGGAACTATTGGTCTGTGTTCTTAGTTAAGAAATTACTGTTTTGAGATAGTGTCTCAAATTCTATCTAGGTTAGTATCTCCTTTCAGGCTCCCCTTGAACAGCAGAAGTTTGGGCCAATTGATTACTCTGCCACTCTCTCAGGAAATAATTGTTTTCTCCATCTTGTTAGGGATTTAAAGCTGTTTAGTGGTGTAAACTGTAGATGTGCAAGTATATTTTTTTCTTGATACAAATCCTTCAGCTTTCAGGTGACTTAGATCTGCCCTCATCAGACATGAAGGGTTTATGCACTGTGCAAAGTGCTGTAAATTCACAATAAATTACAGCAGTAATTATAGGAGATGACTGAAGATACTTTGAGATCCAAAGTCCTCTTAGGTTCCCCTGGGCTCTCTCAGGGTAGCACAGGCACAAGATCTCACCAGACGAGGCTTCTGTGGGTGCATAACTAAAAGCGCAGTGCATGGCTAACCTTACAATTTAAGCCAAGAGGAAAGTTTGTGCATAGAAAAGGCTTTGGTAGGCTGGGTCTTTGGTGCCTATGATTTTGGAAGTATAATCAAAACTGAGGAGCAATGTATCAACAAAATCTTGATGTATCATTTTTATTACTGTAATTTCTCACCTAGAATAAAGACTTCTACAGATCTTTCCATATTGAGATGAGAACTGATACAGTTTTATCTTTGGTCTAATTCATTGTAATGATTTGTAGGCATCTGTTTTTTAATTTTGCATCTTTATTCAAATATTTTTGAAGCAGACAGGTTAACACAGTGTTTAAAATTGCTCACTGATCAAAAGGTATTACTGAGTGTTTTGATTCTGACATGACAACAGAAAAATTTATCTTACTGACAGCAAAATTATTTACTTGTTTATGTGTTTATTTATGTTCTGTCACTATTTCTTCCTCTGTTAATCCCAGTTTTTTTCATCTGCCTCCTTAATAATCCATTGAATTGCTTACCTGGCTTTCAGAAATTCCCTGTCTGGATAAGTTGAGGTAGAAGCCTGAACCATTTACACTCTCCACACTACATCCAATAAAGAGCTTATTTACAAATTATACTATGATGTGCAAGATCTCACTTGATTATACCTTAACTATTCTGTTTTTCCCTCCCTACCTCACAGATGATGGAAATGCTTAAAGCAAGTGCAGGTAGTATGACCCAGACTAACGTAAGTGTGAGCATGGCACCCAGGGACGAGCTGTGAAATTGTCTGCGTGCTTCTGCCAAACGCGTTGCATGGCTTTCTGCTCTTGTCTCGTGTTTCTGACGTAGGCAGCATGTTCAGCAACATGTAAGCGTTTCATCTGATATTGATATTCCAGCTCAGCTTTGGTTTTGTGGAGTCTCAACATTCTGCCTTTTTTGGTAGCTTGTGGCAGCTGCTAGTGGCAAATCCGCGAGCTGTGTGTGTCATTCCTAAGTGACCTTCAGAGGTACCTGCTAGGATGAGGACCACCCTGGATATGGCTGTTCAGAAATCTGTGGTAGCGGTGTGGAAGTGTGCAGTTCTAACGGGTCAGGAGCAGAACCAGCCCTCCTGTGCCTTCCCTGGGAGCCCAGCCTGCTCCTGGTGCAGCTGGCTCCAAGGACAGCTCTGCTTCTGCCAGTGCTTTGTGACTCTCCTGTTGTCAAACTCTTGCTTCATGTGGCAGATGACACATCTGAATTACGAATGTTGTTTGCACAGTATCTGTTTAAAAAAGGCTGCTGTGAGCAAATACAATGTTTTCCTGTGTTTATATAGTCCCTTTTACGTTAGTGTATGTAAAGTTTATGAAGGGTGAGACTAATCACAGCAGCTTGAAGCACACTTACCCACATGGGTCTTGGGGTGCTGCCTGGTATGGAGAGCAGAACTCAGTTTTTCCCTTCTTGGGTTTCTTTCCTCGTGGGATTTTCATTCATATTTTAAGTGTGCTGATGGGGGGTTTTGGCATAAGTCTGATCAAATATTGACCAGGTTGCTCAGCAAGGTGGTATCATCTCCATCCTTGGGGATCCTCAGAACTTGACTGGACATGACCCTGAGCAACCTGCTCTGTTTGGACCTTTTTTGAGAAGGGAATTGGAATACATGAAGTGCCTTTTACTTAGAGTTGTCCATGATTCTACAGTTTCACGACTGTACAGGTGGGGAGTAGAGTGAAGCCACCAAAATAGTTTTAAAGCCATCATTCAAAACCAGACCACCAGAGATCAGTGTTCTGGTGACTGGTCCACTTTCCTGGATAATAAAATGGAGTTTGTTGAATGCTGGTTATTACTGTCAGTATATCCAGTTCAACCACTTGCAACTGAGCTTACACAGACAGATATTTGTTTTTTATTATGCAACAAAAAATATGTGTTGTGTGACATCAAGATGACTTATCAGAAACATCCCTACTTTTGAATTACTGGAGCTATGCCAGCTGACACTGCCAGCTGTCTACATGATGTTTTTATAGCTCTTCTCAAGTTTCCCGTGTAAGATCCCTACCTCTGTTCCTAAGACATTAATGATTAGACTGTCAGAGCTGAGAAAATCCACCTACTGAGCAAGGTCACCTTCGCTGTTCTCAGTAACAAAGGAAAATGCCAGGCTAACAAGGCTCAGGAAGTCCTAATTAACGTCAATGGCAAATTCAAAGCCAGAGAAAAATAGGGCTGGCAAAACAATTCTCTCTAGATCTAAGATTATTTTTTTTTTTTAGCCATTGTAAAAGAAGCCTGGAAGCTGTATTTTCAAATATGGTTAGTGCTGGGGATGGGTTGCAGAAAAGAAAGGGAATCAATAAGGGGTTTGTGATTCCTGCCTTCTTCTCCTCAGTGAGTTCCTGCCAGCAGTCAGAGCTCTGAGACTCAGCTGGGGCCCTGAGGCAGGAGCACAGTACATCTCTGTTCCCACCTGCCAAAAACTCACCATGCTCCTTCTTCAGTTTGGCTCCCAAATATTGTGTCTCCTCAGGGATGCTGGAGCCATGACATACACAGAGCTGGGCCACCCCACAACCTCCCACCTCCTCCCCTTGCTGCCAGAAGACCCAACTTCCCTCATCCTACACAGCACAAAAAACCAATGGCCAATATCTACCCACAGTTTTGGGTGAATGGGTGTCCACAGACCATATTTTATAGAAGACAGCTCACAGATCTGTCTCTAGCACCACTGAAGGATCCTGAATTTGTCTTTGAGTCTTGTGAAATAGTCCATCTTCCCAAAGTACTCTATTAACCATTCTTACTCACATTTTCTTCCCCTAAATTATTCTTAGTTCAAAATTCAGATTTCCTGAATTGGGCTAATCCTCTTGATTGCCACCTCCCTCCTCTCAATGCTCTGACCCTCATCGCAGACTTGATGGAACCAGCTCAGAGTGTCAGGCGTCTCAGGGTGTCTCTCAGACACCTTATCTGGCAGAGGGCTCCTAAGTGCTGCAACATTTCACCCTGTTCATTTGTATAATCTGGGGTTTTCATGCTGATGTCCTTACTCAGGCATCTCTGGTTTCTGTGTAAGCCCAGTTCTGCCAGAAGAAGCTTGGTTTCCCCACTGATTTCCTTCTATTCCCAGGATGTCCCCAGCTCAGTTCTCTTAATTTATAAGTGTAAGGGAGCAGTCCATAAATGAGAGTGGTTTTGGTTTTCAGTGCCTATATGTCGGTAATAGCAACTGCAATCATGTTTTAAATTCCAGAAAGAAATATTCAAATCAGATATGATTATCAAAATTCCCACAGTCTTTTCAGCAGTGGGGAGAACAAAGAGAGGAAACAATTTCCTAAGGGTGCTGTGACTTTCCAGTGTTGGAAAACCCTAGGGATACATTATTCAATACCATCAAAAGTGACATTGATGCAATTAGCCTATCTTGGGACAAGAAGTGGTCCACATGACCTCCTGAGGTTCCCTCCCACGTGTTTTTGTATCATGCTGTTATTTTAATGATGATAAAAGCCTCAGCAAAAAAATGCAATCATGGTTCTAAATTGTGTGCACGTATGAGTGACTAACAGCAGGACACAAATTCAGTGGTAAGGGTGGACAGACCTGAAGAAAACCACTGCAGATTCTGGAATGTCATCACCTCCCACTGCTTCTGCCTCTTAGGGTGACAGCAAGCCGGTGTTACACACCCAGCCAGCCCCAGCAGCACCCAAGGGACAGGCACTGGGGCCCACTGGCTCTTGCTCCCCTGGGTTCCTCTGCAGACCCTCTTGTCTCAGCTGCCTTCCTCCTTGAGCCTCAGAGCCTCCAACCTTCACCAAACCCTTCAACACAGGGTTTACTTCCCCAGTTACAGCATTCTGGGCAAATGATAGGAATCATTTTTCTAAAGGCCTTCAGGGCAGTTTGATTCCCCACATGAAAGTAAAATCCTCAGAAAATTACTCACAGAATGTCACCATTGATCCAAATGGTCTTCTACAATTTCATTCACCCTTCAGCCACATATGTTTTTGACCATGTCAGATGAGGAGACTGGTTCCTTGCTCTGGTGGCTTCTCTCTGAAGTCTCAGCTACCATGACACCCTCAGTGCTCCCCAGGCAAGCCCAGAGCTCCTCACACTGATGCTGGGGGGCCTCAGACATGTCCACACTGCTGCTGCTTGCAGCTTCATCTGCCCCACAAGAGCACTAAGCAAAAGTCAGTGCTCTCTGAAAGGGTCACCTCACTTGCCCACTGTTGAGTTGCCTCTGTAACCCTGCACCACAGAGCCAGGCATGCCTTCAGCAGGACATTTCTTCTCTTATGTCCTCATCCCTGGCTGTCCTTTGCTGCTAGATCCTTATGGTATCTCTGCAGGGTCTTCTGTCCTGACATTTCCATTTGCCCATCCCTCATTCAAGCTGCCATTGCAGTGCCCCTTCTGGGGCTCTGGGAGCCATCCATAACAAAAAGGGGAACACAGCACTTCTTCCTCTGCCCCCTGAACCTGCTGTGCTCAGCCATGTGCTGATCCTCCCCAGCACTGCCAGCTTTGAACTCAAAGTCACATTATTCAGGGAGCAAACAGGTGTCTCTGTGTTTATCACTGGAATGCTTCACTTTATCACTGGAAACTTGTGTGTAGGCACAGCTCTCCCTTCCCTGAGGCTGATGCTGCTCACAACCCCAAAGAATGGTGCTTTTTAACTTCAAGCAGAGGCACACTCACTCGTTTACTGCTGAATGTGTGGCTATAACTCGAGCAAGGAGTGCACTCCTGGGCAGAATCCCCACCCCATCCAGCATATTAATATGGCTCCAAGGGGTGTGCAGGAGCTTTATGCATGTGGGGGACTTGAGACTGAGCCCAGCAAAGCACATTGTTTCCTGGAAGTGCATAAGGAGCCCTCACAAATTCAGCAGGATGATCCATGGACTGAGAGGTGTGCTCTTATCTAAGTGCTTTCCTGGCTGAGGGCCACAGACCAGCTTGCTCCTGAGAGCCCATGGGACAGCTGGGAAAGCAGAATCTGCCCACTGGAATACCAATGCCTTTCAAAGACCATCCTGATGTGTGAAAATTGCAAGGTTTTTTATCAAAGACATCAAAAAGCTCAGCAGACCTCAAGCTTCCTTCCTTCAACAGAGCAGTTTTAATCCTTCATTAGGGCTGGCCAGCCTTTCTGTATCATGTGTCCCCAAAATGCCAACATTTCCCCATGTCCAACAGCCACCAGACAGACCATGAGGATCTGAAGCAGGACAAAGACCTTGGGGCTGTTCACAGACAAGAGCAGAGTCTCTCTCCACAGATGCTATGGAGGACAGCTTGGCTGGGCTTATGCAACTCCAAATCCTGCCCTACCACAGGGATTCCAGTGTCAGGTGGATACTGTCAGTGCCATGGGGACCAGAGTGCTTGGAAACCATAAATAAACTATTCATCAAACATAGCCAAAGGACTGGAAATTATCCAGTGTTAAGGGTTGGATTTGCTGTATATTTTAGGCTTCCTTCATAGTGGCAGATGTGACATCCCTTCTCTGCGTCCAGACCGCACAAAGAATACAACAGGCAGAAATCCAGCCAGACCAGGAGCCTCTCACAGCCTGGCAATACATTAAACTGGCAAGTTATTACACATGAGCTGAGCTAGAGCAGGCTGATGCTCCTGCACACACTGCCTTACCTGTCTTCCTGACGCACAGCTACTTTGGATTTTCCAGTCATTCAACGTGCTCATCTGTAAGAACATTTTCTTATCTCTTAAGAACATTTTCTTATCTCTTACTCCTCTTTTGTAGTCCTATTGACAATCATGCTATAAACATGAGACTTCAAGCACTCATCTACTCAATCACAGCATTTTCAGCAGTAAATGATCCTCTGAAATTCAGACTAGAGACAAAAAAGACTCTCTACTGGTGCTCATGCAATCAGTTTTTTCTCATTACAGATTTCTGTTTCATATTAAAATGTGCACTGAAAAATATACCTCTTGCTCTGGAACCCATCTTTAACAGACTTGAAGTGGTATAAAGGGTAATTAATAGGTTAGACCCATCTCTAACCTCTGTGACACAATTACTAACATTGCAAAATCCAACAATATTCCCCTGTTGATGAATCTATCTGTCATTAATTTTGGTCCTTGCTAGAGAGGCAAGTGGGGTTAAAGGCCAGGAGACTATATACCTTTGCAACTCCTTTTGTCGGCCAGCAAAAAAAAAAATGAAAGTAGGGAGTTTTTTTCATTTTGGAACTGGCTTGGGATACCCAAAGCACCACTATCTGATGTTGAGGAAATAGAGGAAAAAAAAGTTTCACTGAAATGAAGACATAGAGCTGTCTTCAGTCTATTATATATTAAGGGGAGGGTAGTCATTCTCCAGAATGCCTGAAGCCAGCTCTGAAGGCAGAGCTCATATATCCTCAGAGGTGTTGAACTCAGATCCACTTTGAGGGGGAGAAAATATTGCCTCTATCCAGTTCATGCCAGAGGAGATCTCAAGAAGTAAATCAAAGGAGGACACTAGGGACAAATCTTTGATAAAAGCATATCAAAACTTTGTTTAATTTGTTTGCCCTGCTGTTGTAAAGCAGACTCACCAGAGAGAATATGATCTACAAATGGAATATGTTACTAAATCAGGACACAACTTACTGGAAGGATGAGTAATGATTTCATCTAAGTCATTACATCCTCCTATCAATAGCATTTCTCTGCAGGGAACATGCTCACCTCCAGCTGAATATCATATAATCCCTGTGGGAGAGACTTCAGTGGGCTGACTCAAGGCCATGACACACCAAACCATCCGAAAAACCAGGGGGGCAGGTGGTCCCTTGTTGAGGTCAGATGTGGATAGACATATACACTTTGTGGTATGTTCAATATCCAGCACACATCCCCTTCAGTTTGTAAAACTTGATTCTGCCCAGGTATGTGGGAAAGGGCCACTTGTTAGGACAGCAGAGAGAGGGGATGATTCTCCTGGAACCAGGCACAATCATGGACACTGTGACCTCTGAGTGTGACACCCACCCATGGGATCACTGTGCCTTTCAGACTGGACCAAGTGACAGGTGGTTCTGCACATGCACATCTCCACCCTGCTAAACTTCCACAGCAAACATCTAAAATCCTCAAATCCTGCCCAGGCAGCTTCTCTGAACAGAGCAGGATTAATGGGTTAATGCTGGGACTCAATGGCCTTAGAAGTCTTTTCCAACCTTAATGACTCTGTGATTTTAAGAGTACATGTGTATGGGGGCTGCAGTGGGTGAAATACCAGAATCACAGAATGGGTAATGCTGGGAGGGACCACAGTGGGACATCTGGTCCAACCTCCCTGCCCAAACTTGAGCCCCTTATCTCACTTCACATGCCTACCCTGTTTGACTGTATTGGTGAACCTATTAGCTTCTGTATCCAGGCAGCACACACCCCCAGTGCTATTTTCAACATTATCACCATCCTCTTCTCTCCAGACTGATGCTGTCATTTAATCCCACTGACATTCCCTCAAGAGCATCCTACAAAATTATCTGTTACTATTTGTTCCCACAGTAGAGCCATGATAACTTCATCCTCAGTTTTCACAACTTTCTCTGTTCTAGCCCTCTTAATGCTCACCTTGTCTTCCCTCAAAATGTCACAACTAAAATCAATTCCTAGCTTAAATTCTTTAGCAAACCACACTAAATCCTCTCACTGTTTCACCTTCATCCTTTTTGTCAGATTTGTGGTCCAACCTCTCAAAGTTTTCCATAAAACTACTTCTACAGCTATTCCTGCTTTTCTCCTCCTTTCTCCTGAGATGCTTGTTTCCTTTTCTCTGTGTTCTGCCAGGCCTCCTGCAACACAAAACCTCCTCCCTGAGTGCCACCACGGGGAAGGTCAAATCATACCAGTTTCCAAGTTTTCCATAGGTTTTCTCAGAAAATCAGTCTTGTCTGTGCTATTTTCAAATCATCCCTTGATGTGCCACCCACAGCTCCTTCCTCTGGCGTTGAGGTGTTGCCTTCAATGGGACACGAGCAGTGACTCTCTTGCTCTCTTCTCCTCTGCACCAAGCACAGGGAGGAGGAATCCATGCCCTTCCCAAGTCAGCCCTGCTTGAACTCAGCTCCCAGTAAACCAGAGTCAGGCTTTGTCTGCCATTCATTTTTGTAGCACAGGATCTATAGCCCATCCTGAGTTAAAACCATCCTTTCTGGGGAGGAGATGCAGCTGCTGCACGTTTCCTGCCTCCATTCTGTGGAGGAGCATTTTATGAATATGAAGAGTATTTTAAATGCCTGTGAAAGACCAGGCATTACATTGAAGTTACAGTGAGGAAAATTCCCTTTGGAAAGGAAACTATGGTTGAGATTTGGGTAGGGAAAGCCAGACATCTAGCTGTGTCTACACCCAGATTTTTTTTTTTTCTTCCCCAGTGGAAAAATAAAGGAATGTGACCTGAGAAGCACAAGATACTGTCAGAGTAGAGTCTCTTGAGCAGAGGGCACACTACCCACCATCCAGAGGACATTCATTCACCTCACCTTGTGTATGGTGCTCAGGCTGAGAATGAAATTTAAAAATATTTACCATATCCAAGCAGCTATTTCAGTTCTCTGACTTTGCCTGACAGAAGCCACCTCTGAAGCAGTTAATACATCCATTTTCATATTCCTTAAAGACAATATTCATAACAGATTAGAAAGATCAGAGATGCCACAAAGATTTCTAAATAACATGAGTTAGTTGTGATTAAGTATATCACTGTATAGTAACAAACAGACTTGTCAATTGCATATCAAAGTTAATAAACAAAAAAAGGGGTACTGATGATTTAAGAAAGCACGTACAAGAGTAATTAATTCAAGTCTGTAAATCAGAGTACTGGTCGGTAGCTGGCAATTTTTGGGTGCCCTTCATTAGACTTAAAAGTTTAAGTTGTTAGAGCCTGGATATTCATGTGGGTTTTCTGCTGTTTTTTTGTAGTTTTTGTTGGTTTGGGGTTTTTTTTTTTTTTTGTTTGTTTTTTGGGGCTTTTTGTTGTTATTTTTCAGTTTGTTGTTTTGTATTGTTTGTTTTTGTTTTAAGATGAAGATGCTGCAAAACTTGCATCCAAAATTAGAGGGCTTGAAAGGGCCAAATCCATTTTGCCAAAGTCACCCATAATGGACATAATATCCTGCAGCTAAGATTGTCAAGTCAATTGTAATAGGTTTTCAAAAATGTTTCAATACATGCACAAGTAATAACTTTACTGAATTCCTTGTAAATTCTATGACTAATTAATTATAACTTGTATAAAATAATTTGATGCTCTGTTCACATGCTTAGAATTTAATTAATTTGTAGGTTGTATTCCCCTAATAATAAATGTTTCTCCATGATCTTGGTGCAGAGCCTTGTAACAGTGCACAGCTTTTCATCAGCTTTAAAGACAATTCTGTCACTGACAATGGTAAATTTTACTGAGCCCTACAAGAACTGTCTGCTTCACATAACCTTTGATGAGCATCTTGTACAAACAGCAATAGGCAGTATTTATAGGCTGCCCATGTGAGGGAAAGCACAGGTAAATAGCCAATGTCACTTCTCAGGTGGAAAATTAAAAACAAAAAAATCATACTAATTGGCTGAATATAGTTCATCCTAGTGATGAGCTGGGCCCTACAGTGTCCTCTTCCTACCTGGTTGTTTAGGAGCTGTTTCTCTAATTAGATAATCCTAAAGATTTAATCCAGCCTTTTTCAGGAACAGTGAACTCAGTCAGTAAAATATGTTTTTAACCATTTCTGATAGAAACATGATGAAAAAAAATAGTATTTTGCTCTGAAGAATAAAAAAATAGGGAACATATATTCCTTTGTTAGGATTTGATGAATTGTGTGCCATCATATAATAATACAGTTATGTTTCTTGCTAAGCACAGCAGCTGTCTGGAGGAACCCAATTAGGTAACTTGGCCATTTACTCAGCTAGTCAGTGATCCTCATGCCATTTTCCCTCATCATCCATGGTGCACCAGAAGGTGCAGCAAACCATTTCCACAATTTTCAAAACATCTCCCTCTCTGCTTTGGAACAGGGCACACACAAGGTCACTGCAAACAACACTGGTGAGATTGCAGGAACAGCCTTTTTTCCCTTCTAAACCTAAAGCCACACACACCACTTGAAAAATTAATGACTGACTGGGTGATTGTTGTCTCCTGGGGAGTTTGAAACGAGGTCAGTGCTTGTTCACCCTCAGGAGAGGAGGATGGTTTAATGGATGACACAGTGCCTCGGGCTGCAGCTTCAGGACACTCAGGCAGCCACATCCTGGGTGACCCAGACTTCACTTGCCTCTAGCTCCCTGTCTGGGATTTTATAAGCTAAAAAAGTTCACAAAGCAAATGGATATATTCATGGCAGAAAGACTTTCAGGACCCTTAAGTGCAATGATGTCTGTTGGGCTCCCAAATTCCCCCCTCCAATTTGTTGGAGGGTACATAATTTTGAGGAAACATTCCTATGGCTTTCTCTGCCTTTCCCTGCATACCCACTGCTAGAAAAGGGTATGGACTGAGTAGACTTCTGGTCTGACCTTACACATGGAAGGTGAGAGCTTTGTTTTCACCTGCCTGTTTCGGGGAATGCCTGTCTCCAGGCTCCTCTGGACACCCTGGCGCTGCTCCTTCTGATGCCCCCACACCCCCCTCAGCCCTGTACTTACCATAGCATTTATTCCATCACAGTTTTGCCTTGTCATGCTGCCCCACCACAGAGCAGGAGTTCCAGGAGTGTTGGCTCACCACAATATGCTTAGTTCACAAGCCAAGCTGAAGTCTCTCTCACTCCCAACACGGTGTCACTTCTTTCTTGTGCAGTGGATATCTCTGTTTTACTGACTTGCACAACACACAGAATTATTGGCTGGAGTTACAAAATATATGAACTGATACAACAACCAGTTTCCACCAAGGCTGCAGGGGAACAAAAAAAGCTGTAACTTGCTGTGAGAGCCACAAGCTCCATCAGAAAACAGAAGGTTCTACATAAGGGAAGCACGACACGTAACCACTTAATAAAACAACCCCAGCCCACCAGGGAACCAGCAGAATTTACAGACATTGTGCTGGGAACAGAAATCCAGCCCTCACAGTCAGCACAGAACTATTAGCAAACACACAGAGCAGTTCATATTTTGAGGTTGTTCTAGCTTTATTTGTGTACCTTGATAGGTGACATTTCCAAGACACTAGGAGACTCTACAGAGCTGGATGGATTATTAACAGTGAACATGCAGCTGAGCTGACATGACAGAGAAATAAAGAAGTGAAGTTCACATAGTCATTTATGCAGGCAAGGTTATTCCCCAAAGTTTTTTAGCAGCCTCACAGTCCCCTTCAACCAGAGACAAATGCCCTGTGCTAACACCACACATAGGAGATCTGTAAACCTACCTCTGACTTAAGATGCTTTTTCCCAAGTCTATTTTCTCATTTGTTCCTATTATTGCAGCTAAATGTGGGTAGGAGTTTTCTCCTGGGTGATGTTCCCAGCAGGTATTAACCTCCTATGGAGTTTGTTCTTCAGTGGCTCACTGGCTCTCAGCCACAGGGAAACCCAAATAGTCTCCTGATGGCACTCCAAAATCCTGCAGGGCAATCATCACTGTCCCTCCTCCCAGGCAATCTGTGAAGGGCTGTGGGCAAGGAGAGAGCCACAGCCAGGCCTGCAAGGGGATAAATGAACACCTTTGGAACACTGAAGTAGGAACTGGACAACAGATTTCATTAAAACCACAGCTGGATCTGCTGGTGACTCAGTGGATGTGCTGACTGTAAAAGGAGTTGAAAGGGCTCTGGAAGGACACCTGAATAGGTGAATAGGTGAAAAGGTGTTCCTGAGAGCCCTGCAGACAGCTCAAGGGAGGGAAAGCCCCAATGGCCACACATGGAAACAGCCTGTGTGCTTGGAGCCCTATTGCAAAAGGCACTGAGGCCAAACCCTCCTCCCCAGCACTGTGCTTGCCCTCCCCAGCAGAAGCACAGGGAAAGCCCAGCAATTCTTAAAGCTGCTGTAATCCAGAATGAGACAAATGGAGGGGGAAATGCACTAAACTGTTGTTTCAGCAGCTGATTGTTTTTGGTTTCTTAGCAACTGTGGGAAGAGAAGCTGCCTGAGCTCTGAGCTGTCTGGTCAGATCCAGCAGGCATCCCTCTGTGGAGGACAGCCCTCCTCCTCTCCGCTCATCTGCAGAGGAAACCACAGCTGGTGGAAGCCTGCCCTGAACAGGGAGACAGCAAACAAATCCACCAAAATAGATGAACAGGCTTGTCCCCTTGTCCTTCTCTCCACTGAGGGACAAGGGAACAAGCTGGCCAGCAGAGTCCTCAAGGTGGTCGTTTCAGATTAGAGTCCTCAGAAGTGGAAAGGTTGTTTCAGACTAGACTGCTTTTCATTTTAAAGAGCATGGGAAAGATGAGGGGATCTTGCAGTAACAGCTGCAGCCAGTGGTGTTCCCAAGCTGCACCAAAAAAGGAACTGCAGGAGAGACCTCAGGTTCTCCTGTGCCTCAGTGTCAGGGCCGGGTTGGAGGGCAGCAGGAGGACACTGCTGTGGCTGCAGCCATCACTCACTCCAACCCTGCCAATGAGCCTGCAAATGAGCCTGATGGCTTGGTGCAGGAGTCCTCAGCTCCTCTCCTCGCAGTGCAGGTGGATCAGTCACAGCATCCTCAACAGGCTCTTTTGAGAACACTGCTATTGAGTGCATGAAAAGCTGTTTATGGCTGTTTTCCCTGTCATCAGCAGTGTCAGTCTCCTGCAAGTCCTTTGAGCAAATCCACAGAGAGGAAGGGCTGATTTTTGCCAAAGGGTTTCACATCTCTGTAGGTGTGTGTTCTGGAGGTTTCAGCATCAGCACAGGGCTTGTGTGTGTCTGTATTGGAGCAGCCATTTCATTGTTTTGGTTTTCAGGGACAGTGTTTAAATCATTTAAATTCGTGTCTGTTACTGACATACTGGCCATGCTCATTGCTAATAGCTTATTTCCCTCCACACCAGCACTATCTCATTCATTCACATATAAGTATGAGGATGTTGACCTGTAGTTAATCCTACACGTCCCTGACTGTTAATTTAATGACTATTAAATATTAATGGGAGCAGAGAAGGGAAGTCAGATCACCTTTTCCACAGCTTAGTGCCCCTGTCACCAGGCTACAATGTCATCCTTGATCTTGCTTTTTATATTCCCTTTCTCCCCAGTTTCATTTACAGGACAATGAAAGATACATTTTAGAAAATGCTTTGTAGTCAAGCAGCTATTGCAAGGATTAGAGCTGCACCAGGATCTCTCATTCCTAGGCAGATGTTCAAATCACCATGCTGTTGTTTAAAAAAGGAGGTGAATTTTTTCCCTTGAATCTGGGAAAGGGCCTGACACCCTGGCTCAGAATATGCTAGAGAATATGCTAGACAAGGGGAGGATGCTCAGACACCCATGACCTAGATGCTCCTTCTGATGCTGTGCAGGAAATAATTCATCATGCAAGGAGGGGTGTGGAGGGTGTCTGGTGGTTACAGTCCTTCCCTGGCAGGGGAGCCCATGGATCTACCAGGGTGTTCCTGTGCCCAGCCCAGTAACCAAAGCACAGCCCAGGCCCACGGGGGACCCCGAGGCTCTGTGCAAACCCCGGCAGTGCCACTGCCCTGTGCTGTGCCCAGCCTGGGTGGGAAAACTCTCCTGACCAGTCTGGAGTACAGAGGGGAATCCCCCTCCTAGAGGAGAGATTGAACATCTCTTCTCAACTCCAGATGGGTGTTACCATGTCAAGCTCCATCACTTTTCATGCTTCAGCACAGAAAGCCATGTCCCCTATGTCACCATCCACAGAATATTTCGTTTGCCCCTTTGGACAGTGGGGACCAGGGATGGTGCTGCTCTTTCTCTACATCTTTTGTTCCTCATGGTCTTTTCTTTTACATCAGGCAGTTGTGACTGCATCCTTAAAACAGCCATGTCTAACTGCTGGAGGTATTTGTCTGTGCTTAAATCTATGTATCTTCATATGATTATATTTTTCTGATTATAAAGCTAATGAGATAAAGCAGAAATCAATCAAAGTAGCTGGGCTTGAAGTGCATTAATACTTAATGCTACCTTTTACTATTGTAATTATGATTTATTTACTTTTTTAATTGCTATCTGGTTTGCTTATCTCTATGAGAGACACTTCTCAAGAGTGTCTTTCTGACTATAGTGTTTTATTTTTACAGAAAAATGCAGGCATTTAGTGAGATGGAAATTACTTCCTTATTATTTAAAATTAATTCAGCCTGTCAAAATGAGCTCATTGCCATGCACAGTGTTTCCTTTTTAATTCAGTCTCAGCCTTTCTAGAAATTGAAATTCTGTGCTGAGACAACATACATAGCAGACTTTTTATACATATTAAGCCTTACATATTAGGAGGATTAAGGCCACATATACATTTTAGAATAGGATACATATAATTATAAAACAAATTTTGCAGCAGGGATAAAAGAATGTCAGTTTTCCATTGGTCTTGTAAACTGCTTTGCTAGACAGAAATGAAGCTGCAAGAATGCCTGATGGGAATAAAAGGGACCCTCCTGCCTGCTCCTTTAGGACTCTAACTTTTGCTAAATCAGGACAAAAGTAGAGGAAATATTTGCATATAAATAATTAGGATGCCAGTGCTCTCTTCTTTGCTCTGCTTGTAATAAAAAAGAAGAGAATAGAAAGCAGAAAAGGACAGAGGAGATTGAAACCTGTGATGGGTATAGGAAAAGATAACCTTAATAAATGGGAGAAAATTGCCTGTCACCTGCAAAGGGAGCAATGGAAATAAGGGGGGAAGGGAGACAAGTTTCTGACAGCAGCATCCCACAGGAGTTTCCTCAGGATGAAGAATTGATTAGGAAGGGGAGAGACAGAAGAAAAGGGAGCTTTAAAAGATCTTCACACTTCCCACTCTGTCCTCTGAGCCGCTCTCAGTTCCCACTGCTCTCCCTCCTCTCAGCAGCTGGATGGGTTTGTGGCAGAGGTTCAGTCCTCTGGAAACATCCCAGTGTGTGAGGAACCATCCCAGGCACTCAGCTGCACTGGGCTGGTGTCCTGTCACACCCCCTGGAAAGAGAACAGCAGCAAATGAAGAGTTTGGAATGGAGGGAGCAATCAAGGAAAACTGTTGCTGGGGGAAGCACCTGGAAAGATTGCCATTCCCATAGTAAGAAGATGACCATGGAAATCATTTTTGCATTCACTAACTGAATTTAAAAAGTAGTTAAATAATTTCAATAGGTTTGGGCATACCATAGGCAAGACATTCAGTGTCACTCCTGTCTCCAAGAGGGATGATGTGGGGAGCAGCACACACGGCAGTGTTACCTCAGTCCTTGGGCAGGTCATGGAGTAAATAGTCCTGGAAATCATTTCCAAACACAAAAGACAAGAAGCTGATTGGAAGTAGTCAGCCTGGACTTACAAAGGGGAAATCACACCTGAGAAAACCTGAAAACCTTGAACAGCAACATGAGTGCCCCAGGGGCCACAGGGAAAGCAGTGAGGGGCATTGTTCATCTTACTTCAGCAGGGATTTTGGGTGCTTGCCATAACTTCACAGACGAGGTGATGAAGGGCTGAGTAACTAAACAGCGAGGTGGACCAAAAACTGGCTGAAGTGCCAGCTTAAAGGGCTGAGAGCAGTGGCATAAATTCCATCTGGATGATACAGCAGATAAAAAACTGGGATAAGTGTTGAAGCAGCAGAGGGTAATGCTGCTATCAGGCACCTCAACAGATTGGAGAAATGGGTGGATAGGAACCACGAGAAGCTGGGATAACCCCAGTCCTGCCACTGGAGAGGAACAAAGCCCACACACCAGAATGCACTGTGGGGCACCCAGCTGGAAAGCAGCTTGATAGGAAAGGACCTGGAGTTCCAGAGGGCACGAAGCTGCCTGTGGGGTGATGATGTGCCCTTGTACCAAATCCATTCAGGATCCTGCTTTCAGCACTGGTGATTCCTGCAGTGCTGTGCCCTGTGCTGGACTCCACAGAGCAAGAGAGATGAGGACACGCTGGAGGGAGTCCAGTGAAGAGCCAACAGAATGAGAAAGGGACTGGAGCAACTCTCCTGTGAGAAAAGGATTAAAACCTGGTGTGGTGGTGTTCACAGTGGTCCCAGGATGAGGGAAGAGATGAGAATCTTGACTCCATGTTTCAGAAGGCTGATTTATTATTTATTATATATATTATATTAAAACTATACTAAAAGAATAGTTTTTCCTTCATCAGAAGGCCAGCAAGGAATAGAAAAGAATGATAATAAAATCTTGTGACTGCTCACAGCCTCGACACAGGTGGCTGTCGTTGGTCATCAAATGAAAACAATTTCATATGCTGGGTGAACAATTCTCCAAATCACATTCCAAAGCAGCAAAACATGGAGAAGCTGAAGCTTCTCAGCTTTTCAGCAAAAGGACTTTTCATAAATATGTCTGTGACAAGCTAGCGTTGCTCAGCCTGGAACAGAGAAGGCTCAGTAGGGACCCTGTGTGTACAAACACCTGATGGGGGCCCAGTAAAGAGGGCAGAACCAGACTCTGCTTGGTGGTGCCTGGGCACTGCATAAGACACAACAGACACCACTTGGCATGCAGGAAATTACATTTAAACTCTAAAAACACCCTTTTTGTCAGCAAGCATTGTCAAACTCTGGAGCAGGCTGCCAGAGAGGTGCTGGAGTCTCCGTGGTTGGACCTGACTGGAGCTGACCCTGAGTGGCCTGCTCTAGCTGGACAGGGGCTGGAGCAGGCTCCTGCTGACCTCTGCAGTTCTCCGAGGCTCTGACACCAAGACAAGAAAACTGCTGGCACCTGGCAGAGAGAAAATACGAGTTCTGGTTTAATGATTTGCAGCAAAAGAGCAATAATAACAAGGGGTTGATCCTGCCAAAGGTATGCAGTGGTGAGCAAGGTGCAAGTAGGGCATCCCACAGGATCACCCCTGTGGCAGGGCAGAAGTGCAGCACAACCCACACATGGATAAATCACAGGATGGGGAAGGCATCTCCCACCATTGCTCTCTTAGGAAGAACTGATGCAAATAAAGCTCTGTAAAACAAAACCTGTTGGCAGGAACAACCAGCTTCAAACCCAAGTCTTGGCCCTTGGCAGCAGGCGCCAGTGCTTGCACATTGAACACAATCCTTGCAAAGAACAGCTGAGGGAGCTGGGGTTGTTCAGCTTGGAGGAGAGGAGGCTTGGGGGTGACATCTTCTCTGCAGCCACCTGAGAGGAGGTAACAAGTGACAGGACAAGAGGAAATGTCCTGAAGTTGCACCAGTAGAGGTTCATATTAGATACCAGGAAAAATTTCTCCATCGAATGAATGGTCAGGAATCGGAACAGGCTGCCCAGGGAAGTGATAGAAACTGGGATAGAAACTGTCTCTGAAAGTGCCCCTGTCAGAAACTCTGAAAGTGTTCAAAAGCTGTGTGGATGTGGCACTAAGGGACATGGTATAGTGGTGATGATGGGTTAAAGGTTGAAATAAATGATCTTAGACCTTTTCCAGCCTCAACAATTCTTTGATTCTGTTATTCCTTATCCTGGAATTCAACAACTGCACATGTGCTTTAACTTGTGCTGCTTTGATGGCTGTTTCTGATGAAAAAGGCACGTGGGAATGCTTAATTGCCAAAACTGTAGGGATAAGAGACCATGAGAAAAGTCAGAACTTGTTTTCTCCACGTTCAGAGCCTTCCTTGTGCCGCCTGCTGTGGCATCCCCCAGCAGCACATCTAAGGTGGGGAGCACACCTGGGCTCTTATTTCTCTCCTTCTGCATTTTGTTTCAAGTGTTTGCAATTAGCTAAGGATCCTGCCACCAAAATATTTTGGGGACAGCAAGGTGTTGGTTTTTGCAGATTTGACGCAAGTTACTGTGAATCATCAGGAGCATTTTATAGATTAGGTTTCTGATGTTAGACTTTATTTTAATTTAAAGTATTTCATATGTGCATTGCAAAACAGTATAGAAAAATGCCCCACATTTTTCAGAAAAATTAGGAGACTTTAATTTTTTTTTAATCTGGCAACCTCAAAATACTGTTTAATGTAGGAACATAAATCCAAATTATTCTTTTTTTCATTTTGTACATTTAATAAGGGTTTCCACCATATTCCAATTTTACACTGTTTTGAATTATATTACAAGTATCAGTAATTAATTTTCTTAGTAATGCCACAGATTTTGGAGTTACCAGAACTGCTTTGAGTGAGCAGGTAACTCCAGATACTGCAGTCCCCTCTAGTGGGGAAAACCAGACTGTGCCGATTTTGCAGGACCTGCTGCATTAGCGGTGGCTGGATTTGAAAGCTTTGCTTTCTCCCCATACATCCTGAGGACTTTGAGTCGATTTTTTTCTTTTTATGGTTTTTTATTTATTTATGGTACATTATTTTTTTTCTGAAGAAGAGAGGGGCATGTGAGGCTCAGGTTCAGTTCCTACTTGTGATCCTTCAGAGCAGGAATTCACTACATGCCCTACAAATCCTCCTGCCAAAAGATAGCTAGTTTTGCTTTAAGTACCTTATTTCCACAAAACATTTGGGAAGCTGTTTTTTCTTAAATAAAAAGGAAACTAAGGGATTCATGAAGAACAGGTTCACCAGAGATCACCATCCATCTCCTGGCTTAGCAGCTCATCTAAACCCATTTTAAAATCCTTCTGTACTGGCATTTTCTGATTCAGAATTGTGCCCTTGTAATACTCCCCTGTTCTGTGAGTGAGAAACAGTGATGCTTAGGTTTTAGGGAGCCATTACCATCAATATAATAAAGAACACCCCTCTCAAGAACCTTATCTGCCCATTTGTTACCCTTCTGTTTCACTGCATTTCAAAGGGAGAACTGTGTCTAGCACCCCACATCTCTTTTTTGTTTTTCGCTTACATAATTGTCATCATGTTTTTAATTAAGTTAAATAGGATGTTGCACTGAGCTCCTCAGCAGCTTCCTGAATTTTGTGATCTATCCCATCAATTGAAATCAGAGCACTGTCTCTGCTGGTACCACGTGCACTGAGTGCAAGTCACAGATATTTGCATGAACCAATTTATCTCTTAAAAATATTTCTTCTTGACTGAAGAATAAATTGCCTTTACCCTAATGCGCTAGGTAATGAATTGCATTTGAAATGTGTTTATTTTTAGCAAACAAATGCTAATGGCAGCTTGCTGTTAAAAATAGACAGTACAGTTGGCACAGAAATATGGGCTGGGAAATCATTCTTCCCTGATCAGTGGAAATGCCCTCTGTGTAAGTCACCTGGGGAGAAAACATGATGTTCTTAAGTCATTTAGTCCCTCCAGCTGGAGTGAGGGGGAACAGCAGGACACCACTGTCCCTGAGCCCTGCCTTGGGAATTGCCCTGCAGCCCAGCATCCCCCCAGGCTGTGTCCCTCCCGTGGGGCTGTAACACAGACATGGCACACTTCTCTTGTCCTGCCTCCCTGCTGCATGTCAGTGGGTGCAAAGTGGGGTTTGTGTGCCTCAGCCCTGCCTGCCTGCAGGGACTGGGGGCATTTTGGTGGGGGAGCACTGCAGGGCCCCACTGGGAGCATTGGCAGCTCCCACTCCACCCTCGGCAGCTGCTACCCTGGCCAAGGGATTTTATCTTGGACAGGGTTTTCCTCACATCTGTGAAATTTCCCTGGCTGCTCTCTAAGTCCATTACTTGTCACATTCCCATGATTTATTCCCTTCATTTCCCAGCAGCTTCTTTTCAGAGTTAAGAGTGTTATGTCCACTACGTCTCCTTTCCTCTAGATTGTACAGATCAATTGCCCATGTTTTCTCTTACATTAAGAATTCCAAGACTTCTGACTCTCCTGTTGTTCCCCTCTTGTACTCACCAGGCAGGTACACTTCTCCCCTACAGTCCAGTGCCAAAAAGCCAACCATGCAGCTGGGGCCCTGCTGAGCAGCCTGGGAGACTCACTTTGTGCACCTTGCAGATAATTGTTTCTGTTTCTTCAAAGTGGTAGGGCATTAGTCTGTTTTTCACAACAGAAGGGCCTTGTGGAGTCATGTGGTTGTTTGGTCCTTAACTTTTATCCTGCACAGCTCTCTCCTTTGCCCATGCATGTACTGCTATTGAATTGTCTCCTGTTTTTCAGATCTTTTCTCTAACTCACTATAAATGTTGAATACTGTTCTGACCTACAAGACACTTGGAGCCCCTCCTGAATTACTGTGACCCACAAATGGAGGAGAAAATCCCCAATTCCGTTGGAGATCCTCTATTCCACTATCTAAGTGGCTAGTTGACAGTATTTTAATAACATCAGACCTAAGACAGATTCCCATGAAATTCTAGTAAATACAGTCCTTTAGCTGGACAGTAAACCACTAACCACCTCTCTATCAGTATGTTTTTTCAACAAGTTTTGTTGGAAATTTGCTTTCATATCAACTTATTTAAATAAAGTTTTCTAAATGCTATGAGATTTTCTAAATGCTTTTTAGATTTTTTCAGATTCATGGTTCAACTCTTTTAGAAGTCCGGCTAATAGAAATGGAAAACAGATAACCTTCCAAGCACACAGAATTTGCACCAAACACAACTCCTACTCAAGAGCTTACAAATCTAGTTTTGAACATTGTTTTCCAGATCTTGCTTGAAAGGTAGGTTCAGTGTCCTTGAAAGGTAGGGCAGCATCCCCTACTTCCTGCCAGAACATCTTACATAGAAATCTCTAGCCAAAACAAATACTGTGTTCATTTGACAGAAAGGACCCAGTAGGACCAGACAAGAAAGCCCACACTGAGCTGTTGCTGGTTGAAAATTACATTAAAAGACTAAAAAATATAAGCTTAACCAGAAAAATGCCAAAATCCTGAAAAAAAAAATCTAGTAAATATTATTTCTTTCATACATGATCAAGAGAAGGTTCTCTTGGGGAAGAAAATCACAATGGGAAGTCCTTGATTGATCCTTAGTGCTTCTCATAATAATATGGTGTTAGGAATTGGCTTGGTTCTACTGAGTCAAAAAGAAACCAGAAAGGTCCAAAAGGGTTTCCATCAGATGAAGATTTTAACACAAAATGTGGCTGGGAGTCTAGATAAAAACCACCAGTTAAAGAAAAGTAGAACTGATCCCTTATTTATAGGCTTTGGTGTTTCTGGGGACAAAACCCATTGATTCCTAATTCTAGACTGCAACCTAAACTGAATTATAACAATTATAAGTCAGGAATCCAAAGCAAGGAAGATTTAGCCATGGTGGCATGTGTTTCATTAGCAGGTAACATGAAGAATCAATATTTTATGACCTGTCACATATTTGAGTCATCTGTCATGTCTTATCCTTAGATGTTGCAGTTGTTTGACAGTTCTAAAGTAGAAGGAAGCAAAACAGAAAATAAGGTTTTTTTGCTGGTGTCACACTGTCAGAAAAATTTAACAGGTAATAGTCTACAACAAGCAATTAAAACACATTGGTCTCTTATTACAGAACAAATTCTAGTCTGTGGGGCCTGAGGGAAATGCATCTCATAAAGTTTGCTATTTTTATGTAAGAAGCCAGCACAAAGTATACTTTCCCTGCATGAAAAAAAAAAATCAAAAAGAAGCAGAAATGCTGCTATTTCACAGTGCACAGATGAATACTGATTTGGAGACCTTACATAACAGAAAGATCCATCTGCAAAACCTCAGGTTTTTTTTCTGCTGAGGTCCAGCTACTGATCCCAGAGTCAGTGCAACCACAGACCCATGGGGGAACATGGCCATATGGAGGATACAGTCTATACTGTCCAAATAAAGAGCACAGCAAAGGAAGGCTATTAGTTCACATGAAGACAAGGAAGGGATGAAGATGAAATGCCTGTAGAATTACCTGCAGCTTTAGAAGTGTCACAACTGCTCATGCTTTCTGTTTTCCAAGTTCCAGTTCTGAATCACGTGTTGTACTTCAATCTCAAGTTTAAAAAAACAAAGATGCAAACAAAAACAAACAAAAATCTGTGCCTCATAATTGCAAAGAAGACCACTAGCTCTCAGGAAATAAGAAAGAAATCAGGCTTTTCACAACTCATGTTTATATGTCTTCCTGGTTTTTGAATGTTTATGGTTCATTAAGTCTTTCTGGAAAACAAGGACTTTATTCCCTGAGCAGCACTAACAGGATGAGTCTTCTGTCTCTTTCAGTGGGGTTCAAAAAAGGGAGACATTTTCCTTTTTATTTGTTTCTTTAGGTAGTTAGTCTAAAAGTATCCAAGATTTTGTTTGAGTATTTTCTTTCATTTTCCACATCTCCCTAGAATAGCTCCTTTCATGTGTTTAAAAAAAAGAAGCATCCGAGAAAATTTCAGTCTCAACAAATTGGTATTTTGCACTGAAATTCCTTCAATATAAAGTTCCTAGGCTAACACCATAGAAGTCCAGGAGAGTGAAGAAATCTGAATTGTAGCTTTTTTTCCTGTCTCAAAGAAATTGATAATATGAGACTTTGCTAGCAAAGGGGTTTGCATATCACTGCAGAGAAGAAAGAGCATGGACACGTGGTGATGTAAGGGGTGCAGGAATGACCACCAAGCTCATCCCCCCCGGGTTCAGTGCCCATCACTTTGGCACCACCATGAAACCAGCACATTTACCTGACCACAGCTGTCCACAGTGCTGCCCACGTGGAGGGAGCCAGCACGCAAGGCAGGGGCTCAGTCCATGGTGCTGGTGCTCAGCAGTGTGTCCCAGAGACACAGACACTTGGCCACTTGTCCCTGGTCTGCACAACAGAGGCTCAACTGCCTTACCAGGCCCATTGAAAGAAAAGGAGGTTTTACTTTTTCCTTGAGTTTCTGCTGATTTCTAACTGTGCCCAGACTGGCTCAGCAGCTTGGCTGGCCCTGGCTGCAGGGACCTTGCTGCCAGCAATGCCCAGCCCTGCAGCCCCTGAAACCCAGGCAGGCTCTGCTCTCCCCCAGGGCTGGGCGATCCGAGAGGATGTGACCTCCAGAAAAGGACACCAAATTAGGAGCTGTTCCAGTGTCTGAGGCGATGAAATATTTAATCCCTGCTCTCCCTGGGATATGCATCATCACAGATTTACTTATCTGCAGCTCGGTGACAGCAGCGGCTGACAGGGACGATGACAGCTGACACGCATTAACCCAGCTGCAAACACAAGCTATCACTGCAGAGCAGAAATCCATCAGTATTATTTCAGCACAAGGAGGTGACTCCGTGCCAGACACCAAACACAGGCAGCACCTGCACTGGGGATTCAGCACTGCCAGGGTCTCCTGAGGCAAGGGAGGCTCGGCAGGAGCCTCAGCCCCAGCAGGGCCAGCAGCAGGGGCACTGCTCCCTGAGCAGCACAGCACCAAGGCACACACAGGGTCCTCTGTGCCCCACTGCTCACCTGGCCGATGGACCAGAATGAGAGGGAAGTATGGTGGCAGTCCTTATTGGAGCTCTTCTCCAGCTGCAGATGTAGCTGTACAGATGCAACTGGACCTGACTTGCTTCCCTTTTGTCTCAGCTGCACCTCTTTCTACAGCTGAGCTTCTTTCTGAGCAAATCTGTATCGGTGTGTTCTTTAGGTTGTTCTGAATTATTGTTGTCTTGGAGAAACTAGTGACTGAGCTTTGAGGAATCCTGGTGAATCTGGGGTTTGGTTTGAGAAGGAGGGCTGGAGATTTCCCCCCGTCCTGCTAGTGTTTGGTACTGGGTTAGTTGCTGCCTGAGACTGCCCTGCTGCCTCTTGCCGCTACAAGGGCATCCTTACATTGAAAGGTGCATTTTACCCATACTTGTCTCATAGTCATTGATGGGAACAGCCAAACAACAGGAAAATTGTCCATGTCCACCTGTCACTGAGGGCTCCTGCAAACCAGCTTGCCTTTCTGCATGCTCTTCAGATGGCAATTTCCTAACACAGCCTCCCCTTCCCTCTCTGGGATAGCTTGTTTTGGTTTTTTTTCTCTGCACTGCTGATTGCAGTTTGCTTTCCATGCTGAAAGCTCTGCAGGGAAGGAATTTCTTCTTTTTCTTTTACAAGAGTGCCCTTCACACCTCTAGAGCAACTCAAGAAATGTTTAAGGGAATTATATAAATTAATAGCAATAATAAATCCTTACAAATTGTCCAAAGCCTGCACAAATTGGGTTTGGAGCAAGAAAATGAAGATGACAAAAATAATGTCTTCAGGACCATGAGCATTGAACATTGTCCTTGCTACATGTCAGACAGGTTTTCATGACAGATGGTATTCACCAAAAAGCTCACCCTCTCCCTAGACCCTGGCTTTGCCAACTCCCAAATCCAGACTCTCTTCTAGCAGAGTATCATCTAACCCCACTCAGATTTTTTTTTTTAGTAGTTTAACATGTAATTTCATGCCTTGGAAACAATTGTGAGCCCAATGTACAGTTCCAAACACTTCCTATTTGCCTAGAGAGTATACAGACAGTTAATTAACATTCCTGTGCTTGGTAAGCTAATCACTAAACTGCAGATTTGAAATCTCAGACCAAAGCTGCTCCAGATCATTATCTTTCTGTTGCCCATAAGCATGTAACTTGGCACCTGTATCCTTCTCCAATGGGATCAATATTTGCAGCTCATTAGCAGGTTTTGGTGGAGACCCAGCATCAGAGCAGCCAAGCAGCCAGAGAGGAGTGTGACAGGATGAAGGACACTCAGCACAGCCCTGGTGAGGCCCTGCCCCAGAGGCGCCCTGGACAAAGTCCTGCAGCTGCAGGGCCATTCCCCTCCACAGTGAGCCCCTGAGGCCAGAGCCTCACTCCCAGTTCCAGCCCAATTCATGCATCAAATTCTCTCTTCCCGCCAGCACAAGTACCTACAAAGAAAAAGTTTGGAAAACTTCTGGAAATCCTTGGATGTGCCTTTGCTCAGCATGGATTTGTGCCATGTTCCCAGGTCACACAGCTTTTGCACTTGCCAAAGAACAGGGAAATTCATTTCACACAATCAAAAAAAAAAAGAGATTTTAAATGTTTTTATTATTCTGCAGCATTTAAGGTTCATCAGCATTGATATTTTTCTTATTTTCTTTATTTAAACTTCTTGCAATGTTTTAGTTATTATGTTAAAATTAAAAAATCAGCTTTTTTAACGGCAGTTTCATTCATAGATGTTGGAATGACCAGAGAACTGCCAGACCCCTCTTCCTTTCTGTTAGGAGGAAACAGTCACTGTGTGAATTGTGAATTCATCTGGAGAAATGCAGTCTGTTGAGAAAAGAGCAGAGCTCCCTTTCTGTCACACCACTAAAATAAGCCCCATCGTAGCAGCTTCCTTACACGGAGATCCTGGCAGGCACCTTCCAGGCTCTGCTGCAATATTTTGGTTTTCTCCCAGCAGTGCCTCCCACTCTGTCTGTGCTCACAGGAGAGCAGCCCCAGCCAGGCTGAGCACACGGGGCTGCACTGAGGGCTCCCACAGCCCCAGCCCACGCTGGCCCTGGCTCTGCCTCCCGCCTGCCCCGATGGCCCGGCACAGACAAGGACAGCTTTGTGTCAGTGGCACCAAGGTTTGCTTCCCCAAACCAACAAACCTGCCAATGTCAACATCTAACATTGCCTAGCACAGGAAAACTCTTGGAAGATGTCATGCTGCTAAAGGTAAATATAAGATGTTGCTAACAAAATAAAAAGCCAAAAGACTGTACAATGCTAATCCAAACATTTTCTGGCTGGTATGCCCAGAACCTTGTCAAGATACCTCACTGACATGGCTGGATCCTCAGAGAAGCTCCCTGTAAACAAGTACATCAATGTTTGTAACAGTTTTTAAATACAGACAATGAAGAGCTTTTTGGGCAGTCTGATCACGCAGCTTGGAGGCTAGAGAAACAAACAAAAGTACCTACAGATCCTCTGAGTTCCAGGGGAGAAACTGAAAAACAGCTACAGCAAATGGGCAGAATATAAAGAAAGTGAAACATTTTCTCATTAAACAGTTAGAGAACAGGAAGAGTTTAGGAATCACCGTTCAGAGACTCCTGTTCAGTGACAGCAATTTATTTGACCATCTGGGCAAAGAAAGACTGCAGCAAACCACATGGAGGAAATAAAAATAGATGAACAACAAGTGACTGATTTTGCTTGACTTGAGCCTACAACTCTACAGAGCAGGAAGCTCCTTCATGTGAAAGACATTATTGATGAAGGCATTTCAGCCTCTTGCCAGTTCTTCCAACAACATACTAGATCTCCCATGCCAGCAAACCTGTCTTGAGACGTGACTCCCCTGCCAAACTCGACAGAAACACCACCAAGTACAAAAGACAAATTGATGAGCCTTCTGGAAAGGGACCACCAGAGGAAGGAGCGTCTCTGTGATGTTCCACAGTCAAAGAAAACTCTTTAGGACAAAGAATAGGAGGCTTTTTGCTGTGTTTGTCCATTATGATAAAAATCTTCCTTCTCGTGACAGAAGCAAATATTGAAATGGGGGAAAAGGCAGCGCACTGTTCAGCAGGATCTGAACTCGACATCCCAGTGTGTTGGTTCCCACTCAGGCAGACACAGAGCCTCCTCCCGTGTCCAGGGCACAGTCTGTGTGTGACAGCAGCAGGGGATGGTGATGACTGCCCTGGAGGGACAGCCATGAGCTGCCCAGACGAGGAGCCCAAAAGCTGTTCATAGTGAGGCATGGCAAGCAGAGCCATCACCCAAGGGAGCCCGGCTTCCACCAGCCCAGACTGGTGCCAACAGATGACAGAGATGACAGCTACAGCTTGATCCATCCTTGGATAGGTCTCTCTTCCCTCTGTCTGTCACTCTTCTCCTGTCTTTCTCACCAATAAATACACATATGTTGTATTCTTGGAGCTGCATTCAAACCAGAGGAAAGCCACCCAAGCCAGGGATTGGGAAGGGTGGCAGGGAAGTTTGAAACCTGCCCATTTTCAGAGTTTTAGAGCCTGTCACTGCCACCTGGCTATATTTAGGCATAGTTGAAGTAGGGTCTTTCAGAGATAAGAAAAGTGTCAGGCTCTAAAGAGGTGCCTTCTTTAAGCTGCTCTAACCCCATTTCACAGCATTTTCAGTCAAAACTCACCTGCTCCTTCAGGCACAGTCCCACTGACAAGAGAGCCAAGCTGACTGCTGTATGTAACCTGGCTCATGCCTTCCCACCAGGCTGGACTGCTGCTTGCATCCCTGCCCAGTCAGTCCTCAAGCTGTTTAACTGATCTTACCTGATTTAACTGATTCCTCCTGACCTGGGGCTGGAATCTCAGACCCAGCTTCTGCAAAGCCATTTGCTCACTAGGCAGGCAGTCCTGGTGCACGATGGCACACCCCAAAAGAACTAAAAATACCCGTCCTCAAGCTGTGCTCAGATAAGGTCTCTGATAGCTTGTTACAAACAAGCCTAATCTTTCAGGCTTTGTTACAAAACTGACTAATAGTTTGATATTTCAGGCTGAAGATCTTCCATGCATGGGCAGCAGCTTCCCTCTTCTTCCATGCATGCAATTAATGACTTTGTGCAGGGTAATTATAACTGCAGGATTCACACACCTCACTTTTTCCATCTCAGATTTAGGCCTCCCATCTCATCCAGGTCTACAGACCCACAGAAGCCAACAGCACTCATCCATGCTGGCAACCATCCCAAGATTAAATTAGTCACCCCAGGAGGGCCCTGTCCTGCTCCAAGGACTTCCTAGAGCCTCACATCTCATGTCTGACTGTAAGAGAGCTGATGTTATGCGAGATGCATCTCTAGGCCTAACCTCTATCTGATCTCTCTGCCCGAAACGTCTTCTCACCTTTCTCAAAATTTCCGTTTGGAAGAAAAAAGGAATTTAAAGAAGTCAAGACCACAAATGGTTAGACTGCCCTGAGCCACTCTGGGCTTCAGATTTAATTTCCCTTTGTCTCTCTTCCATGTCTCCTTTCACACCTTAGCACAAGGTGGAGACACTTCATTGCTCAATGCCTTTTTTGTGGTCAATTTTTCTTGTCAACCACATTTAGTCCTGGGGCCTTTTGCTTATTGTCATAATAGCCTGAAGAAACATTCTGTCTGGAGAATTCAACAATGCAGAAAATAACATATCCCTGTTCTGTCACTCTGTACTGTGAGGGTGGTGAGGCCCTGGAACAGGTTGCCAAGAGATGCCCTGTCCCTGGATATGTTCAAGGCCAGGTTGGATGGGCTTTGAGCAGCCTGGTCAAGTGGAAGGTGTCTCTGCCCATGGCAAGGGAGTTGGAATGAGGTGCATTTCAGGCACTTCAGGTCCCTTCCAACCCAAACCATTCAATGATTCCATGATTCTCCCTCCACAGCATGCTGTCTGCAACCAGCCCCTGAACCAACATCCATTTCCTCCTGTCATGTTTCAGTCATCACATACAATAGAAAAAGGGGCGGAAATACAATTTAAGATTGAATTGGATTTTAAAACTACAGGACTTGGCCAGTCTGTCAGGGAGGATAGGACAGTTGCTGAGTGCATTAAGTATTCAAGGAGTGTAGCTTTAGGTGTACTGGGTATTTTCTTGTGAATGACAGCCTGTAAGCTGACAGCAAAGTTCTGTCCAGCTGTGTGTTGTACACACATGCTGGAAACCTAGCAAAATTGATTTGACTGGATCCTTCAACTTTTCCTGTTTCTTCTCAGAAAACAATGTCTAATAAAACAGCATTCTGTCTGTTCAGCCATCATTGCCCCTGTGGCCCTGAAACCATCTGCCATGGATGGAAGCAACTGCACTTGTAAGAGAGAAGCAGCAATATACAAGAGAGAAGCAACAATGTACTTTATTGATATAAACCAGTGATTTAACAAAGTTCAATTGTAAATGCTACAGTGGTTTAACAAGATTCAATGGCAGGACTGTTTATTTACTGCATAGAGGACAAGAGCAGACAAAACTGCCAGTCCCTGTCATTGAGCATGAGGTTCAGAAAGAATTCCCTTGTGTTCTAAACCCCTTCTCGAAGAGAAGTGTAGGTGTGCCTGACTCCAATCCTAGTCCCAGGCTTGTTCAGTGGTTTATGTCTTAGGGATTATATTTGCACAATCAATCCTTTATGTCACTCAGCTAAGATTTCAAAGTTCAGTGTGCTATTAACCACTTACCAAGGTTCTGTTGCAGTGAGGAATCTCTCAGCTTTGAGGAGTAACCTTGACAGGTGACATCCCCTCCTCAAGGCATGCAGCCACCACTCCAGACAGCCCTTGGCTACCAGGCTGCCAGCCCACCCCAAAGCCCAGAGAAAGCTGGGGGCAGCCATCAGAGCCCGCTGGTGGTTAGGGCTGAAGCAGTGGAGGGGAGCACACCACCACAGCATCCTGCCACATGCTGGAAATGTGCTTGTGCAGCCAGGAACTGAGCCTTCTGACAGCAAAACCACCAGAGCCACACATTTAGAGAATTCCTGCATGCTCCTGAAACCATTTCCTACTGTCCTAGAAACACTTCCCACAAGCCATGCCCAGGAGTTCAGCTGCTGCCACTAACAGGGTGAGCAAGATACCACCCAGCAGATTGAATAAGTCCCACTGTTCCACTCAGCTCTGGTTTCACAGGGCTTGCATACTGAATTGGGGAAAATCTTGTCATTTTTTATGTGATTCAATTCTATTTTATTGCAAGGAAGTGCTGCAGCAGAAGAGCAAGCTCACACACCTTCTGCTCAGATGAGCTTTTCCTCTAATGCCATATGGACAAAACCATCACACAATTTCAATTCCAAAATTTTGTAAAAGTTTTAGTAACTCCTCAAGGTTTACTGTGCATTCTCTTTAACCCCTGCCCTTTCAGGCAGTTTTTGGTAGCTGTGAGTGATGGCAGAGCAGGCAGTTGCCAGATCCTGCCTGCTTGTTTGCCAAGGAGAGGAGGAAACGCCTTGGGCAGCTCTGGTGTGGACAGGTCATTAATCACATTTTGTTGAGAAGGTGCTGAACAGTGAAACACTCAAAGAGCACTGCTGGCAAAACAGTTGGGGAATTTCTGTCCCTTCTCCTTTCCATCTCCACAGGCAGCTTTGTACCCTCCTTACTCTGTCTCAGCTGCAGTGCAGGTGTAGGCAGCAGTGCACCATTTATTCTCCTCCTGGCCATACAGCTGCTTCCAGTATGATCTGTGCACAGCTTCTCCAAAACACGGGCTAGAGTTCCATCTTGGATCATCAGGAATCTTGGAGAGGACCTGAGTTGGTGCCTGGCTGGTTACTGAGAGCACAATTTGCCCCAAGGCCACTCTCCAGGTGATGGATAAGCATCTCCCCATGAGGCCAGGGCAAAGGATGCTCAGTGCATCAAGAGGGAAAAGGCACCCACAGCAGGTAGGGAAATAGGAATATACATAAATCCTCTCTCTCATAACATGAAAAGTAAAATAATTCTCTCAGGCCACTCAAATTGGGTTTTATGTGTTTTATGTGTTCTAAAGAGACTGTCTTCAAGGAAATAAGAGATAATGAGTCATTGGTTGCCTTGTGCCTTTCATGCCTTTTAATTATATACACCTGGATATTGTCCAGGCCATGAATACATGTTCCTGTTTGAATTTTGGGCTGCAGTGGCTACAAGTGGAGTTTTAACACACTTAGCATTTCACCAACTCTGATGTAAGCAACAAAACCCTCTCCCTGTGGTTATAAGGAGCTGACCCAGATCAGCATGTCCAAAAAGGGCAGCACAGCTGGTGAAGGGCTCAGAGCACAAGTCCTTTGAGGAGCAGCTGAGGGAGCTGGGGATGTTTAGCCTGGGGAAAAGGGGACTCAGGGGAGAACTTATCATGCTGCAACTCCCAGATAGGAGATTGTACCCAGGTGGAGGTCGGTCTCTTCTCCAGAGTAACAACTGACAGGATGAGAGGAAATGACCTTGAGCTGCACCAGGGGAGGTTTAGATGGGATATTAGGAAAAATTTCTTCACCAAAGGAGTTGTCAGACACTGGAATACACTGCCCAGGAAAGTCTTGGATTCACTGTCCCTGGAGGTGTCCAAAAGATGTGTGGGTGTGGCACTTGGAGTTATGGTTTAGGAGTGAGCATGGAAGTGCTGTGTTAACAGTTGGAACTGATGGTCTTAGGGGTCTTTTCCAACCTTAATGATTCTGTGGTTCTATAAGCAGAAAGGTGAGAACTCCAACACCTCATTAAAACTGAACTTGTCCAATTTTTTTTGGCCTACAGCCCAGACAGCAGTGTTATCCAAGGTGCCTCAGCATGTCTATTTTCAGTTGCAGAGCTTCAGAATCAATGTTTCTCTCATCCTTCATCGCCTCCCATACACTCCCCACAGTGCAAGCATTCAGCAGAGATGATGTTTAGGCTGGAGGAATCCTGTGGAGGTCCTGGGAGGAAATCTCTGGTACCTCATTAACCCATGGCTTTCTGCCAGCTGATGTGGTTTTGTAACTGTACCAATTTTGGTGGCACCACAAATGCCAGTTGCTCTTTAGCAAAGCAGTTGTGTGCGTTTGGAGTCAGCAATAAAAGATGAGCACTTGGAAAGGTGTTATTTTCTAGATACCAGTCAAATACATGGTGAAGATAATTTCAGTATGGCTGGTGACAATTAGTGGTGTAAAGTGTTAAGGTTGTCTGAGACAATATATACCCAAACCTAGAAGGTCTGCCTTTCTCTCCATATTTACTGTTCATTCTACTGACTTTACAGCAACAGCATGGAAGGGACCATCTGAAATTCAGCATGTCTTTTACACCTTGTCAGAGAGCAACCTGGAAATCTCCCTGTGATTCATCTTTACCACAAACAAACCTCAGTGTCCTCTTTCTGAAATGTACATAAACACGAAAATGCTGCAAATCCCTCCAGGCTGACTATACCCCAGCTCTGCAGTCAGCAGAAGTGATTGCCCTAATTGAGTGTGTCAATTATAAGCAGTAACCCCGTTGTGATGAGGTCAGCCTAACAGGCAGCCTTTAAAGACTTTAAATAGGGAACTTAAGAGCAGAGCACCTGGGTGGCTGGGTAATACAGCTTCCATGAAAACTGCTTTCATTAACTGATTTCTTGGCAGCAGCACTGTAAGTAGCTCTAAGAAAACAAACTTCAAAAGCCTGTGGTGTGATACAAAACAGACTGAGAGATGTTGCATGTGAATAACTTATTTATGTCTTGTCAGCTATGGCATTTGTTAAATTTCATTTCCATGTGTACAACACCTGCATGCAAAATTTTTCCAAAGAATTAATGAAGGTCTTAGTATGTTGCTGCTGAAACTCTGAGTGGTGCTGGAAATCCAATAAGCAATGTTAGGGGTTTGAATAACATACATAAAAATATTATTAAAAATAATTGAAAGAAATGGCTTATTCAGTTCTATTAAGCTATGATTGTTCCTAGGGCACATGTTCCTTACCACTCAAAGTTATCTTTCTTCAGATTTCAGTTTCACTGAATATGGATTGTTTAAGAGGCCCACAAACCCCCTTATCTCAGAAAATAAGCAGATTAGAGGCTCAGGCACTTTTTCATGTACTTTATTTGGTAGTGCTGTTTACCTATATTACTAATTACTACACTAATAACATTAGTAACCACATTTATAAAATACACCAAAGTTCCAGACTCAGACCATTTTTAATAGATTTTATTTATCACAAGTATCTTCATTTCTCATCCACACTTTATCCTTCATTTTTGCTACATATTTCAAAGGAAGCTCATGGAGGTAGGAATTTCAAGGTTTCTTTTTTACAATTGGAAGCTACCATCCCATTACATACATCATAAAAATGTTTTTACTACACTGAACATTATATTTCATATTAATTTTTTAACACAAACAAAACTGACCCATTTTTTCTTTTTCAGTTCCCTCCCAAGTTCACGTTATGCTTCTTACATACTTATTTGCTACTTTCTAGTCTCAGCAACATCAATTAAAAGTGTCTTGTAAAATAAATCTGGACTATAGATACATGCTGAACAAGTCTGGAATTTTCCTCCAGAACAAATTTTGCTTGAGAAATGTCAGTTTGTTGGAAGTTGATGGGGAAGCAGGCATCCAAGGTCCATGGCAGAAGGGTTTGCCACCACCAGGCTCACTGGTTCTTGGTACCACCACCCCAGGCTTTTAGATCTGGGTATGCTGCCCTGGGGCACCATGCTCTCTGGGAATGTGGGTGAATTGCCTGCAGGCCAAGGTGACCAGGAGTATAGGGTGTAGGGAATTTGAGGGGATGGGGGAAGGTGGCTGCTCTGTGTAATATGGGGGGAGGAAATGAAATATTTCAGTCTTCTTACAGTAATATTTTTAAGTGTTTCTAGTCCTGAAATCCTTTGTTTGCTTTCATTTCACAATGAAATTCATTCTTTTTCTTTTGTTGTGACAAAAAACATGATTTACCCCTAGTTCTGCATTCCAGCAGTCTCTTGCAGAGGCCCCTGTGTTACGGTACAGGACCTGGGGTTGTGATGGCATTGGCCATCCTCTGCCCCGGGATGTGGCTTTGTAAGGCCCCCTGAGCAGTGACCCTTTCACAGGAGGCAGTGGAGAGACTGCCTGCCCTCATGGTTTGGTCTCAGGGGTCTGAGACAGGCTAGCTAAGGGTGAACTGGCAGAGCTCATTTGGTGCAAGAACCTTCTGCTCTCTGCTGGGGCAGCCAGGTTTCCACCTTTGCCTGTGTGTGGGTATTGCAGACAGATCTGCTCATGGAGCCCCAGCCCCAGGGGTGCCCCTGAAGCACCAGCTCGGGGGCTGCCACCTGCAGCAAGGAGGGAGAGCCTTTGTCACCCTGCTCCCAGCGCCCGTCCCCTCGCCCTGTATGCAACTCCACTGAAGTACATGGAACCTGGGCACTGAGAATTAGATTTTAAGGGAGAGTTTGATTTGAAAACACCCCCACACCTCTGCCCTCACTTGAAATTTAACACAAGGCATTATTTTATCATGTTTGCAAATGTGGGTTGTGTCCTCGAGGGAAAGGAGCTTTTGATACGGAACTGAAATGCCAGGATTTTAACTCAGTTCATGGTATTCATCTAGTAAATGTCATTCTTGCCCCATATGCATTGTATCTTTATTTTCATATTGCTCAAACTTTAGATGAAATAATCTCGTTCTTTTGACTTCCTGTGTCAATTAGCTAATGAAAAATTATTTTTGAAAATTTCAGATTACAAATCCTACCTACAGATTAAATTTTTCACTTTTCCTGACAAATGGAAATACATATAATGAAGTGCATTAGAATATTGGTCAGAGGCTTGCTCTAAGCTAAGCACAGAGTGAACATTTTTGTGTTTTCTGGCAGTAAACCAGCTTCTCTCTTTTCTCTGTTTTGCAGTCCTACTAAGCCAATCCTCACTAGAATGAGCACAAAACAAATGAATAACAGCTTTTGTACATCAACATCAAAATGGGAAGAAGCTTGGGAAAGGGCCTCCAACAGAGAAGAATGCTGACAAGTGCAAAAATGCCTGATGGATAAGCACCACCTTCTAAACATAGATCAGCCAGACATGGAAGTGATTTCAGAAGAGAAATGCAATCATGGATTACACACCAGCTCATTAGAAACTGTTGCTGAATTCAGCATCCAGAAGACATGCATGAAAAGTCACATTTGGGGAATAAATTAAAAGGGGTGTAGTTGTTGCTAGATAAACATATGTAATATATATGCATTGAAGAGGTTTGTAAATGTCATTTTTTTTATTCGGACGGAAAGCAAAAAGCTTTAAAACCTTTCACAGTAGAGAGGCAGTTAACTTCAGACTATTCCTATCCCAGTAGCCAAGAAGCTGTTAGGACATCTCTCTTAAATTAGCATTTATAGACTCTGAATGTTTCCATCACCTAGTGGAAAAAGCATAACTTTTACTGCTACATTGCTGCACTTCATTTACTTCACTGTATAATAAGTTGACTAAAACTGTAAAGCTTCTCAATTTTTACTGCATATGTGTTCCAATTAACATGTCTGTAACAAACTTAAGACTCAAAAATTATTTCTGACCTATATTCTAGTTCTATGAAGCATATATACTATAAGGTATGTCTGACTGAATATCATAATGCTATAACTTCCCAAGATGCATAGAATTGTTTGTATTTGAAGTGACAAAATAAAAGCCCTTGATTTCTTTTTTAATAGAAGGAAGTAATTTACCCCTTAAATGTAACACACTGCTGCTCACTTCAAGGGCATTTCGTTCCCCTGTTCTGCCATACAACTGTGCAGTGACACTCTCTGGCCCATGCTAATGCCAATCAGACAGGGTGATCTAAAGAGACCTTCTGGCCTTAAGTTTAAACTCAACACAACTCAGTGAAGCCCTGAGTTTAAACTCAATACAAAAATTAGCAGACTAGTAAGCAAATACATCTTGCAAATAGCCATGTGAGGAGGGCTGGATGCAAACAGCCCTGGGGCACTGGCAGGGAATCATTCCCTCCCCAGGTCCCACAGGGTGCACTCTGTCCCAGAAGCCAGTGAGAAATAAAACAGGAGAAGGCACAGAAGGAGCTCCTGGAGCAAGGCCTGGATGCAAAGCAGCCAGCACAGAGCAGCAGAGGGAGGCAGGGACTCCCCTCTGCTCCGCTCTACCCTCCCACCAGGGCACACGTCTGTCCTGCCTCGGGACTGGCCATGAGCACGTCGCTCCCCATGTGCCTCTGGGCTCTCCTGTGTATCACGGATTAATCCCGTGCAAAATGAGCACCCCAGTGCTGATTCCTTCAGGGCTATTCAAGCCTGTTCCTTCATTCTTTGGCTTTCAGGGGAAATGCCTAAAATAATAATTAATTGCTAGTGTTGATCCCAAATAATGCAAAATGCTGAAGACATGAGAAAAACATGAGTTAAAACTGCTTTTTAACTACTGACTGCACAACAAAAAATATTCCATAATTTAGTGCATGAATCTCAGAAAAATTATTTTTACTTTTGAAAGAAAAATTATCTTTAAGCAAACTGCCAGTAAACAAATACAGGGAATTAGATAACTTTTCTATCTAACCAGGGTACCAATGTGGCACTGACTTCACCTGGATGTCAGACAAGTAAATTTATGTGTGAATCTGGGAGCATTTAAAACAAATAATTTTTTTTAATCTGAAACTGTGCTTGTAACTGGATGTAGAATATTCTTCTGACTTCTAAAGGACCAGGACTAGCTGGTCAAAAACCCCACCCAAATCAGTCAATCACCATAAACATCTTCCCCGTACCTGCTATTTAACTGAAGGGGATGGAAGGTAAAAACCAAGTAGTTCACACATGAGGCAGCATAAACTCATTTAAGGGCCCACTTCAGACAGGTTTTTTAATCTCTGGTTAGTCCAACCAGTGTCAGCTGGAAAATGCACATCCTCAGGGGCCAGATGCATTCAGGAGTCCCTGTTCAATGGTGTCTCAGTGAAGCCCATCCTCATTCTCTGCTCTTGTTGGCTCACAACCACACCCACACCTCAAAGCCTGTGAAAGGGTTTGTTATCTGGATGTGCTCTCATATCACATCTTCATTTGCTCCTTGAGTTTACCTCTATCCCACATTATAGCAGTCATGGCATTTTTGCTGTGACAGAAATCACCAAAACAGGGTTTCTCTGTATTATATTATTTTGTTTAGCATCATGGTGATGTTGTAATGTAAAAACCCTTTCTAAATACACACAAACATTGCAAAAGAAGTGCCATCACAAGGCATCACAACCCTGCCAGGGCAGCTCAGTGAATATGTACAATTTGTACACAGTCAGAAGGGAGAGACATACCAGGATGTACATCGTTAAATGTTGACTCAGTAAGAATAGTATGTCTTATCTTTTTAAATGTTATCACCTTCCCATCCCACTCCATTGTAACTTGTCAATTGTAATTTCTTTTTAAGTCAAAAAACTGTAAAGAAAACTGTTGAAATACCTGATTTTCTGTAAAAGTAATAATAACAATAATTTTTGTTACTTCAAAGTATGCTTGGTATTAAAGTACCTAATAAAGTTCAACAAAGACTTTTGTAGCATACTAAAATAAAGTGTGATAGTGCTTTTCTCCAGCTTATCTGTGATAAGGGCAGCTGTTGTTGGGATCACTGCTCTCTTAAACACAAGCCTGGACATCTCCTTCACATCTGTGCCTACAGAGGTCCCTCAGGTGTGTCAAGTCCAAGCAGAATCAGATCCCTTAATGAGTGCAGGGATTTGTAATCATGGGACAAATTCCCAGGAGAACCCTGTTGGTAAGTCATCTCCACCCTCTG
The DNA here is from genome assembly GCF_047830755.1 of Zonotrichia albicollis. Taxonomy (NCBI): domain Eukaryota; kingdom Metazoa; phylum Chordata; class Aves; order Passeriformes; family Passerellidae; genus Zonotrichia; species Zonotrichia albicollis. The sequence goes on from NC_133822.1 coordinate 14,132,040, forward strand.
GATCCTGGCTACATATCCACATATGGGCAACAATATAAAGTTCCTAATTACTTTGTTTGCTATAAAACTTGGCTTATAGTAAGAGAAAGAAAAGTGAAAATTATTTATAAGGTTATTATGGTTAAATAGAGAACTGCCAGGTTTGTAGTATGCTGTTCATTTTTATGGGCACTGCATTTCAGTTACTTATAAATAGATTGGAAATCCCAAACAAGTGATTTGGATGATACAGTAGAGCTCAGAAGTTGATCACCCCCTAATTTCACCACGTGAAGGTACACTGGAGCCATCAGGAGCTGTCACATCATTCCAACAGGGGGTAAGTACTTCTTTGTCAAAGAGATGCTGGATTTACCTCCATGGTGCTGATGCAGCAGTATCTGCATTTGGAGATGATCTAGAAATTATTGTGACTGGGGTCTAATTATGCCCAAACTGCCAGGCTCTGACACGTTTCAATTAGAGTAATGGACCAGCTTCCCTCGCACTATCCATCTTTGCCTGTTCTAGAGAGGAAAACGTAATGCTGGACCCAGCAGCTTTCTGTGTGTTTTCACTGCTAGTCTGATATCCATCAAACATTTTAAAGTTTTAGTTGTTTCACCTGATTCTCTGAGAATTTGAAATGGAAAAAGATCTAGGCAGTTTAAAGTAAATAAAAACCCACCCCAGATTTGTCCTAACTAGTTTACACATTGAAAAGACAGCCATGTGCTGAATGGGTTCTGAGGTAGAGCTAGAAAGTAACACTTTTTTTCCCCATGTGCTGAAGTCAAAAATTTACACATTTCTCCTTCCAAAGGAGCTCTATACAGAATGGAATGGCTTTGTTGGAGTAGCTGGCAGTACATGCACACATTTGGCACGCTTGCAGCCATTCCACCTTGGTCTGTGATCCTCAGCAGCCTACATTAATAATTTGTGTAGAGGCTTTCATAGAAGGCCTGGAATTCTGCAGAAGGTAGAATATGTAGTTTAAAAATCCATTCTCTTCCCTTTAGATCAAATAACATTTGTGTCATGGTGCTGAAAACACAAAGCCAAAGCTTGCAGTGATCTGATACTGATGTGATGTTTTCTATTACCCATCTGTCTCTCTTAAATTTTTGCTTAGAGTTACTTTATGCCTTTGCCTTCTGAAATGTCTTTTGCATTTTAAAAAGTAAAGTGATATATCCTTCCCTTCTTCCAGATAGTCTCATAACCCCATGAGGGGGTGGGGGGAGATGGGGAGGCCAGTTACACAGCTTTTCCACTTCACAAGGTGATGAGAGAAGTATTGCCACTGCAAGAGGAAAATCTCCAGGGAAAAAAGCATAAGCAGACACATTATGGTCATCAAGCCCCAAGAGGAGATGTGGCCCCTAATTGCCTATGAGACACTACACAGCTCTTCTCCTTTTGAAACAGCTCCAAAAGTTGCTGCAAAGCACTTCCTGAGATCACCAGTGTGTGACCAGCCTCCAAGGTTGAGCATCAGCTCAGTCACCTGGGAAAACAGCCTGGAAGTGAAAATGCTTCAAAAAGCTGGGAGCTGGGGCTGAATTAAGCTCCACAAACCAATTTTATATTGGAATAACAAAATCAATTATTATTCCTGATTTTGTCAAGTGCAAGGTAGCTTTATATTAGCCTAGTATAGCTGTTAGGATTATTAATAAGCAAAATTATATATTATTGTTAGCAATTTCTTAGGGGAAAAGTGAAATAAAGAGTGTCAAAATCCTATATGCTAGGATCAAGTCTCTTTGGTATGACTGCACATATTTTCAAAAGTATTCCCACAGTTTAACACCAGAAGGTGCTCTAGATCATCAGCCACATTACCAGTTACACAGACTCAGGATTCCCCTGTCACATCCCAGCACAGGAAGGTAGGAATTTTGCTCTGCCATAGCAAAAACCAGGAACGTCATCACTTTGACAACTCTCAAGCACGGCTTTCACACAAGATATCAGGAAAGACTCTTGGATGTCAGCACAAATGTCAGGCTTACAGGTATGCAATTAGCACTTTGATTCTCCTTTATATAACTTTAAGCCAACACAATACAAAATTAGTAATAAGCTAGATATTCGGTCTGAAAACCAAAATTAAGTCTCCTCTCCATTTGCTTCAATTTCTTTTCCATTAAAGAAATGAAATTAGTTGAAGTGTCACTGGAATATTCTGAGGGCCTACTAAGTGCCTGCTGTATTTGTTGAGTTTCTCAAATGGCAACAGCAAGTAATGTAAAATATTATGCTCCTGAGGCCATGAGCTGAGATGGTTGGTGCCAGAGCTTTATAGAAGAGTTTTTAGGTGATAAGCTACTATACATGTCATCAAGAAAGGAACTGTTTTAGTCAGTGTAGCTGAATTTATGAATGCTTGAGAAGGATAAGGAATAAAATAATTCAGAAATTCTGAACGAAATTCAGGCTTAATACATGCCATCACTGTTTGGGGGGAGGGAGTAATTTTTATTTTATATGCTTTATTATAATATGAAAATCCTCATTTACAGGTTTCAATTTATTTTTCTTTAAGTAATGTGAAAATTCTTCAACCACAAGGTACCTTGGGATGCTGAAAGCAGTGGAGAGGCTTTCCTGGAGCAGCACCGGGCACGATGGATGTTGTCCTTATCTGTGCTGCCATCTAATGGCGCAGCAGCCTCTGGCGCCTCGGCAGTTGGTGACTCAAAGGCAGCTTTGCATTTCCCTCCATAGAGATCAAGGTAACAAAAGCAGCGCACGCCTTACCTCCCGCGGCTCCCAGAAACGGGGCAAAATCCAAGAGATGAAACCATCACCATACTAACTCACACTGCAGAAAATTTGATACGAAGTTTGAGAACTTCTACTTTTTTTTTTAATTTCTCAAGACTGACAAGAATAAGCTTTATCTCTGTAAATGTGGATGAGAACTTTGCTTAACATTTAAGAAGCATTTTCCAGACCTATTGAGCCCAACATTTCCCAGGGGCAGGCTTCTGCATTTCCCAGATATGACAGACACTAATTTCTATTTACCCCCTCAAAGAACCATTTAATCATAGAGTGGTTTGGGTTCAAAGGGACCTTAAAGATCACCCAGTTCCAGCCCTGTGGCATGAGCAGGGACACCATCCATTAGACAAGGCTGCTGAAAGCCCATCCAAGCTGGCCTTGAACACTTCCAGGGATGGAGCACCCACAGCATCTCTGCGCAATCTGAACCAGTTTTAAACCATTATCACTTTTCCTGTCACTAGCACCCTGCACTTGGCCCTGTTGAAATTCATGAGGCTGCCCTGGGCCCAGTTCTGGAGTATTGGAAAAGAATCCCAATATTACCAGATAGATTGTGCCTGGGCTCTGACCCTTGCTGCTGGGCCAAAGGCAGCAACTGTGGTATTTCACCTCAGAGACACTTTTGGCTGGCTGGAGGTTGCAGCTGGGCACTGAAACAAACCCAGGCTTGTAGAAACCCAGTTTACCTCAGGTGGGAAGGCTTCAGGTGATGGTGAAGAGAAAAGGAGATGGATTCTGCCGGAGGGTTAAAATCCAGAGTTTATTCCATGGTCACAGATGTCTGAATCTCAGGTAACAGCTCCAACAGAACACCAAGCACATGGTCCTTGGTCAATTTATGCCCAGGGACAGGGGGAGGGGAAGGGACAGGTGAGCACCAACCAGGTGGGAGGGGCGGGGTCTCAGGGGACAAGGGACACCTGGACAGGCCAATGACCCCCAGGCCTGAAGGTCATCCTTTGAACTTGACCAACCACACGAGGCCTTGCTGGAATGTTAAGCGTGATGGACAGAACTCACTCAGCAAGGGGGAGAGGGGGAAGGGAGAGGGGCAGTGCCACACCTGGGAAGGGACTGGGAAGTAAAACAGGAAGTGGCAACACACTGCAGCACTGGAGCTTGTCCATGTCCCTCCCCATGACATCCCATCCCTCAGACGATCCAAGTGCACCCCTCAGCCTGGGGGTGTCTGCAGATCCACTCTCAGTTCCAGCATAAGCCAGGCAGGCTGCAAGCTATCAAAGCTCTGAGTGGTGTTTGGGAGCATGGAAGGGAGGGATAGAACAGCAGAAGTAGGAGGAATCAGAATGAATGGGAAAGTTAGGTAGTTTAAGTCAAACCCAGGAAACAACCATAAGTGGTTAGCATTCCTCCAAACTGCTCTAGCTGAAAAAGCAGAGGTTAAGGAGGCTTCTGAAATAATGACTCTGAGATGATACTGAATGTGGCATTGATGAGCTATGATCATGCAATAGGAAACCATAAACATCTTCAAAGGTGACAGAACATAGAAAATTGATGGTCTCTAAAGGAACAGAACATCAGATTTAGGTCATCCTGGATCACATTTGCTCTGAGAAATGCTAAAAAAGTGAAATCTGATTATGGATTACCAGGCTGAGGGCCGGGAGAAGCTAAAGCCCCTAATCCCAAAGGAAGACTCTAGAACCCATTAATACATTGATCAGGAGTAAAAGCAGGCTGTGAGGGCGTGGTGAGACCCAGGCTGTGGCAGGAATACCAATAACAACAAACTCTGCCTGCCTGGTAAGGCTGTGCAGCCTCCCAGGGAGATGTCCCCAGGCCATAACCACTCCCAAAGGAGCTGGAGAACAGGAACCAGAGGCAGGAACATCACACACAGGCACAGCCTGAGGAAGGAAATGGCTGGGGATGCAGCAAAGCCCAGAGAAGTAAACTGGAAAAAGTCCAAAGCCAACACTACAGTTGGGACAGGATTTTTGTCAGAAAAGCTCCCAAAGCAATAAGAAAGTATCACCACACACATATTTTTCATTCATTTCATACTGAGGCACCTGGAAGTCTTCTCAGAGGCCTTAGACAATGGGCCTTCAACATGAATTTGTTAAATAACATGGCATTGCATGTATGTGAGCACACTTACTAATAACTCTGCCTGATCTTAAATAATAACTCTGCCTGGTGCTTTTGCTCAGCAGGAGTCACTGCTTGGTGTTGAGCTCTGAGAAACTACAACAGCAGCTGATACTCAGATTTCCCAGTCATTTCTAGACTGTGCTTCTGTACTCACAGGGAGAGCTGACACCAAATTAAAGATATATTGCATATTTGCTATATATAATTATATATTCTTTATATATTCCTTCCCTTTTTTGCTGCTTCTCTACCCTTATAGGCTCCTTTAAAGTAGAAAAGCAAAATACATACATATCTGTATTCAGAACTCTTAAAAAACTCACAATCACATCACATTTTACTCTTTTTCAGTAGTGTGCATTTTTTTTTTTTTCCCCTTTTTACAAGAATTACAGAGTATGAAGAACCTCAGCTGAACTTTTACAGACTGGAAAGGGCAGGGAAGAATCTCAGAACCTGAGATCCATGCCTGGGAAGCATGGAGTCACAGTACTGCAGGAATATTCATGTTTGAGGGGCTTTGGGTGGCCTCTAGTGCAACTTCCAGCTCCATGGGGTCAGGGCACTGACCTCCATTCAGGTCCCATAAATGTCAGAAGTGAAAAACAAATGGTGTTTCTGGGCAGGTTGCTCCAATGCTTAATTAATCTCACAAATGCATCAATAATTAAGTAAATATCAACGGGGAGATGCTGACACATGATATCAGAGCATCTGCTATGCGTGGGGATGCACTCTTAAAGCGTACCATCCCCATCCTCTTGCAGTATGTTTTTAACTCATAGGCATGTGCACTGAGGCCAGATTTTAATGTACTAATAGTGCTAACTTGTCATTGGTACTGAATTATATTCTTGCTGTAGTTGGATGTATTTCACCTAAGCTTATCCATTCTACCTCTCAAGAGGTAAAGCCAGAAAGCTTTATTACTGTGTTGAGAAGTAATAAAGGTATACAGACCAACACAGATACTATTGGTGTGTAACCCTCACATTTGTAGCTGTGTTTCCTCCAGAATTCCCCAGCTAGAAAAAATCAGGTTGAGCTAACGTGGCACCTAGACCTGTGCCTGCAACCTGGACAGAACCTTAAACAACTCTGCCAGCACACAGTACCTCTGCTCCATGTTGTACAAAACCATCAGGTTTTGTGAAAATAGTTTGCACTGCTGGGGTAGATTGGAAGATTTGCAACAGGTTGTCAGTGGAAACTGGAACACATTGTTATGCAAAGGTGCTGCTGACACCCAGAAGGAAGTGAAAGAAGTTAAGCCAAGTTCCTTGTGCTGGTACCACTTGGGGGATGCAGGAGCACACAGGCTGGCTTGGTGGTGTAGGAGACCAGTGTTACAGTCAGTGGTGTCTGATTCCAGACTGTGAATTCTGTTCGTCCAGGACACCTGTCTGCTAGTGGGAGAAGTCTTTTCAGACACTGGGAAAGTACTCAAAATCTGGAGACAACTGTGTGGTGTTACGCCATCACAGCCCCCTTACTGGACTTGAACAATCTCTTGAAGGTAATGAGTCTTCTTCCCCATTTCTGTGAATTTTCTCTTCCCACCATCTCCCTTCTACTTTCTATTGCTAATTACCCTGTTTTTTTAATTGAGAGTTTGTAATAACTAGTAATCTGAAAACCCAAATAATTTCTCCTGGACTTCTCAATAAAGAGATATGGATGCATTATGTTTGTTTTATTTTGTTGTTTTTTTGTGGTTTTGGTTTGTTTGGTGGTTTTTTCCCTATTCTTAAGGTAACTTCTGAGCACTCACAGTCATGGTGAAATGCAAGAATTCATGGACATGACATATTGGAAAGTTTTTTAACCCAGAAGGCAAACAAAAAGTACTCAAAGTTCAACTCCACTTAAGCCTCATTATTTTTAAGCCAATCTTATGCTACTTTGTAGTGTAATTCACTGTATTTTAATGCCAAGCACTGCAGTAACTAGCTAGAAAGAGCACTCCTCCAGGGGTGTGGAAAAGAATATGCCAGCCAGATGTCGTCCCAGGCCAGAAAATGACGCAGGCAGCACACAGCAGGGAAAACAGGCTCCAGGTCTGAGCTGCCCGGTGCAGTGCCTGCTGGGCATTGTGCCAGGAAACAACAGCCTGAAGCAGTTTTCCCAGTTCTCACTCCTGTTCCCTCCTTTTTTCAGCGTGTTTCCATGTTAGGATTTTATAGATGAAGCTTTTGACTCACAGTCCAGCACTCAACTTGTTGTCTTTCCTTTGTCTTCTCTCTCCCAGATGCCAGATTGTTAGTCCCTTTTGAAGCAAAGGGATTTATTTAATACAACAGGAACTAAAGGGAAATTACTTTCCAGAAGGACAAGGGAGGAAAAATATTTATGAAGACAGAGTATTTCACAGCCCTAACACAGCCCAGACCAAGATGAATATTTTGCACACTATGTTGTTAGGAGAGAAGCTCAGTGATACCTCCAAGCCCCCAAAGTCAAGGGAAGATCCAGTCAAAGATACTGGTATGCTGCAGTTTTGTAAAGGTTTTGGGGTCATCACAAAAGGAAGAGACAGGGAATCAGCAGGGTTTGAGCACCCAGGACTTCATTGCCTCAGTTAAGGACCAAATGTGCTACTAGGAAAATCTATGTACTTGGTATGCTACAGCTGTGAGAGATCAGTAGGATCCTTTTCTTGGGTCTGGTCAGAAAGTTTAACAAGGAGAAGATCAGCAGACACATTACTCAAACCAGGTGCAATTTCTGTCTCCACATGTGTCCAGCCCCACAGTGTGGTGATCCTGGTTCTTTCTTGTGGCACAGATTAGTCTACCCTGTGTCCAGGCCAGCTCCACCAGAACTACCAATTGTCCCAGTATCCCAGTTATGCCCTCTTTACCAGACAGAAGCAGAAATTTGTCTGCTGGTCTCAAGTCTTCATCAGCTTCACCAAAGCATAAGCCTCAGCCACATTTTTACCTTGTCTATCCAAGATGCTAAAATCCCAGATGAATCACTGAGGATCTGGTGCCATGGCTGGTTTATGTCAATCCAAGCATGAGCTGCTGTCAAGAGGAGCAGCCCTGCCTGCCCCTGCCTGCTCCCATCACCTCTCCAGTACTGGTACTGGTGCCTGTCTATGTGCACAGTCAGCTTCACACTGAGCTGCTTCAACCCACTCTATGATGCCTAAATGCATGGAGGAGCACCAGCGTGGGGCCTGAAAGGGAAGCCTGTAGTGGATTGACATATTTTGTTCAAGCACCCCACACCATAACTGTGTGTGCAGAGTTAAGTCTGGTACATCCTGATCCCATTGGTGACACTGTGCATAGCCTGGACACCCCACTCAGCACTTGCACAGGTGGTCCAAAACCTCTCATGTGTCAGACATGAAGGACACTTGCTGTGAAGTCCATCTCTATGTGACCACTAAGACCACTGAATGTGCACAGACCATACTGGACAAGTCTGACCACTCAGCAGGATGCACTGGATGTGCCCATGGCTCCCAAGACACAGCAGGATCTCTTATCTAGCTATGGGAATGGCAGCTCCTCCTAGAACAACACCGCCTCCACTCATGATTCTGCCTGCAGCATCCCAAATTTCCTACCTGTAGCTGACTGTCCATTCTCAGAACTGTCCTGAAAGCAACTGCTGTGCCATCAGGTGAGTCAGACACAGATGAGTCAGCTGTAAATGCTACCTGAGACAGGGAAGAGAGATGACTTTGACTGCAGAGGTTTTTAATCTGACAACAAAGCCTTCCATACATCTAGAAGTTGAAGCTGCTCAAATAAATATGACAAAAATGTGTAAGTAGGAGGGTCATTCATTGTTAGCACATAGCGAGCTGCCTCCATTTCAAGTTTTGAATCAAGATTTTCAGCAAAGCAATATTTGGCCTTGATGGAGGCATTTCTGAGTGCAGTGGTATGTGTACAGAGACTGTGTATTACAGCATGTAAAACCCAGACAGCCCTGAAAGACAGGCTTGAGCAAATCTTCCTGCTGTTATTCACAGAGGAATTGCCTCTAATTCTTTCCTGCACCTCCCTACCAGGACTTGGAGAGACTATCATGGGGCTCACAGAAGGGAGTTTGCCACTTACATTTAAACAGTCATGATTGTTAGAAACTGGCAATTAGGAAGAGTATACAGGGTCATCTAGTGCCTCCTCAGAGAGCATTAACATCCACAGAGAAGCTGGGAAGGAGGGGAAGAGTCACAAAAGATTTAGGAGGGAGAGGAGGAGTCATGACTTGGGAAAAGCAACTTAAACTGAAGGAAGGGGACTTACTTGATTTAATTTACCAGAGCTCTCCAGACAGCTCACAAAGCAGCCTGGCTTCCAGCTGATGCAATATATGTTATGCAAATGCAATATAATTAACATTATTTGACTGGAAAGGAAGTATTTCCAAAATTCATTAGACTTATAAGGAAAAAAAAAAAACAATTTTAGATTAATATTCCTGAGCAAAGATAGAATTGTGGATTCAGAGCTGATTTTTGCCATGGCAAATTATTTATGTATAGATGCCAGATACTAGTGGAATTACTTGAAGGAGGCAGGAGAAGCAAACAACCTTTGGCCAAATGTAAAGCATGTGCACAGCACTGAGCACCATGCTTCCCTCAATGTGTTCTGCATTCCCTCAGTTTCCATTTTATCAAAGCTTGATTGAACTCAAGGCTCACAAGAAACATGGGATTGAGTCCCAGCAAAAGGATATTTTCCCCTTGTTTTCCTGTGCCGTATACAAGCAGGAGCAGTGAAAACAATGAAAACCAAGCTGCACTCTCTTGCTCTGCACAACTTCCTGAAATTTCTCTTGAGCCAGATAAACCAGGCTATAGAAAAACACAGGTCAAGGTTAAAATGGCATCTGCTAGGATGCTGTGGAATTTGGGAACAGTCATATTTTCACACCATCTGCTTCTTTATGATAAATGACTTTGTGACCCGGGTGTATAATAAGACGTAATGGGAAAATTTAAGATGAATATCCTTCTAGCCTTTACTAATCTCACCAGAGAAGGAACAGAAGTCTTGTTTTAAACTAAGGAAGGACAAAGAGCACAAAAAGCTGCACGGGAAATGGCGCAGAACTGCAGAGGATTTGGAGGAGAAGCTTTCGGGGCTGCAGGCGGAGGAGGCCCGGCTGGGGACGGCAGGAGCCGCCGCTCTGTCACTGCCCCGGGCGGCAGCCGACCTTCACCCAGAGCACACATGTGGCAGCGCCGCCAGACCGGCCCACCCGCTCGGATTAACCAGCTCCAACTGCGCCTTCGGAACAAACCGCAGCAACTTTCCTGGAGGGGATTAGCGAGCCTGCAGTGCCTGTCCTGACCTGAACGCAGATCTGAGGGCATCGCTGGCATCGCAGCTGCAGAGAACAGCTGAGGAGGGCTCGCGTCCTCGTCAGGCACCAAGCAAAACCTGGCAGACAGGACGGCACTCTGCGGAGAGCCGTGCCAGCTGGAGGCTGTCATTCCCACCACAGTTGTCACAGCCTGAGGTCACCACGCTGCTGCCACTCGCTTCTCCGGCTGCCCACTGAAGGAACAAAACCAGGGAGCTGTGTCATGGGATGGGAGGAAGGCCAGCGCTCTGTCAAGGCAGCAAAAGGACAATGCACTGACAGAGACCCAGAGGGAGCTGCGACATCCCAGAGATGATGTCTGCCCACAGTCCAAGAAGAGCCCAAATCTGTTTTCATTTAAACCAGTTTTACAGTCTGGACTGGACTGGGACTCAAACGCATTTTATGTGGCCTACACAACCCGCTCTGCCCCGCAGGAGATGAGAGACAAGCCAGGAGTGGTTTGCAGCCTCAGAGCGACTGCAGATGCCCAAAGACCAGGGCGAAGCCTGCTGGCTTCTTGCTTTCTGTGACTCTTCCCATGGCTGGCTGGATCACTTGGTGGTTTCTATGTTCCTTCCCTGCCTTGAGGCAACGTCAGCTTCTCCATACAGGCTGAACAGGCTTCACACACTTTCTCTGGAGTCTGGAGCAGCTTTAGGAACCTTGGAGCTGTGCAAAGGTACAGGAACTGTCCTGCTGGCCGCTGCCACCACCCAGGATGCAGGGTGATGGTCTGTGACGCCAACCAAGTGGAAGGTGGTGGTGACAGCCTTCAGAAGGAACCCTGGGAAGGGGGGGAACCTACTTGCTACCAAACATTGCGGCATCTCTGTGGGTTTTTTTCATTGTTTTCTCACGTTTCCTGCTTGTGTCCTGCTGCCACCAGTCTGTGCAATTCCACAAATTAAAAGCTGGATGTTTTTTTCAGGTGAATCTTGGGGAGTTAGGATCAGAGCTCCCAAGTGCATCATTTGCTCAGCCCAGAACTGTACCTGCAGACTGATGGCCACTGTGCATGCGCACTCATGAACACTGCAGCCTGCTGACACATTGCTCCTCTGTAGCTTTGGGACAGGAATACACTAGTGCACACCAGAAAACAACCCCAGCATTAAAGGAAAGCTCTGCAACAGAGGGATGTTGCACTTAAAATAATGTTTGGGGTCATCCAAGGAAGACAGACAGGATGGAGGGCAGGTAAAGCATGTACAGCATATTCCTTATTATCCTCTTGTGATGTTCAGCAATTTACAAAGGTACCAAACCAATGCCAGATACAGACTGTCTCACCAGGATCTAACACGTTACAAACCACAAGGTAAAAAAATCAAACACAATGGCCTCACCTTCTTGATAAAAATATGGGAGTGGTTTCTTTACATCTCATCCATCCTTAAAAGATACATGGTCTGGGCCAGCAGAACTGGAAACTCTTCCGTAGGAAGTAATATAATCCAAAGTCCTATGCATTTTTAAGCTGCTCAGCCCTGCCCCTCATAAAGCAGGTATTTCAGTATGTGGCACTCGTGTTAATTGAATGCTCTCTTAAACGCAAATGAGGAAAGCCACACTAAAGTCTCTCAAGGTTCTAGATAAGATCTGCAGCTAGTATAAATAAGCAAAATGTCACTAAGGCCAGAGGAATCTCTCCGTTCCTCCCTCTGCAATCCGTGAACTTGACCCTACATTTCCATGTCCCTGCAAGGAGCGGAGCTCGGAGCACGCTCGCTGCAATGGCCGCTCCCGGCCCCTCACGCAGCTGCGGCCCTGGCGCGTCCCCAGGGACACGGCGTGTCAGGGAGGGGAAAAGCCAGGGAGTGTCTGGCCAGGCCGGGAAGGGAGGCCGGAGTTCCTGTGATTTCCTCTGTGATTATTTCAAGATTTTTCAGTAGAAGTCTGTACAGGATGGGTTGGGCTGTTTTATCAGAGCCAGATTTTGGCAGGCTAGTTCCCAGGGAGGTCCTTTTGGCCGCGCAGCCCTCGGGCCGAGCCTAAAGACCGAACTTACCTCACCGAACCCAGCACAGCCCGGCCCGACCAATAACGGGGATTCAGGCTCGCTGAGGGAGACAGCAGGACTGCCAACCCTCCTGCAGGAGGACAGCCTTTAGATTTCATTTAAGAAATAACACTTAGACCTTGGCTAGTGACAGGCAGTCCCGATGGTGCTAATATAAATCTCTAAGTCACTTGCTCGACAAGGGCAAGGTTAATCCTTCATAAGCAAGAACACTAGAAACTTTCCAACCAGACTTTGCTTTGCCAATCTGTCTCTTTTTGTCCTCCCATTTTAAGCAGAACAAGAGGCAGCACAGCGAGCAGGAAACAACAGCTCCTTCCTGCCACACAGCCCCGGCCATGCCGCAGGGAGCCTGGGGCCGGGCTTGGGTGTGCGCCAGCGCTGACAGCATCCCCTCTGGATTGGAAACTACAATGGTTTGGGTTGGAAGGGACTGCTAAAGGTCATCTAGTCCCACCTACTGTCACTGTCCTGTTGCCATTAAAGCTAAGTAAAAGACTGACAGATTATCCCAGCTGAATGCCAGTAAACAGCAGCAGAGCAGTAGTTCTGTGGTAAATGTGATAAGGATTTTTTGTTTAATCATTTCTAAATTCTCTGCATTTCACGTATGTGTTCCTATTGCCTTCACTGATAGGAGAAGGGATGATGTTTTAAACTAAAAGAGGGTAGATTTAAACTAGATATAAGGAAGGAATTTTTCACAATCAGGGTGGTGAAACACTGGCACAGGTTGCCCTGAGAAGTTGTGGATGCTCCATCCCTGGAAGTGTTCAAGGCCAGGTTGGATGGGTCTCTAAGCAACCTGGTCTAGTGGAAGGTGTCCCTATCCACAGCAGGGGGGTTGGAAATAGATGCCTTTTAAGATCCCTTCCAACCCAAACCATTCTTTGATTCTATGAGGCAGCTTCTGTTAGAGGAAGGGAAGGTGCTGTGCCAAAGATGGACTACAACAGAGAGCATTTATTAAAAGAGAAATAAAATAGTAAAGCAATTAAATCAGGAAGGCACCAACTATTTTCAAACAGAAAAATAAACTACTGAGAGAACTCAAAACACAGTGGATTAGAGGTTTAGTCAGCATGAGGGAGGGAGGGAGGGAGGGAGGGATGACAGAATTACAGGCCTATAGTGCAGAAGAGGTTTTTAACTTCCACATTAATTTTATTGTGCACATGCATCAAAGGTCCCTATGAAGATATGTAAAACCATGTGTCCTGATTGAAGAGAGCAGAGTTGACCTACATCCCTTCCCCTTCTCCATGGGCTAGCCTTTGGAGTCCCACTGCTACATTATACTGCTTTGCTGGATGCTTTTTATCTTGGCTCTTACAAAGCCCATGTGGGAGAGAAATACCAGGCCCTTTGGTATTTTCTGGGCTTTCCCCTGCCCAAGGGTGCACTGTTTGTGAGGATGCCAGAACTCCTTCTCTTGTTCTGTCCATAATACACTACCTGAAGGGTCTGGCTCTCTGCCTGGGCAGCTGCAAAGAATTAGCCCAGCAGAGGTTCAGGACAAAGGGAGGGAGTGCAGAAAAGGCTTCTTTTTTGCCATTCAGTCCACTCAACCTTCAAGAAACCTTGGAATTAAAAGGCCTAAGTACAAGTGTTGAAATTAACTGTAAGGTCAGTGTTGCTTGTAGCAATCTTGGTTTCACTGATGCAGATTAGCATCACTTCAGAAGTGCCTTGAGAGGCCCTATTTTTTATTTTTGCCTTGCATCCCATCCTTGGGATGTCTTTGGTGGTTCATATCAGCTCCCTTGATTTCCTAAGAGTTATTGTGTCTTCTTTCATTACAAAGAACTTTAGGTACTCTTGCCAAGGGATAACCTGTTTGTTTCAGATGGCTTCGCTGATTCCCAACATCAGTTTTTCCTAACATGAAGCTGAACAGCACTTTATGTGCAAAATTTTCCTTTCTGCTTCCTTTTCTGGCTGTACTGGTACTCACAGATTTTAAGTATTTGTTTGGATGAAAGCATTTTAGAAAGTACATTTCCCATTTGTCCTCAGTTCATTGGTCTTAATCTTTTACAGTGCTTCCAAAAGTTGTAAGAGTTTAATATTGGCCTTGAGAACTTCTGAAGTGCCCAAATGCTCAGTAGCTGCAGAAAAAAAAAAATAAAGGCAAATTATAAATCACTCCCTGCTGCAAAGAGAGGCTTTCTAAATGAGTTATATAGCATTATTCTTAAAATCATACCTTTAAAGGGCCTCAAAAGTATCCCAGGCCACTATCTTCCCCAAAACAAGGTCAGCTATGCACTTTAGATATGTTACCTCTTAGCCAGTTCCTGCAAGGATAATTACTTGCTGATGACCAAGTCAGAAAGTATTTCTCCCTGGACAAAGCAGTAGATTATTTATTTCATGCCCTGTTGTTGCTTATTTTTAGTAGTTCTCATGTTTCATTTTCAGAGCTGACAGGAATTGATTTGAGGTGAACTGGAATATTCCTGCATACAAAGGGGTTCAGTTTCATGTCTGGCAGGATGCGATATAAACTGGAAAAGGAAACCTACTTGCAAATGGAGGGAAATACAACCTTTGCTACTTCTTCCACTGTTTTCTTCAATATTGATTATCAAGGACACCTCCATCTTCTTGCTAGTCTTCTAGGACTGATACACAAATCTGGCCTGTGATTTGTCCCTTTGCCAGCATCCCAGGGCACACAGGGCACTCTTGTTCCCCTCATGGGGCCTCCTCAGGGCTAATACCAATACCAACCTGGCTCTGAGGATCATCACCATTATTAACACCAAAGAAAAAAAGCAGGAGAAGATGTATTAGTGAACAAGATGAGGAGAAGTGCATGTCCTTGTACTGTCATGGAGAAAGTCTCTGTAATGTTCTTGCTCCTACTTGCCATTCTCCTGGTGAGTTCATCCACCCTGACACAAATAATCTACAAGCAGCAAACAAACCCTTTCTAGTTGTCTGTCACTTTACAGGGAATAAACAATGGCACAATTACTCACTAATATCTCATAGAAGTCACACTAATTGCTTCTGCTGAAGCTCCAGGCTTCCTTATCAAACCTGCCAGGCTGAAGTAGCTGAAAGTCTATAAACCAATAAATAATTAACTTTGAAGACTTCCTTCTTGCATCTCCTGGTGCCTCTTTTGCCTGCAACAGTGAATGGCAGAGCAACAATTCACAGGATTTCTGTGGAGAACTTGTTTGTTCTTTGTGCCACCTTGATGTGTGTTTAAATCAGGTGAACACTTCCAAAGAATTTAAGCATGTAAAAAATAATCAAGAGAGCAGGGTCTGGACATGCTGGGGACATTGCTCCACCCAGCTCCTGCTGGGGCAGGAGTGAGGGCTGCCAGGGCAAGGGGGCAGTACCAGCCCCCCAACCCCATTTCTCTGGGTGGGTTTGTTTGGAACACATCTGCATCCTTATTCTTCTTGGCAGGAAGATGCCAAGGGCTGACATTTGGGCCAGAGCTCCTGTCTGAAGCAATGACTTCTCTCTGATCCATTGCAGTTGAGTCCCATGAGGAAACACAAGATGCTCTCCTTCCTGAGAAATATCTGCCTTCTCCTTCTCTCTGTGGTTTAATTAAAGCACTTTAGCAATTTCTGCTCAGCAGTTTCACCCTGCAGGAGCTCTGTCAGCTCCAAGATTTTGCCTTGGGAGTGCAGCCATTTTGGGTGTTTGCATGGGCATCAGGGCCTACCCCTCATTTACTTTTACCAGCTCAAACATGCTTTAAGCCACAAAAACTCCTTAATGAAGCTGCACATTCTTAGCAAACCCAGCTCCTTCAAGACTATACTGGTACTTTATCATTCCAACCATCTTGTTTTCTGATAGGGCCCCAGTGCCTGCCTGCAAGCCTGTTTGTTTACACAAGGGATGATGGTGCTCTGCAAATTTCTTTGTCCTGACTCGAAGGAGCCACTGCAGTGAGAGGTAGATGGGGTTTGTACCTGACAAACAGTTCATGTGCTTATGTGCACATATGCAGCCATAGGCACGCAGCCTTTCCCACCCTGCCAACATGTGTGGCGCAGTAGTGATGGGATCATCAGAGAGAATAATGCTAAAATATGCCTCATGAGTGACCTGCATCAGTGACTGACAACATGGTCCACAGCTGGTCCCCAGCAGCACAGACACAGGACAGCAAGTCTCCACATAAGGTCCTACTCCTTTTGGAAAGGTCTCCCTTCCCTCCCAGAAGCTGATCTGTAGCTGGGGCCTCTGGCAGGAAACCAACAGCACAGGGTAACATTAATGTATTTGGGTATTGATACCACTCCTGCAATGGCCACCCTGCTTCCTCACACCTCTGTTTGCTAGCAAACTACTCACAATTTGGAGCAGGAGACACTCTCCTGCTGTGCAACACAGAGAATCCATGAACACCAAGGAGATCTGAATCCCCTGGGGCAGGAGAAAAGCCAGAGCAGCTGCAATGCCTGTCCCTCTAAGGTTTCACCCACACTCCACAGTTCCGATGTATATAAATTAAAATTAACTTATTAAAGTGAATTAAACTTGTCTGAAACCATTCTCTGGCAGAGAATGGCCCACACCCTTATTATTGAAGTCTCAGCCTCTAAAGCAGCATGGCTTCACCCAGGCTACCCACTGGAAAGGACACCTGGCATATGCTAATTCCCAAATTTTGGCTCAGCCTCATCTGGGTAACCATCTTTGCCTCAGGCCAAAAGCAGGCTAGGAACCACTGTACTGGTATAGATGGTTTAGCTCCATGCCACACAAAAAGCTCCCTGATGGTACTTAGTTTGACATAAGACATTTTTCTCAAATTTGCCTCCCTACTGGACTGTGACACCTTACAGAGATGACGTTTGATCCTGAATTCAGTGACACTCTTAACTGTTCTTAATGAAGAGAAAGCATTTCTATGGATGTATGTTCTTTGTGGATTTCTCAGGCCAACCTTGATCTTAAAAAATCCAGTTTAATCACTCAGTATGACCAAACTTTCCTTCCCCTAAGATACTGCTTTACATATAAAACAGCCCACCAGGTGCTCTCCACATTTGGGACAGAAAAAGCTTGTAAGTGACCTATAAAGCACGTTATAAACTTACACCTTTTTGGGTTCTCCAGAAACCAGTCCCTTGGAATGCAGAGCTGCCACAATTGATGTCAGCATAGCCTGTGGTGCCCTGTGTTCCCCTGGGCTCTGCTCCATCCCGTAGGCAGCTCCCTGCACATGTGACTTTGCTTGCAGAAGAGGGAGTTTCAATGCCACAGAAAGCTGTTACCCATTAGTAAAGGCTGCTTTTAACTGAGGCCTGAGAAATCATTTCAAGTAAGTTACAAGTGCTGATCAGTGGATCTTCTAGCAAAATCCTCTAAATGAGCTATTTCTAGTTTGTTTCAAATGGTAGTACAGACTTCCAAAGCACTGAATGCTGAGAAACTAAAATATTTAAGTGTAACTATTGGTTGCATTATTAAATAGATTGATATTTAATCAGTTATTATAAATCTCAGAGGAAGTGCTTTAAAAACCTAAAAATAAAAAAATAGTCAATGTAAGAAGGGCTGTCTTCCTGTTTTGTGTACAGCACACTTTAATACTAAGAAGATGCTGCTAGATCAGTATTAAGCATGTTTTCTGTATACTAGTGATTACACAGGTATAAAGATGAAGGGAATTAATGCCACCAAAAACAGCCTAAGTTCTGCCTTTTCTCCACAGAGCTTTCTGTCCCCTGTGCTAATTGTGCTTTGCAAAGGGCTGAGACACTTTGCTGGAAAGCTTCTGAGGGTATTTATTTTAATAAACAAGTTTAATTTTTAATAAGGATGGTAAGAAGTTTGGTAAATGTTGTGGGCAGGCAAAGTGATAGCATGAAATCTGAGAAAAAAATATACACATATATATGCATCAAATACCCTCTGGTAATACAGAGGGAGGAGAGGAATGATTTTCAGTACTATTTGGGTAAAACCCCCAATTATTAAGAAAACCACCAAATGACTAACACTGACTCACTTTCTTGGCATGGTGTTGGTAGATTTCCTACTGTTATTTGTAGTCGAGTTCTGGTCTGGTTATGACATGTTGTCAGTAGAGTGGCTTGAAAAGTGTTAGCCTGGGGTCCAATAGTTCTTTTGTGCCATTCAATATCCAAAAAAAATACACATTATTTTTCTAATTTCTTCACATACCTCAAAATTCAGCCACCTGTTTTCTTCCTGCAGTCCCCCATCATCACCACAGTCTCTACAATGTGGCTTACTGGCACTAGTGGAGTTCAGTTCATGGGTTTCTTTCCCTGTAAGCTGCTAGGTCCTGTCTCTTCCTGGCTGCTTGCTCCAGGAAGGGCCTTTTCCTTCTCCTGGCTGGTAACAGGAACCCTTGTGAAACACAGAGTTTATTTTGTTTCGTCTTGCAAATTCACAACCAAAGAAGCAAGTTTCAGCACACTTTGTTTGGCTTGCATTTCTAAAAGTAGTCAAGTACTTTAGAATCTATTTTTCTGACTAATTTTTTAAAGGAATTAGGTGCTCACAGAATTTTTAGGATCTATTTTTGTGACTAAATTTTTTTAAAGAATTGGGTGCTTACACAGTTTTTAGGATCTGTGGCCCTCATCCAAAATAAAAGAGCAGCTGTTTTGGCATTGGGACACCCAGTGTGGTTAGGAAGACTTATTAAAGAGCAATGGTATGTTTTGCTTCATCTTAAAAGCATAGTAAGAAATTTATATGAGAATTAATTATTGATTAAAACAGAGATAAATATAGGAAATTTTATGTTAAAGTAAAATATTATACAGAGAACTTTACCCAAACAGAATATAGAGAAAGAGCACCAGAGCTCTAGATTAGACTGAGAGGAACTGGATGCTCAGACCTGCATGGTACCTGGCCAAAGCATCCCTTGGTGGCCAATATGCCTGGGCTTCCTTCCCTGGGGAGTCAGGAGAGATGAAGGGGAATATTTAGAGTTTACTGAGGGAAATACTTGAACCAGAAGATGAAAAGTGCTTAGGAGCTCCAGTATGTATCTTGGTATGACAGGTGAATAAAAGAAACACAGTGAAATTGAAAGCAAGCAAAGTACAAATGGCTGATTTGTAAGAGCAGAGGGAGGTGACACCTTAAGCCAAGCTACAAAATCCCTGTCAATAGGTATTGTGAAGAGTTAGGTTCCAAAGTATCACTGGATAGTTAAGAGGGTGATAAGGATGTTTGACATTTTTTTGACAGGACTGAAAAACTGCTAGAGGTATAAACCACAATGCTTCAGAGCCCTGTCCCTCAAATGCTCAAAGGCAGAATTCAAGAATATTTTATACTTGTCCTTTAAGGAGCTTCTTAAACCTTCTGCTGAAGCAGCTGGCACTGGCAGCCCTAAAAACAAAATACTGCAATCCATGCATTGGGTTGGATTTTAATCTCCATTTGAAATTACATGAACTGCTGTGAATTGACTGACCAAATCCTGATCCAATGTTTAAGTTAAACAGTATTCTAGATAAAAAGGCAGGAAGAACAGCCTGTTTTCTGTAAGAGTGGTGCACTACAGCATCAGATATCATCCTGCTAGATACAGATGTGAGATGCAGAAGTGGAAACCTTGTGTTTTTATCTGCACAAAGCTGATCTAGCCCAATCCATCTTTGAATGACAAAAGGCCTATTTGCTCTGCTACAGTAAAAGCAAACAGGATTCATGGATTGACTGTTTAATTAAGCATCATGGCTTCAAATAACTACTTTTCTGTGTTTGGGAATCAGTTTCAAGGTCATTTAGCAACTGGCAAAGTCACAGAAGAGAAGCTCAGTCCAAAAGCAGGGAAGGCAGTATCTTTCTCTTGTCAGTGGATTAACAAAGAGAATGTTGATAGAAGGCAATGACACACTGTCCTGAAAATGCAGATGAGTCTACATCATATTTGGCTATGGAAAGTGCAGTGGTGTTATCGGGACCACTTGGCACCACCATTTTAGAAATTTAGGTGAATTAAGGCCATGTAGCCACAGAGAGGAAAGGCCAGGGCAAAATGTATTGAAATAAAGTATGTTTAGTAGATTTAGTGGGTAATTTCAGCTGAGTCACTTGGACAATAATGGAGTAAATCCCAGCTTTGTGAAGAGCAATCCCACCTACATATTTTGGAACTATTCCAGTTTGCTTAGCACTTTCCACAAGGCATTTAGCAGGGATGCCCTCACAACATTTTGCTACATGAATCTTCTGCTTGTGCATTTCAGTCAGTTCCCAGAATATAAATCTTAAGTCTCAGATGCTACATTTATGCTACAGTTTGTTTCCTTGGGGTTTTCAAGCAAGATTTAATAATTACAGTGATACTTAACACTGTAAAAATCTGTGTCTTTGGGAGAAATTCAAGTCTTTACAACTTGTCACATGGAATCATATTACTTCTATGGTTTATAAACTTCCTCTAACTTCTAGTTCTACTGCCCAGAGGGTAAAATACTAGGGTTAATTTAAAACTTTTGCTTTACTGCATGCTAACTTGTACCATTTGAGAAGGTCTAGCATGTGTTGCTGGTTGATGAGTCCTGCCATAATTTAGCTCCCTATTGTAAGTCTGACCTTATTAATCAGTATGTCTTGTTTACATTCTGTTGGAGAACAGTTCTCATGTGAAGCCTTTATAACTCAATTGTCTGTCAGATGAGATTCATTTGATCCTCTTCTTGGAAACAGAACCTCCACATAAATTAGATCTACTTGGATGCTAATGAAATTATAATAAATGTTGGCATGCAGTTTCTCTTTTCTTTGTAACAATAAATGTCATAGAAAAATAAGCTTTTACATAACTGCCTGTACTCATAGTTGACTAGAGCAAGAGAAGGAGCCTAACTTTTTTCTTTTTTTTTTAGCAAGCAATTAGAAATCCAAACCTGTGTTACAAAACTTGAGGTAGCTCTATCTCACCTAATCTTCCAGTACGTGAAATGTTTTCTATCTCCTCTCCTGTCCAGTATGACAAGAAAAAGTTATAGCTGTTTAGTAGATTTAGTATTTCCATCTTTGTTGAATTTAAACTCTCCTCAAATCCTGTTACTGAATGCAGTGTTGTGTCACTGCTGTTCAATAAAAGAGGTCACAGTACTGAGCAGTTTGGTGGAGCTTAGACAACAAATTATTATTCACCTACATCTGAATCTTCCCTGTGCCTCCTCAGCTGCTCTGAAGCACAGGGACACTACATTTTATGGTGTTTTATTTCCCAGGATCATGATTTGATGGAGTTGAAGCTGGAGCAGAGCCTTCTAGAACATACCTACAGGCTTAAAGCAAGGGCCTTATGCAGCACAGTGCACCGTGACACCCCAGTGATGGGAGAGGCATCACCTGCATGCAATTACCTGCTGTAAATCTGATCAGTGCTGGGCTTTAAACAGCCTGCCCTGTGAGTGCTCTGGTCTTCAGCGCTGTTTGTAGGAACCTGCTTTAATCCAGCCACAAGTATTGTGCCCAATGGCATGGAAACCAGCGAGGAGGGACAGAGAACAAGACAGAGGTCTGTAGGCTGGTACTGCCACCAGAGCCACCACATCATCAAACTGAAGGACAACTTCTGCTCTGCCAAATTGTCCCCTGAAGCATCCAAGGCGTGAGACACTCTGTGATCCCCCCTCCACAAACAGCATGGGCATCTTGCTAATGGTTTCCCTGTATCCCAAGCTCTGGGGCTGGAATATTTAATATTTCAGTGTGGGAATGCTTCTGGGGCAAGTTCAACTTTCCTTTTGCTCCATCTGATGATATTTTAGATTGAAAGGGTTTGGAAAGGATTTTCCTTCTAACCATATTGAACAGTTCAGAGTGAGGCAGGGGTGGAGAAAATGTAAGAAATAACCAGAAATTTTTCTCATAGGATTTCTTACTTTCATCCTACTTTAAAGTCTCCCTAATAAATAATTCTTGAATCCAACCATGCCAGGGTGTTTCAAAAGGACAAGCTAATTTTTTTCTTATGCAACAGCAATTGAACACCCTTTTTTGAATACACTTAATCAATGCATGCTGATATCTTACTGTGTGCATCAATCAAATATTCCCCAAGGTATATACGTCAGAGCCAGGAAAGAAGAATGTGCCTTTGCAGTCACACAGCCAGTGAACCCCTTTGGGTTTGTGCCTCACTCTGAAGCACATGTTGAAAGCATTACTGTAAGACAGATGATCCTGGGAAGTCAAGAAGCATCCTAAGGGTACATGGCAACAGATGCATTTTTTTATACCAACTTAAGAGTTTGAATGAATCCAGGCTGAAAAGTTCAAATGTTTGCTAGGTTGGAGTAATCTAGCAGGTGAACAAGGACAGGACACTTCCATTTCTGCAGTTAACCCTGTCCTGGAGCACAGAGGTTAATATACCACCTGGCTTCCTTGGACTTATCTGGTCCCAAAAGACCTCTTTCGCCTTCATTGGTGAGGGGCAAGCAAATGAAGACCTAAACTTGCACATCTGGCTGCACAGTGGGATGCTTTCATTATTCTGCTTCACCACCCTCTTCTATGCAGAGTGTTCACAATGCCAGCACAGGGACTAACAAACTCCATGTGTCACTGGATTTATCTTGTTTAGGAGACTGAAAAGCTGACAGCAAATACTGACAGCAGACAGCAGATACTCCAGACATTCACACATGAAAAGTCAGCTTTCAGGTGTTGACTCCAGACTGCTTCTCCTACATAATGCTTGCCAACTGGGCTTCTTGATAGCAGGTACCTGTTGAGATTGCAATTTTTTTTTCCTGTCCATTGCCATATGTAGAGTACTTCCATGAATGCCAGCCATTTCAAACCAGGTTTAAAACTGGTTTGTGCTGCCAGAATCAAGCAAAACTTGTTTACAGGAGTTTCAGAAGATTTGGCCGAAGTATCTTCATAACTCGGCCACTCCCTGCAATGATCACCTTCAAAAGCAAATTACTTTTAATAAAAAAAAAAGGCTAGGATATAATGTCTAGAGAGTAATCAGACCTTGGAATCAGTGCTGTTTATAAGGCTGATGTCTTAGAAGGGAAAAAGCTGCTCACAAAACTATTCTGTCAGAAACATTCATGTCCTTTCTTTTCCCCAGAAGGGTGATTTGCTGTGCAAACCTGTGCAGTTCAAGAGACACAGATACTCGGGGTCTCACTCGTGATAGCAGTTCAAGCTCCAGATAAGCTCATGGGAGTTACCAGGCTGTGAGTTCTGCTATGCTCTGCTTCCTTTTTCTAATCATTTCTCCAATCTTAAAATTACAGGTCAGTTGACTGCTGCCAGACTCATCCTGTGTTATTTCTGAAAGCTCTTATTTGTTAACAAACCACCAGTGAATAGCAACCGCTGCCTGCTTTAATAGGCCTCAATGTATTTCATTCCTGATAAGATAGCATGATTATAAACTTCTGCAACTCTCAGAACTGAGAGAACAACTAACCTTTATTTACTTCATAGATCCTGACAATTACTGGTGCAGTTACGCTGCAAAGTTCGTCAGAGGCCTTAATTAGGCTTGCTTACAGCTGTGCATCCTCATCCCCATGAGAGCAACCTGCCCACAACTCTGTCACCCCAGGCTCTGAGGACTGATGAGCTTTCACAAGCAAATTAATTCCTGAGCAAGAAAGCTCCAGGTGAAGGTGTTTCTGGGAAAGCTGCACCAGGGACATTCTTCACTGCAGAGCTGAGTCACTTGCCTTAACACGTCAGTGGAGGAGTTGTCTGGCTGGAGCCTTCCTCTCATTGATGGATAATTCTCCACATACCTCAGGTGGGAAAGTTCTCTACAGCTCTGCATGGTTCTCTGTATTTCTACAACCCTTCTCTTGTAGCCAATACCTCTCTGTTCAGAACTCCTAAACCTACCATAACAAAGCACAGAGAGAAGTGGAATATGGTGACCTGATTTGCACAGCAGCTTCAGCTAAATGACAAGTTTTGTGTCCTGTCCTGGAGTAAGCTGCTGCCGCTCCTGCCCAGGACGATGATCTGCAGGAGCAGCTCTTTCAGCTGTGTAAGAAACAATCCCAGTGCAGTGAAATCCTGTGTGAAAATGGAACCAACGCTGCTATAAGCAAGAATAGAAATACAAGCCACAGGGAGAGCAGGCAAGTAACAAGAGAGGGGGGACTGACACACTGACAGGTAAGAGGGCAAATTACCTGAATCACAACTGAGGCAAAAATCTCCCTTTGGCAGCTCCCTCAAGGAGCTATCTATATTGCTGGTGTGTCTCTATACCAGCAATCCCTATACCAGTTTACCCAAAGGCCTAATCTTGAAAATATTGCCTTAAGAGTTCTCTCTGCATAGGACAAGAAAAAATATAAAGCACATTTACATCCAAAAGCTTATGAGCTTCAGAGCTGTCCCCCAAATCCTTGCAGAATACAAGCTCCTTTCTTAGTCTTACTCCAGCTGCTAAACCAGAATAACTCATGGGTGGAGAGGACTGGAAAAATAAAAGCAGACCATTTAATGGGCAATGCAATCAAATCAGCTCTGTTCTATACATTCCTTGTGTTGTGATAGCAGACTGTAAAACAGCTGAAAAGGTATGTACAAATGGACAATATTCTACAACCAGTCAGTCATACAATCATACCAAAGCCCATGTCTCCTGCTGCTGTTTTCATGATCTGAAAGGCTGTCACTGTGGAAAGCACAGGACATCACATGTGCCATTGATCAGTTCCCAGCTGATGAAGACAGGGCAGTGAGCCTGACAGCTTCACTGAGGCTAAACTGAAGAGCAATGAAGTTCCTTTATGGAGGAAGACAGTTGGACATAGCAAAAATCACTGCTCAAGTACACCATGTGGAACATAAATTTGCAATAGAAAGAGGAGCTTGAAGACAACTGGTTGAGCTGCATGAGCCTGTGTGAAAGAATCAACAGGCCAGCACGCAGAGTAAGCAATTCTAATTTTGATCATGAAGGTAGCAGGGGCTCTTTGAAACATCACCTTAGTTAGAAATGAAAGGCAGGGCATGGCCACTAAGAAAAGTACTAATTTTGGTGTGCTACATTCATAGATACTGCACTAAAGATGTATAAATTATCAAAGGGTATATTCTCCTCCTCAAAGAACTTGGGTAACTGTTCAGGCCAGGAGAAAGCACTGTGTGACTGCAAGACACATACACTGAAACACTGCAAATGCTAGTACAGAAAAACAGCCCTTCCCTGATGCATTATCAGACCTTAAACTGGTATCACAAACTCCTCTGCAGGTACTAAATGGCCTGTAAAATCAAGATAAGGTATTTTCCTAAAATACAAACTGCAGTTGAAAGGGAAATTACTGACTTAATGAAGAAGTTAGTAAAGAAGATTCTACAGATTATACTGTTTGGGAAGTAAGAATAAAATCATACTTGCACCTCCTGATCTTAACATTTATGATCAAAGTAGGCATCTTGTCAGAACAAATATTTTGTTTACTCCTTTAGTTTTTCTTAGAGAAAATATGCATAAAACCCAGTTGATCTACACTGTGCCTAAGGGGCTGTTGTGCAAAAGGCATGAATGGGAAGAGATGCATCCTCTCCCAAGCATGGCATGGGGGAAGAGAGCTTAAAGCAGAGGAGTTACTGATACAGTTATTGGGAGTATAAGCCTAATTTGACAATTCAATTAAAAAAGATGAGGTAATTAGTTAATACATCATACCTCATACAATGTTATTAACACAGTTTTGGGTGGGGGATTTGTTGGGGTTTTTTGGTTTGTTTTGTTTTCTTGGGTTTTTTTGTTTGTTTGTTTTATTTGGGCTTTTTTTTGTTTTGGGTTGGGGTGTATTAGTTTTGCATTTTTTGTTTTTGTTTTTTTTCCGGGGGGGGGGGTGGTTTTGGGTTGTTTGAGGTTCTTTTGTTTATTCCCTTTTCATTACCTTGCTTGTATGAGCTTGTGAATGGCTCTCTGTTGGGCTACCTGCCCTAGAGTTCAATAATCTCATTACCTTGCCAGTGTTGCATCCATATGGATCAGGACATAGCTTCAGTCATGATTTAAAACAGAAGCAATACTGAAGGGGATGCCCACACCAACTCCATCCATTCCCAGCCACAATTACTTGTTTCCTTCCATCTGCATTTGTCTGCAGACACTGTACATCCACAGATCCAGCTGTGAAATAACACAGCCCTGCAAATAGAGAGAGTCCTTTTCAACCAGCCCAGAGGAAGAAGCACACGAGCTCCAGAGTCAGTACAACACTAGTCATGTGTGCATGTATGGTGGGGAAATGATGGGCAGGAAATGTAGAGATGTTAGATGCTGCAGACAGATTGTCCATATAAAAAGCAATATCCAGGAAAGGAAACAGTGCATGGAAGAAATCAGCTTTCCAGAGACTGCGTGGCAGCCACAGTCAGTGTAGAATAAACAAGAGGCATTCCTTTGAACAGCTGGTTAATTTCTAAGATTTCATACAATCAATTAACATCCTCCACATTCTCTGCCTCAAGAAAAGCTCAAGAGGTTTTTTTTATTTCATCTTTTCTCTAAGCCGTAGAAAAGAAATGATCAATTTGCAGTGCCAAAAGGCAGGTTTTTTTATTGTTAATCTAGAAGAGATTACTTGCATGGTTGGGTGAGAGGCTGTCCTACACATTACAGCTCTGCTCCTACAACACTTGGAGGTAGTCCTGGACCTCTGTATGTGTACAGCTTATATATATTGCCTGACTGAGCTCTAGGAGCTCTGATTTGCTCATTAATCTTTAATGAATAGTCCAACTTGCCAGAGTACTTAGCAGGCCAAATTCCATCTTGTTTTTTATTTCATTATAGTGTAAAAATTCTTGGAGTCACCAGAGGGCATCATTACAGAGTGCTGTTTAAGTTCCCTATAAATGATGCTGTAAGAATGTAGATTTTTGGGAAAAATGCCTGCTTAATAGTCATGGGAGTCCTTAGAGAGACTGTGGCATTCACAGGACAAGGGAGTATTTCTGTTTGCCCTTTTCCTTAGGCTCAGCACAGTACCACACATACTCTGCATTGCTGCAAATACTTCAAAGAAAAATTCCATTGAAAATAGTTTAGCTTAATTACAAGCAGATCCAAATCAGAGAATGAGCAATGGAGCAATTAAAAATGTGTGTTTCATTTTCAGCCATCTCTTCTTTTCCCCATCTTCCTCATACATCTTCTTTTAGCTGATGAATCGAAGAGATTATGACAACCTAAAAGAAATTGATATCTTACATACCTTATTTCACTTGAGATAGAGATTTTATTTCCATTCAACACTTATTTTTTTCTTCTCGACCGTGGCTTTGCCTCACAATGTGTTTCATCAGCAAAGAAAAATCATTTACTTTCCTTTACCCAAAGGGACTGAAAAATGAGGAGTCTCCTATCAGTAGCACACAGCCTCCCAGCTCTCCTTGCCAGCAGGGAGGCTGTGCAGCTAATTCCCACACCTCTTCATGAGCTCTTGCTGCCAGACCTGCAGCTATGTTAAGAATAAAGCAGTTCCTTTCCAAATACATGTTTTCAAGGACTTGTATATTTTTGTACAGTATCAGACTTTGCATTATGACATCCTTTCCACTGATTATTGATAGATTCATTTGAACTCTATTCATGCTTATCTGGAAATATAATCTCGCACGCAAGGACAGAATGTGGCAACAGGCAGAGCTCAGAGTTGGCTCCTGGACATATGCAGGAAAGTGGAATTAAACAACTCATTTTTTAAAAGGCAGGAGTTAACTGCTGCAACACTGAATAAGGATTGCTGCGAGCCAGCAGCTCTGCTACACACTCTCTTGCCTGCCCCCTGCCTTCTTCCTGTAAATGCAAGATGCTACTTTTCAGTTATGTCATAAATTGTGTAATACTAAACTTTTGCATTCACAGCATCCTTGCTGCACTGATGAATTTGGTCCATTGTGAGCACTGGCTATCTTGTCTCCTAAGACTTCTCCTTGTCTCCATCACTGTATATTTTAGGGAAAAGTATACATACACACCTCCTGTGAAACAGCAGAATAGGATGCGAAACAGCAATTTAAATTGAGTCTTTTACAAAGTGTTGCTCTTGTACTTCAGCAATGTCAGTTCTTGTACATGCTCAGTGCACACATTTGAATCCACAGACTTATCAGGCCTATGCTAATATGAACATTTCTTCATTTTATCAAAACATTACATTATAGCTGACAGTCTTCTGCAAATTGTTGCTCCTTTATTCATTGAGCAGTAATTCAGATGCTTAGAAAAACAATGAAGATGACTTACTCCTAAGATGTTGGATTTGTTTGAGCATTTGTCCCCTTTCTCATTTTTGCTTCATTTCACTGGGCAATTTAGGACTAAATCTGTGAATAATCTTTCCCCAGCAGCTACATCAGACCTGGCACTGTAAAATTTTTAAACACTGATGTAAAACTGTGCAGCCACAAGGAGCCTGTTGTTGATATTTTAAGGTATTTAGGGTTAATGGAAGACAACAATGACCACAGACTTTGCTCAAATTATTAATAGCAACATTCTGTTCTCAGGAATGGCTAATTTTGGTAGAGAGATTTGTCTCTGAATTCATTTACATTAGCTATTTTGCTATGCAAACCACAGAAGTGAAGTCCTGTGCCTTTTGAAGAGCTTCACACAGTTACTTCACAAAATACCCAGAAATACTACTTAGAGAAACTTTTTCTTTTTTAACTCAGTCTGAAGACTTTCCCCATCCTCTTCATGATGACAAAATGTAAGCACATAGACTTCAGAGGGCAAAGGAAGGGTACTACCACACCAATCCCCAATAGCACTCCACAAATTCTGAAATATCAGTCTAGGTTATTTTTCACACAGCATCAGGTGTGGTCACGAGATGGTTCTTCTGAGGCAAGTAATTGTTAAAAATGGGAGACAGGAGACAAGATGGTCAATGCTCACAATGGACCAAGTCCATCACTGCAACAAGGTTGCTGTGAATGCAAAAGTTTAGCATTAGCTCAGTGGAGGACTGGAAAAATTGCGGGAATTAAATTTATCAAGGTTTGCTAAATGCGCAAACTCCACATTCAGCTCAGGACATGAAAACTGTTGGAAGCTGGGACAGCAGTCCAGGAAGAAGCATTTATAGCTGCTCTCTTAGGCTTTAGGGCACCAGCTTACAGGGTCTGCTGCAGACAGCATCAGTATCAGATAGATGGGCCTCAGGCAGGCCCAGCACAATCATTCTCCTTTTATGCTCTAGCTGCTGCTCTGTGAAATGGTCATAATCCTCAGGAGCTTTCATGCAGAGAGAAATCTGATAGAAACTACTATTTTGCTATAAATGTTGTCACAGGATGACAGGTATCCCACTCTAAAAGTGCTCTGGGTCAGTAAGACTGAAATGAGCAACATCTTTAATCTCTGAAGAGTCAGAAAAGTGCTGGCAAGGCACGTTATGCTTAGTTGTGTTTGCATCCTGGAGGTACCAGTAAGTTTGAGACTTTGCATCAGGCCAGAAAAATGATATTTGTGTCCTCTGAATGACTTTGAGCTCTGCATATCAAAAAATGGTGACACTTATTTCTTTAGGCATTAAGTCACCAAAGATCCATGTTTTCAGATCTGACATAGCTTTTTAGTTGACACTGGAAATTAATGTACTGCATTTACTCTGGAGTTTGCGCTTCTGCTTACAGTCTGGTATCTGGAGAAAGTAGGTATTTTCAAACAATTGCAGTGAGCAATCTGAAAAAGCAGTGACTAGATCTAGTATGTGACTAGATCCACAACTGACTTGCAAGGACAGGCAGCACATTTTCCTGATACTATTACAGCCCAAAGAGGTGAATGATTACAAACATACAGCACTATCTACCAACAAACAAAAAATCTAAACTTGCATCACATTATTAACAGTCAGTGAAGTCTGAAATTCAACTTAAGATCTGGCCCATCAGAGAAATTTAGCACCTAGCAGACATTGCTACTTTTGTGTGAATCTAAAATTTACTTTTCTCTTTTGGAAGATATAAGTCTAAGTCTCTTTTTTCCTGTTCAAAGCTTCATTTTTAATGGAATAAAATTCACTGTATATCTAAAGTGAAGTTTGCAGACCCATCAACAAGTAACTCCAACACATCAGAACCACACTGGATCATGATTAGGTGCCAAAGCACACACCAGTTACCCCCCAAACTAAACTAAAGCCAAGGCTGAAGCTTGGCTCAGCCTCTGCTCCCGGGAAGCTGCTCACCTTACACTGCTCCCAGAGAAACAGCACAAGAGGGCGCCTCATGCCTCCAACATCTCGAGTCCAACTTCCAGACTGTCTTTTCTGCAATAATATGTCATATTTCCAACAGCATCACAAAAGCCCTGAGCAACACCATAGCTACATATGGTTTAGCTTCAGTTCTGCTACCCTCCTGAAAGCATTTAAGAATATTTTCATCGTCTATTAAATAAAGACTGGAGTCTCTATTAAAAATTTCAAAGTCTGTATTACTTTTTTTTTTTTGGGTGGGGGGGAGGGTGTGAGGAGGGTGGAAATCCTGCCACTGGTGAGATTTTAATGTTAGGAAGCAAAAGGAACATCCCCAGACAACAAGACAAAAGCCAAAGAGACCAAATAATTTAATGTCAAATTTATTTTGGCAACCACCCCAACACGGACTCTGGCAGATTGCTTGTTGGTTATAACAGAAGCCACTTCCTCTGCAGCAACAGGCATATCAACACCATTGTCTGCTTCCTGGGGATGGGCTTAGGGTGTTTCAAGCTGCACAATGTTCTTATGTGGAGCTGAGGGACTGAAAAACAGAGCCACAAACCCCCACCAGTGCCCCTGTGGGGAATTCACCCATGCACACCTTGTTAGGAAATGAAGTGGGGTATTTCTTCTCCCTGCCCTGGCTCCCAGCACTCTGACAGCCCCATTCAGCAGTGGGGAGGAAGGCTCTGCCCAGGGCTCCTCCACAGCTGCACATGACTCATGCTGCAAGAGCCCCTTTGAGCCAGAATGAAGTTTTCCCAAGTTCATTTTAACACACTGATTTCTACCACTTTAAAGCTCCCTGCATAATTGCAGCTTGCACAGCACAACCTGGCCTGTGCACAGGTACAGGCCTCACCAAGCAGCAGGCCCAGGCTGCTCCCCAGGGCTGCAGGGCCACCTCTTGAAGCCACATTCCTCCCTCTCCCACAGCAATACCCCCAAGGACAAACTGCTTGATCCAGGCTGCCTTCTTGGGACAGGCAGGAGAAGCAGAGAAACGAACCCTGCTGCTCTTCTGGTCTGCGAAAGAGCACTGGGAAAATGGGACTTTCTCAGTGCTTTCCTCCCATGAGCAGGGATGTGTTTGAAGCTCTCATTCCTGCTTTTCACTGCATTGTTTGCTTAGGAAAAGCACATTCCCTGCCCCTGCCTTCTCTTCTGCAGCTCCACACAGGCTCTGGAGGAACAGACAGAGCTACACAGACTCTAGGTGCTCACCCATATTAGGTGAACACAGATGTTCCTGTAAGTAGCTTCCTACCAAAGATGACGTTACACTTCTGCTGCCTCTTCCTCTTGCTCTGCCACCCAGTTCCATCCAGGGGAGGCGCAAAAAAGGAATCTTCCATTTGGATTTCAGCCATCATAGCAGCAGCAAGGTCTTCTTGTAGGGGCACAAGAAAGCTTTTCTTGCAGGATCTGGGGCAGAGCCCACCACTGTGCTCCTCCCCAGTGTGTGTGAGTGACATCATTATGCCAATAAATGAGACAGGAAGTGCAACCAAGCAGAAAAACCACAGAAAGTGTCTGTGAAGTTCTGCCAAGAATGTTAACAATGGCGCTGACCAGAAAACAAGAGAAGGGTTTGGTTCATCTAATTTCTTCCAGTTTTAGTAATCTCTAGTGTCACTTGTAACAGTAGATAGTAAAAAAGCCAGGTCCTTGGAGAGACACTGCTTAGGGCCTTTTTTTTTCCCCCAAGGTGATGGTGACCTTCTACTGTCTTACCCCAGTCCACAAATTTCACAGCACTTTGGCACCAGTCCAAAGATCCAGACAAACTGGCTGGGATTTTTGAATCTCCCCATTTTTTTTTCTCCCCCCATGTGATAGTTGGCAGTAGTGCATTACCAATGTCTTGGTAAGTCATTCCTTTATCTGTCTTTCTACTATGTGGATTCCTTTATTTTCCAGAACACTGCAGCTGCCCAGGTCTGAGCTAATGCTTCTTTAGAGTCACTTATTTCATCTTGTCATGTGAACACACAGGCCCATTTGAACCTGATGTGTCAAGCAGTTCTCCCTCCATCAGTCCCAGAAACCTCTAACCAGATCCTAGAAGCTCACAGCCAAGTCTGTGTCCCCTACCTACCTTTCTGTCAAGCAGCTGGCCAGCAGTGGCAGTGCTCAGGAGATGGGTGGCACTTGGCAGCAGGGAAGCAAAGCCTTCAACAACCATGCCTTTCCAGATAGTTACAGATGTGGGTACAACTTACAGACAGGACTTCATGAAACCATAAAGCCAATCTGACTGCCAACTGCTGCCAAATCAGGAGATTCCTCCTCCTGCTTCCCTTGCACTGGCACCTACTTGACTCTGTAACAAGTCATTCACAGAGCTACACAGGCACCAATCAAACACTGCAAGGAAAGTGAGGCTTCTGCAGCTCACTGCAACTTCACCTTCCTGACGGCAGTGGTGAGCAGGTAGACTGCAAAGGGAGGGAAGATCACAAATACTCTGAGTTATGATACAGTGTCTGTACAGTGTAATACAAAATATTGCAGCCTTGGCAACATATCCTTCCCCTCAAAAGCTTGTTCCTAAACTGCCATTTTCTACAATATAAACAATCCCACACACAAATTAAATTAAATACAAGCAGGTGCTACTGTTATTGACATGACATTTTCAGTTCCCTGCAATTACAGCTATATCATCTATATTTATTAGAAAAATACAGTGATTAAATATGTTGTACTTCCCCTCATAATTCAGCATGTTTTCCTAAAACCTGTAGGTATTAAAAATACTAATTTATCTTCTTGACCTTCAGAAAATTTTATTTAATAATCCTGTTTAACTCTCATACAGTTAAGATGTGATGAAAATACCAATGGAGATGTAGCAAATGACAGCTTTATTCAGACCCAGCTCTTGAATGGGCTCTGGTACAAAATACACCCATAAATCAGACTTTCCAAAAAAATCCCAACCTTAAATAGGATAAAACAGTCTTCAAATAACCACTACTCTTATCAATAGTCCACCATCAAATTAAGTCAGCCTTTCTCTCATTTATACCCCACCTATAGATGAGGGCAGAGAATCTGACCCTCTAGAAACAAAAGCTGTGTACAGCTGCAACAATGACATTACCCCTGAGTGCAGCCACCTGTGGTGTGAGATACAGACCCCAAATTTACCTCCCTTAATTTTGTAAGCATGCTCCCCATTAAAGCCAAAAGGCTTTAAAAAGAAACCAAACGAGAAAGAATAGCAACTCCTGATTTAGAACCCATAGCAAGTAATTCTTTGCTTTGGTTACAATAGGAGGTACACGAATGAATGGATTTGCTGCCTTTGACAGCAGCAGGAACTGGGTTGACTTGTTTGTTTCCCAGGGCTGTTCTACTTCCTTGTACCAGGTGCAGAAAAAAACCCCAAGAATTTCTGATGTATACATTTCTTCAGATAACTGAAAATTCTCACTGTTGCTATTGGTTCAAAGCTTCACAATCAAAAGAAGTTTAACAGTTTCTGTTCAGAGTCACCTCTAAAGAAAGGTAAAGTTCAGTACAAATAAAGCTGTGCTGACCAAATGCAGAGGGGCAGTCTTCCAATCTGGAGGGATCTCTTATCATATTCCTCACTAATGCCCAGTAGCACATCAAGGACACGATAAACACAGGCCATGTCTGGAATACAGCCACCTAAGGGAATATATGAATTCCTGCTGTTTTAAGGACAGTATTTACAATTGCAGCTTTCCCCCTGCACAAAAGCAGCTGTGCCATGGTACAGAGCAGCACCTGCAGGAAGCCAAGACAAGGCCACCAGCATCTGAAGCCTTGCTACTGGCAACAAGGAGTCCTCCAATATACAAAGGGACCCTACAGAAAAGCCAGACAGGGACTTCCTACAAGGGCAGGTAGTGACAGGACAAGGGGGAATGGCTTCAATCTGAAAGAGGGCAAGTTTACATTAGGTATCAGGAAGAAATACTTTAGTGTGAGAGTGGTGAAACACTAGAACAGGTTATCCAGAGAAGCTGTGGATGTCCCACCTCTGGAAGTGTGCAAGGGCACACTGAGTAATGGGGCCATGAGTAATGTGGTCTAGGGGAAAGTGTCCCTGTCCATGGCAGGGGGTAGAATCAGGTATCTTTAAGATCCCTTTCAATCCAGACCATTCTATGGGCCTGTGATAAGGGGAACACTACTGACTAGCAGCCACTGGAGAGATAGAAGGACAACATCAATTTGTGGCAAGTTCTTTCAAAATATGAAACATAGCTACAGTGAAATGAACACAAGTCTGAAGGCTTTGTGCCCTGATATCCCACACAGCATCATCCTGTGGAGCAACAATGACAGCCTGAGTTATTTAGGCCAGCATGGATGGTCTGGAAACGTTCCCTGCTGAGACCAACACAATTTAGTCTCAACAAAGAACTCATAAGTACTCAAACTGCAGACTGAGCCTGCCCAGGCTGTATACTTTCAACAGAAGAGGACCATGCAATCACAGAAAGAAAATGTTATCCTCCAAGGTATGGTGGATAATATGTTTCTATGAAAGCACGAAGTTTTTTATCTCCAAGCAGCTACTTACCCCTGAACACAACTCACAGAAGCACTGGAATGCTTCAGCAATACTGTGCAATTAATGACTGCTACAGCTGTAGGTTCATTGCAGATTTCTGGCAGCCATAGCTGCATCATGAGACTGGCCCTTTATTGTTACACAGAGACACTGAAGAGACACAGAAAGAACCTCTCACTTGGGTGTGTCCTTCCAAAAACACTGCAAAGGGGGACTTTATTGTGCCAGCCAGGAGAGACTATGCCCAAAACATGAGGATGGCCTGGGTGCTCTCCCACCCTTGGGGTCACCAAGCAAATTCCAGTGCCAGGCTACAGCACACAGGAGCTCTACATGAAAAAGCAAATCTCATCCCAAGGGAACTTCTGATTACTTGAATGCCTCCCCTATAATCCCATTTTATGGTCCACATGTTTTGGGAATGCTGCACAGTCAGGAGACTGGCAGAGACTAAAGGGAAGTGATTCCTTTCAGAGGACTGGAGAAAAGCAGGGAACAACCTCAAGCACTCTCATGGCAGCCTTCTGCTTAGCTACATCTGGATTATCGTAACAAATATTTTAGTCTTAAATGGGTACCAAACTCTAGCAAAAAATATAAGCTGTTGTTTTTTTGAAGTAAGAAAAACATAATACAAGTGGTTTAAAATTAACATTGAACACCAATCCTGTTTAAAAGTTAAAAATGAAAGCACCTCAGCTTTTCAAAAATAACCTCCAAGATAACAATGTACATTCAAAAAAGGGAAGAGTGAAGAGGATTTAGTGTTTTTGACTTGAAAGCTCTCTTCATGGATAGTCCATTAGCTTGCAGGTTGAAAAACACAACCCAGCAATAAGCATGGGTAGAGATTCAGAAACACTAACCACTTTCTGGTGAGGCATCGGATCTGGACACCCCACATTCTCTCTTTCTGCAGTGAAGACTGAGCAGAGGTGAATCAGTGTCATGGAGAACTCACCCTGCCTGAAGAAAACTCCATATCCTGTAACTCCCACTCCAGGATAGTAAACACTGGCATGGCTGCACACAAACAACTTTCAGGTTGAAAGCATGTCAATTATCAATTGATTTACTCACCTGATAAATACTCAGTTACTTTTACCAACACAAACTCTTTGTTCTCTAGCCAGGGAGCCTAATGGTTTAATCCCAGTCCCCCAGCCTTCTGGTAAGAGCACAGAGCTCAGTACCTGGCAGGACCAAGCACTTGTTAAGCTGCTGTGGTTCCTTTGCATTAGTATTTTCCATACAATATTTTGAAATAGAGGGGAGGCACAAAATGCAGTGACTTATAACCCTGAAGAACACTGAGCATTTCTGTGAGCTGGTTTTCTACACAGGATGTGGGCTGGGCCTCCTCGAGTTTGTGTAATCTGTCTGGAAGTCCAAAAACCACACTCTGAAAACATGCT
Organism: Zonotrichia albicollis; assembly: GCF_047830755.1. Taxonomy (NCBI): domain Eukaryota; kingdom Metazoa; phylum Chordata; class Aves; order Passeriformes; family Passerellidae; genus Zonotrichia; species Zonotrichia albicollis. Next base: position 14,168,454 of record NC_133822.1, read on the forward strand.
TTTCCCTTAACAAACAGCCAGTCACACACACACACAGAGTCCAACAGTAGTTTACATGTCTGTCATCCACCATTAAGGAAAATTTTCATTAATATTATTTTTTCAAGCATTTTTTCATCAAATTAGGCACACAGACTGTACCTAATTAAAATATATAGCCTTTTTTAAATCCAGCAAGAACTTCCATCTAGGGATGGAAGATTCACTTATTTGAAATTATGTCAGAATTTGCACTTCTGACAGTTCACATCCTAGGACCATTAGACCCAGAGACAAAAACTCAAAGACACTGGAAGCATTATCATGGCATGTGCTGGGAAGGATTATCCTGTGAAGTGGCTTTTCTGGATGCTCTAAGTCATTAGGTTTAACAACTTCAGGCAGTCCTCTGAAGTTCCATGTTTTAGATACTCAGCTATAGATCAACTCTCTTTCTTTTCTCCAAACAGCACCAGAGGACAGTCCACCAAATGGAACAGTCTGCTGAACAAGGACTGGACAATGTACAGCAGAGGTTAAAACACAAAAGAGAAATGGCTTCATGCAGAACTCTCCTCTAGCACTGCAGGGTAAAAAGACAGCACATCTGAAGCCTTTTTTGAAGAAAAAGGGTACAGGAGTGTTGCAGTGTTTGACACTATTCCACATTCGGAGAGCTTAACTCCAGCAGTTGATCTGCCTGAAAAGTTAACTACCATCCCTCCATCCCCTTCCTGTTTGCCTCTTGGAGCTGCAAGACCTGCTTTATCAAAAACAATTGCTGAAGAAGTAGAGTTCATATGAATTCTGTTAAGGTTTGTCTTCATAGTAACCATGCCAATCTTACACATGACACTGGAACTCAGTCCTGTAGGAAGCTGCTGGAATACTTCTATGAGGAAAGCAAGCTGTATGTCAAAATACTTGCAATCAATTTACTACCATAACTTCCAGGATTACATGTTTTTAATTCCTAGTGAAGCTGATAGTAGTTTAAAACTCTATCATATTTCCAGTGCTCACAGTATTTTGTTAATATTTTTGAAGCTATAGCAAGTAGCTGTTCTTTGTGTGGGAAATCAGAAAGAATGGGAGTTAAGACTGAGCAAGTGGGGAAAAAACCCCATGACTACTTCAGCATACTGAAGTTTATTTTTGCACACAATCAGGTTTCAAGTGGCTAGAAAAGATCAAGAAATCTTTCCCCTCCACTTTCATATGTTAATTCAGATTAGCATCCTATACTCATTTAGGCAAATTATGAAATAATAAATCCTCAGCCATGTTCAACACAGCAGTTCCTGCAACAGCCTATGATATTCTGACAATTACCACACAATTTGAGTCAGAAACTATTACATTCAGCACAGAACTGGTTGGCTTCTGTCTTAATCTCCAGCAAGTTCCTGCCTTAGAACATGCACTATGCAAAAACAGCTCCTGCAGCCATGGAGGAGAGAGCTGAAAGGAAATCCCAAAACCCAGCAGGAAGTAACATCTCTGTGATTCAACATGTTGAGTCTTTTCTCCTGAGAAACCAACAAAAAAAGCACAGCACTAACTGCACAGAAAAAATCCTTATCCTGTCTACATTACAGACTCTGGAACCACTGTAGTTTGAGTGACTGAGCCTGTCTCCCTCTTCAGATTTCAGCAAGTCTTCCTTTAGTTTACTTTCACCTAGGGTCGCTGGAGAAAAGAGAAAGACTTGTTAAATGTTGCAAAACGAATTGCATTTCACCTCCATCAGCTGTGCAAGAAGAGCAGAAAAAAAAAATCTGGATGGATTAAGTGGTTTTGATCATTTTACTTGGAAAAAACCCCAAAACACCCCACAAAAAAATGTTATAGGATTATACCACAGTCTGTCACTGCAATGGAAGTAAAGCAACACACCGCAGGGAAGGCTTTCAGTGTGCTGGGGTAGGTGCTGTAGGCTTCCACATTACAGAGACTGGACAGAAAGGAGGTACAAGTCATTTTCTAGGCAAAATAACAATAAAAATACCCAAAGAGTTTTGTTAACATCACAAGCCACATAAGAGAAATAAATTCCATTCTGCTCCCTGCCGTTCCCATCTGGTTTCAATTTGCTAGAGAAGACTGAAGCCTGTATTCAAAAAACAGACTGAGTTGTAAACATTAGCCTCTGCCAGCATTACTAGTAACTCATGAGGTTCCAGAGTTACCATGGAAAGGCAAGGGGAAGGTAGGAGAAAAAAGTTTATGAAAAAGCAGGACTTACTCTGTCATTAAGCTCATTTTATTGCATTGGTTTAATCCATGAAATGGAAATGAAAAATGTTTGATGCTCAGAAGACACACACTTGCAGAAAATCCAGTTCTACTTATTTCTGTTGTTTTGCAGCATTATGAAAACAGGTGAAAGTTGAGAAAAGTTAGAACAGACTGCCTGGGCCACTGGACGCCCTTGTTTTATATAGCTTGTAATTACAGGCTGCATACTGTTGCCCAATTTATTTCTTGTCATGGTATCAGTAAAAGATCCCTCCTTCATTTCCTGCAGGAATAATTTTGTTAAATTGTGACAAAACAATGAAACTACAGCTGAGAGTGTCTCGTGGTAATATTTAACAATATGCCTTGAACAAGACTTTGCCCCATCTCAAGCCAATAGTTTCTAGTTAACTGTGCCCCTGACACGAGGCACTGATGTGCTTTGGAAATCCACTCACATGGTTAAACAGTGAAAAAAGGAAAAGGGTGTTTCTGCAGCAGTATGGCCAGAGATTTTGCATGATGTGGAACACAGTCCCTACAGGACTATTTTGACTAATCTTAGGTCCACAGTCAGTCCCAACTCAAAAACTGAATGTAAGAGTAGGAAGAAGTGATCTCCTTATTGAACACATCAGTCCTTTGTTCACAGCATAGTCACACAAATGATCAGCAGCTGGGGTGATGGAGCACGACACTGTGCCATCAGAACACAGGGCTTGTAAAGAGCAACTGCAGAGAACATCTCAAGCCATGACTGCCTCTGGCATCCACAACTGCCCCAACATAACAGTTCCTAGCTCAGGCACAGTAAGAAGCTGTTTCAAGGCTGAGTTGAACTCCAGTCACTCACCTTGATGAACATGGCCCTGCTGCTAATCACTCATTACTAAGCTGGGTTACTACCCAAGTAGTTACAGTCTTTTCCAACCACCTACCACAGGTCCATGACTCCTCCTCCAGCCCATAGGTCAAGCTGAAAACCCCATCAGCTGTCTCAGTGCTGTTTTTGGCCATCCCATGATTCCAGACTTCTGCACTGACTCCCTGATGACAGGTATCATTAGCTAACAGACATTAACTTTCAGCAGGTTCTCATGCAAGGCTTCCAGTGTTCTTTCACTATTTCTAAAAATGGCTCCCATCACCACAGGCACTTCTCTTACTCTTGGATGAGCTCACCACACTTTTCTTCTTGATATCATCTCACCTTACCAATTTCCCCAGCCCCTTTCCTCTAGCTTTCAGTTCCATCTTCCTAACTGGAAATCCCTAATTTCATCTTAATGCACTCCCTTTAGCCTTACTGTATTACAGGTCAATTTACCACTTGCATCCCATTACTGATTCTTCAACAGCCCCAGAAAGCTCTAACAATGTGTTTTCTTCTTTCCTTTCTCAGAGGTTGGAGCAGTTAGAAGTAACCACCAGTAATACATGTTCATGCACAGATTAGAGCAGCTCAGGGTGAGCATCATATGAAGAAGTTACCCCAGTCTTCTAGATGTAGATAATGTTATTCTCAGCCTGCAGAGGATACATGCCAACAGGCTACATCTTACCTAGCTAAGCTGCATGCTTCACACATGTGAAGTATGTACAATCTGACCAGAAGCAGGAATTGTGAAAGGCTTATTTTGAAACACAAGCTTCTTAAAACCACACCCCCCACCCCACACACTCTTCCCATGAAAGGCTCACAACTTGGACAAGCTTTTAGGTGAGCTCTCAAATAAGCAGCAAAAGGCTTTATTCTAAAGCATCAAACCACGAACTGGAATGTGATTCCCCTTGCAGCCTCAATTCTACCATTTCCAACTTTATCAAGAACAGCAGAATGCACCAGCCTTCCTTATGTTCAGACTGTTCAATACCCACAAAGAGCTTGACTGCAGTGTGCAGACCCTCCTGTCTGAAAGCAGTGGATATTGAGTTATGCCCATCTCTCATGTGATTCACCACTTCAGCTTATATTTATATACTGTTTAACAACAAAGGCTCCTTTTCATCTTTTGACAGGGATACTCCTACCAATATTTAACTAGCTAAGTGCTCACAAAATTTTTAATTTATTATTCATTTTGTATTGAATAAGACTGTTAGAAAATGGGAATCCCCTGCAGAGCAAACTGCATAGGTCCATAGAACTACTGACAAAGTTTAACTAGCATCAAAATTCTTGATTTTTCATCAGCAAATTAAAAATATATTTGAAGCCAACTGGAATTGCTTAACTTTCTCACTAGTCAAGTAAACATACTCTGCTATAGCTTCTTAACTGAGTATAATTCAGACATCAGATTAAGATTTGACTGCTTGTGCCTAATTAGTGATGCAAGAGGTTGCAAGTCTCTGTAAGCAGACACTCCATTTTCTCCAGAATTCAAGCTATTGAAAATTGCATTCAGCTTGTTCCCTCTCGTACAGTTTGTTTCCCAAAATATAATACCACCATAAAATTTTTGTTTCAGCTAGAAGGATCAAAGTAAGTAGCAAGAACTGTTCTGTCTTCTAACATCATAACTGTAAATGAAACAAGACCCTAGACCTAACTGCAAACCAATATCCCCAAAGACAGCATAACCACCATTGCTAAGTAAGTGGAAAACACACAGAAGTCTGAAAAAAAAGCACAGCTCTGCATAGTAGTGTAGCTACATTCTGTGTAGCTGCTGGAGGAGCATGCTAGGACAAGCCTGGTGTTTCTATCCTGGCTCCACACATGGGGACACTTCTGCATGCCAAAGCTAGTATTTTTCTGCTTCTTGCCTGAGTGATTCTAAGCCTGCTCTGCACACGCTGCACAGTGCCAAGAAGCTCTGTACTCCCAGCTGGATTGCTGCAGACTGGTTTTTGTCAGGAGGAGTGATCACTTATGAAGTGTATGTGCACAGTGATGGCAAACGGGATTCACACAATAGGCCCAGACACTTTTTCTCCCCAAGTTAACACCTGTGTACTGCTGCCAGTACTCATGCAAGAAGAAAAGAAGCAATTATATTGTCTTACACAATTTTTACAGTAACCAGGACCAAATGCATTTTTTGCCTCTCCTTGTTAGGAAGAAAATCCAAGGCACTGCTATGGCTTTTCTTTTGCCTCTGGATCAAAGTAACAAAAAACCCCCTGAACTGCCAAGTGAAGCAGTCTGGTATATCTTGAACTGAAGAAGTGCTGTTATCACATTTCTTTGTTTTATAGCATGGATATGTGCCAACACCTACAAGTAGGATGAATGTGTAGCTATGTAGAAGAGAAACAACAGCTGATATAAAGATATTAATGGTTATTGCCTAAATATACTAACGTTACAATAGCTAAGAGGAACTGAGGTATTCAGTTTCACTGATTTCTCAAGTTAGGCTTGTGCATAGCACCAAAGTTCACATAACACCAACTAGAGGACTAATTCTAGTTATAAGCTTCAGCAGTTGTTTTGGAGACTATTCATATGCAACTATGAAGTAAACTGTGGACTTGTTTCAGTTGAAACCCTCTATGCCTTTGTGTTGGTTCAAAAGGGAGAATACTGCCTAAGTGGCTGTACTACTCCTTCCACAAAGCAGGTCAGGAAATGTACTGACCTTGTTCAATAGGAACTGGTAAACCAACTCAGGGGTTGCTATATTTCTTCTCCTCATTAACGTGCCCAAGGTTCCTGGGGGAGGGGAAGAGAGGAAGCAAGTACTCTTCCTGCTCCCCCAACCTAAAAATAACTGAGACAGCCTTTCTGCAACATTTAAGCCACACAAGCACTCAAAGCCTGAAATATTTATACTCTGGGCAAACAGTCAGATAACTCTCGCATTTTGCCCAGTATCTTTTTATCATTATCCAAACAGATCTGGACATTGTGGCAGACAAGTTTACTTTTCTGGGGGTATGCATGAGCCTGTTGCCAGCTGTGCTCTTAAAACTACAGCTATTTTCCTGCCTGTCAGTTAAGCTGTAACTGCAAGCCTATTTTGATTTGTGAACTTGAGCATTAGCTTCCCCTCTTCAAGCACCTCTTGCTCTGTCTTGAAATATCTGCAGGTTTAGCAGAGTTTTTCTTTCACATTAGAAACCAAAGGAAATAAACCCCTCAATAATAAAGTTGAATACAATGTTGTGGGAAAAAAATGAAGCTTAACACCATGAGAAAATTTACAGGAGAAACACTGCACACATTACAAAATAGGTAGAAAACATTATCTATAAACATGGAAATTAAATTCCTAGCAACTGAGCATTGTAAAACACAATATTGATTGTGCTATTCAGACAAATTTAAGCGAAAGAACATTTGCAGGATTTGGGAGGCATGCATGCTCACAGCCTTCCTTACTCCAGTTCTCCTGCATTTAAAAAGGCAACTGATTTGGTTGTTAGAAATTCTTCCCTTTCAAAAAGCTACAAAAGAAGACTGGGCATGAACATCTAGTTCCAAAACCGGATTCAAAGTAAAATGCATATCTAGTTAAAGATAAGCACCTTCCCTTCTGTACTGCAATCCCTCATTCTCTACAGTATCCATGATTTCTTGATGTACTTCTCACAATCTGTTCACTGCATGGAAAACCTGCAAGCTGATTTAGGCAATCTGTTTGGCAGGTGAACACTTCGGCATAAAACTGCCATTCTTGGAGCTAGCCTTCAGTCTAGCATTTTCTTTTGAAAATCAGAAATAACAATTTCAATCAGATACAACAAAACTGCCTGAAGTTTTGAAAGAGTCCTTAAGTTTGAAAATAGGAAAGATTAACTCTTACATGCTATATTGCCAGCTCATACAGACTATGAGCTGCCTATGACATAGAGTGTACCTGGGTGTATGCATGCAGAAAGCTGGGCAAGGAGACAATCAGGGAATGACTTTCTACTTCCACAGAAAGAAATCTCCCAGTCACCCTCTCCACCCTGAGTAAGCCAAAGCTTACTCAAATTTCACATATGGGCAGGAAATCAAAGTATACCACGTGGCCAGAAATCCGCAGTAGCTCAGACGTGAGTTCCCAAAGGGAAGGAAGTTATAGTTAAATACAAGTCCAATCTGTGCTTCCCTCCACAAGCTCCAGAGGATGAATGGAAAAAGGCTGAGATTTCCTGCTGCACAACAGCTAGGAATCATGTGATGTAGGATGCAGCATAACTGCTTGAAATGTTACTTACCTGCAGATCCCCTCTAAACTGATCTTTCAGAATTTCACAGTTACATACAACGCCTCTGTTTTCACAATTTCTATGATCAGTAGACTACAGACATGCATAGCCTTGAGCTGCTTTTAAGTTATACACTGTTCAAGAACTACAGGTTAGGCCTGCTTATTTTCCAACAAAGACAGATTTCAGTCAGGTTCCCTTCTTACAATTCATCTTGTTGCTGCAGTTAGGGGCAACCCCTCCACTGATGATGTATTCAATTTTGAGCTTTTTTCAGTTCCCTTTTTTTAAATACTATGTGAACAACAGCTTAGAGAACCTAAAAATGCTGATAAAAATATTGTTTTAGCAACTGTTCTCTGGCTAACATCAGGAATACTTTTGGTTCTACCCATGCCTCTAAAGAGCTTGCAGTTACTGGTAGAGGCCTCCATCATCCTCCCTTTGTCCATCTGTAACCCTAAGCACAGTCATTCACATATACTGATATTTCATACTTTCACTGGTTTAGCCTCCCTGTGCTGAAAAACAGCTAAATAGGCTAAATGGACCTTGGGTATATACTGGATATACACCCACTATTGACAGAAGAATACATTTAATTCTTATTTTTCCTTGGAACAGCCAGAAAGACCAGGAATCCCCATTCAAACATTTCCAGTTGAGAATCAAACCTAAAGGAGTTTCAAAAAGATATCACATGTCAGACATGCTACTGCTTAATGGGACTCAGAAATACATATTGAAATAAAAGCTTACATTAGACTCACGTAACAGAAAAGCAAATGAACTTAATGAAACATCTCATCTTTATTTATGATATGGCAAACAGCATTTCAGCTTATGAACTACAGTAGAAGTGTTTCTTAGTAGTAAAAAAAACCCTCTCCTTCACTCCAGTGCCAACTGGGCACATCCAAAATTCAGATTCAACTAAGAACTTTAGAAACACACAAAGAAAAACAAGGTCTACTGGACCTGCTTGTTTTGGACACCCAGTTCAGTTTCTGCTCTTTGCTGATCTATTTCTATAGTAGGACTGATGATGCAGAAGGGTAATACCAATACTAAAACAATACTCATTCTTGCACCATGTAAGAAAACCCCACTACATAAACTGTTACCTCAGATATCCCTTAAAGGCTTCAGATTTGAAATGTGATCCAAGACTGAAAAATGCTGCTTCTAAAAAGATGAAACAGATGTTTTACACATATTAATACACACATCCAAAACAGAATGCAGAGCTTACTTTTACCGAGTGCAATCAGTACATAAATCTTGCTCAATGCTATTCAAGCAAAAAGAAGAAGCACTCAGAGCAAGACACTGTTCAATACACAGGTGGGCTACAGGGAAAAAAAAAATCTAAGCTTAATGCAGCACCTACAGACACACAGAAGCCCCTTTCAGCAAGTCACTTCTATGTGTAAGGAGCATTTGTAGACAGCTCAATAACTCTAAGTTGTAATATGCTATCTACAACTACATTGGAAGGCTGTGAGGATCAGTCACAGGAGAAATTTGAAACATAAGGCACAGCCACCACACTGAACAGAAAGTATATGAGTATATTCTTGTTAGGTTACAGAAATACGTGGGATTAATGAGGTTTGTTTTAAGTGAGTTAACAGTTCAGTGTCATTACATTACTGAAATTAAAGGGCATCTTTAAGCAAACAGACAAAAGGTACCACACCCCTCAAAAAGATCCCCCTGCTTTGCTCACTGTAGGATGAGCTTAAAATAGGCCCAATGCTAAGTTCCTCTCCTTCCTTTAAGCAGAAACACTTGTCCTACAAGGCAAAATTTAGGTAGCTGCTCTTCTCCTTGGTTTCTGTTAACTACTTCAATTTACTTAAAGGGGATGATTAAGTAGTCATACCACTGAAAGAGAAGACAAGACAAACTGATTTAACTAACAGCTGCACTTATAAAGCCACTAATATTTGTAGCACACAATCTGTGAGAAGTGTGGAATAAGGGCTTGCCTATTCTAGAAAAAAAAAAAAAAGAAATCAGAAGACCCTCCACTGTCAACTCCTAGATGTAGAGTAGGCTTGGCTACAGCCCTCAGGCATCAGTCCTAATAATACTTTGAAATTACAATTCCCTCCCATCAATTAGGTCTACACTAGCAATTGCAGGGTCCCAGGAGTGTCTTGAAAGAGTTCTAAGACACACAGAACTCAGTTAATTTGCTCTGTATAATTCATTTTATAGGAGCATGATTTTTTTTCCTTCCTGTTCATAGTAGTTTCCCTAGTTTGAAATATCCCTGCCTGCCAGTTTTAACAAACAAAATCAAGTCTAAATGCTTGATTGGTATTCTTCATTTTTTGACCCAAGCTACAAAACACAAATTCACTGAAGAAGTCCCTCAATTCAGGACTTCCCTCTCCAGCATAGGAGTACATGAACAGGTATATTTAGTGTCTGTACTTCAGGCCTAGACTAAAGCAGGCAATGTTAGACACAGGGAGAAAAAGCCTTAAAATACTAGTTTCCTACAGAATCACTTGCATTTTTATGCAGTTTTCCACTGTTAGTGAAAATGTAAAGGTGGCATACAGTAGTGTCACACAATTATAGTAAGTGGGCTACCACAAATCAGCAGCAGATTAACCAAACCTGTTGTGCTCAAGATTCATCAGGGGAGATACCATTTAAAGTGTTTAAAGCTCTCTTCTTGCACTCTCTGGAGCATAGCAAAGCAGCTGCTCTGATACTAGGCATCAGGATTCCTAATAAAGTTTGGCTAGGCTGTCAAGCACCACAGATCTACAGTCTTTTAGATGCCAAGTTGGGAGGGCTCCATCAGGATCATGGAGTCCAACTCCTGGCCACATGCAGGACACCCTGAGAACCACCCCATGTGCCTGAGAGCACTGTCCAAACACTTCCCAAACTCAGGCTGGTGCTGTGATCACTTCCCTGGAGGAGCCCATTCTACTGCTCAAGCATTCTCTGGGTAAAACACTTTTTCCTGCTATCCAGCCTACACATCCCCTGCCTCAGCTTCATGCCACTTCCTCAAGCCCTGTCACTGGTCCCAGGAGTGAGGATACCTGTACACTCTTTTATTGTTTGTACTAGAGTCAAGGAGTCAATAGCCCACTACCACTATTTCCCAGTGATCCATCATCTCCCCTCTGCAACAGCAATCAGGGCAGTTCAATTTTACTGTCACTGAAGAGGAGACACTCAAGTTCAAAAACTACTGTTAGCTGAGCCCAGACATCATGGCTCCTGCATAGGCTTTCCTATGACTATGCAGAGATAGGGAAGCAGAAGTGTTTCTCAGAAACAGTTTAAAAATAGGATCTGACAACTGCCCAGCATGCCTTTATAAGCTTATGAGCTTGTTCCAGCATATGTATGCTGGGGTAATGGAGCACAGCTTTGAAGATGAATTTGAAGTAGCACCACTCTGATAAAAGCAATAGTTTTGTTTAATGAAGAGCAGTCTTTCTAAATCAGGATATTTGTGACAATGATATTCACTACTATTTAATAAATCTCTAATTAGAAGACCCATAGTTGTTCTGGATGGAATTTGAGACAGCCAGCTCATCCTGGCTCAACAGAAAAGACCACAGTGCACAATCTATCATCAGCCTGACAAACTGGGCCACAAGCACAGTGGCCCAAAATGAAGCAGCACAACCATTGCTTAGCACGTACCAGGGAATGCAGCTGGTAAAGCACTGCTTGGGCTAGAGATTAAATTACTGTCTCAGTATCATGAGCAGCCACAGCCTCTTTGAGGGATTCTTTTATCTGCATTAATAAAGTGGCACAATTCTGTACCTCCAATTTTTTTTCCTTACTTGACTAAAATTCAGGGAATCATATGACAGTCCTGTGTCATGACTAACCTGCTAATAAAGGCAGGAATGTGGAAGGAGGGAGTTTAGCACAAGAACTGGATGCTAATGCTTGTTTCCCAGCCACCTCTTCAGCTTAAGCTCTTGTGCCCCCCACACTAGTTCTAACACCTCATATCCTCCACACAAGCTAGTTTTGGACTTGTATTTGGTACATCTGTAGCATTGGATCAAAGAGCTATCAAAAATCCATATATGACAGCCAACTGGACAGAAAGAGACTAACTTCTGTTAATAAAATACTAAAAAGAAATACTAAAAGAAATTATTCACTATTTACCAATCTACTGAAGCTTGCTGGAAACAAATCCATTACTATAAGCAGTGGTGCTCAATGTCAAAAGGTCCCCATTCTTAGTGCACCTTTCTGCTGTCAGACACCACAGAATGGTTTGGGTTGGAAGGCACTTTCAGGATCATCAAGTTCCCAGCCCCTACCATGGGCATAGACAACTGTACTTGGCCAGGCTGCTCAGGGCCCCATCCAACCTGCCCCTGAGCACTTTGAGAAATGGGACATCCACAACTTCTCTGGACAACTTATTCAAATGCCTCACTATCCTCCAAGCATCCCTTCCTAACATCCAATCCAGATTGCTCATCTTTTAGCTTAAACCCACCTCCTTCCACTCCCTGCCCATGGAAAGAGTCACTCTGTTTTTCACAAGCCACCTTTAAACACAGGAAGGCTGGAATGAGACCTCCCTAAGAGCCTTCTCTTTTCTGTGTTGAAAAGCTCCAGCTCCCTCAGCCTGTTGAGTATTTCTGTTTTGCATCTAAACAGACCACACTGAGTAGGACTGCAGCAGTCTTCACAAGCTAAACCTTTGAAGAGACATGATATATTGCTGCATTTCTACTTTTGAGCAACATCTACTGCATGACCATGCCACATTAACAAGCTCACAGATGGAGCAGTCACAGTAAGAAGTTTCAGTACAGTTTCTTTTCTCCAACACTTAATAAGCACAAAAACCCAGCAGCTAAGATTTGTTTGGTTTCTGAGCTTACAAGGAACACAAACTCTTGTCTTCTGTGACAGGACCACCTTCAGCTGTACTTATGGGATGCTAGAGTCTCCAGTTCAGTAAATTCCCAACTCCAGCACAGTCCAAGTCTCCAAACTGGCAGTATTGTCTCCCATTTTCTTCCTAAAGATCCTCAAAAACTACCATATTGCATCAACTGCTCATGAGCCATTCAATCACTGGTTCTTTTCATCAAAGAACTGCTATTGACAGCATTTCAGGGCTAGTGCTGCATTACAATCATCTCTGAGCACGACCTCACTTATGAAAGTAGCTACTTGGACCTTCATACTGCTCTCCAAAGCAACTAGCAGTTCATCAGAAAGACTCTACTTCAAGTAACAAGGGTCATGTGGAAGGAGAAAACAAACCAATGCCCCACTTCACTACACAGAGATCACAGCAGTGAGCCTGGTACAAATTCCCACTAATTCCAGGATTAGGAGGCCACACAACAGCTTTAAGGTTGCCTCTTTAAGTGAGGAACTCAACTGTTAAGAACTGTAGAACCAGCCAATAACCTATTTTCCTGCTAATGCAAAATCTTACTAATCTCAATTTTTTCAGAAAGATTCATTGTAACACAAAGCCTAAAGCAGTGTGCAAAGCAAGTTCTTGTCCTGCTGCTGTTTGAGCACTGAACACAGTCAGTCCAAACCCAGGTGGATAAACTGATCAGCTCTCAGTCACTGGAACTCCTTTTCCTCTTGCAAATAATGCAAATTCATTTGGTTAGTGACTACCTGCCAAATTCATGATTAGTGTGACCCACAGGCATCTCTTTTTATGATTAGCTATGATCTCATCCTGTAGGAATAATTCTTCACTGAATACCCCAGCTATTAGATTATCAGCTACTTCTGGATGAAGTAAACTTGTTTCAGGTTTTACCCTGAAACAAAATGAACTTACATCTAAAATCCTAAGAACACTTAACTAGCCTGGAGCTGAGAATAACACTTAATTTTACAGGCTACCAATTCAGTGAAGCTGAAGTGCTCTTGCTACCCACAACAGAAGGTCAATTTAGCAATGACTTAAAAACTCAAAGTTTAGAATTTTTGTTTTTGAGAGTCCCTGTATCAGTGATTCTAGCTCCACTAGCCAAAAGCCTTCAAGAGGTGCCCCTCAAAACTCCTTAATAACTGCAGCTTTCCTGAGAAAAGGCATACCTAACTTCACTAACAATTAAAACCTGCATATCTCCATTTTCCCACCAGGTGCGTTCTGCTCCTGTTCAAACAGGAATGTTTGTCAAGCCACACAATGAGGAGTCACATTAGAAAGCCATCCATTACTGTTTGGCTTATGTTTCATCCATTCTTCACTTCTATTCCCCCCATGATCACTTGCAGAAGCAAGAATGAACAGCTGAAAAAGTGCAGGATCATCTTTCAGCATGAGCACTTTTAACTGTCTCAACTATGACACTCATGCATAGCTGGATCTATTACACTGGGAGTATCTCTCTCCTTTCTCCCCTAAATACCCTTGAACTCCTGTCAGCCCCTTTGTATGGCCAAAGGTAAACAACTGTTTAAAGAGCAGGTCTTAGCAAGGGCTCAGACCACACATGCATGCACAGACAGGCTACCAAGGCAAGTCAGAGCCACAGGTCTGACTGCTGGAGAGCATCCAGCCCATTGGAGTATCCTCCTTAAGGAACAAATAGAAATTGTTTGTTTCCCTGGTAAGCTACACACCATTTTTTACCCAGTCTCCTACAGCTTTTTTTCTTCCCTTCAAGATTAAAACAGCTTGCATCAGAACGGCTGTAGGGCAAATACTCTGTCTCAAAGAAATACACACAGTTTTTACTCATCTCCTGCAGCACAAATAATTCAGAATATACATGATGGAGACTGCACTGCAACACTACCAGAGCTACTGCTTCTTTCAAGATAACTGCTTTCCTGAGAACTGCTAATAAAAACAACCTTGAAACAAACAAGGAATTACTACCAGGTCATTAAAACTTGCCTTTATTTCTATAGCTTCACAAAAGCACAGCCACACCTCCATTCAAGTACTGCTGCAATAGAGAGCTTTTAAAGTAATTAATTTCTTGGTTTTCAAGCAAAATCTGTTATCAAAGTGAGTTACCTAAAAGGTTGCTTTAAGAATTAAAATTCTAGCTATATAAACCATTCTATGACATAAGCATTCAAACAATCCTTACACAGTGTGGCAGGCAATTACTGTTTCACAATTACAGCACACATTCCTAAACACAAATACTAATAAAATGCTTTTCCCCTCATCTTTAGTTGAAATTAATGTTCTCCCGTTGTTAACACATCTGCAACAAAGTATTCACAATGTCAAGTCCCACATAAATCAGTGCTGTGTTAAAAGAATCACTGTACACTGAAAGCCTCTCTGGAAGCTTCCATTACAAAGGAGTATTTACCTTGTGTCATATGATGCCTACACAAGAAGAATCAGTAATCCAGTCATTTTAATGTTTGATCAACAAACCAACTGCCTCCTCCTAACACCATTTCCAGTAAGCTTTTTCTTTTGGTTCACAATCTCTAGGACTCAAGAATCTTGCTCTTTATAGTCCACACACAAGTCAGTCGGCACAAGGCCCACCGGGCAGCCACCTTCTGACACTCAAAGGAGAGGAGCCTGCTCTCTGAGAAAACAGAGCTTACATCCTAAAACCTAAGCTCAAATGAGACTACAGACATCTGAAAGCTTCACACTCTGTCATTCCTAATTACTGCCTTCTCCCTTTCTTTCCTGGTATCCTCTGTAAACCTACAAAGGAAAAATGTAGGGCTGTTAGATGCTTCCAATCCTGTTTTTCTACCCCTCCTCCCACAACACAGGGATGCCCTGCAGGCTATATATGCGACCAATATGAACTACTTACAGCAGCTCCCAAGTCCCCAGTCAGTTCTTATATAACTGAACTCCACCTCACCATATTACTTATGTAACACATATTAAAGAGCAGCTATTATACAAAAATCTTCTCTATTAGTCATACACTCAGTTACTTTCATTCCTGTTCTCAAACAGCACATTTGTGAAATAGTCAAGCTTTATGCCCATTCAGGTTGCCACTGTGGAGGAAAAAAGGAAGAAAATCCATCTATCCAGGGACAGACTAAGAATTGAAAAAGTGAAACATTTCCATTTTAAATCATCAAACATTTCCAACACCTTTAAATCATCAACAATTTTAACTGTTAATTTGTTCATTGGGTTAGATGCTGGGGCTAAATTTACACTGTGGCATACAAGAACACGACATGGGAACTAGCACTGAATTGCTTTGAAAATATGAGAAGCTCAACCAAATTGTAACAGGAGTTGCATTCCTTAAAGAAAAGGGTTAGGATTGGAAAACATACATTTTTCACATCCCATCCAGTGAATATTGAAATTTTTTTTAAAAGACCTGGAAAAATATATTTGCCAACATTCCAGGCCTATGTAACAAGTTCATTTGCCTCAAAGTAAAACATGGGGAGTCCTCACAATATTTGCAGACCATATTTTTCATTTGCACTAAGTACAAACATCAATTCCCGTGTTAAAGATGCAGGCCATCTGCGGCCTGACTTTGGAATACACCTATCGCTCCACAGAAAGCTGCTCAACTCCTGCAACAGGATTCAACAGCACACAAAGAACAGCGATCCACTTTTCCTGTTCAAGCAGAATAAAGTCATAAACACCTGAGAGATTTTCCCTGGGCCTCCCCACCCGTACCCCCGGCAGAGCAACACTGGAACAGCCATGACCTCCTCATCAGAACAACTCCGCGCGGCCTGCAACATTTCCCTCAGCGGCTTTAATGAGGTCATTTAGACATCGCTTAAGACGACTGTTCCAGTAAGAACCACTCCATAACCCCCTGCAACTTAACTCAGAGCAGAGTGCCTTCGCACCGAGCCGGCTCCCACGCTCGGGCGGAGCCAGCAGGCACCCAGGGGGAACTTTCCCTGGCGGTGGGTAAAGCCTTGCGCAGAGAGGGGGCGGAATGGAAAGCTTCCCCCAAGAGGAGCTACACCCTGGAGGTGGGTGGAGAGTAAAGAGAGAAGCGAGAACCTTCCTCGGCAGCAGCTACACCCTCGTGCATAAGGCTGATGGGGGAAGGGAACCAGCGCGGGACCGACGACGTTGTGCAGGAGGAGGGGGAGGGAAGCCCGGGCTCTCCCGGGCAGCCGCCGCCGCCGCCTAAGCCAGCTTGGTCCGCAGCCAAACCCCACAGGAATGCAACGCGGTCACATGACCTCCGGCGGACGTGCAACTCCCTTCCCTCTCCAGGGACACCCTGCGCCATCTTGTACTGACGCAGTTACAAAGGCAGGCATGAGTTGCTCCCCTCTCGCTCGTTTCCCGCTCCTCTCAGCACAGCCCCGGCACTATTCGAGAAGGAGAAGCCCAGGCCCGATCCTGCTTTTCTTTTCGCCAGCTCTTCGGGGACGCCCTGCCCGCGGAGTCCTCCCTGGCGCTGAGATCATGGCGCCCGTTTTCTCCCTTTGCCTCCCCCGACAGCTCCCGACCCTGCCCAGCTGCGGCTGCCCCTGCTGCAGGATGATGTCAGCGCCAGCCAATCAGGGCGCGCCGGGCCACCAGGGCCGGCCCGGCCATTGGCTGCCGCGCCGCTCCCGCCCCCCTCCTGACTCGGGCTCCGCCGCGGTTCGCTGCGGAGCCGCAGCCAAGGCACAAGTGCGGGGAGGGGAATAGGAGGGGAAGGGAAAAAAAAAAAAAAACCCTACACAAAAAACCGACAACCAAACCCACCAAGACGCCAGCCGCCATTTCGCGCAACAACAGGCAGAACCCGAGCGAACAGCCCCAGCCAAGCGCCCTAAGGAGAGAGAGAGAAAGAAACAAGAGACACACGCACAGAAGAGTTAGACAGGAAAAAAAAATACCCATAGACTCCGCCATGATCACAAGAGGTTTAATCGCCCCCCCTCCTCCCTCAGACTTAATGCCCCATTACAGCCGCCTCCTCTGCGTCCAACCAGCTAGCAGATCCCTTCACCTCGGCTCCCTCCTGCCGCAGCAGCAGCTCTTTAGAGCCCCAAACTCTCTGTGCCCAAGGTGTGGGGGGACGCTAGTCTATGGCGCTGCTGCTAACTGCTTCTCCAGTCACCCGAAAGTGGCGGCTCCATCGAGGCAGGGTAAGAGCTGCCAGCCCAGCTTTTATCTGGTGCCCCGAGTTTGCGCACTGAAGAAGGCTCGCTCAGCCCCTGGTGGGCGTCGAACGAAACCCCAGCCGCCGCCTCCCCTCCCTCCATCAGCCGTAGCGCTGGAGGGGCTGAAGCCGGGCAAGGGAGGCAGGGCGGCGTAGGGGTACAACGAAAAGGAGACATGGTGGTTAGAAAGACGGGCTGCTTACGAACGGCAGGAGCTGTGTTTGCCCTGAAAGGCTGAGCGAGCTCCTGGCAGTGGCAGCGCCCGCTGGTCTGGATGGAAGCGCGCCATTCCTACTCCCCGAGCGCTGTTCCCTAACGGGCAAACGAGGCTCGTTCTCTGCTTGTCTCATTCCCTGCAGAACAGAAATGCCTTCAGCGAGTGCTATCGCATTCGCTCTGAGGAAAAAAGCTTTCTCCCACTTGCCTTTGAGTCCTAAACGCTTCGGGGAAGATTCTCAGCCTCGAGTGTCTTACTGAAAGTTTCAGTCAAAACCTCCTGAGCAGGTCTGCAAAAATTCCCGCTCCTTTCTCGCTCCCCTCTTCCCCTCCCCTCAGGTAGTTCTTCTGCGTGTGTGAGATCCAGCGGGTCTGCCCGGCTTTTCGCGCAGTTTAGGCCGAAAATGTGCTGTTAGAGATTCATAAAGAACACGTATGCTGACAGCATCGACGGTCGTGAGGAAGAAGCCGGAGGTTGGGGGTGTGAGAGCGGCCGAGGAGGGAGTTTTGGCGTTTATTCCTCCGAGGATGCAGCTCTGACTCAGACACCCTCGCTCCCGCCCGCGCTCGGCCCCACAACAGGCCGGGACGGAGCCCCCGCCCCTCCCGCGCGGGCTGCGCCGCCGGGGCTGCGGATCGCCCCCGGCGCCAGCCCCCGCTGCCGCCGCCCCTCCTCCGCTGCCCTACTTCCCTCCTCACGGCCCCCCTGCCCAGCCCCTGCCGCAGTCTGGTGCCGCGGCCGCGCCCAGAACCCGGAGCCGTTCTGCGTGTTGCAAAATGGACTCTGAGGGCTCGGCGGGCGCGGGCTGCGCTCCCGGCCCGTAAGCAAAATGGCGGCTGTTTGGCTTCGCCTTGGTAACCCTGCCCCTGTCAGGCGGGGCGGGTGAGCCCCGTGCAGGGGGAGGGAGGGGAGAGCGGACGCCATTTTCCCAGAGAGAGGCAGTGACATAGAAGGGAGCGTAGGAGGCTGGAGGGAGGGAGGCACGGGAGCAGCGGCGGCAGCAGCGGGGTTTGTACACAGGTCCCAGGGCAAAGGCGCCTTTGAGCTGGTCCCTGTAGGGTTCTGCGCACTGAGCTAGGTTTGGGGGGAGGGGGGGTCTCCTCTTTCCCTTTCTTTTACTAGAGCCTGCTGAGGGCTGAGTCCTGCCTAGGGTAGGGATATCCGCAGTGGGGCTGTTGCATTGTTTTGGTTGGGATAGAGAAGGGGCTCAGCTGAGGGGTCCTGCTGCCTGGCCTGTGACCATTACAGGTGAGTCTTTGGTTATTACGAGCATATTCTGCTCTGGGTGCTTTGGGGGAGGGGGGGTGGAAAAAGAGTGAAATGCGACGGGAATGTCTCATTACCTTCGGTGCGAGTATAACTCCTTCCCACCCTGAAATGTGTTTAATTTCTGTTTAAGTTGCTTTGAATTTGCTTTTCCTTTTGTGGGGTTTGGTTAAAAAATGGCAGGCTGTCGCTATATCTTATGAATATGGCGGGTTACTGTAACTGGAGGAGCTGAGGAGAATTTTTTGGCAGTTACGCCAGATTTATGCATTATGCTCGGAAAATGAGCCAAAAGGAGCTATTATGTGACAACATAGGTTTCCTTGGGCTGGCGGTTTTCAGAACGGGTTTGTGCGTTATTGGGACTGCGTATTGAGTTTTATGAAGCTTGGGGAAGCCTATTCTTTTCCTCCATCCTGTATATTTTTGCTTTGTGGTACTAAAATGGCTCTTTATAGGCCTAATCTCTTTGCCTTCCACACCCCCGCCTCCCTGCCTGCCTCCCTGTTAATATCTCCGCTTCGTGGTGTAACCTGGACAAACGGAGAGCTGTCCCCAGGAGTTTCTGTGCCAATTTAAAAGGGGATCATTCTCCCCACCCCCTTTCTCGAGGCTGTAAGGAGTTGGACTGGTGCACCCATTTCTCGCTTTAGTTTCTGCAGCCAGTGTTCGTGTTCCCTGGGTGGCATATTTCATTCTCTTTCCTGAAGCTGTAAGTGTCGGTGGGTTCCACCGTATTGCTGCAGACACCGGGGAAGAGAAACAAACGGTTCACTGTGTACTACTAAATAGGGGAGAGAAACATAATATAGCCTGATTATAAAGGTCCTGTATTCCCCCATACTCGGCTATTAGGGAACGTGCGGTGTCTGAAAGCCCTGAGGTCCCTAAAATGCTACATACTACGTGTCGTCAAAAGCAGAAGTTCAGTGCTGCATCTAGATTTACGAATGTTTTAGTCTGTTTATTTACAGTAGCTTAAAGGAATAATAACGAAGCATTTTTGTTACTCAGGGTTCAGATCAGAGAACAGCAGGAGATATCCGTGGCAGTACTTGCAATGCATGATTAATTGGTTATTATCACTATACTTTTGAAGTTACTTTTTTAAAAATGTGGAGCAAATTTATTAATTTCCCTCTTTTGTCCTTTAGAGATTCTAAAAATGGCGGCCTCAGGCTGATGTTGTGGTAATCTAATCAGCTCGGGTCCTCCACACCCCATGCAGTGCGTTTGTCTGCAGCATATTAGTGTCTTACTATGTTAAAATGAAAAGGCTGTTCCCTTCAAATAACGTACAAAACAGCTCTTGGCTTTTACTGCGATTTAAAAATGCTGTGTTCCAGCTGATTAATTTTATTGGTTATGTGTGTGAAAGGCAAGTGAACGAGACCACTCTTGTCGGGGAGAAGGGGGGTGGAAAGAGGCAACAGACTCAGGCAGCTCCTTCGAGGGGTGTGTGTGGTGCTCTGAGGTGATCTGGGTGTCGGGCTGCTGAATTGGAAAGGCTCCTGCGTTTGTGATCGATACGGTGCAGCTGTCTGTCCTACTAACGGCATAGAATCTGTAATATTTATCAACCACAGTCGTGGATTACGGTCACTGAGACACTCGGCTAAATTCTTTGTGGAAGCACATTCGTGAACGTCACGTTCATCTTCCAGGAAATACCTTCACTGGACATCGGTGTAGTAATTCCATATATTCATAGTTAGAGAATACAGAATGAACTTAAGGGAATAATGCACATGAGATTATAACCTGTTACTTTATTTAAAGACACAGAATTTCTTCTGCTGCCATGTAATTTTGGCATTGCATTTTTTTCTTCAATTTTATATGTTGCTGGATAAATTGTGTATGTGATAACACACACACTAGTCCTGAGGGAAGGTGCGATTCCTAACGTCTAATTTTTTTCCTAAATGAAATATGAACCATTTAGTATCACCACTATAAATATGTTTGAGTGGGGGGAAGGGAGGTCACAAGGATTCATTATTTGGTAGTTGGTGTAGTGTGCTCTGATACATACTATAGCAGCTGCAAATTGTATGTTTTAAGCAACTATAACAAAAAATAAGTTTTCACCTCTTTTAATGCCTGTCTTTAGTCTTGTCCTTTAAATTAATGAGATTTGAATTCCTATTCCAGTATAGCTTTAGAACCTTCTGGATTTAAGAAATCAAAAGTGAGGTGTTGAAGTGGCAAAGCTGTCTTCAATCTGTGATGAATTTTAATTTAAATACCATTTAGAAGCGCTGATGTAGGATTTGAGGATACTTGAACAGTAAGATAGACTTTTAGGGGATTGTTAATGCATGCCTTTAGTGTGTTTTGAGGCCAAAGGCTGAGTGATTTCATTAATTCTCCAGTAATGCATGCTCCCATCATCTTTATTTATATAAATACGATTTTTTTCTTCTAAGCCATGTCTTATTCTCTCTATTTAAAAGTACATGAAAAAGACAAAGAATTGCGAGCCTCTATGGAAACCTTTTGCCTTTTTCTTTCCTTGCCTTCAGTTGGAAGCTCCTGTTCTTGCTGCTCCACACTCTGCAGCTCTCCATGGCTTCGTCATGTTCTCAAGCAGACATTTGATTAACAATTAGAGGAAAATAACCTTGTACACTTTACAAAAAGTGTTTGGGGGAGGGTAATGAAATAAACCAAAAATACGAATTTTCAAAATTTACAGTTTATTTTATGCACTAGGAACCTCTTGGGAATTTAGAGATCTTCCAGAGTTTTCCTGTATGAGTTCTAATGACTCAGTTTGCCTTCGTGACTCAGTTTCTCCATTTGTATAAACAGATCTCTGATTTGTTTTAAGGAGATGAGACTGCAAAACAAATTCTACCTTGATTTTTTAACTACATTGATGTTTTTATTGATATATTCATAAAGAATGAAATACCCCCCCACCCCCAAAACTAATACTAGCTTCTTGAAAGAGGGAAGATCTGAAATCTAAATTCCTTTTTTTTTTTTTTAAAGAATTCTATTCCACAAACATGGTGTCACAAATGCAATAATGTGGATTGGACTTATGAATCCATTTATATTAAAGTTTTTAATATCTAAAGGAGACTTTTGCTTAATTGTCACTTAGGCTTTTGGGTGAGTGTTTTTGCCATCTGGGAAATTCCAGGGGGGAAATAATTCTGATTCTTTAGACTAAATCTGGGAAAGTTTCTCTTAGGACTAAGTAACCTCTTCAGGTTACTCTGAGGTAATGCAACTCCTGATTTCTCTTGGACAGCATACACAACTATTAAAGTTCTTCTGGAAAGCAGCAGAAATGCAGAAATCAGTGTCACACTGAAGGCTGAAGTGTTTCTCCAGTTCTGTTCTTGGTTTGACTAAGGACAGTGTTAATTTTGCATGCATGCTAATACTAATTTTAGTAAGGACTATTTGTGGGACTGAGTTAAGGAGTGGTGTATGTAATTGTAGAATCATGGTATTGTTCTAACTAGATTAATGTAAATGAAGGTTTAATGAAAGTATATTGCTGTTGTCATGTGACATTCTAACAAAATTTAGTGGGAGGGGTGTAGATGGGTAAAGATCTAAAATAGAAGCCAATTCAGGCTTCTGCAGAGATCCTAAAGAGGTGCATCTATGTTATTTGCCTCGTGACTTCCATGCAGATGAGCATTTGTGAATCTGTGAAAACCAGACTTTGTTGGAGTGTTTTTTCAACAGGTGCCCTGTTGAAGTGTTTCCACTGTGCAGATAGTTCTGATTTATTGCTGAGGGTGACACTTCAGGCATCTCTGGGGGAAAAAATTTCCACAGATGAGAAAAGTGGATTAGGGAAAAAATCCTCAATTCTATGCTTCCAAATTCTGGATTATTTAAAATATTAACTGTAGTGGTCTTTTGAATGGTGCAAAATGGATATTTCTATCTGCTTCAGTGTTCATATTTTCTTAGTAACAGAAGAGTTGTACCCACAAGACCTAATCTCTTTGAGGATCCAAAATTCTGCTCATGACCTTCACATTACAGAAAAAACCTGCTGTAGTTGTGTTCAAAGGAAAACTGCTGTTAACCTTTAAGGCATAACAAACAAGTACTTAAAAGAAACCTTTTCAAGGTTTCAAATACTTGCTAGGAGATACTGCTGTTATATGTATTTCCTTCTGCAAATCTTAATGTCATAATGAAACAGGATTTAAGCTGTGTTGGTTGTTAGAAAATTTTAGTAAGACCTTTGAAGACAGTTTTATTGCACAGAGTATATTTTTTTAATATGCCTGACCTAAGTGGTTTTGTATCTTTATTTTTCAAAATGAAAATATGGGTAGGAACTACAGTAAATTAGTGTCTATTCAAGTTATGTGTTTGAAAAGTGAATGTGAAGAATATATCACAGTAGCACCCAGATTGCATCCTGTGCAAGTAGGGTATGTTTGGTACTTTTGCATATTGTATTAGCAGAGTGCTGCCTCTGTTTCATGTGATAGTTCATACACTGCTCAGATGGGGATCCAGTGCTGTAAAACCTGAGTGAGACTTTAAAGGGACCAGCAATTTTGCAAATCAGGCACTTCCAAAATAGTATTCTTCCTAGTTTGAGAACTTAAAATTAGCACTTGGATAGTTTAGGTACTAAAATTTCATATTGTAGGCTCAGGTTAAGGAAAGCTTTTTTATTTTATTCTCATTTGTAGTTGTGTTTTTTGTGTTTTATGCCATCATAATCTAGGTAATCATTCACTTTTCTATCTTCATCACAAAAGTAAATTGCCTTCAAGTTCAAAGACAAGATGATAAGACTAAATTTTAATGACATTATTGTACTTTCTATTGCAACTCAAGAAAGAAGCCATATAATCTGTTGTTGGCCTGCTTATCACAGAATGGTGTGGAGCTGGAAGGGACCTTCAAAAGCACTTTGTTCCAGCGCCCGTGCCGTGGGCAGGGACACTTCCCCGAGAGCTGCCTGCTCAAAGGCTCATCCAGGTGTGCCCTTGAACTTGCAGGAGAGGGACATGTGCTGCTTCCCTGCACAGCACCAGTGCTTCTGGTGCCTCAGCAGCCTCTCTGGGAGGGATTTCTTCCCACCATCTCATCTAAATCTCTCATCTTCCAGTTTAAAGCTGTTCCCCCTTGTCCTGTTACTGTCTACTCATGTAAAAAGTCACTGTCCCGCTTTTTTATGAGCCCCTTCTAGGTACTGAAGGGTTTCATTGAGGCATTTGGAGCCTTCTCTTCTCCAGGCTGAACAACCCCTGTTCTCTGAGCCTTTGTAGGAGAGGTGCTTAGGCCTGTGGATTATCCCTGTGACCTCCTCTGGATCTGTGCTAACAGATCCACTTCTTCCTAGTGCTGCAGACACCAGAGCTTGACAAAGAACTGCAGGTGGCATTACTTGAGAGTGGAGTAGAGGGGCAGAGTCACCTCCCTTGACCTGCTGCCCACACTGCCTTTGGTGCAGCCCAGGGCATGGCTGACTTGGTGAGCTGGGAGTGCACACTGGGAGTTGTGTGGGGCTGCTCACAAACCAGGGCATGGCTGACTTGGTGAGCTGGGAGTGCACACTGGGAGTTGTGTGGGGCTGCTCACAAAGCAGCCCCTGGCAGCCTCTGTCCTCCTCAGGGCTCCTTCTCCACCCATGCTCTGGCCAGCCTGCCCTTGTGCTTCTGGGCACAGGGGCAGCACCGTGCCCTTGGCTCTGCTGAGCTTTGTGAGGGTCACTCAGGCCTGGCAGGGTCCCTCTGGATGACATCCCTCCCCTCCAGCATGTTGGCCACCCCTCAGAGCTTCGTGTCCTGGGCAGACTTGCTGAGAACGTGTTTAATCCATGTCGCCAGCAAAGGTTTTAAACAGCCATGGTCCCACTAGCAGTTTGTGAGGCATGCCACTCAGCACTTGTCTCCACTCTGACATCGAGCTTGACAGCTTTTGCAGCTTGTACAAGTGCAGCCATGCAGCCAGTTCCTTATTCACCAAATGCTCCATCCATCACTTCTTGTGTCTCTCCATTTCAGAGTTAAAGATTATTTATCACTCACAGAAACTGATCGAACTAATAGCCTGTATTTGCCATTCAAGACTTCAACTTTTATGTAGAATGGTAGATTTGGGTCTTTTACCTTGAGGAGTTCTGAATATTTCAATTTGTTTGGTGTTCATTACTTTTTAACCCTTCTAAATTGATAGGACTGGAGATACTTTCTGACTGTTGGTGATGCTATTAGCTTGCCTTGGGCAGACAGAGGGGCCTAACTTCTGATTAGAATGGTTATAATGGGCCTGAGTTGAAAACTGTATCACAAAACATGATAGTCAAGTCTAGATGGTTAATCCTGCTTTAACTATTGCTTTAAAGAAAATTTTCTAATAAGGAGTGGTTTTAGTCAGTTCTGCTTAAACCGAAGATTTGAGAATTCCAGCAGCTTATATATAACTTCTGAGGAAGGTCCAGAGTGATTACATGTCTCTTTTGGTTTCCAAACCTATCATTCTAGAACTGTGAAAGAAACATGAATACTTTATATATAATTCATAAACAATACAGTAGTTATTTTACTGATGATAAGGGTGAGGTTCCTCCCTCAAATGCCTTACCAAATGGTTCCACTGAGTTTTTTCCTTTTGCTTAGGATAGGAATGTTTGATGGGAAACTTTAATATCTTTAATATTATGAAGGATTTTCATGAATGACTGTGTTGTGGGGTTCTTTTAAATGCTTGTTCCCTGGCTTACTTTCCAGTGATATCTTTTGTGCTGAAAGACAAAAGCCAACACTGCTTTTTGTTCCCCTCTGTGTGGCAGTAGTAGTGAAAATTCAAGCTGTTTATTGAGCTTCCATCATAGGGCAGAATTTCTTTGTGCTTATTTAAAAATCAGATATTTTATATCTCTGTTACTATAATAGAAAAATGTACTGAAGCCTCCATTGAAAACACGAAGCTTAAAATGCATGGAATGGAAATTTCTTAAATAATACACTTTTGCAAAATAATTGTAAATAGTTGAAAATAAATTCAGTTTTGTTTTCTTGAAAGTCAGAAGGATCTTTTGACTGTACACTTCTGTAATTTTTTCTGTGTCCTTGAACATGAAATAGTCCCTCCATCTGTTCTCTCATGTTTTCTTGCCAGTATCCTCCCCAAGTTTTTGTAAAGAACATTGAAATACTGCCAAATTGTTATGAAAATATATAGTCCAGGTTGAACTGTAGTTAATGGACTTCTTCTGACTGCCAGAAAGAATTAGAAATTTGTGTTTGAAAGAATGTGACTTTGACTTGCTTTTGTTTTGATTCCTAGGCATAGGTGTAGCCGTCAGGTGAATGTCTACAAATTGCTTCCATGAGTGAAAGTAGAACCACTGCTGAGCTATGTAGGTAAATCAAGTGTCAGGGATAAAAAAGAGGAGCTAGTGTTTGAAATCTACATAAGTGAAGACATATCAAAACAAAAATATGCTTAGCTGAAGTCGGACTTGAAATAAATAAAAAGAATTTACTTCTTCTGTAGTAGGTAGCTAATAATTACAGTAGACTCCCAAGTCTTATTGAGCAGCATAGAAAAAATTCATTAGCTTATTTGGGATCATGAAGCCCACAAAATATTTATACTGTTGAAGGCAATGCCAATATTTATTTTTAGCCACCTGTTTTTTCACCCCAAAATCTGTACTTGTTGGGAGGAGTACTGGTGACTGAATTGCCATGAGGTATACTGTTGTATTTAATAAAAAATAAATAGACTTAGCCCATACAGTTGTAGACATGAATTTGGGTATTCTTACAGAATGTGGACTGTATATACTTGCAGAAAGCCTTTATTTTTTAGGATGTTTGTCAGAATAATAATGTAAGATAACAGATAAAATGTTTTCGTTGAGAGTAATTGCTAAGTCACATACAGGCAGTTTGTCTAAGTTTAATCAACAGCTTTTTATCATTTTGTGCTGCATGGAGAAATACTCATTTGCAGTAAAATAGCTGATGCAAAAAAATGACATAAAGCCAAGATATTTTTACTGGGAAACTACTTTATTAATGTTCCTAGCCTTTGAATTTTTCTTTAAAGGCATTTTAGATTTTTCAGTGATAGACTGTAACAGGCTAATGTTAGGTAGATAATATATACTTCTCCAGGCAATATGCAATATTGCTATGAAAAAAATAATTTTTCACCTTTTCATGTGCTGTAGTTGTTTTTTATTTTACAGTTCCTTGGCTCCAGCTCAAATAATTGATGGTTTTTGAATGGCTAGGACTTTCTTGTGTAATTTATTTTCAGAAGTATAGCAGATGCTTAGTAAACTTAGTGACATCAAGCAATTGGCAGTTAATTTTCAGTCCTGGGTGTTGAATTCTGCAAATAGAAAACCTAAAATCTGTAAGTGTGGTGTGTGTTAGTGTATCTCTATTTACTGTTTCTTTTATCGATTCCTTTTCAATGAGCTAGTCCTTATTCTCTCTGTAACTGCTTTTGCCTTTATTTCCTTTCTACCACTCATTCTTTTTCTCTTCCTAGTCCCCTATTTTGTCTAACTTCCACTGAGAGAAGAAAAGGAGTGAAGAGAGAGAAGAGGTAAGGTCAAGCCTTCATGTTTAAGGGACTAGCATAAATATTTGAGGAAGAGACCTTGCTTTCATTCCCAGCAGTAAGCAAGAGCAGCCCTGTAGTAAAGGAAAACAGCCTGTGTCCCATGGAAAGCAGCTTTGGTGTGGCCCAGCTGGCAGACTGGCTTGCTTTGTGCAGGCTGGGGTCTGTGTGGTGAAGCTGTCACCTGTGTACCAAGGAAAACCGTGTGATGTGATGGAAACTCCAAGTTTTTATGCATCTTGGATACCATGAAGGAGGCAGGGGTTTTTATTTCCCTGTTTTAGGTACTAAAGTCTGACCAATTCATGAAGTTT
This sequence comes from Zonotrichia albicollis, assembly GCF_047830755.1. Lineage (NCBI taxonomy): Eukaryota > Metazoa > Chordata > Aves > Passeriformes > Passerellidae > Zonotrichia > Zonotrichia albicollis. The sequence goes on from NC_133822.1 coordinate 14,196,261, forward strand.
GGCTGTCATTCCAAATGTGACTGGTCTTTAATGAATGTAAAATCCTGCATTTGTCTCAGGGTGTTCATAAGCTGAATCAGGTTGCCCAGAGGAGTTGTGGATGTCCCACACTGAAGTGTTGAAGCCCAGGCTGGATGGGGACCCTGAGCAACCTGGGAGCAGAGAGGTGTCCCTGCCTATGGCAGGGATGTTGGAACTGGATCATCTTTCAGGTCACTTCAAACCCTGGCCATTCTGTGATTCTGTGCTGGTACATTTTGCTTATTGGCACTATTTTAAAAGCTTAGTTGGAGGAGGAGTCTTACTTTGTAGTTGGTTGTAGTAAGAGTGTTTCTTAAATAAGTTGGTCTAATGATTAAGTAGGTCTGTGTCAGTACAAGCAATAATAATGTGATAAAACAGAAATGTGACAGGGCTGGGAGCTTGGTAGCCTTGAGCTCTCTGAAGCTTTCTGAAAGTCCAAGAGGAGGTGGGGGCAGCTGTGAGCAGTGTCCTGTGAGAAACAGAGGCATCATGATTTTAGCCATGATCTGTCATGTGTGACTTCAAACCAGCCACAGCAAGTACTGCTTTGGGTTTTTGTCTGTCTGACAGGGTACATGAGCAAGGCTGGATGGACATGAGTACTGACAGTGTGCAGGTGACCCTGAAGGATACTGAGGGGTTTGTGAGTGAGGCTAGAAGCAGTTAATATTGTGAGGAGGAAGAAGATACTGCTGAGAGGGATATAGAGAACATTAAATCAGTGGGAATGTTGGAGCACACACTCCAAATACCAGATTTCTTCTAGAAAAGGTTGTTTCTTCTATATGATTTGCAGGACTTGGTCATTAATTGGTCTTAATTTGTATATTTGAGTGTGCCTACTGTGTCTTGTTTTTCCTACTCCCCTTTTTTTGTTTCAGCACAAATTAGAAGTAAGCAAAGTTATCTGTTAGGTTACCACAGAAAGCAGCAAACAGTAGCAAAGGTCTGAATTTGGACTTGCAGTTGTTTCTGAGTCTGTGCAGTTCTTACTGCAGTGGTGTAACATCTGGAAGTTGGATATCCATTCTAATCTCTTAGGAAATCTGTACAGCTATGGAGCATGCCGGGGAAACAGAGAAAACTTCTTTGCATGTAGGATTAGTCATTTATTCATGTATTCTGCTTCTAGGTCTGATTAAAGGTGTGTTACCTCCTGAGAAACAGACAGCAATGAATAAATATTGATTACTTTATACATTTATTTTATGGTATGTGTATATATGCTGCTTATTTTTGCCATATTTGTGTGTTGATACAAGTATATACATATACACACGTGCACAGTAGAGTTCATTATTTGAATGGTACCTAGAGTGTGCCATTAAAATGCCAGTGTCTCTTGCTAATTTTAAAATAATCTCATTTCTTGTTGGACTTGTATGCTCAGAGCAGTAGTAGAAAGCAGCAGTTTAGAAAAGCATGGTTTTATTTAATGAAACCTTCTTTAAATCTTTCCTCTTATTCCTTTCCAATTAAAAAGAAAGTTAAAAATCAAACCCAAGAAACAAACAGAACCCAGCACATACCTCCCAAACAAAAAAACAAACAAAAAAATTCCAAAGGAGGGGAAAACCTGTAGGTAGGAAAGCCAAGTAGTAAAGCTTAGTCTGTTGGCCTTGTGACAGTTCAGGACATGAGTTTTCACTCTGTGTTTGTGGAGCCTGACAAACTATTGATAGTTGCATTTTTAATTCGATTTCTGCTGTATGGATTGTGCCAGGGCATAGGTCTGTCAGCTTTCTTGTGGATTTCTTGTGGTCAGGGGTGGTTCCCATGAGCATGCATTAAATGATGGGCCTGTAAATGTGAAGAAAAGTATGACAAGAATTGCTTTTGCTCATGATTGCAAAATGTGTGTACACACATGATGTAATTGCAGGGAGGAGGAGAATGTTTAGATTGCATTCTCAATAAATGCAGCTCACGCATAGAAGATGCATGCTGAGGTAATAAAATGCAATAAAACAGAATGCTAACTTTTGGTCACCTCTTACCTGAGATGGCTTTGTATAAACAAGTGCCAGTAAGATATGCAGGATTCAGAAGAGGTCTGAAAGCAGGAATACATCTTGGAAATCTTTGCGTCTTCCCTGAAAGGCCTTATTGATATGGGAAACAATAATTAGTTTTGTAGTGGTCCTTTGTAACTTTGGAGCTAACCTGGACTCACAGTAGTGTGAATTTTCTACTGGGAGCAGATGGAAATTAAGAGTGCAACACTTGTACATTCACATTGATTTGGTTCATTCACATTGATTTGAAGTTACAGCCAGGTTAGCATTGCATGCTGGTTAAACTGAAAGGTCTTGCTTAACTTAAGACTGTCATGTTTGTGTGTTTTAACATTGATTTATTTTTTATCTGTAAATCTTGTAACTCTTCTTCCTTGGTCATTGCTTGAGAGGAAAATTGACTGTTTCAGCAATTTCATTTGTTGCTTCAAGCTGATTCCCTTAAGGTTCATACACATCTCATGAAAATGAGCTTTCATATGTACTGTGTGTATTGTGATACTTAATATAGCTCCAGGAAATGGTTATTAATTTCTTGCCTGGATTTAAAGGTGTGAGGGAAGGGGTTTAGCAAAAGGGAGCCTCTTCTGTGCTTGTGTTGAGGGGAAATAAGCTCTTATAATCACGAGGTGAACTGTCCATTGCTGGGTAAATGGGAAAACAATGACACTTTTTAGATGTTGGAGGGGGAGAGACTGACAATTATTCCTGGCCATTTCAGGGACTCAATTTACTACATACGGGAAAGTGACTGCTTTCACCTTTGATGTATTTTGTAATACACTTTTCAAGTTACATAATTTTGCTTTTAAGGAAAGAGTTGGCATATATACATAGCTTAGAAGGTTTTGATTAAGTTTTCTTCAACTCTGGTTATGTGGATTTTGTATATAGACCTTGTGAAAGCAGAGAGTATAGACATGGTAATTTGGTTAGTCTGTAAATAGTTCTGTGGTGACATGAGTTAAGGACTTCATGGTGAAGTTGTATGCATCAGTAGAAAATCTAAATAATTGTTTATCTTAAACCAGCACTGTTGTGTCTAATGGAAGAGCCTGGTTATGGGCTAATTAGAATTGGATTTTTCTCCTTAAACCTCTGTGTTTAGGAAGATCCTGGTGATTTGCTTTGCAGAGCCATTCTGTGATGAAATCTCCCAAATCTTAAAACGTCTAAACCATCTAATAACTATTTTTTTATCTTGTAATTGTTGATGGGTGATAACTGCAGAGAAAAATATTGAAGAACTTTACATGTAAATAAAATTCATAAAAACAGGAACGAAAAGATTTAGTGTTTTTGTAATGCCTAGTGATGTGAGAAACTTGAACTGATCTAGCAATCCATGTACTTAAGTTAGTGTAGTCTTCTGTGTGTGTGGGAAAATTCTTATATTTGAGATAGGATATAATTTAACTGTAAGCTTAATTCCATGTTCCACTTACATCCCTTTATAAATTAGAAAACAAATGTTAAGCTTCAAGTTGCTTTGAATCTCTTCCTCTCTTCTAGAGTAAATGTATTTTTTCTAACTTCTGTACACTTTTTGTATTTGTCACATGACAACAGAATCTGGGAATTGTTCATGGGAAGGAAAAAACAAGGAAAAACCAAAAAACAGTGAAACTGTCTGTAAAAAGTTGTCAGATATGAAGAAGAATAGCAGAAACAGCTTTAATTTTTATTTTTTCCTCTTTGATTTTTGTAGTATTAGACATAAACATTGTTAAAAAACTCCCAACAAACTAGACACCCTCATCATAATATAATAATATTTCTGTAAGTATTATAAGTAGTAATGCTGTCTTCATATATTAATGTTTCTTTAGGATTCTTTTTATGTTTAAGACAAATAAATTGTTAATGGTGTTGCCACCATCTCTTCCTGGTTTTTATGAAAAGTTTTGTATGTGCATTTAGACAAGAGCTTTAGTATTCTTAGGCATACAGCATAGGGTTAACACTGATGGAATTTCAGGAGATCACACCCTTACCTTGTTCAGGGTTGAGCTGTCTGTATTTGGGGTTTTTTCCTCCTTTGGGTACCAGTGGCAAAGTTAAGTTTCTTCTCCTGATGACAAGTGATCTTAGCAGGACGTGAGAGAAAGGAAACCTGTGGTCTCTGCTAGACCACAGAATAATGTTGTTTTAGTGGAATACCTCAGGGATAATGTATGAGTTATTTCCTGTTCTTTAAAGCATAAATTGTGTTCTCTGTACAAAGCCACAGAGATTAATATTTTGGAATGTATTGCGCACTTACGCTTCTGGTTTTTGAGTACAATTAATTTATACAAAAAAGGGTCCTGGTGTCATGAACAAAGTGGATCATAAGAAATATGGTGAAGCTTCAGGTTTTTTAGACTTGATGCAGCTGTTGAGTCAGAAAGCTCCTGTGTATTCTCTGGAGACAAAGAAAAGTGCCATTTGAAGGGTAAATCTGTATGAGTGAATGGTGAAGTGTGATGGGTGTGGAGAGGTTGATCTTGCACAAGATAAATGTTTTAACCAGAAATTTGTCTGGGTTTTAAGAAGAACATTTTATTATTAGGGCAAGGTAAACTTTTTTACTGCAACTAAATAAAAGCAAAATTTATTTGAATAAGGGAATTTTTTTCCTCCTATAATAAAGCTCTAGGGTGATTATGAGAAAATGTGGTGAATTTAAGAAATTGCCAACATGCTTTCAGAGCTTAGAGTGTACTGTTACTAATGGAGTAGACTATAACAAAATTGTTGTTAATTAAGGTACAGTAGATGAGCCACTTTGCCCAGTAAAGAGCTGATCAATGAACTTTGGACTAGCAGTTTTTATATGGTGGCTTTTAACTCTGTGACCCTGAAATTAACTGGAATAACCAGTGTGGTCTTCCTGTCTTTCAAGTTCATGTACTGCTTGAAGAAAGACTTTCTTAAACAGTGAATTGTGGAAATGAATGTACCTATGAAAGCAGCTTCTTAAAGGCCATGGATGACAGTTTGTCAGAGTTCTGAAAGAATAATTACTTGAAATAGATGGATACTTGCAGGAGTTGGAAAGTACCAAATCATGACAGCAGATAGTATTTTATGACTCATCTAAAATACCAAGCTTCAAAGGATAAGCAATCTCTTCATAGATAAAATTCCCCAGTGGTTGTGTTGCTTTCTTTCTGAACTTATAAAAATACTGGGAATATTAGTATGTCATGGCAATGCTTCTGATTCTGACATGGTGGAAAATAATTCTTTTCCATCATTCCAAATTTAACATCACTGTAGGGATCATAATTGGATGGCCTATATATAAGGTCACAGTTTTGTTTAATAAGTGGGTGTAGTGTTTTTAATTTATCCTAGATCTCCCCCCACTCTCATTACAGGCATTTGTTGAGGATGGCTACTCATAATTAATGAGCAATGTTTGTTTGAATTAACTTGGCCATGGAGGTATTGCAAGCCAGTGACTGCCTTCATTCTTCCATACTGAACTGTAGGCAGAGGAAAAGCTTTAGGGAGTTCTGTGTGTGTGATGAAGGTGGTAAAAACCAGTGAGTATTGCAATCATGTTCCACTTCCTTTCAGATGAAACATATGTGTAATGCTCTTCAGGCAAAAACATCTTGATTTCTCAAGTTTCTGACCTTACTCAGTGTAGATCAGGTTAGAATTTTTTCCTGAGTTCTGACAAACTGTACTTGAATAACTTGCCATAGGGCAGGAAGTTGGTTTTAGTTGAGTCCCCCCTTTTGTTGTTGGGTTTTAGCTCGAATGGTGGTGTATTTGCCTTGTCCTGAATGGGGACATGGATTAGCCATTGATTTTCAGTCTATACATAGCTATAAAACATTCATGCCTCTTCTTTTTCTGCATTACATTTAAAAAAAACCCAAATATCACTTGATTATCAGATTCAAGTGACGTTCACTGACAACACAGAGAAGATCTGCTTACCAAATCTGTGATGATTGGGTAGTGTCAGTTGTTTTATGTAAGTGTGGAGATGTCACAGCCCATGAGAGAGCTTTGTAAATGTGTTCCTCACTTCCTTCAGTCTCCAGGGCATTTTTGCCTGTGCTGTTTTACAGCTGATGCTCTAACTGGTTAGAAGTGTTTAAAGAAAATGTTTTAAGAAAAAACACAGCACCAACAAAATCAAGTTTAAGTGCAAGAAACACCTTTCTAAGTGAGGATCTTGATCCCAGACAGTGGTGTCTAATATGTCTTTTAGACCTACATTGAACCACTAAAGCTGTTTTTTAAGAATTACCTAATGACAGGCATCAAGTAAAAACTCCATTCTGCTGATGATTTGGCAGCATTGGTCACACTGCAGGGAGTACTGGAACACCAGTTAACCCTGGCCTAGCTGATTTACCTGGATTTAGAAAATTCATGGTTTCTTTAAAGTTATTGTATGAATTTTTTACTTTTTTAGAAGATGGGGACTAAATGGTGAGTTGTTGCTTCCTTTAAGTTGTAGGTACAGCCATTCAGGGTTCTGCCCTATGAGTAGAGTTAGCCTTGTGGTGGGAAAATGAGTACTCACTTCAACTGTTAGAGGGGCTTATGGGTTTTTCAGCCCTTCTATTGAAAATAGTCTATACCTGCTTTTGATTTAACATATTTTTCTTGCTACTTATTCTTGACAGTAATATATTTTTTCTTAATTTTTTTTTGCATAGCTGGTGATGCAGTTTTTTACTTGTGGTATTTAGTAAGAAAATGCTCAGTATTTAAATGAGGAAAGCAAAATATTCCAATGGCTACTTGGCCCAGTGACTTTCTAGCTCATTGTATTTGGTGTCTCATGTAATAGGACCAAATCACACCTTTTGCTGTCTAGAAGGAGAGTGGATTAGCTGTAGGTTTAGGCACTTCAGACATCTTGGCATGTTCTGAAATTAATTGCCAATCTTCACTAGTGTTAAAACATTTAGGAAGTTAGATGAAGACTTGCTGCCATCTCATACTTTAGAGATGTCTTGTACATGCCACTTTGACATCTTGAAGGCACTGACCTAGTCAATAAAAGAAGACAATTCAGATTTAATTCACAGGGTTTATCTGAAGTCCATTTCTCACTGGGGCTTGTGCTTTTTGTCAGTGTAGTGTTTGGCAAGAATAACGTGTTGAAATGAGGTTCAGCCAGGATAGGTGCTGGATTCCACACCTGGAATGGGGCAGCCATGGATGTATGGACAGACTGGGAATGAGAGGCTGGGGAGCAGCAGCCACAGCAAGGGACTGGGGGGTCCTGGTCCTGACTTCTGAACAGAGCCAGCAGTGCCGCCCATGTCCTGGGGCATCAGGCACAGCAGCACCAGCTGGGCAGTGGAGGGGATTGTCCTGCTCTGCTCTGGGGTGGCCTCATCTCCAGTGCTGGGGGCAGTTTGGGGTACCTCGACATAGAAAAGACATTAAACTATTAGAGAGTGCCCAAAGGTGGTGAAGGACCTTGAGGAGAAGCTGTATAAGGAGTGGCTGAGGTCAGTGGGTCTGTTCAGCCTGGAGGAGACCTCACTGCAGTTACAACTCCCTCATGAGGGGAGGAGGAGGGGCAGACCCTGATCTCTGCTCTGTGGTGACAGGACCTGAGGGAGCGGCCTGAAGTTGTGCTGGGGGAGGTTTAGGTTCAGCACTATGGAAAGGGCTCTGAGCAGGCTCCCCAGGGCAGCGCTCCCAGCACCAGCCCGACAGAGCTCAAAAAGCGTTGGGAGGGACAATGCTCTCAGGCACATGGGGTGGCTCCTGGGAGTGGTGCTGTGCATGGCCAGGGGCTGGCCTTGATGATGCTCGTGGGTTCCTTCAAACTCAGCACATTCTGTGATTCTGTGAAAATATATTGGTCTCAAAATTATTGTGCTCATGTAGACATCAGCTAAGATACAACATTTTGTGGTTTGAGAAGAGTGTCTTTATTAGGCACAGTAGGTGCTTCACTGCAAAGTGGTTTGTGGTCTTGCAACTTTGACATTTTGGTGACAGTTTGCAATTATTCATTATGTAACTGCTGAAGGTACTGGGCTACTTTACTTAAATTACCTAGTCACGTGTAAAAGCTGGTCTGTATTTGTGTGTAAAAGTGCATTAATTTACTCATCTGTGAATAGCTGAGAGCTGTTCACATTTCTCTTGTACTTGGTTGGGTGTTCTGCCCTGTGTGGTAAGGAAAGTGGGGGACTGGTAGTAGCTGGCATACAGGTTGGATCCTACATTCACTTGTGTGAGTCAAGCAGATTGTAGTTTACTCTGCAGTTAAAAACTACTGCTGATTATTTTTATTTTACTCCGTTAAAAAAATCACTTCCAAAAGTGGTACTGAACAGGCACAATATCTTCTAGTGGTGATTTATTAAAATGTAAAATGTTACCTATCGTTATTGTGAATTATTAGAATTATTTTGTTTTTTTAAAAATACTACATGGCAGTTAAGACATTTGTTTTCTTTTTAAGTGCAAAACAAAAGAGAACAGTGCTGGCTAAGACTTAGTTGCAAATTCTCTAACTAGGTTTCAATTGAAAGGTACAGCAGCTAAGCTTTGACAGCAGAGGGCCAGTCTCTGGCACTTCCCTGATTGTACTGGGGTTTTTAACCAGAAATTTGAATGATTGTCCATTTGTAATATATTCAAGTTCAGGTATTAAGACCATCACACTCTTTAAAGAGGTTTATTTGCAGTTAATTTTAGAGAAGATTGAATGTTCTCCTTTTGCTTGTGTAAAATCCAACTAGCAAAGTAATTGTGACAGATATAAATGGCAAATTTTAAAAATAAAATACATGATGTAAAATTGCCTGGGTTTGAAATGAACTGACTTAATGTGGTGCATGTTGTGTTTTGTTTTTGGCAGGGTTTGTGGATGCACTTAGATGTTTGCAATGAGCACTGTGGCTGGCATGCCCCAGTGTTTTGGATACCAATGCATAGGACTCCGTAGTAATCGAATTTATCAGAAACGAACGTCATGAGCATAGTGATCCCATTGGGGGTTGACACAGCAGATACTTCTTATTTGGAAATGGCTGCAGGCTCAGAGTAAGTATGTGAACATCATTTGTAAGTGCTCTTACCTAATTTTTAATTACTTTACTTTTTCCTTCATGGCCATTTCTTGAATACTGTTGGAGAAAACTTAAAGAATTTCCTTAGTTTTGTTGAATTTTTAATTACTTAAATTAATAACTGTCACTTTATCCTTATGTCAGTTTCTTCCACTTTAGGGGAGCAAAGGAGAGAAGCTAAATGTTCCTACAGGTGCATGTTTTTCTTGCTTATCAGACTGACAAATAAAGATGCTGCTTGGTTTACTTCTCATTCAAATATTTTGCCATTTCAGTTTCCTTTTTAACTACATGTAAAAAAATTTTTTGATTTTGCACGTTAGAAAGATAAAATTATTTGGTGCATTAAACTGCAAGAAAGTAGTAGTAATCAAGACAAGTGTGTGAAGATGTGGTATTAGCATTTCTTAAAATGAAGGCCTAGCTGAAATGCTAATACCAGATCTTCAGAAAGTTATTTCTAATTGTAAAGCTAGTAGAAAATGATTTACTAACTGTGTATAAAGGGTTACAAAAGAGCTAGTGAAATCTTGCATTCAGTAAACTCTGACTTTGCACCAAATATTTAGTGTAGTGAGTTTCTGGGTTTTGGAGGATGGGGAGAGTGACATGTGGGGGTTTTTTTTAGGGTTGGGGGGAGCTGTTGTTGTGCATGTGTGGTTTTTTGTGTTGTGGTTCTTTTCTGTTTTTTCCCCCTAGTCTCCTGTACAGTATTGATGGGCTAAGGTTTAGGAATTGTTCATCTCTGACTGGGTACATTTCTTGTCAAACAAACCTTTCTCTGTGTGTAGCACACAGAATGTTTAAGAAGCAGGTGGTTTTTCTTTCGAACTTTGAAGGAAAGTTTAAGGTGAACTCTAGAACAGCTTTTTAAAGGGATGTTTCTCTACTGTGCTTCCAGGTATATATGAGGCTATTCTAGGTTTGTGCCATTTATTTGAAGAGAACCAAGAATTTGCAATTCAAAAGTTTTTGTTACAATAATTTTTAAAAGTTGTTTTATCTTTTCATATTACAAATACTCTTAACCTTGGTGCAGAAAAATTTTTAACTGTAGTGAAGCATTCACATTTCATTTTTTTCCTGTGCTTTTCTTTTATGTTTAGAGAAGGTCATGATTCCTGAGGTTGCTGACATTCCTTGCAGACACAGCATGTCATGCTGAAATGAAAATAAATAAATTTAGTTGTCAGTATAAACAAGATAGAGTTCACAGTGTGTTATTTGCTTGATACTGTGGCAGAGCGACCCAGTTAGGAGCTGCTTTTCTTCAGATGTTAAGTGGCTGTTACCACTTAGATTAATTCTTGTCATCTCTGCCGTACTCACACTGAAATGTGTGCAGCTGCATGATTGGTGTCTGCTGATTTAACAGCCGTGTCACTGTCACAAGAAGTGTGACACAGAGGTGTGTCCCTAATCTGCCAGCTTACACGGTTGTAAACCCTTGCTATCACAATCCGTGTGGCTTCCTCTTTGTTCTTGTGCATTTTGTTGCAGAGGGCAGCATGCTGGATGTGGGGTGTATTAGTAACTGTCCTGGATGGTCTGTGAGCAAGTTCTGGGGTTTTCCCCGGAGGGAGGAGCTAGGATTTTTCTGCTGCGACTGGCAGGTCAGATATTGCTTCATCAGTTGCTGAAGCATGAGCAAACACAAGAATGGGGGAGTGGCACACTTGATTATGCAGCAGAAGCAGCTTAGGGAAAAGCTCTTTGTGTAGTGCAGTCTGCTAGTGCTGAAAGATTTTTCCTGATGTTTTGAACCAAGGCATAAGCCTATTAAAGGAGGGGATATTTTATATGATGAATAGTTCCACGTATTTTAATAATTGTAGCAAATAGCTGTGTGTGGAGTAGCCTACTAAGAGGTTTAAGGATCTTAAAAATAGGGTGAAATAGTTTATGTTACATGTACTTAAGTGGGGTCTCCAGATAGATCTTTGTGTCATTGTAGTCAAAACACACATAATTGGCCTTTATGACCTTACTAAAGATGGGGATTTGTGACTTCTTAGTGGTAAGGTCCTTGTAAGCAGAACAAGCCATTTCTGAAGGTTCACAAATGAAGCTTCCTGGCTTCAGAGAGTGCTTGTGGAGTTTAGAGTGTAAATATAAGCTATACATTGGGAAATGCCACTGATGGTGCTGCTTTTCTGCTTATATCCATACATGTTTTTTAGGGAGAAGGCCTGTATGATAAACCTCCCAATCACAGTGTAGAGATCACTGTGCTGAGTTCAGTATCCAGGAGAAAACACTGGTGCAGTCTTACCTACAGATAGGATCGGGCCAGCCTGTACTTGCAGGGCCTGCTGAAGGTGCTCAGGTAGCAGAACCCACTCCCTGCTAGAGAAGCAGTCCTTGGTTCTTGTTGTCTAGCTGTCACGTGTCTTTGGTTAGATGAAGTGTCTTGAAATAGAAAATGTTGTTTCTCATACAAAATATATTGTATTCTTTTGTCTGAGGTGGCCTTCAGCTAGATGCTGTTCAGGTGTGCTGATACAAACAGAAAACAAACCTAAACTCCTTCAAAATTAGACCCATCAAGCTGGATTGTGGAAAATGGATGTTGCTGAGAGGTTGCACTTGGAGTTCAGACAAATGTTCAGGAAGTACTTGTAGTATGCTTAGCTCACAGCCTAAAGCTTGGATACCCCATCTGCCTGTGAGCATTTTAGTGAGATTTTGTTTCCTGCTTGAATATCTGTATATTTATGGAAGTGGTTGATGGCCCCAAATTCTAACTGACTGTATTTTGGGTATTAGTCAAAAATTGTGTGCTTTTTTTTTTTCTTAATTTATTACTAAATGGTCAGAAGCAAAACAGTGTTTAAAAGGAGTGGAGTGAGGGAGATGACATTTTAGAGACGAATTGGCTTCCTTTGAATCATTGCAGGTTGATTTCCTTAATACAGGTTAACTAACTATAAAAGTGTAGTGATGAGGTTTTGTAAATTACCTGCTCTAGGGTGTTGCTTTTAGTTTCTCACTAATGCCATCTGCTGGCAACACGCAGAATATTTTGTTTCCATTTTAGAAATGAGCGGTAGGAAATGACTCATAACATGAAGGTGATTCACTTGCTAAATGAAAATTCTCTCAAGGCTTTTTTTTTTTTTTAATATGGACATCTTTGCTTTTTTAAACTGATTTTAGAAAATACTTTATCTCTGTTTTCAAGGTACAGGGATGTCTTAAAATCACTGCAGACCAAGATGTGCCAAGCTTTTTGTTTTGTTCACTGTGAACATTTTTCACAGTTTTGAATTACTGACCACAATGCTTAACAAGTATATATGATATTTTAGCAAAATACCATGGTCAGTTTATCACAGTAATATTTATTTATTTAGGAAATAACATTTTGATCAAGCTTCATATATACTGTGTTGCAATACAAGCATTGTAGTTTGGATGAAAACCAAAAATACAATAAATATCTTTTAGTTATGCAGTAAGACAGCAGTTGTTTGAGGTGAAGCTGAAAAATGTGGCATGATCAGAGGACTGACAGAATTAGTACCTCAGTCTCTGACAGAATTGGCTGATGTCCAAAATACAAGCAAGGAAAGCCTTACAGTGTTTTCACGGCTCTGAATGCTTACGTGTTTTCCTGCTGAAACCTTGCTGTCTGGGGTGGCTGTAAGAATGCCAGTGGTGAAATGAGGAGTGTTTGTCTGTAGTGCAGGAGTTAGTGCCTGGCTGCTTGGGCCCTGCTGCTTGAGCCCAAAAAATCGAAAACTTGATTTTTAAATGAGGTAGCATCTCATGCTTTAATCATCTGTACAATGAAATATTTTACCAAGAGGAATTTCTTCTCAAAGCTGTACAATTCTGAGATGCTGTTTCAGAAGAAGGCTTTGACCTTTGAACAGACAGGTGTATGGAGAGCATCTTTTCTGTTTGAGGTCAAGCACATGGTGGGTAAAACCAGGAATGATGAGGAATTCAGTAACCTGTTTGTCAGAGTTGGTTTTGTCTGTGGCTCTCTGAAGAATGGTGTGCTCATTCTGTACTGATTTATGGCATCTGTGTCACTTTTCTGTTGACTGTAAAAGAAATCTGTGATGGTTCATTTCTAGTTTAAGTGAATGCTCTTGGAGCTCCTTCCCTTAGTTCTTGGTTTGTTCCAGCCATTTGCAGTGGGTAAATGGAACAGTAACAGTCACATTCAGAGATCTAGTGAGCATCTGTTATGATTGAAAGTAGTGTCTGTGCCTGCGTAAGCATTTAAAAAAGGTTTTACTGAAAGCTAATTGTGCTCCAAAATTTTTAATAGTTGCCTTTCTGTATCACCTGACTTTGCTCCCACCATTTTTCTGGTTTTCCTTGTTCAAGTAAAGATGTGCCTTTTTCTTAGTAACATTGTTTTCTGAATCTGTTTTATGAGTGTTAAAACAGTTGGTGATAAATGAATGTTTTTGGAAGCTTTACACTTTTGCTTCCCACCACTGTTATGCCTGTAAATATTAAATTTTGTTCTCTTAAGTGGTTTATAAATGGCTGGAGTAATAAAAAATGGATGTAGGGTGTTGGGTGTATTGTCTTGCCTCAGATCTTGAAAGGGACCTGGACTATCTTTTTGATGACTTCTGTAATCAGATGATGAAATACACAACCTCCTTTTTAGGACACTTTCATTCTGGTATCTTTCACTGAATGTTCCTGTGTTTAAGTAGCTGGTATTTAGGTCATAGTAATACTTATTTTTAATGAAGGAAACTCTCCTAAATTAATCCAGCGTGGATTGTACCAGAATCCCCTCCTGCCTGTCCTTAGTAAGCCTTCCTGCTCTGAAAACAGAGTATTTTTCAGCAAGACCTAGGTTGAGCATTGAGCACAGAGGGGATAAAAGTGCCTGTGCTGCTGCTTGTCCCGTTCAGGAACAGCAGTAGAGGCCGTGCAGTGGGCAGGACATCCTTGTTCCTGGAGAAGCTCATTTCTGCCATAGCCATGATGGATGTGTGCCTGATGCCTCATTCGCTGGCATTTTGGTTGGCTGGGCCATCACAGGGATTACTGGTGGAGCACAGAAAAGATGTGTGATTACTGCACAAATATGTTGGTAAATAGGTAAAAGCAAATTGGTTGGAAAGGCACAGTTTTTTCATCTTTTGTCTTTATTTTAGTCATGAGCTTAAGTTCTAAGCTGCTTCTAGAAGCTAATTGTAACAGACTCCAAATAAGATTGTATTTTCAAGTTGTGAAAGCGTGTAAGAGAGTAACTGAGGATTTTTCTGCATTTATGAGGTAACAAAGAACAAGTGCTGTCAGATTTGGTTTGTCTTATGCTAGTCAGAAGTTGTATTTTTAATGTTAGTACTTCACATGATTTTTGTGCTCACATGTTTGTTCACTATCTCAAAAAAATAGGCAGCTGATGACTGTTGGAGACAGTAATCTTTTTAATTTTTTTTTCCTTCGGACTGTAGAAACTAAAGCCCTCCCCCCAGAAGTGCTTTTACCTAGTTTCTTCTTAAACAATTTTATCATTAGGGTATTAACCTCACATGGGAAAAAGCTCTTAAGAAGAAATGGGCCACCAAACCCATTAGTAGGACACTTTCAGAGATGTGAAAATACCACATTTTGTTCAGAAAGTTAATGATTAATTATATTTTTTCCAAAAAGTAACAAATGTAGGTTTCTGGTGTCCTTTTAAAACCGACTAGTATTGCTTCATGGCACAGCAAAAAAGTCTATTAATGTGTAAGAAAAAACCCCATCAGTATCTGTTTTAATTTAAGATTCAGAAACACCAAGTTTGTTTTAAAAATCAGCTCAAGGAATTAGTAAGATATGTGACAGGCAATAGAATTCACACATAACAAAAATAAAATTAGAAAACTGAACCAGACCTGATTTGTAATGTGAATCAAGTTCACTTCAGTTCTAAATGTTGATATTTTGTGGTGCCTTTTGTTTTGTTTAAAAGAAACCCGCATTAGTAACCTGGATTCATTTCTCTTGGTGTTATTAAATCATATGGTGCAGTGAAAATACTGCAAGTTATCTCAGTCATGCACACATGAACAACTGCTCAAGAAAGGCCGTGAAGATGTATTTTTTTTGTGCTCAAATAGATCTTCCTGTTCTACTATTCCTTTATCTTTCTTGTTTTGTATTGCGGTTTAGTGCATATAAGCCACAGTTTGTATATTGGAGAAGGCACTGCCTTTGATACAAAACCTTGTCTTGCAAATTACCAGCTTTTTCTTTCTCTCTAGAGATAAATGAATAGAAGCTGCCTTGTTTAGCTGATTAGCCCTAGTTAGCCGTGTGCTCGTAGGAGCGGCCGGCGCGGCGGTGCCCCCTCAGTGCCGCTGGGTGTCGCTGCAGGGCTCGGTGGGGCTCGGGCTGAATTCCCTTCGGCAGCTTCGCTACCGTCAGTGAGCGGCCGCCGGGGCTTGGAGTTTGTTACTGCCCCATACTGCTTTAACACAATCAGCAGGAGTTAATTAGAAGTTGTGCAGCAGGTACCTCCCGTTTATTCATATAAATTACATAGTAATTGCATTTGTTGTTCTTCTGTCTTTTGCCTTGCAGACCAGAATCTGTAGAAGCTAGCCCTGTGGTAGTTGAAAAATCGAACAGTTATCCACACCAGTTGTATACCAGCGGCTCGCATTCACACAGTTACATTGGTTTGCCCTATGCAGTAAGTTTTGTGCAAAGTATTCTGTACATGATACATTATGGAAAAATATGCTGGTTTTATCTGGAAAAAGTGATTCATGCTTATTTTTCTGTATGTTATTGGGAGTTGGGTAAGTCAGGTAAAAATGGTCTGTCAGAAGCAGAACATAGTGCACTTAAATCTATAACATAGTTGAGAAGTTAGAAAATAAGATTGATTTGGGATATAAAATATAAATACAAAATTTAAAATACTTTAAATATATAAAATTGGGATATAAAAATATAAAATCTTAACCTTTTACTAGAAAATTAAGAAGCCTGAAGTTCCTTGCTTGAATAGCCAATGGTGTATGGGCATTTACAATAAATTACCTTTTCACAAAATTCTAGGACCATAACTATGGTGCTCGGCCTCCTCCAACGCCTCCAGCTTCTCCTCCTCCATCAGTGCTTATAAGCAAGAATGAAGTAGGCATATTTACCACTCCCAACTTCGATGAAACCTCCAGTGCTACTACCATCAGTACGTCAGAGGATGGAAGCTATGGAACAGATATTACCAGATGCATTTGTGGCTTTACACATGATGATGGATATATGATCTGTTGTGACAAATGCAGGTAATGCATATTAAAATAACTTAAAAAGTAAAAATTACTGAAGGCTGCACTGAAAGTAAATGTAACTAAATGGTGTTTTAATTACGGTGAGTCCCAAAAAATTTCCTTCCATCAAAAAAGTGCTTGAAGGTTGTGTGTTTTTCTAATGGGCAAAATAGTCAGTTAAGGCCAGTAATTATTTTATAATTTAATTCTGATCAGTCTTGACTACTCATGAATTTGGTCATGCCTTTGCTTGTGCATTGCTGCTTAATAAGGGTACACCTTTTTTCCCCTCTAGAAAGGATGTCTGTGGTACTCTGTCCCAAGTTATTTGTTAATAGGGTAAAATGAAGACCCAGGCATTACTTAATGTGCATGTACTGAGTAATAAAACATCTTGGTGAATTATGTATATGTAAATGAAAGAACTTGAAGGATGCAAAATAATGTGAAAGAAACTTCTTGAGTATTGATTTCTCTGTGCATGATCTTTCTGATTACTCTTCATTTTTCAAAGGATTTGGTTAATAAGTATGAAAAGACTAACCTGGGTTCTTAGTGGAGAAGCTGAAGTTAAATATTTAGACTTCTGAGTTTATGCTTAAGCACCTGCTTGATCGCAGTATAGTAAGAGATTGCTTTTGAATACTTGGAATTGGAAAAATAAGAATATAAGTTTTTAGAGCTAATGCACTTAACAGGAGAAAACAAATGTTATATTTCTACTCTATTAGCCTGCCTTTTTAAATTTGGTTAATGAATACTGCTGGATTTGTTAGATCTTTGTGTATTTATAAAACAATAGTTATAGCTAGTTAAAATATTTTGAGCTCCATTCTTCTCTCTGCTTATGTAATAAGCTTGTTAGTAGTTTCTGATGGTCCTAAATTCTGATAATTTTGCTCATGATTTTGAAATGTATTAAGATGTTCTTCCAGCAGTGGAGCTGTAGGCAGTCACCAGTTAGGTAGAGTCTTTGTCCTTTGAAGAAGAGATTGTCTGCGAGGAGCTGTGAATTTACCACAACTCTTTCCAAGTGAGAAGATAACTCTTTTTGTGTCCCTCATCCTTCCAGCAATGTAGGGCTGAGTATAAACTACTGTTATAGGTTAGACTTCAGTCTAGCAAGCAGTCTCTTCCCTGACTCTGGGAAGAAGTTAAAGCTGCTCTTTGCTGTGCAACAGCACTACCAGTTTTATAACAGGGTGTAGAAAAATGTGTTTCTCTATATAGACATAATTTATGTACCCATTTCTAAAAGGGAATTGAATCCTTTTGTTTAAAACCAAACCTCTTGTTGCTATGTAAAACATAAGTCTTGTTACTGAGGGTATTTGTCTCTATCTTGTTCTCTGTTGTGATAATTTACCCTTTTTTTTCTGATGTTGGAGAAAAATTTCCAAGAGAGAAAACGAGTCAGCTGGCAGAGTGGTGGCAAAGATAGTGATTGAGATGTAGTTTTAAGCAGTATTGAATCTGAGTAAAGATGACAGTGAAAAAAAAATAGAGCAGCTTACTTTATGTATTGTGCATGCAATTTTTTAAATTGTTCTTTAAAGTTGGGATTTTGTTTTGATCTTTTCATAGTGTCTGGCAGCACATTGACTGCATGGGGATTGACAGACAGCATATTCCTGACATATATCTGTGTGAACGTTGCCAACCCAGGTGAGCACTTTGGTTGATTTTGAACTCTAAAACAGAATGGAGCAGTGCACAACTGGTATTTTTGCGAGTATCTGAACATTTAGTTACTTTACTGTTTATTCTGTAATAGTCAATGGGAAATGCCAGAGGTGTGTTTCAGTACTTAAATATGCTGATTTATTTTCTAATTTCAGGAGTTTAGATAAAGAAAGAGCAGTGCTGTTGCAACGAAGGAAACGGGAAAATATGTCAGGTGAGTCAAATGTAAAACTCTTTTCTTAGTAAAGGTGATAAAATAAGTATGAATTATATATTCAGAGCACATACATGGTTCCTACAGTTTTGAGAGCCTTCAGCATATAAGGTTCAGTAAATCAGTGCCTTTTACTTGATTGTATTTTACCAAGATAACATAGTATCAGAATTGTTGTAGCTCCACCTGTTTTATTAATGGTTTTCAGCACTCTGGAGCAGTGTGGAATAATTCAATCTGTTCAATAGTGATCAAGTTTCTTAATAAGCAATGTTGCTTTTATAATAACTGTAACTCCTTTAACTAAGGTGCTGAAAAAAAAGTGGAAAATCTTTAAGTTTCTTCTCTTGGAATGAGAGAGGATTTCTAAGTCTTCTTTCATTCTGGAAAAAAGTTTCAGAGAGAAATCCTAATTCTTAGATGTTGGATGTAGATTGGGTGTTTGGTATGGCTCTGGAGTTTTTTGGACAATGGGAGAAGTTGTTAAACCAAGTCAATATGATGTAGGTGATAATGATGTTTTGAGGGTTTTTTGCCTTTGATAACCAAGGTGGCATGTAGTGCAAGTACCCATTTCAGTCTGAGTATTTTATGCAAGTAGTTCTTGAACTTTGAAATCTTGAACAGGATTTCAAAACTCACCTGGCCTAACTTGTCAGGAGTTGTGTCTGGCCATTACCAGAGCGTGTTGTAGAATTCTTGGTTGACAGCTGGTACTTTCAAGCTCTATTACAAAAGTAATAACCTGGGAGGAGGTCATCTCCTAAATGTAACATGTTTTACTTGCAGATCATGTCTCTGAAGTAGTGGAGTGTGTGTGTGTATTTTAAGATTTCTTTTAAAATTACCATGTAAATATGGTCCTGCTTCCCATGTCATCTGGCTTCAGAGAGTCTGAGGGGTGTGTGGCACAACTGGGCTTCTTGGTGCAGTTGACACTTGGTGTTGTCTGCTACTAAGTTGTCTAAAGCCCTTTAAAGGTGTTAATGACCTACTTACAAAACCAGAGTCCTTTTTTGTTTTGTCTGTTTTCATTTTAACAAAACCAAGCTCAATTTCTACAGTTTTGGTTGGCCTACTAAGTCAGTCAAATTTAAATTGTAAAAATTTTTGGAATTTAAAATTATTTTTGTTGATTCTATTGAAATAGTAGAACAAGTAGATTTATAATTCATTTGGAGTTGATGAGTTCACTGACTGCTCTGATAATACTCTCAGGTTGGACTTGAATTTTCATAACAAATAGGGGAAGTTGATGATCTGAGCTATTTAATCTCTTGGGACTTGCAGGCACACTATCTGATCACTTACTGTAAACTTAAGGGAAGAGAGATTAAAAATCTTAGGAGGTGCTGATGAGATCTTCCTTTGAAGTTCGTGTTTAACCCTCCTCAGTCTTGATCAGTGTTCTACATCTGTTACATGAATTCAGTAGGAAAGGAAATACTAAATGTTAAGCCAAAGTATCAAAACAGTTGAAAAGAAAGGCAAATTCTGGTTCTCTTTAATCTAAAATGTGATCAAAGTGCAGTATTGATTACTGTGATTTATAATACATAACTTGAATGTCTATGCTTACACCTCTTAATTTCCATTTAGCTTGGGTGAGTGTACTTTATGTTGACTGCTGTACAATTTGGTTGGACTCAGTGATTTTGGGTATAAACTGAGATGTGTGAGACATTAGTAAAATGGGCAGTTTTCACAGATGATTTCAAGTAGGAAAAGCAAAAGTGGCATCAATTTGAATGGATCTTTTCAATATTTTAGATACTCAACAGAAGCAGAATGTTACTTTAAACTTAATTATTAGTAATTTACAGGGTTTGATAAAAGGTAGGACTGCATAATTTCACTGTCTGCTCTGTGATGAATAAGTCTGTATATATAGGGCTTTTCACTTAAATATGAGAATTTTTTAGAGTAAAATGTCTTTGTTGTAAAGATTTCTAAAGAGTTACTGGTTTAACCTTTGGGTGAAACACAGCTAACAGTGGGGAGAAAGTACTAGATTGGTTAGTTTGCTTCAAGAAAAGAGCTTTTAATTGAACATTTCACATGATAGAAAATTTTGTGTGTTAAGCTTTTATGTGTAACCACATCATCCTTTTTCTGGCAATGTTCTTAGCCCATTCTTCTGGGCCCTGTGGTTGTATGAGACGGTGTTGATTTTGTTTTTCTGGTATAAAAGTCCAGTTCTGGTGCAGCTCAATGTACAGTGCATTACTGACTATGTGAACTGAGCACCTTTGTCAAGCCAGTACTCCCTCAGTTGTGTACTGCATGTTTTGGGCTTTGCTGGGAAGTTTGTTTTGGGTTTTTTGGTTTTTTTTTTAAGATGAGATATCTCAATGTATAACATAAACAATGATGTTGCTTCAAGCCGTTTGGCCTGGAAATTGCTGCTGTCAAGATCACTTGCTGCTTACGGATAAATGAATCTGGGCCCAGAACTTGTGAAATTTGGAGAGTTTGTGTCTTTGCTTCTGACATGCAAACTCGAGATCTCCCTTTAGTGTGCTTTACCAAGACTCTTCAAAGAGAAAGCAGGTTATGTAGGTTAGAGAGGAGTGTCTCAAAACAACTCCATGTAATTATGTGTTCAGCTGAGGTGATTGTTTTTTACAGTAAGTTAGAGCACAGTGCAGACAGCAATACTGAAATGTTGCTTTCCTAAGGAAAACAGTGTTCTGTGGGGTTTGGGGCAAGGGGAGAGGTGTGTGGCTGTGATGTCATGATTCTGTAGGCACTAGTGTATGGACTACAGCCACTGACAATTTTAAGTTTTTATTTCCCAGGCATTGGTTATTCTGCTATTTATTCTTCTTTGATTAGACGTTTCTTCTTTTCTTGTGCTTTTTATGCTCATTTAGAAAATATTCTCAGCAGAGATGTTAACAAATTCAGTAAACATCATAAATTCCTAGCTTATGAAATACAATTATGTGCCTGATAAGGTGTTCAAAAGAATAACCATGATGGTAAGATGGGATTGTTTGCTATGCACAGAAGAATCCTGTTAAGGAATGTTGTGAGCAGGAAAAATCCAGAGTAACCAGAGTAGCTGGAGTTCTTTATTTAGTAAAGAGGGTTTTGAGAATTAGGACTGCTGAGTGCACTGATTAATGCAACATCCTTCTGAGAGCAGAAGGAATGTTTTCTCTGCTCTCATATTAAGTATTTGTAAAGCTTGCTTCTGTGCTGTGTGAGAAAGTTTTGCTTAGTGTGAAGTGTATTTATTGAATGCAGAATATTTGGAAAAGCTGCTAAAATCTGAGAAGCCTGTACTGAGCACATGCAAACAACAGTCTCTTATCTGTGTGCATCATCTCTCTTCCAATCCTCCCCATCCTTCACAGCCTTTCATCTTGACAGAACTAGGGTAATCCTGTTTCAGGTCAGGATATGTGTTTGTCTGACATAAATGCTGATGTATGCTAGATTTCAGGCTTTGGCCTTTAGGTCTGTGAGAGCACAGCACAAAAAAAAAGTATCTGTCAGTTTATGTCTGATCATCTCTTTTCCTGAGTAGCAGAATGTTACTGTTAGGGGATTTTGAGTACAAAAGGCTTTTGGCTAAATTGACGTATTAACCCTGAAAAAGGCACTTGACAGTGCAAATTGCAGCTGAAATAGTTGATTATGACTATGACATGTGATTAATTAATAGAGCTTCACAGGAAATGCTGGCCAGTCATTAATTTTAATCCCTTCCAGAATACAGTCATCTGAGGGAATCCAAATTCTGGATTACAAGTAAAAGCTATATATCAGTAAATGTGTTAACAGATTTTTTTACCTTTTTTGTTCTGGTTCTAATTTTGCTTAAAATGATATATGGTCATTAACGCCATTCAAAGAATGGAATTTAATCTGGTACCTTTTTCTTACCTTGCATTACAAACCTGTCTTAATTACCAGTTTCTCATTGGTTCTTCATTTTCATGCTGTTGCAACTGTTGGTGAATTTTGCATATGAATGCTTGTAGCATTTGTCATTATGAATTTTTGTGTTTTGGAAGCAGATGTAGAGTAACTAGTAAGTGTTCTAGTGTTCTTTCTGCAGTACTTGATTATTTAGAGTATTCTCTGTTTTCAAGATGGGGACACCAGTGCAACAGAGAGTGGTGATGAGGTTCCTGTGGAACTGTATACGGCTTATCAACACACACCAACGACAATTACTTTAACTGCTACAAGAGTTACAAAAGTCAATGATAAGAAGAGGAAAAAAAGTGGAGAGAAAGAACAGAACATAGCAAAATGTAAAAAAGTAAGTGAATATAATTTCTCTTACTACTTTGTGTTATAATTTATAGCTATGTGACATTTCTTACCAAGAGACACTGATATAAAAAAAAATCAGGCTATTTTACTACCTGGGTTTAGCTTGAAATATATTACTCTGCAGTAAATTAGTGTCTTCCTGGGTGCCTGACCCCCATGACTCCTCCTTATTTCAAGTTAATATATCCTGCCTGGGCATGTTCAGTTTCATAATGGAGGCAGAATCTCCCCACAGGAATTGCATTTACTGGACCATTTTAAATAGTTAGAGGTGGTGCAGAACAAGCTTTGGGTTACCCAAAGAAGAGTTCCTTGGAAGTCTTCATTTGTGGTGGTTTTAAGTACAGAAGTGTTTGCCATCGGTTGTCCTGATGTGACTCCATTTATTTGAGTAGAAATTGTGTAGAAGTGTGCTGTCAGAAAGCTAGCTGCTAAACTAATTAAAGTAAAAAAATAATGACATTATGCTGTTTAGCTGCAGTTGTACAAACAGTATTATGTGAAGACAAAACATATGGGAGGAAGTAAAGTACATGAAACTTCCTGAACAAGTGGTTTTCATGGGTAATTTCCTTGGCTTGGATAAGAATTTTGTTTTTTAAAACTTCAAAGTTGGAATAAGTTATTGATGTCTTTTTCGCTCTCTTTAGTAAAATGTTTCCTTTTGATTGAATAATTCTCAGTACAAATCAATTGCCATGTATTCTTCTGTTACCTCTGATATTTTAGCTTGGATTCTGAATTTCTGGAGAATCAAGTTGTAATGTGAGATAAAGGTAGAGGTACCTGACTACTGTGCACTTAGTTAGGAATGCTGAATGCTTTTAAAATACATTTTGTGAGACATAACCTCTTACCTTCTTGAGATTTCAGCATAGTTTGTTCTTTTCTTTTCATCTTTCGTGTTTAATTGAAAAGTTGCTCATTAATAGGTTTTCAATTCTTTAAGAGATTTTTGTATTTCCTCCAGTGAATATGAATATCTTAATTTTATTCCAGGCATTTCGAGAAGGATCCAGGAAGTCTTCAAGAGTAAAGGTAATGTGATTTTGTTTGGGTTTTGTTTCATACCTTAACTGTATGTTACTTAAATAATAAGCATCAAGAATATAATTGGGGCAGTACACTAAGAACTATTCTCTCTTGGTAGCTAATATATTACATATGCATCATAGTGATTTTAAATTAAGGCATGAGAACTACATCTCTGTCCTCTGAAATTAACTGAAATAATTAGTGCAAATTTTTATTTCAAGAGCCAGTGGATTAATTGGGGCTCATGTGTGCTATGCAAGGGAGTAAAATTGAGTGAACGCTTCATTTAAATTTAGTGGCTCCAGCTTTTCATAACTGTTTAGCAGCAAAATAATGAAATAGCTGTATTGAATTTGAAAGCTAAGTTAGTGGTTCTGCTCTGTCAAACCTCCATCTACACCTGGCGGGACTCTGTATATCTGGCAGGATTTTAATCACTGGTACTGGCATAGTCTGAGGGAATTGTATTGGGATGTCTGCTTTGTAAGATTTAAATGTTACAGTAGTCTTTAAATTTTCTGTGACATAAAAATGTGCATGGTGTGAGAACTAGGTATTTCCATGGTTCATTCATACTTGGAATATATAAAAACAAGTGGGATGCAATTTATGCTTCAAATGTATAAGATGTGCCTTGGGAAACAGTGAAGATGGATTGGGGAAGAAAAATCTCTAATTTTGTGTGGCTTTTTTAATATGGCGCTTGTTAAGGTTCCATTGTTTTTTCATGGTTGTCTTAGCATCACAACTTTGAAATGCTGTTTGTGTGTATGGTTTTCTTCATGCACAAAAGAAATGTAACCAGGTAAATTGAATTGCTGAACTACTTGTGTTTTATTAATGTTTAATAGTGTCTCTGCTCAGGTGGATAGAAAAGGGAGCGTTGGCTGGCTGCTGCTGTCCGTAAGGAGCTTTGGTTGGCTGCAGCCTGGCTGCTGCTTGTGAGGTCTGGAGGTACAATGGCACTTTCTTTAAAAGTGAAAGGATCTGAAGCACTGCAGAAGGAAATTGTATAGTGAGGAGCAGATAAGGAGGGAAAAATTTGATGTGCAAAGCCTGTAACGTTAGAGTCACAACCTTAATGTAGCAGGTGTACGGTTAGTGAAGTTTAGTAAGTTATGCAGCAGAAGAAAAGATACAGCATGATTTTTGAAGTTGAAAGGAGAATGAATATCAAGTCTGTGTATTACAGGATAAAAGCTGGAGTTCTCTGTATTTGCATATGTTCACAAAAGTTGAGTGGGCAGGGAGACCTGACCCTCCAACTCCTGCACTTAAATTCGTGATGCAGTGCAGTTGTGGGAGGAAACAATGTCACTCTCCATTCTCATCCCACTAAGAGCAGGAGTCACTGTTGAGGAGGGAAAGCATTCCTGAACTTGGGTGATACTTACTAAATAATAAAATTCTTGAAAGGACAAATGTAATGGGACTGAATTTAACTCAATGTTTTTAAGTAATACAAAGTTTTATACTAGACTTGTTAAAGAAACCCAACCCGTAAAAAGTGGCATACCTTTGCCCATCAGTTTGTGTCTTGTTTAAGAATTTTTCTTTTTTTTTTTTTTTAATATCTTGCCTTCTAATATCTGGTGACTTACTTCAATTTTTAGGGCTCAGCTCCAGAGATTGATCCTACTGACAGTTCAAACTTTGGATGGGAAACTAAAATCAAGGCATGGATGGATCGTTATGAAGAAGCAAATAATAACCAATACAGTGAAGGTGTCCAGAGGGAGGCACAAAAAATAGCTCTCAGATTAGGCAATGGAAATGACAAAAAAGAAGTTAGCACCAGCAATCTGATTTTCAAACCTCCAGTAGAGGTAATGAGCTGTGCCTTGTTGTGTTACTGCATGCACAGATTTGAGCATCAGAATTTTAACATATTTTTCAGATTTTTATACGTTCTGTAGCACCCTGGTTATGTTTACATTTCCATATCATTTATCCTAAAAAGTAACTAAGGTGTTGGTTTCAGCCTGAATATTGGATTGTCCTTAGACTGTCTCTT
The DNA here is from genome assembly GCF_047830755.1 of Zonotrichia albicollis. Lineage (NCBI taxonomy): Eukaryota > Metazoa > Chordata > Aves > Passeriformes > Passerellidae > Zonotrichia > Zonotrichia albicollis. The sequence goes on from NC_133822.1 coordinate 14,221,823, forward strand.
GACACATAGTCAGCTTTAGTCAGCTTTGCTGCTGTTTCTGTGTGAGAGATACCTGGAGTTGTTAGAGTAGAAAGAACCATTGGAACTTGATACCCCCTACTATGTGTATCGAGATGTTCATTGTCCACATTTTCCTTAAGGTGTGGTAAGTGTTCTGGATGTTCAATGGTGCTATTTCTGATAGTGATTCTTTTTCGTCTCATCCTGTAATTTCTAATTTATGAAGAAATTGTGCAATGCTTTTTCCTAGCCATATTTATCAGTAACTTACCAGTTACTTATACGCTTAAAATCAGAGCCATGTAAAAAACTTAGCGTTTTGTAGCAGAAATCTGGAGGAGTAGTTACTGTAGCAGATTAATGGAAGCATCTTTGCTTCTTTTTCTCAAAGACCATCATGGCATATGGGACACCCTCCTTAGAGGATTATCCCTACTTACAGAGCCTTTTGCCTACATAGAGGCTACTTCCTTTTTCATTGGTGATGGCAGTTATGAGAGGTGTGAGTTCACTAATTGCCAGGGTATGTATTGGTTTTTAATTAAAGCCATCCTTCCATCTAAAGATATGAAAATGAATTTGGAAACTCTGTCAGGATTCTTTTTTTTTTTCCAATTATTATGTTATTTCCCTGTTCTGCTTTTTCTTTAATGAGTTCTGAATGTCTGCATGTTTTGTTTTGTTCAAAGGAATTGTAGCTTTTTGAAAGTGTTGTGCAAAACAACGCAGCAATTCATCCTAGGCATGTTGAGAGTTAAGTGCACTAAAGGCTATAGTACTTGAATTGTAAAAACATGAATATGTTGGTTTTTAGCCATGTCCTGGAGAGCTAGGGCCAAAGCATTCCTTGTGTCTAAATTGATAACTAGTGGCATTGCTAGGTGAGCAAGACACCTTGGTCAGTTCAGTCTGGAGGTTTAATTACAAAAAGAAGGGGCTTTTTTAGTTCATATAAAATTGTTTAATAGTTGTGAAAATATAATATGCTATTAATGGAAAAATGGTAGAAAGTAAAAATTCATAAATGAATCTATGTCTTTACAGAGTTATGTGCAAAAAAACAAGAAAATCTTAAAGGCTGCCAAAGACTTGCCTCCTGATGCACTTATTATTGAATACAGAGGAAAGTTCATGCTGAGAGAACAGTTTGAAGCTAATGGATATTTCTTTAAAAGGTTTGTTCATTCTTTATATTTCAGTCAAGTGATTGTTAAAATGATGCTTGCCAAACTGTTGCTTCAAGTACAAGTGGATCTTAGTTACCAGCAGTGTCTTGTATTTTACTTTGTGTGATTAAAAGTAATGACAGCTGGAACCTTTCCTGTCCCCTTCTCTTCTGGGTATCCTTACAGATTTATTCAGGAGCTAGTTTTCTCTTTTTTGTTCCTCCTTGATTATAGAATTCTTGCATGCTCAGTTGGGTAGGAAAAAGACAGGTTCTGCCATCATAAAATAATGAGTATATTAATGGTAAAGGCTTTATCTTTTGTGAGAGAAATGGATTCTAAGTCCACAAGGCTGAGAATGAAATTGAACAGGTGAGCTTGGGGCTGTTTTACTGCCACAGTTCTCTAGTTAGTTTACTGAGCAGTGTGTGGCTGCTTCCTTCTTCCTGTGGGTTGGTTTTGATGCTGCCACTAACTGCATGAACACACCTCCTCAGAAATTTGCAGAAGGCCTCTTGAAGGAGATGGAGCTTTTGCTTAGTAAAGATACAAGGTTCCTTGGAGCTTGGAATAGCAGAATTTAAAGTATGACTTCATAAAGTATTTGGAGGCCCCTTTCCTTCAGGAGGGTTGGTGCTAGTGATGCTGCAGGTGTTAGGCAGGGATGTGGTGGTCTTACTTATTTAAGTTTAGTTATTACTAATTACTATATTACTTATTTTAGTTTTTTTATTTAAAAAACTATTCTATGTGGTGTATAAATTTCTGAGTTTCATTTTGGGGCGTGTCATAAAAAAAGTTTAAGAAATTTGAAAAACTTTAACTGTGTGTCTTCCATGTCTAGTGCTTTCTCTGTTCATGTTATCCCTGTGGATCCTATGCAGATGATACAGGGCTGTAACTCCATCTTGAGGTATTCTGAGAATCTATGTGGGGAATATATCATTATAATACATATAATGAAGCTTGAACATGTCATTCTTAGATTAGCCTCCAAATTTGGTGTATTGTACCAAGCATCATGTTACAAAGCTGACTAATAAGGAGAACAAGCACTGTTTATCATCTTGAAAAATTACAAATTTCCCAATTTTCTTGTGTGTTTTTCAGGCCGTACCCATTTGTTTTGTTTTACTCCAAATTCCATGGGCTAGAAATGTGTGTTGATGCAAGAACTTTTGGAAATGAGGCTCGATTTATCAGGCGTTCATGTACACCAAATGCAGAGGTGAGCACATTTAGAAAGTTAAACTAGATTTCACTTACTTCACTTACTCCTTTTCCATGAGATTCTTGGTAATCTGAGCAATCCCTGCAATTTTTTTACAAGAACTTGAAAGTAATTCATGATAATATAATAACATTCTCTTGATTACAGGTGAGGCATGTAATTGAAGATGGAACAATTCATCTTTATATTTACTCCATCCATAACATTCCAAAGGGAGCAGAGATTACCATAGCATTTGATTTTGATTATGGAAATTGGTAAGTATTTGAGAATACTGTTCTAAAATACCTCTAATGCTCACTAAGTTACTTTGCAATTCAGAATGGCATTGGTTTTGCATCATTTACTTTCTTGCATGTTTTAATAACACAAAGCTCCTTAGGCACTGTATTTACAATGAACAAGGAGTGTGTGGGCAGAGTTGTGTATTTTTATTACATTCTGCATTCTGTGGCCTGCTCTTACTGCAGCTTGGATGCAGTGCTGTGCAGAGCTGCCTTTGCTGCTTGACCTGAACTGTGTGAGCACAGAGCAGGTGCTGATCAGCACGGGGTCACACCATCTCAAGATACTGGGCACTGTTCAGAGTTGTAGACATTCTCCTTTTAAAAATATATTCTAGTTGTGTTTAGTACCTGAAACAACTGACAGCTTGTTTCAGTTAAACATGTTTGAATTTCCTGTGTATTCCAGTGGAGCTTAAAATTGTGCAAAAGTGACTCTGAGTTTGGTGTGCTCGTGTTGTAAATTGTGTCTGCCATTTTTGCATATAAAATGAACTCTCTAACTTCATGCATCTGTTTTATGTTGGTTATATTTCCACCTAGGATTATACTCAGGTTTTAGATGTCTTTTGGCCTTCAAGCAGAATACCAACCTTGAACTTAAAAGAATTCTGTGTGGCAGAGCTAGAGAATTAACCAGTAGATAAGGTTTTTGAGTTACAGTAGTGTTGTATATTGTGGTGAAAATTCTTGTGACCTGCATGTTAACATAGTTGGTTTGCATTATAGCAGATGTTTAATGTGAAATATCAGTGATTCAGTATGGAAGGGTCTCATTGCTGTACAACCTAATCAAATATGCCTTCTCACATTTAATTACTTGCAGTAAATACAAAGTGGATTGTGCTTGCCTCAAAGAAAATCCTGAGTGTCCAGTTCTCAGACGTTCTGAGCCTACAGAAAACATCAATACTGGATATGAAACTAGAAGGAAAAAGGGGAAGAAAGAGAAAGATGTTTCAAGAGAAAAAGAGACTCAAAATCAGAACATCACATTGGATTGTGAAGGAGCAGCCACCAAAATGAAAATCGCAGATAATAAACAGAGGAAGCTCTCTCCCCTCAGGCTGTCCATTTCTAATAATCAGGTACTGACACAAAGATGCTCAGAAATAATTTAAACTTTCTCATTTGAGAGTGATTTTTGATCTGTGTTTTGTGTCATGCTTTCAAGAAATGATAGCTGGGATATGGTATCTTCTCCTCATCTTTTAATGTAATATACAGTGCTTATATTCACAGGAGAACTTGTATTGTTTTTCAAAATTGAAGAGTAGGAATTGTGGGAAGAAAAAAGCTGTTAAAAGTGCATTTACATTTTCCCATACACTTTCTTTATGGTAGCACCATATGTATCACCCCAGGAAAAAGCTACTAATTGCCTGGTGTCTATGTTTAGATAGATATATTTTAGGACAAACTTTAAATGTTTGTCTGGTCCTTTATGTAAAAGTGAAATTGCATATAGGACTAGTGAATGCTTAATTAGTTTCAAAGTTACACTTTCATGCTTGTTTTTTCTTTCAAAACAGAAAACCATTGTTAGTTAGGTAATTTCTGTGTTTCCATATGATGTGGCACCATCATTAGATTCTATAGTGAATGTTCAAATGGAAAATGTGACTGCAGTTGACACTTCAGAGCTGAGTAAAACTTCAATTACTTCTGTGTAATTGATAACATGTATTTTGGCATTCATTCCATTTCACTAAAAGTAACACTTTTTTGTGGGTGGATAATATAAAGCTCCTAACTATTTAACTGATTATAAAATGGTTAGAGCAGTGGCCATTGTTAGTGTCCTAAAGTTCCCTTTGTTTTGAAGGTTTAATTCTGATACTTCTTTTTGCTTGGTTGGATGAGGGAGTGGGGATGGAACACTTTTCATCCTGATTTGTTAGGTTGGCTGCTTAGGATGTAGTGATCTGAGGATTCTTAGTTCTTTGTAGCTTTCAGTTCACTCTAATTTACAAAAGGAGGAGAATTTCTGTAAAACAGTCGCTTCCATCTTGCAGGAGCCAGATTTCATCGATGATATAGAAGAAAAAACTCCCATTAGCAATGAAGTAGAAATGGAATCAGAGGAGCAGATTGCAGAAAGGAAAAGGAAGATGGTAAGTTGGGAAGCGAGTAGCTGCCTAAAAGGCATCATTAAGGCTTAGTGACACCTGCTCTTCCTATGCTAATTGCTGCCTTTTTGTGGGCTTGTACAGTCTGAGCATGTGCAAAGTCAGATCCTTACATGAACTTAGCCTTAAAATGCAAGGCTTGCTATTTGAGAACAGTTCATCTGGGTTCATCACTGCATTCTGACAAAAATCTGCTTTTCTCTTCAATTGTATATCATTTTTTAGTGTCTTTAGATGATTTCTGCAGTGCCTGTTTTAGATCTCATTATTTGCTCTTTTATTATTGCTTGTGATGTGTAATGACTATTTTTATAGCTAGCATTGGGAATTAAGATTTTCCCCTATTTTATTTTAATTCCCTACTTGAATAAAAAGTCACAGAAATCCTAATTTTTGGGTTTTGGTAGAGCATTGTTAATAAAACTAGCATCTTAAAATCTGCCTTTTTCTGTTAAGTATTCAAAAAATTAAACAAGTTCTTAAATTTAAAGTAGGATTCCCTTTTTTGTCAAGCTGGTATGGATGCAAGCCTTTCTTCAGAAGCCCAGTATTTGCAGTGATTGTAACCTATCCCTTTAATCTGAGCTTCTGCTGAACTTGATCTTCATGTCAGACATATACTGAACATATTTAGAAGTACTTAAAGAAATAGGAGTGAGAATAATTACATATTTATATATATGGAAGATTATGACTAAAACTAATCATGATTATTGTTAAATCCATCAGACAAGAGAAGAACGGAAAATGGAAGCTATCCTGCAAGCTTTTGCCAGACTAGAAAAAAGAGAAAAAAGAAGAGAACAAGCTTTGGAAAGAATCAGCACAGCAAAAACGGAGGTTAAATCAGAATGCAAGGAAGCACAGATTCTCAATGATGCTGAATTTATTCAGGTAGTTATCTGGAGCTTTATTATAAATCTAGCTTTTAACATTGCATATTTTATCAGTTTGGCTGGCACACTGCATTTTAAGACGTATGAATTTTTTTTTAATCTCTGAACTCAATTATATGTTACCAAAATGTTCTTTGACATTACACTTTATTAGCTCCTGATTTTTTTTTCCAGATAAGATACATATAGAATTCTTTAATGAAGAATTTCAGTTACATGAATTTATGCAAACATACACACACACACACCAGCTGTGTAATTCAGTCTGTCTTTGAAGTTCAGGATAGAACATTTATCAGTGATGACTTTAGCCACAGGAGGTGACTGTCCTTAGGCACCCTCTGTAACCAATGGAGAACTATTTGTTTTTTCAATGGGTCTTTCAGGAACACATAGTATTCCAATCTTTCTGTTATTTTAAAGGAAATTAGTTAGTAAAGTGGTTTTTTTTTCTGAGTTCTTGCAGATGATACTTCATGTTTTATAAGTTTTTAACTCTGTTGTTAATGGATGCTTCTTAGTTTGCAAATACTAATTTAATGATTCCCAGTCCAGGTTGTTTCCCTGAGCTGTGTGTCAGCATTCTCTTAAGTACCTTTTGTGACAAAGCTAAACACCTAGCTAAACTATGAATTGCCAAAAGAATATTGGATTGAAAGACATGGTGATATAAGCAGTTGATTTCTAGCTTATGGATGAATGAATGTCGTGATCTGACTGGTGATGGGTGTGTGTGAGCACTGCTGATGGTGATACAGCAGGTGCTTGGGAGGAAGCTACAGGAAATCCTGTCCTTTGCCTTCAAGTAGAGAACTGTTGCAGTTCTGACAACAAAAATGAGGTTAATAATTTCTTCTGTAAAAGAAGAGGGAACTGACTTCTTTTCTTTCCTAAGAAAGATACGTAGCTCTAAAAATGTGTGGGATCTGATTACTTGACTTTTGTCTTGTCCCAGGAACCGGCAAAAGAAGAAACTACCACCAAGCCCACCCCAGCCAAAGTGAACAGAACTAAGCAGAGGAAAAGCTTCTCCCGGAGCAGAACTCACATCGGGCAGCAGCGCCGGCGGCACAGGACCGTCAGCATGTGCTCAGATATCCAGCCCTCCTCTCCTGATGTGGAAGTCACTGCACAGCACAACGAAACTGAGAATGCAGCACTGGTAGCTGAGCCTGAAACAGAAACTGTTGTTACAGAAATGGTTACTGAAACAGAAGCTCCAGCACTTAGTAAATGCCCTACAAAGTATCCAAAAACAAAGAAGGTAAGTCTCTTGAGGGATGAGGAAAAGATGACCTTAACAGAGTTTAAAAAAATTATAGGCCGTTTCATTATACATGCAGTGTGCAACTGCCTGTATGGGTTGTTTTAAAAATGTTTACTCATTTCTTGAAAAATCACCATTGTGTAGTCACTCATTGGTAATACATTAAAATATGTGTAACATTGTTTGGTGGAAGTTAGTTTGGATTGAAGACACTTCCAAAATACATCTTCAGAGCAGTTTGGGAACAAAATGTTTTCTAAATGAGCTTTCTAAATGGATTGAATATATTTTGAAATAACTAATTAAAGCTGAATTTAAAGAGAAACCCAAAGAAATAAAAGTTGCCTTTCTTCCTTTGTTCATTGTATGCTTCAGATAGCAAACAATATCTCCAAGAAGCTCACTAACTCCTAGTACTTCTCAGCTGTCTGTTCTGAAGTAAAATGGATCTAAACACCCTGAATGTGTATGTGCATGTCTGGAGGGAAAGTTTACTCTTCAATGTTGCTTTGCTTTTAAATTTCTTTCCATTCGACTGCATTGCAGAAAAGTTGTATGAAATGGCACAATATTAAAAGACGCTCAAAAATCTTAAATCTGGAAGTACAGCTAAAGCAGTACAGCTTTCTGCTTTAAACTTCACAGAATACATTAAAAAGTGTTTGTAGTGTGATTTATAAGAAAATTTTAATCAGTGGAGGAAAAGGGCGGGTGGGGAGTCAAAGGTCAAAACTTCTTGTCAAAAGAAAAATAACAATTTTAAGATGGTTTTCTATCTTAAATTCCCAAACATAATTAAGATTAGTTTTTTCCAAAAGGTACCTGAGTGATTCTGTAACACTGCTTGTTTGCATCACTGTTACATTCTTGTGAGGGGGAACACTTCTTCCTTTCTTGCCTGTTGCATAGCAGAAAAGAAAGAAGAAATGTTTAATACTCTGAAACAGCAAAAAAGTGCAGTAAAATTCAGGCTTCAGGTATCTGTGAAATGTCTCTGCATTGCATCCATTGTACCCTAAGTGCAGAGAAGGTCTTGCTTTAAAAATTTATAAAATAAAAATGGATTTAAAAAGACAAAATAAAATTTATTATGATATTTTGTGTTAAAGCCTTGATATCATATTAATATTTACTGTTGTGTGTCCTTAATTTTGAATCACTGTAAAATCCAGGAGGTTAGTTTATTTGTTAATAAAAACTAAAATTTACTGGCATATTTTTTTTAAAACACTGAACCTAGGAAATACTAGCCTTTTTGGACCAGTGTGTCTTTGTGTTCAATTGCACCACATTTACTACCTCAGTTGAAGAGTGTTGAAGGCAGGTGCCTGACATGTTGACTGAGGCACAGTCCTGACAGTATGGAAATCTGATGAGGGGCTTCTTTAACTTTGCTCTGTTAATGTTACACGAATTCTCCTCAGCCTGGATACTCAGGCACAAGTTGAAATTTTGTTTTAGAATTCTGTTACTGAATTGACATCCTAATTACACTTGACCTAGGCACTTTTATTGTAATGTTCAGTGAGAATTAAATGCAGAAGAACTAAGTGTAGTTTACAACAAAAGGAAATAACTAAACACCCCTGCCCTTCCCCCAAACTGGCGTGTCAGCAAATCTGTACTGATTTCTTCTGCTCTTCCCATGATTTCACTAAAACAGCTCATTCTTGCCAGGTCTTCTTAAACTTGGAGCCTGGAAACCATGTCTGGTTTGTGTGGTAGTTGACTAGATGAATAATTCAACTAAACACTTATAAAAAGCCACTGGTAAACACACTCATAAAACACTAATTTTTTTTTTCTTTCTCTGTTTAGCACTTGGTTAGTGAATGGTTAAGTGAAAAGAGTGATAAAGCAGGGAAGCCTGCAGACACTGTGCCAGAAAGGCCCCTACGCATAACCACGGACCCTGAAGTTCTGGCTACCCAGCTGAATTCCTTACCTGGCCTCACTTACAGCCCACACGTGTATTCCACTCCAAAGCACTATATCCGTTTTACTTCTCCATTCCTCTCAGAAAAGAGGAGGAAAAAAGAACCTGTGGAAAACATTACTGGCTCTTGTAAAAAGGTAACGCTTCCCTTCATTGTGGTGTTCTATCCCATATCAATTAAAAAGAAGTCTTTATTTACTAGCATAAATTCAGGCAGAAAAAGGCTGTTTGACAAACCAGTCGTGCTACACATTTTGAAATGTTCATCATTAAAGTTTTAAGTTGCTAATTGGAACTTCTGGGTTTTTTACAGCGTTGGTTGAAGCAGGCTTTGGAAGAAGAAAACTCAACAACAATTGATAGATTTAATTCACCATCACAAGAGAGATCTAGAAGTCCAGCCATCAATGGTGAACATAAAAGTCCTTTATTACTGAATGACAGCTGTTCCTTAACAGGTGTGAAGCTTTTGTAAATACACTACATAAGAGCTGTGATGAAGTAGCTGATTGTGGAGCACTGTTTTTAATTTGATGACTTGATGAAAATTCCAGGAGTATTTGCATGTTTTCCTGATACTTCCTTTGACAGAAATGTTTAGTTGCATAGCAGTTGGGAATTTTTCCCCCTTTAATGTGTATTAGATAAGAAACCATTATATATCCTAGCATTTACAGTCAACAAAAGACTAATGATTTTGCTGTTAGTATTAAGAGGTCAGGTTATAAATTTAATTTTCTATGCTTTCTATATACTTAGAATCCCTTTAAAATTCAGTATGCCAATGTAGCACAGAGGGGGAAAAGCTGTGTAATCTTGTAGGCATAATAGAAAATTGGAGTGCAGTAAAACCATCTTTTAGCTGAACAGTCTTAAAAATGTATGGAAGTTGACTTGGCCTTCTCTGGAGACATGGGCAGTTCTTTCCAGCATCCTAGCACACTGAATTCCCTTACTGATATATCTGTAGGCTGCTACGAGTTTATTTTCCAAGAAGCCTGTAGGCTGTTAAAAGTTCATCTCTCAGCAAGCCTACCCTTCAGAGATTTTTTTTATCTTAAAATTCATTAATTTGGAATTAACAATTTAATTACCTAAAGTACTTAAACAACTGTAAGTGATTGTTATATCTAGAAATCATATAACTTTTTTCTAATTTTAACACACAGATCTAACCACACCACTAAAAAAGCGAAGACTGTATCAGCTGTTGGAGTCTGCTTTCTCAGAAACCTCCACACCTACTCCTTCTCCCTATGCCACACCAACCCATGCTGACATCACTGCCTCCGAGCCATCGTTGTTTGCCACTCCTCCCCGGGTCAAAACAGAGGATGACGCTTGCAGAAATGGTTACAAACCCATCTATTCACCAGTTACTCCTGTAACTCCATGTATACATGGAAATACCATGCACTTTGAGGTGAGGTTTACCATGAATTACAGAACATTCAGAGAAAGTGTTCAGACATTGCAGTGTAAATCAGTATTTTGTAAAACTCCTGCTATAAAATGCAGGAGAGGTATTTCTTTAGGCTAAAAAATTGACTTGCAATTTCTTCTTGTTTATTTAGAATATTTCCTCACCTGACAGTTCCCCAGAAATAAAAAGGCGAGCTTACAGTCAAGAGGTAAGGAAATTTGCCAAACCTGCAAATGGTATCATTGCAAGTTCCTGAGAATTTAAAGGCTAACTTCCCCATAGGTTTTACTTGCTTACTCCTTTATATTTCCACTTTACCTCTTATATTTTCAGTTTTAAACTGGTTTCTCTCTGTATCACTTAAAAATCATGATTTGGATCAGGAACACCTTTTATAACGGAAAGGAGTAACTACTACAATTTGTAAACAGGAACAGAAAGAGAACACTTTGCTTTCCAGGCTGTAGTTAGATTCAGATTACCATTTCTCCTTGTTACCAGCATTTCTTAATTGTTTCTGTTGATCCCAGTTATGCTCCAAGTGAAAGAGCAGAGCAGAAGGTTACTGAGTGAGCAAAGGTGGTGGATTAGTTGAAGAAGGAGTGCTGTTGGAATATGCCTGGGTATTCCCAGCCTGCAGGGAGCATGTGTCCTGCCATGGGGCTTCATCCTAAAATTCAGAAGTGTCTTGGAAACACTTCCTTGTCCTGCTTTGAAATAGGTGTTTTGACACCGAGGGATGATTGCTTTTACATTGAAGCAAGTGCTTTCAAGCTTCCTGGCCTGGGACTTGCTCCTTTTGAAGCTCTCCCCCTTGCTTTGCCAGTCATAAATAAACCCTGACACTTAATATTTTTTATTTTGGTTAATGTACATTTATTAAAATGCTTTCACATAATACATGGGAATAGTAAAACTAAGAATCTGGCTGTAGAATTGTTTCTTAAAAATTGATAAATTCGTGGTACTGGCAGGCCTTTAATCCCACTTAACAGCACATCTGAATCTCAGATAGGTTTGATGGAGCGTGAAAAAATAGTTACATGTTTTTTCTTCATGCAGGGCTATGACAGAGCATCGATTCTAGCACTGAATTCTTTCAGAAATTCCAACCTGAACGAAATGGGCCTGCAAGAAATAAAGACTATTGGATATTCTAGTCCAAGGAACAGAACTGATGTCACACGGCAGTGCACTGGAGAAATGGAATCTGTGTCAGACCTCCAGCTGGGACTCGAAGTAATTGAGCAAAGTGCACTGCATAAAAACCTGGAAGCCCCCACACATGATAGGACTGATTCAAACAGCCAATTAGAAACTGCTCATTGTGGACGGGGCACAATTTATTCTTCCTGGGTAAAAAGTCCTGACAGGACAGGTGTAAATTTCTCAATGAATTCTAATTTGAGGGACTTGACCCCTTCACATCAGTTGGAGGTAGGAGGTGGATTCAGAATAAACGAGTCAAAGTGCCTGATTCAAGACGATGCAAGAGGCATGTTCATGGAAGCATCTGTTTTTTGTACTTCAGAAGATGGAATTGCACCTGGCTTTGGAAGGACTGTCAATAACGACAATTTGATGGATGGAAATTGCACACCCCAGAACCCTCCACAAAAGAAAAAGGTTATACATTTAAGAATCATTTGTCTGCTCATGATGTTTCTATGACAGAAAGAACCCCAGTGTAATAAAAAGCAACTCATGGCTCATATTTATATACTACAGTGTAGTAGACATTCAGGAGAAGTATTGAAGGGCAAAGAGCAAAGCTGCATAAAACCATTAGTAAATTTATTTTTTCAACGTAAAAGATACAAATTCTGTTTCATAAGAGTCTTAAATGAATTGCCCAATAAATAATTGCTTTTCAGGTTTGAAAATGGTTGCTTATGCCACCTGGTGTTACAATACTCTGTTATACAGAATATATACGGTCATCTTAGAGACCACATACTGTGAGCATCTGTTATGAATTACTGCAGGAAGTTGCAAGAATAGATTTATGTTACTCAGACTTGAAAGTTAAAACTGCACAGAAATCCTTCGTTCCAAGAAATATTTTTCTTGGCTTAATTTGGTTTTTTGGTTTTTTTTTATTGTTTGAAAAATAAGCTCAATCTAAATTTGCTGCTCTCATCAAACAGTTGTAGATAAGTGATATTGTCATGGCTAACTCAAACCAGGATTGGAAGTTACTTTGTGTAATTCTTAGACTGCATTGTACTGTCAGGTTGACTCCCTTTGCACAAAGAATGACAAAGATGGAAGGCAGTGGGCTCCAGTGTACCAGTTTGCCTGTTCTGTCTCATCACAGTCTCTAGTAATTTTTCTTGTTTGAAAGGGGTGATTTATTTTCTTTACAGAAGTAGTGGTGAGGAGGGTGGGGTTTTCTGCATGTGTACATGGCTGCACAATGGGGTTTAGGGTTTTTTGGTCACATTGCAGCCCCTTGTATATTCCTGCTCCTCTGGGGCATCCTACTGTGAAGCACTGAGGAGTCTTCCTTCAGTAGTTCTTTATCAGAAGTGGATTTTTGTTTACTTGCTTCAAGCTGAGACATAAATGGAGCAATATTGTAGGAGCTCTGATCTGACCTGGTCATGGCCCTGAGAATTTGATAGATTGTGTGTGTGTGTTCCTGCAGCCCTGCTATTTTGGCAAACCAGAAAAGAAAACAGAAGCCAAAATTCCTGTAACTTGACAGTCTTCTTTTTCTGAAGGCTAAATTAGGCTTCACAGATCCCAGCAGCACTTGGTACTTCAGTGAGCCTCGCCACATCCCTGGCTGGCAGGGATGGTTTCAGGTTGTTACTGCTGAGAGCTTACGCTGCTCTAACCCTCCACTAAAGAAAGGTGTGGCTGCCCCTGACACCCCCACTCCCAAGGTTCTTGTCTAACAGGCTCAGCTTGAAGAAATAGCCAGAGCAAATTGCATCTGTACCCCTGAAAGAGAAGGGGGTTTAGGATTTCTGAGGACACACAAAAATTTGGAACCTTAGACAGTATAAAAAAAGGGGTGGTGGGCTAGATCCCACCTAAGGTGAAAGGTGAGGATTCGGGAATTTTGTAGGAGACTCATAAAAGCCTTTTCCCTAGAGTCCTGTAAGATGGCAATATCCTTAGGGAGGTCTTTGTAGGATGTTTTTGCATATTTCTGTATTTCTGTGGACATTTGCTCCTGTTTTCTCTTACTATTGCACAAAGTCCTTTATCAATACAGACCTGTACATTGTGCCATACTACATGGGTTTCTTAACATTTAAGCTTTCTTTAAAGCAGTATTCTTTAGGGGGTCCCTGTTACCTGATGTGGAAATAATACAAAATTGTTTGAAAGTGAGATCAGTTCTTTACCTGAACTTTTTAATGCAAAATCAGGTATTTTTCACTGTTTTTACCCTGACATATGGATGGGTCTCTAACAGATCTGTTTGAAAGCAAACAAACAAAACCCCTTAGGACTGGAAACAGCAGCTGCTTTGGTTTTTCTCTCTGTTTAGAAATGGATGTCCAGTTTTATAGAGGATTAAGCCAGTTAAACATTAATTTTTTTCATTATTGGCCTTTAGTTTGTTGGTTTGGATGCTGTATGGGTTCAGAGCAGGATGTTGATAACTAGAACAAAATCTGTAGACATTAAATGTAATTTTTACCAAACTAGTGTAGTTACTGAATAAAGTAGGTCTGAAGATCAATATTTCACCCTGAAGATTCATGGTGAAAACATTTGAACATGTATTTTTTTCACTGAAGGCAATTTGCTAACCACCAAAACTGGTTTCTCTTACATGGAGCTTTGGTGTAGTGATTGTAAATACATAATACATGAAATAGGAACCATGTGTCATTATTTTTAGTAATGGAGTTGGCTTAAAAATATGTTCTTAATCAGTCTGTCTTAAAGGGCAGTAAAGGCAAATTCAAAATAAATGGGAAAAGTAAGTTGCAAATTCTGGATGTTAAAAAAAGGCATGAAGAGCTTAGTGAATCCTTTGATATATGAAGCAGAAGAGGGTAGTGGGTTCTCATGCACAGGAGTCAGTCTCAGACCTGGATGTGACATCTCTTGAAATTACCTTTACTAGATCAGTGTAATAGTAAAATTCTGCAGTTCAGGAGAAGCTGTAGAGTCCCTTGTAACTACAGCCAAGAGAATGACTTCAGCAGTGGACCTTTTGCTGACCTGTGTCATCTGCTGCTTCTCTGAGGCACAACACACAATGCTTCTCTTGGCAGAAGCATTTTTTTAATATCACCTTTACAGTACTCTGTAAATTCCACTGCAGCTGTGGTGAAATATCTTCAGTTAATTTCTGTCCTTTTTTTTTAACCAGTTACATGGTACCTATTACTGAAACATACAGTTCATTTAACAGAAACTGAGAGAAAGAAAATGGGTAAAACTTCCTTTCTGATGTTTGTTTGTGGGTTGTTTTTTCTCCTCAGGTGTCCTTGTTAGAATACCGCAAGAGGCAGCGTGAAGCTCGGAAAAGTGGCTCCAAGACAGACAGCTTCCCCCTGGTTACTGTGTCTCCTCATGCTGCTGCTGCAGGAAATACAAGCAGTAATAATGGTGCTAGTGATGGCTATAACAACAGTGCTGAAAGTGGGGAGCAAACTGAAAACCCTGCAAGCCTGCCTTTACCACTGCCAACTGCTGTTTATAATGCAGCTCCAGAGGACACTGGCAACAACTGTGCAGTTAAGGAATCTTCCTCCAGTGAGAAGAGTGAACCAGAAGTTCAGTGGTGAGCCACAAAACTACAGGATTTCAGTTTAATTTGGAAGAACTATTTATATGAATCTAAGTCTTTGGTATTTGAAATCTATTTTTCATTAAGACTGCTGTTGCAGGTTACTGGCTGGAAGCTCTTCTTACAGCTCAGTGAAGAGTTGTCTTACCTTTTATCTCAGAAATACAGCAGACACCTCATAATGATTCAATTACATGAAGAATTACCCACAAGATATTTATTAAATTATTTTAATGTATCTTCTAATGGCAAAATAGGTATTGGTTTGAGCCTTTGTGTCCTTGTACTTCCACTGCTTTGTCTGTGAGATGAAGAGAATTTTTCCTGTTAAGTCTCAAAGCCTTTCCAGAAGTACTGTATATTACAGCGACTTGAGAAGGTCGCTGGAGTGAGAGAAAGACGAGAATCTTGTTTCTTGACCAGAAGGCTAGATTTATTGATATATGATCTATAATACATTATAACTATACAAAAAGAATGAAGAGAGAAGTTGCAGAGAGCTGCTAAACTAAGAATAGAATAGAAAGAATGAATAACAAAGTTCTGTCTCTAAAGAATCTGTCTCTGAGCTTGCTTCTGTGATTGGCCCCCGCTTAGAAACATAAAAGATGAGCCAATCACAGGAGCACCTGCTACATTTCACAGCAGCTGATAACAATTGTTTACATTCTTCTTCTGGGGCTCTGCTTCCCAGAAGATAGACAAAAGTGAAAGAAAAGATTTCTATGAAAAAAATGTCTGCGACAACTGTAGGGCATAAGGTGCAGCAGGAGAAAAATCTATGCTGATTAGCAAAGGCTTCTGGAAGCCCTTAGGAGGTGTGGTTTTCAGTCCTGGCTGGAATGTGTGTGTGTGGGATGTTTGCTGTTGCTTCATTGCCCAGTGCAGGGCTGAGGGCAGCCTGGCCAGCAGCTCCTGCTCAGGTGGGAGCATGTGGTGACACAGCATTGCTGGTGTTCGCTCAGCGGTTCCCTTTTTGCAGGCCATATGGGCAGTGTGTGCAGTGCCAGATACTCCAAACTATCCAGATCCTGAGGAGAGGTGGAGTGTGGATGGGGAGAAGATGCACTTCAGTCTGTGTAAAACACTGCACAGATTTTTCACTGAGATTTGGTAGCTTTAAAATAGATGGTCAGCTGTGGTGACACCGTCTCCAAAACATTAGTAGTGCAAAATAAATCCTGCTGATGTTCTTTGTACTGTAGTGATGGTGTAACTGTAATGAGGATGAGCCATGGGCTTGGGAGTTGAACATCCTTCCACTCAGATGCTCCAACTGTTCCAGAAAAGAAGATTTTGTAAGCCACTTGACAGGAGAACATAACAGCCACTTTTCAGTGGAACACTGAAGACTGCACTTAAGTTCCCTGTGCAGAAGCTGCTGCCCTAAATTGTGGAAACAGGCTAAACAAGAAGAATTTACTACTTAGATTTTGCAGTAACCCTGCAGAGCAGTACCAAAACTTATTTCAGTGCAGCAGTGTTGTAAAGTGATGCCATACATCCTTGCCAGAAAGGAAAATGGTTTTCTGGAGTGCTGTCACTTAGGATGTTCTTGGTCAGGTTGTGATTGAGAGATGTAATGGATTATAAGAGAGATGTGACTGTCACTGCATACCCACTGTCTGGCAATTGAAGTTTAGAAGTTTAGACAGAGGGATTTGTAGTTGTACACCATTTAGAGCTGTGCATCTGCTATTAAAGAGCAGATTCTTAACAACAAACAAACAAAATTACTACTTCCACTTCTGGACAATGACAGTTTTCTGCAAATTGAGACTATGAACCAGTAACTGTAACCTTTATTTTCTTTACTTTTCAGTTGTTTAGACAGACAAAAACCCACAGATCTTCAGATACTTCCTTAATAAGAGGAAATGCCAGTTTTTTAATGTAACATGGTTGGAGGAAATGACTGTATTTAAAGTGGGAGAAAATAGCTACAAACCACTTAAGTAATAATATTCCTTGTGCACAATCAGTTATTTGGTTGTTACATGCAGCCAACACTGTAAATTTTCTCTGACTTGGTATTTGCATATACCTTGTCCTAAATTTGGGCCATGGGAGTACATCCCCTTAAATTTAAAATGGCCTTCTCTTGCAGGACTGCATCAACCTCTGTGGAACAAGTGAGAGAACGAAGTTACCAGAGAGCTTTACTTCTCAGTGATCATAGGAAAGACAAGGACAGTGGTGAGTTAATTCATTGTTTTGAAGATACATCAGTCTAACCAGTTCCCCCGTGGTAATCTGTAATAATTCTAATAATGTGTTTGGGTCTGCTTCATCTGTAGGGGGAGAATCACCTTGTAGGCCATGCTCACCGTCTCATGTTCAGTCTCCATCTCATTCAAATCTCATTTCCCAGTTGCAGCTTAAGGCCCCTTCTTTCACTGAAATTACAGAAGGTCAGTAAGCAGATGACCTTGTATGACACTTGAGATATTCAATGGTCTAAAAACAGCTTTAATAGCTCTTTTAAAGTCAAATATAAAGTGCTTAGTGATTTCTGCAAAAGAGTTAATTTTCCTGCTTTGATATTTTTGTCTGCTTTGTCTCTGTAGAACCTGATTCTGAAAATCCAGAGCCAACTTCTGAATGTCCGTCCCCAGATACTTCCCAAAGGACTTGTAAGAGTCCATCAAAAGCAAGCAAGGTAATGCAAGGTGTTTGCACAACATGCATAGGAATAGCTCCATCCAGCTCTGATTCACCTTTAACAATGTTAATTGTAGGATTTACTACTTTGGTGACATACACATATGTTCATCTATCTGTGCAGTAATTCAGCATAGGTAGATATTTGCAAGAATATTTGTCCGTATACACTAAAAAGTGGGTTTATTTGCTGTGCTTTCAGTAGGTTTACATGTTTATGGATGAGAGAAGAGATTGTATGTGTGCTGTTCTGAGGTGTGAACGCTGAAGTGGCACTCAGAACCAACAGCAGTGCTGTGACTTACCCTTAACAGGAGCTTGCTCTTGCTCTGCAAGAGTTTGGCATTGTCTGGCAGTCTGATAATATGGAGAAAGATGTTGAGTAGTGAAGTGATTCAGGTTGTCATGTTTAGTCTGTTTGCCTTCACTACCTCAGCTTTAAAACATTAAGTCACTCTAAAAATTGCTTTATTCCTGTAAGTAGTCTTCTCTGGAATTACTTCTTTCAGATTTAGAAATATACCACTTTTAACAAAGAATGGATTCAGACTTTGGCCTAATGGTTCATATTTCTGTTACAACTTTAAATACACTTCAGTAGTCTTTGACTTGGAAGAGTTATTGATACGTACTTGATAAAAATAGTACCTTCTCAAGCTTACTCTGTTACTGATGTTTTTCTTGCACCAAATACATATCCTTCACCTTAGCACTTCTTTTCACAATCTGGGGAGGAGAGTGTTCTGAGATGTTCTTTTTTGTTCACTGCACGCATGGTTGAACATTTCAGACATTGAGCACTGACTGCCTTTCTTTCCATTCCAGCCCTCTTCACCGAGTCCTGTAGTTTCAGCACAGCCTCTTGGGAAAACACCCTCCAAACCAGATTCGCACTGGGAAACTGCAGCTGCTGCACCCGAGACTGAAAGTGCGAATCCTCCCAAACCTGAGCTGCAGCAGAAACCGCTGACAAACAACGTCCAAGCACTTTCAAAAACTCATCCATCTCAGTCACATCTGCGCGGCTCTGCTGAGCAACTTTCACATTCACAGAAGTTGCCTTCCGCACCTTTGAAGCTGCATTGCCCCCCTTCGCCTCACGTAGAAAATCCCCCCAAGTCCTCCACGCCCCACGCGCCTGTGCAGCACGGTTACCTTTCACCAAAGCCTCACTCACAGCAGCTGGGATCTCCATACAGACCTCATCACCCACAGTCACCTCAAGTTGGGACGCCCCAGAGGGAAACACACAGGAACTTCTACCCAGCGGCGCCGGCCCTCCAGCCCAGTAACCAGGCGCAGGCTGGCGGCCCCCTCTTCCCTCAGACATCATCAGGACAATCTTCAGCTTCCTACAGCCAGTTTAACCAACAAAATTTGAACAGCAATGCGCCGCCTCCCCCACCCCCTCCGCCCCCTTCTTCCACTTACTATCAAAGCCAGCAGCCCTCTGGAAACTTCCAGAGCTACAGCCAGCTGAAGGGCAGCATACCCCAACAGACTGTGTTTTCATCTGGACCAAATCAAGCACTTCCTGGCACTGCAGGTCAGCAAACGGTGCCGGGCCACCACGTAGCTGCAGGGCATTTTTTGTCCTCTCAGAACCCCAGTATTCATCACCAGGCATCGGCATCTGCTGCTCCTCCTCCTCCTCCACCACCACCCGCTCCAGGACCCCACCTTGTCCAGCAGCAAAGTACTCATCAGCAGCACTCTGTAGCACATGTTGTCGGTCCGGTTCATGCCATGGCAGTGGCTCCTGGATCGCACATTCACTCTCAAGCTGCTGGTCACCATTTGCCACCGCCACCTCCGCCACCGGGTCCTCTCCCCCACCACCAACCTCCCCATGCCTCGACGGGACACCAAGGTTTGCAAGCACAACACCAGCACGTTGTAAGCTCGGCACCGCCTCCCCCGCCGCCCCCTCCCTCCGGCGTCATGGGCTCGGGGCACCACCCCTCATCAGCACAAGGGTTACACCACCCCTCTCACCAAGGACCCCCCCATTTCCCTTCCAATGCCCACACGAGCGTCTCCTCCTACTCCTCTCAAGCCCCACATCACACAACGTTAGGACCTGGACCTCAACATCAGCCTGCTGGCACAGGACCTCATTGCCCACTCCCTGGTCAGGGTCCTCACATCCAACCTCAAGGACCAAACAGTATTGCAACACCCACTGCTTCCGGCTTCTGCCCGCACCCCGGCTCCGTGAGCCTGCCCCACGGAGTGCAGGGCCAGCAGCAGGCCTCGCCCGTGCCAGGACAGATCCCCATCCACAGAGCACAGGTGCCACCCACCTTCCAGAACAATTACCATGGCTCGGGGTGGCATTAAAACAGATCCCTTTAGTTATAAACATTTTTAAAATGTTCTGTAATATAAACTGTGTATATTTAATATGTACCTATTCAAGGTACTTTTTAAAGCTTGTACATGATACTTTGTATAAAAGCAAACACCAGTGCTCTTCCATTGTATCCTTTCCATTTTTTGCTTTTTAAAATTCCTGAAAACGTGCTGTTAAGCCAGTATTAGGTATTTCTTTTTATTTTGTAAGTGGACATTCCAGCTGTTTTTTCTGGCAGTAGCTTTGATGCTGCATAATGTTTAAAATTTTATTGTTGCAGTTAAATTCATTTAGTGAAAGTTTTCTATATTACTTTTATACATATGTAATTAAATAAGTACACAGGCTAAGTGATGGCACTAACAATTTTTTTTTCCATTTTCTGTCAACAGTTTTTTGTGTGCATAGAGATAGGAAACAATGCAATACAGATTTTTATAGTTTTGGTGTGGACATGGCTTTTTGTTTCATCAGTTATTTGCAGAAATTGTAATTTAATGTATAGACTGTTTCTAATGTCTCAGACGAGTGCTGTAAATACTGTATTTCTTTCGCTTGTAAAGTTGCTTAAAGCTTCTTTCATTTGATATAGTATTGTATATAATAAGTCTTTTGCAAAAAAAAGTGTGATCTTTGTGAAAGTAGTACAGTATATGATCTTTAATTTTTTTTAATATACTGTCACATTGCAGCACTGGTTGGGCATTTTAATTCATGTTAATAAATCACAATTATGTCAGTTTTACCTACTTGTCCTGAAAGGGTGCTGTATCAGCAGGAAAGTGGCCTTAAGTCTCTGATCTCCCTGCTCCCTGTGAGGCTCTTCACTTCTCTGCAGGTTCCAGCTGTGGCTTCACTGTGTAGCACAGACAGATGTGGAACAGCCCGGAGGAGGGGGATTCTTTCCCCTGCTCCACTCAGAGGTTGAGGAATGATCTCCCCGAGCACAGCAGAGGCCTGGGTCAGTTTACCACGAGGGTCAGCAGGGGCACTGATGGGCATTTTTGTGCTAGAGGTGACCTCGGTCACAGAGCAGGGCAGCACCTGCCCACGGCAGGACTCTCCTGCTGGGAGGAGCTGTGGCACTCGGGTTTCCCTGAGGGAAGTGATGGATTCCTGCAGCTGCCAGCGGCACTGAGATGGTGCTGTTGTGCTCCTCAGTGCAGCCGCTCTGTCTGGGTGAGGCTGCCCCTCCATCGCAGCAGGAGCTGCTCTCAGTGCTGCTCACACAGCAGGAGCTGCTCAGTGGCTCCAGCTCAGAGCAGAGAGCAGAACCTGGGAGTGAGGAACGCTGAAATGGCACAGGAGGGAAAGTGGCTGCTCCTGCCCACTAAAAAAAGAGTTAGTTATTTTTAAAATGTAAAAAAGGGGCCACTGTAAATTCTAATTTGCTTCTAACTACAGAAGAATCTTGCTAGTTAAAATCATACACTAGAAATGCTTTCCTGAACACCTGCTGGCTCTGCAGCATGCACACAAGTTCACATTTTACACTAGCATGTGTAGTGTAGGACAGCATAAGGCTCTCAGAAACAGCAAAAAAAAAACCAATGCACCCTCTGTGCAGTTGCTCAGACACTGATTCTGATGTGCATCATCCTGTCTAGCCCAGCACCCAGATCTGGTTACCTCTCTTCCATACCTCCAGCAACAAAACCATTTCAAACACAAGAGAACCTTACCCAGCTGTGCTTGGCAAGGTGAGTGCAGTTCAGGGAGCTGCTGCACTGGGGAGCACAACAGCACAAGGCCTGGGCAGGGCTCCCCGTGCTGCTGCAGCACCAAGGCTGGGCAGAGGCAGAGCTGTGCCAGCCTTGGGCTGCCCCTGGCACTTCATTCCAGTGCCAGCATTTGCTGTGTAGCCAGGAATGCATTTGTAACCAGGCACTGCAGAGCTGGGCTGGGTGTGAAGCTGAATGTAACTTTTACCTCCATTGTGGCAGCGTCCTGAGCAGCGTCGTCCTTGCAGCCACAAAGAGCAGTTCCAGGATGAGGGTGAAGGGACTCGGTCCTGAAACCCAACTGCTGCAGGGGCCTCAGCACTGGCCATGGACAAGGGAGTTTCACTCTGTGGTGCCTTGGCAGTCTCTGCAGGAGTGGCTGCCCCAGCTCGGCACAGCACAATCGTTCCCTTGTTTACAGGACACAGCTGGTAGGAAAGACGCTTTTTTTTTGGTCACATTTCACCAGCAAACCACTCCTAGCCACAGCCCCTGCTGCCACAGGGCTTGTGGGGCTGCTCTGACCCACACCAGGTGATGTATTCCATAAATGATCATGAGAAACTCCTTTCTCTGGCCAGGACAGGCCAGCCCCCACCTCCCACCCCTCCAGCACCCCCACAGCTGAGTCGTGGCTAGGCAAAGATTCCAATGACCAGCAACACTGTCTGAAAAAACAAAACACTTTAATTAGACAACTGCAAGCACCTCAAACAACTGGTTATTGTTACAGCATGGGGCTATCTTCTCACAATCTAGTTATTGCAAAGGCATGTGAATAAATTTTATATGGACAAAGTCAAGAAAAAAGTGGCACTGTAGTTACATGAAGATCAGGAGTAAGCTTACATTCATCCCACTGACTTCTAAAAGAGGCCCAAACACACCTCCGTACTGTACATTCTAAAATCTGTATTGCCTATAAGCTTCAGCCTATGCAGCTTTTTTCCTAGGAAACACATAATTGTTGCGTGCAACTTACGATGGGCAGTCGTATGTCTACGGATGGGAAAGAATAAAGCTAGTGCAATTTGTTTTAGAAACATGTAAAGCTATGAATGGAATGAGCATGATCTTGCTTCTTGGATTATTTTACCCACTGCACTGTACATATCTGCAGCTATATCCTTCCTTAACTGATGCCAAGCACACACTTTTATTATAAAAGATCAGTAATTCTACACAGAGAGTGGTTCTCATGCTCTAATTTTAATTTTTTTTCTTTTTCTTAAGGTATAGTACAACTTACAGTGCTTATAAAAAGGCAACACCATATGGTACCATGTCTTCACTATCACATTGTAAGGGAAATTGCTATTTTTCTTTTCTTAAAAGCACTTAAAATAGGCAAAAGTTCTAAAAGGGAGTGCTAAATGATAATGCATACTTTATTAGAAAGAAGTCTAGCCTTCCTTTAAAGTGCCGTTTGGGGAATGAAATCCTGTAAACCAGAGCCACTTTGTTTAAAACCCAATGAACAGGAACTGCTACAGAATAGAAAGTTTACACAATTCCTTAAAGCAGTTTAAAGTCCACTACATGCAATTGGTTTGCTATAAAGCTCTCTAAAACTTAGTCGCTTTACTCTGAAATTGAGTCCCCAGGTCCCATATTTAAATGGAAATAAACATTTACAGGGTGCATTTACATACACTATAATACAAGAATGACATCCCTTTGCCAGAAGATAAAATTGTACAATTCCTTGCCGTAACTCAGTTCTGACTTGATAAATTTCTTACACTCGTAAATTATATAATATGCATCAGCTAAAATATTTTTTTTTTTCATAAATAGTTACAAAACTTGCCAAAACACATGGGGGGAAGTTTCTTTTGTTCAAAAATCTGACATCTGAATGTCACACAACACAAGAAACAATCTTAAAGACACGTTAAGTGTTTTCTGAAGAAAGTGGGTGAGTAAACTACTAGCTGAGGACAAAAAGACTACCCTTCCCCAAGAACACAGTGCACAAAAAGCAAAATGTCAAACAGTACCTCAAGCAAAATAAAGGTCTGAGGATTGAAGCCAGCTCACGTGTGATCCTGCTAAAGATTTTGTGACAGTCACCATTTAGGTCCAACGCATTGGAAAGTGGTTGCTGGCTTTTTTTTTTTTTTTTTT
Source organism: Zonotrichia albicollis (assembly GCF_047830755.1). Taxonomy (NCBI): domain Eukaryota; kingdom Metazoa; phylum Chordata; class Aves; order Passeriformes; family Passerellidae; genus Zonotrichia; species Zonotrichia albicollis. The sequence continues at coordinate 14,245,773 of NC_133822.1, forward strand.
TTTTTTTTTAACAGCTGGAAGATTCTGCTAAGAATTCAGCCACGGATGCCTAAGGCATTCTCCAGCTGAAGCACGTTTCTCTGGGACCATTTCTAGCATGGGGATCAGGAAATCTGTAAACTGTGCAGCATCTTCATGAGGCCAACCATACTTCTCCACAAGCACATCAAAAAGACTCCAAGGTTTCAACTTGGTAATGTGTCGGAGTTCTCCTGCAAACAGAAATATTGATGGCATTAGAAAAACACCCTTTTACTTGTGTCAGTGACTAATCCCTGTTTTGTTTCTCTCCCACTCTGCATTCACAGCACCTTGCCCGGGCTGGCAGTCACTGTTTAGGAAGGGGAGTGCACACCAAGCTTGCTCGAGGTCATCACAGGAGATGGGTGTGTTCCATGTCCAAGCCAAAAACTGTTCCTACAGCCATCGATCAGCACCTTACACCTGGACTCCAGTGATGCTTCCTGCTGACTTCACTCTGCTGTGCACACAGGCACTCATCCTCCCACCATGGCCAAACCACACTGCAGGCCTCTCCTTCATCAGCCAAGGAACCCAAATTTCACAGAATCTGCTCCAATCCCAAGACAGAGGGCTCAAAACACAGGTCCTTGCCTCACCACGTGGCATTTGCCAGCAATGCAGCACAGCACTGATTCATCCCTAGCCAAGCCAAGCAGGGGTTTGGTGCTCCAATTCTGCTCCATCTCCAGGCAGACACCCCCAGAAAGGCAGGTCTGAGTCCTCCTGAGGGAGGCACCAGCTGCTGCCCAGGTCTCTTTCCACCAACCACCAACAAAAACGGTGGCAGCAGCTCAGGACGGGAGTTCCCCCCAAGAGGGGAGACTTTGCCAACCTGACCAAAAGGAAGGAGGTGAGAACTGTTCTGCCATTCAAACCAGCAACACTACCCAGGTGTGTCCATGGGTCATCCAGCACAATGGGGAAAACTCTTCAGGTTGCTGCTCCTCCACTGTGTAGGAATGAGGCCCAAAGCCATGAGATTGCCATGAGATCCATGGTGAAGGGATTACTGTGGGCACAAGAGGGACGAGCAGCTACCAGGCTGAATGAGCCTCACTGCTGCCACCAGGACACTGAGCTGTCACCTTGTGCCACAGCCTCTGCAATCCAGGCTCTCAACAGCCCTCATTTGCACGTGGTGTGGCTGCCCTCTCACCACTCAGGATGGCAGTAACAGGGAATTTCACTACAGCCACACCTCCTGTTCTCCAAAAAGTGTAAATCTGACATGGGACATCCTCCTTGGAGAGGATAAGAACAGAACCCCACCTTGCAGATAAGTCAACAAGCTTGCTCCTTTCTCCATCTCTTTGGTAACATCTGCCTTCTGTGTCAGACCACAGCCAGGAACACCTGTGTGCAGGGCACTTACACTCTGCACAGATGCAGTGCATTTATCACCAACAAGCTAATGAATCTCTGGCCTCCTGCTGCAACAAACTACTGCAGCTGGCCATGAATCTGTGTATGTGAAAGCTCTTTCTGAATGTGACCAGACTTAAGAGTGCCTGATCTGTTCTGATCAGGAATTAAGCCCTGCCACACCCAGCCCCTCTGATCTTTGGGCACCAGCTGAAACACAAGGGCAGATGTTTTCTGCTGAATTTCTATACTCTTAATGCAACCCATCTTGAGCATGTGTATAAGGCAGACAGTCTGCACTGGACACTGCAAAAATCACTTAAGAGACCCTGTGGTGCTTCTGCACTCAGGAGAGTGCTGGGGTCTCTTCCAACACTGGAGGCTTCACAAGCTCACTCCAGCACCTGGGATGGGGCACCCAGGCCACACTGCTTGTGAGCCAGGTGGTTTGTCAGTGTGCTGCTTGTCCCTGCTGTAACCTACTGCCCAGAAAATGCCATCTGACACCAGCTCATGGCCAGAGCTCCTGCACATGCCTGTGCCAAGGGAAGCTCCAGGGCAGGAGAAGCCACCCATGTCCATCTGACTGCCCCAGGGGCTGAACTCCTCAATGCAATGATTTAAAGCCCCAAAGGCTCAGCAGGCCCTGTTTCTGCTGCCTCAGCCCTCAGCAGCAGGTCCTAGGCACAGTGCAGGGCCTGAAAAAGCAGCTCCAGCTGCTGTCACAAAGTCCCCACAGGAGCAGGAGTGCAGACAATCCATCCCCCACAAGCTGCAGAAACAGGAGCTCGAGGTGTGCTGCCCACAGGAGGAGCAGCAGCAGAGGCCACGCTCTGCTTTGTGTGTGAACACTCAGTGCAGGCAGGTCCCACGTGCACCCACAGACACAGAAAGGTTTTGCTTTGGGCCCACAGCTGCCCACACAACAGAAAGCACAGCACACCTTGGAGCAGCATCTTCATTTCCAGGCTCACTCTCAGTCCTTTAAATCTTTGTGCAACCCTGAAACTTTACTGCTGAAAACCTTACCTTTTGGAAGGTTTCCAAAAGAGTGCACTGGTGACTGCTTACAGGAACAGGTAGTAAATTATGTAAAAGGAATGCATGAAGTCAAATTACTGCCCAAAAGTGACAGAAAAATGACTTGGTACTGACTGCAAGCAAAAAATTACTAGGAAAAAAAAAATCATGTCCATGGTTTCTCCAGCTCCCAGCATTCACTGCAAGGGCTGCTGTAATCATGTGCCAAATAAGGCTCAGCTCGGAGGGAGGGTGGGTGTGTGTTCCCATCCAGCACTGTCATCATCTTTGCAGTCAGATTTTGTCATTTCCAGCATCTTTCCCCTCTCAGATCTAAGGTAAGATTGCACAATGAGGCTCCTGTGCCACTGTGGAAGGAGAGTTCTGCTGTTAGAGTACTCCTCATTGTGTGACTGCCCATGCTATGCCCAGCACAATACTCAGCAGTTTTTCTGCTAAGGAATAAACACTTTTAGCACTGTGGCTGAAGTTTTTCACAAGAAATTCCATGAAGATTGCCAAAGCCTTTAAGAAGACAGGATTCAGTAAAAAGTATCTGTGTGGGGGCCACGCTTAAACTAGTGCTTCAGTTTTCAGAAAGGATCATGATGCTAACTATGGAAACAAAATAGGCTAAGTAAAAAGAAAATCAACACCACTTAAGTGGACACAAAGTCTTAGAAATAATTTTCATGTGGGTCCTTCTCATTTCCATCTAAAGCATGAGAAGAGCACAGGAAATGGAAGTGCCTGCCAACTCATATTTTCACCTAGTTCAAGATGTTTGTACCATGAAGCTGGAGGAGAGCAAGGCTGTGCCTATATTTAAGGGAGAAATTTAAAAAGCACAAGCCCCACCAGTCTGACACCATCTGTATTCAGGGCATCAGCATGTATTTTCAAAGAAGTGCTAAAAATGTAATACTGAGAGCTTCCTCAGAGAAGCTCTTTATTTGGATTTTTGATAGTGAAGCACACAGGAGATAATCTGCAGAGGACAACAGAGTTGTCAGAGCTGTAAAACTCCTGTTGCCAAAGCAGAGGCAGCAATGATCCCTCTGAAAAAGGAAATGTTAAGCCAGAAGGAAATTACTAAAAAAAATTTCTGAAGGACCAGGGGAGGAAAACGCTATTTAAAGCTGTCTCTGCTGACCATAACACTGAAAAAACCAGAGCTAGTCTGTAAAATTTGTCAAAGACACATTTAAGATGTGTCACCAGGCAAGAGGAGGATGGATCATTGAACAGTGAGACATGGATGATGTGAAGAACTGGGGAAGCAGCAATGGGATTTAATCTGCTGCTCCACATCTATGACATGATCCTGAGAACCAATTCCAGGGCTGGTGGAGCAGAGGTGGAAGTGAGGAGCGTGGGGGGAGCCTTCCTCCCCTCCAGGACACCACAGTGAGTGCTTCTCATGGCTCAGCTCCCAAAGCAAAGCCAGCCCCAGGCCAGCACCTTGCACAGGTTTAGCTCACAAGGGAACAGGACCAGCAAATACCAGAAGAAATATAGAAGGGGAACATGGTCTAGGAATAACAAAAAGATTTTACATTTTAATGCCAAATTATTAATTCTTACAGTCAAAAGAGCTTCCATGAAGACACTGAAGAAGTGGACTCCCTGGAGTCCTTTACTGGGCTCAATCAAGATGAGACTTTATAAAAATATGTGAGAATTTGTGTCACAGTGTAAGAAGCAACTTAAAAATGCTTTTCCTCTTTTAAATGCATCCTCCTATTTGAATGTCTAAAACTGCTTCAGGCAATTACTGAGAAAGGACTTGATCCTCTGAACTCTTTAGGTTACTAGCATCTTTCTTTTTGTGCCTGGGACTTCAGCAGCACAACTCAGATGTGTACAGCACCTCTCTGAGGTCACACTTGCTCATGGACAGGAGCAAAACTCAAACTGATTTTCACCCAAGACTGATGTTTTCAAAACAGGAGCTCAAAGCAAGATTTCTAAGCCCACCCTCAGACCACAGTGAGAAATTCTCCAAGAGCCCCAGGCCTGTACCATGAGGCTTCTTATCTCCAGTGCTCAAGGCACAGGCAGATGAGTACAGAATGCAGCAGCTGCTGGCCAACTCTGCACCTCCCTGTCACAGCCTGCCAGCCCCCACACAAATCCCAGCTGGGGACAGCAGAGGCTGGCAGTGCTGGCGTGGCCAGGGAAAAGGAAAAGGGTGCCTGATGCAAAGAAAGAGGCTCAAGGAAGGACACTGAGCACCTCCAGTTTTGTTCCACAAACATTTCAGCTTCCCCAGCCTGCAACAGCAGAATAACTCTTGGGGATGATCTGAAAAAGCAGCTTGGTTTGTTACTCCTTTGCCTTGCATTTGAGATCTTCTGGTTTAAGCAGAAACAGGTGGGATCCAGTCTACTCAATCTTCCACAGCAAACTTGCACCTTTATGTTGTGTGGTTGGTGAACCAAGCCTTTAATCTTACCTTAAGTCCCACCCTGAGGATGCAAGAGGCACCCCCAGTGCCTCTGAGCAGTGTCACCAATGTTCAGGCCAGAGGACAGCAGTGACACTCTGCAGCTGAAGATGCTCATGGAAGCACCAGGGCCTCTCCACATCACAGGAATTTTACGAACTGCCCTCTCCTGTGCCCTGCCCACACTGCAGCTACTGAGTATCGGCTGGGTCATTTTACAGTTCTGCCACATCACTAGAAAATGCCAACCTGTCTGCTGTAAGGTGAAAAATAGAAATGTGAGATACATTCCAGCAGCTGCAATCCCTGACTGGAGGTGCTGCAGGGAATCTCCTGCCCAGCCCTTACTGCTTGACACATTTCCAGACCCATGGGCCTGACTTTGTACACCTCAGTTACCAGGAGACTGTTTGAAGCCCTCTGACACAGGCCCCCTCTCTGCCCCCCGAGGCAGCTCCTGAAGCTCCTCACTGCCTGCTGTGCAGGGAAACACTTGTTTTAAATCCACCATCTGCAAATTCCACTGCCTTTCTCCCAGCTCTTACACGGTGAGTGCTGGCAAACAGCAGCTCTGCCTTCAGCTCATCCACTGACTTTCTGATTACATAAACCTCACTCCACACTCAAAAGCCCATCAGCCTCCCCCAAAGGGCAGCTGCTCCCTCTCAGATCATCACTGCTGCCCTGCCCTGCTCTGCAATGCCACTGGCAGCCTCCTTAAGGACACAGAGGCACAGGGAGTCAGTCCCTGCTGCAGCAGGAGCATCCAGCACAGAGCAGGAGGGAGGGGCAGTCACTGCTGGGAGGGCATGGGAGGCTGAATCACTGATTGTGTTCAGCCTCACTGATTGTGTTCAGCCTCACAACCCCGAGCTCCAGAGCTGCCAGCTCAGCCCCTGGACAGCCACACCTCACTGGGCAGCCCTGGGCAGGGCGATCCCCAGCTCTGTCAGCAGCACAGTGCCCTCCCAGCTGTGCTGACAGCCCAGGATGCTCCTGACACAGCCTGTCCCTCCACACAGCACAGGCTGTCTCACAGCTGAGGGGAGGAACAAACCTGGGGCATCACCACGTCCCCCATGAGTCAAACCCTGCCCTCAAGAGCAGCCTGGGCCAATTCCATCTGCTCTGCCTGCTCCCTGGGTGTGACAGCAGCTCAGTGCCCACTGCCCAGGTATTCCCTTCCTGCCTCTCTCTTTCCTTACCAGTAGCTCCTGCTGGACACCACTAGCTGGGATCCAAAGCTGCTGGCAGATGATTTTTCAACACGTTACAAGCCATGCATCACTTGAGTCCTCACACTTACAGGAACATTAGACAACAGATTCACACAGACACTTGTTAACATCCACACTTTGCTGAGTACATCCCCAAATGAATTTGAAATGAAATTCTGAAATGAACACCTCAAATTGGGGCTTTTCCCAGAAAGCCAAGTTTACATCACAGATCTTCTTTAGTAAGTGCTCTCCATTTAAATGGATCTATTTCTTCAGTACCCGTAAATGAACATATTCTCCTTCTGGATAGTATTATGCTTTAAATTAGTGTTGCATAAATACCGTTACCTTTTTTGGTGAAAAACTCCTTGGAATATTTCCCCAACATAGCGTATTTTCGAGGGATTTTTCCCAGCAGTTCAATGATCAATGCTATGTGGTCTGCATTGGAGAACATTGCCAGCAAAACAGAAACATACAACAGTTTAATCAGTACATTGCATGCACACACTAACACTGGCCCGGTACAGACAGAAATAGATTGATCCTGGTAAAAAACACAGGTGCACACTGCTCACTCAGTGGCTACTTTGGAAGGATGCTTTCAGCAAAACTTCCTTCTCAAAACAATGAGTGGCAGCTGCCACAAACAAATTTTCCCATGTAATTTAAAATGTACCAATAGTTATTTTTCAGAACATTTGGGTAAAAAAAAAAAAATTCAGAGATTTGTAGGAATTTTGCTTTTCAAAATAGAAAATTTTGTTGTGTGATTTCAGGAAATGCTCCTTGCTGGGATATGATGCAACCGGCCACAGCAATTCCACTTCTGTCTGCATCACGGCACCTTTCAAAAAGAAGAGGTACTACCTCTGCGATTGAAGAATTCCCGAGAATATTTTCCAGATAGAGCAAAGTGCCTTGGGATATTGCCTAGCAGCTCTATGATGTGTGCTATGTGGTCTATGAGGGAGAGAAAAAAAGGATACGGGAGTGGAAGGGGCAGGGAAAGGATGGGATAAAAAAGAAGAGGAAAGAAACTGGAATTAGTAAAAAATCAGAAATAGTTTCAAATCAACAATGTTTGCAGCAAATCCATGCAGAGGTTTCCAGGATCAGCAGAGCTCTGGCATCATTAGTAGCATTTAGGAACAATGAATGATGCCCACATTACCACTGCAAAGAGCATTTACAAGCAAACAAGCATGAAAATGGACAGGTATACAGATGGAAGCAGGAGTTAACTCTGATTTAAAAAAAATAATTAGTAATTGCCTAATACAAATAAAAATACACAATGTAAACATTATTCCAGTGTCACTCTTGTAAAGAGAATAACAGAATAAAGTTCAAATTTGTCGTTTCTTTTCTAAACTAAAATGTTGTTATTTTCAATCAGGTTTCCACACATATGCAATCTTACAAGAAGGGTAGTTTAATTCCTTCAGGCAGTTGTTAAGTAGATGAATATCTGCAGAAGGCAGTTTTTGTCCACCCACTGCTAGTGGTGGAACTTAAAACTAAAAAGAAAAAAAATCATGTTTATACTCTGAAAACAACGTGTATGAACAGTTCTACTCAAATACAAAAACCCCACTGTAAGCTCACTGGAAATTTAAGAGGTGTATGAAAATACAAAGAAACTCTTACAATACCTCAAAAGAGTCATACCTTCATCCCTGGAATAGTCTTCACCAGAGTGTGGCTCAAACAAGTAATCTCCAGTCGCCAGCTCAAACGCCTACAACGCAACAGACACAGTCAGGGCTGCAGAAATAACGCCTTCCATCGAGAGGTGTCAGCACAACATCACAGCTCCCTCAGAAACCACAGCAATCCACACTCAGCTCCAGCCTGTGACTGATCTGAGACTCAGGAGCAGCCACTTACCTGGGGACACCATTCCTGCAGAGCAGCAGCAGCAGCACAAACCCAGGCTCTGCACAGAGCCCCACGTCCAGCCCCACATCCAGCCCTCTGTGGGGCTGGGGCTGGAGCCTGCCCATCCCCAGGCACTCTGCCCTTGCAGGTGGGATGAAGGAAGGAATCACACACAGGGCTGGAGTGCTGCCCCTCCCTGCAGCCCCGGGAGCCCTGGCAGTGCTGCCACGCTCAGAGCAGCTCCCCAGGGTCTGGCAGTGCTGCTCTGAGCCAGCCTTAAACACAGCCTCACCCACTCGTGTGCAGGGTGGTGCTTGTGTCAGCCACCTGAACACATCAGGCATTTCAAAATATAATAATAATATATATAAATAATACAATATAATATATATAATAAGAGCTACACATATATCTGAAGGGTATTCACCTGTCATGTTGCATGTTGGAGGCTGAACTAAAAAAGTCTGAATCACAAATAAAATCCATTTATGACTATAACTAATCACTTGAAATTAGCAAAAAAAAAAAATCCATTCATGTCTATAATTAATCACTTGACTTAGCTTCTTGGATTACTCTAAATCTGAAAGAGTTTTTTGAAATACTTCAGTGGTGGGAATAAATGGCAAGATAGATACCGATGGGGAATCCAGAACAGACACCAGGACATCAGATCCCCTCAGGGCAGGCAGGGATGCTAGCCCTGTGTTAGGTGAGGGTCAATTTGAACTTTCTCTGTATGGGTGTAATGAATATGAAAAGTTGCAAAGCTCTGAAGCACCTATGAGAGCCCCTACTTGTGTCAGACATGGATTCATCTGGTCTAATTTGTTAAACTAGTCTCCTTCAGCTCTGGCTCACCAATTGCCCAAGCAGCCACAGGAATCTAATTCCTTCCAGGTGGTTTAAACATCAAACTATTTTCCATGTCCAAGACATGGGAAAAAAACTGATCCAGAAAAGCATTCCAAAAATCAGGAAGAGCTTCCGAGCACAATTCTAGGATGGGATTCCACTCCATTAGAACATTTACTACAAAATACTTGTCTCCTGAAAATAGGCACTTTTCTGTTCCAGTTTACAAACTGGAGTTGTTAAATCACCTGTAAATTTAGCCTATTTATGAGCATTTGGCTTCTTCAAGCTGTGAACTGCAGTGTCATCCAAGTGGGCTACAGCCAACATAACTCATTGCAATCACACATGGCAGCCAAGAAAAGCAAGAACACCCCTTGTTGACATTTCTGCTGATCCTATGAACAGGCCTTCTAAAGTTACTACCACTGATAAACAGTCATTCACTACTTTTCTTATTCCACTCTTAGCTCAGGATTGACAGTTTGCATTGTACAGCTGAAAACAATTGGAATGATTTCTTTCATAAAATACCGGGTTTCTAAACTGAAACAAATGTTAAGAGCAGCCAGAAGCGATCACTGGGATATCTCTGAACACACCACAGAGAACACTGTTATTCTCCTGAGGTGAGACAGAGAAGACCCAAGTGTCCTCTCTGTATCTCATGCCAATGAATTTATTCATAGGGAGAGCTGGAGCAGCTTTCCCAGGAGAGCACACACCAGTGGGGCTGATTCCCAAGGACATTGAGGAACTCCCTGCTATTACACACAGATCTCTGGAGAAGAATGGAAATGCAGCTGAATTTAGCCACAGGGGTAGACTACATAAGAATATAGTTTCTGTCCATAAAATGAAGTATTAATAGCTTGATATGTCTGTGTGGGACTAAAAAGATTAAACTGAAAAACTGTGAAAACTGTTTATAAAAAAGCACAAGAGGTAAGCATACTACTGTGATGCTCTGAATTTCAGATCAGTTTGTGTATCACAAGAGCTGAAAATTCCCACATATTTGGGATATTTTTTTTGTATACCATCTTCTCACTGAACAAAAACCACAGCTCTTGAAAGTGACAATGATGTCTCTCTTTTTCTTTTGTACAGCTCTGACTGCATGCCCAAGATGGGCTGGGGCCACAGCACTTCACACATTGGATTTTCTGACTCTCCCTAAAGGACTCCAAGAACAAAACCACTTCTGACTCAGATGCACACAAGGACAGCCCAGAGGCAGGTGCTGTGGTGTTTGCAATGATGGTTCTTAGGACCCATGGAAGACAATGTCTCACAGGTTTATCTGTGGCACCTGCTAATATGTTCCCAGCTACTTTCAGGACAGACTGGCTACACTGGGCAAGATAAATGAAATTAATTTGTCTTCATATAAAAAAGAATAAAACCAGACCAAGGTTTTTGTCATAAAGAATCAGTGCTAGAGATACATTAATAAACACATGAATAGCTGTAAGAAGGACAATCCCATCTCTGGATTGTATCAGTTTTTCTGCTCTTTAAAGCACTCTCCAAAGGGGTGGTGCCCTGGAAAGCCCAGGCTGGGATGGAGTGGGAGCCATGGAAGAGCCACAGCTCTGGCTGTGCCACCACTGCTGCTCTGGGCATCCTCAGCACTCACCCACACTTGACACCCATCTGCAGACACAGACAGCCCCCAGACCCCACAAGGGAGGCCACTGACACTCTGTGATGACTCAAGGAGGCCCCAAGGGCAGCACAGTGACCACGGGTCTGCTCTGCCCAGCCCTGACCAGTCTGGGGCCACCAGTGAGCCAGTGACCCTGTCCAAGTGGGGAGAGGGCAGGGAGGAGCTGAGGCATTACAGGGGCTGAGCAGAGGAGCAGGAGGGGAGGCTGGCAGGGTTGGGTCTGCTCACGGGGGAGAAGGGATTTAATTGCTGCACTCCAATGCCTGAAGGCAACAGTGCAGAAAAGAAAGTTACACTCTCCCCAGTGAAAGGACAACACAGGGAGCAAGATGGGAAATTCCAATCAAACACAGGAAAAAATTCTTTGGTGAGACTGCCTGAGTGCTGGGACAGGCTGCTCAGAAAGGCTGAGGAAATGCCACTGGTACAGGTACATCCTGAGGTATGCACCCCTCACCTGGACATGGCACTGAGTGACCTCATCTAGCTTGGACAACAACCCTTGTTCAAGAAGGAGGCAGATACCAGAGATCACTTTAAACCTAAATTTGTCTATAATTTCTGTGACAGTGTTCACAGGGGTTCTTGGATGAGGGAAGAGATGAGGATATGACTCCATGTTTCAGAAGGCTTGATTTATTATTTTATTATATATATCACATTAAAACTATACTAAAAGAAGAAAAGGATCTCATCAGAAGACTAGCTAAGAATAGAAAGGAATGATAACAAAGGCTTCTGTCTCAGACAGAGAGTCTGAGCCAGCTGTGATTGGCCATTAGTTAGAAACAACCACATGGCCCAATCACAGATGCACCTGTTGCATTCCACAGCAGCAGATAACCATTGTCTACATTTTGTTCCTGAGGCCTCTCAGCTTCTCAGGAGGAAAAATCCTAAGGAAAGGATGTTCCATATAGGATGTCTGCGACAAATTTCCAGGATGCTACAAATACAGACTAACTATATTTACTTATTTTCCCTTTGAAAGTAATAAGTTCTAAAAACAAGTTTCTTGACAGAAATTCCAACTCTAAAATACCATGATTTTTTAACTTAATGTTGACATTTACCTCAAGACAAGTCAGCATTTCATTTATTATATGGAGATAAAAAATTAGCTACATCACACTCAACATATGGCACAGAAGCCCAAGACAACATCCATCTTTACTGAGTGTTCTGGCAATTTCTACTTACCACTTTCCTAAGGTTCTCACAGAAAACCAGTCCAGACTGCTTTTCTCCATCTGCAGATGGTGAACCTTTCACAGAAATGGTTACACTGCTGTTTGATAGGCTCTGAAGAGGCTCTATGTATGTGAACCCAGCACAGCACAGAACTGGTGCCATCACTACATAATGGAGCCACATCTAAACACACAATTGGAAATAGCTCCATTTTCACTGTGTGACAGCTGTGCACTCAATCTGCTGATTGAAACATGGATGCATGCCTAGGGAAAGCTCTCTGGGAGAGGACTGGAAGAACAATTCACTTGGACTGCATCAGCCTCCCTGAACTGAAGTCCCAGCTGAAAAAGAACAACAAGCTATAGGCCAGAATTATTATTTTGACAGATGAGATGCAGCTCTTGGCCAGAGCTTCTCCTACCCAGCTGAAATGAAGAGATGTGAATGTGAAGACTGTAACTGCTTCAAAAGCAGGCTTGGTTTTAAGAACACTGTTCCACAGGTTGGTGGGAGCACAGAAAGATTAGAAAGATTTCTGAGATACACACACCAGCTGACAGCTTGTTCTCCCATGGACATCTCCCCCTGAAGGGCGAGGCAAGGGGAAGAGTCTGAAAGGCATTTTGCATGGTTAGTGCTTGTAAGGAAGGCCAAATATACCAACCAGAGACTTGCATGGGATGCTTGGAAAGGAAACAAGGTCATTTTATTTGCTGTACTCCAGTCTTGGAATCATGCATGCTGAGTGGCTGTTTTGGAAAGTCAGCTCCTCTGGGAAATCATTTTGTTTTGAGTGTTTCAGGTTGTCCACCCACCACCTTCAGGAAGGGTGCACAGCGAGTAATAACAGCATTCTGTACTGGATCTGCCTACTGAAAAATACGTGCATAGCAACTTCAGCTTTTTCTCCCCTCGAAACCACATTTCTGATTTTCAATTTTTCCTCAAAATACTGCTTCTGTGCAGACTGAAGCTTGTCATCACACCTTTGGTATGTGCCACTCACACGTACTGACATGATGATACTCGTGATCCCATGGAGACATGATCATTTCTTCCCTGCTTACAACAGTGAAGAGTAGTTAAGGACAGCTCCCTCTCCACCCCACACTGGAGAACAGCACACAAAGAAATAAACTGGGGGCACAAGTCTGCAAGGCACCCACAAGCACTTACATGTAGGTTTAATTTTAACATAACTTAGGATATCCTGTTCATTCTCCTCCATTCTGTTCCTGAGTTCTCTCACACAAACAGAAACGGCCATGAATAAACCCCAGTGCTGTAAACTTGCTTTTTTTTGTAGTAGCACATCCTTTGTTTTGAAAGCTCTGTGTCTGTCCCCTTTCCATCACACCTTGTAGTGTTTTCTTTCATCATCTGTCTTCTCTTTGGGTAGATAAAATACCAAGTACAATTTTCACCTTCTCTGACTTCCTGCTGATCTATGGCTGTCATCTGTTTGCTAGTTCTTATTACAAAGAGAGGATATTGCAGGAATCACAACCCTCCACCAAAAATACCTCAGAAAAGTGTTAAAAACTTAAAAAGCCTTGTTCACGTCCCAGCCTGTGACACAGTCACCTCTTGCCAGCAGCTCAAACCAAAGGTAATGAGCAAAAGTCAGATGATGAGATTCATCACTTCAGGTGCTTTTCCTGTCCCCAGTGCAAGGAGACTGGAACAAGGAAAAGCAGTGGATAGATGGTGCTTGCAGTCATTTCCAGAAGCAATACAAAAGGAGGCTGTCTGCCAGTACTAGCTCCCTTATCTTGCCAGGATTTCTTGGCAGCAGCAGTGGAGTACTGTGTTCTGTGTTTTCTGGGATTTAGGAAATGCTAAATCACTCAGAGTCTGTTCAGTTGCTGCTCTAAAGAAAGCAACCCGCTCAATACTGCTAATGTGGAAATTTAAACCAATACAACTAAATCATCAAGGATGTTTTCAATCCTGTCAAAGGTACTGCTGCCTCCAAATCTATTCCCCTTTTTTGGGTGAAAATGAGAGATGCACCTCCCTGCTGGCAGAATTTAATAGGGCTTAGTACAGGAAGAGAACATCTTCTAGAATTTAGTAAATGTGGAGAGATTCCCAGTGTGTAGCTCTCCATGAGAGCAGCTGACAGTTCCACATAAACAGGCCACAATGTTAAAAGAAAAATAAAAGGGCAGTGTACAATTTCCTTAACCAAACTTATGTGTGTCCAGCAAATGACAGCAACAATCATTCCAACCAAGATCACCAAAGTCTAGAGACAAAATATAAGTTACACTTTGTGGAATTCTTTGCCAAGCACTGAGCAAGCAAACAACTCCACCAAGGTCTGGAAAAGCCCACTGACATCCAACCTCCTTCACAGCACTTCATGCATGCTCTGCACTGATTATAAGCCTCCAAAGATATGCATCATCCTCTTTCTTCCCTTCCTTCCTTTGTTTTTGCCTGAGCAACTCTGCAACTTATATTACCTGAGCAGAGGACTGGTACTGGTCTGAAGATATTCACACTCATCCTTTAAACCTGATTAAGAGAAGTTTGGGGCACAAGAACTGGGGCATGCCAAAGTATCTAAAATTAGAAGATTCAGCTCACAGGCTGGTGGCTTACAATGCCACTTATTCACTGATATAACACCAAAGAAACAGCACTGCAAGATCATTAGCCCTGAGTTATCTTGCCCTGTTTTGCTGTTTGGGTAGAGCCCTTACATGGCTCTGATTACAAACACTCCCAGCACAGGTAACCCTGACCAGAAACTGGCTAGTCCCATACTAAAATCAATACAAATAAAACAGGACTTTTCTTTCCTGGAAGCTGCATCAAAACCATCACACTCCTGGCTAGACAAAGCCATCCCAAACTGACTGAGGCCAGGTAAGGAATGCTCTCCATTCAGACACAATGTACCATGTCCCAGAAGATTCATAATAGAATATTCTGGAAGTTGCTGTGCACACAGAACACAGATGCTTTGCATGCTCAGGGCCTGATTATCAGAGGTCTTGTTTAAAAACTTCACCTTCATCCTTATTATTAAAGGCTGTGTAAAATGGACTGGCAAATGGTATGATGGAAAAAGACATTTTACTGCTGCTGAGATAAAACACAATCTTCTGTGCTTAACACACTTTATGCCATAAATACAAGCCAATACAAGAACCAGCAGCTGGGCCACTCATGGTCAGTGCTACCCTCGGTGAGCAAGATTATTTCATTAGCAAGGAAAATGCAGTGAAAACTTTAGGCTCAAATGGAGATCTATAAAGTACAAGACCAAGTTAAGACTCCAGGTGAATCCTGGTACCAAGCATTCCAAGTCATCCTTCATATAATCCAGGACACAAAGATTTGTGAGTTTTATATGCACATAAATCTGTGACACAGAAACCCTACAAACACTAAGTTCCAAGAAAGGTCCTTTTTTGCCATTTTTTAAATGGAGATATGAGCTAGAATATCTGACACACTAGTGGACACAAAATACATGGAGAAAATCTACTTTGCCAGTTAAGCAGTGTTCATGTGTGCTTGGTGCTGTCACATTAGGTAAAGTATGGATGGATGGAAACTTGCCAAGGAAAAGTAATGGCAATACTGCTGGACCACTCATTTTACACAGTACTGCTTCCAAAATGTCCCTAATGACTCAGGACTTGTACTAGCAGAGTTGCCTCTGCTCTCCTTTGGGAGTCCTGGACATCAAGGCTAACAGGGTATCTAAGCTGTATTTTGGCTGAAAATAAGCACCCCCTGCTCCAGCAGACAATCCCTTTGCAAACACAGTAAACATGGAACAGAGGGAATTAAATATGAAGCAAGAGCAAGATAATCTAGAAGGGCATTTTCTGAATCAAATCTAAGTACAACAAGGAAACCAACCTTGAGAAAGCCAAGTAGAGGCACTAAAACACTTTGGCACTTCACAGTCCTTGACTGCCTTAGGGATTGGAGAGGTTCACATTATAATTTCCAAAGACAGCCTAAATAAATTTGGGATTTTGAAGTTCCACATCAGGAATGCTTTCCTGGCTGTTAATCTCTATTACAAGTCCTCTGCAGGAAGAGGTATTAAGGCCTCCAAGGCAATCCCTACCTCAGAGCTGTTTTCCATCTGATACAGGATCAGCATCCCCAATGTTCTGACCCATTTTCTCAGCCACACAGCAATGCAAACACATTCTAGGGGTTTTTAAATGATGATTTTTTTCTGTGAGCTTGAGAGGCTGCTCTCTATTTTTTACACAACTATACCATGATGACAATTATATTCAACAATTGTATGTAAGTGCTGTAATGTTACAAAATTTCTACTGCATTTCTTAAGGGCAAAAACCTAAAGACTGTGACAGAAGACAGAATTACAGCACTTCTGCCTGAAATGCTTTACTACCTGCAAGGCTTACATAACAAAAAAAAGCAGAACTACATTTTTCTCTTTAAAATAATGAAATTTCATACATAATTGTGAATCTGAGTTAAGGTACCTCCAGTGGCAGTGATGCTTTAGGCCTTTTTCTTTCCCTGAGTTTGAAGCAAGCAGGAACACTTACATAACACAGAGGAGAAGTTGTAATAGGCTGGCAAACCCCAAGTATTGCAAGAATATTACATTCCATAGATGTGATATTGCTATTTAGTACCCCTCTGTCTTTAAACACAGTTCTAGGTAGACCTCAGCCTGCTTTATGTGCCTTTAGCTCCAAGACTAAAAGACTTTATAAGACTGTAAAATTAGCAGTGACAGGTACAACTTCAAGATGAATGCAGGGTGTCCAATAAAATAAAAGGTTATCAAGTTCAACTGAGGTTTATAAAAGGTTATCAAGTTCAACTGAGGTTTACAAACTACTAGGTAAAAGAACAAAGTCTCTATAATGACTCTGTAGTTAGTTAAGAGAAGAATAACTTAAGGAATTAAAGAACAAACTGAGGAATATTTTAATGCTTTGTTTTCAATGTAATAGAAAAATTCTCCATTTTGTAAATTTTGGAAATGGATGGGTTTGCTGTGTACTAAAGAAAAAGCTAGTATTAAACTCCAGAGCAGACATACTTTAATTTCACTTATGGGTTAGCTAGTTCCAATACATGGCTTGCTGAACTATAATATCTGTAGGATTTTATGTTCCTTTCAATCCTCCTCCTCCTCCTCTCCCTCCGAGCTGTGTAATTCTTCTCATCACCCACACATGCAAACTGTGTCTAGTATGAATCTTCTCCTCCTCCTCCTCACACACTTACTCTTATCAGACATGTATTTGTAAAATATAAAGATTTTATTAAGATTTTACTTTTAAAATAGGCAAAGGTATTTCTAAATTTGTTTTTTTGGATATACATACTATCTTAAATGAGAGGATGCAGTGTGTTCATCCTCAAAGAGTTATTAGGGTGTTTCAAAAAGCTGCATGATCAAGTTTTCATTTTTTCTGTTCTGTAAAGACTTTTCAAAAGCTGTAATTTCAGTTGTGTTAAAACTAATTCCACAGAATGTTACCACATATTTTATGCCAATAAACTGAATTCCTACTCTTGAAAGTTTAGAGGCAAGCCTAATCCAATCCATGTTTTCACTGCACTTGGCACCAATTTAAAGTATTTCCCTATTTTGCTACTTCACACAAGAAAAGGGAATAAAATCACAGCTAACAGTAGCCCAGGTTCTAAGATTGGAATGAAACAAACAGTTGTACTTTGTCAGTTACATTTTGTCATTCAGAATAGACACAGATTTTTTCCCTAAACTTGCATGTTTCTGGCTACAAGTTTAAAATGCATCACATGAAAATTAGATGTGCTCTCCAAAATATTTCCTTTTGATTAAGAAGGCTTGAGAAATTGAGAGAAAGGGAAGAAATCATCAGCAGCTATCTGATACAGCATCATTTATGATAATGTATTTGTATCAAAACATCAAAAACATCCCCATCAGGCTTCCTCACTAAATAAACAACTGTTTCAGGAGCTTCACTCTTGTAAAATACACATTGCATTGTTCTTACCATACATGCTGTACTCCAGATATCAGCAGGTGTACTGTAACCTGCTCCTATTAAAACCTCTATGGATCTGTACTGTCTTGTCTGGATGTCTTCTGTGAAGTGTTTGTGCTAAAATAGAAAGAACCACATTAATGGGAAAAAAGCACTATAAAAAGACCTGTGCTAAATAGTGAACATGATGTAGTTACACTTACCACCCAGCAGGCATTCCCCAGGTCAGCAATTTTAACTCTAATTTTATCTGCATTCCTTGGGTCCAGGGGATTCACCAGTAAGTCAGCAGCACGAGTTTTTGCTAACACAAGCAAAATGCAGAACAGTTAGAATGTTAAGCCCACTATTCATTATCTCTAAGCAGTTTTGCCTTGACACTTTGTTCAGTGTTATCATACACTGAATACATGAAAATAATTTGCTGAATGTTACAAGAAATTTAAGCAACATAAATAGGATTTCTTCCCCTGATTTCTAAATATCCTTATACATTTCAAGTGCAAATTTTTTGCATTTTTTAGCTGCCAAATGACTCTTACTACAATAACCAGAGGAGCTTCTAAGCAAAACCAGTGCATGTTTCCAGGAACAGATTCAGACAGAAAATGTGAAAACTCAGACTCCAAGAACTCACCCACTACACACATGAAAGATATGTTCTTGGAACAGTTTGGTTGAGAAAATAAATCCTGCACTTCCATGCCTGGCTACAGTAAAAATCTGGCTGAATTCTTCCTTTTTTTTTTTTTTTTAACCTATCCCAAGGTGTAAAGGACTCACCAAAACCTGGCTAATTTGAGAGCCTAGAGGGCTGTCATCCTTTTCACAAATAATTCAGCATTTAAAAGTTCACTGAAGGTCCTATTTGCATCAATTATGATCCAGACTAAAAAGGCAGAACTTTGATCTTGCAATCTTTTGAGGCTCTTGGGACACTGAAACCTTAACACCCCCGGCAGAGGTGCTGCTTTTCTCTGTTTTGACATTCCACCTGCCAGTTCCTAAACTGGGAAGAAAGCAGATGAAGGCAGAAGACAGAAGCAGGTCTCACACACCGCAGGGAAGCACAGACTGGTCTCTGTTTCCTTGCCCCAAAGCTGCAAGGTGTAAATTGGAAACTGAAGGTAAGATAAGAAAGAGGTACCAGACCCAAGGAGCACTTGTGGCTGCAGTGACCTGATAAACAGGTGAAAGCCTTGGAAGAGGAAAATACACCAGACATGGGGCAAGGACAAAAATGCTGGATGTCTAATGGAGAATTAGGAGTGACTGAAATCAGATGGAGATCTTCAACTGCTGGCACAGGAAGCCTGAATGGGTCATCAGAGCACTGAATTTCAGCCAACCAGAAAAGAAAGAGGCAGGGCCCACGAGAGCAGAGAGGGAATGAAAATACAGAAACAGCAAAAGGCAGAGGGGGCAGTGACCACAAAAAACAGCCCTCTAAAAAAGCTGGAATGGAGTCCAAGACTCAAGTTTATAAAAAGCATCAACATAAGGAAAGAAGTAAAACACTCAAAAGACAGGAACTAGTAAGACTAGTAAGCTTAATACTAAAGTCTTCCCTTAAAAACACGCTGCATAGTACAGTGCAATATTTTTAACACAATCACATGCACTACTGAAGACACAACAGGACCTTTCTCAGTTCAGTAGTCTTTGCAAAAAAAAAAAAAAAAAAAAAAAAAAAAAGACAATGCTGGATAAACCCTTCCCACACGTGTTGTTGAAGGAGTGCAGTAAATAAAGTCAAATGAAGGGGGGGAAAAAGCCCCATGACTAAGACATCTGAATATGACATTATGCAACAGCTTTCTTCAACCTCTTCCTAAGAGAGGGACCTGAGCTGGCAATAGGGAAGTGCCAACACTTTTGTGTTTTCCTAAAAAGTTGTGATGCTTAAATCCTGTCTCTTCTTGGATTCTGTATTTGACAAACACAGATCATTTACAACTGAAAGTGAAGGCAGAGTAAGTGCATTTTCTAGAAAATACTCACAAAAAAGCATCCAAATAAGTTTAACCTTTGAACAAAATTAGTGAACACTTCTGTGTCCTAGTTCCACAAAAACTAGGAAATATCACCTTAATTCTCACAATCTCTGCATGACAATGTACTCAGCAAACATTCAAACACTGGAGAGAGGAGGAGGAGAGTCGTGAGGAAATTAGAGATCTATCTTCAGGGCATTTGGTCACGCAGTGAAAACTTGAGAAAAACAAACTGCTCACCCACTAAACACACACTGGTTTGTACACCAAATAAAGCAAGAATCCCAAAAAAATTAAGATGAGACCATGCCACTTAACAATGCATAGCAATGCCTAGAGAAAGAGGAACAAATGAAAGTCTACTTTAGTACACAAAAAGGAGAATAAAGATATGATGAAAAATTATGTAGCACCATTTAAAAATATTAAATAGCCTCTAACTCCTGTATGCTTCTTTCTTTCTTTCTTCACCTGTTTTATTACTGTTATATTCAATGTTATTATTGATGCCATTAATATCTCTAACATTCAGCTTTTCTCCCTTCTTCAAAAAAGTCAGCTATCACTGAATTTACTGTCTGTCTTCTCTCTTTGGGATAACATCAAGGAGGAAGAAAGTAGGTTTTTTTCTCCAGCTAGGGAGCTAAGCTGTTTCCATGAGGACAAAAGCAGCTTTAATCTCTGAAGACATGAGGATTTTACCCACCAGCCCAGGAAAGCAGCAGTGGAGTCTTTCTGCCGATATGCAGGGGGCAGAACAAAAGAAGAAACTACCAGGCATTCAGGAACCTGCTCTGTATTGTTTCAGAGTGTAAGGAGGTGGACTAAAGCCTTATTTGCCTGGATCTTCCAGAAATGCAGTTCTACTGAGCTGTACTTTATTTCACATTTCTTACTTTACCTGTCAGACCCTCTAATAAACTGTGTGAATTGCTCTTCTAAAGTCTGAAACCAAGAAATACACTTGACTGCATTTTTCAATGCAGCTCAAATTCATCTGTGACAATATTGATGTCAAGCTTGGTGATCTTCTCCCTAAGCTCCCATTTTCTTCTATCTGCTCACAGATTTAAACTCTCAGTATTTTCTTTAATAAAGCTGAAACCCATATATTTATCATTTAACCACTGGCAATATAAATAAGATCTATGTGCAATATCCTGAAGCTATTTAATGCAATGGCAAAAATCCAGCTCTTAGCAATGACACCAAGATTTCACCTTCCATGTCTTCAAATGGATTTACAGGCAAAAGTTCTGGACTGATGGCCAGAATTTAAATGTCCAAACCCATGCTGAATATAGAAACACCATAATGAGTTGAGGGTTGGCAACATGCCCTGCTGAGTATTAATAAAAGGTTAAAACAGGAACTGTTTGACACAGAAAGAACAATTAATGAATGAAAACACAGCATAATACAGATTTTTTTTCAATATGACTGAGAAAAGATGTGACAATAAGTAACAGACAGAAGCAGCAGCCAGACAAGCTCAAACTTGCTACAATTCTTCTAAAACAATTCAGAGTACCAAGCAGTTGAACACGCTTCAATCACACTGGATTATAATTTCATTAGTCCATTTAAGAACAGGTATTTTTCCTTTTGAAAAATACATTTTAAGCCAACAATAAAGGTTACTGGGCTTAAAAGATGGCGTATTAGTGACTTGTTATCAAAGGACATCAGGTTACATGATCTCATGCTCATCTTCTACCTTTAAACTACAGGAATTATGTATGTTTATTTGCAACTATAGATTTCCTTTTCTCTTTCATGTGTAGACTGACTTGTCAATGCAAATGTTTATTCTACAATCATTTGTTTATCTAATACCCCTTCAAAGCAAGTTCTAGACTGGAA
The DNA here is from genome assembly GCF_047830755.1 of Zonotrichia albicollis. Lineage (NCBI taxonomy): Eukaryota > Metazoa > Chordata > Aves > Passeriformes > Passerellidae > Zonotrichia > Zonotrichia albicollis. Next base: position 14,267,294 of record NC_133822.1, read on the forward strand.
AATAACCCATAAATCACAGTTCTGCAAGAAAAACCATCCAATTCACTTAAACCATCTTTTCTTAACCTAACCACTGCCTTTGCATTCCATTTTCCTGCCTCTTTTATTTAATACAATACACCCCCATGCTACAAAACAAAAGCCATTACGAGGAACACTTACTTTTTGGCAAATCCCCAGTGCTGGAAGCTGAAACCGTCCTGCTCCTGTCATGAGATGGGCTGCTCTCCTCCCTTTCAGTTACAGTGGATCCTTCAGACACAGCAGAACCACAGGCTACAGACTCCAGAGCCCCAGAGAACACCGACGCTGAAAATTCCGAGAATTGGGACTCTGGAATTTTATGACGTCCATTTGGCAATTCACCATTAAACTGTTCGTAGGAGCTGCTATAAGAGTAATCACTTTTTGCATTTGGATCATCAAGATTATACTCCTCTGGATTTGGACATTCTTCCTCTTCTTCTTCCTCATCTTCAATCTGTTGTTCCAATAGGAATGGGCCGTTCACAATATGGCCGTTTGTTTTGGGGGATTCTATCCACTTAGGGTCTGTAGAGTCAGTGTTGACAAGCTCCTGCTCAACATCATCATCCTTTTCAGTGTTTTCCTTCTCTGTGTCTTCTTTTTCATCCTGATCTTCTGCTTCACCTGAAAAATTTCAGCAAGCAACACATTACATCACACATCAACAAACCAGACTAAAATTAGGCATTCGTCATTTTTAACTCTTCAGTAACTACCTGACTTATGACATATCACACAAGGAAACACTGAATATCACTGAAATATGCAAAGCTTCAAATCTAAATTAAAGATAAAAGGATGGACTAGTAATACTGTTGGAAAAATAAAAAATAGGAAGGGCTTCAGGAGGGAATAATCCAGAAGAGAATGATGTTATGAAGGGAAGATGAATCAGGCCTTGAATCCAAGCTTTTAAAAATCTAGAAATCAACCTATGTCAATGGAGTCATCACAGAAGCAGGAAAACTCTTAATAAAAGCAGAACTAAAACAAACCAAGCTGAACTACAGTCTCAGTAGTTACATCTTTATCAGGACTGAAGAGCTGACAAGAAAATCAGGGAAGCCAGAATGGAGCTGGACCATAACGATTATATGGTCCAAGTCACCAGGGCTGAACAGGAATTTTAACAAGACATATCAATTTTAGTGAAGAAGTTGTAATCTCTGTTACCTCACAGATCACTACAACAAACACTGTAAGAAGAAAAAGGGGAAGCAATGATGACTCCAACTACAACAATAATATTATAGAAAAATGCATCTTATTCTTCTTCTATTTCACCAGGACACTCAGTTATTCCACTCCATGTGGCATGGTGACTGTTCTGTGCTTTTTTGAATTGTTTATAGCTATACACTGCTATTGATGCCTTTCTTCAATGCTGCAGCAAGTTTGATTTTTCTTTACTTTTTTAGGTTTTGTAGTTACAATTTTACCTACAGGAGAAAATGAACTTAATGATTGGAGATTTTGTTCACTGCACCAGATACAGCACAGCACGGTTACCTTCTGCTCTGAAACAGTAAAATCAGGGGCAATAAAAACAAGTAATACTGACCATCATCATTTCCAGGTTCTTCATCTACTACCTCTTCTATATCAGCTGTTTTTAGTTTCACCTCTGGGTGGTACTCATCCTCTTGTTCATTTGATGGTACAGCTGAGGTTACATTTTCTTCTATTTTTTTCCTTTCAGCTTCCCGCTCCAGTTCTTCTATTTCCTGCAGGCGTTTTTCCAGCAGCTCAGCTTGCCTCTTCTGCTTTTTCTTCAGTTTTTTCTTTTTGTTTTTGGATATTTTTCCGACCTGAAACATTAATACCGAAGAAAGAAAAAGTAATTATTTATTTTCAAGGCATCTCACATCAAACTAATTTACAGTTTAAATACCATTTTTTTTAAAATACTAGATGGCAACTAATTTAGTAATTATATTACTTTTTACAATTTACTTCAAATCAAGAATGATACAGGATTGTATGAGGCAAAAATCCACCGAAACTTTACACAATTAATCATGTTTTTACATGGTCATTATTAGATACAAGAGCAAAATACATTTATACATCTAAGATGTCATAATAAAATTCTTATGATCCCATAATCTTGATAAACACAATAATCTTAAACTTAAATCCAGATTAACAGATGATTCTGTATGTGGAAAATAATCAGGTATCATATTAGCTGTTTACATAGAAATTCAATGCCTTATTTCTCTCTCTGTACAATGCAGTTAATAACCACCAAAAGTATTCTCAGCAAAAAGACACAAGAAAACTAAAGAGACTGAAAACAGTGAATTCTAAATAAAACCTAGGGTTTTTTCAGCTATTTTCTAGTGAAAGGAATGCATTTTTATTACTCTCTTCTGGCCCAAAACATATGAATTACAAACAGCAGATGGCCATTATGAAGTTTCTCATTTTATATAACATAAGGATTGAAAAACTCAGGTACAACAACAAGGAAATGAAAAGTGAATGCATTTTAACAGAATTGTGGCTTCTATTTCTACTATCTGATAAATGAGATCTATCCATTTTTCATTCATTGTTTAAATATCACAATAAGAAATCCTCATATAATCAAAAAATAAAGTACAAGGAAAAAGAAAAACATTTCCTCAAAGCTTTATTTGTTAATCCTGTTATTTTCATAAAAAGCCATGGGATTACCTAAACAAGACATTAAATTTCACAACCCTAATAATTTTCATCCATGTTGTATACCCACTGAAATTATACATGTTGTGTACACACAGAAAGCAGCTTTGACCACAGATATTTCTGAACCGCTGTATTACCACTGGTTATTTCCTATATGCATGTGGCAAAGAGATCTTTCAAACCTCAGAAAATTGCCTCAACTTTCAGGCCTTGATGATTAAGGCCTTTATGCCCTTAAGATATCTGCAGTGCACAATATTTAGTGCATTCTCCCATTTCTGTCAGGATTTGGACAAATGGGTTATTCCTCAAGAGAAGAAAACAGCAATGCCTAACTTAGTTTGACATAGCTATAGAACTGAATGTCTGTGAGAATTTCCATCACAGAAATACCGTGTTTAAAACTGGTAAGGCCACAGACATGAAAAGCAAAATGTTCTTTGAAAGATAAAAGCTTTATTCAAAGGAAGCTCTTAAAAAGGGTTGAAGTTACTAACAGTCTAATACATATTAAAAGCCAGAGAAACACAGAAAATAAGGCAGTTAAATTGTATTATATAACAATACTTACAGGCTTTTGTTGTGGAGCTGTACTCACTAAAAAGACAAAAAATAAATTGTAAATTAAAAAAAAGGTTTTCTTTTTCAAAAACAGCTTTTTATAAGCAAAAACAAGTAGAAATAATTTTAAAATATTCTTAACTAAATAAGGCAGTGTTAAGTATGCTTTGTTAGCCAGATTTTTTACTCTTTACAAGTACATGCTGCCTGAAATCATTTGATGTCTCCATTAGAGCACCTGGGATTGAAAGGAGCTAGCAGCTATCTGTGCTCACTGTGCTGTGCTTGGCAGACAGCTTATGAAACTTAAAAAAAAAATTAAAAAAAGGCTGAACCATTAAGAGTGGACAGAAATCATTGAATGGCAGAGCAGGTATAGACTGGTTTAAACAGTTCAGGGAACATTAGCAAAAATACAACTACTGTGTTGTACCCAACAGAAAAGCCAAACACTCGTGTGTCTTACTCTGCAGCGAGGCAGTTTGATTGCTAGGCTGGGGGCATGAAGAAGTGCCCAAGGCAAAAACCACAGCCTATCACAGAAAGCAGCTCCAGCACGGGCCCCTCTGAGCAGGATCCCAGCAGGGACTGCCTCTGATGGGACTGCAGTGCTGGCACACTCACAGAGCACCACAAGGCACATTAAACCTCCCCTGTGATCAAAACCAACAGAAATATCCAAAACCAGGAGACAGAAGCAAGAGGAATGAACAGGGGAGAACCTCTCACAAACTTCTTCAGACACACAGGCCTATGGCAATTAAGGAATGCCAAAAAAAAATACAGAGCTGTTTTATAGGTTCAGATCCTGCTGCTAAGCTCAGGGAAAAATCTGCTTGAATGCCCCTGAAAGGGCAAGGTTTTCAAAAAGATTATTAAACCTGAGCACTATCATTGTTATAAAAAGAGAAATTATACACAACCTATTCTATGTGTTGCTATAAAGGCAACACATGCTCAGCTCCTGGGTGGAAACCATATATTTAATTACAATTTGCTAAGAACAAGTGTGATAAGAACATCATTCCTTAAAATAATACTTATTTTAATGTCAGGAAGCAATATAAAGGCTGCATGAATAAAAACAACTTATTTCCCACATAAATAACATAAAATCTCTAGCTATGTGATTATACATTATGACAAATTCAATATAAAACATTTACCATTTATACAACTTTTCAACTAAAAATATACAATGCTAATCCAGTGAACTGGATCCTGATCACTGTATTTGCTCCCAATATAGAAAATATTTCTAGCACACCTCACAGATTTTAATCTGTGATATATTTTCTGACAATATTACAAAGGGAATTACTTTTCCACTGCCTGTAGCTGATGTGCTCAACTGGCAAATTAGCAGCAACCACAGTACTAAAAATATATAGTACATAGTACTAAAAAGAAAATTACTAGTAAAACCACACTTCCTCTTTGTCTTTGCTAATTGCTGTGAACTTTTTTACCTTGGCTACTCCTAGCTAAACATAAGGTACAGTCACTGTCAAAACTCTTGGCAAGCTTAACATAAAACATTTTATACCCCTAGGAAAATGGGCTTATCACGAGTTCAGTTAGGTACAATAAATTCCACTTTTAAGGGTGAAAAACTAAGAATGTAAAACTTTTCAATGATTCTTAAAAGTAAGTTACAACAAACAAAAAGGCAGATGATTTCACAAGGATGGTGGTGAACTTAGAACTAGACATAATTTAGGTAAGATTAGTAACTGTTGTCAATATTAGAGATGTAAGCTTCCAATGTGACTAAAACCCAGGCATTAAGGGTTGTGGGATGGAAGGGGAATAAGTTTACACCAATAAATCTTTTTCTGTTTCTGGGGATCCTAAAAACTTGAACATGCAAAACCAGCACAAAATCATTACTCTGACAGCTTCCAGAGCAGGGATAAAAACTAAACAGACATGCATTTGTCACGTGCAATTATTTAAAATGTGAATTCTCACTGGACACAATACTGCTAGCAACACTGTACTGCTGGCAGTTTCCCACACTGCATTTGAACGTGCTGCTCATACCTGCAGAGCCAGAGGGGGGAGGAGCCCCAGCCTTCTGCCACTCGGTGGCCTCAGCCGCCATCCTGCGCACGTAGGCGTCGTCCACGCACATCAGGATGTTCTCGGGCTTTATGTCCGTGTGGATGATCTTGCACTTGCTGTGCAGGTAATCTAGACCCTGAAGGACCTAATCACAGAGGGATTTTTTAAAAATCTGCTTCAAACTGCAACTAAATTAATTAAGAAACTCAACTTTCAACTGCATTTTAAAATAAGGCTGATTTTATCACATTGCTCAAAAGTACCCAGAAATTGGAAAAAATGTATTACCAAGTAGTAGCATAAACACGTAATTTTCCACTGCAGTATGGAATTACAGAAGCTTATGAAGCAAAATTGCTTGATGCACAGTAACACCAGTGCAATCTCACCCCACTGAGATTAAAATAAAATTATCTCAGATAGTAGTGAGAGTTCAGTTCAAATATTGTAATTCAAACCTTCAAACTGTTAACAATTGTGGAAAAACCTGATTAGAGTATTAACTAAACTTACCTGTCGAATTATGCTTTTAACACAACGGATGGGAAGGCCTTGATAATTGGACTTGATTATCCATTTTAGAAGATGATGTCCAAGTACTTCAAAGACCATGCAGACATCTGCAATTTAATTAAGGATAACTTCCAAATAAACTTGTTCATGAGATCAAGTTTGCCTGTGTTCTGGCTAAAGGAGTTATCATCCCCTTTAGAGGGAAAATTACTCTCCCTAAAATGAGCATGGTAAATGCTTTGGTACCTTGTTTCAATTATATATAAACCCATACAGAACCAGTGTCCAACTGCGAATTAAAATAAAACATTTTAATTACACAAATCTTGTCCATTACTTCTACATGTTAACTACAGCATTAGGGTGAATAATTAAGAAAGTAATTGTAAAAAGTAACTAACTAATTTTTCTTTTCTTTGAGACGGCTGAAAGTACTGATTTGGCCTATGATCTCTATTTCTTTAATAAATTTTAAATTATATTAATAGAAGGTTTTAATAACAAAAGTGTGCAGCAACCGTGCTTTAGAAAATGAACCATAATAACCCTTTTTTATTAAGCTGAATAGTCACTTAACAACAAATACTAACATAGTATAAGGATGGATCTCTTAAAGCCCACAGTTTTAACTGCAGAGAATAATGGCAATCACCAAAGAACTCTCAAACAAAGAAATGCAGAACTCAGAAACAACATGCAAAAAACACAATGCCAAAAATATTTAATTAGACACAGCGTTTACTACTGGCTCCTGACAGAGGCAAACAGTCAATTATCAGGGGAGATTATTAGGAAAAAACATGATGTAGGAACTTCTGTGATTTCTGCTTCAAGGGCTTTCTAAGTTAAGAGATTCTACACCCACATGCCTGGGTAGGTTATCTTTCTATTGAGAAAATCTTCAAGTACTGAAGCTAATTTAAAGTTTTGCCATCACAACATTCTGGCAAGTTATACAATTAGACTACATCCAATTAATCCTCAAACATGAGCTGAGAATGACCTTAATGTATCTGGAAATCAGAAAACATGTTAAAATCTTAACTACATGATACTATAACCTTGCAAAGAACAATGCAATTCTTTGCAATACAATGCAGTACAAATAACCAAAAATTAATTGATGGATATTGCAGGAAAATCTCGATGAATTAGACTATGTCAGAGACCATTCATACAGAAGACCACTTCTACACTGTTAGAAATCTTACCTAACTTCTTTAAGTTTTATTAACTAGAGTCTTGGCAATTATCTTAATAGTCACTGTCTTGTGTTAAAATGAGACTTACCTTGTCTGTCAGTGTCACACACATTCTCCTCAAGTACCTACCTATATACATAAAGGTAATGTTAAAACTCAAGTTTTAACATCTGCATCCTCTATATTGAAGTTACACCAATAGTAAAAGGTTTCAAGACTGGTCAAAGCGCACTAACACAACTGTTGCCAACAGTTAATCTCATTTCACATTCCTGAATTCCTGTTTTAGAGGAGACACTGAATAGTCCTTCCCCACTCACATCAGCTGGGTGAGCTCAGAACTCCATCCCATTCAGGAGAGGAAGCAGCCTTGGGTATTTTACCCCACAATGAACACAAGCCCCTGTAGAGCACACAGTCATCACAGAGGATGAGCAGAGTGCACGAGCTCTGCAGGGCTTATTAACTGAGCCCACACAGTCAAGCTGCAAAGCTACAGCAGCACAGATTGCAAAAAGGACACTGCAACATTCAGAAATGAAATATAGGACACCCACCCACAGTCCTTCAGACCATGCTGCTGCACTCTCCAATGCACATTCCTGACATTCCTTGCACTTACAGAAATGTTAAGCATTGCCAGTAACCCGAAGAGAATGGGATGTAGGGAAGTAAACAGCTGAGAGGCAAGGGAGAGTGCCAAGAAGGAAGATGTAAGAGGAATGGCAGAGGCAGGCAGGAAGACGGAAGGTCATCAGAAAGTGATGTCTACCTGAAAAAAAGAGATTGCAACATTCTGCAGGCAGGACTTGGACAAACTCAAGGGACACTCCATACTGGAGAGACAACTGGAAGGGAGAGAAGATACAGAGCAGGCTCAGTGTTGGGAGCAGGTACGCAGAAATGTGCCTGCTGTCTGATTTACTACCCTGATCTGAAAAACATTAACCTTAAGCCAGACTGCCCAGAACAAGGAGTTTGGGAAAAGCCCTGCATTAACTACTGGGAAAGCAGCCTTGCAAGTTCCAGGTTCCTCCTACAGCACCAAAAACCTGACTGGTGAGAAGGTCCAAAAACTCCTGCAGCAAAAAAACCCTGAAGCCCACGTAGGAGACATGCTTTCTGTGAAATGCTCTTCAAAGCAGCACAGGGGATGGCTCACAGGACGAAACCAAGCACAGCAGCAAAAGTGAGAGTAAATCTAACATTAATCAGCTGACAAGTACTGGGAGCTGTTCTTTCTTGACTCAAATCCTACCTGTAACTATCTATCTATCTATAAATACACATTACTTAAGCATTTAGAAATATGACAAAGGATAAAGGCTAGTTAAGCTCTAGTACCAGCATAGAAAACTTCAGGATGCTTCTCAGTTCCTTCTGGATTGGCAGCATTTAGACACAATGACATAATAATCTATATTCTTTGGAGATACATTTATTACAAACACTCATATCATCAGACATAATGTCTGATTGTGTGGGAATGCTTCCTTCTTTGTATTTTCCACTTGTCTCTCAAAACTTGTTCCATAATATGATTATCTGAATCTTTCATTAAAAAAATGCTACACTGAAATGAACATTGCAGCTCTCATAAATGTCCACTGCAAACAAACATAATAATTCACACTTATTGAAAACACCAAAGTGCCTAAGATCACGAATTCTGTTATTTAATGAAAAAGTCATAATTGCAACCTTTCAAAAATAAACAAGTAGGTAAAAAATTACCAGCCTAGTGCAGCATCCCACATTATTAAAATTCCTCTGTACATAAGCACTTACTGCAGCTCCTAGGAGAGAGAGGACAGTTTGCAGTCACACAGTGCAGGCCAATGGCTCTGCACAATCCCAGCTCTGTTCTACATGGTTCTTGACAATCTTCCCTGTTTGGAAGCTCCATGACATTTTATGGTATTAGCCATCCAAAGGATTCACCCACCTCTCTTCTGTCTTGTTTTAGCTTTTAAGTGCATTTCATAACCAATAATCAAACTTCTATGAAACATATGTGGTTTTATTTTATAGCCAAGCAACAGATATTTAGAGAGTTGCCCAAAGGAAGCTGGAAACAGCAGAGCATGGAAAAGGTATCAAATTACTCTATTTCTCTCAACCTGTGCAACTCAGTAAAACTCAGTGATACTAATGTAGCACTCATATGGCATTTAAAAAAGTAAACAGCACCAAAACATTAAAATCAATTACCTGCTCCATCCTAAGAGAACCTACACCAAAGATTATTTTCCCTAGAACTTAAAAAGGAGCTGATGAAATAATGCAACCAACCACTGCTCAAATAACTCAGGATGCACAAGCTGTTCTCAGGAAAACTCAATGCATAAGATACTTGGTATCATATTTTTGCTGGCAGTCAGGACTTTGACAGACTTCCAGATGCAATTTAAATGTGAGTCCAGCATCAGTCCATCCTGTACACTGGTACTTTTCTGGAAAATGTACTTTTCAGTAAGGCAGGAACATCTGCCTTCTACATAAAAATTTCTGTACCACCAGTTTTCAACGTGAAGGCAAAACTGAAATAGAATAAATCAACATCAGCTGTCCAGTTTTAATCTGCCAATACAAAGTTACCTGACCCCTTGTTTTTCACTGGCACATGGTCTCTTTTGGCCTTCTCAGTCTAAGTGCTATAGTGCAATAAGATATAAGCTTGGATATGATTTCAAAGTATTATCACAAACAAAATTTACTTTTCACACCTAGAAACAGCCCTCACCTTTAATACAGTGGTATACATGTGAATCTTATCAAGAATTTAAGAACATTACTGGGAAATTGCTCTGATAAAGAGATAAGAGTTACTTCTATGTATAGCTATAAATGCTTTACTGTACTCCTTATTTCATATTAGTGTTTTACAATAAAACAGTAAATCAAAATTCTTGGTTTCTACAAATAATTATTCTTCAACTGTACTACAGTCAGCTGAAAACAAATAAAAATGGGGACAGGTAAAGGAGATTAGACACGAGTGTGTAACTGAGAACACCTGACCCCACACTCTCATTCTCACCACATACCCAAAGGCTCCATAAGCAATGCCAAGAGACAGATCAGTGGGATGAAAGCTGCTTGCACACTCACACGCTTTCTAGTGAGCACTCAGATTTACTGACAGTCACCTTCGACATTCCTCTCCTAGGAGATGGCAGTTGGTGAAAGGTGCCTTAATCTGATCAGCTGAAGGCACAGCACCAAAATCAATGTCTAATCAGGCTCTCCAGAGCAGGAACTCTCTCTCTAGCAATGGGACCCATGAACAATGAGGTCAGCTACTGGGCTCCAAACACAACATGCACACACATAAGTCCAGCTGTAACAGTAAATGAAAGCACAGTAATATAATAAGCCACTAAACAACCTAATATAATCAGCAAGGAGAACTCAGTTTAGCTTGACTCTAAAATTAAATTTATTCACAGACCCAAAATTCACACCGAGAATTACTCGGTTGTATTTTACTTTATCTCTCTCTTTTTCCACCACCCCTGTTTTGTTTTTTTAAAGAAAGCTTTCAAAGACAAAGCCTTACAACCTTTGCCAAAAACAAGGCTAACACCTGGCCAAGAGATGATTACATGAACAAGAGAAGCATCTCCATGACCTCACACTTCTCACAAGAAAACAGGAACCAGCTTTTTCATGACACTGACAATTTCTCCTTACCAGTCTAGAACAAAAAAAATATTTCTTGGAAGCTTCAGTAATTACAAATGTTTTCAGTAAACTCCATTTTTTAAGCAATCTATCTCTACTTCTACCAGACCATAAAAGGATATATAAGACTTCTTTTTTAATTCTGGATTGTGTTTACAAAAGCTAAGTTACTTACACTCCACAGAGTGCCTTCCACACTGCACTTCTCTTGGCATCTACATACATTTTGGAGTTTGTACTTTGTATATTTAAAGCAAGATGAACTAGAAAAAAGCCAGCACTAAATGCTTACTCATTCCAGTAGAATATTTTAATGAGAATGCCATGTTCTCAAAAGGATACGAATTCCATTCATTCCAGAAATTTTGAAGTCATCAATGAGCTGTACAACCATATCCTTGTTGGGATCATTAGGGTCACTTTCACGAACCTAAACCAAGAATGCAAACACTGACATTTTAGGAAAAAATCCACTGTAAAATACTCATTAGTTAGATTTCCACACAAACTTATGCATTTTGGAGCTTCAGAAAACATATTAATTCATAATAAGCCTGATGTTTAGAGAACAATATGTAAAAAAACTCAAGAGCCTAAAAATCAATTCTCTGTGTTTTTTTAATTCACTATTACTTTTATTATTGTTATTGAACACTCTATTGCAATAGTGATACTTACACATTTGAGTAACTTTATTTCATCCAAGGCTGTCTCCGTATAATGCTGGGCACTTTTTACAACTTTCATTGCAACAAACCTTTTTCCCCTTGAAAAGAAGAGAAACATTTTCAACATGTACATTGAGCTAAAACAAACATATTTAAAGGTTGGGAAATTTTAAATAGACTATTTCATAGTCTAATGCATTTGTACAGAAAATGCTGAAATTACACTAAACAACAACTTTTAACAACACCGTGTTAACAGTGTAATTATTGATATTTTAGTCTCCTTGATGCTAATGTCTCTACAAGAGGAATCTGCTTACACATTTTATCATTTAATGAAGGTAACTACATTTTTTCATTAAAGATACAAAAGAAATAAAAATATGTTTATTCTTGCATGCTCAAGACAACACACAAATTCAATAAGCAAAACTAATTTGTCAAAGAAAATAGAATTACATTTATTTCTGAGAGCTTTTATAAACTACACTGTTAATCAAGAGAAAAATAAGACTGTAGGCATATTTTTGCACAAAAAGATAGCAAACATTTACATAACTTTATCATGCACATAAAACAGAAGTAACTGCAAACAAAATAAAGAAATGTATTAAGAAAAACGTCTAAGTATGTGGAAAAAAAATAGTTTTCTTACTGCATATCCCAGCATAGCCAGACTGTAGAGAAGTGTCCCCATCCTAACTTTCTAATGACATGATACCGGCCATTGAAAAGGTCACCAATTTTCACTGGATGATAGCCTCCTTTCATGAAAAAACAAGTAGAAAAAAGAGTATTTAGAAAATAAACAAGAATTTCCAGGTTTTCAAGTAATTTTCTTGTAGTATACATTTTCCACTTCAAATTGTCCTGTACTATAAATAGGAAATATAAAGAAAACTCCAATGGTAAAAATTCTGCCTTGCTTGGCCTGGAGGGAAAAAACTCATGTCCTGTAACTACTGTAGAGTTTATTCACCCTTCTCTCTTATGGCTTTTATTTATGGTAATATAACCATCTGTTCTCTATTTCCTCAGGCTTATCTTTCACTTCACAGACAGTAGAGAAAATATCTACATTATTTCTTTATCATATTTGAAGCCTCTCCAGTCAACATATTTTGGATGATTGCAGAATTTCAACAGAGATTGTTTTAATTCCCATTTGCTTTCGAGTAATAAAAGCAGCAATAAAATACTTCCTGAGAAAATGTTAAGAACAATGCAGACTTCCCTGATGCTCTTCTACTTGGCTCCTGATCCACAGCAGCAATGCATTTTTCTGACATCTGAGGGTTTTACAGCGAGAAGGAAGAGGAGAAAGCAGGCAGCTCTGGGCTGTGTCTGAACCGCTTTTCCATTACTGAAGTCTGCAGTCCAAATTTAAACCACTACCCAGGTTCTCCACAGCCCCATGAGGCAGAAAGGCCAACAGGACAGAGCAAGCTGGAGCTCAGGTTTCTAGAGCTGTAATGAAGCCTTTTATTTCCTTTGTATTTTGGGAGATATTCTTACTCTTAGTTAAACACAGGGAAGACAATGAACACACAGGAATTTATTCAGACCTTAACACACCAACAAAAACATCCATAATTTTGCCTGAATTGCAAACAAATAATAAAGCTGCACCATGTAACCCTCCAGGACACCAGCAGCAGACCCAAAGCAGCTTTCAAGGAACCACTTATTTATCTCTTTCTGGTCCTTCACAATGTCATGCCCAAGTGTCCTTTGGCAGGATCCTCAGTCACTGACCAATCCATTTAGAATCAGGAAAACCTCCAACTACTTTCTCGAAATTTCTGGATCTGTTTTGAATCCCCTGAAAATCCTGTTAGAACTGGTAAAGACAACAATGTGAATTTATAAATTAATTCCTTGAATTTAAAACAGAAATTTCTCTCTTATCTCCTTTTATCTGTGGGAACAGTGATGTCAAATCTGGATATATTTTTGTTCTCTTTTTGCTAATAACATCCTCTGCCTTAACAGAAGTTCAACAGTTCTTTTATGAACTCTCCTATGCTGCCAGAGCAGAATAATAAATTTAACACAACTGTGCTACAGAATTATAACGATTACATACTCAGGAGAAGGATAAAGCTTAAATGACACATGGTGTTAGATGCTGGTGTGCCTAACAAACTCCACAACACACACAGCTTTGATAAATGTGTGCTGAGGTGTAACTGCAGGCTTAGCAAGCAGCAGACACAGCTTCCCCAAAAGCTGACCCTTCCCTTGGGGCAGACCTCCCCAGCCCTCCCATCACTAGGAAGGAAATGCTCATGGAAGCTGCCAGGACAACCCACCCAGCCCAGCAAAATGATATTTTCACTCCCACTGCTGAGCTGTGCCACCCTCAGTAAGGATGCCCACACTGGCTAGTGGGAATTCCTTATTTCCAAATCAAAACCCAGATCACTTTTGGAACACCTGACTGGATTTACCCTCCAGTAGAGAAGGGGGGACCTGGACTTACTGAGAGTAAGGGCTGAATATTATACTGCCCCTCTGCAAACAGAAACAGCACCAGCCACAGATGAAGCCCGAGTCTACTGCAGCTTCACTATTACAGAAATTTTGCTGAATAAACACAAATACATGAATTGGCACTGATACAAAAATTGGAAACCAAACTAAATTCGATTTTGTCTATTTAAGCATCCTTCTAGTAACAGCTGATGGAGATATTTAACAATCTGGATAAATGTAACCATTATTTAAGACAGCTATTGAGTGGTTTAATACAAACAAACAAAATTCTAATTACTTGGTAATTTTTTTCCCCACAAAATTCTATGCAGGATGATGAAGTCATAGATGCAACAGGAAAGTTAAGAGAACATACAGGAATTCTACCTTTCCATTACTGAAAAGGTATGCAATCAAATCTGATGACCTGCAAAATTTATATGAGACTTCCACATAGATAAACCATCACAGATAAAAATATGTTCCTAGGAATAGTTTAGGCAAACAAGAGCCTTTTAAGTCTGACTCTACACATAGCTTTTGGCATACTTGTACTTCAAAGGGTCAAAAATAATCAAAAACTTGTGATGGTGCCTTCCCATCAGACACAGAAAAGGAAACAGCACAGAGAGGAAATCAGACAAAGACACCAAAGTTAATAAATTGAGGCTTGATAAGTTATTTTAGTAAACTCTACATGTTGGTAGCACAACAATACTATATATGTAAAACCATGTTGTTTTGATCCCTACACCAGTGTCATAACTAATTATAACAATACACCAGCATATGTGACAGATGCCAACCATGGGAGCACACATAGCATATGAGTGTATACATTTCACAAGATACTTTCCACTGTCCAAAGTCACAGCAGGAGCAGTTTTGGAAATAATCTGTTACCATTCCTGTACATGTTACTCTCTGATTATTCCTATCAGCAACATATGCATTTACAGGCTGTGGACAACCAGGTAACAATCCACTTAAGTTATATGTATATTAAAAATTGGTGCCATCCTAAGATGAATGTAACAATTTAAGTTCTCCATGATACCGAAAGTATTTCTAAGTATTAGTAACAAGAAAGCATCTATGCAAAATCAACAAGTGATAAAAATTATGTGCTTTTGGAAAAACAATACTGGCATTTGAAAATATGCAACGTATAAGTGGCACTGCTGATAAATTAACATAAAAAAACCCACCCTGTTGTACTGCAGCACACACAGAAGAAAAAAGTGTCTCTCACAGCTAGCTAGCTACATGCATGCAAGAAGGAGGGTCAGAAAAATGAGGTCATTATTCCTGAATGTCTCCTGAATGTATTGGTAATTGTAGCTGGCTCATTCTATGTTTGTATAGGGAATTATTCCCTTTGTGAACTGGATGAATGGGAGACATCTCCAGGGGGCAGAGAAGATGATCAGAGAAGCAAAAAATTCCAATTACATCCATGACACAACAGACTCTTGCAAAAAAAAAAAAAATCACCACGTGTTTCAAGGCTTTTCAGAGAAGAAAAAGTAGTTTTACAAAGTACCCCCCCAAAAAACCATGCAGTTGGACGATTGATATTTCCATTCCTCAAATAAATATTTGAAAAGCATTTCATGCAAATTCAGTAACACAAGCAGAAGTAATGTCACAGACTCAAACAGGCCCTGGAGGAAGCCCCCAGGGAACGGAAGTCAGTCTGCTTTTCACAGATGGCTGCTAGTCAGTCTCTTTCACATCAGGTGCTAATACAAACTGATCCAATTCCCTCATTAAAAAACACTACTATGACTATTTACTAATCACCATGTAATGTGGTCAAGATGCAAGCCCAGCACACAGTAACATACCCTTAAAAATAAAAGTAGTAACAAAAATACTCTACAGGAAGTACAGCTAACAGGCCATATGCCGAATTCCTGAAAAAAAAATAATTATATACTCATTATCAAAATTCCCCTCCTATAAAAATTCAGACTGGGGCTGAGAAGAGATGAAGTATGCTCTGGGCCTCAGTCAAAAACCCTGGAAGACTGCCATTTTGAAGACAAATTTAGAAATAAAAGAGACACTCCAGCAATAAATGGTAATTTCCAAATCTTTATCTTCCCCTCGCTACCCAAAACAGAAAAAGATACTCAAACTAATAACACATCTCTCCAAAAAATGGAAAATGCATCTAAAAGCCATTTGGGAGTTCTTTACAAAATAACTTGTTCATTCCCTATACAGAACATAAAATACATAAACAAATCCCCAAGTGGTCATGGCATTCAGATTCTTACGGAGACCCTCTCTCCAGTTGCATGCCAGCAGACTGAAAGAAGGAAATGCACTGCTCAGTCTTACAGGAAATTAGGGTCAGAAAATAAGCAAATCCTCTACTGAAGCAACAAAAGCCCTGCTCTCATAGATAACATAGATAGAGACAAGTTTCATAGATAGAAACAAGTAATGATCATGACATCCAAATGAACCAAAGCCTGAACCATCTTTAATGTACTTTAAAAAATTCAAAGCCTCAGGATCACAAGAATTCAGAGGAACCTTTGTGCATACAGAAGTTCCCTTTAATTTTTTAGGAAGCCTACAACTATCTTTAGTGTAATGTAGTTTATTTCAGAAGTATACAGACCTCACTACTGACCTGCTCTAGTAAAACAGGTAACTCATAAGCAGGCTCTCTACTTAGACTATTTTTTTGTTTTGTGACCTAGCTTCTGCAGATGGTGACATTTTTGCAAGGGATACTGGAAAACAGACAACAATGAATTGTTTGAAACTAATGCAGCCTTTACTTCAGGAAAGAATAAAGTCAGAGCTTTGAAATGCTTAATCTCAAGGAAATACAGATGTTTATGAGTACACAGATGTTAAAACAAACCCTTATTCACTGATGGAACACGTTAAAGACACCAAAAGAGTTATCTTACACAACAAATGTGTTTTAACACAAAAAAAAAAACAACAAAATACTTGAGCATGGTTCAGTGACATGCTTTTCTCTTCCCTCCTGCAGATGTTGACATCTAGTTTGAGTTTATTGTTTGGCTTTCACTATTAGCATTTGTAAGCCACATACACATTTGAAATACAATATATTAATGAAACTTCTTACACCAAAATGAAATAGTCACTTTCCATTGTTAAATACGTAAATACAAAACACTTTTCCAGGCTAGGAAGGGGAATCCTTGAAATAGCACATTTCCAGACCTACACAGAAACTTCTGATTAGAAGGCATTATCACATTTGACACAGGAAGTGGGTTTTGGTATGAGGAATACAGAATACCAGATACAGTCAGTGTGCATAGTGTGCTTTTCGACTATTCAAAAATACTGATCTGAAGAGATAAAATTCTGATGTATGTATTCTTGAAATCTACTATAACAGGTAACCCAGAGTTGACAGAACTTTTATTTATCATTTTTCATCTAAGTACAGTGTACACTCTACCCTAATGGGAACAGATTTGCAACTTTAGCAGTGACATTAAAATAAATTTAAGTATTGACACTGTTGTACCGCAGTCATGCTTTTATGCATTTAACAATATTTAAAATCTGAATATAATCAATACAAAAATTCAGGAAATTGAGTTAAAACGAAGATGTAGAGAGCCTCAGACAACGCTGAGAGCTGTGAAAGACACCATGTGGAAAAGAAGCATGCAACATCTTAGGCTAGTGCAAGTGAAAGAAGAAAGGAAAAATAAAGGATACAGTTTAAAAATAAATTTAGGAATTGCTCCTGAAAGCATCAAGGCATTTTGGAACATTTTGGATATGAGTTGCTTGTCTTGGCTTGGGTGTTTTTGTTTCTCTTACAACTCACATGAATCAAGGGAAGTTTATTCTCTATTCTTACAACTGGGACATCAGGAAGAATACAGGGATGCCACACTTGTGTATCTATTGAAAAATGCATAAACAAGCTATGGCTAAGTGAAAAAGTAATGCTGAAGACAATTATAAATTAGGAATAGCTCATCATTTCAGGTCCTGATGCATAATTGTTTTAGGACCTGAAACGATGAGCAGTTCCTAATTGTTGTACAAGTAAATTCCGCAATTAAAGATCATCCCTTTAAAAATCCCTCAAGAACCAGAACCAGACTGGCATGGCAGTGTTCAGCCTGAGAGCAGTGACCTGCACTCACCTTTACAGTAATCTGCGGGATCCTCCTGCTCCTCATCGTCGGAGCCCAGAATCTCCTCCTCGGGCTCGGGCGGGGCGGGCTCCGGCAGGGGCGGCGGCGGGGGCGGCGGCGGAGGCGGCGGCGCTGAGGGAGCTTTCTGCTGAGGCTCGGGCCTGCAATGCACAGAGAGCACACTGAGCACAGGGCTACGGCAGCGGGGTACCCAGCCCTGCAGGGGCACGGAAAACCAGAGAGTACACTGAGCACAGGGCCACGGCAATGGGGTACCCAGCCCTGCAGGGGCACGGAAAACCAGAGAGCACACTGAGCACAGGGCCGCGGCAGTGGGGTACCCATCCCTGCAGGGGCATGGAAAACCAGAGTACACTGAGCACAGGGCCACGGCAATGGGGTACCCAGCCCCCAGGGGCCATGGAAAACCAGAGTACACTGAGCACAGGGCCACGGCAATGGGGTACCCAGCCCCCAGGGGCCATGGAAAACCACAGAGCACACTGAGCACAGAGCCACGGCAGCGGGGTACCCAGCCCTGCAGGGGCATGGAAAACCACAGAGCACACTGAGCACAGGGCCACGGCAATGGGGTACCCAGCCCTGCAGGGGCATGGAAAACCAGAGAGCGCACTGAGCACAGGGCCGCGGCAATGGGGTACCCAGCCCTGCAGGGGCATGGAAAACCAGACAGCACACTGAGCAAAGGATCACCGCAGTGGGCTGCCCAGCCCTTCAGGGGTGATGGAAAACCAGACAGCACACTGAGCACTGAGCCACCGCAATAGAGTACCCAGCCCCTCAAGGGGCAGCGGCGGCTCAGAGGGAGCTTTCTGCTGAGGCTCGGGCCTGCAATGCACAGAGAGCACACTGAGCACAGGGCCACCGCACTGGGGTACCCAGCCCTGCAGGGGTGATGAAAAACCAGTGAAGCATCTCACGTTCTCACTGTCACCTCTCACATCCCCTCTGGGACACCGGGGAGGCGTGCACAGAGGAACCTGGCCAAACCAAGAGCAGCTCCCACGTGAAAGAGCTTGCAAAGACTCAAAGTACAGAATCAGAAACACACGAGCTTCTGAAATCCCTGATGAGCATATGACGTATAGAATCAGATACAGAAGTATAGTATAATCAGTATAGAATCAGATACAGAAGCATAGTATAATCAGTATAGAATCAGATACAGAAGCATAGTATAATCAGTATAGAATCAGATACAGAACAGCTTTTGAAATCCCTGATGTTAGACTCATCTTCTTGAGCACAACTGGGAAGAAATACCTTTGCAAAGAACATCAAGATATTCAAAAGCTCCTGCCTGCTAGCTGAAGGAGGAAAGATCTCATTAATACACAGCAAGAAACAATCTAGAGAAACTGACCCCAAGCCTTAATGCACTTCTCATCTGTAGCTCCTGCCAACACTGTGGAAAGCTGTATCAGTATACAAAATACTGAAAACATCTATTAAAAAGTAAGAGAAAAAACCTCATCTTCCTAGGTAGTCTATGATGCTCATCTCAAGGCATATAATATGCTTTAATATGCACTAATTATTTTTTTTAAAAACCAAACCAAAATCAACAAGGTCTGACACCACCAGGCAAGAGATGGGTTTGATTCTTTTTTTGTCTTGCAGCTCCTATTTAAAAAAAAAAAAAACAACCAAAGTAAAATTATATTTTATATCCCGTTCCAAAGAAAGCTGTACTTGGTTACTACAAATTACTCACAAAACTGACTATTTTCCACAGACTTAAGTCCAGGGTTGAAGTGATGTGACCTCTCTGTCATATAATTAAGAAAGCCTTCCCCAAACAGGTTGATGCTGTTATTTTTTGTATTCATGCCTCTTGCAAATAAAAAGTATATACTTTCCAAATATATTTGCAAAGTAACTTAAGCATTTGTGCCATCAAAAGCTGCTATAACTTACATTTACATCTATTTCAAATTAACTGCATCAAAAAACCACCGTATTAACAGTAGTTTGTCCTTTGTGTAATAAAAAAACATAAATCTGTAGCTGGCTGATATTTCAGCACCTAGAATTAAGATCCAAATACTTTCTTCATCATGAGTAAAAACTGTACTTATGTTTATCCCACTTCTAAGTCATCTTCCTCATAATTCCTTTCCCTGTTAACACACTGCAACTGTTCAAGACAGACAGACAGACCCTTTGGAGTCAAAGAGAACATGGTTGGTCAGAAACAAATGCCATGGGCAACACTCACCACCTGCACAGCAGCTGCTATTATGCCTTTGCTTAAAAGGACATCACTGCAAGCTGCATTGAATACTAAATTTATCTGCCTGCCACCCCTTTCACATAATAAAATTCTTCAGTCAATAAATGGCCAGATTTAAAAAGGGGTATTTTGAACTAATTTATCAACTATTTAAGTTATTATGAGAAATCTAATGAAGTAAAAGAATTTAAATCAGTTTTAACCACATGCAACTAGAAAAAAGAGGAATCCATTTGTAGGATAAAAAATAAAAATATTCGCAGGTGTTCCTACTTAAAATTATGTTGGTTGTTTGCCTCCCTCTTTCATTTTTGGCTCCCAACAGATGTCATTATCTGGTACACTGAGAGGAAACTGCAAATGGAAGGTTCAGCGCATTCTCTGTCCAGCTAATCCTACCACAAACCAGATTTCTGACCCTCCTGGTTTCATGGTGCCAGCAAGCTCCCAGTGACAGCTCCTACACCTGATCTGAAGCTTAAACCCAACAAACCATCACAAAAGGACCTACATTACAAACCCTGAAACTTCATCTGCTGGGCACAGGACCATTTTGGATACATAGATCAAGAACTAAGGACACCTAAAAATAAAAAAATACTGGTTGGACTTGATGGCCCTAAAAGTCTTTTCCAGCCTAAATGATTCTACAAGCAAGAAGAAAATACAGTGAAATAGCCTGTACTTCATCCATGTGTCTGAAAGCAGGGTGCCAGGAACACAGGCACATCCATCAGTGCCTGGACTCCTGATTTTGGATGGTACCATCATCCTACTTTGTTCTGACCACAAATATCCATATTACTATTTTGGTCACATGAAATGGTACAAATATAGAAAATGCAGGGTAGGATAGGGAAATGCAGTGTGGTGATAAGTTCAAAAGTTCACTGAAATAGGTTAAGAAAACAGGGTTATTCTGAGTCCTTCTCAAGCTACTGTATTTGATTTTGGTTTGAAAGGGGTTATTTTTCCTGTCTTCAATCCCAGTTGATTTTTACATTCAGAAGTGTTTTCTTACTGTCCTTTGTGGACACCAAGAAGGAAGTAAAGATATTACTGTATTTCCTTTCAGAGTTATTTATGATTTTTATCTGCAAATAACAAAACACTGCTTTAAACTGAGGAAGATCTTGGGTTTATCCATTTAGCTTTGCTTGTATCTTCTGGAGCAATCAAATATTAGTACAGAAAGATGAGGGAAGAAACATACTGAGTTACATCAGTCTGACTGCTAATTCTGCATTTTGGCAATTTTTTTCCTCTAGTTTAGAATTCTTAGCAAGAGATTCCTATCGTTCTTTGGTTTTTTCACTTTTACTTTTCTAGGATATATGTAAAGATCAAGTCTTCAACACTTCACTTGATGGCTTAAATTCTGCCTACAGGTTGAGTAACTCATCCTGGCATCCCCAATGCAATTTCCTCTTCTGCCAACTCATAGTTTCACAGTGTTAGGAAGGGCATCAATGAGAGAACTCCAGTTTTGCTATTTCTGAATGGCCTTTTATTGAATTGCAAAGATAAGCTATGATGAATGCTTCAACAACATCTTCATGTGCAATTTAGGGCATGAATATACAGTTTATTCAGCTCAGATTTCATTTTTTCCAGTACAATCTGCTAAATGTAAATTATTTTTTGAGTAGACTTTAAAATATTTTTGACATTAAAAAATCCAACCATTTAGAAACCTGTGAGTCACAAACACAATCTCCGTTTCCTTTTCAGAAATATAGTTGTCAAATAGTATTAGAACATAAAAAGCTGTTCAACAACCATTATTTCAAGTTATTAGTCTTTTTTATTCCTAAAATGCCATGTAATGATATGCATTAGGTAACACATGCATGCAGAGATAAATATGAAACTTGTTTTTCTTTTTTCTGAAGTAATCACTTGGTACTCTGTGGTCTACCACTATTAGACTGTTCATCACCACCCAAGCATAAACACTTAATTAACACAAGAAGACAACACACCATTTCTAGACTCTCAGTATTTTGTCAGCAGGTATGCAGAGAACTGACCATCTCCACTGGCTACAATGACAAACCTTATAATTATATTGAAAGAAACACTAAAAACGATTAGCAAACACTAGCCAGCATTTTTTGTCTTTTAATTACTGCCTTTTCCATGGGCAAAAATAAATTTACAGCAAAGTCCAATCAAAACACAATTAAATCCTATTTTTAAACTGCTCTTAGAGGGAATACTTAGTAAAATACAGAAGAAAAGCTGAAATATTTCTCCTCTACAGTGAACTTGAAGCAAAATGCGTCAAAACCCTGCATGGAATCTTACAAAAAATCAACTGCCCACTGTTATGAAACATAACATTTCTAACAATTTAATTTTACTGTTCTCCCTCATGAACATGTTGCTCCATGCTCCCACTGGGTAACAGACAACAGT
Organism: Zonotrichia albicollis; assembly: GCF_047830755.1. Lineage (NCBI taxonomy): Eukaryota > Metazoa > Chordata > Aves > Passeriformes > Passerellidae > Zonotrichia > Zonotrichia albicollis. Next base: position 14,289,981 of record NC_133822.1, read on the forward strand.
AAAAGCAATCTCCTTAACACTCAAACCTTAAAATGCTGAGAATATTATACTATTAGAAATCCAGAAAATTCCATTCTTTTTTTGTTGTTGTTGATGTTCTGGGGTCATTTGCTATTCTTCTGTTCTGGAAAAGGTAAAACAAGAGCAGTGAGAGTGACTAAAATCACAAAATGCCTTCCATATGGGGAGCATCTGAACATACCAGAACTCCCCAGCCAAGAAAACAAGACAGCAGAGTGCTACAAAATCTAGAGAGATACAGAGAAAGCAAATAGGAAATGGCTGCCCACTGCCTCATCCCATAGAAATTGAGCCAAGCTGACAGAAAACTCAAAAAAAAAAAGACTCATGCAATATGATGGTAAAAACTAAGGTGAACTTTTTTCCCTTAGGTATCATGGATACGAGAAGTTATTTAAGCTCAAATAGGGCTCAAAAAAACTCATGGCAGAAAAGGTGACTGATGGCAAAGCCAGGACTGGCTGTGACTCGTGAAGGCCAGCAGCCTGCAATGTGGAACAGCATTCAGCACCCCAGGGCACAGCCCTGCAATGTGGAACAGCATTCAGCACCCCAGGGCACAGCCCTGCAATGTGGAACAGCATTCAGCACCCCAGGGCACAGCCCTGCACTCCTCCCCAGGAGCTGCTGCCTCTGCTCGTGGCCAAGGGGAATGCAGGAGCTCTGGGGTCTGTCCTCGTGCAGTCACTCCCTCTTCACACATTCCTTTCTTTTCCTCAACTGATGAATGATTTCCATTACTAAAAACCAAAAAAGACTTCGGGTCTCTTTATCTGAAATCCTCACACACACACAAAAAAATATATTTTCATTATGAAGTAATGGATAAGAATGTCTTGCAGGCAAGACTGCTATAGAAGAAGACTACCTGAGGAAAACCTCCTGTTCCCATGGGGAATGGGAATAGAAAAGCAGGTATTCCTCTCTATGAACACTCTGCACTCATAGTGACTACTTTTAGGTAAACAAAGCTTTGCCTTCAAAGTGGCTAAAACCTGCACCTGATTCTCTTACCTTTAGGAAAGCATCATTTCAGAAGGAAATCAGACTGTGTCAAATGAAAAAAAAAATTTGGGAAAAAGAAATTTATCAGATTAAGAACTAACTCAATCTGAGGGATAAACAAAACTTCCCTTTAAGATTTTCAGATGAACACAACCAAAGACATTTTTCACTAACAGGAAATGCGAATAAAATTAGGTCAAATGACTTCTTCATATATCAAATAAAATATGGAACAAACTAGATTCTAGTTTATATGAACCTTTTGCCATGTCCACAGAGGTTCTACAGGGAATTTCAATCTGAAGTAAAAAGATGAAGCAAGGGGGAGGGTGAGCATCAGAAGAATTACACTGTAAGCCTCCTGAGAGATAGGAGCTTTACAAAATTAACTAGTGAGTGTGGGTCCATCCCTCCATCTCCTAAAAGCAACAGCTTCTATGTTCCTAGGCAAGGCTCTCAAGGTTCTGTAGAGTTAAAAGTCTGAACCTCCATACATAAATTTCTTACAGCTGTTATTAATTGCTGAAAGTCTCAGCTATTTGGATCTCTTTCTCGTTTGTACAAATGGTGTCTGCTTTACGAGCTGAATTCTTGCCTGCTCTTTTTTCTCAAATGCAAATTTAGCTTAATTAGATAGGTGCCTTCTAACACTGAGCTCTTTGAACCAGAGGCAGCCTTAAATGGAGGCTTTCTGAATAAATTCACACACATAAAACAAACAACAAAAAACATAAGAAAGATCAAAAGAACTCTGAAGTTATCACTCAAGGAACAAAATTATGTTCCATGTTTCAAGTAAGATTTTAAGTGGATTGTAATTCAGAATATTTTAAAATTTTAATAGCAATGACAAATCATTTGTAATTTAATCATTCTTTTAATTATGCCAGAGGTCATCTTACTGTTTTCAGAAACAGTCTACAAGTCCAGAAGGAAACAGGGCATAAGGAGATGTGTTTTTAACCAACTCCAAGAAATTGTTGATGTGAACTTCCAGAGACAGCTTTGCTATACCTGAAAAGCACTATTTGTGTTCTTACTGTAGTACAAAACAGTGCTACAATCTCCAATTCTAGGAAATTTATGCATAAAAAGAGAGAGCACTGGTATGTCACAAGCATGAAGCAGTTTCTACGTCTGGTCACTATCAAACAAAATTATAATTCCTCCTGGGACTGTTAACATTCCTTCCAAAGATACCATCCTCCCATCAAACATTAATAGAAGCAGCAGTAAAATCCCTCCCAGAAGGGAGCAGGCTGAGACATGGTAGCTTTTGTAACCTCAAACAGCAACACAGAATTTTTCATTCCCATCTTACTTGCTAGTCTTTTGGAGGCCACCTTGGGCTTAAATGGATACTCAAATTCCCAGTGAAATGCCAAGGAATGCTGCCTTCTTCCATTCCAAACAACAGCTAAATGAGCCTAGCTTGGTCTTATCCTATGCAAGCTGTTACAGCTCCAGAGCTCAGTCCCCAAGGGGACTGGGTGCTAGAAGCCAGCTCGCTCTCAGACCAAGGCCGTGGGTTAGCCCCTAGCAAGCAGGGAGATATTCAGCTCTTAGTGATTAGGCAGCTCTTGTGATTTCAGCTTTGCTTGCTAGGTAGCTTTTCCCTTGGCCTAAGGCTCCAGCAGACGGTAGAGAGAGGAGAAGCAGAAGACACTGGCTGTTCCACGAGTATGGCTTTATTGTAGGGGTCCGTGAAGGGTCTCAGCTCTTCTTCTTCCGAGTTAGTAGGGGTACAGTATGCTACTTTTATACCCTTGGCCTGGATCCAATCCTGACCAATGGCAAAGGTGTTAGAGTGACCATAAGTGACCAATAGTAGGGTTTAACACAATATTGCCTTACATGGCTATAAGGATAAGGTACAAGGCGGATGTCCCTGGAGACAGGAAACTTCTTTGCTGCTGTGTCAGCATTCTATTCTCCAAGGGGCCCTGGCTAAACCTGAGGGGTTTACTACAAACAGCCACTACAAACAAATGCCATTTCACCAGCAAGTGCTGCAGTTTTACCACAGCCCAGCCCAGTCCAGCATCATAGGAAGGGCACACTGCCAAGGGCAGCAGCCTGCCATTACACCGAATCACACCCAGCATGAAGCAGTAAAGTCTGCTAAGTTTAGGATGCAGCTCTTATGGCCTTTCTCTGATAAAGTCACACCATGTTCCCAGAAGGAACTGGTTTCAAGCTCTGAAAGTCAGTCCCAAATGAAATTTTGTTCTCAAACAAATGCGATTGTGTTAAAACGTTCTTAAGTCAGTAAACCAGAAGCCAAATGTACCCAGAAAGCTTCCAGCTTAATTGGACTTTAATATGTTTTCTTCCTCAAATACTGTTTTTCTCACAGAGCTGTATTTTCCAGACAAGTATCTTACAGACTTGCAAAGGAAAAAAGTCAACAGTTAATTAAAAAACACAGACCCACCTGGCAGCACAAAAAGAAAATATATAAATAGATACTTGGCAGCTTGTTCCTTACCTGTCTTTCTAGTCACCAGTAAAGTGTGGTAAAGGCTGAGAATGTTAAAATCATAGAATATTTTGAGATGGGATGGACCAACCAGCATCATCAAATCCATCTCCTGGTCCTTCAGAGGACAGCCCTAGAAAACACATTGTGTTTTGTCCAAATGTTTCTTAACTCTTAACTTCACACTCACCCCTGTGACCATTTCCCTGGGGTTCCAGGGCCCAGCCACTGTCTGTGTGAAGAACTTTGTCCCAATATCAAACCTCCTTGGCTCATGTCATGCCATTTCTTCAAGCTGATTACACCAGTGACGAAATCAGTAAAACACCTTCTGCACCACAAGAGCTTTTGGCTAAAAAAAAAATAGAAATTCCAAAGAGCCAAAGTGGACAAATAGAGCTGTCATAAATCCATGTATCATGTACTGTTCAATGAAGAATACAGTTTCTTATATATACATCCTAACATGTCAAAATAAAACTACCACCTGAAGTACATCAGATATGGAATACCAGTCCAATGCAATAATAAAAAATGCTAAAAAATAACCTAGTCTCATAAACCACACATGAAGCTTCAACTTCTTCAAATCCTCTTGCAACAAGAATCCCTTCTCACCTGCAAGGCCTCTTCCTCTAAGTGCAGCAACCTCCACTTCTGACCAACAAGACAACCTGACAGGGAGCACCAGCAGATGGTGACAGCAATGGCCACTTTTGACTTCTTTCTCCCTTCACCATGAACGCACGATCGATTGTTTTTAACATAATGACTCACGAGTGTTTAAATGGAAATTAATTTTTGACTTTCTTTCTGGCATGTTATGTTGTAGTATTTAATTTCTGCCTTTCTCTCTGGCATGTTAAATTATAGTGTCTCTAGTCTTTCTATTAATAAGATATATTCAGGAAACATGCTGTTGTTGTTTCAGTATCCTACAGTTGCCACTAGCAACAAATTTACGTGTTTTGAAGGATAGGGGGAAGAATCACCCTCTGCTCTCCAACAACCCTGACCCCGGTGAAGTCAGCAGACTGAACTTGATTTGACCAAAACCACTTAAGTGACTGACCATTTGAGGTTAAATATGGACAGAAATATAAATTCATAACTAAATTACAAAATACAGGATTTCATTCTGGCTTTATCACAAGACAATAGCTCCTTCAAGGAAGTCTATATTCCATTTATTCGTTAGAAACTAAATGAAGACAACTAAGGACAAATGAAGCAAAATGAGCTGAAGTAAACTGACAAATACAGTGTTTCACTCTCCCTTTTACCCATTTAACAACCTAGTAAAAAGGATTTCATAGGAATAGTGAAGTTGTAACCCTTCACTTGATATCAAATGCAGTCGAGCAGCAGAGTAGTTCTTGCCTTTGGTTGGTTGGGTTTTTTCCTGACCCCTAAAGCACCCTGGAAAAATGTAATCCTGACTTCATGTGATCATCTCAGTGCAAAAATGCATTTTTCATGTCCACATTTAATTAATGTTTAGAAGACCCATTCATCCCATTAAGGGAAATGCATCATGCTCTGGATTATGTCTGGGAGCTCAGTTCTTCAGGCAATGAGAGAAGGGGAAGCAGAGAGGCATTTTGCATTGGACATAACTGGCAGGTGAAAAAACCAGAGCCTGAAGGAACAAGACTGCATGACTAAGCCAGCAGTTAGAAGAACCTCTCTGTCTGCTGCAAATACAAACATTTGCTGCAGTGATAAATTCTGAATGCTCCAGTTGGAATTCTATTGATACCAGACTTCTCATTAACCTTCTTTTCAAGAAGCCAGAACAAGCATTTTACATGAACTCTTTACATTAACACAACTCCTTTCCACTAACAGGTTTTCTTTCTAAATAAAGAATTGCACTCAATCCTTCAAAAAACACACAACTCCTCTCCCAAACTTTCAAATCCCAGTAGCATTTCCTCTATAAAACAAGAGTTTTAATAAATCTCTTCACAATTCCTACTAGCATTTATGGAAGTACCCAGCTTCCATTGCAGTATCATTAAAACTTATAAAAGCAAGCTAAACAAGTAACTCAAAACATTTTAACTATCAGACATAAGTTGCAAAGATGCCTATAATGCAAAAACTTTTTGCTAGTGTTCAATAGTCAGTCATACTCTTTAATTTTAGGTATATGTGGTCATAAGTACAACATATGAAATGTCTGCTTTGAGCTTCTCCCTGTATATCGCTCATTCCTGTTAATTTAACACTATTTTTCCTAAAAGAAATACGTAAAAGCAGCAAAGAGATTGCAGAGTCCAGCTGCAGTCAAAAGCAAGCAAATGGAAAACTAACAGATGTTTTTCACAAAAATTCATTATTACCCAAATACAGATAAATAACAAGCAGCTGGTTTTAGCTTCATGACCATTTACTAAATCTTTCTGTCTTCTTGTCTTCACAGAGGCAGTAGCAGTTATTACTCTTCAAACACATGAAAATACTTTATATTTGGATAACTTTGATAAACTGATCTTTAAGAAAGCAGTTACTCAAAGCTCCTTGGCTTAAAAAGTTTCTTTTTTAAAGTGCCTAGATCTCTGATTTTTTTTTTTAAGTTTACTTTTCATATTTCTCAATGCAAAACTGACGTTGATCTCTTGGCTAGCAACCTCACAGAGCAAGGCATATTTTATTTATTTTATGCAGATGTTGTTTCCAAAAGCCACTGCATTCAGCATGCTCTCCTGTCACATTCCCTCAATGAAGAGGTTGTCATTTCTCACTCTGTAAGACACCTCCATGTGCCCTTTGCCTTTCCAGATGTTTCCAGGAAAATGCCCTTCCATCCTTTATTCACATCAAACATTTCTCTTGGGGAGCTGTAGAGGCAATTTTGGACCTTTCCATTAGCTTGCAAGTGAAGGATGTCTCATTTGGATCTTTGATAAGCAAGCAGCCATTTCAGCAGAGTTAGGAAAGTCACCCCAGTATTACAGAGCCCTGTCCAGCTGGCTTGAATGAGGCAGTTTTGTATACTAAATACTGTGATAATTCCTGTTGAGATTTTCAGAATCTATTTTGTGTCAGCAAGTCTGAGAATAAGGGTTATCAGACCATCTGACTCATCCCAGCCTTGGCATGCTTTACCTCACAGCATGGATGCTGGATGACTCACTTATTGGAATATTCCTACTTCCAACAGCAAGAGAGAGTCTCATCCATGGTGGAAAAGCACTCAAGGAATCCCAGCTGTCGTGATATCCCAAATGAACTGCCTCCCTCGTGGAGAAGATGCAAGTATTCAAGAGGCACCTGTCTCCAGAGTGGGATCTTTCCATATCCTGTGTCTCACTACCAGAATGCTGTGACTGAAGCTTCCTCTACCAGGGCAGTAAACTCTGTAGCTCAGGAAAGGAAACTCACCTTGTAAAGGTAAATTCTGGACCCAGTTTACAACAGGACAGCACCTATTACTTCCACAAGGCTACAGCCTCCAGTTCAATTTTTTTCCAGAGGTAACCTTATCTCAGGGCTTGTCATGGAAGGACAACGGTGTCTGCTGCACCTGATCACACACAGAGCTCTGAAAAACTGAACAACCTTCCTGTTCTAGGTTTCAAAAGTCAAATGTCCAGGATAATTGACATAGCACAATAAAGACCAGAAACACTGTGGTGCTGAGTTCTAATGGCAGTAAAGAACAGCGATAGCATGACTTCAAACCTGTAACATTTTAAAAGCAGAAACTGAGGTCCAAGGAATGTGGCAAGCTTACTGCTGCTGAAAATGTAAATGTTAAGGTGTTATGGTGGTGACAAAGCTTCTGATCTGACTGGTGCTAAAACTATGACACATTACATATGTTTGTGATGTGCCAGTGCTGTGACTTTCACTGAGACAGTGTCAAAGGCAGCTGAAGTCTTCTCTGCCAATGGCTCAGTAACAAGCCTCAGAGAAGTCTTCAAGCTATGGAGACTCTCAGTAATAATGAATGCTAAAGAGCTGAAGAAAACTCTAAGTAGAACCACTTTGTTCCAGGAGATGAGGCTAAGAAGAACTGGAAACAGAGAAGGATCATCTCCCCTTATGTACCTATTGTTACTGCAGAGGCGAAGTTGGTTTTCTCCCCCTGAATGAAGATGTGAATATGCAGTCAGTGCCACTGTGCACACAGGCTATCACCGAGTTTTGATTTGCTAAACCTCTGAAAACATGATAGCTGAACCACAGGCTGATTGCAGGATGGGATGGAGATATTCCACGATGAAATGAGACATCCTTAAATCATCAGCATGACAAGGCAGGCAAGCCTTGGACAGCTGTAAAATGCCTTTGAGCTTAATCCTGATTGATAGCGTGGGTGCCAGACATAGGAAAAGGCTAATATTCCTCCATGAACATTTCATCTACTTGGATTTCTACAGGAGTTCCAGCTAGGGTAAATCAGTTCCCTTTAGACATTTGATGAATTGTTGCTAGGCAACATCAGACACAGACTAACTGTATAGTGCCAGGGTTGGGAAAGAAAGATGATGATTCATAGGGATGAACAGAGCCCTTCACACTTCTAAAGAATACTGCTTCCAGTTTGGTTAATCTTCTCAGAAGGTTTGACTTCTCAGAACATCCCACTTCACTGAGGTGGAGCAGTACTTTGCATGTAGGAGGAATACAGAAATGCAAAGAGATCACAGAATCACTGGGGTCAGAAAAGACCTTTAAGGTCATCAAATCCAATCATCAGCCCAGCACTGTCAAATCCACCACTAATTCATGTCCCTAAGTGGCACATGTACACATCTTTTAACACCTCCAGGGTTAGTGACTCAACCACCCACCCAGCAGTCAAGATGAACAAAGCTTCACCCAAGTCACATCAGAACTGCAGGATGAAGAAATCCCTCCCCTGAATGACTCCCAGTACTGAATACCACTGAAGGATAACAGAGGGTTGAAAAAACAAACAAGCAATCTTTTCCAAATCCAGAACCAGACCAATAGGACTGCCATAAAAAAAGAAAACCACTTTTTTTAAGTCTTTGTGACTCTCTAATTTCTCTGTGAAAATCATTTGAAAGAAGTTCAGAAGGTAAAAACTAGAAGGAAAATGCTAGGGGACTATGCCTCAGTCTATTTTGTCCCTGTTCTGCCTCAGGACAAAACTTCCTTTGTCCTCAGTACACACTGCTATTTCCATGCAAATATATCAGTTATAACTGTGTATATATTTAACAGCAGCATCTAATCTATAATATTACATAAAATGAACAATTATTTTTCTATTGCAAACAGCAAACAATAAGTTTCAATTTCAATTGTTAGACATATCTATCTATCCAACAAAATTATAAAAACCGCTGCATGTTTTTGTGCCTTGAAATACATTTCCTGTCTAAAAATGTAGGTCTGCATCTCTTCCCTTGCATAAAAATACCAACCACAGCACAGCATCAGCCTTTCTCCCAGTGCCACCGTGTTGCCATGGAAACTGGACCCGATTTCTACTGCCAACATAGGTTCCATGTAAGCAGGAAATGAGCTTAAGTAATATTTATATAATATGCAACAGAGAACATATATACAACATTTAGATTTCATTGGAGGCCTCTAGACAGGCTGAAGCAGCTTTAAGTAGTCTCAGATTGTTTCTATCAGACATTCAAAGTATATTTTCATTACTAGCCTCAAAAGCATAGCATAGTAAATGCACACATACGTGGAATTCAGTATATTCCTTTCTCCTTGTTTTCACTTGAAAAGACAGACAAGCTCCACATTTCATAAGTAAATAAAATTATGTGTTGAAAAACACTAGAAGTTAATTTATTCCTTTAAGAGCCTGACTCTCAAAAAGGCATGATAGGAGACTATGAAGGCTATTTTTTGTAACATAATCCGAAACAAAGGAAAGCCAACCTAACCTTCAGTATTTCCCATGGCATGTCTTTCTTCTCTTTCCCTCCACTCTGTTTAAAACAATTTCCTATAAAAATATTGCCATAAAAACTGTCCCACAATTCTGGTGGGGGTTTGGTGTTGGCTTTTTCCTCTGAATACAAGCTGTGTATGCCCACAGTCATAGAAGGGACCTCTGGAGATCATCTGGTCCAACATCCCTGCCACTCCAGCCAAAGCACCTAGAGCCAGCTGTCCAGAACCACCTCCAGATGGCTTTTCTGGAACATCTCCAAGGATGGAGATCCTACCACGTCTCTCATGGGCAACCAACCCGTGCTGGTGCTCAGCTTTCAGCACCAGGCATGAGATCAGGAGACACAACTTCTGAACAGCAAACAACCCACTGAATGATGGCCAAAGTACATTTTCAAAACCAAAGGAACTTTGTTAGGCAGCTTGCTGTAAAATGACATAACACAAAGTACCTTTCAAGCATACTTAAAGGGGTGGTAAAGAGACTTTCACTAAGTCTAATTTCCCTCAACTCTCTTAGACTCTCTCAGAACACTTTTTCAAAGGTAACATGTTTTGAAAAGAACTACTGGTCTGGAGCAATTTTTTTTTTGTCTGGAAGAATTTCTTACTAGAATTATTAGAGTGGGCAACAGAGGCAACACGAACTCTATGTGCAGACAACCTCAGGAAGACTCAACAGCTGGCTTGATCTGCACAATCAGAAACATAATTTTTACTTCAAGTAGCTAGTTCTTCCCTATATTATAAAGCCAATACTCAAAATCTATTCCCACAGTCAAGTCTTCCCCTCTTTCTCAGCTATATAACCTTGCTTCCAAACAAAATGCTTTAAAGTTGCAAACATTAACTGGAATGAATTATCTTGAGGGCAAAAATCCCATAAAAAGGAGCAGATGCAGGAACACTTGAGCACAACAATATTAGAAAGGCCATTCTAGGTCAGTTCAGTGATCCACACAGACCAATAACCTATATTTAGAAAAACAGCTACAAGCAGATGTCAAGAGGAAAAGCATAAGAGCAAACCAAGCACACAGGGATCCTTCCTCCTGTAAGCAGGTCTCCAGAAAATGGCAGCTCAGAGGCCACCAGATGGGATTCCTGTGTATTTAGTAACTCCCACCTGATGTTTACTCCATAAATCTATCAAGTTCTCCTCTGAGCAAATGGAAACTTCTAACATCCATCTCAGATGGCACGGCATGAAATTCCAGAGCATACTTACACCTCTTCCAAAAGATCATCACCTCGTGTTTGTTCTGTATCTGCCATCTCAGAGCTTCAACTGAGATCCTCAGAATCTTGTCCTGAAAGCCTGCAAACATTCATTCTGCAGTCACCTTCTTCCTGGCACACAATTTCAGAGACATCTACTGTACACCCTCTGCCATCTGTTTGTCAGCCTTGAAGATTCCTACTCAATTTTGTCTTTTCTCACAGGAAAGCTGCTCTACAATTCAAGATCCTTCCCTTCACTCTTCCCTGAACCCTGTCATGCTGCACTCTTTGTACACAATATTCCACAGGCAATGTGTGCAGGGTGTATATTTTGGTGCAATGACATTTTCTACCATGTTGTCTCCTCCTTAATTTCTAATCATGTATTTGCCTCTTTTTATCACAACTGAACACAAAGCTAAACTGAACACGATGCTTTTATGAAGCATCTATTTAAACAGCATTCACTAAATAATGATTATTACCTCAGGATCCTTTATTTTATATGAAGTTAGAACTATTTTTCAGTGTGCATTGCTTCAACATTTCTTAGGGTGAATTTCATCTGCCATCCTGACATCCAAAATGCTGGTATAGAGTATAGTGAACTGGGCCTGATGTAGCTTTTTTGACCAAGATCCACCAAGATGACATGGAAGGGAAGAAATGCACATACTTCCACCACATAATATAATCAAACGAAGTTTCTTTGTATCTTTGGGAAAGCAAAGGTTTAATTGTTTTTTTTTATTTGTTTCTAACATCCTAGGTCTATGACTAGCTCATATAACTGTGACTCCCCAGAACTGTCTATTTATTTCATAATGAGAGTGTGATTATGGTATGAGTTATTAGATCTTTAAATAGAAGTAGATTAATCAGCAGCACTAAAAGGAAATGACATTTCCTTTTAAAATATCATTTTCCATTAAAATAATTATGTATCTCATGAATTTTAAATAAATAGGATTCTAGAATTGCAAAGAGCCCCGAAATTAAAAATATTTACCAAAGACTCCTGCTTTAGTTAAGTCGGACAGCCCCACAAAACATGTGCTTTGCAAAAGAATGCACAGAAGACATATTATCTAAAGTAATTTCATCTTTGACTCAAATATATTATGCAGGTGTCTTTCCTGAAAAAAAATATACAATTTATAATATAACCTGTGACTTCAAAATAGTTATCTCTAAACTTGAATTTCTATGGATGTGATGAAATAATTGTCACTGACAGGAAGAAAGTATCAACATGAAATACCAGCTAGTACCAACCAAATTAGAATAATTGCAATCATAATTGCAATTCTGAAGCCATATGCCAGGAAGATAAAATGTACCTACCTACTTGGTGAGGAGACGAGAAACTAGAACTTAGAAACCGAGCTGACTTCAACTGTCAACAGCAATGGCAGGAAAAAGGGACAATTTACACATTAGGTGACTACTAAAGAATAGGTATTTAATTTCAAATTAATAACTGCTATATTAATAAATAAATAAATTTTAAATAATTTTTTATGGAGAGATTATAACAATTGAGAGATAAGGTTGCTTAAATTCAAGTGACAACTGTTTACACTCCCAGAATATGAATAAAGCAAACCAAACATGTCACAAAATTCAGTTTTGATCAGAAAAACTATACTGCTTTGAAAACAGCTGCACTAAAAATATCCTAGCAACAAATGGTGAAGATAATTGAGAACAATTTTAAAATCAATAGTTGGGGTTTTATTGTTAGCTATTTGCAGAAGTCAAAAATCAGTGTAGGCCAGAGAGCTCCAAGCTTACAGCAGATTTTGGCTTAGCGGTCCAGAGAAGACAGCAGTTTCTTCAAGCAGTTTATAAATTAGTAGAAGGCTTCCATGTGTTTGTAGCAAGGCAATATATTGAAAATTTTATTAAGTTTTGCAGTGCAGTACGTTTTAATTTCACTTGATTATTACAACTGTGAAGAAATCTCGACTTTATAATGCTATTTATTATTTTTCAGGTGATCAGAATACATCCAAATAAAGATCCTAAAAAATTGCAGCAAGCTGCAACTTAATCCAATAACATAAAAAAGTAATTTTCCCTTCAGCTATTTCTGCGCAGACTGCTGTTCTCTCAGAAATGCCTGTTATTTACCTATGTCTATCATTAAATAAATAAAAAGTAAAAAATCTTTATGAATCATTACAATCTATAAAAATGAGTAATAAACCAATTCTAGTTTGAAAGCAGCTGCTCTTCATGCAAATTGAGAACTCCAGTACCAGAGTGATCTTTGTTCACAGTGTGAGCATTCAGCAGCATTCTCAGCTGCACCTTCCACAAAAGGTGTACTTCCAACTTTTCCACATGAAGAATGTGCATTTGTCAGTACTGTGAGGAATTTTAGGATCAACTGGGCAAAAGAGAAAGATCACTGTAATAAATACAACTAAATGAACAGGAATGAATCCTTAAATAAAAACTGCTTTTTAAATATAAAATACTAGTTTGCACTTAAAATTCATGGCAAACCTCAGGAAGTTTGCTTTTTCTTAAAATTCGTTTTCTGTCAGATTCCTCTGGAAAAATTACAACACTACCTTAAGTGCTAACACACAATCACATCTATTTGAAATAGTTTCAAAATGTATTGCCTAATAATCAATGACCAGAAGCAAAATTTTTATAATGAAGTGGGTTTTAAGACCTACAGATATTTGGTGTTTGAGTTTTTTTTTTTTAATCTGTAAAATCAAATACCAATCTAAGCTAGGACAAAGGTAGGTGAAGGAATATTTCCCTGCTGATCCTCAAAGCTTAGCTCACTGCAGCCTCTCCACACAGAGCCTTCAGCTGAGCCAGCCCAGCAAGAGCAGAAAACAGTCAAAGGATATAAACAGGAAGATACATTCATTTATTTCCTGTAAATTTTCTGACTCTGCTAAATGTTTAGATCAATTAAAGGAAAACAGACGTCAGAAATGTGACTTAGCTCATGTTTTCTTGCCTGGTTTTGAACTGTGGCTGGAAGTGCAGGTACCACAGCCTCCTCTAAAAAAAAAGGCTTTTGGCTCAAGAGTAGGGATCACAGCAAGAGGAGTGTGTAGGTACAAAGATACTACTTCAGCTGTGAAGCAAAAAAACCCTACATTGTTTTGCCCCTTCAGCCTCTGCTCCTCCTTTTTTGCCATTTATTTCAGCTAACGGTATTTATTATTCAGTTAATGATATATTATCCCCACGAAAGTAAACCACAATCTTCCTGACAAAATGTCAGGAGTAGACAAAAATTAAGCACTGCCTCTCCCCTTTTGCAAAGACCAGGCTGGTTAAGGGCCTATGAAAAACTTATTTGCAAAACAGGGTCCTTAAAACCCACAGCCCTATATGTTCTATTTTGCAACAAAATTTTGTTCAGGTTGAGGGAATTCTCAGGAATCAGAAACAATGTTAACAAAACTACTATTGCAGTTCTAAAAAAATAGGGCCATAATTTGCATTGTAATCGATGTGCAGTGCAAAACCCATGTAGATTCCACAGTGAAATAAACAGCATTATTTGCTCCTTACAAAACAAATCTATGATTTCAGGGCACACAGATCCTGGGGATGGGGACCTTAGGAATCATAATGTGAGACTTTATTCCAGATGTCCTCTAAGAAACACAGAAAATTATCTGAAAACAGGTTTGAAGGAAATGCAAAGCTTTCAATTTTCTTTAGATTACCTGTCAATTGTAAACTTATATCAGGCTTAAGAAGGATCTTTTAAAACTCAAATGCAGCAGTAAGGCTGCATGTCTGTACAGGAATGGCTCTTTAGGAAAAAGCAGAAATATTGGAAAACATAACTTGTTTGTTGCAGTGTTACTTCCCATGCTCTACTTACTGTTGTTTAAGTCTTTTTGAGTTGGGTTCATTTTTTTAAAATTCTTTAGAGAAGATGAGAATCAGGATGCATGTGCTCTTAGTGCTACATGTGACTACACCTCAGAGGGAGCTCAAACTGCAGCATTCTCCTACTCCTATGCCCTGGAAACTGAGTTAATCACCTGAAAGGCAGCTGCAGACTGCCCTGCCTGCATTCCCAGGGCTGGAGGAGCCAGGACAGAAACAAGTAAAGCAGTAGCCCTTTTTTTTTTTTTTTTTAATAAAGCAGAGAATACTGGTGTGGCAACATGCATGAAATGAGTTGCTACATTTTGTTTTCCTCAGCTTCTAACAGTTCTGCAAGGCTAAGTAACTGAGCATATGATTCCATGACTAAAAGAAGTTTATGGATTTAGGTTGAAGAGAAATCCCTACAATGATGGTAATACACTGACATTTTGGGTTTTTAACTTAAATTACATAGCTCTTTGAAAGACATTGGAAGAAACTCACTAGGGGGAAGTAATTCACTGTTGGAAAAGATCAATTCTAAAAATGAACAGACTGCCTAAACTGCTAAAACTCTTGTTAAAATCCCCAGATTTACCAAGCAATCTATCTGAAAACCACAGGTATTTGAAACAGGGTATATTTAGCCTATGGCTGATAATGAATCTACAGTTTTTCTGCCTGCTTCCTTCTTCTGAGACAGAATAACAATTAGGAACTATGCTCAAATGATTTGCTCAACTTAAAACTTCACAGATTTTTTTTTTAACTGTAAAATTGCATGAGCTTAAATACAACTAGTAAATTCATCTTCTACAAGCTAAAAATTACTGTAAATCAAATAAAAGGGCATGTAATGATTACATCATTAACTATGCTGCTGCAATAGTGACCACAAAGACTGGGCAAACTGCTCTGCAAGAAGTTAAATGCTTAAGCTCAAAATGATAATGTGGCTATGAACAATGTGTTCTTCTGTATTTTTCCTCTAAATCAAAATAATAAAAAATTAAATCAAAAAAAATCAAGCAAAAATGTATTTTCTTAGAAATACACTCCTGCAGGTCCCACTTTTACAGCTCAATAACCAGTTCAAACCAAAGGAGGCCATGTTTTGCAGAACCAGCCACCTAAAATAAACATGCAAAAAGGATAGGAAAGTTCAGAAATTACTGCTGCAAGAGTGTATGAATAGAACAGCAAGTGACAGTTTTGGAAGTCTGCTTTCCAAACAGCAGAATCTGCCCTCAATTCTCCCAGGATAGAGCCTGTAGTTAAATCAAAACATGTCTGAATACAGGGTCTAATCCACTCTGAAACTTATAGATGTGGGCACACACTTCTGCCATGATAGGCCATATTTCAAAAAGACTTTAACTCTTAACACTAACAGCTTTTAAAGTGTTGTCTGTTTTACTCCTCACACCAAATCTACAATAATTTGGGAGCATTGCAAATAATGATGTAATTTTAAAAGGACAAGTAATCCTGAATGGTAGGATAAAGAAACATTGCATGAAAACTTTAAAAGGTCAGTCAAACATCAGAATGCAAAATAAAGTCACTCAGCATTTTTATCAGACTCAGCCTTCACCTGCAAGTGCACCACAGCAGTGTTAAAACTGTAAAGGCCTAAAGATAAAAACAGCAATAATCTTTTCATAAACAGTTCTTGATACTGGGAATGATAACCACACTAGTATTCAGCTTAGAGTTGTTCAACCAGACTGACAGTGAGCTGGTTCTTGTTCACTTTTTAAAAGTAATTTAATTCAATAAAAGCAAAAGGTATTCTGTAATTTCAACAGTTTGCATTGCAAAGTTATCTCAGGAAAACACCCTCTTGCTTGTCTCTGTCCAGAAGATGGACAAAGGATTTCTCCATAGTTGCAACAATGATCCTTCTGCACAGAGACAAAACAGAAATCTTCAGACAAAGGCTCACAGACCTGACTTCACTTCTCCAGGAGATGCCTTTCAGCACTTCCTCAGTGCCAGCTGCCCCAGAACAGCCCCATGTCCACTGCAGGGACACCTGTCCAGCAGGCTGCTGCCACCCTGGGGCTCAGCTCCGTGTGCTGCTGCCCAGCAGGGTGAGACCTGCACAGCCCTCTCCCCCTCTGGGCGCCAGGAATTTGGGAAGTCTCCGTTCTCGGCCTGTTGTCTCTGCCTGGTTAGGCGTAGGATGGCCTTGGGACAGCCCGCACTCCAAAGGACGAGAGCACTCTTTAGATTTTTCGGTCTTCAATATTGTTTATTAATTCTTATCTACAAAGTTGTCTCCCAGCCTGACAGAGGTCTGCCCAGCAAGACAGCCATGGGCACACTGACCTCCCACTGGGCAATCGTCTATTTTTATATTAAAAACTACGTATAAGATATTTACCTTTACCTTCCAATACCTTTTACCCTTATTAACAAGTGCAGATTTAATGTGAACCAATCCCAAAGTGCCAGCATCACCATCAAAGATGGGTGTCAAGAAGAAGATTATTAACAAGTGCGGATTTAATGTGAACCAATCCCAAAGTGCCAGCATCACCATCAAAGATGGATGACAAGAAGAAGAGGAGAAGGACAGGACACGCCCTAATTCCTCCATCTTGTCTCCCAAAACCCCCCCTGTACCAAGATCCCAAAACCTGTGTTTTCACCCTGCAAATAATCAATTCCTTCACCACTCATCCCCAAGTGATCCTCTCACCCTTATACAGGTGGCACATCCCGTGCAGGGTCAAAATCCAACCACCAAGCACTTCTGGCAACATCCCAGGATTTCCGAGCAGCCCAAGGGTTATCTCAGCAACTCTGGACATCAGCAGTGATGTGCTGAGTTCCCACAGGAAAGAGCTTGCTGAGTGTGAGCAGTGCTGAGCAGGTCCACTCTGAAGAGTGGCACAGGTATCCTGGGTGCACTCTGAAGGCACAGGGAGGGATGCTCAGGGAGGGATGCTCATGGAATGCCCAGGAGATCTTGTCACTACACTCTACCCACACAGTAAGGTCAGACCACTACAGATAATGGCAGCCTTATCAGCACAACCAGGGAGCTTCAGCAGGAAAGTGGAGATGCCACCTTTCAACATAAAAGCTGAGTGCTTTAGAAGGACCTACTGCTCATATTATGGATTCTGAAGGACCTACGGCTCATATTATGGATTCTCCTCTCAAATTACAGTATGAGGGGCAAAAATTGCTATAGTAACAAATTATAACATGAAGGCATCCAGTTCAGACTCTCATTTTATACTTACGATTAAAAAAATGTTCTCCTAAGAAACAGGATCATTGCATTTCCTGGAGATGGGTACAATTACTGAATGTATACTTACATCAAAACAAAGCCTGGAGTTTAAGTCACTTGCCAAAATATTACACTCTCTCCAAAATCAAAGGAGTTATTTTTAAGTAAAAGCGAGTAACCCAGGCAGGGCCTGACAGTCAATAGGCTGATTAAGAAAGGAGGTTCTTTGTAACCACACTGTAGAACAGTCTGTGTAAAAAACAGGCTAAAGATAAACTTGAATATTGTGAGAAAGAGTCCAGAGAAACAGAACAAATTAACTGTGTTTTCCTTCTTTCAGAAGGAAGAAACTGCAGACCAGAGTCACACAACTTTTACAACACCTAAATCCAATATCACACCACTTGCCTTTAAAACTGCAAATGGGTCTGGCTGAGTATAATCTTACTCTTCAGTACTGCTCATGAACTGTCATTCAAATTAAAAAAAAAAATTAAAAATATGGACAAGTGGGTGTAATATTCAGGCAGCATGTGCTACACGTACACAGTGGTGAAAGGGAACTCAGCTGTCAATAAGGCACTATTAACATCTATAAAAAACTACAACTAAGCTTATAAAAATGGCTTTTCCTATTGCTACAAAAAAGCAGTGGTATAACATTTTACACAAAGGTTATTTTCAGCATTCTAAAGCATTGCTAAAGCTCTGGACAAACAATGCATCACTGAAAATGACTTGTAGCATTCAGTAAATAAATTAGTGTGTGGGTACAACCAAAAACTGTATGGCAGTACTATGGCAAACAGAGACTGAAGTTATTGCAAGACTGTAGTCACATTTCGGTGAGAGAGATTGAAACTAAGCTGGGAAATCAAAACAGAGATCTGAAACACACAAGTGACAAGATGAATGTGATGTCAGCTACCATATGCGAGAATCAGAGAACGGAATCTGTACACCAGTTATGAAAACAGGAAAGCTATAGTTGAATCTACTTAGATTTAAAATGGACTCCATTCATCTGTAGGAACAGGCTATAGGATAGCCTGAAATTTCTCTACTGTAACAGAAGTAAATCTTTAATTAAAACCAGAAGAGAATGTCTAAATTTTTTAAATTCTTAATTTTTAAGCCAACTTAAAATCAGGATTGCAACCTAAAGCCATTAAGCTCTGAGGTTAATTCAGTAAATTAGAAAGACAACAGAATAGAAATTTTCCAAGAATTAGTACTCATCTCACAACAGAAAAATTCAGGCTTTGGTTCTCTTGAACTCCAGAACAGTCATGACTTCGTTAACTCTGTATGCACTCCCAGCCCTTCTATTTCTATAAAGTATTTCTATATAAAATAAATACCATGCACATCTAACCTCAAAACCAGGTAAGTGCTGAAAGGGTTTTTTCCAGTTTTGTGTGGACCCCATGACCCTCCATCAATCTCACGTATACTGTAGTTACATTGCCATTGAAATCAAGAATTATGTTGCACCCATTTAAGAGTTTTTTACTTAGAAACACACACATGCCCCCTAAAAGAGAACAACTTCAGAACACAGAAAGATGTAGGATTACCTATCTCCCTTCTGCAAGTTCCTTATGAAGCTTGAAAACCTGTACATTTTCCTTTTGGAATTTAAATATTTTCCTTGCTGGTTCTTACTTTCAACATAAAACTACCATCTATGTCAGAAGATTCTGTAGGTGGTTAAAACTATGTGATTATGCCTTTAGAGATGATTAACCTACGATTTAACATGAGATGTGAAGTTTTGTTCTGTTTTGTCCTTTCCACCTCAGTCTGCCTTGAAAGGATTCAACAACTCTGCCACTTTAATTAAAACAGTGAGAACTAGTAATGCACATCTGACTCATGCAAAACAGAGAATATACCAGACTAGAAATTTTATTTAAAACACGTAAAGAGCTGGATGAGTTCAAAAACATTTCTGAAAGTAGGAAGGGAACATTTCAGAAGACCTTCATAACTTCTGTATTCATTTCAAAAATGAGGTACAAGTTCATTTCTTCTTTATTCTGTACATGGCATGTCCAAGCGAACAATCATTATACAGGGAATAGTCACTGCCTTTAGTGCAGCACCTGAAATGGCTTCAACAACTTTCTGCTCACCATTTCAAAACAGTCTTCACAAGGACAGAAATATTTTCTAGAAAAAGAACACCAAGCTTGTGATTTTTACTATATACTACTGATCACTTCCAAACCCACACATATCAACTTTTTCTTATCTACAGACATGAGACTGTAATTGGAGATCTACATTAACCAAGATCTTGAAAAATATAGCATGAATTTGCAACTCTCAATACTTTGTGTACTGAGTATATCAATCACTTTCCATATGTGATTTAACCCATCTTCTACAAATTTACTATAAAACAGCACAACTGTTATCCTACCTGTAGAGGTACAATAATCAACAGTTGCAAATTCTCAACTTCAAAAACATTTTTCTTACCTGAAGAGTTCAAACATTATCAGTGCCAAGTGTAGTCCATTAATGTTCAGTAAGAAAAAAGATAGATTTACTCATGCCATTTACAGATTATAACTTCTTTTTTTCCCAAAATAAAACTTATCTTGACAATCCATGTAGCTACTTTGAGTTCTGCTAACAGAACCGTTACACTGAGTCACATTAAAGTTCCATCTACTTTGTCCATTATCCTATTCCTGACAGTGGCTGGAAGTGGACACCTTGGGAAGGATACAGGAATGATCAAAACAACAGCCAAACACTGGCCCACTCTGCAACAATTTGCCACAGATAAAATCTTTATATTTATCAGTCTTCAGTGAAGTATTTTTCTACAAACTTGCTCAGTCATTCCTTGAACTGATAAAAGTTCAACATTCTGTGCCAAGAACTTCTACCCACTTAACTGCCCGTATCTGAAGAATAATTTCCTTTCTGTTTGTTCAAAAATTGCAAGCAAGCTTCCTCTGAGGGAAGATATAGGCAAAAAAATTATTTGCTTTTTTAATTTCGCTCACCATTTAATATTTTCTATGTAATTTCTCTCAATAATTTTATTCTTTCTGAGATGAAACCCATATTTAAGGAACAAGATTGTGCTTATTCACGGTTTCCTTTCCTGACAGTTTCTAACATCATCCTTACAGTCCTTCAAAAGCACTGAGCTGTGACTTCTGTGGACCCTGCATTCCTTGAACACTGGTAACTGCACTAGATCCCATCAATAGATGTCAAAGGTTTTCCCCCCACGAGCTTCATTTCACATTTCTTACTCCTTTATGCACATTATTTCCCTCTTATAGCCTTTTTTTTCTGAAATTTTTTCAGCAATCCCTCAATTTTACTATCCAGACCGTAGCAGTATGACTATGGTCAAACTCCCTACTTCAAGTTTCTCACCTCCCTCCTCTCTCTTGCTCAATCCACCAAAAAGCCCCCAAGGCAAAACCAATCAGGTTAAATGCAGCAAACAGAAGAGTCACCAGTGATACAGCTGAGGCAAGACAGGACACAGAATAAACATCACCAGAAGGAGGAATCAATACCTGCCCCTCCTTCCCTTTTTTGATGGCAGGAACCAATCTCCCCTTTCTCTCCTAGGGCTGAGAGTGGATCTGTGGCTCAGACACACAGATGAGGTCAATCCAAACTCAGAGCTGCTGTCAAATAGGCAGTTTTGCTCCTCTATCTCACAGCCATGGGCACACAGCCCTGCCCTCTGTCCCAGCACTCCTTCATCCATGTCTTTTGGAAATTGTCCTAACAGCCTGAAGTATAACAGGCCAGTTGCAAATTATGCACAAAAAAATAACCTGATGTGGACAGAGGATGAAAAACTTACTTCAATGGCAAGGAGCTCTTGGATTTGTTGTTATTCAGTGTATCTTTTGAGTGATATTTATTAGAATTATCATTTTAAAATCTCTACAATTCATTTGCATCCAGCTCAATTCTTCCAGCGAAAAGGACTTCTGCTTCTTTCCAGGCACTTCCTGTGCCTGTGTTTGTGTTCACATCACTGTGCATGTGGCTCCCTAATCCACACAAAAACCTGTTCCCATCCTCTGTGGCAATTTTCAGGCTCATCAAACCTTCATCCAACTGATTACATCAAAAGCACCAGTGCCAGCACTAAAGATAAACAGAAGAAATCAGTGTTGGGTATAAGGCAACACTTCAATCACTGGCCTAAGCCTACTGTGAAACTGTGGCCTTGTGGTGGTTTTTAAACATGAAATATCTTCTCTGCAAAATTTTATGCAGAACCTTAAGAACTATGCAGTAACACTGCAGTACAAATAGCTTAAAGGATAAATACACACAGTTCATTATGGACTCAAAAAGAGCAAAACTCAGGTGAGCTGGGTGATTCACTCTAACTGGCATTCTCCTGCCAGTGATACTGAAATAAATATATATACACACAAATCTTCTCATACTCCTGATCTGTGCAGAATGACTTGTATTGAAAATCAATAGCACTCTATGTAGATTTCAGCATCATCTTAACTAAGTCTTATTGACCTGATTAATTCAACATTCTGTATTGTAAATTATGATAAAGGAATGCAGCAATTTTTGAATAGACACTGCTTTGAACAATGTTGAGAGTATATACACAGGTTAATATTTTATAATGACAGATATTGTATGCATTTGAGCCAAAACACTTACTAGAGGTAAAGTAAAACTTTACTTACTCAGAGTAAGTAAAACTTACATTTTACTTTATTAACAGAGTTCCTTTGCCAGGTGTTGCCTTTCGTCTCAGGATGAAACCCAATCATGCAATATTTTTAGTCACTGGTACTTGAAGGTCCCTCCTTTTAAAGAGCTTCAGAGAGAGCAAAAGCCATCACCCTAAGTCACCTTGTCAAAAGCTTAGAGACTTGCACATATTTTTCTTCTATCTCCATGAAGAGCTATCAACAAGGCTGCCCTGTTTCCTGAGGTTACTAAAATTTAGATCAAATGTCCTTTCATACTAGCATGATCTAGCTATGCAGTGTTCTAACTTTAAACACCTTTCCTGCAACAAAAACGTAACATTTTAGACACAGTGAACTTGAAACCATTATTATGGTCTGTGGCAGTTACCTTCATGTTTCAAATAAGTCTTTGACAACTTTTAGATCTCCAGCTTCTGGCTGACATACCCAAATCACTGAAATAGGCAAAACCAAATAAGGCAATTCTTTAGGGCATTTTGGTGGGGTTTTCTCTTACAATTCAGAAAAAAATTTCTTGACAGTGTTACTGTTAAACTAGGGTTGAAATTCAGAAAAAAAATTAATTCCAAGACTGGTCTAAAAAAGCCATTATATTGATTACAGATCAGAACACATTTTCTCATTCCACAAATAACTATTTGTTGCCATGCATGATACTTCCAGGTGGATGTTACACTGAACACATCATTCTAACAGGACTGCCACTGCCTTGTTTGGCAGTATTCTCCTTTTTAGAAATATAGAGGTGATGCATCACACGTGCTGGACATTTAATCTTTGTAGGTCAAAATGTCACATATTTCTTTTGTAAATATCAATGACTACATTGTCAAAACTTTATCAAACAGAAACAGATTGCCTTAAAAGTCTGACAAGCTCCACTGCTGCTGTCCACTGCTGAGACAAGAAATCAAACACCTTATACCACACATATTGATTGTTGCTGCTGATCTGTGAATTAGACGATGCTGGATAAATTAATGCTGAAAATAAATTGTAAAAATGGAAACCATCAAAATGCAAGCATAGCAGCTGTCCTGGACACTTCTGGAGAGAAGTAATAAAATGTCATGCTCATGATGTTCCTATCAGACAACTAGGATCCAGAAGAAAAACCCCACGAAAGCCTCAACTTTCAACCCCCAAATTGGAAGGAACTGGGTGATAAAGCTCTACAAGACCAAATGAGCCTGTTTTGTAGATGAGTTCTTTTTCCACATCAGCCTTCAAGGAGTGGCTGACTTTGCAATTCCTGAGTGGGAACCATGTACTCAAGAATATTTCATAGTTTTTCTTACTGCTGTTTCATTTGAATGTACCTTAAACCCAAAATACCCACGCAGTATGTTAAGGTGAAGATTGCACTATCTAATAATTAAGATGAAAGAAATGTCTGCCTACGTAGCAGATAGACATTGAAGGATTGCTAAATAACTCAGGTGGAACTGTGCATGAACTTTATCAGGCATTTGAATATGCTGAAAGACATTCCATATTCTTACTTAATACAAATGAGCTTCCATCTAGATCATCATATTCTTTTATGCCAGAATTTCTGTTAGAACCTGAAATTTCAATTGCAACATTTTCTTTTAACGAATGTTATAGTGATTGCCAACTGCAGCTATAATGGCAAGGACTACAAGAAAGTACACAAAATAACGGTGAAGCATTAAGGCTGCCTTAGAATAGTAACAAGAGAATCCTAGGTGAAGTTCTAAAAACCTGAACATGAATGTTATGCTCCCATACAGCATTCAGGCTCTGGCACTTAGCTGATTTACCAGTGAACTAATTCAGCTCATTGTGGTGAAAACTTTTTGGGGCAAAGAGGACTTCAGGAAGTTGGTGCTAGTGAGGAAAGCTGGAGCACTCATTTGGCTGCAGTGAGCCCTTCCCACAGAGCCACACACCACAGGGATTAATCCCTGCTAGTTCACTGGGAAGCATAAGGAATCTGGGTAAGCCTGTCATGTCACCAGCACCAAAATCCTGTTACAGGATTTGCCAAGCAGAAATGCAGCAACTATCCACCTCAAAGACAGCTGGGACAGTGTAAGCTATCACCAGCTCTCTAGGTACTTGTTTCTGTGCAAGAAATCAGCCTTCCTGTAGCAAAGCAAACAGAACAAGGAACTAACACTATACCCACACTTCATTAATCATTAATCCCAGTACTACCAGACACTAATTGCCTAACAAGGAGAGCAGCAGCACTGCCACACTAACCAAGCAATCCTCCCATTCACAAGCATGGCTTGGTCACAGTGTGCACACCCACACACAGCAAGCACCTGCCAAAAGTTACAGAACAACTGCTGTTTGCTGCTGTTACACCAAAAATTTCAAGAAAGAACAAGTCTCATCAAAAGGTAAATCAAAGTATGTTAAACCCAGTAAAGAATTACCACAATCATACCTTAGTTCCTCACTGACCCATAACTGCACAACACAACATGGAGAAATAAAAATGACAGTAAAAATGGTCACAAGTGATCAAAATGGCTGAGAAGTTAAAGCAATATGAATACAACAGCATTTGTGAACCAAACACAGGCCTTGTGCTTTGACTGTCACAGGCTGGCATCATTTCAGCCACAGCACAATCACATCCTGAGGGACAGTAATGACTTTTGGGGCTCTGCTTAAAACCCTAAGGACTATCCAAATAAATAGTTATTGATGAGTCCTGGAGGGAGATAGAGCAAGCTTTCCTCAGGCAAGGATGTTCTAATCATCAGCCTGCTAAAAGTAAGCTAGAAACAAGAGTATTAGATGGGGACAGATACCTTCAATCCATGTGGGCATAAATTAATGCTGCTCGTTGAAACCAGAGTTTTGCCAGCCTCAGTCAGTATCTGTTTCTTTTAGCTAATGCTTTAATGTTTGCAAACTGCAAGTGTAACAACAGTGGAAACAAGATAAGGAGTCATCAAAACAATGCTGAGGTATTAGGACTGACTTAAAACAAGGGCAAGAGAATATCAGGTGGATTTTCAAATTTTGTTTGAAAAAAATTGAGAGATACTAAACCAAGCTAAACACATAAAAATTTTAAATATATATCTTGTGCCTTTACATTTCAAAAAATTTCCCAAAACTGAAATACCATTTTTTCTAAAAAAAAAAACAACTGGGGAAAAAAAACCTTCTCTTCAGACAATATACATATCATTATATGTATATCAAGTGTCTCCATACTTGCTTGCAAAAAACATATATATGCATCTTTCATACTAAGAATCCCAGCCTTTAAGAAAAATCAAATCACTTCAAAGAAAAGTTCTAAACAGACAAACCACAGTCATACAACTAAAGACATGCTAGCAATCTCCTGTGAATAAAACACTCCATGTTTATATTGCTAATGAACCTAATTACACTACAACACCACCATCATGTTAATTATGTTTATGGATTCCAGCTCAACAAGAGCCTGGATTGTCCTGAAATATGCAGATAAAACCACTTGCAGTTGACTAAAAAAAAGAAACCTTGAGCAGTGCACAATATGACCTATGCAAATCACAGTATATTAAACAGATTTTGGAAAAATTAAACTAGTCATGTCAGCAACACTGGAACAGTAATTAGTAATATCAAGACATATTTGCCAAATTTAACTGGCAGGGAGCTCATAAAACTAAGAAAACTATACTGCCCAATGAAATATTTATTGCAACAGTATGATGAACCAAAGCATTTGACACTGTCCCACACAATACCCTTACTTTAAACTAGAGGGACATTAACTTGGCAGATGGACCACTTGTGGATAAGGAGCTGGCTGGATGGATGCAGCCCTAGGGTGGTGACCAACAGCTCGAGGTCCAAGAGGGGAGCAGTGAGGGCTGGGGTGTGCTGTGGCCTGGGCTGCACCCAAAGCAGCACAGCCAGCAAGTCAAGGGGCTTCTCCTCCCCTACTCCACTCCTCTACATCCACCTGGATGGATGCACTGTGTCCAGATCTGGGACCCCCACCTTAAGAAGGATATAGATCTGCTGGAAGGAGTCCAGAGTAGGCCACCAGGATGATCAGAGGGCTGGAAGAGCCCCTCTGCTAAGCAGACAGGCTGAGAGAAGGCTCTGGCAACACCTTAGAGAACCTTCCAGTAGCCAAAGGGAGCTGAAGGAAAGCTGAAGAGGAACTTCTTACAAGGACACGTTGTGACAGGACAAGGAGGAATGGCTTCAAACTGAAAGAGGGCAGGTTCAGTGAGCATGCTGAAGCACTGGAACACGTTTTCCTCCAGAAGATGTATCACAAACCTGGTAATGTTCAAGGCCAGGTTGGATGGGGCTTTGAGCAAGCTGGTCTCAAGTGGAAGGTGTCCCTGCCCATTTCAGAGAGAGTGGAACTAGATGGTCTTGAAGGTCTCTTCCATCCAAAAGCATTTTATGATTCCCTAACCATTACTCTCCCTTTCATTTTACTTTGTAAAATAAACTGTGCACTTCATGGCTCCTGGTAATTTGCATTCTGAAGTCAAATCAACATAGAAAATTACTTACAAGCCCTCAACTTTACATGTTCCTACCTAGTTAATGATTCAATCCCAACAAATCACCTCCACTGACATTTCCTTGACATCATCCATACCGCTACAGAACAGCAATTTAAATCCTCCAATCTGGCACAAGGAAACCAATCTGTATTTCACCAGTTATAACAGTTTCTACTACATTCCACAAAATAACATTTTAATTAAAAGCAGACTTTGGCATTGCTACGGAATTATGGGATTGAATACTAACAGCAGCAACAAATGTGCCAAAATATAATTAGAAAGAAACTTGAAAACTCCCAATCTTCACTTATATTTTAAATTAGAAAACTCTGATTTTCAGCTCTGGAGGATTTTATTAAAAAAGCATTAAATTACTTGGGAACAAAAGATAAAATTAGATGTATCACGCTCATGGCTTTGGGACAAAAGGTCAACTATACTCTTAACCAATTCCACCTGTAAAACAGTGTGTAAACAAATAGTAGCTTCCTGTAATGCCTCATATTTGCTGTACTTCACAGAATTGTTTCGGTTGGAAGGGACACTAAAGCTCATCCAGTTCAACTCCCTGCCATGGGCAAAGAGGACACCTCTGACTGGGGGGGACTGCTCTGTGCCCAGCCCAGCCTGGCCCTTAACACCTCCAAAGAAGGACCATGAGGATGGTGAAGGGTCTGGAGGGGGAACCACACGAGGAGAGGCTGAGGTCACTTGGTTTGGTGACTCTGGAGGAGACTGAGGGGAGAACTCACTGCAGTCTTCAACTTCCTCAAGAGGGGAAACAGGGGCAGGTACTGATCTCTTCACTCTTGTGACCACCGACAGGACTAGAGGGAATGGCCTGAACGTGTGTCAGGGGAAGTTTAAGCTGGCCATCAGGAAAAGATTCTTCATCCAGAGGGTGGCTGGGCTCTGAACAGGCTCCCCAGGGCAGTGGTCACAGCACCAGCCTGACAGAGCTCAAGAAGTGTTTGGACAGTTCTCTCAGGCACATGGGGTGACTCTTGGTGTGTCCTGTGCAGGACCAGGAGTTGGACTCAATGATCCTGATGGGTCCCTTCCAACTCAGCATTTTCTAAGATTCCATGATAATACATTCCTCCTCCAATCAATTAAACTACTCACAAGAATTCATTTACAGATTGCAGCATGCACAATACAAATCACCAAGGTTTACATTTTAATAAAAATAGCTGTAGCCCACTAATTATTATAATGTGCCTATCCTAACAAACACACAATGCTATGCATTTTACAAGTAAAGTGCACCAGTATCTAAAGCATCTCTAAGCATGGAAAGGAAGGTTATCAGGAGGAAACAATATGGATTCAACAAGAGGAAATCATGTGTGACCAATCTGACTCCCTCCTACATGTCTGGCTTGAGACGGTAAAAAGGAGAGACAAGAAAAATGAAGGCTGCAGTGGGAGCTAAAGGGAAAACTGTACAATAAATCTCCCACTGTGTTATTTCCACATAGAACCCCACTGCAATTGAATCTCAGATTACTTTCTGCAGGCAACACTACACACACGAACTATTAGTTGAGAACAAAACAACAAGGTCTCAGAAGAAGTTTAGAGAACCAAGAAGTTGTTACTCTCAGAAGCTTTCAGGAGTTAAGGAAGATAGGTTTTTTTTCATCTGACTCCTACATGTTTAGACCAATGGAGCAGGGTGATGAAAAACCACATGAAAACCTAGAGAAGCTTTCTAGAGAAGAAAAGTAACATTTAGAAGGAGGAATAAAAGCTACAACCAAAACCCAGGATAGTCTTAATCTAAACACTCTTGTCGTAGAGAAATCCAGTGGAAACTTGGCAGAAGCCTTGAAAGACAGATCTTAAAGCAGCTCACACCTGTCCATGGGAAAGATCTGACAAGAACTATTTGCAGTAAAGGGCAAGAGTCCTCAGATACCATACAGAATGAGCTGGAAACAAACTGCACTGTCCAAGAAGCTAATAAAGTAGTGTAGTACACAAATTATTTTTTTTTAAGTTGCATTTTAGGTATAGCATTTTTATCCTCCAAATTTTATGTCTGTGATTGAGCTACTCTCTAAGCATTCAGTATTTGGCTGCAGTCAAGGCTGAGACTTGGGCTGAATACCCTCCTTTCAGACTGAGGAAAAAAAGGAACATTAGGTCTTTTACACAACAGCTGAAAAAGCAGGGGAAAAAAACAGCAAAAAAATGCTGTGCCTGTGATTTCAGGAGAGAGTTGCGTGGGGTTTTTTGGGTGTTGTTTTTTGAATTTTAAGGGGGGTTTTTTTAGTACAGTACTTGCTAGACAGGCAGACTTGAAAACATCAGCAAAATAGCTGCTTGTTGCACTTTGTTTCTACTCTGCTCAAGCAAACGAGCTCTGTTTACATGTTTTGTGTAAATAAACAGCACTGCACATATACACACAAACACTCCCAACCTTCAAATCATATATTTCTCTTCCTGAGAAGAACAACTTGGCAAAGTCTCAAGTATTAGCTATCGCCTGGGCTCCGAGAGTAGAAGTAATACATGCCAGGTTTTCTGAATGCTGATGTCAGATAGCCAGATATTGACTAACACACATTGTGGCTCTGTGCCTTTTGCCTGCTCAGATACCTCGCAAAGGAACTGAGCAGTATCTCCATGTCTGCAGCTCAGATTAACAACTGGCCTTCCAGTCCACCTCAGAGACACAGCCTTGTTTAGAATGAGAGTAATGTGATGCTTTTTGCCTTTTTTAAAGTGGCACTTTTTGACC
Organism: Zonotrichia albicollis; assembly: GCF_047830755.1. Taxonomy (NCBI): domain Eukaryota; kingdom Metazoa; phylum Chordata; class Aves; order Passeriformes; family Passerellidae; genus Zonotrichia; species Zonotrichia albicollis. The sequence goes on from NC_133822.1 coordinate 14,319,694, forward strand.
ACTATTACCAGACACCTCCTTCCTGGACCAGACCACAGAGAAGATGTGAGACAGTTTATGGTTCAGAGGTGTTTACTATTACTATGCATCCCTGTGTTACCTCAAATGGATTCTGTGACAAGCACAGACACCAGGTCAGCAGAGGAAGGAGCACTGCTTGGTTTTGGTCATGCCTGAGCTTTGCCTTCATTAGATGTATGAGCTTGACACATCCAGCACTGTATGTCTGAAGCACAGAGTATGCATCTAACACATGGTAAGATCATACATCACTCCATTCCAGAAACATAGGTCTAAAAACTAAACAGAGTTACACAGTAGACAAAACTCTGTAATATCAAACTTCCAGGAGACTGAGAAGTAGTAGCAAAGCACTGGTGCATTCCATATCCTCAGCTAATTTCAATCTCTTGGATGCCCATGACCAAGAATGCAAACAGACCTAGACCCACTTTTGACAGGTGATAATAGACCCCTGGGAGACCAGTGTCAGGTTATCTGACTGAATAGAAACAGATCCAGCAAAGATCAGAAGCAAAACAACAGGTCAATCCTAACATCCTCAAGAGCAAAAATGGAGCATGTGAATCAGCTACTCCCACGACTATCAATTAGACCATATTCCCCCAGTGTGAAACCTACCAAGATGAGTCAAAACTCTTCCAAAAAAATACCCTGAAAACTAAAGGTTATTGCCTTAAGGGGTATGGGACTTATTATGGGATGTAGGGAGAAAGAACATTTTGGGATTGTGTAAAACTTACCACAGTACTGTGAGAATAAGCAAAACGCCATGAAATGTTATGAGGAAGGTATTAGGCGTGGAGGAAGACTGGCATAGAAGTGGCTAAGGGAGAAATAAGAGTACAAATAAGCATCTGGCCCATGCCCTTGTTTGACCAAGCCCTGTCCTTGATCATGACAGTCCACCCCATACTGTCACTAAAACCCTGTACGTATCTTCTTTGTGGATACACTTTCTATTTTGAGTGTGTATGTGTGAGCTCAAGCCAATTTCAAGTCAGACTGGCCAGTAAGTAAGGTCCAAGTGCCAGCAACTCAAGTGAGAATATGAATCTTGAGGGCTGATGCATTTAGGGGTTAGAAACGACCTAGAGCATTTAAAACTGGCTGGGAGAGCACACAGAGCTTTGTGGGTGAGTTTCTGTGAAAATTCCACCAGTGGACTTCACTGTGAGGAGCTGGAAAGGAGGAAAAGGACAAGGCTGACCATGCAGTTCTTGCCTCAATGCTCTATGTGTGTGTGTTTATGTGGGTGCCAATAAAAGCCCTGCTTTGAGTCTCTGCTGCCCTGCACAGCCAGCTGTAGATGCATTTTCTGCATGTGAGTGTGTGCATGCACACACACATGTGGGGAGGCCATGCTCCTCACTGCCTGGCCCTGGGGACACAGCACTCACCCATTCAGCTGCAGGAGATATTGCCCTGGGACACAGCATCCTGCCCTCCTGTTCAGCTACAACAGGAGATATTGCCCTGGGACACAGCATCCTGCACTCCTGTTCAGCTACAACAGGAGATATTGCCCTGGGACACAGAATCCTGCACTCACCCCTTCAGCTACAGGAGATATTGCCCCGGGACACACTCCTATTCAGCTACAGAAGATATTGCCCTGGGACACACTCCTATCCAGCTACAACAGGAGATATTGCCCTGAGACACAGCATCCTGCACTCCTGTTCAGCTACAGGAGATATTGCCCCTGGGACACAGAGCCCTCCATGTTTGGCTACCTCTAACAACTGGCATGGCTAGAAGGACACATACCTTTAGCAAGTTTCTTAGCAAAGCTATCAGTAACACTTTGAAGGTGAAGTGTGTAAATCTGCCTTAGGGTTTGAGATTGGGGTAGTCCTTAAGACTTTTAGTTGCAGACTGTTTAAGCTGTCCTGGTATCTGCTGGAACACACTCCATGCAGTTCTGCTAAGGCATTTTTTAAAGCACTGAGTATTTAAATGATAGTAAAAAAAATGCATTGGCATTCTCGGACACTGTCCTGCTTCAACTGGATGACTTCTGGTTCTTTTAATAGCCCTTGAAATTCCTATGTGCTAAACACATTTGAAAAGAATCTTGACCAGCTCTTTCCTGTATGTTTTCTTTCCAAGCCAGGATTCATTTAACAGAAAAGTAACATAAATAAAGCAAACATACAGGTGAAACAAAGTACATAGTTTTAAGCTACAGAAATATATTCAGCAAGATTGTCTTGGAGGAACCTGTGAAGAGATTTCCATAAAGAACAACACCACTTTAAATATTAATGGTCTGCACAAAAAATCCCATGTATTCACTGGCAGCACATTGCAGTTGGGGTGCCCAAGGAATAGGATCTAAGCTAATTCATTGTGTCAGTAACCCACTCACAAATATCAAGAGTTCTTGAGAGAAAGAGTTTTTCCTTGATCACCAAAATGTCTCTCTAAGTTTATTCTTTTACTTTAGTTCTGGAACATAAGCATTCTGAGGATGGTTGTATCTCTCTTTATTTGGCTTTCTAGACTAATACTATGAAACATTAATTACCTGGAAAAGAGCCGAGTGAGATTTCTAAGTCCATGAAGACTGGTTGTACTCTTATTTACAACAGAATGAAAGCTTTTAATTGATAAAAATATACTTCAGAATCACTATGGTTGATGATCTTTTTCATACCTTAGGGAAGTCTTGGTCCAAAGCTGTATTAGTCTTCTTGGAAGCTGGCACTTGTCACAGCTAAGGCACCCAGCAGCAGTGGAAATTCCTGATTCTTGTCACATATGAAACAGGAGCTGTCAGAAAGGCTTTGCACTGTCACACTGGGGATGACAAAGCACCACTCAGAGGAAACCACCACACGTGGTCTCCTAAGGGTAAGGTAATCCTTTTATAGAAGGATTCATAAAGAACAGAGCTAACGCCAAACATCTTCCATTCTAGTTCATGGCATGAAATAAACAGAGCTGGATGGTGTCTGGTATGTGGGCACAGCAGAACTGAATGCTTCTGTGGACAGTGCCTGCAGCAGCTGCAGACGACAATGAGAATCTGTAGGTCCTGGTGCTGGATAGAGATTAACAGAAGAGCTGTCCACTGAAACCCACAGAAATGTCAAACACCTTTCCATCTCCACCAAAAAAAAAAAAAAAAAAAAAAAAAAAAAAAAAAAAACACACAAAAAAACCACAAACACCTGCTGGGTATTTTCTGGCACAGCAGTTGCAAGAGAAAATAATGCTGTCTCTTTATAGTAGTATCAATGACAAAAACAACACTCCCAGTTTCTGCCAGAACTAGTAAAAGTTAAGCTTTGACAACACAGGACAGAAATGAAGTTTAATAGGAGTTTCTGCTGCAATTATATAACCTTCTTTGCCCCCAGAAAAGACACACTATCACCACACACAGCAGAACTGAACCACAGAAGGATGAGAAGGCTGTGACCATCCCACTAGATTTGGGGCACAGGACGTTGCTTCAGGAAAACAAAGCAATGAATTCTTAAAAGGTTTCATGTTACTCCAAATAACAAGTAGGTTCCAGAAATCCTCCTTTCCATGGAATTAGACTGCACCAAGCTTGGGGAAAACAAGTCTGGAAGATCAACCAGCCCAATATACAAATGTTTCACAACTCTCAAGAAAATACCAATTTATGGTACTTATTAGCAGATATCAAGACAAAATTAGGACACTTTTATTAATACAGAGAGGTTATTTAAAGTGCCTTCATTAAACACAATGGTCAAAACTTCATACAAATAGAACATCTACATGAGATGTGGTTCTGGTTTTGAACATTGTCCAGCCAGGAAAAAGAAGCAATCAACCAGCCTGACTGACCTAAAGCTATAACCAGACAAGGAAAGCTCTGTAGATATATTTGGTGAAGAACATAGGCAGAGCTTGGAGCTGCACACATTTCTTTGGTAACTGAAGCTTTAAAGACTAAAGAGAGAGAAAGGGAATGAAACAGAAAAAAAATCACAGTTCACTATCCATCTAGTCACAAATATCAGCATGAGTTTGGCAGGCATCCTAGATGAGATAAATTTCATCTGTTTTTAAGGTAACAGTGACTGCTTAGACTTTGTCAGAGATCACCCAAGACTAAAGGTGAGTTTTGAAGAAAATACTGTAGCACCTAAGGCAGATGCTGGTTCAGGAGTGTAAAATTCCTGAAGAAATAACTAGTAAAAGACCTTCTGGTCACAACACCCTTTGGACAGAAAAGCTATTTTTCAGTCCACTGGAAAGTTTAGATATCCTCCAAATGGTACAGCAGGATTCACATAAAGTCAAAAGCTGAGAGATGACACAATTTCCTGATAATATGCATATAAAGCAAAATATGCAACAAAATGGAATGTTTAAATCTGCATGCATTTGTTTAATATGTTCCTAGCATCCCTCAGTAACTACATCAATTCTGGATTAGTGAAAACACATGTATCACCACACAGTAAACTCACTGAATTACATTAATATCCAAACATTTTATTATTAATTTTTAAGTATATAATATGAATATGTATACAATATGAAGACACAGAAAACCACAGATTAGTTTATCCTGTAATGCACCATAGCAACTACAGAAATGAAAGCTTTGGGCATAAATACACATTGTTTTATGCAATTTATCAGGTAACATTCCTTTACCATCCACCTAGGGGCTGCAGTGGACATTTTAGTGAAGGCATGACCAATACAGTGACTAGACAAAATGTTTCAGGTCATCAAACAGACTAAATCTGTAATACAAAATGCTTTGTATGAAAATGGTCCATTAACTTTTTTCCCCAGACCTTTTACCTGGGATAGAACTGGAATACCTGAGAAAGTATATTGTGCAAGTCATGGTTTTCCAAACTTTTGCATACCTTTTGTTTTAGCCATTCAGTAAGTGTGTTCAAACCACCACTGGATTGCTTGAGTTAGTTTCCAGTGAACAGTTCTCACATAGGAAAACCTCATACAACACCCCACAACTTTCCATCTCTCCCTTTCACAAAAATTCTCTCATTTTAGTTCCAACAGGAACTGACAAAATCTGAGGTTTTACTTTTCAGTAGGTGTATTAGAAGTTTCCCTATAATAAATACCTCACAAATACCTGCATGATGAAAAGTTGCTAATAATTTTTAAAAAATTATTGAATAAAAAAATTAAGTAGTGCATAGACCATCTGAGGAGTAGGGATACTAATGATATATTTCACTTGTAATTTTTTTACCTACAGCAGAAATACCAGACAGGATAAAGCGAGCAGAAAATATATTTATAGCAGAAATAAACTGAGTCTATCCCTGGAAAGCAAAATACACTTAAAATTTTTAATCTTTTCAAAGCCTACTGATAAGAGGCACTACCAGTTTAAAAAAAAAAAGTACAGCGTCCACTAAAAATATCACCTCAACATGCTCCACAAGTGGCTGCTTCTATACAAGCTATTTCCATTGTTTCCTACACAAGGACAATGGCATGTTGCAACATTCCTTGCCTCCACATCCCTTTCATATTTCACTTTAAAGCCTCACATGCTAAAACAAGTGAGACTGTGGAACCTTTAATATGAAAGCCACACAAAACATAGGATTTATTTTGGTCCAGAACTGGTAATCCAAAATTAAGCACCTAGTGTAAGAGAGCTCTACAGGTACACTGTCACCCAGCAGAGTCAGTGGTGGACTAAAGTGTCTCCCTGGACAAACAGCTTAGGGCCCACACTCAGCTAGGATGATTTTCTTTCTACTTCTGAGATAAAACAACAAACAGAATAAGCTTGTAATTTCGGGGGAAAAAGGGGGCAAAATATATATTGGTCACTGTTACCATACATTAAAAAAATCAGAAAAGTTATAGTTGTATGACCACTAAAACTAGATTTGAACTGTCCTGAAATGGAAGATGTACAAAATTTCTTTTATCCTACAAAAAAGAACCAGTAGAAAAAAAGACGAGATAAAGAAAATACAGTATTTTGAAAATGTGTTTTAAAGTTACTGGAACTGATAAAATAGTTGCATTATTCTGATAACTATTTTTTCCAGTGTAAGTTACATAAATAATAGAATCATTATCTTATAATGCCCTGTTATCTAACAATTATTCCAAACCATTTATCTGACATACAGCAATATCAGCTTACACATCATGTTGTTAGCTGATGGTTCTACTTTTAAACATTATTTCTATATTTATTACAAGTTACACTTCTACCTTAAAAGTAGTACCATCCACGACTAAATTTAAAAAAGAAATACGCACACACAAAAACAGAATAAAAAAAATCATTGATGTTCCAAAACCTGGAGGAATCTTTCAACATCATAACTTGTTTCACAATGCCTCCTCTAAAAACTAACATTAGGTCTGTCAGAAAAGGAAGTAGACAGTACTCAGCCTCTATCTTTTTCCTTCTTTCTCATTATTTCAGATTTCTTCCTCCTCTACTTTATCCCTGAATGCCTCCTTGGCATGACCTGATGAAGAAACTATGTAAAAGCAATGAGAAATGCATTAATTTGCTCTGTAAAGATAAATTACAAAGATAGAGGGGTATACATACCCGAAGGCTTAAAAGAAAGCCCAACAAAAAGCCAAAGCAAAACCACCATTATTCCTTAAAACTTGCCTGCACCACCTGACATCAAATACATCCACGCAGATTAACACAAACTTGTCATTTGAAGTATCTTCCCTTTACTGCTATTTATGAAACCCCCCAAAATGATGAAAATTGAATTATATACATACCAGCTGCCTAATTTAAGACTATTCATGAGTGGCTGCTATTAATTTTTTCAAAAAACACTAAAGCAGAAACTCATTTCAAAGAAACATGCATTTGCAGCATTTGTATGAAGAGAGAAAAAGAGCAGGTCAGACACTTCAGACTGATCAGGCCTTGCTAATAACCTTCATGAGAAAATGCTCCATGGTAAAACTACATTACTGACACAAATTCAGAATCCAAAATCAGAGCTGAAGAAATAACAGGTTCTTTGTCCTAAAATGTGAAAAAGAAAAGTACTACATACAGTAAAGCTGAAGTCTTAAGAGTATCAAGTCATCCAGGTGAAAGAATTAACTTTCCTCAAAAAGAAACAGAAACTTGCCAAGAGTTCCACACAGCCCCTAAAAAGGGGGGGAAATCTGTGCAGCTGAAAGCATTCCCTATACTGTAGATGAGAAGAGTGCACAACTCATACACCAAAAATAAAAGTATTTTTACTTTCCTGGAGGGCTCCTGGAAGACCATCCCATCTCCATCTGGGTGCTGCTACCTGCTCCCTCAGGACATTTGGAGCAGTAACCTCATGTAGCCCCCAGGGAAACACTAAGAACATGGTGGTTTAATTACTACTCATTAGATAAGGAAACCAGGTGAGTGTCACATCGTAAGCACGCAGTAGGAAAACATATCAAACATATCCATGGTCTCCTTCAGGCTCAGCATCCAAACAAATCAATTCAGCACAGCAGCTGCAGTGCGTTACCTGATCCCAGCCCACAGGCACGCTCACATCCCCAGTTACCTGGGTTACCTTATCAACAAGGAACAGGACTTTGGCCCGGGGCAGCATTAACTACCTGGAAATTCAGGACACAGAGACTCTGCCTGATTGTGTCTGCTCAGGAAATATCCCATAGCATGCCAAAACACAAGTATCTTAATGTCATCACCTCAATTCTGCAACTGCAGTTCTTCTAAGGAGAAGGTAAGTGGAAAGAGAAGGATGAATCTTTGAAAAATGTCTCAGGTTTGTATTAATTTACTTTTCAAGGCTGCCAAACATCTCAGAGGTTCCTCAACAAAAAGGTTCAACTTTCTTGCTAATGTATTCTAAAAGGTTCTTAAACTCATAACAAACACCTATCCTAAGAGAATGCTGCAGGATTTCTAAAATGCTGAGCCTCCATAACAGCCAAACCATCCATTATACCCCAGCTTTCTTCTCATCAGTAAGATGTGACAGCATGACGAACTTGCCAAATGAGCAGGAAAACCTACAAACACTAAACTGTCTTGTAAAAACAAAGACCAGCCAAAGGAGGAGACAAGTAATGGGCTTCTCTCTCCTTCCTCCTGTATTCCCATTTTATCAGGCTCTGTAAATGCACAGAGCACCTCCTCTCCCCTCCCCTCTGGCTATGCAAGCGCTGTCTAGCAGCCTCTGCTAGCGTGGAAAACAAGAAACAAGCCATGGACTCTTTCAGATCTTCCACACAGCATTCCCACACGGAGAACTCAAGCTTCACAAGAAGCCCAACCACTAGGAGCAAGGATTAAAACCAGCAATAAATAAATAGGCAAGAATTCATTCCCTTTCTGTGTTTTTCAAGAACATGAATATTCTCATGTCTGTATGGCATAAATACACATTGCAATTCTTCTACAGAGCAGATCAGGCCAGTTTAACAGTACAGACTCTCAATATTATAATTATTTCTCTTTTAAAAATTTTATATATTCATTTTCAAAGAGCCTTGAAAGGAACTGGCAGCTAATAGGATAGACAGCACTGTTTCATAACAGCTTGCAAAAAAATTCAGTCTATTTTTAGATGGGTGAAAAGAATGTGGTTATTTAAAAAAAAAAACCAAAAACCCTAATATGAAATAAAGATGTTTTCATTTATAACTGACCACGCAGCTGATATGTTAAACCAATCTCCAGGTGAACAGTACCATATATTTAAATCCTCAAAACAAATTTGTGTGCATATACAACAGCCACATTTTAATCTTTATTGCGTGATAACACATCATGCTGTTTAAAAAATCTTACTTTTTAATGAATCTCATTCAAATGAATCTCAGACAAATGCATCTGTTTCTAATTGTGTTAAGATCTTTTAAAAGGACCTCTTCATCTAGGACTACCATTAGTACAACCATGAGCATGTTCTGCTCAAAACCAGACTGATCAGATGTTGGGTGCTGCATAACACTCATATTGATAAAATAGTAAGTATCTATATTATACACCAAATTCCCACACAGCAATGCCAACGTAAGTCTTTCCAAAAATCAAGTTAACACCTGTTTCCTTTACTATTTTCACTCCATCATCCTCCCTGTTACCACCACCATTTTAAATCTTATATTTAAAAATTTTAGGCATAAGAGTGGGATAAAGGTTAAAAAATAAACACTTGCATTTTCTCTTCTCATTCTTAATTCTGTACAAGTAAATACTAAAATCTCTCTCAAAGCTCTTCTTATATATCTCCATTTTGGAAAGGTGACTTAACATCCCATTCCCCCCCACCATTTTCTGAATCTCTTATTGCTGGCATTTAGTTATAACCACAGCTGGTGAAAGGCAATGCAGTTTGCTTCTACATATCATACCTAAATATACTTATAAATCAAAATAAATTGCTCATTTTGGTTTTTCAAACCACCCATGCCACACAGCACTCGCATATTTTGAAAGATATCTTTTAGCCTGTTTCCTTAAGATAGCATTCATTGCCTTATCATGTCTCTGTGTGCTGAGCCATTCAATAAAATAAACTTCAACTCATCATTTCAGCCGAACACAGTTTGAGAGCTTAAAATTAACAGTATTTTTTTGCCAACATCCAATATTAAAATGGTGAAATAGAACACTGAGAGGGTCTTTTGCATACAGCCAAAATGTTTATTGTAAATAATGGAGGGGAAATGGCATTATGTTTCTCTAAACTGAAGCCGTTTCAAAACCAAAAATGCCCTAAAATGCAGCTGCAAGCAAACAGAAGTGAGCAGGGCTGGTTTATTTAAATCAACAAAATAATCACCAGGAGGCTATTCCACGTCAGAAGACTTAAATGTACATTTAGTACCTTGAAGTATTTCCCTAAAAATGAAACAGCTACTTGAAATAGCACTAATCTGATTGACAGATAAAATAATTGCTTTAAAAACACTTCTGAGTCATTTTGTCCTTACCTGCAGGCATGAACCATTACTGCATGCAGCGACTGCTCCATTTCCTAGCACAGACTTGAACGGGGATCACATCTATCTTACAGAATGTGACTAATAGGGGGGATTTGCGATTCCTGAGCTACTTTCCAAAGGACACTCCCTTTTCCACATACCCGGGCACGAAGCGCTCGGCCAAGTTCTATTTGCTACCGATGCTTATGGGCAGGAGCAGCGCGGGGTCTGTGCGGGGTCTGCGCGGCGCCGCTCGCCCGCCTGACAGGCGCGGGGTCTGCACCAGCCAGCCCCGCCGCGATCCGCATGCTGCAGCCCGCCGGGCTCCGGGCACGGCCGGCCGCCCGCAACCGCGGCCACAAGGCACAAAGCTGGGCCGGGAGGGCAGGCGGGGTGGGCACGGTGCGAGATCCAGCATGCAGCACACGCGGACAATGCCAGCAGCCCCGCGGAGGCAGAGGGAGAAGCCCCGCGTTCATGCGGAGGGGGATGCCGGCCGTACCTTTCTGGAGAGGACGACTTCTCAGAGTTAACTGACATCAGCAGCTCAGTCTTCTGCTTGATTTCTGGAAAAATCAGAAAACGTTCACCACCGACGCCGCCTGCCCTCGCCTTCCGGAGGTCTCGCTTCCCTGCGCCCTTTTGTCCGCCGGAGGCCCGGGACGCGGCGCTGTGCGAGGCCGCCCAGCCGCGCTCGGAGGGCCGGGCCCGCGCACATGACCGCGCACGGCGGGCGGAACCATCGCCGGGCGGGGGGCGCCGCTCCGCGCCCGAGCCCGCGGGGGCAGCGCGGGGGCCGCGCCACCGCTGCCGCCGGCGGGGGGAACGCGGGGGGTACCCGCCGAGGGGAAAAACCCCGAAACAAAAGATTCCCGGCACGGATCGTCCTCCCGGGTACCGTGCTAGGAGGTACTGCACACCCGCCAAAGCCTCCAGATCTAAAGCCCTGAAAAATATGGCTCTTTGAATCATTTTTGTCACAAAAAGCGAGGTATCAAATCACTACTTTCACACACGGGTGAGAAACCAGACATGGAAAACGCTAGGCACACCTGGATTTTTGTTTTTAGTGGTCTGCCTCCAATGCCCCCAAATACACTTTGAAAAGTCATATTTTCTTTTTTCTTTTTTTTTTTTTTAACACCTAGTGATTCCCCCAGAGGGTGGCTGGGCTCTAAACAGGCTCCCCAGGGCAGCGGTCACAGCTCCAGCCTGACAGAGCTCAAGAAGCGTTTGGACAATGCTCTCAGGCACATGGGGTGACTCTGGGGAATGGGGCCATACATGGCCAGGAGCTGGGCTTGACAATCCTGGGGGGTTCCTTCCCCCTGAGCACATTCTGTGATGCTGTGATCACCAGGGCAGCACCTGGAAGGCCTGGGCTGGTCCCTCGTTCCCAAATACTGGCAGCACACCCTGGCACAGACACCCGGCATGCTGTCACCAAGGGGAGATGCACCCTGCCACCGCTTCACAAGATCCAGAGAAGCAGAACAGAGACTGCTGAAAAGTGAATTCACCAGGTGCTCTGGAGGCGAGCACCCAAAAAACCTGAAAGAACAAAGGGATGTGAGCCTCATTTTAAGACCGTATCCTCGCTGGAGACCGTAGTGCCACCTGTGGTAATACTGCTAAGACCTGAGCAACACTATGTCCACTTGTGAAACAGCCACAGTAAACCTGAACTGTTTGGGATTAACCATTCCACAGTGGAAGACCTTCAATCTTTTCTTCCTCTCTTCATACATATCTCAGGTACAAAGCCACTGAAATTTCTGAAAACAGAAGAAGAAAAGCTGTGTAACTTGATTGATTGTTTTTTCAACCACAGTTACAGAAGTATTATTACTATCCGAACGATAACTCTCATGCTCTGGTGGAAGACTTGCAAGCTAGAAAGTGATCATCACCTTTTTAAGCATATGCCACTTGTTCTTCCCAAAACATACTAATCAGAAGAACATCCAACAAGTATCACAGTTCTCACATCCAACGCAGACACTTCTGGGATCTTTGAAAGTATATCTGTGAAATGTCATTATGTTCACAGCTGGCTCCACTACATGACTGCAAGTACCATAAAAAACTTCTTTTACTGTTGTCCATCCCAGGCAGCAAGTGGTCCTACAGTCACAGCTACTGGGATACTTCTCTGCACACCCAGACACACATTCCAATGTAGGGAAGAACTGAAGTTAATTTCTCTATCACAGAGCCTTGACACCAACTGACTATAAATATAGTCCTCAACTTCAAAGTCCAATAAATTTTTAATTCCTTCTGAAGATGCTTATAAATTAAAATTGATTACATCAACAGATATTAAAAAGGCAGGATTTTATAGCAAAACAAAATCCCCAGAGTTTGGAAGGAAGTGATCAAATTATTTATTCCATAACTAAGCCTCCACATAGGCTTTGCAATGGATGTCCAGAGATTATAATACTACGACTTTATTGCTAACAGTACACCACAAGATGCTAAAAATAAATCCAAGATATAAGTTATTTCACCATGAACTTTGAGTCCCTGGATTCTCTACAAGATGTACAGACATTTCTCCATGATGGTATTAAAGCACATAATTTAATTTTACTTCTAGTAACCAAGTGACAACAAAGACTTATTTAATATAGCTGCAAGAAGAATTTCAATAAAATGAGACCCCATAGGAAAAAAATTCCAATGTCTTAATGAGCATTCTACTCCACAATTAGAGAACACTCATCACAAGGTTTTAGGGTTTTTCTTTCCTGTTTCTCTTCTGTCAATTTGAAATATTTTCTTATTTTGGATTTACCAATCTTCTGTCTCTGCTACCTGAGATTTTTACACGTAAGGATCCCTTTTGTTCATTTTTAAAAGCAAATCTGTACCTTTACACATCCATATGGCACCAGCAAACTCAAGCTGATACCATCACTATCACTCCTCATACAAAACTGATTGTGGGAATATCACCAAAATAAGACACATGAGTTTTACACTAAGTGCCTTTAGACCATAAGAGAATAATGGCTGCAGAAACAGCAATGCTCTCATTTGTTTATTTTGGTTATTTATAAATTACATATCCAGAATTCTGGGATAATTTACAGAATTGATTAGAAATTATTTAGAATATTAGAATTTATTTCGAAATTACATCCCAAGTCCAAATAACACAACAGAAAAATCCCTCCAAACTGCAGCTGCCACAGCACCACTCTATTGGCCTTTGCATCCAGAAGAATGCAAATTACAGCAGTATTTGTTAAACTTAAAGTAACAGAAAAAGAGGGGAAGAAGGAAAGTTTTACAATTGAACAGCTCTTCCTGGAGGTTTCTTGGTTCAAGACCCCCCAACCTACCACAGAACTAACATTTCCACTTCACCTCAAGTACAGTGCCACAAAGGCAAAGGCTGGGCTGCTCAGGACCTGCACCTCTTACAGATTCAAGGAACACCTTTAAAAGGTTTCATGAGTAGATTCAATAACTGTACTGATCAGCACCCAGAGGTACAGGGAACTTCTGCTGAGTGAGCAAGCATTTACAGCCTGACTGAGGAGTTTTGGGTTGTCCTAATTTCTGAGGCCACAAAAAAGATAGCACTCTATATAGAACCACATCCAGAACAGATCATAACACTGACTGAATAAAAGCTGAAGATGAATGAAAATTAGAGCTTGCAGATCTCAAAGCAGCAGCTAATTCAGTAAAATTTTTCAGCTACAAAATACCAATAAATTCAGGTATGGGGTATGGTTGTCACCAACTCCTCAGTCATTGCATGCACTTACCAGCCCACTTTGAGTCATTTTGCACTGTGTACAGATCAAGTGGCAGACAACTGGCTCTCAGCCAATGCCTGAGAGAAGCAGATACACTAAGTCTCTAAAGCCATACTATTCAAGCTGTGATTGAATGAAAACAAAAACCAGAAAGGCTCTACACTGCCCAAAATGGCTTCCTAATCATCATGACTGTTGTTCTTTCAAACCAAAGCAGAGCCGAAACTAACCATAATTTTCTTTTTCTTAGCCTAGATGTTTGCCTCCTCTGATACGTTCAAGTGGAAACTGTGTGTTAAGACTAGAGAAAAAGGCATCAGATGAAGCTAAAGCAAGAAGGCATTTGCTAAGCCAAAAAATAAAAAGACAAGAGTCTTGGAAAAAAGGAGAGGAGAGTCCTAGAAAGAGATGCTGGCAGTTTCTGAACTCACAGGGGATTTGTCAGAGAGCATCATATCAAAAGCTCCCAGCAACCTGAAGTTTCCATACCAAATTTAGAACAAACCACCTCAGAAATTATAAGGGAAGAAACTCTCCACACAAGATGAAGAAGAGAAATTCTGTTATTTCAGCAGTGTGAAAGAAGAACAAAAAAAAATTATGTGGGAACTAGGGATATCTACATAATCTGGAAAAAAGAAGAGAGGAGAAGAATTAGCCTGGGGTTTTGTTTATATGTTCTGTCAATTAAAAAGAAATACATAAGAACTCTCCATAATAAAAGAAAATAAAGAATCCTAGCTGCTGTTTAAGCACAGATGGAGAAGTGTGGACAAGGTATATGGCACTGCACAAACTGTTCCCTGTGACATATGGGTAGATATCAGAGTCACCACGATCTCAAAGTCAACTGACAGAAGTCACTGTTTCACTAAAAATTTAATCATGTCTACCGCAAACAGATTATCTCAATGGTCTACAACATGTTCATCAGTCAAGATTAAAATATCTTACTGACAGTGCATGTATTAAATTTATCCAGGGCAGAGATCCACTGTTGCAGAACTCAACTAATACAGCTTCTTCCTCCCACCACCCCTGTGCCTTTTGGGAGCAAAGAAGAGACAAAGTAGCACCTAAACATAAATACCTTCAATTTTTTGCAATGTAAACTATGCCATACAAGTTGCCATATACCCTTTTTAAAATAAATATTATACTAAACAGATGCAAGTTAAATGTACTTAATTTTTAATTAATAGGTAGGCTCGTCCACACATTTTGTTAGTCAAATCAGATCATAAACTAGCAGGTTTAGTGCTTTTCTTCCATTTTCTGTGTAGTGTATGTTAGGACAGGAGCTTGAGGTGCTTTTAACGCTTCTTCTACACTATCTTTAAACATGTACTTTCTTATCAATATCCATCCTAGTCTATTCTCCACTGAATTTTCCATCCTTGCATCACAGTTACAGCTGCTTGGATCTTACAATTTTCCTATAAAACCTTCAACCTACGGCAAGTTGACTACTTCCAGTATTACTCTTAAAAGAAATAGTCCTGCTTCCCAAATGAATCTATGAAGACAGATCTGAAACTATTAAACAAATCAAATTAATCAAACTGTCTATTCTAAGTAATTTTTTCAGCCTTGAAGTCATGAAGTGCACTAGGAACCTTGGTATCAGTAATGTGATTTTATGTGGACAGATCTATGTTTGAGCTTTGGATAACTGTGCAAGTGACATGCTAAACAGCACAAAAGGCAATAAATTTAAATTCTTCCAATGAGGCACTGGACCCTAGACAAAATGAGACAGCTTTGCACACAACTTGAGAAATTCAATGCTTTATATGTTTTAGATCACGTACTTTTAAAATAAATAGTTCCAAAAGACTGCTAGGATCACAGGCTGTGTGATGAAAATGGGATTCAAAATGGCACAAACACAGAGCAAGCCTAAATTTGATAAGCATATGAATACTAAATGAGGTAGTATTGAAGCATAAAGAGCATAACTGCCCTAAAATAAAATAATCTTCCAGATGTTACTAAGCTTTTGAAGTGAGGAAAAAAATAGTAGCTTTATGGACTTCCTCAGATCTCTCATGAGTAACATTCACATCAATACTGACACACAAGCCAGCAACTGCTTCACTGAAGAATAAGTGACAGAAAAACTAGCTGTTTGCAATCTCCTCTTGAGGAGATTACATTAATATTCTTAGTATTTTTCCTCTTTAATATGTTAAATAATATTTCTGCTCAGAGGAAATTAGAACTTTTACGGTTATGCCATACTTATAATATTAAAATCACCATTTTAAGGAACTGTATACTTCCAAATGATAAAGCAAACTCTCTCCTTTCCTAAAGACATGTATTAGAAAAAGTCAGTAATATTGAAATGCATTTTAAATTTTACCCATTTTTGTAAGAG
The DNA here is from genome assembly GCF_047830755.1 of Zonotrichia albicollis. NCBI lineage: Eukaryota > Metazoa > Chordata > Aves > Passeriformes > Passerellidae > Zonotrichia > Zonotrichia albicollis. The sequence continues at coordinate 14,335,783 of NC_133822.1, forward strand.
TTGTGCTTTAGTTACTGTTCTGAAAGCAAAGCATGTTTTGAAAACAACACTTCCTTGTCCCACACACAAGTTCTAGAGAGCAGATAATAGATACAAAGGGAAGTTTTTCTCTGTACACTACACAAGTTCAACTACAGCTGGGTCCCACTCATGCTCAGCTCAGCAGACAATATCTAGGAGTCAAGACCTAATGATGGAAAAAAAAAATATAATTTTTTTTTAAGTCTTTCCTTTTCTCTTGCATAAAGGGGAAGATGGATTTACTCAGTATCTACAGGTACATTCCATGGATAATGTTAATAGTATTGACTCCTTTGGGGTTTTTGAGAAAAAAAAAACTATATGCTGCATCTAATCTTCTCCTAGTGATCTCAGCCACTGCCTTTTACATTTCTGATAGACTTAAAAGTACTAGAACCATATGCTCAGGTATTTTAAAAAACACATTCATAGTCATATCATTGTTGTCCTTCTAAACAGTTTTCCACACATGAGCTGTGGTTGAAAAATAATACTTTCACAAAATATTCTGAGGAAAATATCTTTCTTCAAAATGGCCGCTAGTCCCACCCAGTACTAACTTTTGGTTAGTACCCAAAAGTTAAGTCTACCCTAATTCTTAAAGCCAGGCATCCTTCACAGGCAGATGACACTGCCAGTTGCTTAGCAGAGCTCTCCGTAACAGAAATAGAGGCCAAAGCTGCTCTGAAAGACAGTACATACCTTAAATGGTAGTTGTTGCCTTGTTTTTGCAGAAGAAAATGGAATACTATCTACTGAAAACTTACAGAACAATGGTATTTCATTCAAGAAAAATAACAACACCAGTATTATTTAACAACTTCATTTCACTGAACCTTCACCATGAGGAGGACACTGAAAAACACAGAATACAGAAAGGAGTGAAACGTGGCAGGAAGGAAGCACACACTGCAGAACACAAGAGTGAAAACAAGCTTGAGAACATCAAGCTTGTTTCTACTTCTCCAAAAGGGAAAAAGGAATACAAAATGCACATTAGAATTTGCCTTTTACTTGTTTAAATAATTAGTTTCCAAATATATAAATATACATAATTTATGTAAGTTACACCTCTGAAGAATTTTTAATGCAGCCAGATTATATATTAATAATTTTGAAGGAAGTTTGTAGATAAATTAGAGGAAGCATTAGATATTTCAGAAAAAAAGCATTATTGTATGCTACAATTACTCAATTAATGGCCCATTATGAACAAAGGGAAGCAGAATTATTTATGTTTAACTAGTTAAACATAACTATTAATTGGAATTTCTTTTAGTCATTCACATAACATAAGTAAGCCTGGTTGACATTATCTGGTACTTGATCTATTAACAGACTGTAATATTCCTTAATAAAGTGTTTACTGAAACACAAAGGTGACAATAAGAGGAATTCTTCATTCCCATAGTCCTGCTGGGTCTGGCAGCATTTGCTGTACCAGAGGCATGCCCAGCACCACGCTGCTTTTCCCTCCTTCCTCCCATCTCAGGCTAATAAACAACTCTGACCAAAGTTTCTTTGAAAATCCATGCTTTTACAAAAAGTCATTCTGCAAAGAAAAAAAAAATTCTTCATTTTGCATGACTGTTTGTCAGATTAAGTACCAAGAAGCACACCAAAGAAAGCACTCTTCACCCCAAATGTATCTGTGCTAGTTACTTCCTAATTACTGATGTATTGAACTTTATTATTTATACGTATTTAAGGTTTATGAGAACAGTTTTGTTTGGAGGGGACAGGGACAGAGTTGAGAATATTTCCTAGAGCTGCCAGAAAACAGAAAAGTTATTCCTACAAGTTTATTAATTTTAGGGGAAAAAGAACAAACAACCCAAGCCAAAATATTCTAAGCACGTTAAAGGACATCCTTTGTCCTTTTAAAATCAGCTGCCAATTGCTTCCTATTACTAGGCAAAAAACCATATTTCCATACAGAAATAGCTGAACACAAGGTAGCTAGAGACAGAGTGAATAAAAAACTTATTACTCTGTTAGGTAAAGCACAGTAAGACATTTGCTGTATTTCCAAACCTTGTCTAGAGGCAAGTGCTTTGCCAAGCATACATGGACAGCTTTTCTGCTGAAGCTGAAAAAAATTCAAGTTCCAGCCAAATAATGAGTGTTAGACACCCTCAAACTACAGAATTTCTAATATCTTCACTATCTTAACTCAATGGACAGAGCGAATGATTTCTGATTTCTAATCCAAAATATTTCTATTTTATTTCCTTTACATTCTTGAGTACAATTATTACTGTGTTAGGATCCTTTTGATAATAGCATTTTCTTTCCGGTCTATAATTGGCCTGAATGTCTTAAGTGCTGTTCAAATTTTCAACTGCTATTATTTTTCCATCATTGTTATGTGCTTTATTTTCAAAATTCAAGGAGAAAAAATTGCTCTAATGTAGCAGATTGACAATTCCAGTTTTAAAGGAAAAACAGGTTTCTATTCATCCAAACTGAGTCAAGCATATGTTACCTTATAAAGACTAAAGCAGTGACTCATAGAACCTTGCACACACTGATTCCTCCCTCTCCTAGGAGATGAAGCTACATGATTTACCCAAAAGGATTAAATGAGGTCACAGTTATTGAATACATGTTATAACCTTAAACTTCAGGTTAAAATTTCTTCTTAGTCTTATTTTTCAGAACCATTCACTGTTCTAAAAAGCTTTCTATCTTTACTTTTCCTTACAAAATTTACAGATAGAAATCCTTACAGCAGAAATGTTTTTAAATTGAGATATTTAGCACATTTGCCGTATGCTTTTCAATATGTTTTTATATTGTGATTATTATCACAGTATCTACACAACTGATTTTTCCAAATCTTTTTGCAAGCTTTTTGACATTTCTTATCCAGCAGATCATCAGGCTCTTATACTCCTTGAATTTTCAGATGCAAAGACATTCTCAGCCCTGTTCCTCTAGGACATGGGAAGGACTTGTTTCACCTTTTCCTGGGTTCATAAGAGTACACACAGTTCTCAGAAAAGGCTCCATCAAAAAATCACATCATTCCAAGCCCAAAGCAAGCTAAAAATCTTTCCACTTTAGCAGTGATTTGTGCCCCACTGGGACATGGGCCCATATGGTGATGAGCTTACCTGAAGTCTTGAGGAACGCTGGACAGGTTACAGAGTTGTCTCTATCAAACTTCATATATGATGTTCCATATTGTTTATAATAGAGACAAGGGGCAGAATAGGAAAAGTGTTTTGCATGAAGGAATAAGAGCAAGAGGAGCATCCTCAGCAGCCATTAAAAGTGCCAAAATCAAGCTATTGATGCCAGCTGTACCATGGCACACTCACCAAATAACACCATATACTCCTGGCTTTACCTCTAGTTCCTACATTTGAACACAGTTCCTACATTTACACTCCTGTGTAAATAAGGCTGACCATGTCCACTCAGCAGTACAGGCTCAAACCAGGAAGGATTTGTCTCACAGCAAATATTAAACAATATTAAACAAACCTCGAAGTTCTCTATCTGAGCAGTCAGCCACCCTTCAAGTATGTTCTTTGCAGCTTGTTCCAAAATCCTGCTCGAGCCTGTCAGACCAACATCAATTACTGCAAGGAGAAGGCTTTGGATGTGTGGCACCTGCACACACCTTTGCTGTCTCTGAGGTAAAGCACACAACTGGCAGAAGAAATTCAACATGAGAGCACCACCACTTCCCAGCCACTGGAGACGCAGGAGCAGTGACTGCAGCCATGCCTGCCTCTGGATGTGCCCTCCTGCTGCCATCACCACACTGACAGCAAGAAAACCCTGAGACACTGCCTGGAAGGAAATCACTGTCTGCTGTAACACACACCCCCAGTAACAGATAAAGCTGCAGTGATCACACCTGGGAACAAAGACAATTCTCTGTTAACACAGCATCATTTTATTACCTTAGATTTTTTCGTTAAATAAATGGATCTACCTATTCTTAAATTACATCTTGATCATGTTTAATCTTTTGGAAACTGTATCATCAGTAAAGCTGTAACACAGAAAAATTAAATTTCAGAATTATTACTGGAGATAAAATTGTAACGAGATAAAATTGTAACGATGACAAATTTTAAATACGCATGCAGTGCCCACAAAAGGAGGGACCATCTAATTATATTTCAAGTGTTTTTCTCACACATACCATCTTCACTCTTTAATTGCCAATGCTCTGGATTTACATAGCAACATGAACATTCTGGGGATTTTTCTACTGGGCTTCTCTGGAGTGCAATGGGCATAGCAGTAACACAGGAAAATATTTCCTTAAACAAAAACCCAACACTGATAACTTCGCACTCAGCCAGCTGACACTTCCCGTTTGTAAGGAACGGAAATACCTTTCATTCTTCAGATGCCTGTCTTGGTGAAGTCTGACTGTAATTACCACATAATACACATATATCCCGAATATCTGTAATTGTAAATATTGGAAAGGACATACTACATTCACAAAAGTGGAAAGAGAAAATGTGAGGTGTTTCCAGGTAAAGGAATGCTATGAAAGCTTTCTAGTCCTGAAGGACTTCTATGAGGAATATTTTTAATGTTATACATAAAATATACAACATGCATGCAAATACATGTCAAAATATCCCCTTGCTTTGTTTTTGCTCTCTTCTTCAAAGAAATTGGATGATTTAAAAAAAAATATACCAATGCAACAACAATAAATGACTGAAGTGGAATCTGGAAAAGTATCTATAAATTCTTCTGTAAGATGTGAGATTTTTAAAAATCTGATCAGAAGGAAATTCTGGCTACTAAGGACAAAATATTTTTATAGGAAAGAACAGAGTTGAAAGCAATCCCAATAAAGGAGGTATTTACATAAAACAGAGGTTTGTCCAGACCTGATGAGATCTGATCCTGCAATTAGTAAAGCTATTTAGATCTATACTGCTTGCCTTTTTTTCCTGTTGTTCATTAATATCTCATCTACACTGTATCATAATCAGCCACTGCTGATGTAAAATTACAAGTGTTCTTGGCTGGCCTGCAAAACTACCTCTTAAACAATAAGACTTTCAAGGTTGGTTTTTTTTAGCTCTGCTTTTTTTTCTTTTCACACCCTCTCCTCTTCTCCATCTGACTTCCCCATCACTTATTCAGCAATCATATGAGAAACTGCTATTGTCTTGCCTAAAAAGCTGGCTACAAATAGTTTCTTCTGTAGAGAAGACACAGCGATGTAGGTGGCGAGAAATCACCCCGTGCTCTTTGAGTGTGTGCTGATGTCACTGTGGTACCTCCGTCCTCTCCAGGACTGCCTGGTGCAGCTTTGATTGCAGGGTGTGCTGGAGGGGCAGGACATCAGCCAGCCTGTCCCCAGCCTTCTCCTCCCTGCAATCTTTGTCCCAGCCCATGGCAGCACTGCCACGTGCCCAAACTGATGGCTGGCATCTCCAAACCAGGCCCTCAGGGCTTCTACACGTGCCCGTCTTTTCTGGGAATCTCTGCTGCTCAGAGTGACCCCGAGATGTGTTAAAAGTCTCTTTTCCCAGCCCTGCAGTTGAAGAAGGTGTCAGAATTCTTCAGCTGTAGTTTTCAAGGTTGTTTATTTTCCTGTTATCTATAACATTCTGAGATCTGTTCAGCAGGTCAGTCCAAGGCACACTGACCACCCTCAGAGGCAGTGCTGTCTTTCATACTAAAAACTACGTGTACATTATTTACAATAATGTCTCAATACCTATCACCTATGTTAGACAGTATGCTCCTACCTTAAACCAACCCAAAAGTGCCAGCATCACACAGAACATGGATGCTAGGAAGAAGGAGAAAGAAGGACAAAACATGCCCAAATTCCTCCATCTTGGGACCCCAAACCCCCATTCTAAAGACCTTAAAATTCTACTTTTCACCTTGTGATAAACTAACTATTATTCTACTTAAGCCCTCCTGATTTGTAATTCTTCATACAAAGGTGGTAATTTGCTCCATGGGTCAAAATCAAAGTGACAGGTGTCCTGGGCAGGGGCTGGAGCCATCCAGGACAGCCAGAGGGATGTCCTGGGTTCCAGCAGTCTGTCCCCGCACACACGAGGCAGAGACTTCACTGCTGCCAAGACAGGCCTTCAACAGCACAGTTCTAAGTTTGGCAGTAGTTAGAGCAACATTTAAACAGTACACAATGCTGTACGAGCTGCCAACAGTGTCAGTTACGTCTTTCATAAAAATAAAACCCTATTGAACTAAAAGAAACCGTTTTAGAAACTGATCAGTGCAAATAATCACAAAGACATCAAAAGGAAAAAGAAAATGGGAAGACAGATTGGCAGATAACACTCTACTACCTACTATTTTAGATTTTGCTGAGGACTCAGAGCAAGGGTTCAACCTTAGAGCAAATTTCCCTTTATATAAAACACAGGTGAACAAAACTGAAAACCTTGTTGAATAAAATAAAATAACCTGATGAAAGAGCATGATAAGTTGTACTATCTGAATTCTCTTCCAGTTTCACTATCCTATTCACCATTACCTAAAGTATCTAAGTTACAGTCACAGAGGATACATGCTTGAAAATCAGATTATTCAAGTTTCAACAGGACTGGCAGGTCTAGCCCAGACAAACCTCACCAATGATCATCCTGGCTCCCATACAAGGAAGGAAACCCATTTCAAAGATTATGTATTTTTAAGTGCCACTACTACTTCAACCTATCTTTGGGAAACATGGAATGTGACTACATTTATATCATCTTTATTTGCTCCTGGTATTTAACACCCATAAGGAGAAATTATGAATAAGCATCATAAGAAGAGACCATATAACAAATTGATTCTAAATAGTGTGATTTTCCTAAGTTATGAGAATCACCGGTATAGCTTCAAATGTTAATTAGAAGGAAAAGAAATGTTAACATGAAGGAAAAGTTGGGAAAATGGGTAGAAATCACTGAGAGCAGAAAAAAAGTGAAGCAATAGAAAAATACAGCAAAATTTCTGGAAGAAAGAGAAGGAACATTGACAGAGAAAAGGTATGTTGCCAAGGCAAAAATAGACAGCTGAAGACAGTAGACAAAGAAGGGTGAGAAAGCTCAGGAGAGTGTAGGAAGAAAACCAAATTGAAAAAGATGAGGACTAAAACTTGCAAGGGAAAACACTAAATGCAGCAAACGTGTTCAAGTGAGCTGATGTGAGGTTGTTAGGGAGAAGGACAACAAGAGCATTTTGAATATTTTAGGGAGGACTGATGTGAGCTTTCCTATCCAGTGTCTAGAGGGTACCCCAGAATATGCACTGGAAAATAACACTTGCTTTCCACCCCAAAGGACATAACAGCAAGAACATTACCACTCTCTCCCCATGGCTGCACTGCTGCTTCTACTCAAACAAGCACCCAAGCAATGACAAGAAAAGCTGAGGAACGGCAGATCTGCAAGTTGCATCCATCATCTAACATTTAAAACCATGTTTTGGAGATGTCTATATACTGGAAAATATGGTATCTTGAGTACAAAATGCATTTAGAGAACCTGCAGCATCTATTTTTTTTACATTCAAAATTCAGCTTTTGCCCATTGTGAATAAGGCAGTATAATAACATCATGGAAACAAGAAGTAAAAGATACATTTAAAAATTGGATCTTCTTCAGAGTTTTGATTAGTTACTCTTCATGCTTATTATATAGAAGACTAGGGAAAAGAACTTGCTTTTTTTACTTTTTACATATGCAACACCCACAAATTGCTACGTTAAAGTTGGAAAAACTTCCCATCAAAATGAGTCAGCAAACGATTCCTCCAACAAGAATAAAAAAAGGGCAAGACTTAACATTGTCCTGGTTTATTTTTACTCAGAAATATCATTAGGAAAAATGATTGAAAGTGATAAAATATCAGACTCTATCCCTCTAAGATAATTATTACAACTATTTCATCCCTCTGTTAATATCCTTGAGAAAGCACACAAGGGAACTAGATAAAGAAAAGGCCACATCCAGAAGAAGAGTAAATTAAATTATTTTATGTTAAGCTTGTGTATGTCCGACAGTCCTCTTAAAAATCCAGCTGGAACAGTTGCAAAAGCTACTAAACCCAGCATTTGTAGGTGTATAAATCTCTAGCACACTGTCAAGATCATTAAGGATATCAGCATTATTTTTAAGAAGGAAAAAATGGCTTTCCTACAATTCTACTTGTTCCACTGGCTGAACAGGCACAATGAGAATTCTCAACCACTGACTTTTAGACAGATTAAACAAATTCTGCCTATTAGTGTCTTCATCTGAGTTACTAAGCTCCCTTTACCATAGAGAGGGAAATTGCCTGTGTTGAGAATTCAGCTCATTACCTGGTTAATCTAACCCCAAACAGGCTGAATCCCCCAAGTGCCAGCATCTCCCCACCAGCAATAAAGAAGTTTATATAAGTATAACCAGACAGAATGTGGATGCCTACACTGAGGACAGCTACATGAGATCAAGTGAATCCCATTTTAACTGCACAGATTCAGGTGGTTGTATCAATTCAGATAATCTTCACCCATTTGGTTACCAACTTCTGCTGCCATTTAACATGAGATTAAAATATCACTTTATCACTCATCTTTGTGTATTAATGACAGCAAATCACTTTCCTTCTATAAGGTATAAACAGGGAAAGAAGACTGTGGTTTGGATGGTTTTTTAGTCTGTTGAACAGTCATTCAGCTGTTCAATTTTTAAAATTGCTGTCATTCACTGCAATCCACACATAATAAAAATTAGAACAGGTACTAATATACCTCCAGTAGTACATAAATCCCTTTACACAGACACAAGTCATCAATCACATTAACATTTCATCTTGATTGAAAAAGGAAATTACATGGATATGACAAAGTTTGAAAACAGGAAACACACAACTAACCAGGGAGAGTATCAGTGGAGAAAAATTGGAGTGCTTTAAAAAGTTCATAGAAAATTATAAGATACACAGGCATGTTGGCTGAGAAAAATAATTTTTTAAAAGTAGACAGGGAAAAACAAATTTCTATTGTATTTCCTCCTTATATTTATGCACAGAAACAAAAGAACTAATTTTTTAAAGTAATATGGCAAGATAGATGAGGAACTACACAACAGCACAGAGAAATTTAAATACTGATGGGAATGCACTCAGGCTGATAGAGTTAAATGGGATAAATCTAAGCAGATATATTTGTGGATTAAGAGACACATACAGGACTGTAAGAACATTTTCAGACACATAATGCCCCTAATCTCTATTTATATGAAACTCCTGGTTACCAAGCCAAATGTTTAAAGCCTGTGATGGGTAAAGGCCATTGTAGAATCATTATTTTTATTTAGTGTCCTAAAAAAATTAAAATTTCAGGGGCAATAGATATATTGCTACCGTTGGCAGCACAACAATATTATCAGTGTAGCCATTGTGTTATTTCCAGAGCATGAGTGATCCAGCACAGGTATGGCCACAGTTCTGCAGGCAGGGCCGGGCTCTGAAAAACTCTGGATGCTGCCACAATTACAGAAACCATTATGGACCCTTTTCAACTCAGCTGTGCTTTCTTTTTTTCTTTTAAACTTTGAAGCTAATACCACACTATCTGTTCACATACAAGCATGTGGATTCCTGACAGAAGACAAAGTTTTAGGCACACAGCAGGTTCAAGGAACAGAATCCACATCAGAAAGACTGAATCATCTTGTGATAGGGCACATTTTAGCAAACATCAGTTGAAAAGTAGCTGAACAGAACAGTTAAACAGTAGAAGACTTAATCCTGTAACCATTCCATGAACTAAGGTATCAAAAATCTACTAGCAGGCAGCTGAATTATAGAATAAAACTGGATCTTCCACAGTCCAAGTAACAGGCAAAAGAGAAATAGGTCAATCAACAAAGATCTCATCTTTTGCTGGGTGGCAAAATCTATCCCAGAGTGCTGACATGTAGTGGTTTTTGTCCTGACTTACCACTTTTATAATAAATGTTTATATTAAAATAAATAACACAACATTTTAAAATATACAGTTAGAATTCAAACCAGGAGCATGATCATTAAAGTGAAAGTATTACCTTTCTTATAGCTAGCTTTTATTATTAAACCATGTCACAAAGTAGAAATTATTTTATTCTGCCAATTAACCTGCAGTGTCAGACCAGTGAAATATCTTTAAAGAAGATAATGAGAGGCTGTCTAGCGATGGCACAGGTTGGCTCATGCCTGGCATGCTGCCATGCATACAGATTGGCACCACAGCAGCTAAAATTACCTCTCCATCACACTCCTGACAATAGCATGCACATACTGAGTGTCCAAGCAAGAATAACTGCATGAGATAATCAGAGTTTAAAAACAAACACACACAAAATACAACCCATACCCTAACTACTTTCTGTGCATTTCTGGCAGAGCACCCACAAAAACTAGTCAATTGGAGGATAACTGGGAGAGTTTGTTTCCCTCTACTTTTCTTTCCTTTTCTGTTTTTTGGTTGTTTTTTTTAACTTCTCCTCTGATGGAGACATCAGTGTTTTGCACAACAGCCTGAAAGAGCAGAGGGTTCACACAGGTGTGAGATTTTTAGTTACTGCAAGTCATTTAAGTCATTACAAAATACCAGAAATGCCTTACTTGACCATTTGGCCATACTTGTAGAGAGCTGGTCTATGTGCAACTTGTGCAGAGCCTTTTCTTGTCTCCTCCCTCTTGCCCTTGGACAGACACAAAATCAAATATTCAAGACTGCTGTTAATTTCACAAGTTTTGCCTTAAGTGTTTCAGAGTTTAGAGCCTAGATTTGTCCCTCTTTGCCAGCCAAGGAGGTTTTGGGAAAGCTAAAACAGGCGCAAGTATGAGACTGAAATATAACCACACTTAGGGGGTAACTAGCAGAGAGAAAATCCTGCATCATTAGCTGCTAACACATTCCAAGAGCAAACATGTGGCCTGCATGTACTTACTCAGATGTGGTGTCATTAACCACAATCCCAGTTAAAGCCCTCTGTCAGGCTTTTACTCATCTTTCCTTACTTCATTAAGAGTATGTAGTCTTGAATCATATCAAGGATTCTTTTTTTTTTTGTCTTTCCTTAAGACCATTTTTGTATACCAAATAGACTGTATATATATTTAAGCTGCATGTTAACCTATTAAGATCTGCCCAGAGAGAATGTGCTCAGAGAACATGTTTTAAACTACTAGTCTCCTTTATACCGTTCATTTGCTCAAACAGCTTCATTACATGGTGGCATTGTTGTGACTGGCTCAAAAAGCAGCCACTTTCTACTAAAAATCAAAAGAATAAGTAAATTGTTATGTATGAATGAGGACAACAAGCATAGTGAATAGCTGTGTTTTCCATTTTTGAACACAAAGCTATGTATCCCACAGCTACTTGAAAATATTGCTCTTGATTAAGTCATTTTCACTTCAGCTCACCTGACCCTGTGGGTCAGCCTGGTGTTTCCATGTTTGAAGAGCTCACAGCAGGTTTCACCACACCTTTCCAATGCTGATACAAGAGCCATCTCAGTCTTGCTTTACCCACAGAACTAGACTGGCTCTCTAGAAGAGGAGGACATGCTCATCACTGACCTGAGTTCTGCCCTGTAAGACTCATTCTGACAAAGTATAATGAAAACATTCATTAGTTTGGCAGAGAGGAAAAGGGGTTGAAATCAATATTTTATTACAGCCCGTGTTTAAATCCCTCTAGTAATCCCTCTTCCTTTGCAATTTGCTTTACTGTTTAAAAAAAACCCATTAGTCATCTTTTTCCTGCAGCATTCCTCAGGGCAGACTGGTTATAATAGTGCTTTCCCTCTCTTTGTAAGCAAAATGCTGTGGAGGACACTTGGCACTCATGGTGCTCTTGAAGCACTGCTTTCCTCTCACCTCAGAGACCGCTGTACTGCACACAGCTCCTCACAAAACCACAATCACGACCAGTAAGTACCAGGGTACACTGGTGATTTACTGACACAGCACTGTTAAGTTCATTTGAAATTCAAAATGCACATTCTTCCAGGGACTGTGCAGAATGTCATCTGTCAGGGAGACCCCAGACATGTTTCCCTTTTGAGGACTATTGTACTGCCTTACAGTTAAAATCACTTTCTTTTTCTTTGCACATTAGTAAGTTTTTTCTGTACCTTCACAAAGAAATGCCAGGATAAGTGTGTTCCAAATATGTATCTATATTATGGTATTAAAGCCTTTTTGAGATACAATTTCATGCTAAGTCCTTATTTTTATCTCCTATAGCATTACAGCCATGGAGCATTTGTGACAGACGTCAAAACTTACTAAAACTCCAGTTTTTCATATTCTAGCTCCAACACTGCCATCAGACAGAATTCACAGCAAACACCGAGGATCCCCTCTACACCAGCCAAAACATCTTACATAATAATGAAGTGTTCTTATACAGAGTTTACATTACATTACCCTCAGACAGGGTTAGAACACACTGTTCCATATCAAACATAGAGACAAAACTGCTTCCCTGAATGGAGAGCTTATGGGCTGAGAATACAAGGAGTGTACCATGGGGGAAGAGAAGGCAAGCATGGCAAGATAAAAACATTCATAAGTGCATCTGCACAAGTAACATTCATCATTAAAGTAATGCAATTGCCAACCAAATCCATCATCTCCTCAACTCCTTACGGCGGTGATGGCAAGAAATGGCGAAGGAGGTTGAAAAAGATGAGTGCAGCAGCTACAAATGTTCGTGATGAAGGGTATTTATAGGACAGGAACACCACAGGAAGAAGAATGGAGCATTTACAGGAGATAAGGAATGAGTGGGCAAGGTTTACAATGCTGACAGATACGAAGAGACAGAAAATGCAATCAGATTGGCACATGAGGGAGGAACACAGTGGGCAAGTGCAGATAATAGGGAAAAAATAATCTGGCTCAGTTTAGAGCAAATGCTGATGGAAGAAATTTTGAATGGATACTTCAGTCAAAATAAGAAATAGAATTCATTGTGTGTGCTTCTTGGGAGGACTCAAAGGGATGATTCTGCAGTGACTGAGTTGGTAGATACGGTACACATATTTCCTTTCTCACATAAATTCTTTTACCTGCTTGGGAAGCTGCCTTTTAGTATATAAATATATTTTACTGCTCCCAGCCTCAATTAAGATGCTCTTCTGCATTAAGATGCTCTTCTGCATGTTGTATTTTAAGTCACACACAATATCATGTACTCCAGGGTTTTTTGAGGGGTTGGGGGGGGGGGTGGTTTCTTAATTATTTTAAGAGCTTTCATGATTCCATACCAACTTCACATGGAATGAACCAGCAGTCTAACACAACTTTAACTGCAATATGTTATCTTTAGCAGCACAATGTTATTTAACATATGGAATTAACGTTATGCAGAATTTGAAGACGAAGAGATTGGTAATAATCTTGCTGCAATGCCTCAGAGCAGGAATGGGAAAATACTATGAATTAAATGACTGTGTCTTCTAGAACCATGTACTTTAAAATACTTCCCTGTTGCTGGTTTCATGACTTCACTAGATAACAAAACTATATTGATTTCTTAAATAAATGTGTATTTCTTTACATCTCTACTGAATTCTGTGTTCACTTATATGCCTGAATAGTAGGATATCTCAGGATTATCTAACCTTTAAAACAACAGTGCATACATCTAACACTATGGATATCTGCTTTTTGCCTCTAAGTACGCAGCAATATAGAGAAACTGCTACCCTTCATTTATATTGTAATGTTTTCTTGAATCACACATTTCTGTATCATGAATTGGGTAACTGCACAGTGCCACTGACTGCTAGGAATGATCAACCATGACACATGACCAGTCAACATTTCCCTTCTGCAGCTGAACCCAAAACACAAAAGATGCTAAATTACTCAACTAGTTCTCCAAAAGATGATCACAGGTCTCTTTCCCAGATTCTCCAATATCTTCAGAGATCCAAGTAGCCTTCACCCACTCCAACCTTCACTCTGAATCTACTCTGCGAGGGTGCTAAGCATCATTTGAAGGACAAATTTGGTATGCAGAATTTCTAACTTTATGTAGCTTGCCAAATCATGCAGAAAAAAGGTTAAACAACTTTATCTATCTTTAAAAACCCCAAAAAATCAAAGGTCATACACCTAATGCTTTTTTAGAAAGAAGCACCAGCTAATAAATGAAGATCAAAACCTTTTTTGTCTATTGATTGCTTTTCTTCTCATTCTTGATCAGAAAGTCCTGTTTTAAGTAAAATTATGCTAATTAAATGTAATGATCTTATAGCATTATCACTGTCAAAACCACTACCTGCTCACTGAGAAGAGCCCCCAAAGACTTCAAATTGTAAGTCATCAACACATGGATGAGTGTGTAATCATCAGGACAAACCAGTTCAAGGTCCTTGCTTTTCTACCTTCAAGACAATTGATTAAAACAAGTTCAATGAGAACAGATCCAGAAGTGAGAAAAATAACATAGAATGAAATGACTGAAACCACTGAGTCTTCAGTGCAGCTGTCAAAGATATCAAAGCCATAGGGACATCTGCAACATTTATGTTGAAAAGTTTATGTAGATTCTAATGGCTTTATGTTTGCATGTAGTGTGCGTACAACCCTGAATCTCAGAAGGTCCCACCTCTTCAGTGAGGTCCTAACTGACCAGTGTATTTAATCTATATCCCATTAAAAATAAAGAAGGTAAGTAGAAAGGCAGAGATATAACTTCTGAAACCTAGTGGGACAGGGCTTCACAGGATAATGCTTTAATATTTGTAGACCATCAATCAAAACATGGAAGGCCATATTTAAGGGAATTCATTTTCAAAGCAATAGTTCCTGTAATTACCTAAGAATAAATTGGCTATTGTATATTTAATCATTACAATCAAAAAATACAATAATGTAGAAGAATTGTCATTCTCTTTGAATTAAATATCACAAGCAATCCCCAGATTGGGTTTGGGCTTGAGGTATTTCTTCCTATGGGAAGGACAAATCTCAAAATTCAGAACTGCTGATACTGATGAGGGAGTTCATGAGTTACTCTGAGTGAGAAATGTCCAACAGGGCTTCAAGAGCCCTCAGCCCACAATTTCTTTCAAGAAGGCAGCACAAGAAAGAATCTAAAACCTACTAAGATGGCAATTTTAGAGAATGTGAAGTAATTTTCTCTGTTGGAGAGCTGGCATATAGTGAGCTATCACAATGTTCAGTATTATTTACAGAAAACAATTACAGACCTTACCATTATCTGAAAGATAAGTTACTATATCAGGTTTAGACTTCTGCAAAATGAAATACAGGTATAGGAAAAAAACTGAAACAAAAAAATTACATCATTCTCCATGTTAGAACAAAAACCATATATACAATATGGTAGCTCAATGTGTCTCTGCAAGCCTGGGCATTGTGCTCTGGGATGACCCTGCTTGCAGGTCCTCTGTAAGTTCCTCTTCCTTATACCAGTGGCCTCTGTTCTGAAAGAGCATCAATGCCAGCAGGGAAATCCTTCAGACAAAACCTTTGAAGTAATGAGGTTCAAACCAAAATTTTTCCCTTGCAAAGCAGACTAAAAATCAAATATGCTCCAAATTTAAACACTTTGAGAATAATTACAGGAATTTCTCTTTTCCCTTTACTTACAGGCCATTATTAGTTAGTATTGGTATTTTCTTACCAAAGCACTGGGAAAGCTTGCTGTCTCCTATGATGTATTAGGGCTTCAAGTTTATAACTATACAGTTCATGTAAAAGTACTGCTATATAGAAGAACTGACATCTTCAATCATCTCTAACATAAGTATCAAGAGGTTGCAAAATAAGCAAATTATTTTTAAAGCACATATGGTAAAAGATAAGTAAAAGCTTTATCAATGCATGTGAACCTGACAAACAATTCCACTTTGGAAATTCTGTAGTACACAGATCTATCACTTGAAGGCATAAAAAAATAAAAAACATTTGTTCTGTTTAAAACATCACAAGTGTTAAACCCACTCTCTCATTTTTGATCTGCTTTAGATCTTACAATTAATTCCTGCTTTGATGGAGAACCTGACTGTACAAATATTCTGAGTGCCTAAGACAGTATTTAACTTTCATTTGGTAATTTAATAACTGTAAATGAGATGCACATAAACAAAGAATTTGTTTGGAGATCTCCATCAGCTGATGTCTGAGATGGGAATGAAAGGTCCCCTTTGTCTACCTAAAAGATGTTTTTCCAAGTGACCTGTGGCATGTCACTTAAATTGAAAGGAGGAGTCTGAAGCTTTCATGAATCTGAGGTTATATTCCTATATGACCTTTGCTAAAGACTTGGAATTTACCTAGCATAAGTTATTCCAAAAAACATCAGTTTGGTAAATTTAGAATATCAAATGGGGTATAAGTAACATCAAAATTGAACAACATGTAGAGTCCAAAACAAAATTAAATGCGGGTCTCATGCAAAACAAAATTGTCTGGTTTACTGATGTCTTTCAAATAATAATTCAAGAACACTTGATTTGAATACTTCAAGTATTTTTAGCAAGTAGCTAAAAATCAGTACAAGACTGAGATTATAAATCTAATCATATTCATCTCCTTATATGGATTTATTAAATTACCGAAGGCCTTGATTTCAGTTCATCACTAGCATCAGCACAATCATATAATGAAGCAAATTCAGACTGGCTCATGCTGGAATAATCCACATTGACTTAGCACTTTAATTACTCATGTTTCAGCCTGCTATAAGCTACTGTAGGGTTTTCCTTTACAAGTCAGGGTTTATTTTCTCCCATCAGTGTCTAAATAAGTAGCTACATATTCCTAGTTGCTTTGGGTTTTTATTTTCATGGAAGTCTCTCCAAACACTAATAAATGCCCTAATGCCTGGCTTAAAACGTCATTACCCAAATCTGACCCAGAAAAACTTAATATGCCAATTTCTATGATTAATTTTTTTTTTAAATTCCCAAGCAGCCACCTTAGTGATCTAATTTATTTTAGGTTAAATTAGCTTTCTCTCCCTGTTGTTCTGGTATTAAAATTAAGCTGTGTCCCACTGCAGTTTTGGTGTTTTAACCTGATATAGGTAACCAGCCCTTGGATTGCTCTTCTCACACAACTGAATACGAAGCTTTCCAACCACCTCTGCCCACTCCATACTTCTCACCTCAGCACAAGTGCAAAATGCCACATCTAAGGCAGTTCCATCACCCTAATGGTATTCAAAAGCTAAGAAAGACAGTATTAGCTTCACTCACACTAGTGATTTCTTTATGCATTCTCAAATAATACCACACAAGCTAAAGAGCAGCATAAAATTCCTAACTATGGCTCTCTGAAATTCTAACACTGGTGCACCATAACATACATATTGCAGTCCAGAAACACCCCATCTTCAAAGCCATATCCACACTCCTGGTCACTGCAGTTTAGATATGCAGATAGATCAGCAGTCTAAAGCAAAAAATAAAGCAGTGTAGGAACACCTAATTCTTGCCTAAAGTTCAGTCTTAAAAACACAGTGATGACATTTCCATAAGCTTTGCTTTCTACAGCCATTCCACCACAGCCTGGCAGTGAGTCACAAATGCAGCCACAAATCACAAATCCTTGTTAGACACAAGTTCCAGGTTTGCAGAATACAAAAGCAATTTTCCAAAGCAGCACAGCATAAGAATAGTCTTCACAGCAGCACAGCTCCCTCTCCAGCACAAGGTAAGTCCACAGCAGCACATGGAATAACAAGGTTATCCAGGAGTAGTTTTTCTTAATGACAATTCTGATTAGTATTTATGGCGATTTCAGGAAAAATTTAACCAACTACATCATTTAAGTAAGAGAGAAGTACCCTTTGTATCTTCCCTCCCACACTAATTTTCACATTTAGTAATATTTATTAAGATATATTTGGATTATCTTCTTTAATTGTTAAAATATTGAGATTATGAGTATGTTAACTACAAAAATTCAAAAGAGTGGGTAGAAATACTTGCAAAAATAATTAATCACAAGTACACTATCATAAACAAATTACATAATTAACAGAACCTGATTGTCCATGATTTAAGCTTTTTTCCTCACCACTGTCTTACTCCAGTCACTGCAAGCTTCTCCATTACCCTTCAAAGACACCTTTCTGACACAGGACAGCAAAACTCCAACACTGCCCAAAGCAGAGGTGTTCATCCAGCACTCCCTGCCCAGCAGGAATTCCTATGCATTCTCATGGTTTGTCTTTGAGACCCAGATCTCCTGATCTGGTTTTAACACTAGTCTAGAGAAAGACTAGTGTCTGTCACTTGCAAACCCTGTTAGGGCCCTGGGAGATCGTGAAACTCTCAACTTCCCTGGAATACTACCTGTACTTAGAAGTTACAAAAATGTGTTCTGGAATTCACACTATTTTCAGTCTAGGACTGATTTATATGCGCATCAAGGGATTTCTTAACATGAAAAGCTCATCTTAACCCTTCAACATGCTAACAGGGAGATTTAGTTACATTAGGTGACGCACTTTAAAGCAAATTAAAGTAATATTTTAAACATACCACAGCATGAAGAAGAGAAACCCCCTTTTACCTCACAGACTATTTTAAACAAAAGCATAAGCCAGTGCCCTCTTGGCTCTTAAATCCACCAAAGCAAAATGTAATTTTTACACTGAAGAATAAATAGAAAAGTTTTGTTCAAAGAAAACCTCACTGTAGAAGAGGGCAGCACTCACAGAAAATCTTAACAGGACAATAGGAGGGATATTTCACCCATCTCAAAGTAGCACACTACTTAAGTTGCTCATTCTTCAAGTGAAAATAATCAGGGTGTGTAATATATCTCAATAGTTACAAGGACAGTTGCATTTTTATTACGTAGTCCCCATGCTCCTAGCAACAAACGACAAAATATCTAATTCTAAGAAACACTCTAAATAGTGCATTTTTGACTGATTTTATCAGTCATGCAATACAAACAGGAGGAAAGAAGTCAACCCAAGCATGCAGCTGACTAATGCCCAGTATTCTGCTTGCTGCCACAGAACTGCCAAACCTTTCTGGAAAGATTTGGAAAAAAAATTTTAAAAATATTTAAAATACGCCAAAGGGTACTAAAAGATGCAGCTTTTTTTTTTTCCTATGGTTGTGGAACTGACTTCCTTTTACTATTTGCATTTGTGTTTATATTCAAATTGCTCATAAGCACACAGATAATCAGCTGTTTAGCCAGCTAAAACTTCAATTGTGTCATGTAAACAGGACTTATAAAGAGCTGTGTAAATGATATGTCAAACTTCATTCACATTTGATAGAGCAGACACCATTCACTGCAGGAGAAATGAAGTAAAAGTCAACATGTCATTTTTAAACAGGTAATTACTTGGACACAAATGGAAACAAAGCTTAATATAACGGGAACACAATAGATTCTATAGCATGTAACTTGGTTAACTTTCCAGACAAGATCTTGGACCTAGGCTTCTTGAACAATTTTGCCTGAGACAACATAAACATATAGGAGAAAACTCAATACAGAAGAAGCACCATTTTAGTTTGTATTCAGGATTCAACTAAATGAGCCCTGTAGCCAAACTGCATTGCATTTGCTCTTCTTTTACAAAGTAAAAAACAAGTAAGGAAAATAATTCTACTACACACAAATAAATGTTTTTGTATTGCAGCTACCAAAACAGATCCACTTTGCTGAATCCATTTCTCAAAAGCATGCAGTACTGAATGGGAATGAAAATCCACAAGGGGAGCAGATGGATTCAGATGATTCATGAGCAAAAGCCACTGCCATCTTCCAAAATCTTTCAGACCACCACCAAAATTCATTGTCAACTTTGTGTTTATTGTAGTTCTGCAAGCCACAGCAAATAATTTTCCCCTGCCTGTCACATCACAATGAAAACAGATGAACCAGAAACACTTTTTATTTCGGGGTCTACAAACACACACATCCTGCCAGCAGCACCTGAGCACAAATCATAAGGGACAGGAAGAATCAGTGAACTACTTTACACACTTCTGGTGATTTTAAAGAAACAACAGATCAATTAGCTTGGGTGCTGAGTGTTCAACCTGTGCTGCTTTCCAGGATCTCCTCCTTGCCAGGAGCCACATCTCCCCCAGTGCAGGTGCAGCTGCAGTCCCTGTTCCCCAGGGCTGTTTTGCTGCTAGACACAACACCAGGCACTGCTCTGCTGGGTCACTGGCAGGCACAAACCAAAGACACACCTACAGAATTTACTCTGTCTTCAAGAAGCAGAAGGGAAAATAACAAAACTGTTATTTGCATAGGGAAAAAAAACATTAAAAGCATGTGAAATCTGTAAACTTTAAAGTGGAAAACACAGCAAAAAAAAAAGTTAAAATCGCCTTAAATGAAGGGAATTAAAGCCAGCATTTGCAGCATGCGAGGCAGACAAGAAAACAGACATCCCACAAAGCATCCCACTTTCTGATGTGTCTTAGACAAAAGTACAGGGCTGTCTACAGAGCACCAGTCCTGATGGGATACTTGCTGAGGCAAGTAGTTCCAGCAGTCCATCTCTTGGCTTTGGCCATGTTTTTGGGTATTTTAAACTATTTGAGGATTCTTGTTTCCAAAGGAAAAAAAACTCCCAGACATAAATGTGATCAGGGACCTGCTTAGTGATTAACCCAGCTGAAATTAGTCAAAGACAATTCAGCTTTTACAAGAACAAAGGCAATCAGTACTCACTCTTAATAGGATTAATCAGTCGCAAAAAAATATTCAAATGAAATACAATTCAAATATCAGGAAAAAAATTCACAATAAAGAAAGCCTGATGGCACTGAAGTCCAAGGAATGTTCAGGTTGTGTCATGGATGTCCTTGTCCCTATAGAACCAGGAGCTGCCTGAAGAGGCAAGGGAGCAACACTAAGGTAGAAAATCACAGAAAAGTATTAGAAAACTGTTAAAGGGAGACCTATTTGAAAAGACTCAGATATGGTAAGCCTGTGGCAACACAGACACCAGACCATCACAGAAAGCAAAGCACTCAGAACAACAATGCCAGGAGGGCATGGACACACTGTGCAAAGTACATGCCATGCCTGGAAGAAAAACTGTTAAGCAGCAATGACATAACATTATTTTTGGATGAAATAAACCCTGAGAAAAAAGACAGCTAAGAGAATTCCAAGTGTTTCTTCGTGGTAGAAGAAATACCATCAGGATTCAAAACTGACACAATGAAGAAAAAACACTTTAATATATAACACAGGCAAGTTTCTGCCTTGCATTAACACAGGCCACCTCAAACATAACCAAGATACTCACCTACAGAAACATGTAATGATGAATACCAGGAAGAGGAATAACAGCAAGAAAGTCAGCACTGGATTCTGGATCAGAGTCTAAAAACCTTTATCTGCATTTGCCAACTCATTCTGCCTGCTAAGTGAATTTACATTCCCTGCCTAGTTATTCCAGATACAATATCAATGTGGCTTTACTGATCCCTATGCCTAAGACAGCCCATAACCATGAAGCACTTTCACACAGCCTCTAACAGTATAGTGCATAAATTATTAAACTTAATAAAAACCTTAATAGCAGCAGACTCTACAGGCATAGGTCTTACCACAATACAAAGTTTTGGAAATACTTTCCTTTATCCCAGAAGTGTTTAAATGTCTACTGTAATAGAGTAAGATTAAACCACCCACTCTTACAGAGGCAGTGCATGCAAAGAACCATGTTAGAGCAACAATACCATCATGTTCAATGTAATTACCTACCTCAAAAAGAAAATGGAAAAGAAACTGAAGTTAAACTCGTAAAAAAACTTAAACAAGCAAACAAAAAATAAAAATCCTTAATGGCACAATCCTTAATTGCCTAGACCTCATATACTACACATAACAACTTATGAGAACACTACCCTTGAATTTAGGAAGCACCACTCACAACCTCTCTGAACAAACAGCCCAGTTTGATCTATGACAGAGTTTACTGGGCACAAAGATCAACAAATCAAGAATCTTCAATACCACTTGAAAAGCAGTGCTTGAAGGGAATGCTTGTGCTGTATCAACCACACCAGAAATAGATCAGGAGAAGTTGCATGACATCAGAACTGAGAAACAGTCACTGCAAAACCCTAATAGACAGCAGACAGAAAGAAGAAAGGCAAAATATAAATCACTCCAAGATAAATTAGTTCCTCTAATGACTGCTTGATTAAATGATTATAAGTCCTAGCAAAATAAAGGCTAAGTATTAAAGCAACAGACCGCATTACCTCCTCAGAACTACTCAAGGGCCACAGCAGAGTTACTGACATGCCCATTACTGACAGGACAAAGCATTGGGAACAAACCCCAAAAAGGTAAAACACCCAGGAATAAAGCCTAACAAGAGCACAGCATACTACAGAGATGTTTCAAAAATGCATGTGGAGAGGTCCAGGCAGGATGGAGCAGGGAAACAGGAGCTCCAGTAAAACCGCACTGAAGCAGAAATGTCACTGTTACCACATACCAGCAATTTCATTTTATGTATTCCCAAAGTAATAACCAAACAGAAGCTTGAGCAGGAACACCAGCAGAAGCATCTTCAATCACCATGCTGAAAAAAGACATACATATCTAAATAAAAGGAGCAGACACCTCAGGTAAGACAAGCCCTGTGACATGGGAAATGGTTTCTGTATGGCTTAGCTGAGCAAGTCTCTTCTGTCTCACATACACACCCAGCCTGTGTGCTGTACAGTGGCACCCACACCACAGAAGATAAAATCAGCACACCCATTAATAAGTGTCTGCTTGTAACAGACAATTACATATTTCATTATTTCACCCACAGCCATAAGTAAATTCATATTGATTTTAAATTAAGTAGTTTGAAATGTTTTGTGTTCACATCAATAAAGATTTGTTTCTCAAGTAACGTTGATACAACCCAACTTATTCTAACTGGTAGGTTAAAACAAGTTTCATCACGAAGTGGTATGATAATAGTTCACCTTTGCAAATGTCTAACAGGTATTGCAGAAACACAAAAAAGAGAAAACCACATTTCCTCTCTATCCAAGCAAATACACCCAGCTGTCCTCAGCCACCAATCACCCACAGTGAGTGCTTTGGAAGAACACGTCCTCTCTACATCAAGAAAATCTCGCATACAACAAGTTGTAATGTTTTCACTTCAATCAAACCTACTCCTTAGTGCCCCATTTTAGATGACAACTTGAACTGCATGTATTGGAAATTTTTTAATTGATATTGCCACCTAGTGGCTTGTTTCAACAATATTAAATAATCATAAAAGCCAGCAGGAGAACATCAACATCTACAAGAATTTTCCCAAGACCCATCAAATAGAGTTTTTCATCAGTATAGAAAAATCTAATTCTGCTTTCCACCCAAAACAAAGGAAATCCTCAATGACTACATACAGAATTAAGCCTAAGGTAGTACATACTCCCCAAAATAAAATTATTTCTATGGCCAGAATAAAACAGCATCATAAAATCATTTGGTTTGTGTTATGCAATAATGCAATATTGAAAAACTCTCCAAGCACATAATTCCAGAGGAGAAGTACCACTATGAAAATCTATGCATAAAGTTTACTTTTTTCACTTTCTTGAGCACAAAATAGAGAAGAGGAACATATTCCCATCTCTCTGGTCCTCAGTTTAATGTAGGTCTGCTGTTGTGTTTCATGTCAAGATGATCTGAACAGACTAAATACAGAAATTAAAATGCAGAACAAGTTCTAATATAAGAGAAAACAATTTTCAAAACAATTCTGCTGGCAAGAGCATCTTAGTTAACGTGGTGGTGTTTGCAGGGGTCCCAGGACGAGGGAAGAGATGAGAACCTTGACTTCATTTTCAGAAGGCTGATTATTTTATCTATTATAGTAAAAGAAAATTATATATTATAACTGTACTAAAAGAATAAAAGAAAGGATTTCATCAGAAGGCTAGCAAGGAAAAGAAAGGAATAAGAATAAAATCTTGTGACTGACCAGGGAGTCCAAGACAGCTGGACTGTGATTGGCCAGTAATTAAAAACAACCACCTGAGACCAATCAAAGATGCACCTGTTGCATTCCACAGCAGCAGATAATTATTGTTTTTCTTTTCCTCTGAGGCTTCTCAGGAGAAAAATCATGGCAAAGGGATTTTTCAGAAAATATCATGGCAACAAGTTATATGAGAAAAGAAAAACTAGACAAGAAGTTCTTAGCATGCAGCTTTTCCATTGTTATTTCATATAATAATAAAATTGTTTAGGTTGGAAAAGACTGTGCATAAGTTAATGGTTCCATCAGCTGGAACCATTGACTTCCTATCACCTTGTTCACCACTAAACCATGTCCCTAAGTGCCACATCCACATGCCTTCTGAACACCCCCACAGGTGGTGATTCCATCACTTCACTGGGCAGTCCCTTCCTTTGGCAACGTGACTACCCCTTCAGTGAAGAAACTTCTAGTACCCAATCCAAGCCTCCCCTGGTGCAACTTGAGGCCATTTCCTCTGCTCCTGTCTCCTGCTCCCTGGGACAAGAGGCCAACCCCCTGGCCACAGCCTCCTGCCAGGCAGCTGCAGGGAGTGATAAGGTCACAGCCCGGAGCCCCCTTTTCTCCAGGCTGGACACCCCCAGCTGCTCCCCATCAGACTTGTGCTCAGACCCCTCCCCAGCTCTGTTCCCTTCTCTGCACTCTCTCCAGCCCCTCAATGTCCTTCTTGTACTGAGGGGCTCAAACTGAGCCCAGGATTGAGCTGTGGCCTCACCAGTGCCGAGCACAGGGGGACAATCCCTGCCCTGGTGCTGTGGCCACGCTGCTGTTTGTACAAGCCAGGTGCCTTTGGCCTTCTTGGGCAGCCTCAGCCAGGCACACACAGCTCACTGTGATCCAAACCAACACACACACAAAATAGAGTCCTACAGCCACAGATAACCCTGCTCTTTGTTCACACCACAGCCATCTTCAGTATCTCGTGGAAGCACTGGTGTTTATCATGTAGCATTAGTAAAAACTGATTGATAAGACAGTAATTTTTGTACTTTCTGCTTCTATGTACCTGTTTCTAATGGACAAAAATACTTACTTTTTACCTTGCTGCTTAAAAAACCTACGTAATTTTCATGTGTCTGTGCATCCAAGCTTTTTTCACAGCATGAGGTTCAACAAGACCAATGCCAGGTCCTACAGTTTGGTCACAACAGCCCCAGGCAGCACTACAAGCTTGGGGCAGAGTTTCTGGAAAGCAGCCCAGTGGAAAAGGACCTGGGGGTTGCTGGTGTACAGTGGCTGAACAGGAATCAGTGCATGCTCAGGTGGCCAAGAAGGCCAATGGTATTATTATAGCATAGTTCACAAATATATATATTTACATACACATAGAGAGAGACTGGTTATTACTCCACATTTTTTATACATTTTGTATAAAAACAATACTGATGTCATAATCAGAAAAAAATTATTATTTTCCTTAACCTTGGGGAGATACACAGACCAGGTCTTTTGCTTATATTATCATCCTCTAAAAAACTCAAAAGATCTCTCCATTATTTGCTGCCATGTTTCTGATCTACTTCAGAACACTAAGTATTTCTATAATAAAGCTAATACCTTGAAAATGTGTACAAGCCCTTTCAACTATATTTAGCTAAAAAGTTTATCCAATGTTTAGTCAGTTCAGTGCTACATAACTCTGTCCTCTTATATCTCAAAGCCCTTAGAGCTTCTTTCATGACTCCAGGTTCAAAAGTTCTATTGGGAGAAGAAATAACAGCTTTCTAATGAGGTGCTGAATAACTACATGTTCAATGTAAAGAAAACCAAAAGCCACTCTGCAAACCACCAAAATTTAAAGACAGTACTTCAACAAGATGCAACATTCAAAGGTGTCTCCAAAGCATATTTGCAAACGAGAACTTTCCCACTACCCAGATTTTCCCACTAGCTACTACTGCAGCTCCCAGCAAGGAAATAATTCAGGATAAAAATAAATTAGTTTAAGATTATATAGACTTTCTGTAAAAACAGAGAAGGTTGTATTGGAATCTTAAAGCTAATCCTCTTAAAATTTCTCAAATGTACAGGAGGAACCCCTTCCTCTGGCAGCATCCAACTACCTGAACAGAGAACAGTGATTGCTGCTTACCACGGATCACACTAAGCAAGGTCATGGATCCAATAAAAATGCTGCTGCCATTGTTTGTAATGGGCCTTTGTGTTAAAGTGAGCCTTGGGACTTTCCATGTTCTGACTGAAGACTTGGCCTGCCTGGAGATTTGTTTTAGCATTGAACAGCACCAGCCCACTGATCAAAGGACTATTCCCTACTTTTTCAGCTATTGCTTCACCTTGTACAGATGTGCAGCATAGCACCCATTGTTATACATGCATCTGGAACTAATATAGCAATAACTATTATTCTGTGTAAATAACTATTTAAGATGCTGGAACAAAACTCAGTATAAAGAATTCAAGATATTGAACCACTGCAGAGGACTAGAATGTGACAGGACGATACAGAGACTTGGGGCTACAAACACCTCACCAGTGTTCTGCTGGCTGCAGAACTGCACCCACAGAAGTAACAAACATCAAACTGTTGTGAAATACACACCATTATATAGTAAATCTGGATGGCTTGACACTGATTGTAACATGGATTTACAAGGCAGCACAGAAATAACCTGCAGAATCACATAAAAATTATTCAAATGGATTTCAGAATAGGGAGTAAAAAGCTACCGACATCAAGCTCATAAACCTCTCAGCAGGGCCAGGAGGCTGATGACTGGTGATACCCCTCCCTTCTCCCAAATGAAAGCATCCATCCCAGAACGGTAGGCATGGCACTGGGGAAAGAGCAGGTACTACAAAGTTTGGGAATTTATCATCTTCTCTGTAAGCAACAAACACTGATATCACAGTAACTCAACTATCAGTAATGATTTGGTTGGACCTTTAAGACTTTCTAGCAACCTCTTTGAAACCTGACCGCAACAAAGTAGTCAGGAGAGACTCTGAGATTTGGACGGGCAGATTCAGATGGATCCATGAGTAGCTATTTAACCTGCAGAGCAGGTTATATGTAGGTTAATACATGTCCAAGCTGCATTAATAGAATACCTCAGCAGCTGGTGGGTGCAGATCATGCTGCAAACATGGGAGACAAGCAGTGAAGAACTTCAGGCTGGGAAAGCACACAGCTGGAATACTCATTAGACTCCCTGCTTCCCAGCCTCCAAAAAGAAAAGAGTGAGTTCAAAATTAATTGATCATCCTGTAAATAAGACAATATGTTATTTGGAGGAGAAATAGCAAGCCATTTTATTTATACATACAAACGCACAGACATGCTCTCTTCACCTCACTAAGTCCCCATTTCCAATTTTCACAGACTTATTAGAGCATCTGAGGTGCCTGCTCACATTAACTGGAGCACATGCACATATTTTCCCCATCAGTGAAACCTTGCATTGTACATCAGTCTTTCCATCCTCTGCTGAAGTAACAGTCCCCTTACTCTGGCTCTGCCCTGTCTTCTATTTCCTTTCTCCAAACACCCCCCTTTATATTCCTGTATTTGTGCTAAGGTAAGGCAATGTCACTATACACTCACTGACTCTTCAGTCTGATATTCTAGGTATATTCTATTCTCTGACAGCAAATATGGCCTTTGCTGCTTTCCACTGCTGCTGAAAGAAGCCAAAATCGAATTTTATCCTGTGAAATGGGTGAATATGCATTTAGTTCTTCATTAGGTTTTATTTCCATGTGATCTATAATAACTCAGTTTGAATGAAAACAGATCATCTTAAAAACAAAGCAGCTTAGTCCTGTTTATTTCACTTATTTATAATTGCCATACATTGATGAGAGCACCACAAGAAGCAAACACAAGAACACAAGAAAAAAGGTGACGATACTGGGCAAAGAAGTGAGAGGCGACCAATTTTTCTACTTTGTGGTTTCCAGCCACTCCTGAACACTAAGATTACACACTTCATCCCTGCTATGAGATTAAAAGGACTTTATCTACTGAGTTTAAATGATATTTAAAGACTCACAAATTAAGTTTCCTATGTAAAGGCAACAGCTTATGTACATGCACATACATAACTACTACTCATTACTGCTACCAATGCAAATCAGCCATAAAATATGAAGTATAATGTATTTTCTCAAAAATAAAATATTGGCAGAATTGACACAAACTGTGAAAAAAAAAAATCAATTAAGGATACAAGCACCAAAAGCAATAAAATCTTTTGCTTAGTTCTGCAGTATGATTTTAAAGCAGCTCCTATATTAACAATGTAAATTTCAAGGCATCAACACTGAAATATCACTCCAGAACAAAATCTGAGAAAAAGTTTGAAAAGCAGACTCTGAGAATTAAGATTCTTCTTGCTGGATATTGCTCTTTTGCCGCAATCATTGCTAAGTCAAACATGCCAGGATCTGGTGCACCACAGTTCAGAGTTTAACATAGTCATTTAAACCATGCACAGTTTCAATTCAGCTTAATACCTCGGGCTGTGAACTGTAATTAGGAAAAAGCTGGCACATATTCAGTTCCACTGCCCTTGCATATTAACATCATTATGCCTTAAAAACATTCTGAATAAACCAACAGGACAAGCATGTTCTCTGCACTTTGCCCATCAGGTCCTGATGCTAAGAAACAACTCACAGAGGTCCCATGAGGACTGGTTTGCTTTTTTAAATTCTAACTCTTACATTATTTTCATTACTTTTACCATAATTAAACACACACTGTATAGATTTAAGAGAGACATTGTCAACATACATACAATGCCACTTTCTGATTTAAAATCTTAAGTCAAATTCTTCTACTTAAATGCATGTCTTCCATAAGAATTCCCACTTATTGAAGAAATCAGATGAAGTGATTTTTAGCAATCTATGCATCTCACAAATAAACGGAAAAGATAAAAATTTGCTGACACTTAACTTTCTGGTGTTAAAACCATCATAAAAGGACCTTCATTTACAGTTTCATAGTCTTTTTTTAAAGTGGCTTTACTACTTGACATACTTGTCTAAAATGCTAATTGTTTTAAGCGGGAAGGGAGCATAACAATGCAAATATGTCAAATTGTCTGATTCACATTGATTCAGCACAAATGAAAGAGTGAATTATTGCTTTTTACATGTATAGCCCCAAGTTATCGTGCTCCTTTTTCATGATTTGCAAAGGCAGACTATCAGACAAATCCATTAAGAAAGGCCAAGAATTCTAACTATAAAATGAATTCCACTCACCAGACACTGATACATACAGTGATCCCACACACTGATGTATAGAAAAAGCTATAATGAAAACAGAAAAACTTTAAAAATAAATCAGTGGTTTTGCTTCAATATTTGCTTCAATATATTCAGCTGTAGTTTATTTTAGTGTTCCTTTTAGTTGCAGCTATTAAAAATTCTCTGTTTTCACCGGCATGGCAAAGCACAAGTCAAGGATTAGGACAAGCAGCTTCTGCAGAGAAGGTACAAGTGGAAGAGAAAGGGAGTCTGATCTACTTAAACTTTATCTCAAGTTTTCATAATGCTACAATTAGGACAAGATATGGCACTGTGTGAGATACAAGCTACTGAGAGTCACTCTGGAAACACAAAATTAGATCAAAATGATCATTTTAAAAGAGTAACATCTTTACTCCCAAGACAAATATTCTCATTACACAAAACGGATTTTCTGGTTTCAGAAATAAACATTCGAGAACACAAGTATCCTACTCTGCAATTATAGGAACAGGATAAATAATTTTATTTCCTGTACCATGTTTCTTATACAATATGTAAAAAATTAGTCAAACTTCGTTGCAGCATTTTTAGATAAAGTAACCAATTCTCAATAACACTTGTTTTAGACAAGTCAAGAAAAATTGGTATTGTCTATTGGTATGAATAATTTCAACCTTGTCTTTAAATGCTGGATTTACTAAACAGCTTGGATTAGCAGTGAGAATGCAACAATTAGAAGTAACTGATCCATACTAAATACCAAAGCTATTATCTAACAGGTATCTGGTGACCTAAAATATAGTGGTAGCCTCAGAGTAGTTTTTTAAAGCTTTATCTCACATTTTAAGTCCACTTGAGATTCATATCCTGCTTCTCCAAGAGCCTGGAGTGGCTGGTGTGCCCAAACCATGTCTGCCCACAACAGCCTTGCTGAGTTCATCACAAAGCTCCCAATTCCCAGCACTGCTCATTCCTGATTAAAGAGTGTCTCTATGAAATGCACACTGTGGAAGCAACTACCAAAAATCTCTGAGTCATCTTCTCAACATTGTTGACACAATCCAACTTACACGTTACTAGATAGTAAACATTTCTGAGGAAAAAAAAATAAACACTAAATCTCTAATTAACTTTAAAAAGAGAGGCAATGCCCTAAGAGTGTTTGACTGGAATGTGATTAGATGTCTAGGGACCAGCATAATGGACTTGGACACCAACATGTGCTGAGACACTGTTACTAATACACAAAACAGGTCACCCCAAGCAATAGACTACCTTGAAAAAAAAGTCAAATGCTTTTTCAGATACTATTATCCATTCAGATGATTTTTATTCTTTTGAGCCAGAACTCCTAACAGTATCATGAAGTTCCTGGTTGTATGCAGGTTTCCCTGACACTTTACAACATTCACCGGGGAATAAATCCTGGCAAAAGGGATCTGTCATAATGTGCCTTCTGACACCAGGAAGGAAACTTGAAAGAAAGCTTAAGCCTCTGATCTCCTCAGGGCTCCCTCTTTCATAAAAGTGCTGAATTGTGACTGCTGCACTGAAAAGAAATATCATTTAATGACACATACAGCCTCATTCTAACCCAGTCCCCATTGTTTTGTAACTCAGTTACCTGGCAGCAGCCAAGCAGCATGCTGATACCTGTGTGCCAGTGAAACTTGATAGCAACACTTCCCTTTTAATCACTCACCTTCCAACTCCATCAGTCTGCTGCTTTTGATTATGCCACAGAAGGGCTGTAAAGCTACTGGCCAGCCCTTACATACCAAAGCCTAGCACAGCCTATAATCTTATGATTGACATTTGCACATGGCAGGTTGAAATAAGCTTGAAATTCCTGAGGCATCTTGACTCTTACTTCACAGGTGAGTGAACTACTGAGCTGTTACATAAGCATGAGAACTGAAACCTGAAAATAAAGCTACTTGTTCACAGCAACTGAGGAAATTAGATTCTTAGATCTGAACTGCATTCTTAGATTCACAATTTTAAATCAATCCCAGGCTCATTTTGGCATCAAACTCAGACCTGCAGATGGCATCAAAGCCTACAGGAAAGAAGCATTTCAAGCATGCCCATTCCTTCAGTATTTTTCACTCCCTGGAAAGCCTCCTTACCCTATCATCAACCTTCCTATTCTTGGGCATGAAAGCTTTCCTCAAACACACCTCTACTCACTCCCTGTGCACTGGGATTTAGGAGCTAACTCCAGTTTCACAGCTCCTTCCTGGGAAGGTACAGCAGTGTCACACATTAGCCACCCTGTCTGGATCCAAGATCACATATCCTTCAGGCTTGTGAATACCATCAGATGCTGCAAGTGATCCACACAGGGGGCCTTGAAAATCTAAGGGCTGCCACACTAATTGAAGTCAAACACACGCCTAGGCCAGTATTGTTCCACTGGGGGCCAGAAACGTGCTTGGAGATGAGTACACAGGTGGGTCACTCTGTATTAGGACAAATTTGCTCGACAGGTTTTCAGCAAACAGGGGCTTGGAAAATCAAAC
The DNA here is from genome assembly GCF_047830755.1 of Zonotrichia albicollis. Classification (NCBI taxonomy): domain Eukaryota; kingdom Metazoa; phylum Chordata; class Aves; order Passeriformes; family Passerellidae; genus Zonotrichia; species Zonotrichia albicollis. Next base: position 14,367,565 of record NC_133822.1, read on the forward strand.
TGCACTGACAATGGCATTCCTAAAAACTACTGATGGTGCTGGTTACCTGTCTTAGCCTTCTTAAACCCACCTGTAACTTGGACTCTACAACATATTGCAAAGCCACATTCTGTCTCTCATACTGTACTAAAAGAAGTTGGGTTGGATTTTTTTCCCACTGGAGTCATTCTTTGAATATCACTGTTTTGTAATGAGCAAAGGTAAGTTATTTCTTCTTCCATTTCTCTACCTGTAATGATTTCTTAGGCGTATCAAAATAATTCTTAATCACCTTTACATAATTTATGACTAGTACATTTCAGATAAGCTGCCCAATATCCTCAATCACCTTTACTACCTTCTTCTTTGAGCAGTTTTCAGTTCTACGTAATCTTTTTTGAAACAGTACAATGTAAACTATGTAATCATCATAAATGTAAACCACCATTTATAAAGAAGCACAATTTATTTTAAACCATTAGCTTTCAAACATTAAAATGGCCATAAAAAAGAGTACACTTTATTTATTACATATTTAGTCAAGTACCTTACTTAAGTCTCAGCTGCACTTAACTGCATTCTTTTAATTACTTCTTACTTGGATTTTAATGATTTTTATTAATTACTTGGATTTTTCAAATGGTTTTAATGATGCTTTAAAAAATCGACATCCCAGTCTGTGATGAAGGAATAACATCACACACAGGTGAGCAACAACAGGGACGTAACAGGCAGCAGACAAACAGTTATTACACAGAGAAATTACTGGGGTGAAACATGAGACCAGAAAAAGCACAGCAGTGCAAAGGGAAGAAATATGTCCCAAGAGAGCTTTCTTTGCAAACATGAATACAAAATCAATACAATTTTAATACAGTTTGAAAAGTAGTAAGCAAGCGATTTTAACACTGGAATTTAAGGTACATGTACTGCAGCTACACTGCTCTGACCTTTATCACTGCAACAGAACAGTAGAGACATCATTTTTTTTCCTCAGGGATAGGAAAATATAATTGACCTCTAACGATGGAATACTCCCTTCCATTTTAGAAAACTGCAAACTAAGCATTGATAATAGCTCAAGGCAACTGAAGCCCTTGGTTCTTTTAATCTCCTACATTCAAATGATCGACTTCTAATTAACTAACTTCTGTTGAGGAAAACAATGAGGCACCAATACTATCAAGAAGCATTATTTCACCAAGGTCTAGTCAGTAGTTTCCCTTTAACCAAGAAGCTCAAGATAAGATTCCTTTAGCATTACCACTCAAAGAGACTTCATCAGCAGAACATTACTTCATTATGGAGGACATCGATACAAAAGTCAAAAGTCTGCCAGCTGCTTTGCTGTACAAAATCAGAGTATGTGGTATTTAGACATACACACTACTTTAATCATAGGATTTTCCAATGTATAAGTTAAAATAAAAACAGTACACATGAAATGTAGAAAAAGTTAGCACCTTTACAGAGGTTCACTTTGAAATTTACACCACCTTTTTCAGCCAAAAAGCTTGTTCAGAATACCTTCTTTAAACACAAAAAGTTCTTCTATGGTTATCTTAGGCTCAGATACAGACTGCTGCAATTCTGTTCTGTTACATGTGCTTTATTATATTAGGCTTCTTTTCCCAGCCACTTCTGCAGATTATCAGAGATCCATCCAAGCACAATAGTTTATAAAGGCAGAGTTCATCCTAAAAGGTGTATTACTGGGGTAGACAATGGACACAAGAAGCCCTGCCAACTTCAAACAGGACCATCCCTCTTACACTTACCATATGCTGTAACTGTTAACAGATTAAAAGTGAAAAATGAGGTAACAAGGATAAGGACTGTAGAGAAGAGGAGAAATAAAGTCTTGCTAGGAAAACCAGGAAGCAAGGGTTATCACTTCAAATATATGAAGGATGAGACAAACAGAATTTTAAAGATACAAAGACTGGGAACTGTAATGACAGGTAGAGAGACAATGTTTTGTTTCTTCAAATATTAGTAACTTTAATTTTCTTTTTAAACAACCCAGTAAAACAATGCCCATTCACAAAGTCCCCACAGGCAATTAGAACAGAATTAGTTATTGATTATTAAAATATAGGCTAGATTGCAAAGATAAGAGTCTGGCAGAATCACAACAAAAGCAATTACTACCAAAAGGGAAGGAATCAATTATGAATACAACTGCTATGTAGTTACATTTTCATTTTATCATTTAATTTTCTTTGGTAGAGAACTGTAGTCACCTCATTCACTTTCATTAGATATTGGCACAACTTTGGGTTCTACTCTTCTGAATCTTTCCTAATCCTCCTCTTTAAAAACTTTTAAAAATTTAACACTAGTTTCTCTGACATTCTTCAGTAAATTATCCCAAGAAGAAAAGAAAACAACAACATGAGGGGCAGATACAAAACCACTGCAGACTGTGGGAGTGTACAGCCACTCTCACATAGAAAGGCCAAGAGCTACACCCATGGCCTTTGGTCAGTGCCCAGAATCCGTTCAGCCAGGAACAGGAACTACCTCATAGATGCTGCTTCTAAGAAAAAAAAACTACTTTAAGAGACTGGAAAACACTGTGGTAGAGAAACAGTAACAAACAAAAACAGTGCATGACTTTTACACATTTAAGATTCCATAAAAATGTAATATATCCTAAGCCTTGATAGCTGTACAATACTTGTGGATTCAAGTTAAACATCTGGAAGAGCAGAAATCTGGCACTTCCCATGTTAGCCAACACAGATGTGCTGCACCACTACAAAGTAACAGACCATGGTCTATACCACCTGCTCTAAAGTACTGCTTAAAAACAAAACCAAAATCAATCTCGGTATTTGGATTTATACTTTTGTATCAAAATATGCAGCACACTAATCTTCTCTCCATAGGTTCACACACCATCATCTAGATGGTTTTTTTTTTACTTACCAAATGCTTTCTTTTAACTTTGGATAAAGATATACAGTTGACATGCCAAAGAGGACAACTCTAACTGGGTATTCACTTGGGTTTTGTCACATTCACTTACAAATAAAGTTAAACAAAAAATATATCCAAGGTAGGAGTTTACCCCAGTTGAAGCCTGTACTGGTCTGAACATAAAGAACCCACAAGTCTGCTGAATGCAAAAGGCAGATGCACCTGAGGCCATCTGTTAGCACTAAGTGAAGGACAGCAAACAGGCTTGTCTGCCTGTAAGCAACTTTATCTCTGAACAGACTCAGGCACCTGTCAAAATCACTATTTCACAGGCCTCTCTCAATGCAGGCCTCCACTTTAAGGAGAAATAAATCACAGAGGATCCAAATTAACCATTTTGATTAATCTTTTATCCAGCCGAAAAAATACATGAGTAGTTTGAACACACTGCATGTAAATTCATTTATTACAACCAAAATCAAGTGCTAATTTATCATAGTACAGTGAGATACTCTGTTTCAGTAGCCTGGATGTTTGATTTCAAAATGAAGCAATACCAAGTACATTTTATTATTACAGGTAAGTAGAGGTATAGTCTTGATTCAAGACAAAGTGCTTCCTCCTAAAAATATGAGGCACTCAGCTTCTATTTTCTTTTTTTCTCAGCAAAAAAACCCAGATTCACCTCCACCAGTTCTCATTGACTGAGGGGGTCAACAATGAGCAGCTACAGGACCAATCTTACAGCCTTCTTTGGCAAATAAGGTCATAACTGACAAAAAGCTATTCAAAGTACTGCAATTTTTTATTCTTGTGTCATCACCTTCATACTCTTCAAACAAAAGCCTGCAAGTAAGCTACAATAAGATATAACTCTCCTAGCCAATTTTACAAGAGAAGTCCTGCAGTGTCCTTTGAAGCACATTGTTAACAGCAACAATGGAAGTTACTCCATAAAGCTTTGGCCTGACACAGAAAAGTTTTCATAAGAACCACAGTAAAGAAAAAAAACTGCTTTGGACTCAAAACGAAGTTACAATTTTCCTGTAGTGAACAAATTCACGACAGGGAACCTATGGTATGGTATCTCCACCCCTCAAATCAACATTTTCATTTGCAGATACTGTGCATTTGATGTGCATCACTGATACCATATGCCTCTAAAATACTAGAATATGCTGTAGCAGCTGAATTTAAAGCAAAGCTAGAAAGAGGACCAAAGAGATACTGAAAACGTCTGATACTGGTTTTACTTGGAGGCCTCAACCATTTGCAAGGTTCAAGTTAAAAACTTGAAAGGAATTTTGCTTGCATGTAGAAGCACAAAACAGAGTAGGTCATCTCCAGAGCACAGGAGAGGTATGAAGAGAAAACATACAGAGCAGAAGAGAAAAGATGGCTCTTGTCAGCCACAGCAAAACCACTTGTTTCATAAGGCAACTGATCGGATTGGAGCCCTGCATCTGGAAACGCCGACTCAGCCAGGCAAGTGGCCAGCTCCTGACTGTGCACCCTCACTTAACAGTAGCCAGTTTCTTCAACAAACACAAAGACTACCAGTTCTGTACTTATTATGTCTCTGTGAGAGCAAACTTTTAACAAACTCACTCAGTAAAACATCTCTAGAAGTGTTGTTAGCTCCCCTAAGAAGCGTATTGAATGCTTTATCACCTAAGAGTAGAAGTTTATTAACAACCTTGTGGTTAACACTTAACTGAAAGCTTCAAAAATAACTCTGAACCTAGAGCTACAATGAAATTTAACCTATTTCTGTTTTCAAACTGGCAAAAGACAAATCCATGTAACACTACAAACTCAAAGTTTTTGGAAACAAGGGAATCAATTACTGCATATCTTGCACATAACATTTGTTTCCATTGCAGTAACCCCAAATTCAAACAACTGAAAGCATAATACAGCTTTTACACAATGCTGGAGGAAACAGCACAAGTGGAACAGGATGTGAACAAAAGTCTAGCTGCCAAAGTCTAATCACCACTACACCAGCACCTCATCTATGTTATTTTTACCCATCCTAATGGGGAAAAAAAGCACTCATTCATTGTAACTAGGAAAAAAAATGCACACCAAACACTTCATGGTCAGAGATAAATTGTTATTTCTTCCAGTAGAAGTCACAAAAAGACCTTGCCCCTTGAATTCACTTGCCATAGCAGAGAGCAACATCTCTCCCCACCACATATATCCATCCATCCACTGCTTCCCAGTTCTAAGACTAGCCAGCTAGGAGGAGAGAGCAATGAGTGACAGGATGTATTTCCCTGTCAGAACAAAGCAGGTAGACTGGATTCCTAAGTAACAAAAACAAAGACAAGAGCCTCTTGGCAACTTCATGAGTCACCAGTAAAGTCCCACCGCACAAAACACAGTGAAAGTTAGTGACACAAGCATGTAATCCTTCATGGACAAAAAATGAAAACAGTCCAAAGCCTCAGTGTCCTAGGAAAGAATGAAGTGTGAACACTGTAAAGATGGAAGAATGTTCCTATGTGGTTCAGTGAGCAAGGATCATGAGAAAAGATAACTGGACAGAGACAAGAACATGAAGGGCTAGCAGAAGACAAGAAGGGGAAAACGGAGAACAATTTCTGTTCTTACCTGTAGGATTAACAGAAACTTAAACCAAAGCGATACTGGTATCAGCATAGCTGGTGATTAGACACATCTGGGAAGGGGAAATAGTCTGATGGTACCGAGGAGGATGAGAAAAGGACTGCCTGTAGATGGGACAATGATGCAGAAAGACACCTCGGAACAGAAAGCACTGGGAAAGGAGACCACAAAGATGAGAGAACTGGAGGGAGAGCCAAGAGGAACACGTGGGCTGGGCAGATCCCCACAAGCCGGGGGTTCTCAGGGCCGGCGGCCGGAGCGCCGGGCGCGTTCCACGAGGCACCGGGCGGCCCGGCCCGAAGGATGCTGAGCCCGGCGCCCGGGCTGGGGACGGTGCCCGAGCGGCCGGGGTGACAGCCCCCGTGGGCGAGCCGGCCCGGGCGGGTGCCGTGCCTGCCGGGGGAGCCGCGGTGCGTGCCGCGGGACCGGCAGCCGGGACGGCCCGGGGGTTACGGCAGCGACGCGCGAGGGGAGCACAGACAACGGAGGGGGCGCGGGGGGAGGCTCCGTCCCGGCGGGTCGGGGGTCCCCATACTCACTTTTTGTGGGGCGCCGAGTGCTTGTCCCTCCTGCCGGCCGCCGCGGACTGCTTGGGCCGCCGCCTGCGGGCCTGCAGGGCCAGCACTGCCGGGAGAAGAGAACAGCCGGGAGCCGGCGTGAGCAGCGGCGGCCGCGCAGCCCCCCCCGCTCCGCCCTCCCGCCCCGCACAGCAGCGCGGTACCTTTGCGCGAGTTCATCGCCCCGCGCCGCGCGATGCTCGGCGGGCGCGCCGCTGCCCGGCTCCGCTCCCAGCCCCGCTACCGGCTCCGCTCCCGCTCCCGGCCCCGCCGCCAGCCGCCACCGCGCGCCCGGCACCGTCCGGCAGCATCGGCACCGCCGCCCCGCGCCGCCGCCACCGCTGCGCAGGCGCGGGGGAGCGGCGGGGCCGCGGCCGGAAAGGCGCGGGCGGGGCGGGGCGCGGCAGGTGGCGGCGGGCGGGCGCACCTGAGGCGGGAGCGGCCCCGCCAAGGTGGGGCTTTGTCGGGCGGCCGAGCCAAAGGGAAATGAATTCTGCCAAGTTTTGGGGAGTGATGGGAGTAGCGGACCGATCCGCCCTGATGCCGTGCCACGTTGGGAGCTGTGGGAAGGGGCAGAGGAGAGAGGCGGCGGGCTCTCTCCACGGCAGCAGCTGGGGCAAGATCAGCTTTAGCTTGTCCCGAAACCTGTGTGGGGTGAGGTGCCAGAACCAATTAACCTCGTGGCCAAATCCAGGGAAATTAGATTTCCTTAATTCTGATTCTCACTAAGTTGTTTGATTATCATGACGGACAGCTCTTGGCAATGGGGTTTTTCCTGCCAAAGGCATCTTGCTGCCTATGGTGCCAGGCGCTGCTCTGATTTGGCATAGTAATGACCCAGTGAACACTGTCATTTCTTACCTGAGCTGTGCTTGACAGTGTTATGACTGAAATTTTGTGCCTTAGTGCCTGGGGCCAACATGATCTGGGTCATAGCCAAAGCTCCAGACTAAGAGTGAGGCTTGTCTGGGTTATCTTCCTGTAGCAGTGGAATTCCAAGGCATAGCAACTGAAAGGTAACAGGGGATGGTCATTAAATTTTGAGGCAGAACTGCCTCCCTAAGTGGCAACACAAAGAATCCACAGGGATGAAGATCCTAAAAGCAGCTACAGTCCAAGACATTATGAGAGTGAAGGGAACTAGCTGTAATTGCTGGTCTTAAGTAATTGGATCATTGAGATTTCATTTAGACAGAAAATTGAATCCCTAGGTCTGGTTAGTTCAGCTTAGGGGGGGGTAGAGCCACAGAAGCATAAAGCTAGACAACCCAAAAAGGAGGCACTACACTGTATAATGTTTGTTTGTCTGACTAGAGAGCCTGGTGAACAGAAAACAATAGGACCATGAAGTTACTAAACTGCAGCTCTCATAAGGCACCCCAGCTGCATTTCTAAATCAAAATATTTTCTATGTCCCATCCTCCATCATAAAAGTACACAGGAAATAAACATTTTCAGTATAAACTGCTACCAGTAATATGCAACACTGGCAGGTTACATTTCTCCCTTACTGTAGTTAGTCTTTTAGTTCAGTGTGATAGGTTACAGAAGGCTTTATTGAAATTTTGAAGGCTTTCTGCTAAGAAAGTTTAGGTGTATGAAAATTAATAAGAGCTGAATGATAAGAAAGCAGATTTTGTATTTACTCATTATTTCCAGGCAACTTTTAACTTGACTGGTTAAATTGTGTGTGTGCATGAATACCTGTTCCTGTGTAGCAAATGACAGAGAAGAGCAGCTGATAATGGAGAAAAGAGTAAGACTTGCTTTTTTTCTTTGTCAGGGCAGTGCTGCATTAAAGTTATCTTGTAGCTATGGTTCTAGAGCAGAAACCATACCAGGGTCATGGTCATCTTTTCATCAACTTGTACCATTCTATTTGCTTTAATGGGAGTTTTATATGTAGAACTGATTGGACAATTGTGTCTTAGATAAGTACAGGGAGCTTTGCTTACATCAACAGGATTATAAATCCACCAGATCTGGAGTCAGGAAGGAATTTCCCTCACGAACATAATGTCAGCAACATAATCAGGGCAAGGGAACAATCTGCCAGCACACAGAGAAAGGAATTGTTAGGACTAGGTGGGGGTATACTATGCACACAATTTCATTCAGTTCTAGTGGAAACATATTTTGGGACTGTATTTTATCGGGGTTTTGTTGTTTTCTTCCTCCCCAACCCTGCCAAGCATCACTCAGAGGATGATCATGCAGAAGTGCAAAAAATCACTGGGACTCTCTGTGTATGTATAGAGGATTACCATGTGCAATTAACAGACTGGAGAATAAATTAAGGTCAGTAGAGGCTAAACATATTTCAGAAAATGAAAAAACAAAAACCAACAAGCCCCCGCCCTATTTCTCAGACACAAGAGAATAACTCCCTGAGAAGAAAAATAGTAAATTTTTTTTTTTTTAATCACAAGAATAATTTTATTTGTGCTTGTTAAGAAAGAGTCTACCCAGTTTATTTGAATCCACTCATTTAAGGGAAATTTTTCATCTTTATTTAAACATACATCTTTTTCAAAAGGAAATGATGAGCCAAGAGAGAAGACAGACTAAATAGCAAAAGGAAGCATTTGCAAAATCATTGTTCAACATAAAGGTGGACTGAGCCAGAATGTATTTGCCTGTATTCTCTCTCTGAACACTTCATGGGAACAGGTATCTGTTTGGTTGCAGGGATTACCACAGAGCTCATTCCCTCAGGGGAAAGGCACTATGAGGTTCAGGTGACATGACCTATGCAGAAGGGAGGGACAACGGCAGATTTAGGTGATCTTAGGTGCAAACACCAGGAGAGAAGAAGAATTAAGTATGATATTATGGAATGGTATTCTTCCCTGTCTGTAATATAGCTTGGCTCTGTCTATAGCTTGGCTTTGATACCCACAGATGTTTGGTTTGTTTCCTTTTCACCTAGCTTTGCAATATTCCCTTACATATGAAGACTAACTTCTCCTTTTGTACAGAATAAGAAGTTACCTAGCAGCAGTCCTATAAACATGATACTGTCATCCATCTGAGAATAACTGAAAATTCTTCCTTCAGCAGAGGGATGTTAGAAAATTTTGCTCTGATTTCTGTACCACTTCCTTTTAGCACTGCTTTTCCCACTCTGTAGTAGCATGGGCTCATATTCTTATTTCTGCACTTCTCAGAAATCAGGATATGAGCCAACTTCACACTGCTCTTGCACAGAATGGAACAAACATGAAATAACACATAAGGCAGAGAAAGGAAAAAACCCAGCAAAACGATAAGTGGTGGAAAAAGGAAAAAGAAAAATGTAGTGAAAGGAAATTCCCAATTCCAGGCGAGCTCTCATTAATATGCAAGTCCAGCCTTCTCATCCTCTCGCCTTTCATTGTTGTCTCTTGTTCCTTCAGTTCCCACCCCCACTCTGAATTTCTGTAAGTATGACACACCCAAGTAGGCACACAAACAATGAGTCTGTCCTTCTCTTGCTCACTTGAAGAATTTTCTATCTCCCAAAGTGGTTTTTTCCTTCTCCAGTATGTAAACAAAGCAAAGAGGACAATTCTCAGCTTGGTTTTGAGCAACACAGACAACAACAAACTTACAGATAGGAAGGATTAAGCAACAGTAACTAAGTAGCTGAGTTTCTTGTAAGGTCAAGACTATTGGCTCATCAGTACCTCAGTATAACCAGTTAACAAGCATTGCACAAGTTAAACAAGAAAAGTAGTCTATTATCTCAGTAGTGTAATGAGAAAAAAATAGCAGGAAGCATGAGTTGGGATTTCCAAAAAAAACAGGAGGTCAGAAATTCCTCAGTTTAGATTCCTGGCTCATTCACTGATTCATTGTGCCCTTCCTAAAGCAAATTACATGACTCACCTGACTAATTTTCTTCATCTATAAAATGGTACAGTGCATGCCAGCTACACAGCGTTTACATTGGTAGAGAACTCTTGTTTATCAAGTTAATTTGGATTACTAATAAAAGAAGAAAGACATAAAGGACAAAGCAGACCGGTTTAACACCAATTTGACATGAAATTAAAGACTAACCCGTGCCCAGAAATAGCTGCATCAACCCAGATATATATTGAATGTTGTTTAAAATAGGGCATGAACTGGCATGACTTAACTCAGAGCTGAAATAGAATTAAAACAGACTCTGGCAATATTTTTATGAAAATATTTCTTCTAGTGTTGAAGCACGCAGATTTTCAGAATGACTCATTCTAGCTTCCCCCATTACTTCCAGCAGGCTCCCAAACACCCCTTCAATTAAACTCCCTCCAGTTTCCTGGGTCCTTGTCTTAAATTTCCTCATTAGACTCCACTCTTGGTTCCCAGCTCTTTACCCAGTTGCCCTTCTCATCTTGACCTGCATCAGCTCCTTTTTCAAATATATTGTCTTTTTTTTTTTTTTTAATTCTGTTTAAATTGGATAGTTTCTTCTTTCATGCTGATTAGAGGTCAGCAAGGGAAGAAAGGATCACTGAAAGATTAGCAACCGCTCTCATTTTTCTGCTCAACCTAGACACAAGCAATTATAGCAAAAGTTTCTCAGCAGTGATGCAGTGGCATTTTGGATTCAGTCCTGCAACTTCTTTGTGACTGGCAGCTATGCAGTCTGGTTGTGCATGTGAGAGATTCATCTGCTAAGTAAGCATGGAATATTTTCAAACTTAATTATTAAACACTCACATGTCTCCAACATGCACAAGATGCTCTTTTACGAAGTCTCATCATTTGCCCACATTTAAGCAGATTTTCCTAAGGATTTCAATGGCACATCTTTGATATTAAGGCCTTTTTCTATGAAATCTCAGCCTCCTACTCAAAGGTAGGGATTGCCAACCAATGAGATGAGAATCCATTAGCAATCAGATGCAGGGCTTACCCTGTTTCCCTTTCTCTTGACTTGGACTACACAAACAAATGTCACAACAAAAACAACAAGGGACAAGCCATAAACTTAGGCAGAATGTAAGAGGAAGAAATTGACTCATTTTCTCTGGGAGAATAAAGCTTCTTTCTTCACTGTAACCTCCCCTGTACTTTTACTTTATACAAGATGTTTTTACAGCCTTCAGAAAAATCAGACACCAGCTGACTAGTAGGATGATGCCATGTTATGTCAGTAGTACCCCAAACTCCTTTCTTCACACATCCCGCAGTGTGACATCGCTGCAACGCCCTCACCAACTCCCTCCTGGGACGTTCACAGCCACTGCCCCACTGCTGCTCAGTGAGCACCAGGGCTCCTTTGCACACTTCCAGATTACAATAAAATCAACTCCTGGGGGGAGAATGGCCCGTAAAGCAACACTGACCAAACAAGTTTGCCTGGGTACAGTTCCTGAGCTTCATCTTGGCAGCAGATTTGTCCTGTTTCATAGGAAACAACCATTTGGTAAAGGATGGCTCAGTTACACTGGCAATGTGCATTAGCAGCTATAGTTATCAGGGTACTATTGTTTGCCATTAATGCACAGAACATTGCCTCTTTTGCTCAATTAGTTCTGACTACATACTGAATCCCCTCTACTGGGGTAGAGGGGCATTTCCAAGAAGTGGCTGAGGATTCTTTTCATATTATCAAAACAGCATTCTTCTAAAAGTATTATTTCATTACTCAGCATGGGATATTTCATTCCATATGATTAAAGTTTTACAAAGTTAGTAGTAACTGGATCTTGCAAAGTGAAATGCCAGCCAGCTTCATAGTCATAGGCATTACCAGCCTGGTTCATAACTGGTATGAACTACCCATTCAGTTTCATTCTATCTGAATAGGTCTATAATATATCTATACCATGCAAAACAGCTACAGGAATTTTTACAAAAGCATAAAATCTTACAGCTAATTGTTAAAATAAAAGCAGAAATAGCTTAACTTGTTAGCCAACCTTGTTAGCCTTCACAAAGGACACTCATGAATGAACCTTGTTATTTTCAAAGGACTGGAGAAAGACTGATTATCCACCTCCAGGCATGGGAAATTCCCTGTGCTCCTACTGAAAGATGCATTACATCAAATCACAGTGAAAATATTATAAACAGTCAGCTATGTTCATTCAAATCACAGAGAATTAATCTACTGCAATCTGGCCTTGTGCATTGTTTCTCAGAAATTAATTCTGTGGGCTTGATTTTTTGGGTTTGATTTAATCATGTTTTACGCCCACTTTGCCATTCATTGTAGTAACACAAATGACTGTGGTAGGAAATATTCACATGCTTTTGCCTTCAGAGCTGCAAACTATTATAACAAACATTAAGAATGTAAATATTGTCACCAAAGAGTATGTCTTCATTGCACTGTTTACTCAAGTCAGGCCTTTAACATCACTACACTGTTGGAATAGATTCACACAATAAGTCTGTATTATTTACAGTAACTTCTATGCCATGAAGATTTTTACCCTTTTTCCAGAATACTCAATGCCTTACTAGCTGGGCTGCCCTGGTACAGATAAACCACAAACTAAAGGATTATGGCTATTTCAGTCCCTACTAAGGAAGAAATCCAGTGTAGGACAAGGATTTCTTCATTCTTCAGATACATGACTTTAACTTGTTTTAAAAATAAGGGGGTTTGTTTTCTTCAAACACTAGTTGCAATAGGTATATAAGTCCATTTCCTAAAACCTCCTCTGTTCTAACTTATGCATTATTCTTAAAGTAAGCACAGAATTGCAGAAAACTGCAGAAAAAGCAGAATGGCAAGAGGCAATTGCAAAATGGTGACAGATTGTGTATCTGATTAGTTGATGGTAGGATACATCCAAATCAACATGTTATCCAACATGCTTGGCACTATTTGCATTCAGTGAACAATGCACTGGACCATTTATATGGGAACAGAAGCAAGAAATTATACTGTGAAGTCAATACACCCACAGCATGCCTCTTATCATTGAAAACCCAGGAGAACAGAGGGCCTGTTCTGGCTCTTCCTTTGAACTGTAGTTGAAATGCATGCGGAAATATGATGATGTTGATGGCTTTTTGAACTCAGCGATTTATCTAAGACTGTTGTGGTTATAACAACAATGGTTGGACTTGATGATCTTAAAGGTCTTTTCCAACCTAAACAATTCCAAGAGACTATGATCTTTGCCTGCCCTGATCAAATTTTTGAATAAGGTTCTTTGTCCTTTGTTTCCCCCAAAATAATACATAGTTCAAGATTAAGAATTCTGTTACAAACTGAAGTATTGTATGAAATAGTACTGGGAATTTATCTGCAAATAAAAAATTTGCAGAAATCTTATTTGCAGTGAAATTAATCTCAATTGCAATGGAAGTTTGCATTGCCAGCATAGTATTATCTTATTCTGGTCCTCATAAAAAATAATTACATATGTCCAAATAGTCTTTCATTTCAGGAGTTAATGATTGGCTGTTATTCTTTAAAATCTGGAATTGCCTAGCCAGCTGAAGAACCTGATTATGGGAACTACAGGTCCCCTGTATATCACATACAACCTGGTAAAAATGTGGGTGCTACAGCTTATTAGGCATGAGGGGAAAGAGCAGCTCAAGAAACGGTTCTTGATTTTGTAATATGCATTCTAAATTTCCAGTTGTTCTCTAAACTCTTGGCAACTACTGCTCATCTCCCTTTTCACAACTCGAGATGCACATTAGGCCCATGTCCAAGGTTTGTTTGCAGCAAGTTGTCCTTGAATCTTTGTTGGTATTGTTTTGTTGGGGTTATTTTAATTGTTGTTGGATTAAGGGCCCTTTTCACCAAATGTGTGTCTGATTTGGCCCACAGAGAGAAGAAAGAAAAAAAAGTGTCACCCTATAACACTTTGTATCATGCTGAGCCTTAAATTAATATTTTATGTCCTTACTCTGCTTTCATTTAATCTCTTTTTTCTGTTCAGAAACAGTTGTATCCCATGCTGCCAGTGTACAGAGCCTATAGTATTTCATATTAATGCATTCTTACACAGGGACTGGGATGGTTAGGGAGGCCCTTGCTGAGGGATGGGAGCTGTCAGATAAAAGGGATGTTTACCAGTTAAGTTTTCAAACAGCAGTGCCATGAGAATATATTAATCAGCTGGAGATCTCAGACTGGAAGAGGAAAGAACTTTTCCCAGTATCTGGTAGAAGACCATTTTAGTCTAGCAGGCAATTAGCCAGCCATTGAATGGAGAGAGTAAGCTGTAGGACAGACACAGGGAGTTCTCTCCAACAATTTCACTGACCACTGTGATTTTCCTCATATTTCAGTCATTTGTAAGACTCATCAAGCAAGAACAGGGAAAATACACAGTTGAACATTAAAAGAATCCTGAATTATAATGCCAAAGCTAGCTAAAAATAAATCAGATTCTTATCTTTTTGGCTCGAAGGCATCCTGTGAACTAAAAGAAACAAGAGATCAGACACAGAAAATTCAAAATTATTTCTTCACTTAACACAAGTGGGACTTAGCATGGGCACTCCCTGGTGCTTTAATGGTAGCAGTTGTGTGGCACTCACAAAATTCAGGTGTAGATAAAAAGGCAGGCACTTGGTTCTCACTAAGCATCTAATCCCAGCTTTCAGCAAGTTTAACATTTACCAGTTAAACCATGCCTAGAGAAAATCCTTAATTGCAGAGGTAAATTTTCACCAATTGAAATTTATATTGGATTCTATGTGCACATACCCAACAGAATAAGGGTCCCAAGGCGAAAAAGCAACAGAAGTTGTAACTCCTGCCCATAACCAAAGGAACAGTCATAACCAAAGGATAGCTGTCTGCTATCCCCCATTCTAATTAATACCTGCACAGGTTTGTTGTGGTGATGCTGTAATTCTATCCATCTTCCATCCAGCGGCTGTTATCAGTTCTGTTTCTGTTTGAGTCAGTCTGTCCTTTGGTAATGTCATGGTGTCTGTCCATTTGGTTGTTTTTGAGACCTGCTCCACATCACAGTTACCACTTCACAACCTCTGCTGCAGGAATTTCTTACAGTACAGCCCTTTCTGCCCCACTCTAAAATCTGATCCAAACTGTTCTGCCTCAAAAGCTGTCCAGTGTGAATGGACATGCAGATGTACCTTCTTTTCTTTTCCTGATATTGAATGACTCCCTGCTTGATTCTTTTATTTTCAGACTTACAAAAAGTGTTTATCTGTAAGAGTTTGCCATCCTGAATTATCATTTTTCCTGTGCTCACCCTGAGGACCACTAGAAGGTTGTGTAAATCTCCAGCTAGCTCACAGCATGCCCAGGCACAGCTGTCCCAGAAGTCTCTTTTTGCATTAATGTGAAAACCGGGACTTAAACTGCTGTATGGTCCCTCATGGAAAATGGGTAAGCAGACAGACCAAAATAGAAGTTGTCTTGACGTGTGCAAGGCCACAGAATAGTGCTGCAATTGATGTTCACTCCACTAAATAGGTGGGATGGATACCAAATGACTTTAATTTATCCACTTAGCTAGGCAGATAAGACTAGACTAAGGGGACTTCAAGAACATTTCCTAATATGACTTTTTCAGGAAGAGATTGCAAGGAATAAAAGTATAAGCCGTGCTTCCTCTCCTGCCCTATTTTTGGACAACACTGGCCTTGTGTAACTCTCAACTTTTCATCTCTCTGAGAAGAAATGCTTCAGAGTTTCATCACAGTAATTTTAGATTTTTGTTGTCAGGAACAAACATGCCTTCCTGAATTTTTTTAAAAGCCCACTGCAGACAAAGATCCAGGTGCAACTTGCATAAGCAGGTCTATGTTAGCTCTAAATGAGCCAGTCTGGGTACTACAGCAGCAGCCTGTTATTGGGGACCTGTGGTTACTCTGTGCTAAATTAGTGAATTAATGAACTAGTAACCTAGAAAATTAGCAGGCTACACTGCTGGATAAATGCAAGTCAACTGGTTAAAATTAGCTTAAATTTGTTTGGAAAATCTGTAGTTACTCTACAAAGATGCACAAAGCTGAGAACTGTGTCTGTGATCTTGGACCTTAAATTGCACTCTGCCATGTAACAGTATATTACAGTCTCACTGCCAGCAGACCACCGAGTTGGAATTCAGGACCTGGAATCCCCAGCTATTTCTCAGCCTTACACTGAAATGAAATCCAGCCAAGCTTGACCTTCTCCACCACCTGGTTTCATGGGTGGAATAAGAATTGGGCATGAGGCCAGCAAGCAGCAATGCTGTGCTCTGGCATGGTCTCTGATCTGGAGGAGCTAAGGAGCTAGGGTTTGGTTATACTGAGCAGCACAACACACTGCAGTTTAGATTGGACTGGGAAAGTTTAGACTGTTTTAGATTAATCATGTGTTGAATACTGTGTGTATAAAAACCTTTTTTTTTTTTTTCTAAATTTAATGACTGCTTAATCATGCTTCCCCAGCAGACAGTAAAAGAGCATAAACACTTTAGATTCTTTCCCCATTATCCTTAGAATAGTCTATCATTCATTTCCTCTTTCTTAAGAGCTATTTTGTGGAGGTTTCTAGGCTTGACCTCTGGATAACCATCCCTCGTTGTATATAGCAACATTTCACCCCATATATTTAAGCACTTAGACTTTAAACATCTCTATTTTTACTACATTCATCTTTTAAGGAATGTTTAATTTAATTAATGAGGTCATGGCACCCTAACTCCCAACTTCTGTTGGCAATGTTCAAAAACTTTGCAAAAAAGCTATCTAAAAAGTATCATGTTTGTTGTCATGCTGCATTTATGTTTGTTTCCTAAGCAATACAACAAAGACATCTATTAATGAAGAGCAAACACTCAGTTAACCACAGACAGTTTTTTAATCAAGTAGCATTTAATTAAATTGGAAAAATATCCTTTTGTAGGGCTCAAAATGCGGAACCTAAATAGAGATATATGTCAAATTGCTCTTCTTTGAAAAAGTACTACAGCTTGCAAGAAAGTAATTTCAAAATGTCAAGAAACATTAGCACCAGAACACTTGAAATGCCAGAAATTTTTAGTTAAGTTTTTAGAGTTTTCATGCTAAATAACTTATTCATCTCATAACTCATTTAACCTCTTTCTTAATTTCTTTTTCTGAAGTGGAAAATTATTTGTTTCTACTAAGTGCAAGCAATCCCATACTCTAAGTTAATTAAAACATCTACATGAAACATCCCTACAGCTATCTTAATTGGTTTTTTACTCCTGTTTTAAATTTTAGTGGGATTTCTATAAGTATTTTCTTAGCATATTTTCCAAGAAAACAAGATTTGTATGAAGGGCTGGACTCCCTCTGATATATTTTTAATTAATTGCCTGATTTCAAATGAAGCTGGGATAGTCTGCCAGTTATTAAGTCTCAAAGTTACTGTGAGGACACTGGGATAGCCACTACTAATGTGTCTCTTGACAGCAAATGAAGGGGAACTGAGGAGCCTTCTACTCTGTTTGGCAGGATTTGAATGAGTCAACCCATTCTCCTACTGCAGTCCCAGCAACAAGCTGGAAAAAGGCAAGCAGAGGGTGTACAAATGATGTACAAATGATGTACAAATGACTGGAATTATGTACAAATTACCAGAATTACAAGGTGGGGGGAAGGCATCTGAGATACAGAAGGGAGCTGAGGGTATTGGAAGGAAGTCTAGGAAGCAAAGAAAAAGGCTGAAAGGATATTTTGATGGCATCATGGTGGGAAGTTGTAAAGAACACAGAATACAAATTTATTAAAAAACAACCTACATTAGTTTTACTACTCATGAAACACAGTAGCGGTTTCTTGCTACTTATTTTTGGTGAGAAAAACTCAGCATGCCTTTATCAATATGCTGTTATTGACCATGGGGGGATTCAAGCAACTTGCCCTTGTAATTTTTGCAGTTTTTAAAAAAGTTATGAAAAATGCTGAAACTGAATTCTTTTAACTTGGGTAGAGCACTGTGAGCGGGCTACCTTGAGCTACCTGGAGCTGATCTAGATACCTGGAGCTAAACACTTCTGAAAATTTGTCTGCAGTGTGTTATAGGAGATTTTTTTTTCTCAGTATCAGTTCAATGGCAAATACTGTGTGCTGCTAGAGGATGCAGATGCTGTTCACACACTACATAAATGCATTTTGTAAAAATACACACTTAGGAAGGCTTTTTTAAGGGATCTCTTCTGAATGTATCTAAGGAAGTATGTGATTGAACAGCTCTGTAGAAGGATGCTTCAAAATGTGTTAAGGAGCTTTGGTGGTTTATTAGACTGTATGGTTGTCAGAGAGAAAGCATTGGAAATACAATGCATTTGTACATGATTATTCACGTCGTAATTGCCACTCTATCCTCGACTGTATGTCTGTAATGGGAAAAGTAACACCAGGAAAATGAGTGGAATTATTATTTGCAGGCCTGCAGTGACTAACAGTGGCATGAAAACCTAATGGACCTATGAAAGAACACTCTGTCTGCAGAGGAGTGTGCTGTCCACCGGAAAGTGTACAGAACCTGCCCACCCAGGGCTGCTGTGTGGTGTCACAGTGCAGCAGGGAGCACAGTGTTTCTGTGGAGGCTGTTTACCTAGCTTGGCTATCGTGATTTTCAAATGGGACTTTCCTACTGCACTGGAAAGAGTTTTTCACACTTTCTCAGTTTGTAAAAGGCAGTTCCAGACCCTATTGTAAGGAGGTGTGTAGAGCCAAATAGCTGCTGATTAATGCCTTCTCTTCTGTGCCTGGAGAATTTTATGGATTACAGTGACTAACAGGCTAATTTGTCTCCTAAAGCATAACTTGATATAAATGTGATTTTCTGCACTACCTAACTTGGGTTAATGGAGTGTTGCTTCAATGTATTGTGCTTCTGGCATGTTCTGACTGTATCCATAATGTCTTTGTGTGACCTGAACTTCCTATTCATTACAAATTGGTGAATAGCAGTAAGCAGTTCAACAAACAGGTATTTCTTAAGCTGTCAAACTGAAAGCCTGCATAACCTAAGGAAAAGTGTAATCAGACCTGCCAACTGTAAATAATAAATACTTCTAAAATGTAGAATGGCTTACAAATAAAACAAAATGAAAAGTTAGGTTGACCTGCAGCTCAGCTGTAGTTTATGAAAACATTAAGAATGTTTCCATAAGAAAACAAAAGAATGAAGGCAGCACCAGTGCCTGGTAACAACTCCCTGCTTTTCTGCTTTTTTCTCTTTCTGGTGCTTCCATGCACAGTGTAACACACTGCAAGCATACAAAAGGAAAGGGCTGCAGGGTTCCTTGAATTGTTCCAGTCAACTCTCTTCATGTTTGACTGCTAACTCCCATGCATAGAGATTAGAGGGAGACTGGAATAGATTTAAAAGTCTATTAAGAAGCTGAAGCAGCAGCAGAGAAAGAAGTAGGTGTTCATTGCTTCATGCAGAAGCCTGAAAATGTACAGGTACTCTCCCTGTTTGGCCCTTCCTTTCACCTTCTCTCTGTAAGAAATTATTCAGAAATTTTTGAGTCTGCACACATTTAGATCTGAATTTAAAAAGCTAATGTCAGTCTCTTAGTTAATTTTTCCTCCAGAATCTGCATTCTTCCAAACTATTTTATCTGTTCCAGCAGGAGTTTCAGAATTACTTTGGGCATAATGTTATGTGCTGCACCTTTCTATTTGATTTTCTGTAGCATCATTTACTGAGGCTAGACAGGAAAATGCCCAGACTTTCCAAACTGGAGCACAAGACTGCAGTGATAGTTTGGTCATTTTTTTGTGTATATGTGGTAGAAATAGATCCACCCTTGCTTCTATTTCTACAGAATAAAGCCATCAATCCCAACTGTATCAGCATAGAATTTTTACCTGGACCCACACCCACAGGCAGCAGGCAAACACTGGTCAACAACAGAAAAAAATAACAATATATTAAGAAGTTCATTTAGATATTATTTTAAAGAAAGGGTTTTATTCTTGTAAAAAGCAGTATGACTGGCAGTGAACCAATTGTCAGGGAACAGAAAATAAGGAGCTGAGTTTATTAGTCAAGGCTGTTTGTCTTTTATAGTAATTCATCAAAAACATGCATGTGTTGGAAGCCCTAGAAAGATTAAAAGGTATTTTTTCAGTCCTGGAAGAGGAGACTGTCCTTTCAAGGACACAATGGTGCTTTTCAAAAGAGCAGTGACTGTGAAACTTGTCCATCAATGGAAGGCTCCTTTCAGAGCAAATCTCACTCTACTGCTTTAGGGAGCTATTCTCTAACATCACAATTGACTAAAATTATTGTAGCATAAAATATCTGTAAATTTTACTTCTTTGATATGAGTAAAAGACAGGGGAAAACCAAGATAAAACTTAAGCAACCACTTTCTGAATGGTGTCTGTTGACCAGGTCCTCCCTAACCACAAGCTCCAAAAATCACCAAAAGGACTAACTAAGAAAAAAAAATAAGAAGAAGAAGAAGAAGAAGAAGAAGAAGAAAGAAAACTCTGGACTTCAGTATTGAGGGCTTGCTTGTCTGACTTACCCCAGCTCAAACTGTGACTGGCCAACGGGACTTCAGCCAAAAACACTTCACCTCTCATTCTCTTTTCCCTGCTTTTTCTATTCCACTTCAACACACAGTTTCCACAGAAACAGAGTAGCACAAATAGAACAGGGTTTGGGTGCCTTTCTGGAGAAGTAAATGTAACAAAACAGTCTGCATTTAATGTCTCATTTTGCTGAAAAGCTTTGTTACATTCCGAGGTTATCCGGATACTAAAAATTATATTTAGAATTCTCTCCTGTTTATACCTTGTGTAGTAATTCCATGGATTGTCTGACAAACTGACACCAGAAATATGAATCTAATAGTCTATCACTTGGTTTAGGGATTTTTCAGATTTCTTTCCTCCTTACTATTCATCAGCAACATTGACAAGTGTCTAACAGAAGGAACAGAATCAGGCAAACCACTGTAGCAGCCCACTATCCAGCTTCCACTATGCCCCACAGCCAAACTTTGCATGATGTACAAATTATCCCTAACACAGCACTTATTTCATAGCTACAGGGTAATTTTGTACACTGAAAAATACAGTGAAGGTGTTGCTCTCAGAACACATTCAATGTTCCCAGCTGATCAGCTAGCACATACCTGAGAGGATTCTGCTCCTCATCCTTGCCTGCATAGGACCCCTTATTTATGTTCTCCTAGTATGGCTGCACTGGCCCAGTGAGTGCTCAGATAAAACAAACTGCTGTGAAATTACACACTTAATATTACCTATTTCCTGTTTTCTGCACTGCTTCTACAGAGTAGCCTGAAGTCAGTTGTGCTCTTCTTGTCAAGCAGCCAGGAGGACCCAGGGTTTACTTTTGCCAGTGCTAATCACTTTGAACAACTCCATATGTGAATGAGGAATCCCAGAGGTCTCCTTCATATATCCCAGTATCTTCAAACAGCAGGAAAGTGATGGGTGATAGAAAGGTGAAAGATAATTTGTATTCTGGATTTTATTGTCTGCATGCAGAATTAGGCACATAAAGAAGGAGTACTATATTATGGCTATAATCTGCAAGTTAGCCAAACTCAGGTACCAGGATTTTCTGTATGGATGATGAGGAATGAGAGTTTAAAGTCATTCATAACTGAGTAAAAAATACCCCAGGTATTCCCACCATCCATTTCATTTTCACATCTGTGAATCTTTGATATGAATGCTGTGACTTCTTAGCAGTTTTTAGTGGCCAGATCCAATTTGCACTGAGGAAAACAGGCACTTTACCAGGAGCTTAATAAGGTACAAAATTTCACAGCAGTGACAGTGATCAAAGGCAGCTAAAATAACTTATGGAAAGCCCAGTGTGACAGCAGGCACAGGCAAGGCAGGCAGGCATGTAAAGAGCACGCTCTGCTACCCCGCAGGCCTCCCCATGAACGCAGCATGAGCTGACAGGAGAGCTCATTTCTCCCTCCACCTTTGTAACCTTGGCTTTTCCTGCTGTGTGTGAGGCAGCAGCTTTGCTGCAAGAGAGGGTCCCACCCAGCATCCCTCCCCAGCCCTGCTCCTCTGCAGCCCTCATCAGCCCTGTGGGCAGCTCACACTCCAGCCTCTGTCCCATCCCAGCTGTTCCCTCCTCCCTTGCACAAATACAAGGAAGGTCTTTCACCCCTTAAAGGCTTTCTGAGATAATTGTGAATAGGGGCAGAAATACAGAATTATTCCTCCAGTGCAGATCCCTATTTCATATTGTGTTTGCTCTTTATCATCTCTGCAAAAGCTGAATGCTGCCACTCAGATCTGTGGGTGATCACATCCTGTTTTGTCTACACTGCTGCAAAGCTTTACAGCACCCCTGAGTCAATTGCCTAATGGTGAAATTAAGGTAAAAAGAGAAAACATATTTCACAGTTACCTCCCAATCCTATGCTTAAGGTTGATTTTCTATAGTCAAATGCATTTTTATTTTAGAGCCTGTAGAGCACATTAATTTTTTTAGATCTAAACAGACTTGGTCAAAAAAAAAAACCCTCTCTGCCTAAAATTCTCTTCATCTGTCTAGATAAAATGCTTCTCCACCTTTCTTCGATTGCCAACTAACTGACAAATGGATTTAGAGATTAATTTCAAAACTAAGCAGCTTTTTATTTAAAAGAAAATAATGGGTGAAGGGAAAAGGGGAAGCATCAACTTAAAGGTGATGGCCTATTAAAGTGCTATAAACTGATAACTTGTTTTCTTGGAAATTCATTTTTGTCATTATTTTGGAAATCTGTATGATTCATTTTGGACAGTTTTCAAAATTCCTCAAGGAACCTTCTCGCTGAAATTGCGTTGTGAACAAAATTCTGTATTTTCAAAAAAATCTCTTCTTCATACTTCTATATTTTTAAATTTTGCATGGTAATGAGTTATCACCCCCAGTTTTTGCTTCATGCAAGGCCTCAAAATAAGCACGAAAAATGCAAAAAAACCTACATATGAAAAATACTTTAGGCTTTTAATAGTTCTTTGGTTTTAGTTCTCTGTGGTGCTATTAGTGGCAGGTAAAAATCAGGTTAGTTAAGTGCAGCTGGTGCAAAGGGGTGTAAAATTACAACTTATCTGCCTGATTGCCTGTGCCCCTGGGAGGCATAAAACTGAACAAGAGTGAGAACAGTTATTGCTGCTCTATTTTATTAGCTTTTTCTATAGACTGGGAACATCTCAACTTTGTACCTTCAGATTTTCAACGAGCATCTTTGAAGGAGATTGACTCAAGATGCTTCTCACTTGCGTTCTCTTCCTAGCCAGATTTATGCTCCCATCTGCTGAGATGTGCTATCCTGATTTCCCCTCCTAGGGAGCCTGAGAGTAGGAAGACATCACAAACTTATTAGAGCTTGCTCGTATTTTTTTCCACAAAACAAACCTCCTTTAGGTTACATTTAACAAAGTTTCTGTGGGAATATAGTGATACATTGTAATAGAGATTAAGATAATATTGTAATGATACCAACCGATGGATATATTAGATAATTTATAATAGAAGGGGTTTTAATTGTTAAACCAACCAGAGAAAAAAAAATCAAGCTCAAACCACATTATTATTTTCTTTTTATATTTTACAGTATAACTCTGTATGTAAAAGGAGCACTTGACTAATGGAAAGAGAAAGAGGTCATGACTGTGAGCCCTTTGCCAGCTTCCACTTGGAAACCATGTTAAGGGTAGATCATAACAGGAGGTGACTGAGAAAGCCATCTTCAGTGAACTCTACTGATGGTTTCTACCTGCCAGGGTGGATCAGTTTTATCTCTGAAGCAGACCTTCAGAGCATTTCCCTCTTTCCAGCCCCCAAATCATAAAAAGGGTGATCTTGTGCATTTTGTCTGTGATTCTCAGACAGTCAGACAATTCTTTAATATGTCAGAGAATCTTGGTATTGAGAAAGGAGTAATAAACTTTTCTGAATATATTAGAAGACTTGGGAAACACATGAGAATGATCTTATTAATCTATTTACCTTGTGGTAGCACCTGCAGGTCCTTCAAAATGCTGGTTCTTCAGTGTATGAGGTACTTCATACCACTCCAAATTCCATCTGAGCTGATGGTAGGGGATGATAGATGAACACGTAGTCAACAGGGAAAACTAAGAGAAGGGTAATTATCATACCAAGCACAGTTGTAAGATAGAAGCTACTTAATTACTGACAAGGATTTTGAAGACAAGGAGGTACTTAATGTAGGAATTTTGAGGAGGAAAAATAAGTATTTTAGGGAAGTTCTCCTGCAAAAGATAGAAGCAAGAAGTTACATGACAGAAAAAGTTGGACCAATGCATGGTAGAAGTCTTGCTAAATGTTTTCCCCAGCCAGATATTTTCAGCAAGATGTTTTTGCCTGGGAGAGGTGAAGAAACAACTTTTCAAAATACCACAGCCATAGTCAATGGCCAAATGACAGCAATGTTCAAATGACACATAGTTGATGTCTCAGCACTGCTTTCCTCCTTGGCACTACAGCTGTCAGAAGAGCCATTATCTGCCCTGCCAATCACTAACCTCCATTGCTGCTTCCAGTCCACTGTTCACCTCTCCTCAGAAGTGCACTGAAGCCATTCCTGATATCCCTACTGGTATCTGGTAGGTTAATTAAGTTCAAAGTGTGAAGGCTGGACAGGGAGGGGGTAAACTAAAGCTCTGTAGAAAAGACAAAGATTTGATCCCCTAGGGCTTTATAAAATAAATCTCCATAGATCCATCTCTGCTCAGACCTAAGGAGAGCTGCATCTTTGCTCCTTTCTTTTTTCCAATATGAGGTCTTTTATAAGCTAGTCATTGAGGAATTCATGCATACCTGGGATTTTTTAAATTCCGAGCAAAGTACTTAATTGTGTTACTTATTCTACTCCATGAGAGAAGGTAAGTACAAGAGATGAGAAAATAAGTTACCCATATACATATACCAGTTGTAAGTCTCATCACTAAGACTGTGAATACAACTAGAGAATAAGAAGTATGAGACACTAAATTATTAATAGCCTGGCTCAGAGGAAGTCTGAGACAGGCTGGGATTGGGACATGACACACAGGGTCTTAAAAATAAGGACAAATCTACGTGTTGAAGTTAATGAAAATACTTTCCTTGCACCAGTGCTTAAAATAGAAAAGAGGGTAGAAGATGACATTCTGACTGCATCAGAAAAGACTGATAGCACAGATCTGGCCTGGTTTTTAAAGTGATTTGCATAGTTACAGTGTAGGTTTTCAATGGTACATTCCCCTGTCCTGGGACTAATGTTCAATTAGCGCCACGTGTTTCAGTTACCAGGAGGCTCAGGAAGGCCTCATCTCGTGTTCACGATTCCCTGCTTTGGCTATAGCCGCCTTTCAGAAATTAAACTTTTGTTCTGCACAGTTGCAGTTTTTCCGCCTGCCTACTCCGGCCTCTTCCCAGGCATCCCGAGCGGGCGGGTGGTGTCGGAAGCGTGGGAAGCAGGAGCAGCCCCTGGCCCGGTCCCACCTCCCGGCCCGGCTCCGCTCCCCGCCCGGCGTCAGCGCGCCGGGGCCGGCCGGGGGCGGGCGCAGCCTGGGGCCGCCTCCGCCCGCGCGGGGCTGGGCCGGGTCCGTTCCGCGCCGCCTCCGCCGCCCGCCCCGCCGCGCTGACGCCCGGGCCGTCCTCCCGTGCCGCCGTGCGGGTAAGTGGCTCCCCCTCGGCGGCTCCTGCCCAACGGCGGGCGGAGCTGCGCCCTCCCTGCCCCGGCAGCCGCGCGGAGCTCCGCGGTGGAGCCAGGGGGGCTCTGCCTCGGGGATCTTCGCCCCCGCCGGCGCCGGGCTATCCCTGCCGCTCCCGTGTTGCGCCGCGTGTTGCCGGGACCCCGCGGCAGAGCCCTTCCTGCTGCCGCCCCGCCTGCCCCAGCCCCAGCGCGTCCTCCCGCCCTGCCCCGGCAGCCTCGGCGCTCGCAGCGGCTCTTCCGGCGCTGTGGCGGCGGCTCGGCCCGGCCCGGCCCGCGGGCTCCGAGCGCCGCTGCCCTCCCCGCTAGGCTTGGCCTTGGGGCGCTGCTGCGGCACCATCGCGCTCCTCTCGGTCGCCTTTTAATCGCACGTGCCTCGTCTCATGAGGAAGCGGCTTCGCACCTCGGCTCCTCAGCGCCCTGCAGCCCCCGCCGTGCCGCGCCAGCAGTAATCGCTCGGCGGTTCTTGTTGCGGAGAGTCAAGTGTTTTATTTGTAGTAGTACACTCAGTCTCTGTTTGAACATCGAAATTGCTGCGGAGTTGATGTTTATGCAGATCCTGGCTTTTATGGAAACACCTGTTAGGAAAAGGGCCGAGACAATTGAGCAGCTGTCAGAAAATAATAGGAGCCTCTCGCTGGCAGCCTGCGCAAGTGAGGCAGTGCGTGCCCGCTCGCTTCAGCGTGCTCCTTCAGGCAATTACCCTGCAGAATTTATCCCGGCGATGGCTGCCGTGGGGCACAGCATACCACTCTGTAGTATGTGAGTCACTGTTCTGCTGTGAGAACAGTCTGTGTGTGACAGCTCCGGAGTGTTTGTGCCCAACATCAAATTCTCCTAACAGTCTGTATAAATCAATAACTAGGTATTACAGTTTTGTTTAAGAAGCACGAAATTTCTCTTCTTACTACCTTTGGCAGGTGTCTCAGAGGATTTCACTGTGCTGAATGCTGTTTTGTTCGCTGTGTGAAGATACAAGCCATCTAAAAGCCTTTTCCACTTCAGTGCTTTATAACCCAGCCTCTGTAAATTTTGGTACATGGCAAGAGAGTCTGGAAACAGTGGTGAATTGCTTCACTTGGCTATGGCTTTTATGTGTTGTTCCTCTTGAAAGAAGGATTTTATGAAGACAGACAAAAGACAGGATTTTATGAAGACAGACAAAAGACAGGATTTTGAAGACAGACAAAATTGGTGCTTTCAGCTTGAAGGTACATTGTTTTGCTAATTGTTCTGCTTTCTTGCGTGTTTGTTTTACCACTCTTCATGCCATACATACACTTAATTTTCTAACTCTCTCCTTATTTCCCTTTTGTTCATTTATTTTTGTAGCACTCATTTTCAGTTCTTCACTTGAGCAAAACATTTCAGGCGTTTCTAAAACAGTTGTTCCTGCCTTTTTAGCCTAAGCTGGTGATCTCTTCACTTAGGTGTCCAGGCCATGAAGTCAGCCCTGGCTAACAGCTGACTGGTAACAATTACTTACCAACCCAGCAAATGCTGATTGTCAAGTTAGTTGTGGGACTTCCTTTAACATGCCCTTTAAAATTGGATAGATTATGCTATTTAGTGGCTGGAGAAATAATACAAGATGATGTATATAGTTCTAAAATACTGCTCCCTGCCTAGATTCATTTCTCAGTAACAGCTAAATCCTATTAATTTAGAAACTTGGTTGTTGTGGACAAAATTGACTTGACATGGGGAATTTAATATATTACTAGTTAACTTTTAATTACCAGTTGGCTGGTGATATATTATGAAGACCACTACCTAAACACTTGGAGAAAACTCCTTTCTTCCCCTTTCCTCCATGGCCCTCAGGTCATGCTCTGGCCCTTGGGGAAGGCAGTGGTAGTGCAGGAGGTTGGAGTTGGTATATGGAGATTTGTTTCTGCTGCTTGGTTCTTCTGCTCCCATGTGAGTGTTCTCCTTGGGCCCCTCTAGGGTGTCCCTGTCCCAGCGTGGGCACCTCCACAGGTCAGTCCCATCAGGAGTGTCCCTGCTCCAGTGAGGAGAGTTTCCTTCCAAGAGTGCATCTCCAGCTGTGTCCTCAGCAGTTGTCCCCTTCTCCATGCTTCCCTGTGCCTTTTTGAGCACTCTGTCACATGTCCCCTCCTGTGCTTTCTTTTGCCTTTGCTGCCACTGGCAGCTTCTCCCTTTCTCAGATGAACTGGAGCAGGGGAGCCATGTGCTTGTTGCATGACTTGGAGGGTGGCAGGCAATGGGTTTATGGAGCCAGCTGAACTGGCCATGGCCCACACAGGGCAGTTTATGGCCTCCTCCTGCTACCAAAACCTGCACTTCATCCACAGTACACTCCTGTGCCAGTTGGGTGATGCTGGAAGAAAGGTCCTGTCCATGCCTAATTCTAGGAACCCTGGTTTCCTTTTATACACTTAGAAATAAAACCGAAGTTCTTCCCTGTAGCTTGTTAAATAGTAATAATATGTTGTGTCACTAGGATGGTTATACTTTGGCAGTTGTATTTATTAACATGTCTGTCTGAGTCCATATGTGATTGCATTCATATATGTTCCATAATATTTTTTCCATAAAACCTTCTCAAAAAGTTATTTTCCTCTTTTTTTCAGATCTGAAGGCAGTGGTTCTGCTGACACAAAGGCTGCAACTCTGAGCCCTATTCCACCAGCGTGAGTAGTCATGTTCTTCTCAGAGATTAATTTCCTTGTTGTTTTGTTTGTCTCACTGATTCAATGATTTTGGTATCTCACCCCTCTTATCTTTTGGGCTGAATTGATGCCACCTTGAATTCTGTGTAGCATTGTGTGTGTTGGAAGCACATAGAAAACAAAGACATGAGATTTCAGGTTTGTGGGAACTCAGCCGTTCTCTCTCAGCCTTTGCAAGATGGAATCTTGATAGAGAAGGGAAAATTGAGAGTAGTCATGTTAAAGAGAAGGCTTGGGAGTAAACAGTTTCTTAGGCACTAAACTGCTGCTGACAGCAGAGCCTGTGTGTGCACAGGCCTGCAGGCAGCCACGGTAAGGGTGTGCAAGAGTGGTCAGTGTGGTACTGAGTCCTGCTCTGCTGTAGTCCAGCATGCATGCTGCCCTCAATGACTTCCTTCTTTCTCCCCAAGTACGCATTGTTTCTAAGTGTTCAAAATGTTTACTTGATGTTTAACTTAAATGCAGAAAGTTTATGGTTTTCCTGAGAAGTTGAACAGGGCAGAGTCCTTGGAGTGAAGTGCCTATGTATTGATATTGCTCTTAGACAGAAAATAAACCTTTCTTCTTCTTTTCCAGGGCTTCCTATCCTACCCTGTGCCTTAAACATGGAAACTGTAGAAGTGAATAGTGTATCCTTGAAACGTCCTCGCTCTGAGGATGATGTGGCCAATGCAGATGAAATTAAAAGACAGAAGATCTTGGAGAAGTCCAAGGCAGAGAACGACTCTGGGCAGAGCATTGAGAATGTAACAGAACAACCCGAGGACACAAAAAGTGAAATAATCCCCACTGAGGAAAGTGAGGAGCAGGAAGAGGAGGAACTAGAGGATAGTGATGAAGATGGAGATCCAGAGAGCTTTGCAGACATGATGAAGCATGGACTGACAGAAAGTGATGTTGGCATAACTAAATTTGTTAGCTCTCACAAAGGGTTTTCTGGAATCTTAAAAGAGAGGTAACTCTTTGTCCTCTTTCATATGTTAATTCCTTGTGTAGCACAGCTGTAGTTCTCCATTTTCCTTTTTGGACTCGCAGATTGCAGCTGGATTAAGTGGATTTCATTACTTTTTTATTGCTAAAGAATGGTTTAATTTAGGACTTTTCTAGATTGTGGGTTGGTGGGGTTTTTTTGTTTTGTTTGTTTGTTTAGGGTTTTAATTTATTTTCCTGTCAAATGGAGCTCTGAAGAAGGAAGCTCTATATGAGTAGAGATATATGATTACACTGACCTTTGCTGTTTCCTTTGCACTCTGGCAATAGCAGAAACATAAACCCTTATGCAGTACACCCACCTTTTGTACCTCTGCTTAGTGCTCATATGAGATGCACTGAAAAATGGCATCAAAGCCATCTTTCCTTGGTTCTTTGCATCTCTCTGACTCTTTTGTCCTAATGTCTGTAAACAAGGATAGTTAGGCTTTAAATTATTGTCTGCTCAGTTAGGCTTTAAATTATTGTCTGCTCACTAATGTCATTTACATAGAAGGGAGTTTCAAAATTCAGGATGTGGAATTTATTATACATATACATTATATATTTATTAAGATGTTTGGTGCTTAGTAGCTTTTTAAAATGAAACTTCTAGATTTTTAAAATTAAAGAATAGCTTTGAATAAAACAGAATGCAAATACAAAAGGTCACTGAAATGAGAATCACTGTTTCTCTGACTTAGCAAAGCAGTTCAGGTTGTTTTGTTTACACACTGAAAAGTTCCTGTGTTTAAATACTGGCTTCATACATAGATAATTTTAAATAAAATTATATATACATATGGATGGATTTAATCTTTATGTGCAGCATTAAGCAGCTAGTGTAATCCTTCTCTGGAAAACATAGTCTGTGCTGAACCTTCTTCTGGGAAATCTGCCAATTTTGGTTGGCCAAAGGTAGCCATGTGGTAGAAAACTCGTGGGTTTGTGGGGGTTTTTTTTGGATTCTAGTTTTTAACACCTATTATTAATTCACTCTTGGCACTTTTATGGAGCCATCACTAGCATGTCTAGACAGCTGCAGATAATACAGGAGAGGACACTCCTCAGGAAAGAATTCTACTAGTATGTTGTGTATCTGCACAGAGGGGCAAAAGGGGGCTTGGGTGAGGTACAGTAGAAAGCTTCCCATGGTGAAGTTTTATTAATCTTTCAACATTGATAGAATAAGAATTATTCTCTTTTTTTTTCCCACTTTGCTAGCAAATGCTGCTTAAAATCATTTAGCAGTTGCAACACAAACCAACTGTGCTCTGTTATAGTTGGGCTGTTTTTATTATTAGACATGAGTGACTGAATCGAAAATGTCAAAGTAAAATTCTTTTTTACTGTCATAAAGTATGCAGAGTAACTTTATTTGAATGTTCTGTACAACTGAATATATAAGCAAGGCTGAATTTGTCCTGCCTTCTGTAGAGTGCCTAAAATGCACTTTATTTTGCAGGTGATTTCCAGTGTCAGAGATAATGCAGTAGTTAATGCATTGCACATTGTGGCAATGCAGTAGAGTCTTAATTGCCAGTAATGACTGGGATTGAGGATAAGCATTACTGATTTATTCAAACTGGTGAGAGAATGACTCAGGCTAACTACAGCAGGGTTTGGTGATCTGCTAAGAAGTCTGCTGCATCTGCCTGTGTGTTCCTGTGGTATCCTTCTGGGGGGGGTGGGAATAGGTACAGCCTTCTCATGGTTGTTAAGTTTATTTTACATTAATTGATTTACACAGATTCAGAATTTTTCAGTGAATTCTGCAAACAGCTTTTTAGGAAAGGGCTTTATGTGATGTGGGATTTTTATTACAAATGTAATGCATGTTTCTTTCTATCAGATACTCAGACTTTGTTGTCCATGAAATAGGCAAAGATGGACGTGTGAGCCATTTAGATGACTTTTCTGTTCCAGTGGATGATGAGGTAAATTCTGTGATAGATTTGGTAATAGCTATGCATCCTAATGTTCCTTAAGCAAGAACATTATAAAACTGGAAGTTACTCCATGAGGGTTATTGGATGTTTGTTTTTTCTCCCCAAATATGTATTAGGACCCATCAGAAGAAACATTTACAGTTTTGTCAGACGAAGACAAGCAGCGTTTAGAGGAGCTCCAGCTTTTTAAGAATAAGGAAACTAGTGTTGCCATAGAGGTAAAATTAAAAAATGATATCAGGTTTGGGATGGGGCAGAGAGAGGCTGAGGGAGGGAGTAGAAGGTACATCCTTTCTAATGTGTGTAAGGTATAAGAGCAGTTTGAACATGATGTGACAGATAACCCTAAACTGGACACAGTTTGGTGTTTAATTATTTGAAGTCTTACAGATGTACTCAAATTCATGCATGTGTGAGTTGTTACTTTGATTTTGGTGAGACTGTACACAGGAACTTCAATATAGGTTTTAATTCCTGTGGTGTTAAGATTACCTTGCAGTATTTTGTTTTTCTTCTAGTATATTGTTTTTTGATATTTTTAAACATTCAAATATTCCATATATTGAAAGAATAACTATTGAGCTAAATTTGGGACATGGAGATGAGTAGGATTATACCTGGTAGTTTCAAAGAAGCATTCACACACTGAATAATCTTATCTAGCTAATTTTTTTTTCCTTTAAGGTATCCTCCCCTTTTGTATTAATTTATTTGGTTTCTGCATGTATGTGCATTAACACAGGTAATTGAGGACACCAAAGAAAAAAGAACCATCATCCATCAGGCTGTGAAGTCCTTGTTTCCAGGACTAGAGACTAAAACAGAAGATAGAGATGGAAAGAAATACATTATTGCTTATCATGCTGCTGGGAAAAAAGCATTGGCAAGTGAGTTTCAGTATCACAGCAGATGGGTAAAGTAAATGCTAAAATTATCCTCAAAGTAAGAATTGTTAGCAAGTACTTCAAGTGAGTGTGCTTCCTAATGTAGTCTTACTTCATTTTTCCTTCATTTCAGCTGATGCTGTGTATCTAAAATGATTAGGACCACAAGAAATGCTTTAAATTTAAATTTCTACTTGTTTTTCTTTCCAAATAATTCATCCAATACGGCCATATTAGAAGAGAGAATATTATCTTCTACTTCAGTGGGAATAGGCAAAACAGTGACTTTATTTTCAGTATTTTTTGAATTTAACTTTCACGATCTTAGCTGTGTGTGTAAGTGTGTGTTGTGGATGTAAGAGGTTGTAGTTGGAAAATGTGCATTAGATTGATAAATGGTGTAATCTTCACTGTCCTGAATACCAATGACAAAATTCTCAATGACTTGAATAGAGACAAGCATCTTTTTGTTTTCTCAGAGTTATAGTTTCATATAAACATAGCTTTCCATGATCATTACTTCTGCTTCCAAGGCTAATGATATTTGCAGAAAATGATCTTTCGAAATAGTCAAAGTCATGAAGGATTTTCAAAATGAAATGTTATCCACTTTAATCTAGCAAAATACTGTTTTGGATACTAGGAATAAATGAACATGTTGTACATCTTTTAATGTTACTAAAAATTTGTTGCTACTGTAAGTTTAGAGGATTATCTACCTGCAGAATGGTGCACATTTAACTAAAGATACTAAGGTTTGGTTTAAATTGGTTGTATTCCTCTGTCATTTCAACTTACTACAAATGATGGTATGCAAACCTAACCCTTTAATTTTAAAGACAAAGAAGATGGAAGAACAATAAAGAAATAGAGTAATTTAAAATGGGGAATAAAGTAATTTCCCCTATAATTTAGTTGTTTAAGGCTTGTTATAAGCAAATATGGGAATGTTGTATTTTTATTGGTCCAATTATAATGTGTTTATGTGTCTTATTTAGTCATGTTTAGAAAATGTGTATGTTTGCATGCTTTATGCATGGAGTATGTATACTTACCAGCACAGAATTCTCCTCAGCCAGTTTTGTTCTGCTCGTTTGTAATGGTTTTTCCTCCACCTTTTCCTTCTGCTGCTTCTATTCTTTAACCACTGTTACAGTCAAGTGGTTGTTGTTGAGCTGATTTAAGGGATAATATATAAAAGAATTTAAGTATTTGAAACATGCTGAAAAGAATTTAGTGGTGTGTCTCTAGGATTAAAACATAATGTGGAGCACCATCTTGTGATGCAGAGAAGCATCATCTATTTAAATTTGGATTCCCAGCTGTGATGCTGCAGGCACCTGTGCATTTGTTGGTGGAGGTGTCAGTTTCTGTGAGTGTGTGCAAATGCTTATGGATGTAAGATTGAAGTTCTTTTTAGTCAGGATTATATATATCTTTCTTGTTTGTATAGGCACAGACATGTCTTAGTCATGAATGGACTCCCCAGGCAAGAAACATTTCAGAAGTGTAGAATATTGGATTATTAGCTGAGATGCCTGATTACGTTGTTGATAACATAAAACATTACCAAATGTGCTTCCTAAAATTTAAAATCAGATGCTGCTTTGTTTCTATAGTCAGTTTATCCTCCAAATACTTAAAATTACTAAATTGTCAGTAAACTGTTGTTCCATCATTGTCCACAAATTAAGTTTGTTGCATCTCCAATTGAAGCTTTCCATATGTTCACTGTTTGCCTCTGCACGATTCCATTCCATAATTGTCTAAATTGTCATCCACCGCCTAGCTGTTGGATGCTCCCTGAAGCATAAACAATCCCATAACCATAAACCTGCATGTTCACCTCTAAAAACCCTTTGACAGTCTAAAAATTAAATGCTACTCTTTTGTACTCTTTATGCTCTGCATTGGGACAGAGGTCAGAACTGCAACAGGTAAGAGACGTTGACATTTCATACTAACAAAAATGAAATGCCAACCATTGTGACCTCCTAAATAGCAACAGGACTGGCCAAACTTGTAACAATTTCTTAAAAATCCCTACACATAAGTATTACTTAAAATGCCCTGAAACAGCCAAGAATTAGGCTTATTCTGCCTCTTTTTTGTAGTGCAGTATAGGCAGTATTCATTTGGTGCAGAGAAAGTCGGCTAGTAATAAGTGATATGAATTATCAATTTTTTCAGTACATGTTGACAACTATAGTAAATTTCCCCATGGATTTCAGTTAGCCAAGCTTTTCCCCTTCAGCCCCTACTTCAGACACTACTATCTGTCTTTATACAACTTTAAAAACATTTATCACACACCCTGCTACTAAAAAAGAGCTTCCAAGCTTCGAGTTTCAGCAGAAAGTTTGGAAATACAATTTTATTGTCAGAAATGTAGCATGACTCTGAAACACAGCAATGAGGAGTGCAAACTGTCCCACTGCTCCACCTACCCAGTTGAATGCTTTGCAGTATTGGGTGAGGAATGTTCGAGTATCAGGACTGTGGCTGCAGCCTCCTTTGGATAGGATCATGGCTGCGATGCCCAAAGCATGAGGAGCCCATTGGTCTGTGTGGTACCTACAGAATCCTTTTAGTGTAGAGCACATTAGGGCTCACTTCTTGACATGTGTTGAAATGACCATGTGCAAGATGTAATAGTTAAATATAAAGAATGGTTCCAGCTGGAGGGGGTTCTCCTTTGTGAATTGAGCTGTGCCTTACTCTCTTCTAATTGCTGAGATCTTAGTGGAGAACTTGGCTCTTCCAGCTGAGTGCACTGTTGCATTGACTGAGTTTGAGTAGTGCTGCCTCAGAAGGGGAGACCAGCAGGAGTATGAGGTCTCCAGTTCAGGTCCAATGAAACTCTGTGGGAGGGGGGCTGTGCTTAGAAACTGATGGTGCAAGGCAGGTGATGCAATAATTCTAGGTGACTAAAACCTGTGCATATATATTTTTATACTGTAGCATCCAAAATTGTCTTTGCAGAAGTGTGTGCGTGAATGGCAGCTTCTCAAAAACAAGCAAGAATTAAACATACTTACTATCTGTGTAGGATATCTGGACTTTGTAAAACCAGTGTGAAAAAAAGAGCAGTATTTCCCAAGAACTTCCTTCCTGCATTGGTGTTTGTATATTGAAATAAGGCTGGCTTTTTCAGTTAGCTTTTCCTGTTATGAAAGATGCTTAGGCCTTTTTTTTTACAAAACCAGGTATGTCTGCTTAGTGGCCAGCAAGAGATAAGGGACTTCTGTTTAAAACAAAACAAATTCTTAGTTTTGTTCTTAAATAACAAGGAATTGATAAACCTCAGAATTGAAGGAACCTCACAGTTGGTTGCTAAACCTCTGTAGAATCAGTCTCCCTTCCCATTAATGCCATCGACAGTGGATTATTGGAAACTGAAAGTTTTGTCTCTGGTGGTTTTTAATGTGCAAAAAAGAGCTTAACAAATCCTTGACAGTTTCCTTCCTTCTACAGAAAATGTCACATAGTAGCACAGAATTGTAAATCAGTTGTTAATCTGTGGGATCTGAAGTTATTTCAGCCTCTGGCCTTTTCTAAGCATGGCACCATACCTGCCATGGATTGTATGTTCATGTCTCTTTTGTACCAGATTTCTTGCTCCCATTGGATTTTAAAAAAGAACCATCTTAAAACAATTTTTTGAGCATGATTTCTTAGGGTTTTGTAGTGATATGATTCATTCTTTTGTATGACACACAGAAAAAATACTACAGAAATAAAGAATATGTCTGTACTATAAATAATAATGGTAGTCTTCCCACAAACAGGGATCCAGTGGTTCTCAACTATTAATTATAGAAGGAGCTAGAAGAAACGTGGTGTAGCTTCTATTGCTGCAAGTCAGTATAATGAGAATGTTTTTGAGACATTTAATCAGGTGATACAGCAATTAAATGACTAGGCTATATTTTCAGATAATTTCATGATAAAGGAACTGTCACTATTTCATTCAGGATTTTCTAGGTGACAGAACTGATTAAAGAGAAGTTTACAGTCCAGTGAAAGGGGAGGTCTTTTCAATGTGCTTTACAGCTTTTGCTGTCAGTAATTAACTCTTTCCTTTTCGTTTTTTTTTAAAGCAGATGGAAATTAGCAGAAGTTGTATCTTGCATATTTAAAGTAAATGTGGTTGCAATTTTGCAAATATATTAAATTTTTTTAAAAGTGACACTTTAACCTTTTTGCTTTTAAAGATCCAAGAAAGCACTCTTGGCCAAAATCTAGGGGAAGCTACTGCCATTTTGTACTGTACAAGGAGAACAAGGACACTATGGATGCCATCAATGTCCTATCCAAATTTTTAAGGTAAGGCTGTTGTTTCTGCCATCCTGGCTGGCATGCAGCCCTCTCCCTCCATGTTTCTTGTTGCTGTAAACATTATGTTTCATAATTATGTAAGAGCAACACAAGTGATTGCTGTTCTCTAATTTGTAGACAGCTTAAAATGAAAAGTTACTTTAAAATATCAAATGTTAAATATCGAAGTTTTGTGAGGAGGTGAGAATGGAACAAAATGAGCCTAAGAAATTTTAAAGACTACTCTACTGCTTCAATGGAAAAAGTCCTCAATTTACATTGGCTGATCTGAGAAAGGCTTGGCAGCTGAAAGCCTCAATGTACGTAATGTGAATTAAAAGCCATTTTTTCCCCAGTGTGTGAATATATGCAAGTATGTTATGAACCTGTCAGATATTGTTGTGATAATATGCTGATCAGTTCCTAAGCAGTTACAGTTGATAAACTGTTGTTCCATGTATTAATTTCTCCATGGCAACACAGGCTTAGTTCCTTTCACCCCATCAAGTGCAGAAACAAAAAGATTTGCCAAAGCGTGACATGAGCACAGTGAATTGCAGAGGAAGAACAGTTTTAAAACTGGGTCAGTTCAGTGATCTACTCATAAGGAAACTTCCCCACTTTTCCCTTTGCCCTTCTTGTCCAAAAAACAAATTTGTAATCTAGACCTTAACCAGTGAGCTACTTCGTATTGGTATTGAGAACAAAATGGCAAGGGCATAGTTGGGTGTAAGACTGCATGTAATGGCAATCCTGCTACCCCTGGAGCCCTTAACTGGCATAACTGGAAATACTCCATCTAACACAGGCTGTAAAGTACAAAGTGAAAAGGAAAGGAAATTCTCCTCTCAGGGACAGGAGTGGGTCAAATTTTAAATTAACTTCTCATAGTCTCTCATAATGTGCAGGCATGGTATTCAAACAAACACGTTTGAAGTTAAGGAAGAAGTGGACACGATTTTTTTTTTTTTTGAGTGAAGTTGGTGGTGACTGTTCATTTCTTTATCCAGTTAATGCATATAAGGAAGTACTTCAAAGTTCATGTTTTGCAACCACTGTTGTGTTAAAAGCTAATTGTCTACATATAATTAAAACAGAAGTTTTCTTGTGTTTTATGTACTCATGGGCGAGATTAGAAAATGTCACACACACAACCCAGTTCTGAGGAATGTAGGTATATTTTTCTATTTTTAACTTATAAGATTAATAATTCTAGGCAATTATGCTTAAAATTATGTTTGATCTCTTGCTATTTTAATATACATAATATCTTTTACTGTTGCTTTTAAGAGTGAAGCCAAACATATTTTCCTACATGGGAACTAAAGATAAAAGGGCTATAACAGTTCAAGAGATCGCTGTTCTCAGGTGAGTAAAAGTACAGTCTGGAGGATTTGCACTTCTGCTGTGGTAGCGTGGATAAATACCTAAAAGACTCAGTGACACAAATGGCAGGTACAGGTCCTGACCTTGTAAAGCACAGGTGGAAGATGCCACAATCCTTTTGTATTCTGTGATTACTGGTGATATTTTCAGTCAGTGGTGCTCTGAGTCACGGGCTGGTCACGTGTACTTGGCCGAGGCAGGGGGACAGATTGCCTGCCTGCTCTTAGGCTGCTTGGATCTCATGCAACAGCAGAAAAACAGAATGACATGGTGAAAATTATGTCCCACTTTCTTCCTGGCTTTTGTTTCCCCCTCTCTACAGCTAGAATCCTATTTTCTTTCCCACTGTACACTCTGAACAGTGCCAGAGAAGGCTGACACTGCCCTTGCTCATCTGTGAATAGCCAGAAGGGGCAAAAAAATGATGAGGAGTTTTTCCTGCCTTCACCTACTCCTTTAAGTCACCTTCTAAGAGAAAATAAAATTTACTTTGTCATATTCTAAGATAATTATATGGTTTCTGGGCACTTTAGGTTAGTATAGATCCATAACTGGGAATGGCAGATGTCTCCCAGTCATGTATTGTAATATCATTTTAGCTGGCTGGAATATCCCACCTGCACTACTTTTTACAACTTTCTGAAAACCACATTCCTTGAGTGAGGAATTCACAGCTTGAAAGCCAGAGGTTTGATCAAATCCTTGTTAAAAGGAGAACTACTACTGAACTGCTCATATATTTTCTCCCAATGTTCTGTATGTGTGTGCATTAACATATATAAAAAGAAATTCTGATTTATCAATTGTGAGAAGCCCCAGATTCACGTTGATGCAAGGTAGCTTTGCAAATTGGTAACAGTTAACCAGATGTGTGGTGTAGCCATCTCAGGTGCTGTTCCATTTACTTTTTAACATTATCAGATTGTGTTGTGTCCAAGATCTCCAGAGTGCTGTAGGTGTTGTGTGGTGCCACAGCCCCTGGTTCTCCTGCACAGGGGAGAGGACACTGCCAGTTGCCAGCCTGCTCTAAGCTGAGTATGCTGGCCATGCTGCTTCATCAACTCCACTGTCCTGGTAAAAAAATAGCAGAAATGTCCAAGAGCAGCTTGGTGATGCAAAGAACAGGATATGCTTCCAAAAATAGCAGCAACAAAAATGGCAGATCAGTGACACGTTGGATTCCATGTTCCTTCATCTGCACTAGGCATACACAGTAGCTAATTTTACTTAACTCTGTATTTATAGCTGTGCTGACTGGGGTGGAAGTATTCATGAAATAGTTACTCAAATTATGCAGAGTTCAGCTTGTGGGGTCCAGTATACATCAATACTGCAAATAAAAGACAGTGCTAACAGTCTGTCACAGTATACATTTTCTTTTGTATAAGTACCCTTAAGAATTATGTATTATCTTCCTTTAGCTCTTTCATTAAAGTATTTTGAAAAGGCAACAGTAGAAAATTGGGGAAACTGGACTCACTGTTTTTCATTTTGTAATGGCAGCTTTTCTGTATTTATCTGCTTTTCTAAGCATAGGTTGGTCACTGATGTCTGTTTCTTTTTAGAATCACTGCACAAAGACTTGCTCATTTGAATAAATGCTTGATGAACTTCAAATTAGGAAATTTCAGTTACAAGAACCATCCACTGAAACTGGGAGAATTGCAAGGGAACCATTTCACTGTTGTTCTCAGGTAGTGTGTTAGTGGGTATTTAGATGGTTCTGTTAAAAGGTTTTTTTTTTCTTTAAATAGATAAAGAAGTTTTTTTTATTTAAATTAATGTTGAGCTTTAATATAATGGGCATCTCAAAATAGCATAAACCCTTAATCTGTCTATAACTTTTTTTTTTTTTTTTTAATGCTAGAAACATAACAGGAACTGATGAGCAGATAGAGCAAGCAATGCATTCACTCAGGGAAATTGGATTTATTAATTACTATGGAATGCAAAGATTTGGAACCACAGCTGTTCCTACTTATCAAATTGGCAGGTATGTGTTGCTTTCATCCTCCTCCCCTTCTTTTTTTTTAAATTTTATTCTTATCACCATGTAACTTAATGTATTTTTGGGAACATTTTTCTAACATATTGCCTGTACCAGTTTTAAATTTAGATTCAAGAAAGATCTTGTTTCTGAACTTGCTTCAGCAGTTATCTTGCATAATAGCACTACTTTTAATATTGCATAAGTCTAAACACTAATACATATTTTTTGGATCCATTGGCTAAATCCTTTTAAAATAGTTCTAGTCAATTCTTAATACACTTTGCTGTTTGAATCCTAGAGCTATTCTACAGAACAACTGGAATGAAGTAATGGATTTGATATTAAAGCCACGACCAGGAGGTGAGAACTGAAAAATGATACATCCTGTGTTTCTGCCTCTTCTCCAGTAAGCATATGTTTAGGAAAAGCTTGAGCCAGTTTAGCAATTGGAGAAGCAATCTTTAGACTCTCCCTTTTCTGCCTCACTTTCCTTGCTGTGCAGTTTCTTGCAGTAGGGCTAGAAAGGGACCTGAATACTTAGTGTTTGCTCCGTGTGACCTCAAGTCTTCTATGATTCTGTTCATCTCTAATTACCATGACTGAAACTTTATATTTTCAACTGTTTTAACAAAAGGTGAGATAGATGCTTTTTTTGGTGTATAGTTAAAATGTTTCTATTTTACATCCTTGTTCTAGCTGAAAAGGGATATTTAGTCAAATGCAGAGAAGAATGGGCAAAGACTAAAGATCCAGCAGCAGCCCTCAAGAAACTGCCTGTAAAAAGGTGCGTGGAAGGACAGCTTCTACGTGGACTCTTAAAGTATGGAATGAAGAACATAATCTCTGCATTTGGCATAGTGAGTGTAAAAGTTGGGTGGTATTTACTTGAATAAGCATTCTTTTGATGATATCAGGATGAATTTAAAATAGACTCATTGATGCTTGATGAGTTGAAAGTTAAGTTTAAAAATCTTTACATTTATCCTGCCTTTCTGCTGGAAGTACTGGTGTGTAGTAACTGATGACATCTCTAATTAATGTATGCATAATGAACTTTCCAATTTATACAACAGTTTCTCTGGTATGTGGGCAGCAATGCAGTTAAATTTAGTAGCTATGTATAATACAGATCTGAGAATTGTGCAAATGTTCAGTTTCAGTGTTTTCCTGTTGCTTTAAAAGTATAAATCAAACTGATGGTGGGTTAATGAATCAGCCTGATATGGAGGTGATGGATCCACTTGTCATTTTCAAGTGCTGTAATCAAGATCAAGTCTTTGGAGAAAATACCTCATCACTAGCAAACTGCTGGGCCCATTGTAAGATCTGGGGGATAATTTCTTGTTTATGAAGAAGATAATTAGAATAACACAGTGCTTTCACAGCTGCAGAATTTACTTAAGATTTCAGGAGCTTGAATATGAATTCGGTGTTTTATAATAGACCTGTATGTTTGACCTGTAGATTTAAAAGTGTTGGGGTTTTTTTGTAAATTTAAGCACAATTCTTTTTTGTGCAGATTTCAAATGTGTAAAAGCACTATTTCTTCACATAGCCTTTTCTCAAAAATATTAAAAAAAAAGAAATGTATATCAAGAAATTGTGCATGTCTTTTTGCTGGATAAGGCAACATTTCAAATATGCACCTTTTTGGTTATGATTGTCAGAAAAACAAAAATACCTCTGTCTAGTGTTTAATATATCTATCTAGTGTTTAATTTTTTTTCTTTACCTCTAGATACCAAGAAATAATCGTTTAATGTACATTCATAGCTACCAGAGTTATGTGTGGAATAATATGGTGAGCAAGAGAATAGAAGAATATGGGCTTAAAGCTGTACCAGGAGATCTCATACTTAAAGGAGGTAAAATCAGCCAAAGCCAGTGATGGTGTATAGTTCAGATTCCTAGGCAAACAAGGCACGTAGTTTGTGTTGTGTCAGTGTTTGTCTGATACTGCTTACATAGCTTCTTTTCTCTCACCAGTTTTGGTCCAGTGATAGCTGAATCCCTAGGCCTGTTTTAGACAAATTGTGCAAGGGATTGGAAGTTAGGTATTAGACTTCCATGAGCTTTTTGTTAGCTTGTTTTTTCTAATAACTGGATAGGGAAGAGAGACTATGGAGGACTGATTATTCTCAAAAATGACCTCAAACCTAGTTGAGCTGTGAAGGACTGTGGAAGGACATGATGAAATTTTTACTTCAAAAGTTTTTGATTGCTCCACTCATTTAAAACTTTCTTTGCTTGTATTTGCTCTGGCATTTCCTACATTCTCCTTTTTGTATGCCTGGTGCATGGAAGGGGCTGTTCCTTTAGCAGTCCTTCCTTCATGTAGCTTTAAGTCACTGGAAGCCAGGCTGTGATTCTGTCAGTAACTGTGACAGCCTTGGAGGCTGTTACTTCTTTTCTTAGAAATGTCTGTTAAGTGGAGATAAAACATGGTAGTTATCTTTCTCAGAGTAAGCTTATTTCAATCAAAGGCTTTATTTTAAATTTAACTGAAGTTCACTGTCACAGACATCCTCTATACTGGTAACTTCATTTTTCTGTCCTGACTTTAGCCACAGCTGTTCACATTGAAGAAGGAGATGTTGATAACTACACTATCCATGATGTAGTGATGCCATTGCCTGGATTTGATGTTATTTATCCAAAGCATAAAAGTAAGTCTTACTGTTAACTGAAGTACTTACTCTGAAAACATAAGTCTTCTTTGAGATTGTTCTTAAAAGGAAGATTGGATCTACTCAACCTTGGTGACTTTTAAAGCAATACTTCACTTCAGATCTCTAAAACATTAATGTCAGCCTTTTGTTGCTGCCAGGGTGCTCTGCTCAGTCTCCTTCCCACTGGGAATCCCAGATGACTGCAGAGCAGAGTTTCTCACTAACCTGTACCACTGCAAGGATTTAATCAGGTACAGGATTTTGTCCTTGATGAATTCCATGAGGTTCCTCTTGGCCCATTCCTGTTGTGCCTCAGTCCCTCTGAATGGCAGTCCTCTCCTTGCATGTACTGAATGCCACCCCAGCTTGGTTTAGCCTACAGATTGGTTGGGGTGAATCCCAGCTCTCCTCCACTATTTCACAGGACACACCTCAGATCCTTGAGGAGCTCTGCTTCTAGGTAGAGCTGCAGTAAGTAGTGACTGTGCTGTGAGATGCTGAGGCAGACAGCTGTTACCCACTTAGCAATGCACCCACTGTAATGCTCTAACCTGGGACACAGAGGTGCTGTGGGAATGCATTGACAGCCTTGCTGAAGGCAGGCAGCAGTCCCTGCTCTCCCCTCATCCACAGGTGTTGTAATTTCATCATAGAAGACAGTAGTCTTGGTGGGTTTTTTACTTTTTCTTTTTCTCCCCCTTATTAAAACCACAGTCATTGTATTCCCAAAGAGTATTAATTCCCATTATTTTTCCCGGGGACCAGAGTGAGCCTGACTGGTCTGTAATTCTCTAATTATCATTCCTGCTCTTTCTGATGTTGGGTGCAAGCACTTGTTTTTCCACAGTTGTCTGGGACATCCCTAGATGTGCACAATCTCTGAGATGATAGAGAAAAACTTCACCATGACATGAGGCAGCTCTCTCAGCCTCTTTAACCCTTCTCCCACTGCTGGTAGTCCCTCTTTCTTAACCTTGCCTCTAAGAAGAGAGGCCTGGGGCACTTTGCTGGTCAAGGCAGAGGCAAAAAGGCACTGAGACCATCAGCCTGATGTCTGTCACTAGACCAGTTGCCCTGTTTAGCACCAGGCCATTGCTTTCCCTGCAGTCTTTCAGTCCTTATGTTGCAGCTGAACTCCTCCTGGTCTTGATGTCATTTGCTGCTTTCAACTGTAGCTGAGCTCTGGCTTTCCTAACACCATTTCTGTGTGCCTGCACAATGCTGCTATAGTCCCTGTTTGTAGCTGGCCCCAGGTTTCACCTGTTCTGTGTTATAGAGGAGGTCAGTCATGAATTCCCTGCACGTTTTCCTCAATATTGGATTGAACTGTTCTTGTACTGTCAATTTGTCAACTGATTTCTCTCTGCTGCTTTTTAATGAGAGAGTAATGGGTAGTCTGGCCCTTTTTTTCCCCATGTACCTGAGATTAGTCCTGTGAAGTCTAGAAAATTGGAAAGCATATATGAGTTAGCATTTAAATGTCAATAAAGTATTTTGTAAATTTTGTTTTCAGCTGAAATTTTATTTGATGCATTGTTACTGCCTGTACTAACCAGGGTGTAGAAGTAAACAGGTAATAAGATCTGCAGTAATTTTAAACTTCTGTGTAGCATTTATCCCATCTGTGCTGAAAACTCCTAGATGTAAGGGAAAGGAACAATCCATGAAAACAGTTTAAATTTGCCACACTACATTCTCTCCTATTAAATATTTTCCTCTCTTGCAGTTGGTGAGGCCTACAAGGAGATGCTGGTAGCTGACAACCTTGATATCAACAACATGAGGCATAAAATCAGAGATTACTCACTTTCTGGAGCATACAGAAAAATTATCATTCGGCCTCAGAATGTCAATTGGTGAGTGGGAGCATAAGGGAAATTACACTTGAGTTGACAGCACAGAGTTTATTTAAGTACAAAACAACATGAGACTGATCCATGGGACAAGCACACAGGCTGAAACATAGCTAGAAAGGAATCTCTCTGCCCTTCTCTCATGTTTTTAATGCAGCTGAAGTGGAAC
This sequence comes from Zonotrichia albicollis, assembly GCF_047830755.1. NCBI lineage: Eukaryota > Metazoa > Chordata > Aves > Passeriformes > Passerellidae > Zonotrichia > Zonotrichia albicollis. The sequence continues at coordinate 14,412,128 of NC_133822.1, forward strand.
TATACCCTTATTTCTTCCTTGGTTCTCTCATTCTGTGGTGGAGGAGTATCAAGACATCTTATCTAGGTGTTCACTCCTTCCAAGGGCTTGCCTGAACACTTCATAGGTAATTACTTATGTTGAGAAAATGGTAGAAAATACTCAAAACAGGATTTTTTTTGTAGTCTTGCTATGAGAAAGTTGGTCTCCAATTACCTGTCAATCAGAAAAATTTGTATCCCTTAACCCTACTAAATCACTATTGTTGGAGATACAACCTAGTTTTCATATGGCAACCTTTTAAACAGGGAACTGTACAAATGTGCAGAAAGACATGATCACTGATGCACAGAATTAAATACAGAGGCTTTAGGAGAGAGCACAAAAATAGAAATACTTATATACTTCAAACATCAGCACTAATTAATATTAAGCTTGTCTACTTCCCAGTTAGTTTTTCAGCCTCATGGTTACATACAGGATTTCTGTTAAATGAATGGCAGAAACCATGGAATGTGTCCCTTTCAAAGTTTGGATGACTATTGAAAGGCTTCAGTCCTGCTAGGTACTCTTAGAGTTGATACCATTGTTCCCTTAATTTAATGAGCTATACTTCTTGTATAGCTGGAAATTCTGTCAGCACACAAGGGCAAACAGATGAGTTATGCAAAGAAACTTCTCACTAACTTAAAATGATTTTTTAATAATCTTCATAAAGCCAGGGCAAGTCTTCTACATAAAGCTCTACCCATTATTTTGCCTAATTCAATTTCAGTTGTAAATGCCAAATTGCAATAATAATAATAACAACAAAATAGTGTTATAATAATACATATTTATATAAAATGTGTTAACCTAAATGGTTTAAAGTAATGATAAATTTTATGTATATTATAAAGGGAAGTTGTTGCATATGATGATCCTAAAATCCCATTATTTACTACGGATCTGGATAAACTGGAAGGAAAACCATTACCAGTTCTCCCTACAGGTAAGTTGACTTTTTGCTGGTTTGCAAATTGGAAGTTAGATCTGGCTGTTGCTTTCAACTGCTACATATTCAAAGCTCCTTTAAGGAAGAGCTTTCATTTAACTGTTGCTTGTTAAGCAGCGGTAACAATGACATCTAAGGCCAGGCATCTAAATAAGGACCCTGATTTCTCAAGAGTGCAAACCAGCTCTCCAGCATCTGTATTGACTGTTACATTTTCTTACAGGCATCTGTAAAATCAAGTAGATGCTTAACAGTAAGTGTCTGCTATTAACAAAGGTGGAATTAAGTCACAAATTGTCTGTATACTGAACTTGTATTATTGGTGCTGAGCACAGATGACTGAAATACTTAACTGTGGTCACAAGGTGTTTTAACACTGCTTTCCAGGCTAGGGATTAAGTCTGAAAGAATGAACGTGTGCTTTTAGAAGAAGAAAACTCTGAAACCACAACTTTGTCCTGAGAGAAAATGTTAAAAAATGGTTTCACGGAATTTTTCACTGTGGAGTATAAACAGGAGTGTGATGATGGTGGTTGTTTTGCTTTATGGGCAGGGGAAGTTGGTTGTGGAAGCTGTTAGTTCAGTTTAGATGGCATCTGGAATAAGCATTATATATGACCTTAACCACTTATTCTTGCTTTTTGTCTCTTGTACCTGCTAATAGATGGCAAATTCAGGGCACTAAAGATGGAGTTCTCCCTTCCCCCCTCCACTTATGCTACCATGGCGATTCGAGAAGTTTTGAAAATGGACACAAGCATAAAAAACCAGACACAACTGAATACTACCTGGCTGCGCTGAATGAACTGCAGGATGACCTAATTTTAACAAAGTGTTTTCTTATTTACACGTTCTGTACAAATCTTTAAAGAGTCACAGTAAGAGATTTGTATTTTTTTAAGTTTTTTAGTGCTAGCATTTAACTTCAGTAGTCCTTTGCAAGATGGTGACTGTAATATAATACAGATTTTAGTGACTGGTGCTTTTTACTGAATGAGTAAGTTACCTGAGCTGTAACATGGGCGCATCTTTAGAATTGTGCTTATAATGGCATTAGACTTGGAAGAATGTTTAGCTTGCTTTCTTTGGGCAAGCACTGAATGTTTTCATGAGGAAGACTTCAGCCACTCTTGAAGTCTTTTCAAATATAATGCATTACATGGGGAAAGAAGAATTACAACAAAATTTAAGATACTGATGAACATATGTATTGCTGGAGTTTTGCTGGTAGCATTTGCACTGATGCGGTAGCAGATTCTGTTAGCAAGGCTTTTGTGTGCTGTAAAGCTGTACAGCTCTTTTAAATAGTTCCACTTTTCATTGAGAAAATACTTGTATTTTCCAGCTAATACCTGTACCAAAGAACAGGTACTAAAAATAAACTAACCTGAAACTCTGAGCAGTAAGTGCTTCCTTTGTGCCTGTCCCTTGCCCCTTGCTGGCGAGGAACGAGCCGGCCTTCGTCTTGGGGGGAAAAAAAAACATTGTGCAGCTGTTCTAAAGAGCCCTGGCCTTTTCAGCCTAGTGCAAACCTGTGCTGCAGTCCCGTCGCCCGCCACAGCGGCTGCGTGCGGAGGGGTGGGGAGGCCGTGAGGTGCAAGACCGCGTCCCTGGGGCCGGGACAGCCCCCGAGCGGGCCGCGGCTCTGGCCGGGCCGTGTCCCTGTGAGCACGGGGAGGGGACAGTCCTGGAACCGGCTGGCCGCGGCTCTGGCCGGGCTGTGTCCCTTTCAGCACGAGCCGGGCCAGCCCCAGAGCCGGCGGACTGCAGCTCTCGCTGGGCCGTGTCCCTGTGAGCCCGGGCAGAGCCAGTCCCCGAGCCGTGGGCCGCGGCTCTGGCCAGGCCGTGTCCCTGTGAGCGCGGGCCGGGGCAGCCCCGAGCCGGCGGGCAGTGGCTCCGCCGGGCCGTGTCCCTGTGAGCGCGGGCCGGGGCAGCCCCGAGCCGGCGGGCGGGGAGCTGGGCCCCGGGAGCGGCGCCGCGCCTGCGCCCCGCGCTCCGTCACCCGCGGCGCTGCTGACGCGGCGGGGGCGGCGCCGCGGCCGCCGGGACCCGCGGGGAGCGCGCTGAGGGCTCCGGGCGGCGGCTCCCGCGCCCTCCCGTCCCCGCGGCGCCGTCCTGCGAGGGGAAGCGGCGGCTTGTCGGCCGTGGTGGGGAAGGAAGAGCTCGCCGAGCCGCCGCCCGGCTGAGGGGCTGCCCGGCCGCCCAGCCCGGGCCGCGGTCGGTGGCGCTCCGTTCGCAGCCTCCCGGAGCCCGCAGAGCCTCCAGCCGGCCCTCGGAAGGGCCCGGCCCTCTGGCCCAGGTGGGTGCTGAGCAGGCAGCTGGCGGGAGGTTTGCGCCCACACACCTGTTCCTTTATCGTGTAACCCGGTCCTTTCCACTAAATATGCAAAGAGCACCGTTTGGTTAGTTTTTTTCCTGCTGTATGATGTTTACATTGCTGCAAACAGGAATTTTACTGCTCTGCTTTCTTTATTCGATTATTCCTCTGCAGCACCCTTGGTCACCCAGTTTGTTCTGCCTGGTTCTCTCTATTGCCTCTGCAACTCCGGCTCATTAGCGGCGCCACTTTCTCACTGCTGCTGTCAGTTTAATAGGGATTTAAACTTAATTAAAGGTAGTAGCAGGCAAAGTTCAAGCGTATCGGACTTTTTTTTTTAAATACTGTTTTGAAAGTGACACGAAGAAGTTGAGGATTGCACTGCCAACTAGCCAAACAGTTGTCATTGTTGCCTTTTTTGTTTCACTGTGAACATCCTGTCAATGTCAGGTTTCTCTGGATGCTGCCAAATGTGTGGATCGGCAAGTGTCTTTTATGTTATACTGTGTGGGGTTTTTTTGGTAAATATTTCAGTGACATATTTGCTTTCCAAATTATTGTAAGGCCCACATGGATGCTTTGCTAGTAACACAATTGTTATGAGTTGGTAACTCTGAAATTTCCTAAACTTATGAAGAGGGAAAGTGGAACATTATCTTCTTTTGCATTTTACAATTTTTTGTAGTTTTCATTACGTTTTCTATATTATATATGTAGGAACTACATCTTTCTTGAATTATTTTTAATAAAATTCATGGTTTTGGGGAAGGAAGAAATTAACAGATTCTCTTCGGTAGTTAATATATAATAAATCACCAGTTGGATATGTCAGCAAGGTTTTGTCAGACCTGACTTAAGCCAGCAAATTGTCTCACTTAAGGTAGTATAATTCATGAATATGGTATTTCAGTCTCAGTTTAAATATAACTGCCCAGCTTTTCATGGAGTTTTGTTCCTCAATAGATAATATTTGTGCTTAGTGTTGGCTAATTAGAAATTGTATACTCTGTATTGCAGAAAAAGAAACCATGGCAAGCATTGCTGTTGGAAAGAAAGAAGTCACTAGAGATCTAGACCACTGTGATATCCCATACTATGTTTCTGAATTTGTGGAAAGAGAACTTGGAAATGACTATGATTCCCTGGGGAAGCTAGACAGCCTGATTGAAAAGCTATCTGAAAACAAAAAGCACTTAGAAGAACAGGTAAGCATCTTTCTGCTTCATTTTGTTTCTTCTGAACACGCTGTAGGACTGATTGAGAATCTGAAACGAAGTGAAATGTATCAGTGGGCCTGATACACAGTGGCACTGCTCTGCACAGTGCAGTGGTTTTGTGTCTGCCTTAACACATCTCCGTCAATGCAGGTACTTACAGTTTCATCAGAAGTCCCTAAAAGAATTCAGAATGCCTTAAAGAATGCAGAAGATTCCAAAAAGTCTCTGAGTCAGCTTCTGGAGGAGGAGACTGCTCTGTCAGAGTCCATCAACAGGCACTTGCTGGAAGCTGAGCCATGGATGGAGGACCTGGATGTGCTGATAGGTCAGGTGGAGGAGATTGAGCGACACCTGGCCTACCTCCAGTGGATTTCTCGCATAGAAGAGCTCAGGTACTTCTGAGTGCTGTGTGTGTGTTCTGAGACTGGTGACCTGCTTTATCCCCTTATTAAAATATTTCAAATTCAAGAAGGTTTTGTCTTTACTTTTCAATATCCGAATGATTCTTTTCTGTTGTTGTTAATGAATATTTGGCCTTGTCTTTTTTGTGTTTTGTAGTGATAGCATTCAGCAATATCTGATGACCAACAATGTTCCAGAGGCAGCCAGTACTCTAGCATTCATGGCAGAGCTGGATATTAAACTTCAGGACTCATCTTGTTCTCATCTTCTTGCTTTTGTAAGATCCACTGTTAAATTCTGGCATAAAATCCTTAAGGACAAATTGACAAGGTAACAGAGATACTGTGACCCCCTCATCTTTACATTGTATTGTCAGTTGGTGTCCGAGTGTGTTTACATTTTGTGTTGCAGTGACTTTGAGGAGGTGCTGACCCAGCTCCGCTGGCCCTTTGTGGGGCCACCTCAGTCCCAGGCATTTGGCCTTGCTGCACCAGCCAACGCTCCTGAGGTGTACAGCAACCTGGAGATGCTGTTCTGTCAGCTTCTGAAACTGCAAACCTCGTATCCTTTTCAATTCTTGCAGTGTATTTTAGCAAGAATAAAAACTGTTAGAGATGCACATCCTCAAGTAGAATTATTTAAAATTTTATTCTCCCTAAAGACAGAAGATAATTTATGTTACTTTGTATTAACATTAGAATGTTGTGGGGATTTGGTTTTGTTTTGTTTTATTTGGGGTTTTTTGGCATTTAGAAAATGCCAAGTGCCAAAGTTGTCCATTTTGTCAGTAGAAACATTTTAACTCCAAGTCATCAGATCCAGTGCTCTCATGGTAGCTGACAGTGTAGGTTGTGCATGAGCATTTGGCCTTACACTGTTTGGAACCATTACCCATGCATGTTAATGAAAAAAAGGTGATGTGTGTTTTATTAGACACAGTTAATACTTTTCTTTTTATAGCCCTATGTGAAATAACCTTTAATCAATTTAATATGCCCTGCCCCAGAAGGAAAAAAAGAGAAAACATACATGTCTTGGAAGAAGACTTTACAAAAAGGGGAGACTGCAGGAGGATTTCTGTTGTGCAGCAATCATAGTCTGCCTTTGAGGTTGCTCAGAGGGCACTGCTGCTCATTCTGTCCCTGATCTTTATGAATTAAATAATTCACAAAAAATCAGTTAAAACTAAAGCTCAACTAAGCCTTTGTGTGTATGTGTGACTGTGACTTGTGGCTGCTTTTTTTTTTTTTTTTTAATCGTGTAGTGTAAAGATGCAAGGCCATTGTGCACAATCCTGAGCTGGTAACAATTTTGGTTTGGCAGAGTGGCTCACTTAAATCCATTAGATGAAAATGGGAATTTATATGTTGCATTTATGAATCCCAGGAGTCTTTGTCCTCCTTTAACAAATATGAATAAGTGTGTCTCTTGGACAGCCACTGTGTTTGTTTCTGACAGTGGTGGTTTGCTGGGTACTTACAAGTTTCCTAAATCAGACTTAAGGGACATGTATTGTCATTGAATAAATAAACCCTAAAGGCCTGAGTTATATTTAATACTACATAAAGTAGAATATTTTGAGTATCTTTTATAAGGAATTGTATTGTTTTCATAGTACTGCCTTCAGTCAATAATGTAGAACTAAGCAGTGTTCATTTTTATAAACCTATCCTACTGAAATGATGATGCTGGGGTAATTCAACACTTACATCCATCCTTGACTGTCAATCTTAGAGATGAGCTGTTAACCAAACCTAAACAACTGCCAGAAAAGTACCCTTTACCCCCTTCACCACCAGTCATCCTTCCAATGCAGATCATGCTGAATCCTCTTCAGAAAAGATTCAAGTATCATTTCACTGGAAATAAACAAACCAATGTTCTTAACAAGGTATGGGAGAAAGTGGTTTGACATTTCGAAACTGCTTTGTAAGCAACCTCTAGATTGCTGTGTTTAAATTGTATAGATTTCACATTTTCTAAAATCAGGATTCTTCAAATCTGCGCAGCTCTTGTGCCTACCTAAGTGTGGACAGACATCAAGATAGCACTTGGAGACCTTTCAGAGACACAGGCATTTTCTCTGGGTGAGGCAGTATTTTTCCCTTGCCCAGACCCTTCATAAACCATCATTACAATCTTAGACTGACTCCCATCTGTTCACAGGTTTTGATTAATTTCCTCTGTCTTGTTGCAAGTGGTTTTGCACTGTTCTGTATTTCTTGAGCTCAAAGGCTGTGACTTTGATTTTTGGCACTATGTTTTGCTCCCTTCATGTAACTGAAAATGTTAGATATGAAATGTGATTAGTCTAAAGATATTGTTAAATAATTATTTTTTTATTGGGTTGAATTATTAAGTTGACATAAAAGAAGAGATGCTGAGTTTATCAGTTGGAAACTGACTCATTTTTTGTGTGAATTGCCTTCAAAGACTGAGGATTTTTATCTGAGAATTACCATTGGAATAGGTTTCATTGCATTTATGCCAGTGGAGCAGAGTTTAAGAGCTGTTTTGTAACAGTCCCGTTGCCCAGGTCTGCTTATGATCACCATCTTGTGTAAATCTAAATGCATTTGCAATCTTGACAGATGCTACTAAAATACTGTTGTCTATGTTAGTGGGAAAGAGGTGTTTTAGATATGAACAAAATTATTTTAAAGGCAAATGGAAAATCCATGTTCAAGACATTGAATTTGCAAACAATAGGTGAACAATTATTTTAAAAATAAGAACTTACTAAGAAAATGTTAGAGGGAATCTATTGTCAGGTCAGAAAGATATTTCAACAGGGCATTGCTGAAATTTGGTTTAGGTTTTTTGTTTAGCAATTACTTGGATAATGCAATAAAGAAAATATCAATGTGAAATATTTAAAAGACAGCAACCTGGACAAGATTAACAGTATTTCAGAGGAGAGGCTCAGAGTTCACAGTGACCTTGCCCAGCTGGGGAAGGACTGTCAAAAAAACTCAACAATTCAAGCATGATAAAATTAATAAGACAAGTGAAAATGAATACAGAGGTGAGAAACAGACACACAGAATGTGAGTACACCTCAGCAGAATGTTCTTTAGCTGTTGGGAGTGAGGAAACAGGAACTGCTTCCAGTTGCACTAACACTGAAAGAAGTGTTCATCAAAACCTGCAGCCCATACTTTAAAGTGTCGAAACTTGAAAAAACTTAAAGGCATTAAAATGTGAAATGGGAGGGTGATAGATTCCCTACTTCTAGGGAAAGGTGGGGCTGAGGTTAGGTACAATAACAATAAAAGCAGAGCTTTTCTCAGGAGCACATCCTTTTTGTTGTACCAAGAAATAAGGGCCACACAGGAGAACAGGAAGGAGTATATGAAGCAGAAACAAGGCTCTCATGAGTGAAAAAGCAGTAGAGAAAGGGGAAATAAAAATGCAACTTTTGCTTGAGAAACACAATATTTGGTACATTTAAGACAATGAAAATCCAGAAATATTTTTCTGATAATGCTTTTATATAAATGAAAGTTAAGTAAAACAGAGTAAAAAACTTGTGTGACCTGAGATCACGAGAAGGCAAGGAAAGAGAGTTGTATTTTTTAGAAATTTGTCCTAAAATACTAGTAGCACTTGAATAAATGTTTGGATGCATTTAATAATTTCTTTTCTTTTTTTAAATAAGCCTGAGTGGTATTTAACACAAGTACTTATGTGGATTGGAAATCATTCAAAGTTCCTTGATGACAAAATCCAGCCAATACTGGACAAGGCAGGATCTTCAGTCAATGCTGGGGTAAGTAATGAAATGGTTTGTAAATGTGAATATAAATATCTAAGTCAGCTTCTGATAGGTATTTGGCCCATTTCCACTGAAATGGGTACATGGTGAGACTTAGTCTAGTAGCAGTTTCTTGTGTACATGTTTGCACATGTCAGTACTTCCTGCCTCTGACATTCACTTCTTTCCTCCCAAAGCTTGAATTCTCTCGTGCTCTAGTGATGCTGATTTTGGAGAAGTTGGCTGCAGATATTCCCTGCCTGCTGTATGATGATACACTCTTCTGTCACCTCGTGGATGAGGTCCTTCTGTTTGAGAGAGAGTTATACAGCGTCCATGGTTATCTCAGCAGCCTTCCCAGCTGCATGCACATTCTGTCAGAAGAATCCTGCTTCCAGAGGTGGCTGACAGTGGAAAAAAAATGTAAGACTTCCAGTGGATTTTGTTGGCCTTTATATTGCACAGTCACAAAGTATCTGTCTACTTACACAGCTACTCTTCTTAAATAGGATAAGTCACTTGGGCAGGGCTACTGCCAAAAACATATGAATTTCTATGCTCTGTAATTATTCTGAATAAAAATTGATTAGGTTTCAACAGTGCCTCTGTATTTTGTGGGACTCTTGCCCCTAAGCTGTATGCAATCAAGTAGGCTTATTTTTGGACAAATGTTATGTGTGTGCAGACAGAGAGGGACTTTGAATTGAAATTAGGGCGAGGTATTAGTTTTTGAGAAATGAAGAAGAAATATATTGGAAAAGAGTAAGCCAACTATTAAAAAACAAAACCAACCCCCCAGTCAATTCTGGTATTTAACTCTGTTAACTGTGTTGCAAATAGATACATTGAAGCTGGTTTTGTATGAAACGAGTTGTCAGGAATTTTTTATAACCTGAAAATGCAAAATTTAACTTACTAGAGATAAGGCTTTTATGTTAGTATACTTTAGAGGGGATTTGTTACTGGTTTTTTTAATTAAAAACTTAACTTGCAAGTTTTTTGCATTTCAGTTGCTCTTCAGAAAATGGACTCTATGCTTTCATCAGAGGCTGCATGGGTGTCACAGTACAAAGATATCACTGATGTAGATGAAATGAAAGTTCCAGACTGTGCTGAAACTTTTATGACTCTCTTGTTAGTTATAACAGGTAATTATATCTATGGGCTTTGCTCTTGTTTGTAATGAACAGTAAAAAACCTTCAGCTAACAGACTTCTTTACTAACTAGTTTACTAAATATTCATTGTCAGCAGTAGTCACCAAATAAACTTGCAGAGCTGTGATATTTGCAGTTTAATAAAAACTTCCTCTTCGTTTTGTATTTTGGACTAACTCATGCATGAGTAATCTTGACCTAGTGACATGTTTGCAAAATAATAATTATAAATATATGTTTGATATTAACCGTATTCTCTCATAGTTGGCAGAATAAAATTTGTTGCAATTCAGTAATAAATTCTAATAGTCCTTTTGAATCTGTATCAATTCAGAAGCTATTAAGTAACTTCTCTTTTTTTTGCAACAGTACATAAGAGCGAGTTTGTTTTCAGGAGACCATTGCATCTTCAATTTGTCTTTCTCTGTGTGAGGATGCTTTAGGGGCCACGCTGGAGGTGTGGTATTATCACACATTGCCTCAAGTGTTAGAGTACAAATTGCTCCTGGAATCAGGAGGGGGAAGAAAGTCTGCATGTTTAGCTTTTGCATGGGCAGTTTCCCTGAAAACATTGAAATATTGGCTGGTTTAAATACTGACAGCTAAATACTGACTCTATGATGCTCTCATAGCCGTGAGGTGGTGCATGTATGTACCTGATGCCTGTAATGTTTCTTTTTGAAAACTTTTATTTAGTGCTGGAAAGCCTAAAACCATTTTATTCATGTCTTTCCAGACAGATATAAGAATCTTCCAACAGCTTCCAGAAAACTGCAGTTCCTGGGCCTACAGAAGGAGTTGGTTGATGATTTCAGGATACGATTAACTCAAGTGATGAAGGAAGAGTCAAGAGCTTCCTTAGGATTCCGATACTGTGCAATCCTTAATGCTGTTAACTACATAGCAACAGTGCTGGCAGACTGGGCTGACAATGTAGTAAGTAAATACTCTTCTTTAGGAAAAAAATACTCTAAAATGGACTTGGGATGTTTGTTTTGTAACAAACATTTTATTTTCAGCACTTTTTAGGTGCATTCAGGAGAATTAATTACTGAAAAAGTAGAATGAGATATAAATTTGGATTTAGTAAAAGATGTATAAATAAAGACAGGTTACTGTTTGAAGCCTAAGCTGCCAATTATAAACTTTCTAGGGAAATGCAGAGAGAGTTTGAGAAATGGAATAATCTGAAGAGACCAAAAAACCTAGTCTTTTTTACATGCTTTTTATTGTAAAAAAAAAGAATTGATTTTGAAGATCTCAGCACCAGAGCAGCAGCCTTTGCCTGGTGCTTGAACTCCTCCCATGGCAGGAGAGCTTAGACAGATCCGTGTGTGTGTCTGTGTTGCAGCACAGTTCAGGTGTGGCCCAGAAAGGCCATTCACTGATCACTGGGAATTAGTGACTGCTGTACAACAGCCTGGTGGCAGCACAGCCTGGTGAGGAATTGCAGCTTTGCTGCAGCTGTTGCTGAAGGTCAAAAATCCTTTTACACATGGAGTGTGCAGAATAAGGCATTGTGTGGGCTGTGGGCTGCCTCCAAACCCTTCCTGTCTTCACAGAAACCTGTGGCTCCAGCAGGGGATAATCTTGACTGGACAGGACAGCAGCCTTCATGCAGTTGTTTAACTGCATCTACTAGTGTCTTGATCTGCTTAAAAGCAAAACCAACAAGCTGTTGCCACAATGAACTCAATAAACTAAATTTGTTTTCTTGCTGTTGTCAGCACAGTAGATTTATGATTCAATGAATAATCACTGCTAAAAAAATTACAATTAAAGTTTACTTTGGCAAATCTTAAAGAGGCCAAGGTAGGGTATTTTAAAAGCATGCTGCTGTCAGTCTTAAAATATCTTTTCAATATTTCTTTAGATCTCTTCCCTTTACCTATCTGCTGTTGTATCTGAAACCAGTATCAGTTCCCATCACTAGGATTAAACCACCATGTTTTGTTTTTCACTAAATCAGGACCACAGGGAAAGATAAGAAAGTGTTTAAAATCTTAAATTTTTAACTTTTTATAAATGTGCCAGAGGAAAGTGCTTTCTACAACTGTCTAACAAAGTACCGATGAAAAGTTCAAGGAGTAAGATTACTTTCTGTGCTGTTCCTCTCTGGTTTTGTTTGCCTAGTTCTTCTTGCAGCTGCAGCAGGCCGAGCTAGAGGTCCGTGCAGAAAGTGACACCATGAGCCAGCTGCAGCTGGGCCAGCTGGCGTCCATGGAGAGCTCTGTCTTTGATGACATGATCAACCTCCTGGAGCGCCTCAAGCACGACATGCTGACACGACAAGTAGATCATGTCTTCAGAGAGGTCAAAGATGCTGCAAAGCTCTACAAAAAAGAGAGGTGATTCTGTTTATTTAATCTCTTTGCATATTACAGGATTATTTCTTGTTAAAAATATTGAGGTAAGTAAAGGCAAGAATAGATAATAGGCGGTATTTTTTTTTTCTGGAGTAGGAAAGCTGCAGGGTAGTAAGTTGTGTAAAATTCTCTTTATTCTTACCTGGGGACAATTGTCATGCTATGTTTTCTAAAGTAGTTCCACAATTACTGGATGTATTAGTTTAAATTCCTAGGAAAGATTCTGGATAGTTCTAGTTTACTATTTTGAGCAGGAATTATTTTCTTCATAGTAGTATTGAGGATTTTATGCAAAATGGCCTGTCATGACTGTTCTGTCTTCACAGACTCCTAGGGCTTCTTGAATATTTTCTTCTGAGTAGAATTTCTGAAGTATTTCATAAAAGGAATAGAACTCAAATGATTTTCAGATTAGATGGGGTTCCCTAGAATGACATGTTCAGAGATTTATAACTAAAGCATGAGTTTAATACTAAATGAAATTCAAACACAGCATTAGACTAACTTTTAGATTAGAAATGGGAAAGGATTGTCTCTGAAACATTGTAAATGGGTAAGATTTTTCTTTAAAGGGTAATTTGAACTTCAGTTGTTGTAACATGAATAATTTCACTCTAATGACTGCAGTGCAATGGTTTCTTTAGGTGGTTGTCCTTACCCTCTCAAGCAGAGCAAGCAGTGATGTCCCTGTCCAGCACGGCGTGCCCGATGCTGCAGACGCTGCGAGACCGTTTGCTGCAGCTGGAGCAGCAGCTCTGCCACTCTCTGTTCAAAATCTTCTGGCAAATGCTTGCAGAGAAAGTGGATCTGCACATCTACCAGGAGGTGGGTATCAGAGTGGCCTGTGCAGTGCCAGGCAGGTGTCAGTGCCTGGCTCAAACAGCAGATGCTCCTCTTTGTGTTTGCAGATCATTATGGCAAATCATTTCAATGAAGGAGGAGCAGCACAACTCCACTTCGACATGAGTCGGAATTTGTTCCCCCTGTTTTCACATTACTGCAAGAGGCCAGAAAACTACTTCAAGCAGTAAGTAGGCAAACTCTGATCTACTGGTATTTCAGAAGTTAAGTGTCCAGAGAAATGAAAGTGTTCCACTTAAAACCAAGATTTTTTTCAGTGAGTTTTGATCCACACTTTAAAAGTGTGGATCATTTAGGTGTGTGATGTTTTCAACTAGGAAAGCTGATTCTGCAGCATGTACTCACACAGCAGCAGACTGTGGCATGTGTCTTGAAGTATTCTGTACAGTCAGGATGTCTAGATAAAATTATGGAAGGAATATTAAGTAGCACAAACCTCTGATTCTGGGCCCAAAGAAACTAGTGAAAGATACAGTTACAACACAACAAACTTTATTGTTAGAAGGACCAGTTTGAACTATTTTCCTCAGGATTGCCTTTTGAGGCAGTCTAATTGGTGTCAGGGATGAGAAGCTGCTACTTTATTTCTGGCTAGTCTATTTCACTAGCCCAGAGTGTCCTCAGTAGACCAGCATCAAAATCCTCAGCTGATTGAGGCTGAAATCTGAATATTTTAAACCAACATGGAGCATGGAAGGGTTTTTTGTTACACTTAAATTTGTGCAGCTTACATTAATCCATGTAACTTTTCCTTTAGCATAAAAGAAGCCTGCATTATCCTGAACCTGAATATTGGCTCTGCCTTGCTTCTGAAGGATGTCCTGCAGTCAGCTTCAGAAAATGAACCATTAAAGCCCAGCCAGCCATCTGCAACAGCAGCACTAAATGAACTTGGAGTTTATAAACTGGCTCAAAGGGATGTTGAGATTCTTCTCAGTTTGAGAGCAAACTGGCCAAATACAGGAAAATAAAGACTTCAAAAATGGTTAATAACGTGGTCTAGATTACATATTCCAAGCAAAAATCTTGTAATATACTTATTTCTTTCATTTCTTATGCTGATTGTTTTAATTAAATCTTATGCCTTATTCTACACAGTTCAAAGAAAAAATTCAAGATGCTACTGACTTGGTGTTGAATTGTGCAGATCTTATTTTCCACGGCCACCTTGCCATTGGAAGCTAAAACTGTTCATCTCTAATGAATAATCTGCCTTGTCTGCATCATTCTAAGGAGCAGAGTATTTACAGTGTAAATGCAGTTTTGTACAATGTGGGCTAATGTCCTCTGTGAACTGGTCAGTCTTGAGTTAAAGACAGATGTTTTAGATCTCCAAATTCCAGATAATGGATGTTCTGTATTAAAATGTAGATAATCAATGCAGAAGGAAGGAATATGCCACTGCTTTCTTCATAGAAATTAAGATAGTCTTTTACTGAAAAAACAATAGCCTAATTTCTTTTAAAAAGTTTCTTCTTATAAATTGAACATTGTGTGCTAAGTTTGAAAATACCACTTGGAAGTGCCACCTGCATTTACATGTAGACATTTGTCATAACTTGTTGAAGTTGTTTTTTCCTTAAAAACACCCAAAACCCAAAATGCAGCACAAGCCCAAAAACCAACTTTATTTTATTGAGTGCTAATGAGCCAACAGGTAACAATCCTTTACTGTAAACTATGACCTGAAGGAGGAAACTCCAAAATACTATTTCAGTTGCAAAAGAGATCTCTACTTTTTTTTTTTTTTTTAACTATTTAATTATATTAAGAACAGCAATTCTTAACTATACTCCCTCCAGTGCCTGCTGGACATGCACATGTTCTTGTCACTTGTCCTCTTCAGCTGATTGCTCCACTGAAGGGCAGGGAAGATGAGAAAAAGAGAAAAGAGAATATTGCTTAAAATCAACCCTTCACAGCTGACAAACCAGAAGAAAAACTGGGGAAGATGCCTGTTTTTAATATATATAGCAGACCACTGCTGAAACTAATACACAGACCAGCTCTCCAGCATCTTTTTCTTCCTAAGACAGAAAAAGAAAATCTCTAGTTAGATAATGAGGATAATTAGTTCCTTACCTTTCAGCAATTGCAACAGTTACTAAAAAATTGCTCCTAGAACCATACCTTGACTGTGAGGAATTATTTGAACTCTGAACCTATTTCGTCTCCAGCTATGCTACCACCCCTGACAAAAATGACAACAGGGTCTCACTGTTCCACATTTCTAGATCAATATTTTAATCCCTGGGCTGCCTGATGACTTCACTCTGATCTGAGGGGTGGGTACCGTGAGAGGATCCTGAAAGTGAGGATGGAGGGCATGGAGTTTGGTTCACCTTACAGCAAGGCAAGCAGGTCAAGCACTAACTGACCTCTTTTTTAATCTTGCAATACAAAGTGACACAGTTGAGCTTAAACTAGCAATTTAACTATCTGTTAATTATGTAAGCTTTGTATATAAAAAATAAATCTCGGTAAAATATCTCCTATGCATATGTCCCCCCCCCCCAAAAAAAAAAACCCAAAAACCAACACCACAATTTCAATTAAGCTTACATTCCTTCCTTGAATTCATCCAGTGTGATCTCCACATCGTCTTCTAGCTCCAAATCCTCAGTGCTCAGTCCCAAAGTTTTAAGGGCTAAAGTTAACAAAAGAGAATTTCTTGTGCAAGTTTTTGGAAAGACAAATTTAAATTTAAAGGTGCCTAGATCTAACAGAAGGTAAATGTGTGTAACATAACAACATGTAACTTAAACGCAGGAAACTTAACCACATGTAACCTTTTTCAACCTTCCAAGTTCCAGATCGTGTGGGCAGCTGTGTGGATAATTTTGAAGTATACAGATGGGTAATTTTGAGGCTATTTTAACAGTTCTGTGCAAGGGAGCAGTTTGGTGTGGCCGGGAGCAGGCAGACGCACCTTCCCTGTACTGCGCGGGCCGGATGGAGCCCTGGCCCAGGACATCCAGCAGGCCGAACATGGCCTCCACATTGGCCTCGTCCATGAGGAACGGGTACTCGCCCTCGGCTCGCCTGCCAGCCTTCACCCGCTCCAGCACCTGGATCAGGAACTCTCGTGGCCGCTCTGCAAGGAGGTCAGAGTGCCCGCGGGCACCGGGCCTCAGCCGGGGCGCGGAGGCCGCGCAGCCCCGCCGCCCCCGCTGCCCCCGCTGCCGGCGGGGCCGGGCCTGCGCGCACCGGGCCGGTGGAAGAGCAGCAGCGCTCCGAGGCGGTGCAGCAGCTCGGGCAGCCGGTGCCGCCGCAGGTACTCGCGGCTCTCCTCCTCGCCCGCCGCCATCCCGCGCTGCCGGGGCGGCCTGAGGGGAGCAGCGGCGGGAGCCGGGCGGGCACGGGCGGGAGCAGGGCGAGCAGAGGAGCCCGAGGCGGCGGCTCCGACCGCGGGACGCTCCACGGGGGCAGCGGGAAGGGAAGGAAGAACTGACTGACTTTCCTGGAAGTCGTCACGGTAGCACCGGAACAGCCACGCCTCGCTCCCCGCTGGGTCCCGGCTCTGCCTTGGCTCGTGGGGAAAGCGAATCACTCACGGTCGGTCCTTGGTAACGCCTGTGCGGGTGCTGAGGGCCTGTTAGTCCGGAGGAGACTCATGGTATCCCCCTCAATGCATGTAAATGTCTCAAAGGGCCGTGCCAAGAAGATGTGTCAGACTCTTTTCAGTGGTGCCAGCGAAAGGACGGGTAGCATTGGCCATAAATGAAACACAAGAAGTTCCACCTCGGCAGAGCACTGGAACAGGCTGCCCAGGGCGGTGGCGGAGTCTCCCTCTGCGGAGACATTCCGGACCCGCCGGGATGTGCTCCGGTGTCACCGGCGCAGTGACCGTGCCCTGGCAGCGGGGCTGGCCGGGTGACCTCCAGGGCTCCCTCCCAAGGGTTCTGTAATTCTGTGTTCTCACCTCCAGCCACGTCTCCTTCCACCCACCGGCGGTTCCACCTTCCTCACCTCCCGCCGTTCCCAGGCACAGCCCCGGTTCATCCCGCCCTGGGAGGGGCTGCCAGGATGTTCCCGGAGTTCTACGAGGGGCAGAAGCAGTGGCCAGCAACTGAGAGTAAGAGAGTTTACATTTTAAAACCATTATTAAGTCTTGCAACATAACCTGTGCAAAACTGAAGAGACATCAAAGAAGCTTTTGACTGTACTACCCACTGCTAATAGGACAACCATAATCAAGTAAACCATCCCACTAAAAACAAACAAACAAACAAACAAACAAACAAACAAACAAAACAAAAACCCCAAAAAAACCAAAAACCTAAGGAAATCTACAATGATATAGCTATCGGCCATCAAATAAAATCAGACAATGATAAATGAGCATATAGTAAAGCAGAATAGTATTCCTGTGAAAAATCTAGTGCTAAATATAATTGACTATTTGCCAACACTAAAATATCACAAGACATTAATAGAATTCACTTAATTTTTTCTTAGATAAAGTGGGAGAAAGGCAGCATCCAAAGCTGCAGAGATTGTACAGCCATGTGCTGTCTCTCTTCTCTGTTATTTTAAACTGACTATGCTACCTGCTTTTAGTCTCAATTAGGGCTAGAGGAACTGTAGGTTTGTAGCAGTTGCCTCTTATGACAGTTGCCAGGCAGTGATGGAAACGTCCTTCTCCTGAGTAAAACATTACTCAATCCATTCCTGCATTTGTCTTTCTATGCCTTTCTGCAGAGTTTGCAAAGCATTAGCAAAAATTTTTCCAAAAAAAGAGCCATAGGAGAAAGTGTAGATTGAAATGTGGAGAAGTACAAACAGGAGAAGAGCTGGAGCAGAGGAGAAATAAAGATGTGGAAAATACATTCTTGAAGATGAGAACCTAAGGATAGGAAGACTGACAGGAGAAGAAGGAGCAAGTGAAATACTGGTAGGTAGGTCAGTCAGTGTTTGGGTGAAGGAAACCCAGCATCTGGCAAAGGATGTTTCTCCTTTAGTAGTCAACAAAGATAAACAGTAGAAATACATGTTAAGGCTAAAATTTTAAGAATAAGCACAAGAATTATGGATTTAAGTTTGTATCCCTGAGGAATGGTTAAAAAAATCTCTAAACAGAGCAATCACAGTTTGATTTACAACTAGAAATGTATTTTTAAAAATTCTATTTCACTATTAGGGAATTACAATTCATTTACTCAAAAATATTCTGATGAAGAATCATGTATTTATTATTTACATAAGAAATTATTATCCTCAGTTCATATAATGATAGTACCTGCTATATATATGGATCCTAAAGTATGATATTTCAGGATAATTTGCAAGGAGCTCCCATGGGCTATTGTAAGGTAAACAGAACTTCTGGTGGCTGAGAAAAACAGGATTTGACACACACCTGAAAGTATCCTGGGTCCATTATAGAGGTGCTGCTAAATAAGTTTTAATAAAGAACTAAAGGACCAAATTATTTTCATCTGTTTAAAGCATCCTGGTTATATAAATCAGATTTCTTTAAAAGGCTTAATACCTGTTGTGATAGAAGCTGAGCCTTATACAGAATATCACTAGTAATTTAAGCCTTTTATCTAATTTAATAGGGCTAAATAGACTACAATGAGCCTTTAAGAGTTGTAATGAAGAGAAACAGGGCTGCAGGTCAGATATGCAGCTGGTTCCAGAACAACCATTTGTCTTGCAGGGTAAAACAGGCAGATGGATGTGTTCTTTCAAATGGGAGTGCCAGAAGATTGAAATCTTGGTCAGACAGGAAAAGACAGGAGCGACACAGGCTGGGAAGGATCCCTCGATGTGCCACAGGCTTCCTGTGCACAGCTGCTGAGAGCAGCTCCTTGAGGGCTTTGCTTCCCTCTGCTGCCCTGGCATTGGGAAGCTCTCAGGGAGCCCAGGGTGAGCTGGAGGGATTGGTGCTGCCATTGCTGAGGCTGCTTTGGCAGAGCCCCACTGTAGCTTCCCTCTGGGTGCCCCCAAGCACTTCCAAAATACAGGTGAGCTCCTCATCAGGGGAGTTTATATTGTACATTTACAGAGGAAAGTGCTCAGCTACAGAAATATTGAGCTTCTGAGTACTGATTATCCCAACAGCCAGAACTGCTTTTTTTTTTGTTGTTTTTACTGTACAGAACAGCAGAATAATTAAGTTGAAGTTTTCCTCTGGAGATCATGTGGTCAAACTCCCTTTCCTCTTCAAACTGGGCTAATTTCAAAGACCAGCTCAGGTTGTTCACAGCCTTGTCAAAATTTTACTGTCTCCAGAATGGAGACTCCCCAACACCATTTGCTCTGTGTTCCAGTGCTCAGCTGCACAGAAATGGTACCAGCCTGTATCCTTGAACCAAGCCCAGCTTTTCCCACAGAGATGCAGGATAAGCAGTCCTTCACTCAGACATCCTGGAGATAGCACCTCACTGCCCAAACTGTGCCCAAAGCTCTGAGCACAGACCTGTCCAGTTAAAAACTGAAGCCAAGGGAGCAATGAGTGCACCTCTGTCACCTCCCTGTCCTCACATGTACTGGGGCCCATATTTTACTTACTTTTCCTTCCATGTTAATGTACTGGAAGTGTTCTTCACATCCCTCCCTAATTCCAACTCCAGCTGAGCTTTGGGTTTTCCTGTTTCTGTTTCAGCATGCTCGGGCAGTGTTTATTCCTCTAGGGTGCTTCCACAGTCTGTGTCCTTGCCTTTTGCCTCTGGCTTTGTCAGGAGCTCTCCATTCAGCCATGCTGTCCTCCTCCTGTGTCTGCTCAGCTCCCTGCAGGTCAGGCTGGACTGTTCCTGTGCTGCAGCTAGCTCTCCTGGGCCCTTCAGGTCAGTCTCCTGCAGGATTCTGCCAACAGAATGTCTGCAGGAGACAAAGTCTGCTCTCCTGAATTCCAGGACTGCAGTTCAACTATTTATCTTCCTCACTTCCCTCAGAACTGTAAGCTTTGCTACACTGCAGTCGCTGCTGCCAAGGCTGCCAGCAGTGTCAGTGCTCCCAGCAGCCCTTCCCTATGTGTGAGCAGCATGTCTAGCAAAGCCCCACCCGCCTTGTTGAGCCCTTCTGTCAAAAAACTGTCCTTGATGTACTGCAGGAGTAGCTGGATCACCACTTGTGCCATCCCAGTCCTCTCCACAAGAACAAGAGCCCACAGTCATCAGTCTAAGCTGTGAATGTTGGCTCTTCTTTTCCTTTCTCCCAGTCAGCCGCAAAATAAAGGTGAAACCTGCCATCAGAAATGATGTACTGGGAAAAATAAATCAGAATTACAGAAATACTTCTTGTTTCTGAGTCAAGGAGAAGAATAAGTCACAACATGATTGAGATCAGAAGACTTTACTGTAACAGAACTGTCCACTTCTCAGTGGGCTGAAAAGCCACAAAACTGATTTCCTGGAACTATGGTTGGATTCCTGCTGAAGGCAAAGGGGAAAAAAGAAGTTACTTGAGCAGGAGCCTGCTTTCTTTGAGATACACAGTGTATTTCCTGTGTAAGCATGGCTCTGAGCCCATGGCTCTTCAAAGCACAGAAACTTTTATTCCAGCAGTATCTGTAGAATGAGCTCACACTCCACAGGGTGGGAGAGATCAGAGGTCCATCTCCATTGCCTCAGTGTCTCTGACACCCCATAGTTCAAATAGACATTCTGAGCAAAAAAAGGTGGGCATGCAGTTAGGAAGCAGAAGTATGGATTGTGCATCTCCAAAGGTTTGTGTTTCTGAAGAATAACCCCTGACTTTTCCTGTACTTGATTGCAAATCCACACATCTGCTCTAACTGTAGTCACATCAGTCAGTACTTTGTAAAAGCAGAGTTACCAGGAAGAGCACTTGGTGTTACAAACACAAATCCTAAAGAAAAGTAATGTGGAAGGAGTAGCTCAAGGCAAGATTATAAAAACAACAAAAACCCCAAATGCCCAAGAAATCACACCACAAAACTCCCCAACTGATTATGGATCAAAATAAGAGAAAACTAAAGAAAAAGGAAGGCAAATCATTGCAATTTAAGACTGGAGCTGACCAGAGGGGAAGGTTTCTTGTGTAGGCTGTTGAGAACACCTTAGAACTGAGGTTATATATATATATATATATATATATATATATATATATATATTCTGCAGCTGTGGTGGAAAAGGCAAAGAGGTTGAGCCTGTGTAGTCATTTCCCAGTAGTGAGCTATCTCACTAACCTGTGCCATGGTGCTCCAAATCAGCACTGAGGTAATTTCCCACTGGGAAGGGATGATGGTTTCTGTTCTGCAGTGATGTCTCCTCCATCAGTTTCATCTGCTGCCTCAGTGGGGCCAGGCTGGAAATGAGCAGACAGACAGGGGACTCCCAGGGCTGCACTCGTGTTCATCAGGCCATTCCTTGTACTTACACCAAAAGCCTTCACACCTGTGGGTTCTGTAAATGCACTTTGTCCACAATAAACAGCTTTTCTGAAAAACTACCCTAGTGATGTCACATCAGCCAACTGCTCCAAGTTAGTCAAACCCAGACTGAATTTCAAAGTTCAATATGGCACATTTGGGAAATGGGCAGAGGACACAGCTGAAGGTACTGCCCCATCTCAAATCCCTACTGGTGTCCCTACCCTCAAATCTAATTCTCCTGGAACCTGATTATTATTGCTGGCAAACTTCTCCTAAAGCTTCTCTTCTCCTTTCTGTAGGGACAACAGATCACAGAGTAGACCTAAATATCTTTGGGTCAGCCATAAACAACAATACCCACACAGAAAAGAATCCAGTTTGTGTCATTTGTGGTGCCTTACAAAATGAGAACAAGAGCTCAGCACCGCCTGCCATGGATCCCCCAGGCAAGGGGCAGACTGGCACCTGCTGCTCAATGATCAGCTTTAGATTTCTTCTACTTAGAAAAGTCTCTTTTAAAAGAGATCTGCATTTGCTTTGAATAGTTGCTTTCAGGAAGTATTCAAAGAGCAAAACAGCGTAGAAAGATTTGCATGAAATAAACATTCTTGTGTTCTGAAGTCTGAATGTGTTGTATGACTCTCCTCCAAATATTTCTGGAATCAGTATTTGGCATTTTTTCCAATTGTGAATCCTGACAGATTTGGAAGAATAAAACAGATCCTGGTTGCACACAGCAATGACTTCCTTCTAAAATAAATAGTTCCATGGTAAAAACAGAAGCATAAAAATGAGAGTGCAATGAATAAAGAAGTTACAGTGTGGTTTGCTTCTCTCTAAAATGGGTGATATTTAGAGCATGTTAGAGAATACAAGCAGGAGAGGAATGCTACAAGCAGAACACTTGTGCATAACCAGAAAAAGGAGGGGAAACCCAGCTCCAAATACAAGAACAGCTTATAGATAATTCCAACATACCAAAAAGAGCTAAAAAACTACTGATTCATTTTTGGGAAGCCAGTGGTCTCCAACCTTGCTGGCCATAGGCAGTGATAGGCAAACAGTTAATATATCAGCCATATTCTGTTTTCGTGGCTGTAGTTTTAATTTCTAATGGCTGCTAGAAATAGCAAAGCATCTTATAAACACAGAGTTATCTTTAGCCATACATGGAGACCACTTTTATCAGATGAAACTTCAGCATCTACTACTATTTAATGATATTATTTTTTTCTGTACTGAAAAAGATAAACTAAAGATTAAAAAAAAAAAAGCTTTCAAAATACAAGTATCTTAGTATCTCAGATCAAGGCATTAACTGGACAGTAAAGAGGAAATTCAGGATTAGCTTTTGGGACAGGAATCAGAAAGTGCAAGACATTACACATAAAGCTGTTTACCTAGAAGGTAAAATTTCCCTCTTTCAATTCCCTTTTCCTGCAAGGCAGCCCAGCTTCCTATCTCCTCTGCCAGTTCCAAGTGTGTGCACACAAAATGCAGTTTGCAATCCAAATTGCTTGCTTTTAAAAAAGGTACTGTAATTGTGAGCATCTTCCCTACAGTATCTCCAAGACAGTTTCCAGCTACTTCATAAAAGGAGCATGAAATGTCCATATTCCCCAGATTTGCAGAAGAGGGTGGCTGCAAGAGAAAAAACTGCAATCCTCTCTGCAGAGCTGTCGAGCCAATGAACAATTTAAGTCTCATTTGATCTGTAATTGGAACAGGCTTTGCACAGAACAAGAATCTTAATGCCTAGATAAGAGCTGCGGGTTTAGTATTAATGATGATAAAAAGAGTGGTTATAAATTTGTCCTGCCCATTGAAGTGAGAATTCCTAAATCTAGCAGCTGTAACAAAGTTAATTCTTACACTGATAAGGAATGAGAAAATGCATTCAGCTAAGCAAAGGAATTTAAAAATGGTTTATCAGTGCAAAAAACCTCAGTAGCTGATCGCTGCACGCGTCTTGACATGTAAATACAGAAACATTTTAGACATGAATGCCAAAAATAATCCCAGGGCAATTCAGCCCTGTACAGAAAGCTGGGCAGATCTTTTGAACTACCGTGGAATTCTCAGTGCAGGACATCTGCAAAGTGTATTTCAGCCTCTGGGAGAAGAAAGCAATGCACACCATTTTTGCTTTGCAAAAAGAAATAATGACAAACCCCATCTGTTTCTTACAAACATATAAATTATTTTATTTACAAAGCCATGTTACAAAAAAAAAAATAATAATAAAGCAAAAAACAAAAAATACAATCGCTCACTAGAGAATATCTCCAGGCCCGGTGTTGAACCATGGCAGTATCAATCAGATACATGTTTGTTCTGGTTTTCCTTTTTTAAACTGTAAGCCATAGAATTTACTATTTACACCTACTTTAGACATTTATTCTGCTTACAATTATCACAAGCATGGAATGAATTCTATTTGATACTGCTAATACATAAAGGTGCAGGACAAAGAATGAAAATACTTAGTGTTACAAAATATGGATTGTAGAAAAGAAATTGGCTGTACAAGTATGGCATTTTTTTTCTTAGAATGATTGGACATGCTTTCTTCAAAAGTCTTCTGGAAAAGGTTCTAAAATCTGTAGTAGGAAAGCACAATATAGCAGGTGCAAATTCATTTCTGTGCAACAACAGTTATTTAATATATCCCATGACTGACCAGCTATGCAAAACCCACAGAGTTTTGTTAAAGTGCCATGGGTCAACAGCATAACAAAATATAAGGTGTAAATAGAAAAATTTCTTTTTTTCTTCTTTTTTTTTAAAACAATAGTTCACTGAGAATCAGCAATAATAGAATATGCTGTATAAACTATTCTCTACAAAGGTCGATCAGCACTATTTACAATTGTTACATCGATACAAAAGAAGGCATACAAGTTATCCAAGTCGCTTTTTATGGCTGACGGGCCTATGCATTGCGTATGTGGAACAACCAAAGCTTCTGAGCCTCTATTGCTGGAAACAAATCACAAGGTTTTCAGGCAAATGGGGAAGAAAAAGAACTACAAGTGAATGCTACACTAAGAATGCATTATAGGCTGGTCCAGTTTGTATCCACTTTTTTCCCAAAGGTTTACTTCCATTTCATTTTGCAGGCTAAAATTTCCAATACATTTCATTAAATAATGATTCTTTGATGATGAAAGAACACCACGGGATTTTACTTCGTGCTTAACTTTCCTGAAATGCTGTCAGGTGTAAGCTAGTTGAAAATAAAATTTAAGCAGCATTCAAAGGACAGGCTCCATAATTCAGCTTTCCAATTAAAAGATGCATGGAAACAGCTAAAGCTTCCTAAAACTACAAAATTGTTCCTTCAGTCACTGATTAGCATTATTTCTCAGAAGCAACCACTGAATCTCACAACCACTGTTTTCCCTCAACAACTAGAAATAGCAGTTCATTGATTACAGAGGATGACTTTGTTACTGAGATTTTTAAAATCCTGCAGTTTTATAACTCAAAATAAATTAAAAAAAATCAACATAGTACTGCTCCTAAAACTGAACAAGACAAAAATTGTGCAAAAATAACAAAGATATGTACACATTTTTCAGTCTGAAGAAATGTACAATAAAAACATAATTCAAAGAACATTTTAAAAATATAAACATTGCTTAAACTTTCCTAAGTTTCATACTGTTTCTGAAACTATACCGGTCAGTTAGCTCTGAAGTATAGCAAAACATAAATTATTACAAAATTAACACTATAAAAATTTATTTTAAGAATATTTCTAAACTTTTTTTCAAAGGGTCTAGCCTTGTTTATAATTGCTTAAACATTTTTAGTCTTAAAATTTGCCTTAACCCTTCTTTTTTTAAAAAAGAAAGTAGTAATAATCTCCCTATTTGCAGTCTCTCGCCTTTCCCCAAGATGTAAATAAACCAGCATATAAGTGCACTTTTAACACTGTAGAAATAAAAATTAACTCCTCTGTACTATTGTTCCAGTACCTAGTATTGGCTTCCTGATTATAAAATCTATATTTTATTAAAAAATTATTCAGTAATCCTATAAGAAACACTGTCAGTGCAATTCTATTAATGCAAGCCAATCTGCTCAACTCCTGTCCTCGCAAACCCAAACTGCTCACTGAAGTTATCAAGTGCTGTGTTCTTAAGGGTCTGGAAATCCCCCAAGATATGGGGATTTTGCACATTGGGCCCTGATAACAGTAATTACAGTTTGGTGCAAAATTCTGCTATGCATTGATTGAAGTATAGATTCCTTAAGAGCCTGATTTTGGAAGAGGCTGAACACTCAGAGTTCCCACTGAAATTATTAAATGCTGTAGGTACAGAGCACCAATCAGGATTAGTCCCTAAAGTTGCAGTGCCCCAGCTGTTTGCAAATTACTAAGAAATGCACTCAATTTTTATCCATAGGACAAGCTTAAATACAGAATTACTGTAATTTTTATTTAATGAAAAAATTTGGAGATCCTTTAAATAAATTCAAATCATGGTCTGGATTTTTGTTTTGTTTTGGAATGTCCATTGTGTTCTGGTTAGGAAACAAAGGGAGCATTGCAACGCTAACAGCTTTAAAAGGCATGAAACATAACCAAGCAGAACGCACAGATCAGTGGCAAATACAAGTGGAAAAACTAAACAAATCACTATTACAGTTTTCTGTAAATTTAATTCTCATTAAAACCACAAATTCATAAAAGATTAAATCCATCTGCAGGACATAGAAAAGAAAAACCCTGTGGAGTAGGGCTGCTGAGAGCTAGAGATTATAGGCTGGTTCCTTTTCCTTGTTATGGAAGAGTCCTTATTCTACCAGTCCGGTTTGATGTCTTCTAAAAGAGAAACCAGAGCCAGGTTCAAAATCACACAATGTCTTTTGGTATAAAACACTTCAATAATGTCTGTGGCTGACAGTACTCAAAGCAGGAATTTATTTCAAGTCCCTGAACTAAATTTCCTCCCTGTTTACTGATTACATTAGACCTTTAAGGAAAGGAACTGCTTTGAATAAATGGCATATTTCCTTTTGGGACGGTCTGATCTTAGTAAGCTTTGGTGAATTTCATGTTCATTAACTTGGTTATCATTACAAATAAAGAGCAGCAATTAGACGACAACTCTGAAGAATCTTTTCCTCTACACAGCATGTTTTCATGCACAAGGAATCCTCACACAGCACACACGTTGTCACCTTCCCTTAATAAACTGATCTAGTTATTCAGTATTTAAAAACCACCGCATACTGAGGTCTTGAAGTGTTAACACTTTCAGGCACCTAAAAGCACTATGAAGACAAAAAGACTTGATTAGTTAAAAACCTAGAACAAGAATAAAATCTGGAGAAAACAAACTTTTAATACATACAGGCACAAATAATTTGACTGTAAAACTATCATTCCATTAATTATTTTTAAAGATCAAGTAGTTTTTGTAGGGAAAAGTAGAATTTCTTTTACTAAAGCAACAATAATAGTTGGAAAAACAGGCATGCTTTTATGTATACAATCCCTAATTCAGGTCTCAAAGAGGGGCAGGAATATTCATATTAAACATTAATTGAGAAGAATCTGTTTGAGTTCAGCCTGATGGAGTTTAACACAATGGGATGGAACTGACAGGCCCACAACAATTCTCATCATCCACCAGTCCCACGGGAGAACCCGAGTGAACTTCAACACACGGAGCAAATGACCAAAAGCAGCTGCTCCTGTGACATCAGAACAAGTACAGGCCACCTTCAGCTCACAGCTCAGTAAGGAGAAACGCTCAGCTATGGGGGGCAGGTGACTTTCACAGCACTGCCATGTGTCTCTCACTGTCACTGGCTGCTTTGGGAAGCCACAGGAAGCTCTCCCAGCCGGACTGCACCCGGGCAGTCCCAGGCACAAACGAGACTGGGGTGTGGGCTGGGTTTACAGCCCAACACAATTTTCCAAAAGCCACATTCTCACCCAGCCACTCAGCCCTGTGGTGAGTTATGGACCCTCTCCC
The DNA here is from genome assembly GCF_047830755.1 of Zonotrichia albicollis. Lineage (NCBI taxonomy): Eukaryota > Metazoa > Chordata > Aves > Passeriformes > Passerellidae > Zonotrichia > Zonotrichia albicollis. The sequence continues at coordinate 14,439,505 of NC_133822.1, forward strand.
TTCTCCTGAGAACACCAATCCTCTCCCTTTGGCTCCCCCTCTGAGCCAGCAGACAGCTCCGCCAGGCTGCCTGGCCAGGGAACACAGCGGAGGCAGCCCAGAGGAACTGCTCCATATGCACACTGAGCTCAGCAGCTGCAACTCTGCTTCCAACTGCATTGTTATGAGTCTGTTGGTGTGATGTATTCATGAAAACTTGCCAGATTTTTCCAACTATAAACCCTGGTGTATAGCAGAGATTGTCTCTGCCTACAGACCTTGCTTCACTTGGACTCCCTGATTCTCATGGTTATAGTTACACTAACATTCAAAACAGGAGAGCTCAGCTCGCACAGTAATACCTCTACTGACACAGCACATACTTGTAAGATCCACTTATTGTTACCTAACTATTAACCCCTTTATAATGAAATATTACAGCATAGTTTAAGGCAGAAATTTTATGTAGGGACTATTCAATTGCTAGATTGGAGATAAGACCTGCCAACAAAGCAGCTCAGATTTGACAGTGACAAGCATTTATTAAATAGGGAATCATTATTCATGGTTCCAAATACTAAACACCTGTGTAAGTTTTAAAAAAAAAAGTTAAATAGAATCTAGTATCAACTTGATTTTTTTTTTGTATTTATACTTTGAGCCCCAAATTCAACTACCAAACTGACAAGCATTTTTAATAAGCAAGAATTTGTGGGGCTTAAAACAAGCAAACACTTCTATTTTTGATAAAGTTATGAAAACAGACAGCTGAAAAGCTCTGCAATAGTCTCAGTTTACATAGAGCTGACACAAAATTAATGTTTTGTACTCTGAGGTTTTCCCCATGGGATCTAGGCAACAGATCCCAACAAGTTCTGCTCCTCGGGTAGCGTCTATGTTATACTAACACAGGAGCAAGATGTTAAAACAAAAACAGTTTTGCACTTCAGAACAGTTTGTCACTGGCAGTTGGATGACAGTGTCAGACAGGAAAATGCCACTCCTTAGAAGTATGAAGAAACTTTCCACTTTTTCCCTTCAGAGTAGCTCTTCCATATTTATTTGCATTCAGCAGTGAGAGAAAAAAAAAATTACTGTTTGGCAGTTCATCTAAAGATATGAGAGATTCAGAGTATTTTGAATGGGCATAAAGTGTGAGTGTGGGTCATCATTATTATTCTTTTCCTGCGTCTACACAGCAGAAACTAACAGCACAGCCATTTGGAATAACTATTCATGCATAATTTAGCCAGAATACATAACAGAATTCTAAGACACTGGCTGTACAGAAAAACCCTCTGGATTACATGTGACTACACCTTGCTGAGGTGGGAAACCTTTTCACACTAAAGAACTTGATATTATATTCTTCATAAAGTACTCAACTTGGGAGAGTCAAATAGTAGGGGCCATATCAAAATAAACCAGGGTATCATTCCTCCAGACAGATGAGGGCCAGATCAAAAAAGCTGAGTTACAGCATTTATTATCATTATCTAGCTCAGAGCCTGTTTAAGAAGAACTCACATTACACATGAGTTAGTTATGCTTTCACATTAGTTTCTCTGAATAGTCAATTGCCTCATCTTCTCTGTCCTGTTTCTGCTCTCCCTTTGCTGCTTCACTTCTGGCCTATTTTTAAAAGCTGTCCCTCCTGTGCCAGTCTGGGGACTCTGCTGTGCCATCTTGCTCAGCAGGAGAAGTGGGACAGAAAAAACAACAGAGATCTGCTGCTGCTGCTGCTGAGCCTTTATCACCAAAGCAACAGCCAGTGAGCAGCACATGAGCCAACCTGAGCTATAATACAGGTGGTGAAAAACAACCAAAAATGTGTAATTCATAATTCTGGGAGGGGAAAATAGTTGGAAAAATTATATGAGAGGAGAAATCTATTATTAGCTCACCAAAAGGCAGCTTCTATAAATAACTGGATTCATAAAGGAATTTTTAAGGTTTTATAGCATAAAATGTTTCAAAACTGCTTACAGACTACTTAAGTACACTTTTTTAAAAGCAACTTACTTGTCTGTTGTGTACTGGGTTTGATGTACTCGAAGGACTGGATTGTGACAAAGCTACACTGCTATTTTTTCCAATCTGAAAAACATTAATTGAGCAGTATTGAGAGGCAAATTTGTCAGTTGAATTCAGATGCTGGTGATGGCCTTCCCTTCCCTGTGTAACATGGTACTAATCATGTTGCATTTGGAACACAGGTATTTTGCTATTGCAAAAGATACACTTCAGATAGAATCACCTTTATCTCTCAGAGCCTGTATAATTTAATAGTCTTAAAAGGCACATAAATACTGTTACAGGTCAGAAAATAACATACAAAACAGTAGCTGAAGGAATATAAAGTGTAACCCCCCACCTCTCTAGACTGAAATACTGGTTTCTCTAGTTACTGGAGTCACTTAGGGCAGCTGCTCCAAGTCATGGGATCCTCCCCAGGAGACCTTCCCCACTCCTGGGGAGCTCAAACCAAGTGGCCAAGCACCACAGCATGCCCTAAATTATTCCATTTTCCCCCCATATATCATTACTCAATAAGTAAATATTAATCAAAAGAATGAAACTCCAAAGGTTCAAATTTGCATTTGTATCCATTTACTGCATCAGAGAATTTCTTTGGGAATGAGTGTAAACTGTAGTACACATACATACATTTTAAAATGTATATTTTATAATACTTTGTTATAATGCTACAAATATTCCAACAGCTTGTTTCAATGTTTGTGAGTTCACAGCGCTCTGCAAGAGCAGCCTGTCATAGGCTTTTCTACAATGGCCTGTAAACATGGTGTAGGTATTTCTGTTGTGATACAAGAAGGGCCACAGCTGCTGAGTCACAGCAGTAGTTCCTCAGAGGTTACAAGACTGATAAAACTGAACCATGGACACCTGTCTGTAAATGGCAGATGACTGCAGTGTGAATAGTTGTTTACAAAGTCACTGACTTCAAGTAACATCATTTTAATCCTTTGATGGAGAGGTAGCAAGGACCTGTCTCCTAAGCAGTGAGAAATGCAGCAGCCAGTTCTTACAGACTTGGGGCTGAGGCGTGGGCTGGCAGGGCCTGCACAAGAGCAGCTTTCTCCTTCCCTTCTGCAGCACTGTTGGTTATTCTGCCATTTCAGGTACAGACTGAAAGGTAGCTTCTCGCCTCCTCTCCAGACCTGCCCTTTCTCACAGAGAGACTGAAACAGTGTTCTCTGCTCACACTCTGTCTAGAATAAATGTTTGAAGTTTTTATTTACAGCTAGTTTTGAAGGTGCTCCCGTGGTGCACAAAGATTGAAAGGATGAGTCTTTGCCTGTCCTGCTCCCTTCAGCTTGTTTTGCCTGTTCTCTAGAGGATAACATTCCTCAGCTACAAATCTTCACTAAAGATAGACAACCTTTTATCTCTCCTGGTCATTCAGAACACTGGGACACATCTGCAAATCTTTCTTCTCTGCATGAGCCATTACAGCATTCATAAACCCCTTCATAATAAATACATGTCCTCCTTTTAAATGGAGAAATGGCCACACAGGCTGGACAGGTACAGCACTCTGAAAGGAAAGTTTCCCAGATGTCTTGGGTCTTTAATGATGGGAAACACCATTTCAAAAGGATAAGTGGGAGGCCAAAACTAATTTTTTTTTTTTTTGCAGTGTCCTTTAAAAATAAAGTGTACTTCAAAACCCAATGATTAACATTTCCAGTTACTATCTATCCAGTCTAGAGTTGAATTAAATAAGAAAACTCTACCTGAGCATATCACCTGTTGCTGTGTTCTTAATCTCTTCAATTTCCCCTATTACATCAAGGAACAGGAGTAAGATTTTAAGATTTTTTTGGGTGGGATTTTTAATGTAATTGTATTTCTAGAACACATCAAGTCAAACAGCACAGCTTAAAAGGGAATTCAGTGTATTGTATTCTCCAGAGCTTCAATATACACATGTAGAGTATGTAATATTTGACCCATATGCTTAAATGGGTTCAAATTCAATTTATTTTGTATTGCATAGAGTATCCTTGTCACAAAGACAATTAGCTGCAAGCTAGATTTCTGAAATACAATTAACTCCATTTTACCTCCTATTTTTGAGGAGGTAACATATTTTAATAGCTGTATCATATTTAATATAATGTTTTAACATGGTTAAATATCTGTATATTCTAACACTCAGTACAAATATTTAACCTCTTACTTAAGAAAAAAATACTAGCCAGAATTACATTTTTACAAATATTCAGCAAAGACCTCTGATTGATTTCTTGTGGTTTATTTACTTCTATTGCTGTGCAACATGATGAAATACATCACAAACTGAAACAGGGATGACACACAGGAACAGATTTGACCCCAAGGGAGCTCAGGATTTGAACTCAGAATCTCTGTAAGATTTCCTCACACTGCGCTAGCTACAGACAAAGTCTGTGTCCTGGGAAAAGATGATATAATTCATTTCCTATTACCCAAGTTTGCACCAAAGCACCAATTTGTACTTACTTTTTCTTTCCATTTGACACCTTAAACCTCAGGGCAATTTAATCTTTTTTGGGGACATGTGTTTCAAAATTCAGACTGAGTGACAGAAGGAAGAATTTACAGCAACCTCTGCTGACTTCAGTTACTTGAAGATCAGTTCAGATTGCAGGACACATTTAAGAGGCTTACAATAGAAAGACAATGCCACTTCCCATTTTAAAAAGCCAAACAAGTAATCTCTGTTGCACCTCTGCTGGGAGTAGGAAAGAGAAAATGTACTTGCTAGGCCATTCTTTGAAACATTCATTCTGTCTCCTACAGCAGTTTTAGGATTCTTTTATTCCCTTTTTCCTCTCCCATTTCTGCCACATTACTTATGGATTGCTTTGCCCTTACTATCTTCTTTTCAAAATTCCACTTTTTTTTTAATGTGCAATATCCTAAGGAAATGAGAGTTTCAGAAACAAAAAAAAAATCCAAACCAAACAAAGCCAAACTTTCCTAAGCTACCTTCTCTGGATTCTCTGAGGTATCCTATTTTCTATGGCTTTGTCTTCCAGATGCCAGGGCCAAGTGTTGTTTTGTGTGCACAGCACAGCACTGGACACAGTCGCAGAATGAAAGAGTAGATCATTATAAAGATCATATTTAGATAATTATAGAGATCATATTGGCAGCTTTCCCACCAGATCTTACTCCACATATACTTTTGTTCTTGTGTAGCACCACTGAAAGAGGAGCCAAAGCTCTCAATGAAGGAAGCGTGTGCAACCTTATCTGCGGCACTGACTTCAGTATTCTGTGAACACAGGAACACTGAAAAAGCAACCAAATATACCCTGAAGGTCATCCAGTTAAGAACTTAATTTCTTGATTTTTCCACTTTCAAACAGGGAACACCTCAGAATCTCTCCAGGAGAAAGGTAGATGTGTTTTACATCTTTACATCAGAAGAGATATGAAGAGACTAGCATAGCATTAGGAAATTACCAGCAACAAGTTTGGGAAAAGAAATGAACAAAAATTCTGACTCTCATCTTCCTGTTTTCAATAACACAATTTATTTCAGAGAGATGAGAATTAAGAAAATTTTTTTTTTCTAAAAATTATTTATCCATTCTGGACATTCAATTTTACTTTCAGAGATACAAATAGGTACTTTAATAATTGAATAAAAAAATCTCATAAAAATATTTTGAGAAAGTATTTATATATATACATATATATGTATATATATACATACACATAGGTATGTATGTATATATAAAATTTTTTTAACTCTCAAAACATCTTTCTATGACTGGTACAAAGCAAATACAAATATGTCTCTGCATTTAACCTAGAAAGTAAGTTGTGTGATGAAAACCCATCTGAAGCAAATGTGGTATTTTCTTTTCAGAATGGATGAAATATTTCAAGGAAGTCAGACATGATCTGCAAAGAAATAACTGGAAGAGTCCCTTACCTGCCGAGAGATGGAGCTGCTTGTAGGATCTGGCACCGCAGAAATAAGGTTGGCAGTGCTCTTTCTATGAACACTATTCATACCAGGCATTTTAGTGATTTTACAGGCTTTGCTACTAGAACTAGAGTTTTTACGTTTTTTTCCTTCTGATTTGTCAAAAGAAAGGGGTAGAGAAGACACTGCATTGTGTGCTCCCAGGGAGTGGTCCCCTGAGTGGTGCACGAGAGAAGATACAGACAGATTAGAAGTGTCAATACTGCTCACTACCATGCTCATGTGTTTCACTGAGTCTGCTGAACTACTTGACAGTGAAGTCCGTCCTGAGGGCTCCGATTTGGCACTGAGTGGGCTTGTTCCATTATTGGTATTGTGCACAGACACACTGTTATAGGAGGATGTCGCCTGATAGGAGTTCAACGTTGAACTGGGGTTCAGGACACAGTTCTTTTTGTGGGACCCTGAAAATGAAGATGAGGAAGATGTCTGCAAAGATAATGAGGATGAGGACGAAGACGACGACTGCGGCTTTTTCTTCTTGTTACTTGAAGACTCATCACTCCGAGATGACAGGTCTTTGACTTTTGAGGATTTGCTGGTTTTTGTTTTGGATGGCTTGTGGGATGGGGAAGGGATGACTGCTGGCACTGGTGACACAGCTGATGGCGCCTTAAAAGTTGAGTCCATGATACTTAGGCTTGCAGCCACGTGAGGGAAAGCTGTGGTGTGTGACATTATGGAATTCGTCTCTGCCGTTGTCACAAAGGCTGCATTTGATAACATGGCTGATGTCATTATGTAAGAAGAAGTGATCCTTGAACTGATAGGTGTTGAAGGAATATACACTGCACTGGGGTTGCTGAAGGGCTGTAAGACAGATGCTGGAAAAGGAGTGGAGACATGTGCTGCTGGAGAAGGCATGGGACTGTCTGCCGCAGGAGGGATTTTCCTAAACAGAAAAGAAAAAGAAAGGAAAAAAAAAATGAGATACATAAAAAATTCCATGCAAAAAATGCAGACAAGAAATAATTTCCATTAACTTATTCAAAAAGGAAAACCTAGTTAATTGTAATTTTGATTCCTATTCTATTCTATAAATCACATACAGCAATTAAGTGCACAGTATTACAATTTAAACACAGTATTACAAATTTCATTTCCTTTTTCCTTCTCTTATTTTACCAAACAGTTAAAAAAAGCAAATAAAATCCCTGACAGTGGCACCTATACATATCCTAGTCACTATGTTTCATTAATTACATATATTTTGCTTCAAAGTTCAGATTGTGGAACAGTTTCAATATCAACCTAAACTCATAGGTTAGATTTCTTAAGGCAGTAAATGAGCCAGTTCAGGGGGGTTGTGAAGCACTTAATCATTGAGCACAAAGAGGAAAGATCACCTCTTTCCAAATGCAGTGCTATTCCCAACAGCTCATTTGAGAGCTGGTTAGGTGGGATTAAACGGGCAAATTATTGATTAATTTTCACTAATAGTGAAACATTGACAAGATATTAAACAGAGCTTAATAATAAGCTTTATAAACAGCTGAATACTCTTTTGAGAAGAAAGTATAATAATATTACCTGTGAAATCAGTAGGATGTATTCAAATTCCTTTCCATTCAGCCATCACCTATTATTTCATCTAATGTGGTGTTATTGAAGAACCAGACCTTCATAATGTCTCTTGGAAAACTATTGTGTGATCTTTTCCCATTATTTAGCCTTACATTTAATTCACATTTTAATCCTATTTCTCTTTTCTAAGAAGCTGTACAGCCCCATAACTCTGCCCTTGTTATCCTCACTACTGACCCCTTTCCCATTTTTAAAGGCTTACTCTTGCCCTTACAGAAGTACGACAAAAGAGCAGCCCTGGGTGTGCTGTTTTATCATAAATCAAATCCTAATTACAAGTGTTCTCCCCAGGTATTCCTCCTATGGAGACTGTTGGACAGAACACAGTTTATGGCACAGTTACACAAGGGATTCCACACAGTCCAAGCTGTCAGAAGTGAGGAAGTCCTACTGCCTGCCACTTGCAATGCAAACACAGCTGCTTATCAGAGCTGTCCTTCAGGTTCCTTTTAAAGAATGGCCAACAATTCCTACCCACCTTTGCAAAGTACTTTGAGAGCTAGAGATAAAAGTACTTTGTTAATGTTAGTTCTGAGAACATGGCCCTGCATCCCTGCACCTCTGGCCACAGCTGCAGAGCTACAGAACAGTGGCCTCACACCCAGCTCTGCCTGGGGAGCACAGGGAAAGGTCAGCCCAGAGGAGGGCAGAGGAATAAAACAGGGGTTAGGCACTGTCAGCTTCCTGTGCTACACAGACAAGTGAGTATGGCTGGGGCTCATTAAAGTATTAGGGATTACATAAACAGCTAACATTTGGGAAAACTTTTAAAATCAGATTTAGTGGGAGCAGGATAAGGCCTGTTTAATTCTGGTTTCGAAGAACTACTACAGAGGTTTGGTTTTCTGTACTAGTTTGTACTAGTGGTGGTATATGTTTTTTCAGATGCCCAAGCATCTTTTCTCCTGACAAACAAAGCCAATAAGTAACAAATTTTAATATTCCTATATAAGGAAACTAAAATATTTTTATTTGTGGAAGGTGACAGACGCTAGTTTATGAATTTACAAAGCAGATTGAGCATGATCAAGTCTCTGAACAGACATGAAACTGACCCTTTTATGGCAGAACCAACCATTTCCAAACTCCTACCACAATGGCACCATTATCATTAAGTTACTAGGATAGTCAGACAGGCCAAGCTTTAGTGCTTAAAAATATATATTTAAATAAAAATCAAACCTTGTTTATCTAATGGCTGGCATCCAAAGAATATAACACAGTCCTGATAATAAACAGTGACATGAAACACTGCACTTTAGCATCATTACATTGAAGAAGAATGCATATTCTGTAGCAGAATACCCCCAAAAAATCAATCCTATCTGTCAATTCCATGAACTTTAAATTAATTTTTTTTTTAAGAACTAACATTTATTTTAGAAGTGCAGTCTATTTCAATGGCTCTGTGTAGTAAAAGCCTATAGTGCTTGGAACCTGCATATGTGATAGAGAGGTGCTTCAACAATGAGTAATAATCAGAATTTTAAGATCCCAAAGGCAGTAAGGGCACTATGGATTAAAAACCTATCATATTCCATCTTGCACACAGATGTGCACCAAGTTCCTTATCTTACAACTCCTGAGCCTTGCACAGCAAAGCCTGAATGGGTGATACAGGGGCATGATAAAGGCATGAAACTCTAAGCAAAAATCTTCATCCTTAGGGACTAAAAAGAGTCCTAAATCTGGTAGGAACTTACACTGGACTAGGAGATTATTCTGTTGGGCTATATATTCCTTAACAGAGAAGACAAGATTTGTACACAGGTTACTGCTATACCTTAATAGAGGTAATTAAGAGGTAATTAATTAAGAGGCAATTTTACAAATGCTGGCCATGGAGTGCTTAATTTAGAAGTTTTACAGAATGAAAAATGTAAATTACCCACCAAGCATAAAAATCCCACTTACTTCCACATCTGTGAGTTCAAGTGTTTTTCTACCATGGAGTTCAATGCGAATCGAAAATGGTCCCATCTTCTGTCAAAGACATAGTACCCTCTGCCCATTAAGCGACTGCCATATGAACAGAACTGAAAGAAAAGGTTTCAATGTTGCTTATAAAAATGTATTTCTATATATTTATTGACTGATCAATAAATCAAATAAATAAAACGCTTTAATATGTATCATTCATATAAAACTTCTTTTAAAACGTGGCTTTCATGATCTACAGCAGAGTTTTTTTAAGAATGATGAAATATGGGCATAGTATTTCAGCTTAGTGTACAGTATATTTTATAGTTCATTAATGAATGAGTGCCAGAAAAAGAATGTAACTGCTCAGGTACTTTTAGAGAAAAAATTCTTACTGCCTCAGAACGACAAGTTACACTGTTCTGGGTGTCTTAAATCTCATAATTGAAGCACAGCAATAAAAATATAACTGAAGAGGAAAATAAGTGCAATGGGAACATCTTTAGTATCTACTTAATAAACAAACCCCTGACATTTCAGTAAAAAAGTGAATTATCATCCATGGCATCTGTGATACAACAGAACATGGGATACACTCTTCACAGTGCATGAAAATCAACTGGAGGAGTAGTATTTTGAGAATTCTGCAGTACTTGCACCCCTTCCTCTGGAGAGCTTCCTGAAAAGTCCTACTACACTCAGATGTTACAATCAGGAATCTGCTCTTGTTTCAGCTCAGTCTTACTGATCTGAATGATGCAATGCCTGTTTGTAGGAGAGAAACCTGTTACAAACCATCCTCAAGAAACAAGACAGCTCAGCATCGTACAAGGGACCAGTCACAGCAATTCTGGCTGACAGCAGAAGCACTCATGTGGTAGAAGAGCATCAATTCAAAACACTTATCAGCTAAATGGACAGCAAGTGGAGACTGCAACTGTTCATTTTAAGTCTGTTTCATGACAAGGCTAAACAGGTTAATTAAAACCATCACCTAAGTTGACAAACTAGCCTCAGCTCCCAGTGAGCTACCACTAACATCAAGTACCACCAAGAGGCAATTTAAGTAGCTACTGACTTTCCCCCTGTTTAATTGTTACCACCTGGCCAGGAGAGGAACTTAGTGAGGAAAACAGTATTTTTAAATACAAAATTCAGCAATTTAGCATGATCTGGAGGTGATTTACATGATCTTTTCTGTCTTCACACTGACACAGACCAAGAACAGGTTTCACTACCAGTAACTGCTTCAGTTGAGAGATGCTAAGATCTCAGAGAACAGATGAGTCAGTGGGCTTGCCTAGAACTGGGATCCTAAACCAAAATGGCTATTGACAGCCACGCCTCACTGCTGAGGCATGCACAAGAACTGGCTGCACTTAGATTATTTTTTGAATTGTGTGGGCACCCATGCAGTGAAGCTTTAGTTTTTAATTCATAGAGAAGCAGCCAGGAATACCAAAGTAGCATACAATAGTAGCAAGGAAACAGGAGGTTTCTGCATATCACAGTATTATGTGGACTACAGTAATTCACATTTTCTCTGTAAGAACCAAATGCAGGATTTTGTCTGACAGTCATTTAATGTTTGGGTCATGGTGTCTGACAGTAACAACGTCTTCTTTGCTCTAGGGAATACAAACAATGCTACCAGTTATCACAATGTTTGTTTTATTCTGCATATCATATGGAAAACACGTAAATGTATTCCTTGGCTCAATTTTTATGAGAAACAGCTTCTAAGAATTTCAAGAGTTCTCCCACTGCTTCTTGGTTTGAACAGTATAAACAAATTCACACTGCAGAGATAATACCACAAAGCAGCTTTTACTACTTACAATGAAATTTCTCACTAACACAGGAGAAAGACAAAACCAGCTGCTCAAACTCATACTTGAGCCACCACCAGAGCCTTTCCATTTTGAGATAAATGAAGCAATAGTTTCTAAATCCACATACACTCACATAAATGACATTTAATTACTGCTTTAAACCAGATTTCAGAAATCAATGGAGCACTGTACTAGCCTTCTGTCACCAACTGCAAGATACAGTTTTGTAGGAGCTGCAACCAAGAGAATATCTGCTTACATCACATTTAAAGCAATGCAACTTTCCTCAGTTTAGCAGAACTACACCCAATTTGAGGTCTACCGAGAGGAAAATCTAAAAAGAGAGCTTCTGATTTTCTGCTGTCCATCCTGTCCTACATCAATGTATCATGTGTACTGACCAGTGCTCTCCTCCTACGTTATCCCATCCTTACCCTTTTCTGTTAAATGTATTTTTTCTCTTTAGAACAGTTTTCAGAATGTAAGGTTTTCATTCCTTACCTCTTATTAAATTACTTATTTGTTCTGCTCTCCCTAATTATGCAAGAACAATGGCAAGGCATGCCAGAGACTGACACATACCCCAAGAGGTCTGGGATGGTGTCCAGAAAAGTGACAGTCTAATTTCTCAGATTCTTCAGCTCCATCCGCTTCTCCTTCATCACTGGACAATCTGCTTGTGACGTCTCCTCCCATGGAAGGCAGTGGCAGCTCTGGTACGTACCCACTGTGGTTTGAAGAACTGGTGCTGTTTATGCTATTTGCAGATGAAGGTCTAGAAGGAGAATATATACATTTAAATCATCAGTGTTCAAAGGCTCTATAAACCTACCTGCTGGCATCAAGCATCAAAGCAAATGAAGCCAGAAATGATCAATGTAAACAAGGGCAGTAAAAGACACTGAAGAGCTGGCATTTTATCTTGTCAGAAATGTACTGTGGAGTTGTGTCCTGGTTTGAAAAGGAAGTGAGGTTTTTGGGATGCTGTGGTCACACCAGTAGGTGCTCAGATTTGAATATTGGCACTTGGTGTGGCCACTGAGGACATGGATACGCCTCTGAGAACACAGGGGGTTGAAAGCAGGGAACTCCCAGGGGGAAACACAGGAGATCTCAACTGTGTTTTCAGGAGAAGCCTATTGTACAAGAGGGACTCCTCTCCTCTTGATGAACTGGGAACTGATTATCTAGAGGGTGGGGATGGACTGAGAGTTGGTGATCTGAGGGGTGGTAAGTGAATTGAGAATCCAAGGTTTTGTACTACTGTGATGTATTGGAAATTTGGTGGGGGGGGGAGGAATGTTTTTGGAATGTTTTCATTCTGAGTTCTGTGTGTGTTTCTTTTTATATATAGTTGTAGGTTAATAAAGTTTTTCTTCTTTATTCCTAAGTTGGAGCATGCTTTGCTCTATTCCTGGTCACATCTCACAGCAGACACCAGGGAGAATATATTTTCCTGGGGGCACTGGCATTGTGCCAGCGTCAAACCGTGACAGGTTGTCACCAAGTTCATATAAACAGAAGCATGCTTCTATTGCTTGAAATTTTAAATTTGTCATGAAGTTGGATTTCAGATCATGAGAGACAAAGTGTATTTAAAACACAAATAAAAATCAGGTATAAAAAATCTTGTTACACTGAACCATTACTCTGCTACTTGATTAATCCCAAGGGTCCAATTACAAAAATTCTACTAAAATCAATGTACTAAATATAAGAATGTTTAGCTGACCATCCTCTACAGGTAGATTACTGAGAGCAGTAACTGGGAGAGCTCCTCACAGCATGTAGGTTTTCATTACCTTTGTCTAAAATGCAATGAAACAAAGAAGGAATATCTTTGCACCACAGGGTATGATGGTGCCTTGCCTTCAAAAGTGGTTTGAAAACAGATTAGATTAGAAGTGGGGGTGGAAAAGCTTCTCAATTACAGTCTGTACAACCACGTATGTATTGAGAGCTCTGAGGCTGAGAAGATGTCCACAGTGGGCACAATCTGTAGATGATCTTCTTCAGCCTCATGAGTTCCTGCTCTCAGGACAGAGCAGCCCCCAAGCAGCAGCAGCAGCAGCAGCAGAGCCCCAGGCTCGCTGGCCAACACAGAGAGGCCACAAGGCTTCCGTGGCTGCTCTGAAACGGGCAGGACAGCCCAACACAGGCACTGCAGCAGAAACAGAAATGCAGACTACACACACAGTGTCTGACTGCTAAAATCCTCCTCCTCCCAAGTACTGCTACCTCTGCAGTTTCTGCAGCTGACTCTCATGGAATTGCACTCCAGTTTTGCTACTTTGACTGTTACACCTACTGAACCCCATTTCTACCTGTCTGTCTGTGCTGCTCTCTGTGTAAGGTCGCTGCTTTTACATGAATTAGGCAGAGAAGCACCAATTCATCTGTGGGTATTCTTTCACTGTCTTTTCACTCAAACCCTGCAAGGCCCATCTCTGCCACCGCAGGAATGAAATTGCATTCAGACTTGGTGGCCACAGAGAAAGCATTGGAAACATCTGTCTGACACAGCAAATATAAGAAATATCTCTTTGATACTTCATAAGGACTATCATAGTAGGAAATAGGGACTATCGTAGTAGGACGGTCCCAAAATGAGCACCCAGTCTTCACCAAGGTTTTTGCAAAGAAATGAATGATGAAAAAATATGAAGATCAAAAAAGCCAACTAATTTAGCCCTATGCACTCCAGCCAAAATTAGTACCAAAAAAATCCCACAAATAAACAAAACATATGGGAAGTTTTCAGAGGATAATTAGAATTCAATAGATCAAATACCTCACACTGTTTTTTGCAAAAGGATGCCTTCAGAAGTTTTCATTGTCCTTCTAAAGAATGTTTTTGTCCTTTCTAAGAAAAATCTTCAAAACAAGGGAAGACATACTATGGATAGTTTCATATCAATAGCTTTAAATCAACACTAAATTACAGCATAATGGGAAAAGTATTTCTGGAGAAAAATTCTATATAAATGTACAGAATTTTACCACTAATACTTACACTGATTCATGTAAACAGATTTTTATTCTCAGTTGTGACCAAATGACTTGAATATACTCTTTCCTAATTATAACTACCATTGTAGTGAAAAAATGCAGCTAGTCTGAGATTCTGAGCCAAGGGTAGACACTATTCCTTTCCCCATTCCCAATTAGATCACAGGCTACCATGGACAGAGTTCAGCTAACATAAGCTAGCAGAAATTCTTATATTAGTATGTTTTATTGTGTAATAGCCTAAAGAAGTATTAAATACTTATAAAATGAGCTGTATGAATGTCTAAGAAATTTCTTACAGCACTTTCAGAATGCAACATTGCACACTGGAGAGCTGCTTACCTTGGAAGTACAGAATTTGGTGGTCTAGATTTTGCAGGAGATGTTACTTTAGATTCTTGCCCAGAGTTCACTGAGGATCCTGACAGAGAGTCTTGTGCTGGTGTGGGCTGGCTCTGATAGCTTTCCCTTGCAGATGGTGGATGCTCTTTGTCTTTTGCAACTTCTTTTTCCCTGGATCGAGCTTTGTGTTCAGCTAGAAGGATGTCAAACTGTTTTTTACGGCCTGGAACTGCTCGTCGATGATTAAGTGAATGAGTCTAAAAATAGGGTGGTTAAAAAGCATTTGTGTGTGCATGACATTGTTTATGAGTCCTCTACACTTCTGATACAGCACTACTCTAAAAGATAAAATCTACTTCAAACAACTTTAGCCACAGTTATGGAAATAAAGCTGCTATTCCACATTATCTTTGATAACTTAAAAAGTCATTCTTAAGAAATGCCAACATCAAGGCTAAAATTACTTTTTGCAACAATTTTTATATAATAGAGACTATTGACTTACCTTTTTCAAGATGGAAAATAGAATTGCAGTAATTTAAAGATATTAAGAAAATCATTGTAGCTTTTAACTTACAATGAAAAACTGATTTCATTGGATTGAAAAACATGAATAGATTTTAAAGCAAATTTAGCTGATGATCTCTACTGACAGGCAGCACATACACATACAAATGTTCATTAGAAATATCTCACATTGCAGCTACTTTTTGATGCAGGAGTTATTACTATCACAAGGGCAGCCTCCAAGTAATTTATTATACAAAAATATGGTAATTTTTTTACTAAAAAGTGACTATACTTTAACATTGTTGCACACATGAACCAAAAAAGAAGCATTTAAAATAACACTTGGGCTTCTACATGAAACGTTAATGCTTTTTGCATAATAAAATGACATGAAAAAAATCTTTTTAGAAATATCAGTGGAATAATGCAGATGCTCTGATTCAAAGAAACAGAATTACACAAAAGAATTACCTGAAGACAGCGCCTGAATACCATACCCATTGTCTGTAAGACAGGAGCAGGTATGACCTCTCAAACTACTGTGGTAGGATTTAAACTATAACAAAGCATCTGATATTTTATCTTCTAAGAAAAATACCTTGCAGGTGAGTGATCTTGTGCAAGGTTTCTTTGTTTCAGGATCCAGTACTCCACAGTGCTTATTTGGGTCAAATTCTCTTTCTGTTTAGTGGGAGAATGGGAAATGAGAAAAAAAAAATAGATTATTATAGAAGTTTTAACCAGAGTAGCTTATAATTTTTGCCTGTTAGAATTTGGTTTAATCAGGCTCAACCTGAACCACTGATCCCAACCCCAGCATCCCATAACAGTGCTATGTGCATCACTCATAGAGTTGTGTATTTTTTTGCCCTTGCATGTTTAAAACCATTTAGAGCAGGATTTCAGCCAAAGACTTCATGGAAATTAGTCTGCTTACAGTGGAGTGGCCCAAACAAAGGACCAAGCCAATTCCCTGTGACTTCAGTTCCCTCTCTGACTCTGCCTGCCTCTGAGGCTATAAAATACAGCATTTGCAGCTCTGGCTCCAGAGCTGGGCTAAGACACAAATGGCATCACAAGTGCTTTAAACAACATTTCTCTGACATACCTAGAAACTCTAGAAAACAACCCATAGTTGATTACTGGTGGCATTTTAAAAATAAAATTTATCTAAATCTGTCCCCTAAATCTTCATAAAAATCACATGTATGTTAGTTTTTACTTCCCCATGTGAAGGGAGAGATGGAATTTAAAGTTTGCAGAGATTATGAGAAAAGGCATTTACATGAGTTCTACTCATGATTAACATTAAAAGGGCATTAATATTTAATATGCTGTATCTGTAGATTTAATTTCATTAATAATTTACTATTTCTATACCACAGATAGCATCACTTCCCTTAGGTTATGTGAATATAATTTTAGGGTTTGCATTAAAAATTGTAACAAAACTATGGACACACACTTTTTAGTTTATGCCATCAAAATCCTTTACCATTACCTTCACAGACCTTGACAAATTACGGTGTAATTGGCAGATAGGTTTGCTTTTGTTTGGTAGGGGAATACAAACTATTTGCCAAATGCTGTTTTAACTATACAGTGGTGTTACATTCAGATACAATAAACATCCTGTACTCAAATACAACATTTAATCAGAGGATTTAAAAATTCTTTTACACAAACAAATGGGAGCCAAGAGGAAAACAGTGATTCACAGATATGTTACAATGCTATGACAGCACTACAGCAAGGAGAACAGCTGGAGTAAGAAAAGTAAGGAGAAGTACCTTATGTTGGACAGCAACTAGTCTCCAGACACCACAATTTCTAGCAGTTTTATGTATTCTGCTATCTAGACTTAAAAATGCTTATGCAAACATTCAATGGTTATATTATTAACCTATTAGCAGAACCATACAAAAAAGGGAGCTGGGAAAAGAGAGCTGGCATAGTTTTTTATTTGAGAAATCTAGAAAGGAACTGAAATATGTTATAGGCAGTTGTAGTTCCTTTGGCATTTACAACACAACAGAAACACAAAAATAGCAGTGTGTGACTCAATATAATAACTATTTTTTTTTACTTAATAGAAGAAAACACATGTTCATGAACTAAAGGAGCTAGTTGCTCCTGGGGTTTGAGTGTAAGATGTTCCTATTACAGTTTCCTGAATGACCCACCTAAAACCTTTAATGCAAATTGAAAAACACAAACTAAGGAGACAAAATGGACTAATAAATATGCCTTCAAATGAAAAGTCCTGAAGATAATTATAAAGCTATGGAATGTGTTCTGAAAGTTACCAAGCAAGGACTGTTTTGGACCAAGAGGGAAACACTTAAAAAATTAAAAGTGGTCCAGATTGGTACTTGTCAGTAAGTGGCCCAACTGACTAAGACTTGCAGGACTGATTACAGCAAAGTCAGTTATTAGGAAAACATATCCAGATAAAAATCAACATAAGGAGTTGTAAGAGGAAAGAGTGGAAGTCTCTGCCATTGACTGAACAACAAAATAATATTGTTTCCCTGAGAAACAGAAAATACTGAACAAACAGGAAACCACTTCTCCTGGCTGAAGCATTTATGGCTGCTCTGGAGAATCCATGAGCATCTAATTGCGAGCTACAGCCATGCCTGGTTTGGGCAGCACACTACATGAAACTTACCACCTTATCAGTAACAAAATGCAGCTTCTGCCCACTGTTAGGAAATGTGGAGTGTGGCAAGGCCCAGAGCCCTGTGCACAGGCACAGCTTGAGAAAGCTGCTTTTCTGGAATGGATTCCACTTCTTCACGTTCAGTGGACAAAGTGAAGAACATTTGTTATAACCTCACCAAGAGAAGAACGAGGGGCAAGACTGAACTGTCAGAAACTTCTGTTTGCAACAGAACAGATTTTCTTGGCGTACACTGGGCATTTGCATTCTTTAACATCACCCCAAAGAGAACAAGAACTAAGGAAGATTTAGAAAAAAAAAATTTTTTTTTTGCAGTTGCTACTAGGAAACACTGATCCACTTATGCTGGGCAGCTACAGACTGTCTTTTGTGGTTCCACAAGCTGTTTCCTCTCTCTCAACAAGGACAGTGCTCCTGAAAAGAGGGCAGGTTCATTCATCACACAAACAACCACCAGCTCTCAGCAAAGAAAAAAACCAACTTCTATCACAGTCAGGGAAATGGTGTGAGAGACAGTAGAGGTTGCTAAAAAGGGAAGGAAACAGATGCAAACTGCCCTAACTTATTAGGGAGCTTCAAAAATTAACGTCTGTACAGCTCAAGGGTAGCAGACTGAGGGAAACCTAAATCCCTTGGCTGCAGTTTCATCCTTTTCATGTGAAATGAATGAAATTATGGGATAACTCAAATAATCATCTCATTGACCTTCCAAGATCTTTTTATCAGCCTCTGCATAGTCCTGTATAATAATGGAGAGAAATACATCATAGTGACACACAATCTACAGGCAATTCATCTCCAGGGCTCTCAGGACTTCTACGATTTGAATAATCCCTAAATTATTGCATTGCTGCATCAATACTCAAGGCAGTAGGAGTAAGACTGAACAGATCACAAATCTGATCATGACAGAGATGCTGTAAAAAAAAGTCTCAGTTCTGTGTATTTGTTAACCATACAGAAGTAAACACATGCCTATCCAGGTGCTCAATCAGTCCTGTGCAGAAATTTCCACCATGTTCCCTAGCCTAGAAGACACTGCAAGTCAGAGCTTAGAGAAAGAACAGTGCCAGAGCCACCTACACAGTAAAACCAGCAAGCTGTAGGAAGGCCCTACAGAACTGATTCTTCTTTATGAACACATTTCTGCAAGCACTTGCACAAAAATGTACAAATATCACCCGCAGCCCTGCAGTGGTAAGTGGCGACATGAGGAAAACCACTAACAGTTTAAATTGCTCAAGAAGGAATTTTGAATTGATTAACTTAATTAGTTAAATTTAGCATCTAACCCATTATGAGAAATAATAGGTTAAAAGGAAGCAATATTCTAAATTAACTGTAAAATATATACAGTTTTTATTAGAATAATATATTGGATCTTAAAATGTGAAATGTAAGGGTTAGAGCCTAATCTTAGGCTACCCTCTTGTAACATTTTTTCATGTTGTGAAAAGCTATAAATGAACAATGATTGTGTTTTCTTATATGCCACCTTCAACTAGTTAAGAAAGCAATCAGTGTACTGAATCCTTTCAGGCAATGGCATTGTTCCATGCCCCACACAGCCCTAGCTAACACCTCACACTGGTCTGAAATCCAGCCAAGGTAGCAGCACCATAGGCTAACTGCCAAATCTGAGAAAATGAACAAAATAAACCTGATATTCAGGCAAAAAATAGGACACACTCATTAACTGGAAATGAAAGCATTTATCTTGTACAACTCATATGGGTTCATAACTAGTGCACATTTAGAAATCACGTGAACTAACTTGGTGCCAAAGTGACGATCTAATGCGGATCATGCTGCCATTAGCAGAATTAGCCTTTCAGTACACACAAGAAGTTCCTGCCCGAGTCACAAAGTACTGCCAGCTGATGAATAGACCCTGCACAGCTTCTTCAGCTGTAAATTTGAGTCAGTTACTTTTGCTTTAAAAAAACATTAAAATAAGAACCCTCAAAACACTTTGTTTCCCTTCATTCAGAGCAAAAATCTGTTTTCTGCTTTCAGGGCTAAATTCTCTCCTTGCTGCCCAGCAGCTGACATGGGTCACCTCTAGGGAACTCTACCAAAAATAATTCTTCCTCTCAGTGGACAACAACCTTTCTAACAGCCTCTGCCCTCCCACAGTGTGGTGTTCCGTGCTTTGGTGGCAGGTCTGAGCAGGGACCCACATCCTCAAAACTACCCTGCCTAAGGCCATCCAGGGCATTTCCCATTTAATGTCATTTTCTCAACTCCACTGTCCTGTCTTCCTGGGTAAGATAAAGATCCTCATGCTAGAAACATTGCCACTCATATGGGAATTGCAGAGGGAGGGGGCTGAAAGGAAATGATGGCTTTTAACACTTCCCCAGCATTTCCCATATCTCCTTAAGAATTTCCTCATATCTAAAACTAAAAAAAAGAGTTTTTAAAAAAATAATGACTTGGAGGATAAACCAATGTCTTAAACCTGTTCAACTTGATCATGACTAAACTGAAGTCACCCAACCAAGGCACATTTCCCTTTGTTGTAAACAGACTCAAATCCCATAATGGCTTAAAGAAGTTTTCTGCCTTTCTGTTTTAATGAATTTACTTCCTTAAAAATTTATTTGGCCTGTTGACCAGTAATTTCAAGCTAAACAGAATGTGTACTTTAAAAATACTTTACACATGCTAAGAGTGTGAAAGCCTTCATTTTCATACATGCAACCCAGCATCTTAGAGCAAAAAAATCAAACCAAACCCCGCATTTTATTAGCTGCATTATGAGCTATAGAAGCATGAACAAAGAAAAACAGACTGCCACAAAAGCTGAATGACAACATCACGTACCTGAAAGTCTTTTGTAAGGCTTGTTACTGCTTTTAGTGCCATTTTGGTGTTTCTTGTCTATTGATGGAGCTACAATTCCTTTGCCGTTCAGAATCTTTTCTGGTGATGGTGGCACTGACTTGGATGTCAAACCAGATTTAACCAAAGTTGGAGCAGGTATGGCGGATGAAGAAGTTGAGGAGGAAGTGATGGTGGTAGTGGTTGCAGAATTCATTTTAACATTGGCACCATCTGCCTTCACTAGGTTAGGAATTTTCTCTAGACTGACTACTGGAACAGGAACACTGCAAGATCAAAGGAAAACATTCATGTGGTATTTTCTGCACCAAAGATTTACAGTTACTTAATCCCTTTCCACAGATACAAAAATTTCAATGCAAGTGACACAGCATCTTAAGACCAGACTAAAATGAAATACTTGGTACCAGTATTGACTATTTTTGTTCAATCAAGCATTTACAAAGCCAGGCATCTGTAAAGCCCAGCAATGAAGAGAATTATGAAAATGAACCTCTGTATTTTTTTAAGATCCAATCCCCTACTATTCACAAGCAAAATCAGTATTTGGTACCAAGCAAAACATACTCCTTACAAATACAGTCTCATGCCTTTAACACAAGCACATACCAGATATGTGTATGCTGTACTAAACTCACCATGATAACGAAGCAGTTTGCTAATAATATTAATATTTTTAAACAAATACAAAAATAATTCATTTGCTCAGATGTGTCTAAATGACATACAAGTTCTGGAAACAAGGAGAAAAGAGATTTTAAGCATAGAAATATTAACAGCTGTCCCTTTAAAAGTATTAAAATCCTTGATGACTTGAGCAATACTACAATGTATTTTAATAAAATCTTAAGGACTTAAAAATAAAAATTCTCAATATAGTTATTAACTTATTTGGCCCTCTTCAGAGTAAAGTTTGCAGTAACTAACTTACTCTAACTTAACTACCACCATTTCAGATTTGTGACACTAATAAATGCTACCTTCTCAATTTGGCAGCAAAACAGATTGAGACAAATTATTTTCAGCTGCAACAGTATTTTTACATTTCTATCTCCACGAGGAAATATCCAGTGATATTATCTACTCAACAACTCCAAAACTGGATATCTTGTGACCACCAGTTAATATATAAGTTATATACCCCTCCCTACTGAAACAAACCCAAATAAAAAAATATAACATAATGCATATGTTACATTAGGAAATATAATATGTTATAATAATATAATAATATGCATATGTTATATTAGGGAAATCTCCCCATTCACAGCTCACACAATTTCAGTCTTTTGTGTCTGAAAAATGGCACCTTTGCTGCACCTTTCTACAGAAGGAATGTTTACAGCTGTGCAGTTTTCACAATCAGAAAAAGATGACTTTGAGATGGCATTCTCCATGGGACACACTTTGGAAACACCAATGCAGGGTTGAAGATTACTAAACTCTTGACTTTCCTGGGCTCCTACAAACCTCTGTTTCTCGGTAGCTGCTGAAGATGATAAACCTTATTCTAAGAGTATTTTAACACAGGAAAATGTACCAGCATTGATATAAACAATAAGTACACACAACTGTGAGGAAGATTTAGACACCAAGACATCTTCTGGAGCTGAAATTAAATTATATAAAACTCTTGTGTCCTGTGGCATTATAAACATAGCAGTTAGTCAGAATACAGATGCAACTGCAGTAATGTGTAGAGCACTGGCCAGTAATTAAGCAAAAAATGTACTTTATTCACAAAATCAGAAATGAATGCAAACATGTAGCTATTGAAAGGGAGGGTTTGATTCTCTCCTTTTTTAAACAGCTCTGAATTTATTAAATGGCAGGCAAAAATTTTAACACCTCAGCAAAGGAATTATTTTGTTTTTGTCTTTAAACAGATGGCAATTACATTATCTGAAAATAGGAGAATTTTATATTAAGTAGTTTTACTATACATAAACTATATAAAAACATATGAGCAAATCTTCATGCCCAGTTTCTAAGAACTATCTTAATTCAAAATACTGATATTCAGGGGAAAAAAATCAAGTGTATGATGTGGTTTAGTGGTGAAATATTGTTAATAAAAATGGACAGAGTTTCTTTGTTTTGCAGTGTTCAGAATCTCAGATCCTAAGGCACATATGGCTCTATCACTGTGATAATGAAAAATGCCCAGGGGAGGGAATATTTTTGCTTCATTTTGTTACAGATCAACAAGTCAGCCTTCATTATGCATTTCATTGTAGTGTAGAAGAAAAAATAAAAATACTCCTGATGCCTTAGCTTTAGCTTTCATATTTTTTAGATTCTGTACTGCCTTAGTGTGTGACTCTGAACTTCATAATAAGCAATAGCAAGTTCTCTTCACAGTTCAATTAGACAAAACAATCCTTTTCTAGCCTGAGAACCAAGGACACCATTGCAGCTTCAGGCCCAAAAAGCACAAAAATCAGCAAATTGGGGAGAGAAATCTGGGAGGATGGGAGTGCATAACTTGAACCTGTAATTGGACAATTGAGCTCAATATGTAAATGGACCAAAACTTCTAGAAGTGTGAAAACTCATGACTGTTGCCCATTTTGGGTGTAGCCTTGGCTGGACTTTTGTGCTGCCCAGGGTGTATCCTCTGAAGGCCTTTCAATAAATACCTACTTTATTCCTTTAACTCTGCCTAGCCTCTTTGTGCATCACTCCACTACCTGTGGGTACACACATTCTATAGGATTTCTGGCACTCTATAGCAAATTATTTATGATTTCAGAAGCTACAGATTATAATTTCTCTCTCTTTTACTGCATTGAACAGTAAAGACCTCTAGTTTAGACTTAGCATAACATACAAAGAGTAATTTATTACCAAATGGGAAATTGGAAGGTCCACAGGACCAGTGACTGGAGTAAACTATTATGGTCTCAAAAAGTAAATAAATCACAAATGTTCATATTTATATTTGGTAGTTAGAAATAATTATTTTCCCAAACAGAGTTTTTTGAGTAAAAAATTGAGGGTTTATTTCAAAGTTTTTTAGAAAAAGAAAAAAAACAGGTTTTTAGTTTTATTTACTGTATTTTAAAAGGAGTTTTCTAACAATAAGATTGTTTCGATTTTTTAAAAGACAGCTGTTGAAGGGGACAATTAGAAAAGCAACATGCAACAAACATAAAAAATGAGGAAAAAAATTTATTCAGTAAAGACTTTTTTTGACAAAAGAAACTCTAATAAGAATAGCAGTATCTACCTATCTACCTAATAGGCAATAAAAGCTACTACCAAAGCAAACACATCAGAAACATTCATTATTTCTTCTGCACTAAGAAGGAAATAGGATAACTCTCTCCAGTCAGATAAAAATGCTTTTTGATTCCTTCAGTAAGTGCAAAGTGCCAGGTGAAAAATAACGATTGATTTTTTTCTTTTTACATAAGGGAATCTGCATAATGTGACAATGGGTTCCAAAAGAGTTTGAGCAATATTGGGTCTCAGCATATTAATTTTTAATTGAATCTTGGAATCTTAGAGAAGCTAGCTGAGTGCTGCTCTTTCATCCATGCTGAAAACTCAAACCAAAGTGTCTTGGAAGAAATATTGGAAAAGCTAATAAAAATAAACTGATAAACAATAAGCTGACATGATTTTGCTGAGGATCAGATTCTGGCAAACAAATATGGTTTCAGTTTTTGATGAAGTTACCAGTTAAGCTTACAAAGATAACTATGAAAATGTTGCAGTTTTTGAAACGCATTATAAAACACAAATAAGAATGACTTAAAAGCAAACGTTAAACAATATGAAATTCAAATCTAGTTTTTACAAGATTTATGATTCATTAGGGGTGTTTTGCTAGGGGCGTTTTTAGCCATCGTTACCAAGTCTGACATGACCAAAAACTTCAATGGACTTGAGAAATAAAGATAAGATTGCTGGTGATAACATGTGCTGATGGAATCAGGATTGACAGGACCTGAATAATGAAGAGACAAATTTATAAAAAGTAGTATGGAGTGTCTGGTAAAGTTCATTAACTCAAAGACACATTTTAATACCAATGAATGTAAAGTTACACATGAAATAACAAGCTGCTCAGTCTGCAGTGAAATACAGGGAAATAACACAACGGAAAACAGTGACACAAATATTTAGACCAATGAATAAGCAATATGAGGCTTAATTTTACTGTTGTGCTTATATCAACAGTGGGATATGGCAAGTAAGAAATAGTTTTCACATGTCCCTGGTTATACTGATATTGGATTATGGCTTGCAGTGTTGCTGACCAGTGGGACAATACCAGACTTGATGAATTGGAAAGCAACAAGTAAAGGCTCAAAAATGAGGACTACAAAAAGTGCACGGTCATGACTGGCTTTAGAAGCTCATTCACTCTTCAAATAAGGTAACATTTCCTTCTGTTTTCTTGTGCTTTGTCGGGCAGTTGGACTAGATGAGCATTGTAGGTGCCTTCCAGCATGCAAGAAAAATAACTGTAGTATTTCACAATACTTTTCAAGAGTAGCTCCTCTTACTTCTGTTTTCCTTTCTCTTGGCTTTTAAAAATTATTTCTCCTTCCCATTATTTAATTTTGCTGGGTTTATGTTTTGGCCATTTGTAATTATATTAATTCTAAAAGCTCAGCCACTCATCAAACTCTTCAAATTAGTGAGAAAAGAAATTCACAAACATTTAAAAACACAAAACATAGCTCTAGTCTACATTACTGGAATTGCCTCTAAAATGTACAAGATGTTTGTGATTTAATGTTAGATTACATGGTCCAAGTTTAACCCTGCTGAGTTTTGCTTCCATGCTGCAATAGGAATACCCTTAAATCACAACTATCTTCACTTTCTCAGCCTCAGTATGAAAAATGATATCTCCTTATAGAACTAAAGGCGAAGAGATTAAAAAATACTTTGAAAAGTGACATTATAAATTTTAAAGGATTGCCCAGAGGTATACCTTTGAGATCCTTTTTCTGTTTACAGAAAGAGTCGGTTTTCTCTGTGTTGATGAAAATCACATCATTGCCATCTCATTTTTTTCATTCTCAGAACTTCTGGCAGGCTAAACTTTGTGGAGGGAGGTCAAGGAGATCTGCTTCAGCTGGTTTCTCAGCACTAGCATACTTCAACAGTTTACCCCTATTTTATACTGCCTTGGGATCATGGATAGGTGGAAATGAACATCCTGTAGTATCACAACACCTAAATCCACCATGGCAGCACCCAGAAGCTGTGCTGGGGCACAACAGGTGAAGGTCAGCAATGAGGAAAAGAGCTCCCGACTGCAGGAATTCCTTTTATAACGGGTAAGCATCTGAGCTATGCTTACTAATTATGACCACTTGTTCATTACTATTGTTATTTCTACCAATTCTTTGCCCCTTTCTCCCCAATTTCTACCCTTCTGCTATACCTCTTACCACCTTGACTGCAAGCTGCAGAAAATGATGGCTTGCATTTATCTTGTGCACAGTGCAGTGGTGCTCCAGCTCTGCTCCATCTCTAAGCACTGCTGTATTAATAGCAACCGTACAGAGAGATACAGGGGGAAAAAATCAGAACTGACAGATATTTCTGGATGATGTATTCACAATAATACTTTATATTCCAACTACAAGAAGGGAGGTAATAAAACAGCAGCTAAAAAATTAAACAGTTCCAGATCTCTTTTATCTGATCATTCCAATCATGATTTTTAAAGCGTTAGCCATGGAGCAATCAGAACCTCTGGAGCACATCTTAGAACAACACAGGACATGAACAAGAGAAAGAGCTACTTGGTCAATGGCTAAGATGATGCCTCAACCAAAACTATTACAAATATAACAACATTAGTTGGATCTACATGAAGGCAGGCACAGCAACAGATCTACTGGGCTATGCTGTTTCAGAGGTAAAATTCTAGGTGTAACAACTAAAATTTAAAGGAGATGCTGCACAAAACAATCCGGCACGCCCAACAAAGGTTGTTACAGGTCTGAAAAGCAATCACTAAAGTGGCATAATTCCTGAAATAAGCTGATTTGACAACTGTCTGGAAGAACTTGGGTCAAATAAATGCTCGGTATGAGATTACAATGTACGAGGCAAAAGCATCGAAGACCTGGAAGCTTCTGAGGATGACAAACCACAACACACTTGGATGCACCATGAATCCTATTTGCATTTTTGAGACAAATGTTTCTGTGTCAATTGAGTATTTCTTTCTAAAAGCTAAGACAAGAAATTCTATGGCTTGTGCAGCAGCTGAATGGAAAACAGAATCTTAAAAAAGAATAAATTTTATTAATAATTTCACCTTAAATCAGATCTGCTGAATACTTTCTAGTATTCTAAATAAATAATTATAATCCTCTAATGGAATAGGAACAAACACTTGTCAGCTCACAGCTGTCAGCTCTCTATAACCTGTGATGATTAGCAGACAGATTTTATTCTTTAACAAGTCATGTAATCTAAGGCACTTAACACTATATTTTGCAAGAGAATTTTATTGATCTTCACTTCAGATTGTTTGTGATTTGCTATGTGGTAATTACAGTATCTTTAACTACTATATGCCTCATTTTTCCCCAAAACAAAACAAAACTGCAGTATGATCTCCCAGCACGGCTGCAAGAATGATGTAATTCTTGGTACAACTACTGTCATATTCATTGCCAAACAATCAACAGAGCAGTACAACACTTCTGAATGGTTAAATCTACCTTGTCAATAATCATCAGTAAATATTTAGGATGTTACCAAAAAAGGGAAAAGGGATTGGTGGAAATGCTCAGTTATTTTGTTCCCTTCCAGCTTTTACTGACTGCCAGAACGACATCTGTTGCCAGAACGGAAGATATTGTTTATAGATTCAGTGAGTATGCTGAAACGTGAACATGTAAGTTGCTGTCTGTAACATGATGAAAAATAGGTTTACAGTCAATAGTGTCAATACTCTGAAATCCTTTCTGAATTTCTTTTATTTAGACTTATAAAAGAATCCCCCTCTTGTATAAAATTCCCCTCCAACATTCAGAAGAAAAAGTCACCATTCAGTCAATAATATTTGCTTTCAAGTAGTTAATGAGGTACTTACACACAACTGAGACAGGCTATTCTGCTAGTCTAGTTAATGTGTGAGTGTAAAGTCTAACAATCAGATTTCCTATTTTCAGAATTTCATACCATAATTGCTCACAATACTCATTATGCTTGAAAAGATAGTAGGTCCAGATTTATAGAAAGAATAAATTTTTTCCAGGACAAGGTAAATTCTACAGCTAGGCTGTCTTTGAAATCATGCCAACTTATGCATGTTTCAGGCAGAAACATGAGCTATGCCTTTAACATAATCTGAGCTTATTCTTTGTCTCATGAGTGAATGGCTTGCATTAAATGATTTACTGTTTTAAGGAAGTTGTGTCCAGAAACCCTACCTAAAATCATGACCTTCTTATGCTAGGTAATACATATAAAAGGGAAGGATCTCTAAAGTAAGTAGATAAATCTTAAGAAAAAGGAAGTCTCACTATCTCAAATTTACAGACAGAGAACTGAAGCTGAAGAGACCAAGGCATAACAGAACCAGGAACTCAACCCAGATCTCAAGTCACCAACCTAATGGCCTAATCACAAAGTATCTTTCCAGCAGATAATGAAGACAAAACAGTTTCCTAAGGGATAAAATAGTGACCCAGTTCTGCTGTCATTTATATTTTTGCAACTCTGCTGCTAACGTCACAGTCACAGGAGGGTGGGCACAGCAGTCTCAAAGCCTGTATGTGTACATATATCACAGTACATGATGTAAGACACCCCCAAAATAGTGATTTTTGCAGCCAGAATCTTCTTGTCATCTTATAAGGCATCAAACATTATCAAAACACAGAATGAACTCCAAAAGCAGCTGCTATTGAAGATAATTGACTATAACCAGTAAGTTTTCATGAACATCAGTTAAGCCAATATTAAGAACTCTGCAAAAATTATCCTGTTAAACTGTTTAAAAGCATCAGTTCTAAGGGCTGATAGTGTAATGGAAGATGAACCTTATAGATAGCAAACTGGGTCAAAACCTCACTTGCTATATGCATCTTAGAAAAACACATCTGATGGAACAATGAAAAAGTAATTCAGGCCTTCTTGCACTTCCTATATTTTTTGAAAAAATAATTCAGTCCTTCCTGCACTTCCTATATATAATTTCTTTTTCTTCATTAAAAAATATCCCAGTTTCCTCCCTTAGAAATATAGAGGCTTAAACTGTAAACTTAGGTAAAATGAGAATTCGGATTTTTTTTTTTTTGATTGTGATACATATATAGAGAGAGATATTCTGAACACCAACATCCTTGGTAACTATTATTTTGGTACTTACCATGGTTTATCCCGTGACACTTTTGAAGGAAAGACTGTGTGCTGTTTGCTACTGGAGGTAAGTAGATTGTCTTTGGGCGTTTTGAATGGCTTTGAGTTGCTGCTGACAGGGTTATGGCCGCTGATACAGGATTTCGGTTTCATCTGTACTAGGGATGTCCTGGAATTACAGGCTGGAGAAGCTGGAGAAGGGGAAGGTTTACACATTGAACTGTGTCTTCGTTCTGTAACAGAAAAGGAATGAATTTTACACTATGTCATAGGCTAAAATTAAAAATACAAGTTGGGAAAGAGGAAATTGTTCTTTTCTATGCCAGGTACAATGATTTTCATCACTCCAAAGAACACCAGTTCATTACTGTCGTGAATGTAATCAAATCAAATGATAATTAGACAAAAGTCAGCTTCATAAAATGCTCTGAAAAAAAAAGTAAAAAATAGTAAAATAAATGGCAATAATCGATCAGAAAATTTGTATTTGGTGTCCCAAGTCTTTCATGCCAAGAAGAAAGGAGAGTATGTAACAGCTAACACAACTCAGGCTCTGTGACAGATATGTGATTGCTCCTAAAATGGTTTATGATGAATTCATCTGACCTGGTTATTGGGCAGTTTACTTTATGACTATCTTGTTTCAATTTTAATGAGAAATTGTAGGAAAACAACAGGAAGACTGGAACGTAGCTCCCAGCCCTATCAGAGAGGCAGGCTCTGCCTGGTTCACTTGGTTATCTCCAAGCACCATTCAGGGTAAAAGTTTGGGGCTTTTTCCCCATAGAGAAAATGGCATGTGCAAAAAACCCAGGAAATTTATGTCTCAGTAACAAATGTGGCATCTGGAGGTCAGCACTGCTCACGCTTACACCAGAGGCCTCTCAAGCACTGCATAAAAGCAAGGCCTGACTGATCCCACACAAGACAAACAGGCTCAGTGAAATTGTTTTGGTTGGGTCATTATTAGTATTTTTTAAAATATATATGTCCTATCCCTCCTATTGTTAAGTAAAAAGACTGTTTTGGCCATTCTTTACTAATTATATCTTTCTCCAGGGTAGAAGTGCCAGTGCTTTGCCAGCCGGCTGCACCAGTGTGCAGCAAACAACAGGCGTGTGCTGTGAACTCCAGCACAGCTACAAAATCCTACAAGAGACAGGAGCTGTAAGATTTTTGAGGGGTGCTGTAAACCTTGAACAGTGCTGTTGGCCCCATTTGTGAAGCACCCCTTCCCCAGCCCCAGTGCTCCCTAGCCAAAGGCAGCAGCGGGTGGCACCGAGGGGCTCGGGGAAGAGGAATTTTCCGGTCAGCAGGGCCTGGCTCCTTGGCACTGACTGTGGTGTGCTGGTCCCAAACACCAAGGGCCTGATCACAGCAGGGATCAGAAATCAGAAAGGCACCCCCAGAACCAACACAGTAAACAAATACAGCAAGCAGAATGTAAGCATAGGCTGAGTACTTCAGACAAGCTGGAGTTTCTCATTCAACATGTAGCAATTTTTCCTTGTCTAAAGCCATCAGCACTTAACTTTGGAAGAATCCAAAGTGGGTGCTGCTGTGATGGTGGTTGACCATCACACAGTCAACCAAGAGCAGGGTAAGCAAGCACCAGTGACCTACATGGGAAGGTTTTGTATTTGCATCATTAACCTTGCACTCGCTAGTTTGATATTTCAAGGACACCTAAGAAAAATTTTCCCACAGAGAATCAAAATATGACAATTTGTCTGGCATCCTCACAAGTAAAAACTTGCCAGTAGCAGAAGGATTCATCCATGATTAACTTGCAATACGCAAATACCTCAAGAACAAAGAGAAATGCTTTAAAAAATTCCAAAATGTTTCTATTAGATCTCAAATGACTGAATAAAGTAATTTTTTATTTAAGATCAAGCATTTCCATATCTTCACAATCACAGCTTTAATTACCAATGCTGGAATTTCCTCCAGATTCTCCGGCAACTGAAGAGCAAAACAGTCTTACATTTTTTTCAAATACAAAAGAATCTATCCTTACTCCCAAAATGTCTCCTATCATTTGCCAGTTCTCGCCCTATCACACACTTCAGTGTGCAGCCTCTGCCTTTAAAACTCCTTTGCAGGATGCAGTGGATTTACATTCATTTCACCTCATATTTGTGGTAACACCTATGTAAGCTACACATCTGATTCTGAAATGCATAGTTCCATTCACAAGCTATTTATTTTATTAAATAATAGTTATTGTTTCAAGATTTACCAATCTTCTCAGCACCTATTTAATCAATTTTAAGTAGGCTAATCAAAATTTGCAACTTTCCCATTAATTAAGGAGGACTGATGAAAAGGAAATGCTATGCTACCAACAAAATCAAGCTGTATATAAAGTCAACTAGAGAGAAAACATGTTTTCCACACACATGCTATATAAACTTAGGATTAATTACTCCAATTTTCAACACAGCTACTGGTTTTCTTAAACCTGACTGCTTTCTAGTAAACTGTGTCTTCAATATGAGACCTATGGATATGTTTAGAAATTAAATATATTACTCTTATTAAAATTAATCTTCTGGAAAGATGAATGTTCAAGATACTGATTGGTGGTCATTCTTGTGATCAGAACTGACTGCTATAATTAGCATTTCCTTTTAATTTCTGAAACTCCTCTTTTCCCCCAAAACATGGCTACAGGAAGTCTTCTACCTTTTAGACAGACTCCAATACACATTTGAGACAGATTTTCTTCAAATTTCTTAGAATGAAAATGGAAACTGTGACCTCTGCAAAGTCCTACAGGAGAAAGAATGTAAACAGCCAGTGCCACACAACCAGAGGTGTTCTGAGACACTGCCTGGATGGGTAAAATCTGTCCATTTCCTCACAAAAGTTAATATCACTTCAATGTCAGCAGAAGAAGATGGCAGCAACACCATGCAAGTATGGCAGAGTGGAGAGCTGGAAGAGTAATTCCCTCCAAAGGGGCACAAACTCCTGAGCTGGGCAAGCATGCTTGCAAGAGGCTGTATTTGACAAAGGTGTGAATTCTCAGACAAATCTCAAGGGTGAGCGCATAAATTGTAACTAAATATTGGTGTATATTCCTTCTCAAGAACTATCAAGTTGCCTCTTAATTCTTCATTCCTTACAATGTATATGGTAGTCAATCACCCTTAGATACTGGTAATATGTTTCAGAGAAATAATGGGAATATATGGCAAAAAAAGGGCTGTCAGCTGTCAAAATCAACTGCTTAAACCAGGGTGGTGGTGGCCTCCTCTGTCAAATTGACTTTTGCGGTGAATTGTGTTTTAAACATTTTTTACTAATTTGTCTGCTCCTATTTTACATATGTTAAAGGGATGACACACAATATCCAAATCTATTATTATACTGCCTATGCAATAAATTAATGTGTGAATAAAAGACATTTGCACATCAAATAGTTGTGATAAAATTAAATATTCACATACTACCATATTCAGGAGACAATCAGCTATCTGTGTAACACTTTCTACGCTCATTTGCAGTTCATATGTAGACAGATTAGATTTAGTAAAGCAGGTGAACTTGTATTCACACAGCTGTGGACATGGCTGTCCCTATTCACATACACCAGTGATACAGCCAGTGGACATTGATAAAACTGAAGAAGAATGAAAGTTTGTGCCCCTAGAAATGATTAAATTCAGCAAGGCAACTAGAAAACCAGTTATCATCACTGGTAAGATACTAACCTAAATTCTGTACACATTTCAGCAATGCTATGAATACATGCTCCAGTTTAAAAGATAATTTTTCTGATTCATTTAAATACTTCCAAATGAATGCTTACGTTCCCCATAAATAACAACACATATTCTGTTTTGTTTCGAAATACCAGGTGCTGTCAAATCCAAGAGCACAGGAGCACAATCAAAGTTACAATCCTCTTTACCACATTAATCTTTCTGCAACCTCTCAGCTGTCTCAGCGCGGCCACTGCAAGCAAGTGACAAGCAACATGTGACTTCTGCTGTCAAACAGTTAAGGTATTAATGGCATTAATCTCAGAGGAAAGTTTAACACTCTCACTGAATTACCTCACTTTCTATAGAATCAATTTCAGATCAATATCTTTTTCTATTCAGTGGCAGGTGTCCGAAAGCCTGGTGCCCCATATAGTTCTAAGGTGCATTGCAAACTCTGCATCAGTAGCACTGCAAATGATCTTAAACTATTCCAGGAGATTCTCCATGTCCTATGGAAACATGGATATAGTCCAACTTTCTCAGCCAAATCTGAATTGTTTGTAGATGTGAAGTCCTTATGTTGTTGGAGACCTAACAGTCCAGTCCCTGAATCTCCAGAGCTTCTCTCCTATGCCCTTATACTCCATTTTTAATCCTCCTTCCTGCCTCCAGCACAATGCAACGCCCTGCCTTTCCCCAGATCTCTGCTGCAGCTGCCAAAGTCCTCTAGGTCTGCCTTTAAATCTGTAATTCCACTGGATCCTCTCTGATGGGTCACCAGGGAATACTAGCAGCTGTTTTGCAGGAAACGCCACATCTTCTAATCATAAGCAAAAAAAGCAAAGCAATAGAGGGGCAACAAGCTCCAGAGCCACAAGCACAGCGTGTGGGAAAATGAGGCAAAACCACATTCTGAGTAGAAAGTCTCTTTTCCAATTTTTGCCTTGACTCTTATACGCAACATCAAGCACTCAGCTCGCAGCAAACCTAACAATGACACTACAGCAAATATGATGCCCATAAAACATGTCAAACATTGCAGTTTCCTACCAAAAAAGATCTTTATGTGATCCTGAAACTGCAGATTATCTCTTATCTGGACTAGAAACAAAAACCCATTTCTTAGTATATCCCACCTGCATCCACATTCTCATCCAACATATGCTACTCAAAATTGACCAAATCAAGTGAAAAGTTTTTGCCCCAGTTAGTGCCTTCTCCATCAACATGACAGACAATCATGGAGGAAAAATGTAAGGATATAATTTGAGCATAGAGAAAGATATGTCTTTCATATTTCAGTGCTTTTTTTTTCTTTTCAGATACTTTAAACAAAAAAGGAAAAAAAAGCCCTTCATGTTGTCAGAAGACAGACACTAAAACTTTGTCAGCACGAGTCATTTTGAAACACTACTCTTGTACAGCATGATTTGACTTCCTGTGTACAAGAGGCCCAAAGTAAAAATCAATTTTAGGTTGACCCATGAAAAACTCAAGAGACCCAGTGTTATGGATTATAGCTTGATATTACGCTTGGTAAAAACAAACAAAATTCAATTGCTAAAACTCTGATAGGTAAGAAAGTTATTTACTGCTAGTAAACATTTATGGAATAATAAAACTGCTTTTTAAGCTTGTATTCATCACAACACTTGAGTTCATGGTCCTTTTACTTGGAATAGCATAAAGTAACTGATCCAACTGCCCTTAAAACAATATGAATACTGTTACTCCCCATTTACAATATTTAAGCAGATGGTAATGAAATTTAGTATCTCATAGTCTTGTTGATGAAGATGTTACTCATGGTAACTCACACTGCCTTAGCACAAATTACAGTTTTTCTATTCACATTATATCCTGAGGTGCTTTGTTGCACAGCTTT
This sequence comes from Zonotrichia albicollis, assembly GCF_047830755.1. Classification (NCBI taxonomy): domain Eukaryota; kingdom Metazoa; phylum Chordata; class Aves; order Passeriformes; family Passerellidae; genus Zonotrichia; species Zonotrichia albicollis. Next base: position 14,474,150 of record NC_133822.1, read on the forward strand.
TCACTGTGCAAAGTTGAGCAATGTATACTTACAATTTCAATAAACGGTAAATGAAACCTACCACCTTGTACTGATCCCAGTTCAAAGTTTGCAAAAGTACTTGGCATTAATCCTAATAAAACCAAAACAGAAAAAAACCCACACATGCTCGAAAAGCAACAACCAGCAACCAGAAAATGAACAACCTAGACTCTTGCAGAAATGTGTCATCTTGCAGGAACTGGCAGCTGGTTCATAACAAGAATTCATAAACACCTTATAAGCACTTTCATTTTGCAGCCACACTCTGAAAAAACACTAGCAAAACCCGGTACGTGAGGTTAAACAAAACTAAAATTGTATTTGATGTTAGCAAACTACAGCATAATGTTGCAAGATTGAAGGATAACTTTACCAGCTTTTTTGACAAAACACTATTCCAAGTCCAGCTGAAAAAGTTTGGAAATAATATCCGCAAACCGTTCCACCCTTCTTGCACTGCGCACTGGAAAGGAAACAGCACAGTCGGTTTCATTTTGATACTTCTTGTAAACTGACAAAGGAAATAAACTGCCAGCTCCAACCCCCGGACTGATCTGCTGCACAAAACACTGCTCAACAATCACAAGCTTCATTCCAGGTCAAATGACATAATTGGGAAATTATCAAGTGCTAAAATAACCACCGTTCCGCTGGTGTTTATTTACAATAAACACAAGCTTCGCTTTCTGACAGAAACCCACTAAAACCATTCTCCATTTCACAACGTCTACAAGTGAGTAGGATCAGCAAAATTATGCAAAACATCCTGCTAGAAGAAGAAATGTAAACTGAGCCACTTACAGAGAGGAGCAGGCTGCCAACTTAATCTGATTCTACGACGACTGTAAACATGTACTTTTGGAACGTGAAGCGATTCACATTGCCACAGATGCCGTCAGAGGAGCACGGCAGCGTGATTAGGTATTCTGCACACGGGGGGAACTCCGGCAGATGACCTGCCGCAGCAAGCACACATCTCTGCTCCCTCACACCAACTGTTTTGACTACAGGCACTTGTTAAGCACCAAGTTTCGGTCCTACCAGTTGGACACCAGAACTGAACCTGTGCCAAGAACAACACGAGCTGAAAACGGCTGCAGGGCTTTTTTTTTTCTTTTTTTCTTTTTTTTTCTTTTTTTAATAATTGTTGATACAACTCAAGTAACTGCAGAAAGGAACCAAAGTGCAAAATTGAAAGCAGCAAAACCCACAAGTGTATATTTAGAAGAGGACACTGAATTTTTACTTCCTTGAGCCAGGAAAGAAGGAGAGTGTTTGTGTACAACACAGTAGGATGAACTTGATGTTTTCCTGAAAATTCTTTTATTTATGAAGTAACCTGGCATTTCTCAGGATAATTATAAAACACATGAGAAATAATCTCTAGACTATCACTACTTTACATTTATGTGGTAAAATATCTAAAAAATGGCAATATTTCCATAAAGAGTCATACACAGCACTTCCCAGAACACTATTGTTCCTCATAAGTAAAAAGCATGAGAAGAAAGAACGGTGAAATGGAACTCCAAAAAATGCTTCAAAGAGTGCAATTAATTATCCTAAACGTAAACTGAAGCTTCTGGGTACTTGCCTACTTCTTTCATAAGGATTCTGAGATAGAAATATGAAGCTCCAAGGTATCACTGAAGTATCAGACAGACAGGAAAACATCAGAAGTGTGAATACCCCTGCCCTGGTGACAATGTCAGTCTTCACATCACTGAGCAGAAGACCTAGATTTAACTGTAGTGCCAAGGTCTGTTTCTACAGCTATAAAAGGGGATATTAATGATTTAGAGTATTAACTTGATTAAAAAAGGAATTGAAGACTTAAGTAGGAATTCATCATTCCTGTAATGACACAATTCTACACGTGTAACCAGCATTTGCCACCTGACACATTGCTACTGCAGAAAAAATGACAATTTTTATCTCTATATTTCTCAGCTCAGCAAGGCCAAAAATCCCCAGGCAAAAAAGAAGTAACAGAGCAAGTGAATCTTGGGTACACACTTTTGTGAGTGACAGCCTACCAAAGAAAAGCAAGGAAAGCTTATGCACAGAAATTTCACATTCTGCTGGAGGAGATGCACAGTTAAGTCCAACATGAAATGAGAGTCTGAGCTAAATACCACCTCAAACCTTGTGTCCAGCACCACAAGGACAGCCCTCACCAGCCTTTTGCACTGGTATCTTACTACCTGCTGACCCACATTCCCACTATTTTTGTACTTGGAGGATGGAAATGCATTGTCAGCCCTAAACTTAGGAGAGACGTATTAGGTGAAATGCTGAAATATTTCTAGCAATCAAGCCACAGTACTGTCAAAGGTAAATAGTGCCAACAAATCAGAATTTTGTGGGTGATTTTGTATGTGAAGAGAAATATTTTATTTGGCTAAATGTACAAATTTATAAACAAATAATCTATTCATTTATTCAAACACCCGACTTAAATAATGAAACTCCAGATTGTTGCAAAATAGAGGAAAATTTAGTATTGTCATTTTCTCATTCTTTGTACCATGTAATAGACCTGTTCCCTCAGGTAGATCTTTCACATTCAAGGTCATCTAATGACACATATTTTTTATTCATTTATACTTATGAGGTAAAATATTTCACTGTATCTCTATTTCCCTCTTTACTTATTTCCTTAACTATATTTACATAACAATAACAAAATAAAGTAATTTATGTACATAGTTGCTTTAAGAACCAATTAAATGTTTCCCCTCATCTATCATAAACCAGAAATGTTTAATGTTTCTTTAATGTTTTACTTAATCCAAAAATAAATAATGTCATTCCTTTTTACTGTTAAGAAAAGACAAGCCATTGCAGAGTGAGATGGGACTACTGAGGTGGCTTGGAAAAAAAACAATGCTCTATTATGATTCTGAGAAAAGAAGAGTATCATTTTTAGGTGACATACTCTTCACCTGGCTCTGTGAAAAACATGGTACCGGATTTTATTCAATATCAAGATCTCCTACTATTATCTCATTTTATCATTCCATACAAATAACTTCTAGAGAAATAGTAACTTCACTGAAATGTGCCCAAAATAACATCTTTGCAGGACTTGCATATAAGCTGCTGTTTAAACCTTCTGGCTTTTTCTGTTACTTGGGATCCAAACCCAGCACCTGGTGAATCAATGTGTTCCTTAACAAGTTGTTTTTTAAGCACAGAAAAAATGGAATTTTTATTTTCTATAAATTCACAGTAAATTTTTTCTATAAATTCATGGTAAATTGCTCCATCTCTGTTACCCTGAGCTTCTCTATCCCCCAGCAGCCTCATCATTTCATCCTGTACCCACAGCCTTTGTCCCTCTCCCCAAGGGATGAGCTCTGTTTGGTCTGCAGGTAGACATGTGCCAGCTGTCAGTACAAGCTGCAAATGTGCTGCTGCCACATGGAATATTGTTCTCTGGGCCACATTATTTAAGCTGTCTCCTTACACTTGCTGATTTTCAAAAGACTGATGAAACTTTGGATTTTTGAACCAAACCAGCAAAGAACTAAAAATTCTCGGACAAAACAGAAAATAGACAAACAAAACAATCACATAAGTCTTATTGCTATTATTTTTTTTACTAGTAGCATTATTACAATAATTATAATATTATAGGAAATACAAGCTAAAATCTACATATGATTTGTTTTTACTTGGTTCTCCGTGGTTGCCACTCCTCATGGGTATTCCAAGGCATCAAATGAATTCCCTTGGAATATTCTGACATAATTTCAAAATCCAGGTAACCACACAGAGCTAGGGACACTTGTTTTGTTTTTAAAAATTGAATGAGCCTACATTTAAGTTTCAATTGGTTTTATCAAAACCTGCTACAAAAGCAGCATAACTGTCAGTTCAGAGTATTTCCTCATTCCAGACATTTTAGATAAATCAGTTCACTCATCTTTCAAGCACGTTATTTGCCAGAGGTAAGAAAATCTATTATTTAGAATGCTGCATGAATAACCACAAGTGATTACCCCTTAATACACAGCCTCCAAAATGAATGTGGAAAAACAATTCCTGAAGAGGTCACTTGTTCACGTTTCCCTCATTACATACAATAGCTTTTACAAACAAGAAACCAAACTCTTTACCTTCTACTGAAAAAAACTCAAGAGACAACATACCCAAACAAAAAAGTTGGTTTATAGGGCATTTTTATTCTATTCCTCTCTCTTTAAAAATTCTTTAGTTCTGTATTTACATACAGCTTCTTAATTCTGAAGTTGGTTTTCACTTTAACTTGCATCATTTATGACTTCTAACTGTGCAAACTAAAGAAACTCAGACCTAACTGCACATGAATAAAATAAATGCAAATTAACCTCTGAGAGTCCAAGTGACAACTACTTCATGTTCTGTCTCTTCATGCACCGCTTGACCATTCATCACTGCAATGAACTTTTCATACTACAAATTACTTATTTTAGATAAACTATTTCTCCATTCATAATTTAATAAATTTCCCTTCATTGCTTATGATGAGAGTCTTTCATGTCTACAATATTAAATGTCTGCTATACCTATATATACATATAAATAAGATTTTTTTTCTCAGATAGGTATTTGCTCAGTTTTTTTCAAGTTGAGTTTTCCAAAGTTTGTTGAAGCATGGTCAGTGTTTCAGGTGATGTGTGAAGAAAGGCATTTTCCAAGGCCAAACAGCTATTAGAGAGCAGATCTCAATTTAAAGCATTCCAAGTTTATTCACCCCCTGATGTTGCCTCTATTTTAGAACAATGTGGCAGGAATGACACAGGGAGAAGAGACAGGTGATTTCCAGTGCAACTATTTACCAAGGTGCATGAACTGCTGTGACAGCACAGTTGTGCGATTCTGTTTTCCCTTCTCCCACTTCCAATGCTCTGAATAAACTGTCACCCAGTGTGGATGGCTCTAATTTTCCATGGACCTGCTCAGAAGCACATATGTACCATATTTTAGAAAAACTTTTGGAAAAAAAAATTGCAGGCGCTCACCAGCTGAAGACACAGGATATTTTTCCTATGATGCATTCTAATTACTTTCTATAAGCTAATAGAAAAACAATCTTATTGAAGCAAGGCATAACTCAGAACAATTCTTGTGAATTTTAACATGGACAGGAAGCAAACAAACAAAGATGATTTGAAGCAAGTCCATACAAATGGACCAGTTTTACCTGAAGACATTTAACTATTATATATGTAAAAGGATATCTCTGAGAAGAAGCATGCAAAAAGTAACTTTCCAAGGTATCAAATGTTTCATGTGTGTCAGTCATTTTTGGTTTAAACTCCAAGAGTCAATTGCAGCATATGTAAAACATTAGGATGATTACTTCCTACTAGGACTTAGCTGGTTTTTTATAGCATTAGAACCTGGTTTCACCATGCTTGGTGTAACATTTCACTTCAGGTGGGAAGATATGAATAGGACATATGTTTGCCAAGACATGAGAGTAACCCTTGGTCAGCCAAGAAATGACTACAGAGAGTAAGCGTGGAAGCTAACAGGAAGAAGAGAAAACAATTTTAAGACAAGGATTTCAAAGTGGGTTATTTATAGAGTCAACACTCAATTATCCATGGTCAGATTATCTGTACCAGAGATGCAGAAACAAATCAGCTCCAGCTGGGCTCATTAGCAGAGGTGCAGCTCTGTGCAAATGTCCCTACACTTCTAGGGACACTGCGGGTTTAAAAATTACACAGCATCTTTTTTTCAGCATAACAGTGAAGTCCTTTTTTCAATCTAAAGTGAGTCACTTGGGTTGCTTCTGTCTAGCATTCCAAAGCCAAGAGCACTGGGGAAAATGGCAAAGACTTCAGACAAAGGCACTGCCTGGCAGTGTTACCCCCATGCTCTGGGTCCCAAGAAGCTTTGTGAACTCAGGCCCAGCGTCAAGCCCGAGCTGGCTGTGTGCATTCCTGCACTCTGTGTCAGGGCTGCGGCCTCCGGCAGGAGCTGGGTGCAGACAAGCACCAGAGACTGGTGACAAAGCAGGAGCCAGGCACCAGCCAGCAGGGCAAACAGCAGGCACCTCAAACACAGCTGGGGTGGCCTCTGTGCAGAGGGACTGAGCTGTGACATCCCTTGAGATTACCATTTAAACTTAAGTAACTTAAACCAGATATTCTAAATGAGGGGAAAATTAAAACAAGTACTTTTCTAACTTCAAGAAAAACACAGCCATAGCAATATCAATCCAGCTTGAAGCTGTTTTCCTGGCCACAATGCCAAAATTGTAATTGACAGTGAAATACAAAGGTAGATTTAAAAAAGGGAAGGAAATGGAAAAAATCCAACATGACATTTCTTACCTACCAATTGCTTCCTCTGAATCAGACTATCTGTGTTCTTGCTCAAGGACTGAAACCTTTCTCCATCTGTCAGGAGACAGCAAACTCCAGAAGAGACTATGATCTTCTGGAAGTTGTCCCTTCTCATCAAATTCATGTTCTATAGTTGAAAGAAATCCTACTGTTTAGAGATAATAAAAGATACTTCTAAGTTGGAAGAATTTGAGATTCAATTTGTTTTTTTCCAGCCATGGGAGTCACTTCACCAAAGAGACAGGGAAAGGACAACAAGCAGGATACTGGCATGATAAATCTCAGCTATAATCAACTGACTCCAGCTTGATTACAGAGGAGGAACTAAACTCTGTATTTGGCAAATGGATCACAGAGCAAGTCTTTTCTAAAGCTTTTTGTTGAGTCTGACAATTGTTAGCTAGACAGTACAGCAGATTTAACCAGCAATGGCTAACAAGTGAACCAAAACTAACCATGCCTGAGCTATCATCCCTGGGATTTGCCTACTGTACCTAAGTACTGAGAGAAAAAGGTTTATTTACACTGAACTGATCAAGTAGTTTCAAACAGCAAGAAACAGAGGATCACTGAGTGCAGGATGAGATAGAAGAGGGTTATCTATCCCATCAGAAGATCATTGTAACACTTGAGGAAATCTGCAGGTCCTAAATCTCCAATTTTATTACCCCACTTCCTTTCCTCCTCCCTAGTCCCAATTCCTTGACTTTCTAAGTTGCTTAAGGTCTGAAAAAAAGTAATTCAAGGAAAAAAACAGTTCAAAAGCACATTCACTATGATAGATATTACTTATGAGAGAACTCTGGCAGTTTTATTTGTTCTTATTTCTCCTTACATTTCAGATCCCTAAATGCCTACTGCATAAAAAGTGATAGCAGTTACCAAAGGTCTGCTGTCTGTCTTTGCTGTTTTGCCTAAGGACATGAGGTCTATTCTCAGTATTAGGGACTAAAATATTTTGGAAGGTGAAACAATCAGCAAACAAAACCAGAGAACAGATCTGCTGTGCAGTATTTGCAAGTCTTGTGTATGGTATTTATCTTGGAATACACACTAATGAGGACAGCAGCACAAGCACTACAAGGGAAAAGACTCAATTACTGTAAACAACTGGGAACAAAAGACTGTTAAACATTCAACAATCACATCAAGAGAAAGTTTAGAAGTCTATACCTCTTGTTTACTGTAACAAGATTAGGTCAACACTTCCCTCTGCCTCTTAGCCTCATCAAACTAGGAAAGACCATAAAAACAAAACCACTGCACTAACTCACTCATTCACTGAAAAAACTCACTGCCCTGCTCAAAGTATGGAAAGATACCAAAGTATCTGGGGCCACTGCCACAGTAAAAGTCAGCTTGTAACTTCCAGCTAATCGGCTGCATATCTGTCAAGCACATACATGTGAACCACACTTACATAAACTTTCTGCTCCCCTACTGCTCCTCCCACTCCAAGATATCAATTCTAGCCAAGAATTTGATTAGCATCAGACTATGAAACACTTTCAGAAAGACAACATCAGAGGTGGCACTTACAAAAGGACAGTGAACTTTTATGGCCAGAAGGCCCCAGAGCAAAGTGTAGCAGCTGTATCAGGCACTGCATGTTACAGCTGTGGTCATACCATGCATCAAAAAGAGATGCAATTTCTTTTTCTGCTCCTCTTCCCTTTCAAAACATTCCTGGCACACCTCTGGCTTCAATCTGGTATTAATCCATGGTTGAATTACAGTGTATGGATGGATACCAGGCACATTGTATAACACAACCTTGAGTCTTTTAGCATTTGCTTCCTAGAATAGAGTGCTCTTGCCCTGCAAGTACAGTGTGTATTGTTGTCTCCAGATGTAGCCTCATAGAGTCAATATACTTGAAAAGGCCTGCTGAGCCCTCTTTCACAAGCAGTCTTGATTCATCCTTTGTCAGGGACCTCTCTCTTTATAGTAATTTTATGCCACTTTAGGAGTTACAATTATTACTTACTCTCCCACCCCTTTCTGGCTAACTGTAAAATTATTCAACATCAGAGTTACATGGACTACTTTTGAAGGACTTCTGTCTTCCTCTTTATAATCATCTGTCAAAATCTGGTACATAGTGAGTTTTAAACAAGTCATTCTATGCTGGTTGTATTTTAATTAAATATAAAGCAACATTGGTTAGATACCTCGGGACATTTCTCACGTTACAGAAATCAGAGCTCATTTAACAGCCATAGTATTTTACAGACTTAGACAGACACCTCTATCAGGTAACACTGGTTTCAAGTAAACAAGTAGGTTTTGTTTTTTCCCTGAAAAGTCTAATGAAGTTTTCTAGTGTCACTTAGATTCATAACCATTTAGAAAAATGTAACAGAGATATCGAACTTTCTGTTTTTCTCCTTTTAAGTTCATTAGAACAAACAGAGGGAGAAGGTAATCCATGCACACAGCAAGTAATCCAGCTGTAATTCATACCACAGCATAGCAGAGGTAAAGTGGTAACGCCAACATTAAACCTGATACTATTTAGCCCTTAAAGCTTGCAGGTAATCCCTCTTTTTCCAAGAACTGCACACTGAGAGAAATCATGTATATTTAAAGAAAATTTCAGTATCATGAAAGTTTTAAATAAAATTTAATTTAAATTGAGCTTAGACATCTAGAGCCATATTGAGGCTTCCAAAAGCAAACACTCAGCAACTGCCTTGTTCTTCATTTAAAAAGCTCTATAGAATACATATAAAACATAGCATAAAAAAGTTGACAGCTGTCAATTCAAGAGTCAGCAGTTCCCCACTGGCATATTTTGTTTAAGCTACTTTGGTACCACTGTCATGTTATTAACCAAATTTAAAAAAACTTCTCCATATATTTATAATATACTACCATTACCAATGTAATCATACTTTGCATTATTTTTTAACCACATTGCCATATATAACCAAAAATGGCACAACAAAACACAGAACATACAAACACATATTTTAAGGGAAAAATCAAGGTGACTTCTTGAAAATATAGGTCTTGCTGAGTTTCTAGTTGCCTGCATGCATTTCTCTTTAATCTTTCTGAGGCTGAAGCAAAAAGAGCTTAGTGTCTGCTCTCAAGCTAAAAATCTTTGCAATAATTTGTGTAGATTTGTGTAGATAAAAATAAAAATCACAGACTGTATTAGATTCCAAGACTGTAAGCAACACGAGCTATCATATCTGCACAACAGCATGCTGATATAGTTGGGAAAAAAAGTAAAAATAATCACAGCACAGATAACCAAGGGTCAAAGTTCTGGTTATGCATGAAGTTTCAGTATTGGCACTTCCTGTTCTGAGTCTAAAATACTCATAATTAAATATATTTTATCCTTCTTTTGCTAAAGCAATGAATTGCTATTCTCTCCTCTCTTTCATATATATATATATACATATATATATATATATACTTGTTTTGCTCACTTACATTACTGTGAGCCATGAGGCCAGGTTTAGGAGCCCTGCGGTGCACCAGAAGCATTGGCAGCCTCAGTCCCGCAGGCCAGGGCTGCGCTGGGGCGGCTGCACCGGGCTCAGCGCGGAGCCGCTCCCGGCGCGGGGCGGGGGCTCGATGCCATCCCCGTACCCTGCACCGCCTCGGCTGCTCCGGACAGCGCAGGTGCCGAGGCAGCCCCGCCACACGGGTCACCTCCCTCCGCACCGCGCAGGGATGTAACGCCGTGCGTGTTTTTCTCCAGCAACAGCTGCGTCCTACAACCTCGTGCGGCTCCTGCACCGGCTTTCTCACGCCGCTCGAGCACAGTAGCGACAAAGCAAGGCAGCATCTGTAGCGACCCTCACTCACATTCAGCCCGCCGCTGCAAAACCCACCAGCGGCGCCTTCCCCTGGCGCGCTGACAGCTTCGCCTGCAGGGCTCCGGGCCGTCCTTCGGCGGGGCCGCCGGGCCGCAGGCGCCGTCAGCGGCCGGGAGGCTGCCGGGAGCAGAGGGCCGGGAGGAGGCGAGCAGCGAGCCGGGAGGGGGAGAGCGGCGGGCCCGGAGCTCCCCCTCCCGGAGCCGCCGCCGCTGCCGCCATCCGTCCTGCTCCGTACGGCCCTACTCACGCGACCAGCAGGGAAAGCCCCAACAGCGAAAGGTCAGGAGCAGCAGAGTTAAACGCAAAACTCGTTTCACACGATTTTGCGCCTGCAAACTCGTCAAACTTTTAATTTAGTTTTGGAAGGCTTAGGGAAAGGCAGTCCTTCGATCGACAGTGCCACAGCTTCAGTCACTGCTGGCAAGGATACACATACTGTCCACATTAACTCGAAATTCTGATTCTGAACTCCACACAATAATGTATGGTAACTGGTAATAAAAAATTAAGCTTCTGAGGATCTGATTATCTTTGATTTTTACACATTGGAGTACAAGCAGACCAAGCAGATTAAGATCCTGTTATAGTCAGCTGCTGGATAAACACAAAGGTCTTTATCACCTATTTTTCTTCTTACAAGTACTCCATACTCGCAAGTATGCAGATATCAGAGCTATGGTGTCACCACCCAAAATAAAAAGTTCAGTCAACAAGCTGAGCTTTGCTGTGGCACAGCTCTGAGTGTTAAAGCATCCCTGTGCCAAACCCTCAGCCAGCTGACTGCCGCTAGAAATGGTGGGTTCCCCATTAACGAGAAATACTTCCTTCGGCATAACTCTCAAGATTTGGAATGGCAGTATGTTTAATGTTTAATGATACCATTACAAGTAATTTGTTTCAACTATATTTAAATGGGCAGCCATTCAGCTCTTCTCACATACATGCAACTTCTCTTGCAGCCAAGGAGCTGCTGGCTTGTCCACTAAACCCAGCCAAACCCACCAATTTGCAGCAGACCAGCATGAGACCGCAGTTTAAATGCAAATTTATTCTCACAGCTGTGTTCAACATGAAACATACCAACAAATGTTAGCTCACACTGCAAGGTATCTTACAGTGTTTTAGGATTAAATTCCATATGTTTGAGCACATACACTAAGTGGTGTTCCCCAGGAAGCTGAGCTAGAATTTGTTCTCTGGAGTGCTGCGTTCCCTGGCTGTGCACCCTCCTGACTATGCAGGGATCCCAGCAGGGCAGGAGCAGGAATGGCCCCAGTTTATTCAGGTTTCTATCTTAATCACAGAATCTTCTGCCTGAGGCCTTGGAAAAAGATGGGGAGTGTGAAAACAGAACTAGAACTCTCAAAGATTACTTACAGTAAGTAAGCTCTTCAGAGGGCCGTGTGGGTCCTCCTGGCAGTGATTTCTACTGGACAGAAGAGAGAACTGGATTCAAAATATCCTGATCCACTGGACCCAAAGATGGAGCCCAGAAATTTAGTCAACAGATCTTTGAAAGTGCATAACCAGTTGTTTTGTGGCTTTGGTTGCTTTGTTTTATTTAATTTGAACATGAGACTTGTAGTAAAAATTAGGCCACTATATTTTTGAAGCATAAGCCTAGCTAAACAAAATAGCCCTGAATGCTTCTGGGATTCCTGTTTAGGAAATCATTCACTGCAGGTGTACATGCTTCACAGAAGAGGCAATCACTGAAGCCAAGGAATAATGAGACACAATAAAATATGGAAGTATAAATAAGCAGAAGAAACAATAATAGGTATAGAAATAATAGGCAAGTAATATCAACAGGCAAATAAATAAGACAAATAGGTACAATGCTTAAAACTGACTGGGAAAAATGCCAGCAAAAATGTATGCTAGTAAAAAGTTCCAGCTAAGCTGAGAAATACAAGGTTGAAAGGAACTAGTGGTTGTGTGGTATACCTCCATCACTTTATGGTGAGGACATTACCCACTGCTAATACCTATTTGTATATCTCAGATTGATGCCTGTGGAGCAGCTGTCAAAGCATGTTGTAACACATAATCCTGGGGATCCACGGGGCTGCAAGGCTGCTATAAAGTGAATGGTGATTGCTGCCCCATGTCAGCTTGAGATAAAGGTCATATCAGAGGTCTTGAACAGCCAGTAAGGCTGATTGAGTGATCATGAAGATTTAGAATATAACACAGGATAGTGTTAAGGGAGAGCTAACTTCTATAAAGCAACTAAACAACACATCAGAATTTGGAGGCGGTGGATGGGGAATATGCATAGTAACCATGCAAACAATCAAGCAGAAGTAAATTTAAAGTAATGCTTTCACTATCTGAAAATAAAAATACATCTTCTGAAAACCAAGGCTGATGTTACCTTTTGTTTAAAATAAAATTAGGATCTTGACAGTTTTCTGTACCTTAATATCGGGCATCTCAAGTGATCCAGCAATAAATCACCTAAAGCAAATGTTTCAGGAAGTGATAATCAATGCTTTAGTTTTCAATCTAAAATAGGAAATTTTTAATGCTTAAATAGGAAAGGACTTCTAGAGTTGAGCTGAAGACCACTGGCATTCACCTAACAGATTAACTTCTGTAAATAATTATCTTTATACAATGTGATACTAACAGAGACAGTTTGTGCTAATTGTCAGACAAGTTCTACATTTAATCATATTGAGAAAATAGAGCACAGGAAATAATTATTTCCTAACTCTAGGATCTTAATACAGAAATTTCTGCACAGAACCCACGATCTGCAGAAAGGCTAAGAACAAACCTAATCAATAGTTAAAAGAACTATTCATTGTAGGTAATATGGGGAAAGGAATTTTTTTGGTGAGGGATCACTTTCTTTGCTCATCTTGCAAGCTTTAATTAAGTGGCTATGAAATAAGGAGTAGCTAAGAATGATTCTTTTGTAACCTGTTTTCAGGCTATAAATGTGTTTCTGGTTATAGTAATACTACATATAAAACCATTAATAAAACTGCCTACTTACCAATGCCTAGATAGAGACATTAATTTGCCTGATGTGAACATGAAGTTAGGATATCAGGGTGCATTTAAGCTTATCTTGAAAAGAAAACATCTGATCTTTGTAGTTAGATTTGTACTGATGAAATTGGGTTTGTGTCTATTGAAGAAAAAAAGCAATATGCCAGTAGCACTTTATGGTGACTCTTTTATGCTGTGCATCAGAATACTCCCACAGAATTTTCAACATGAGGCCCAAAATTTAAATATTAAGTGCTTTCCTGATGGACACTGGCATAATCAGACAGCTTGCACATTTAAGCTACTTGAACCCAGGAATACTTCTTAGTACCCAGCACACAGAGACTGCCTAGTCTGGAATGTGTATTGGAACTAAAACTTTAAAATCCAGAAACTAGAGTCCAATCTGTTGGGAGTGCACGTTTCTTGCTAAAGCTGAGAGGGCCTAAAACAGTGCTAAAATTAATTTTGTTTCCTTGTACTGCTAGGTAGGTCATCATGCAGGATTTTTTCCCACCTAGAAACAAGGCTACAGCTTTGGCAATTCAGCACCAGCAAAACCAGAAGAGACTTCAGGCAAAAAACTTTAACCCAGTAAAAGACCAGCATGTATATGTGAATAACAGCTGTAATAAGGGTTTTGGGTTTTTTCTGTATCTGTATGTTAATCTCACTCTGAACTCCAAATCAGTTTTCTTATGTTTCAGTACCATGGATATTTCGGCACCAAAGGACAGAAGAGGGGTGTTAGAGAAATGCAAGTGAGAGTGCTTGAGAAAGCCAAAATTGTACTGATTTTGCATGTGGAGATTATTTCAGATGAATCTCTGAACCTCTAGCTGATAATTTCTGCAGACATCTTAACCACATTTAGCAGAAAAGAAGGCAGAGGACCCAGATCTCTATGAATTCCAATTATCCTGACTCAACTCCTCCAACAAATCAAGCACCTGATCCATTTTCAGAACCATACTCTACAGAGCTGTGTTTGTGGCCTGTAAGACAATCCTTTGACTCTTAAAGCATTGCAGACCTTCATAAACAAATCAAACTGTTGTACTGAGGAAGAGTACAAAGCTCAGACTAACAAGAGGCACTTGACAGACTTACATTACCTTACAGATGAGACTATTGCTTCAGCAATCCCAACTTTTCACAGCAGCTCCTCCAGAAACCCCATAGGATTCTGGAGTCTTGTTTAATCTCTTGTTAAAACGAGGTACACTGGTTTACTTGAAGAGCACCTTAGTCCTGCACAATCCACTCCTAAATCTATAAATTAGACTGTTATTTTTGAGAAATCCTAGAAGGACTGACATTTATCCATACTCTGAGATAGTGCCGTATTTTTTCTGCTTATCATCTCCCTGTATCAGAATCTGTCCATATTTGAGGCAGGGAACTCCTTTCACTTTGATTTCATTCAGACATGCATGAAATTTGCTCCATCCTACTCATACAAGAGATTAATGACAAACAGGGTTCTCTCCTTTTTCATGACCTATCCAGTCAAGAAGGTGTTGTCCATATAGGTGTCAAAATCTACACAAATCACATTTTAAAATCAGCTTCTAACAGTGTAATAAAGGACAACCTACCCTCTCCTTAGGAAAACACCATCTTTTCAGAAAGCGTTTATTTAATGTCTAGCCCAGGATTTCTTGTTTCTTGGTCAGAACCCCTAGGGGCTCCTAAAGACCAGTCTGTCTTATTAAAGATGAACTATCATAACAACAAAATTAAGAATAAGTTCTGTTTCCATTTTGAGCTGGACACAGCTTTCTTGCTGTAAACCTTCAAACCTAATCTAGACAAATTGAAGTACCAAGAAGCGATCCCACTGTCTTTCCAAAATAGCTAGAGTTAATATTGTGCAATCATGTAAAGCCCAGTCTTTGTTCTCAGTTGCTTATAAATGACTTCAAAGCCTTGGGCACCTCACCAGTGCCACTGCAGGTGGCTCAGGTACTTCACTTAGGTACACACCATGCTTAGGCACTTCTAGGATAACCAGTGAAACTAACCAAGGGAACACACATCCCTCCTCCTACACCTAAACCTGAATTCAGCAAGTGAGCTCATGGACACAACACATCTTCAGTACTTCTGTCATACAACTTTTACCACTGCTCTATCTCTCTAAAAGTTTTTGAGTACTTAAAAATAATATTTACTAATTTAATAATGTTAAATGATACAGAAAGAATTAATGAATACACAAGTAAAATACACAAAAATAGTATTTCTTAAAGGAGCAATGCTGCTGTACCTTGAAGTGGTTTCTGAAGTTTATTACTTTTGTCCTCATATACACACACTGCTTCCTTAAGGGGTTACAGGGTCTCAAATGTATCCTTTAACTTCCTCTAGCAAACAAGAACAAATCTGTTGCTTGATGTGTGCAATTCTGCTCAGGCCTTCATAAGCAACCGAACATTATATTTCTCAGCTATGAAATTTCACAATCACAGGTACTAGCTGGTAGCTCTTACTGACTTAATTCAACTGATAATAAAGGGTTTATTTCAATTAGTCTCACATTAGAATCAGTGATTTAGATTTAAATTAAATTCACATAATTTTCACGTCCTGTGGGTATGCATGTTTTGACAGTACTGCAAAAACGTGCTGCAAGTTGCACAGAAGTTGATTGAAACCGTCAAACCAGTATTTAATTGCTTGCTGACATGTACCTCAAAAATAGTCCAGAGTGGATTTATCTGAACATACAAAAGCACATGCACAAAACACATTTTCATGACATCTCCATGCATCGAAGAAATACAGGTTTTATTGCTACATTTTTAACTCCTGAATCAAACACTAAAGCTTTTGCCTGTCATTTGCTGTATTACTACATGCATCACCTCAGACTTCAAGAACTCTTTTTCCCATATAACGCATATTATAAAATAATACTTCCAAAATTAAACAAATATTAAAAAGAAGTTTTAAATATAAAAAATTCCTTGCTTTTGTTCTGATCCCCAGCCTCTGGAAATCTGTAACATCTGTGCAGTCTCATTAAATACATTTGCTCAGATAATGTACAAGGAAAGCACTTCATAAGCATTGTGTAAAGTTCACTAAGTTTTTGCAGAAACTTTATGCAATCTGTCATTTCTTCTCTCCTGAATTTGCTGCTGCAGAAAGCAATATTCTGGACATGTAGTCCAGCAGTCCTCACCACTTTTTCCCCACTTAAATCTCATTTTCTCTAATTTTACTTTAATCCTAATCAGTCAGTAAAGTTTTAGAGTTGTCTTCTAGACTTTCTATGTCTTTTAGTAATTTTAACAGGCTTACTTCACACATTAAAACCTACTCTTCACCACACCCCTCTTTAGGGCTGTGAATTCCTGCTAGAGAAGAAAAAAAAAGGCATGTTGCCACCAATTCTTAGATCACAGAATCAGAGAATGATTTGGGTTGGAAGGACCTTAAAAGTCATCCAGTTCCAACTCACTTGCCATTGGCAATGACACCTTTCACTAGACTGGACTGCTAAAAGCCCCACCCAACCTGACCTTCAGCACCTCCAGGGATGGGGCAGCCACAGCTTCTCTGGACAACCTGTGCCAGAGTCTCACTGTATAGAATTTCTTCTAAAAGCTAATCTTAACCAGCCATCTTTCAATTTGAAGCCATTCTCCCCTGTTCTGTCAATACATGATCCTGTAAAAAGTCTCTCCAGTTTTCCTGTAGCCCCCCTTGGTACTAGAAGGTGCTCCAAGGTGTTGCCAGAATCTTCTATTCTCCAGGCTGAACAAGCCCAGCTTTCTCAGTCTGTCTACACAGCAGAGCTGCCTCAGCCTTCTGATCATTCTTTGTGGCCCTCCTCTGGATTTGTCCCAACAGGTCCATGTCTTTATGATATTGAGGGCCTCAGATCTGGATGCAGTACTCCAGGGGAGTCTCCTGAGAGCGGAGTAAAGGGGGAGAAGCACCTTCCTCAACCTGCTGCCCATGCTGCTTTGGATGCAGCCAAGGATATGGCTGGCAATATACCAATCTATCTTATGTCAACAGCCTGTAGGTACCAACTTAAAAAAAAAAAACAAAAAAACAAACCTCAGATCTGAACAGCCCAGAAAAAGACCACTTTAGGATAAATTCAAATGGTAAATCTTTCATCTTCAAGGTCAGGTGTCATTTTCAAAATATATGCTTTTAAGATAGTACTTTAAAGAAGACAGGCAGAGTTGAATGAATAATTAATTGTGGCTGCTGTTCCCTGTGCAAGTGCCACTCTGAATCATGCATTCTGAACCATGCTTTTGCCTTGCACCATCTCTGGCATTCACCTGCTGCCCTGATGGGTGAGCTTAGCTTGCTAAGCAGAAAACTAACCAAAGAAAGGGGGAAAAGTTGCTAAACCACAAATAACTGAATAGCTTCCTCCTATTATTCGATAATAAGTTGAACAGTGTCACTACAGGGTGAGAGGAGCAGCAGGGAAGGAAGAGGATCCCTGGGCTGGGTAGGAAGGGTGAGGTGTGAAGAACACACACTGCCGTCTGCAGCAGGGTGCCTTCAGATCCATTTGGGACACCCTGCCACAGTGACAGTTAATAGAGCTGCAGAAAGGGCACTGATGTCACCAACAGAGACAACATCCCAGAGAGATGATCATGTTTTAAAGCTACTGGAGCTTTTGCTGCTGTTGAAACAAGTTCTTGCTTATTTTAAAAAGACCATGGCTGCCACTTGGTTATCGGTCCTTGCTGGAAAAGAGCACTTGCTGCACCTTGTGACCTGTGGCTGCTCTCACAGCTGAGTCTCCAACCCATCTTCTCTTCCTCCAGTCTTTACCAATCGAGCCTTAAGAGTTTATTCTCACAAAACATCACTGACCACTGTCCTATTTCAAACAGTGTTATTCTGGGAAACAATAGCAAGTGCGGTAGTCTGGAATCAACCGTGTGATACTTGTACCACACTGACTGGTCTTAGTTAACCTATCTGCCTTCAGTCATGGCAGCAGAGAGGACATGACAAATAAGTAAGAACAAGTAACTAATAATTTGAGAAATGTGATGAGGATTCTGTAAAGAAATGGATAAAAAAATGAAACTTCACTCACTATCATTGTGTATTGTAAAGAAAAAACAAACCTTATTTTAAAGAACAAAATACTAGAAAAATTTACACCTGCTGAGCCTACTGGACACTGCAGACCTACTTCATTAGTGACTTCTGCAAATCTCAGAAACAATTATTAAAAAATTAATACAGAATATGATTAATTTGTCATAACAGTCCTTCATGACTTGAGACTCAACACTATTATAATATTAGTACCTCCCTTGAGAGACTAATACAGCTCATTAAAAAAACAATCGAATCCTGACAATGAAAATTCTCTACATTCTAAACTTTAAAATAAAAGCATTTTGCATATTTCATTTGCCCCAAAGTTTTCAAATAAAATATGAACTAGAAATATGACAGTTATACTATTTATTCTCTCTTAGTTACTCAAACTACGTTTTTTAGTTAAAATACTTCTTAAAATAAAAGATTTAAGAAGAATAATCTTGCTACATTGAAATTAAGTTCTACATTTAAAAGAAGTTTCACTATACCAAAATTGACAACATGGAATAAATAAAACATAGGCTTCCCATCAAAAGAAAAAACAGTGTGCAAGATGGTGTAAAACTGTTAGTAATCTTCATATGCAGCACATTCAAAGTGATTATTGCATTTATTACAACACTATATGAATATTTCACACATCAGGAAAAGAAAAACTACGAAAGCAAGAGACACAAGGAAGCCAATCAATGATGTAAGAACAAATGGATTACAATGTTAAAAAAACTAATTGCTACAAGATGAGACCTTTTCTGCAAGTGGCTAATCCACATTAATAAAACCACTACTAAACATCACTGCAGGTAACAATTCACTTTAGATTAATATCACCTAAGCCAAAACATATTTTAATGTAACAGCATGGGTTACATTTTAAAACAGTTTAGTCATTTTAGTCATCAGCACAATCCAATGCTTCTAGGAATGCAAGTAATTTTTATTAGGCAGCCAGTTGCAGACATTGCTGGAACTAAAGTTCCAGAAAAACTGGGAAAATTACCATTCATATGCTTTCAAAAGCTTCCCAAACACATGAATGGAAACTGTGTTTGAAAGGCAAAAGTCAAACAATTTGGAAACCAGATTAAAGGAAATAAGTAGTGATTTATTTGCAGTGTATCTTTTCATTCCACATAAAACCGCTTGTGCTTAGTGACCAAGATTTGCTCCATACTTACAAGAAGATACTACTGCAATGATGTATTATGAAATAATCTTTGAAAAAAAATGAACCAGGAGCAAGTGCTTTAAAGAATTACTTTCCTGCACACAGCATCAGGCAGTGATGACTAATGGGGAGAGGCGCTGCTGGGCCAGCTCAGTGTGGGGGAGGCACTGCATACCAGGGAACGCTTGCAGGGAATGTGAAGCAGAGACTCTTGTATTGCACGGAGATAAACGGGGCAGTAAGGCAAATAAGGCTGCTCAGCCTTTCCTCCTGTAGTATTTAAAAATTATAATTAAAATAAACTGCTAAATTTTAGTGTAATCTTAAGAAAATTCCCTTTATTTCCATATGTAAAGCTACTACTGAATGGGTTTCTTACACATAGATCTCTATACTGTATTCACCTGAAGAAAATTAAGTCCAGGTCTCCATGTCCATTACACATGATATAATGTGCAAAGCTCACATGATAAAATCTTGAATTTTGTAATAATATTGATTCTAAAACTTTAATAATTCTTTCTTTTTACATGAAAATCAAACATTTTAGGCCAAAGTACAGCTTCCTATACAATAGTTATCATAGCTGTCACTCTTCAATTCAAACAAGTTATTAACTATTAGAGCTCTACCCAGCAACACTTCTCAATAATATTTCTAGATGATGTAAAGAAACTTCTTGTTCTTAGTAAAAAAACCCCAGAATTTAAGTTCTTTTAAATAGGTATACTTTTTAAAAAATAACAGTAAATTAGACAATGTTTCAAAACTTCCAAGAATATCTTCAGGTGATCGGAATGAGACACTTAATACATCCCAGTGCTGTTTCTAATTGCATAAGAAGGAGAATTAGCTAATGTTATGTTGACCACACTTTATCCTCTCAAATATTAGAGAAGTTACATAGAGGTTCTTGGCAGAAACTTTGCAGACTTAGAATCCCCAAGTCATTTCTCCCAAATAAGATCAGTACACATCCTGCTAAGCAAGGGGATCTCAAAGAACTCAGCTACACCTGCACATAACCTGTGCTATGACCATGGTTCTGCTTCCACTTGGATGGTTCAATTATTTAGGAATAAACTGACATTCTTAAAACTAACCATTAAATGGAATATTTTAAAACCCAAGTGGGACTATCTGTCTGGTTCAGCTGAAGCTGAGCTTTAAAACGAAACATATCAGAAAAATGGGAAAAGCAAAGCCTAACAAGTAAAACCAGCTTAGGTCAACAAGGATACTGTTTCATCCAGTGTAAATGTCTTATGTGAATTGCACTAAAAAAAGAATCCTACTTGAAAGGGAAAGAAAGAAGAAAAAAAAAAAAGAAGGGTCAGACAGGGTGAAATAGAACCTTTAAAAGCCTGGAACAATTTGCAACACAAATACTGAGAAGCAAGCAGCTTCCTCTTTGAATGAAGCAAGGGTTTGACCCCTTCCTGTGTCACAAGTCCCCACACTTATTATGCTTTCTACTGGCAGTAAAATAAACATCAATTCTATCAGCTTTACAGACATGTGTGCACCAAAAAAGACACCATATTGTATTCCATCCAGTTTTAGAAGAGATAGAGGATATATTTGAATGAGCATCTTCAGATCTTTGTTGCCTGAACTGCTCCATAACATTACTTGTGATGAAACAGCTCATAACTTAGACCTCATACATAAATATTAACTTCACTTTTTAAAGCAGATTCTGTAATAACCTAAGAACACAAAATGACTGCTACAAAATTTACAAGAAAAACACATGAAGATAATGGAGAAAATGGTATCTTGGCAACTCGTGCAACTCCATAGTACACTTATAATGCTGAGTTAAGCTACACTTTATGTCTTAATTTCCTTCATAGACATAAAATGTCCAGGTTATATCTGCAGCTAGCTGACTCTTACATAGAGACCCCCAAGTTTCAGATAATTATGTTAATTGAAGCTGTGAAGTTTTTAATAATTTTTCAAAAAATGAAAGTAGCAGTGGACCCCTCAAAATCCTGTCTGGACAAATCTGAGTGAAGCAAAGTTTGCAATCTGCCACAGCTAAAGAAAAAAGGCTGCAAAGTGAAGGTATGATGTGCTGCTGCAGCAGAGGAGACAGGTGTGTTAGATCATACACACGTAAAAACACCACCTGTTTTACCTGTTCAACAGTTGATATTATGCAACTCTGACTGCAGAGAGTCAGCTGGCATTTGTATATTCTCTGCCCATTAGTCAGAGTTTTCCAACAGATAATTCTAAGTGTTAAAAAAATACACTGTATTTTCTTTTTTGTGTTATATGTATGTTTTAGGGAAGAATAAAAAGGTCAGTCTAACTAAATTAAACATTTAAGTCTAAAACAACAAAATCAAGACAGTAGGTAATTCTAAAATGGCATTAAACTAAGTTTAAAAAATATTTCTGTTTTATAAAATGCAACTATGGAGCATTTATCAATGAAATGTAAATAGTTAAAACAAAATCTTGCATTAAATTGGCTGAATTTCAGTGTTCAGTGGAATGAATTTGTTTCTATGGCTTTGCTTTTTAAAGTGTGGTACTTGAAGCTCTATGTATCATTCATTTGAACTTTGTTTCACCTCAGCAATACCATCTTGCTGGAATTGTCACTTTCAAACCTAAGTTAAAATACAAAATTAAACACGAGTTATTTTCTTACTGAGTGCTTCTGGTACAAATGCTTGCAACAACTTTGTAATTCCTTCACATAACTGCATCACATGAGAAGCAACTGGAAATAAAACTGTCCTAAGGATACTGAGTACCTTGGATCCCTCTGTAGATGAAAGCAAAGCAGAGGCTGAAGTCAGCTTTGCCACATTTCAACTGACACAGATACGACCATGCAAAGAAGACAGACAATTTACTCCTTCCTGCCTGCATTTCCAAAATTTACCTTTGTACTTTGACTTTTCACCACACAGAGAACCAACAGGCCACACAAGTTCAAGATGACTGGACATGCTCAAATTAGGGCAGAAGCAAAAATTCAGCTTTGTTCCCTTATGCCTCCCTCCAGCTATTCACTCTGAGTGCTAAGAGAATCACCATGAGAAGGCAGGAAAGCACATGGATAAACACTGGCATGAAGTGTTGAAGGAGAACAACCTCAGAGCATGCACAGGCAGGTATTTTCATTTGACCCATGCTAACCATAAGATAAAATCTTTTCAATTGTCTGTTTCTAAGAACTCCTGAATTGGAGGATGGCTGAATAAGTATCACAGTGATCTCAAAACTACTAATGTCCTGTGAGACATGGTCATTCAGTCTATGTGGTTTTGTTTCTCTATTTTATGAAAATAAACTAGAGTGAAAGCAGTGAAGGTAACATGGACTGCATATGCAAATATTCTGACATGTCCCTCTTCCTAGTTACAACAAAACACCCTCAAAGGCTGCTAAGTGTGTTCCTTGCTGCAGGATTGCCATTGACCTTTCATTCTTGTCCCTTCTCAAATGCAGCCAGGCTAATTTTGAGTTACTTTATTTCCAGTCTGCCAGATAATGTTTATGGAGCAGTAGGGATCTGGGACATGGAAGAGAAGAAAGGCCAAAATACTCCAGTTCTTCCCATGGCTGTCTAACAAACATTGGTTGAAGTTTTCATGACTCCCAGGATTCCAAGCTAGAACATGTGAACTCTGATACTGGGATTGTGTGTAACAACCTCAGGCACCTCATCCTTCTGCTTTTGGGAGACAATATAAAGGGGTTTTAGTTTTTTGTTGTGGTTTGTTTTTTACCCACCTCCGTGCCCCTTCCACCTCTGCAAGAAAAAGACTCTGACCTCAACATGGCAAGAGTTAAAGGGCACCTGTAGTATTATCAAGCCATATGTTAGGGAATACTGAATTCAGTGTTTGTATAGCCCATAGCTCTCTACTGGACCAACTGGACATGAATGATGCCATGGAACTGTAAGGGAACCCTCAGGTTTTGTCAACCAACTCACTGCTATTAACTGCTGCCTGAGCCTTCAGCCTGTCCCAAAATTATTTTATAGTCACAACTCATCAGTAGTTATCACTAGATGAGTAAACACAGCAGCTGATATAATATGGCTTTTCCCCCTCAAATATCAATATACAATCCTCTGACTATTTTGTAACTGCCTTTGTTTTTACTTTACAGTCAGCTACTTTGGCTTGGTTCAGAGAGTGGATTAATATCTAAAATTCTGACAGAATAATAAGTATTTCTAAATATATTTTCTTATTAGAAAGCCATTTAGTGCTAGGTCTTTAAACAAGACAAAGTTGGTGAAAGGGAGATGACTACTTCCCTGATTAAAGCACTCACCTTCTTGTCATCTGTCTGAACTTGAACCCAAATCTTCCCCTCTTCATAAAAGATCTCTGACAAGGATAAAGCATTGTGAAGGGTGTTAAGGAGTTGTTCTCTCTCCATGCTGCTGAAATTATTTCAGCCTTTCATAAACACATTTCCTGAACCACAGACTGGATGCTAAGTATCTTACTTGTCAAAGTTAGGAATGAATTCCCCCTCTTACTCTGTTCAACTGCTGTTATCTTGCGCAAAATAAAAACACCAAGAGGAAAGAAGAAATCAGTGTGGACTGGAGCTTGTGTTTTCCAATAGCAGAAGTCCCCAGTCTGCAGGTAATTCTGTTCCTCTCAATCATTTGCATTCCTTTTCCATACAAAACATGCAACAGGAGAAGCAGGCAAAGCCTCACAGGCAGAATTGTTCCACCACACCCTGGCAGATGAGATACCCCAATTGTCATTACCATTTCCTTATGGAAAGGAGAAAAAACACCTATCAACACCAGGCAGCCTGCTTAAGGCTTGATTCAACTCCCCTCAGATTTGGGAAGAAAAGTGTAAAGAGAGCATCCCACATTGCATATTAACTGTTCTAGTCACCACGCTAGTGGCTAAAGGAACAGAAATAATTTTGCAGACTTCGAATTTAATTTCCTCTGGGCTTTTTTTTCCACAGTGTCTTAAAAGAGATTTTACCTCAGGCCAAATGCAACACTTCACCTCAACAGCCATGGAAATTATTTTGCTAAGAAATTGAGAGAAAGATTTGTTACACTCAAGCCATTTTTTAATGTGAAAAATGGCCTCTGTGTTTTATTCTTCAGCATGCTATAGGAAAAATATCCTATTCTTTTACCAATTGTATCTACTCAGGAAGTGGCAATAAGCCACTCCCTAGCAGGTATTACAGATTAAGGCTACAACTGCATTTGGGGTGCAATGGACAGGTCAGGCAATGTATGTGAATACATAGAGTAATGCATACACATAGACACTTATGCACAAATAAAACTTTGCTTTGCTTATAGTCATGACAGAAATTATCTTCATGGTCCAGATGCCCCAAAGGATTTAGAAAACCCATCTTCAACTGAACTAGTGACTTGACACAAGAGAGACCCAACTGACACAGTCTACTCAAACATGTAAGTGAAACGAGACCATTTCTTAAAGTAAAGATACACATTTCTTAAAGTAAAGATACCAGCTGTTGAGGCAGAATGTTGCTGCAACCCTCACCCAAAGGCTACAGAACTACTGACAGGGCAAGGAAAAGAAGGTAAAAACAATCCTCAAAGAAAGCATTTAGCAATGGCATGCAGTAAGAGCCTGTACTAGTGCTTGAACTACTCAGCATATCCAGAAATGACTGAAAAAATGTGGTGGTTAGTGAGAGAACAAGATCTCTGGCATATAATTATTTAGAGTACTAAAGATGCAAATCAACAGATTGCAGAAAGACTTAATACTGACCAGTGTAATAAAATAGGAAATGAAATTCAATGTAGAGAAATGTAAAGTGACAGACATGGAAGAAGAAAAATATGTTCACTTTATATATGAAATGATGGTCTTTCAATTATAATTACACAATAATGAAACACTGGTCTTGTAACAGTTCTATGAAATTATAATCTCAATGATTTGTAGTGGTCACAAAAGCAAAACAAATGTTAGGCAAGGAATACAGCACATCATACCACTGCTTCCATCCCTTCAAAATTGTCTAGAAGAGTTAGGCAAGATACAAAAACACATAGGAAAGAGACAGGGAGTTTCCACAAGTGACAATTAGACCAATTTGGACTTGTCAAACTGGATGAGTGATGACAGAGGAGGGTTATGGTGTACATTTATTATGGACAGGAAATGATAATTTGTTGCTGGTACAAAAGCAAACCAAAAAGTGAGGTATTTCTCCACACAGCGTACAGTTAAGTTTTAAGAATCCTTTCCAAGGGACCACATAGCTCTTAAGTTTCTATTAACTTCAAAAAACCCACTGTGTCAACAGAGTTGTTTAGCAGCACAGTGACAAATACCAGATTTTTCTTTTCAAGGTTTCCTTTTTTGCTGCACCATTTCTATACTCATTTAACTAAACATGCAGTTCTGCACTGTGCCCTTCCTCACAGACTTATCTGTCTGGTTTTGACTATGCCCTTCCTGCCCATGCAAAAATGCTGAAACTTTTACTGCCCGTTTCAGCATTCCTGCTACATACATCTGGTATTAGACAGTGATATAAAGATTTATTTAAACTGCAAACAAATCCTTTGTTGTCCCAGCCAGATTCAAAAGCATTACTTGCACTCACATTTTACACTCTTCATCTATCTAGAATCACAGAATGAGAAACACTTGTTTTCAGACTCGTTAGGACAAGCACAGTACTTCCACAAGACACTTCCACAGAGAAAGCCTAAAGAACACACAAGGATGCACTGGTCTCCCCAGTTCCTGCAGTCCTGTCTCCATCACATACAATCTATCTGAAATATCTATAATCAATGTAGACTTTTACAGTCTTGTATCTGGATCAAGCGTCAGCTTGTACAGATGTATTCCTGCTTCAGTACTTTTGGGTAGAAGTGGCTCTGAAAACAGTCTCCTCCCTGTCAATCCTAACCAACTGAATTAAAAAGTGAAATTACCAATCTCAAATCCAAAACACGAAACTACACTTAATTTAAAAAAAAAATAAAAAGTCAAACTTATCTCGTTACCTAATTAGTAAAGCACAACATTGATGACATACTCATGAAAAGAATACCTTATAAAACACAGGGAACAAACTGAAAGGATGTTTATCAAGTAATGACACATTAATGCTTGCCTTAAATACATTTCTCACATGCAATGCTTGCTATTTTATATAAATATGCTATTAGTTATACTTCACTAGTTGTAGAGCAGATGCTAGGCACGATTTCACAGAAACAAGAAGTCTGCCCAAAAAAGCGACTGGAAAAAGATGTTATTTCCCAGAGCACTAGTCAAAGAAAATGTTCCTAGTTAACAGCATCACTAATCTCACAAACATAAATAGTTAATGAGGCAAGTTTTCTAAATTTTATTTAGGCATCTTAACAATAGGTAGGTTTCAGTGCAGAAAGCTAAATCAAGTATTTGAAAATTGATCATAATGAAAATATGCACACATTAAAGTGAACCAATAGTCCATCATCATTTATGTAACATTTTAAACATTTCTTTCTTACTGCATCATGAGTAATATAGTTTTTTAATCTTGCTAAATGACTACAAAAAATGTATTATGAAAACAGAAGCCTACAGCGTGTCTAACCTACCTGCAGTAATAGAGCAAGGTCTAATTCAATATTTTACATTTTAATGTGACAATTATTACATTAATATCACCAGTTAAAGATAATAGTAACAAGCCATTAAGATAATTATATGAATCACTAAAGGGGTATGAAATGGGAAACACAAGGAGCTTCAGATATATTTGAAATTATGAGAACTTTAACTACAGTATTGTATGCCCACAAATAAAATGTTTTGAATAGATTTGACACTAGTCAGGTACCAAGAGGTTGTGTACTATTATTACAATGAAATAAACAGAACTCAATAGTTTCAAACATGGGGATGTGACAAACATGTCTGCATACTAGATGAAAAAATAATATTAAAATAAGAAGAAATATTTTTAAAAAATAACAGGTATACAAAACCTAGGATAAATGTTACTACTGAAAACTGTGGGAAAAGTAATTTGCAAGCCTTGTACTAGTGAGTTTATTACAGCTGAGATCTCTCTCTAACAAAAATAGAAGTTTTTTTAAAACACTGAATAAAAAAATATTTCTTCATGAAAAGGCATTTAATGTAACTACTTCCAGCTTGACAAAAAAATCAAGCTCTTGAAATATAGCCCAATATTTAATTTAATTGCTCTCCATTGCACACCTATGAACAAGACATAAGACTACCCTGTCATCTGCCTGCATGCCAATGGGATTTTTGTATTCCTCACTACACCCCAAGTGGCCTGTAGATGTTAGAAAGGCAACACAAACATTGCTGGAAAGAAGCACTTCAGTCTCTTAGGAGCAGCACTTCCAAACCCTAATAAAGTGCCATTCCAGTTTTCTGTCCACTCACCAGTGTCCATAAGAAGGCAGCTGTGGGGGCACAGCTGTATTCTGTATTCTGGGGCCATCCAGCTCCTCCCAGGCCTCCCCAGCTCTGAAGGAAACCCTTGAACACCCAAGCCAAGCTGCAACTCCAGCCCCACCTGCCACCTCACTTGCAGGCTCAGCAACCACAACTCATGGCACAGGAGATGTTCAGCTGCCAGAGAAGACGCTACCCCAAAAAAGTGCTACTGCTTATGCAAGGAAAAGCCCCATAATTAATAGACATAAATCAAATTTATGAGCCAGCTTACAGAAAAAGTTAATACCAAGACAGTAAGAAATTACTAGACTTTTCTTTTTTTGCAAGAAAATGCTAAATGATAACACAGTAGAAATTACTACACTCAGAAAATTAAGTAAACCCAAAATATTCAGAAAACTATTAAAAGTCATGGTCCATGGGGAGGGCTATATGCAGACATGACTTCTACAGACTTGAAATGGAACTTACAATATTTACTAGTAGCTAATTAAAATGTTAATTATCCTCTGTAAAGTAAACACTATTGTGTACATAAAGTGAAACACTATTACCAAAAAATCCTACACCCCACATTAAAAAAATCCACCATACAGACTTCTTTGTCTAATCACAAGCAGGAAATACAAAGAGATAACAGAGAGACAAGACTTGCTCTTAACACTTCTATACTTTTGAATGCAGTGAAGAAGCAATGACTTCTTATTTGGGTATTTGGCAAATTCAGGTTCCACTTCAAATATTCTCTTTTTAGACTACCACAATTTGATATAAGAATGAATGTGCTCTTGCTTATCTTTTACTCACCAAAACAGTGACTTAAAAAAACTCTTAATTCTATTCTGGGCTTTGTCTAGGAATAGGACTATAAATTCTTTATAAAATTATTTTAAAAAAGCATTCCTTCTCTAAGATGGAAAGCATCCACCTTACTCAGTAAGACATGTTATGGAAGACTTCAAGCCAAATACTCCAAATTTTAATTTTGTCAGGTTTTTACAGATTATGACAGAAAATTTTCACTAATTTCTCTCCTCTCTCCCACTATCACAACCCCCATTCCTCCACCAATGAGGCAGCCAAAAGACTGATGCACTAAACACAGCTCTGTAAATAATAGTATGTAGGAGATTAAACTTAAGCCTAATGCTACAGTCAACCTTCAACAGCTGAGTTCTATTAATGGACACTCCTTAAATGAAATCCTTATTGGTTACTATTTAAAGCTACAACTCTATTAAAATCTTGACTGAAAGAAATTACATGTGATACATATTGCCCATCACTGCCATGACAACACCACCCAGTTCAACTATGCATGCATCATTTACCACAATTTATCCAAAGCAAAAAACACAAAAGGGTTCACTAATCAAATACTATCAATGACTACACAATGTGGAAGAGATGAGTTAATATATAATGGTAGGGATTATGTGTAAACTAGGCTAGTAAGACTTCCAGTGCACTGAAAAGCCCAGTGCCATTATTATTCTTTCCATCTCCTTCCTATGTGGATTTAAGATCAGCATTGTAAAATTACAGCACAGTCAAGGCACTGTAAAGAATTTAATAGAAAACATCAAGGGAAAAGACAATTAACTGCTGTTTCACTTCAAGGCTTCAATTTCATGCACAGAAATATGGAGAGGGTGTGTAGGTTAGTATGCTGAATAGCAACTGCATACATGTGTGGCATTCTGTTCACTGCTGAATGTTTTCTCTTGTTGAATACTACTGCTCTCTAATGCACAGTCCTTTGAGATTCAACACTCCAAAGTGTTTCTGCTTTCTCATTCAAAGAATCTTTTGAATGAAGAAATTTTAAATTATTGACACATCCACCTAAGGCCAAATTATCTGTGGGAAGTTGTCAGCTTCCTACTTAAACTACTCATTGACCTTCTAACTCTTCATGTATCATATCTATTGCTATACCTGAACTTCCCTGTTTTAGGCTCCGTCACTGATGATGAATTAGTAACAAGAAAGAAAACAATTTGAGCAAAAGATGATAGCAGAAAATACAAAAAAAGCCAACCCTATCCAATATTATGCTACTTGCTTCTAAGGAAACAGGTTGGCAGGTCTGAACACAGCTCCACTTTTAATCCACATGCTAGACTAAGCAAGGAAAGCACAACAAACTCCTCCAAGCCTTGAGCAGGTCTCAGCACCCTGCCAGGTGAAGACACATTATGTTGCTGTTGTTCTGAACATCACATGCACATTTTTCAGTCCTGTCACAGTCCTTCCCTTTGATCTGGGTGTTACTTTCTACATTCAGGTTCACTTTGTATGATACATCTCTGCTGCAAAAAGCATGTGTTATCTTGCTTTAGCCTGGGTTATCCTGGGTGTGTTTTCCTCTCTCAGGAGGTGGAAGGTGAGAGAATAGCTCCCAGGTGGTAAGGTTACTACTAAAGCCAAATCTCTTGCTTCCTGGACAAGTAAATACAGGGAAGAAAGGATTTTGTTGTAATTTTTCTCGAATGACATGGTTTTGTCAATATATCTTTCAATGAAATGATAAAAAAAGCCCAGGACTGTTTGGCAATCTTGAATGAGCACACTAGCCAATACAGAAGTGACCAACACTCTCACACATGCCAGCAGCTGTGAGGGATTTTTCTTCATTTTATCATTTAAACCAAGTATTGATTGCCTTTTATGCAGCTAAGTGCTTTTCTGGCCAGACTCTTATCAGCAGTTAGAATATAAACAAAGTAAGATTTTGTAACAGAATAAACAAAGCCAGAAATTTGCATTTTTGTACCTGTTCAGAGCCTCAAGAACTGCTGACAATCTAGAATATGTCGCTCCAAGAATATATACAGAAAAAATGAATTCAAAGAAGTGCTGTCTTAGTTTTGTCTCTTCAAGGGTAATACATGCTTGACCTGGATATGTGTGTATTTAACTACTCCAGGAATGGTGCAGAAGATGGCTGGTGACCCCAGTTTCAGTGTCTGCTATTATGCTGGGCTTGGAAATCTTACAAGGACACGGACATGACAGACCCACACGTATCATTGCAGAAACTACAGCAGAGATTTTCATCACTGACAGAAGAGAGAAGTTTATGCTACTAGCTGTACTTTTGTCTTGAGAACAAGATTTCTGATAGAAAGACTGTAAAGCTACCAAAACTTTTTTTGGAAACAAGAGGCTTCCAATTTAGAGCAATGGAAATTAGAGTGTCAGACAAAATCAGTGTATCCTAGGCAGCCACATAAATAAAAATATACATACAAGGTACATAAAACATTCAAATCCATCTTCCTTCTGTTCCTACCCCTACCAAAGGAAAAAATTGAATCCTGTCAGTCTAGCTGCTACTGTTTCCAGTTTTAAAAAGAAGCCATAGGGATGAGACCGATTTTTATTATTTTAATTCTTTTATGCAGTGAAACCTAAACATGTGACAAGTAGAAAGGTATTTAATCAATAATAATATCATAGAACAAGTTTTGACAAGGCTATGAATAAAGAAAAATCACAGTAACAGGAAAATAACTCAAAATGTCATTGCCCTTTAAGGGCACAAAAGTGTCTCTGATAAAAGGCCAAATGCAGGGGATAAAGTATTAACAATTACAAATCCCCAAACAGTTGTATTTAATAAAACACAATGTACTGAATAATTGAAAATATACAAACAGAATAATCTGTCAAATGTGACACTCACACCTGGATCAAAATCCCTATGCAAGAAAGGTGCCAACTAGTAATGCTCAAGCTAGTGTTAAAAAAGCCAATCATTCTTATTAATACTTCAAGTTCAGCCTTCCAATCTTTAATCACAGTTCGTTAAGTTGTAGTGCACTACAGGCACAATGTAAAATAGCTACTCTGAGTAATTCAAAATACATAACCTCTCTCGGGAAAATAATTATGATATGGAAGGCAAAATAATTTATTTATATTCTTCAGTGTTCCATTACTTTTTAGTTTGCTTTTCTTTTAAATGACACTTACACAGCCAAACAGAAGGATAAGAAGGAAATATCCCTTTGCAACTTTCATGAGGACATGAAGATACCAATCCAAAGATATAACTCAGAAGCAATGAAAACAAGGTGTAGGTTTTTATTTTTTTTTAAGGAATAGGAATTTCTACTCCTTAATTAAAGCCTGTTAAAAGAACCTTATAGGCAGCCAGGATAGATATCAATGAGCCTCCAGCAAAGAAATTAGAAAAAAAAAAGGTCATTTCTCCTTGATGAAGCAAAATTGGTTTCCTCTGTATGCTTGCTACAACTTCATCAAATGGGGATCTTAACTATTCAATTCATTAAGAGACCATCCACAGCTTTGGAAACTGTTCCAGAGCACGTGTGGAAGTTCTCTTTGATGGTTATACTGCTGCTGTAGTTTAACCAAACTGCATTTTTAGCTTGGCTAATTCACCTTCTCCCCCATCTCATCCCCGCAGTTTTTTTTTGTTTTTTAACACTTTCCCATCATTAATTAGTTTCCTCACAGTAAAAGTCAAGATGTCTTGACAAGCTCTCTCAAAGTACACTGCTTGATCCTCACTGTGCCAGAGCTACATTTTATGAGAGGTTTTCCTTTTAACTGGGAAAGACCAAAGTTAACGAGACTATTAATGTACAAAACATAAAAATAACAACCAGAACTGTATCTGATGCTCTTAAGTCTAGCAAAGGACAATGCAATATAAGAACATGAAGTTTTAATCTTTCTGTTGCCAAAGAAAAATGGAAATGTCTCCTGGGAAATGCTACAGGGTGCCATCTTCACCAGCATTTAACAATGACACAGAACTGGAGTTAACAGAAGTCAAAGGGACAGAGTTAAGCATACATTGCCAGCTTAAAAGTCTCCTAGAAAACAGATGGACAAAAAACCCTAAACAAACAGCAAGAACATTATCATACTTCAGGATTGTACTATGGCACAATATTTTGATATACCAAGAAGTGATCTTCATTGAAGCTGGCATTTGAGA
Organism: Zonotrichia albicollis; assembly: GCF_047830755.1. Taxonomy (NCBI): domain Eukaryota; kingdom Metazoa; phylum Chordata; class Aves; order Passeriformes; family Passerellidae; genus Zonotrichia; species Zonotrichia albicollis. Next base: position 14,507,023 of record NC_133822.1, read on the forward strand.
ACAAATTAAAATTTTCTGAAAATCAAAATTACAATTCCTTACATGCCAAGTACACTTAGGAATGCTACAAGCTGCATATCCATACTGACTTTTTATTTCAAACTACTTTGCGGAAGAGTAAATACATGTTCATACATTAAAAATAAAAGTAAATCCAAGATACTGTAAATCCAAATACTGTGCCACTACAAGAAGTTACTTAAAAGAAATAGCTTCCGAAGCAAACACCCCAATTTCTACTCTGTTGTTGATGACATTATGATATACTATTTTATACGTGCACAGTAACACTAAACAACCTCAAGAACTTATTTGACTTCCAGGGTTTATCCAGCAGCCTATAACAGCAAGTCTCTTCCAGGTAGGCTTACATCATAGATAAATGAATGGTTTAATACTTACAAATGGAAATGGTTATCCTGCAGATGCAAGGATGTGAAACTACTCCTATAAACAGCTCAGTATTTCTCTGACTTATGGGCTGGAACAGATCTGTTACTTTGCAACACCAAGCTCTATGTTGTGTTCACTACATACACTCTCAAGCCCAGCAAGTCAGTCCTCTAATTAGCCAGATCTCTTCTCTTACCTTCCTGATTTCTACTGCCTAAGGTTCTATGATGCACTGCCTGCCATTAAAGTAGCTTGAACCACAACCAGATTTTTCTTTTTCTCTGCTTGATATTCCAGGAATCAAGCCCTTAAAACAACATCTGCCTCTATAATATTCACAACCTCACAAAGCCATCGACAAGGATGGCTGCCACATGTCTGGAATCAGAAGCAAATGAAACAGTGGGTCCTCTTACACTCTGGAGAAAGGCAGATGCCAGCAAGGGCTCAAGAGAAGTGTTACAAAAACCTCTGCTAAACTAAAGCATTCCAGTGCTGCTCTGAAGCCAAGACCTTCAAGTTACAATGCAGGGAACCTGGAAACATAAAGCATGTGCCTGGCATGGACCTCATTTCTTACTGAGAGGATATGGATTGGATCTTACCAGGGATATTAGCAACAAACCACACTTTGTGGGAGATTCTGGGATAGATCTCTACAAGCCCTTGTCAACAGCAATAAAGACTCCCCATGACACAACCTCCAAGAGCCAAAAAACCAGTAGTGGCTTCTAATGCTTTCTCCTTCCATTGTCTGTACTACAGCTTTGAAGCAGCAATTCAATACCTGTGGAATAATGTATTTTGTGGTAAATATGACAGTCTAAAACACCTCAAAATCTACTGACAGACATGCCTGGCATCACTGAATTTAAAAGCATTCTGCTGCATCTTCTAATTAAAGAAATTCTGATCCACAAAAATGAATGTGTCTGAAGGTGATAAAACTTGAAATAGAATAGAAAATTAAATATTCCTGCTTCACAGAAGAGCTCTGTGCAGCCAGAATCAATGTCACAAATGAGGCCTTGTCCAGGCCTTTCTCAATGGACTACTGAAACCATAACACATCCACCAAAAAATTATCCAACCACAAGCAGTTAATGGTTAATGTGTTTTCTATCAGGAGCTTTCTATAATTTCCTGACCAGACAATGCAACTACAGATCAATTAATAATATCTCTGTGTAGGCCTTCTTTAAATCTTACTCATTTCTAATGAAAATGATAAATTAGTAGATGCATTTCACATATATAATATGGAGTATTTTTAACAGAATAATTTTTTAAAAATAAATTATTAGGTATTTTACAAAAATTCACGAGACTTTGAAGAGACCTATCTTCTAAAACTTCTTTTATATTTTAGTACATTGCCTTTACTGTTTCTTCTTTAAAAAAAAAAATTATTTATCTCTTTAAAGCCTTTTCACAGGCCTTAAAGTAATATTCCAGTATACCTTTCCTGAAACAAGTCTGACTAGATTAAATACAATCTTCCAGACCTGTGGTCAATTATTTTCAGTATTCTCCGGGGGTTTGTTAACAGTTTTTTTTCCAAGTCTTTATTGACCTTAGGCTCTTAAATCAAGCAATTCATAACTTAACATCCAATCACCCAGTGTAAAAGAATTGCTAGAATGAAGATGAAGGGAATAGTAAACAAATTGGAATAATGGAGAAAAGCAGACAGTAACTCATGGGATCTTTGTAGTTTACATTACTCTAACACTGATGGCAATCCATTACTTACAAAGAGCTCAAAAATCCCTTCTAACACAGAGGAATTTACTCCCATCGAGCAGGAACATTATTCTATGTGCCTACTGCTTGAACACAGGACCAGCTCCCGCACTGCTCACCAAACCAGGTTAATGCCCAGGAAAGAGCTCAGCTCTGGAAGGACACAGCAAGGCCTCCCACAGCTCCTTCAGTCCTGAAGCACATTCTATCCATGCACAAGTTCCATGTTTATGTGCCCACTGTACCTACAGCCACATGCAGAGAAGCTTTTCTGTTACTGAAACAATCACAAGAAACCTGAAGCTGGGCAGAAAGGAACAATACAAGACTGAGGGCAAGAAACACGTTGTGAAAAAAAATTAGAATGACGGCTTGTTAACACACTAAAATCAACATCTGCCCCCACCACTAAATTAATAAGCTTTTTTCACCCTAGAAAATACTTCTAGCCCTTTTCTCATTCACTGGATAAAACCCTTTTCTCATTCACTGGATAAAAAGCTGTATTTCACTATAACCATTTTTTCACTGTTATTTCAATCTAGGTCAAAGCTGGTGCCAAGTCTTAGAACTGCCTCCCAAGGTGAAAGCAGTTACTCCTGCCTTGTTGTTAGCAGTCTATCCATACAAACACAACCCAGTATTTAGGTAATAGTCTTTAAAAGTAAATAAACTGTTTTCTGTCCATCCCACTTACTTTTTTCCATTACTGAGTTGCTTTGTTGACAAAAAGACTAAAAGAGGTACAGGATTTGTGAAGCTTACTTGTATTTAGACAAGTAAAATCCAGCTGGGCTATTCTTTTCCTTAATGTATTTAATTGATTCCATCCTCAGTAGTAGCTGCCTTTCATTATTATGCAACCACCTTCAAATTATTTTGATTAAACTAAATTTTATTAAACCTTATACAAAGCTAGTCCAGTCACCCTTTGCACACCTTAAAAAAATAAAACAACAAAAAAATTACCACAGAAAGAAATCACTGGACAAATAACAAATAAACCACTAGATAAGTAATAAATAAACCAGACCTTGGGATCAAGTTTTTCAGAAATAATTGAAAGTAGTTTGTTAATCAATACCAAAAAATTCTAACTGAAGTAATTCTGCTTTCAAATAGTCAACATAAAAATCATCACCTTGTTGTTATACTAACTGAGAAATTAATATATGCATCTGCTTCTCAAGACTCTCTAGAAAAATGTTTATTTAAGAAATGTGCTTCAAAATACCAATTCTGTACAAAATTTAAACCTTAGGATAAATATAAAAATATACCCTATATATAGATACACATTAATCCCATCAGAAAACAATCCATAACATCCAACTTCTAATTGATGTAGATCAGTATCATAGATCTCAATCTGCAGCTTTGATAAAAGACAATCCAATGTTAGGTCATAATAGTTTTGGCCTAGCTAGTCTCTAGCTAACAGGATTTATTTGTTGTAACACATTAATTTAGTGTAACAAGTTCAATGTGAAAAGCTCAGCTTCCAGAACAACTAATTCAACTTCCTCTACAGGAAATATGCCTATTTGAAGGCATTGCTGGTATTTTCTGTGGAAAGAACACAAGATAACCACAAAAGTCTATCTGCAATGCCTCTGTTATGATTGTTGCAATGATTCTTACGAGAGCCATACACCAGTTTGGCACTGTAATTCAGGAAAGAAAACATTCACTTACCGCAGTGTGACTGGAAAACCTGTGGCTTGACTACCTGATTGCAGATATTGCACACTACAAGATAGAAATCATCATGAGCTGGATAATGGCCAAATAAGTGCATATCTGTGGGAAAGTTAAAAATATATACAAGAATTAGAAGTTATGCTTTAAATATCTATTAAGAAAAAAAAAAAAGTTGAAAATACTGTAGGGCCATTACTGTTATATTAATTTACACAAAGCAAATGTATACATTGCTCCATAAGAGTTTCTTACTATGTTAAAGAGATTTTTTTTTCCCTCTTTTGGGTTTCAAGGTCCTGTACTAATGCTGCAGTCTCATCCCTCAGTCTGAGTCAGAACACAGACTGCAACACCTTTTCTTAACACTTACTGCCAAGAAGTGGAATAAGCATTTCTGTACTGGATAAATGTTAAAACAATAAAGGAATAAATTTTTAAAAATCTCTGCCTAAAGATCCTTACAGAAAACATGTTTCATAGGTTATAGCCTATATTACAATATTCTAAGCTTGACTATAAGTTGCTTGAAAAAAGCTCCTGCTTAAAAGCTAGTTATAGTAACCAATGTCAAGGATCCTACAGCTTCAAATACAGTCAGGAATGCCATGCCATATGAAATTTCTGGTTCTGTGCAAATCTCCTTCCCTAGTTCTGAGACCCTGCTGTTTGCCCCCAACAAATACTGTGGGAAGAGACAAAGTTGGTTAATAAGGTATTTCTTGGTGATGGTATGAGGAATTTAATGAAATCCAGACAGGTACAGTCAGATGATGTCAGGCACTTGTCCCTCTCAGATGAAACACATAATGCAATACATGCATTCTTAAGCCATTACAAACAGAGTAAAATGGGCTTAAATTACTAACTGAAGTCCTCAGAACTCTAACATTACAAGTGAGGTAACCTGTTCTACTCTTCATTGGTATACCTTAAGAACAAGCACACACACTCATCCACCACAGCTTGGAGGACAGAAACTCCAGGCACTTTTATGCATTTCAGTGGGATCATGTCACCATACCCAGTGTTGCTAATGAATGTGCTGCTGCACTGGTAACCCCATGCCAAGCAGTTGCCCCACAGATCACACTACCTCTCACATTATAAAAATAAAACTGCTGTAAATTTCAGTGTTACTCAGAAGCATCTGAAATCTGTTACAGAACTTACAAATGTAGACTGAAATATTCATCTGGTGGTTTTTAAACAGGAGGAAAATCAAGAGAACAAACATGTAAAACAGCAGCTGTGATTGATAAACATCAACAACTAAATTCTACTTCTCCAATAAGTCACGTACTTCTAAAAAATAGTGATTTATTTCAAAAACTGACTCAAGCAAGTACCTTAGTTCACTAGTTCTTTACTAAAGCAATTATTTTGGCCCTAGAACTACTTTCATAAATAATTTTGCCCTGGCCTCTGGCATTGTAAGTAACATCACTGTTTATGATAGCAGTGCTTGGCATGATGAAGTGCAAAATGTCTTCAGCTCCCAAAAAGCCCAGAGGAAGGGGGCATCACTCTCATGGTAATACAGGCAGTACCACAGGCAGATCCAAAGAGGCTCATTCAAGAATTCTTGGGCATAAACCAGCCCCAACCTACAGGTATTTCATAGGATGGTATGATGTGCATTGCTCCTTTATCCACTGAAAACCAAAACCCTTTCTTTCTCTGCTTGTGCCAGGCTATGAAATCCAGTTGAAAGGTTAACCAGACATGACACCTTTTCAGCCTAAATTTAAAAGAATGCTGGTGGTGAGGTATTGTGGTACTTCTGGTGAAGCCAAAGTTAGGTTCAATCAAATCTTCCTTACTGGTAAAACAGATAAAGAAACCCCTAAGCAGGCACTAAAACAGGCCTATTAATTCTATTTATTGTTTTAATATGATAATTCAGTGACCATAAAAATTATTTCAAAATGGCAGTTCTTAGCTGGATAGTCTTGATCACAACCTACAGATTTCCAATAACAGCACTGTAAATTCCACAGAAAGGAGTATTTCTTCTGGATATGATTTGACACAAAGTCTCAGCTCAAAAACATATATTATTTACAGTTATGAACTATTTTTAAAATGGTTAAAACATTTCAAAATTATTTTTCTGTTGTTTGAAAGGTACAGTGACAATCTTCTAACAAAAACATAGAGACTTTGCCCTCCACAAACAGAAAAGTTACAACTGTTTTCCAGTTTAAATTCTTTAAGTTCATTTAACCTTCACATGTGTGTATCCTAGCCTTTAAAACATGTCCAGCTTAGAGGTGCCTAAAGCTTGGCTGGATCTGAGTCTGAGTTTTTATGATTTCTGGCTGCAGGGAGTAACTTATAAAAACCATAAGGTATTAATACTGGCAAAAACCATTCAAGGACATAGGTGGGAAAAGGAAGCAGGTTAGTTCACAGGATCACAAAACCATCTATCTTTTCATCAGGCACTGCCAAGGAGCCAGAGCAATGAAGGAAAGGAAAGGCCTGTGAGCCTGCTCCACTACCCTGGCAAACACCACTGCACCTAACAGGTGAATTGCACCATTCCAGGTTTTGGATTTTTTCATACTCCATATGAGTTAATATACAAAGAAACTGCACAGACATGTAGGAAAACAAACCAAAATGCTGCTGTGAGATACATAGCATCAAAAGGATGCACAGAAGCAGAATAAGTGACATCCTGAAGCAGCATTTTGGAAGTTTTTTCTTTTTGCAGGTGCCTAGAAGTAGTCCATTGCAAATTTGAGTCTTTTGTATGAAGTTATCAGCTCCCTCTCAAAAGTCCACTTAAAATAATTCAAGAATCTTGAGGACACAAGACTGCAGGTTGAAAATAAGAATCACAGCATACAAATATACTGTTATTATTGAATCACAATAGATAAAGAAACTTAAATTAAACACCTTCTTTCAGGCTTTTAAGATTCCTTAAAACTCTTACTATGCAGGAGTTTTTAAGAAAAGAAAATTCTTTAAGTTAAAGCACTACCTCTCTTAGTTTATTCATGTTACCAGATTGGCACAAATCTGTTTTCATGATTAAATTCATGATTTGTAATGATATAAATTACTTTCCAATTGAAATTGCACAACATATTAATATTGCCTCACTACAAAGTCCAACTGGGGATACACTTTATTAGATGCAATAATACTACAAATACAATTCGGATCAGAGAATAAAGCAAGAAACATTTGAAATTTAAAATAAAGCAGAAAAGATTAACAGCTATATATCTTTTCATACAAGTTTTTCTATTTTTAATAAGAACAGTTCAATGCTACCATGTCCTACTCAAAATAACCAAGACTGAAAGATTTTTTTAGACACTGGTATCTTTCTTAGATCAGACTGCAGTCATTTGACAATTTAGACCTTCTGTGTGCAACAAAAAAAGACAATGGCCTCTCCAAACAAAAAACTGCCATCTAAAGGCAATAATCACATTTCCCTGCCTGCTTAGTCACAAAAAAATCGTGATAAGCTTTTCAGAAAAGATTACTTTTGGGGAAGAAAACATGTCTCTAAAGTCAGCTCAGGAAAGACTTTTTCATGGGAAGAGGCAAGACCACTGAAAAAGACAGATAATTATTGAATAAGGTGAGAGACTATCAAATGCTACTGAAATAATTATCAGGGTACAAAAAGAATAAGGAAGGACAGAAAAGCAAATGTGAACAGTATTTATTTTCTACCAAAAACTGCCTTCCCTCTAAAAGTGAAAAAAGTGACCGCAGCATGCATGACCCACCACACACTGGCCCAGCCCTCCCACAAGGCAAAAGCACTCCCTAGCCCCCATCACAGTCACCTCATTTTACTGGAAGACACTTCCAGCAGATTCAAAGTAGACTCTTGATGGCAAAAAGAAGTGATAGCTTATTTTTCAGTAAGGGCCATCCACACATACCTCACTCCTTGCAGTGCTGAATTGTCATCCCCTCAAAATGAACCACAACTGTCACAGCCGTGCCCCTTGATACTACAGTGACAAAAGCCTGCTTGAAAATGAGCTACTGAGCTAACAGCATGCAAAAAGGCCCATATCATGGGAAAGAGATTCTACATAGGTGGAAATCTGAGACAGTGAATGCTGCCTGTTTGTGGGATCTCAGCACCTCAGGACTGAGGTGCCAAGTCACCGAGACCACCCTTGGGGGGCTCGGGAGTCCTGGAATGTTGCCAGAAGTGTCTGGTGGCTGGACTTTGATCCTACACGGGAGACGACACCTGTATGAGGATAGGAGGATTTCACCGGGGTGAATGGTGAAGGGATTAGTTAATTAGAGGGTGAGACACAGGGTTTAGGATTTATGTACAGGGGGGTTTAGAGAAGTAAGATGGAGAAATTGGGGTGTGTCCTGTCCTTCTTCTTCTTCTTCTTCTCCTCCATCTTCTATGGTGATGGTGGCACTTTAGGATTGGTCATTACTAAAAGTGCACCGGGCAATAAGAATAAATGGTATTGGGGAAAAATGATAAATATTGTACACGTAACCATGGGTATAAAGATAGGTGACTGTCCGGAGGGCGGACACAGTGTGCTCATGGCTGACTGCTGAGCAGACCTCTGTCGGGCCGAAAGAAAATCTTTTAGATAAACAATTAATAAACATAAAAACCGAAAGAAGAACTGAAGCCTCTTCTCGTCCTTTGATACGCGGGCTGCCCCAAGGCAACTCCGGGCCTTTCCAGGCCCTTCAAACAGCCGAAAACCGGACACCTGTTCAAAATTACTTTCATAGATTAAAATGTTAAATTATTACTTTGTGTATACTTTGCTATAGCACTTGAAAACTGAATACAACTATTGCCTGTAGGTGTTATATTACTAACATTTGCAAATAAAAAAGAGAGCTGTAGCCATATGACATAGTTTTGTAAGACATCAATTTGGTGAAATGTGCATTAAGAACACAAATATCACAGAAAAAACAGAAAATGTTGCTTCTGCAAATTGTGGCACAAACACAAAAATGCAGGTGTCAGATACGACTTTTTATCTTCTCCAATAACACACAGAAAGGAATTATTTTTAGTAACAATCCAAGGCAGATGACTTACATGAAGTTCCTTCTCTATTATTATATAATTCATAATCATTTACATCCCACTGTATAATAAAACACAAGCTAGAAATAATCTAAAACATTCTTCCACTGCAGAATTAAGGTTGTCAAACAGTAAGACCTCACAGTATTGCGTGGGAAATCAAATTTTAATGATGATCTTTTGCTATAAATTATACACACTTTAAACGTTCACTTATATATCTGTTGCTCCACTAAATATACCCACAAAGCCTGCTTTGAAAAATATTAGTGATGTTTATGTGCCAAAAGAGAAAAGGGGAGTGAGGAGGGGAAGAGAAAGATTATTCACTGCACACTGGCTTAAAATTAAAGAGAACAGCTAAAAAAAATAGCAATGGCAAAAATGGAAATGGACAAAACCAAATATATGTGATTCTTCCAGCTCCTGGAGCTACACATTTTTAAATTCTATGTCTAGAATTGTGCCCAGTATTTCCGTCTTGTTCACAGAGGCAACAAATCTGTGCATCATTCAAGAACTGGAGTAAAGTACAAAATCTTTCAGTGCAGTAGATTACTTCTACATTTGAGATTACTTAAAAAACTAAGTAATTTGAATGGTGAATTGAAACTTGAAACTGCAACAATAAAAAGACAATCTTCAGGGCATTATTCAGACAGCAGTTAAACACACTTGCATAGACAGGTTGGTCTTATCATAGAAATAAATGTCACACTCTTTCCATTTAACATGAGCTTATTCTCCCCCGAGTGCAGTTTTCCTTTCTTACACGAAAACCAGTAAGTCACTTCAGTAATTAGTTCGCCAGAATAAATTGCATTTTACCCCTGAAAATGTCAGTCACAGTTGCAAATTAATCACAGAATGATTTAAACTGAAAGAGATCGCTGGATGTCATTTACTCCAAAATCCTGCTGAAATTGTGGCTAACTTCAGGGTCAGAACCACAAAGTAATGCTCAAGATCATTTTCTAATGGAAAAATGCAGGTCATGCAAGTAATCATGAAGTTGAGGACAAAATAAAATTAAAATATACATAACAGAGTTAACACAGGACCAAACACAACTGTCAGAAGTCCTGACTGATGCCCTTCAGGTGCTAATACAAGGAACTTCAGTTTCTGCATGCTAAAAAGTCAAGTGAGAAAGAAAATCAATGACAAAGAAAACAGAAATACTGGCCTTCTCAAGAGCAGCAATAATAAATGAAACATGATCATCATAAAGGAAAAAAAAAGTAGGTAAAAAGCAGCAAATAGACTTAGGTGTCAGTGTGGTGTAGAGTCAAGGTGATGACACCTTTAAAGCAGCCCAGTATGGCTGAATGGCATGCTGCCTCCCAGCTTAGAGCAATCATGAGGACAGTGGCAGTCCTAAAGAATGCTGGGAATAGTTCATTAATTATAGGGTAAACAACAAATACCAGCCCCAGTGATGCAGAAAGACTTTGTACTCCACGGCCTTATCGAGGCGTTATGAAATGGCACCCAAGATGGAAATGTGCCTTCTATTCCCAAAGAGCCGTAATAAAAGAAAAAAACAAAAGTTCATAATTGGGAACCAGTGATCTAAACAAATACTGTGGATTAACCATATCTGCATATCTTTTGTAACAATCTTGTTTGGAAGAGATTATAAAGTACACTATGCAACACTGACATTACTGTTTTGCATAAGACACTACATACCAATAAAGAGAAGAATGAAATAAGCACGGGAAAATGTGACAATTTTGTTCTTCCATAATTCTGAAAGCTTTTTTGTCATTTATGTAGGTTATTTGCCATCCCAGTCTATGGTAATTTGGCAATAGAGGACCAGAATTGCCTGGGCTACCAGATTAACATTTCACAAGAATACTGGAAAACACAAAACTCACACATCAAAAAGTATGCTGCATACCTGTGACACCAAAAAATCTCAGTTTTTCATGTCAGTTTAGCAGAGTGAGGACAATAAAACCTATGTTTGTAATTGAAATGGACATCACTCAATTACAAAGTATCTAGTTTTCAGTAAGGTAAATGTAATTGTATAAGAACACGAGGCAACTGTAACAACTCCAGTAACAGCTACAAAATCATTAATTGTTCTTACATTTTTCCTTAATTATTAGATTGTACTTTAGGGAAATTATCTAAAGGAGTTTCTTCCTCAGGAACCTGAATTTTGAACTGGCTTCTATTTTACTTATAACATATTTCAGAAATTATAGCAACTACTTATTTGGTTTGTAGTATAAAACTGTACAGTCAATACCCAGAAAAAAATCCTGCTACATTGTAAAACAGGATACCAGTTAAACACCTTAACATCCAAAGACATAAACAAATGAAAAAAAAAAAACCAAAGAAAAATCCCAAAACAAAATCAAATTTTCCACAAATCAGTTACCAAATACCCCTCAAAAATCTAGGTGAGCAAAACACAAGGAAGAAAAGGCTTTTAATGTGTTCAAAAGCAAGCTAGAAGAGTAATGAAAATGTAAACAGTATTTTCAAACAACAGGTTTACATTTAGGTCTGGCTTTTGGGATTTAAGGAGATGTGTGCCACCAAGTATCTCTATTTTCCCAACCAGATACATTTAGTCTAATTAAAGATATCACCTCCAGCTACAAATATCATCTTGCTTATGTCTGGAAATCTTCAGGACAGCAATAGTATTATCAAATGACAGCAAAAATTAAATTACTGACAGCAAGGAAAAAAAGACACATTATTTATAAGGATCCAGACCATGCACTCCATATCCAGAAGAAGTGACATTCCATCTATGTAACATACAGCATAACTGTCCCCAGACTCCTGAGTATGGAAAGCAGGGCGAAGAACTGATTAGAGATTTGTAACCCTGCAGATTTCTCTTAGATCTCACATATATCACTATCAAAAACCTCTGAGTGAGCATGGCTGCACACAGGTGTGCATACAAGGGATAGGGAATGTGCAGGAAAAGCATCAATCTCTACATTAGAATTCTGATTTCTTAACATCCCACAGGCAGACATAAGGGAGGAAAGGCTGGAAATAATCTTCATTTCTCTCATAATCCAAAATGAACCTCATGCACCCTGACTAGGCAGTCTCCACAAACCACCACAGAGCAACAGAACAATTCTTTCCTTCTCAAATATGTATCAAGAGAAGTCTCACTGCAAATGAGACTTGTCATCACAAGCAGTACCCTTCATGGATGATGGCACTAAATTTTAGCTCAGATTGATGGATAACTCTCTGGAATCAGACATTTGACCTCCAGCAACAGTTAGAGGGTTGCACCACATCCATACTTTCTGCAGCAGGTGGACTCTGACAACTTCTATGCTGGGAAAACACACCTTGACACAGGAAGAGATGTCATCTGCAAATTAACTACAATAACTCACAGAAATACACAGTGTTTCAGCTTCTGATTTTTCTGCATGAAGATGATTAAGCTTTCTGATACATAGCCAAAGAAACTAAACAGGTTTGGAAACACCATGAACATACTGGTCCTGCAGAAGAAGCAAGATGAAGCTCTGGAGATACCAAATGCTGCTTGACAAAGAATCAAAGTAATTTAACAACCCATCTGTAAACTTCACAACAGTACCTTTGTTCTTTAGAGTGAGTCAGAGTGAAAAAAAAAAAGTGGTTTTTCCTTATTTTCCCGCATTTTTCTCATAGTGTTAATGATCTTATGTTAAGTGAACAAATATTAGTGAACTAAAAATATATTTGAAAGAAAAATAACTTCTTTGACATTTACTGACATTTTCTTTTTTTTTTTTTTAAGGAAATATTGAATATATCACATTAGGGACTTCCAATAGTCATATTAGGGATTACTGAATTTGGAGCAAAAAGAAATGTTTTAAATCCAATTAGTTTGCAATACTTTTACTAATTCCAACATTTGGAGTGCTAGTAATGAAATACTACAAGGACAGCAGGTTTTATTCTTTCATTTTCTTCAACACAAACTAAGAAAAAGTTATCTTTGCAGTAAAACAGTCCTAAGAAGAAAAGTCCCATCCCAAGGCCACAAAAACCTTCATTCCTATTTCTTCTGTGCAGACTTTAATCCTCCAACTGGTGTTTCCTTCATAAACACTCAGCAAGACACAACTGGCACTCACACCCTCGCCTGCAAAGCTGTATTATCTTCTGCACAAGAGTGACTCTGGTTTAAGGCAGTACAACTGGACTGAAGGAGAGAGCTGGCTTAATTCCTGGCTCCCAAACAACATTCTTGCATGACCCTGATTAGATTTTTCTGTGCCTCAGTATCCCATCTCTAAAATCAGGATAATATACTCTTTGTCTGCCCTGCCTGTTTAGATTGCAGCCTTTCAGTATTCTCTTACTATTTGTCCATACACTGGGACCACAATGGGGCCCTTCATTTTGGCAAGGACCTCACTATGACAATAGAACAAGCAACTAATAAGATAACTTGCAGTGTGTGTTACAAGCACTGTGTGACAATCTTGACAGAAATTCTGTTTTTTTGATTAAGGACATAAGTTATTAAAGATTAAAGAAAGCCTTATAAAAGTGAATTCTTCACACCTTTCTAGGCCAGCTCTTTAGTAACATTATTATTATTCTTGAAAATAAATAGCATTTTCAGAAAAATATCTGTCAGAAAATGACCAATTTTTATAGTAGGGAAGACAATGAGTAAATGAGCAAATAAATATTGAGAAAAATGGAATATTTAATTGCACCTATGTAATTTTACAAAATGTCAAGTATTTCATTGATGAATTCTTCCCTTCTCCCTACACAAGAGCTGAGGACAAGAACATCTTTTAATTTAACTCTCTTCTCACCCAAGATATAAAGTGTCTGCTCATTCTTAATCAACAGTTGGATTTTAAATGGAAATTTATTGCCTAAACATACTGTCTAAATGGACACAAATAATTCTTATGCCAACCCTCTGAGCTTTTTCTGTATTGCCTTGCACACCTGTAACAGCACCTCTTTTCAGGAATATTGCCTCTCATGTAACTCAACTCTCTGAAGAAAGTTACTTTCAGATAGACTTTCAATAACATCATCTTTTGCCTTCACACAGATTCAAATGAAACAGATCTAGTTCTCTTTCTTGTAGGCATACAGATCAAGCTACTGCTTAAAGTGTTCAGCTGAGGGGTTTTTCAGTTAGAGGACTTTATGCCAAGGAAAGATACATGAGAAAAAATATTAATGAATAACAGGAGGTGGAAAGATGAATGAGAAACTTCCTAACCAAAATTTAAACATACAAAATATCTACCCCAAGGCCACTTAGATAAAACTGCAAAAAAATTCCTACAAATTGAAGAGCAGCCTATAGTTCCACTATCACACAACTACAGACAACAGCTCTCATTCTAAGAATTCTGGTCTCAAGGGAATAATTATCTCTGCAAGTGCAATCACTCAAATCAGACTTGCACTCTCTGAAAAAGCATATACACATCAGCTCTTACACTGAGATTTATACAGTACACTTTCATGCACACCACAAACATCTCCCAGGATAGGAATATGCTCCTGCTGGTTCCACATGTTGCCTACAGACAAACAAGGCAGGCAGTGCAGCACTCTGTGCTGGCACAGCAGTCCCATCCTTACTGCAGGAGGTAAAAGCTTTGCTGGACTAACAGAGTCCACAACGAGAGCCTGCTGGACACCTCAGGGAGTGTTCTTACCTCTGAACATGGTCCTGAAGGGCTCAGGTCAACACAAGTCTGTATGCCACTAAAGTGTCCATCAAATCTTCAGTATGAACACATTAAAGTATATATATATATATATATATATATATATATATATATATATATACACACACACTGTATTCAGAGGTATTCTGTTTCCTCCGCCTCCTTCCTTCCTCCAGGAGTGCTACACCTTCTCAAAGGTACAGGATCAACCACAATTTAAAGCCACAAAAAATAAAGCTTTGCCGTTAAAGTGACTACTCTATAAAGGAGCAAACTCTACTAGCAAGACAAGCTCATGAAATTTGCTGCCATTAAATGAGAGTAAAAACAAGTTTTTTGTTCTTACATCAAGCAAAAAAAAAGGCCTTAACAAACTTGTATCAACTAAAGAATGAGCAGAAGAAACTCCACGTGTTTTCCTCTGAATTATCAAGATATTTCAGTTCTGAAGACCTTAAAAAAGTTTACAGGGCAAGTCTAAAATAACCTCCCCATCTAGTAGTACTGAACAAGCAAAAGAAAGAAATGAAAAGCAATGGAAGACACACTTACTACTTGTATCTGTCATCAACTTGTTATGTTGCACAGTACCTACTCCTGAGACAAATCATTGGTTTAATATTGTCACTCAAAGGCATACATGCTAATATAATAGAAGCTATTAGTGGGGGCTCTTTCCTTTTAATGAAAGAAAGAAGCAGTTTATTAGCTCAATCACATTACTGTTGTGTTTCAATTTCTGCTACAATGAATACTGCACAAGTCATATTCTCATCTGCACATATGTAATACCCACTATCTAACAAAAAAAAAAAAAACAGAATTTTGTTTTTGTGCTCTCAAAAGCTTCTCAAAAGTTTTGGGAAAGCTTCAGATGTCTCTGGAGCCGTTTTGTTTGTTTCCTGGACAGGAGAAAATGGGTGGCTTTTGTGAAATAAACTACTCAAAATACGGAAAGATAACAGATTTCCCTAATTTTAATCTTAAACACACGACTACTACAAGGATCTTTCCAGCTCACTGCTCTTCACAACAGCAGATCACCTTCCACTATTTGGCAGCAGCAATGACTTACTAGTTTGTACTTGATTGATACTTCAAGGGGAAAAGTACCACTAAGTAGCATTTCTTCTTCAAATACCACAAAGTAGCATTTCTAAGACTCCAGAAGCCTTTCTCTTTAAAGGAAGATCACTGATGATCAAGGATCAGCAGGCTGAGTTGAGATGTGCTACACTGAGGTACAAATAAAAACATTTCAGATCCATTTGACCAGGAAGGCAGAGCAGTCCCCAGGCTAACACTCCTTGCAGCAGGTACACTGCAGCTTCACTGCTGTTGACACCTGACTGAAATTAGGATATGAAAGGCATTTTTACCGGGCTGCTAAGAACATCCTTAAACACACACAAAGAAAACCTGACCAAGATTCAAGCAAGCTGCTGAAAATGACTCTGGCTCAGCGACTGTCTCAGGTTCGTGGCACAAACGTGTGCCAGGTCGGCAACAACCTCTGCTGACAAGGCCTGGTCCCAGAGCGATGCTTTCACCTCCACCCAGCTTCGGCATCAATCTCACCCACCTAACAGCTCACTGACATCAGCAGACCACTTAACACTTCTTATGCTGCAGTCTGATGCCTGTCAACTTTGCTTAGGAGCAATCTCCCTTCCAGCATTATCCTTTTCTGAGGATTTGGGTGTAGAAAAGCAATTGTTCATTTATTTTTGAGGACTGGGGTGCATGGAAGCAGTTGCTAATTTATTTCATCCAGTATTAAGAGTGTTGTGCTAGCTCTTCAACAACTAAAAAAATATCAACCAATCAGTTCTGTTTAAAGACTGATTCTTCATGTGTTTAGAATTCACGTTTTCTCCTCAAGTCTGCTGTGCCCCCTAGCACTCCATGATTTATCTAATTGTAGGGTCACTGGAACAAGAGGTTTCCCAGATAAACTTCAAGACACAGCTTTTCAGAGACACTCCGTTCTCTGGCACATATCTGGCTTCAAGAGTGCCTTGAACTGACAGAAAAAAAGGAGACAGAGGAGCAAAAATACACTGCCTTGTCTCATGGAATTCAAGTACACTCCAGCATCATAAAGCAATAAAAATTCATCAAGATGTATCGACAGAGAACACTTCTGACACCTTTTCACCAATCCCATTTAACAAAAATATCTTCCACATTATCACAAGGAACAAGCCTAACCCCCATTTACTTTTAACAGTAAAGGTCCTTGGACTGCTGTTACTAATTACTGCATAATCCAACAGACAGGACAGTGAACAAAGACGGAGTCAAACCCTGCACTCCTTCATCCTCTATGGGGAAAGTTTCTAGAAAAAATTATTCAATTCTTAATGTCTTTCCCTTTAGATCAAGAGGAATTATGTACATTTGTAACTTATAATTAAGCATTTCCAAATTTACGAACGAAAAGCATCACACAAGAAAAGAAGTATATCCATTATTATGCACATTTGAATAAATGCTAACAACTCATCTGCAACTTCATGTGATAATTACAATGGCACAAGTGACAGCTAATTCCTATCACAGCATTTCATCTGGAAAAACACCACTGGTATTACTACTTTTCCAAAAGACTGAATTCAACAAACTCCAGCTTCTGAAACAAAAAGAACCTCAACAGAAATTTGCCTAAATACGGCACAGCAGCCATGTGAGTTGACATCTGTCCACTAAAACTTATTTGCATGTTCTCCAAGTTGCAGACCAGAGCAAACTCTGGAGCTGCTTGCATGAGATGAAAGAGGTACATACACATTTTGAGGGGTGCAACAAATCCCAGCACAGGACTGCACTGTGTGTGCTCCTGCAGCACCAGAGCCGTAGAAGGTACCAGCCTCAGGAATCTTGCCAGCAGACTGGTGAGAAATTAATGTGGTGCATGGACTTAATGAAAGGTAATGAAGGGTAATACAACACCAGACAGAATCATTACTCTAATCAAAAGAGTCTGTAAAATTCTTCATTAAGGAGTCTAAATACTTGAGTATAGAAAAAACTAACACTAACACCAACTAGCACTAACACTCCACCCAGAACAGCACAGAGAATGACCATATACATCTGTAAAGTGCATTTTTGGAGTATCATTCACAAAACCTCCATGTTAGTGATGTGCACTTCAACAATCTTGTCTTGCATAGACATATGAGCTTTGTTGAACTGTGTATTTGAGTGGCAGACACAACTTGTTAATGTAAACTCCCTGTTAATGAAGCTTCTGTGAATGATCTATCCAACTACTCTGCAATTAAATACCATCCAGGATGATCATAAATATCTTTTCATCATAGAAAGCCTATGCCTAAGAAGAACTTTTAAGTCCCAAATACACTTTCTTCCAGAATGTTAAAATACAAAGCACCTTCAAAGCTTCTTAAATTAGCTTCATACCACATTTTGTTATTTTAAGTCTCCATGTTCAAGTGCAGTACATTATTTGACATCTAAAATGTGGTCATTTGACTCTGTTTAAAACTTGTCTCTCAATTGCAAGCATTAAAGAGTAAAGAGTCCTTGTCGTTTATAAAACTGGACTCTCTTTGTTGTGATTGTAACATGTTTCTGCAATGCAAAAAGCCTGCAAGAACAGTGAGAAAGGAGAAGCACATACTCTGAGTAAATTACTAGGATAGATAGTTACTGCATAATTACATGATGATACAATAGTTACATGATGATGCAATAGAATTAAGGCAGTTTGGACACCTTACCTATACATTTCTTTACTGATTTAGTATCTGAAAAATTATTTTATAGCTTTATTATCCTACCTATATTTGCAATACTTGAAGGATACTTGCAACAGCATTTTACAAACTGCTAAAAATCTTATAATATTACATTTTTTCAACATGGTTTCATGCTAGTGAAAAAGAGTGTTATTTTTTCCTTCCTGATTGTATCATCCTAAGCTCTTCATAAACACAAATTAAAACTTGCTAATTTCTACTTTGTTATTCTTTCACCATTTAAGTGAAAGCAGTTTCTTTTTCATGCACCAGCTGAATTTTACAGCTAACACTAGCAAAGTCATTGCCTATTAAATCCAAGAGCAATACACAAATGGTTTTAGTAGAAAACACAGGCATAACTAAGATTTAATCCTGGATTCAAACTTTTTTGCCTATATCTCCACAGACTTAAAGTGGGAATATTGAGTTTCATCTCAGAATTCTACTTTACAGCAAGGAGAATATTGCAACTATTTACCACTTACAGTTTAGATGCTGACCAATTGGCCATTCACAATTAACTTATTTTGATTTAGTATCACCAGGGTAGCTACCAGAAATTAACAGATGACTCCCCTTGTCAAAGAAGAGAGGAAAAAAAAAAGAGAGAGAGAGGGAGCAATCATGAAAAAGAAATTGTAATACTATAAAAATCACTAGTAATCATTCATGCACAGTTAATTATCAAAACATGTCCCAATTCTTATTAAAATAACATACTGACAGCTAGCTCACAATCACTGTTTACATTCCAAGTGCTTTACAACTGCATGTTTCAATAATCTTACAAGGACTTCTTCCTCTGTGCAAACAGAGCATTACAAAATATCAAACTTGTTGCAAAACTGTTGATGAAACTGTGAATAAAATCACCTCTACTAAAATTTCACCAAAATTATATGCTATACAGAAAAAAAAAACCAAACAAACCAAAATCTAAAGCATTCCTTCCAGGTGAATATTTTTAATTTGAAAAAAAAAAAAAAAGAAAGAAAGAAAATTCAAATAATACAGCACTATTTTTTTCCAGTTCTACTGTCAATTGCTATTTCACACACTTGAATTGCATTTCACTTTATTGAAAGTTACAGAACAAAGTACATTTCAATGACTGGATTACTGTGTTATCACCATGACATCTGCATACAAGAATATAAAGATCTCCTCAGGTCACATGCAAGGATTTGACTGCATGGCTCTCAGTTACATTCAGAAGACTTCAAGATTTTACAAACTCACACAAAAAAGGAATCTTCACATTTTCAAAACAGTCCATATTCTGAAATTTTAAGAAACATTTGGGACGTGTAAGGTGAGCGATATCATTCATGATGGGAGCTATGCTGCTGTTAATGAAAACTTTGCCCTTTATCTGCCTGTGCAGAGTGCTGAACACACATACCAAAGGAACTGTAAGCAGTCAGTAGCCCAGACACACCAAAACTCAGGACACTTTAAGCAAACAAAACCTTAATCATTTACCACACTTCTTGACTCCTTCAAACAGATTCTGATGATTTGCAAGCTCCCATCGTCTTCCCATTAGGCATATCTGAAGCACTTACACAAAGCAAATTAGGCAAGAGGTCACAGCACTAGGCAGGACACATCCCCTGAAACTTCAGATGATACATTCCCACACCCTGCCTCCGTACCAACCCCCCTGGCTCCTCCTGCCCATCCTACTCCACGGTAATTTCCACTCACCCCTAGCCCCCTCCAACCTTTCACTTGCTCAAACCCCTCTAATTAAAACAAAGCTATGACCACAAAAAAAAAAAAAAAAAAAAGCCAGGAGCAACTCAAAACTGTGTAAAAGAAGATATTACACACCAGACAACAAGCAAGCTCCTTGCTGCAACATGTCTCTCTGAATGAACTAACTCCACAGGAGCACTCTGAGTCAATTTGCTTTCTTAAAAAGAAAATAATTAACTGATACCTGTTAAAGAGAAGGAAAGCCTCCTTCAAGCTATGGAACACACAGGAGCATCAAATTGTTACTCTGCCAACTCCTTTGATCTAAACACAAATTCTGAAGAAAAAGAACCCCCCATTTCCAAGTTATTAGAGGTTTCACTACACAGGTTACTGGAGTGCAGTACACAGATATTCCTGTATACATTGTATACTCCAAGGCAAGCTTTGCCAGTGCTGTCTGACATGAGACCTGGATTTTGCTAAGTACCTACCTTTGGCTGACTGCAAGAACAGCAAATTTTAAAAACAATTAAACAAAAAAAGAACAGTAAGAAATAAAGTACACCTATTCCAATGACAAAATCTCTTCTGTAAGACAGTCCTTAAGACAGGCACTTGCTGGAGAGACCAAAAAGCAGTTTTCTCTCCTCAGACAAAGGAAAATTAAAACTTAACTTGACAGCACCAATGTAAAGCAGTGGCTGGTCAATCCCCAACTTCCCACATACATACCTGGTCCTCCATCACCTTTCATAAAAATATCAGTGGTAAGGAGGATGTAGCTCCCATGCAGATACAGCTAGCTGTGTTGTGTAAATTCAAGATCTATGTCTAAGGTGAATATTGTTGAAAACATAATGTGTTGCAATTATATGCAGCAATTTGTTTATTTTTATTCACCTCACCTTCACACAATTTCCATATGCAGGTGCATTTAACCATAGCATTCCAGCAATACAACTAAAGATTTATTTTAGATGTCTGGAGCTAGTCACTTGGCCTCTCCATGTTCCTCTGTTTCTCCATCTGTGATGCTTCACAGAAAGCCTGAGAGGCTTAATTTATTATGCAGCCTGCCAAGTGCTTTAGAGGAGTATGTTACTAAAGCATTAAAACTGTTTGTTGGTTCTGAAAGAGTAAATTGTTAACCAAACTGAAATGTAACCAACAATATCCCTAAAAGGTGGCTGCACTTTCAAAATGCAGAAGTATCTTATTTACCTTTATAGAACAAAAGGCTCCATACTTTAGGTATTTTATTACATTAGAGAGATCTGGTTTTCTTCTGAAGCCCCTTTCCATCCATTTACAGTTACACTCCCAGAGGAGGTGATAAGCACAGAGAAGCAAAGCAGTAATGCCAAACCAAAGTGACACGTGCCCAGCCAGACTCACCGTCCAGAGGCCACAGGGAAAGATCTCCATTAAGGAATCAACAATGTTTAACTGGCAGCAGATGCCAACTACAGGTTGTCTGCTCAGGGCAGGAAACAGTTCAGATGCGAATAAAGGCAAGGGCCAACTGTTCCCAACCAACACCTGCAAGACAATACACTAAATACTGACAGTAAACATATTTAAGCCCTAGACATCTCTCAAACCAGTATATCATGTGAAAGTTTTTTACCTATACCCCAGGTATAGGCTTCTGCTCTTTTTCAATTGTTGTTTTTACTGCAATATCACTGAAAGAATTCTCAGGAAGCCATTTCTGACAAGCAAAACAGTTCTCCTAAAATATTGACAATGGACAAAAATTGTCTTAAAATACCAGCTATATAAAATACAGATATATATCTACCAACTCCCAAACACCAGTTCAACTTATATATTTTTATAGCTTAAACCAGTTAAAAAGACAGCTGGAACAAAATAAGAAACTCAAAAGAGAAATAAATAAATAACAGTATGATTTCTTGTAATTTTAAAAAAATCATTAAAATATGACTAGTGAAACAAGACAAACAATCTTAAATGTATCACAGATTAAAACCAGTTTTCAATTAGGTAAAAGAGCCCCAGCACACTGTAAAACAGTTGTAATATTAGATCAAGGAACGTTAAGTGATACCTTGAAAGAAGGTAATTTTGAATCACCAGATATTTAACAAAAATCTTGAAACCCAAGAGCAATGATGATTCCAGACAATTTTCTAGATATACGAATGTATGTGTACACACGTGCATATATTTTTAGGAAATTTGCCTGCAGATTTTCAGCATATAGCAACACCCAGAGCCATCCCTCACCTTAATTCAGCTAACTTTGTTGTGTGCTTTGTCTTTTCCAGACTGCAAATAAATGTACTGCATTTTGCTGCTAGTGTATCCAGAGCACAATTTAAAAGATGGCCTGATGCAGCTGTCAGGATTCTGCACCAGCTCTCTGCATCCTTAAGCTCTCACATCAACTCAAAGTATTTAAATAACACACTTCCACATCCACATTGCAGAACCTATCCTGTCTGTAGCATCCTGAGGAGTCACTACAGTGAAAATAACATTTTTCTCTCCTGACAGGTCAGCGTGGCTCTCTCTTAGCAGGTGACTGGCAGTAAGAAAGCAGAGTTTCAGTTCCATCAGATGCACAGAGATGGGCATATTCCCCTTCTGGAGCCAGCACTTGACCTATGTGCCATATCAAGAATATAGTGTTTTACCAAGTTAGCAGGCTTCTGAACATTTCAGGACAGGAACTCTTCTGGTATGACTGCTGCCATTTGTCTCTTGCAGAAGCAAGCAGTGACATTTTGGCAAGGGGAGTGGGGAAGAGAGGATGGGCTTTTTTGTAATCAATAGACATCAGATGGAAACACATGGCTCAAGGTGCCTTGCCTTTTTGTAGGTAGGACACTGATAAAAAAAGGCAAGAAAATGCCCCGAATAGTTTGGTGCTGTCACGTGCTATGTGAGGTTCTAAAGCTCTGCATCTTACTTCTTCTGAAGCAGGCACAACTTCAGTAAGATGACAGTCCTAATCCGTTTAAACTTTGAGACTGTGGCATGACACTGTAGAGCATGATTCTGTTCAACAAGTACTTTGTTCCTGTAGAAAGCAAATGAGAAGTAAGAACTTTGGTGCTCTTAACTTCCAGCTTGAGTAACAGCCATAAAAGTACCTCACAGGAAGGTGAAGCCTTGAGCTTTCTACAGTACCACTGAGGTTCCATACATTTTAAAGCTCCCTATCCAACAGCAACAGTGACACAGATCTGCCTAATACACAACCCAACAAACCATTGCCTTGGCTGGACACACCCTGCCAGCAGAGTAACCGTATCTGACTATTTCCTCCAATTTCTAAAGAATCTCTCCCTCCTGCAGGGTTTCAAGTCTCCTTCTTGAATTCTTGCTTTCATATTAGAAATTACCCTTTTTAGTGCCTTATGTCAAAGCAAATATCATCTTTTGTTGTCACATTTGCCACAATCTCAAATACAATTTACCTGAATGCAGGCATGGATTAAATGATGCTGGGAAGGTTAAGCAGACCAATCATGTGATTCATCTTAGCATGGTTGCTAATATTCCACAGCCTTGCAGCAGATCCTTACCTAATCCAATATTTGCAGGATAACAGGATACACCTATTGAGGAGACCATGCCAAGGTCCAAACATTCAGTCCAGCTCACTATACAAGAAACATTAAAGGTGACTCCAAATATAAACTTCTAAACATTTTGTAACTACTCAGCCAAAAACTGATGGATCAGATAACCACCAAGCTGTGCAACATTGTCACAGGCAACAACAAGGAACTGAGGAAGACCAAATTTCCTGAACCTTTAGAATCTCCTCATGCTATCACTACAAGGTAGCACAGGATATGTGTAACCCTGTACACTCCCAACCAGAAAAATCTCACATGAACTTCAAAGTTCACATGGTTCTACAATAGAACACACACCAACATGTACTTGGAGAAAACTTCATTGTCCAATTCACAGTTTGTTTTACCCCTTCCAACTAATTACTATTCCACAGTACTGAAATTCTTTAGTTTTTGTTGGGTGTGTATGCCCCAAATCCTGATAAAATTAAATATTGCCTATTTTCTTGTTTAGAACACCAATTCACGCTTTCCTTTTTTACAGTTTTTGGAGGCAGCAATACTGGTAAGGGGATGAGGGTGAAAAATTTATAAACTTAAGACGCAGCACATTTGCTCTTCACTTATTTTGTATATAGTGTTCACAAGAGTTATAGAACTACTGATGTTGGGAAAACCTCTAAAAGCAGGTTAGGTGCTTCCTTTAACCCCACAGACATTTCCCATCTAAGTACAATCTACCTTATATCAGCACTGATTTGCCTTGCTGTCAGCATAACCAAGAAAAACCATGACACTTTCTCTCATACTGCTGATGATTTCACAAAAAAGAGGCAAACTAAATGATACAAGTACCAATATCCTTCAAACAACTCCTACTGACTCTTTTGCAAAACTAGGATAAAATGAGTTCTGATACAATTCATTAGAAATAACAGAACCTTTTACTCTACCACAAAGATTGACCTGCTATATTCTCATAAATCCATGGCCAAGAAGGCAGCACCAGGGAAAACCTGCTGACAAAGATTGTTTTGCTTTGCAAACAAGGTTGAAGAAGGCATTTGGGTCCAGCTGTCAATTACCTGACCTTACAATGAGAAGGCAAAAACTACCTGTAACACTTCTGAAAAGGCCAACAATTACATTGGTAAATGATTAAGTTATGCTTAGAATTAATGACTGGAGGGATATCAGTGGTTTTGATTACCAGAAAAACACAAAGCGAGATTGGAAAGTGTTATTTCCTCTTTTACCTGCTGTTAGAGGACAGTCCCTTCTCACTCACCACATTAGAAAGCTTTTTCTTTTTCACAGGAACTTCTTTTGTTAACAAAAGCAGCAGTAACAACATATGAAATTTTAGGGAGCTAGAACAAAAATCTTCCTTATGGTCTATACCGACACTCTATGTTAAAACAGGCCACAGAATTTAGCCATACTATTTTAGCCTCAAACCCAAGCCTTCTGCATGGCTAAAGCCCTCTGTGCTTCCAGGGAAAGGATCAGGACCTTTTGCAGGTATTTTGTGCAACAGAGTCTACTACAGCCCTTGATAAGCTGTTCCTATTTAATTGTATCATTAGAAAACTGCATCTTATTTCTAGTTTGAACTGATCTAGTTTCAGCTTTCAGCCACGAGAATCCCCTTAATCTACCTGACAAAGAACCATCTAACTGTCAGATACCTTTGCCCTGACTAAGTACTTATAGACTTATCAGGTAGCCTCTACTGTCTGTTGATAAACTAAATAGATTGAGCTTCTTAAATCTTCCATTCTAAAGCTGATTATCCAGGCCTTAAATTAACGTATCTTTTTTCTGAACTCCTTCCAGTTTTTCCAACACCAGATGTGGACGTGAGAAATGGGATACAACACTTCAGTAAAGCAGTACAAAATGTAGCAGCATTCACCTCCCCCTACTCTCCCAGTTGTGCTTTTCAGCCTCCTTCAAGACCCCTTTGCAAAAGGAGTAACACTGCAATTAATCAACCCTCAAAAGCAATTCTTCCGTCTCTGCTTACATTCTATCTAGTTCTTCCAAATACAAAAAATTCAGAATGGACCACGACCAAGTTCACATGTTTATTGTAAAGAAAAAAATATGTATTTTTAACCCAAATTGCCAAAGCTGCAAGAGTGATGAAACGTATAAATTCAGTGCCTGTATTTTACAAGAGAAAAACTGCAGAGAGAAAGATTACACTGCAATCATGTAATAGTTACCCAATTTAAAGCTCTCTCTTTAAACCACTATTTAATTCAATAAACTGAACATTTCCAGTCTATTTTGCACTATGGCATTCTGATGCTCACTTATATATTCACCTCTTGAGGTGCTGGGTGGTCACAGCAGGTCTTATTCTCAGCAAAATCTGGTGGGCACAACGAAAAATTGCTTCAGGCTAAAGCCAGTGTTCTTCCAGACAAAAGGCAGAGCTGCAGGCTAGTCATGGAGGATTTGCTAATGTTATAAATCTATCCATGTAGTGAAAATTACTTGCCAGTTATAATCTTTAATTATTACTGTATCACCAGCTAGTTCCCCTTTCTATCCTGGACTTAAAAGAAACCCGAGTAAAATCACGAAGTATCTAGGATGACCATTTTCACAACACAACAAAAAGAAAAATGCCCCAAAAAATCCAATTAGAGATTATAAGATGATATCCTCTCATATCTGGTAAAGTCCATGATCCTTACTGGTAGAGTGGATGGGTGCAGAAAAGGTGATGGTAATGTTTGCACAGCAAAGGATCAAGCAATCTAGCTTTTGGAGTAGCAACATCAAATTCTGCCTTTAAGTAATTAAAAAATTATTGAAAGGCACTATACTAGAATATGTGGTGATTTGCTAAAATATGGTGAATTACTGTGGGTTTTTGCTGTAACCAGAGCTGACCTATTCCTCTAAGTGTGGCTTGGGTAACTGTTCTTTGAGAGAAAGATAACCCCCAGCAATGTATTTTGAAGTATGTCAGTCCTTACTTTAATGTAAGTAAATGTAATGTAAGTAAAATTTGGTGTAATGTAAATAAAGTAATGTAAGCAAAATTTGGTGGCAATGGCAGCCACTGACCTTTGAGAAACAATAAACAGAGTGCTAGTCAATAAAGCCTGCCACAATCTGTATAGGGAAAAGTAACATGCTCTGGTATTTTGCTTTTTCTTCCCCCCCCCCATAAATAAATACATTCTGTGTGCCTGTATTCTCTTTGTGATCTAGAAATAAAGCATTTTCCCTTTCCTTTTGAAATTGTTACGCAATAACATTCTTCAGTGGGGACTGGACTGCACCCTATCAGTACAGAGCAGGCTTCCAGTGTTCTTTCAGTTAATTCCAGTGCACGTATGATTAGTCTTTCAGCAGCAGCAGCCATGCTTGCCCATCCTCTTTCAGTGACAAAACATTTCTACACATAGGTGGTAGGACACCATGGGCCTCTTTACAAAGAGAGGTGATCTATAAACATCAGTAATCAACTTGTTTCTTCTTGTGATTCTTCCCATCCACTCACTCCCTCTGCCATTCCTCACACTGACCTGGATCCTATTTCATACCTTTCCTCTGGATATATACACATTGGCCTGATTAGTACTCAAAGCATCTTCCATATAATAATTCTGAACACAGGGAAAGTCTCTCTCATAACCTCACAGTACTAAAATGAGCAAGCTCTTAAAAGCACTTGTTCTGTGTATTGTTTTCATAGCACACCATGCTAGCAAATGGTAAATCAGAAATCTGCCATGGAAAGGCCACATTCAAAAGGGTTCTCCTAAAAAAAAAAATCTAAACTTCAGAGAAATTTGGACACAACAGGCTCATTCTAAGGTTGATAGTTGAGAACAAGAGTCAAAACTGTTTAGAATTTTGCATGCCACTTACCCTCCAAGCCTGTAATATACAAACAAACAGGCAGAAAAGAACTAATACAGAAGAAAGAGTGTAAAAGAATGACAAATGTTGTTGCATACACAATGTGTTAGTCTCTCTTCACTTTTTGCCTAGTAGCAAAACTAGGGCACTATTCAAGAGAACAGATGAGGCTGAAGCCTAATAATAAAGGCAATGTTTAAGTATTTGGAGAATAGAGGTCATGTTTAGGGAACAGAGTTAAGAAAGATTAAGATTTATCTTTCAATATTTATGTTATTTTTGCAGTCTGGCAATTACAATCAGTTTTGCTTTCCAGCTCCGAGACAGTAAGACAATATTAGTAAAACAGGGAGAGTTTATTTTTACAAATGAGCTGCTTTCACTAGAAATCTGTTCTGTATGCTACTTTCCTGTGTGCTGTACTATCAGCTTTAATGCCTCCTTCCTCCACATCAACTAATTATTCTCTACCTCCTTCAAATTCCTCCTTAAAATAGCTTACTGCATGAAATTTTTCAGCATTCATAGACTGATTTTTGTCTTCACAACATACACTACTTATGGTTTTGTCTGAAATGTATTGGAAGCTCTCAGAAATACAGACCATATCTTCCTGTTTCAAAGCTAACACTTTATATATATTACATCATTTGACCACATATATCACATATCTCTTTAGGACTTCTCCAAATACATGCTTAATTACAAGGAATTTAAAAAAACTTAAATGAAAATCCTACAAGAACTCCCATAGAGGATACCCTCTTACCTTCCAGGAAAGTGATAAAAGTTTACAATACCTTTGATTTCCCAAGAAGCTTAGAAAACAAACAGTCAGAATAGTGACAGGTATCTTGAAAAGCTGGAAAGAATAATAAATGCCACAAAATAAAATTCGTAGCATTCCCTCCTTGAGCAATGCAGTCAAGAATAATTTTTCTTGATGAGCAAGAAACTCAAAAATATGTAAAGCTGCATTACCTCTTTCAAAATTTAAATACCTAAAAGGCTTGTTAATGTTCACACCCAGTGTGTTGTGAGTTATGAGAGAAGCTGAAGAAAACTTACACCAAGCACAGAATGTTCGAAGACTCTATTAAAAGCACTATACACACAGCTCACCATAATTTCAAGAGCTGAAACATTTTTTCTCCCATTTCTCCTCATGTTTTTCCATTGCCATACATCCAGTTTCTTAACATATTTGCCCAAGGTTCTCCAAGATTTCTAAAAAGCCAAAAATATAGCAAAAGCATGAATACAATCAGAACCACAAAACTTCATATAGAGCACAAAAAAACCAACCACCTGAGAGACCCTGAAGAGAAAATCTGAAGATTTTTTTTCTTTTCCTGTTTTCTCAGCACCTCTGCATGGTGACGTGTACAAGCTGCTGGGATGACTGAACATTGATAACATACAGGGACATGCAGAAAGTTGCTTGGGAAAGGCAGGCAAGGTAATGAATAAAGCCTTCCAAGTCAAGGAATCAGCTCAATGCTCTGCGCGTGAAGGAACTAATCTCTCCCACAGCATCTTCCTCTTCTTTAAACAGCTGTTTAGATCTACTAAAGAGATGTGAAAACCTGAGATTAACTTCTTAGACACTGAATGACATGAATGACAGCCATTCCATCTAACCCCTCTAAAATGACTCTCCTGCTTTCTCAGAGAAAAAAAACAAAAAGTGCTGTATCATAAGGCATGCCTGCCTGTAGCATGTAGACAGGAACAAGCTGCTTTGCCCTGCGAGACAAGCACAAGCCATACACCCATGGTTACTGCAGCACCGTGCCCAAGCTCTCACCCTGATACACCCTGAGCAGCACCACATCACCCGGGGCCCAGTCCACGATAATGCAATCCCATGGCCTTGGCTCAGCTCTGGAAGCAGGAAGCACAAGTCAATTTCAGTATGTGACAGATCATGTAGACATACGAGTACTTATGATGCACTGCAGGAAGGAACAGAACTACTACTTTCACGTCCATCATGCTATGTGATAGATATGACCACACACTCTTCTCTCTCCTTGAAGAGCTTTTTTCTTTTTCTGTGATGATTTTTGCTCTGCTTGCTAATACTAGGTCCAACTCCACCAATCCTGAACTCACTCTTATCTTAAACATCCATTTTCTTTGCTATATTCTCGCCTGTCCTAGAATTTGCAGTGGAAAAGAGAACCAGTCTGAAAATGAGGTTATTGCACATTTTCTCTCTCTCTCCTGCTGCTTACTAATCTGTGCCATTCCTCCAGTTGAGCTGAACCCACACCTGCAATTTCAGCCTTTTTTCTTCCTACTTTTGACTCACTCCTCAAACCTTTTCTTTTGTATCTATTTCTTTCTCAGCAATAGAATGCAAATATTTATTCCAAGAGAAAGCGAGAAAACATAATAACCATTTCACATTCTCCCTTCCCACTCTCTTTCTCTCCCTTATAGCTCTCCCTTCTTCCTTGTACAATAGATGTAAAACACATCTGTTCCACTCTCTCCTTGGCTCACTCTCATCAGCCCATACCTCACATCTCCTTCCTCCTCCTGCTCTGACAGAACAGCAGAACAGTCAATCAGTCTTTCCTGTGTTTGGAAATCTGCTTCTAACTCCTTGATTCTCTAACCACATTACTCTTCCTGCCCTTCTTCCACATCTAAGCTTATTATGCTCTGTTTGATAACAAATTACACTTTTGTCTCTAACTTCAGTGTGAGTTTCCTTCATCTGACCCTTGCAATACAGTGAAACTATACTCACTAAAATATCTAAAAATTTTTTACTATTGCAACATCACAAATTCATCATTTCCACCCCCCATACTCTTGTGTGTTCTTCATAAAAATTAGATGCTTTTCTCCTTTTGAAGCTCTGTTTCTGACTTCCATTACTCTCCCCTCTCCTACTGCCCATCCTTCCTGTACCAATCCCTACACAGAGTACTGGCAGACTTCCTTTGTCTTCTAGCAGGCCTCCACTGAGATGCATCTTTTGCTGCTGCTCTCATGTCTGAGAATTTTACATTCAGTTCCTGAGAACAGTCTCAAATACAGTAGATTTACATCTAAACAAAAAATCTCATTCTATCTGACACCTCTTGCCACTGAGTAGCTGTTAGCTTCAGCTCGATAGAGCCAGAACAGAATTTAGATCCCACCACTCCTATCCTCTTTTCTGCACCTCCTCTCTTGATCACCCTGGACAGAATAATCAACTTGTCCATCATTCAGATATAAAATACTAAGATAAAGTACCACATCATCTTTGCAGGAGCTTCTCTCTTAAACTGTTCATTCAGGTTACATCCACATCTGAATGATTCTTCCTGGGTATCCCTAGGACAAAGTCTGCTATAAACACCTTCAGAACTAAAGGTTTGTCTGAGGCTTCACCTCACATTAGCTATATTTCCTTATTTTCCATGTTGACAAACATTATCCTGCTTGTTCACACTGTTTCTAAAGTTTCTTCTATATTGTCATACTGTTTTACTCTCTGCATCCTTCTATGCACAATCCTCCATTCCAAATTTGAATTTTGGGAACAACTCATCTTTGCTTTCCAGGCTCCTCTGTCTCATGTACACTAAACTGTCCACATCCTACTTGCTGTCACACCATTTGCTCACATTTCTAGTTGGTTCACATTGTCAGTATCCATTTACAAAGCTTTCAACAACCAGCCTGTGTTTTCATTCAGGCCAATTTCCACACCTGAGCAAGGATACCTCCTAAGCTCTTGCAAAATTATTTCACTGCCACCCAAATATCACCTTAAAGCTTTCCTTGCTATGGTTCTAAGAAAGTCACTTTAGTCTAGGCTAAAGTCAACCATCAAGCACATTGAGCAACTAAGTGCTTTTGTTTGTCAATATTAGAACTCCTGCTTTGTCACACATTCAAAAATTAGTTCTCTGCTGCACAATTGCACAACACAAGCACACACCCTTCCTCCCTTTGCTGGTACCCTGCAGAGTAGCATCTAGTGCCTTATGGGGCTGCTAGGCATCAGGATCATTCAAATAACAATACTGCCTCCCTAGTCAATGCAGTAACAGATCACTTACTTATATTCCTCCAGATCATTGTCCACTGACTACTTCCATTATCAGACCCAAACAAATAAGGGTTTGGCTCTGTCAGTGTTTGCTCTGGTGGCATGGGTCCAACAAACTTTCAGATGTAAATCATCATATCATCCTGTCTCAGTAAGATATAACTAAGAGCAGCTTAAAAAAAAACCTGAATATGCTATCACTAGATAATCTACCTAATCTGCACAATCACAAGTGGCCAGCCTGAAAGCCACCTCAGGACAGGATACTTATCAGAGATTAAAAAGTGAACACACTTAATGATTTACATTTCTTTATATCTCTGCTTCCATTCTGACCATTTCAGCTCAAAACGATGACAAGCTCAAGTCACCTTATTCTGTTACTGGAGATGTCCAGTCCCATCCTTGTCTTGCTAGAGAAGAGAATTTTGATCCAGCAAACTTCTCAAAAACTACTGATATGACATTAGCAGTGTTCAATCCAAATATAACTGCAAATTCCCAGACTGTGCCTGCCCCCTATGTCTAGTCCCCTGCAGTAGGAAAAGGAAGAGAAAAAATGACTGGACAGAAAACATAAAACACTGTATAACAGAAATCAATATAAACAAAATAAAGAACATACAGAAGATCACCTAATCAGACCCCAGGAACTCTTGCCCTTTGCCAGTCATTCTTATGTCTTGATACTACTTCATCAGTCACTTTTCTGTCTCTTCTGCTGAACACCTGCTCCCAGGGAGCGGAAAGGGAAGCCAGCCTGACCCCTGTGTACCATGCACAGCTCTGTCACAATACAACTGCTTCCGTTTCACAGATGATTCAGGAGGGGCCTGTGGACTAAGTGAAACTGCACTAGACAGATACTGGAACCAGCAGTTCTGCAGAACCTGGAACTTCTGTCAGCAAGCTTTTTGCTACTTCTGGCTGATGCTCTTTCTGATCTGGGAAAATTCCCCTTCTTTTTTTGCCAAACAGCACACACTTTGTAAATACACAAAGAAAGAAATACAGCAGCTGGAAGACCAAATAATTGTAAATTCTAATTACTGTCAAGAAAACAGAGACAGGAATAGTGCTGGGCTTCAGCACTGTATTATTAATACAACTCAGTAAAATATGAAATGAAATTACTGAATAATAAGCAAAACATTTCAGAAATAGGGAAGACATTTTTATAAGTACAAGACCAAGAGCAATCAGAAAGCTCACTTCCCCAGCAACATCAGTGGCTTTCAGGCACAACTCCTAATAAGCCATACAAAAAGTTATGAGAAAATCAGTCCCTTAAAATCAACCACAGAATGGGACACAGAAGAGAAGAAGAGAAAAATTATTCATGCCATAGTTGCTTTTCCTCTGTTCCATATCAGTTTCAAGTAGCTGTGCTGGATTCTTGGTTCAATTTGAGTCAGCTTAGTCAGCTGCATAGCACTGTGATAAAAAACTGGGCCATTTTTACTCTCATGGCTTCTACCCTTCTCATCCAGCAAAAGAACCATCAAAGACTTCTTGCTATAGACTTGCTAATAGACCTCTGTCAAACACCCTTACTAGATCACGACAGCATTTGCCAAGGGTTTTTTTTTTTTGCATGTTAATTACTTCAAGACACTAGCTTCACCTGGCATCCTGCACCATTAACTCCTCAAACAGCTTTTGCAAACACAAGCTAAACTTCTGCACCAAGCTGAACTTGGAAGACAGAAGGATCCAGTAATTTAATCCATGCCCATACAAACCATGTTATTCCAAACGTTTGCTAGTTCCAAAACGTTGCTAGTTTGTTATTCCAAACGTTTGCTAATTCCAAAAAGTTGCTAGTTATTCCAAAATCACTCTGAATAATGAATAGTCATGGCATTCAGATAAACTTATATTGGAGTTAACTCTTCAAGAAACACTCATAGCAACAATACTATTTTTACTGAAGGTGATCTTTCTTAGTAATGCATGCAGTGACTACCTTTCACTTTGACTATCAGAAACCTATGCTTTCTGCCTACAGGACTCCTGTGATTCACAACTTCAAATGTAATTTGAAATGTTTTCCATAGGATTTTCCACTGCTTTCATCTCATTCATACACCTCAGCCTTGGTTAAATGGCTAGTATTTTTGTTTTTGCCCAAAGGTAAAACAGAACCTGATAATGTCCCCATTTTTAATTAACTAGAAAAAAGGCCTATTTCAAAGAAATTACTCCCTTTCACAGTGGAAATGGTTCAGCTCTTGTGTAGTCTCTTTTTAACACACAGAAATCTATATTTCATCTATTACAGACTATTAACTACACACAGAAGCAGATCAACAAGAAGACACACACGTGTTTTTACATCTAAATCAAAATTAGATACACAAAGTCATTTACTTTCTGTAGTGACAGCAGGGCTTGGGGTACCCTCTAGTAAACACATAAATTTCCCTCTTTCTCAAGTCTGGTTATAAATTACAACTAGTAGAAGAAATGTCAGAGACAGATCCTTAGTGACAGTGCTGTCAGTTGACAGGGAATCACACATGGTTTCCCCACACATAATCAAAAAAAGGTACCTTAAACAACAGGAGATCTAACCTCTTCAGAACAACTGTTGCACAAATAATGAATTTTATCAAGATATGTGCAACTAGCAAAATCAGATTTTTTAATGAAGTAATTTACAGTACGACAGTTATACATACATATCCAAAACCATCAAAATCTTGACTCAAAACACAGAATGTCTGATCAGAGAGCTTTACCATTACTCCACTCCTTTTATCCAGTGTGTGGGTTGAAGAACTAAAGGACAGGTTTCAGAAAATAACTATGTAAGTATGAAGATAAACTACAATTCTGACTAAATTTTCTGGGCACTATCATACATAATGTTTCATTCTTCCTCTGTCATCATTCCTTGAAACACATTAAATGAGGTGACAGCCATAACCAGGAGACATGCCACCCCCTTGCAGAAGCTGTCCATATAAGAAAAAATAAAAATATCAGAGCCAGATATCATATATAGAACCGATCAGTCACTTATACATCAGAATGCACACCAGAATTCAATTCCACTGTCATTTCTCACCCTAAACAAAGACCCCATGGGGATCTCTGCTTACTGTTCTTATTCCCAGTATAAAGAATGGTAAGAAAAAGTTTCTTACCATTGGCAGGCCACAGTTTTGTGCCCTGCCAATTCTCAGTTCTTTCATTCATCAAGCACCACAGAATATTACATTTGTTTAAGAATCAGCATCTCTGGAAGAGTATTTTAGCTTACAGAGAAGAGAAAGAAAATTATACAACATTCAATCCTCTCCTTTCCCACTGCAAAACCAAAACCAAACTCCAAATCACCAACTATGATGGTCTAAATTCAAGAACTTCACTTCTTTCTTTGGGAGTATGTGTTTACAACCTTGTTGTAATTTTCTTTCCCTCTCAGCCTTTTCTAACTTTCCCTACCACCACAAAAAGGTGGAAGATGAAGGCAGTAAGTAAAATGAGAATGTTTTTATTCTCTTTTGTTTAGTATTTTTATAAAGGAGACAAATAGCAGCACAGGCAAACCACTAATAAACAAAAAATAAATAATAATTAAATAAAATTTAAGTCCAATCTCTATGCTTACATTAACCAGCTGGTTTTGTCTTCTCTTCTTTCACAATCTCCCCATAATAATTTTTAGCTCTCTTCCTCTTGCTTTTCATAAAGTAGAATGTTGTATGTCACATCCTTTTTCCCCCTATAGAAGTGTTCCTTACCACCACCTAACCTCCTTAACTTCTTATTTTTCCAAGAAGAACAATAAGATCATCACAATGTTTTTCTGAAAAATTAAAAAGATACTGAAAGCAAGACTAATTAGTATCCCTTTAATTTTGTTCTTATGATTTATCAAAAAACTTTGCCATATATTTGTGGGGGGAAGTCAAAATAGGAAAAAAATATACTGTAAACAATTATCCAATAGATTTAAAATTCCAGTTTCCATGTGCAATCATAAAGTAAAATGGTCAAGTTTGAGGTGGAACAATAAAAATCGTGTAACATAAAATCAGAAAGACAATTAGAATTTTTTTACATAACATTCTTAATGCCAAACAATAATGAATCACTATGATTTGTGAAAAGATTATCCAAGACAAAACACACACATCATCAGATTGAAACTTCAATAATACAAACCCACTGAACTGGGAAAGTGAACTTGACTATGACACCAAGTACCCAGACACAGACCTAAATGCCACAGGTCATACTTAACTCTGCTGTAATTCACAAAGATTCAAAGGATATCTTTTGCTCCTTTACAGCCTGTGTTTATCTACAAACAGTTATAGCAATCAATGCCTGCACATTACTAAACCAATTATTAATACAAGTCCTGTACATGAAACAAAAAAAATCCCATTCTTCTATTATTTTTCAGATATTGGATAAAGTAAAACACAAGCCTCCAAAATTAATCTCTAATCATCTACAGGTTATGGCTCATAATAACAGAACACTGTACCTGCCTCAGGCACACAGTAACTGTGATGTTTTACAGAACACAAACTCTCAAATACTTCTTTTACTATGCCTGCTATCTGCAAGAAAATCTTCAATTCTTCAAATATGCCATTCAACCTTTTAAAATTCAACATAAATTCCAAATGCTGCTCTAATTCTGATAACCCCTCTTTTAGCCAAGCTGGTTGCTTGGCAGTGATTTGTCAGATAAGTTACACAATACTGTTTCTGTTTCCTGATTAGATTAGCAGATAAGTTTTGGGGTTTCTTTTCTGGCACAAACATTTATATTAAAAACTTCTCATTTTCTGTGAACACTTGGAACTTTGTAATCCCCTCTCTACAAATCCACATGCCAGTAAAAGTCAACCATGGACAGAATGCATTTGCTATAGGAAAACTCAGAGTAAGTGTTAGCATGCAAAAAGCAATTCTGTCTAGAAAACTGAACAAACGTTCAGGAAATTTCTCTCCCTCTGTGCTGCCTACATCTACACTGCAGAATAAAGGAAAGCAGTGGGCAATACTCCTGTGTCTGTACTTTTACCCCTAAGATGGGGCACAGGGGGCACACAGCCCCAGTGCATCCCTTGCATTACAGAAGTGAACAGCACAGTCAGACTGTGAGCCCTCTGCCCAGGGATGCAAGCAGCAACCCCTTGGGCAGGCAGACACCTGGCAGTGCTCCTACCCCCACCTCCAGGAAATGCTGCCTCCCACATCCCCTCCTGGGCCAGGGCAAGGAAGAAGAGCAGCCCACCACCCTAAACACACACGGGACACAACCAGAAAGGAGGCAGCAAAGCGGGGATCAAGCTAAGTGGAATCACTTTTCACCACCTAACACCATTGTTTTTCTACAAAACCAAAGTGAAACACCTTGTTGTGGTCTGAAAACCAACATATTCCCACTCTTTAGCTCCCACCATGCTCTGCACACAGTCTCACTCATCTGAAAAGCCTTCCTGCTAAACTGCTTACAAAGGGATGGCTGCATAAACCTAGTCACATCAACTAAAGATGAGGAAGTGCAGACAAATAATCAGTAAGTGCAGAGAGATCAGGTTTTACACTATCTTTATCAAACAGAACAGTAATTTTTGATACTTAAAATCCTGTCTATCCGTTGCCCCTGGTTACTTGATACAAGTAGGTTACAAGTAACATTTGATTTTTCTAAGACACCACTTACAATCTCCTGGCACCACAGATGCCATTACAAAGGTCTACTCAAGTTGATAGGACTGTAAAAAAAGGAGTTGGGTTTTGTTTTCAGAACTATCATAACCACAACCCTCATCTATGAACGAAGCAGGCAAAAAAATTCAACATGTCACACAACACACGAGCAAGGTCAGAGTAAAAGCACAAGCGCATTTCTGCAAATACATGAGAAATGTTTCTTGCAGACCAATCTAACTCTTAAAATCTTCCCCCACCTTTACCAATAAGGACTGTGGGGCCCAAGGAAGATTTACAGTGGGTGTTCAGACACACAGATGGGTGTGGTGAAGACACCTGTATTAACAGACTGCCTAAGTCAATACAGTAGAAATATTTCAATACATACTCATTTATTCAAACTTCATGAAGTTCTTTCTATGTGATCTAACACAAGTTACTACTTGAAAGCAATAACATCCCTAAGGCTTTTTATTTTCTAAATATAACAGTCAATTTTGGTTTTTTTACACGGTATTATGACATAAGTACTATAAAAGCCAGTAAGTGCTTCACACCTGTCATGATCATAATGTCAGCAATGACATTATGCTTTGTTTGGAAGTAATTTTTCTGGTTAGTGAGTTTAAATAGAATTCCTTTGATGGAGTCTCTGACCCCCCCAAAAACCAAACAAGACTAGAACTGATAATTTACACTGAATCTTTCTAGGAAACAATTTGCATATTATGTGTAACTAAGGAGCAGAGATGCTTCAATCTTTATGTCCCCTGCTTCTAACAGGAATTTGTGTTCAAGGACTTCTGTGCAAAAACATTTTATCTCAACAAATTAAGCCCCTTATGAAGGCACAGCTGAAGTAGCAAAATTTTTGTTCAATTATTTTTGAATCAACATTACTGATATATGTACAGAGCCTTGAACCTTTTACCTATAAATAACTTCACGAAAATCTCAGTTCTGCTGCTAACTTATCTTTGGGCTGACAAAATAGAGAGGTTCAGGCACGTAAGAATCAAGACAGGAACACAATCAACCTTGGCATCTCTGTAAAGGTCTTTTAAAAAGGAAGTTTTATGGTATTTTAAACAACTTTAATGCATACTCTGTGCAATTTTATAGTTTATTACACAAATCTACATTACTCATTAATTCATTCTTTTTTCAAGAGCTTGTTTAGAAAACATAAGATTCCTTTGAGCTGCCAAGATGCTCAAAATCGAATGCATGTGGAATGACAACTGTAATGTAATGAGAAACTTCACATAATTTCAGAATATATTTTATGACATTACAGGTAATAGTGGGATTTCTCTCAGCATGGGTAAGTCACACCAAAGTTTCACTATGATGGGATTGTTCATTATGAACTGACTTCCCAAGAAGTATTTCCCAAGACAGAGAGGTTGTGTACGCAAAGCACTTTCTTAATGAAACAGAAACAAAAACAAAGCTACTTGAAAAAGCATCCTGAACTATTTCACTGCTTCCATTAGGTGTTACCTCAACATGATGTTTATGACACACATCACAAACAAAATGTTTCTCCTCTCACAGCAGACAGAGCTGTGACAGGCCTGGCATACTGGCAAATAGCATTAACCTGGAGTTTGCCTGTTCACACTGATGGCACCAGAAGAAGTTATGGCCCAAATGACTAATTTTATTTGGTTTTGCATATATACATGGGTTAGAGTAACCTGATATAATATTTGATGCTGGCTGCTCAGTTGACTGTAGGTCACACTCAGCAGTGCAAATGAAGAACAAAATGTGATTTGAGCTAAAGTGAAAGAACTCAAAGATGGTAACAAACCCTTTCTCACTGCATGGGAAAACATCTCCACTAAGTTGCTAACAATAATAATAATATAATGTTTAAAGTTTATATGCTTATCTTCACATGAGCAACTGGAATGTTGCACCAAGGGACAGGGTCCACAAAAAAATCCAATATGGCCACTGATGTGTAGCTGTCTTTTGCCTCAAAATTGTCTCATCTTTTACCACATCTGTCAGTTGCGTGTATACACCTGTTATACCCTTACTTCAAAAGAAGTTGACACAGTGGCAGTCATCTGCCTGTATCCAACCCTGAAACGTTCTTCACGGCAGAGAAATCCATATGCTATCAGACCACCCTGTCAAGGCCAAACCACAGTCATTCACAAGCACCAAGAGACAGACAGGTAGAGAGGTGTGCCAGCACTATCCACTTACCTTCTTTATTAAGCCTCATAACCTCCCTGCTTTTTCCACCCTCCTTTCCAGTCTCTTCCAGATCTACACCTGCAGAAGAGAAGCAGAGTCAGGAAGCGCCGAGGGCCCTGAGGTGTGCATTTATTGTTTGGCGAGGGGAGGAGGAGAGGTGAGGAGGTGAGCAGTGTTTCTATTTGCAACAGCAAAAGCACAATGGTCGGAGCATCTGCCAGGGAGCGGAACCGCCGGGCCCCCCGCGGCAGCACCCTGGGCCCCCCCTCCCCGCCCGCGGCATCCTCCGGCCCCTCCGCGCATCCTCCCCCTCGCCCCCTTCCCCCACCGCGGCGCCGGCCCAGCGCCGCGGGGCAGCGGCACGGCAGGCGCGGCGCGGCGTGCGCCTCCCGCACACATGGCACGGGGGCTCGGCCGAGCGTCAGCTGAGCGCCCGGGGGGGCGGCACCTCCCGGCCCCGACGGGAGGAGGGAGGGAGGGGAGCGGAGGGGGGGCGGCCCGGCCGGACCCCGGCCCCGCTCCGGGGGGAGCGGCGTGCGGAGCCGGACCGCGGCCGGTCCCTGCCCTTACTGTGCGGGGGGGCGGCGCCGTGCGCGTGCGGGGGGGCGGCCTCCCGCACCCAGGCGGCCCAGGGCTGGCCCAGGAACGCCTCGGGACTGGGCACGGGCCGCTCCAGGGCCGCCATGGCGCCGCGCCTGCTCCTGCCTCCTTGTTGCTTTTCCCGTTTCCTTCGGCGGCGGCGGCGGCGAGCGAGCGAGCGAGACACGGGATTCGAGAACGCCGCACGTCATCCTCGGGACGTTCCGCCGCCCACACGGGGGTAGTGTCAGCCCCTGCTCCCTATCAGATCGGGCTCCCCGCCGCACAGCGCGCATGCCCGCGTCCCCCGCGCCTGCGCCCCGCGCCGCCGGCACCGGGCCCGCGCCCGCCCCGAGGGGCGCCGGACCCGCGCAGCCCCCGCGCTGCCCCTCCGGCACGGCTCGGCTCGGCTCGGCTCGGCACGGCCCGGCGGAGCGGAGCGGGACGGCGGCACTGGAGCCCCGCCGGGAGGGCGCAGCCGCCGGCCGTGTGCGCCTCGGGGCTGCGCGCCCCGCGTCTCGCCGCTCCCGCAGTAAGTGCCTGGGACGGGCTCTCGGTAGCTGCGGCACGGCCCCTCCGCGCTCCAGCGCGGCCGCGGACCGGACCCGGAGTGCGGGGCTGGGGATCCCCCGCTCCCCTGCTTCCAGCTGCGCTCCTGTGGATCACCTATAGCCACAGCCATTTTGTTATCCAAATACTGCCGGGTCTGTAGTAGGCTCCGTCTGTTTGCAAATGGGATTTTTCTCGTCTTGGTGTTCTAGGCTACGCTACAGCAGCTCTGAACTCGCAGGTCCGGCTTCTCTCAAACAATACCGAGGTTTTCATCTCGCTCTACATAACCTATGGGACGTAAATGCTTTTAATTTAGGATAGTGTCATTTTTGCTTATTTCACCATTGAGGTAAGAATAGAAAATAACCGTGAACATTTTTATACTCAATATACCTGCTCTGGATTAGGAGTTTCAGCATAAGCCTGTTGCTTCAGCTCATATCTCTTAAGCCAAATATATAGGCTCCCAATGAAGGACTTGGTTTTATTTAAGCAGCCTCACATATCCCTCACGTAGTGGTTTCATGCAGCTCTGCAGCCCCGTTAGGGGTGATATGACTGAAGTCAATGGTCCAACAGACGCCTCTCTCAGTGGTGATGTGAGCTTTGTGTGATCCCATCCTTGTCCTGCATCTTTTCCCAGACACTCGTTCACTTTTTTCTGGTTCAAACCATTGTGAGGCAATACTGAGGCAGAACATGGAATTAATGTGGATTCAAAAAAAACCAAACCAAGAAACAAACAAACCACAAAAAAAAACCAAAACAAAACCAAAACCAAACAAACAAAACCCACCAAAACATTTCAGGCTGCTCAAAAGCTGGAGTGGTGGAGGGGCAGGATAGGAGTTGCTGAAGTTATATGGTGCTGCAGTCTAGAATGGATTTTAATAAATTTCCCACAACTTCATTAGGACTAAGCTCTTTATGGTGCTAAAATGGATAAACATTTGGGGCACAGGACAGACACTCTTTGCCTTATGTACGCTGTCAACACACTCCACCTCTTCCAAAAAGCAGCTGGAATATACAAGTCCCGTCCCTAATGCCCAGAAGTGAGCCTAAAACCTTTCATTCTCTATGGCCTAGCCAGGGTGCCTCCAGTCAAGTAAACATTAGCTACAAGAAACTTCAGTAACACTATCAAAGAAGCAGAAAGCTCACCAAAATACCCTTCAAATAAAACCAGGCTTATTAGCAGCCGTCATGAAGCAGACAGAGGATGCATGATCTTTCATTGACTACATGGGGAATTTCCAGAAGCAGGAAGGGTAGTTGTGATGTAATACAAAGCCCTGGCAAGCTATATTTAGGAATAATATGTGCAGTTCTATTCCACCAATTTAAATTTATCTTTCTACCAAAAAAAAAGTGTGGACATGGTTATGAGAAGGATCAGAGGACTTAAGATTCTATCATTTGAGGAGAGTTTTGCTTAGTCTAACAAAATTCAGCTGGTAGTGAATAAGTTTGATGTTTTTAATTATAAGGACACATAATTCCTTCCACATCAATGAGGAAGAAAAAAAAGAATAGACATAAATTGCTTATACTGAGATTGAAAACTGCCCACTATACTGAAAACCACTTTGGTCAGGAAGAGCAAGATGGAATTCCTTAGAAGGAATGATAAATGACATGAACTTAATAGTCAACCATGTTTGACACTTGTGTTCAAATTCACTGCAAGATAATTGAGCAAATGTCTTGACAGTGGCCTAATAGTCTCATAATTAGAGAAGTTAAACTGCACAGCTTTTACCATAACAGTGGTGTGATTACCCTAGAAGTGGATCTGGAGAGAAGATGCAAAAGAAAGGCGTGTGAGTGCCCAGGAAATCCCCATCGATGAAAACCGACCTTAGATTTCAGGGCCAAGTGTCCAACTACTACAGAATGCACAAGTAGTAGAGCAGCTCCTAATCATACAACTGAGAAACAAGGGGGAGGGTAAAGTATTTAATACAAGCTGCTTCAAACCAAGAAAGAAAAAGAAGAAACTTTCCAGCTTTAACACATGGTACTGATCTACATGCTGCTTACCATGACACACTACAGACAGTCTAGGTTCTTAACAGAAACAGACCATATGAAGGAAAATTAGCATAAAATCAAAGATTCAAGATGTACCAATTCCTTCCTAAGAAGAAACAATCCAGTGACTTACAGTTTAAGAGAAAGGTGTCCAAAGCCCCCCCCAAGGAATTTCTCCTTCTTTATTCAAGTGCCACATTATCATTGAACAAATGGTTCCACAATCAGAATCATAGGATCATTTATGTTGGAAAAGACCTTTAGGATTGAGTCCTACCATTAACCCTAATTCCATCACTGAAACATGTCCCTAAATGACACAACTACACATATGCCCAGCTTTCCTGTGATCAGCATCTTTTGTTTAAAGAGTGTGAGTTCTGTTTTGATTACATCTATGCTGCCTCTATGATCTGCACCAAGAAATAACACCATCCCTGAGCGAGCCAGCCTTCAGTTTGTCTCCTTTGTCTTGTAGGGTGCAAATCCTGAAGCTGCAGAAAAGCATCCTCACTTCTGCACCAGGACTTCTCCCCAAGAAGGCCTCCTGTTTCACTCTACATTGGTGTCAAATAAACCAGTGTATGTTGCATGGACAGCTGTGATTGTGCTTCAGAGCCTTATAGCAAACTAGGAAGAGAGTAGATCACACAGGATTACCTGTGAGTTTTCCCATTCTTAGGGAATATATGTGGTGCTGTCTTGTGAATGCGAGCTCGAGCTGCAGCTTTACTGTAGACAGACCATGCAGATGGTTTCTTCTCCCCTTCTCCTGGCATCTGCTTCCACAAAATTCATAGAAAGACAAACATATTTAAGACTTCCATTCCTCTTTCAGATTTGTTTTTATTAATCAGTTGGGCCAGAGCTTATGGATGGAGAGGGAAAGAAGTGAGGGAAAGTCACTAACATGGTCACAGAAGACTTTGTTCCTTAGGAAATTAGTAAAAAAACCTGCACGTGAAAGTGCAGATTAAACAGCCTCTGTTGTTTTTTTTTTCCACCTGCTCACCAATACAGAAATTTAATTCTTCTATGACCTTAAACAAGTAATTCTGCCACAGAAAAATAATTAAGTCAGTCAGGAAAGGTCCTTCTTTCCCTCCCTGGTCCCTGAGGATTCTTTAATTTCAATTGCCAAGAAGAAGCTTCTTTTTTCTATGTGATTTTTCAGAATCCAAGGTAATACAGCCTTGATTTTGTTTGCAGCTTCTAAATACTAGAGTGATCCAATCATAACATGGTGTTAAAAACTAGCAAATTATGGCCTTTAACTAATAAATGGCAAAATACAGATAAAACCTCAACTCTAATCTTTTTAATCCGTATATCATTGGTCTTTTAATAAGATGATCTCCAAATGCAAGCTTTTTGTCTAGTAACCAAAAGATAAAAATTATATGATATCTGTATCATGTCTGTGATATCTATACCTTCTTACTCTAATTATGTTTAAAGACTTGGGCTTTATAAAAGCACAGTAAAAATTATGACATTAGAAGACATCCAAAGCTGCATATCAATATTTGGCTTATTTGGAGACCAATCCGACATTTTTATATAATTTTCAGGATCTGAATTTGAAGACATGACAAACTGAAACAGCAGTTCTCACTTGTGGCTCTCAGGAACATCATAAGTAGTCACCAAGTACAAATAAACAATGACACAATTTAACTTCAATTGTACTGTCACACACTGAGAAAATACCATGAGGGTGCTGAGGGTGCGTGTGTAGTCACAACAACAACAACAACAAAATCATGTATACCTGGCAATACCTGCCCCAGATGGCTTTAAACTGACTACAAAAGTATTGTAAAAAGCCAGCTGTATAAGGCCTCAATATCATAACAAGATTATAAACACCTGATGCTTGTAACAAAGTCATGATTTAAGCAGTTTGGCAGGAGATTCATAAATACTTCCCAGGATCCTGTTGTGCAATGGATTTATCACAATGGTGGTTTTGTCTTATATTGCAGAAATCT
Organism: Zonotrichia albicollis; assembly: GCF_047830755.1. NCBI lineage: Eukaryota > Metazoa > Chordata > Aves > Passeriformes > Passerellidae > Zonotrichia > Zonotrichia albicollis. The sequence continues at coordinate 14,551,619 of NC_133822.1, forward strand.
TTACATAGCAGACAGTTTTATGAACCCAGGTATCTACTTTGGTAGAAATGGAGCAGTAAATGAATCACAAGATTTTCTTACAGATAGTCAGTAATGGAGTTTGCATAAGAAAAGCACCAGCAAAGCCGCTGGCTGTCAGTCACAGGGGTGCAGAAATTTTAATCCTTCAGCATTTTGAGGAGTGCAAAACTAGCTTGTATGTTTACTTGTGTGCAAGCTATTTCTATGGTGGACTTTTACACTCATGCTAATTTTAAACCTTTAGATTACATATTTGCAGTCATCTGTTTGCCATCTCTCTTTCCACAGTGGATAAATGAAGTTTCTCTTTAATGCTACAGCAACACCTCAGGTTAGCAGAGAAGTTTGTGTTGACAAGGTATACAAAATCCACCAAATGGGTAGTCCTGAATTTTTCCATTTAAACTGATTCTGAAACTTTTTTTTTAATACAGTGTAACATTCTAGTATGCTGTGTGATAGAGTAGTTGAATTCATTAAATAAATTGGATACTTTAAAAAAAGTCCTATATCTAGGTTTCTGCAAAAAGATGTGTACAGGATGCCCATTAAAACAACTCGGGAGTTAGCAAGCCAAGTGTAGAAGCCACTATGAGCCAGTCTCCCTAGAGCCACTCTGGCCAAAAATGTGGTCCCTGTACTATTTCTGATCTCTTTGTAATTTCAGAAGGTGTCTCAAACACTATGTGAGTACCATCATAGCAGACTTCAGCTGGAAAATGGTATTAAATAGACATTTATAGCAGAAAAATCTATTTTTAGTGTCCTCTGAAATAACACAAGAAAAAAAGCCTGAATTATGCTTTTGGTTCCATATCAGCCAAAGAAACTAGCACTTAAAAAAGAAACAGAAAAATGGAGAACTGAAAAAGAAATTCAAAGTGAGATACTCTTGTATCCCAACAAAAACATGTTTCTCAAAAAAGAGTTGCAAATTGCTTCACACAAAACAAAGCAATGCTTGAAACACTGCAGCAGCTCTAATCAGATGAAATGGAAAATCTAAAGAGAGGTGCACCACACAGGTTTATGAGCAGACAATGCACAATTAGGTAACTTTCTACATTGAACTCTAGAAAGTTTAAAAAGAAATTATACCAAAAATAAGGCTATGAACTAGCAATGGAAATCAACAGTTACTGCACATTTCAAACCCAAGAGTTATGCAAGTACTGTGAAAAAAATTGCTCTTCCTTTTGCTCCAGTGACTAAACAATTTTTTCTCATGTGTCGGTTGTCACCTAAATGGCATTAACCTACTACTGTAGTGTCTTTTTCCAGAGGATAAGTTTTCTTTACTTTATTACTGTTGCTGGAGTGTTTCTGATACCAAAGCTGGCCATGGTACCCTTTGTGCAGTGCAGGCATGTATCCTCACTGAACAGGAGGATTTACCAATTGCTTCAGAGAAGCAAAACAATTTCTTTTTTTTTTTTCTGCAACTGTTTCAGGTTTCAGCCAGGAGTCTCTGAGAATTGCATCTCTGACCCATGTCAGTTGCCAGGATTTTCTCTCTCTTGAAAATACTCCCAGTGTCCTGACTTCCACCAAACACCTGACCATCCTCTCTCAGTGCTATAGCATAACCTATATGAAACATGGGTCTCAAACTCCCTTCTTAAAACACACTACCCAGAGTCCCTGGTCTAACACTTCATCAGCTGCTCTTGTGGCAAGAAACAGGGTTGGACGAGATCAAAGGAGTGCATTCACTGAAGGAGAGTGAGGACTAATGCAAATGTTTTGGAAATTGAAAGACATGAATGACAGGTCAAAGAGTACTTGGCAGGCTAAAATTCAGTTTGCTTGTATTGACAGGCACTCAGGAAAGATCACAGACAAATTGTTTTAAAACATCGTCACTGCATGTCTCGTACTGCTTCTTAAAATTACTAAACATATCTAGCACTGGTGCAGCAAATCCCTTTTATTATACTTACTAAATATTCATCAGTTTTGTTTGTCGTTTGGTTTGTTGTTTGTTTTTTTTTATTTGAAAGAGATTTTTTGGTAAATAAAAGTAACAATAATATTCTCAAAGGCCATATCCAGATTTTAGAGGAAGGCTCTTAACTAACCATTTGGGACAGAAAGGAAGAAATTTGTAGGAATTCCCAGCATTTTTGAAAGACAGAGCAAAGTTCTTTAGATTTTGAGATATAAAACCTCTTGGGAGTGGAGAAAGTTTCCTTCCCTCAGTATGAAGTCTCCTTTCAAATAGCGTGCTGCTTTCCTGTGCTTTGCTCTCCCACAATGCCTGTGTGAATAACCAAGACCACAAAACATGAGTCCCCAAAGATCTTCACACATTTCTCGTGAGGTAGGCATAGAAATATTCTTTCATTAAAAATTAAGTTTGCCCTAATGAATAATGTATATTATAACTTTCCATTCACCAGCCATGTTTGCGTGTGTTGGCAGCACACAACAGCAGCTTCCTGCCTTTCCCTCATTGCATTGGAGCCAATTTTCTCTTGTTCCTTCTCAACAGAGATGCCATATTTGTCCTGTTTGTGTCCGTCCTTCTCCCAAATGCTTCCCTTTTCTGAGTTTTGTTCCCACTTTTCTGTCACTTTACCCTACCCCTGCATGGTGTGTTTTCATCTCCTGCACCGAAACCCCAGTTTGGGGCCTGTTTTTCACTCTCAGCTCATCTCTCACCACCCTCCCACTTGGGCCCAGCTGCCTCACCAGAGGCAACCATGTCTTTTAATATACAGTACCTTGATTTTATCCCCTACTTTGCAGTTAGGAGACTTTCCTCTCCTTTCCCATGTCTCCCTCAGTGGAGGATATGTCTCTCCCAGTCCTGAGTCACCTCTCCCCCTCCCACCAGTGAGCTGCCCCTTCCATCACAGAGCTGTTTGGAGCTGCCCTCTTTTCCTCTCTAAACAATTCCTCCTGTCTTGGGGCATGTCCCCTCTCCTTCTCCCCTCTCCTCTGCCTCTCCCTGGAAGGCCAGCAGTCCTTCCCAGCCTAACCCTTGCCCTGGCTGGAGCTCCTTGGCCTCAGTGATCTGGCTCCCATCCCACCATTTTCCACAAGTGCTGGAGCCCTGCCTGTGCCCCTCTCCCAGCAGCTCACTGATCCCCACTGTAAAAGGGACTCAGCTCTTGCAGGGCCAGACACCATGGTGTGTGGGCTGAGGGCAGGCACCCACAGGCTGCCAGAAGATTTCAGCCGGGAAGGGATGATGGCCCTCAGTGTCTGGGAGTCTCTCGAGTGTCCTTCAGTCTGGCTGTGAATGTTTTGGGCCAGCCAGAAAAGAGATTTGAGTGAGAGTCACACTGCTACACCTTTGGTAAGGTCACATTTGGTCCTTGGATCAGTGGAGAGCAGAGGGCCCAGCCCACTCACATGGCTCCCCAAGTCCTCTCTGCTTCTAGAGGCTGGCTCCAATCACACCTTGCTCGAGGTTCTGAAATGTTTTGACAGTTGTTATGGTATGTCCTACTTCCAGCTCCTACAGGAAGCAGACGTGTTGAAATCACAGAAGAAAGCAAGCCTGTTCATCTTGTATTTCTGGCTGAGGCTGGAAGTGGAGTGCCAGAAATCAATTGTGTCTCATCTATTATAGAGGGAATTCTCTTGTAGCTCTGTGCATTGTTGTGCTAGTTTTGCAAGGACATTTGTCCTAATAAGATTCCCATTACAACCAGGAAGAGTCAAATGTAGTATTTCTGATAAGCACTACAAGTTCTGTGCTCAGTCAAAATGCATCTCAAAGGCCTTAGCAGGATTGGAGTGTAGTTAGTGATGTGTTTGACACCAAAATGCACCCAAAGTAAAAATTATGTGGGATGTTTAAGCACTGACTTACATGTGTAAACCTCCCATGGCCACCCTGAACTTCTGTCATCAGACTTCACCTGACCTCTTACAAAGGCAATGTGGTTGCAGAGACCTGATGTGGATGGATCTCAGTTACAGTCTCACAGATCAAGTGAATTTTTAAATTAAATCCTCCTCTTGATAAAAATACATTGTCCTTTGCTAATTTTTGGAAACCTGTGGTTTGATAAGTGTTCCTGAGGCACTGTTTCCTTTAAGGAATCCAAGTATAAGCATACTACTAATAATACATTGGGTTTAAATGGAAACCATAGCTGGTAAAGACAAAAGTTCAGACATCATTAAAAATACCCCATGTTACTTATGAAGGGTGCATAGTTCTGAAATGCCTATGAGCTAAGACTGCAACTTTGCAGGCTCAGATTAAGAGAATCTTTGTACATCTATGGGCATCAAACATGTTAACTGGCTAATAACATCCAGTGGTACAGATCTGTGCATTTAATCAAATCTTGTTTTATAGACACTCAGCATGTGACATCAGGTATATGCAAAAGTTACCAAGACTGGTGAAAAGTGAACAATAGTGGTTTAGGGAAAAAATTAACTGAAAATCATTACAAAACTAGCATTTGAGAATCTTGTAATTCAACTTCAGATGCCCATTTGATCCAAGATTAACAGAACTGTCTGTTGTTTCCCAAATCTTTTAATTGACAGATAAAAAAGTGCTTTTTCTTTAGGATACAGCAGGCATCTGTGGATTCCCTGTCTGTGTTTAATTCTGCCAAATCATATTTAGCAATAATAATAGATTATTTGAAAATACCCAAATCCAAACCATTAAGCATGAACTCCTCTTCCTCCCTCTATAGAATTGGAATATTTTTCTGTATACTAAATCTGAGCCCTTAAAAACTTGCATTCATATTGACATTCAAGGATTCTGTAGTAATCTGATAATACAATGCCTGGTTTTCCTTCTGCACTAAGAAGAGTATTGGCACTGCAGCTGCTGGTGACTTCGAAATGTTACAGTTGTGGTCTGTGGTACAGGAAAGCTGGCAGAATGGGAATGCTTTATGTATAGTGGGCTGAAAAATTTTGCAGTAGATTATTTGTCTAAGCATATATTCACTGTCAGTTCTGTATAAAAAGAGGTGTCTACTCTTCTGTTTACAGGGGAAGTAGAGCCCTTTTTCTGTGCCCTCACACATCATCATAATTAGCACAATTAATACAACTCACTGAAATCTATTAGTAGCATAAGCAGTGGCATTTTATTGAATTATGTGTTCATGTCACAGTAGAGTAGGGCACTCCTGAATATTTCTAAAGTTGTTTGTAAGCAATGGAGCAAAACTTACGCCATGCTCTTATTAAAAAATACAGTGCTAGAGACTGTATGGAAACAGAGTGAGTTTCAATGGTGACAAGACCTAAGAATTTGAGTGCCTTGATAAACACAATATACAATAGCAGTACAGTAGGAATTGAAATTGAGAGATAAGTCTGCATTGGAGGGGTTAGAATTGGTCTTCTATGGAGAACTTACAGGTGCATAGAGCCATGAACCTGTGTCTTCTGGATTTGTAGAGAGACAACTTGAAGGACATCTCTGGGTTCTGAAAGTGCTCATATGTGGGTGAATTCCTCCATTTATTCAGGGCTTTATGATTTTGCCTATGGAAATTTTTATATCAGCTGACAAAACCCCCTCAGTCTGTCTTTGTCAATCTGAATCTTAATGTAGCCAACTGTTCTGTTCTGATCTCACACTACATTTGTGGTGTAAGAGTCTAAGAGCATGCTGTGTCAGCTATGGGATTATTGGTCCTAGATTTTGCAAAATTTCCCATACACATTTTTGAAACAACAGCAGATAATTATGAGAATTGGCAGATGCCACAGACATAATTGTTTTCAGCAGCTACAATAGATGTTTTAAAAACATTTCCATATTCAAACCTTTAGTTGGTTCAGGGCTAGTGAAATACAGTTCTTCCTATTGTCTCCTGCCCTCAGGACATCCTCTAGGGACAGCAACCAGCAGGACCTCTGGTCCCTCTTTCCAGCTGCTTTTCACCTGCCTGGCTCACCCTTTAGGTCACTGCTCCAGGTAATTTGCTGGGCTGCCTCTCTCATCTGCTGCTTCTACAGCTGTCTGGATTTTGCAAAGGCTTCAGAAAAATCATGCCTCAAAAGAAGTATTCCATCAAAATGAAATCATGTCTGGAAAGAGAGCTGAACTCATCAGCATTTTATTTCAGAAAGTTCTATCAATAAAAAGTTCCATTGGCACCAAAACATTATATGTTAATATTTAAGGCATGATAATGATGTAACTGTCACTTTCCTTTTCTCCTGTCCTTCTTTCAAACTTAACCTGACCTGACCTGGGATTAAACAATCAGAAGTGTTGTCACCATAACATGTTTTTCTTGCTCAAAGATCACAAGTGGGCTGACCTCAGCACAGAGCAGAAATGGATGGAGTGGCAGAAGGTGAGTGATGGTACACACGTGATCTTGACCTATGCGTTTATACCCATGCCCTGCCTGCAGCACATGTGGTCACACATTAGTGAGATGACAAAGTTTTCCTTTTTCCTGTATTCTTTCCCTTCCCTACTCTGTTTACCTAAGCAGCAGGAGTCATCCTAACAGTTGTTAGTGGGAAAAGATACAGAATGTAATATATCTTCTTGTCCCTAAGGAAAGACATTTGGTAAATTTGGAATGAGCATCTAATTCTCTCCAGGATGCTCTGAATGTAAATTTGGAAAGAGGAATTTCTCCAAATAATTATAGTTTAAATGCCGAATTCCAAATATATTTATTTTCTTTGCTTTTATGTTGGCGCGTGTTGCACACATGCTGGAAGAGATTTCTTTTTTGTGGTTGCTATGGTAAAAAGCAGTCCCCAGTCCTTTTACTTAAAACCCATGAACTGCAATTAACTGTTTAATGTTGTAACAGACAACAGTTCTAGTAACACCTTAACAGCTTTGAGCATGATACTCCCATCATCTCAGCAGATGGTGATTTTTGGCATTCTGTGTTTTCAGTTTATTCTTCTCCTTTATAGTCCTTGCCATTATATCTTCTAACAAATGCTTCTGGACTAACTTAATTGCAATTTGATTATACTGAGACAGCCCTCAGATCTCAGATATTTCTGGATTTCTGTTAAAGGTGACCAGTATATGAAAAAGAATTTATGTGTGTAGCCCCGTCATCAATTATAACACCACATTTTAAAGTAAGAATCTGTTTCTTCTGATCTGTAACCATAAAAATACAGTCTTGAAACATGCTTAGTCTGCATGGGAACCCTACATCTGAACAGAAAAGGAGAAATAAATTATTCTTTTGTGAAGGAGTAACTCTGAATGTTTGTCAAGAGTCTGAATTAAATAAGAATGACCACTTTCAACTAGTTTTACTACAGGGTGTTGCCCTTCATTATTATTTCTATAGAGATGGAGACTGAATTCCTCATGAATTTTTCTCATTGTTTTAAAGATATATGACTAATATAAATGTTTTCAAATAGGGACCTTCAATTAAATTTAGAAAAAAATTCAACTTTGCCAAGACATTACCAAAAGCAATATTGCCTTGTGAAACTGTCTTTCAGCTACTCTTCCTTTTTCTCCCATATAATCACTGTTGTATCCTAGTTTGTAGTTGCAGTTGTATTCCATCTCTAATTTTGTTTTTCACTTGGAAATAAATTCTTTGGAATTAAAATCAGCACTGTTCTCAATGTTGCTCGTTATGTATTTATCAGGCAGAACACTTTAGATGTTTCATTCTGTAATACAGGGCCAAATAAAGTTTTTTTAGTACCTTTACCAGCAGTATTAGCATTTCTTCTTTTTTAGGGAAAAAACCCCAAACCAAAAAACAAGAGGGGAAAAGGAAAAGAATCATTTTCCCAGAGTCATAACCAGATAATATTGCAGCTTCAGGTTTTAAAATATGAATGTCTCAGTCACAGCTATTTCCTGGCTGACTCCAGGTTTCTATGATTATTATTTATTCAGGGCTGATAGTGTGCTTGACATTGTGCAAATATAGAAAGAGATATTCATGTGGACTATCTGCCAGGATTTCCTAGTTGTTAGTGGCAGTGTTAGCCTCTTTAAGCAAGAGCTTGAGGCTGTCTCTAAAGCAGAGATGCTTATCCCTCCTGCCAACAGGCAGCTTCCTACATATGACCGTGGGAAACACTGCTCAAATGCACAAGGCTCTGGAAGGATGGACCCAGTGGAGTTTAATTCAATTAGTACAGCAGCAGTGTGTGGTAGCTCTAACTAATCAAACCTTTAAGACCAGGCATGGTAATTTTAAAAGCAGGAAATCTTGGGGAAAAGTAACTGGGAAGAATCAATCCTTCTGATTTGATACCTAAAGAATCACAGAAAGACTGTTTGCCTGAATACTGCATGGTGTAAAATCCTGTGTCTTCTGTGAAATCCATGAACTGTTTTGTAATTTATTTGTAGGACTTACTGATGGCTTGTGTACTTAATTAACCTGGATAGTGCTGGTGTCCCTCGAGTTTTTGCTGCCTTTGCAGACTCTCCTTTGCCAGGCTGACATCTGCCCCTGGCTTTGTCAGAAACAATATATTCCAAATTGTAGCACTGAAGGCTTTTGTCCAGGACTAATTTCTTAGGGACATTAGGGCCAGGGGAAAAAACAAAAAGTGAAAAATCTAAGTCTAAATGGGAGGAATGTTTGTCTTTTGCTCAAAATCTATCTTTGGATTTCCTTTCCAAAGGAGTCACTGAAAAATCATTCTAAGGATCTTTAGCAACACTTCTTGACTTTATCCATGAAAGAGTAGAAGTGCTGTCTGGTGTTTCACAGATGAAGAATATTTTTGTTGTAATCACTTATAAAAGCCATAAAACACCCAAAATCCCACCAGTAAAACCAGCTTGCAGTGAATGAAAAGGTGGAATGCAAACACTTGTCCTTGTTTTCTTCCTGGATATGCATTTCATGATCTGATTCTTTCTCTCACCCTAGCAGAATGAATGGATGATGACAATAAGCTTATCTCTTTGTCTGAGGTGGTGATACCACCCAAGCTAACACTGAAAGGCCTTCTTAGAGCCACACAAATCATATATAAGAGCCAGTATCTAAAGCTCCACATCCAGAAATGAGCACTTCTGCCACGTCTCATTCAGAGGCAGCCAAACCAAAAGGATTTGTAGAAAAATAAACAAATCTCTGAGGAGCTTGAAAGCTGAAGTGAAATGTCTTGAGGTCAATTCAGAACTGCAAAGAAAGTTAAAAATGGATATATCAAATCTGATATATAAATTACAATTCCTGTATTAGTCATATTTGTTATATCCCACATTTTGTTTGGAAAAGAGAAGACAGTGCTCAAATTTCCTTGCCTCTCCACCCACCTCCTTCAAAGTCTTCCCTTTAGCTTTCAAGCAATTTATTTACACTGAGCAAAATGTCTGGTTTGGACTCACAGGAAAAGTTTTAATTAATTCCCATTTTACAAATCCTCCACAATATTTATTCAAAAGATTGGCAAATGCCAGGAAGTTCACCCATCCCTGAAAAAATAAATTTTGTAAACAAATCTGGCAACAAATTAATTTTAACAGCAGCAATCCTGTTAATCTGTCAAGATGTAGCTTATTTCTGACACTTGATTAAATTCTTTTTCCTTAAGAATAGAAAATAATTTGCTACAAACAAACCATTTAGCTGGGACATGGTGACTGTCCCTCTGTTATTTCACAGAAAATTTAATTGAACAGAAAAAAGCTAGCAGTATAATGTTTAGCACCTTTTTTTAAACAGAAACAAGGCTAAATTTCTGTAGTGACAACAACAACATTAGGGGCTTCAGGGCCCTTAAAACACATCCTTGGTGTATCCCACAAACTGCACCAGCATTACTGCACACCTCTGAACTTAAACAAAGGGTGTGTTTCAGGCCGTATTCCACAGGAATTTTTTTGCCCAGACCCCTATTTCCTGGCCATTTTTTCCTGTCCATATCATCCACTTGCTCAGTTCTCATCCAGCCTCAATTCATGGATCCAGTTCCCTGTGCATCAACACCAGCACTTGTGCAGGTGCATTGGCCTGAGACAGCCCAGGCTGATGTGACACAACTGAGTGGACAGTGCAGCTTGGTCTGGCTTCATCAAGAAAAATGTCCATGCCCAGAAAAATGTTTTGTGCAAGGAAACAGTCTCAGATGTTGGCAAATATCAGCAAAGCAAAATAGGCAAGCCCAGCCACTTGCCATTAATGTTGATTGAAACAAAAGATCCATTGGTGCTGATGTTCAACATAAGTGGACATCACCCTACTCTGTGTTGACTTCATCCAACTAGACTGCTGGGTGAGTGGACATTTTGGGGTGTTCACCTCTTGGTTCATGAAGAGATTTGGCATGTCATCCCACTGCTGCTCCTTAGCACAGGAAAACGATTTGTGACTCCATTTGAAAACAATTTGTGACTCTATTTTACGTGACAGCTTCGTAACGCTGCATGTCCTGGTGTAAAGGCTCAGCTGGTGCAAATGTCAGTATAGTCCTGGCAGTTTGTACCAGCAGGTAAAATCTGCCATCCATCTTTCCTGACACTTCCCCAGCTCCTTCAAACTTTAAAAGACTGATCCAGATCCCAGTGAAGTCACTGACAGCTTTGTGCTGGATCCAGCAGTATGCAGCCTCTTAAATACAGCAATTAGGATATAGCTAATGTTAGTAATCCTTCCCTGCCTGCCTGGAACATCCAAACTGTCTGAGTCAGGCAAAAGCCTGAGGAAATCAGCTGAGTTTGGGCTGCATCTGAAAGGTCAGTCTGTGTCCCCACGGACTGAGAGGTATGGGGGAGTTCCAGAATTTGCTGCCAGTTTGTTGCTATTTATTTCTGGAAGCTCTTAGCTTAGATTTTTTTAGCTAAAGTTACTTATGGGGAACTGAGAGGATAAGAGTAAGGGCTTTGGAAAGTCACATTCCTAGGTGCTTTAACATGTGTTTGTAAATCTACAACCCCTGCTTTTCAGGTTCCTTTTTAGATGGAATTTTAATTCACATTATGGACACTCAGGAGAGCACACATATTCTATTTCTTTTCAAATACCATATTTAAGGACTTTGCCAAATCACCAAACGCAAAGAAAATAACCCTAAATATCCTGGCAGAGTCTGACATCAGTAACTTTATACAGTACTATTATTGGGAGACAATTTATTATCTAAACAAGTCCTCATTTGGAGGAACTTCAGATACACATTTTTTGCAGTGTATTTAAAATCAGTGTAGAAAAGGAAAGAATTTATAGTTGATGTAGGGATTTATATCTGATGATGTGAAATAATGGATTTTTAAAATATAAGCACATATACTTATATATATATATAAAATTAACTTAGCAGCAGCCTCTTGCTTAATTGGCACTCATGTTAAATAAAAGTAGTGGGTGTCTAAAACTTTCTCAGGTTGAAAAACAATATTCTTTTACGTTATTGACTCTGATTCTCTTTGTGATTTAATCCTTTCCTTTACATGGCTAGAGGGCAGAAATAGTGGGAAAGTCACACCCACAAGCAGTAACATGGCAATTAACTCAGAGGTACTGGTGGGACATTTAAGTAATTTTAAGTCAACATTTATAAACATGATGCTGCTGGCTTGAAAATCTGGACATTATTTGCAGCTTTGGAAGATTTGATTACTTAACTGATTTTGATTTTCAAATTGCTTTTGAAATCAACCACTGGTTTGAATCTGCTCCAGATGGGCAATGACTGAAAATTGTTATAATCTGGCATGTATTTGGTGGCGTAGATAAGCAAGTTGATGGCCTCGTTAAAAGTATCTCAAGCATATGTGCTGATTAAAAAACGCCTCATCTCAGGCCCAGCAGGGTTTTGGCTGAAGGGAACTGAGCTGCTCTGTCACCCCTTTCTGGCATGACAACAGGAGGAACTTCCTAAAGCTGCTGCACACAGAGGAGAATGGGAAATGTGTCCCAGTGCGCCTGCCCAGCAGCGAGTGCACCCTGGCACAGGCCAGCAGGAGCTCCTCAAGTGTCCTCACCACCTGAATGAGCATCACACAGCTGAGAGTGTGGGCTTTGGAAGGCTAAAAGTGGTATTTATTTTTCCATCAACAGGTCCTCAAAATCATTGCCTATCTGGTTAAAAAATGGTCCAGAGAAACAAGCACTGAAGGTTCAAAGGCTCTGAACATCAGAACCAGACATCCCAAACCCCCCTTGTTGTCTCTGCAGAGAAACAGATGTTTCAAAAGTACATCACTTCCCATCCTAAATGCAACTGCTAAAATTGGTCACATTAGTTGTGCCCTAGTAGTGCCTCTTTGTTTCCAAAAGAGTTTTTCTAAGTTGACCATAGAACAATAACATATACAGGTCTGTGTTTTAGGCAGACAAGAAAAATCCCATTCTCATCAGCATCTCATAATTCTGGCAGCTACTTGCTAAACTGCTATGAGAATATTTTGCACTTTTTTCACAACCTCAGAACAACTGAATAGGGTCCTTCCCCCAAAGTGTTATGACTCAGCTCCAACAACACAGTATTTTTTTTAAAGGAGAAAATGTACCATTTCTAATAACAAGCCTGGCAAAGACACTGACCAAAATGGTGTCCTGCGCACATATATCCCATAATATCCTTTTAGGATGCTTTGTAACTATTGCCTGCATGAATTAAATGGCTCTTTTCTGTTTAGACAGCTGGATTTCTGTGTGGCACTAGATGGCAATATTCCCTCAGCTCCTGCAATGGTCAGGGGAGCCACACACAGCAAAGGGACACATCCTGACCTTGTTTCCTTGTTGTCACCCATGCAGCTCATATTGTAACAGCCAGGTTATATGTGATTAAACTCAATATGGGCTGCAGGCTTTTTAAAATCTCTGTGCATTCATCCACCTACCTTTACAGCTTCATAGCTCTCTGTCAAAACATTTATTGGACACTAGGTTTACTCTGTGGTATCTTCTGTTTCATTAAGAAAGCTCTTATGGTCTCAGGCTGTTCTATGATGTCGATGCTAAAATCCACAGGCAAGAAATATATACATCTGGAATATTGCACTGGTTTCCTGCTGCCTTTTGTGTATTAATGTGGTGTCAGATCCAGTCAAGTCATTACTCAGATATAATGTTGCCTCATGTCAATTGTAAGTGGATTATTTTTTTCCATTCATATTTGTTCTCATATAAAATCAGCATAATCTAAACTCAGCAACTGTAAAAAAGTAATTCTGTGTCTGTACCCAGATGAATTTAACCCTATCTCTATGTGATATTTCTAAAGGTTTTCTCTAGTCAGCAGAGAACAACAAGGAAAAGGGCCAGCAATGAATAATTCTATCTCCTTTGGGTGATGAAGATTTTTTTTGCCTTTGTACCACTTTATCAAGGTCCAGGTCTACTGAAATTGCTCCTTTCAAAACCAGGCTTGTCGTTGATTTTTGTGAGACCACGATCTAATGATTTTCCAATGATTAAGTTCTCTGAAACAAAAGTGGAGAGTGAAACTTCCCTCCTTCCATGTCCCCCTTCTGGTCCCATGCAGAGCCACAGAGCCCAGCTGATGATCTCAAAGCTCTTGAAACCATAAACAAACAAAATTTCACACTGTTAGGGAGTAGTGAATTATTCTCAATCCTCTTGTTCAAAGGATGGAGGAACTTACGTGTAAAAAATCCATCTATCTCCATGTGAAACTCTCCCACCTGAGCCCTCACCCTGTGCCCTTTTCTGTTAGTTGCACACTTTTCTGTGGGTTGTTTTTTCAAAGTCAATAGAAAATATTTTATGTGTGCTAAAATGCAAAGTTGCTTTTGCAAAAATAATCAAATGCCTTTTGCTGATAAAACAGGGAAGATTTTTCATGTTTCATAATGCAAAGGTTTTTCATGTTTCATGGTGTTTAAGTAATTCTTGATGATATAATAAAATACTTGACTAAATGAAGTGCATCACACTGTGTACATAGAAACCTTAGAGTCTGTGTACGCATATTTTCCCAGATCATTCTTTCTTGTTGCACTTGCATCTTTTGCTATTCACAGCCTGGTTTATATATTTACCAAACAGCTCAGGTGGCCAAGCAATTACAATTACAAATGTGTAATAGGGAGTAAATGCTGTGTCATCAGGTACAAAGTATTGCTGCATGGGTTCAGGCCCTCATCCAATAACCAGTAAATGCAAAAAGAAGACTTCATTGGCAGCAACACATTTTTCACTGTATCTTTAATGGCACTAGAACTTAGTTTGGAAGATATTATTAAAATTCAAGGGTTAAACGTATTTGGTATGGACAAGTGACACAATTTTTTGTAGACACCAAATTTTCTATTACACATTATTCATCTCAAATCACAAAACACAGAATACTTGCTGGTAACATCTACCTTTGCTTGGGTGAATGAATATTAAAACTTGTTATCACTGACTTCCATGTTTTGTTAAGGCAGAAGAAAATGTAGTATTTTTAAGCAGCACAAGAACTTCTTAAAGGGAAAAATATTTAGCAGCAATGTGGTTTTTGCAGTCATGGTGTCTCCCAGTTGTCATGATTGAGCTTGGGAGTTGGACTAGGACCTCTGTCTTTTCTGGAGTTTCTGTGTGGCTTTGCTGTTGTCACTTGATCTTTACATTGCAGCATTCAAGTACCTCTGGAACTTTCTTTAATTTGCGTCCTTGTAATCATCTGTCTGCCTCAGACCACACTTTCTAGATGAAGCAGAGGGAATGGGAAGGATCAGAAAAATCTCTGCTACCTTAATGCCTTCCATATTCCCAGTGGTCCTAAAATAAGTGCTCAAATTCTTGGTTGCAAAAGGCAGACTCTCAGGATTCCCTCTTCTCTGGCAAATGCTTTCATCTCTTGAGTGTATAACTGCTGGAGCAATGGGAGGACTTGTTTTCATCACAGACCAGTGCATTCTATCATATTCCCATTTGTTGATCTTCTCCTTGGAACCAGGATTCTTTAATCTCTTGAAAGATGTTGCATCTTCCTCATATTCTCCATTTTACCTGATAGTCCAGAAGACTTTTTTTCAGAAGTGCATTTTATTTTGCTCCAAAGCACCCAAATAAAGTTGCAAATCATCTTGAAAACCAGAGAATTACAAAACCTTTTTCTTTTGTCCTCTTCATTTGCTCCAAAATTAATCTTCTCTCTATTTTGCCTGAAAACTCCCTAGTTGTATTCTTCCTTGTGTTGCTTTGACCTCTCTTCATCTAGTTGCTTTATATTCCCAGGAAGCTCATTCCTGATCTCCTTAGAGGGTAAATGCTGCTGTTTCTAGACTTGCCAGTGAATTTCTGCCTCGCTCACCTTTTCCTAATTCACCTGTTCCTAACCAGCTCACATGCTTTTCTCTACTTGATTTTCAACCTCTTCTAGGCTCTCTTTTAATTCTGGCTGCCCTTTCACTTCATGTCTCACAGCCTGGCTGGTGGAATCTGAGAACCACAGAAATCCACTTGGAGGAATATAAGAACTGAGGGATCTGAGGGAAGTAATGGGACACACTGGAAGTGACTCAAGGAAGAAGAAGGAGCCAGAGCCCTTTCTGCTCTCCCTTACTCCACCCACATGAGCTGCTCTCCACACTGCCCCTCCTGCAGGCTTGCTTGGCTCTCCCCTCATCTCCATGGTCACCTTTAGTCTCCTCACAACAGGCTTGAACCAGGAGGCTTAACAGGAACTACCTGAAAGCCCTGGAGACATATTTAGAGGGAAAGCAGAAATTAACTGCTCTATGGGTATTTACTTGGTACCTGAAACAATTACCCATTGCATTTCCAGGTGAAGTTGAGGACAGGATAGCATTGCAAGCACGTGTGCATTCCTGATGCCTTTCCCATACATGTCTCCTGTAGCTCTCTATAGTGTTTATATCATAAATAATGTCTGGTTTATGTTTACGGACTTTGAATCCTTGCTGAAATTAGATCTGTGTACATTGTCAGAAAGAGGATCAAAACAAAGAAGCTGAGAAATGTATTTATAAATAAAAATACATAAAGATATATATAACACATATATTTAAAATATATTTATATTTATTTAGGAACAAAAAAAGCCACACCAAAACCAAATTCCCCCTTCTCCCCACCAAAACCCAGCCTAAGAAGAAAAGAAAGAAAATAAAGGATGAAATTGTGACCTATGAGTTCTGGAGAAGTCTTGTCTATCCAGAGCATAGGATGGAATCAGTCCTATCCCTCAAAGCAGATCCTAAACAAATTTAGAAATCCTGAAATACTTTGAAACTTATCCCAGATGTTTCTGTAGTTTTTTCAAGACCTAAAGAAACAGGCTTATAATGGGATAGGTTACACATTACAACTAAAAGGAGGAAATAAAGCTAGCAGCAGTTTAACAGTGTTCTGGTAATTAGTAGAAGATCACTGTACAAGACATTACATTGTACAAGCCTGATTCATGCCTGTGCACACAGACCTCATCTTTGTGAGGCATCCTGCCACATCAAAAGCTTCTTTGTGAACTCAGGAAATGCATTTGAAGGGATGGGCAAAGACCTGGTAGGTAAAGGGACATGTTAGAATTTTTTGACACTATAAATATATTTACATTTTATTAGCATAACTCGGTCATTTGAGAGTGAGATTTTCCATACTCTTTCTTTACTAATGTGAAGTCTAGACACACATTTCCTGGGACGAAGGAAGATCAGCTTCCTTGGTACTACAGGCTGTGCTCCAAAATGATATTGTGTGGCCACATCCACTTTAAACCATTACAAGGTCCTAGAAGCACTTTAAAATAGATGCAGATTAGCCATAAAATGAGTACTTCTCATGATTCCTCATGAGAATCTGTAAACTGAGAAATCAGTATATGATACGTAGGTATGGTTCAGTTCCAATCAGCAGGCTTTACTGATGCAGCTTTTCCAGGTCAAGGTGTCAGCAGAATTCTCCAGGATACGCAGGTACCATAGCCTGAGGTGTGAGTGCAGCAGGCACTGGCAGTGCCTGCCCTGGTGTTAAACTGGCTGCTCATGCTCAGCATGTTCAATTAACATGCTCATGCTACACAAGACACAGAAGCAAGGGACAGAACTTTCTGAGCTACTGTCAGCCTTCAGTGGGACAGCCACAGAGGGTCGTGCAGAAACATGCAGAGGTGCCAGCTGAGATCACAATTCAGTCAGGTTTCTCCACAGCTGTGTTAAATCTGAATCTCAAAATTCTGCCTCTTAGCAGAGCTGCTAAGTTTGTGTGGAGGTGTTGAGAATCAGCTTGATGAATCCCTGAGCAACCTGATTTAATTAAGCCTGCTTTGAGCAGGATATTTGACTAGGTGACGTCCAGAGGTGCCTTCCAGGCTAAATTATTCTATGAGTGAATTCTAATGCACCTATATTGTACTCAGTTCCAGTGTTAGCGTCACTTCTCTCCTATGCTCCATGAAATAGCACTGGGACTGTCCCTAGTTAAAAAGAAAAAAAAAAAAAAGTTGGCTGTATTGTGAGCTAGCAAGTTAAATGCCTAATCTAAGGGAACCAGTGCACTTCTGTGGGGATCCACGGTGTTCCTGAGACAGCTACAGCAAAGCTGCATCATGTACAAACTTCATCATGTACTCATGCCTCACCTCCAAGAATGTAGTATGTGTGTTCTGAGAAATTCTCCGGTACTCTTCAAAACTTCAGGTTCCTGGTTTGGGTAAAAACCATGTGTATTTGATTCTGGTGAATGAAGAGAGCACCTCATTGCTGGAGTGGTGAAAGCAACATGGTATTTCCAGATTTAAAACATACTAGATTCTCTGCATAATGCTTCATTGAATAAGATGATTATAGTGGAAGGACAATTAATGACTGTTTTCCCAAGTGCAGACCAGGGCTGTGAATGAAGTGTCAGCAAGGAACAGCTCCCTGACGAGCAAACAAGCTGATGGTGTTTGGAAACTCCCTTGGAGACACAGGTCCTTTGTTTCATTTCTCACTGCACAACATGAAAAAGAGGAAGAATTTAGATGGAGCTGATGTAAACTGGGGAAAACATACTGTGATCTTCCTTCAGTTTGCATGCTGGGAACATGAAGGACAGGGTCATAAAGACAATGAAGAGCATGCTCCTTTTCCTAATTTTGCTGGGAGTAGTATCTGGTAAGAACATGATTTCATTATGCTGCTAAAATTAGAGCACTGTTGGCTGTTATAATTTCTCTAGGGAACTTTATAATACATATTTAGGGATCAGACACAGATGGGAGAAATCAAGCAACAATTATTTTCTGACTGAAATAGACTGGGCTTTGTGGTTACAGCAGAATAATGAAGAGAATATGACTCTTTGCTAAAACTCTTTTTTGGATGAGGCACTTCATTTCTAATAGTCACTGCCCAGTGTGTCAGCACTGGAGTGGGAAAGGAGGTCAGCTCTCCAAGAAGCAATAACTAGTAGTTACACTCCAGTATCCTCCTTTCAGATATTGATAGCATTTCTCTTTGATAAAGTAAAACAGGCAATCTAACAGGGCCAAACAGAGAGAAAGTTGTGGACAATATTCATAGCATAACATGACTAACTTTGATCAGTGTAAATACATGGGAGATTTGCCAATACGAGTATTTGCACATTAGCAACTTAGTAGATCTTCAAACTGTCTGAAATCTGCATGGCACATGAAGAACTGGTGTTGCTGTAGGCACCTGCTCAGGTAGGGTCATTTTGCTCTCAAGGAGCTGCAAAAGCTCTGCCATCCCTCAGGAGCCTCTCAGCATTCAGTGGTTTTCCTGATGTTCCCAAAACTGTGATTAGGACCCTGCCTGCCACTTTCAGCTTTCTTTGAAAAATAACATTTTTCTAACCTGCGTGGTTGTGGATAGAGAAAATCTTGAGGGTGTTACTCAAGCACACTCTAAAGACTGGAACATCACAGATAAATAAGTCTTAAATATACATAAACTTCTCCAAAACAATCTCATTATTGCTTTGTCTTGGACTCATAATTTGTCAATTATTGTCATTGATAATTCTGATAAATAATGTGTTAAATTGCTACAGAAATATTTTGGTCTGCAAAGTAAAGAGGTAAGCAAAGATTTGTGAATATGGAAGGAGAAGTTTTGTAAAATTTGTTGGAAAAGGAAGAAGCCATTCAGATGCAGCACCTAAAATTTCAGTTAAAATGAAGAGCAAGAAGTTAGAACTTTTGATTTAGAAAGACAAATTCTGAATAAACAGCCAATGCAATCTTTGGACATAACACAAAAATAGCAACTCCTTTCTACATTTCTAAATACTGTAAATTATTTCATTGCTTGTATAAATGGTTTCCATTAATGAACTGTGGCTTGATAAGTGAACTGAATTCATCAAGTACTATCCACAGGAGATTACATTTGAAATTCAGCTCCACTTATGGAAATGTATCTCCAGAAGCCCCTCTCAGCCCAGCCTCATTTGCATGGGTGATTTTTGTTGATGATGTTTTCCAGAATTTGTAATAACAGTAATAAAAACTTAGTCCTTCACTGTATCATGCTCCTGCTGACATAAATCAGTAACAGCTCAGCTGAACTCAGTCCTACCAGGGTGTCAGACTGACCTGTTCAGTCAGGTCAGAGATTAACTCTTTCAGGCAGTTCCCACCTCACAGTGTCCCACATCCCACCCTGTACCTGTGGAGTATCTCCAGTGTAATTTTTTCCATAAATGCCCAAGTAATCCCAGCTGGATCAGTGACCCAGGAACCTGCTGTATCTGCAGTGTGGGAGCATGAGAATCTCCATGCAGCTCTAATGGTCTCAGATTCTGTAGCAGCTTTTCACCTTGCAACTCTGCAGCAAAAAAAAAAAAGACTTCATGGAGCTTTTGCCACAGTAATTGCTGGTATATGAAGAGCCTGTCCAGACCCTTAAATGGGCACTATCTGTCTCCCTCTTGGCACAGAGTGTGCAGGAAGTTTGGCTGATCACAGTGGGCAGTATCTGTCTCCCTATTGGCACAATGTGTAGAAGTTTGGCTGAACACAGCCAGCTTTCTTGGAGAGTGTTTTGGATGAGCCAGTGAAGCATCCATCCCCAAGCAAGGGTCTCCCCTGCCACAGTCTCGTGTTGAGGTACATTGCTGGCTCAGGGATATGAGATTACTGAAGTGTTGTTTCAGGGCATCAAAAGCAGCCCTGATTTAAGTTGTCTAGACACCTTTCATAAGATGAAGCACAACAGGCCTTTGACAAAAATACCAAAAACTAGAAACTAAATGACAGAGAAAGCAAAAGGTTTGGTTTGGGGAATCCAGAGGTCTGGACGAATGAGGAGCTTGTGCAAATCTGTGGATGCCTCACCAGCATGTGCAGCTCCCATGCAGTTTTGAACCATAGGGTGCTTTTGTGGGCCTGCATCTTCTCCAAACACTCCAGGCTGCTCTTCCTCACTCAAAGCAGGAGACATGACAGTACACCCCTGAAATTGTTATGAAATCACACTACTCAAGAGCCAGGCTTGCACACAGCTGCTGTAGAAAGAATTAGAAGAGGGAAAATGGAGGAAATAGGTGCTGCAGATAGTGTAGTCCACAAAAAAAACATTGCTTCTTTAGTGTCTGGGTCTGTGTGATCTAAGGTACTTCATGTAACAGTGAGCAGAGACAAGAATTAGTACAGGGAGCAAAATGAAAAATTGAAACGTTTTGGGCTTCTTTGCTTCTGTACAAAGACATATATGAAGGCAAATGAAGCAGCAAAATAATACTTTGACAATGACCACTCTAGATGACAATACTATAGGACTGAATTACAGAAAAGATGGATTCTTTTACCATTAATTCTAGATTTACTACCACATGTACCCATTCATCGGTAAAAAGAGAGTCAGGGCTTTTTGTGTTACTTAGTGGCAGCTCTTGACAAAAGCTGTGTATTTGTTAGCTGTGTAATTTTGCATTCATTTTCCTCTGCAGGAAGAAGATCCCAGTTGCTTCAGGGCTTACCTGCAACAAGCACTGTTGAAGAAAACTCTGCAGCTGGTGTTGCAGTCTATGACTTTAATGTGACTCTTTCTCCATTGGCTTCTGAAGGTGTTGCAATTCGTCCTACCATAGTAAATTCAAATCCACTCACAGAAGCTTTTGACATTGTATCAAAAGGAGGTCTTGAATTCAGGGTGAGTTTTCAGTTTAACTTGAGTAATTTTCAGTTGTAGGCTGATGTTTCCTGGATTACTGAGCACTGACAGTGCACAATGTCTCATCTTTTTATCAGAAAAGAATTTTAAATGCAGACTGTGGTGGTATTCAAAAATGCTGCAATAGATATGACAGATGAATAGCAATAGTAATTATGATTTTTAATTGCATCTAGGAAAAATCACTCATCACAATAATTCCATTAGTTCTGTGATAGAAAAAATGTGATTTTTAGAAAATAAGAGGTGAAGAAGAATGTGGAGGATCTGCTTCTGTTTTGAGATTTTATCCAAAGTTTTTCAGCTTAATATGTATGAAGTCACTGTGAAATGAAAGTGCCTTAGTTAAACCACATTCAGCTTCTGTTTGGCCACTCTCACCAAGAATGAAAATTAATTTGTTTTACTCCCAAAATAAATGAAACTGAATTAGATCAAAGTAATTTTTAATTCTGAACAAAGGCTGTGACATATGAGGAAGTTATCTTGACGTAGGAGCTATCACCCTTCCACACATCTGTGACCTGTCTCTATCCATTCCATGCTCTTGTCCTGTGGCAAATGCAGAGTAATCTCCATTACTTCAGGCTGATTTTCATTGTTGAATAAATCAGCAAATATTAGCTCACATTTGTCACAGGCAATGAGTGTTCAGATGCATGATAACTTGTCATCCCACTGCAACTTGCTTGTGTGTCTGAGCCTGAACAGTGACACTGAAGGGTGGCTTTAATAGATACAGATGGAAATGGTGCAGAGTCTTAAAAAGGTGGTTTGAATATCCTTTTCTAGGTGTTTCCAAGGAAATTCAGGTTTTCACAGAACTGATACAACAGCTTTTTTTCCAGTTCTCTTTGCTGGTGTTTCTGGGAGAAAATTTGGAAAAAGTAAGGCTATGATATTGGCTCATGGATTTGATGAGCCTGCAGGAGCTGCTGTGTCTCCCATGCTCCAGCCTCCCAGCAGAGCACAAAGATCACCTGTGCCACCTCTGATGGCTCTTTACTGCTCCCCAGCCAGGTCAGTGAAATGGTTAAAAAACCTCTCACAAAAGCCAACTTTACCTGTGAAGCACAGGGTGTGACTGTACAAATACCTGGACTGGGTCAGCTGAGGAGACCATATAATCATAGCATTATAGAATATAATGTTGGGAGGGTTCCTTCAGGATTATGAAATCCAGCTCCTGGATCACCCCAAGAATCACTCCATGTGCCTGAGAGCATTGTCCAATTGCTTCTTTAACTCTGCCAGGCCTGATGCTGGGACCACTGCCCTGGGGAGCTGCTCCAGTGTCCAGCCACTTTCTGGGTGGAAAACCTTTGCCTGATGTGTAACCTAAACCTCCCCGAGCTCTGCTTCATGCTCTTCCCTCAACTCCTGTGTAACAATCAGAAGGAAAAGGATACCTCCCTTAAACTGGCTGTGCTGACAGATATTCCATAATGTAGGACTCCCTTCCTAAGCTTTATTTTGGCACTTTGAATTAAAGTGATCCCTTCAGCTGCAAAAAAACCTTAGTCCTTTTATATACCTGCTTGGTCCCATCCCACATCATCTTTATGTTGTGACACACAAGAATTTATATTGCTGCATGTTGAGTGGGACTGAGAAGTTAATATGGAGGAAAAATAACAGAAAAAAAGTCCCTCTTGGATTTTTTCATGGCAAGGATGATGGAGAAATTATTGTTCTAGAACAGCGGAGGGTGACACAAGGATGAAAATGAAGGCCAAAAAAGCTGGAAACTGGAGACAGCTTCTTCCAAAGTGCCAGTTTGTATCCATTTCATATCACAGCCATATTAACAGAATGGCCTGTGAGCCTGTTTGTGTTCTGCTTGAGCTGTTGCTTTTTTAAACATTCCCTAAGTCACTTGGAGGACTAGAACAAAGAGTTTGAGCCTGTGAATACCAGCCATGAAAAAATCATAAAGCAATCTACATCCAAATTCTGCAAATTAGCAGAGGAGTGCTAATTACAACTTATAAAGCAAGGATAAATACATGGGTGGTTTTAGTTAATTTATTTGATGAGGGTTGCTACTTTTAATTACTTATGCCATGTTGTAGCAGATCTGAACAATATTTCACAAAAAGTGATGTGTTCCAAAACCAGATACCTCAGCTCTACCTGTTGCCATGAAATCTTTGTTAAGATATAGAAGAAGGCAGTATTTCATGAATGAATTATGAGATTACTAAGTACCTGCTAGAATAGGCTCTTCAGTATTTATGAAGCACATTTAGCCCTGTTGCAGCAGCAGAAAGCTATATCAAGTTTCTTGATACATTTTGAGACTTCTGAACAAGTAACAATTTCTGAGATCTCAGTTCTGTCCCTTACTCCTCACCTTACTCCTGTTTGAAGGTTCTCAGGAGCAGAAGATGTGTGGAATGCATAAAAACCTGCTGCTGCCTGGGTGCTCTTAGTGGTGCTCTCTGACTATATCGAATATATCGGTGGTGGAGCAGTGAGCAGTGAAATTCTCATGTGGAATGAGTGACAGACATTAGATAGTTTAGGGGTGACTCTAGATCCCCCTTCATGAAGCCTGCAGCTGCTACAAGTGTGTGCAGTCCTGCCTTTATCAGTAAGCTTTGCTCCTACCCGAAGGAAAGGTGAATTCTGGCTCACAGCCTACACCAGTGGCATGCTGTTCCCAAAAAGGTTCAAAGCAACCTAGAAAGAGGCAATTTAGATTCACATCTTCATTTCCAAGGCCTTTATAAAGAAGGGTGGAAGATGTGTATTTAGACACATTTAGTCTGGCTGCAGTTACATCACCAATGAAAATATTTGGTTGTGAATTGGAGGGATAATCTGCAGAACACATAACTTCTGCTTAGAACCGGACACTTTAAAATGTTGAATTCATTGTATGTGTTTATGGTATTTAGATCTCCATCAAACATTCATTTTGAACATCAAGCTTTCCACTGTTGTGACAAGCTTTTTAGAATGTTTCTTCTGTGTTAGCCTCACTTTTATGGGAAACTTGTATCTGTACAGTAGGAGGAGAGGAGACCATCCAGGACACAGTTATTTTCTCCCGCAGTATTTTAACAAAAAGATCCATGAGGTTCCAGACAGAAGCTGTTTTATGTACCAGAAGGCACAAAACATTTGTGCTTCTCTTCACTCCCCTCAGATTCTTTGTTATTTGTCTCTATTTTGACTTCTGTCTTCTAACTGTGCTGGCATCACTTTAGTGTTTGTCCTCTGGCCCACAGCATTTCATCTAAACCCAAGGATTTCTTTCATTGCTTTCTTTCTGGAAGCTCTTCAGCCTCCTTTATTCTGCAGTATTGTAAATACACTGACATGCTACTTGTCACATACACTCATGAGCCCCATCAGTTTTCCTTTCTCCAGTTTCACAGCACCCTGCTACTACTGTGTTCAAGTTTCACAGTTTGTTAGCCACACTAAAAACTGAACTGTCACCTTTTCCTTTCTTGTCCAAGAAAGGGAAAATCTATTGGTTTCAGCAGTGAAGATTGAGGCATACAACTTTAAGCATCCTGCTGTTCCTCTGGACTCATCCTAAATCCAGAATGATTGCACTTTACTTCTTTTCATAGAATGTCAGTCTTGTGCTAGTACATATTCTTTGTTAAAAGGCAATATGCAGAGCTGGAAGCCTTTGAAATAAAATCCCCAAAACAAAATAATTTTGCCTTATCAATCTTGCAAAACTCAAGGTTATTTTTTCAATTAGTTCATCATTTTCCCCAAACAATTCTGGTGCCTCTCTCCGACTATGTACCCATGAAGTTTCCTTCTTCTGTGATTTTCCTGCAAGTCTTCTCCCAGATACAGGTTACACAAGGAAGGTTCTGGTAGCTGTTAGACTACATGGTCTCCTGCCTCCACACTCATTATTTCAAGTAAAAGTTCTTCCTCCTTATGCTCCTAATACATAGAAACAGTGAAGCTGCCCTTGTGTCTTGCAAGGCTTCCTCTGAATTCTCAGTCTCATCACACATTGAACACTCCTGGAGCTTGATGTGGAAAGGAAAACACTTGAAACAGAAACATACCTGCAAGATACAGTCCTGAACTTGAAGACAAAGCTGTGAGGCAGGGCAGCTTCTTCTGGACTACCTCCTCCTCAAACTGCTCCTAACACAAAAAACCTTTGAGTTACTCCATGAAGCCACACAACATTTTGATCTCTTTATTCTGTTTCTGTCTCATTTTTGCCACTGTTGAGAAATGTGCCAACAAGTACAAGATTATCTTAAACACTCACTCTTTACTGATTAAAATGTTCCTTTGTTTGTATTCTCTCATTTGGACTAAAAGTTTCATCTCTTACATCATATGCTAATAATAATCTCTTATTTTCAGGTTATTACCTCTGGAAAGCCCATACTAGATTATGAAACTATGCCAAAGAGCTTTGATTTGCAGATTTTTGTGGATGATACAACTGGAAGAACTGACCTTAACATATTGACTATTCATGTAACAGATAAAAATGAACATCCTGTATTTCGAGGAAATATGGCAATTCAAAGTAAGATGATGATAGAATTTGAAAAGAACAATACTTGAAAAGATGACATAAGATGACATAAGCTTATGATCTCATACAGTGCCTGTAGGTATGCTAGTCTAGGCATTTTCCTTTAGGAAAACAAGGGAGGAACAGAGCCTTGTTTTACACAAAGTGTTGGTATGCTTTATCTTTGGAAATGCCCTTTTATTTTTCTTGAAGTTTAAAAAAAAAATTAACCATTTTGAGGCAGCTGGAGAATTAAAAGAAAAAATTATACCAATAAATGCATATTTTTTAAAATTAGAAATCTGGAGTTTTCTGGGATTATGACCATTGAGTATGTAGTTTGTTGGAAACTGGACAAGCAAGATATTTTTAACAAGTGCATATTGGATGTGCAAGAATTTCTGTGAGAAAACCATAAAAACATTCCTTTGCAGATTTTTTATATCAGCATATTGCATTTACACCTTCACATAAGAAATTAAGTTGGAAATCAGTCTCAAGAGTGAGACCTCAGAGCCTGTGATCTATGGTGGCACAAATGGAGTGAGGCAGAGAGTTCTGTCTCCTACATGGGGCAGTTGATGTTAACCAAGTTTACTTTTAGACCAGGGGCAAAGATGCCAGAGGAGGAATGTGCAGCAGCCTTGGGAATGGGGCTGGAGAGCCTGGGCTGCAGCTGTGGCCAGGGCAGGCTTTGCAAGTCGTGCTGGACCTGGTGTGAGTGACACTGCCATTGATAGAAAGGGCGGGGAATAACTCTCTTACTCTCTGAGATCTTACCTTGCTTATTTACTAATGAAGAAGACCTGCAAAAATTGTACCAGATGCATCAGAATACAATGATTTGTTTATTATGTGTTCATGTGCAGACAGAAAAGTTCAGTTCACTACATAAAATACTGAGAGCCTGTTTGAACACTTTTGCTGTTCTAACAGCACTGTATGGCCAAGCATACTTCATATATTCAGTTTAAAAAAATCTGAAAATGCTAAACTATGATCCCTTTGTGGCAGGCACTCAGAGCTGGCTGCTGACCCCTCAGGTCTGCACTGACCACGCTGGCTGCACTTTTGCCTGTTGCTCAGGGATGTGTTCAGAGCAGCCTGCTCACATTCAGCCCTCCTCACTGGTGCCTCCTGAGCACAGTGACATCCCTGATTCCATACAATACTTAGTTTGTAAAGCAAATTATCTTCCCCCAGGGAAGAGGCTGTGTCATCTTCTCGGTATAGCTGATGTCTTGCATATCATGGGTGCCACTGGAATCTAATAATAATTAAATCTGACACTTGGAGGGATTGACACAGCATGAAACACACTACGTGGGAGCTTGTTACAAATAAAGGCATCAGCTTAACTCTCAGCTAGAGCTGCCATAAATTGGTGAGCACAGATGTCTGATCTGTCTGACTGTGTGGCTTTAGTTAACAGTACCAGCCACAATTAGACACTAATTGCACATTTGCTGTTTATGAAAAAGCATCTCCCTCTCATTAAACTTTGTATTCATGTTGTTGTCCTCTGGGAACAGCTCATTACGCTGCTCTGGGATTCCCACTGCTCTGATGAGGAGCAGCAGTCAGTAGGGGTCACAGTGGAAATTAATAGTCCAGAAAGAGCAGATCCAGCAGACACAAAAGGGCATAAAGCAAATTATGTGATCTGAAGATCTGTTGTCCTGTTAATTGCTCTGCCCAAGGAGAGATGAGCCTGTTGCCAGTGGTCCAGTGTGGGATAGCCCAGCTGTGAGAATCCCTGGCATGGAAAGGAATGTACCTTCCACTGAATTATCAGCCTTAGCAAAGCAAGCATTTAAGTCAGTGCAGACCATTTGCTAATTATCTGCCTCACAGGTGTAAGGGAAAAGCAGAAATGAAGAGGAAAGGCTCTGAGCTCTCCTGGCAGGGCACTGGGTGTGGACAGGAAGGGGACGATGGTGAGGACCTAGCACAGAGCTGTATTCTTCCCATCTGCATGGTAAAAACCCCCACAGATGTAGCCCAAATGCACAATTTACTCCATGACCCGTGAACAACTCAAGATAGGCCATCAGGGAAGATCAGTTTTTGCCTTGGAGGGACAATTCATATTGCAGTGGTGGTTGCCTGTTTGCAGATATGTAATTGGTTTCTTTTTATCCTTTGAGTATCTGTGATCTTTGTGATGATTTTGGAATTACACTTGTGAAGAGAGAAGATGCAGCAGGCAGTAATACATCCTGACAGCCTCAGTGCATCAGTGTCTTTGCTGCTGTGCCCTTTGTTTTATTCAGATAACACTT
Organism: Zonotrichia albicollis; assembly: GCF_047830755.1. NCBI lineage: Eukaryota > Metazoa > Chordata > Aves > Passeriformes > Passerellidae > Zonotrichia > Zonotrichia albicollis. Next base: position 14,579,436 of record NC_133822.1, read on the forward strand.
TGTCTTACATCCGTGCAGCTGTGATGATCTATGTGCTGGAAGGGACACCTCCAGAACGCATTTACCGAGTTGATGCAGCTGATCCTGAAAATGCAAAACTCCAAGTAAGTTGTATTAAACAAAAAACTCCAGAGACTGTATAATCTGCTGCATCTGAAATGTGAATTACCATCATCTTTCAACAACTTCCTTCCTTATCAGAAACACAGAAAAAGTTTTAATCTGGAAAAAAAGAAGCATTCTCAGTACTAAACTAAGAAAAAGTAGCCTTAATGCTTGGACATAAACTGTGTTTTAAATTCTCAGCCTTCCAAAATTAAGGGATATTGAAGGCAGAATTTGATATAGTTAATCAGAGACACAGTAAAAACTGTGAATTTAAAATTTACAAAAGGCTTACAAAATGTTTCTTGTAGATAAGAGTGACTAAAAGTAAGTAAAAATTTTAACCTTCTGTATCACAATTTAAATTCTCTTAAATGAGACAGTAGGGAAATCACAAGGCAAATGAATATCAGCTTTTAGACAATCCCAGGACAAACTGTCACCTACCTTATGAAAATATGTTGGCTGATCTGAAAATACTCTTGGTATTCAGAAAAACTTGTGGGGAAAGATACATTGGTAGCTGGGGAAAGTAACTGCATTTAGCTAAGAATTATGTTGTATCTTTGCTTTATTTATTTAGGCTTTATAAAATACAGTACATTCAAGAACTGAACCTGAAGATGCTGCTTCAATGTTTAGTGCTATTCATTAAAGCAATTAGCTTGAAGTCTGTGCTCGGCCTTTGCCCAGTGAAGCTGAGCTGGTGAGGAGGGAGGCAGAGCTGTGGGGGTTTAGCTCTGCTTCGTGTGTGAAAGCAATGGCAGTGAGTTCCACGTGCCCTCTAACCCCTGACACATCTGAGGCATAGGAAGTGCAAATAAAGAAATGTTGTTACACCCTTGGGCAGATCTGCTCAGAGGCTTTTGCAGGTTATTTTTCTGGTGCACGACCCTCCATAACTTTCCCTGTTCTACAATGCAAGGAATGAATGGAGAGATGTTTAAAGGTAAAAAGACTAATTTCTTGTTCTCTCCATTTCAGTATTTACTGCTCCCTGCAACAGCACCATTCTCAATCAGTGAAAGTGGAGCCATTTTTTCCACAAAAGAATTTGATTATGAGAAAGATCCACACAGGTGAGAATGTATTTTATTCCCACGGCCTATTAGCTTATAGTATCCAGAGAAATGTTTTCTGACATACACAGAATGATTCTTGTTCTGTTTTTCTTGTTTAACAGTTACTTCTTAAATATAACAGTGACAGATCCAGATGGACTCAACTCAACTAGAACAGTGAATATAAATATAATTAACATCAATGATGAAAGGCCTTACTTTACCACGTGAGTAAAAATTTTCCCTTGCTCTCAAAATGTAGGGGTTTTCTCAGGTTTACTGCTTTGGCACCAGTGGGAGGGTTTAACATATGACAACAAAATATGACTGAAAAAAGTATTTTAGTTTTGCTATAATTCCTATTCTTATACTGGAAAGCTTTGTCCTGATGTCACTCATTTATTCTTATTTGTATTCTTAATAGTTGAAAGTTTTCCAGGCTCTGTCTTTACACTAAGAACAGCCAAACAAGCTTGTTTTACTTGTTAGCATTTACAGAGGTTAAAGCTATGCAAAGATTCATGGACAAGTTCAGACGAGGAGGTTGATTTCACCCGGTGTGAATACAATCATATAGGGTTCTCTCCTTATGCAGGTGTGCATTTCACCATAATTGTGTTATTCATGCAGAAATGTCTAGACATAAAAAGGTCTCCCTTTTGATCAGTCTTCTCTTCCCAGACACACTTGTAAACAATCCTGGTGATCTTTGAAACGTTGTTGTCTCTTACTGTGTCATAAGCAGGAAATTGTGTCATAACACACAAGTCAGAAATAGCTTTTGAAGGCTAATGGAGTCAGGATATATTAAGAATTTAGAAAAATGGGAACAAATATGCATGTGCTACAAGCAGGCTGTTTTGCTCTGGAAAGCACAATGGATGGTTGTTCCTGAAGCAGGAGCTTGACAATTACTACAGTTGATCTGACTAACAGTTGTTGATTTATCTATGTCACTGATGAGACACTGATGGGATTTAAGGCACTGTCATTGTGTCTCCTGATTGTCAGACTCCACAAGGTCCCTGGTGAGAATATTTATGATGGCTCTTCTCCTGCCATCTCTGCAAAAGTGGAGACAGGATAGCACCTGGGGCCATCATGCCAGGAGGTTCCACCACTTGTTTGGAACAATCTTCTGGGTGTTGTCTCTACTTAGAGCAACGCATGGTTCCTGGGCTGAGGCCAATGATCTGGACCTTGGTGGATAAAGGGGTGAAGAATCTGAAGAAACAAAAGAATTAAATGTTAGAAATAGGCATGAAGTGTTGTTGCTGTTGATGTAGATTTTTTTTTTTGCTACCTACTTAATACTTGAACCTCATGTCTGCAATAAACAAGAACATTAATAACTCATTCCATGTTACTGTACTTCTGCAAGCAGGAGTGATGCCTTGGGAGGCTGCCTAGAACAGAGACTAGGCAGAGTTAAAGGAATAAAGTGGGTATTCATTAAAAAGCCTTCAGAGGATACACCTTGGGCAGTACAAGAGCTCAGCCAAGGCTACACCCAAGATGGACAACCAGTCATGAGTTTTCACACTTTTAGAGGTTTCATTCCATTTACATATTGGGGTTCATTGTCCAATTACACCTTCAGGTTATGAAGTCCCATCCTCCCAGATTGCTCTCCCCAGTTCCCTGTTTTTTATCCTTTTGGGGCATGAAGCTGCAATGGTGTCCTTAGTTCTCAAGCTGAAGAAGGATTGTTTTGTCTAATTGAACTGTGAAGAGAACTTGCTAACACTTTATATGAAGTTCAGATTTATATACTAATGCAGTATCTGGAAAATATGAAAGCTGAAACTTAAGGCATCATAAGGAATCTTCTTCCCAGTGCCCATGTCTGCACATTGTGTTCTAGACTGATTATTCCCTCCTAATGTTGCCATTTTTGTGTATTTATCCTTGTGTCTGGAATGCTAAAAGAGCTCTTTTAAATATTTATCTACTTGCTTGAATTAGCGAAAACTGCAGTGACTTGAGAATCTGTAACACTTAAGACTCATGTAGCACAAAAAGAGTCTGGTATTGGTTTGAATCTTCTCCCTTCTATATTGGCACTACAGATCAAAAAGAGCAGCTCAGTTTGTAAAGAACTTTAGATTAAATTGCACTTGATGATCTGTCCTTATTATGCACATGTATGGCCTGTCCCCTGCTACAATGAGAGCTGCATGCTGGGGCTGAGTACTGCCTGACATTGTAATAATCAGTGCTGGGTAAGAGCTGGGGAAACTCGAGGAGTTAGCAAAACTTCTTTATTTTACCCCAATTGTAGCTGTCAATAACAGAGTTTCAAAGAGTCTTTTTAATTGTTCCCATAGTATTTGCACACACATCTGGTTTTGGTGTTCACAAGACTACATTGGCATTCATCCTTTTGGAATTGTTGCTGTTAAAATCAGTGGAAAACTTGTGGAGTCAGGAAAACAAAGGAGAAGACAAGAAAACAAGCATATGCTTCCTTTGCAATTACATGGCAGTGACTAAAAGGTCTGCTAGAGCCATCCTGTACAAAGTCACTGGCAGGTGGCAGACAGATGGACAGCAGGACACATCCCAGACACAGCTGTGTAGGAAGTGGCCCCAGCTCCTCCCCAGCTGTACTGGTGCTTTGTGCTATGGGGGTGTGCCCAATAATGCCCCATTTCTTCCCAAAATATCTAGTAGGGATGGGATAACAACCAGGGTGCAGAAGGGTTGGTAAGGCTGTGAGGGTGGAGCTGGGGTGAGTTTGCTGTTCACAGAGAGGTTGGAGTTGGGGTCCCAGGGGGCCTGGGGAGTTTCCTACCTTGGGCCAAAACCACTTAGAGCTGTGGGAGTGAGTGGGATCTGTTTCCTTCTGCGTGACTCTGGAAGCAGCAGGACAATAAGGAAGGAAGGGACTCAATGCCAAGACTAGAAACTTCATGAATAACTGACACAGCAGGCTTCATAACCTCCTTGTTTTCTTCTGGCTTCTGGTAAGTTAGGTGTTTTTACTGGGAAAATCCTCTGTGATTTCTCTCCTGTATGCTTGTCTCTTTTCATATGAACTGACAGAACAGTTGAAGACAGTGTGTCTCCATAACCATTTTTAAAATTGCAAGTGGAGATCTTGAGACATGGGATCTTCTGTTCTGTCTCTGCAATTCTCTGCTCCAATTGCTGAGTGCTCCATGATGTGTGTCTTCAGAGAAAAGCAAAGGACTCGTGTCTTCCTTTTCTGGGAACTACAGAGCAGGCAATTACCTAAGTGGTAGCATAGCATGTTTTAAAAGTGAAAAAAGTATTTAGTCTTGAAACACACTTCTAATGTTTTTTTTTGAACTCTTGAGGACCTTCAGCTCCCTTTGAGTTCTAGAATTAGGAGATGCGTGTGAGTTCGTGTGTGTTTCAGTAATATCAATCAGTCTTCTGAAATTCCTTGCACCATTTTTGTCCTGGCCCATGCCTATTTTCACATGTGGTACAAGTACTGAAATTGTCCACCTGAGTACCTGTGTGAACATCAAACTGCAACCACTGTAAGCAATCCTGCACAATTGCCTGCCAGGCCATATTTGACCAATAAAAACTCAATTCATGGGAAATTTAGGAGCACTGGTATACCAACCAGCACCAGTAGAGAACCATTTTCCCAATGCAAAATGCATCAGATGGACAGATGCTGCTGGGCATGTGTGAGGCATGTTCATCTGTTAGGCACCCAGAAGAGTGCTCCTTCCTGCCTTGGCCTACTGCAGCAACAATTCAGTTTTTCTGTAATACTGTTGCCCTCCAGAAGGCTCCAGCACTCATTCCAAAAGATGATTAACTACATAACTTATTGTAATTTTTGCTTTTCTCTTGCAAAATGAGGGAATTAAAGGAAATGGCTCTATGAGCTGGTGGCTCTTTAGCGAGATGGATGACATGACTTAATGGCCTCCTACCTGTGCAGCTTCCATCATCCTGTGAAAGTCAAATTGCTTTTACTGTGGAAAAGTTGCAGAGGAAGAATAATTACTTGTGTGGCTGTGCTATGACCACATGCCAATTCAGTACTGCTGCATGTCCATCTGGCAGAACCCGTGGATGGGATATTTATCCAGACATGCAAATAGCCATCTCTGAGCCCAGCAGCCCAGCCATGGCTCTGCTGCTGCAGTTGGCTTCTCAGCTAAGTCTGTAATCAGCTGCCCTTACAAACAAGATGCATTCTTTGCTGAATTTTATCTTGTAGAAAACAAAGAATATACCGGATTCCAGAGGAGCAAAGCCCAGGCACCAGTGTTGCCAATATAACAGCTAGAGATCCTGATGATGGAGATTCTCCCAGCAGACTTTTCTACAGCATCCAGTCATCTGACAGACGTTTTTCCATAAATCCAGGTCAGACAAACAAAAATGTGACTTCTGACATCTGAAAAATAAAATAAAAAAAGACTGTCTATCAGAGAAATTACCTTAGTTTTAAATAGACTTATTTTATTTAGTGGCTCCCTATAGCAATAAGGAATGCTCAGTCCCTTATAAGAAAGTGCAATTCTTTGGTCAGCTGGCCAAGACTTGATAATCTATCTTGAAGAAAGTAGACCAAAGGTGACTTCTTGACAAATACTGACTTGTGGCTGGAGGATGATGGTTCCTTGAGCGGAAGTAAGATTGCTGACTTATTTTTAATCTGAGGGCTGCAGTGACCCTTCTGGGGCTCCTGAAATGTCTGCAGGTAGTTAGACGGCGATGTCCTCCCTCCTGTCTGAAATCCTCTCTAGCACTGAGGCGCACAGCAAATCTACACCTCAAGTTCATTGTTCCATTCATGAGCCTCCTCAAAGGAGTCTCTTTCTCATGGTGATTCCATCTTCTTCATGCTCTCTGGGGTCTGTACATCCATTCCCCAGGGGTTTTTCCTCCAGGGCTGGCATTCAGTGACAGCTTTGCTCCTTGTCTGCTATTGCTTTGGATCTGTTTATCACAGTTGTAAGAAGTGCCACACAACACAGTGCTGTGGGGGATCAGGATGATCCATAAATGCTTTGGATTCCCTATGCCCTTTGGCCTTGTGTTGCCACCTTCCTCCTCATTGCACTCCAAAATGCAGAGGATGTGTGCACTGTTTTTTAACTCCTTTGTGCTCTGGGAATAGTACTGTACCATAAAAATCTCCTATTTCTGACAGAGGCTAACAGAAGTGAAAAAAAGTATTAAGTGAGTGGCTGACCAGGGCACTTGCACAGTCTGTCGCAGCTCTGTTGGTCTGTGAGTAAATTTGGATGTGCTGACAGATGCTTGAATGATACCAGTGGAAAGAGAAGCTGTTTCACTAGCTAGGGAGCCAGGACAGCACAGGCATCAGCAGCTTGTTGTCCTTGATACTCTGTGAATGCACCCCACTCTGGCTTGCACTAGAAGATTGAGAGCAAGGGAGACCTAAATGCTTTACAAACCCTCTGTTGAGGCCCCCTAGGTGTATTTTTCAGCAATGGTATCTAGCCATTAATCTTACCCAGAATGTTCAGAACCATTTTGAATCACTTAAAAAAGTAACTAAACCCGCCAGGATTTGCACAGAACAGAAGGCTTGTTTTAATTCTGCTACCTTTCTGTTGATCTGTCCTGCTCTCCTGCATATACACCATGACTGTTTGTTGCTTCCCCCCATGGCGAATGTCTGACTCCTGGCTGCTCTGGCAGCGACTGGAGAGCTGCAGGTGGCCGGGAGGATCGACCGGGATGCGCTTCCGCTGCGGCTCCATCCCAACATCTCGCTGGTGGTGCGGGCGGAGGACAGCCCCAGCAGCGGCCATGCCAGAGAGATGGAGATCACCATTGTTATTGAGGATGTCAATGACAACCCCCCAGAATGCAATCCTTCTTCCTTCAGGTATGGAGTCTGTTCCTTGCCTTGGTGCTGCCTTGCTGCCCCAGGTCTGTGTGCAGACGAGGGCACAGCCCCAGACCTACAGATGGAGGCTCCAGTGGACATTTATCACCAGCCTGCCCATCCTACAGGGCTGCTGTCCGTCACAATGTATGGGTCACTGTCTGGGCTGCTTCCTCCATGGTTGCATATTTAGATCTAGGATTTAATTTAAAAAGTAAATCAATGTTTCGGCCTGTGATATATGAAGAGTTCAAAAGCAGAAACATGAGTTGCTTTGACGGGAAATGTGTTTGTTTTAAACAGGAAAGAAGTAAATGAAAATACCGCTCCTGGGACATTTCATGTTGATCTTAGAAATTACTGTAAAGATATTGATGCTGATCCATCAAACAACCAATTTATTTTCACTGGATTATCTGGTTTTGGAAGCAATTACTTTACTCTGGATTCCACTGGAAGACTTGTGGTCAGTCATTTGTGTCTTTATGTTAGATTACCCCATTAGAGAAGTCAACTTATGAAATATTAAAAGGGATTTTTTAAATTTACTGTACAAGAAAAAAAAATTACTTTAATCCATTTCACAGTAGGTGTGATGTGGAGAATGACTGTTTTGACTGGTTGTGAACTATATACCCATAGATAGGATGCTTTCTAAGGATTCTACAGAATTTAGTGAACAGAGAGTGTTTTCTTCAGTTTTAAATAAATGTGCTAGATATGATTAAAAAAAATTCTTTTTTAAGGAGTGTGAAGCACCAACTTTGATATGGATAAACAGAGAAATTTGATGCCATTTCATACCCATTAACTCATGACAGACTGTGGAAGATCCTTGCTATTCAGCATGAAGAATTTAAATACTTGAGAAATCTCACACTCAGTAACTGGTCAGAATTGTAAAATCACTTTGAGTGGCAAATTTTCACAAAAGTGTGGTGGGATTTGCACTTCTGTGATTTTGCATGTCAAAATATGGATTCCTTATGCTGATAGCTGCTGGCAAACTGGCATTGGCCAGAACCCCACCAGTTCCTGGACATGTGCAATGGTGGTTGTTTTTTTGCTTTAAAAAACCCCTGTGGGCAACTGCAGAATAAAGGAAACAACAGAAAATAGGCATTCTGTCTAAAAGTCAAGAGTGCTACAGGAGCAGTAAAGTGATTTTGTATGGTTTACTTTAATTTTAGAACTGAGGTTTCCTTGTCAATAAGAACGCTCTTAGCTGCTTCATCTGCCAACATAAAAAGCATTTTCCTTCCTGCACAGGATAAGATTGTTGTCAAGCCTTTGATCCCTGTGTATGTGCAATGTAACAGACTACACCAAGCAACCTGTTCCTCCAGGAACCTCCCTGAAGAGACAGCCAGCAGGGGATGCCTCTGTGCTAGACCCACTGCCCCAAAGTTTATGAGGCTTCCACAGCAAGATAGAGAGCTCAGAAGATTAGGATTTAAATCTCTGTGAGCCACCATTTAATAACAACTTGGTTCCTGAGAAAACACTCGTGGCTGGACCTGATACCTTTTTTTAGTGTCTGCAGGCATGAGCTCAGGTGATAGCTCAAGCTATCACTGTTAGCAGTTGCAGATCCTTGTTGAGCCAAGGAAGGGCAGCACAAACAGCCAGCTCATTACACAAGCTTTGCATTGACTAGGTAAAAGGCCAAGACCTTATCATCCAAATGATTAAACTTCCTGCTCTAAAGGGGAAGAAAATTTGTGGGCAGAAGTGTAAGCATGTAGAAAAAGCCTGGAATTCCATCCTGGAATTGACTATTAGTCTTTGTTATTAGTCTTTGTTAACTATAGAAGAGTTCTATATACCTAAGGGGCAAACCATACTTACAGAATGTTGAAAAGAGTAATTGTCATCATGTGTACTGTGATTTAATGTATGGAGGTACAAATATGATTATGTTCCTTTCTTTTTAGATGACTGGAACTATTGATCTAGACAACCCAGCTAATCCAGGAGTTGAAGTTTATACTTTGACTGTCAGGGTGCAAGATATTGCCCACCCTAACTACTCAAGCAAGTATCCCTTTTACATTTCTTTTGATAGTTTTCTATGCTGTATTCCTCTCATGGAGAGAGGAATACCATATGTATTTTGAATATATGCATGAGAAAATTTCACAGCCATACTTAAATATGATTTAATCTTATGATTAATCTTCTCTTATATTTCCAGATATCATCTACATTTACATCAGGATAAAGCCAGTGAATGAATTTTTTCCAGAGTTCCGTAATCTATCTTATGTATTTAGTGTTTCAGAAATTACTAAAGGTACAGTAAGTAGCACCTAAATGATAGAAACAATGTGCCATGTTGTTAAATGCTTTTTTGCTCCAAATGAATTTTCATATATGTAGATGAGGCAAATGGCTCAAAGTTCCAGTTCAAATAGGGTCTCCACCATGCAACCACCTACTACCCTTAAATAGACTAAACTGGCAAAAACTCCAATTGTACAGATGGGAGCTGAGACAGAGACAAATTCAGCAATTTCACAAGAAATCTGTGGCAGTGCCAGGAACTGAACTCGGATGTCTTGTTTTAGACTGTCTTTCTGCTCGTGCTAAATTAGCCTTTTAGAGGGACTGTGGTGGTGCACAGAAACCTTTACAGACTGACACAGATGAGTGAGGACTCCCTTGGCCCAGCCATGGAGCACTTCTGCTGAGGCCCTATACATTCCTGTGTTTTGGCATTTATTGTTAGCAGCCTGTGTACAGGGCAGCCATATCACACCAAGGGAAATAGTGCTTATCATACCATTGCTTTATTTTTCTTGGGTGAAAAACTCTAACCAAATCTTTAGTTCAGGTTCATCTGTGCCTTGTATTACTTTAAATGTTAATGAAATATGGATTTTTTTGTCTCTAAGTTGGATCCAGCATTGGAAGAGTGCATGCCACAGATGAGGACTGGCCACCCAGTGTCATCACTTACTCCATTGTAGCTGGAGCTGGCACCAGGGATTACACAAATATCTTCTGGATCAGCCAAACGAAAGGAGATGTGAGGATTTTAGCTAGGTTAGACTATGAAACAACTCAGAAACATATTTTCACAGTACAGGCCTCAGACCAACAGAAGTCTACAACAGCATCAGTGAGTAAATCCACTCTACTACTTCACCTTTACCTACATCTTTCTCTCTTCTTCCTAGCAAGAACAGTAAGACACTGGGCAAAGCACTTTCTGTAAAAGCCAAGTGTAACCCTGCCCAATTATATATTACTCAGATGAAAGAGGTGTTGTTTACTCAGTCTTGGTTTATTTCTCACAAAAAGGATAAAATAATATTTCAATATTTTTGACTCTGTTGTTCACTTCTCAGACTTTTTTTTCTTATTTTACCTGGACAGTGAAGTTGTTTTCTGTGCCCTAGACAATTTAAGTTATTCTTTATGGCTACAGAGGTACTAGAAAATAGAAAAAGGACAGGGTCTTGAGGCCAGGTAGCACAATTTAATTGTAGCCATGCTTAGTGGTAAACTCTTTTTGGAGTCTCTGTAGTGTCCCTTGGCCCTCAAACATACTTCTGATTTTGTTTGTCATTTTTTTCCTTGCAAAGTGTCCAAAGTAACGTGAGAATTGTGTTGCAGAGCTGTGTTTTTATGGAGTGGTACAGAGAGGATGTGGCTTTAATAGCAGGGTTGCACTTAGGTTTTCTGCCCAGACCTATTTTATTCATAAGAAAAAGCACAGATGCTACATCCACAAAAGTATTTTATCGTAACTTTTTTCAAAGAATCCCAGTGTCCCTCACAGACAGGCTCCTTTTGACTTCTTTTCACAGTTTCTCCCTCATGACTGCTTTACATTTGATTTTTACACATCTCTTGGGGGTGACACAGGTAGTAGGCTTGCTCTTCATTCCAGCCAAGCACCACCCATAGAGTTGCTATCGAGGAGGTATTTAATCTCTTTGTCATCTATAATGTTGTAAGGTGACAATTAATGAAAACAGCCTCAGAAGCTTTTGCCAATGTCAAGCTTATCTGTTGCCTGACAAACAGACATTACAAGAAAGAACTTTGGTAAGGGTAACCTTTTTCTTTTAGCTAACTAATCCCAGGTGACATCAAACACACCTGGTTCTACTCAGGGTGCTCCTACCCATGAAGGATGCCATTACCAGCATTTCTCTCTCACTGGGAACAGTCTATAAACACTTTTCCTTCCATGGATCATACTCTAAATGGTTATTAAATATGCTAAGAAGCATAACTAATGATTGTGAGGTAAACTGAGAGTTTTGGAAGGGAGTTTAATGATTCTGTGGTACTATTATTATTTCTCATTTTCACTATAACACAATTCAGATTGCTCAAAGAGACATATCAGCTTGAAAAGCCTTCACTTTTGGAAGATGGCTCAGGTTACGGAACTTGTTCCAGAAGAAATGTTGATCACAAGAAGAATTGAAGGACAAATGATCACAGACATTTTCTGGCAGGAGCTAGGCTGGAAGGGGACTTCAGTGCTCTTCAACTGTTGTTGATCAAAAGAACAAAATGGGCAAAAGCAAATAGTTTCTGAAATTAGCAAAATTCTGTCCTGGCACACTGAAGCAGCTTCAGCTTGCTATTGCTCTTTTCTTCCAGGTAACTGTGAATGTCTTGGAAGTAAATGATGAAGAACCAGTTTGTTCACCCAATTTCTTCTCACTTCAAATCCCAGTCGATTTAGCTGTTGGGACCAATATTAATGGCTTCAGGATTGAATGTCAAGATCGTGATTCTGATCCCAGGTCTTTCCGTTACTTCGTTAATGAAGGTACTGTGTCACAGTGGGCGAGCTGGGAACACTGGGAAAAAATACCAAATGCTGACAGCTCACTTGTATTTATAAACAAATACCTAATACAGTTTGTGTGCTAATTTCATGGTGAGCTAGCTATGATCTGCACATCATTACACTGGCACTACAGGTGCTAGCAGCTAGAACCACTCCCTTGCAAGGCTGGATTGCCTGCCATATTAATTAATAGGCTATTAATTATAGTTGACAAGAACTTCAGAAGAATGAACTGGAATGGTGTGCAGTGTCAAATTTCCCTTCCAATTACAGCTGAGTAAATATTGAGAAACAATGGAAAGTTCTGTATTTCTGCATATCTCACCACCACATAGATGCTGGTGCACTGTTCAAAACAACTGCTCCAACCTGCATGTCATAGGTCCCTGCTGTATGCAATAAATTCTTCTTTTAAAAATCCTTCTTTGAATCTCATGATCAGCTGCATCCACTTGGAGAATTGCAGTGGTGTGGGATGACACTCAGCTTCACACAAATGGAAACACTCTCTTGGGGCAATTCCTTCTTTTGTTACTGAGGTGACTGCTGTGAGGGAGGCAGCAGATTATCCAGGAGCCAGTTAAAAAGCTGTGAACATCAAGAGAGGGAATCTCTGCCTTACTGCAGTCCCTTGATGCCAAGGAGGGGCTCTACAGACATGGTATTGACACACGATTCCATACAACTGGCATGGCTGTGTTAATAAATCAGTGTCTGACCATGGGCCCAGTCCTGGTGGTACAGACCTGAGCTGTGTCATGCACTGGCCTCTGAGTCACAGAGCAGCTCATGGCACTTTTTGTGCTATAAAACAGGCATGGCCTTCAAGGACATGTCAACTCTTCTTCTCTGTGGGGCCACAAGAGCAAAACCAAAGCACATTAGGTGCCTTTTCAAGGCTCTGATTTCCTGTATATGTGGCCTGTCCATATCCCACCAGCTGGAGCTGCTCTGCCTGCAGCCTGGGCCATGAACAGCTCTCCAGATACAATGGACAGAAAACAAGGGGTAGAGAGCCAGCATTTCTGAGCTCTCTTCCCTGCCCCACAGTGCTGACAAAGCACTGCAGGGAATTAGTGTCACTGAGCCATTAATGCTCTTCAAAGGCCACTGCCTCTGGGCAGAGGGGGAATCCTTGGAGAGGGGCTGGAGCAGCACTCCAGGGGCACCCAGTATTGGAATGAGCCCTGCCACAGGGCAGAGTCCTCACCCCAGCTGGGTGTTGTTGGGTGCTCCCATGGTTGTAGGTTCAGGTCATTCAGGTGACCTCTTGTGTGCCCTGTGGCTCTGAAGTGTTTCCACAGCCTCCTCTCTGCTATGTCCCCATAGAAGGTCTTATTCTAGATTGTAATGCTTTTGTGACTGTGGTAGTTTAAATTATTTTATGTGGTACAAGGAAGATCAAGGAGCCCTTCCTGTCATTGACATTTCACCACACTTCACCACTTGTTACACACATTTGCTTTAATGTGGGATTGAGGTGATTTTTTTTTTGCATTTTGGTGTTACCTTTTTGCAGGCAATGAGAACAGTCATTTTACCTTTTCACCAAGTGCTGGCTCCAACACATCTCGTCTGATTCTTGCATCAAGGTTTGACTATGAGAGTGGACTTGATACAAAATGGATTTACAGTCTGCGTATCCACATAACAGATGACAATTTAGTATCTGCCAGGGACAAAACTACACACTTAACTAAAACTGGAACAGTGACCTTAAGCATTAGAGTTATCCCAAACCCAACTACTGCCACAACAACTATGGTAAGTTCACTAAAGCTTCTGTCCAGTTCTGCATTTCTTTTAGGGTGTAATCTCCACAGGAGTAAGGAGAAGAGGGTAGATGTATGAAAAAGGAAACCAAAACCCTAGAGTACACCTAGCCCTGGGAGGTTCTAAGCCTTTTGCTCTTATGATGCAGCCAGAGGTGGTTCATGTGCTTAGTGTCATGAAGGATTAGTCCCAGGTACAGAGTCATAACATGTGTTTTGTATTTCAGTTTCTAAAACAAAAAGGGCAGGAAGCCAAAGGACCGGGCATGCTGCCATTGCCATACAACTTGAAAGTTAAAGATTTTGGCAGCTTTATTAATAAGAAAAGAGCAGGGATTAACCTTTGCCTGGAACCTTAAAATTACCTCATGCATTTTGCACTACCTCTTTTTTTATTCATAACTTAACTCCCCCATGTGCCTTGAGTTTTGTGTGCTTTTTTATCATTGGAGCACATTAATCTGTGCCTATCAGAGTTGAAACAGACAACAACAACAACAACAACAACAAATCCTCATCATTTAAAAGCATCCCTTTTCCAGACCTGAGATCACTGTCATGTAAAACTTGGAGCAGCATGTCAGGAAATGAAGCAGTTTTGCACAGCTCAGTGTGTTGCTGCAGTTTGAGCAGATTTCAGACAGCAAATCCAGAGGGATGGGATGGGCCTTTCCTGAACTCCACGCCCATGTGATGGTCTATGGCTGAGCTGAGTAAGCCTGCACATCTTTCGGCAGCCCAGGTGGGATCTAACCTTGCACATCCTGTGGAGAGGTGGGCCTGTGTCCCAGCTATCCTGTTCACCCCTCTGCACAGCCATCCCAGCTGAGCTCTGTCTTACCAGTTCAATTTTTGATTTCCACCAGGCTGGTGCAGGATGTGCAGAGAGCTTGCTCTTGTCTTGCCTGTAGATGTGACACAGGCTGTGGGTACAGACCACCCTGTCTCTATCCTTGTACCAGTCATGTCTTGCTGCACCACCCTCCATAGTCCACAGTCCATCCATTCCCTGTCTGCCTGCAGATGGCATTGTCCTTTTCTCTCTTGCATGCAGGAATGAAAATATGAGTATCCAAGTGAAGTGGTAAAAGAGGGCTTTACTGTAAAATGGTCTAGATCTTCTAGAATCTTCTAGTAATTGAGCCAGAACCAAAGGGTCCTGCTAACAGCAGGATCATACCACACAGATCAGACCATACAAATCTGGTTGCTTTGCTCTGAACATGCTTAGCTCCAAATTTTCAGACTGATTAATAACCCTGTTCTTATCTAATGATCTTTTGGGAAGGAATAAATGATTTTTTCACTGCCTTCTACTCCCCCAACTTGATGTGGAAATGAAAAGTTAAGCTGAAAAAACTTATTCTGTATTTCTTTCCCATGCTTCACCACAACTACAAACAGCCTCAACCACATACCACAGCATTAAATCTGTCTCCCCAGAGATATCGGCCTTCCACTTGCAGGCTATTTTCCAGAAGAGCACTTCCAATACAGCAAATTCTCCCATCACTACTCTTTACATGTGTTCAGTGCAGCAGCTCAATGAGTCAGAAACTGGAAAGCTGTTTAGGTAGTGTAGAAAAGAAGCCCCATTACAAAATGTCACTTGTGACTTCAGTCCAGGTGAGGAGAAAGTGGTGGTGGTGATATTGAGATTATTTGAGCATTTCTCTAAGGATTGGATGTATCTTTTTTTGACAAGACTAAATAGATTATTTTAAAATTATCCTGGAAAGAAAATTATACTGGAAAGAAATAGATACCCTGCTCAATTTCATACTCAGCGTGATTACAAATGTCTTGCAGAAAATTAAATAAAAACTTCAGTAGGTGATCAAAACTAATAGTACCACACTAGGTAATGAACTAGGTAGAGTGAATGAGTAATTTTTGAAATGTGTGAGAATAGTTTCATGATGGGACCTTAATGAATGAGCTGTTAACACCAAGTGATGTGCCAGCTCCTAGATGTGTCTCCTGACACGCAGGAAGATGTGGGAGATTGCAACTGCTCAGGAAGTGTGGTTTTTCCTTCTGGAACGAGTCATTGGGTAAAAAAGAAGGAGTTCCATTTCTTTTTATACAATAACCCAGTTTCTTAGGGTTCAACTCCTCTTACAAAGCAGTCTGAATGATTACTGCAGTGAAGATGACCTACTTCCAGTTTTGCCTTAGGTAAAAAGAAAACAGTATCTCAGTAATGGCAGTATTCCCTGAACTTGCCCACCCTCCACCAGTGTGCTTACAGCCTCTCAGGCAACCTGAGACTCTTAAACCTCACCACTCTCAGAATCTCTGCTGGTCAGAGTGACCCCGAGATACATTAGAAAGTCTCTTTTCCCAGCCCAGCACTTGGAGGAGGAGTCAGAGCTCTTCAGTTCTTGGTCCTAAGGTTGTTTATTGTATCTTAGCTATAAAATTCTTTCTCCTGTCCAGCTGAGGGCTGCTCAGCAAGACAGTCAGAGGCACTCTGCCCGCCTCCCGGGCAGTGTTATCTTTATATAATAAAAACTACAGGTACAATATTTACAATTCCTTACCAATACCTATCACCTATGTTAGACAGTGAGCTTCTACTCTAAACCAATCTAAAAGTGCCAACATCACAACAGAAGATGGAGGCCAAGAAGAAGGAGAAAGGCTGGACATGCCAGGATTCCTCCATCTTGCCCCCTGTATCCCCATTCTAAAAACCTCAAAAAGCCTATTCACCCTGTGATAAATTCACTGTCATTCTACTTAAACTTTTGTGGCTTGTAATTCTTCATATAAAGGTTGGTAATTGTTTTTTCCAAGGGCTAAATCAAAGGCACAGGGGTCTTGGGCTCTGTGCCAAGGTCTCTGACCCCTGCAGACAGGGGTTAAAGGAGCTGCCAGGGCAGCCAGCGGGCAGGAGCATGGCACGAGTCCCTGTCTCCCTTCACCTCCCCGTGCCCATCACCTGCCGAGCCCTGGGCCAAGCTGGGCTGCCTCAGCCAGATAAAAGGTGATCTGGTGTCAGCATGCAGCCTTGAGGAACTCTTCTGTCTTGTTTTAAAAGCCTGGCGTCACTGTTGTGACCAGAAGAGAGAACATCTACTCTCCATCAGCGTGGTACGTGCCGTTCGTGGTCACCCTCGGCGCGCTGCTGCTCCTGGGGCTGCTGGGCCACCTGGGGCTCCTGCTGCTGACACGGCTCCGTAGCTGCTGCCCCCCGGCAGGGAAAGCACACAGCACCTCTCTGTGAGTCCCCACATGGCACTCTGGGCAAGCCCCAGCACCCCCTGGCAGTGACAGAGAGGGCTCAAGCCTTTCTGCCATGATGGTATCAGTGCTTTGAATCTTCTCTAGCAGTATGGCCTGTACCTGGGGCTCCTGCTGCTGACATGGTTCTGCTGTTCCCTGGCAGGGAAGGCACACAGCACCTCGCTGTGAGTCCCCAAAGGGCACTCTGGGCAAGCCCCAGCACTCCCTGGCAGTGACAGAGATAGCCTTTCTGCCATGATAATGCTGCTGCTTTGAATCTTTTCTAGCAGCATGGCTGCACTGCAGTAAATGCTAACACAGCGATATTAATGGGTGGTAATGATATGAACTCAAGGAAATGTGTCCCTGGCATCTTTTTTCATTAGTTTAGTAACATTAACACTAGGAGAGGGAAGGAGTGGAATTAGCAATTGTAACCTCTAAAGGCAGCTATGCTCATGAGGCTCAGTTGGAGCCTGTGCCAGACTGTGCTGACCACAAATATTCTGGTTTGCATTTGACCCCCTCTCCGAGGGAGCTCCCATCAAGGTAGTTACTGGATGCATTTTCCTCTCTCTTAGCTACAGATCCCAGTGTCCTTTGCAAATATTGGTGTTCATGCCAAATTCATTGTTCTGGCAAAACTTCTGCAGATTTCCTGGAGTTTTACCAAGCCAGTTACAAGGCTCTGGCCCATAAAGCTTACCTCTAAGTGTTCATGCTTGGCAAAAGGCATGGAAGCACCTGGGAGCAGCTCTGAGTCACTGTGGGAAGTGGAGAGTTCCCTGCTGGCTCCTTTCTCAGTGGGCTGGAGCCAGACTGCCTCTAAATTGACTTTGTACTTCACAAAACAAAGATAAGCAGTCCTTTAAGTGGCTGGGATTTAAAAAAAAAAAGGATTTCTACAAGTATTCTCAGGATTTGGACATCAATTTGGAAGTTACATTAAATGTAAAGAGCTACTAAATGACTGTGACTATATGCTCAGATCATGTGTGCAAAGCATTAAATGGTTGTGATAAAAATGACAAATGAATCTAAGATACTGCTATTATTTATTAATTGGGCAAATGATTTATTGGGGACTGGGGTCTCAGATCAAAAAGCAATTTCTATATTTTCAAAAACATTTATAACCTTTCAAATATTTTAAAAGACATTCTCTGAGCACATCAGACCCAAAAAATTGACCTTCCTCCCAGGATGGAACAAAATGACAATATCTGAAAAGATATTGTTCCAGATTATATAAATCCATTATGCTATCATCAACAAGACTTTATTATTTTAAGAGAATTCCTTCTTAAAGAGGTGTTAGAGCAATGCTCAGGACTGTTTTCCTGTTTGAGAGCAGCATTAAATGATGCAGGCTTTCTGTGAAAGCAAAATCAGAAACCAAATAAACCAAGCCAATCTCAGAACTCAAGGAAACACATCCTTCTTGCCAAGTGAAAGGGAATAAATTTTTTTTTTTTGGTAGAGAAAACCATGACATTTGTTAACTACATTCTTAATCTTCTTTTCATTACAGGATAAATGCTCCAGGTGTGTACCTCTTTTCTATATCTTAATGTTTAAAAATAAGACCTTGTTTATGATTCTGTGTAAAATCTGTAAATTAATTTCTAGATAGAAATTTGACACAGTAGAAAGTTACTGAGATTAGATAATCCTGGCCAATTATGGGAGGCCCGATTTCATGGCCTTTTTAATCTTCAAATCTATTAACTATTAGGCAAAACCCAAATTCAGAGTAGTCTGATACTCTGTCATAGATGCTAAAGAATGAGTGTATTTTTCACACACAATTTATATGCTATCTGTTAAAAAATAATCCCAGCCATCTATAGCGCCTTCAAGAGTCCTCTCCACTCTAATTCCCCGTTCTCTGATCATTTGCTCCCTTGGCACAATTACTTCACTTAAATAAAGATTGTTTTGAAGTATTGGTGCTTTCTAAAATGTTTGCATAACCTAGCAGGGAGATAAATCACACATGGAAAAGCATGGTTTTTTAAGCAGTCTTGTTCTTTTTAGTCCCATTGCATTTCTGCTAGAAAACACTGCCCATATGGGCTGAGTAGGACTTTGCTTTTGTAATTCCCCTTTCCTCAGTCAGTATCTCCCAACTGGAAAAAACGCAGGACTAACAAACCCCACAAAATTAGCTGTTCTCTTGGTTGCCCAATTTGAGACATTTCAGTGTTGGCTGATTTCCAAAAAGTGAGCGCTTTTTGCTTTCTGAAAAACTGGTTCTCAAATGCTGGGCAGAAAGGGCCAGACAGAACAGGTTTCCCATCAGCGCTCAGGCTGAGATCCACCTGCAGCACTTCAGAGTTTTGCACACCTGGCTGGGAAGCACATTTGTGGCCAAGCACAGCTCTCCACTGAAAGGCCATTAAACAAATTGGCAAGGAGTGAGTGAGAAGAAATCATAGCAACTGGTTGGGTATCATCCACAAATCCGTGTTGTTGAGATGCCCATGGCACTGCTGCTGTATTTGTTTGCATGTGGAATGAGCTAATAGTGTGGTGAATTCACACACAACCAAACTGTTCTTCAATCTGAATTTTACTTGACTGAAAATGCAGCTCTTCCATGTTTTGTCTCCAAACCAATATTTGACACCAGCTTTGCAACCACAAACATTTGTGTAAAACAATAATCTGCATTTCTAGTTCAGATATTCCCAAAGGTGAATTTCTGTATTCGTTCAAATTATTTAGAAAGGGAAATCTGTTTAATAAAATTACTATTCATTCATTACTGACTTTTCAAGGCTAGTCTTTTGATTAGTCACTGGCAACTGTGGATTCTCACTCAGCATTTGAAAGTAAAAAAGATTCATTTAAGATGTCTCAGCATTTGAGTAGAAAGAATGTCTATTTCTTTGAGGAAATCTTGACTTTAGTGTCTACAGTCACCATCAGAAAATTCTGATTATTAACAATGTGCATTTTCCTTTCTGTAGCAAAGAAGAAGCCTAAGAAAGAAGTAACTGTGGTGAGTACTGCTGGCCTCAAAGGAAGCCCCAGTTTTGCCAGCTCCATCATGCAATATGACCATAGGACCCTTTCTATGAATGGTGTCTGTTTTCCAAAGAGAGCATAAAAATGATAGGCAAGAAAATAATTGCTCTCAAGTGCAAACACTTCATTGTCCCAGCTGGCCTCTGTGTTTGGAAGCAACAAGGGTGTGAGGGATGTTCACCTGCGCTGGGGCTCCTTTGCTGCCCAAATGCTGTACGTGGGAAGTCAGACAGGCTGTGCCCACAACAATGACAGGGACACTCACTGCAGAGGTGGGACAAGTGCTCCAGCTTCACTGATGGCAGCAGTGCCCTGCTGAGACTCCACTGACCTGTGGAGCCAACTCTGATCCACCTGAGTGCAACCAGCAAGGTGTGCCAGCACACCCAAGCTGTGAAGAGTTCGGCCTTGATAAGCTGTTTGCAGCAAAATGTCATGGATGTTTCCACTGCTGGAGATGTTTCTTTGCTCCTGGGTCTCAGGGCTCCTTCCTTTTCACAGACATAATTGCATAAAGGCTACAAAACTGCATAAATAGACAGAATGCTCTCAGGCACATGGTGTGGCTCCTGGAGTGATCCTTTGCAGGTCCAGGAGCTGGACTGGGTCCTTGTGGGTCCCTTCTAACTCAGGATATTCTGTGAATCCGTGCAAGGCACTTTGATTAGTGAACTCCCTCTCCCCACATTTTTCAGAGAGGGGATTCCCAAGCCTACTCTGGGTGGAGGGGATCGTCTTGTGGTAACACACATGGAGGCATTTAGCACGTCAGAACTTATTAATTCTCCTTTAAATATCTAGTGAGGAAACCCTACACCACAAATGGCTCTTGTTGCCATTGGACTATGGTCCAATGTATTGCCATTGGACTGGTTTAAAAACAAACAGCCTAAAGGAATGCAATATACAAGCCACATAGATCCACCTCCATCCATGTAAATCACAATTTTCAAGTTACTGCTCCTCTTTCTGATTTAATTCACAGTTTTCATTTTTCATTTTGTGTTTCTTCACAGACAATGACAAAGCTAAACACTATCTTTGATGGAGAAGCCAGGGACCCAGGTAATAAAAAGCAATTAACAGAGGATATGAATATTAGGCTGGAAACAAACTGGATTAGTTGATTTAAATATGGCTTGACATATTTCTATTGGCTTTTCATATTTCTAGAATATACTTATAGCCCTTGAAAGCACACATCTGAGGGTCAGACTGTTCACAATTCCTCTGCTAAACTGGAATGCATGGATGTGGTATAGAAAGGTGGGAGGGGAGAAGGAATGTGTTGCAAGTCTCCTGCTCTGGTGCTGTCATAGCTACATGGTCTCACCCACCTTGTGTCTGGAGAATGGCCAGGAGGTAAATGTCACTGCAGAAGTGTTGCCTTCACCTCCTGAACTTCTCCCTGGAGAAGTGGGTGGGTGAGTTACTGGCTTCTGCACAAACCTCCTCCCTTACAGGAACAGTGTGCTGCTGCTGTTTATCCAAGGCTCAGGCACTGCTTGTTGGGGAGAAAAGGGAAGGCCATCAGCTGGCAACAGGTCCTGTGTCACCAGGCTCCTGGTGACATTACGTTAATTATGTGAACTCTGGGCATATCTGATTAACCAGCTGGGAAAAGCAAAAATAAGGTGAAAGCTACAAACCTCAGGATGAGCTTCTGGGGAGCTCATCCAGCTCCCTGAGTGACAGCCACTGCTCTGCAGCAGGGCTCATTCCAGGAAAAATGTTTTTGCTTTACTGAGGATTGATCTGGCTTACCTCATTCCCCTGAAACACAGCCCCTGCCTGAGCCCCTTACTTTGATTCTTGGCCTGGAATTAGGGTGCCCAGCCCTGTGCCTAATGGCTGCGAGCCCCAGCGTGTAGATGAGGGGCTGGTAAAACGTGACAATCAGACAAAATAAGTTTTTATAAAATAGATCTGAAAATAAGCCTGAAACAATAGGTCTAGAAATCATCCAGAAGAAGGCAGGCTTGTTTCAAGGCTTGGATTCATCTGGCCAATTTCCACCAAAGTGCCTGTAACTTGTGTTTCTTATTAGCTGGCTCAGAGCTGTTGGATGTGTTGAGCTAATGGGAAACACCAGGCATGGAGACTTCAGTACAATTTGGGCAAACAAGTGGGACCCTACTGTGCAATTAAGTCCATCCACAAGGCTGCTCAAGGCTGGTTTGATCCAGGTCCAAGCTCACCTGCTATTTATAAAGAGATCTGGAGGAATGGGCTCCGAAATCCCTGGTTTTCCCCTGTGTAACTGCATTTGTAATATATTAAACATGGGTAGTCTCTAGGCTGCTGCAAGAGCTGCTTTCTGGTCTTCTTGCAGGACAGCTGGGGCTCCCTTTCTCAACAAACCTGACCATACTTGGCTCCAGGATATCTGAGCCCATCCAAACATTCATCCAGAGCCACCGCATTTGTGTCATGCCTGACACAAACATTGAGTTCTAACACAGCTCTGTGGTGACAACAGGGAAACGTGTGCCCCCCACTCCTCCCCTCTCTTCTCCACAACTCATTGCAAACCCTAAAGGATCAAGGGCTGCTGCTTTGGAAATGAGATTTAATAATCCCCAGGACATCATCTGTTGAATATGATTAAGAGGGATGTTCAGAAGCTGTTCCCTGATCTAGGCTGCTTCAGCATGTCTGACTTGTAAGCAGACAGAAAAAATAACATATAAAGAGGTCCAGTTTCATCTTGAGTTGCTCAAATTGTGTTAATGTGTCACAAACCATTAATTCTGATACAAACTGCAACATTTAGAAACACGTAACCACTGTTTCTTTCCAAGCCTTAATGGTCTTTTGTTTGTCTTGTATTGTTTAATTACAGAAAGTGCCATTATAGCTTCTGATTCTCTTTGTAGCAAGATACAGTGAGTTAGACTGTGAGGGGGTCACACTGGACACACAGCAATTTTTTCACTTATCTCTAGGTAGCAATGAACTGAAGGAGAAAATATTTTGCTTTTAATGTTCAAGTAGAAATTACCCATAAAACCGAATAGAGACAGAAGTCTTTCTGACAATGAGAGATAGCCATGCGTGCTAAACAACACAAATTTAACCATATTTTATCTATATGAGAAAATCATGAAACACACAGTACTTTCACTCTACTAATGGCAAAATGGACAGCAAGCCTGGAAGAAAGCATTTTGTGTAAATGGAGAAGGAATGTGTGCAGCCAAGACTCTCTGGATCTCCAAATCCTGGGTCAGTACAGATGAGCTGACATGGTCTGGAAGATGTATGTGGCATGCTGTGTTCCTAAGCAGGGTTTGCTACCTCTGGTAGGCAACTCTACATGACAAAATAGGCACAGACATATACAATGGTCTTGCTCAGTATGGCTGAAGATAGAAGTTTTGTCCTTACAGATATGGATGTGTTTGTTACACTGCCCATGTTAACCCCTGGTAGCTGGAACTTGGATAAATTTGTAGGGTGATAAGAAATTGATTTCTTTTGGAGTAGGAATATTTAAATATCCCTGTTCTCCCTGGCAGCACAGCCAGCATCTCCTCTGAGCAGCCACTCTGATGCCCAGCTCCCCACAGAAAGGAGGATTTCCCTCTCAGGGCTGCCTCCCCAGCTCAGCTGAATTCCAAGGGCTTCACGTTTCCCATTTCAGTTCCATGCTGAGAACTGTCATGTCTTAATCTGATAAGGCAAACATTATTTTAATCTTTTGTCTTTTTGTTCTTTCAAGTTACTGGCAGAGTGTATGAGTTCAATACACGGTCGGGGGCCCGGAGGTGGAAGAAGAGCAATGAGCCCCTTCAGCCAGTGCAGGCTATGCAGGAAATGTCCAGTGCCACAGAAAACAGTGGCCAAGGGGTGGATGGAGCAGAGGCACCAAGCAAAAAAGAGCCTTCAGAGAAGAGGAAAGAGCTGACTGCAGCAACAAAACCAGCTGCCAAGCCCTCAGCAGGGCAATGAGAAACACCAGGCCAAGCTGGGCTGAGATTGCAGAAGAAAGAGGAGTCTGAGGATGGGGGCTTATCCTCACCAGCCCCTTAAGGCAGGAACTGACCTCCTCTCCCAAAATGAACTCTCCTTTTCTATTAGGCCAGAGTGCATGAGGCTCCAAGGCACCTCCCCACTGACACCTGATCTGAACAGCCAAAGAATCAGATGTGACTTTTCTCTCTCTCTCAGCTGTAAAACAAAAGGTGGCCATAAGGTCTGTAAACCAGACCCAAAGGCAGGATGAATCTGGATGCACCTTTGGCAGGTGCATGTAAGAGCAGGAGAGAAGAAGAGGACACAAAGCAGAGCCATGGACAGAAGCATTCAGTGCCCACTGCCTCCTACAGACACTGGTAGCTTCCCCCTAGAAAAGTCTGCACCTCTGGCAGGCATGGCCCCATCCTCTGCCTGCCTTTGGGAATGGCGGCACACACAGATGGGAATGCGGTCTCCTGTCCCTGCTGAGCAACCAGGTGAGTGAAAAGCACACCAGGGTAGAAATGTTTGCTGGTAGAAGATAAAAATATTTTCTCTTCATTCAGTATTTTATTTCAGCCCGTCCTTGCCCTCCCATCTTGCAGTAGAAAAGTCCATGGCTTGAAAGCAGTTCTGGAGTAGAGAAAACTCAAAGCTTCTTCTGGCATCTCAGGCTGTCAACACTTTCAGCTTATTTATCTTTTGTAACACTAAGAGCATTCAATATCTTCACCTTTGATATTTCCTCTGGCACATTTAATATTTTACAGGATCAAGTGGAATATACTCAAAAGAATAATGACAGTAAACACATGGGGTGAAATAATCTTTTCTGAGTGTGAGCATGTATAATGTAAGTGATGTCTGAAAACCTGATATAAAACAAACAAACCTGACAAGATTTTACAAAATTATTTTAATCTGAAGAAAAGTAATTATAAATGATGAGTTAATACTCCATGGCTTGTCTTGGCTTGTTTTCTTTACTGATTGCAAAAAGGTTTTTGACAGCAAGGGACTGATATCAGGTGGTAAAAGAAAATTTTGGTTTAAGTTGAGCAGTGGCAGTCAATGAAGATTACATTCAGTCTCTCACATACATTGTTTTTGTCATGCAATGAAGGACCTGGATGGAGAAATCCACAGTGAAATCACTCCTACACTTCACAAAATCACCTGTCATGGTGCTGTAACTCTTTGCTGTGCTCCAAAGGAGTGGCTTGGCTCAGGAGGAACTTCCCTAACAAACACAAATCATCTTCAGTCAAATGTTGTTGCATTTCACAATCAGAAACCCAGTGTGTAATGAACACCACAATGATACAGATAGGAAAGACTGATTTATACTCCCTGAGCACATTATCACTTCACTGTATCCATGGCAGTTGTCATAACATTGTTTGACCCTACAGCACCAACAAGGGCAGCCACACATTCAGGGCTCCAACCCATTATTATTTGCATTTTTTAGCTGGAAATGCAGCACATTCAGTTTCTATTCAGGTGGTTTTCCAGTGACATAAACTGCAGCAACTGGTAGTGCTGCTGTAACTCTGATCTTCCTAGCACTCTGACACCAACCTATCCATATGCACACCTGGCATCTCCAGACATTAGATTTTATTACCTGAAGAAGTTAACTGCATTATTTCCATGATAGGAAGACACACGGGGTTTTGTATTTACTTTCCCGAACATTTCTCTAGGGCAACTGCTTTTCTTCCTTGATTATTCTAGCTCTACTTCAGTGATTAAGAGATAAATACCTTTTTTTAAGGTGAGGGAGAGACAGGCTGTAGTTTCAGCCAGGAAACTGGCAAAGAGGCAGATGAATACTCATCTTTCTTTACTACTGCTCCTGCTGCTGAACTGCACAAACTTATTTCCTTTCTTCTTAGGGAAAAACCCCAACAGCAGCATAACCTGGCATCACAGCAGGCTCTGACTCCATGTATGCAAACACAATGTCATGGCCAACACTGCTGGTGCCATGGTCTCCCACAGCTGGGAAACAGCTGGGTGAAAAGCAACAGCTCTTGGAGTGGTGCTCTCATCTCTGGTCTCAGAACAGCTGACAGCTGAACTAAGAGCAGCCATGGATAGAAGAGATGTCAGATCCAAGCACTAACACTGCCCAGAATGCCTGCACCCAGTTGAGGTGGGTTTAGCTGGTGTGCTCAGCATTGCAGGGGCAGGGTTAAGCAAGGTAAAGCATCCTGTGAGTCCCATGCTGCTCCTGCAGGAGGAAACAAGAGTGCTGACCACAAAACACAGCTTCACCCTTCCTGGTGGGAAATGCTGATCTCCAGCTCCAAATCATTCTTCATCTTGGTCTTTCCTATAAAACCTTATTTTGGACATGCATAGGACTACTTCCCTTGCTTAGGATCTACAAACAAGATTTTACATGAGCAGTAGCTTAATGCTAAAGCAGCTGCCCCTACTACTGTAAGTGCTCCTTCCTGTGAAGGAATCAAGAATGAATTCCTGGTTTCACCAAGCCAAAGCACATCCATTCATGTCTCTGGCTTGTCTTTGGTAGGACAAAGCAGAGAAGGTAGAACTGGCTGACCGAGGTGTATGCTTGTTACTTATTGTATCAAACAATATGTGATAAGATACTTTGAATATAAAAGAAACATATATTTTTTTATAAAATAGAGATTGTGATACACTGTGCAGTACAGCTTTAAATGTTAGAAACCTCTTCTAATTGTCAGAGGAGCTTTTGTAAGTTTTTTTTATTCAAAAGTCTTTTGAGAACACAGTGTCTAGAGCTGCCACTAGATGGACTGAGAGCAAAGATTAAGTGCAGCTCTACACAATAAAAGCATTTGATTATTGGAACAATTAGCCAAGACCATGGGCCCTTTCCATCATTTGAAGCCTTCAGAGGTCAAGAACAGCTGCGGTGTGCTGTGGAGGGTCAGACTAGATGATGAGAACAGCCTCTCTAGTCTTCAACAGCTCTGTTAGTCCCTGTGAACACAAAGTGTGAACTTTAGTGTCATTTATTTTAGAGTGATGACATTGATAAGCTGAGACTAGAAGAGGAGGAAAGGCACGTGGTGGTTCAGGCAGACTGGCTGGGGGCAACAGTTCCTGACCTACAGCTGCCTATTACATGTTATGCAATAATTTTATCTGAAGTCTACAAAAATCAGTGTGAGTTCTGGCACAGCTTTTAATTGCTATGTCCCCACCTATGACACATCTCTGAAGTGCTTCCAGATCTGTGGATTGACATTGCTCTGAAAGTTTCAAGAGTGATTAGGAAAGAGCACAGGTCACTTTTCCTGGTGGGGTCTAATTCCCCCAGGCAGTTTATGTGTGATCATATTACTGGGGTTTTTGTGCTTTTCTCCAAAGGCTCTGCTTTCATGCTGATGTTATAAATACCACTTGTAACAAACATCAGAAGTCTCAGTTTCTGGCACTGTAACTTCATTTATATCAAGGAACATAAAAATGCTGATACTATATTTCTTCATGATCTGGAAGAGACCTACCACATGAGGACTACTTCAGCTGCAGAGACAGAGAAGTCTGCCCAGGAGGCTGCCACTTTGTGACAGCTCATAGGAGCAGGAGAGGGTGTTTGGATCCCCTCAGAGACAGGGGGTCAGACAAGGGAAGCAATCCTTCTCCTCCTGAGCAAAGAATCTGGCTGCTAGCTTATGTTATGAGAGCCAGATTGCAACACCATCATGTAACTAACATTCTTACAGCAAGCAGCCACAACTGCACACTGCACGTGCCAGCTGGTTGGGTGTCTGACACCCCCAGCCACAGCAGGAACTTTGCAAAGCTCCAGCTGAAAGGCTGAGCACAGGCTGGGCCCCACTGGGCTCCATCTGCACAGGCCTTGTCTGAACTAGTCCCTGCCAGCTCCCTGTGTTGTCACAGAGGGGAAAGAGACTCTGGGGGTGACTTATTAAAAAGCAGACATCTAGAATAGATCAGATGAGCTGTGCCCTGAAAGCAGCTCTTTCTGCATGCCTAGATCAGATATCAATGCCTACAGAGTGCACACAGAGGTAAATCAGCTGAGTCTCAGCCCAGGCTGTTCAGGTGAGGGCAGGTCTGTGCCACTGCACCAGTGCCTGAGGAGGCTGAAAGCGAGGGAAAAACTGAGCAGGGAGGTCAGCCAGGCTCTGCTGCTGCCTGCTCAGGTCCCAGGGGGAGATAGGGCACCAGCCACGCTTTGTCAGTGCTCCAAGGTCTGCTTTCAGGGACCTGTCTTGGGGCAATTCTGCATCTGGAAGCAGATGCCATGAGATGTGCATCACAGCAGCCCAGAAGAGAAGCATGGGCCTGGCCAGGAGATAAAAGAAGTCAAATACAAGCTTCAGTAAGTTTCTGCAGCAGGCTCTTTATTGAGTGAGAGACACACTTGCAAACAAAACAGATGAATGCCTCTGACCCTGAATTGTATTCAAGAACTGCAGTTCTTTGGTACCAAACTGTGGGTCAATAGATGCCTGGGATTTCAGCTGGTGAATTACATGGGCAAGGCACAGCTTGGTCTGGCCATGCAGTTGTGCTTCATTTTTGATTCCTGCTTGTGTGCACCAGCTGGGGCCATGCAGACTGGAGCAGCAGCTCTGTGTTTGCACAGGACTGGCCCCTCTGTGCCACCACTGCCTGCTGGGCAGCTGTGATAGCTTCCAGAGGGGCTGTTTGTATCCCATGCACATGAACCTCACTCAGGGAGGGTTTGCAGCCTGGTCCTGTGGGCAGCAGGGCTGATGGACCCACAAGCTGGTGTGTCTGCACAGTCAGCACATCTCTGGGCACAGCACCCTGAGAGGGGGCAGGGTGGAAGGACAAAGAGCTGCTGGAGAGAGTGCAGCAAAGATCAAAGACAGTGAGGGGTCTGGAGCATCTCTCTTATGAGGAGAGACTGCAGGCACTGGGCCTGCTTAACCTAGAGAAGACTGAGAGGGGATGTCAACATAAGCATCTCAATGATGCCAAGAGGCTGTGCCAGACACTTTTCAGTGGTGCCAGTGACAGGATGAGGAGCAATGGCCATAAAAGTGAAACACAAGAAGAACCACAAGGAAGAACTTTATTATGTTGGGGGCGGGAACACTGGAACAGCTGCCCAGGGCTGTCATGGAGTCTCCCTCTCCAGAGATATTCAAGACCCACCTGGACATGTTCCTGTGTAACCTGATTTTGGTGATCCTGCCTTGGCAAGGGGGTTGGACTAGATGTTCTCCAACAGTCCCTTCCAACGCTATTTTTGCTGTAAAAACAGGAGCATCCCGGCCCTATCAGCCCCAGACAGAGGAGAATCCCCAGCACCCCCTTCTCTGGCCTGGTCCCAGCTCCCTCCAGCCACTTCTCCTTTCCTGCAGGTACGGAAAGCGATGCAGAGAAGGGCTCTGTGCCAGCCGGTCAGCGGCTGCTCAGCTCAAACTCTCTTCAGGCGCTGCTGGCAGAGAGGGAGGCAGGGCATGGGCCGGCTTGAGGCGGGGAAGCGGGGGCGCGGCCTTGCCCCGGGGCAGCCCGGCTGTGGGGAGCCCGCAGCCCCGCTTCTGCTGCCTGGGTTCCCCTCTCCTGCTGCCTGGGCTCCCTCACCCTCCCCGGACTCCCTCAGCCCCTCCAGGCCCGGACTCCCCCTGACGGGAGCAGCCCCAGCGCTGCCCGGCCCCGCGGTGGCACCGCGCGCAGCGCCCGGCCGGGAGCGGCGGCACAGACCCCCGGCTCCTTCGGGCTCTGCCCGCACTCCCCCAGCTCCGCACGGGGCCCGAGCCCCGCAGGGTCGGCGGCTCAGAGGGTCAAGCAGAAAGAAAAGTGAATTGGAGAAAAACGAGCCCGACCGCCAGGCACCATAGCGATGCAGGCATATCCGGAAAGAGATGATCCCCTTACAGGATTTATCCGCTGCAGAGGCTCTGGGTGACTCCAGGAACGATCAAATGACCTATTTTCTGTTTGCTTTCAGCTCTTTCCTTTGCCACACTGAACTGAGCCCGTTCCTCGCTGTTTTAGCTGAGACAGGATGGGTACTCCTGTACTTCACCACCTACTCTTTTGGAGGCAGGGAAGGATGATCCGGCAGTTCTCTGCACAGCCATGGGCTCCAAAGCAAGGAGGAACCATATTCAATCCATTTTCACACTGAATTTCTAAATGCTCCTCCCTGCAACATCCAGCCTGATCACATCATCCCACTTCATGCAAGCAGAATAACCACACTGACACCTAGAGAGGAGGCTGAGGTTTCTCTGTTAACTACCAGCACCAGGGCTAGCTGTCTAATATGCTTTGAAATGCCCTTAGAGATGTGAAAGCTTGCAGCCTGTGGCAGAAACATCTATGAGATTAGACACCCCCAACATTTCAGGGGGAAAAAAAAAGCAGTTTAGAAATGTGACAGCATTCAAAAACTTCAAAATGGACACTAATTTCTGCCCGTGACTTTCTGCCGAAGGGTATTTCCGAGTCACTATAGCAAAACACAACAGTATTTGCTTGTTATGAAGTATTAAAAAGCAAGGACTAAAATCCATAAATGAAATCTCACCTATTCAGATGCTATCCAGCTATGAAAGTGGCCTTGTTCTGCCAATCAACTACCCCAAAAGCCTCCCCAGATATGTGAGCACCCCACTTCAGCCTGACCAGGGAGATCTGAGTCCCACCAATGTCTAACAGCAGCAAATCCAGCTCAGTGATACATAAACCTCAGTGAAGAATTTCCCAAACTACTTTGCCTGATGCCAGGATGTGTTTTGGCACCCCCCCCAACCCCACTGGTGCTGGAGGGGATGAGAGAGAAGGGGGAAGTGGGGAGAGCATTGGTGTCTGTCTGCACAGGGAGGGTGGTGTCCCTGGGACAACTCACCGACTGCAGGGCACCCTCCAGGACCAGCACAGCTGCAGCTTACCTCACACCCTTTTGTCCCCTCCCCACCCTGGTGCAGTGTGGGAGCCAGCTTGGATGATCAACAAAGAACTAGAATAACAGACATTTCAGGACAGCATTTTAGTGTAGCTCTGTAAGTCAGGACAGGGATTTCCTCATGCACAGCCAGTGCTGAATCACTACCATGCTCTTACATGCTCCTGAGGAGATCCTACCCCATCACTGAACCAGAAGCTTTTTCCACAGAGTTAAAAGGGCATGAACTTACCCTCTTAACACAATAAAGCAGCAGCCAGCCCCAGGGTGCCTCCAGCCAGAACTTGGCTGCAATCACTCTGCTGGCTCTCCTTGCATGAAAGAATCACTGTCCTTTCAGCTCTGTTAGCTGTAGGTCACGACAGGTGGTTGCAACTGAGTGGTAGCTCAAGAGATTAATCCAGAAGGGACTGATCCTTTCTGCCCATTTTGGGGCACCAGCACATATGCATGGCCAGTAAAACTCCTTCTCTCCAGCCTGGAGGCTTATTGCACTTGCTGTAAATCCATACAAGTAACTGCCCAGCTCAGGGAAAAATAAGTTCATGGTCTCTTGAAGAAGAAAACAGAGATCTTCCAAGTTTGCAGCAGTCCTGCTCTACTTCCAGCAAGGAAATGTTGAAAGCTCTGAAGGGCCCACATTTGCCGCGTAATAAACCAGACAGTCAGTAAAGTTCAAAATTAAATTACTTCCTTAATTAAGCGCTTTCAGGGCATCAGGACAAAAAGGAAATATAGGCCCTTTGGCTTTTTATTTTAGCAAAGCATTTCTCAAATTCATTTCTTGGTCTGTCTTCATTCTCGAGATGCTCTTCAAGGAGCTGAATGCAAAAGCCTCCTGTGCCTGCCAGTCCTTTCTCATTACTTTTGATGCACAGTCTCTGTGGAAACTAAAGCTAAAAATAATCATCCTTGTCTCCTCTACTAACGCATACTATTTTATTCTCTAACCATGACTGCTTGATCTACCTGCATTCATGATTTGCTAGGAAGAGACCTTCCCAGTACCATGCCAGTTTCTGTATGAGCCCTCTCCAGGGGTACTCCTGCTGTTGTGCCTGGGATCATTGCCTGCACACTGTCATAAAGATGCCTTGCATGCACAGTCACTACTGGGAACCTCTGAAAACCCCAAATTCAGCTCTGGGCTGCTGCAGCTTCAAGGACTCTATCCCCATTTTTCTCCTTTGCACTCATTATGAGAATATTGTGTCCTCTCTTCTTCTGCTGCTGACCAGGGATCTTTGCTGGTCAGCTCACAGTGAAATGTCCAGTTGAATTTCAGGCTGTTTCTGTGGTGTAAACAGGACCTGTTCTGGGGCAGTAGAAGCACATCATGTCAGTAAAGGGCCCAGAGCCAACAGTGGCCCTTCTGAAGAGAGGGAAAACTCCCAGTGCAAAACTCCTTGTGTAAGAGTAGGTCAAATTCAGTCTCAAGGCATCATAACTTCCTTTTGCTGCGTTGCAGACTAGGCTGTTGCATGGTACCAGAAAAAGATTTATTAGATAGCCAACATCTGTCCTTTATGGTTTGCCCAGTCTTTCTTTGCTGGACAGCAATCTTTATGTCGCTACAGGCAGAGACCTCAAGAAGCCACTAATGCCACCCAAATGCCAACTGAAAATCTGAGCAATATAAGAGAATCTACAGAAAAACTACCCCTGAGATCTTCCATGCTGCAGCCACCTCTCTGTGGAAGAAGAGATGTGCCATTCCAGTTCATAGATCAGGCACAATATAGAAATAAGTGTTCTCTAGCCATTTTAGAGTGATTATGAAATGAAACCTGAGTATACAATTCCTGTATTAATGTGGCTGTTGGGGGAGCAGCTAAAACATTTTGTTCCGCTAGAGCCAGTGTAAAAGCAGAAAATAATTTCTCTGATCTGAAAGCTGTTTAAAAAGAAAATACTACAAAGCTTGAAAAGGAGTAGAGTCTAGTGGCTCATAAAGGTAATAGTGAAATATAGCATTTTCAATTCAGAAAAAGGCAAAGAAAAGCCACAGAAGCACAAAGCAGGAGAATCCAGCAGAAGGATTAGCATGCACAGTGCAGCCATTCACCCCAGAGCAAAGGAGACCTCCAAGGGAACCTGATCATATTAAATGTGAAGCCAAAATTAG
Organism: Zonotrichia albicollis; assembly: GCF_047830755.1. Classification (NCBI taxonomy): domain Eukaryota; kingdom Metazoa; phylum Chordata; class Aves; order Passeriformes; family Passerellidae; genus Zonotrichia; species Zonotrichia albicollis. Next base: position 14,612,291 of record NC_133822.1, read on the forward strand.
ATGCTTGCAAAAGCAGATTGGGATGCAAAAATTAAAAATAGCTGCTGTATCTGCAGAAAGTAGTGGAGAATTGGATTTGAAGTCACCAGAGGAAGATGATTTAGGGGATGTCAAATATAAATGAGAAAATAAAAAGGAGCTAGGAAGATCAACATGTATAACAACAGACAGAATACCATCCCAAGGCGGGGCAGGTGCAGCATGTGAAATGACTGCTGCTTTACATGACAAGAAATAACCCAGGGGATTCAGCTACTGATCTTAGGCCACAGAAAGCAACAACTTTGGCTCTGAGTGCAGGCTACTTCAAACTTCAAGTTAAATGGAAACCAAACAGGTGAATTGATTAAAGCTCATGCTAATACCAGTTTTTGCTCAGATTGTGAGTTAAATATCAGCATAGAGCCTCCTCCATGACTGCATTAAGTCAAAAGGCTGCACAGACAATTAAGGAGGAAACACAGCTGGCAGCAGTAACATGAAGTCAACAAGCCAAGAAAAGACAGAGCAAGATTTATGAATTAATGAGGAGTTGCTCAATTGCTGACAGGATGTAATGGCAAGCACAAACCACTTTGCTGATAGGGCACAGGTACCTGCAAGCAGCAGGCACAATCTCCTGGCAGCAGCAGCAATCAATCAGATTCCATGGGCCTGATGGATTATGAGAGCCAGCTGTCCAAATACACCCCCACTGTTTGCAACAATCACTGATGTAGCAGAATGAGAGGGAACCTACTCAGAGAGCTAGACAGAAGAACACTCTTATAGAAGAATAAGAAGGATATTCTACTGAGTATTATGGGTTTTGTCCAGGAGGTAAGGGAAAAAAAAAAAAAGAGCCTGAGGAAGCATTCCTGTATCAGCCAAGCAGAACCCACAGTGAAACATTAACTGAAAACACGGATAACTGAGAATAAGATTTCCTCAAAGAAAGACTGAAAGAAAAACACGGTCAGGGTTGGTGCATATTTCCCTAGCCCCTAGGGTGCTTCTCCTGAAAAAAACGAGCAAACCTCTGACTGTATCCATGTGGCCACAAATTTTAAGGATGGCACAACACAGCTTTATCTTGCTGCCTTCCCCGAACTCAGAAAGAAGAATGAAAGATCCAGGCAGGAAGAGTGCTTTTGTGCAGGCAAAATTTTGGAGGTTACAAATAAAAATAAAAAGGAAAATTTGTAAAAACACAAGGCTAAAATTTTAATTTCTTCTTCCTGCTCTAAATAGATAGTGTCTGTAGGAAAGAAGTGTTTAGAAGGGTACACCTGGATTCACTTGACATGACAGAAAGGAATTGCACATTTAAATCAGTCTCTAAAATGCAACTAATATACAGAGACTAGATCTTAAACTTGAAGAAAATGCCCTCATTCCCTAATATTTAATGGATGGGGATGCACTCCAATCCTGTACCACTCTTTTAACTAATTATTCAGCTTAGTATTTCAGGGTGATTAAGCAGCAAATTCTTGCTTCTGACTCTGGTCTCTGTGACAACAGTTTTGCTTTAGGCAATACAGCAAATCTGTTAGGAATGAACACACACTAAGTCCTCCCACAAGAATAGAAGTAGATGATCCATGATGATCCAGAATATTTGATGTGCTGTCATGACTTGCTCAGGAGTGGGGCCTTTTTGGAAGCATGAGGGACTGTCTTCAGGCAGTTTCCAGGAGTGAGGTTCCCTACAGCTCCCAAGGAGTTTGCAGTAGGGCAGGCAGCCAAATCAGCACAGCATGGCCCCAGCTTTGTGTGCTGCTCAGTTCTGGGCAATGGGGAAAATAAACAGGCTGCAGGTGCCCTATGTCTGTGAGGAGGTGATGAACCCACAGTCTCACAGCCCTTCACATCAAGGTGGCATCTGTCTCCTTTCTCACCTTCAGTGGCAGCTCCACACCCATGCCTTCCACTGCCAGCCAAGTGTGCAGCAGAGCCAGAGCATTGAGGAATTGACCACCCATTCACTGTTTGGCTCCAGTGCAATCCATTCTAGCAGTAGTGCTGGCCTGTTAGCCCGTGTTCCAGTGTTCCCGCCCTGTGCTGCAGATGGGTTTGCTGCTGAGGTGACAGGGCCAAAGTGGTACAGACCCCAGAGTGACTCCATTCTGCACTATTGGCACTGGCTCTTGGGGATTTAGCATTGCCAGGCCTCTCTTGGATTTAGTTTCCTACTGCTTCTCCTGCAGGCTGGTGGCAAAGCTCTCAGCCAGCACTGTCACCATGCCAACTCCCACAGCAGGGATGCTCCCAGGAGTCAGTACATGCAGAATATACACAATATACAGCATTGTCACAGAGGCCTAAGCCCCAGATCGCTGGTCACAGCAGCCTAAATCAATGTATTTGCTTCCTTAAACACCTCCTACTGCTAATGGATTCTATTCTTCACTAAGGAGTTCTCTGTTGTTACCCCATGCTGACCCCTCAGCTTTATTTCCCTCCACCATCACCTTACAGCCTTCCTCCCCACTGTGGGTTTCTGATCAAAATCCCCTCTCCAGCATCACACCAGGGCTCATACAGCACTTGATTTGCTAGGGCTGCTACCAGGATAATTCCTGCAGTATGAGAGGATTTTTATGAGCTTGCTCCACTGATGGCTGCAAGTAAAATTGCTGCCAGCTGAGGATTACAAACCTGTGGAGAGTTGGCAGAGATCCAGGCCCTTTGTTGCCTCAGTACAGAGGGATCAAGCACACTGCATCCCCTGATAGCAATGGTGACTCTTGTGCACTCAAGATAAAGCTGGGAAATCAGACAGCCAACCCCTCCCCCGCCATGAGTAAATAAGACACTGAGTGCTTTGGGGTTGCCAGCACAAATATGATGTTAATTCAAAGGCAGGGACTGCTCAGCCCTTTGTGGGGGTCCAGGACAAATGAGAGCAGCTGCTTTCCCCTGCTGCAGGATGCTTCCCATGCCATCCCAGCTGCAGGGCCGAGCAGCCATCAAAGCCTGCAGGATTCTGTCAGTCCCTCCCCTCGCAGAGGGGAGCCAGCTTTATCCTAACGAGCCAGAACTGCACATGGGGTTACCTTTCCTTTATTAGAATCTTGCTTACTGTGGACTACCTATCACACTTACCTTGGCCTGTTAACAGCAGCCTGGCTCTGCGTTTAGCTCTGTGGAACAGACATGCAGCCTGAATTTGTACCGAACACAACCTCTTATTTGTGAATCTCTATTTTACCACCTACAGCCCTGCCTCTTCCATCACCTCATTTTTTGAAGGACAGCACTCTGGGGATGGGACACACTTGTTTCTTCTACAAAAAGTCTAAGGGTAAATTTCAGCCTTAAGGAAACAAAGGATGTCTTTTTGAGTGAGTATGAAACTTAAGGTTTTTTTGAAACAATCAGTGTGCTAAGCTTTCCAGCTCTGTTTCGCTTGTTGACTAGAACTCAGCCATCAATAAGGCGTATACTGATCTAATCCATTACAGCCTCTGATGTGTGCAAAAATACTCACTGTTATCATTTTACAAGTAGGCCACACCATTGACTAACGGGTCTATGTGTGACAAAATAGATAAGCACGTAAGAAATAGACAGTAACATAGTTCTGTTGAAAATATTAAAGGTTAATAAAATTTTTAGCCATATCATCTACAACTTTAAGTCCCAAAGATTGAAAAGTTTAATGTATAATTACCATCTTTTTTCTTAGACAACATGAAAACAAGAGTTTCAGATTTTAGAATGAAATATGTATTTTTAAATAAACCTGCACAGTGATGCAAACAAGTGAAAATTGCCTGTATTACCTCTTCCAAAGGGCAATTCAAATGAAAATCTGGATAACTATAAGTTACAAAAGTCTCTGTTCTGAACAGACAGAAAGAAGTGCTGAGCAGCAGAAGCCTGCAGGAGTGATACATAGCCCTCTTTACCAGAAGCCCACAGGGCCCCAGTGTAAGAGCCCCTCCTGCAGCACAGGTAACTCCTCCAGCCACAGCTAAAGCCCTGCCCCAGAGGCTGCAAAGCCAGTGAATGCATCTGCATGCACTGCTGCAGCACAAAGGATTTCCCAAGGCACATTCCTTCAGCAGCACTCACACTGACTTTATTGCACTCTTTGACAGTACAGTTTACTATCAGAAGGTCAATAGCTCTGGCACACCAAACAATTACAATTTGCATTATATACACACACTACTATGTCTATGTTCATCACAAACAGTTTAAACAAACCAAAAAGAACTGAACAGCCTTTGTATTAAGTTTGTTGAAGCATTCTCTCTGGGCAATTCACAGGGAGTCAGACACCTTAACAAAGAAGTCCACATGAGAAGACCCAAATACCATTCCCAATGAATGAGCTGAACATCAATGAAGAATTTGTTTTATTCAGACATCTCCCCTTCCATCCTTTCATGTACAAACTCTGTTCATACATCTCAATGTAGGAGACTATATCAACTTTGATTTGTACAGTATTTGTGAGTGTTTTGGGCCATACCTTATTTTTCCTCCCACCCCCACCTCCATCATCTATTGCTTCCATATACAAACTCTCATATTAGTGAGACTAGAAGCTATGAACTCATTCAACAAATTGCCTTGTTCAGAGATCGTCCCCAAGCCATTAAACAGTAACAGCATATTAAACATAGGAGTAATGTCCTTCCTGACAGGCTCAGCAGCAGATCTGATAGTCCTTTCAGATCATTGTATCTGGGAACCTACACATCTTGGCTGCAACTTTGACAGAGCTATGAATTCTACACAGGTGACTTTTGCTAGTTATCAGTGGCCACAAGAAACTAAACTGCATTTTCACCTGCCCTGGATGAATTTATTTTCCATTTTTCAGAGGAGACTTGGCAGAACTAAATATGATGCAGTAATAACCCAGATAGAGCTGCTTCTCAGCCATGCCTCCTATAAGGCTAATTTAAGAACCAGAAAGGGCCAGCATCCAGATAATCTCTTCATTTTGCTCTTCACAAACTGCAATACAATGCTGCACAGCCTTGAAAGACAATATATTTCATGATAATTAAACACTTCAGTTGGAGTACCCAGGACCTTCCATCAAACCATAGTACAAAACAGAAGTTTGTATGAATTATCAGTCATTGCTGAAATGAATCCTAATGGCTCACATCACACTACCAAGAACATGGAAAGTGGAAGCACTTCAAAATATCAACTTGTTTTTATACCCTTTCAGTTGGACTTTCAGAAATTCTGTTCCATTGGCTGTGCAGGTTGGTGTCCTTGTATATAAGCCAAATATTTCCTGCCCATAAAATCATATTAAGCAAGCCAAATACCTGTAGAGAAAGAAAAAGGGGGGAAATATAAGTTTGTTGTGTTTGATTGGGTTTTGTTTTCCTTTTTTTAAAACAAGCCAGAAAGTCTCTTCAAGACAAACCAGTAACAAGCACTATTTTTGGCACCCCTTCCATTTGAACAAGACATTTCCAAACTCCTCAGAGTAATATAAGCTATTTTAGCTATTTAACAGAGCTCTTTGTAGACCAGATAGTCAAACTTACTCCATACTTTGCACAGAATTAGACAAATTCTTTTCACTAAGCACCCCCACACATGTACTCTCATACCAAATGACTGATTATTAGGCCAATGAATAACAGCCTGAGTTTTGAAAGGTAGGATTCACTAGGAAGATCACACAATAAGAAATTTGCTCTAATATGAAGTGTTCTTTGTATGAACATGAGCTTCATACCATTATGTTTCAAGGAACCTCAATTTGATGTGTAAAAATCCTCACAGTTGAGTAAGAAGTTAGGTTCAGCACCAGCACAGCATTTCCTCTTTACTTATCTCAGTCATCAAACCACTTGGGTGGCTCAGTAAGATATTTTAAGTTGCTCTTGGCTAAAAGCATAAATAGACACTCAAATGTGTCTAGAAATGCTGCATGTAACAGCTCTAGAGGCAGATCCTGCAAGATGTTTCTCTTAATTTCCTTCTGAAAAAAACTTGTTTCTTCCAAGAAAATATTAGCTCAGAGTTTTATCACTGAAATCATGGACCTGAATGACAAATAACCCATAAAGAAATCTTAACACAGAGCAACACATGCAGTCAGTAGAACAGGGCTCTCAGGTGCCATTTGTTGTTTCCCAGCACATTTATTGTACCCATATGGTGGAAGGCATACATACCACTGACACATTCAGGATTCCCATGCGGGTCACAGAAAGAAAATGGCAAGTTGTTCCTGGTGCTTTGCAAGACTCAATTCCCGGAACAATGCTGGCTCCTGTGGACACCTTGATGTCAGCAAGGGCATTTGCCCAAACAAAAGTACTGACCAGCCACAGAAAGGCTATCAAGACACTGATTGCCAAGTCCTACACAAGAGAAATACTCATTAATAGGTTAAAAAAAATTTCAGGAATAAGGAATACACATGAGAGCAAGGCAGGGACAGTATCAGTTATATCACCAAGATAACTGCATCAGTGATAACAGTCACAAGCAAATTTAGTCATTAACAATGTTATAGTTACAACTCAGTGTTGATAATCTGCTACAAAACAATGTGTTTGTGCGTGATAGATGCAAAAGACAATCTTAACCTAAGAAATCTGTTTCTAAAATCAGATGCCTAACACCTATTTTATGAGAATTTAAACCAAAGTTAAGTAAAGTGAGGGTGATGGGATAGAGGCAGAGGATTTAAATCTGGGTGGCTGATAGGCTAAAATTTGGTTTGAAAAGTCATTAAGTCAATTTTCAAGCACGTTATGAAATTTCTTATTCAGAGTTTCAATACTGAAGGTGACTGAAATTCACAATGTAACTATTTTCCTCTGCCAATTGCAGCAGGTGCTCTGTACAGAGAAAAATGTCAGAATAACAGAGGAGATTCCACTTACGGAACAATTATATACTCAATTGCATGATACAAAAGAAAAGTTGTGGTGAAGATACTGTTCACCTGGAAAAGTGAAAGTTCATTCCACTGCTTCAATAACTGCATAAGATGTGATGTCATGGATGGCCAAGGGCTTTGGGCCCCTTTTCTGCTAAAGTGCTGTAGGGACCACTCTGAGAAACTTGTGTTCACACTGCATTTAACTTTTGTAACTACTGGATATTCACCAATTATTCTCACATTAGCAATATTTCTCATCCCTTTGCAGCTTCAAAGCCAAGCCATTAAAACACCTCAGTATTACTTACAGTTAGTGGGAATTTGTTATTGTGCTGATACACATGGTTATATCCAATATATACCACAAGGGCAGTAACACAGTAGACAAACACCAATGCTGCCAGTGCAACAAAGAACTGTGCAGAAGAGGAGAAGTCACCCACGAGGTAGACATCAGTCCAGGTGCCACCACAGCCTTTTGGGTCTGGTGCACTAAATACAGCAGTATTCAACCTGTGAAGATTATATCCATGTAGTCAGGGTTTGCTACACAGTGGGAGCTTCATTTGCTTCATTGTTTATACTTCATTATTATTGCACTTCATTAATTACACTCCATGCTTCAGCATTCTGATTGTATAAGTTTACTCCGAAAGATACACTACAGATATGTAAATAATCAGTTATGAAACACAATCTTTAGAGAGCTTGACAAATCTTTGTATCTAGTCCTGCACTAAGATATACAACAGTACCTTCAGGAGAAGACCCTTAATTGCATTTTTAGAGCAGTTGAACAAATTTTCCTGATTTGGAAGCAGACTCAGCAACATTACTTGGCAGTTAAACAAGGTGGACTTCAGAGGCATTATAGCTACAAAACCCACAAGCACTGAAGCTGAATAAAAAAAAGCTGTGTGACTACCATTGATCACCATGTGACCAGCACAGAATTATTTCAGATCCTCTCTCCCCTCCAAATGCTGGGTTACAATGCTGGGTTTTGTGACCGAATTCTGTACTGTTACTGGCTGTCCATTGAATCAATTTCCATATTTATGTTATTACATTTATTGAACACATATGGAACACCAACCCTGCACTCCCTGTAGTTGTGCAGCTGCAGGAACTGAGAGGAATCCTCCTTCCTCCTGCTCCAGGAAAGGAGCTTGTCTCTACAAGAGCACCACAATGACACTGAAGTATCTAGGTTTTTTGTGCCCAACAGCCTTACCAAGATAATGCTGGAATAAACTGAAAAGAGTTTTCCATTCAGCCTCTGAACAACAATAGGATAATGGCACATTCAAAATAATCTTATCTGGACCTCCAAAGCAGCTACAAATTGATGAAGAATTAGGCTGTTTAAATGGATTGTGGTTTTTGTCTTGCTAATTACTTTCTGTAGTATTCATGCACTGCTAGACTGGAGCTTAAGATAGAATAATACAGAGCATAACAGCCTACTGCCATTTCTAACTACTTCTTTCTATAAGGCACTAACAAATACAGTGCTTTGAATGACTTCAACTAAATATTTTATTGCTGCTACAGAGCAAGCCAGAAGTTTCACATCTTCACTTTACAGTAAGAACACATTCATAAGGAGGCAGATAGGGAAAAGGGGAATAAAAAGCAATTATCAAGTAATAACTGAAGAGCTAATGCTCACCTGAATGGATAAGAAAAAGCAGCTGTAACTGTTTTGTTTACCACACCCTCACAGGAAACTAGAAGAGCAATTTCACCTCGAAAGCCTCCACATGTGGCAAAAACAAAGATGGCAAAAACCTGTAGGAATTGATACATAGACACATTAGTGCACACCACTAGAGCTCAAAGGAAGCAAACTCAACATTTAGCTGAAATAGCTAGAGACAAGAAATAGCAACAAAGTTAGCAAAGCTGAAGTATGAAGTGATGTCAGGAAGAAAATGTCAAGTTTCTAAAATCCAAAAGCATAAGCAACACTGCTAACCAAAGCCCATTTAAAAGTGCCTTCTGTATGATTTATTTTCAGTTGCACAGAACATTTTTTGGGGGTTGTATTTGGTTGGGGTTTTTTTTGTATGCTAACAGCCAGCATAGTATTTCTTGCAGGTGATGCAGGAAACATTTTTACAAGTCTTGCATATCCACAACTATGAATTCAAACAGAAAGTACATGCTCAGAGTATCACATATTAACTTAACTCTCTGAATAGCTTTTGTCACTTTTTACCACACTCTTTTCTCACAATCCAGACCTTAAATCAACAATCATGTAATTACCACACCAATTTTATGTATCTGCAGTCCACAGGCATGGCTGAGGAGCAGCCCAGTGCTGGACACCCAGCAGCAGCAACCTGGGGCAGGGTCTGTCAGGCCAGGGGCTCACACCCGCCCAGGGGTACCCACACCAGGGACAGCAGAGGAAACAGCCCCCCAAGCTCTACTCACCCATTCAAGGACCTTAACAAAGCCCAGAGGCTCCAGGAGCATGGTGATGTCTATCCTCAAACCCACCATCCTGGGAGAGACCAAAGCAGCCAGCAGGAACCAACACCAGCCAACTGCTGCAGTATCCCTGGCACGTCCCTATAAGGGCAGCTCTTGCCACACCCCTCACCTGGAGGTGGGCATGGACCCACCCCCACGTACCCAGCTGGGGCTCTTCAGCCCCATGGACCCACCCCCAGGCACCCAGCTGGGGCTCTTCAGCCCCATGGACCCACCCCCAGGTACCCAGCTGGGGCTCTTCAGCCCCATGGACCCACCCACAGGCACCCAGCTGGGGCTCTTCAGCCTGGGGAGATGGTGCAGGGGCTGTCACCAGGGGGAACAGCACTGCCCATTTTGTGCAATGAGGCAGCAGTGACTTCTTCCTCAGCTCCTACCTCTTTCTCTCTCCCACCCAGCACGCTTTGGACAGTTACATGTGCTGTACCTTGAGCTTGATGGTTTGATGGCAAACGAGGCTCAGGCACCTGACAGTCTATGTGCTTGCCAAAATCTCATTGACTGCCTTTGGCTATTTAAGCTTTAATTGTCCATGTGCTTGCCAGAATGTCATTTACTGCCTTTCACTATTTAAGCTTTAGTTCTGTTTGTTTTCTGTGACTGCACTTTGTTGCTGATATGTTAACCATCAGTAAAAGTGAAGAGCTAAAGCTCCTGGTGAAGAAGGTTTGAGGACTCTCAGAGGGGCTGCCCCCTTCCCTGTTCCCTGGCCAGAGACCATGGATAGCCAAGGTGGCCATGGGCACAGCACCAGTTTCCTGGCTCTGATTCAAGATCCTGTAGGAATTTCTTCTGAGATTGCTGGGGGCCTTTGAGGAGCCCAGAATGTCAGGTGCTGCTCTTGGGAAGGGGTGACTACAGGAGGCTGAGGCTGCTTCTAGCAGGATCCAGCTGATCTGGCAGTTTACAGCAAGATCTGCAAGCAGATCCTGGCCAAAGGCCCTGGCTCTCAGCTGAGTGCCATTATTGCTGCCAGGCAGCCTTGAGGAAGGGGCTGAGGAGATGCCAAGGGAAGAGATGGCTTTGGGTCCAGCTCCTGGCTGTAGTTAGAGGCTGCAACAGCTTGTGCCAAAGGGGGCCTGCAGCCTCCACAGGGCAGCAGAGGCGTGCTCAGCTGTGGGGCTGGTGGAGGTGGTGGTGGTGTGCTGAGGGTCTCAGGCCCAGCACTGCCAGGATCAGCTCTCCCTTGGCTCAGATGGAGCTGCTGAGGGGTTGCAACTCTCCAGTCCTGGGGCTGACAAGCTGAGGTGCTGCCACAGACATGCTTTATGAAAAATCCTTTTCTTAGGATTTTTTTTCTCCTGAGAAGCTGAAAGGCCTCAGGAACAAAATGTAAACAATGATTATCTGCTGCTGTGGAATGCAACAGGTGCATCTGTGATTGGTCTCATGTTGTTTCTAAATAATGGCCAATCACAGTCCAGCTGTCTCAGACTGTCTGTCAGTCACTGGATTTTGTTATCATTCCATTCTTCTTCTTCTTGCTTGCTAGCCTTCTGATGAAATACTTTATTCTACTCTTTTAATATAGTTTTAATATAATACATATAATAAAATAATAAATCAAGCCTTCTGAAACATGGAGTCAAGATTCTCATCTTGGGACCCCTGTGAGCACCAGCACAAGGTGCTCTGTGGGGCTGCAACCAGCAGGTGAGGAAGGACTGCTCAGGTTGGGGAGTCTGGGGGCTTGGCTGAGTTTTGCTGTGTAACACATGCTCCTGCTGTGGATAAGCCATGGGAGGCCAGCCAAGGGTGGGAATACAGGAGAAGTTTCCAGGCTGGGAACTACCTGTGGGAATGGAAACAAAGGCAGTGCTCAGCTGGCGTGGGGCTGCACTGCTGCACTGCCTGAGTGGCTGCAGGCTCTGCCATGCTCACTCAATTCAAGGAGATTTTTTTTGTGCAATGACCAGAGAGGTGCTGACATCTGCCTGCTGCTGCAAATCCTGAGGCAGTACAAGCTAAAGCTGTGGAAAGGATGGCTCTTTCATTTCTTTAGCTGCTTTGGTAAATAGCACGTGAATCTCCCAGAAAACCCAGACCAGCAGTGCTGAGAGTTCAAGCCACCTTGGTTAGCTTCTCTGCCTGCACAGCCAGTGCCTTTAAGGAGTAAAACAGGACTATAAAACTAGGGATAAACCAAGGTGAAATGTCTATTTGCTCATCTTCTTGGCATCCTCCATGCCAATAAAATCTGTTCCATAAAGAAGTGGCATATACCGTCTTAGTTCAGCCTAAATGAACCAAGTAACTCTGTCCTCTCATACAATGTGCCTCGGTAATTTTTTGTCTTCCTTCTTTTGCATTAAGCAATGTATCTTCCTAACATTTTTATAGACATTGGTTTGATTACTCTGCTTTTCCACTTGTCAGTTAATTAAAACTATTTCATTATTTAAAACATTTTCCAAAAAGGCTCTCAGTCTTGATTTCTATGCTTTTTCTTCCTCAAGCCTTCTCAGATGTCAGATGTCCAGTATGGATGTACTCTGAACTACATACAGTGTTCTAACTGTGGGCTCGTTAATTCAAAATTGGAAAGGCTCTTAATTTTTCACTCCATATAACTTATCCTTCCCCTGAGTTTAAAAGTATTTTGGAACATTTCTGCTTGTGGATTTTATTACAAAGTGACACCAAACATTTTAAATGCAGGTGGTCCTTCCAAATGGCTAATTTCATAACCTGAAAGCAACTCTGGATCAAGTCTCTGCAGGGAAAGGTTTAGCCAAAAAGACTCTGTATTTGCAAGGAGCACTAAAAAAGGTCACTATAAAAATAAAAAGAAAAGAAAAAAAAGTTATTTTGATTGCAAAATCAGCTTGACTTAGAGAAAAAGTGACCAAAATATTAAAAAAAGAGAGGGGAAAAAAAGGATTGAGCAGCAACAGCCAGTATTGCATTCTGTATTTGGGAAAAAGCAGGACAGTATTAATATGCTAATCATGTAATAAATCCTTTCCACTCCAGCAGGGCTCAGGGGAGTGCTGAGTAACATCTGCTAAAGCTTCTATATCAGTTGTCAATACCCAGCACCCCCAGTTTGGCCAGGGCTGATAAAGGAGTTCAGTTAATATGGACAATGATTGAGGGTCATCTCTGAAACCTTGGGATCCATATGTCTGACTGCTATGGCAGCACAGGCCCATCCATTTATCTCTGTTCCTAGGAAAAAAGGTAGGGGGACTGGTGCAGAGCCCTCTTGACAGAGAATTAAATCAGAACAATGCAGTTAATGTCAAGCTGCATGGTCATTTGGGAGTCAGGTTTTGCTGATTAGCCAATGCTTAAGCTGATCAAAAGACTGGGCTGATTGATAATATTTGACTCTGTAATGTAGTTTCAGGTTCTATGGGGTATTTGGCCTGTTATTTGATGACTCTAGAAGGATATAAAACTCATGTAATCACTGATTTAATTAGAAAACAGGTATCTAAATTAGCTTTAACTGAAAATCAATATTATTAGTGAAAAAAAAATTGTTTCTCAGAATACTGAGTCCCATCCCTTGGGGGTTAAAAAAAGGACAAAACCTGTGGCATCTATATGTCTGTTCTCATGGTGTCTGACAAAGTTGTGGGAGAAGCCAGTGGGATTCCTGGATTCCTGGCTGTCCCAGATGTGTGTGCAACAGAGGCAGCAAAGTGAGGAGAGAGGGGCTTCCCCTGAAGTATTGTGCAACAGTCTCGTTTAATAATGCCATGGAAGATTAATTCAAACTACCTGGATGATTAGGAGTCACAGAGCGCTCATTTTTTAAGACTGAAAGAACTTGGGTGGCTTAGCAAAATGAAGATAACTAACAGGTATTACTCCTGGCCTTCAAGGGAGTACACACAGGGAAGGCAGAGATTTATACAGAGACAGGTTTATCAAAAGGATCCTGCACGTAATCAAAGAATATAATTTATATTGAACATAAAGTGTGAGATTCTGACAAGATCTTCCAACAGAAGACAAACACTGAAAGTTGTTTTATAGGAAATTCAGAATATTTGCAATATTGTTGTTTGTGATAGCAGTGTTAAAAACCCATCAAGTGGAACTTGATGGCTCATTGTGTTCTTTGCCCATCCAATCCCCTACACACTCCAAACAAGGATTAATTCAGGGAAGTCCTGAGCTCTGTGTTTGCAGATAAAGCAAAGTGGGTGATTAAATTAATACTTATCTGTCAGGGGAGGAACCATTGCCCAGGACTGCTCTGTCCCCAGCACTGTCTATTCAGCAGGGCTGGAAACACCAGGTGAAGAAAGGCCTTTTCTTTCTCCCATAGTAAATAAAACTTGCCACATAACTGTCTGCAGATAGTTCCTTGTCATGTAATAATCTGTATTTTGTTAGTTATCTGTATGTTTTCAAGTACCTGCATGATTCTATTTGCTTATACACTCTGATTCTTTAAATCTTTCCTCTTTAGACCTGTAAATATATTTATTATTCAGTTTATTTCTCATTGGCTCTCTAACAACAACATTAAGTTAGATTGTTCCTTTTCCCTGACTTCTGTAGCACAGCTCTGTCTTTACTCCAAAACTTTGGAAATCACTGTTTAATGTGTTTGATCTTTGCAGAAAGTCCTGGAGACATATTTCACCCCATGTGCCAGTCATCTTTCACATCCAAGCAGGTTTTAAGTTCTGTGGCTAATACAAGTTGGATTTCACAAGATATTGTACCATTAAAAAAAAAATCTAGTAATTTTACACTGTCTCTTTTTCATTTACTCATATCAGCTTAGTTATTTCTGAACTATTATTGGTATCCTTATTGCCTTGAATTTAAATTTTCTACTACTGGAAAAATTCTTGTTATTCTCCTGGATACCTGTAGAAGAGCAGGTGGTTGTGTCCCCTACTCCCCACATTTCTGTGCCCATTTCCAAAGGGCAGGAGGGCACACAGTCCTGCCCAGAGAGGCAGTGGCTCCTCTGGAAGGTGATTCTGAGCAGAAGTTTCTTACAGCTGCCCTTGCCTCCCAGGCAGTGTGATTTACACTGGGGATCACAATTTACAATCCTCTGGTATAATTTCCATAGTTTATCACTCCATAGGTGTTGGTTGGGTGCCATGGGACTCCTCTGGGCAGTGTGCTGGGGTGTGCCTTGCTCTCCAAGCACTCCTCAGAAAACTGTCACTGAAGAGAAACATAAATTAGCTACAAAGGACAAAGAATATGATGTAGGCAGCTGGAATATCAATTCTAAGCTGTACTGTGGAGCTGTGAATCTTCAGGCAGGATTGATACGGCTGCTTTTTGGAAGGGTTTGTCTGGGAATTTGGAAGGGTTGGTCTGGTTTGGAAGGGTTTCTGTGGTTTGTAAGGGTTTGTCGGGGCGGCTGCGGGGCCGTGCAGAGTCCTGTTCTACCATCTAGTGGCGCCTTGAGACAGTGCACATGATGGAAATAGCTCATTTTCAGGATAAATCTTGATTAATTTAATAAATTATTACCAATTTATGTTTGTCATCTCTGAAAGACAACAGCATTTCCTGGATGAAGGCAAGCCATTAAGAATGCCAGGGATGCTGATTCCCACACGGTGGAAAGGGGGTAGAAAACATTCTCTGCTGCAGCCAGACCTCTTAAATTCAGTGTGGTTCACCAGCAACATCTCTGAATATACACTGGTCTCACTGTGTTTAGTACTGCTCGTGATCTGTACCTCACAGCAAAGCACAACTCTGTATGCCACTATTAATATACTTTTTGATCAGTCTAGAAATCTTCATTTCCTCCTTTTCCTTCTCTTCATTTCTTGACAGTAATCTCTGAGAACTAATCTAGTAAATTAAGTTTTGACCATATCATGCCACTTTAGGCAATATCTGCCTCTAATGCTTCAGCCAGCCTCTGGGTTTTGTGGTGTTTTATGTTTTACTTGGTTGGCGCTGACAGCTAAATAAACATGCTCCACCCATGGCTGCACTCTTTTCTGCACAAGGTTATACTGTCATGCATTTGAACTGCTCAGGACAAAAAATAAACCCATAAATAGTATTTTTTTTGTACTAAATGGGTGTAAAAAGCTTGTGAATGCACAAAGCAGAAGGTGCTTTGAGGGAACGTCCCAGGAACATCTGAACACAAAGAGTAGAATTCTGCTCCCAGCAGAAAACCCAGGGCAGGACCAAATGCCTTTGGAGCTCCCAAAAGTATCAAACTGGGCTCCTGAACTGCACTCAGGATCAGCTCAGAGCCTGCTGCAGCACACTGACCCTCAGCACTACAGGAACTTTAAAATGTGCCCACTTATTTGATGGATGGGTAAAGCACAGCATCCACCCTGCTTGCTGACCTAATGATGCCATGCTGCTGTGAAGCAAATGCTGCTAGAAAATTGTTTGCATTTTTAACCAAACCTCATTAAAACTTTATGTATAATTAATTATACAGCTGAGCTGAATGCATTACTTTTTTTTCCTTCTTTATTTTCCTTGAAGTTTCCAGATTTTCCAAGTGTTGACAAAGTATGTGCTAATGACATCATTATGAAGTTCTGTTGTTTACTGTTTTCTTCAACAAGTAGTAATTTTATTGACTTTGGCAGAGAGAGTGGTGTTTTGCATGATTTCAATAGATTTTGTTACACAGAGGCATAATATAAACCAAGATGTTCCAGAATAAACAAGACTATTACTACCAGATGGAAATAGTTGTGAAGCATTATTGGACTTGAAAAAACAAAAACATTTTAGGAAAAACATTCTAGGAGTCAGCTTAATCATTTTGAAAACAATATCTAAGTCTAAAGTGCTGTTTTTGGAGGAAACAATGGAAGGATATAAATAGTAATTATTTCAGATCTTGCTACTTTATCATCTATGCACATATTTAGAATATGGGAGTCTTTAAAAGACTTGCCAACACACTTGAGCTAATGTTGTAATTTGAATCTGAAATGAGATATTTCTCATTTTAACACAAATCAAGGCAGCTAAAACTCAAAAGTCAGTCTAGCAGCAAACTTACTGAACTTAGGGACAGGAGATGTTGGCTGACCTTATTTGTAGAGCTGGTCAATTGGTTAATTGTGATTTTCAGATGAATTTGAAATTTATCCTGGTAACAACAGCTTATGCAATCAGGGGGTAATGACCCCTGGCAAATGACACGTTTATAACTCAAATCCAGGTCATGGACATCAGGCCACAAAATAAAAATTAATCTGTTTAACAGTACAAGTATTTCTTATTCTAAATGGTGAGAAAGGAAGTCTGTGGAGTTGGGTGGAATAACTATACAGGAATGCAGATGGTCAAACAGGTAATATTTGTCTGCCAAATGAGACACAATAGATATTGTTACAGAGTCTGTTTGGAAATTGAAAACAATGAAATGAAATTGAAAGCAATGAAATCAGTACTCCAGCACTGAGTAGATAATATATTTTAGATCATAAATTGCAAAAATACATAAAGGTTAAATAAAATGCAAACAGCTATGAGAAGTAAAGTGAAAACTGAAACAGAGGATGCAAGAAAACAAAAATGTCACTTTGTAGTTAATTCAGTTATTATTTGACTGGACTAAATTCTCTAGAAAATCAAACACAAACTAAATAAGTCTCCAGCAGCCCATGTAAATGAAAAAGCCTTTCTTAATGTCATTAAATGCAAATGCTACTCAGTTCATAAATCCTTAGTCTAAAAGTTCATGGTCCTTCAAATGCAAGGGTGAGCTGTCTTTTGGTGCAAGCCAAGAATTTGGCCAAGATCATGCTCAGGTAGAAAAAGCAAACTGCACTTTTGGCAATGCAATTTGGCAGCTGCATGTTTAACATCTTTTTTTCTAAAGACTGCTTCAGCACCTGACATTTAGCAGAAATAAATCAAGCAGGTACACAGTGATCCTGGCCTTTTCTTGCTGCTCTGAGTCAGGGAATAAATTGGGCCACTACTGGTACCTGCCTGTCACACTTCAGGGTTCAATAGGAGCATGACCTCTGGCAGGAAAACTGAGCAAAGGGATATTGCAATGTTGGCAAATTATCCTAGGAAAGCAATATCACAGGGAAAACAAAAGGAAAAAAAAAATCTCCTTTATGTGACCTGACAAGTCCAGATTTTCAAGTACGTGGGCTGTAAAAAGTTGAGCCTTATAGAAAGAATTTAAAAGTCATGTATAAGAGTTGCTTTAAGACTTTTCAATTTTCAAAAAAGTTTTCTTAACTTTCTAGACCTTATTAATTCTGCATGTACCAGTATGAATGCAGAGTAAAATGTAACAGAAAACACAGCAGAAAACCTTCATTTCCTAAGATGTTTCAGCTGCAGCAACTGAAATGTGGCCAGGGGCCTTCCTGAGCTCTGGGCCAGCTGCCATGGTGTTCTGTGACTTTCTGCTCATAAAGCCCCAGCCTCCAAACCATGATGGCTCTGTGTGCTGGTTGTAACCATCCCTGGACCACTGTCACTCCTGAAATGTGCCTGGGAATTATTTGGCAGCATGTCTGCATGGCCAGTTCCTGCCCTGGAGTCCCTCACCAGTTTGCTGACTGACAGCAGCCGAGGGCAGGTGCTCCCCTTGCCACTCTTGAATTTTCCTCATACCAAAGCAGCATTTTTGTGGGAGGGCTGGAGAACCCATAGAGGAAGGAGTTGCCTGGGATTTTCTTCTCATTCCCTCTTGCAGACTCTCATTGCTCTCCCACCTCTCCAGGCACTTGAGTGCTTGTGTCAGTGCTTGCAAGCCTGGTTTCTCCCTCCAGCCCTCACCTCCCTCCTTCACACCGCCTCCATTTCTCACAGGGCTCTCTCGTGCTAATCAGTTCTGGCGGATCCTCCCGGGATGGGAGATGGAAGGCAGCAGGAGGCTGGCAAGAAGCCAGCCAGGCACAGGAATTATAATAACACTGCCTTTTATGCTCCAAATCCATTTTATTGTAAGCATCCTGCTGTAGAAGAGATTCACGAGCCATTCATCATGCTCATCAACGAGCCCTTTGCTCAGAGAAAATCTTGAAGAACAGAAAGCTGAGCAGGAAGATCTGTGTTTCTCAATTATGTGGTTACTCTGGGGTCATACATACCTGCTGGTGCCACTGCAATGTGTCTTTAGGCCTGTCAGCAGTGCCCGACTGTGCCGGGGGAGGCACCCGAGCGCTGCCGCCTCCCTGTGTGACCGGGAAACTCAAACAGGAACCCAGGAGGGGGTTCCAGGCTCTACCACAGCTCGTGTTTCAGTGTGGAGACGCTGTGTTTTGACAAGCTTCCCGGGGGTTTTTCCAGGAGCTGGTTTCATCGGTCCTGTGGTAGTCTGCCACCCCAGGCAGCGTTTGGGAACATAAAGCTGCAACAACCTCTGAGGGGCAGGGGCAGCAAACTGAGAGGCTGTCCCAGCTGGGCTGGCTCTGCAAAGCCATAAATCCACTTGTATTTCCTCTCTTCATCCTTTCTGCTCTGAGCATGCACCAAATTCTTGGCTGTTCATAGTGCTTAAAACTTCTACCTTCTCCATGCTCTGCTGTTAACATCCAAAACAGACAGTGTGGGTTTTTTAGGATCTTCCTCAAACAGGTATATATATATATATATAGGCTTAGCATGAAATGTATGTGCACATAATCTACATTAAGATATGAACTTCAAGCACCTGTTTAAAATGAATATTGTTCATAGAAGGCAGAATTTAGGCCCTAACAGTTTTGACAAAACCTTCTATAAGATAGATTTGATTTTTTTTCATTAAGTTACTATAAATTCATTAGGTTGCTATAAAAATAAAAAGTGGAATAGCAAATGGACTGCCTCACCAAATCATGTGTCTCACATCTCATTTAAGGCTGGGACAAAAACTTCGATACTTTTAGATACCTTTCCCCCAGTTTTGAGCACTGCCAGATGGTGTGGGCATACACAGGCAATATAAATTTTAAATTTCCCATACCACACTTCCTCTTGCACTCATGGTACATAACTGACGAGGTGTTGAGATGACCCCGAGGTGTTAGAAAGTCTCTTTTTCCCAGCCCTGAGACCGAAGAAGAAGACAGGATTCTTTGGCTCTGGTTCTCAAGGTTGTTTATTTGCTCTTATCTAATACATTGTCTTTCGGACCCACTGAGGTCTGTCTGACAAGTTGGTTCATGGCACACTGACCCCCCCTCAGGGTGATGTTATCTTTTTATACTAAAAACTATGTGTACATTATTTACTATTACTTTCTAATACCTATCACCTATGTTAGTCTGTCTCTACTCCAAACCAATCCATAAGTGCCACCATCACAGCAGAAGATGGAGGACAAGAAGAAGCAGGAGGAAGGACAGGAAATGCCCAAATTCCTCCATCTTGCCTTGGACCCCCATTCTAAAACCCCAAAATTCTACATTTTCACCCAGTGATAAATTCAGTATCATTCTATTCAAACTCTTGTGGCTTGTAACTCTTCACACAAAGTTGGTAATTGTTTCCATGGGTTAAAATCCAAGACACAGGTGTTTTTGACTCTGTGCCAAGGTGTCTGAGCCCCTTGCCAGGGTCTCGAGTCCTCCAGGGCAGCCAGAGGAATTTCCTGGGTTCCGACACACAATTACTCTGTAACCTCCTTTTTAGCCTCCTTTTGCAAATGCCCATTGCCACGTGAGAGGGTTTAATGGCTTGGCACAAGATTCAAGGGGTGCTGGGAATGTCCATGCTGAACTGTGATGGAATGTCAGCAAGCTGTGGGAACCCAGGAATTCCTCTGGCTGCCCTGGGGGACTTGAACCCCTGCCCAGGGGGCTCAGAGACCTTGGCACAGAGCCCAAGACCCCTGTGCCTTTGATTTAGCCCTTGGAAAAAACAATTACCAACCTTTATATGAAGAATTACAAGCCACAAAAGTTTAAGTAGAATGACAGTGAATTTATCACAGGGTGAAAAATAGATTTTTGGGGGTTTTAGAATGGGGGTACAGGGGGCAAGATGGAGGAATCTGGGCGTGTCCAGCCTTTCTCCTTCTTCTTCTTGGCCTCCATCTTCTGTTGTGATGTTGGCACTTTTAGATTGGTTTAGAGTAGAAGCTCACTGTCCAACATAGGTAATAGGTATTGGAAAGTCACTGTAAATATTGTACAGATAGTTTTTAGTATAGAAAGATAACACTGCTCCGGGGGCAGGCAGAGTGCCTCTGACTGTCTTGCTGAGCAGACCTCAGCAGGACAGGAGAAAGAATTTTATAGGTAAGATACAATAAACAAACTTGAGACTGAGAAATGAAGAGCCCTGACTCCTTCTTTTAGCACCGGGCTGGGAAAAGAGACTTTCTAATGTATCTTGGGGTTACTCTGACCAGTAGGTTGGTTCATGGCACCCTGACTGCCCTCAGGGTAGTGTTATCTTTCTATACTAAAAACTACGCGCACATTATTTACAATAGTTTTCCAATACCTATCCCCTATGTTAGACAGTCTGTCTCTACTCTAAACCAATCCATAAGTGCCACCATCACAGCAGAAGATGGAGGACAAGAAGAAGCAGGAGGAAGGACAGGACACACCCAAATCCCTCCATCTCGCCTCTTGAACCACTATTCTAAAACCCCAAAATTCTACATTTTCACCCGGTGATGAATTCACCGAGTGCAAGCCATTTGCTGAGGGTGTTTATTCCCTGCGGAGCGCTTTAATTGCAGTTAAACTGTTTGAATACAGGCGCAGGCTCCCTCCCGAGGACAGGCCGCGCTCCCGCAGCCGCGCCCGGGCCCTCAGCGCCGCTCGGTCCCTGCCCCGCGTCCCCCTCACCCACAGCACCCGGGTGCCCCGCTCCGAAGAGCCCGGCACCCCTGGCAGCCAGCCCGCCTGTGATTTTCCAGCCGCACGTGTTCAGCGACGGCCGCCGTCGGCTTTGGCAGATGCAAGCAAAACATTTTGTAAACCTGGAAAATTCCCGGTGCTCACACTCTGTCTGACTGGTGTCCACCGGCAGCTCCAGGCTGAGCAGCCAAGGAGCATAAGCCACAGGATGGAGCCCTAGAAAGGAAGGAAGAAGTGCAAGGAGGGAAGAAGAAAAAAAGCAAGAAGAAATTTTTCCCTTCTTCACAAAACTATTCAAGATTTAACAGTAGTCTTCAAAATGATGGTGTTTTTAAGCTATGCATTTAAAATTCAAGCGCTTAATATAGCTGAGATTCCTTTGATTTGTTTTTTGATCCATGACCTTTTGGAGGTCACATTTGCCAGCTTTTCTCCACAGTCTCAATGACTAAACCCCTGCTTTTCATTGTTGTGAAAGCTGAGATCCTCACATAATCATATGACTCCTGAAGCTGGAGATAGCAGTACACCGAGTTCCAGAGGACCAGCCATCAGAATGCTGGCAACGCCGCAAAATTTCCCTGGAGGACTCATCCTGCTGTGCTTAATGTCCCAAAAATAATGTACAAAGTCTCAGATGAGATGAAGGAGCAATCTAAAGGGCACATTCAGCCCTTTGCAATTAACCAGCAAAGTCCATAGATCATGCTCCTCTCAAGCAGGACCTGTCCATCTAGGTAATGCTGACATTCATGTTGACCTCAGGGCTGGATTGAATTTCCCTCAAGGTGCACTCAGAAGAGCAACAGCTCTCTTGGGGACTGCAAAAGTGAATGGAAACAAAATCTCAGATCTAGAAAAGGTTTTGGGGTTTGTGTTTTCCATTTTTATTCTTTTTCTTTTCCTTCTTATAGATCACTTAATCACCCAAAACCTCTCAGGTGTTGACCAAAAACTCTACCTAATTTAGGAAGCATCTTTTGGATTAAGGAAATGGTATGATATATACAGAGAATAAAAAGGTATGAAATATTTTTATTTAGAGACAAGACTCCACTTTTACATGTTTTCTGTTCAAATGCTCTAGTTTTTCCACTGTGGAAGCACGTTTTATTCTGAAATGTTCCTTATTTAATATGGAGAATAAATTCTTACCTGATCAGACACAAAACATATCATTTTGGATCTGACAGAACCTTTCAGCTGTGTGTGATAAAAATGAGGTTTATTTCAACTGCCATATTAAGAAAATCAATCCTTGGCACATGTCTCAAACACTCTGACAACGCTAAAAATTGCCCAGAAGCCTGTGGGGAGCCAGGGTGGGAGCAGAACCCCCGGACACATGGAGCCATTAAATGGATTTGCTTTGGGCAGAGGAGGTGACAGTGAACCCAGCTCTGCCTCCTGCCCCAGGGACACCTCGCTGAGAGCAGGGATTGAGCAAGAGCTTGGGGGGAGCAGGGGCTGTTCATGGATTGTGCAAGCAGCTGGCAGAGCGTTTTTCTGTATTTCTGTATTTTTCTGTATTTCTGTATTTTTCTGTATTTTTCTGTATTAGTGTGAAACACCCAAATGCACTTGCCCGTAGCCCTCTCACGGACATCAGAGGCACTGCACCCAAGCGGGATGATTTTAGGATGCTGGTTAACTCTTTTGTCTTATTATAAGAATTATTACTGCTGAAAGAAAAACAAAAAAAATAAGAGCAGACAATATCTGGGTTTTTTTCCTCCATTATTTACACAGCCAGACAGAAGGTTTCATTCTCTCCTGGGTTCTGGAGCAAGTTTGGGCTGGAAGATGTGCCAAGGTGCCATGGTTTAACCTCTGGCAGCAATTCAGCCCCACGTGGCCACTTGCTCACCTCCCACTCTTTCATTAGGATGAAGAAGAGAATCTGAAAAAAGTAGAGCCTGTGAGTTAAGAACACTTTAATAATTGAAATAAAGTAAATTATAATAAATATATTAGCAGAACCAATTGTAACAGAAAAGAGAGATAGAGGGAAAGGAATAAAATCCAAGGGAAAATCCATGTGATGCCCAATACAATTCTCACCTCCTGCTGACCAATATCTCTCCCATCCCTGAGCAGTGATTGGCTCCTCCCAGCCAAGTCCCCCCATTTATAGACTGCCCATGGCATCCCGTGGCATGGAATATCCCTTTGTCATTTGGGTCAGCTGTCCTGGCCATGCTCCTCCTGGTTTCTGGTGCACCTGCTCATGGCACAACACGAGACACTGAGAGTCCTTGACTTAGGGGTCAGCACTGCTGAGCAGCAACTGAAAAATCAGTGTGATACCAACATTATTCCCAGACTAAATCCCAAACACAGCACTGTACCAGCTACTAAGTAAAAAAATGAACTCTATCCCAGCCAAAAGCAGGACCAGGTTGACAGCTCTGGGAGAAGGGGGTATATGCTGGGAGAATAGTCTTTGGCTATTCCAAAAGTAAAAAAAACTCTGTCTTGGCTACACACTTGTGGAGAAGGCTTTGGCACAGGTACTGAGGGAGCTCCTTGTGCCAGGCTTTACCCCTGTGATGTTTTCCCAGTGACTTTCCAGTGGCAGGGGATGGGGAAGAGTCCCAGCTCAGGGTGGGGTGACATGCCTGGCTTTGGTTCAGCACAAAAATAAAATGCTGAGTGATGGAACACGCTCAGACAGGAAATCACTTATTTCCCTGTGCAACTGCTATGGCAGCAATGTTGATATTGGATATTCCCTAGCTGAAAGAAAAAATAGGGCCTGATTTCAGTACAGATGAGTCAATGCCTCACTCTGCCAGTTGGTTTTCTACAGCCCCTGTACACAGAGTATCAACCACACAAGCTGCCAGAGGTGGATGGTTGTACATTTATCTTCCTTTATCTACAAGATGCATAGCCCTGAGTAAGGAAAAAAACAGACATTTAATTTTGTTTGGTTGTACCCAGTAAGAAACAATGAAAGATTTTCCAATTGCACTTGAGGTACTTTCATTTCTATTGCCCTTGAGACAGAGATTTATATCCTGTCACTTGAGAAAATCTGCTTGCACTTTTAAATCCTGTGATGTCTTTGGGGAAGAGGCTAATAGTCTTCAGAGACAAAAAAATCTCCTTTGGTCATTTCATGTGGGAAAGCTTTGAATTTCCTGACACCTGTGTTGTAATTTTTACTGCAGTCATGATTCCTCTGAAGAAGATGCTATGAGCTCTGCTCAGCCCACTGGCCAAAAGAGCAAATCTCATCTTGGCAGATATGGATTTGTTTCTTTTTTTTCCCCCTCACAATTTGCTCTTCCTGTGTTGCCAAGAACAGAAAAGACAGAAAGAGCAATTGTTTCATCTATCCTTTCCCCAGTGCTGCAGGTGGTTCTCAGCTTTGGAACAAAGTGGGAACATGGAGTATTTGAGAAGTCATGTGGCAGCAATTGACTGTAGGGCAAAATCAGTGCTCCCCATCAAACCAGCTCAGCCTCATGTGCATACCCAGATGTTCTGTTTCCAAATGTTACATTTTGCTCTAGCTCCATTTATAGCTGTCAGTGTCAACCTGAGCTCTGTGTTCTACCAGCAAATATTTCAACTTGATTTACACATTAACAGGCTCGGGTTAATTAACTTCCTTTAAAATGTGTGGAAAAGGAGACTTACACCAAGAAGTTAGGGAATTCCTGTGAAATGGCATATAAGAGTCTGAGAATGAGGTACAGATGGCACTAATGTCACTCTGTGTCTGATTTGTAGTGATTTATATGAGAGCAGCGTCAGGGACAGCCACCCTATGGGTTCTCAGTCCCAGGAGAACAAAGCCTGGGGGCTGAGTTGGTGCCAGCTGTGGTTGCCACGTGCCTTGGACTCGCTCCCTGGGTTTGTTTGGCAGCTGCTTTCCAGATCCCTGCCTTGCTCACAGAAGCAAAGAATGGCAGAGCTGCAGCACCCCAGCTCCTCCAGGGTTTCTTATTTTTGTTTTAAAGAAAAAAAATTCATATTTGTTCCTCTTTGTCTACATGGTATCTCCTTCTTTTCTTGAACCCCTCCCAGCCATACCTGCATGCACACATTAAGCCCATACATGCCACAGTGGCCTCACCAGGCTGATGGTCAGTGGCCAAGCTGTGCTGGCTTGTTTTCCAGGGGTTCTTGTTCTGGTAGCTCCCTGCCAGCACTGGGAGCCTCATGGAATACCTCCCTAGGACTGTGCCCAACACAGGTGTGCATCCCGCCACTAAGGCAAGCCATGGAAAAATTGTTTGTGTGATGGTGTTCACAGGGGTCTTAGGATGAGGGAAGAGACGAGGATCTGACTCCATGTTTCAGAAGGCTTGATTTATTATTTTATGACATAGATTATATTAAAACTATACTAAAAGAATAGAAGAAAGGATTTCATCAGAAGGCTAGCTAAGAATAGAAAAAGAAGGAATGAATAACAAAGGCTTGTGTCTTGGACAGAGGGTCCGAGCCAGCTGACTGTGATTGGCCATGAATTAGAAACAACCACATGAGACCAATCACAGATGCACCTGTTGCATTCCACAGCAGCAGATAATCAATGTTTACATTTTGTTCCAGAGGCCTCTCAGCTTCTCAGGAGAAAAAAATCCTAAGGAAAGGATTTTTCAGAAAATATCATGGCTACAGTTGGTATCCCCATGGAGCTGGGGAGGTCACAGCAGCCAGGGGCTGCCTGGGTTGCAGGATGGGTGTCTCCTGGAGCAGAGGCACAGCCACACGTTCCTCACCCACCACCGGCTCATTCATCTTAGCCTGAGCACACAAAGTTCCTCAGCAAGACTGAGCCATGCATTGACCTTCCCCTGCCTGAAATCACTCCTTTGGAGGTTTAAAGTCATCTGCTCTCATTAAAAAGAGTTACAATCAGTGAGAGATCAGCAGTCACTCTGCAGCAGGGTGACAAGTGACATGGTGTGTGACGTGTGTGACGCACGGACTGTCCCGTGCACTGTGCAGTCCCTGGTGCTGCCACATTCCCTTCAGGGAGCCCCATGGTGAGGATGAGGGTGGCAGTGTCCCTGCCAGCTGGGGGGCAGCTGCTCAGCCTGGGAGCACAGAGGGAGAGAGACATTATCCCCAACCCTCCCAACAAGTGCCCCAGCACAGCAGTGAGGAGGCAGCTAAGAAATTCCCTTGGACCATAGTGGGATGTGGGGAAAGTGCTCACAGAATCAGATGGCTCTTCCTAACAGAGGCTGGTGCTGAAGATGCTGAGATAGATTGATACTGGCTTCTCCCAAAGCTCACAATCCCATCACACAGTGGCAAGTTTGACCAGCAGCCTTGCTCCAACTCTGCTGTGAAGGCATTCTGGTGTCACCCTTAAGTCAAAACACAAAAATGTGCTCTTGTGCCCATGGGATTGCTCCAGCAGGTCCCAGCCTCCCAGAAACAGCACCAGCCTGAGAGTGAACCCACCACTGGGCATGAAGGCTTTGCACCTTTTAAGAGGTGCAGGATGGATATACCTGTCCATCTGTCCACAGGGGTGGGGACATACTCCTATTTTCTTGTCCTTTGTGGAGGGCAAATGCAATCTTTCACTCCAGGAGATGCCAGCTCTCTCTTTTGGCAAAATGCAGTTCTAGATCCTAACTAGAGTGTTCCTATGTGGGTGTCTACGTAATTTCTTTTATGATAGTAGAGGTCATAAATAATTTCCCTGTACAAGACCTTGTAGTCCTGTTGAGAGAAAAGAAGCAAGGGGCGAAGCTGGGTGTGATACATCCTGCCACTGAGCACCCTCAGCAAGCCCAGCACTGGTTTCTTCTGTCTGAAATCTAAAGCAGCTCAGCCCAAAGCTGTTACCCCGGGGCTGGATTAAAATCAGCATTTTTAATGCTAGTTTGATTGTCAAAATAAATCTACTAAATAAATGGTTAAAGTAAAAATGGTCCTTGAATGAAACCTGTTCCTTCTAACAACAGAGGAGTTCAGAAATATAGTTGGGAATAGGAGGAGGACACTGGGCTATGGTGTGAGATCAGTGCACAGATAAAATAATTAACAGGTAAAATGTCTGCTAGAAGGGAACTAGGAGTTGCATGATCCAATGATTGATTACTTAAATATCTGTTAAAGGAATCCCTGACTGATGATCTTTGAGCTTGTACTTGATTTACTTCAAAAGCTCCAGGCACTTTTATTTTTTATGGCAATGAATGTTTTATGACGCTTGAATCACCTGTTTCATTGAGCAAGGTTCCAGTTTTCCCTAGAGAAGAGGCATGAAACTTCAACCACAGCCTGGTCTACACCTGCCTGAAGCTTTCCAGGGCAGCTTTACCTGGGGGGGAGTGAACTTTCCACTCCCCAGAAAGGCACAACTCAAAGCTGTTGTGATGATCACAATGTGTTTTGGAATAGGTAAATTTAAACATTTTGGATTTAAATAATGCAAAAATATTTAAATTTAAATTGTATTTATTTTTTTCTACTTTTTAAGTTCTACTTTTTAAAATTCTACCAGTAGATCAATTTCATATTTGAAGAATTATGCTGACAAATTCAGCCTTTGAGCAGTTCAAAAATTTTGAAGTAGCAATCAAACAGGCAGATTCACTTAAACCAAGCCTTTCTGCAGTTCTGGTTTAGCAAACTGGCATTTTTTAAGGAAAAATATGTTTCACAGAAGAAATTCCAGTCCTCTTCAGCCAAATTCTTGTATAAAGGCTTTTATAACACTCAAAGGTCAGTTTGTTTTCTTGGAGGAAGCAAGTTCATATTTTCTTTCACTCTCCTCTTCTAACACAAAAGGAAACAAAAATAGATAAACAGCCTCCTTTTGGTACTGAAAGTGCCAATTTGTACTCTTATAATCTCTATAAAAATGTAGTAAAGGAGCTTAAAACTCCTGTGGCTGAGCTGGTGACCGTGGAGCTGTGGAAACACCAAACTGCCAAGGCTGAGCTGTTTCTCACTGAAAGCCAGAGGTGGCCGTGAGGCTGCTTGGGAGCTCCTCCCCTGCCCTGTGGCTCCATGTGGGGGTTTTGGGTCATTGTTCAGACATCACTCATGGAAGTCCTGCCAAAGCTCTCAACATGCAAAAATGAGCTGGAACTTGAGGGTGTGCTGAAATGAAATTCAGCTTTTGTGGCCCCAGGTTTGCCCTTGGGTTTCCAGAGCCAGAGTTTCATGCTGGCTGGAAACCCTGCTGCTCTGCCAAGGTCTGAAGGTCATCAGGAGTGGGGTGTGAGCCAAGTCCACATGTCCTGCTGTGGGGCAGTCCCTGTGAGGACAGACAGACACTGTGAGTGAGTGTCCCCACACTGGGCAGAGGGGATGGTGGTGCTGGTGGTGCTGGTGGTGCTGCTGCAGGGACTGGTGGAGGGTGGCTGATGTGGTTCATGTTTGCTGGGGAAGGAGAATAAGCTGCTTTTTATAAGGCCTGTTGCAGTGGGAGATTATTTATGCCATGAGAGAGGTGGGTAATGTTCATACCTTGCCCATGGGGGAGAAAAGGGAGAACTCAGGCTGCTACCAGGAAATCACATCTACAATGAGAAACAATTGCTGGGTGGAGCAAGGGGCTAAGGCTGAGAGCAAGGTGCCAGGAGGAGGGCCTGGAGCTGTGGCTGGCAGCCCCTCATTCCAACCCCTGCCCTGCCAGGGCTGTGCCATGTGCAGGCAGCCCCAGTACATCACCTCCTCTGAGTCTGGCTCTGGGGCAAAAGGATGACTCTGTTTAATACATGTTAAAATTCTGCCATCAGTGCAGAAATCAACAGTTTTAGCACAGTATGGGTGGTGTTGAGGGAATCCTGCAGGCTTGATGTACAATTAATTCTCTGGTTTATCTCTCAGTCAATTAATTATTGCATCCTTACTCAATGAATGAACAGCAGCACTCAGGGTCACAGTCTGTGCTCTGAGATAAGAGATGCAGTAAAGGCTCACTGCAGAGCCCCAGGGCAGCAGGAGATGCTCAAGCTGCCCCTTTGGAGCCCAGGCTGCTCATGGTGCCCAGCTGGCAGACACATGTGCCTGTAGCCAGTGCTGTGTGGACACTGGGAATGGTGCAGGACCTGCAGGACATGGAAATGTGCTGTGAGACCCCTTGCGCTGAATCCACTGAGTCGCCAGAGGGCACATGCAGGAGTTGTATTTGTGGCTTTAAACAAGAGGCTGTTTGCTTGTGAATGGGGCTGGGAGAGCGCAGCCAGGCCCACAGGCAGACTGCCTGCTTCCATGGAAGCTATTGGTCAGCTCACTGGAGACTGTCTGGACTTTTCCTGGCTGTGTGCTCATTCTCCTGCATCCTGGTAGAACACTAGAGGGCATTTCTCAGACTGCAGCAGATGCCCTGCACTGATGATGCTCCAGGAGGTAAGCTGTTCAGAAAATGAGTATTAATTACTGGGTACACAGGGTCTGCTCAGGCCCTCACTGGAAGCTGAGGGTATATGCTCCTCCCACTCACTCTGTTCCTAGCAGAAAAATCCCAAGTCACAAACAACTGAAAATAGCAAAATGATCTCATAGATCAGTTGCTAAAAATACAGAGAGTCTACTTACAAACACTGTGGCTGTGTGGTGTTTTATTCATGCAGCAGAGAAAGACATCAGGGAATCCCGGATTCTTCCACGTTTGAAATTATTTTTCCTTCCTGGTGTTGCTGCTGCCCATTTCTGACCAGCACCAAGCTGACACTGAGAGGATCCTATCTGGAAGGAAGTGCCAATGAATGAGGCAGGAGTACAGAGTGCCTTCCATGGGCCATGGGCTCTGCCACACCTGCCCATCAGCCAGGGCTGTGCTCTCCTTTTGGAGCCTGAGCCAACCTTTGGATTGTGTTGATCTGGGAGTGCAGTCACCCCAGGGGCTGCTGGGCTGCAGGGACAGAGGCTCCTCCTGAAAGCAGCATCTGGGTGGCAGCTGCTGATGGAAAGAATTTGCTGCATCTTTTCCTTCCTTCCTTCCTTCCTTCCTTCCTTCCTTCCTTCCTTCCTTCCTTCCTTCCTTCCTTCCTTCCTTCCTTCCTTCCTTCCTTCCTTCCTTCCTTCCTTCCTTCCTTCCTTCCTTCCTTCCTTCCTTCCTTCCTTCCTTCCTTCCTTCCTTCCTTCCTTCCTTCCTTCCTTCCTTCCTTCCTTCCTTCCTTCCTTCCTTCCTTCCTTCCTTCCTTCCTTCCTTCCTTCCTTCCTTCCTTCCTTCCTTCCTTCCTTCCTTCCTTCCTTCCTTCCCTCCTTCCTTCCTTCCCTCCTTCCCTCCCTTCAACAGGTGTGATAGTAAAGGCAAAGTATTTCAGTAACTTATAGCCAAGATTTTAGGAGCTGATAGGTCACCAGTGAAAGCTATGCAGGAAAGCTGAACAGGGTACACAAAGCTGTGCTCATGCCTCTCTGGCATTTCTTATTGCAGACAGAAGGATCTGGCATTCCCAGAGCTGGCTCCCTGGGAATGCCTAGACTCCTTTGCTCTGCACAACCTTGCTTTGCTTTGTGTCTGTCCTGCACAGGTGGACACCATCCCAGACAGAGCTCTCTGTTACCCCATGGATCCCATAGCCCCCTGGAGGCTGCTCATGGAGGCTGCAGTGGGTATCTGGGTATTTCTGCAGCAAATGAACACTCCTGACTCTGAGCAAGCAAGCAGGGCTGGAGGAACCAGGCCCTGGGAGGTGTATTGTGGTGCATTGTTCTCATGCACTACAGACAATCCCTAAACTCAGCACACACTTGCGCTTGAGCTGCTCTAAAGCTGCACAGGCTCCTCTCCCAGAGAGGTTTGTTGAGCCACCATGGGCTCTCAGGTCCTGCCTGGAGCAGCTCAGTGTCCTGGGACGGCTGACAAAACAGGCCTGGGCTGTCCCCAGGTCACCCTGCTCCTCCTGTGGCTTTACCCAGCCAATGCACAGATCCCACTTCTCTGGGGCTGTGTTTTCTGCAGCCAAATATTGCCAACACATTCTCTACCTAATGACATTACTTTTTATCATTAGGTATTGCAGTAGAAACTAGGATTTGGCCAGCAGCAGGTCCTGTTTAAAGCTAAAAGGAGGAGATCTCAAGTGGAGAAAGAAGATTATAACATTGCAATTCAGAGCATTTTGCTAGCTGGTAGTAAAAAGGGAATGAAATTGGACTGGTGTTTTTTCTTTTGTTATTTTATTTTTCCAGGTCTGTTGAATAAAGAAAACGATCATAATGCAATGTTAATTCCTCCAGGGCATTAGTACAACACTGCATTTGGTTTTGAAAACTCAAATAGTATATAAATACCAGGTAATTAACTATGTGGATTAAAAATTGGTTCTTTCATTGATCTCAAAATATTGATCATTGCAGGTCACCAATGAGCAAGACCACATGTAGCAGTGATGCCACAGGACTGGGATCTCTTTGCCACAATTCTTTTGCTCAGTGGTGACCTAGACAATGACATAAACCTTCCATTGATAAAGTCAGGGCTAATAAAGAGGGGCAAAGACAGGTTATTGTTATGCAAACCTGACTTGCCTGATCACAGTCCCATGAGATCCACTGGCAGGTAGCCAAATACCAATTTACACAACTCCAGAGACAGACATGCAGTGTCTTGGCAAGGAGCAATTCAGGGCCAGGGTTGGGAGTAACCACAGATTACAATTTCAGCTTAAGCTGCCAGTCAGCTGGTGGCTGAAAAGGCTGCTTACACAACCCTTTGATGTATGAAATGAAGTTATCAGAAAGAAGCAGAGCAAGCATGATCCAGGTACACAGAGTTTATGAAAGATCATAGTCTATGAACAATCACTAACAGAATGTCCTTAGTATTTATGGGTGTTTCCTTCTATAGTTAGAATATATACACACCTGTAAACATCTGTCTATTAATATATAGCTAGATTTGCACCCTAGTGTGTAGAAACTGTACATATGTACATATGTGTATGTGATCCCTATACAATGAGTATTATATAAAATATCAACTGCCAGGGCTCACTTGATGCTCAACAAACAGGACAGAGGCACCCACATTGGAACTACTGCTTCCAATAAATCCTTGTTTCAAGTATAGAGGTGACCAGGTTTATACATCTATCTTTTTGGGACATGAAGATGATGCCTGTGGTTTTCAAACAAATGGCTCTTCACTCAAAAATGTTCTGGAATCTGGTTTAATCCTGAGTCCCTTGCTGAACAGAATTCTTTTAGAGTCCAAGGATGAGCACTGTGCAAACTAGGATATCTCTGCCTCTAGCCCACAGTGCTTGGAGGGGCTGTCTCTGTTTTTATGTCCAGCTTTCCTGCTCATTCAAGTCCCTGAGAGGCATCATCAGGTGAAGCCTCCCATAAGTTGGTCTGTCCCTTGATAATTGTCCCTTTTTTAATTCAAACCTGAAGAACAGATTTGTCCCAATGGCTGAGTGCTTTTCTTATCCCAAGGTCCCCCAATGCAGAATCCTGTGCCATTCACCATCAAGCACTGCACTGCAAAAGGACAGACAGCATGAGAACAAGAATCCATTTCACAAAATTCCCTGAGCTGTCTGGAGTTGGATTTTCCAATTTTTCAAAAGACTTTTGATCTTATGGACAAAGGCACAGTAAGACTAAGGAGAAATTACAGTAGAAAGAATGAATTTAAGCTCCTGGGGGAGATTCTGATTGATAAATGCAAGAGAAAGTTACCTTCTTTGAAGTCCTTTGAAGGAGTCAATAGGTGTGTGGATATAGCCTTCTTTAATTTAAAAAAGGCATCCAACAAGATTTATTATAAAGTTTTCAAGGAAGTGAAGAAGTTTTGAGACACGAGGAGAGGTCCTTACATGTTCACAACATTGATCAAAGAAAATAATAGGAAGTTACTCAGCTTTCTCAGAGAGTGAAACTCCACTTGGTGATCTGTGCTGGAGCTCCTGCTGCTTCTCATGTTAAACAATGTAGAGAAGGGTGGGTAAGAGGTGACAGCTTGCTGGAGGTGCTGAGTCATGCACAGCAATAAAGGTGGGAGCTGATTGAGAAGAATTGCAAAAGGACTTTATGAAACACTGTGAATGCAAATTATAATAGGACATGAAGTTTGGCATAAACCAATGTGCACAGGAGAAAATAATCCTAACCTTGCAAAAAGTGACATGCTATGATTCATCTACTACCTCTTAAATAGAAAGTCCTGGTGTTATAAAAATAGCTTAATAAAAATGTCAGTACAGAGTGCAGAAGCACTAATACCAAAGCAAACCAAACCAAACCCTGGCAAGTCAAATGCCAGGCAAGAAAACAGTGTGACACAGAGATTTATGCCATTGCAGGAAAATTACACATGGATGATTGATGCTAGTGGTACTTCCCAAATTCCATGTGTGTTAAGAGAGTAGTGGATAGAGAAAGCCTTTGAGAAAGAACCAGAGGTGTTAGCTGACTTGCCTCAATTGCCTTGTCTCAGCTGTGATTTTATAACAACCATCCCAGTGACAGCACTTGTGTCTAATCAATTGATTTGGGTAGGAATTATTATTTACAATCATACCACAAGCCCCAAAATCACTCCCTCCTCTTGTGCTGGGTTACAGCACACCACATATTCAATAACCATATGGGTTCTTGTCTCAAAATGCCTTTGGGCAGGACTCTGTCGTAACAGAGAAGAAAAGACTGAAACTCTTCCCAGGCCTTGCCTAATCCACAATGGGCTGTGAAAGACAGACCAGGAATTAACCATGTGTGCTCTCTCCAAAGATAAGAGCCATGGGAAGTCTGCACAGCTACAACCAGAGCTGGAGCTGAATTAGGCTCAGCAAACCCACCTTTGGTGGTCGGAATGGCAGTGGGACAGGTTATTTCATGTAGTGTTGGACTTTCCCAGCAAACACAAGACCCAGGATTGTGGTCTCCATGAACTCAAGAACTTTATCTTGCTACTTCATGTGCCAGTGCAGCCCCTGTCTGATGAGATAAGCTGTGGGTAACCCACATGGGACATGGGTGAGACTGGACTGTCAAGAAGCAGCTGAAGAAACCAAGCTAATGTGCTTGAGTATCCAGCAGTGATTCATCAATGACTATAAAAGTTCTAAATATATGTTTTCATGTAAAAGTATAGGGCTTTTACATGGAAACCAATTTTCAGGAGAACATATCCTTATTTTTGCCGGATTCATGTCTGTTAACATTTCATGATCACAACTTGGACGCAAAAGGTAACAAAGGATCACCTCTCTCTGATCTTAATGCATGAATCTACTTGCTTTTATTTGAAGATGTAATGATTGCAAAACCTTATACAGAGGTGAAATAATTCTTGTTATCTTCTGGAGATTTACAGTAGCAATAAAAACAAATAATGGTCTTCAAGCAGCAGTGCTGGAGGTGAGGCTGCAAAACCCTCAGTGTGGGGGAGGAACAGGAGCTTTGTGAAGTTTGTCACTGGCATTTGGTCCAAGAAGCAGATGCAAGATACAAGGCTTGAAAAATGGATTAAGGTTAGACTGGGGCACATGAACAGACCACTGCTTTGTAATCACAGGGGCCTGGCAACACTTTGTTTTGGTTGAACAGACTCAATGTTTTCACAGCAGATTACAGGACAGACTTGAACCTGCTCAGCTGAGGCAGAAAGGGCAGGGAGGCTCCCCCACCAGAGGGAGATTTGTTGTCATGCTCTGAGTGACCTTTCGGTGACTTACAGACATATCTCTCCCCAAAGCCATCTCACACACATTATCCTCTTAAATTGCTGGGCTATGTCATCCTTCGGACACATCCAAAAACGAGCTGCAATTCCTCATGCTTCAAATAGGGTGGCATCTTTGGGAATGGGGAAAACTTCCTTGAAAGGGAAGAGCACACCAGCCTTGTTCTTTACCAGGAAGCTGAGGAAAGCATGTCCCAAAGGCTGAAGAACAGCTCATCTCTTCTCCTGTTTGCAGGAAAGGGAATTAAGCTTGAGGCTGAAGTTCTCCCCTTTACCTTACAAGAGATGAGATTCAGAGTCCATGAAGTTTGTTTGACATGTGTACTACTTATAGAAATATTTTGATGATGAGTATTCAGACATTATAAAACAAGCTTCCTAGCAGAGATGATGTGGAAGCTTTAAATAGCTACATTAATAACCAAAATTAATGACAAAGAAGTAAAAATGTCTGGCCCTCAGAACCTTCCCTGCATCCATTATCTACCCACTTGAATTTCTTAAGCACTGTAATTATATGAAGATGCTGAAGCCATTTTCAGCAATTTATAATTACCTGGCTCTATGCAGTATGATTACTTGACACGAGCATTGGGTCAACTACCAAGAATCAGATCCTCAGATCTAACAAGTTATCAATGAAGTATAAATACATATACTAAAAATTAGAGTATGCTCATGTAAATTTGTCTAGGGATCCTGTGAAATATCCTGGATTGAGTTCTATACAAACTGAACTGTTGGGAAAAAAAGGAATTATACAACCCAAATTTACTGATTTTTTTTTCTCAGTGGTAAACAAACAATAAATTTGCCCTTGAACTGAGAAGAGTTGCGTAAGAGGGAAGTAAAAACCTTGCTAGGGGCACAATGGCTGTATCCTTAAAAGACCTCTGCTCCAGCCAGAAGCAGAAGAGAAAACTGCCATTCTGATGCCAGGAAACCTCACCATAACTTGAACACTCTAGAAGTTCTGTTCAAAAAGCAATTAGGAGTACTCATGCAAAGATTAGCAAGGAAATAAGGAACAAAATATATTACTTGAGAAGAATCCTGCTGACTTCACTCCTGTATCTTCTGGACTGCTCTGGATTGTATTACACCAGACATCAGAGTATCTTTCAACAAAATATGGTGCCACAGTAAAATGCTTTTTGGAAATACTCTATTGCTAAGTGCTTTTCAGACCTTTGGATTAATTAAAACCTACTGTCTTTCTGTGAAGGGGGTTTTAAAATCATTCCCAAAATCAGCTGTGCTGCTAGTAAAACAGGAAACCCCCCAAGAACACAACATCCATGGTTAGCAGCTGGGATTCAGTAGGCATGACTGTACAAAGTATCTTTAATCTCATTATTTCCTTATCACCAGGTAATTTAGAAGGCATGTGGTTCTCCACATAAGGCCACATTCATCAGGTTTAAGAGGATGATCTCTCACTCAGGTGTTTACAAATCTGAGGGAGATGTGCACCTACAGGAGCCTGATGGGACCCTCATGCAGAGATGCAATTACCATCACACCAGCGCAGCCTCACAGCCCCTGCCTCAAGCAGCTCAGCTCAGTTATAATTTTAATTGTTATAGTAGGATAGGAGGACATAAATAATGCAGCTCTTCCTGTGAATCCCTTGCCTTCTGCACAGGCCAAGGCCTGGAATTTCCCTGCAGCTGACCTGGGAGCCACCACCACCCGCTCAGGGCTGACTTGCACAGAGGCTGACAGGAGTGAGGAACTGGCAGTGCTGGAGCTCCTGGGTTTTAACTCCATGCAAAGGAGGCAGAGGAGCCCTGGCACTTGGGCTGTGTGTGCTCTCTGTAAATCATGGAACAGAACCTTTAAATTCAAGCATTATTGCAGGCTGTAAGAGCCCCTTTCTACAGCACAGCAAGAGCTGCAGGGAGCAGCAACAAATGGTGATGGCATCACAGGAGGTGCCTTATCTGCCCTTACTGGCACATCCCTGCTGGCACCTTATCTGCTGCAACCTGAAGTCATGCAGGAGTTAAAGTGTAACTTCTAGTTACAGAAATCCCATCCAAAGGACTCTCACTGCTACAGAGCTGAGGTTATTTTTGACAGTACTGCAGCAAACTGAAGGATGCAACACTGATGGTTAATTTGCCTTTAGACAAGCATTCTAGTGATTTTAAAGTTGAAATAATGAAACTTTATTTGAGAAAGGATTATGTCAAATATAGAGGATTATCTCTTATATCAAATTCAAAGCCAAGTGCTTCACTTTTCAACACAGACAAAATGAAGCATGGATGTACTTACACACACACACACAAAAGAAAAAAAAAAAGGAGGGGAAAAAACCCAGAAACCAAATCCCCAAAACCACACACACACATACCCACACCCCAAACAAGAAAAAAAGAGCTCAGTGAAGAGCTGAGCATCTCTCCTTAAAGGAATGCAGGGCTGCACAGCCCTGCTCTGGCCTGGCTTTGGCAGCAAAGAGCACAGGATGACAGCTCTGGTGCCCAACATCAGTTAACTTTAAGACACAGTCAGATGGCTCTGATTTTCACTGCCAGAACTAAACTTTATTTCCATGTGTATTACATACTGGTATTTGATGCCAAGTACATTAAAATTACTTTAACAGAGGATTTAAGTGAGGAATACTTATTCTTCACTAAACAAGAAGGAATGTAAAAACCTATAAGAAAAGAACTGTTTAAGCTTTGTTTTGATTTTGGCAAACAAAACAGTTTAAGTACTCTTCTGTTCTCTCCTCAGATCTTTCAAAGTACCAAAAAAGTATCTTTTTTTTAATAATCATGCAGCTGAAGAAAAAAAAATAGTTTTACAAAATCCATTTCTTACGCTAAATATGGTTACAAATCAGAGTATTAAACACAAAATTCCCAATTCCTATTTTTAAATACAAATACTGTATTATATTATGAAATGGGGATAATTAAAATATATCAATGACTACAAATCTAGTAATTTAAAGCAAACAAACATGCTGTTTGCTTTCATGTGGAAGAATTAGGATATTGTATGGTTCAAGCACTGCAGTAATTTCTGTCAACTCCTTGATGCCCAGAATGTCAAACTGCCAAACACAAAGAGACAAGTGTTCAGGTCTGAATAGCACCAGGTGTTTTTCTTTTCCCCTCCCCTTTTAAAGTTATTAACATTTAATAAAATGAGTGACATTACAACTTTCTGAAAGTGACATGCACAAGTAGAGAATTTGCTTTGAGTTTCCAACTAATAAGCTGAAAAGTTTTAGACAATACTGAACAATTATAATGTATTTCATAGAACACATGAAGACAGTGCTTCCACAGTATATCCTCAGTTCTCAAGTACAAAAATATCAGTTATGGGTAGTCAATAGTTATCAAAATTTTTATTGGTACAGAATGAAAGCAGCATTTACTTTATTGTTTTTTAAACCATACATCATAAAATTCCCTAGTACACATGTGGAGGAGTGAAATAGGCTCTGTACTATTTACCTGCTACTGATCCTAAGGCCAGATTCAAAATCTTTCTGGGCCAAAACCAAACAATATAATTAATAGCTAAGGGAAGGCAGTTCCTCAGTGTGAAAGGTCAGCATTTAGAGTTTTACTAAAACACTATTCTTGAAACAATACATCACTTAAATGTATAATTACATACACTACAAGTGAAAAACAGGTTTTTATTAACAAGAACTATTGAGACTGGGCATAAACATCTTAACCACAAACCCTGGAAATATTATGGATACCTTGATGTGGCCCTTTTTGGTGAGAGAGTAAGAACAATGAAGTATGGCTTTTCAATCTTCCTTTAAAAGCATGTTTTATAAAATTTTGTAGGCTTAAATTATCTTAGGCCTTAACATTTTCCAGTAACATCTACTAATTAGAAGCATTAATTACATCAGTATATTAAGCAATTGGCTGATATTGGCTGATTGGCTGTTCTGCTGATCACCAGCAGAACAGGAACTGTTCGCTTTTGCTGTTGTATTTTTTGTCTTTAAGGGAGGTACTTTTCTAGTGAGAGCCATCCTACAGTACTATCAAATATTTCAGAGGTTACTACATAGCTTCTCAAAATCCTCAACAGTTTCATTTTCCAGCAGATACTTATATCAAGCATATGCAGAGAGCAAATACAATCAAGTGCAGACAGTTCAAAAGTATCTCTCAAACACATTGTTTTACAGTTACCCTCTGCAAAATAAAAGCCCCTCCTCACCCCAAACAGATGGGTGAGAAGGGGAAACAGGTCTGCCATTCATGTAGGAGTTTGGCTAGCATAGTTTTATTAAAGTTGTTAACAAAAATAGTTAAACATTTTTACAATTTAACATCCAGTCTGACAAAAGGCAAATCAAATGAAAAAAATACAAAAAAGTAAAAAAGTGCACTACCCAGTCCAGTATTTTGCTTTAAATTCATGTCACTTACAGTATATGAAAAATAAACCCAGAAGTGTAATTACTTTAAAATACACCGCTTCCGTATCTCAGTATTTTACACATATATTCTATAATGGAAGAGGAGATCTCTTAAAAACTTTACTCTTAAAATATTGAGGTGCATATACCAAGTGGGATAGACTTGGCAAGTTAAGTTGCAGTAGAGAATCCTTTCAAATTTGGCATTTCACTTATACACCTTACTGTGCCAGCAAGGTCAGTAATACCTAAACCTTCTAGAAAGAACAGTAATTTTGTTTAATGCAGATTTACTAATACAGACAACTACAAGAAATGGTGAGGTCAGCAACTCTATGGGATCTTAAGGAGATACGAGTCCTGATTTAGTTGTCAAATGGAACAATGTCACAACAAACTTTTAAGGCCATGTTTTATTTGCTGATTAATGGACAAAAGGCAATGGATTCCCCCCCCACTGAATATTTTCTTGAAAGTCTGTGCTCATAAAAATTATGAAAAGTTGGAAAGACTTAATTATTGAAACTTTAAATATATTTTACACAATCTTGTTTGTACAAAAATACAAGTTAAATATAAACATAAAGCAATCATGATAATTTTATGTAAATCCATTTTGTGATATTCTGTTATATATAAAAAAGTTTCGCAGCTCTGTCTCATTTGTGAAAAGATCAATACCAGATTGAATCACTACTGGCAAAGGGCCCTAAAAAGCACACTTCAGCATTAAATATGTTTTACAAGGTAAGTACCATTTCCTGATTTCATCTTCTAAAGACTGGCAAAAGATAGGGCAGTATGTCCATAAACCAACAAATAATTTGGCTACAATGTCATAAAACACAAACACACAAATCTGTACAATAAACCAGTAGCTATGCAGTACGAACTAGTTACACACACATACACAGACATGGAATGGAACTCAGTGAGATGCTGATTGTAATTCACTGTTCTTCAGCCTGGCATTCTGTCTGACTTCATCAAATGAATATGACTTCGTTACCTTTCCATTCTTAAATACAGTGTGAAGCAGGTCCTGCAAGAAACACCGCTGTTTTAGCAAGAGGGATTTGGCAAACACAGGTTACACAAACTCCAAAGCAAGCACACAAACCCAGCCTGATAAGGCTGGAACTTTAGACTGTCAAGGCACTAAATCTTTACAGCTTTTTCTGACACCTTTCACTAATGGTGACACAGAAGAAAGGGCAAGGGCTGTGCACAGACAGCAGCTTTGTGCTCCCTGGTCCCTTGAGTGTGGTATCTGTACGTGGCCAAAGCAAAATACACCTTGCTAGGACAGTTTGTAAGAAAGGTGACACACAACCAAATACAAGCCAATTATAGAGGTTTAAATGCAGTATTTTTTAACTCTAGGAAAAAATTAAATCTTTCTTCACGGTGCCTTTTATTCCTATATTTTGTAAAACAGCATATCAGGACAGGCTGGCACACAGCACACACTGGAAGGGCAACAAGCACAGCTGGCAACAAAAGTCAGCACAGCAGCAACACTGAGCAGTCCCTGCATTGCGTGACCTACTGCAAGGACCTGTGGCTTCAGAGAAATGGCCCCACAGAAGGGGACATTTCCCTGTCATTTCCAGGGAGCCCCAGAACAGGTACCACACCAATGACCCTCTCTAATTTCCTGGGACCAAAACATTTTAATGAATCATTTCACCTGACAAAAATGAAGGGACAACATATTGCCTAATTTCAGAGCCCAAGTCTTGCAGTTTGTGTTGAAGAGATTTCTCACCATTAGGTCCTTCCCTCTCTACATATATATCAATGTTCATAATTAACATATGTAAAGGAATATGTGCATAGAAAAAAGTTACAAATTTATGTAAGATCTTTGTGACCAGAGCATATCTTCAGTGTGTGTAAGTCAGGTTTTCTTCATCTTGAGATTTTTCAGAGATCCAAGTTTTAGGCTTACAGTTATGTAAAGCAGTGTGCCTGGTAAGTACCCTCTGCCTAGCAGTACAAAAACAGCTTCTGTATACCAGAAAACTTTCAACTTCTAAAAGCAGAAGTGCAATTTGACAACTTATTTTCAGTCCTCTTAACTTGGGAAGAGACCCAACATGCAATTTAGTGATTCACTGTTGGACACTGAAACAAGACATATCAAACCGAAAGCCTGAGATTGGCATAAAGTTTGTACTTATTTCATGGAAACAGCATTCCATTTTACAATTGTAAAGAATTCACAGGGAAACTGAATTCCTGAATCTTTAAAAACTGTGGAATTACTCTGCGTACAGAGCATTAATTCTTGAAGGAACTATTTTAAAAAAATCTCAGTGGGAAAGTAGAAACACATTTTAATTACAGCCGCAACTAAAGTTACACTCTTGCTAAAGCAGTTACAGCTGTTCCACCTTCACCAAGGGTCACTACTCAAATTGTGCAATATTGGCCAAACAAAACTACCTGGCCAGTATATATTAGGCAACACTGAGACTTTAGTTTTGAGGAGAAGTGGTAATGTTCTCGTGTTTCTGAAGACAAAAAAAAGCCAAAGATCTGTAATTATAAAGCCTGCATTCTACTGTCATTCTAACATTCTGCTGTTACCAAATTTGGTACTGAGGTCATTTTAAGGTAATAAAATGGGAATTGAACAAAATGACAGATCAGAAAAATTCCGAAATTAAGTTATAACCTGCTTTTTCTCAGTGTATTTTTGCATGAAGATGTTGAAAATTCCTACCTGTCCATACTCTTCAAGATCCCCCTTGCCTTCCTCCAGTGTCACATACTCCCCAGCTGGTGTCCTATGCAACGACAGCCGTCCTTTCTTTGACCTTTTGTTGGGATCGGCTACAGGATCTTTGAAGACATTTATCTAAAATGAAGAGGATTTTTTTAGGAGGAAAGGGCTTTGTGGGACCTAATGCAGATGCTGGTAATGTAACAGGAAATGTCAAACAGGTTTTCAAATGGGGAGGCCTCTCCAGAAAGCAGAGGGGTAGGAGCTGTGCACAGACATACCCCAAGGCCGTTGGTCACCACGTAACTACATTTGAAGGAACAGTTTAAGAGGTCTCTGGTTAGTTTCTGCAACAAAGCTCCACCAGATCCAAAGGCAATATTCTCAATACTCCATTTATTCTTCTTCATTCCCTCCACAATCTAATAAAAAAAAAAAGAAAATTATGATGGAGTATACTTTTAGGCCGTGCCATTTTCCCATAAAAATATACTACTTAAGCAAGATGCTTTTACAGACAATTAAGCCAACTAACATTCAGTTTCCAGAAGATGTATGCAATAATTTGGTCAATACTTGGGACACTGTTTGCATTTTTATTTACAGCTCCAGTGTGGAACTGGAAAGCTTTTGCTGTAGCACAATTACCAGGACAGCACATATTCTTCCCAAACTAAGGTGGCACAGTGATGCAATGCCCAGGAAAACAGAGCTCTAAAGAAAATAAACTTCATGAGAGTATTTCAGAGCCTTCCAATTTCTCAGAATTATGGAAAGACCTGGAAGCAGAGCCTGTATCCTGAGAGAATGCAGGCATCCTGCTCTACTCCAGAAAGTTATTCCTCTGAGTGATGACTTGAACAGGGCAATTCTCTGAAAATCTCATTGCACTTGCTGATTTTACTCTAGACAAAGATGGGAAATGAAAATACATGAAACTGCCCACAGAGTTTGCTTTGCCACCTTCTCCAGCAGGTACAGATCAATGTGATCTGCACTCTATCAACAGTGGGGGTAAAAGTCACTGTACATTCCCCTCCACCCTGAATCTACCCTGACAAATGTGACATCCTCTAGCCTGGAGTAATGGGTGCTCATTTAGTCATGCTCATAAAGGGCCAAGATTTGTTTCCCTGACCTGTTACTCTTATGACAGCCTGAAATGATGTTTATAGCCCCAGAAGAGGAGTTCAAACTCTCTTCTTCTAACATTTTACTATCAAAAGCAGGTGAGAAAACCAGAGTGGGTGAGACAGCAAAGTACCATTCATCTAGAAACACAAGAAGGAGAGAAGCAGAATGGAAGAACATAATCTATGGGGGAAAATGCAGAGTTTCAAAATTCAGCATAGTCAGAAATCTGGTAATATTTTGGGCAATCTTAGAGTCCTGCATCAAGAAGAAATGCCAGAGTAACACTGAACAGGACTGCTTCAGGAGCTACTGATGTCAAGCTGCTTTTTTAAAAGACAGCAAAAGGCTCATCAGAGGGGAGAAAAAAAGGAAAACACAATTCCAATTTCAGACTGTAACAAACTGGTATTGTAAACAAAAGAGCACACCAGTATTTTGTTTATGCACTTAGTCACATGCAGACTCTTCACAGACACTCTCAGTCTGAATGCCAACAGGACACATGGACAGCAGAGCCATCACCTTCCCAGGACATGCTGGGAACACCTTCCCACTACACTCCTGTCACAGATTTCCCCAGGAGAAATCTTATCAGCGAGTTTCCACCATTCCAATGG
Organism: Zonotrichia albicollis; assembly: GCF_047830755.1. Classification (NCBI taxonomy): domain Eukaryota; kingdom Metazoa; phylum Chordata; class Aves; order Passeriformes; family Passerellidae; genus Zonotrichia; species Zonotrichia albicollis. The sequence continues at coordinate 14,655,904 of NC_133822.1, forward strand.
TACCAACTCACTCAGCCTCACTCGGCAAGTCAAGCAAAATTCATCTCAAGCTCTACCTCCATGACTTCTAAGAGAAGTTCTCTTCTTAAGAGAGCCCTTTGAAAGCTTTGCATCCTGAACAAATGCCCTCTTAAATACATGACAGTCCTGTGGATTTTAGTAGTAGACATCATACACTCTCAGTGACCAAGAGCAAAAGGAATCTTTATTTTCAGGTAATTAGACTCTCCTGGAAACAGTTAAAAAAGGCACTCAGGGAACATAAACAATTGCAATTAATTAAATTCTCCTTTAAGTACCTCAAAGTAACTTAAGCTGACACAGGAAGGGTAAGAAATGGTATTTTATATACCTTCTACTTGAGAACAATGCCCAGTGGTGCCATAAGAAATGAGATTTAACTGGGCCTGGATATGGACTCTACTTATCTGTGCTGCCTTTTAAAGAGTAAATACAGGTGAACTGCCCATGGTTCTGCCCAGACCCTGAGCAAGCCTGAAGCCACGTGAGCTGCTGGCCAAGCCTGAGCCAGTGTGCCCTGGACACCTCACTGTGCAGTTCCAAAGGCAGGAATGACACTGAGCTCACCTGAACACACCTGCAAGATAACAACTACCTGTACAAACAACATCCTACACCAAGGCCCGTGGTGCTGAGGCTCCATGCTAATTGATACCTGCAGGTTAACAGATGTTAGTGCAACAACAGCAGAGCTGGGCCGCGGCTGCTTAACCCTCGTGCCTGGGTGAGAAGAAATGTGAATCCCCTTGCAGCTCCTGTTCCTGCTCTCATTTACAGTTGGTTTGTTCACCTCATGCTACAGGCACAACTCCTCACTTACTCTGGGTGAAGAACTGGCTTCGAGCTTTCTACTCCCTCCAGGGACTTCCTTAGTCTGGATTTCCCTTCCCCTCCTCACCAGACAAAGATCAATCTAAGCTGAAAGCCAGCTCTGACTGTACCAGTGACCACAGCCAAGGCCCAGATATTATTATTACTTCCTTAGTTATGGAGAAGAGATGGCAAACAGCAGTGGTAGTAGGGAAGAAGAAAAGGGACAGATCTGAAAGAACTGAAGCCTCCCCCAAAGGAAAACAACAGAAAAACAGAAGAATTTTTTGCTTCACACTTTCAAACCTATACAGGGAGAACAATTCAGGTGTCAAGGTTTTCACCAGCTTCCTCTGACCATTATGAGCATGACTAATACATGAACTGTGACTCCAAATTAGAGGATTAATTTTGTATAAAAATTTAAAGACATCTGGAAATTGAATGTTCAAAGAAAATCCTTTGAAAGTGTGGAGTTAGCAGATTTGAATGATTTTAAAAAGTGAAAATGCAAAGAAAGCCAAAAAAGTTTCCTTACCTGTTCTACCAGCATCCCCTATTAAAACAAAGAATTTTAAAATCCAGTTTATACTCTGAGTTGTTTTCTATATTGTTGTTTCAGCTACTTTGGATAGCTAAATCAGACTATTGGTCATTACCCATTTTAGACTTCCCTACTGTACCCATTACCTTTCATCTGATCTGTAACAATAAATCATGCCTAGAATTGAAAGCTGACACAGAATACTTGGAATAAAAATCTTGCACGGGCTACAAGAGGGGGGAAAAAAGAGGGCCACAGTGATACATTTGTATTTGCTCATGTAAACTCCTTTTGGAAAAGAATTAATTATACTTCAGTGTTGGTTTGGTTTTGGTGGGTTGTTTTATTTTGGGTTTTGGTTGTTGTTTTAGAGATGTTTTAAAATGTTTTTACAATCTTCTAAAAGTCAGCATGGTAAAACCTGGGGTTTGCTGACATAAAAGGATGAAGACATTCACAATATTTAAATAAAACCAAAATTAGGTTGCAATATCATGGTCATTTTGCTCCAACCTAATTTGCTACTGTCAAATGAAAAAATGTCACTTTCCTTCCTGCCCACTTCTCCCAGCTCAAAACAAGGTTGTTTTCTTCCGTATAGTGCTGGCAAGTATTAGCCCCTTTCTGGGGTACAATTTAATTCACTCAACCACAAAAGTGATCCCCTTTTGGCTGAGTTGGTTTGCTGCTACACGTGGGGTCTAAATTGCTTTAATGACTAGTGGTTCAATGACACGAGGCACAGCAAGATTTGAGTCAGGAAGAAATGAGAAGATGCCACTGGGCAGCAGTGACCTGTGTGCTCTGTATGTCTTGGGGAACTGGATCTTCTGCCCTCTTATTGCATGTTACAGGTAGGTGTTTCATAATCAATTATAGCTTCATAAAGAAAATATATCAACAGGCAGATCACCTGAACAAAGGATTGCTTATTCTCCTCCCATTCTCTCCCATTAGCTGTTGCAATTGTTTTATTGCTGTATTTAGAACTTGGAGAGCAGAGCATTTTTCACTCTAGTGCAAACATTTAAAAATACTTGCTTTAATATTTAATTAGAATTGATGCCGTATGATATCCTTGAATTTGGTCCAGTATAACTTAGAAAAAGCAACCAGGGTTCCTTACAAGAAAGAATAGTCCAGTTTCTGTCCTCTCTCAACTCATGAAAATCTCAGCCATAACATACTTGCCTAACACAGCCATGAGCCCTGTTAGTTTGTTATTCAGAACAAGCAGAAATGTTTTTCTTCTGTGTGGGTTTTGCTCTCTTTGACAGTGTCTTCCCCTGCTATCTAATGATTACACTCTGTTTCCAACTATTAACCCCTCATGATTGTGTTATGTCAAGCATATTAGCATAGTTGTACATTCTCAAAAAGCCACATGGGACAAGAAAATAGAATAGAATTTACTTTAAAGGCCATTGGAGGGGGAAGAAAACCTGCAGAGAATGACTGCACTCCAGTTGGTCTATCAGATTACAATCTCAGTATTAACTGCTCTCTAGGGATCAGAGTGACAAATCTCAGTTCTGTCGTTGAGGTTCACATTATGTGCCCACATTAGACATGCAGATGGCTTCAGACTAACTAAAACCCAAAACTGAACTCTTGCTCATAATTTTGAGAAGCAGCAAAAGTCAGCTTTGTTGAGAAGAACCTAAAGATGTGTCAGTCTGGAAAGCTAAGACAAATGTCAATAAATTCAAGTAAAATTAATCTTAATTCCACTTATTTCTGGTTTTGAACTCTAATACAGCTGAAGATGAAAGACTCATGACAAACCAGACAAAGTCAAATCCTCTTCCTCTTACATGCCCTTTGTCATCTGCAGTTACTGCAGTCTACACCTTTATAGCCATATTGTATTGCCTGGTATCTACCTCTAGTCAATAGTGTGAATTTATGACTTATTTCAAGCATGCAGAATTTACTAAGTAATTTCTGTCTCAGTAAAATTGCAATTTTGACTCAGACTATAGCCTAACCTTTTACACACATTTCCAGGCTTCTCAACTCATCCTTAGTCCACTAATTGCTCAATCAAGGAACTTGCTTTCCTTACCCTAGGTTTTAAAAAGTTTCCTTCAAAACTACACCTTCAATATGTGAGGACAAGCAGACTTCAGATACATAACTAATGAGCCAAAGCAGTTAATTACTGCTGCAGCACAGTGATCATGCAGTGTGCCTTAGACATCAATGAAATGACCAAACACTGCCACATTCTGATCTCAATGAGACTTGACAAGCATGATGAAAGCAAACAAAAGGAGAGACAGCAGAAAGAGAAGGCTTACAACAGGGGGATTAGAAAATGCCTTTTAGGGGTTTTTTATGCATCTTAATAATTTCCTGTGGAGTATTAATAAATTTGTTTTATGCATTATATCACTGCCAGTGTCTGGATGAAGGGCAGGGATGGGGTCAGCAGTCTCTGCTGCAACCTCTGACTAGTTGTAACAGAGTCCAGATTAAATATCAACCTTATCAGTGTCACCCTGACACACGAATAGGATCTCCTACCTCTTGCAATGTGTTGATATCCACACCATCTCCTTGAATAACTCTGAGATATGGTGGCAACAACTTATAGCCTTTTGAATTCTCTGTAATGGGAAACCTCTTCCCCAAGATCTCCAACACCTATTGAAAAGTGGAAAGAAGATAGTTCAAAATGAAAATAAAAATCTGCCATTCTGATAAAGAAAGAAATTTCCACACTTGAGTAACGCTTTTTCTAAAAAATTAATATAAGTCCATCAATATACCCACATAAACATGCTCTAAATCTATCCACACACACAAAAAAAGCATGCCAGCCATTGTGGTGAATGCCCTTAAAGCAGTCACAGACAATAGGGTCTTTAAGAAGTGGCACCCAAGAGCTAATCAGAACCATGCTTCCACCCTTTCTCCCTTTGCTTGTTGTGACTTTTTGTTATTAAATGTGTCAGCTGAAGATCCTGCTCTTCTTTTGCCCTCCTTTAAGATGGTGGATGAGCATTTCAGTTTTTTATGATTTTGTAAGCCACAAATGGTTAAAATGAAACACTTCAGCTAGGAGATTTTCTTATCAGCTCTGAAAAAGATCATTCAGAGTTCCTATTTGTGATATGCCACTCACCCCAAAGGGAAAAAAAAAGTGTTAAATCTGCATAGATCTAATTTGATAGCGTAACATTGCCTCAACCTTCTTACTTGGACAGTGGTGACAGTTACTCAAATTCAGAGGTATCAACAGCTTTTATTATGAAACTGAAACAATCATTATGCTTTCTAAAGAGCAATAAGGCAAGAAACATTTTTCTGTGTGGACTCTGCCACTGACTTAAATGCACATATTATTAAAGAGAGAAGAGGGCTATACATGTATTTATAGCACAAAAATAGTGGATTACATTAACATGGGATGCCAAGATACCGAAACTTAGCAGTAAGAATTGTTATTGGCCTGGCATTTACTAGCACTGAAGTGGTTTCCCATTGCATTTAAGTGATAAAAGTTTCTCTTTATAAAAGCATTCCAACATCACTACATCAGCAAAACTGGTAACTTGCAAAAAGCTTCAAGAACCATATGCAAGAATGGGATTGATGAAAAACAGGAAACTATTTGGACTGCAAAAGAGTTTCCATATATATACACTGAGGTGAAGTAAACATTTACATATTTCATAGGTCCCAATCAGCCAGCATCAAATACATGCAATGAATACCAAGTTAGAGCCTTATACATTTGCTAGCCAGTCATTACAAAAACCCAAACAATTGCCCTCCCAATCTTGTACAGAAATGGCTTCAAGAAAGGATTACCTTTAGAACAGTGTCAAGGGGATTCCCAGAATCTGGTCTAATAATAAGTGGTGCCTCTGGACTTCGGGCTTCAATTATATGCCTTAGGTCATCACCCCATATTTTTTCACAAGCATTGTAAATGTCATAGCTGTCACTAACCACAGATACAGGCACTGAAGAAAACTGTGTTACTATGTGTTCAAAAGCATCTTTTTCATGATCTTTTCCCCAAGCTGTTATGGTACTGCAAAGGTAATTGAAAAACTCACATTAGAATTGCATTTACATGTAATTCTGTATTTTCTACCAGCAACAGTTCAGGGCAATGATAAGCAGTATGATTACATGACAGCAGAAACTATGTGCTTATCAGCTCTGTGTTGCATGGATTATAAATACACCATATACTAAATCAACAGACTTCATTCAGACAGTTAGGGAACTACGAAGGCAAGAACAGAACATCTGCTCTGACAACTTCATGCTACAAAATGGAAAGTCGAGAACGAAGCACCTCACCATGTGTTAGAAAAATCTAAAGAAGGAAACAGAATTTATTGTCTTTTTTAACAATGATATAAAACAAATATTCTCACTTATACAAACAGTCCTCCAGAGGAATCTGAGAGCATTACCCTTGGTACAAGGCCACAGGAGAGCACATAAACCAGAGCTGCTGAGAGCAGTAGTAAATTACTGAATGCAGTTGATCTGCAGTAGCTGCTCAGACCAGCTGACATAATTGACTTTAGTAACTTGTGTGCAAAGACCTAAAAATGCTCTCATGCACAACATAAGAGTCAGGGGGCATTGAATTTTTACCTTAAAATTCCAGCATTATCTGCTGTGTGGCCAAGTCTCAGATCATGACAGCAGGGAGACAAACAAACTTTATTTCACAGAGGTTGGTGCAGTCTCAGAAGAGCCCTATGACATGCCAGGGCAAGCACCATGCTCACAACACCACCCTGTATTGGAGGTTGTGGAACAGTAAAACAATTCTGTAAAAATTTGGGCCTCTTGCATGAGACCCTTTTTGTATTAACTTGGAGAGGGTGACTGCAGTCACATTTGGTGGTGCAAACTTTAGGCAGGGCAGTTTAAGCTCTCTGCTCTAATGCCACCACTTAAATATCCTGGGCAAAAGACACTTGATCTTGACTCCACGTGTCTCTTGCTTTCATTACACAAAACGTTATAGTAGTTTTGCTCTTCAGAAATTTCAGACAAAAACTGGCACATCAATTGGTCAGGCAGGAGTTCTAGAGCAGCACTACAACAATGGTATAAAAATTTCTATGTAGAAGTGCTGCTTTAAAGGTGATCACTACCCTACAAGGGCTATTCATGTAAGCCTTTCTTGCAACCCTAAGTGAATAACAACTATTTAAAAGCAACAGTAAATATTTAACTGGGTTTTGTGCTCACTGTGAAACACACTAACAACCTTGTTTTATATTCTCATTTCAGTGCGTAGACATGCAACTGAAATTCAAGGATTTGCATTCACTGCCAACCTTGTACAGGACATGGATTTGAAAAAAAGTAAGAGCTCTCTCTCTCAAATATTTGAGATCAGTTTCCTTACACTTAAAAACTCATTCACCATTCTTAGTGATACAGCAAGGATTTACCATTACAAGTTACACTGATGGGAAGCTTGAGAGCAACTGCCTCTTCTGGAGCGAGAACATGGACAGTGAGAGCCCAGAACTGCAACTCAGAGTTTGTCAATTTATGATTTTATATTTACAATAAAATTTGAAGCTCATAACTTGAATCCTCAATATCTATAGACTATAAACCTTCAAGCTTATTCTAAAAAGACATTGATAAGAAAGAGTTAAAAACATTTAAAATATATTTATAGCTAAGAGCAACCATGCTACTTATGTGCCCCTAGAACACAGAGAGGCACCAGTACAGAACTGCAGCTTCAACAGCTGGATCAGTCATGGCTAATACTGTATGTCAGGATACACAGAGGGGTAAGAAAACAATTACATTTTGTTAAGCTATTCTTAGAAAGGCTTAGACTAGTATCTTACCTGTGTTCAGCAGCTGGAACAGAATATCCTGGAACTGGATCTTTTGTACCATAGTACTTTTTAATTAATGCAATTCCTGCTACAGTGTCTGTTCCTTTGAAGTTCACCAAGTGAGCTGAAGCTCCTATTCCTGCAGTCTGAAGAGGATGCAACTGTCAGTTTCCATGCCAGATACAGAAGCCTCCAGTCACCACCCAGCACTAGTTTGTAACAGCAAGACTGACTCAATTCCCACTTCACCAATATTCCCTTCATTCACTTACACTGGGAAGACAGAGAAAACCTCTCCCAGTCCAGTGCTCAGAGTTCAGACATTGTACCCAAGCCCTCCACACTTAGCCCAAACGCAGTGCTCTGTGCATACACAATTTCAGGGCAGAACAGGGCCACAGAGGTTAACAGGCATCTACAACTCCTCATAGCTAGGAACAATCAGACTTTTCCAATTGTCAGACAAGCAGTTTTACCTCTTGTGAAGAAACTCCTCTGTAGCCAAAGTCATGCAGTTTATATTCCAGTCCTTCCAAGCTGCCTGAAGTCTCCAGCAAATATTTGGCCAAAATCTTTTTCTGCTCTCTAGAGTTTGTAGCCACTGTGATTGGGTACCATGACTGCACAAGAATTGTCTAAAACAAAATCCATCACATTAGTTGCATATTTGTTTAGAGCTTGACGATGCCCAGCTGGCGTTTATTCAGACACAAAAAGGTCTATTTATTTTCATTCCCTGTTCAGAAAGTACTGATGCCTCCAACAGTTTGCTTTAGGGCTTAAGTAATTAGCCTTTATAAGGTAGGCAAGGCATTGACCTTCTCAGGAGTTATCACTAGCAAGCCACAGACACACAGTTCCCCCATCCTCCTTTTTTATGGATAAAAGTACTGTTGTGAACTTCCTGTACAATTATTATGATCCCTTGCCACAGACACACAGTTCCTCCATCCTCCTTTTTTATGGATAAAAGTACTGCTGTGAACTTCCTGTACAATTATTATGATCCCTTGCCAGGTGGGGGAAAAAGGTTTATGTAAGATGACTACAGAAAAGAATTAAAACAGAAAATGAAAGTTGCCAGAGATTTCCCATAAAGCAATACAGGATTCAACATTGAATTTAAGTGCATTAATATTTACTTAGAAAAAAGGTGTTAAATTTCCAAAACTTACCTCAATCCAATTTGTGAGCCAGTAGCACTCTGGATCTGTGTTTTCTACTGTGAAAAGAACATTTCCTCTGGGAATTACAGAGCCTTCAGGAACAGCCTTTATTTCTATGGGAAGATGGCCATCATATTTCTGTGTAAGGAACAGTATTGTTGTCAGACAACAGGAAAGATTAGGGCTTACAGCTCTTTTATTTAACTGCAATGGGTAAAAGGCTATGAATGAATAAAATTTCTTCTTAATTTCTTTCAACTCTAAAAATAAACCCACCACTCCAAATAAATTAAAAAATCTATATTTATGAAAAAAGGACAAAAATACTATAACTTAAAAACCAGTCTCTATCAAAACAAATGATGGTTATCAGTTGTATTCCTTGAGCAAATTGTGCCAGAAAAGCCTAAGCATTCTTTAAAAATACCTAAGTTCTACCCACAGATTGAGAAATAGTTACTACTCATTTTCTTCAATGCTTTGACATCTAGTAAGCTAAAAAGAGTTTAGCTACTATTCATACTTTTTTAAAATTCACTAGTTTTGCTTAGTATGAATGTGTGCTTTGTTCATTTATTACAGCAGGATCCATTTAATAACTATTTTAGAGAATATTTTCATCTTAATTACTTAAACTTCTTAAACATGAAGTCTTACACTGGAGTGTCACTCCTTTGTCAGTCTTTTATCCCCAAAGGACTAAACATTGTGTAAAATATGTCATTTGAAAAAGAGTAACCTGCAAATAGCAACTCTAGAAGACTAATTGTAACTTTCTGAAAGAGCTCTGCAAGCTGTACTGGCAGTACTGAAAATGTTTTGGATGGTAATATATTTTGACAGAAAGCTTCCCATGAGATATCCTGTTAAAGGCAACAAAAATTGCACCAATTCAGAGAAATTACAGATTCATAAGTAGCACCAAAACATATTCTCCAGTACTCAACAGACATCAGAAATCTCTTCTATCTTACAGTAAAAAAGTTTATTCAAAAATGTGATAACCTGAAGCAAACTGTGTTTATATACCACACAGGGTCTAGTACCCAGATTTAAAGATAATAGATTAATGAAAGATAACAAAGCCTTCAAAAAGGTTGAAAATAATTTATTCATGATTCAGTAAAGGCAAAAGTATAGTTTAATGAAAAAAAGAATGAAAAGATTTCAAGGTTGCTGTAGCTGTTGATTTTGCCCATGGAAAAAAACTATATGATCATACCATAGCTCTGTATTACTGCTCTTTGCAAAAACTTTGGATTGACTTGACTTGTACAACTCAGGACTTCCATCTCTATCACTCATCACTGATTCCTGCCAACTTCCAGCCTTCACACCTGCCCATTATTCTCCAGGAAATCCTTTTCTTTCTTCCAGCCCTTCACCCTATCAGTATTTACCCATTCATTTACTCCCAAGTACAAACTGATAGGTGAACATTTCAAATCCATCCTGGCACTTCACTCCCACAGCCACTGCACCCTCCACTTTCCCCACCTCACCTGAGGCACTGAGCTAGGAAGGAACAGTGGCACTGTGTGAACAAACACTGGAACTCAGGGAGCAGGAATTCTGTGCACAAAGGGCACACACAGACTCAAAGAGTACCTACACTTCCACTTTGAGAGCCACCAGCACATGAGATCCAGACAAGAAAATCATGTTTTTATATATATATAAATCAGGTTTTTATATATATAAATACACACACACACTTTTAATAAGAAAACCTGACAAAGGAATAAACATACACAGAAAGTATGCAAGAATGTTTGTTTTGACTAGAACAAAAGTTGAATGGACTTAGTCAAGCCACATTACAACTCAGTGAGGACAGACATGCAAAATTAAAAGGGTATTAATTCTGTTTATCCAAAGAGGGATCAAGCTTACTTTAACACAGATGAAAGCAGTTCACAACGTACAATGTAGCTTAAACACGAATATGGATTGAATTGAAATTTGTAGTTATTTGAACGGGATGCAAGTCCTCTACAAACCTCTCCATAACCCTCTCTTAGAAAACTTAGGCTTATTTGCCTTGTTGCCATTTGCAACACTTAGTTGAAAGTCACTCTTCTCTTGCACACCTATGGTCCACCCCAGTGGCAGGATGACATCAGATACATTAACAAAGAGATGCCACCATAAAAGTACATACAATTAGGGTATCCAGGGAAATATAAATGCAGAAGACTAAAAAAGGGGCTTTCAAATGCCAAAAATATGCACTCACCAAAACCCACAATGAAACTAAGCATTTAATTACTCTGCAGAGATTAGTACAGCTCTGATGAATGCTATTAGTCTGAATTTGCTGCTTTTACAGAGAATAGATGTTTGCAATTACTCGAAGTCTAACACTTTTTAAACAAAAGGGGAAAAGGATAATTGTGAAAAGACTAAAGTTGAAAGGTTTTGTGTGTCAGAAATGCTCAAGCCTTGTATTTTATAATAAAATTCAATATTCATATCTTTGAAAAATTTACAAAACAACTGAACAAAACGTGTATTTTCTTGAACTATTTATACACCCAAGAAGTTGCAATGCTTTCTGCATTAGAGCAAACACTGTAATGACTAGTTAGAGAGAGAAATGTAAATGATGCAGGCAAGCACTGAGTGCTGTATCACTCATGGAGAGCTGCCAACAAGCCCCCACTCACTCACAGGAGCTGGCTGGCAGCAGCCACAAATCCTTATTACCTGCAAAGCTGCATTTGGCATCTGAAAGCATGGAAATTACTTTTCTCTAAGGAATTACAATTATATGATTATTCTTTGACAGCTGCTACTCCCGGTACACTAAACATGAAAAGCTAAATTTATCCAGTCTTCACTATCAAGATTAAAAGGAGAGACTGCCATATTTATTCTACTGTTGATTCAGAAATCCTTCACAATAATCTCCAACTATTTTTGTGATTTTTTTTACCTCTAGAATATAGTTCCATCCCTTTTCATTGAAGACATCATCTTGAAAATGCTCCCTATATACTTCTTTGGCTTCCTTGATTTTCTCTTTGGTCACCACTTTACCTGGAGTTTCAGAAAGAGATTAAAGCTTAGAAACTTGAAATATTCATCAACTGATAAAATAAATAACAAAAGGTTCAGGCACAGCAAAGTTACTTTGTCTTCAACACAGATATGAAGGAAACGTCAAATGCAGAATGCTTACATCATATTTTAATTTATTATACAGATTAGAAAGCTCAAGAAACCATGAGGGTAAAATACACTTGTGGTTTGCAGCTGACTCAGGAAAATTTTGAGATTGTTACTCTTTTATGACGGTCAAAAACCAGTCAAGAAGTTGAACAGCAGTGCTTTTCACAGAGGAATGTGTTGATTGTGCAAGCTGGTACATGCAGCAAGGACATATCCAGCACAAGGGTTAAGCTGTGCCATTGCAGAGGGAATCCCCATGGAGGGACTTTGCAACCAACCTTTGACTGACCACTTGTGCTTGGAACCAGCAGAATAACCACATTACTTGAATAAGCATGCTGCTGGTGTAGGGCCAGTCATCTACCTTAGAGAACAACCCTCAGATTGCTAAGGACAAAAGAAACAAAAGTATCCAGTGTTTTGATTATAATGACATTTCAGTCTTTGGTGGAATTGGCAGAGATGTTTATTAGATCAAGACAAAACCACACGATGTATGACTAAAGCTTTCCTTTACAGCTTGGCAGAAGGCAACAAGCACTCAGGTCAGAACAGGTGATATTTGTACATAAGGCAAAACAAATCTTGAACAGCACCAAGGAATTTTCAGCTGTTACTCCTAAAATTATCAGTATAAAAATCACTTTCATATGTCGCTGCCATACACAACGATCTAAGCTGAGGGCCATTCAAAATTTAAGGAAAATTAAAATTTAAGGAATTTTGAAACCATTATTGGTTTACACAGTAAACAAACGAGCAAATACAAAACTGAAGTTAATGCTCAAAATGCAAAATGTATTTTCCATCAAATCTTCTCTCTGCTTGTGACTATGCACAGCTTTGGTCTCTCTATTCATTCCAATTTTGCCCACTGTTGCAAAATGAATACCTTCTCATTTTTAATACACCATTGGCATAAATAAAGGCAGTAGAGAGATGTCTGAATTAAGAAGTTAATACCAATTTATGAGGGTGGATAACTTTTTTCACAATCATGTAAATAAGGTATTATGCATGTCACTACTTATGGTGTATCACGATAACCTGGAACTGTTTCAACTGTAAGGCTACAAGCTTGACAAAAAGTTAGACATTTAATTAGAGAAAAGGTTTTACTGGAATATAAGACAGTTACCTTTTAAATATTTATTCAGAATGTACTGTAAGCCATAAAAAACTGTTTCTTCATATTTCAGTTTCTTTAATTTGGAATTTTCAGTCTTCTTTTCACGACATTCAAAGTAGGAATATACCTTGCTTGTGTTAGGTGGATATTGCTTGTAGTGTGTAACCTACATCAAGAAAAAATTCAGTAAGAACTCAAAACATCACTACAAAGCACAAGATAAATCATATTTGTACATTAAAGCTTAAAAGTAACTCGCAGCTCTTCTGAACTGTGGTTATTTATCCATTCACATTCTACACAAGTATTTACAGAATTTCCAGGTTTTTAAACACACTCAATTTTCAGTTCCAAGGACTGTCTTCCCTCTGTTATTCCTTGCTTCTTTATCAAGTCTTCTTTTCCTGAGGTTAACCTCCCCCTCCCCTGGTGACCTGGCTTTGATTGACTGGGAAAGGCACTGGCTGGGATTTTAGGAGCAGCACAGAACACCAATGTGCCAGGGCAGATTTTGATCCACCACACCATGTCTAATAGCTACAGGAAGCACAAAATTCCATGCCACTACCAACACCTGCTTGAATCTGACTTCAGTTTTGCAGGCCACCGTCCCACAGCTCAGATAAACCCACCCAGAATGAAGAAGGCAGTGGCAATGGCCTTTACCCAAATGTGCCATTCCCTATGAGCAGAGTAGGTCTCTCAAACTCTGGTTACACCAAAGCCAGTTCACAAACCTGTTGCTGTCAGTAAAGCTGCTAAAATCTACCTGAGGTTTGTGCTTCCCTACAAAGTTTGCTAAATGGGCTTTTTTTTCAAAATTTGAAAAAGTTCACATAAAGGAAGCATGAGAAGTTGCTGCCTGTGTGTATTACGTGAAAACTGGCCATAAAACACACAATGTTATGCTGAATTCAACTATTACAGCTTTTAAGAGCTCCTGATAATAAAATTAGCCAGAAATTTACTTTGATTAATAACAGCATTTGAAACAAGTACGCTCTAAACACCTAAAACCTTAAGCCTGCAAAATTTCATCTCCTAAAGTGTAAAAAGCAAAGTCCATACAAATCCATACTGAACAAAAAGAATACACAATGACAGAAACTTGGCACTATCAATGTTTAAATTACAGAATACACAAATCAAGGTAAAGTACCCCCAAAGTTGAAGGTATCAAGAGTTTTCTTAAATTATGATGGGAAGTCTGTGAACAAGTCTGTACATTCCATAAGGAAAAACCGTTCCTACAACTGAGAAAGCAGCACTGTACATCAGAACAAAATTCAAATGGTTGGGAAATCCTGTGTGAATTTTTTTCAAACTCCCATATTTACAGGTTAGAGTGTCAATTCATTATATGTTTCTTGCTGTTACTCACTCAAAATAACCTTAAAAATTTGTTTCTAATACCGCAAGGAATTGGAAAAGGGACAGTTTTACTGTTTCTTCCTTCTTGTCTTGATATTTTTTTAAACATATCCCTGACATTCTCAAATAAAAATATTTGAAGGATGCTTTACCTGTATTCCTCAAACTGTACATTAAAGGATTTTAAAATTACAGTTTCCCTTCTCCTCTCAAATGTCATTTAAATTGAGTATTTGACTCAGATTGGACAATGAACTACTCAACTGAATTTCTGGTTCTCCTATACCAGCACAAGGCTGTTATCGTTGCGTTTCCAATGCTGCAAGGAAACATTCAAGGAAGGTCAATTTAAAGATCATTCCATTGTCTTTGCTTGTATGAGGTTTACAAGGCCAATCAAATAAAACCCAGGCTTGTCATTGCACATTTTATGCCCTGCCTTCAAACAAAGCATGGCACCACAGGCATTTAATGGAGCACAAACCTCTTCTGTTACAATTCCACAGCCACTCAAAAGCAGAATGCCTAAGAGTAGCAATGTTAGACCCAAAGACAAAACCTGGCTTTTACATTTAGTTCTAGCTATTAATAAATGTCTCGCTTCACAAATTATAACATGCCCTTTCTAGTTCTGTGCAGAACTTCCAAGAAGTAATCACACTGCCAGCTCAAAGAAAACTCTCTGCATATCATCACATTTAAAGGAAAATAAAATCCCTGCACAAAACAAAACACATACACACACACCATCCTTTCTTCTTTACTATGGAGCAGACAAAAATAGGCTCCATTTCACTCCATGTCTTTCTATTGAATGGGTTTATGAACACACACATATTGTGTATGAAATTGTATTGAATGCACTCTAAGAAAAAGATCCTGTAACAAATCCTTAGAATGTTCATGCACTGTAAAGACGCAGTGTGGGAACTCCTCCCCTCCCACTGGTGCCACCAAGATAAGTTACAGCAACCTCATGAAAAATTCTGCTCAATTTTACAACTGGTACTGGACTTTTGAGTTTGTGATTTCAGAGCAAAGGCTCAACACAGAGCTCAGCAGCTGCAAGTGTGCACAGCAAATGTCCCAGGACCAATCCTCCACATGAATATCTCAGTTCCTTGTGGCAAGCTCCAGAGCAAAGCAAAGCAATGCTGCTGTACTCATCATAACAGTTCGAACAATGAAAACTATACCTGCATGAGATGGGATACTCAGGTTTCCTTAAAAAGTTTATACAACTTACCAATGGGGAAGTTACTGAAGCCAACACCTACATTGTAATGAAAATGTGTGTAATCTTCCACTCACATCTTTAAAATATATTAGACTTTGACAGTTCAAAGGCATCTCCTCCTGCTATATGTTTCTCTCTGTCACAATGGTTACAGGCCCAAATTAACTTAGGGTGCACAGTGCACCCACTGAGCTGGTGCCACCTTTTCTCATTGCATTTAAGTACACTCTTTTAGGGACTTATTCTAGCTCTGCTTTAAAGCATGATCACAAAACACTGTGCTCTGGCTGCAAAGCAGAACTTGAGAGCTGCAATCAGGATGAAATGCCAACAGATTTATCCTCTATATTGCATACCTGGGGACACAGCTCCTCCGGACTACCTTGCTGACAGCTTCAACCTAAAAAAAAACCTCCACTCAAGTTTCTCAAGCATTGCATCACAGGTTTAGCTATCTTTTCTGACATAAGATTAGATCCTACCCTGAAAATACATACTAGCTAGTGTCCAGAAGATAGTTACTCCTAGGGATTAAAACATACATGAAAGTTTAGTGTTTGACAGAAATATAATTTTATTGATTAAGTTGCTGTAAGTACTTGAAGGAGATAAGGAACTAATTTTGCAAGTCACATGTGTAGTATTCAATTATATTCTTCACACATTAAAATCTATTTAAACAGTGAAAATACACATCCCTGGCAATTAAAATATTTACATCTGAGCAAACCTTACAGCTGCAATTTTAAAGATACTTCTTTTGACATTCCACAAAGTTGTTACTTTTACCCACAAATCTGAGACACCCTTTTAAATATTACTCAATATTTAAAGGCACAATCACAATCTTAAAAGTACCACACTTCCCAACCACTGGCTACTTGAAGGGGGCTTGTAAAAAAGATGTGGACACACTTTTTAGCAAGGCCTGCAGAAACAGGGCAAGAAGTGATGGTTTTAAACTAAAGGAGGGTAGATTCAGACTATATATAATAATTGTTTTGTGATGGAGTTAGTGAAACACTGGAGCAGGTTGCCCAGAGAGCTGACAGATGACCCATCCCTGGAAACTCTCAAGGTCAGGCTGGATGAGGCTTTGAGCAAACTGGTCTAGTTGGAGATGTTTCTGCTCACTGCAAAGGGGCTGGACTAGATGCTTTTGAAGGTCCCTTTCAACCCAAAGCATTCTTTGATTCTGTTATATAGGTGTGTAAGAAGTTAAGCACAAAACCTACAACCCCTGCTGAGTTATCTGGCCATCTTTTTGCTCCCAAGCCCTCAGACAGGGCACCATACTGATCAGGAATATCTGCCCACAAGATGTCACAGCAGCTGACTGTATTAGCTGTCATTTCTAGGCTTCTACATGGGGGAATAATGCCCATCTGCCACAGTGGTGGCCAGGAGGCTTGGCATGTAGTGAAATGCCTGGTGGTGCAAAAAAGAGCGTGGAAAAGAAGGTCAAGGTCCAGGAGTGGGAACAGTTCACAGAAGACACAAAGAATGCAACTGAAAACAAAACAAATCAACAAGAAAAAACCTGACACAACACTAAAAGGCACTTGGACAACGAAAACTATGCTTCAAAAAATGCCTGATCTTTGTTGTCTGATGAAGACTTGCATCTTTCTGTATCCTACAGGAGAGTAGAAAGAACAACCAGAGGCAATGTACAATATTTGATATTAAATTTTATGTGACTTGAGAGATTAAGGCAGTATTGATAACTCTATGCTTTCAGTTAGGGGATGACAGAAGCAGGACTTGTACAGGTAAGTAGCAGTGACTATAAAGTCAGAAGGAAATCCCTTCTCTTCAGGAAGAAAAAAACCCCCAACCAACAAACAGAAAAGCAAACAAAAGCCTCTACTGGGATTAAGAGACCCTTACAAGAAAACAACTCTCCAAAGTATCTTCAAAGGCCTTTTGATGTTTAGTTCAAAGGCTATGGTTTAGGTTTTGTCTATAAAACATATGACAAACAGCTTTGGCACTACTACCTACAAGATTATGTACTATGACTGAAATAGAGCACTTTTATTCCAGTTGTGATAGCTCCTTGTTTAATTTAATGCAAATAAAGGTATATTCTGCACAAAGAATACTTTCAACAAGGACTACATCTATTTAATTAAATCAAGGGTTTTTTTGAGGAAAAAAGCATGAACCACAAATTGCATTTAGATCATAAAAAAACTACCCCAAACATTAAGAGTTAAATTTTAAGAAAAGGGAGTTAATGGGTATTCAACATAAAATAGGGATGACTAAAGTAAACGCTGCATTTTTCTAAGCCAGATAAAAAGATATTTGGCATAAAAATATAAATATTCTTACAATCTACAAGCTTGGTTGTACAGGATATTGTGACAAATTTACTTTAAAAGGTTATTTAAGCCCATGTAATTCAACTACTTGAAAACATGGGAAAAACAAATAGGACATGAGAAGTCAGGTGCAGCCAAAATCTCCACTGGTGGTAATTCCTGATGCTCCCCTAGGCCAGATGCCAACATGAACCATCAGAAAGATGCTTCCAAGCCCTGTCTACAGTGGAGAAAGCACTTACCCAGCAGCATCTTGCCTGCACTGTAACTCTCATGTGACAAGATGATACCAGTTCAAGTGAGACAGTATTTGAACTTTCCGGAGCTATTTTGGAAAATCCTTAGCGCTGAATGAGTACAGAACAACCTGGCCACTGCACCCATGGTGCCACAGAGCCACAACAATGAAGCCTCAGAGAGACAGGAGGCAGGTTAAGCAGGAGTAACATGGCCTGGGCTCGGGGCCACTTGGCCAGGACACTGCAGGCCCCCTGTCACAGGGGCCAAAGCACAGGCTGGGCACTGCACTGCAAGAGACATCTGGGGGGTCCCTCACCCCCAGGATGCCTTACTCACCCCCAATGCCTTACCCAGCTTCAGTGCAGTGGTACTGCTGGTATTCACACCAGGGAGACTTCTGCAAAGACCCCAAGACTTCCATGAGTTGTGGTATTACATGTTATTTACAAACATCATGGGAAAAGGCCATGGATGCAATACTGTTTTACCTAAACCTTTAGGAGATTTAGCCAACAGAGCAGCTAAAAGCAAAGTCTGCCAACAACCTACAGGGAAAACAGCATTATTAGCAACAATAAGGAGATGAAACAGGACTTAGAGCAGTCTCTTTCCCCCTATGAGATATACCTCACTGAGATGAGGTAACTAACAGCAGTGATAAGGCATTGTGACCCTCTTCAGGAAAAAACCCAACACAACTGTGACTAACAGTTACATTCAACAGGGATGCTTTGGCAGCATTCAAGCAATCACAGAAGGAATCCACACCACGACAGTGGAAATGAAAACCAAACCAAAAGCCAGTATGGTTAAATGATAAATTTATTTGAACAAGAGAGGAAATGCCAGAAGAATCAATCTTTAATAATTCAAGAGAAAGGGCATCCAACAGCAGCAAGTAAAGTGCAAGACATTCTTAAGTGAGTTAAAAAAAAAAATCTAAGAGTCAAGTAGAATCTTACTATTTTGATTACACAAGCTTCAGATTACCATACGGGGGAAAAAAAAGCTTTAGAGAGACTCCAGGCCCCTTATTAGAATGCACAGGATTGAGACAATGTGCAAGAACCAAAGTGAGAACATTGGGAGATATCAGCTCTTAGGAGATGAGAGATAAGCTAACAGAGGTTATGGCTGAGTGATGACCTTCTACCACTTCTAATGTCTCCATATTTGAGTTCATCCATCATTTCTTATGTGCGTATTGAAAAATAAGAGGACAAGAGGTGAGGAAAAAAGTTAAGAGACCAGTCAGTACTATGAAAAATAAGAAAAGCACATGCAAGCAACTGAATTCCTATGGAAGCTGCACATTACAGCAGAGATGCTGTACATGACCAGGTCCACATTCATTTAAAGCACAAGGTTAATTGTAAGCACTAGAACTAAATGTGTTCTAAATTTCTCAGACAAAACACAGAGCTTAAAACCAGCCACACTTTGCAGTTGATTGCTTTACCACTAAAGACTTTCATGGTTTTTGCTGTGGTTTAACCCCAACTGGCAACCAAGCCTCAAATGCCACTCATTCACTCCTCCTAGTGAGACGGGGAGAGAATCCGAAGGGTAGAAGTGGAAAACTCATGGGTTGGGATAAAGACAGTTTAACAGGGAAAGCAAAACTTCTCTGCATGTAGGCAAAGCAGAAGAGGGAATTCACTCATCACTTCCCACGGGCAGGCAGGTGTTCAGGCATTCCCAGAAAAGCCGGGCTCCAGCCTGTGTAGCGTTTACTGGGGAAGACAAATGCCACTACTCCAAACGTTCCCCCCTTTACTCCTTCTTCCCCCAGCTTTATTCACTAAGCCTGATGTCATGTGGTATGGAATATCCCTTGGGTCAGCTGGGGTCAGCTGTCCTGGGGTCCCCTCCCAGCTTCCTCCTTGCTGGTGGGATGGTGTATGGGGCAGAAAAGGCCTTGACTCTGTGCAGGCACTACTCAGCAATATCAAAAATATCCCTGAATTATCAGCATTGTTTTCAGCACAAATCCAAACCATAGCCTCATACCAGCTACTAGGAAGAAAATTAACTCTACCTCAGTCAAGCCAGCAGTTTTACATCCAAGACTATCACAAAAGAGATGACAAAATGTATTATGTTTACTGTCTACATCTGTCACTAGTCTGCTGTACTACTGCACACGCTGTGTTAAGTTTCCCGCTCCTTAATGAAAAAGGAAAAACATTTACTTTTCAACAATGAAAGCTGCAGTGGTTCTAGAAGGGCTGCTTCCTACTAATTTAAAAATTATCTGAATACTGTACAGTTGCAGTGCTCCTTTTGAGCAATGGTGTCTTGGGGTTTGTAACAGGACCATGTGACTGCAAATGAAAACTTGGAAAATTACGAAGCTAGACAGTGTGAAGACTGTGTCTTACAAGAGTGCTGAGCCAGACGCTTCCGATGCTTTGCACTGGCAGAATTACAGGAGATAACACTCACACTCCCACCACAAGATTTTAATTAAGAAAAAAATATATATATGGGCTGTTGCACAGAGTATTTTGCAGTCATTACGTACTAGTCAAATCCAGTAGGCTAAAGAGTACTCATGTTTCTTCCTCACATACCTCTAGTCTTCTAAATAAAGAATACACAGGCTGTCAGAGCCTAGAATAAACACACACTCACGTGAAGGGCTTCAGAACTCAGTGCTCTCCTACATCCACACAGAGTAAAAAGTCATCTGAAGCGACAAATACTTAAAATTCAACACATAAGGCATACAGAAGAAAAACATACATTTTGGGTTTCCTTGAAGCATCCAGAAAGAAATTAATTCTGAAACAGATCTCATTTAACGTCCAGATAGCAAGTCAGCTCCTCCTAAGAGGTAATTGCATGGCAGCTTATTATAACTATCAGCTTAATTATGAAACATGCCAAGCAACAGATCTAATTGGCAAAAGCAAAATAAGCTGTTATTACTGCAGTAAACAAGGGTCAGTCAATAGCAGCTCATGGCCCATCCAACCCAGGCCTGGTCTGTGCCAGTCACGGCTGTCCTCCCACTGAACAGCACAGCTCTGCCAAGCTGATCCTCTCAACACAGTTTCAGACTACCTATACTCTGCAATATTTCTTGCCTGTGCAGAAATAAACAAATATAGGCTAAACAGAGCACTGGGAATCACAGAGAAAGAAAATGCAGAGGAGGTGTGTCAGCAATGTCAGACAAATGAGGCACTGAGGGCAAGGACCCTTTCACTGGGGAAGGGCAGAGAGTGAACAGAACCCCACTGTCTCAGAGGGACAAGACTGCTACAGAATATTGTATCATGTATATACAGCTAGCTGTACAGATGGAGCTGTATAAATTGTACCTTGCTGCAGACACAAGACTAAGACATCAGGCAACAGAAACAGCGATTTTCAAGGAGCCAGGTGATAGCCCCTCACTTGCAGTTTTCTATCAACAAGGATTTTAACTTCAAATACTTCCCCTTTTCAGTAATACCAAATCACCAGTAGAAAACTTCACTAATAGAAATACCATTGCTCTAGTGCACATAAAGACATTGAGGTTCCCCAGATAACACTGCACTGATGAATCTCTTGAGAGTCTCATGATCAGAAGAATTAAAAGGACTGCTGTTATTTATCAGCATGTTGCACACACACTATACCAAATGCTCATGCCCAGACTCTGAGGGGATGGCATATAATTCCTAGCATACAGGAAGAATTATACTTTTGGGGTATTTGTAAAAGCTTAAAAATACAGAATAAAGTACACAGGAAGAAGAATCTAAGTGATGTAAAAAGATTTATCCTGTTATTGGGTTTAGAGATAAACTGTATAATTTG
The DNA here is from genome assembly GCF_047830755.1 of Zonotrichia albicollis. NCBI lineage: Eukaryota > Metazoa > Chordata > Aves > Passeriformes > Passerellidae > Zonotrichia > Zonotrichia albicollis. Next base: position 14,677,567 of record NC_133822.1, read on the forward strand.
AAGCCCAGCCTCAAAATCCTGGAGCACTTGTACAATTGAGTAAGCTCCAGTCTATAAGAGAAGCTCAGTTCTGGAACCAGTGGATATTCACCTACTGGGAACTACTCCTGTCTAGGAATTCACTTTAACTACTAGCAATCAGCATGATACTCAGCATTTTTCAAAAACACTTGAAAGATTTTGAAACTGGGTATTTAATAATCTCCATTGTTTAAGAGGAAATGTCCTATGATGCACATGCAGACAGGAAAATAGTGTAGGAGGAGGGGAGGCTGGATAGGCTCTCAACAGACAAATCTCTGCCTACTGAATTACTTTGTTTCTGAAACTGTATAGGCACTAAATCAGTAATGAGTTGTTTTTTCATCCCAAATTTCCAAATGCAGCAACACAGCACTGGGACACTGGAGCTAGTACTCAAACTAACAAGTTGTGACAGACACGACCCTGAGACGCCACAACTTTTTTATTGATGGACAACTGCCTAAGCTGGGGTTGTACCACTCACTATGGTCTGCATACCATATGGTGTTTATGGCATTTAAACCTGTATGGCTTAAGTACCATACAGGTGTTTATTTCTACGTGATTTTTGTCATCAACATTAGCTTGTATGGACTGGCATCTACTGCAATTAGATCACCATGTAAACTTCTGATCCATGTTTTTTCTCAGTCTAAATGTTATGTACAGACAGTTCTGCATACACAAACAGATGCTACATTTGTGGATACAGCAGAACTATCTAAACAAAATAAAAAGAAAAGCAAAAATTCCCCAATCAACCATCACTGTTGTTTAATTGCTAATAGGAGTGTTTGGTAACTCCTGTAAAAAGCTTGACATTGCAAACCACGAGTGCAGTTTTAGTGCAGTTTTACTGAAAGTGCTCTCACTAAGTGAGTTTCATTGATTGGGAAACGCCAGTATCATCCAGGGAGCAGATAAGTGATGTTTGCTCATATTACCTAACAAGATAAAAGCAGCTACTTGTTTAAGCATTGTTCAGAGACACTGCATTTCCTAAGATTTGGAAAAAAGCATATGGAAAGACAGACAATTTGAATAGCCTTAACAAAGCAACTGAGGGGGGCAACAGTTCTAAATATAATACAAAATGCTCCTAAGCTGCCACAGAAAACGTCATCCAAATTCGGTTTTAAACTGGGAAAAAAACCTAAAAAACACCTCAGGCCTTTATTTGACCTCTTTAAGACGTCTACCACTCCTAGAATGTTACCATGTCATACTATGAAACAGCAAACAAAACAGAAGCAAACTGGTTTTATGTCAATCCAGTGTGCTGAACTGCCACCAATCCTTGAGCACACCCAGAGAAATTAGAAAAAGTAGTGTAGATACTCTTTTAACCCAGGCCTGCAGTGTTTAATGTGATTAGTCTCAGACATGGAAAAAAAGTGCATCTTCCATATTTGAATAAGTTAGACAACAAACACTTAAACCTGGTTCATAAAGAGCACTGTAGTCAGATTACACCCGGAATGGAAGCAGCTTTGCAAGCCCTCAGTTGCAGCGACAGGATGCCCTGACTGAGCTGCTCCAAGATTTATCAGCATCTCCCAAAACACTTTCCCACAAACACCAACAACAGCTGTTAACTTTCTTTATGTCTTGATGCAACTTATAGTATTGATAATAATAACGAAAATAATAGTAATAGCAATAATAATATCACAAGTCAGCAACTACTGAGGTTTGTACCTTAGTAGTTACTCAGTAACAAGACCTGGTCACAACATAGCTTGTTGTGATCTTGTTGTTTGCTTTCTCAATTCCTCCATCCAGAAGTACCCTCATCCCTGAAAACTCATCCCAGCATCCCAACGCTCAAAGAGCTAAAACACAATAAATGCTTTACAACGACAACCAGGACTGTTACTTGTAGATTTGTTTACAACAACCTCGTGGACACTGCAACGCAGCTGCTGAAGGAAATAAGCGATCCCTGCAGCCTCGGAGAGGCCGGGCACACGTGTCCAGCCCGGCGGGGGAGTCACAGGGGGGGCTGTGCCCAGAGCCTGGATGCTGAGCGCTCCCATGAGCGCGGCACAGGGGCAGCTCCGGCCCGGGCACACGGGCTGCGAGGCACGGCCGGGGCAGGCAGCTCCGGCCCGGGCACACGGGCTGCGAGGCACGGCAGGCGCTGCCGGGGCACAGAGCACCGGCGCGGGGCCCGGACAGGGCGCCTGCACTTTGTCACCGCTGTCAGCCCCGCTATTTCCAGGAAACGAAGGGAGGGCCGTGCGTGCGCCTCTCCGCTCTAACCTCCACCTTGCCGAGCCAATGTGACACCGCAGTGCCCGGAGCTAAGCACGGGGCTGGCGAACACGGATTTTGCGCCAGCCGGCTCCCGGGGCGCGCTGCATCGCCGCCAGGCGCACGGCCGCGGGCAGGAGCGGAGCACAGCGGGAGGGACGCGGCGGGGGAGAGGGAAGGAGCGGCTGCCCCGCGGCAGCGCCGTGCGTGCCCTCCGCGACCCCGGCCGGGGTGGGGGCGGGCAGCCCGGCGGGGCCGGACGATGCTCGGGGCCGGGCGGCTCCCGCCTCCCGCGTGCCCGCCATGGCTGCCCCCCGCGCCCAGAGGCGGCGGGATGGCGGCGCTTTCACTTTCTTTTCTGGCCCCACCGCCGCCCCCCGGCTGCGCGGCCCCCGGCACCCCGTGGGCAGCGACTCGGGGCTGCCGGAGGCGAGAGGGGCACCCCCGGCCGGGCCTGCGCCGTCCCCCCCGCACCGCCCGGGTGAGGCCGGGCACCCTCACCGGCGCCCCGGGGGATCTCCCGGCCTCGGCCAGGCAGGCAGAGGCCGGTGGCGGCGGGACCGGCCTGGCTCGGCGCCTCGCGGACGGCGCGCACCGGCGGGTCCGGTGTCCGCAGAGGTGACCCCCTCTCTCCCGCCCGGCTGTCCGTGCCCACCTTGTAGGAGTCGGTGGCGAGGAGGATGTTGAACTCGGCTCCCGCCGCAGCGCACTCCATGTCGCCGAGCCCCGGGAGGCGCCGCCGCCCGCACGGACAGAACCGGGCTCCGCCGCCACCGCTGGCGTTTTGAGCGGGGGGAGCACGGGGAGAGGGGGCGGGGCGGAAACAGGGGATCGCGGCCTGGGCGGGCGCGCGCGGGGACGCTGATTGGTTGGACCGCTCGTCCACCGAGGGCGGTTCCCTGACGTCACGGCGAGGGGGGCGGGGCCGGGGCGCCGCGGGGGCTCCTATTGGTCCTGCCGCTGGCCGGTGCAGGGGGAGGGGCGGGTGGGGAGCGTCCCGCGCCGCACGTTCTCTTTCATTGGGTTTGGGCGGGGCCGGCCCGGTGACGTCACCGTGCGGCCGGCGGGCGCCCTCTGGCTGTAGCAAGCGGCGCGCGCTCGGCTGAACGGGCGGTGGGGCTGAGGCGGGCGGGGGCGGTGCGCATGCGCAGTGGGGTCCCGGTTTCGGTTCTCGGCAGCCGCGGTTTCGGGAAAGGGGAGGCGGCACCGGCACCGGCACCAGCCCGGGCTCGGGGGGACCCCCGCCCGCACCAGCGCCCGCACTCGCTCCCGGCCGGGCCTAGTTCCTGGGCAGCCGCTGCGCTCTGCGGTCCCTTTTACCAGCGCCTGGGGCTGATGCCGTGTGGGGAAGGACCTGCCGGCCTTCCCGAGCACCCCGATCTCCATCCACCCCCACTGCCCACGCTCGGCACCGGCTGCCTCCGTGGAAGAACGTGACACTTTTTGACAGAAATACTTCCTAGCATTCTTTACAGTTGCTGTCGATCGGGGATTACATATAAAATTACACCTGCTTTCCAAACAACTTACGTTGTTGTTCAATCATAAACAAATCCAAAAATTGTATGTTGTATCCATAACATCCCTGTGAGCTACATTAATTTGATTACTCTTGTGAGTCCCTGTTGACCTCAGCATGCTCTTGTTTTATGCATTCCATGAGAGAAAAGCACCAGTTTTATATGTATAAATACATAAAAATACATATACCTTGCCCAGAGAGGCTGTGGGGTTGCAGGAGATATCCAGGAACCATCCAGTCACAATCCTGTGCCATGTGCCAGCTCCAGGCTGACCCTGCCCGGGCAGGGAGCTTGGACGAGACACCCACTGTGCTCCCTTCCTGCTGTACCCACTCTGTGATCCTGGAAACTTCTTTGCCTTCTCTGGAGGGAAAGGGTTTCCCTACAACAGGAAAAGGTCTGTGAAGAAGTTAGAAACATTAAGAGACTCCATATATCAGGAGTTTCATGTACACTTCCCTCTGCCATCTTGTTTGAGTGCTGTTTTTCACCAAAATATAAAATTAGCAGTGGCAATTGCTGTTATTGCTATTAGCACCATGAACTTGCAACTAATTCTTGTCTTGGATGTTCCACTTGCTTTTGTTCAGTCTCATGGACACAGAACTATCTTCTTACCATAACTTCCCCATCAGAGCAAAAAAAATTGAAATGTCCATTTTCTTTCTAAGGTTTCTCTGTAGCTCTTCCCCTTTTATCTCTGCTTGTTTGTTGCTGCATAGACAACCCAGTCTGCTCTCTTCCACTGGCAAGACTGATCTAAAAGTGCTAGCTAGTTTAGAAAGCTGCTGTACCTTTTCCACATCCTCCTTAAATAAAAAAAAAAATTTCTGAAATTGTCCAGACTTAACCCTTCCTTAGTTCCTTCTGACGATTCCTTTTGTGGAGTGTTCCATCAATGTGGCAACACAGTCATGTGATAATTTGAAATTATCTTTATATGCAAATCTCCCATGTTTTGTCACAAAATTTTCTTCTGTGGTGTCACATCAGGACTTTGTCTGTGTTATTGGTCCATATAATTTTTAAGGTGAAATCTCTCTGCATGCGAGGGACAAAGCCTATTTTTTTAAAATTCTGCTTCAATATAAAGCTGATTAGTAAAAAGCAAAAGTTATTTTATCAGATCAATCTTTTATCTAAACCTTAGCAAGAAATTGGAAAAGTCAGAAAAATACTGCAGGCTTTCTATTTTGTTTTTAAATGGCATTTCTCACTACAGAATTCTGCTGATATATCTTCAAGCCTTCAATAGAATAATTAATGATGATTTGCTCAGACAGAATTTTTGTCAGCATCTTGTTCTCCCTCCTGCTGGCTCTTTCTGGTGCCTTACGTTGTGCCAGATCTTGAATAATGGTTTAATTTAGCTCATATGAGCACATCTTAAGCTGTATCTATAATGAAATTTTGTAAAGTTAGGGCATTGCAGAATATTAATAGAAAATGGTACTATGCTAAACAGAACTATGTTAAATCACTATTGGCTGGTGAGGAGAACATAAGTTTGGAAAAAAATAAATACAACTCTTGCAGCTGTAGGTGGTGGGAGTACTGTCACAATGTTGAAAGGGAAATAATCCTGGGAAACTCAAATACTTGATTTCTGTGCTGTATCTGTCCTGTATTATCTGTAAAACTGGCTTTGGAGTGTTCAACTGGCTTGTTGAAATCAGGATTTGTAACATATATGGGGCTTAACTTCTCCCTCCAGAAGGAACCACACCAAGAAATAATGTTCTTCAATTTAAATGTGAGCTCAGCTAAATTGTTTCTGATACCATTTGCCTACAGACAGAGGTGAGGTTGTTCAACAGTCATCTTCCAACATTTTCCTTTGGCATATGAGAGATTTTTAGAGGCACTTGTTGAGATATTTTTAATAAATGGTCGCTTTAATAAAGTCATATTAATCCAGGGATGTATTTTGTTCCTCAGGGATTTCTGATAATAAATGATGCTCTGTGTAGCAGAATTGTGCACTCAGCTTTTTATGCATATAAAGTCCATAATGTGGTGCTGTATCTGGAGGAGAGCTATCCTGTAAATATGTCCTCAGGCTGATGTCTTAGGAAGTATGCAAGGACAGTCAGATTAAGATGGATATGACACCATATCCTTTCTTCACTCACTACTGCAAAACTTGATATTTGTTTAATCTATCAGTGAGAGTCCTGTCACCACTGCATAGAGGATTGCTGTGACTGGAATTTCTGCACACACCATGATTATGTTCAGGGCATGAATTTTCCTCTCTAGTGTTTCTGGTTTTTTTGGTTGTTACTTCTGAGCCTGAACAAATCCCCTGTGCTCCCTTTATTTGGGTGATAATTCCAAGGCATATTGACAGATTGAATGTCAGCATTGTTTCTTAATGCTGTTGTTTTTCTTTTCAGATATGCTGGCAAAAGGGCAGAATTTTAAATGTGCTTCTTTGTGCTTTATTTACTTGTGGTAGTGTTTAAACTTACAATTTTTGCAGCAGGTCCCTTGGTGCCTGATGGCCAGGCGGGTGCAGCTGGAGTTTATCAGGTATCTGTCACTTGCCACCTTGCTGCATTCAGTTCTTTGCTGTGAAGCTGTAAGGAAAACAGAGTGGACCCTGTGGACTCTTTCTTCCTCCAAGGCTATACTCCTTTTATCCTTTCTAAAGCTTCCCATCCTACACCATTCTCCAACATCTAGTTGTGTTCTTGTAGTGTTCTTTCACCTTGGATACTTGGCTGGGACTCCAGAATAAATCAGTGCAAAATTGGTTAAAATCATTTGAGCAGATTTTAATGTGCTCGAGAATTTAATTCTCTTTGCTAAACCATGTCCATCAATAGCCCTGTTAAACAGTATCCCAATCACAAGGAATCACAGAGAAGTATTTTATTTTCTATAGAAGTGAATAAATATTTCTGGCCTTCACATATTTGTCCATTTTTTGTGCTTCTGAGCGTGACTCACTGCAAGTCAGCTTTTCTCTTTTCTATATAACTTCTTAAGAACTACATCTGGCCCCCAGGTCAGTTCTCTGGAAGCCAATGACAGTGTTTCTGCTGGCACTTGGATTGGTAGACTTCCAGACATGCTGTGAGCCTTCTTGCCTTGACTTTTGGAAGAGGCAGATTTTAGATTATGGGGATGGCTTTGTATCACACCACATAAATTGTTATTTCTTATGCATTGCATAACCAGTACTGAGGTGTTTGTATGTTCTGCAAAGAGTAACTGAAGTTCAGTCCCTTCTTTGCTCAGAGTATTGTAAAGCTGAGGTAGCTTGAAATTGCTGTCACACAGGTGGGTGAAATGCCACAGGACATGCTGAAAATGATTGTTACAAATATGCATTACTGGTTCTGAATTGGCACTGTGGATGCAGCACAATTGACCAGTTTTGGGTGTACTGAGGTGCCCTCTACCAGGAGACACTCAGGTGGACCTGCAGTCTCTTTAGTCCATGCTGGGGTCTCCTCAGGAGCTGGGTGTCGCAGAGATATTTTTCACTAAAAATCCTTTCTTTAGGATTTTCCCTTCTGGGAAGCTGAGGCCCCAGAAAAAGAATGTAAACAATGGTTATCTGCTGCTGTGGAATGCAACAGGTGAATTTTTCATTGGGCCATCTTGAACCTTTATAATTAATGGCCAATCAAGGACCAAGCTATCTCAGACAGAGTCCGAGAGAGCTGGCTTTGTTATCATTCTTTTCTATTCTATTCTTAGCTTAGCTAGCTTCTGAGGAAATCTTTTCCTTCTATTTATGTTTAGTATAGTTATAATGTAATATATATATATATCATAAAATAATAAATCAAGCCTTCTGAACATGGAGTCAACATTCTCGTCTCTTCCCTTCACCTGAAAACCCCTGTGACCGTGGTCACACTGGGTGACAAGTCAATGTTGCTCATGGGTGTTTTTGAGTGCATCTGTCCAGCATCAGCTTGCATCAAGAAGTATCCTCCTGAGCAGGAGCTTGCTGATTCCAATGGGGATTTATAAAGTTAACAGTGCAAGTCTTGCATTTCTGGATTTTCTTGGTTTTGTGCTGTGGCTCAGATATCCAGTTGCATGGAGCTGGCTTGGGTTAATAAAGCTGGTTCTTTATGTCCCAGGACATATAAAAGTGGCAAAACCACTTCCTGAACTGACACCAAGCACTGTGTAATGTGGTTAGTGCAGTGCTGTACCTGAGCCAATAAACTTTGTAATTGAAACCTCTGAGCTGGACTGAGTGTGTCCCTGACACAATGTGCAACTAAAACAAGCCTCTGCAGCTGGTCAAATGATGGCTGTGGAGTGTGGGATGCAGTGCAGGAAGGGAGCTGACAGGAATATTAGATTCAATCACCTGTACTTTGTCCACACACCGAGATTCCCAAACATCCAAACAGCTGAGTTTCTTTTCCTTTTGAATCAAATCAGCACAAAGTATTTTCTCTGCCTCCCAAACCAACTACCCTCCACTTCATAAGAGTGTTGAGTATCAGCTTGGTCAAATAAAGTAGAGTTCATAAGAATGAATGCCTCTGGCTTTTACAGGAAAAATAATGAAATATTTCCAATACATTTATTTCTGAATTCAGATATACTTCTAAATTGTTTCTTCAGCAGTGTTTGGCCAATGTAGAATTTGTGATGTTCTGTCACAGTGTGAAGATTTTATTGCTGTTTATCTAGAGTTAAGTTTATAATTTAATCAATGTTTACTGCTCTGGAGTAAATGCTGAATCCTCTGTAGCTGAGACCATTTCTAGTTATGTATCTGTTTATCACCTGATGTGTGACAGCCCCTGCACTAACACAGCTACAGCAGCAACCACAGTGTCTGCAGGGCATAATTGAGCTTTATGTGATGGAGGGATCAGAGGCCTGGAGCTAAACTGATTGACTTTTGTTTTGTATTTCACAATACACAGTGTGTATTGGACTGTGGGACAGACACACACATGGGTGTCCAGGTGAAAATACAAGGTTTCAACACTTCTGCAGCACATGTGAAGTTCAACCGAGCTGCTGCAGTTATGTCTGAGGATCAAATGCCACCTGTCCAGTTTATAAATACAGAAGATGACTTTCTAATGATTCAGGTCTCCATTTTCATTCTAGCAAGCTGAAGGATCTATTTTCTTCGTTTGATTCATGCCTTCTGTGAAGGAGAAAAAAAACCAAAACCAAAACCCAAAAAAACGGAACTCCCAGAAACACCAATTTTCCAGAGTTTCTTTTTCTGAGGAGTAGACAGCATGGAAGATTATACATATTTACTGATTGCCCAGTTTTGTAATATTCATGCTGGCTTTGTAGAAGAACACCTGAAGCAAAACAAGATAAATCAACACATTTGTAAAAAGCAGTAGAGGGACAGACAGTGGGCATTTTGCTACAACCCATCAGTTAGAGGAGTTACGGTTTCACAGTTTGTGACATCAGCCACTGTCCTCACATGAACTTCTGCCTTGAACTGTGTTTTTCTCTGCTCAAACACTTTCTAGTTCAGCCTGATCCTGTAAAATGCAGAGGCATTCTAGTGAGCTGCTACTGACTTTAGTATACTGAGGATCTTGTGCACTGTGTCTTTAAAGAGAAGGGGAGAAAGAAATTGAATAATTTATTTATGCTCACTAAAAGAATTTTATGGAGGGCAAGCTCTACTATACAGACAGTGTTCTGACCAAAAAAATATCACAAGGTTACAAAATTTGTTGCACTACAGTTTTAAAGAAATGTGATTTTTCCCCCCCGGTGTCCTTTTTCAAAAGGAACTGTGAGGTTTATCGGGGAAATACCTTGCTCCTGTTGTTCCTGGGGAGAATGAATATAAAATGATAGGGATTGGACAGAGCCCCAGGCATTGCCCATTCTCATAACAGTGCATGACAGATTACAGTTTGACTGGGAGACAAATCAAGACCATTTCAGTGAGCAAGGGTGTTTGTAGCGTGGCTGGGGCTGTGGTGCTGCATAAGGATGCAGTGCTGTTCTGCTAAGTCATCCCAGCTGCAGGTGAGGAATCCCAGCACACAGATGCAGGATCATTTCTGCTCCTTCAGAGCTGCTGCACGGAAATTGCTGCTGGACTGAGCCATTCCTTGGGCTCCTTCTGTGCAGAGGGGGAAATACAATTGTCTAGGAGAATACCTTTAAAAACAGGGACATCCTCCTGGAAATTTATAGGTTTGTATTTTATTGCTTCTTAAAGTAAAAATGAAGGGAAAAGATTTGTCTTTAGAATATTAGCCTGAGCTGATATCAGGCAAAAACTGCCTTGGGTGCTTAAATTTAGGATGTTAGCAATCTGTTGAATTGAGCAGGATTAAAATTGGTGTGTTTGGTGAGTAAGTGCAAAAATGATGAAGTTATGTCTAAGTAATTTTCAGAGCTGGAGGTCTTTCTCTTTGATGTCTCAAATATAAATAATCTCTGAAAACAAGTTGCTGGGCTTTTGTGGTCTTACACAATATTTGCACTGCGCAGGTCACTGTGGTTCCCAAGATCTCAGTGGGCTGATTTACAGGAAATGCAGAGTCACTGGAGCAGTGGACACTCTCCTAGAGCACTGCCCTGTAGTCCTTACAATGTAGATGAGGTGTAGGTTTATTCTTGGCCTTTTTGCAGAGCCAGTGCACCTTTAATGTTGCCCACAAGCCCAGCCTGGCTGGCAGCAGGCACAGGGGCTGGGGCGCAGAGTGGGAGCCCCTGCACCGCCCTCTGCTCTGGGGCTGCTGCTTGAACACGTGGGCAATCTTCTGCTCCTGCTGTCCACATGGGGAAAGATTGCAGCTGCGTTTTGTGAAGAGCTTAATCCCATTAGTGTGCAAGGAGCATGGCCTAGAAATGTGCTGAGGATGTCAGCAGAGGAAGGAAGGGGCTGAGGAGAGGCAGGCGCTGGAGCAGTCGAGCACACACAGAGGCACTGACAGGCGTCGAGGGCTCCCTGGGCTAAACAAGGCACCTGCTCTATTGCACAGTTTTCTGTGAATGCTGCATTTGGATTTAGCTCTTTTTCTTTCTATTAAATTCTACTCTGTGTTGGAATGCATGAAATAGAAACCTCTCCAAGTCCCTCAGAGAGAGAAGGGAATGCAGGGCTTGAATTAGAACCTCTAGAGAAGCTGAAATATATAAAGCTACACAGATGTGAAATAGAAATGTTTTAGTTTTAAGTAAAGAGAGCTATATCTTAAATGCCTTAAGAGACTCTGTTAGCTAGTAAAAGGCCCTAAAGGTCAGTAGTGTTATAGATACAGATTATAACACTGGCTTTTTGCAAATATTAAAGTGGATTTTATATGTGTAATGTAAAGTAACTTGATTGTAAAGATATTGTTTTTATTTCTTTTGTTAATTAAGCTTAGACATAGTAGTGAAATAGCTGATATAAGTATGCTTGTGCTAAATGCCTGCTTGGATGGGATAACATCCAATGAACATGTGAAGAGGATATCTGCTGATATGTGAACTATCAGCACTCACTGTCTGAAGACCAAGGCCCAAAAATTGGAGGTGATAAGAATGGACTAAAACCACAACCAAAAAATACACATGCTCTAAAAGGCAGATCCAAGGAGGAGCTAAACAATTCTAGGAACATGTAAACTAGTTTGGGAAGGAAGTTTACTATGCATGAGGATCTATGAATGTGCAATAGGCTGATGTAATGAAAAGGTATTTAAGGGGTATCCCCAAAGATAACAGTGTGCTCTTGGCTGAGTGCCCAGATGCACCCAGCTGTAATAACCTTTGCTCTATGCTCCTTGTCTCCTACTGTCATTTATTAAACCTTTTACATTTTCACAGGAGAGTGAATGTGTTTTTCACAGTAGAGTTACCTTTCACAAAATTAGTTCCAGACATAATGAAATCTAGCAGAACATTTGCATTTCTAGATAGAGCAGCTAGAACCATTTGTGTAAATAGATAAAATTATATGTGTAGATCTTGTGTAAGAATTGACATTACTTTCACACATTAGAATCAAGCCAGGGTAGGTTTAGGAAGAATGTTTTAGAATCTTGCTTTTAGCTGATTGGATAATTTAGGAATAAAATCCCTGTATTTTTCTAGGGCAGTGCTCTAGGAGAGTGTCCACTGCTCCAGAGACTCTGCATTTCCTGTAGATCAATCCACAGAGATCTTGGGAAAAGAAGAAGAGGAAGGAAGAAGAAAAAGGTGTGGGAGCTCAGAACTTTGTGCCCGAAAGCTTTTGGCATGGACTTTAATACTCTGAACTCCTTGCCTTCAAGACTGATGTATGCATGCAATAAACAACTTTACTACAACCAACAACTGCTCTTGTCTCTATGAAGACCCAAGGCCCATGAAAAACTCTACAACTTTACTCACAGTTGTCCTAATTTTTATTTAGTTCTTTGTAATTAAACATGAAATGGAAACTGTAGATTGGAGCCTACTGTGGCAGGATGAGACAGGAAAGAACTTTATACCTCAATTTCAGTACAGATCAGAATGATGCATAAATTTAAAAAAACCCACATTATCTTAAATTATGAGGCTGAGGAGTAGAAGGAAGAGCTGCCTGTGCCCATTAGGGAGAGAGAGGGCAGGCATTCTGTGTGACAGCTTGTGCTGCATCAGGAATCAACGTGGGCTCCCAGTCTGAGCTATTTGATTTGGATTGCACCTACCTAACAGATACCTGTAGGGTCTGGCTCTGCCCTTTCCCTGGGGTGACATTTGGAGAGTTTGCCAATGTGATAAGTTGCAATGAACTGAATTGCAGCATGGCCCCTGCACACAGTGTTTCATCTTTTCCCCCAAGATTTGCCAAGCTCTCTGACTTCAGTTCCTGACTGTAGTCTAATTTCTTTCTCAGATTTCTCAAGAAATGAACCAAGTATTGGAACACACCCATGAAATTCACAGTTGTTTTTAGATTGTCATTTCTCTGGACTGTTAGCGAGGTATCTTTTATATTTCTCTCTCTGAAACCTGATCCTGAAATCTCAAATATAGTGGAAACAGAAGTGAGATTTTAGATGGCTTATTTTTAGAGGTATGATTTTTGTGTCAAAACAGTACTGAAATTGGGATAAAACAATAGTCGTATCTAAGTATTACTTCTTAAACAAGAATATGAGATAATCTTCAAGGGAAAAAAAAAAAAGCTGGCATTTATCTTATCACATAGCAGTTAATAATCATTCCACAAATATTTGAGGAAATATGTGGGCCAGTGAACTCACTGAGATAAGTAGGTTGTGTCAAATCCTTGGTGTCAGATAAAATGTGAACTTTTCCACAGCCCTTGTTAATTTTACAATATTGAACCACTGCCTTCCTTATGTTTTCATTTTCCATTCAGTTTGTCTTTCTGTTTACTGGATCTATTTTACTGCTGCTGGCAGGAGTTTCTTTCTTCTTGCAGGGGAAACAGAAGTTATCTGATTTATTTTTCCTGTACAGATACCTCCTCCAATGTTTTACATAGTAATGTGTCCTCTCTCTATAAACTGATCATAGTAGTGAAAATTAATGCATATTTCTGTTAAGAGGATTTATTTGTGTCCCTTTATTAGTGTCTATGTATAATTCAGTCACCTAGCCTATGTTGTCACGAAGATCTGCTCTTTTATTCCAATTAAAAGATTTAACTTTAGAAGAGTTTTGAGATTTAAAGAACAACTAACTGATAAATGTTGTGCAATATTTACTAATCCCAAAGGTCTTCTTTACAGAGAGAATGGAAATCCAACACTGGAAATTTGAGGAGGAAATGTCTGACTGTGTAGTTAAAGCAACAGTGTTCCGTTTGATGCAGAAATACTAAAGAGCCAAAACTTTTCCTCACAAAGGGAAATATTCAGAGGACAGTGAGGGTCAACTAACTAGTGTCACTGCCACTGTCATATTTTATGAAAAATCCCTTTGCCAGGATTTTTCTCCTGAGAAACTGAGAAGCCTCAGAAAAGAAATGCAAACAATAATTATCTGATTGCCTGGAACGTGCTTTGGAGGTTGCTTACCAACATGAGCATCTTTGATTGGTTCCATGTGATTTGTTTTTACTTAATGACCAATCCCAGTGCAGCTGTGTTGGACTTTCTGAGTCTGTCACAGGTTTTTTATAATCATTCTTGTCTAACCTTCTGATGTATTCTTTCTCTTTCTTTAGTATAGTTTTAGAATATGATCATAATATAATATAATTATATATGATTATAATATAATATAAAATAACATAACATAATATCAGCCTTCTGAGAACTTGGAGTCAATTCTCATCTCTGACCTCATCCTGGGGATCCTCACCACTCCAGCATGAAGCAATGAAGAAGAGTGGAAGTGAAACTAAAGGCTGAAAATGTCCAGAAGACAACAGCAGGGAATGTACATGTAGAAGAAATAGTCAGGCATCCTTCTTTGTGCAAATGGTGCTGGAATCATCTTCTGTACTTCCTGTGAGTCATGGCTACAGACAGGTTTTATGGGGTTCCACTAGCTCAGGAAATCCACAGAGGAATTGTGTCCCAATTCTTGTGTTGAGTCACGCCATGGCCCAGTGGTGTTCTGGCTGTGTTACCCATTCAGCATTTCTTCTGTCACATCAGCTTCCCTGGAGCTGGGGTTATTTAATGTGACATGCAAGGCACGGTTAGGGCAAGGAGGGCAGCTGTGAACTTCCATACATCCACATATCTCTGAGAGCTCCAGGTCAGCCTGGAGGTGGTATGGCTCCAGATTCAGACCTGGGAGTCAGAGGGTATTCCTTGATAGAATGGTAGTCTCTAAAAACATAATGTTATTTTTAGCTAGTAAGAGAAGACATGCACCAAGGGAAAAAGCTGAGCTGAAATCTTGGCAAATCCTGATTTGATTTCTTTTTCAACCATCTCCTGTTGACTCTCAGGTCACTTAAATCATGTGATAATTCACAGAGCTGTCCAGGTTGGAACAGCCCTTGAAAGAGCTCTAGCTGGAGTCTGGCCTGCTGCTCAAAGCAGGTCAGCGAAGATTTCAGACAGTATTTTTCAGGACTTTGTTGTGTCAGGTCTTGAAAATTTCCAAGAACACAGGTTCTCCCGTGTCTCTAGAGAATTTGTTCCTGTGATTAGTTATCCTCCTAGTGGTTTCTCCCCACCCTTATATTCAGCTGCATCCTTCCTCAGGCACTGGATGGCTGCTATGAGGTGCTCCCTAAACTCTTCAGGTACACAGGGCATGTGTGATCTGATCATACTGGGTGAGTCCAGATTTGTCAGGAGGCACTTGCCTCAATCCTCTTCCAAGGAGAACACAGTTCTCCTTTGCTCCTCTCGAGGCACAGCAGCCCAGGGAACCTCGCTGGTAAAGAATGAGGCAGAGGAGTGTGTTTGAAAAGCCATGGTGGTCAGGCAAACTCCCTGGTGACTGGGAAAAGGGAAACATTGCTCTTCAAGTTGAGGTTTCATTTTAGCTTCTCTTTCCAGTAAGAAACTCTTTATAGTCTGTATGTATTCATGAGATGTGTTATTTTTAGCTTCTCACTCTTTCCTACTTGCAGAAAATTCCCCAAACACTTGCTCAGATGATGCAGCATTTTTGCTCAGATAATGCAGGTGTTGGGAAGCCAGGCACCGATGGTTCCTGCCATCACAAATGAGATTATGGAAGATCCTGCAGGCAATGCCAACAGTGAAGAAAGGTATCTAGAGTGTGGTACATGAATCCCTTGTTCCCCTTTTACTGTGCACAGGCAGAACCTCTTCATGGCTCTTATTTATGACTCTCCAAGTGAGCTGATTGAAGGATCCATCAGAGGAACAAATGCAGATTGCAACTGCAGGTGTCCCCCTTGAAGGACACTGCAAGCCAGGTAAATTCCTTTCAGCAATTTCTGCAGTCACTATTTCCTCTCATTGTTGAGTTCAGGTAAAAGCAATTCAGAGCAGTTCTGGTTCATGGGGTGAGCTCCTGATGGTGGGACAAGCCTGTAAAAGCAACACGTGGTGAAGCCCCTCTCTACACAGATATTCCTGTGCACTTTTTGAGTCTGTACATTTGTCATAAGGAGGCAAGATGTACCAATACTCTTGTGAATATTTCTGCAAATGCTGCTGTGATTTATTAATGTATAGAAGACTTTTGAGAAATTTCTGGTCTTCAGCTGAGTTATTTAGAAAAACACAGTGAATTGCTGCTTAGATTTAATACATTTAATTATGAGTGCCTAGGGGAAACATGGACTTAATTTAGCATTTTCTGAGCAACACCTATCAGTTAACACAGAAGCAGCACAATTGAAGTGCTTTAATCTTCTGCTGCTCCAATCTGCATGGCTCTGCCTGGCAGTCAGTGGCAATGATGTAAGTAAAGATGCCCTAATTTTTATGCTGGAGTATAAGCTTCTACCCACTTCATACATATTGAATATTTACAACTTAGCTGTGTGAATTAAGAAGAGTCAAATCACGTGGGCCTTGTTTCACTCCCTGTTATGTTGATATAAAATGGACATAAACACACCAAAATCAAGAGTGGCTACTGCAATGTAAAACAGGTGTAATGCTTACAGAAATGGGCAAATTTAAGCTGAAATGTTCTTCTCTTCTGGTTTAAGTAAAATAGATAATCAGGTGTGAGCTCTGATTCAGCAGAAGCAAGAGACTTCACTAGCACAACTTCCAAATGCCTTTTTTTTCTGATCCTTGTCCAGTTTAGTTAAATCATAACAATTAAATCCTTCAAAGACCAATAAAGATCTGTATCATTAATAAAATTATTTTAAAACATTTGATAAAATCAGATTTTCAAATAATGAATAAAATTGCTGTATGTTATATTATTGTGACTGAATATCAAACCAATATCAAGGCTGTCATATTTAATCTGATAAAACTCACCAGGACTGGGTCTCTCAGTATTAAAACCACTATCAGAAGGAGCAGTATAATCTTATCTTCTATGGACTAGACAGTGGACAAGATGAAATGTATATTCTGTTATTCAGTTGATTGTATTTTTACTTTACAAGTATCAGTCACTGATTATTTATGTCATTATCAGAAGGTCTTGCATTACAAAAGGAAAAGCACCATGTTACTGTCAGTGTTATTGCCACTGCATTTATTCTCTGTGCATGGGGAAAACAATACAGCACTGTCTTCCACATGCCCCCCTTCTTCATTTTCCAGAACCTTCTGGGATATAGTGTCCCTCCTCTGTCCTCCACTAACCTTGCCAGGCCACACTGGCATGCTCAAGAGTCCAAGCAATCAGCAGCAGCACCTTTCTAATGCTATACTGAAAGAAGGGAGAAAGGCTGAAGGAATAGGTAAAACAAAGCAAGACAGAAGCCTCTTAATTCTCCACATGAATGAGTTATGGCATGCACAGACAATTGTGAGTCAGCATGACAACAGTGTATGCTGGAGATAACTTCCACTAAAAGCCATGAGAACTTACCCTTCCTGTCCCTACCTAAACACAGAATCCATGCTGTGGCACCAGGCCCACTGGGAATGGGGCACAAACTGCAACAGCAGTGAGAACTCCACAACACTTTTGTAATTATAGCATAATTCAGGTTAGAAGGGACCTCAGGGGGCCTCACAGTCATCTGTGGGATCAGACTGTGTCCCTCAGGGCTGTATCCTATTGAGTCTGGAAATCCTCAGAGGATGGAGGCTCCACAACTTCTCTGGACAATCTGCTCTAATGCATGATTGTTGGGAATTTCTTCATCGTGAAGAAACTTTTATCAATGTCCAGACTGGTACACATTTTTAAATTTCTATTTGAGCCCATTATCTTTTGCTCTTCTGCCATGGCTCATTTAGACCCTTCTCTCCTCCAGGGTATAGAATCCCAGCCTCTCTAAATGGACCATGTGCAGCAGATCCTTGATCCTCCTGAACCTCCTCCTCATTAGACATTAAGTAAAATCTGCACCAGACCTTGTTCAGCACCTGCCTTGTAACAGGAGTGCAATCAATCTGGACTCCTTGTACTCCTCAGGTACTAAACAGAGAAGTATTTACATAAGGTTGGGCACTCAGTCTCTTACAGATTTGTTGGAGATGATGGAGATAAGGGCTCCATCTGCACTAGTGCTAATTATTCTTTTATAGCAGGATATTTCTTGAAAACGCTTTGTTTCCTCTGTGAATGCAGAGGTTCAGACCCCTTGAAGCTGTGGTGTGACAGCCTTGTCAGCTGGCAGCCCACAGCTCACAGCTGCTTAACTCACTCTGGAAAAGTGCAGTCTCAGACTAATTAAACAGACAGCTGCAGCCCCTCACAGGCTGCACTCACACGTTGCCCTTTGCTGCTTCCGAGGCTGTCCAGAGGAATACAGTAACTCACATGGACTTTAGCCTAGTCTGCAGGCTTACACTGAAATTAAACAACCCTTCAGTTTCCAGGTTTTACACAAATAATGATGTGCAGTGAAAATGTGACTGGGGACTTTAATGCCAAAAGAAGGTTTAAGGAAAATAGGAGAAAAAAGGGAGTGCACAGGAAATGAAGAAGACACTCTCTATTTAAAATTATCTTATGCCATTTTATCTATCAACATTTGCACAGGAATGCTGAATCAGATTAGATTTTATACAACTACTCCCAAAATAGTTGGATATATTCCAGGTATTTATTATGTGCTGAAACTCCTGCCAGCCAAGAACATGTTGTCAGAGATCACCTTCATACATCCTCAAGGAATCTCCATTACCCTGGCCTTGGGACAAGTCGTGCAGCAAAATTTAGTTTGTTAAATGTCTGAGTGCTGCTTTCATCTGGTGTCTGAGAGGGACAGTTAAAAGCTGAGCATCTTTAAAGGAATTTGAGAAAACAGTCATTCCTCACTTGGCAGAGTGTATCTCAGTTTAATGTATCTGACAGACAAAAGGTACATATGGTGTGACTGTCGTTACCCTGGGGTAAACATCAGAAATCTGTGAGTCCCTCTGAGAAATCTTTGTGGTGTGATTGTAGAAGTTTGTAACTATCTGGAGTAGTGGGATCCATATACTATATGTATAAAATATATTTTAAATACAGACATTTAAAAATAAATATATATTGATTCTCCTATCTGTACCTGAAATAAATTACACGTGGGAATTCAGTGGAGCTACTACTGCCATAATAGTAAAAAAGAGTGCAGCAAGTGGCAGGTTAACTGACCTCTGTGTTTTATTTCTGCCTTATAAGGGGGCACAACTTGTGCTAATGATGACATTTTCACAGTCTGCAGCATCTGATATTACAGTGAAATGTATCTATGACTCAAACCCTCTGGCACAGTACATCACTTCAGCTTTACATGTAATGTTTCCAATGTTTCACTTTCACATTGATATTTATTCTTTTGTCCAGGATGTATCACTCAGACATCCTGTGTGTGTGATTAAGGGGATCTTTGGCCGTCACATCTGCTGATAGCAGAACTGACTGCCTTAGCAATTGTGTAATACGACAATTTTATTTCCACTTTTGATTTACTCAAAGTGGGATTAGGGATCAGCATTAAAACTAAGTGCCTGGCTACTGCAAACAGTATTCCCTGAGAAGCTGCCATGGTTTTCTTCATTTAAAAGCATATTCTGAAAAAAATGTTTAGATTTCACAGTGCACTTATTCTGGACAGCAATATCTGAGGGTATTTGAGGGCTTTATAACTGCTACCAGACTTGTCATCATTCTTTATAAATTTAGATAAATACAAAAATAGCTGTAAGAAATTATTTAGATCAATGAAATGATTTAATTATAGCAATCATTGTACCTTCATATGCAACAGCATTGGTTTGAAAAATGATCAGGTGTGAGAACTCCAAATCAGCCAGCAGAAGGAAAAAGGATGGAATCCCCTCAAATGTCCCAGCTTTGCAGGCTGCCCCTACTCACTTAAACCTCTCTTAATCCTTACCCAAAATGGACACAGCTGGAGCAGGCCCCAACAGCTCTTACATGACACAAGGAGACTGTTTTCCCAGCTCAGACTGTAACTACACAGAGAAGTTGCTTGAGACACTTTATGTAAGCTTCAGTGGTCCCAGATTTCTGTTTAAAGAGGGTGGCAGCTACATCAGTCTGACTGTGGGCAGGGCTTTGATATCCATTCTGAAATTTTGGCAGATTCCCTGTTATACACACACACAGGCACACATGGCAACACCAGCACTGAAACTCATCCTGAAGTGAGAATGCTCCTCCACAGGCATCAGGCTGGCAGGTTTTCTCTCTTACAGTGCTCTCTGAGACATGGACAGACACACAGCCTCTTTTCAGATCCCCTTCATTTGTCAGCAGAAACAAAAAAAATATCTCTGATAATATTTGGCTCTACCTCTAAGATGTTTACTGCAGTTTCTAATTGAAGTGATCCTGCTGGTTCTAGGCAGGTGACCCTCATGTCCATGATTTTGGGGATGTTCTGGGCTGCTGAGCTGTGCATCTTTCCCATGGAGTGCTAGAGAGGCATTTCAGTAACCTTTCTTCACACAGGCCAATGTTGCAGCGATACTCACTGAGAGAATGTTTGTTCAAAGTAAATTTTGCTGTCCTGTGCCAACAGGAGTCTCCCCACTGAAGTGGCTGTACGAGTGCTTGGCTGCAAGCCATGGTGACCGTCCTGGTGACCATCCATCCTTGTCACCATATTGCTGCACTGGGCAGGTGTCACCAGGCTTCATGTGTCACTGGTTTGCAGTGCTGGCCTCTCTGGGGTGAGCCCATGCCTTGCTGCCTGCCAGAAATTATTCCAGCCTGCCCTGAAATGAGTGGAAACCATCTGGTGAGAAAACACATCCATGAGAGAGCTGTGCCAGAGCAGGGACAGCAACAGGGACAGGGGGAGAGCAGCACAGGCCATGGTGTGCAGGGTGGTGGAAGCCACTGCTCAGGGTGTCACAAAGGGCAGCACAGCAGAAACAGCTGCAGGGGCAGCAGAAACGTCACATGCTCTGCTTCCACCCATCCCATTGCCAGGGAGCTGTGATGGAACAATTGTGACTGCAGAAAAAATAAAGAAGTTGAAACTGGGAAGGAGGAAGGGTGGAGTTTCATATTAAGTGTCTAGCTGTTTATGCTCCTTTTTCTCTTAATATCCAAATTGGGTATCAAAAGCTTGTGTGGTCTGGGAATAAATGAAGCAAAAAAACCCAATTCTGAACTGTTTTGTCTGTGACAACTACATACAAAACTGGTTTAAATATCCTAACTGTGTACAAAACACTGTCCTACATGAGTATTTTTTTGCATCTGCAGGAACAGTTTGTACTGACTACTTGCAAATGTCATATCTGTGTACAACTTGATCCTTTCTGCAACTGCTACAGCAACAGAATCTCATGAGAATGCCAGGGACAATGCACCCACAATGTTAATCAGCACATAAACATTTAGGTGGAAACCCAGGGTACTGGGAATATTTCTGTCTGCTCTGGGGTGCCCTGACCCCCAGGGGAGCACTGACTTTGACCCTCAACCATGGAGAAAGTTTCCTAAACTTCAAGATAGACTAGAATCCATTAAAGTGTGAAGTAGATTATAGAGAGGTCTATCACTTAGGTAAGAAATTTAGGTTTTGGGACTTTTGTATGTTGTGGAAGGAAGCAAGATAGAAGGCACAAGGTGTCATCCTGAGTTTCTTCTTCATGCTTCTTCTTCCTCCTTCTTCATGAGTTTGGGTAGCACTTGGTAATTGGGTGGGAAAATCTGCATTGTGGGCTCTTTGGGATCAGTTATTAAGTTAAAAGGGGAAATAATCTAGGTGTCAGTTCTTAATGGATATTTAGCTTTAAAAGACCTTGTAACAACAAATTGTTAGCCATTTTTGAGGTGCTTTTCCGTTGCACTGAGCCTAGTGTGAACAATGTACAAAACTTTAAATAAAATTGTAATAAACAAAAACCTAAAGACCAAAACAATCAATGCATCTCTCTTTCCTAACACAAAACCGCTCCAAGAGGGTCTCCCCTGACAGGGAGCCCCCTAAAAAAGCCCAGCCTAAGTCCCAGAAGTTGGAGAATCACCAAGTACCCCAACACATTTAGATATACAAAGGAGATGAGCTGCAGCAGGAGCTACCTGGGGGAATATGTTGAACTGTCAAAAATTCCCACCTCGAGAAGTCCTGAGAGTCAATTACTTAATCACGGATGTGTTGAGGAGTTCAGACCTGTTTCCAAGGCAATCTCTTGTCTCAAAGCAGCTTTGCTATCTCATCTGTGCTGATGACAAGCTGGGATGCTCCTGGAGCACCCAGGGAATTCACTGATTCAGTGCACAGGGTGTGCAGAGGGGCACAGCCCTGATAGCCACCTTGCCACACATATAGCTATGGGACTGACTTGAGTTTCATACTGAGAACTTACTCTGACAGCTCCTGCCACTGCAAGATGTCCTGGTTCTGGGATTTGGAAATCTCTTTTCTTGAATTACTAATCTAAAGAATTTATTCAAACTGAACACATTTCCAATTAATTCTGGATCATAAAATTTCCCCTGAAAAATTATAATATTTTCCCAAGCAATAAATCAGTGTTTGCTGTTAAGCTATTATTTAGCCAAACCTATGAATCAGTTACACTATTTTAAGGGAATCGCTGGCCTCTGTCACATTTGTAGCAAGACAGCCTTGATGAGTTATAATTAGGTGTGCATTATTATGGCAATCATTGCATTAACTTTAGGCTTTTCTTCATCTAAGAATTAGTAGATTTCACTGTTTGTATGTTTTTGTGCATTGGAGCAAAATCAGCCAAAGCTGAAAGGGAAAACAAAGTGGCCTTACAAAGCCTCTGGATATCACAATCTGTTAAATTCTTTTGCAGAGGTAAATGGGTATTGCCTCATGGCTTTGTTTGTTCTGCTCTCCATGTTCCTAGAGACACTTTGTCTTTCCAAACGCTGTTTTGCCCCAATCCCAAGAATTGTGCAGGCCTGCCCCAGACCGGCCACATGGGACACTGAGCTGCTGAGGTCCTCCAAGCTCTGCTAGACCATGGTGTCCAGAATCAGTTGTTTCAATACAGGCTTTGAGAAAGACAATGAATTTGTCAATAGTTGCTTCAGGGAAACATTTCTGTTATCACAGTACCTTGTGCAATCTCCCTTTCCCATGATAAGGAGGAAAAGACTGCCCAAGGGATGCATCTTTGTGGTGGTGTCCACAGCAGGTTTAGCCTATGTTTTACCAAATAAACAGCTCTCAAATAGATGCAGGAGTGCTGAATTGGATGATAATGTGACAGGGCATGTTTCAATACAGAAAAGAGAAGCACAGCCACTCCCAGCAACCCCAACATTAGAGCTGCAGCAGCTCAGAGGTGCTTTGAAGGGGTGTCCTGCTAGCCAGCGGGTCAGCAGCTGCTGCAACACCACATCTGGTCTCCTCAAGCTAGGGAGGGAGAAAGAGGAAACAATATTACTGAGAAAAGAGGTTTGAAACAGTAAGAGAAGTGTTTGGTAATAGCCTGAGGTCAGGGCATCTGGGGTTTTCACTTCTGGTTTGGGTTTTTAGGAATGAAGAACTGTAACACCCTCTATGTGTGAGTGAATAGTGCCCAGCTGAGTGTGGCTTCACTCCCAGCTGAACTCCTGTGAAATTCTGATGGATAAATGATATCCAATTTAATAGCTCATTGGGAGAATGGAGTGCTGCACTGTTTAGTTTAGACCAGCAATAACCCTGAGCAAATCAGTGCCATCTGCTCTCAGCTCAGAGATCTCCTGATCAGCATAAAATAAAATAAATGCTAAAGTTTTCAGAAAATAACAGCTACCCCCAGAGTTGTCAGGCTAGCACCATATGTCAGTCTTCCCTTCTTGCAATGGCCCCAGAGCTGTGCCCATCATTACTCAGAAGTGACAAGGTCTGGGTCTCAGGCCTGAAATGTTCTCACCCACAGCTTTGGTGTTCCAGCAAAAACAGAACAAGAATTTTGCCATGCTATTAAATTATGTTCGGCCTTGCTAACCCCTGGTGACAAATGGCTCCATCTGAATATAATGCTGCCAGCCTCTTTGCATCTATATGAAAAATAGTTATGTGTTAAGGACCTGTCAGGAAAAGAGCTACAGCATTTTTATGCAGGATAACTCCCTGAGGAAGCAGGGTGAAATGGAACCACCTCAAAGCTTAGAGCAGGAAAAAGCATTAGAGACAGTCCAGTGGGAGATGGGCCCCAGAAGGGCCCAGGGACCCACAGCGACCAAAGAGACTTTGTTTCTGTCACACAGCCATGCCTGCTGATGGGTGACAAGCCTGTGGAACTGAATCAGGAGCAGGAACAATGAAATGGCATGGAAGAAACTAATTTCTTATTTTTTGAATGTAGTTACACCCTCTCACTTACAAGTAAACAGGAGTTGGAGCCAGCCCATGCTGCAGGACACAGAAACTGTGGTGGCAGTGCTGTGTTGAGATGTGGGCTGGTGGTCAGTGGGAATGGGCAGCCTGGAGCTCAGTATGGGCTGACCTGCCCTGACAGGAGGCAGGAACATGGAAATAGCTGGGCACCACAGGAACTGAGAGGTATTTTCATGAACTCAGTGGTATTTTGTGTCTGCAGGTTACACTGACCATGAGCTGTGTCCTCTCCTGGAGCCCTGGGAAATCACAGTCAGGGTTAGGAGTCCATAAGGGTTATATGCAAGTTTTTGGGCCTTTGGGCCCAAAGATAGAAATAAATTTAATATTGTTTTAATTCATCAAGCTAGAGACACTTCATACTTTTCCTTTACAACAACTCATAGTTTCTCAACACCCTGTTGAGGTTCATGCTCCACCTGCTCACTTAGGTAGCTTGAACATAAAATGAGGCATCTCTACTAAATACACGTCCTTGCACAAAAGCAAGCTCAAGGCTTGTTCCCTGACTCTCCCAGAATCTGCCTGCAGGCTGACACTGCTCCTGGCACCAGCTGGGAAACAGAGGGATGTGAGCTGCCATCTCCAGATGTGCTGGCTGGAGCCAGCCCTGGCTGCGTGGACCACGTGCCCACAGATCTCCCAGCCAGCACAGCCTTTCCCACATTGTCATTCCTGGTATCCTTCACCAAGCCAAGATGAAATGGTGAGGATGATGCATGTTCCAACTGGGAAGGGAGAAGGAATCTGGAAATAAAAGGATGTTTTTTAATGTGCAATGCTGCTCAGACACAGCAAGCTGTGTTCAAAGAGGGTATGACATGCTTGTTATTGCGGAATAAATATAATGCAAAGAGGGGTTTTCCCACCAGTAGTCCAAATTTAGATTTTTTTCCTGCACTGTAGGCAGACAGCTTTTAAGTGAGAATGAATATTTGTCTCCATGTGATATGGGAAAAAAAGTTGATTTAATCTTAATATAATCCCAGTTCCTTGTCAGGGATCAGTTTCAAGCACAGGCACTGGGTTTAGCTGCATGGAGTTCCTGAGTGCCTCCTGATAGTCAATAAATCCCTCCATACTGAGCTCAGCACATCAGCAGGGATCCAGTTGGGTTTTACTTCACATCCCAAGAGATGCCCTTTCAAAGCACACCTTCCTAAAGATGAACTTCTCATTCAGCATTCTGCTGTTTCAGTGATCTGAACCCTACAGTTCCACGCAATCTTGACATGTCTGACACTCAGAATCTATCACAATCTGCCAGAGTCTGCCAGTCAGATCTGGGGTTGTGTGATGGATGGGAAAGGTGCAGAGGCAGAGATGGCGGAGGGAGGAGCAGCAGCAGTGGTTTGACAGATGATGTGAGGAAAATCATTGCCCTGCAGTTATACAGGATTCTCTTCTGTGGGAATGAAGGTGCTTATCCCAAAGCAATCCTGACTGTAAAACCTGGGTATGGAACATTACTCATTGAGTTTTTGGGAGAGCATTCAGAGTACTTTGACTCAATCCAACAATTAAGTTAAAAAGAATAAAGTCATACAATATCCACTGCACTTTACTGAAGATACTCTTGTTTCTTGTTTCTGAGAGTTTGTAGACAATACTTAACACTTTCCTGAAGCTGAGGCTACATTTATGCAAGTAGAAAAACCCCTCTTCTCTGGCCTGGATCCCTCCTGGCATGGTTCAGCCTGTCCATACAGCCAAACTCTCCTCTTGCCAAATCACATCCAAACAGCCTGCAAGGACCCAGGCTCCTGCCAGCCCATGCTTTACAGCCTGCCCAGACCTCACCCATGCAGGGATCTTCCTGATGATTTAGTTGCTGATCATGAGCTGATGCTCAGGCCTCTGTTCTGGCTCCATTTTGCTCTGGGCTCCAGACTAAAGCCCCAGGTGTTTCATGGATAAGGCTGCTCTGGTTTGAAAGGAGGTGGTGTGAGTGTTGGGATGCTCTGGGGTGGGCTGCCCCCTGTGTGCTCTGCTGTGCTGGCTGCAGCATGGCATCTGACAGGCAGGGAAAGCTGCCTTTGGAGCACCATCACTGCCCCTACAGCACAGCAGGGTGGCAGAGGTTTCCTGGCAGAAATGTGTGCACTGGGAAAATGATTTATGTCAGGAAGGGCTTTCCAGGGAGGAAGAGGAAGGATGTGCTGGAGCTGAGAGCTTTCTCAATAAAAGCAGAATTGCCCTGAGCTGGACTTCTGGATTTTTACAGGAATTTAGGGAATCATAAGAGAAGATGTGTGCATGATGGTGGCAGTACCCCAGCTCAAGTGACTGCACAGACATGCTCCTTCAGCTGGGCAGAGCAGACACAAGGGTGCAGCCACAGACTCCAGTGCCTGGGAGGGAGGAAGGAGAAAGCCCTTGCAAGGCACTGGATTGTGCAAGGTATTGAAGGTATCTGTAAATGAGTCTGGAGCACGACAGGATGGTATGAGGCAGTGTCAGATTTCAGGAAAGGCAAAAGAAAAGGGTAGATCAAGGGTAATTACTATTTCATCCCCCAACAAAGCTGTATGATGCTTCTGCTCCTTACCTCTGAGTCAAGACATACTTCTCCCCTCCCTGTCCTGCCCCACTGCTGTCTGCCATTTTTGACTCTTCCTCATCTTCTTCCCCCCCTCACCCAGTCCCTGTGCACTGCCTCTGTATGTGTTGAGCATTAACTGATTGTGTGTGAGGGCACATTGCCAAGAGTGGGGTCTGTAGCCTCCACTAGAACCCACCCAAGCCTTATTTCACTGTTGGTCAATGTGTGTGCCATGGATGACAGCAGTGCCCTGCAAGAGGAGGACGCACAGAGCTGGAAGGTCACTGTGCCTGAGCAATGGCCCCAGCTGGGATCCCCCAGAGTGCCTTCACGTTTGCAGAGACAGGAGTTTGGCAACTTATGCTGAGTGTGAAAAGGAGCAGGCAGGGGTCAGTTGCAAGGTCTTGGCACTTTGGATGTCCTGTGGTGTCATTTGTGAGAGAAGTGGTGGGAATCCCTTGTACAACCACGTGCTTCAGACCTCCACTGGGTTTGAGCAAAGCAGATTTTTTGAAATGACATAAGATAAAGAGCAATGTTAAAACAAATGGGAAGTGTTGAGCATTTTGCAAAGCACTCCCACCAGTGTCATCACCCTTGCTGAGCTCCTTTAGCAGCTGCATGCACCCAGTCCCTGCTCTCCCAGCTTCTCAGAAAGACCTTACTGATTTTAGAGGTACATGGACAGAAGCCTGCCAAGAGAGTCTTTTTGCCTCATTTTGCAAACCCAGCTTTAAAAATTATTTGTAACCACCTTTTAGAGTGTGCAGGAGCTGTGATTAGCACTCCAGCCAGGCAGGCTCAGATGAGGGAAGGAAAGCCTTGGGGCCAAGGGGAGCCTATGAATGAACATATTTCCCAAACACCAAGATTTGTTTTATCACAGCAAGGTTGTGAATTGACATAATTCCCCTCCCAGCACAGAGATGTCTCAAAGGCACGCACAGGGTTTGTGGCAGAAAGTGTTTCTGCTTGGCCATCTGGGCTCCAGTGCCTGAGAGGGGATTTGGCTAACCCTGAGCATGATGCCATCTGCCAGAGCCATCCATTTCTCCTTTGCTATCTGTGTAATACTCTTTTTATGGACCCACAGCAAATGGCAGACCACCTGCATGTTTTATCTTTTAAAAAGCACCCCCAACTTGTCTGGCTCTGAATTGCAGGATTAGTTGAGAAAAGTTTTCTTCTGGGCACAGTGTTATTTTTTTAATGATCGAAGCTGAAGTCATACACAGACCCACATCTGTACTTAAATTATGCTGAGGGTAGGGATAGCTCATGCAAGAGCACATGTGACTGATTGTATAATTTTTAAAAGCTCAAAGTTTGTTTTATTGCAGTGCCAGAAACCCACAGTGGAGTTTAGGATGCCATTGTGCTAGGTGCTGTATGGATATGATGAGGGAAAGCCATTTTACATTGAAATACAGCTTGAAATCCAAGGACTGCCTGTAGCTAGGAGTGCCAGTGATTATTTCCACTTGGTTCAAATGATTTTGCTTCTCTTTTGAGAGTATCTCTCTTCATATTGCAATGCCAGTCTCATCTCAGATTTTCCAGGCTCCAGAGGGAGATGAAATGCTGAAGGAAACATGAACTGCATTTCACCCAAAAGGGCTATTTGAGGGAAATGACACCACCAATACACTCTTTGCTGCAGAACAGGCAAACTCACATTGCTGCTTGAAATTAAGAGTGAAGCATCTTAAATCACCCACATTTCTAAGATGGGCGAAACAGCCAAGTCCTGGTTTCTTGCACGTTTTGCTTGGATCTGTGAGTGAGGACTGTTTTTTAGAGTATTTCCTCTAGAGCTAGACAGAGTTTTGTTTGAAAAAAATTATCAGTGCTTACAGTTATAAATCTTACATTCATCACAGCTATTTACTGATTCCCTTGCTATGATCAATGGGATAGCAAATGATGCATGTTTAATGGAGAGCACTCCACAATTGGTCAAGGTGACTGCAAAATATTTAATGTTCTGTTGCAATCAAAGTGTTTGGGAACATCCCTTCCTTTGCCCTTGTATTTGTTGTTTCTCCCATCCCTTGTGGTGCACGTCATGGGAGTCTCTGTCTGGGCCTTGACCATGGCTTTGGCAGCTCTGATTGTGGTACAGCTTCTCGAGTTATGGGCTTGAATGCCAGCAGAATATATATAAATTTGGGATTTCTTCGAAGGGAAGGAGGGAAACTAATGATAGCTGCAAAACCATTTTATTGTATGTCTTTTTAAATGGTAGTAATTGTACCTGTACACATGGACTATTTGTGTTTATTAAAATGACCTTATCAGAAGAGCAGCTTAAGCAAAGTTCAGCCATGTTAGCAGAACCATCAGGGTCCTGATGAGGCTGTATTTGGGGAATACTTCAACCATTCAGAGAGGCCTGCCAAGGAAATTTCACAGCTCTGGAATTGTTTGCTAGCAGCTCATCTGCCTACTCATGTTATTTTTCTCTCCACACTCCATTCCTCTGTACTTCCACTTTGTGTCCCTGCCTGCCCAGTGCTTTCCAGAAGTCAGACAGTTCATGGTGAGGGAAGGAAGACTCTGTGCCTGCAAGGGAATGGCTCCACTGAGCAAGCCCCAGTGAGTAGTGAGGATATTGTGCAGCCAAGGAGCTGAGCTGCCTCTGCCTGCTGAGCAGATGTTATGATATAACTCCCCTTGCCTTGCTACTTACTTATTAAGCTGTGTTTTGAATCCTGTGGCTTAGACCAGAGACAATATTTTCTGGAGTCTGTTGACTTAGCAAGTAACAAGAAGGTTGGCAAGCTACCAGGAGCAGTTGAACAAAAAGGTGATTTTCATTCTCCAAAGGCTGCTGAGCTCCCTGCTGATAAGGTGCCAAGTGCTTCCTAGCTCATAGATCTGAACTCCAAATTCACAGGCCTCCTGAGGAATTTAGGAGACACTGTTAAGCCTATTAAATCCCCCTGATGTTTCTAACAACAGCTTAGATTTTATCACTAATAAAAGAAAACTCACAGTTTCTCTGGATTTAGTCCATCTTATCTCAATGGCTGAAAGAGAGCTTGGCTAAAAGGATAAAGATTTTTTTTTTTTTTTAATCTATCAATGTATTAAGCTATTCTCCTTGCTTCAGTCCAAAATCAGAGAGTGCTCTGAGGTATTCCTGAGTGCCTGTTCTGGAGTGATTCAGAGTCACTGCTCTGGCACTGTGGATCTCCTGTCCCAGAGCAGGGGCAGCAGTCTGTGTGTTACAAACTCATCTCCACCAGCTGGTTTAACCTGCATCAGGAAAGTGCCCTGCTCATGGGGCAAAGAGAAAGTTATGGGGAAGATTGTCTCAGGCAAACTTTCCCCAAACCTACTGTAAAATTAATTTGAAAGGGGTTTGTACATGGCATTCTGAGCAGGATTTGACCAATATAAAAAGCAGCCATAACTGATCATGATGAATCTCAAGAATGGTTTTTCAAACAACACACTGTGATCAGATCAATTCATACAAATGAAAGCAGAATCTTGGGGGCTATAGGAGAGTTTTAATCTTGGGATTTATGGATATCTCCTAGTATTTCTTCCCTAGTTAGAAGGGGAAGGAAAAACATAGTCATAAAGGACAACAGAAAACCACACTTCCATTTGGGATTTTGTTTTGCTTTTATTTTTAGAAGTCTGACCGACCTCAAATGTTTTAAGCAAAATGTTTCCATGAATATTTTAGGAGCGCTGCTTTTTGCTACTGTCAAATCCAGCTGTGCTTCAGGAACTGCAGAGTCATAGGCACCTCTTGCTCTAAAGGAATAGAGCAGGATTTCATTCCTAGTCCGAGGAACTGAGCAAACAGGCTGGATAACTTATTCTAGCAGCAGTTGGGTAGACAATTTAGGTGATACATAAAGATTACCACATGCAGGAATGGCACAAGGTAAGGCTCTACTAGAGTGCTTGCTGGATTCCAGTGTTTCCAACTCTGTTGCATTTATATATGGATTATACACTTTTGTGTCCTTGCCATGTATTCACATGCACACATGTGAATTTAGAGACACACACACTGCTGCCTGCTGTGTTTCTTCTATGTAATAAGGATATTTACTTTCTTTGTCTTTGTGCTGGTGTTGTTACAGGTTGAATACATGAATTTTTTGTTGATGTCAAGGCAATAGGGAACTTTTTCCAAATTTCCTCTCTTCTGCTGACCTGTCAGCTGGATACCTATTGCAACCACAATACCTTCCTCAGATACCATCCTTGAAAGCTGTGCTGTAGCAATTTTACCATCAAGTTATCTACACACAATTGCTAATATTGAACAGATGAGCTTTAAAGGACTATCAGGATGCCTATAAAAGCATATGCACTGAAATTCAGTTGATTTTGCAAGCTCTCTTGGGAAATCTTTTATGATTAGTATAAACCCAACTCACTTGGTCCTAAGGATATCACCCAGACCTTCAATGCTGCAGAAAGGGTACAGTCAGTGCTACTTGTAGTTTGAGCTGCTGGATGTGGCTGCAAAATCTAATTGTGAGACCAAAAGAGTAGGGTGGCAATTACACGGTTCATGGCAGTCTGGGTTGACCACTGGATGCTGTAGTTGTACAAAATACAGTTTTGCACAGTTTTCAACAGCAAACTTACTCAGAAAATGCTTCATTTTCAACTGATGTTACTTTGAAGATGGTTATGAACACTTTCTTCAATCCCTGCCTCTGCCCCAGGTGGAATCTGTCCCCCAGCATGAACAGAGCTTTTACCTACAGCAGTAGCAAAAGTTGGAGGAAGACGTGTACATGCAGAAGCAGTTCCAGATCCAATTTCCATGAGGGCTCAAGGACTCACTTGCACTAAGCCAGTTTTGGAACAAAGGCCCTGCCAAACTCCCATGAAGACTACAAACACAGGATTGTTTTACTTCATGCACCTAAGTAGCCTCTTCAAGCCAAAAGAATTGCACAGGCTTAAGATCACCATATACACTCATGGTCTGCTGGTCTAGGGCCATACAGGGGCTGGTAACTTGATTATGTATTTATACTTGATATAAACATTCAGGAAATCAGACACCTTCTGATCAAGGTCATTTTTCCTGGAGTAGAAGTGTGTCATACAATCTCTTTCCTGACCTTACAAAGCTCAGTATAGCTCAGTACCAAAGGAGTCTGGCTTCTCACCCTGGTCTTGGGGGCTTCTTGAAGCAGGGGCCTGAGTGTGGCCCCTGATTTCTAATTCTCAGAAGAGAAGTGTTTCAGAGTGCTTTTGAATCAAATTTTGCTATTTTGCTGTTCATGCACTGAAATGGCTGAGTCCAAAGCCATATACTACAGGCATGCACACATGCCTCATTATATTTTCAAATAAATGTCATTCAAAAGTATGCATATGGCAAAACTGGAGAATAATGCATAAGTAACAATCATTACATAATGATTTAATCCAGTGATCCATCATCGATTGTAGCACATGTAGCAAAGTGCTTGGGTTTTCAATTAATATAACTGAGATAAAACACCTCAGAGCAGTGCTCTTGACATTTGATCAGTGCCATGTTTTGAGTTTCTGGAGAAGCCTTAAAGGTTAGTGCTATATTTCATCCTTCCAAGCTCTGCATTCGAAAGCTCAGTCCCACGAAACATCACCTGGTGCCAAGGAAAGGCAGTAGTTTTAAAAATCATATTCTGATATAAGCTGTGCAGAAGTCTTAGTCAGAATCTTGTTTGCAGAAAAAATCATTGTCTTTTTCAAGAATGGCTTAAATCAAATGAAGTGTTTTTTGGAGAGGAGAGGAGAGGAGAGGAGAGGAGAGGAGAGGAGAGGAGAGGAGAGGAGAGGAGAGGAGAGGAGAGGAGAGGAGAGGAGAGGAGAGGAGAGGAGAGGAGAGGAGAGGAGAG
This sequence comes from Zonotrichia albicollis, assembly GCF_047830755.1. Taxonomy (NCBI): domain Eukaryota; kingdom Metazoa; phylum Chordata; class Aves; order Passeriformes; family Passerellidae; genus Zonotrichia; species Zonotrichia albicollis. Next base: position 14,710,078 of record NC_133822.1, read on the forward strand.
GAGAGGAGAGGAGAGGAGAGGAGAGGAGAGGAGAGGAGAGGAGAGGAGAGGAGAGGAGAGGAGAGGAGAGATGTAGGAGACATGTAGATGAAGGGATAGCTGGTTTAAGGCAGTTCCTGGACATTGGGCCAGAGAGGAACCCTCCTGTGGACCTTGTGTGCACTGCCAGCCCAGCACCAACCTGGCTGCAGAGGGCAGGATGATGGCATGGCTGTGAGGGATGTGCCCTTCTCCACAGCCTGAGCTGGCCTGGGAACAGAGCCTTGAGAACAGCACCAAAGTGCAAACAAGCAAACCTGGTCTGCATCCTGGGAAGGGCTAAAAAAAGAGGGATTGTGTTGAACACCTGCTGCAGTTGTGGGGTGATTCCTGCCCCAAGCTGGAAGAAACATAGGAGAAGCAGAACAGAAATATCACTTTGGTGATACCTTTAACAGGAAGGCTGAGTCCCTGGCACTAGAACTGAGTCTTGTGAAATGACAGTGGGAGGATGTGTGTGCAAGCATCATTTCTGGTGAAATACTGGGGCAAAGGGCACACTAAGAGCTGAAGTCTGAGCTGCTGAGAACTGATGGGAAGCCATGTGCTGGCTGGAAACAACAACTCTCCTACAGGCAACTGTGGTGACTCCTTAGATGAAACAGTCCTTGTCCTAAAATGCTGTCCTTCATGGATTAGAAGAGCAAAATACATATGCAGAAATACTAAAAATACCTGTGCCTCCCTCATGCCTGCCTGACAAAAGGACATCTCCAGCAGGTGCACCTACGCAGCAGGCACAGGTCTAGCAGAGAAGACTCTGTGCTTGCAGTGTTCATCCTCACACAGCAAGAGACAGTTAAAAATAGCTTGTACTACACAAACCTCTTAAAACAAGTCAAGGAGGACTTACAAAACCATCTCAGGTGCCTTTTTAAAACATGCGGCTGTGTATGCCTTGTTTTCCTGTCTTTAAACAAGTCAAGAAGGGATTGGAGGACATAATTTGTAGTGTGGCTATAAGATAGAAAACAGAGCATCAGATGGCCCCCAAACCCATGATTTTTAACTCTGCTTCTAGGGCGAGTCCTGATGAAAGAGTAGAGATTTTTTATTTTGTGAGGTAAAACTTTACCAACTTGATTGCCATCATGTAGTCAATAAATCAAGACACGGTTCTGATGAAGTTCACATGTAATGGATGTTGGGATTTTTTCAAACACAGTATAAAAGCCTATGAAGAATAACTCCTGGATTTCATAGAATTGCATTGCAGAAGTGATTCTTGCACCCTGCTAAAGAAATCCAAAACAAGGAATGGGAGTAACATATATATTTATGAACATTTAATAGTCTGAGCTGGGAAAGGAAATACTGCTGTATTTGAACACAGAGCCATAATGAAATAATAAAGAAGCAAGAAGCCTGTAGAAGCAGCTTGTATTTCTCAGTGAACCAGACTCTTAAAGTCTGTGCCCTTTGAAAGAAGAGATTCAAGCAATACTGATGACATCTGATTTGTTCTCATTCCTGAACCTTCTTGTCTGTAACAGGATAGAATAATCAGAAATTCCTTGTGCTCTTGGCTGCTTGCTTTTAAATTAGCATTCCAAGTCAAAATACAGTTAAACACAGTTACACAGACTGGCAGATTTTTAGTTTTTTCCTCTTCAGTCTAAAATTCTTCAAAGCCTTGGTCTTCTCAAAGGAATAATTAAAAAGAAGAAGTGAGCTTGAAGTGCTAGCAGAGACAGTCCTTGCAGAGGAGAAAGGTCCTGTGTCTGGACCTTAGTTTTTAGTCCCAGGAAACCTTGGGATCTTTTCGCACCAGAAATGGGTCCATCCAGGTTAAGGTGCTGTGCACAGAAAGGACAGGATCAAGCAGCTCACAGGACTGCTGACAGCTTTGCACTGGGCAGAATGAGAAGCTTTCATGCCTGAGCAATCAGCTGGGAGTCCTTTAGCAGCTCTGGATTCACACCAGGCTGAAGGTGAAATGTGATGGCCATGTGTGCAGAGGCTGTACCCTCATTCTTGTAGACTCTCTCCTCATACTCACACATACATATATGTGAGTATGCATACATATGTTTGTATAAATACACTGCATTTCTTCATAACTACATTGTTTACATGCAATATATAGTATATGTAGTCTACAGTCTATATGCCTTTTATCTACAGCTCTCCCTGTGAGCACGAGTGTCTGTACACACACACACACACACACACACACACACATAAGCACAGCATTATTTCATTTTCCAGTCATACTGGAGTTTCCATGGTCTCACAGGAAGGACATAGTAATGCAGCCTGACCTTGTTTGTGCTGCGCAGAACTGCACACAATCTTCTCAAGAAATGCTTGTTTACAATTTGTCAAGTAAATTATTATGTACAAGGCTGCAAGTACCAACAGACAGTGATTTGGCAACCTTGGGCTGAAGCAGGTGATAATGACACAGCTTTGTCTTACAGCAGCTCCTGACGTGTGAGATGCTCCAAAGATTAGAGCATCACATTGTTTCCAGCGAAATGAGATGGGAGCATGATGCAACCCACTCTGCCAGGGGATGAAGCAAAGGAGTGGGTGTTCCTTGGCTACTGGCAGTGGGTGCTGCGCTGATGGCTGCTGCTGTGTGCTGGAGCAGGAGCTCAGCACACACAGAGCCACATTCGCCAGCCAGCCCTGGGTGCTGTCACTGCCTGCTGGATCTGGTCTCTGGTGAGATTCCCACCAAAAAATCACAGCTGGCAGAGTTCCTCACACTGAGTGGAGATGACCCTATGCCAGTTTATGGCCCTCAGCAGTGAGGTTCCAACCAGCCCTTCATCCCAGCTCCACAGCACAGGTGGCTTCCTGCATATTTACCAGTCACTATTCCCTCTGCAACTCCACTACACAGGCTTGGAGGTTGCAATAGTGTTCACAAAGACAAATAAAGAATAGGATTCCATAGTTTATAGATTATATGTTTTAAATGCACCATAAAAGTCTGTTCTGTTGCTCAGGTACACACTGAGAGCCCCAGAGCTGGCAGCTGTGACACAGCAGCACCACAAGCACTGGATCTCCTCCTCAGTGAGGAGTCCATTGGCTGCCCTACAGTCACTGGCACAAACTGAGCTCCTACATAACATGCACCAACACTGAACACTGTACAGCATGAAAACATACAGAATTCAAACTTGCAATTTCAGATTTGCATAGGTCTGAGCTGGATTATTGCCTCTAACCATCAGGCCAGGAAGAACAATGAAGGTAATAGGCTTGAGTTTTTACCTAATTCCCTCAGATTAGTCCTTGATTCAGTTTCAGTATCTATAGTTGAATTTGAGGATATCCTTCAGAGAAACATTGACTGGAAACTTCTCCAGGGATGGCAAATGTATGAAAAACATCAGCTTCATTGGTGAAAATATTATTTCTTTCTTAAACCTATCTATCAACTCTAAATGCAGAAAGTTGTATTTTTACCTGTAACATCAAAATCCTTATTGGATTTACAAGAGGGTCTTGTAGATCATTTAGAGAAGAAGATATCCTGTAAGAGGTTGTTCAGGCCTTCAGACAATATTGGTCTATGCAGAAATTTCTCAGATTTTTTTTATATCTCTCTTGGAATGTGAAGTTCAGGACTGGACAGCACATTCCAGCTGCACCCACGCCAAATGCAGAGGCAGAAAACCTTGCAGAGGTCCTGCTCAGTGACAAGCAGGGGACTGCATTCAAGAACAGCATTGACCTCAACATCATATTACAATGATGAGGTCATTGGGTACTGATTATCTATCAGTAAATCCTAATCTCTTCCAGAATTACAGCTCTTATTAGGCAAAATGACTTGTGGTTTTTCATTCCTTGATATGTTGTATTGTATTTTACCAAACTGGAATACCTATTATTTGCTTGAGCCAGTATTTTTAACCAATGCCCTCAACATTGTCAAGAACAACTGTTTTCTTCAGGATATCTCCTGAAAAGACAACGATCAAGTGTTAATTTTGTCTTATCTTTTATCTCAGTCTGAATACAAGTTAAGATTAAGCAAGCTTCCTTATACAAATCTAAGTGTATTTCTCTAACATCGTGTTTATCAACAAAACTTCTCAAACTAATCTAAAGTTACTTGTAAAATTAAAATGTAATCTATTTAATAAACCTAGGTTGCACAACACTAATACTATTATCTTAGGACTGGGTGTCCTTGGGTCTTCTCTGACTCTGCAACTCCACCAGGCCTGAAATAGAAATATAGTCAAGTCCAGAGCAAAAGCAGTCAAATTCTGTATAACCTGCCAAAAAATCATCAGCCTGGGCTGCTCCAATGAGCAGGGTGTGGGAGCCCAAGCAGGCAGTGGTGCTGCAAGAGTCTTAGGAAAAGTAATTCACTTGTGATTTTTCTGGGGTAATGTCTCTTTGAAATAGAACTAATTTCCTGAAGAAATTGCCTTCCCTGGGGCCTGGCAAGGAGGATGAGGTGACCAGCTAAACCCTTCACCTGCTCAGCACAGCACAGATGATCATGGAAATGCTGGGACAGGATGCCATGGTCCTTGCCTGAAAGGTCTAATCAGGCCACTGGTGATGGCATAAGCCTGCTGAGGCTCATGCCTTCAGTCAAGCTAAGGGATGTCATGTAGAGGCTGTCCACAGTGCCAGGCATGGTCTTGGCATGGGCATCCCTTAAGCAGGGAAGCTCTGTGAAAGGTTTGTGATGTTGGAGCTGAGATACAGGGTCATTACTAATGAAGGCCACTCCTTGGCCTCTGGTGAGAACAATGAAAGTTGCATGTGCATCCAAAATGGGCTTTATGTTCACTTTACATAATGAAATGTTGTGGTCTTTTTGGTGTCCAGTTTCTAGATACTTGCCTTGTCCATGCCTTTCTCTAATACTGTAGGCATCTTTCTCCAGATAAGCTCTGATGTTGCCTGGGCATTTGATGGGGCTGTGCAGCCCCAGGAAAGCCCCTTTTGGCCAATTTTTCCAACAGGTTGCAGTGGATGAGACAAGGCAGTCAGCCCACAAGGGACCCTTCCACCACTGCCTGCTCAGTGCCACACAGATCAACCCAAGCTCCTACACATTGCAGCCAGGCTGGGAAAGCTTGTCCTTTACTCTGCTGCCCCAGGAAAATGTGATGGAGGGCATTTGGCCAACACCTCTTCCCCTCAATAACCCTTCTGCTGTTTTGTCTGTACAAACAGGTGGCTTTGCTGGATATAATGCTCAGGGTAAAACACAATTCCACCAACCCTGCCATGCATGGGAGTGACCTGGGCCACAAGCAGAAGCAGCCCCTTGTGCTCTCCCCTCTTCCCATGGGAGAGCTCAGCTGCCTCCCCCCTGTGCTGCCTCCCCTGCCATAACCCAGCCCAACTCCTGCATCCAGAGTTTTGTGGAAGACACTGCCTCCTTTGATCTGCTGATCTTTGATCATCTAATATAACTAAAGATCCTGAATTAATGCTGCTGTTGTCTCACAGGGAGCTCAAGTTGCAGATATTCTGTTTGGTGTGCTGTTGAGATCTCTGATAGCAGCATTTTTGTGACTGGTTAAACAGCAACTGTATGTGGAGAGCAGGGTTGAGGGGAAGGTGACTGTAGTCCCTGTTGCAAGGATTTGGCTAATTATAGAGGAGCAGCTCCTCTGCTGATGTGAATTGTCACAGCCCTGCTGGAAAGCACAAGCCATGAAAATTCACATCAGCTGAAGACACTTCCCATCAGCTGAGAATTTGCTGCAGCTCTGTCTCTCTAATATAAATATTTATGTGGATGGATTTTGCTCCACTTTGCAATTTGACAGTCTATGAAATTCCTACAGCTTCAGGCCCCCTCCTCACCCCTCTATAGCTCTTATAGGTAGTATTATAAACACAGCTATTGCCTGACACTAGGATTTTTATTTGAATCTTGATTCCACAACAGGCAGATCATATTACTATTGGCAATAGTTAACATGCTTCCGAATTGCCTTTGTTATCCTTGTGGATGTAAGATGCACAGCTTCATTGTGAAGCATTAAGAGATCCACAAAAGAATTTACATTGCAAGTTGAAATCTTTCCTATGTCTTACTTAGGGTCTTTAACAGAGCACACAAATGAACCTGTTATGTTTTTAGGGCACTGGCTGCTTAAAGCCTAGAGATCATGGGGGATATTTAAAGAGAGAACAGAAAGAAATGGATCACTATTTTTCCAGACATTTTCTGAGGAAGTGCGTGTAAGCACGGATGGGAAAGTAGAGATATGGCATCACAGACCAAGTCAGCTGGAGGAGTACCTCTGCTCAATACCAGGCACACAAATATTGGGGTTTAAATTTTTTGAGGCCTCCAGCTGCACCCCCAGGCAAGGCTGGGGCTGGCCCAGGCTGTCAGAAGGAGCTTCTCAGTGGCCATGTCACAGAAAAGATGCAGACATGGCTCCAGCCCAGGCTGGCAGTATCCAGTATTCACACAACACATCTAGAATGTACCAAAGGCATCGTGTCTCATTAAATGCAGAAATGCTGAACACCAACCTCTTTTACCCAAGGCAAACATGGTAAATTGAATTCCCTCATGTCCCAAAAGAAGATTTGAAAGCATATCTTCCAGGAGCCATGTGCTGGCAGCTTGTGGATGTACCCTTGTGCTGAAGCTGTCTGCTAGCATAAAAATGGGTATCAGACATCCCAGGGATGTCAGAGAAACAAGGACACAAGTAGCAGGCACTGGTCTGGTGGTCATTCATTGTGCTCCTCCAGGCAGAAGAGTCCCAGTTTCTTTTCTGTATTGCCCAGGCTGTCCCTCCATGGTATCCTACCAAGCCTTGGGATAAAGCAGTAAGAATGGGGAGAAAGTCTCAACCATCTTCTCCCCCTGGGCAGGCATTTGGACTCGGTCTGGCCAGAACAGAGGTTAGATAATATCAAGAGAAGGATTGAGTCACATTATTCTTCTACTTTTACTGTAACTCCTGACAATTCACTGGGGCTGCTCCTGACCGTAAAAAGCAACAAAATCAGGCCTCTCTTTTACAGGATTGTTTCCCAAGAAACTTTAGGAGTTAGGTTGCTAAATAAATAGCTGTGTATCACAAGTTAATTCATGCTTCTTCCCCCTCCACCCCACCTCATTTCTTTAACAAAAAAGGAGCAGGAGTGGAAAGTCAGACAGGACTAATAAATCATGCATGATGGGGAGTCAGAATATTCAACTTCCCAGAGTTTTTCAATTCTAATTTTCATCTGTTTTACTTACATGGGACACCATTCACTTAAATAATTTTGTGCCTTGTCGGATCTCAAGATCTCAGTCCTGAGATGCTGAGCCTCCGAGACCAGCTTGGGGGTCTCGGGAGTCCTGGAATGTTGCCAGAAGTGTCTGGTGGCTGGACTTTGGTCCTGCACAGGAGACGACAAGGATGAGGGCTTCACCGGGTGAATGGTGAAGGGATTAGTTGATTAGAGGGTGAGACACAGGGTTTAGGATTTATGTACAGGGGGGTTTAGAGGAGTAAGATGGAGGAATTGGGGTGTGTCCTGTCCTTCTTCTTCTTCCTCTTCTCCTCCATCTTCTTTGGCCACGGTGGCACCTTTGGATTGGTTATTACTGAGAGTACACCGAGTTATAAGAATAGATGGTATTGGGGAAAAATTATAAATATTGTATACGTCACAATGGGTATAAAGATACGTGGCTGCCCGGGAGGGCAGACAGTGTGCCCATGGCTGACTGCTGAGCAGACCTCTGGTGGCTGAAAGAACATCTTTTAGATAAACAATTAATAAACATAAAACCAGAAAGAAGAACTGAAGCCTCTTCTCGTCCTTCGATACGCGGGCTGCCCCAAGGCCGCCCCGGGCCTTTTTCAGGCCCCTTAAACAGCCGAGATTAACCGGACAGTGCCTGACTTCCACTCTTTTTCTACTCAGAATTAGTCTATTCCTCTATATTGTCACCAGATCTAGCTATCCATGGAAGGGCCAGGAAAAAAAATATTTTGCCTGTAATTCAGTATCTCTTTTTTATCTTAGAAAGAAAGAGACTTTTCTGCTTCAGCACTATCCAACATTCAACATTTAGGATGGGTTGAGTACTTGTTTAAACATTCAGTATTGCTGTCCTTATTCTTCCCTGTACAAGTCTGCATCTGTAATGTGTCAAACAAGGGACTGAGGAAAGATCAATACAAGGGATGTGTGAGGGACAAAATGGGCACTGTGGTCCTGTCCTTCTTAAGTAGGAATTTACAGAAGTGGGTAACATCTGGCAACAACCTGTGTTCTTTTTGGGGAAGGGTATAATGTCTCTAAAAGACACCACAAAATGAGGTCCACACTGTTGGACCTTCTTGCCCTTCCCAAGATACAGAAACTGTAGAGATGAATAAGCCACTTTATCTGCTCTTATGGTTGCATGTGGTTTGTGGGGGCAGCTGGGAGCACACACAGGCCAAACCAATTTTCCTGATTTTCCTGGCTTCTGCAGCAGCCCACACATGGCCACCATCCCTTCCCAGCCCCTGGGGCTCCACACAGGTCCTGCTTGCAGGACAAGCAGAGTCCCCAACCAAGACCATTGCTGGAAGCCTCATGCTAGAACAATGTGCTCATGGCCTCCTCCCTGCCACATTCACATTTTCTGAAAAACCCCTTCGCCCAGGATTTTGCTCCTGGGAAGCTGAGAAGCCTCAGAGAAAAAGGAAAACAAATTCTTATCCCATTTGCTTCTCCTGTGTTGTGCTCACATGTGGAATGTGTTTGGAGATTGTTTACCCACAGGTGATTGTTTCATTGGTTTCATGTGAGTTGTTTTGACTCAATGACCAATCAGGGCCAAGCTGTGTCAGGACTCTGAAGAGAGGCACAGGTTTTCATTATTATCTTTTTAGCCTTCTGTAAGTATCCTTTCTGTATTCTTTAGTATAGTTTAGTATAGCATTCTTTAATATAATATAGTATCATAAAATAATAAATTAGCCTTCTGAGAACATGGAGTCAGATTCATCATTCCTTCCTGTGTCTGTGGGCAACTCAAATACAACGTCCCTGCACATCCTGAATTCCTTCTGGAAATGACAGCTGCTGAGAGTGCAGGAGCCCATCTGACCAACCCTAGAGCAGACCTGGAGCACAGAGTGCAGTAACTGCACAGCCATGGATTAGTGAAGGACAATGAGCCCAACTTCTGTGGCAATCACTGGACCTTCCCCGTCCCCACTAAATGTTCAGCTTGCCCACGGGTCCTGCCATGTGACGGGAGAAACACCACATGAGGTTCTGCTCTCGGATTTACAAAACCTGAGTAACCCAGTCAGCTAAAACCATCTGGCTCCCCTGTTGTGTACGAGTTCAGGTTATAAAGCAATTTCTATTCAGCTCTAACTGTACAGATCCCACACTGGTATTTTTCATGTTGTTCCTAATCAAGATGAACTCACTGGTTTTACTGCGTGCTTCATTTTGTTTTGTTTTTCAAACATGAGGAAAATATTTCCAACAATTTTCAAAATTTTTGTGTTTTTTTAAAGGGAAAACATGTCTCTTCCTCTACTCTTAGGACATTCAAAGCATCCCTTTCCTTGTCAAAACCAGACATGACTTACTGCTGAAACTTGAAAGGAAGCATGAAAATATTTTTCCATGAGAACAAGAGCCTCTACTTGGCAAGAAAAATAGTCAAAAATGTTCTCTAAAGTGATGAGCTTTGGAAAACCTACAGTCTGCATATAGGAGAAAGGAAAATCCCATTCCTGTGATAACCATGCCTACCAACAGAGCTGGACAGGAATGTAGGTCTGGGATGGGCAAATTTTCCATTTATAGATGAGATGGGTTTGGATGCTGGCCATGGTGTTCTTCCTATTTAATTGAGGTTGCCTCTCCCCTCATTACAAAGCCCACTCTCCCACAGAAACAACTGAGAAGGTTTGGTCTGTGCTATGCTTTGGTACCTGCTCTTTTTACAGGGCTTGACTTAGAGAAAATCAAGCAGAGTATTTGCCAGTCCCACATTAATCCACCTCTCCAGTCTGTGATCAGAAGGTTTCTTTTAACAAGTTAAAGAAAAGACACAAAAGACACTGACATGTTTCTGCTCCCACAGCAACCAATCCTGGCCTGTGCAAGGAAGTTGTAATTTAATTAAACCATTTCAAAAGCTGACATTGTTAAATTAATGTGAAGTCTTTAGGAGGATAAATGTTATTTTGCTGGAGTAGTTTCTACAGTTTTAACTGAAGTGGTGAGGAAGGGATTTAAGCTAAATCAATACACAGTATATTTCAACTGATATGTGTCCAAAAAAAGGCATTTGCATCAGCATAATGAAAAAGTGCAAGATTTTCATGTAGACAAGAGTCAGAAGAAAATATAACTATATTATTCTTTGGGAATATCATGAACATGCCTTGTTTTGCCCTTGTCTGCTGTCAACACCTCCTCCACTGCCTCCAGGGGTCTGCTCCCCACTGCCTGACAGTTTTATTAACTATATCTTCCTGTCCTGTTTACCCTCAGGTACCCACTTGTTGGCAAGTTACACTTCTCTTTATCACCAAACCACCACCCTATTTGATGTAGTTCTCAAGAACTGCAGCTTCCTGCACTTCTGCTAAGTTAAAAGGTTCCTCTTCAGGGTAGTTTCAACTTGGTGTTCCCCAGATTTTCCCCTTTCCTCTATTTGTAACAGGAAAAGTTACTCCAGCTTCAGAACACAACAGGCTGGGTTTTTCTCAGAACCCAAAATATATTGTTTCAGTCTTCTGAAACAACTTCTGAAACAACTTCTGCTGTGCCCAGTGCTTGGAAAGGTCAGACTGTGACTACTCCTTCCGGAAAGCCCTTCTTGCTCCAGAAGGTAACACACAGTGAGTGAGAAAAAGTATTAAAAATGCCATTTTGAGTAGTTACTTTCTCAGCTTTGCATGATATCCCAGCACCTCTTGAGCTCACTGGTTTAGACTGCAGAGTGGGGAATGTCCTTGGGAAGAAGGAAAAGGTCAATCCTTCTTCTTTCTGTTCTTGGTTTGTCCCCCAGAGTCCAGCATGGCCAGGCCAGCACTGGGATGAAGAGTGAGGAATTTTCTGTGCCCATTTTGCTGAGCCACCACTGCTGCTGCAGGGGAAACACAGGGGATCTCTGGGGATGAGGCACAGTGCTGAAATCACAACATGCAGCCACTCTGAGCACACCAACATGCAGAATAGGTTAGGCAGAGTTTGGTGCTGCACTGGCAGAACAAAGAGCTGGCACTGTTGGCAGACATTTTAACAAATGGCTCGTTTCCATGCTGCTGAATCCATGGCAAACTTCCCAATGGAAGCAGCCCCTGGCTGCAAATGTGCAGTTAACAGCCCAGGTCTGTGCAGCACACTCTGCTTCCCACCAGCTGCACATGGCCCACAGTCCCCACAGCTTTAGGAAATCCACCCATACTAAATTTTAGGTAGTCCTCCTGCTTCTCCTCGGACATAGATGTTGAAGGTAAGTGCCTTGTTAACAGGAGGGAGAAAACAGACTTGATTTCCTCTCCACGTGCAAAATAACACTTAAAAGTGCAAGTTTTGGAACATCTTTGAGACAAGTGGTGAGCTGAAGCAGGAGACTGTCTCATACATTTCAGTGCAAAAGACAGCAGGGAAAAGGAAATTCTTTTTTTGTGTCTTTAATTTAAGGATCAGACAATTCAGAAAATTGGTATGTTAGTGATAGCTGGCTAATTTCCTCTTAAAACCCATGTTTTTAACTTTTGAGTCCCTACCAGAAACTTTTCAAGTCTATTTATTACAAATGTAAGCCACCTTGATTTTTTTTCTTCTTATCCTTTTTTAGGAAAAGAGGCAGAGGAAGAGAGACCTTCCAACTTCTCCTTATTACAAAATCTAAGGAATACAATACCCAATTCAATTTGCTGAGTGAAGACTGAAGAAATCCAAAAGCTGTGGCCACACACACAAGTTTAACTCTGCCCCCGTGTGTGCAAACATTAAAACACATCCATCCACCCTGGATCCTGCTCTGGTTTTGTGCTAAAGGGTTTGTTAGTTTGTGGCAGTAATAATATATGGCATTCCAAATGACTATGAAGCTATAGGACACCTTTTCTCTTCTACACTCACATGTCTTTGTATTATTAAACTCTTTTATGGCTGCGCTGGCTGCTAAAAAAAACAAGCCATAGAGATATGCCTGCTGCCCACAATAATAAAACAAGGAAAAAAGAAGAAAAGAAGAAAAAGCAGTTCTGGAATTTTACCAGAGACATGATCCTGTTAAGACTAGGGAAAAACAGGGACTTAATTTTACTTCTCACATTTGGCATGCCTGCCCTGTGTGAACTTCCCTGTTCTACACTGTGCCTCCCCTTTCAGCCTGAGGAGTGGATACCAGCACCTTTGGAGAGGGTGCAAAAAAAGGAACTCTGTCCTCTGCAGCCTCACAATGAGGTTTCCCCAGCATCAGCACACAAGGTGACAAAGCTCTGTCAATGTGGGACCAGCCCAGGCCACCAGCACTCTGGTGGGGACACACCAAGGGCTCAGCCCACACTCACACACCCAGCAGTGAGGGAGCAGCTCTGGAAATGAGGGACCTCTGCAACACACCGTGTCCTGGGACTGGGCAGGAATGAAACCTGGGCACTTTCAGTGCATGAAACCTGGGCTCTTTCACTGAACAAAACCTTCTCTCTCAGGAAATCTACAGGAGGAATTGCAACAGGGCATCAGAACACTCAGCACATGGCACAAGAGAGACACAGGGTTGGGACAGGGCACTGCAGGAGCTGATCCCAGCAGAAACACCAGCCTGATCAGGACACACCTGCCCTCAAGCCTTATCTTTTGATAAGGGAAAGGTCCGCAGGGCGCGCTGCTGCCACGCCCCGAGTAAATCACCTTGTCAATTTTTAATTGATTTCAGCTTTCACATTAACCTTTGTGAGCTGGGTGTACAGGGGAAAAGCCACAGCCTTGTTTGCTGCATATGGGAGGACCCAGAGCAGCAGTGACAGCCCAGCATTGTCCCCTGCCTTGGCCAGTGGCCACTGTAAAACCAGAGAGGCAAGAGGCAGCTGTGGTGAGGCAGCCAGGAGGGAGTGCAGGACCATGGCCACCCATGTGCAGCTGAACACCTCTGCCAAGATGCCCCTCGTGGGGCTGGGCACCTGGAAGGTAAGAGAGAGCAAAGCACCTGTACTGCAGAGCTCCCAAAAACCTGCAGTGCCCCTGGTCCAGCTCTGGAGAGCTGTCCTGGTGCCTGGGGCTCTGTTCTGCCTGGCTGCTGGGCTGAGAGTGAGTTGGAGTGGAGCTACAGATAAATGGCTGCAGGTTGATTTCCAACCCTGGAGTCCATGTTTATCACTGCAAGAAATAGTGTTTATGTAAAGGGAAAAAAAACCAACCCACCAACGTGTATTGGGGGGGGATTTATTTCCTTAACATGGTTTTATTTTGCTAGAATACAGATGTTTAACAAGCACTGCTTTGAGATTCTTAATATTTATGCATTTTTCCAGTCTGCAGCTGGGCAGGTAAAGGCTGCAGTGACGGCTGCCATCGATGCCGGGTACCGCCACTTCGACTGTGCCTACGCCTACCTGAACGAGAGTGAGATTGGGGAAGGGATCCAGCAGAAAATCAAGGAAGGAGTTGTGAAAAGAGAAGATCTCTTCGTTGTCAGCAAGGTAAGGATCCAATGATCCTGGAGCACAGCTGAGGGAATGCTTTGTGTGGAGCATTTTCCTAGCAGGAAGGTAAGTAATGGAGACAAACATGATGCTGTAGGATGAAGCAAATCAGAGCAGCGTTCAGGTCACTCCTGACACAAGCTTACAGCCTCACCCCATCCTGCAGGGAGAGCTAGGAAGGATACACTGTGTCTGCACCCTGCTGTGACCCAGCAGTCCTGGGGGATGGATTGATTCCTGCAAAAGAAGGGAAGCAGGAAAAGGCAGAGGGGACCAGGTGGCCCCAAGCAAGGAAGCGATGCAGAGGTCAGAGAGCGCCCAGTGCCATTAGCAGCTTGCTGATGACACCCTGCTGATGCTAAAGCACAGCAGAGCACACAGTGCTCACAGTGCTGTCACTGCCTGCTGCTTCTTCCAGCAGCTGGGTTCAGAGCACTGCCAAAGGGGTGTCCCTGCCATGGGAGGAATTGTTCTGGGCACCTTGGGACACTGTAATCAGCTCAGCACGTGTCCCAGGGAAGGGGAGGTTGGTGAGTTTTCTTTCTTGTTACAAAAATCAGACATCAGCAAATACTTAGCTGGAATCTGGAGTTAATTCTTACCTAAGTAAAGTTGGTGGCAACCAGTCTTTGTGACTTGTCCTGTACCTTCTTGGCTTTGCCTGCTACATGCAGTGCAGAGTGCCGTGCATGCTCAGGAACAACGCTCAGGTACAGCACTGCCTCTGGAAGCCCCCTACAGCCAAGGCACATCCTGGGGAAAGGGGTAGCACAAAAGATGGGTGAGCTCATGGAACCAGAGACTGGCACTGACAGACACTGCCCCCAGAGCCACAGGCCAGGCCCAGCCCAGAGCCTGCCACATCTGACAAGCACTAGGCTGGCCTCATGTCACATCACCTTGCAAAGAACAGGGAGCATTGCTGTGCTGTGCAGGAGAGCACCCAGAGCATTAACCAGGAGCTCACATCTGCCCTTTTTGTCTCCAGCTGTGGTGCACCTTCCATGAGAAGCATCTGGTGAAGGGAGCCTGCCAGAAGAGTCTTGCCAAGCTGAAGCTGGATTACCTGGACCTCTACCTCATGCACTGGCCCTTTGGCTACAAGGTACAGTAGCAGCAGGTCTTTTTGAAATCCTGGGAGATTGCAGGGAGAATTCCTGGGAGAGCTCCTCAGCAGAGCCAGGAGCACTGCTGCAGAAAGAGCCTGTGCCTGCTGTGCCCCTGATCTCTGCCCCAGTGCTGCACAGTGTCCTCTGCCCTCCTAATAACAGAGGCAGCCCCAGAAACAAGGTCAGGCCTCTGGCTGCAAGCAAAAGCTGTGCCTCTTTCCCTTTCCTTTACAGAGGGGTACAGTTTGATGCTTGACAGGAATTCTTTCCTTCGCAGGTTGCAGAATCACACAGTGGAAGTAAACATTTCCATTTCCCATTTCTCTCTTTGATCACCAAATTGTTAATACAGTACAGTTTCAGCTGACCTTGCCTGTAGGAGCCTTAGTGTTGTTTCACAGACTTTGGATTTCAAGAAGATACCTATCAAAATCTGTATTCTACCTTATGCTTTTGAGCTCAACTCCATTCCTCCAATATTGTTTTAGTTAGCTTTACGTGGACAAAGTTGTCAAGTGAAACCGCACAATATTGTGGCATTTAGATAATTCCAATAGTTCAAAATACTTTGGCCATACTGTCTAGTCACAAGCTGTTATAAACTTTCCAATACAGCAATTTCAACAGTGAGCCTCCCCATGGGACATCTGTCAGCAGATGCACTCCAGTATAAATGTCTGTGTTCACAGGGCCAAAGTCAATCCTCCACAGAGCTGTTTAAAAACACCTAAAGAAACTGTTATTTGAACAATACATGGAGTGAACTCATGTAAGACTCCAGAACATGGTTCTATATGTTAACTACTTCCCTGCATGCACTTTCTGGATCATTACTTGAGAGGGTCCAGCAGAAACACCTGTCTTTATTGGGATAATAGATGACAAAAATGCATGAACTAAGAGGTGACTGAAGAACTAGTTAAGTTATGGTGAGAATTATTTGATTTTTTTAATGCAGTATTAGCTTTAGCTCCTTACATCCCTGTTGGGTGATTTCACACAGCTAATGTCTCAGCAGAGATTATTTCAAGCCTTTTCTCTCTCTCTAACAGGCTGGAGAGGAATTGTTTCCCAAAGATGACCAAGGCATGGCCATACCCAGCAACAGTGATCTTCTACAGACGTGGGAGGTAAGTTCAGCCAGAGCAGAAGAGGGATGCCCTCTGTCCTCATCAGTCTTTGCCATGCTCCCATTACCTTCAGCAGTCACAGATCTGTTGTCTTGTTCTCACAAAATTACCTGGAAGGAACATAAGGCAGCACAAAACAGCTTTTCATAATGGGCATGCTCAATCCTTCCCTGCCTATTCCTATTCTCTGAGCTCTTACTTGACTGGAGCTGCACAAGCACTTCCAGTGGAGCTGCACACCAGACTGAAACTAGAAAAAGTTCACTGTGGAACAATAACAACTGTACAATTGTTTTCACCACTGTTCTTGTGCCTTTCTTGAGTTGCTCAAACAAATTCCACAGAAATAAAGACATTTTAGGTTGAGATCTGGCCTGTAATGTGTGGGACAACCCTCCAAAGCTTGCACAACAGTAGAATACTGAGTATCATCACTTCTCCTCATGCTACTCAGTGTAAATTTCTACACACTCAGGGAATGAGCATTTGGGCTTGGGTGAGATGGCATTAATGTGCCAGCACCTGCTTTTCCCTCAGAGAACTTTGCAATTTCAAACTTTGTGCTGCTCATGGTGGGAAACAAGTCACATTAGGAAGGACATCATCATGAGCTGCCTTGCACACTGGATGATGATTTTGCTGTTTTAGGCCATGGAGGAGCTGGTGGACGCTGGCCTGGTAAAAGCCATTGGAGTCTCCAACTTCAACCATGAGCAGATTGAAAGAATCTTGAACGAGCCAGGACTGAAGCACAAACCTGCAAATGTCCAGGTGAGCTGCAAAGTGACTGCAGGTGACTGTATTTGTGGGATTATAAAGATCCATTTACAGTGGAATGAGGAGATGGGAAAAGGATGAACAGAGAAGACACAGCATGTACATTAAATCCCTCTCTGTGGACATTTCAGAGTACAGCATTGGGACACCTCTATTTTTTTTTTTTTTATCACCTTGCTCAGCCACTGTTTAAGGATGCTGGAGAAGTTCCCTGAAAACAGCCTTTCTGGAATAATGAAGAACCCAGAGATGAGCTTTGTGGAACACCCTCAAAAACTGTATAAGCCCTTTGTATCAAAATAGGTGGTTTAATACTAAGGATGGGTATTATCATGCAAGGATAATGTGAAATTAGGGGGGAAAAGCAGCCTCTAATTGGACCAGGAGATAATTTGTGGAGCACAATGATACTGCAGCAATTCTGCCACTGTCAAACTCTTTGTTTTGTGTTGGCAGATTGAATCTCATCCATACCTCACCCAGGAGAAGCTGATCAAGTACTGCCAGTCCAAAGGGCTGGCTGTGACTGCATACTGTCCCCTTGGCTCTCCTGACAGACCATGGTAAATTTGCTTTGCAATCTGCCAGGGAGGTGCTGGGGGTTATGACTGAAGCCCTGAGACTACACATACACCACTCATTTCTTATTTAAACACAGACCTCTCTTGCTGTGCTGAATCTTTCTGTGGAGCTTTCTGGCCACTGATTTGTTTCCTCTGTGTAGGGCTAAGCCTGAGGATCCTTCCCTGCTGGATGACCCCAAGATCAAAGAGATTGCAGCCAAGCACAACAAAACCCCAGCACAGGTGGGTACTCCTTCCCAATGTAGGAAAACAGAACTCCAGAAAGGGTAGAACCTCTGTCCCTTCCCCAGAAATTGTGGCACTCCTCTGATTTTTCCCTAACAATGCAGATTTTTTATTATATTACCTCCAGTACACACTATTAACTCTTAGGCCATCAAAAATATTCCTGACGACCTTCAGATGTCACTTCCCCTCTATAGTAGTCACAGGTGACCCCCGAGGCAGGAAATGATTGGTATCTGAATTTAAGGCTTTGGAATGTTGAACAGTCCTTTTATTAAAATTATATATTACATTACATTACATTACATTATAGTATAGTATATTATACCACACTATATATGATATATAATATATTATATATTATATGTCATATATATTCTATGTTCTATATTATATATTATATATAGGCTACAAAGAATATTTAAGAATACTAAAGAAAACTCATGACTGTCTCCTGACAGCTTGGACTTGATACACTAATTAACATAAACAAAATTCTACTAGAATCTAATCAAGTAACCACTTTGGGTAAACAATCTCTAGAACACATTTTACATGAGTACAAACACAGGAGTAGTAAATGAGGTAAGAATTGTTTTCAATTCTTTTCTCTGCGTCTCTCACAGTTTCTCTCTGTTCAGAGGGCATGTGAATAACACATCCCTGTGAAGTCCTCTTGCAGAGAATGTAAACCTTGCACAGACTGCTAAAATCCCAAACAAAAGGAATAGAGGGCCCCAAACCTGGATGGCAAGGGAGGTTTCCTGTGAGGCTTCACCCCTTCCCTCTTTGCTCTCCGGGCAGAGCAGCCTGGACTGCAGGGCCAGGGATGGTTTGAAATGCAGCTCTGCAGAAGTGGGGAGAGCTCAGGGAAAGCAGCTGTTGGAACAGGAGCAATGATTCAGCTGTCTCTTTTTGCAGGTTCTCCTTCGCTTCCAGATCCAGAGGAATGTGATTGTGATTCCCAAATCTGTCACCCCACAGCGCATTGTGGAGAACTTCCAGGTGAGGGATCAGGAGTGAGCAGGGGCTGCCCTCAGGGATGTTTGGATCCTTTATCACCCTTGCCATGGGCTCCTGCAGCAAGAGGATGGACTTCTTCCTGCTTAATACACTTCACTGAGTGTTAAACCAGGCCTACTTCTTGAGAGTTTAATCAGAAATCCTTACATGATATCATTCCCTGTTCCATGGCTTGTGGATGGATGAGTGTTTGTAAGGGTCCCCAGGACAAGGGAAGAGATGAATCTGACTCCATGTCTCAGAAGGCTTATATTATATTATATTATATTATATTATATTATATTATATTATATTATATTATATTATATTATATTATATTATATTTGCTATACTAAAACTATACTAAAGAAAGAGAGAGGATACATCAGAAGGTTTAACAAGAATGAATAATAAAAACCCGTGACTGACTCAGAGTCCGACACAGCTGGACCCTGATTGCTCATGAATTAAAAACAATTCACATGCTGGATAAACAATCTCCAAATTACATTCCAGAGCAGCAAAACAGGGAGAAGCTGAAGCTTCTCATCTTCCCAGGAGAAGAAATCCTGGCAAAGGGATTTTTCAGAAAATATCATGGTCACAGCTTGCTTGGAATCCCCACACAGAAACATGCCAGAATCTTATCTAGAATCAGCGATGTTCATAAAATAATCGCTTTTGTCCATAAAACAAGTTGTTCTTCATAATTCAGTGATCCATGTGTGAAAATGGAGCAGTGTGGAGCTGCTCCTGTGTTTCTCTTAGGTTTGTTCAAAGAAGTGATTTCCACCTGTATCTCTAATTAGGTATTTGACTTTGAACTGACTAAAGAGGAGATGGCAACTATTCTGTCCTTCAACAGAAACTGGAGGATCTGTCAAATGAATGTGTAAGTGATGCTGCTTGTTTTCTTCCAAATCTTAAATTCTGAATATTCTTTACAAGGAATTTTGTGTCACAGCTTCTAGGTAACATGAAATTCAGTTTTTTTTTTAATTATGCCAACTCAAACTCCAACTGGTTTTGGTTTGTCCCAAAAAAAATCACATTTTCAGGAGAGGGCTTAATATTTTCATTAAAAAAAAATCAAAACTTAAACCAAAATACAAAAAAAAAAAAAAATCAACATTTTTTAATTTAAAAAAATCAAAAAACCCAAAATTTAAACCAAATTACATTGTAATTTTTAATTCTTAGTTTCCAAGAAACTCTCTTGAATTACAAAAAAATTGGGATGTTTAACTCATCTTTGTGTGTATTAGAGAAAGGAGAACATGTATCTCCACCTATTCTTGCTGTAACTCCACATCACATTTAGATGTGATGGGTTATTTTCATGGGTGAAAATAACATTGTCACTTTCATGTCTTTCAGGTCCAAAAATCTCAAGGAATACCCTTTCCATGCGGAATACTGAAGGTGTGGGAAATATGGCCTTTACCAGACCTCTGGTGCCATCTGCCAGGGAAGTCATAGGATGTTTATCCCACAACATTTGGGGTTTTTGGAAGAAGGATAGAGTATTTTCTACAGCACCACTATTCACTGGTTGCCTTCAGTCTTGCATCAGCAGAAACCAGACGTTGACAAACACACCCCACAGATCCACAACTTCATCAGAGGTGTCTGCATTTTAAATAAAATTAACTTTAAAATGCAAAAACCTAATTGGTGGAAAGTTTTTTGTCTATTGTAGGAAAACCCAAAACCCTCCCACTCAGAGATGCCCAGAGGGGTGGGCTGCAGTCACTGCACTGTGGGGACACAGATCCTGCCTGGGACACTCGGTATTTTCCCCTGCCATCCCTCAGCACCCATCTTATCCCTTCCTCACCAGCCACAGCCCTGTTTTTAACAGACAAATACAAGAATTATCACAGATCTTGCAAAAAAACCTCTTGAGAAGACACTGAGAGATTGGTGGGACCTCAGAGAATGCTCCTGGCTTGATCTGAACTCAATGCAAGGAAGAGGCCAATATCTTAAAATCAGATTAAAACTCTACCCCCCTGTTTTATTCTTGCCTTAACAACCATCTGGAAGTTGAACCTATGCACATCATTTAGCAAAGTAAATATTCTGTTCCAACATATACTCTATTTTCAAAGGCCCTGCCATCATCTGACAGCCCCAGCCACACCTTCAGGACAAAAACAAGTGTCACCTCCTGGGGACTGGCACGGTCTGGGCAAGGCAAACAAAGCAAAACACAAAACCTTCTGCCCAAAATCCTCTCTTAAAACCTTAAAACAACAAGGTGAATCTCACAGCATGCCTTGGGAAAAGCAAGAACCAGCCTTCACAGGAGAACATCAGTTCACAGAATGAAATGAGTGGAAGGACGAATTGCATTTCTCAGCCCTGGTCTCCTGTGTGGTTAAACTGCAACACCACATCCTGCAGAGGACAGCTGACAGCACTGCCAGAAACCTGGGGGAAGATTTAATTAAAAATAATTATCTTGTCTGCCTTCAGTGAAATGAAGCAAAAAAATCTTGGGTGGGAGAGGCATCCAGAGAAAACAGTATATATTTTAGATTTATTTTTGTACCTGAGGGAATCCCCCAAGCACAAGCAAACAGAAAAGCCTCCCAAGCAGCCCTGACGGGATATTATGGAGCACTTGCAGGATCCTGTTGATAAATTAATTTCTTTTTCATTGCACTTTCAACACCCCATCGTGTAGCATATTTTGCCTCTCCAAAATTACCAAGTCAGTTTCTAAAGTGAAATTAAAAGGCCGCCTACTGTTTATTTGTACACTTGTATGTTTCCTTCTGAAATACGGTCTGCGCTTCCATAAAGACACAGGGACAACGCGATCGCTGTGATATTCGCTGTAAACTCAGCGAATGTTCTTCGGGAGTTTTGAAAAGACATTAAAACACGCTTTCCCTTAAAGGAAAAGCGTTTAAAAGGAAGTTATTTGTACTGATCGTTTCCGAAATGACTCGCAAACTCACCCCAGAGTGAAACTGTTTATGCATGTTGGTGTCACTCAGGGAACCCAGCGGGCGTCAGAACACCCGGGGACATGGCACAAGGAGGATAAACACGGACACAGGGACAGAACGCTGCAGGAGCTGATCCCTGCAGGGACACCCCTGCACTCAGCCTTTATCCTTCCGTAAGGAATTTCACCCTTCTCCCGGAGGAACTCCCGGATTCCCTCCCACACGGGCTCCCTCCCACACGGACTCCCTCCGACACGGGCTCCCCCCTCACTACATCCCCCATGACCGCCCAGCGGGCTCCATAGCCTGCCGGCTCCGCTGTTGATTGGCTGGCGCGGCGGGCTCGCGCGGAACGGGGGCGCTGATTGGCTGCGGGCGCGGGGTAAACATGGCGGCCATGGCGGGGTACGTGCGGCTTGGGGCTGCCGCCAGCGCGCCCCTCATGGGGCTGGGCACATGGAAGGTGAGGCAGGCACCGCGCTGTGGGACGGGGCAGCGCCTGAGAATCCCTCAGGGAGACCTGTTCTGCCCTTTTTTCCCTCTCTAGTCCCCCCCAGGGAAGGTGACAGCTGCAGTGATGGCTGCTATCGATGCCGGGTACCGCCACTTCGACTGTGCCTATGTGTACCAGAACGAGAAGGAGGTTGGGGAGGGGATCCAGCAGAAAATCAAGGAAGGCGTGGTGAAACGAGAGGATCTGTTCGTGGTCAGTAAGGTATGGATCAGATACTCATGGATTATGGACACACTGGTTTTACCTGTGCTAGGAGCATCTAACATTTAACACAGTTAAACGCAGTAGCACTGAAGAAGTTTGTAAAGTAAATGAGTTAATTTTTGATACCCTTCTCTTGTTTCCTGTGCTGCCACACAGCCCAGCCTCACTGCGTGTGAAGAGCCCTGGGCAGGCCTCACTCCACAGCTCATTCCCAAGAACAGGGAGCATTGCTGTGCTGTGCAGGAGAGCCCTGCAGAGCTTTCCCCCAGGAGCTCACATCTGCCCTGTTTTTGTCTCCAGCTGTGGTGCACCTTCCATGAGAAGCCTCTGGTGAAGGGAGCCTGCCAGAAGACTCTTGCAGACCTGAAGCTGGCTTACCTGGATCTCTACCTTGTCCACTGGCCTTTTGGCTTCAAGGTACAATAGCAGCAATGCCTTTAACTTCATTTCTTTTGCCTGGCTTAACAGCCCAGCAATTGTTCTGGCTGATAATTACATGCCTGTTATCTGTGCCAGCACTGCTCTGGTGCTCCTCTTGACCCTGTGTGACTCAGGCTTTTGGTCTTTGCTCCAGAAGCAGCTGTTTTCGTACCCTTTTGATCCTGGGAATGATGGCCTGAAAACCAGAGAAACTAGAAACAGCTCTCCCAGCTCCAAGCATAAGACAGGCTGCTTTCCTTTTCTCTTGCAAATCCAATGTGTGTTAATCTAAAAATCACCCCTTGTGGGAACAGGATTGCTTTTTGCTGCTTCTCTGCAGTTTTCCTTTGTGTGCTACAGAATCAGAGAGCAAAAGAAAGCATTGCTGTTTTCCATCTCTCTCTTTAATCACCAAGTCCTTAATGCAGTACAGATTGAGAAGCCTCAGTGTTGATCCACTGAGGCAGGAATTTAAAAGATGAAATTTCTGTGAGAGTGTTTAGGAGTTGATGTCTGAGTCAATCAGTGAAGGATTTGATGTCTGAGTTTTAATATTTCTAGTCACAGCCTTTCTGTCCTCTCTGTCTGATCCCTCCCCATTCTACCTGTTGCCTTTGAGATGCTCATCTTTTTTGCATGCTTTGTTTTAGCTTTATATGAACAGAGCCATGAAAATGAAACTGTCTCATGGTGACAGCAGCAAACAGCTGCTAAACACAGCTCAGTCTTGGCATCTTTTCATAACTTGTACACAAAGGCTCTTCCAGCTTTCCTAGTGGTGGTGGCTTTGCACTGAGTGTTGTCATGGAAAAGCTTCAGTGCACATAACAGCTCTTTTCAGTAGATCTGGTGTTGTGTAGACTAAAGTCTTGATGCCCCCATGGAAAAAGAATAAAAGCAATTCTTGCTAAGTGGGAACTAAAGAGCAGCCCCTGAAGGGAGCACATGTGAGCCTGGAGGCTGCAGCTCTGACTGGTTTGTTCCCTGTGGGTGTTTGGGTGAGCCATCACTTCCAGGGGTCCAGCAGAAAAACCTGTCCTGCTGGGAGTGGTCACTGGCAAAAATGCCTTAAATTCCTTCCACTTCTCAGAAGGAATGACTGAGTGTAGACAAGAACCAGCACTCTTGCTCTAGAAGTGTAAGATATTGCGGTTGTGAGCACTCAAGTGGATTTGTCAAGAGATTTTCAAGCACTTTCTGTGTCACTGACAGGCAGGAGAGGATCTGTTCCCTGCAGATGACAAAGGCATGGCTGTCCCCAGCAACACAGATATCCTGCAGACATGGGAGGTGAGTTCATCTCAAGTGGAAAAGTCACATCTCCTGTGCTCAGCAGTGCTGTTGGCTTCAGCAGCTGCAGAATGTTCAGCCATGCATGCAGAATTAATTGGAAAGAACTCATGGAAATACACGGTTTTAAAAATGTGGTTTAAAAAAATGTTCATTTTAAAAAATTGTTTAAAAATTTAAACATTGCTTCCCATGAAGACAAACAGAGCTTGTCAGGAAAAATGTGTTCAGTCATCTCTTAACCCACTGCATGCTGACTGTGCTCCCTTTTCTGCCAGGCCATGGAGGAGCTGGTGGATGCTGGCCTGGTAAAAGCCATTGGAATTTCCAACTTCAACCGTGAGCAGATTGAAAGAATCTTGAACAAGCCAGGACTGAAGCACAAACCTGCAAATAATCAGGTGAGCTGAAGAGTGACTGCAGGGGAATGCTTCTCAGGGATTATAAAGGTCCAATTAGAGTTGAATGAGGAGGTGGGAAAAGGGAGAACAAAGTAGACAGAGCTTGTACTACAATTACAATCTTGTATTGTCACATAGGCCACCTGCAGGGTGGGGTGAAGGCAACCTCTAATTAGGAAATTAGGATTCAGAAAAACCTCTGCAGCAAGGGAAAACTACAGTAGTTTTACAGCTCTCAGTCTATGCTTCTGTGTTGGCAGATTGAGTCTCATCCATACCTTTCCCAGGAGAAGCTGATTGACTACTGCCACTCCAAAGGGATCACTGTGACAGCATACTGTCCCCTTGGACGTCCTGATGGGTAATTTCCAAGTGGGTTCATGTGATTTATGACTAACTGAATAATGGTGCAGGTGTATATATATAATTTTTTTATTTTTTAATTGATGGGGCTAGATAGAATCTCTCTGAAGTGATTCTGTGTTGTTTCATCCTTTTCTCCCCCACTTTGTCTAGTTCTAAGCCAGATGCACCTTCCCTTCTGGATGACCCCAAGATCAAGGAGATTGCAGCCAAGCACAACAAAACCCCAGCACAGGTGGGTAGGTGCCAGACAGTGGATACCCCTTCCTGTAACAGAGAAATTTGAAAACCTGTCTGAAGAGAGGGAACAACCTCTGTGGTGTTACCTGTGAATAATGCTGCTTTTTTGTCTTGTTAACAAGCAGTGCAGGCTGTCCATTCTGTGGCCTGCAAGATATGCTATTACTAACTCTGGCCATCAGTCAAGAAAATATTATTTGACTCATCTTCACTTAAGTCCTTTTGAAGAAATTAAAACCTTGCATATTGTGCAAAACTTCTGGGTGCCAAGAAAAGGAACTGACTGACCCAAAGCCAGAATGGAAAGCAGACCTTCCATGGGGCCTTCCACCACTTCCAGGGCCAGGGATGGTTTGAAATGCAGCTCTGCAGAAGTGGGGAGAGCTCAGGGAAAGCAGCTGTTGGAACAGGAGCAATGATTCAGTTGTCTGTCCATGCAGGTTCTCCTTCGCTTCCAGATCCAGAGAAATGTGATTGCCATTCCCAAATCCATCACCCCACAGCGCATTGTGGAGAACTTCCAGGTGAGGGATCAGGAGGGGGCTGCCCTCAGGGATGGCTTGGATCTTTTATCACCCTTGTCATGGCATCCTGCAGCAAGAGGCCTGGGCTCCTTCTGTCTGTCTGGAAGTCAGGGCTACAGTAAAAACTACAGTGAAGAACAGATAGAGCTGTTAGTTTTATCAGCACTATTTCCATCAGGCACCTTACATGGTGTCTCCTGTTCTTCTGTTTCTTCCCTCTGCCAGTAGAGTCTAGAAAATCCAAAAATATTTCTTTTCCTTTCTGTGTTCATGAATCCATCATTTGTACCCAGCATGCTTTCTGATATGAATTTGTTCTTTAATCTCGTGAATCTTGCTTCTGATTTGATTTTTTCCAAGAAGTAAAATCCAGCTGGTTTTCTCTTTTTAGGTGTTTGACTTTGAACTGACTAAAGAGGAGATGGCCACCCTTCTTAGCTTAAACAAAAACTGGAGGATCTGTGCAATGGTCACGTAAGTGACAGTTTGTGTCCTTCAAACTCTTACATTTTCAATGGTCTTTATCCTGATCTCACAGGAACTGGTATAGCTGTTAAATTGGCTATATTTTGAAATCTGAAATAATTTTGGGCATGAAGCATTTATTGTTATACTTCCACTTTATTGACTGAAAGGCAAGTGTAAGTCATGCTTTGTATTCATTGTGAATCCATTCTCCAGGAAACTTTGTATGCCTGGAATTCCAAAATGAGAGTTCTAGTTGGTAACTTTGGCTGTGTCCATATGGGACAAACGAGCACTAGGCAGTCTTAAACTTGGGGTAATTTTTTTCTGTGGGGTATTATAAATTGATGTCAGCTCTCACACAGGTGGTTGTGGTGGGGAATGAGCATCTGTTGTGCAGTACAGAGCACAGCTGCTTGCAGAATATGCACCAAGACAGGAAGTCTTGGCTGCAAGGCCACAGAAACTGCTGTTGTCTGTAAGCAGTGTGAATTTTAACTCTGTATCTACAAAGTAACTTGGTCCCACCACTGTTCAGTGCCTGAATTACAAAAGAAGGCTGGAACTTGTTGGTCCTGTAAGCTGTTTCTATACTATCAAGTCTCTTAAGTTCACTCTGCAGTTACTCAGAGCCTCCTTTGAAGGCTCCTCTGTACACCCACTGTTGTTCTATATAGCAATTATTTTAGCCTAGTAATCTTTCCTCTTTGATTTCTTCCAGGTGCAAAAATCTTAAGGAGTACCCTTTCAATGCAGAATACTGAAGATGGTTTTTTTCCTGGCCTCTCTCAGGCCCCCTGGGTCTAATGAGCTTCTACCATTGCCTCAAACTGTGCACTTTGTAGCTGACACACTGTATCCCTCCTCCCAGCAAAGGCACAGGATATGTGTTCAGTGACTTTGGGTTTTCTTCTTTGGTGAAAGGAAATTGTACAGTTGTTCTGAAGAGCAGAATGTGGGCTGTGATAATTCTCATTACCTGAGTGTCTCTGCATGGCTGAAATAGCAAAGGAGAAAACAGAAGAGGGAACTAACAACTGATTTTTATCTACTGTCTTGCATCAGCACTGCTTAAGGCTGCAGGGTTAAGGATATGTAAGTGCAGGAGAAAAATCCATCCTGAATAATCACATAATCACTGCCTGAAGGTAAAAGACAAAATTAACTTCTAGAGTACAGCCCCAGGCTTTCTGGGAAATAAGAATAAATGGGAGAAGTGTCCAGACCTATAGATGAATAACAAGTCATATTGGGCCTTATTTCAGTCCCTTTTTTACAGGCTGAAACTGCATAGAGATTGATGTTCAATTTCATTCTTGACCAAAATAAAAATATTTGAATTACTGCTTGTTTGGAAGTTCTATTTTTATGTTAAAAATAACAAACCAAGAAGCTTGCATTAACAATGTAGCTGGAAATAATCATCCCTATTCAATTTTCAGTTATGACACAAGAGCATTGAGACCTTGTCTTGATCAGAAGTTGAATAATTTGGTATAACAAGCATTGACACAGCAATGCTGAAAAGAACAGTTAAGTAGGACAAGCCTCTCACTGACATATTTTATGAAAATCCTTTTGCTAGGATTTTTCTCCTGAGAAGCTGAGAAGCCTCAGAAAAGAAATGTAAACAATAATTATCTGATGGCTGTGCAATGTGGTCTGGAGATGGTTTACCAACAGGCGCATCTTTGATTGGTCTCATGTGGATTGTTTTTAATTATTGACCAATCACAGCCAGCTCTGTTGAGACTGTGAGCTGTCACAGGTTTTTTACTATCATTCCTTTCTAGCCTTCTGATGTCTCCTTTCTTTAGTATAGTGTTAGTATGGCATTTTTAATATAATTTATATCATAAAATAATAAATCAGCCTTGTGAAACATGGAGTCAAGATTCTCCCTCTTCCCTCATCCTGGAGCCCCTCGCACATCACCACACAAGCCTTAGCATGAGCTGTGGGTTAACAAGCAACAGGAGACCAACACCTGAAACTGCTGGAAATCTCTGCACTGATTTGGTCGGTAGCCTGTGCTGGTGTCTGGCTGTTAAAAGCCCACAGTAACAGACTGGGGGAGATCAGCAGTGTTGAGCAGGTGTCTGCTGCAGCACAGAAGCAGAGGGTGCCTGGTGGAACTGGTACCTGTTAATGCTGAGCAGCTGCCCAGAGCATCATCCCACCTTCGGAGGGAGCCCCGAGCGCGCCCTGCAGCTGCGGGGGCTCGGGGAGCAGCAGCGCTGGCCCGGCCCGGCCCAGCCCGGTGTCCCCGGGCCGTGGCTGTCCCGGGCGGGCGGGCGGGGCCCGGGACGGGGCGGGCACGGCTCTGCCGTCCTTAAAGGCTCGGCGGGCGGTACTACCGGGCAGCATTCCCGGCTGGAGCCATGGCCACCTCCCTGCAGCTCTGCACCGGGGCCAGAATGCCCCTCGTGGGGCTGGGCACATGGAAGGTAACGGGGACAGCGGCCGCTGTCAGAAGGGCGGGCTCCGCGCTCTCTCCATCTCCCCGGGAGGGTCCGGAGCGCTCGGGGGTGACCAGGGAGCGGGGACAGCTCGGTGACAAGTCCCCGGTGCCATCCCCAACATCCCGCCCGGGGTGCTGCCGGGGATGCTCTGTCCCTCCGGGGGTCTCCGCAGGCACAGCCCCGGCTCTGCTTTCGAAGCCGCTTTCCCTGCCGTGCCCTCCGTCCCTGCTGTGCCACTCCTGCGCGGGGGAGAGGTGGCGCTTGGGTGTCCCCAGGCTGGGGGAGGCGGCGGCTCCGTCCCTCCCGTAGCCGCCAGGGATGCGCGGATCCCATCCCTCCATCCATCCATCCCTCCCTCCCTCCCTCCCTCCCTCCGCTGCTATCCCGGCCAGGCTCCCCGGGCCCCTGTCCCTGCCCCTTCCCGTGCCACTGCACTGGAGCCCTTCCCTGCTGCTCCCGTGCTGTGTAATCTGGGCGAGGTCCCCGGGAATCACCCGATGGCTTTAGAAGACCATTCATGCGTTTTGAGCAAGTTCTGACAAAGAGATTTGCACTGTTGTTACGATGGCTACAAAACCACTGATCTATACAATGCCTAGAAACAAACATTGCTGGATTTGTGTGAACAAGATTTGCCAACATTTCTTTGTGCTCAGCTCTTACACACCCTTGCAGGGTACAGAAACACACAGAATTGCACACCTCCTCTGTCCCTGAAGGAAGAAGCTGACATAAGGTTCCAATTACAGGTGGGATGTGCCCCAGGACAAGCTGGGCTAGAGCACAGTGTAACACTCCAAATGATGTGGATGACTAAGGTGTAGACCACTGGCCTCTCCACAGAACTAAAATCCTCCCAGCTGGGCCATTTGACTGTTTCTCTTCCTAGACACAGCACTGGGAAGTGAGGAGTGTTCAGCAAGGGGCACTGCAGAGCTCCCTGGCACAAAACTTGGTTTTCCCTGGTCCATTTTGGCAGTGCTGGGGGCTCTGCTCTGCTCTGCCTGGCTGTTGGCTGAGCCTGCTTGGGACTGGACTTATGGATAAAAGGCTGGAGGCTGGCTTCAAACTCTGCATTTGTGAGATGATGAATGCTTTAAGAACATGGCATGGAAAAACTCTACTTAATAGAAACATAAAATCAGCAAGATAGCTTCTGTTGCAGTGTTGGAAACAAAAAAGATTAATAAAAGGCAAAATAACAAACAGAGAAAAACTGAGCCAAGTGCAAGAGGTTCTTGCTCCTGGTAAACACCTCACAAAAGCCATTAGTTTCTTTCTTCTCTTCTTTTTCCAGTAAATTGTCCAAGCAGGACTTTTTAGCTTCTGTCCAATTAGCTATCCTTAAGTTTGAGGTGAAGTTCCCTAGGGCTATGAAGTGGCTTTTTTGCTTAATTGAAGAAAAAAACTTCTGAACTTCTTTCCTTTTTGAAGGGACAAAAGATACTTCTGTCACTCGGTCAACAAAGAGCACATTCCTATAGCAGCCTGCATCTTCAAGAACATGGCATGGAAAAACTCTACTTAAATTGTATGTTTCTCTACTTGCTAGATAACTAAGAACTGGCCTGGATGCTTTGATTTGGGATCTTCTTGACCTTCTTTTTCCAGTCTGCAGCTGGGCAGGTGAAAGCTGCAGTGACGGCTGCTATCGATGCCGGGTACCGCCACTTCGACTGTGCCTACGTGTACCAGAATGAGAGTGAGATTGGGGAAGGGATCCAGCAGAAAATCAAGGAAGGGGCTGTGAAAAGAGAAGATCTCTTTGTTGTCAGCAAGGTAAGGTGACCTAGGATGCAGGGGAAAGCTTTGCATATGCATAGAGGGAAATTCAGAGCAGTGGGGAAAGGCTGTGTGTTATAGTCTGGAGTAATTAGGAGAATAGTTCAGGCCCATACTTGGCAGAATCTTCTTTTTGTCACTGTATTTTGTAGAGCGTTATTTAAGATGTGTTCCACATTCTCCATTTTCATGGGACTGTTCAAAATACATATTAACCAGAAATAGTCCCAGAAAGTGTGCTAGCTTTCTTTCCTTCTTCAGGAAAGAGGTTTAAGCAAGGAGGTCACAGTTTGGCTTGATTTTTTTCTCTAGCTCTGGTCCACTTTTCATGAGAAGCATCTGGTGAAGGGAGCCTGCCAGAAGACTCTTGCTGACCTGAAATTGGATTACCTGGATCTCTACCTCATGCACTGGCCTCTGGGGTTCAAGGTACAATCACAGCAGGGCCCTTGGTTTTCTCTCCTGGGAGAGCTCCTCAGCAGAGCCAGGAGCACTTGCAGCACCACTGCTGCTCCAGAAAGAGCCTGTGCCTGCTGTGCCAGCCCTGCCCCAGTGCTGCCCACCCTTCCCTGCTGTGCCAGAGCTGCCCACCCTGCCCTGCTGTGCCCTGATCTCTGCCCCAGAGCTGCCTGCACAGCGTCCTCTGCCCTCCTGATAACACAGAGGCAGCCCCAGCCACAAGGTCAGGCCTCTGGCTGCAAGACTGACTCATGCTGCTTAACTTGGGGCTAAATCATCCTTTCCTGCTTTGAGGGAAGGAAGGATGTACTTTGCTGCCTGACAGAAATTCTTTCCTCTGCGTGTTGCAGAATCACATAACAAGAGAATGTTTCTGTCTTCCATTTCTCTCTTTAATCACTGAGTCCTTAATACTGTACAGATTGATCTGACCTTTGCTGTAGGAGCCTTAAAGTTGTTCCACAGACCTCGGATTTCAAAAGGTGAGACTTTCTGACATCCATGTCAGAAGTACATGAAATACATCTCATCCTTCATGTACTTCAAAGGATCTGATGTCTCAGCCTGTGTCTCGTCTTGGCTTTTTCTTTCTGCTGCAGACAGGTTAAGACCTCCATCCTATCTGTTGCTTTTGAGCTTGTCAGCTGTTTGTCACACATGCAAAGCTGTCATGGTTAGTTTTATGTGAACAAAGAGCTTGAGTAAAAGTGTCATAATACTCTGACATGGCACAATACTCTGAATCTGCGCATTGGATGTGGAGCAATGTGCAGATGTGGGGTTCTATTTCTGAGTTTGTATATTTGGGGTGCTCTGATTTGCCACCAGCTTAAGCTGAGGCTCCCCTCACAGGCCACCTGTGTGTTTACATAAAACCTTCTTCAGGAGATGTGGCTCAGCTTAAACCTGACTTAAATGTTCCTGGGACCTTAACAGATCCTTCAAAAAAAAACTACCCCAGTCCTCTCTTAAATAGTAGAGGACTACAGGAAGCTTATTTGTTCCACTGTAAATAAGTCAATTGTTTATCTGTATGTGTTTTAGTGAGTCACTATTTTGCTTGGTCTAGGAGATACACTTGACATTCCTAGTAGGATTGTCAAGTTTGATTATGATTCTGCATAATTCCTACTAGGAATAATTGCTGGCAAAATTTCCAGGAACAATGTAGACACATATTAATATTTTCTGTACTAGTGGCTAAAGCCATCATGGTCTTCAGTTGTCTTGGTATTAACTTGATATTTGACTAATAAAAAGAGTGTTTAAATCTTTTTAATTTTTTTAACTGACAGGCAGGAGAGGAGCTGTTTCCTGCAGATGACAAAGGCATGGCTATACCCAGCAACACAGATTTTCTAGATACATGGGAGGTGAGTTCAGCCAGGGTGGGAAATCGTGTTTTCTGTTGCTGGCAGCCTTTTCCATGCTTTTATTGCCTTCAGCAGCCACAAAGTTCTTCTGTATTTATTGCACCATATACAATGTAGCTTTTTAAAACATACATGTTCAATCAAGTTGATAATCTTTAGTGAATCTGCAAGCCAGACTGCTTGACCATAACAGAACTGTCCTCTCCACTGTTCTTAAATTGCTCAAATACACCCTGCTGAAATAAATTAGGTTGTGTTCATACCCACAGCCTGCACTACAGCCCTCTGGTGCTGGCTCAAGAACACATCATTGATCATCCTTATTTCCCATGTGAAAATAGATGAGAGAGAATTTCTGCCATCTCAAGAAAGGAGCCCTTGGGTTTGGGTGAGACGGAAGATGTGGCACAAATACACCAGAGGTCACTCTCCCCCAAGAGACAATCTTGGCAGCTCCAAACAGTTGTCTTTTCTTGCCCATGAAGGGAAATGAAGCCACACAAGGAATAATTCCTTCAGGGCCTTGTATATAATCACATACAAGGCTATAATAATATCCCTAATAATTCCTTCAGGGCCTGTTTTGTACACTGCATGCTGACTGTGCTCCCCTTTCTGCCAGGCCATGGAGGAGCTGGTGGATGCTGGCCTGGTAAAAGCCATTGGAGTCTCCAACTTCAACCATGAGCAGATTGAAAGAATCTTGAACAAGCCAGGACTGAAGCACAAGCCTGCAAATGTCCAGGTGAGCTGCAGAGTGACTGCAGGTTTTGTGGGATTATAAAGATCCAATTTCAGCTTGTAATTTGCATGAGGAGATGCAAAGAGGAAGAACAAAGCAGACACAGCACAATTGTGCCCTGAGATTATTTCTGAGTACTCATAAAGATGTTGTAGATCTGTGTTCTGATAGGGAATGAACTTGTGGTAGACAAATTACAAGAACTTCTTTAAGTACTTGTTCTGTTATTAGTAATGGCATCAATCTGTTATTAATAGAAGATAATTGTTCACACAACATGTGGTTTTTGTCATGTAAGAATCCGCAATTCCGTCACCCAGTCGGAAAGGGAGGTCAGTTTTAACTTCTATACAGAAGCAGCATTTACTGACACACTAGTGGCTTCCTGGTATCTACTCTGATTTATGTAAAATAAAAAAATAAAGTGTTTTTAAACACACACACACGCACAGAGACACACACACACATATATAAATCACCTAGTCTTTGTCTGCATACAGCAGCCACTGCCTCTTTGTATGTAGGAGCTGCAGAAGTTTATCCCTTCAAAGGGGCTTGGACAGACTCAGACAACTCTTACAGAACTTTTTGCATATAATTCCCTCAGTCTCCAGGGCCTGCCAGTCCTTCCTCTGCATGTAGTTACAAAAAAAGAGCATACCAAAAGGAAAAAAACCTTATTTTTCCTACCTATGGCACATGACAAAGGGGCACCAATTCCTGAGAAAGGGAGCTTTGATGTCTAGAACAGATGGGTGGGAGAACAGAGCAGATGCAGCATGTCCTTCTCATCCCACTCCACATTATTGCTGAATATACAGGGCATTGGGGTCTTCAATATTTGCTAAGCTACTGCTTAGAAATCTGAGAAGGACCTCAGAACATGCCAAAGAACCCAGAGGTGACCCTTATGAAATGCAGAACAAAGACCAAGACATACAAAAAATGTCCCTGTAGAACACTAGAGCTGATAACACTTTGCAAAGAGTGGCCCATGAGGACAAAGAGCAGCCTTTAAGGGGATTGTTATCATTAGGGGATAATCCCTGCAGTGAGGTACAGCTGGATTCCATCAATGTCTATTCTTCTGCTGGCAGATCGAGTGCAATCCATACCTTACCCAGGAGAAGCTGGTGAACTACTGCCAGTCCAAAGGGATTGCTGTGACAGCCTACAGCCCCCTGGGCTCTCCTGACAGACCATGGTAAGGCTGCTTGGCAATTTGTGAGGGAGCTGGCATGGATAATTCTTGCAGCACTGGGACAGTGAGTGTACTATTAGCCACTGTTCTCAAAACAGACTTTGGGTGTTATCTCTCCACTGTGTAGGGCTAAGCCAGAGGATCCTTCCCTTCTGGATGACCCCAAGATCAAAGAGATTGCAGCCAAGCACAACAAATCCACAGCCCAGGTACATGCATGCCAGATATTCATATCCTGCCCTCCTTCAGAGCTTGGTCTGATATTCTTCCCATCAATTTATCTGACTTTCTTATGGCATTTCTCCTCCTGCAGCCAGTGAAGTCACAGCAAATGTATTCACTAATCATCTTCTGTTTATTCTTTCTGAAAGAAACAGTCAAGTTTCTCCAAAAGAATAAAATGGGGCTGTAATAATTTTCTGTCAAAATGTGGATTGAGTAATCCACATTTAGCAAGGGAGAGACTTTGAACGACGCAGACTGTGGGTACCCCTTCCTGGAACACAGAACAGATAATGACAATGTAGAGGACAGGCTGGCTCTTTGTTTCCTGCCACCTGTGTGAGAGGCAGCAGTGCAGGCTCTGCTTTCTGTGTGCCCTGCAATGCACACTCTCAGGTGTGCTCTGTCATCATGAAACATTTTCTTGACCTATCTTCAAGTGCTGGAATGTTTCAGTCTTCATCTCAAGTCCTCTTGCAGAGGATGAAATGTTGATAGAAGTCTGGGAGGGCAGGAAGGTTTGACTGGCCCAAACCTGGATGGGAAAGGAGCCCTTTCATGTGAGGCTCCACCACTTCCCTCTCTGCTCCTCAGGCAGAGCAACCAGGGCTGCAGGGACAGGAATGATTGGAAACAGGGATTACAGCTGT
Organism: Zonotrichia albicollis; assembly: GCF_047830755.1. Taxonomy (NCBI): domain Eukaryota; kingdom Metazoa; phylum Chordata; class Aves; order Passeriformes; family Passerellidae; genus Zonotrichia; species Zonotrichia albicollis. The sequence goes on from NC_133822.1 coordinate 14,744,838, forward strand.
TGGAACAGGCTCTGTTTCCTCCAGAGCAAGAGGAACGATTCAGTTGTCTCTTTTTGCAGGTTCTCCTTCGCTTCCAGATCCAGAGGAATGTGATTGTGATTCCCAAATCCGTCACCCCACAGCGCATTGTGGAGAACTTCCAGGTGAGGGATCAGGAGTGAGCAGGGGCTGCCCCTCAGGGATGGCTTGGCTTCTCCCTGCACAGCAAGGGAAAAGATCCTTTATCATTCTTCCCTGCTCAGGCAAGACCACCAGGCTTTTTGTCTGTTTACACACTCTCCTAAGGACTAAACTAAAGTTACAGTTGGAGAGCAGGAATAAACCAAGTTTTTAGTATGCTGATAATTCTAGCAGTCACTTTATGTGGTGTCTTGTATTCTGCAGACTGGAGATGAATTGCCACATGGCTTCTCACTGGCACTTGAGTGCAGCACACACCACAAAAGGCTCATGTAGAGCAAGCAGTGTTAAGAAAACAGCTGTCATGTTCACAACCCATGCTGCTCTATTGTTAATTCAATGGTCTTTGACTGCAGCTGGTCACTGGGATTTCAAAAAGCCTAGACAGATTAAGTGAAATATGGCAATCTTGTAGATGTGCCTTTGGAACAGGACAGAAAGATGCATCTCTCACAAGTGGCAGATGCAAGAGCCTGCCAAGTGCCCTGCAACAGCTGGCATGTGTAATTGCAACTTTAGATGACTTTCTGTATTCCCTCTGCCAGTGCATTCTTGGTGACACAGAGATGCCTTTTTCATGAAGCAGTCATGTCTTCTAACCAGCTACCCTGTCTTGCAGACTTGTTCTTTAATTTTGTGGATTTTGCTTACAGCCTCTGGTTTGCTCAAAGAGGTGATTCCCAGCTGTTTTTCTTTTCAGGTGTTTGACTTCAAACTGACCAAAGAGGAGATGGCAACTATTTTCAGCTTTAACAGAAACTGGAGAGTCTATACAATGAGCATGTAAGTGGTAGCATTCAGTATTCTTCTCCAAACCCATAAGTTAAGAATACTATATCCACAGAGGTTTTACATGCCAAGAGCCTGAATGATGAAGTAATTGGGATGTTCCAAGTGCACAAAAAAGACATAATACAGAGGAAAACAAATCTGGAATGAACCCAGCCTTCAGTTTCAGAGTTCAGATCCCACCTTAGTGGCCTTCTTTAAGCAAAACTAGAAAGGAAAATTATGACTAAAATGAAGTCTTCTATTCCCTGCAGGGGCAAAACTCACAAGGACTACCCATTCAATGCAGAATACTGAAGATGCTCAAATCCTGCCCTCCTTCAGAGTTTGGTCTGATGTCCTTCCTATCAATTTATCTGACTTTCTAATTGCATTTCTCCTCCTGCAGCCAGTGAAGTCACAGCATAAGTATTCAGTGATCATCTTTTGTTTATTCTTTCTGAAAGAAACAGTAAATTGCTCTAAAAGAATAAAATGGGGGCTGTAATAATTTTCTGTCAAAATGTGGATCGGGTAATCCACATTTAGCGAGGGAGAGACTTTGAACTACACATTCACATTTTTAATTTCTCTTGCTTCAACACAGCAGGCTGAGGAGGATACTTGGCAGTTACGGGATAAAAATCTGAGCAATGTGAACTAAAGGCCAGGAGCTTTATTACTCCAGAAGTAACTGAGAAAGGAGATTTTCCTACTTAGGAAAAATATTCCCTTAGGAAAAAAAAAAAAAAAACCCACAACCAACCAAAAAACAACTTCATAAGCAGAAAACAGACAGGTGTGTGGTTGGCAGTTTTCTCAGCCAGGTTTCCTCCCGAATGTGAGGATTTTCCCTGGGACAGGGACATTGCCCTTGCCCTGCGGGCAGCAGAGGGCGGCCATTCCTCAGCCACCCGCGCTGTCCCCTCCCCGCAGTGCAGGGACTGATGTCCCAGTGTCACACAGCACGGGGAGCTCGGCCCCCAGAGGGCCAGCATCCCCTTCTAGCCCTGTCAGCCTCGGGCCAAACTCTCCCGGTTGAATCCAATACCCCTCTAGCTCCATCCACCTCTCCTTCAGCCCTGCCACTGCCCGTGGTGACAGCCCCAGGTGACATCAGGCGCTATTTGCTTTTGGGGCTGTGGCACCTTTCCATCCCAGCGCCTGGGCAGGTGGCCAAACACAATCGTGAAGTTGCACACTGGGTTTCAAGGCAAAAGATCAAAAACTTTGCTGAGGAAAATGAGCACCTTGTAGACTTCTTTCCAAAATTTCCACTTTCAATTCATCAGAATGTAATCCAAGAATGTTTGCTTTGCAGCTTCCTAAAGGAAGCAACCCATAAAACCTTCTGTAATCCCCAGGCTGAGGTGAGACTTAGCTCTGATGAGATCAAATACATATGTTTATTGAACAATAAAGGTACAATGTTACAATGATGCACAAGACTTTTAAGAGAATGCCTTCTCCAGCACAGGTTACCCAGTGCCCATAGAGCCCTCACTGGTGTCTTTGTTCAAGCATAACTCATCCACCAGCTGCAGACCCCTTGGAATTAAGTCCTTTCAGCATGGATCTCCTTAAATAAGTGCACCTGTGTCTCCAGAAGTATTCCTGAGTCACAGAACTGGGAGCTTAAATTCTGGCATGGGACAGGGTGTTTGTTTCAATGGTTCTCACATAGGTCACCACTGCCATCCCTTGATGCCATCTGCAATTTATGTTCTTTACACTCCACCCTGCACTTTATTGAAAGATGTGTCAAGAATTGTTTCACCTTTATTCAAACCCCATCTTTAACATAATCATCATCTGACTGCATATTCACTCCATCCCTTGCTCCTGCAGGCCAGTGTAGTTAACACCTCACCAATGCAAACATAAGACAAAAAACATATCCCAAACCCAGCCCTTCTCCCACAGACAAAATTATCAGGATCAACACTGCAACAGTCAACATCTCTTCCAAGCCCTTCTAAAATGCTTTCCAAGCTGAACTCCCAGCACTATCCTTGCTTGTGGCACTGATCTGCCCATCTCCTGGCATGCACCATCCAGAACAAGGCGTGCGAGTTACTCCTCGGTGTCCCAACAGCTTATCAAGGGACACCAGCAGTAACTGTGCTCAGACCTTGCAGCTTTCAGGCAACAGCATCAGTGATCACCACTTTTTCAGGGTCTCTTTCCCCTTGCCTGTAAACTCAACCCAGCAGTCCAAGAAATTGCAGGGGAGTCTCCCCTGTGGGATCAGCAGAATCAGATGATTTCTCCCCACAGCCCTTCATTGGTGGGTCAAAAACCTCTATCCCATTTCCTTCCGTTTCTGAGCATGGACACAGCCACTGCAGGGACAGTTCAATAACTGTTCAATATTTCTGCAATTTCATTCTGAGCAAAGGACTGTCGGAGAGCACTCAGATTCTGGGAGCAGCACTCCCACCTCCACAGGCCTACCTAACCTAGCAACTCAGGCTGCGTGAAGAGGCTTTGTTTTCATTTGCCACCAGCTTTCAGAAAGCATCTGTTTCTCTCTTCCAAGTCACTTTCCCACCCAGCACTGGTCTGCCCAGGTGCCTCCTCTCTTCAGGCAATTGCACACTGTGTGTACTCCCCCCTGGACATGCACTGGCTGCTCCACTTCCAGGACTGTGCATTCCCAGGATCATTGCTCCTTCCAGAGTTCTTCTCACTGTTCCACTTCTGGGCTGTGGCTCAGGGAAACTGAGGAGAGAAGAAAGAACACAGAAGAGCAAATGAGTAAATGCCTTTGTGCCCAGGGTGATGCTGGGTGCCTGATGCTTCCTTTGACCACTCAGTTCTGTTTATTGTGTCCTAGAGCTCCTGGGTGGGCGTTCTGCTGTCCCCAGGGCTGCCCAGCAGGGGTGGCCCAGCCCACAGGTGCTGCCCTCCGTCTCAGTGGCCAGGGGGACTTTGGGGACACACAGGTGCTTCCCATGTGCCAGAACTCAGTCATCCCAGGTGCAGCACCAGTTTCAGAGCCAGCCAGAATCAGTCCTGACCAGTCTAGGGCAGTTCATGGTTCCCCCTGTCCAGGCTTCCCCTGCTGCACTATACCTGCCCTTCCCACACAATAATCACCACAGAGGGGTGGCAAGATCACTTCCTCATCTTTGGCTGTGCCCAGAGCTTGTTATTTCAGCAGGTGCAATTAAAGCACAAAAGCATGAGGACAAAAAGCTTGATCAGCTCTGAGAATATGGGAGAGCCACCAAGATATGCTCCTGGGCTGATGTGAGCTCAGAGTGAAAAAGAGCCTGAGATCTTCTACAGCCAGGGCTGGCCAAGCCCCTGAGATCTGCCTCCTGGCATCCAGAGGTGGAACTGGAACCCCCACTGAGCAAGATAAATCTCCCCTCCAAGCAAAGCAGAAATTCCTGCTGTGCTTCCCAGTGATTCAAGCGTGAAACCTGCATGCCCTCACCTCCAAATCCTGGTTTGAGCTATGCCTGTGTCTGTACAGACCCCTGCAGCTCTTCCCCTTAGCTGTAGGTATGATCACACCTTGCAACACTGTCACCTCCCTACTTTGCCTTCATGTGTTCTCAGTGGGTCTCTCTGGTGAACACTGTCCATAAGGACATACCCGCTTCTCTTATTTTGGGCCCTGTTCTCAGATTCCAAACACTGCTGCTCACCAAAGTCACAACTTGTGGTGAAATTACAGTTGCTAAATGCAAAGTCAGCAACACAAACTGAAAACTCATGAGATCACTCTTCCTGTTCCAGTGCACGTGGATCAAGGGAAAAAAAAAAGAAAGCAAGACCCTTCTCCCCTTTGCAGTTCCTCAATGTCAGTGCTCTCTGTAAAGACATGGCCATGTGATCAAGGACACAGGGCACAAGACTTAGCAGGCTGGCTGTCACAGGGTGACACATGCAGTACTTCTTCTCCCAAGGTCCCCACCAGACCTTGGGGAGAGGCAAACAGTGGAAAGCTGATTGGCCTTACAGCTCTGAGGGGAAAGGCTCCAGCTTGCAAGAGCTAAACAAAGTACACAACAGCAAAAACAAAATACAGAACTTCTGCCTGCAGCCTCTTGTGACAGGATGGAGGCATCTCTCTGACTTGAAACCACAAGGGAAAATTCAACCCAAGCACCAAGTTGTGTAAAGGTTTTGTGCTCCAAGTGAAAGCACATCGTATCCTGACAGGGGTGCCTGATGGTGCTGAGATGAAGCAGGAGGAACATTAAAAGGAAAACCAATTATCTTGCTGTCCTTAGCTAAATGGAGCAAAAAATATGAAGCTGCAGATAGCAGGGAGAGGCACCCAGAGCAAACGCTCGTACCTGAAGAAACTCTTCACATGTGAATAAGCAGCAAAGCCTCCCAGGCAAGTCTGGGTTTTTCCATTGCACTGTGACGTCTTCAGCAGAACAGCAAATGCTTGTCTGCAAAAGCATCAAAGCCAGTTTGTGATGGGACACTGTTGGCCACTACTGCCTGTGATTACAATCGTGCATTTTATTCTGCAATGTCCTCAGCACCTCCCTAAAGGCAGAGGGACAGCACGATCATTATGTCACTCATTAAAAAGTCACTGTTCCTCTTCTGAGACTTTCAAAAAAACCTCTTCCAAAATTCAAAATAAAGCAGGGGGTTTTCTTAGATTCACTCTACCCTAAATTACTCCTAACCCACAGCTCGCAGTGGAAGCTGCATTTGTCCCACTTGGCTGGCAGGAACAACTTCTCCTGGCTCTCTGAAACCAGCAAGGTTTCCCCTGGCTCTCAGAAACCACCGAGGTTTCTCCTGGATCTCTGAAATCAGCAAGGTTTCCCCTTACTCTCAGAAACCAGCGAGGATTCTCCTGGCTCTCAGAAACCACCGAGCTTTCTCCTGGCTCTCAGAAACCACCGAGCTTTCTCCTGGCTCTCAGAAACCAGCGAGGGTTCTGCTGTTGTGTCGTTGCAGCAGCACACAGAGCCACAAGACTCCGGCAAGGGGGTCCAGCCCGGGCCACCACGGGGCTCAGCGCCCTCAGCTCTTGGGGCTCAGCGGGGACAGCCGTGTCCCACGTCCCCTGTGCCACCCCCGCCCCGGGGCTGAAGCGCTGTAGGAGGGTCCGTGTGCGGTGAACGCGATGTCCCAGCCCGGAGCCGCACTCGCGGCCTGCTCCGCTCCCCGGCCGCGGCCCCGGGCTCGGCGCCGCCCCGAGAGCCCCGCGCCGCGCCGGGCGGGGCGGGCCCGGCCCGGCCCCGCTCGCTATTAAAGGCGGGGGGTTCGGCTGCAGCTGTGGTTGTGTTGCTGTTGTTGCGGCCATGGCAAACTACGTGCAGCTCAACACCGGGGCCAAGATGCCCATCCTCGGGCTGGGCACGTGGAAGGTACCGGGGGCGCTGCCGTGGGCGATGGGGAGTGGGGGAGGAAGGAGCGAGCACGGCTCGGGCCCTGCGAGCGCTGCCGGCGCCGCCGACACCCGGCCAGGCCGCCGCCGGGATTTGGCTTTATTGTAGCTGGGGATTGCTGTGGATGTGGTGGCTTTCTCAGCTTTATCGTGCCGTGAGAGAGGTTCTTTAATACTGTGTTGATGAGAGATTTTTTTTGCCATCGCTTTTGCAGTCGCAGCCAGGGAAGGTGACAGCCGCGGTGACGGCTGCCATCGATGCCGGGTACCGCCACCTGGACTGTGCCTATGTGTACCAGAACGAGAACGAAGTTGGGGAGGGGATCCAGCAGAAAATCAAGGAAGGCGTTGTGAAACGAGAGGACCTCTTTGTCGTCAGTAAGGTAGGGGTCTGGTGCTATAGGATATACCGGGGGATACCTTTTTATTTTAAAGTAACTCCCCACTTCTTTACTTACCTACTCGGTTGTGCAGTGTGGAACAATTCAGAGCATCACTTAAGCCATTCCTGAGATTCCTGTTTTACCTCATACTGTATCGAGGATTATGCAGGGTCCATACCACTAATTTGGGTGATGCTTTCAGCTTCAGTCTCAATAAGTGAAACGACACCACTTCTGCTGTCTGCCAGGACACCGTGCAGTCCTGTGTGCTGCCACAGCACACACTGCCCAGTATCACAGGCCAGGGCTGCTCACAGAACAGCCCCACTGGAAAAGCTGTAGGATGACCTGGTTTCACATCACTTTTGCGAGGGAACAGGCACCCTGCTGAACAGTACAGAAGAGTCCCAAGAGCTTTAACCCAAGAGGTCACAATGTGCCTTGGCTTTTTGTCCCCAGCTGTGGTGCACGTTTCATGAGAAGCATCTGGTGAAGGGAGCCTGCCAGAAGACTCTTACTGCCCTCAAACTGGATTACCTGGATCTGTACCTCATCCACTGGCCCCTTGGTTTGAAGGTACAGTAGCAGCAGTGTCCTTGGCTTTTTCTGTGAGTGGCAATTATGAGGAGCTCTATGGCTTTATAGCCCAGTGATTGCCTCAGTTGCACAGATCATTCTATGTGTATTGTGTAACAGCACTGATCTGATGCTCAGTTTTACTGTGCCCATGTGAGCCAGGCTGTTCATTTTTGCCTCTGAGATCCCTGCTGCATGTTTCATTTCTGTCTTTAATCACTGAGTCCTTAAATACAATCCAGCTTGAACTGACCTTTGCTATAGGAGCTTTAACATTCTACAGGCTCTAAAAAGAGTTAAACTTTTTAACTTTAAAATGAGTTAAACTTTTTAGCTCCTAACTCTTCCACAGTCTGCATGCAAAGAAATTGATGTCTCAGACTGAATATGTCCAAGCTTAGGCTTTCAGTGAGAACTTGATCAAAATTTTCTCTCTACCTCTTGCTACCGAGATGAACTGTTCTTTGTAACACCTGTATTTTTAAAATTAGTTTCACATGGGCAGAACTATCCAAGTGAAAGTGTGTGGTGGTGTAAATAATGAATGAGTAGAAAATAACTGGTTTTGAATGAAGTTGATACCTGGCAGATAGTCCTAACAGGGACACAGGGTGTTCTAACCTTCCCTGTGCCAGCAACTTAAACAATGAGACCCCCATGAAAATCTGGTCCACAATAAGGTGAACATATTCCAAGCCCTAAGTGGGTCCTTATTATGCATTTCACTAAAACACTTCATTATGAGCAGGTAACAGCTCTGTATTTTTGTAAGCTGGCTATGATGCTACTTTCTGTGTTACAAGTGGAGACTTAAGTTTCACCTTATGGATTTTGATGAGCCAGGGGACACAGTGTCCATCAGAAGTATCTGTCCTTACTGGCTTGACTGTAGGCAAAAAAACCCCACCACAGTAGCATGAGAACACAAAAGAAAAGACTGAAGACTATAGATAGTGAGTATTAAAGTCTAACACATATGTAGATAATTAGTATAATAAGTGTTTATAGGATCATTGTCATCAGCTGGTGTTAACCCAACCTCCCAATATTGTGTGTTTCAAGCAATTTCTCTCTCACTGACAGGCAGGAGAGGACCTGTTCCCCGTAGATGACAAAGGCATTGGTATCTCCAGCAACACAGATATTCTAGACACATGGGAGGTAAGTTCAGCCACAGCAGGAGAAAGGTTGGACTGATGAAGGTAATGAGAGCATCAGAGACTGCTGAGAGCAGAAGGAAATCTCATGTACTTGGAATTACTTGGGAAGACTCCCTCATGAAATTACAAATTGTCATGTATCAATTCATCATTTTCCATTTCTGACTTGTGGATTTCCATAACCTCAAAGAATGAGCCCTTAGAGTATGGGAGGCATGGAACATCTACACCACTGTTCTGGGGTTTTTTCCCTCAAACTTGAGCTCTGAAAATCTAAACACTTCATTTAGGTGTCTTATGAAGGAAACAAGGCATGCCAGGAAGCATTTGCTGTTCAGGCCCTGCCTTTGTGTATTAAATGCTGATTTTGTGCTACTTTTCTGCCAGGCCATGGAGGAGCTGGTGGATGCTGGCCTGGTAAAAGCCATTGGAATCTCCAACTTCAACCATGAGCAGATTGAAAGAATCTTGAACAAGCCAGGACTGAAGTACAAACCTGCAAATAATCAGGTGAGCTGCAAAGTGGCAGAGGCAAGTGCTTGGTGGTGTTCTTTTATGTGTGGTCATTTGTTGTGGGTATTTTTAAGAAAATTACAAAGATCTTGCTTTGAAATAAGCTTATAAAAAGAGACTGGAATAGACATATTCTACTTCATAGACTACATATTCTTCAATCTCACCTTCCAGGTGATGCCAAGGTGCTGGTTTTATGAACTCTCTGCCATTGCTTGGAAATCTGGCAATGAGCAGCTCCAGAATCCCTCCTTGTAGGAGGAAAGGAGGGGGAGCTCAGATGAGCTTGAAATACTTCCTTGCAGTAGAGCAAGACTTGGTGTATATATATAGAGAGAATTGGATGGCCTTTTCATGACACTTCTATGGAGAAGGCAGTTCCTGTTGCAGATGATTGAGGGAATTGATCAGGAACAAGCTTTATGGATTCAAGAGTTAATGAGGGTTAGGAGGAGATGGAGTTGCAGGATGGGCAATAGAATAGAAATTGTATAGACAGCACTTGAATGAAAATTCAGGTGGCAGGAGACCTTGGGAGATGATCTGCTCAGAGGAACATCAACCCTGAGATCAGACCAGGTTGTCCAGGGCTTTATCCATCTTGAAAAGCTGTGAGGATGGAGACTGCACAGCCTCCCCAGGCAGTGTGCTCTGCTCCCTGCCCCCCTCGGGTGTACGACAGGGAAGGGGAGTTCTACATCCAGTCTCAACCTCTCCTGTTTTCAGCTTCAACTGGTGCCTTCCTCCAAGCACCACTAAAGAGCTTGGCTTGTCTTTGAATAACCCCTTTTAGGTGCTGAAAAGCTGCTCCTAGGAGGCCTGAAGCCTTCCCCTGCCCAGGTACAACAAGCCCAGCTTTCTCAGCCTTTCCCAGTCTGGCAGGTTCCCCATGCTGGACTTTCTCTGCTGAATTGATGGCAGTCTGTCAGTATTTCTGCTACTGAGGGGAGCTGGGAAGGGGAAAACTGGACACAGGATTAGAAGGTGGTCTGGCAAGGATGAGTAGAGGCAAATGATCACTTCTCACAGTTTGCTGGCTGTGTCCCTGCTGCCAGGGCTCACTGCTGGCTCCTGTCCTGCCCCCAGTCCTTTCTAGCATGGCTGCTTTACAGGCAGTCAGGTTCCAGCCTGTGCTATAGCCAGGGGCTTTTCCTTCTCAGGTGCATGGCTCTGTGTGCAGCCTTGTTGAATTCCTTCAGGGTTTTGTTTGCCTGTTGTTTCTGCCTGAATGGGTTCTGCTGCAGTGGCAGTCCTGCCCTTGAGTGATTGTTCCCCAGTTTGACATCATCTACAAGATTGACATGATTATAGACTGGCAGAGGTTGCTGATGCGGACAAGTCCCAGGACAGGCCCCAGTGGAGCCTGCCTAGAGTGGACCTTGACTCTTATGGCATTTGAAGGACTCTAATCAATTACTGATTATTAAAACTGGGTCATTTATTGTGGTGACTTGAGCATTATCTGCCCCAAAGCACTTTCAGAAAACTTATTGTAAGTTTTATGGTAACCTTTCAACATCTGCCACACCTCATTGCCATGATTACTATATGACAATTACGTTATTATAATTTATATAATATCATTAATATCATTATTACTATACCAATTACCTTCTCTGGCATAGGGGTCACTGATCTTGGACCTCTCACACTTGGAAACACCCTCAGGCTCTAAATGATTATTGATTATAATCAAGTTTATCACAAAGCATTGGGTCTTTGGTTCCTGTCCTTTATAAACTATGGCTTCTGAAGAAATGCTTGCAAGCCTGAAAGCTTGCTGTTGCTAACACTTACCAGTTGGGCTAATAGTGAGAGTGCTTCCTGAAAACACTTTCTCTGTGCAGATATTTCCCATGTAATCCACTGTCTTTCTTGTCATTCCCATTCTTTATTTGACTGCAGCCAGGTTGTGTTGGTTTCAATGGTAGTGGGAAATTAATTTGGCAAGGTAGTAATTACATAACATTTTTCAACTTGAGTGCCATTGGAGAGGTGAGGATGACTGTGCCTTGCTTTTGTTGCATAAATTGTACTTATTGGATAGTTGAGAAAACTAGATGCTCTATTACTCTTAAATAGTTGTCTTTCTGCAACTGCTGAAGCAAAATAAATATGTATAATATGTCCTAAAACTGGAGCTCTCTGTTCTGTTTAATATTCCAGCATGTCTCAGAGGGGAAAGAGGCATGCAGGCCTCTGATAACAGCAGGCAGCTAGAACCACAAATAAAGAGCTCCAGGCTGTAAACTGATTCCATGTTTTGCACTGCCTTGCTCCACCTGCCAGCAGCACAAGTTTCCAGGGACTGCCCTCAGAGTGCAGCTGCAGGAGGCTCAAATGGCAGCATAGTCCAAAGGGTTCTTGCTGTTGCCTGCTGGAGGAAAAGTAGTGCTCCCTGGTGTGCAGCTGGCCTGCAAGTCCCTCTGTGCAAAGTATCAGATATTCACGCTCATTCCCTGCCTCCTGACACGTGAGCAGTTCCTGTTCCACACTCCCTATCTGTGCATGTGCCTGCCAGAGCACACACCCACTGGGAAGGAGTCTGTATTCCATTATGCAGCTATTCTTGTGGAAGTTCATGCTAAGTGCACGTGTGTTTGTAAAAGGTCTGTGATGGGCACTGGGCTGAAGGTCTAAAACTGTAGCAGCCAACCATTGTCAACATTTTCAGATTAGAGGTGTTTAGTGTGAGTATTGACACAAAGCAAATAAAGACTAATGGAACAATGCTGGCCTTGAAGTTAATATGGTAGCTGTAAAAAAATTATAATGGCATGTTTAATTAGGGGTGAAAAAAGAACTTTGGTCTGCAATCCTATTGCTGTGGTTTTACAGCTCTCCTGGGTGTGCATTTTACTGTCCCATTAAAGCAATTGTGTAGCTGGTCACCCATATGCTGGAGATTATCCAAATCAGCAAAGCTTTAAGGAGTTTTGTCACAGTCCTTGGACCCTTCACTGCAAGGAGAGCTCCTATAAATACTAGTAAGGGGGTGGGGCATAGAGAAAATAAAGACTGTATAATATTGCTTGGAGACTATTGAGTTAGCACAAAAATCAGCCTTTGATTAAACTAATCCCTGGAATATGTTAAAGCAGTTAAGTCACTGTCAGTCTCTGTATTTTTATGTTGGCAGGTGGAGTGTCATCCATACCTTACCCAGGAGAAGCTGATCAAGTACTGCCAGTCCAAAGGGATTGCTGTGACAGCCTACAGCCCCCTGGGCTCTCCTGACAGACCATGGTAAGGCTGCTTTGCCAGGGGTATTCTGGAAGAACTGAGACTACATGCTAATGTACAGCATTAATTTTTCATCTAGATACAGATCTTTACTGGGTTGGACCTATAGAGGTTTTTTGCCCCTGATCTTTTTTCCTCTGTGCAGGGCTAAGCCCGAGGACCCTTCCCTGCTGGATGACCCCAAGATCAAAGAGATTGCAGCCAAGCACAACAAAACCCCAGCACAGGTGGGTGGGTGCCACAGTACCCCTTCCTGTAGCACAAGCTAGTGACAGTGTAGAGGACAGGCTGGCTCTTTGTCACCTGTGGTGTTAGGTAGCAGTGCAGGTTTGTGGCCTTCCATGCATGCTTGCAAGGGTGTTCTGGTCATCACAAGAAACATTTTCTTGATCCATCTTGGGATGCTGCTGTGTCTGTTTGTCTTGCCATCTCAAGTGTTGTGGCAAAGAAGGGAACATTGAATAGCCTAGTCAAAGTCTGGGAGAGAAGGAAAGGAATTGAGTGTCACGAAGTGGCAGGGGAGAGGAGAAAGGAAGCCTTGTGGGGTTACACCACTCCTCTAAATTGTGCTGCAGGAAGTGCTGTTTAGAATTCAGATAAAATTTGAAAAGCAACTTCACAGAGAGAGCTAGTTTTGCTGAATTGTATCATTTAGAGTAAGTAACTGTGAATGACTTGCTGTTTAGCAGAGCTAAACAGGCTGTGTTGCATGGAGCAGGAGCCATCCCCTCTCTGATGCAGTGCTGTGCCTCTTGCAGGTTCTCATCCGCTTCCACATCCAGAGGAATGTGATTGTGATTCCCAAATCTGTCACCCCACAGCGCATTGTGGAAAACTTCCAGGTGAGGGATCAGGAGTGAGCTGCTGCATGGCATGTCCAGGGATGGCTGGGCTTCTCCTGCACAGCCAGTAGGGAGCCTTTCTCACCCTTCCCAGGTGCTCTTCTGGGCTTTTCCTCCGTGTCTTTACCTGTCTCCTGAGGGCTGAATTTAAGATTACAGTGGGAGAGCAAGAGTGACCAAAGCTTTTGAAAATGCTATCCTGATAGTCTGAGCAGTCACATTGTGATTCTTCCTGTTTTGTGTCATGTGAATGAGTCATTTGACAGCTTTTTTGGGGCCTGAGTCTAGTAGCACAGCCCAAAAGACTTCTGTAAAGCAAGCACTTTTAAAGAAATAGTCCTGGTGTCCATAAAGTCTGGATGCAGTGGTCCTGGACTGGACCCAGTATTAGGATTTTGCTTCCAAACACTCAGTGGCTTTAGGTGGAATATGGAGGTCTTGCAGCTACTACTTTGGCTTAACACAGAAAGATGCATTTTTCAAAAATGGGAGATGGATGCATTCTGCTACACAGTGCTTCCCAAACTTCTTCAAGCAACTGGCATTTGTAACTGCAACTTGAGATACTCTTATTCCTGCCTTTTCCTGCTCATCTCCCTCTCCCACTCCAGCTAGAGGAGACTCACAAATCCAGGCAGTCTTGTATTTTTCCTTTTCCTTGTGAAGCAGTCGCTTCCAACCAGCACCTACACTGTGGACTTGTTCTTTAATTTTGGGATTATTTTTTTTCCTAATTTTTTTTCCTGCTTACAAGCACTGATTTGAAAGAGGTTATTTCTGACTTTTTCTCCTGATAGGTGTTTGACTTTGAATTGACTAAAGACGAGATGGCAACTATTCTCAGCTTTAATAGAAACTGGAGAGCCTGTGAAATGTTTGTGTAAGTGGCACTTCCTTTTCTTTAAACTATTAAGTTATCACATAATTCAGTAAATGAAGCTACAGATGGTAGCTGAAATTGACTGAAATTCAGGATATGCAAACTCCATTTTCAAAGGGGTCATCTTCTAAATAATTTTCCAGAGTAAGATTTTTTTTTTCAATGTTCATTTTGTGAACCAAAACATGATGAGTATTGAGCAAACTTCATTTTCAGTTCAGTTGCCAAGGAACTGTTTGTAGCTGGATTTGCAGCAGGAGGCCTCTTATTTGTAATTTTCTTGTTCATATTGGAGGCGTAAGCATGATGCAGACTTTAAATCTTCATTAGCTTTGCTTGTGGTGTTTTGTCTGAAGTACATTACAAAATCTGTGTTCTTCAGGAGTTGTTGGCAAGGTAGATGAACATTCCAAATGTGACATGAGGATTTGCTACTTGAAAGTGTAGATCCAGATATAAAATCTTTTTGGAAGGCTGCAAAAAAGGTCTTCCTGTCAGTAAATAGCAAGACTTTGACTTAGTTGTCTACAAAGCATCTCTAGGTCCCATCACCCAAACAACAGAAGGCACTCAGAATCTTTTCATTTGGAAATGCAGCATGTCACCAAGGAAAAGAGAAGCAGGCTCTGCTTTTATTCAGTTAATCTCTTCCCTTGGTGGTTCTTTGAAGTGGTTACAGATGCATACAATGCCTTTGGGATGTGAGATAATCTTTGCTTTTTGATTTCCTCCAGGTGCAAAACTCACAAGGGTTACCCTTTCAATGCAGAATACTGAAGATGGTTCCCTGCCTTTCTCCAAGCTTCCCAGATATGCTTCTGCTGTTGCCTTTGAGTTGTCTGTGTAGCTTTTTCACTGCATCAGACACCCCTCCACACCCCCATTTTTTCCTTTCTTTTCCCCCCACAAAGATGCAGTATATGTACTCTGTGACTTTGTGCTGTTTTCTTTTTTGGAAGAAGGAAATGCTGAAATGGCTCTGAAGAGCACAATGTGTGGACTGGTAGATTTTCTTTGCCAAACAGCAAGTCTGGAATTGGTAAGATGAAAGCATTGAGCAAGTTTGAGTAAGCAGTCACTTTTATTTTGGAATACTGTGATTTGGAGCTAGTGACTGCTGTTGTCTGGAAGGACCAGGATATTGGCAGATATTGCATAATGAGGTTTGCTCTTTTTTTTTTTTCCTTGTTACTTTTGGTGTTGGTTTTGTTTCTTTTTAACACTCCATACCTTTTTATTTTCCCTTTAATTGGAAGTATAAGTTGATTTCTAAGTGATTTCTACCTGGGTAGCTCTTTGAAAAGTGCATAGATCCTGGTTTCTTGGTGATATAAAAGCTGTTTTGCTTATAATAAAATACAATTTCATTACTGTGTGTAATGAGATGGTTATTTCAGTCATGCTCTAATGGTAGTAATGCTGGAGCAGCTGTATAATATCAGCTGTCTCTAGAGATTACACAAAAGCAAGAAAATTACCATCCCCCACAAAATCATCTGTTGATGTTGACTTCTTGCATGTGCCCTGGGAGCTGCCTGCTGTTCTCATGGTTGAACTTGTGGCCAGTGAGTCTGTTTGTGCCTCTCTTTAAATAGAGCTGGTTTGGTTCTGACAAGCAATGCAGTCATGTTTAATTCAGCTTTTATCTTACTGAGGTGATAGTGTACTTTTGCTAGTACAAAACTCATTCCACTGAAGACTTGAAACCTACAGAGCATTGCTTTAATAAGCAGTAGAAAACTTGCCCTGTCCAGCAGGGAGCACATGATGCAGGAAGGAATTCTGTGATTGTACAAGATACAAATATAGTAAAATATAGTAAAAATGGGCTTCCAAGAAAACCCTGTGTAAAGCTTTGTTAGGGAGCACAGAAAACAGGCTGATACTGAACTTGTGTTTTGTGAGCTGTGTTTGTCCCTTTGTGGTTTTCACAATGCTTGCACATAATGATTTTTAAAGCTGTTGCCACCTGAGAGCTGCTCAAGACTGTTCACAAAATGCATTTGGGCACTGGTAAAAGCAGTGGCTGCTGTTGGGGGGCTTTCTTGCATTTTCCTGTGAGTTTTTCAGATGTCTGAGTAGATGTGGGATGTGAGTGCTCCCTCTGAGGTTCTCTCTGAACAGATGGAAGGAGGGAGAGACCAGGGCTCTTAATGCATAATCAATCTTAATGGTAAATGTAGGATTGGAATTCCATAATTGTATAGCAAATCTTAAAGTGAACTTGGCCAGGTTAAAATGTAACATGAAAGCAATTTGATATCAAAGTATTTGGAAATTGGTGGTTTGTTTTCTTGTTCTGAGCAAAACAAGTCTAAGGAGTCATACTGATTGAAAATTATTTAAAAATCTGCTTTCTCATTGTAATAGTATTTATTAGAAAGAAAAATTTTAAAAGTATTTTTAAAAATCTTTCCAGTTATGCTAAGACCATAATTAGCATGCAACATGTTTTTGGTCACAATAATTTACAGTAGGTTGAACAGACAAGATTGAGTTAACTTAAAATATGAGGAGGAAAGAATCAGTGTCTGACTTGAAGCAATATGCTTCTCTAATGCTGATTCTTCTAATATAAATTGATTATAAATCACTTTAAATTCTGGACTTAAAAGCACATACAGAAAGCTCTAGCTCTGCAAGTGTTTTTGGGACTCTCTAATGTGATAAACCCAAGTCCTGAGGCATCTAAAAAGCCAGAAGATGTGATGTTCTTTGCTTAGTCTGAGCTGTGACAGAAAACTGTTTGGGGCAATGTTGACTTGCTTGCAAATAACATTTTTGTGATGAGTGTGTTCTGGCAAGAAGTTACATTGAGGGTCAGGGTTTCCAAAATAGTACATCAGGTTCTGTGAGCTTCCTCTGTTTTCATTTCACTGCAGCTTTATGGAAGTTTGAAATGAAATTTTCCGTTCTGGAAGTAGGAATTTTACTGGAGGCAGACTGCTCCTCAGCAGAAGGGAGAGCACTGGGGTGGAGTGGCATTGTAACAGGCTCTCTCTGTGTTTCACTGGGTGACTTAGAGGGAAGGAATTTGGCAAGGGTCGTTCTGGGACACGGTGCAGCACTTAGCCGGCAGAGGGCTTGGATCTGGAAGTGTCAGAGTGGGAATAGAGGGAAAGCAGAGGAGCACCTGAGTGCAGGGGTGATGATGCACAAGCTTGAACAGAAAGCAGGCTGTTAGAAAGCTTGGGAAGGGAGTGACAGGAAACCCTGTCACCCTCAATGGTTTTGAATTTGGATTAATGGTTTTGGATTGCTTCTTTAAGCATATAATTAAGGCTGGGATGGAGGAAGAGGCAGTCTGCCTTTAGTCTAGGTTGATCTAGGAATTGTTACAGCAAAATAGTCTGTTGTACCCCCATGCTTGTGCCACTCTCTCTGGCTACAAGAGCAGAGATTTCCTTTCATCTCCTAAAAGGTAAAGTGGAAAGATCAAAGAGCTCAGTATCCGGAGCTCAGCACTGCTGCCAGCTGAGCTCTTCCTGCTGAAGCTGTTCACAGCATTTGTTTTTGTGTTGTGATTTGACAGATCTCTGGGTTTCTGATCAAAGCCTTTGTAAGGACAAATACAGTCTTGTAGCTCTTCCAATGAAAAGTTGGTTGTGTTTTGTTTTGTGTTCTTAATTTAAGAACTTGTAGTTCAGCTCCACCTTGTCGGCCTCTTCCTAGACATTCTGGGGACTCTGCTGCAGCACTGAGCTGGTGCGATCCTGTAGCTCACCCTGGGAAGAGGATTTCCAGCCTACAGGAAAGATTAAGAGCAGCTAACAGTAAAAACCTTGTCCTTGGAACTGGTAAAAGCACTACTTGCACAAAATCTGTTTCACTTCCAGCTGCGCTCACTGCTCCCAATGATACCAGATTAACAGGCTTTTATTTCATGTGTAGGAGAAAATGGCTCTCACAGGACAAATCCATTTACTTGGTAGCCAGGAATGATGGTGAACTGATTTATCAAGGAGAGAAAATCAGCAATTATCTCATTAGAGAAGGCAAGATACTGTTTTTGCAAAATTTTTTGTGTAGTAGAGAATACATGAATTCTTTGGAATTGGCATCTTGCTGGTTGAAGGTAGGGCAGCACAGACAGTCTGACAGGCACAGCATGTTTGTTTCAGGTTGCAGTTGATGTTCATTTGAGAGAAAATAGCTTTACTTCTGGTGTTGGAACCCAAATACACAGGCCTGCCTGGCTGGAATCACTTTTCAAATTTATGCTCTAACTTGGTGCTTGCTTCCCTCAGGGAAAAAGGAGACAGGACCTCTCCTTGCTCAGCTCACAGGTCTGCACAAATGCTATGGAATGCACTTGTTTCAGTTTTCATTTGTGAAAACTGGGGCACAGGAAACTCCAGTATTCAAAATGGGAAAAGAAAATCCCGTGTTTGGATTTTAATCTGTGTTCACTGTGTTGAAGATACAGCTAGAAATCTGGAGTCTTTTGCTTAACTGGGGCACAGAACAGTTACCTTGGGACAAATTATTTTCATTTCAGTCACTTAATACTCCCCTAGTATGTCACCTACAGACTGTCCATAACTGTCCATTTGTTATCCCTGCCTCTGCCTTGTCCTTGGTTTCTTTAAAAGTACAGAGCCCTGTCTTATTCTGGCAGGACCTTGTTTATTTTAGCTGTGAGGCAGCTCTTAAAACCCTTAAATAGGCCACATTAAAATGCTCTTGCATTTCAACTTGTTCAAGTGCATGGTACAGAACCACGAGTGCGAACAGCTGCAAAACTCCATTTCCCCCCAAATTCTTAAGGAAAAAAAAAAAGCTGATTGCAAAGTCAAACTTTTCTAAACTGAAACAGGCCTGATTACAAGCCAGCTGGTAGTTGCTCATAAGAGCAGCTGAACTAAATCAGACTAAGTATCCACATATTGCAGCACCTTGTCTCCAGCTGTGGTCAAAATAAGTTGCTAAAGATGAGTAAATTGAGCATTGCAGCAGAGTGTTATTTAAATATTCTGACAGCAGCTTGTTCTTTTAGTTGTAACAGCCACCAGTTAACTCTCTGCTGTTCAGTTACCTCCTGAATCTGTTAGGTTCCAAGGGAATGATGCTTCACACTCACAGTTTAAAGAATTGCCATCTCTTATTTGTTTTGGGCTGATTTGCTGCTAGATTCATTTCATGCTGCTGGTTTTTACAGTGGAGGAAATAATAACTGGTCTATTTCCAGTTACACTTTGCAGGTTTGATAAACATCTGGCACAGTTCCTGGTACTGGTGTCAGGTCAAGGAAGATCTTAATTGCTATCTGTATAAATTACTCCTAGGGCATTGATTATCCTAATCAGTCTTCTGTAAGTCTTTTTCTAAGATTCAGAGGAAGGCAAGGAGCAGTCCTTCTTGTGTAGGATTGCATGCAAAAAGTTCATTAAATAGGTTTGTATCTGACAGTCTTTGGCTTCCCAATCAGTTTTCTTCTGAGCAATATGAGAGACCTTGGAATTCCAATAGATGGAGAACTTGAGCAGCAATGATCAGCAAAGAGTTTTGGATTTTTACCTGCTCATTTCCTGTGTTGTCCTGTTTGCCCTCCAAAACACAGACATAATGTTTAACTTGTTTCACCCAGCCCCTTTAGAACTCTTCCTGAGGCTTGACTCTACCAGAATGGATGAACTCCACAATAAAAAGCTGAAGTCATGGGACAGTGTGTTGGGATACAAAGACAAAATGCTAAGCTAAGGTGTTTTCATTTTACTGGGCTCAGATAATGTCACTGCTGACTAGGAGTGATGTATGTGTGGGTTTGGTGCAAGAGCACTGCTGCACAGCTGATAGAAACTGAAAATTATCTTGGGATACTGTAAACCTTTCCCCACAGCTCCTGGCAGCAGGCTCGGGGCTGTGCTTGCTGTGAGGCAGCAACTCTCTTCTAGAAAGGCACATTGTAAATAGGGCTGTGGCTCTGCTGCAAAACAGGGGGGCTTTATTTCCCAGCAACTGACACCACCCAAATTCTTCTCCTTTTACCTTTACTAAAGTCTCTGCAGCTGAAAAAGATCTATTGTCTCTGAAACAAATGCACAATCTCTGGCTTCTAACTTGTTTTGAATTTTTTACTATTATATGGCTACTGTGATCATCTAGTCTGACTTCCTGCCTACCACGGTCTATAAACATCCTGTAAATAGCTTCAAGTCTGATAGCTGTGATTAAATTGGAATGTGGTTAGAAAATTCCTATGAAGTGGAGAATATTTCAAGACAGGCTGTATGCTTCAGCCTTAAGTGGGGATTTCTGCTGCTGCTGTGGATTGACAAGTGACCACAGGCAGCAGGTTCCATACAGTTCACTTTCTAATTGCATCTAGGGTGATATTCTGCAACTGGCTTTGTAAATGTAGCATGTTCAGGAGGAGAAAAAAAAGAAAATGTCCATTACAGGCACCTTCCTGTCCATATCACTGCAGTATAACTGCTCAGTGTCAATTCCTGGTAGATTTTTCAGACCTCTTGCTTTAGAAGAATCCCTGTAGGAAATCCAGTTTGGTGGGAGTTTGCTCTGTTGTTTCTAGGGTACCTGCTATTCAAACATCTTGGAAAAGCCTGAAGTAGCTCAAAGATATGTCATCATTTCCTTTATTAATTACAAAGAAAATCAGTTGGAAAAGGATATCCATAAAGTGTGTGTATCCTAGTCCTGAACTTTAATTCCACATTGTCCTCCTCTCTGCATGCAGTGCTGAGCCACATTGTTCTTATCCTGATCTGCAAGAGCCTAAATCAAGTTTTGGGTCAATTGTTAAAGAGCAAGTATTAATTAACAGACACCTCATTAAAACACCAGCATGGGCTGCAGCAGCACTGACTTTTAATTTTTTTTTAGCCAGGCAACAGCATCCAGAGACATCCTTTGAGTCAAAGCACAAGCAAGCAGTACCTAGAGAACAGTACAGGAGAGTGAAAATCTGCTGTTGGCTTCTGTGAAGCTGCCCAGCTTTTCTCCTTGCTAAATATGACAGCTGCCAAACAAAATAATTCCTGTGTGTCTCCTTTATCAGACTTTGGATTTTCTAGGAGATTTGCAGTCTCAACTGCAGCCATTCTACTGATAAAAGCAGTATTTATATACTCTTGCAGATACTACAAACCAAACATACAAATCTCCTAGTAGTTTATTAGTTTTTAGCAGTTCATAAATAGGAAACCTCATTAAGAGCTCCTGAATCATAATTCAGCAGTGTCCACTACAGAGCTTTGTCTGTTACACTGAAATTACTGAACTCAGCATCTCAAGCTACATGTCATGTCATTAAGATCCTCTGATGTTAAATGGATTGTCTTGTACTGATAGTTAAAAGATAGTAAATTTATTGAGCTTTTGTCCAAAAGTAGAAATAATCAATTTAAATTTTCTCTAAACTTAGTCAGATTTATAGTTATGACAAAAAATGCTTTTCCCTAATCCCAATTTGTGACTTTATTAAGCTTCATTATAATTACTACATTAAGAGAGAATATATATTTTGCTGCAACTGAAAATTGTGTTATTTATAAAATTGTGTAAGAGCAGATAAAGGACTGATACAACTGGTTGATACAAAGGAAGAAAATGTATCCATGTTCAAAGATGACTCTTCAGAATATCTGTAAGTTACCTTCTCCCATTTTTTTAATACATATTTCCCTTCTATCTATGAATTAATGCACAAAGTTGCTTGAAATAACAATAAATGGTCTGGATCCCCCAGAGGATCTGAAGCTGATGTTTCTGTCAGTCTTCTAAAAAAGGATAGTCCTTGTGATTTTTGCATCTAGAAAAAGAGAGTATGATTAGAACATTTTAAGGATATGGTTTAGAGAAAAAGCTTTTTTTTCCCCTGGTAGAAGAACTGAAACTGAACTACATTAAAAACACATTGTCTGCTTAGTGTATCCAGGGCAGGGAAAGTGAATTCTCTGTAACATTTGCATGTATCAGTGACCTTCTCAAAGGATAATGTATCTTATGCTCAGCTGAAATTGCCAAAATTCCCTGAGATATTAAACGTCTCTCTTGGAAACTCCCAAGCCACCAGGGTGCTGTTAGACAAGGGGCTAACCTGGGAAAACTGAATAAAATGCAGCTCTTGGTGAGTCTGTAACCATTCTGTTATCTAGACAACATTGGCAGGAGTACATAGGCACAGCTCTTCCCTTCAAAAAAACCTACAACTCTCATTCTTAAAATGGAATTTATTTACTCTGACTGTCCCTTATGTAAAGGAGCCAAAGAAAACGGAGGGGGGAAATGGCTGCTTATTTATTTTTGGAATTTCCAGCTGATTTTGATTTTCAGGCAGCAGTTTGGTATGCATCCAGTACAGGACCTCTTAGGAACATTGTGCCTGCAGAAATCCCAGCGTTCCCAACCTGGACAGGATGGGCAATACTCTGATAAACCCAAGGGTGAGATTCCAGCAGATGTGACCAGCTGTTGGCTGAGGCTCCCTCTCTCTTTATTTTTAAGGGGCTGTTAAGGGGGATATCTAAGAGACAATCCAAGCTATCCAGTGGAAATCCAACCCTGCTGCAGCCTGCAGGAAGAGGATGAGGATGAGGAGATACTCACTGGGTTAACGCACAGATGCGATAGCGCTTCGTGAAACCAAGGAGGGTCTCCATCTCCTCTGCACTCAGCTCAAAGTCAAACACCTGCATCAAGGTCCCAGACAGCTGGATTAATTCAGTTTGCAGTGAGACAAGGAAGTTTATGTGCAGAAAAAAGAGCAAAACCAGGCTGAAGCACTAGGAGGTGTGCAAAAAATAAATGTGTAAGGTTACAGTGCTGGTGGGCTCTGCCTGCAGCAAAATTGCACCACAAGGTGGAAGAGTTTCTTACCTGATGTGTTCTAATGAGGCTATGGCTCTTTACTTTCAAAGTGGCTTTTTACATTCATAAAGAAGTAAAAACCTATGTGGGATCTGACAAAGGTTTTGGCAGCTCTGAGTTTGAGGGGTGTGGTTTGTACCATTGGCAGAGTTGGGGTTTTTCCTGTGTAGTTTAACACCATTAATGACTCTGTAAGGTGCCCTCTTACCTTAAAATTTTCTTCAATATGCTGCGGAGTGACAGATTTGGGAATGACACTCACATTTCTTTGGATTTGGAGCCGGATAAGCACCTGCAGGAACACAAAAGGAATTTACAGATGAGAAGTGCTGCTTGTCTTCTGAAAGCTGAAAAGCAAAGGTGTCTGCATGGTCACACAGAGCAGCTCTGCTGGTAACCAGAGAGGGCTCACAGAGGAGAAGCACTACCTAAACCCTTCCTAATTACTGCATGAGCTCATTAAATCCTCATCCATCTCTGAGGCTGAGATGACAACAAGGGAGTGCATTGAGCAAGAGTTCAGAGTTGGCAGGATGCTGTATGGAGAGGCAGCCAGTGTGCCAGTTAAAGCCCAAAACCACTGCCAATCTTCTGTCCATCACTAAAACTGAGGTAGAGAGACTGTTTTTCTAAAGCATTAAACTGTGTACAGGACACAGCTGGAACTCCATATGATTATTATTCCATAATTCCTCTCTAAGTAGTTACTTTAGCACAAGTGGGAAGAATACATGACAGCAGGGAAAACAGCTCTGAGCAGTATTAACCTGAGCTGGGGTTTTGTTGTGCTTGAGTGCAATTTCCTTAATTTGAGGCTCATCAAGAAGGGAAATATGGTCAGGCTTGGACCTGTGAAAATAAAAAAACAGGCTTCAGTAGTTGAATAACCCACTGTCTTCTCCCTCAAGCACTGTATCATAAGAATATTGTTTAAATTATTAAAAAGCATAATCTTTCATTCTTTAATTTAACATCTTGTTACTTCAGTTCATGCCTTCATTCTTCTTTTTTATATCAAGTGAGCACATGAGAAGAGGCCTGTAGTTTCTAGTAAAAACAGGTCATATAATACATTTATGTCCAGCCTGAGATCAGGCTGGGAATTTCTTTGATCCAGATCCCAGGAATTTCATCTTGTCCTTTACAAGCACAGCTGCTCTGGCAAAAGCCCTGTCCCAGGTCAGAGAAAGCCATGAGGATGGGAGTAAAAGCAAAATTTCTGCAACTTCCCCATTTACAAACTCAATCCCTTTGTCTCAGCAGGACTGCAAAGTTGCTATTTTCATAAGCATCTGCTGCTTTGGTTTTTTGTTTGGTTTGTTGTGGGTGGGTTTTTTTTTTGTTCAGAAATTCTCCTACATGTTTAATAAGCTCACTAAAACTCAGTTAAGAATTCTCTTCTCTGCTTTCATCAACCAATTGATCATTTTTCTTCAAAATACAAAACTAGTGGACTGAATATCGCAATAAGTGTCAGGTTTCTGTGGGTGTGATTTTTAATTAATTAGTGAGTCTTTTTCTAATTACAGTAGTTTTTCTCAGAGGTTTCATCCTAAGACTGGTTTACTGCATTGACTTCAGTCTACATCTAAGAAATCTCACAAAACATTCTTACCCTGGCCAGTTGGGTGCTCCAAGGGGACAGTATGCAGTGACAGAGATCCCTTTGGCTTGGCAAAGCTTAATCAGCTCTTCCTGAGGAAGATAGGGGTGGCTCTCAATCTCAAAAAAAAAGAAAAAAAATTATCTTTCGCCTCTCAAAAGCAGAGGGTACTTCAAGGTTTAGCATTACTGTGCCACATCAGCTTTGAAAGGGTTCTTTTTGCAGGTGTGGGGTTTTTAAGGGACTTTTAAGAGATGTTCCATCCAGTGCAACAGCCCAGACAGGTGTGATGCAGGACAATTTACCTGGTTGTTTGCAGGTTTGTGCCTCAAGCCTGGTTTGCCCAGGAGCTGATTGATCTGTTTTTGGTTGAAGTTGGAGACTCCAATAGCCTTCACCATTCCCACATCCACGAGCTCTTCCATAGCCTAGAAACACCACGGAACCACACTTCCTATCAAGTTCTTTCATTTTTTTATGAAAAAAAATGCCCACACAAAAACTTGAGCGGTAAAAATCTTCCTGTGCTGTGAGAACAGTACCTGAGCAGTGGGGCTGTGGTCAGACTCAGATCTCACATTCTGTGTCACCATACAGATAAATAACAGCACTATTCACACAACCCCTAAACTATTATTATTATTGTTGTTGTTGTTGTTGTTATTTCAGTAAAATATTACTATTTTGAAATACTATCCCCAAGCAGACCTTCAGACAGATGGAAGAGATTCTTTTAGAGTAATTCCTCAGCTAAGCAAATAACCATCCCACAATAAAAAGCACCTTCTTTGGGACAGAGCAGCTCAACAAGGAGCTGTCACAAGACATCTGGAACAGGATGGATACTGGTGATCAATGCTGATTAATTTCCCAAGAGAGATGTACCATTTAGCAGCTGGATTATAGGATAAGCAGCACTGTGTTCCCCCTCCATCACATATATTCTTTCACACTAATGAGCAATAAAACAGCCAGACAGCCCTAATTAGATTGTCACATCCAACAGAAAAGAATTGGGAAAATAATCTGCTAGCAGCCTTTAGAGCAGAAGATACCCTTGTTCCAAAGCAGAAATAATTTTACTTTAAAGTTGCTGTCATAAGCAGCAGCCTGAAATGTCCACTTTTTTCCCTCAAATGACCAACAAAAATGTGCATTATTCTTCACCTGACAGAAGGCAAAAAGCACCAGTGAATTCTTGTGACTCTGGTGAGTTTCCTACCTGCTTTTGGCCTGGCTGTGCTGAGCACACGGGAGTGGAAGGGAAAGGAAGCCCAAAGTCTCAGCCAAGCAGGAATTGGAATTCACGCCCAAGCCTGGCCTCTCAGGCAGCACACAGAGCTTAGCAAAGGCTTTGGCCAAGTCCCACTCCTTCCAGAGACACAAATTTGGGAGCTGTGGTGCATTGGCACAGGCATGTTGGCTTTGCTGGGGTCTGGACAGCTCAGGTACCACAAGAGGTAGGCATGGCTACAACTAAAGCCACCAGAAATTGCCCTGAATGGAGTAGGGATGTGAGAGACAGCCTTTGTTAGCTCAAGCCACTGCAGGGTACACACACACACAAAGATTTCCTCTTGTCATGCCAACACAGCCAGTTTAATAAGCAGTAGATATAAAAATACCTAAATTTTGGCACAGTGACACAAAAAGGAGCCCAAGGACGCAGAGAAATCAGCAATCTCAAATACTTGATGTTAGAAATTCTCTCAGAACAATTCCCACAGTGGAAAGCTTAGAGTTTTCAGGCTGTTATTTCAAACTAGCAAGATATTTTTGGCCTGTAAATGAATGTACCTCCCACGTATCCAGAAAATCTGTGTCGCTGGGAATGATCATTCCATTTCCATCTGCAGGAAATAGCTCCTCTCCTGCCTAGCAGCACAAAAGGAAAAGCAACATGAAGGTCAGCTGAATTATAAATACTTCAAGAAATCATTTAGAAATTTGGGGGAGCAAGTGGAGCTGGAGACACTGAGCTGGATATCCTGAGTTATGCTTGTGGTGGGGTGAGACATGGCTGAAAGGACCAGCCTGTATCAACAGAGAAATCTTCAGGAAAATCTGTCCCTTGAAACCCTGTCCTGCAGGCACTTCTGTGTGCCTCAGGTTGAGAGAAGGCCAGGGAGGTGGGACAGTGGGGAAAACAGGATTTATTTAACCTGGGGGTACAGAAAGAAGAGAAAAATCTCTTTGGAACAAAGTAGTTCACATATTTGATTCTTGATAAGGAAATGTTAGCCAAACACTGTAAGAGGAATGTGATCTGGATGGTAATTTGATCCATGAGTTGAAAATGCTGTGCGAGGGAAAATAAGGTGGTTTTTGTACTACAAAACCGACCTAGTTTAAGCCGCCCTGACCTCTCCTTTCCTCCTGGGCTCTCCCTGCAGAGGTTTATCATTATGTCCTAATGAGATTTACCAACACTCCTCATTGGAGAAGACTAAAGAGATGTCTGGTCCCAAAGGCAAAAGGGGCAGAGGCCTGACAGATGGATCCTAGGATTTAAAGTTGCAATACCTTGAATCCCATGGGGCAGTGCATCAGGTAGAGATCCAGATAATCCAGCTGGAGGGCAGCAAGTGTTTTCTGGCACGCCTCCTTCACCAGGGACCTCTCGTGGAAGGTGGACCACAGCTGTGGGGAAACACAGGCCTGGGAGCTGCTCTGCTGCCCTCACAGTGCCAGAGCATCCCTGGCAGGCAAGCACAGGGCACAGAGGCAGCTCAGGGTGTGTGTGGCACAGCCTCTCACCTTGAGGAGGTGCCACTTGAGGCACCTCGATTTATTTACTGTTAAGTAACTAAAATGAGAATGGGATACTCTGAAATTCCATCAATTATTGCAACGATTAAAACAAAGAAAATAAGTGAACCTGGTGAAAATTGACCCGCCAGCTTCCAGCAGATAGAAGTTACTTTATTTTTCCTACCATTGTTGCTGGGGGAAAAAACAAAACAAAGCATAACATACAGGAGCTGACAGGCTGAGGCCGGCAGCGCAGCAGGAGCGACCACAAAAACAATAGTCCTGCTTCCTCTCCCAGAGGCCACCAGGAGCACGGCTTCAGTTCCTGTCTCCATGGCTGACAATGGACATGGACTACAAAAAAACCCCTCTCAAACCCAGCCTTTTGTTTCTCAGGGGGTGACCTATTCCCTCCCCTCACCATCCCCTGATTGCTCTGCCCTGACAGAGGAGGTAATTCCCAGCTTCATCCCTGGTGTTGGGATGACCCTGAGGTGCTGGAAAGTCTCTTTTTCCCAGCCCCAAGACTGAAGAAGACGACAGGATTCCTGGGCTCTTCTCAAGGTTATTTCTTTTCTCTTATCTACAATATTCTTTCTCCAACCCACTGAGGTCTGTCCAGCAGGTCGGGTTGAGGCACACTGACTGCCCTTGGTGTTATCTTTTTATACTAAAAACTACCTGTACTATTTACAATAATTTTCTAATACCTATCACCTATGTTAGACAGTTTACTCTAAACCAATCTAAAAGTGCTGCCATCACAGCAGAAGATGGAGCACAAGAAGAAGGAGAAGAAGGACAGGACACACCCAGATTCCTCCATCTTGCCTCCTGAACCCCCATTCTAAAAAACCCAAAATTCTACTTTTTCACCCTGTGACAAATTCACTATCATTCTACTCAAACCCTTGTGGCTTGTAACTCCTCACACAAAGTTGGGAATTGTTTCCATGGGCTAAAATCCAAGGCACAGGTGTCTGTGACTCCGTGCCAAGGTCTCTGAGCCCCCTGCCAGGGTCTGGAGTCCTCCAGGGCAGCCAGAGGAATGTCCTGGGTTCTGACACATCCCATGGCCCTTTCCGTGGTGGGACTTTGAGCTTGGCCCCATGTGAGAGCCATCTCCAAGGACACACCTTGCTGACCACGAAGAGCTCCTCCCTCCGCACCGCGCCCTGCTCCATTTTGTGCCGCAGCGCGTCCCCGATCTCGCTCTCGTTCTGGTACATGTGGGCACAGTCCAGGTGCCGGTACCCCACGTCGATGGCAAACTCCACTGCATCCCTGGCTGCCCCCTGCAGAGACTGAAACCACAAGAGAAATCAGTGATTTGCTAAATAGCAGATTAAGGGTTTTGCTGATCTGAAAACCTGGCAATTTTAAGCCCCTAGAATAACGAGATATTCCAGCTGTGGGTTGTTTGTTTGTTTGTTGGTTTTTGAGGTTTTTTTTGTTGGGGTTAGGATTGAAGGTATTTGAGATGATAGTTTCCGTCTAGATTTAGGCATTTATTATTATTATTTATCTGTTTAGCTTTAGGTGTTTAATATTTTTATTTATGTTATAGTCTCAACGTAGTGAGTTCTGTAGTCTTTTATTAGCAAGGCACAAAATGGCTTGTTAATGTCTTGCTAAAGGCTTTCTATCTCTTGTTACAAGGTCTTTTAAGACTAAACTATCTAATTAAGAAATGATACCTCAATTATTTTCTTTTTGAACCTGATAACTGTTTCCTCGAAGTCAGCACTGCGGACTTTTCTGTTCAATTACAAAATATCACCCAAACTTATGAAAAAGAAGGAAGAAGAAGGTAAAGAACAACCTGCTTCTGCCCTAAAACTTCCATCTTGCTTCATATTTATTACTATGTTCTAAAACCCCAAACTCTAAGTTCTCTACCCTGTGATATTACACACTTCTCACCAACTACACACCCATAATCCCAGTGTTATCAATCAGTTTTGGAAGCTTTCTCCACAGCCTCAGGTCAAATGCAGTGTTCTCTTGTGGGTCTGTGCCTTTAAGCACAGAAAGTTTAAAATTCTCAGCATTTAGGGTTCCAACACCAGCCTGGATCTGGCTTTCATTAGTTTTGTGAGATAAATGGCAAAAGGAATCACTGATGAGGTGCCTGAGCTGATCCACCCTTTTCTAAGTATTGGAAGTTCCCCTTGGGACACGAGGCTGCCTTGAAATAAATTCTGATTTCCCCAGAAATTAAGAGCAACTTTAGCGTGACATACTGGTGACATGAGGAAACCAATCACCTCTGGAATGTGCCCTGGCCCGGCGCAAAAACAACCCAGCTCTTGGTGACACGGGACAGGGAGGCGAGGGGACTCAAAACACTACACACAGTGCCACCTCCTGGGTAAAACACACACTTGGTGCTGGACAGCAAAACAAACCACTTCAGATTCTTGGCTTGGAGACTCCACTGAACTGTTTGATGGCTGAATCCAGAAAATTGCACCCCAAACAGAAACAGGATTCAAAACCAGCACCACCTCCTGTGGTTATTAATCGTTGTGGTGTTGTGGGTGTCTCTAGGACGAGGTGAGAGATTAATCTGAGTTCATATTTTTTAAAAGGCTGATTTATTACATTGTGATATTATATTAAAAGAAAATTATATACTGAAACTACACTAAAGAAAGAGAAAGGAGACATAAGAAGGTTAGACAAGAATGATAATAAAAACTCAAGACAGAGAGTCCAACACAGCTGGCTGTGATTGGCCATCAATTAAAAATAATTCTCATGCTGGGTAAACAATGTTTCAATTTTTTAAATTACATTTCAGAAGAGTAATACTTGGAGAAGCTGAAGCTTCTCAGCTTCCCAGAAGAAAAAATCTTAGCAAAGGGATTTTTCAAAAAATATGACAGTAACAACCTCCTACTTTTTTCTTTTTTAATTATATCACTACTCCAAGTTTTTCCAGTCAAAGGGCATTTAGTTGGTTCACCTAAATTAATGACAACATAGAAAAAAACACCACTGTTTTTCAGCACACAACTAAAGAGACTGTTGTAAGTTTTACAGGATTTCTTTTTTTGCAGTCGCTTTTCCCATCCATCCCTCCCTGGATGTGAGCAAAGACAACAACCTGCCCTTGAGATTACATAAAACTCTGCCATGTGAGATGTTTTCCAGAGAAAATAATCCTTTGTTTAATTTCCCCAGGTGCTCACTGAGCTCAGATTCGAGTCAGAGCTGCCAGGTAAAGGGGAGGCTGCTGTGGGAACCTTGAAACCAAAGAGCTTTAATGAAATTATCACCTTGGGCTTTCTTTTCATTGCATAACAGGGATCATGTGCCCAAATTTTTCCTTCTACTCAGTCCTGACCAGTTTCTATTAGCAACTTAACAAATTCCTTCAGAGATCTCCCCCATCACAGCACTGGGCCCTAAGAAGCTCCCCCAAGGCACACTTTGGTTTTTAAAGCCTACTTGAACTACTTTAGGCTTCTTAGTGTCCCTTTGTCATCAGAAAAATAAAGACTGAAAGAGCTAAACAAACTCATACCTGTTTGTGCACATAAAGTTAAATGCTGATTAGATCAAATGGCCCAAAAATATGGCAAGAATTTAAGATATTTTTATGGTGACTGGAAAAGTGTTTCATGGAGCTGGGAAGTTATGATTTGAAGATTTGGTTTCCAGTTTCAGATCCAGGGGAAAGTTTACTTTTTAAAATCTTTTTATCTTTCTTAAGATCAGTTTCTTAAAATTTTCAGCACATTTCCAGACTCATTTACATTTATAATTCAATATATTCTTTAACCTACTCTCTCTTACCAAAAGTCCATTAGGTAACATTTGCAGGTAAAGAACCACCCAAACCATATTCCTGCAAAGTGCTGCACACTCATCTGCTGCCAATAAAAACAAGTTATCCTCAAGTCTCTAAGGGATTATTGTGAGTTCCCATTTCCAAAACTACTTATTGCCCCTTAAATTCCTATATCCACACACACTCATCACAGATGACACGTACATGACATGCTGGGATATTAACACAGTGCCAAAAGAAAAAAACCAAAACAAATGAAACCAAAACAAAATAAAAATACAAAGAAAAGTTAGCTAGGCAGAAGCTTTTACTTTTGCAGCATGTAATTTTTTTTTTTCCATAGCTAAGAAAAAATCTTGTACCTGCTCCACTACCTCCACTCACCCCTAAGATTTCCTGAAGGCTGGGAATAAATCCCTGCATTCCCTGAGCTATTTCGAAAGGAAATATTTCACAGAGGATTTGCTGCATTCTCCTGACCCAAAGGAGATTTTTTCAGCAATCCACTGTGATGATTCCCAGCACCCAGAGGTGCCCAGCTGCAGCAGGTACCTGCCAGGTGCCCAGTCCCAGGATGGGCATCCTCCCACCAGCGGGCAGCTCCAGGTGAGTGGCCATGGGCAGTCAGGCAAGGAGGGGCTGTGGGCGCCTGCAAAACCTTTTAAATCAGCTTTGCCCCTCCCTCCTGCCTGCTGACTGGCTGCAGACAAGGAAAACATGGGCAGAAGTGCTGTCATAAGAGGAGGCAGGGATTTTGGTTTAGCTCACCTTTTGAAGAACTTAAAAAATGGGTTGCAGGCTCCTCATGAATTTATTGACTGAGCTCATCATGGCAATTTTGGCAATTTTCCATTGGTGGGGGTTGCAGGTTTTTGTAAACCTCACAGTCTCTGCTTTTCTGCAAGAAATGTGGTATTTGGGGAGGTGGCACATGCCCCAAAACCATTTCTCATCTCACCTGTTCTGAACACATCACCAGAAAATGCTGGAGAGCTGCTTGTCTCAGGAAGAAGCAGCAACCTGTCCACAGGAGGAATAATTTTTTTAAAATTCCCAATATATCTTTATCCCCTCAGCATCAAGCATGTATGTTTTTATACCTTTTTATATTTCTTTTATATATATATTTGATCTCAAGGCTCCCCACAGCTTTTGCTCTCAGCCACTTTATGATGAGTGGTCGCTCCATTCAGAACTCTTTTAATTTTATTTCTGAGCTCAAAATGATCAGGTCTGTTGGCCTGAATTCTGCAATAAAAGCAGGGTCTAACCAGCAATTGTAGTGCCCAGAGCTGCTAGGTAGAGATTTCATTCCCCTACATGGATTTTCTCCTGATTTGTGAGAAAAGGGGATGATGTAGAGGAGAGATCTGTGATGACCATGACTCTCCGAGTCATTGTTTCCCTGCCCTTCAGTGATTTTGTAAATCACGTATTGACATTTTAGAAATTAATACCTTTGTGAGACATTTATTGGAGGTATTTACTTTTTTTCCCCCTGGTTTTCTGTGCATTTCTTGAAGGAATATCTGAATCTGAGGAGGAGCCTGTCAAGGATGGAGCAGATGATGTGTAATTTGCTACTGCATGGTAATCCAAACCAAACAAAAAAGGGAAATGAGGAGTTACCAGGATCTGCAATAATCTCTCCAAACATATCCTCTTGCCTTTATCTGGCTTTGCAAAACCCTTGCCATTGGTGCTGGGCTTCATTTGCACAGTGACTCAAACACAGGACAAATAACCCCAGTTCCTTTGCAGCAGTTTTTTGGTAGAAAAGCGTTTTTGGCAGAAATGCCAGGAGCTGTTTTATGTCAGCAGCTCTGGGCAGAGGTTCCCACCTCTCTCCTGTTCAGCAGCACACCAGCCCTGAACCACAGGCACTGGGCTGAAATGAAAATAACTCCTTGGGCAGCTCATCCAGCACAGGGCTGGGCTTTGCTGCCAAGGTGGCTTTTTGCAAAAGCAGCTCAGCTTGGGAGTTTTTAAACTGGAGTTTTTGCACTGCAGTTCACTCACCCTCCCACTCTCCCATCTCCATGCGGAAGCAGTTGAAGCTTTCATGTGACAACAAACCTGAAAACAAACTCACAGGGCCTCCAGCACAAGGGTGAAGTGCCCAGATTTAGCTGGCTTTCCCTGTGTCCTGAGGTGTAAGATATGGTTTGGGGGTATTCTGTTGTTGTGGTTTTTGTGTAGTTTTTTTTAAGGTTAAAAAAGAAGGTATTTCATTTTTAACTCTAACATTTATAGACTTCCAAAAGTGACAGTGGATTGGAGGGTGACAGTGCCACCTCTCCAATGACACTGGACAAACCAACAGTCTATCAAATTTCTCTTCCTCCATAAAGGAATGCAAAACAGTAAGTTGTTTACATAAAGGGAGAAAGTTTGTTACAAGAATGTAGACCTCAGAAGGCTTAGAAAAACTTGAAAAAAGCAGGATGACAGTATTTTATTTGCCACCTGTCAGAGGTGGGGCAGTTCTCTTCTACTCTTATCTCTTCCACAACCAATCCTCCCTCCAGGAGATCTCTGCTGTTCATGGGCCATTAATTATTAATTATCTCCTGTCCATGGCCAGTGAGTGTCCCTGCATGGCTGAGCCAATCCCAGCATCCCATGGGGAGATGCCCTGCCCAGGGGAGGAGTCAAGCATTCCTCCTGGATCCAATCTGAGGTTTGGGACACCCCAGCAGCCTCTGCCCCCTGCATTGCCAGAGGAGCAGCTTTCTGCTGCCCTGCATTGCCAGAGGGAGCCCAGGCCCATCTCCAGCACTATTGCATTTGTATTTTTAATTTTCCTGCTAAAGAACTGTTATTCCCATCCCCATATCTTTTCCTGAGAGCCTCTTAGTTTCAAAAATTACAATAATTCAGAGGGAGTGGGTTTACATTTTCCATTTCAAGGAGGGCTCCTGCCTTCCTTAACAAAAACCTGTCTTTTCAAACCAAGACCCCATGGTTATCTTAGAGATCAACATTAACAGCAGCTTTACCCTGAATACTTGACCTGCATTCAGTGTTTAGGAAGAATAGATCAAGAATAAACCACAAGATTGATTTTAAGGGATGTATCCCATAATATTTTATTAAAAAAAAACACTGATTACTTTTCATTGGAATTAAATGGGGATTTTTTTCACAGATTGAAAAGATTCTTAAATAAATCTATGTAATTGTTTCCTTGATGGGTGACATCCCTGGAAGGTTATGATGTATTTAAGGCATTTTTCATAAGCATAAGTTTTTAAATTTCAAGTTATGGCTAATTAGAAATGTCAGTCTCTTATCCAATTAACTTCTCAGTTCAGCTAAGAAAAATGCAGGTTTTTTTCAGCTCCTTCACAGAGGCAAAGTGCTGGAAAAGCAAACAGAAACTTTTTCTTCTTACTCACCCATTGCAAGATGCTTTACAAAGGTTGCAATGCATTCCTGAAGGTGAACAGGCTGAAAATTCCTCATCCTGATGGCAAATAATACATTGGGATATTTTTTCCCACAGAATAAATAATACAAATACAGAGTTGAACAGATTAATGGACCTTGCTAATACAGTGAAACAAATACCTGCTAAACCATGAAAGAGTAATTTCACAGCTCTGCTCTAAGATTTTTCAGTTTACCTTCAGAAAATGGACATGATTTGTGAACTTCACAAAAATTAGGTTATACATAGATGGCAGTATATCTATATTAGTTTTATAGTCTAATATAATTTATATAATTTTAATATAATTTCATAATTTCATAATTGCTCAATCTCACAAAAACAGCACCTTTGTAAAGATACAGTCATAGGGCTCATCCAGATCCCAAACTGCTGGGATCCTCAATCCAAGAGGATCAGCAAGTGTGTTTTAAAAGCCAAACAACCAAAAATCCAAAAATTCAAGCACATCAAGATATCTCACTTCCCTCATCACTGCATATGGCCTTTATTGTGCAAAATCACTAAGCAGCTCCAGAATCTCTGCTGCTCTGAATATTTTCCTCTACAGGAAAGAAAATGCATCTAAAAGCCTGATAAGCCTGTTGCAATAATAACCACCTGCACAAATTTAAACAACCTCATCTTGGGAATCAGAACTGCTCCAGTAGCTCCTGATTTAAAACAGCTCTTGACACATCTCAGCCCCTGCAGTGATTCATTTTCAGCAAGGTTTTAAGGAGTGTGTACCACAAGGGTTCTGATCCTTCCTCCAGTTGCTTCTGGGGTGATTTTCGGGGTTTCCTGCCCAGCTTGGCAGCCTCTAACATGGTGCTAAAAGGACAAAGTCAATCTCAAGCTCTTGCTGGCTCTGTACGGCTCCCAGAGCTCTCCAGTCATAGCACACACCTCCCTGGAGCATCATACAGGATTTCAGGGCAAACACTTCTCCTGGAATGGGATCCAGGCATCAGCACTAGGAAAAATAGTAAGGCAGCAGAGACAAGGACCAACTTTTAAAGAGGAAATGAACATGTAGAGTCACATAAATATAGAAAAAAAAGAAAAAACACAAAAGAAAAGTTCTCTAGTTGCAAGAGTTCCTAGATCCTTTCTCATCCTTTCCCTAGCTGAGTGTCTGCTGCACTTTTTTCACAAATTGTGAAGCCTGAAGGTTGCTGAGTGCAGAATGTCTTTCCTGTGGAACACTTGTGCATGTCCTCACTGGCACAGAGGGGCTGAGCTCCAGGGACAGTGCACAGCTGTCAGAGACACCCTGATAGTCCTGGCCAGGGCTGCTGAGGGTGCTTCTTCATGTAAAACAAGAGATAGGCTGTTTCTCTCCTGCGGAGGCAAAGAGAAAGCACATCACCAGGCATGTGTGAAGCTCTAGGTTACATCCCAGAGTTGCTCCTGCTCAGCTTCCTGAGCTTTAGGTCAACTAAGCTGGTCCTCTCCATGTTCCCAAGATTTGCTGTTTTATAGGAGAGATTATCTCCCTCCTGTAAGCTCATTTTCTTACAATGCATCAAAACAAAAAGCGTGGAGAAATCCTGGCTGCACATCTCCTGCATCCCCACTACACCCCAGGCAATGTTCCCAGACCAGTTTATCTCCCCTCTCTTTGCTACCCTCATCCCAAAGTCCAGAGCAGCATTAGGAAAAATCAGGGATACATTTGCATACCAGTAGAGGTTGGAACGTCCATAGGTGCATTTAACATCATCCCATGATACCTAGAGAAGAAAAACACACAGGAGGAAGCTGTTAAAAACTCTTAGGAGATGGAAAAATTCTGATACCATCCCAGGAAATCTCATAGTAGTGGTGTAAGTGGCACTTCCAGGAACTAAACGACTTTCAATAAATCGGTTTATTGCTTTTACTCTTGGAGGAAAACCAGTTCTGAATGTACATTGTCGCCACATTTCTCTTCACAGAGAAAAGCAAGGCACAATTCTCCCCAAGAATATGAAACCCAGAAATATTCTCTGAACCTCAGAGAAAGGAAAAACAATTCATATTATTTGCTGTGCCTGTGTTGTGCCAAAGCAGAATGCAATATGGAGATTGTTTACCCAGAGTGATGGTGTTTGTTCCCTTGGCCTATCCAGGGCCGTGTGTGTGTGTGAGTTGGGACTGTCAGTGGACAGTCACGACCTTCAGGCAGTTGAGTGCTTGGCAGATTCAGTTTAGATGTAATGCAATAGAGTGCAATATAATACAGAATAATATAGTATAATGAAGTAATTAATTAGCGTTCTGATAAGATAGAGTCCTCCTCGTCATTGTCTCCCCCTCATAAGGGGCAAAAATATCATCAATAGTATACATTAAAAAGACGTAGGGTGCATCAAGTAGGATATTCAGCAAAAAATCCTGAGTATTCTGCAATATTCAGAATGCTTCTGTGTCCTGCAATGCACAAAACTATCAGTGCAATTCTCACCCGATTGGCGGGAGGAATGATGAGAAGGACTCCATGATATCAGAAGGCAAATTAATTATCATATCATATCATATCATATCATATCATATCATATCATAGTATATACTAAATCCTACATTATATATGATGTTATATATGATGTTATATGTTATATTATTTATATATTGTTAATATTATATTATATTATATTATATTATATTATATTATATTATATTATATTATATTATATTATATTATATTATATTATATTATATTATATTACATTATACTATACTATATTATACTACATTATACTATATTACTCTACATCTAAACTGAAACTGCACAAGCACCCAACTCAACTTCACTGTCCAGAATCTTGTCACTGTCTCCTGACCAACATTCCAGACATGTGCTTGGGCCTGACAGGCCAAGGAAACAAAACCCCATTGCTGTGGGTAAACAATCTCCACATTGCATGCTACTTTGGCAAAACACAGGAGCAGCAAATGAGATGAGAACTGCTTTGATCATTCTTTTCTCTGCTTCTCTCAGGTTCAGAGAATGTGAGTCCCACACAAAACAGAACCTGAGGCCTTGTTTGGTGCAGAAGTGAGAGTCACTCTGCCCTCAGCCCAGAGAATCCTGTAGCAGAGGAGGACAGAGCTCTGCAGCCTCAGTTTCCTTTCCTGGTTCTCTCTAATCAGCCAGACTGGATGAGAACTGGAGGGGTGTCCAGGAAGGCACAAAGGGAAGGTGGCTGGGTCTGCTCACCTGGCAAACCTCAGAATCGTTGAAGCAATACCATTTACAGTCTGTGAGGCTCCGGATGTAGGCACAGTAATGGCCACAGCTGGCTGATCCTGAGTGAGCCACCACAGCAAAGAGCTCATAGTGCCAGGTGGCCTGCAAGAGACACAAAGAGACACTTGCAGTGCAGCAATTCCCATCTGCCATGGGCTGTAGGGAAGCAGCAGCCAGGGCAGCAAGGACGTGCATTTTGTCAAAGAGGTTCACCACAGCCAACCCTGCAGCGGTGACTTCTGCTGTTGCCACACTCCCCCTTGTTATTTCCCAGGAAGAGAAACAGACCCACAGTGGGGCAGATCCATCTCAGCTGCCTAGCAAAGCTGTTGTGGCCAACAGTGCCAAACCCTGTGGCCAAAACTTTCAACAATACTGCTTGGGAAATAGCAAGAACAGAGTTCTCCTGTTTTGGACAGGTGTGATCTGCAAAGCCTGGCTTTGGTCCTTAAAGCAGGAAACTCCAGTTATGGGGCCTTTGGTGATTTAATCTGAGCACAGAATGTTGAATGTTGGCTGAACCAGTTAAAACTATGGGATGTGAGACAACACCAGGCACAGGCAAAGTTTGAGACACAAATTTTTAAGACAGGTACTTTGAACTGAGACAAGTATTGGTGTGATCTCTTAAGTTTTTATGAGAATGAAGCAGGGAGGAAAAGAAAATCTTTCCTTTTTGAACGGGATTATCTCACCTTTTCGTTGTCATCTGCTTGGCACTGACTTTCTGCCAAGACTTGCCTGAGATCAAGCTCTTGTGGGAATGGCAGGGAGTGGCTCAGCTTGTGCGTGCGAGAGGATCTCTCAAAGCAGAAGCGCTTCAGGTGCAAGGTCAGGGTCTGAGGCAGATGGACGAGCTTCATGCTCTGGAAAGAACCAATAATGCAGCTGAAAACTGGGCCAAACCCTGGGGAGGTGGGGTACAAACAGCCACTGCCACCCAGTGTGTGCAGAATGGGGAAACAGGCCGTGCTCCAGTAAATATTTGCTAATTCCCAGGGACAGCAGATGCCAAACCTTGGTAGCCCATCTGCACACAAAACAGAGCTGTGATAGCCAAGTTTCTCAGCTTCAGTGTCATCAGCACCCAGCCTTGGGTGTCTCAAGGGCTGCTTCACCTCCCATGTGCTTTCCTAGCCCCATGCTGATAGCACTAGAGGCAAATCAACCTCCTGAGACACCAGAGCACAGGACCTCAATCCTAACAGGAGGAAAGGTGTCTGTGGTTTATATCTCACTGACACTGCCGTGCTGGCAAGCCTGAGCTGTTGATCTCCTCTTAAACTTCCTATGGTTGAGTCCTTTCCCCACCCTCCCCAGTCCTCAAGGGAGTTCTGGGTATGAGACATGGGGAAATAATTCTCCAATTACCTGTAGAAAAGGTGTTTTCCTCCCACACTGTTGACAGAAACACATGTTCTGTCCAGTCAGCTCCTCTGGATGGAAGAAGTATTGCAGACAGTCCTCCTGAGAAGACAGAGACTTCTTTGAACTGAATTCCTTCAGCCGGATTTTTATTTCTACATTATTTCAGAGGGTCCAAGCAAACAGCAAAGTTACAGAAGGCATGTTTTATTCAAAGGACAAAACACTGCAGCCTGAAACAAAAGGTACCTAATTTCTCCCAGCTGCTGCTGCGATTATAAAAGTTGGGAAAAAAAGGGGTACACAAATTCCACAAAGAAGGTATTGATGTATAAATGTCTTTTATACTTCAGAGCCTTAAAGGTTTTCAAAGCAGCTTCTTCATGCTGAAACAGTATAAAGTGGTCAGAGAATCTATGAGGTCCAGTGGTCCACTGGCATTTGAAAAATCCACTATGAGCAGAATCATCTCCTAAGGAAAAAGTGCTGCTGCTAAACTTACCAGAGTCTTCAGCCTGTGAGAATTGGCATCCAGCACTGGGAGTGGAAGGGTTAACATGGTGCTTTTGCTCTTTACTTCAAAAGAGCATTTCTGACAGGCCACATGCTCCTGTATGCAGATTGTGTACAAATCTCGCAGCTCTTTAACCTGAAGGGGTGAAAAAAAAATCCAGAACAAGGTTTATGAAGAAAATGACACCTGAGCTGTTTCCCTGTGGCTGGGAAAGCCCCTGTGGTCACACATTTCAAGCAGGGTTATTATTCCCTTGAGTTTGGAACCAAGATGTGACAGTAACTTATGTGGACAGGGTACTTCCCACAGTTTAAAGGAGAACAACTCCTTCCCCTCCTTCCCTAACAGAGGGGAAAAACACAGCCTGTAAGATCAGAGAGTTA
This sequence comes from Zonotrichia albicollis, assembly GCF_047830755.1. Classification (NCBI taxonomy): domain Eukaryota; kingdom Metazoa; phylum Chordata; class Aves; order Passeriformes; family Passerellidae; genus Zonotrichia; species Zonotrichia albicollis. The sequence goes on from NC_133822.1 coordinate 14,784,654, forward strand.
AATATCTGCTTTGATGCAGAATTGATCTGTTTTGCTTGAAACTGCAACAGGAGCCTGTCTTCTGTACTAATGAAACTGTGACAGTCAGGGAAGAGTCACTTTTCCCAGTCCCATGGGAGGAGCTGTTATATACATCACATCCTATCAGTGACTAATCAGAGTGAAATGCATGTGGCTGACTTCAAAGAATGGAAAATCTGTGTCAAGGTATACCAATAAATGTTTACAGAAATTTGGAGGAAAAAATAAATTCAATATAACTACATACAATGCTGCAAAAAAAAAAATCAATCTTTTAGTTATTAATAAGCTCTCCAATTAGAATGGACACTGGCATGCCCTGAAAGCAGAATGAGCAAAACTTAACCGTGATTCGAAATGTCAAAGCTTATTAAACAAATATTCTCTGTCCCATTTGAAAGATGCAATGAAAGAAGAGATAATTTTAAAACTTTAACCTAGGATAATTGCCAGTGAATGGGTTCCTTCAAGGAGCAGAGGAAACCACACATGATAAGGGGCAAAGGTTCATTTCAATCACCATCCTTACCAGCTCTGGCTTTTTCATCTGCTTCTTTAACAAGTTCCAGAGAGTCAGAAACAGCTGAGCAGCATCATGCTGCACAAACACTGCACGAGCAGAAAACACAACTCAGTCAGTATCATGAACAGCACTGAGCACAGATTTCCCACAAATGGCTAAAGGAGATTTATTGTCCCCTCTTGGACCCAGATTCTTGTCCCTTGCTGGGGACAGAATCTTAGACTGGGCACCAGCTCCATGTGGCCTGAGCAGGCAGTGGGAGAAGACAGGAGGGCTTGTAGCACCCAGTGCAAAAATGTTGTCACCAGATGAGGGACAAGAGGATACTCAATACCTACCAGAGAATGCTTTGGGCTGGAAGGAGCCCTAAATTTCAAATGGTACCACTCCCCCCACCACGGGCAAAGACACCTTCCAGCAAACACCTTCCAATCTGGCCTTGAACTCTTGCGGGGATGCAACTCCCACAGTGGACATCCTGCATCAGGGTCTCACCATTCCCACAGTAAAAAATATCTTCCCAATATTCAATCTAAACCAGCTCTCCATTTCAAGCCATAACCCCTTATCTTATCACTTCTGTCACATGTCCTGCCATGCCCTTGTAAACAGTCCCCTTTGAATCCTCCTCAGAAACAATACAAGGAAGATTCTGTTCTCTTTTTCACCTTTATTACTCCACAGACCGGTTTTCCCCATCCCCTCACACCCCAGCAAGGCAAAAATGCTCCTGAGTGCTGAGATTAAAATGACAGCAGGGCACTCCCACATGTCTCACACACAGATAAGATAAACCTCTTGATCCCTATCTCTTTTTAACTGGAAGAGAGACGGCTGAGTGAAAAGCCACTCAGAGTCAGGAGGAAAATGATGCAAACAGGGATACTGAGTTTGTCTTGTGTTCCTCTTTCATAAAGATCAGGGCACCTCCCATTTCAGTTCTGAAAACTGCTGTTTGGGCTTTTATATGGCAAAGATAAAGGCATTTGGTTATACCCCGTGTATTGCACACACAGACAGACTCTTGGCATCCCACTGTCACTGGTCACTTGTGCATTACAAACCTCTCTCTTTTAGAACTTTGGCCAGCTGGGAGATTTATCCTGCAAATCCTTCTCTCTGTCCCTACAAGAAGGAGCAGGAGGGGGATTTGTGCAAACTCATTCTCTTTTCCACACCATCCCTTTCTTCTAATAAGTAAAGCAGCTATTTCACTATCATGATAAAGTATAGCAAAACAAATCAAACAATGAACTGTCCTCTCTGCCCTGCACAGCATCCATAGCTGAATCTTCTAGCAGCCTGACAGTCCTCCCACCCTCTGGATATCAGCAAATACATCCAGCAGAGTTTGGTTTTTTGTCTCTCTTCAGTAAGACACAGCATTGCACTCAGCTGGGAGGCAGCTGCAAGGAGCACTGTGTCACTGTGAACCTAATTCCTGGCATTTCTGAATTCCTGGAGGAAACATTGGGGTCTGGGCTGCTTGTAAGTGCTGGATAATGCAGACAGAGGTGGGCATGATGAGGCAGGGCTGCTTACACTCCACTCTGTGCTCTGAAAGGCAGCAAGCCAGCTCTGTGGGGCCCACAGCTTTGCACTTGCCACTCTGCATCTTCTCCAGCAGCAGCAGCATCTGGTAGGGGACATTGCTCCTCCTCTGGGCAGGGGAGGGTGGCACCGTGATCCTGCAAGGGGGAGAAGCATCACCAGAGGCGATCAGAGGCTCAGTGGGGAAATGTCACACATCACACCTGAAGGAGCACAGGTCAGCAGCTCAACAGGAACCAGAATGGGAATGTTTTCAGCTAAAGAAGGGAAAGGGAATCCTTAAGGAATTAGTGCAGACTGTAAGCTCTAAAGCAAAAGGCCACAATTTTAAGTTGGCTTGCTCCTGAACAAGAGACAAGCCAAGCAGGACCTCAAGTGCTTTCTGGCCTCTAGAAATAACATTAGTTATATCCAATTCCAGATCTTTTTTGCCTCCCACCCATTGATGTCCTCACTCTCAACATGCCCTCAAAATTTCTTGGGCACGTATATCATAATGCTCCTATTTCAGCTATATGCCAACAAAACATCTACATTCTCCCTAAATGCATTGTAGCCGACAGGTTTTTGTTTCTTCAAATAAGCATGGTAACCTACAATCTGCATTATTTATCTTTGCCCATTGATGACACTTATCATTTCTGCATGTCTGAAATTTGTCTTTTCTCCTCTGCTCAGCAGTGAGCACGTAAGAAAGGAGTGAATAGGAAAGATCCACTTGGATTACTAAATCTGCAGTGGAGTGAGTAAACTGAAAACAAAGCAAACCAGTTATTAGTGTGGTCAGTAGGGAGACAGGAGCCCAAATCCTCCTTAAAACACACAGGGACAACAGCCAAGCAAAACAAAGTAATGCTGAATGTTCATGATCTGCAACACTTCTCTGTCAGGGGTTAGCCAGGGCAGTCAGGGCCCAGAGATCAGGGATTAGGGTAAGTATGCTTGTGTTTACATGCTTCAAGTGACAAAATTAATAGTGGATGTGGCTACACATGACACATCTTTTGTTATAAGGCCTGTGAGTAAACCTGGAATAAAATTATATATATTATATATATGAAATTATATATACATACATATATATAAATATGTGTGTGTGTGTTTATGTGTTTATATATAGAATATTATGTAGAATATAGAAATATATATTTTATATTTATATAATAATTTACATATAATTATCTATTTCTATAAATATAAATTTATAAATCATAATTATAATTTCTATAATTATATAATTTATTAATGAATTATTGCTTTGGTAATAATTAATTTATTAATTAATGATATATTAATAAATTATATTTTATAATTATATTTTTATATATTATTATATAGATATATATAATGTATATTTATATATTCTATATAATGGATATGGAATATAATTATACATTATATATATTTGTCATATATATTATAATATATTATATTTCTATAATATATACATATATTAAATATATGTAATTACTATATATAAAATTATATATATTCTGTTAGGGAAAAGAGCCACAAAGAGTCAGTTCAGGACACGAATCAGAGATTATTAACAAGTCTGAACACTGCAGCTTCTACCTTTGCAGGGCCTGTCAGTGCATGACAGACACCACAAGGCAGAGACCTTGCTGAGGGACCAAAAGCATCCTGATAGCCCCTCAGGGATCCAAGCTCTCAAAAGTACATCCCATATGAAAGAAGGAGTGGAGCCAGGAGTGCAGCAATGGAATCCCAGGGAGGTGAAAGAGGAGGTACCTCCGGAGTATCCTTGTGAAGTGGATGTTCATGAGGAACACCTGGAGCAGGGAGTTGAGGCAGCAGCTCTGCCCAAGGTTGTACAGTCCAATTGCTTCTGCAGGGGAGAAAGAGGCAAAGTGAGGCCTGGGGATAGGCACAAGAAAAGAAAGTGAAAGTTATTTGCAAGTGGCAAACTCTTCTTCTGCACATTCAGCCATTCAGTCTATGGGCTCAGCGTCTTGGTGGAATCTGATAAAGTGTTCAATCTATTCTTCTGCTCCTCAAGCAGGTAACATTTGGTTTTGTTTGGCAACTGGCAGAAAAAATCCAAGTAAACCTGGCTAATGCTTCTCAGATTTCTCCTGGTTCCTCTCATGTCCTCTCATAACACACCTAAACATAAAATAGAACAACAGGAGCCAAAGACTGCCTGTATGAGGAGAATAACCTGTGCCTAGCCCATGGTTTAGCAAATCCAGCAATGCTGACTGAGTTTGGAGGCAGAGCCAGCAGCTAGGCACTTTTAGCTGCAATGGCCAATTTGAGAAAAAAGCTCTGAGATCTTCATGTATTCCATTCTGAAAAAACTCAAAATTGTTACTTGGCAAGGCAAAATGATCTGTACTATATTCCTCAGTGAAGAGATAAGAAATAGGAGAAAATTATGGACAGGGAAGGGAACAGCAGGCATGAGAAATATAAAATATGACAGTGAAGAATAGGCAAAACGTTATTACCATTTTTTAAGTCTGCCAGACCAAAGACTGATATCAACTTCTGGTTTTTGGCCTTCACCTCTTTGGTTTCCTCTTTCTTATTCTGTACTTCAATTTCTGCCTCCATGACCTTGCTTGGTGCCACCTCTGGTTTCTCGCTTCTTTCTTGATGTCCACTGGTTTGTCCCATCAACAACACTGCTCAAGGACAGAAGAGACCTTCCTATTATGAAAAAGGCGAAATCAAAATACCGTGGAATGGTTTTGGCTGGAAAGGAATCTCAAAGATAATCTCATTTCAACCCCCTGTCACCCACTAGACCAGGTTGCTCAGGGCTCCATCCAGCCCTGCCTGGAATATCAATAAAATCAGAAAGATTATTGCAAGGTGGGATATTTGAATTAACATGGGTGTTGAGGTGTGCAGGCTATTGCTAAGGGAACAGAAACAATTGCTCATCCTGTCTTCCTCTTGTGGCTAAATAAAAAAAAAATAAAAAAAATAAATGAGCCTTCAGTTCCACAGAAACAGCTCCATCTAGCCAAGGAGCTCCACATATCCCTGTCCGGGAAGATTTAGTAAATAAGATGATTAAAATTGCCCAAAAGCAGATGTTGCAAAACTCCTCTGTTTTGGAAAAAGCAGTATTTTATATTAAAAAAAAATGTAGCCCAAGTATTGAAAAGGTCAAGTTCCACCTTCTCTTCTGGCCAGATGAGCACCTTTGGTTTCTGTACTGGGCTCCCTGCATTGGTTTTAAGCCCTGAGTCACAGCACTGCTGTGGCACTTTGGACTGTAATTTTGAAAGATATTGAAGTACCAACAAACCAGTTTCTTTTTCTGTTCCTTCAAGTGATCACAGGCAAAGTAACTGTTCACACAAGAGAACCATTATAATGCCTTGATTTTTAAGCGAGTATTCAACAAACCATTACTCTGAGAGTCTCTTGGGACTCAAAAAGCAAAAGCTTTTTGAGCAAAAACTCACTAAAGCTACTAAAGCAAAATTAAAATACACAAAGCAATCTGATAAAAGTTCAAATGCAATTACGTAAAAATGCAATTTTCTAAAAGCTCACTGCCAACATGTAGACAGAATCAGAAAAAAGTGGATATTCATGGGGAAGGGGGGGGATAGAGACCCAAAAATGCTCAGAAATTATTATTTTATAAATATTAAACAGCACATAAAATAAATCTAAGGTGAAGGCACTGAAAGAATGAAGAAAAGTTACTAAGAAAGGGAAATAAGCAAAATCCTGATTCTGCCTTTAATTAAAAAAGAAAAGAAATAAAATCTTTGCTTTAAAAGCATGGGTTTGGGTTAACTATGCCTAATAGCGTCAGTTATCAAAGTTACTGAAGATTCAGGCAGAAAAGCTAGAAATGGACTTTTTTTCCCTGATTATTACCTTTAAGCTTAAATATACTTATTTCCAACTTTACTTTTGATTGTTTACTTTAGAAGATTACTTTTGATCTCTAAGTGTCACACATTAAGATTCACCAAATATTGTCGAATTTGCTGAGAAGTTTTTTGGAGGGAAAAATCCCAAACTCTCAAAGACAGATTCAAGAGCATTACCTTTTATACCCAAACATGGTGAATAGAACATCTACACAGGAAAAGATAAATTTAATCTGATTTCTCTCTTGCCAAAACAGAGCCTGAACACTGACTGCCTGTTTTCCTGGAGACGATTTAATGGCACATTCAGGTTTCTGAAAGCTGAGCTGGGTTTAGCTGGTGTAGAACCAGCCAGGAGGTCAGGGATGCTCCCAGGCAGTGGGGATGTTGAAAGAGACAGAAAGGAGAAGGGCAGGCAGCGCAGAGGTAGCTAAACATAGCTAGGGATAAGGAAAACATGCAATACACAGGTTATGACAGGAAAGGGAGGACTAAGAGTGGCATTAAAGAGCAAGAACAGGGCTGGATGTCTTTGAGGAAAAGGTAGAAAGATCTTAGGGATCTTGGGACAGGAAGGTGCAGAGGGATACAAGAGGATTTGTGTCTCTGGTTCCATGAAATTTTCTCCCAGTCACCAATATTGGGGATCCTGTTGTGGGAGCAAGGACACAAACAGAACTTCCCAACCCTTGGAACCTCCTTGTTTTGGCTTTCAGAAATACAGCCTTCCTAAGGCTTGCACTTGACCTCCTTTTCCCTGCACAGGTACAAAAAACAACAGGTGAGTGAGGCAAGGAACTGAGCAGCAGGCTCTCCTCCTGATCCCCATTTCTCTTCTCTCCCTGGAGCAGCAGCGTTGCTTTGGTTTCCTTTGCAGGTCAGGGGTGGGATTGGTACCTCAGTGCCCCAGCTGGCACCAGCACTGGGCAGAGAACAGTGATACCCTCCTCGTACCCTGCAGCTCTTCATCATCATCATCATCATCACAACCTTCATACTCCTCTCGCTCAGCCAGCCCAGTGTCCTCTCTTTCTCCCTGCCCTGCTCCAGTCTCCATCTGCCCGCCCAAGACTCTGGATTCTCACGACAAGCCCCAAAATGTCCCTTCACTGTGCCCGAAAAGGGTTCCCTCTCCGGCCCTTGTCCCTTCCCTGCCAGCTCCTTTCCCTCCCGGGGATCCTGGGGTGCCGATGATGATGCCAAGGCAGGCAGTGGCTGCAGCAGGGACACCAGGCGGCTCTGAGCAATCCATTCTCGTGGAAGGTGTCCCTGCCCTCAGCACGGGGGCTGGAATTAGATGGTTTCCAAGTCCAACCCAAATTATTCTGTGTTTCCATGGTCCGCGCTGGCTGCAGCAGAGACTCAGCGTGACGACCACCCTCGAGGGGAAGGAAGCACCTAAGAGCGCATCACCTCCAACTTCAACGGGATGCGACTGCAAGGAGAACTTCCCACTTAGCTGCCAAACTACTCCGTTATTATTCCCTCTCTATTTCCTCCCCTCCTGACACACTGCGCCTCCAGCATCCAATCTCACAAAGCAGCAAAAAGCTTTCTTACCGATCCACGCTCTCAGCGCTCCCGCTGACACGGGGCGGCACCGCACGGCGCACCGGAGGGAGCGCGCATCCGGGGGAGCGCAGGGATGCGGGATCCGGGAGGGATGCGGGATTGGGAAGGGATGCGGGATTGGGAAGGGATGCGGGATCCGGCAGGGCTGAGGGATCCGGCAGGGCTGAAGGAGCCGGCAGGGCTGCGGGCGGAGCGGAGCGGGGCGGCCCCGGCGCGTCAGGCAGCGGCAGCGCCCGCCCCGCTCTCGGTGCCGCTCAGTTTTCATTTCCCGCTCGGCCGGGAGCAGACACAGAAAGTGAAACTCGGAGCCGCCCTGCGCCGCCTCCCGGCAGGCACGGAGGGGGCTGGGAGAAAGGGACCCAGGGGTTTTCACTGCTGGTTCTTTGTCCCTCCATGCAAATCGCTGGGGGAAGCGTTGTGAGGCTGAGCTGTCCGCGCACAGCTGCGCTCCCAGCCCTGTGTCAGGGACCTCTGTGCAGCCCCACTGAGCCGTGGGGAGGAAACATGCACGGGAGGATTTCACAGGGGTCATCTGGAGCCCATCAGAGCTGTCCTTGTGGAGGGATTCCAGCTGCAAACCCTCTGCTCACACTGCTCTGTCGGAGCCAGGACAACTCTTCAGTTCTTAGCAGGTCTTCAGTCGAGGCACAGGGACAGTGAAAATTGCCCTGAATCGTCACAGAGGGGATGTGGGTATCTGTAGGGACTTCTGAGCACAAGGGCTCAGAAGTTTCAGTTTCACAAATAACTCAGTGTCTTGCCTTGTGGCAGAGGTTCTCAGCAATAGTTTAAATTTAGTGATGTTCCCTTTCTATTACTGGCTTGTGTGGCGACTGGCCGGTAGAAGGAAGGAAGGGAGAGAGGAGAACCTGTAAGCCATAAACTGCCCAGAGAGAACGAAACCACCTGAGCAAAGTGCAAAAGGACACTGGAGGTTGAACAGGAGCTAGATCAGCCAGGTGGAAGTTGCTGAAGCAGTGTGCAGTTGAAACAGCTTCTGGTGATGACCCCTGTGAGAGCCTGGGCCCTCAGTTAGGAGGAGTATTACATCTTAAGAATGTTTTAAGCTTTGCCTGCAGAACTCAGTCATGACATGGCCCTTCCAAAGCAGGCAGCAGGCAGAGCTCAGAAAATGGGCTCAGATGAAGGGAAACTCAAACTGAAAGGCAGCAGTGTTTGAGTGTCCAAACACACTGCCCACCCCTTGGACAAAAGCTGCCAGCTGCTGATAATTGCCACGGCACTCCTAATGTCCAAATAGCTCCAAAAATGCATTAACTGCTTCAAGAGCAGGACTCCAAATTACTGAGTGTTCTTGCAAATAAAGTGAAGTGTAATGTTGGTGGTCAGGATGAGATCTAAAAAGCCTTCAGGAAGTTAAGAAATCCACATCCAGTGTTATGTCAAATCAGCCAACATGAATTGCCTCATCTGAGATGTGACTGCCCCAGTACTTGGAGAGTACTGAGTCATTGTGTAAGGGAGGCATGACAAGGACTTATCCCACCTGGCAGGATTGCCTCTTATCATTCCCTTCTTTATCTGCAAACCCAGGCTGAAGCCTCAGGTGCACACATCCTTCTGCACTTGGGAGGCCCCTCCAAGCATCACTGGAGCAGCACCCAGTGATGGTTCAAGCCATGAGCACCAACAGCCGGTCTCTTACAGAACCGGGGCAGCTCCAGTGATGGTTGAGTGTTTGAGCAGCACACACTGCTGGAACAATTTGGTTTGCGTGGTTTAGGAACATGGTTTCTGTTTAACACTTCTCTACAGAAGACTGGGATCAAACCATGTTTTCCCCCATCTTTCCCCCCATTCCCTTTTCTGGGAAAATCCAGTCCAGGTTCCCCTATTTGATGTTCTGAGATGATCTATTTCAGGGTTTTCCCCATTCCATATTCCAGGGAAATCCACTCCAGGTTTTCACCCATTCCATATTCCAGGAAAATCCAGTCCTGGTTTTCCCCCATTCCATATTCTGGGGAAAAAATCCAGTCCAAGTTTTTCTCCATTCCATATTCTGGGGGAAATCCTGTCCATATTTTTTCTCCATTCTGTATTCTGGGGAAAAAAATCCAGTCTGGGTTTTCCCCCATTCCATATTCCAGGAGAATTCAGTCTGGGTTTTCCCCCATTCCGTATTCCAGGAAAAAAATCCAGTCCAGGTTTTTCCCCATTCTGTATTCTGGGGAAAAATATCCAGTCTGGGTTTTCCCCCATTCCATATTTCAGGTAAATCCAGTTCAGGTTTTTCCCCATTCTGTATTCTGGGAAAAAAAAAAAATCCAGTCCAGGTTTCCCCCCATTCCGCATTCCAGGTAAATCCAGTCTGGGTTTTCCCCTATTCCATATACCAGGTAAATCCAGTCCGGGTTTTTCCCTGTTCCATATTCTGGAGCAAAAATCCAGTCTGGGTTTTTCCCCATTCCATATTCTGGGAAAATTCCTGTCCAGATTTTTTTCCATTCTGTGTTCCAAGGAAAAAATCCAGTCCGGGTTTTCCCCCATTCCGTATTCTGTGCAAATCTAGTCCGGGTTTTCCGCGGTGCCCCATCCCGGTAACTTTGGGCCGCTGCCATCCCGATGGATCGGTTCTGGTTTTCTTCCCTCAGGCAGCCTCAGGTTTAACGTGAAAAGCGGTGAGGTTTGCTCGCCTTGGTGAGTGAGGCTCAGAGCGGGATTCAGTGAAATCCCTGCGGAAATCCGTGTCCAGGGCAGCCCCGCGGTGGTCAGTGAGGATGAGGAGGGTCAGGGCAGCCCTAGTTGTGGTCAGTGAGGATGAGGAGGAAGTGAAGCAGCCCCAGGTGTGGTCAGTGAGGATGAGGAGGGTCAGGGCAGCCCTAGGTGTGGTCAGTAAGGATGAGGAGGAGGTGAAGCTGCCCCTGGTGTGGTCAGTGAGGATGAGGAGGGGCGGGGCAGCCCCAGGTGTGGTCAGGGAGGATGAGGAGGGCCCGGCCCTGCTCAGGGCTGCTTTCAGGCAGGTTCCTGTACCTGCTGGAGGGGGTGATCCCCAGGAATCTCCCAAAGGACAGCAGTGACAGCATCTGCAGGGCAGGGGGCACACCTGGGTGCTCCTGGGGCATTGCTCAGGTGTGCAAAGGGACAATCCCTGAGTCCCAGGGCCGTGCAGAGAGGGGAGCAGCACACCTGAGCAGGTGGAGCAGCTCAGGGAAGATCCTTTTTGATTCTCTTTTGGATTTCATCTTCCCAATCCCATCCCAGTGCCTCTAGTCCCTCTCAAGTGCCCCCCCCAGTGCCTCCCTAGTGTGCCCCAGGGACCCCAGACTACAGCTGATGGTATCTTACAGGATAATTAATAAAAAATGTCCTCTCCTAATTTACGTTTACAAGGTATAGAAAAGCTGAGCTGATTGTTGACACATGCCATACAGTGATACAGAGACAAAATGTATTTTTTAATTACTCCCCATCATTCTCTTCTTCGAACGAGTCAGTTCCCACTTCTTCATAGTCCTTCTCCAGGGCAGCCAGGTCCTCCCTGGCCTCTGCAAACTCTCCCTCCTCCATGCCTTCTCCCACGTACCAGTGCACGAAGGCTCTCTTGGCGTACATCAGGTCGAACTTGTGGTCCAGCCGCGCCCAGGCCTCAGCGATGGCCGTGGTGTTGCTCAGCATGCACACTGCCCGCTGCACCTGCGCCAGGTCCCCTCCAGGGACAACCGTAGGGGGCTGGTAGTTGATCCCAACCTGGAAACAGGGATGGGAGAAAAGGCTGAACCACTTATTTATATGTACAATTTATTTCCTAACAGCAGGAACAGGAGGCAGCCAAAGAGCTGAAGAAAGGTAAGTGAAAATGCTGGGGTAGAGTGGTGCCAGGTGGCAAATGCCATCACAAATGTCAAAGAGCATAAAACTCACTCTAATATCTATTTACTCACTCTAATATCTATACTATTCTACTGTTTAATGTGTGGTGGTGTTCTCAGGGGTCCCAGGACGATGGAAGAGATGAGAATCTTGACTCCATGCTGATTTATTATTTTATGATATCTATTATATATATATTTTTATTATATATAATTTTATTATATATATTATTATTTTATTATATGTATATTATTTTTTATATTTTTATATATTAAAACTATATACTATATATACTATACTATATATACTATACTATATATATACACTATGCTATAGACTAAAAGAATAGAAGAAAGGATTTCATCAGAAGACTAGCAAAGAAAAGAAAGGAATGATAATAAAATCTTTTGACTGACCAGAGTCCGAGACAGCTGGACTGTATTGGCCATTAATTAAAAACAGCCACATGAGACCAATCCCAGATGCACCTGTTGCATTCCACAGCAGCAGATAATTATTGTTTATATTTCGTTCCTGAGTCTTCTCAGCTTCTCAGGAGAAAAAATCCTGGCAAATGGATTTTTCAGAAAATATGTCTGTGACATTAATGCACACTGATAAGTTTGTAGCTTTCTTAACAGCTACTCAGTACTGAACATAGAGTTTCACCAAGATACTCTGTAGAAACTAACATAAAAACTTGGTTCCCAGTTGGGAGTTTTCATTGCTGAATGAGCTGCTTGTATGACAAATGCTTTTCCGCTGTTAATGTCTGTATTAATGTAGAAAATGTATTTCCAGACACTGCTGTGTCTGTCTGTCTCTCTGGGGAGAGGGTGTATAATATTTCTAGGTTAACTAAGAGATTCCCTAATATGAGTGTTTCCTTCTTGTATTAATTTTATCAACTTTGGTATTTCCTCAATTTTAGATTGTGCCTCAGAGGCAATGTTCATTGGCTGTTTCAAAGGTCAGATCTGAAATTAAAACTTCTTTCCATTTTAACCCATACACACTTCTAATTTCCACTTATTTAAATATGTAAGAGCCTGTGTCAATGGGATGTCCAAAGGAGAAAAGGCACATTTTATATAAATGCATCCTTCTTACATTCATTGGGAAATATCTATATTCCCCCATTGTGGAAACCCAGGGCATTGGAATATTTCTGTGTCTGCTCTGGGGTGCCCTGACCCCCAGGGCAGCACTGACTGTGACCCTCATTCATAGAGAAAGTTTCCTGAACTCCAGAATAGAGTGGAATCCACAAAAGTGTGAAATGGATTATAGAGAGCAGTGTAGATGTATCACTTGGTGAGAAATTGAGGTTTTGGGATTTTCAGTATGTTGTGGATGGCAGCAAGGTGGAGGACACAGGGGGTTGTCCTGGGTTTCTTCTTCATGCTTCTTCTTCCTTCTTCATGGGTTTGGGTGGCATTTTGTAATTGGGCAGAAAAGTCTGCATTGGGGGCTCTTTGGGATCAGTTATTGGGTTAAAAGGGAAAATAATCCAGGTGTCAGTTCTTAATTGGATAGTTTAGTCTTAAAAGACCTTGTAACAAGAGATTGTTGGCCATTTTGTGCTGCTGAACTCACAGTTCAGCAGCACTGTTTTACTGATAAGAAATAACCAACACATGAGTCCCAACATGAATTACTGTCTCAAGTGCCTTCAATCTAGACCCAGAGAAACTGATGACTGCGGTATCCCCACACCCCATGTTCTGGGGGAAATAGGAGAAATAGATTAGATACTTTAAATACAAGTTTTCTATTGGAAAACTTTAAAAATACAAGTTTTCCGCTGGACTGAACCTCCCCTTTCAACACTAAAGAGAAGCTTGTGGCAGCCCTGTGGGATTCACATTCTCTGAACTGGAGAGAAGCAGAGAAAAGAACGATCAAAACAATTCTTATGTCATTTGCTGCACCTGTGTTTGTTCACAAGCGGAATGCATTGTGGAAGATTGTTCACCTGAAGGGAATTAATAATTGGATTCTGGTGTGAGTGTTTTGATTCATTGGCCAATTGGATCCAGATGTGTGACAGTCATGAGATGCTGTGCAGTTGGGTGCTGGCAGATTCAGTTTAGATGTAGTATAGATGTAATATAATATGGAATAACATGGTATAATAAAGTAATTCATTAGCCTTCTGATAAGATGGAGTCAGATGCATCATTCCTCCTGGATGTGGGACAAAGTAGAACCCTTCTCACCTTGATATCTACTGAATCCACTCACCTTGAAGCCTGTTGGGCACCAGTCGACAAACTGGATGCTTCTCTTGGTCTTGATGGCAGCGATGGCCACGTTGACGTCCTTGGGCACCACGTCCCCGCGGTAGAGCATGCAGCAGGCCATGTACTTGCCGTGCCTGGGGTCACACTTGACCATCTGGTTGTTGGGCTCGAAGCAGGCGTTGGTGATCTCGGCCACGGAGAGCTGCTCGTGGTGCGCGCGCTCGCAGGAGATGATGGGCGCGTAGGTCACCAGCGGGAAGTGGATGCGCGGGTAGGGCACCAGGTTGGTCTGGAACTCGGTCAGGTCCACGTTGAGGGCGCCGTCGAAGCGCAGCGAGGCCGTGATGGAGGACACGATCTGGCTGATGAGGCGGTTCAGGTTGGTGTAGGTGGGGCGCTCGATGGCCAGGTTGCGGCGGCAGATGTCGTAGATGGCCTCGTTGTCCACCATGAAGGCGCAGTCCGAGTGCTCCAGCGTGGTGTGCGTGGTCAGGATGGAGTTGTAGGGCTCCACCACGGCAGTGGAGACCTGAGGGGCCGGGTAGATGGCGAACTCCAGTTTGGACTTCTTGCCGTAATCCACAGAGAGGCGTTCCATCAGCAGGGAGGTGAATCCAGAGCCTGTACCGCCACCAAAGCTGTGGAAGATCAGGAATCCTTGCAGCCCAGAGCAGGCATCGGTCTGGAAAGCAAAAGGGAAAGTGAAACAGCGGCGACTGAAAGAGGTGGAACAGACTTTGCTATGTGAGCTTGTCCTGAGCTGAAGGAGTGAGCAGTCACAGGCAGTACACAGCACAGATTTCATGTCAGGTTTTCCTGGGAAAGGGCTGCTGATAGTTCCAGCCTTTGCTTTCCTCACTGTCTCAACTTATAAGGATCTGTCCAGGCTTCTCTATCTCTGAACTTCACTTTGCTCTGTTATTCTAGCTGAAACCAGCAATGTGCAACTGCATATTCCACCCTTCAGTATCAGTACTGGTGCTGTAGGGCTGTGCTAATAATTAAAAATTACATATTCATAACCACTTTATAAAAGTGCCTGGAGGCATGCAGCTGGGAAGTGAACTACTGGGCTTCTCTCTTCTCTACCATGTCCAAATACCATCTGTATGACTTGCAATCTTTTTGCTGAACCATTGCTATCATTTGCAATTAACAAGCTGTTAGTTCTGCCCTTCTTTCTTCTGCAGAGCCCAAACTGCTGTTTCAGAGCTGCTGGGACTTACCAGCTTACGGACACGATCCAGCACCATGTCAATGCTTTCCTTGCCAATGGTGTAGTGGCCACGGGCATAATTATTGGCTGCATCCTCCTTTCCAGTGATCAGCTGTTCTGGGTGAAAAAGCTCCCGGAAGGTGCCAGCCCGAACTTCATCTGAAGGAAAAAGAGAAATTGTAAGAATGTGGTCTTTGTGAGGGTTGTCCCCAGGACGAGGTGAGAGATGAGAATCTGACTCCATGTTCTCAGAAGGCTGATTTATTATTATATTATATTAAATTATTTTATTATATTATATTATATTATATTATATTATATTATATTATATTAGCTATACAAAACTACACTAAAGAAAGAGAGAGGATACATCAGAAGGTTTAACAAGAATGAATGATAAAAACCCGTGACTGACTCCTCAAAGTCTGACACAGCTGGACTGTGATTGGTCATGAATTAAAAACAATTCACATATTTGGATAAACAATTCTCCAAATCACATTCCAGAGCAGCAAAACATGGAGAAGCTAGGGCTTCTCATCTTCCCAGGAGAAGAGATCCTGGCAAAGGGATTTTTCAGAAAATATCACAGTAAGAATATGCTCTAGTGTCAAGAAATTCTGGTTGTTGTTGGCATTAGGAGCTCATGATGCCAAAAGACAGATGCTGATGGAGAAGAGAAATGTCTCTGGAGCATTTTTTCATTGTTGCATTTGTTTGATTTATTGTGCATCTTCAGTCCAGCCACTTATCTTCTCATGAGCTTGTCAGTGACAAGTACAGTCTGTATCCACAAGTCCCCAGAAAAAAACAGTGTGAAGAAATTCAGGTGTCCCAATTTTTAGACATTCTTCTTTACTGGAGGGAAGCGGTCAGGCTCCCACTTTGAATCCAAACAGAAGAAAAGCAGAATCTGAATGGCAAAAATGTCATGATAAACAAACCCAAAAGTTAAATATTGATGCAAAGAGAAGATGTACACACCACGTGTACCAGCCATTAAACTGCTGGGGATCCTCCTGTTCCTATGTTTGTAGGACCTGTGACAGAATCAGGCATCCTGTGTCACAAGAAAATTGATTTCTTGCTACCTGGTGGTAGCCTGAGCTGCAAAGGGCCACTTTGTGCCAGTGGAGATATGAGGTGATGTGAGGAGAAGCAATCTCATCTCCATGTTGCAGGTTTGTTTCTATACTGACCTACCACAGTTGGCTCCAAGTCCACCATGACAGCCCGTGGCACGTGCTTCCCAGTGGCTGTTTCGTTGAAAAACGTGGTGAAGGAGTCATCAGAGCTGAGTCTGTCCTGCAGGTCCTTGAAGGTGCCATCGGGCTGGATGCCGTGCTCCAGGCAGAAGAGTTCCCAGCACGCATTTCCTATCTGCACTCCAGCCTGGCCCACGTGCACAGAGATGCACTCACGCTGAGGGCAGAGAGGAGAGGCAGGGTCAGGAAAATCAGTGTGCCTTAGCCCTCCCTATTCCTGGTGGTCACCTTTCCCCAGTGCATTGCTTTTCCAAAAAGTCAGTGAATTGTCACTGTCAGCTGTTTGTTTGGTTTATCAGCCCCGTGACCACAATGGGACTGCACATACCAGACACTGGGACGGTTTGGTATTTTTGGGGCCCCCCAATGAAGGGTGCAAATGATGAATCTGACTCTATGTTCTTAAAAGAATATTATATTATATTATATTATATTATATTATATTATATTATATTATATTATATTATATTATATTATATTATATTATGCTATACTAAAACTACACTAAAGAATAGAGAAAGGATTCTTACAGAAGACTAAACGAGATACTAACCAAAACCTCATTACTCTCTCCTCAGAGTCTGACACAGCCTGTGATTTGTCATTAAATCAAAACAATTCACATGTTGGATAAACAATCTCCAACCACATTCCAAAGCAGAAAAACCACAGGAGAAGCAAATGAGATAATATTGTTTTCATTTTTCTCTGAGGCTTCTCAGCTTCCCAGCAGAAGAATCCTGGGCAAAGGGGATTTTTCAGAAAATATCACAGTGACAGGACAGTTCTTTAAAAAATTGAGATGTGTGTGCTGTACTACAGAAGTACATTAAAACAGTCAGGAAAAATAAATTTCAATTACTCAAACCCCACCTCTCTTCCTGGACTGGCCCTGCTGAGGAGCACATCCCAGTTTAGTTTATTTTTATCCTGGCTGGAATCTGACACAGCCATGTGGCTTCCCTCACCCTTATGTAACCCAAGGCAGATCATGTCTTTTGATCCTTCTACCCTCTGATAGCAGGCTAGCGTGGAAACTTGGAAGAGCTGCTTTCACCTAAGGAAATTATTCCAGATTTTCTTGGTCAAAATAAATTTTCCTTCCAGCTCCTGAGCAGCGATTAATTTTACAACACAATTTTACTCCATGGCTTGTCAGTGCCATTGCAGTGAAGTGTATTTTCATGATTTCCAGTGTTCTTTCTCTGGCAGCCAGGAAGAGAAAACTGTGTAACACCAGCCTAAAGTAGGCAGGTGTCAATTGCTCCAAAATCCTGTACACTTAAAAGTGCAGAAGCATGAGGACCCTGCTGCTGGATTTCATAAGTTCACAAGCAGAATTATAAAGCAAATACTTCTGGGTCAGTCCCAGCAGTTGCAACACTGGGTGTAGTGAAAGGCATTTTTTTGAGGAGGGAATGGTTTCAGGCATGTGGATTGTTTCAGGTTTGTTTTCTGTTCTGGAGCAATTAAAGCTGCCTGAGCTCTGGTTTTGTGATCCCCAGGGCCCTGTCTGTACTAGGGAGTACAAATATGTCATAGTACTGAAAACTGGCCTGTGATCTCCTGTGCTGATTGATAATTGGAAAAAAATGGCACAGTTTTGGCTTAGGTCAGATAATATTTATCCAGACAATGCAGAGAACAACTCATTGTCCAGAATGGTTTCCAGTGAGCAGCTCACTGACCACTGCCAGGCTTTGGAGAGGGAAGAAGAACTGAGATGCCCAGCTGTGAAGCAGCCCTGGCTTTAAGGGCAGAGGATGGTCCTCACTCATCCTTGTTTTGTAATACTGCATTTAGAGATAACCAATGGCACTATCAGATTTGACCAGTTAATATTTTTTAAATTAAATTCTGTAGCTGCTTACCCAGCAAAATCATTCTGTGACCTGAGAATTAAATGTATCCTCCCCAAAAACTAAATTTTCAGTCACAATATGTGACCAGCAACATCTCTGGAGAAGTGTTTTCTTCACAAATTGACATATATTTGTGTTTGAGAAACATAACTGAAAACATTTTTCAGAAACAACTAGAATTTCAAAAGTCAGCACTGCCCCAGCTAGTCATCCCCAGAAGTTCAAATGAACATGAACATTTAAATCTTTTAAATCTTTTTAAAGCTTTTATTCAATGAAATAAATCATTTCTATTCAGTACTAATTTCCAAGCTGAGAATTTTTGCTGACTCTGCAAATGCATGTGCTCTCAAGTGTACTTGCATAACCCTGGTTTTTGCCAACTGAGTTGTGCAAAAGTCTCTGAGTGATTTGAGTGACAGTGGGGCTTCATAAGTCACTGTGTTGCAATCTGGAGGATTACTCAGGAGACACCAAAGGCATATTTGGGCTTAGAGAATTCAATTAATGCTGGCTTTCCACGGGGCAGGTTTCTGCCTTTTCTTTCAAATCCCAGTGAGAATCTCTGAGGCTGGCAAGCAGCAAGAAAAATAAGGGTTTCTTTTCTTTTCACACACAACAATGAGGCAGCTGGCTTTTAAAAATAATATATTTTAAAGCAAAACTACAATTACAAGCCAAGCAGTGTTTTAAAATAAGAATTGCTCTGCTCATTTCTTCAGGTCTGTAGAGGAATTGGTCTGTTTTTCACAGATAGAACAAGTAAGTGCTGCCTGAGGAAGTTAGTATAAAAAACTTCATACAGGACTGCAGTTTAAGACTTTTCAGACTGTTTTCAGCTGCACTAGTTTGAAACCACATCTCAAGCCTGCTTTTTGAGCTATTTCATCTTCTCCTTCCCCAGCAGTAATTTGGAAATATTCTGGCAAAGAGAGAAGACAGTGAGAAACAGGTTTCTGACTTTGCATAGTGAACAGCATTAAAATAGATGCCAGACTTTTAGCAGGGAAGAGGGTGGGCCTTCTTCAGCCTCACAGCCAGAGTAAACTGATCTTTACATGATATTTTAATTTGGAGCCATTTCCAAACTCATGTTTCACATCCCACCACTTAAATGTCTGTAGACCCAGGAAAGGTTTAACGAAGAAACAGTAGAAAGGACCAGACCCTTTGTGAAACTACACCTGGGACAGCTTTGGCTCTTAAAAAACCAAACTGGCTCCAGGATTTACTGCAAAAGGGACACTTTAGTC
This sequence comes from Zonotrichia albicollis, assembly GCF_047830755.1. Taxonomy (NCBI): domain Eukaryota; kingdom Metazoa; phylum Chordata; class Aves; order Passeriformes; family Passerellidae; genus Zonotrichia; species Zonotrichia albicollis. The sequence continues at coordinate 14,803,854 of NC_133822.1, forward strand.
CTCCAGCTGTTCCACAAACTCGCTCACTTCCCCAGGTCTGGGAAGCCCGTGGAAGTATTTTGCCTGTGAGATGAGCTGGCAGAAAGTAACATGGCTCTTCCTCTGCACCAAAATTAGACTCCGTGCTAGAGATACACTGGGGTACAAGGTGAAATGGATTTTTTCACATTCTAAGTGATTTTGAGAGATTTCTATGAATTTATAATAAACCACTAAAACTTAAAAACAAAGGGCATTTTTTCACTTACTAAAATACATACATATATAAAAGAATTAATAGACTCCAGAAACACACATGCATACCCTGTATAGCTGTGGACAGTATAGCCATTGGGGCTAAATTAATTTAAAACAGACACAAAGATAAATAACTTTTTTGGTTTATTTCTATAAAAAATTGTCTCATATAAAAATGAAGTGGTGTTGGGAAAATGTGGTCACAACAGAAAGAACCAAGCAACTAAGACTCCACATGTAATTTAACTTATAAATCTCACTTATATTATCTCACTATTGTGAGAATATTCACCTAATTCAGAATGGATCTCTACTCTGTCTCACTATTTAAGGACTCTCTGAAGAAACTTAATGCAGTAATGCTTCAGTGAGATTTTCTGCACTCCTTTCCCATTTCCTTACGTGGTGAGTGGTGTGTGAGATCAGGGTTTGGTGGCAAAACCCACTGATAACAACAGCAGACCCCACAGCCCTCCCCGTCCCCGTGTGCCCGGGGCTCCCCCATTCCCTTACCATGGTGTGTCCAGGGGTGTTTCCCTCCCTTTGGGGTCCCTGCTGGCAGGTCTGTGCAGGAGCCTGGCTCTGCAGGGCAGGAGCTCCAGGGCCCAGCCCCAGCACCTGCTGCTGCGCTTCAGCGTCACGGCGCCGGGGACGAGGTCACCCTGCTGCCCCAGCGCCCTCCTGGGCAAATCCTCCTCACAGCCCGGCCTCACAGGCACCCCAGGCTGCAAACCCAGGGCAGCCAGGGCTGGCATGCTTGCTGGTCTGGAGCCTGGCCATGGAACACGTTGTACACTGTGCTTTCTCACCTCTCGGGGGTGTACATCACCTGTGACACACACAGCATCCCAGCTCCCTGTTCTGCCAGCACTAACTTCTGTAGGTGAAAATCACACCTGAATTCCAGTGCAGAAGGCAGAAGAGAGCAAATGAATTTGTGAAAGAGAAGAAGAAAAACAAAAATAGAGATGTGGAAAGTAAACATAACTACCATTCTTAAGTGTGCTTTTAATGTGTAAACATAGTACCATTTTAGTAAATATAACTACCATTCTTAAGTGTGCTCTACTAGTGCTTTTAAATTATCTCCTGCCTTCTTTATTAACATCTCAATTTACTTCTATTACTTCTCTTTCCATGTGTTGTCAGCAGTATGGAACAGCTTTCAGTGCAGACTCTCGCTTCTCTGCCCAAGCTCAGAAAGAAATTTGATTCTTTTTGCAGTGTTTATTGCAGGACAGATCTGGAGGCATCACCCCAACATTCTGACACCAAATTAGTGCAGTCACATCCTCCACTTTGCTCCTTCTGCACCAGTTCACCACTGGAAAGCAGCAGCTTCTCTCAGTAGAGAAATCCTCGTGGTTGCAACCCTTAAGTAACAAAGAGGAAGGCACACTTAATTGCTTCATGTATCCCCTGACTTTATATATCTACTGTTTATGATGATGTTTAATCAGCAGACATTAAACAGACAATTCCTAAAATGTAGGTTAGTCTACTCTGACATGATGATATCAATAGATTGTTCTGCCACTGTTGGCAATCAGCATAGAAGTATCTTCTTTAACACCTACATTTTACAGTGACAACTAGAACTAGTTCATACTGGTTTTTATAAAGTCACTTTGGTATAGTCTTCATTTTGCTGCTCTTTACATAAACCTGCAAATCATTACTCTTTGCTGGATTCCTGAAAGTAAGTCATGATGGATGCTGGCATTCAACCTCTGTGGGCAGAAACCTCAGCCATATGAAACCTAAAGCCTTTTTCACATCTCTGAAAATGGCATTTTTGAATAATCTAGAATTCACAAGTACTGCTGCACTGGTTTAACCCCAGCTGGCAACTGAGCACTGACTCAGAAGAGTCAGGGAGAACCTGTGGGTTGAGGTATAGTTTAACACACAAAGCAAAAGTTGTGCACACAAACAAAGCAAACCAAGGAGTGGATTCACATTTCCCATGGGCAACCAGGACTGCAGGGCTCCATCACTGGCCTGGGAAGACAAACACCATCATCCTGAATGTGATGTGATTTCTCCTTCTGCCCCCAACTCAATATGCTGGAGACTGAAATACATCAAGAGGCCAATGAAGGACAGTTAAATGCTTTTCCTCCTCTACTGGAGGTACATCACTCCCTCCCTACAGGCTCATTACCTGAATGATTCACCAGCAGTGTCAGAATCATGGATTATTCTAGAACATTATTATGCCATTTTACAAAACAGTGCACTCTTAGTTCTTAGGTGATCACACAAAAATCTCTTTTCCTTTTAATTTGGGATGTGTAAGTCTTTGCCATTTCCCATTCATTTTAATACCTTCCTCAGTAAGAGAATGAAGATTTGAACAGTTTCCTGGTGCTCCTGTGTAATTGTTTTCTGTTAGTTTGTTGCCACCTGCTGGAAGAACCAGCACCATTTCATTTCAGAATTTCTGAACTTCCCAAGTCTAGTAATTAAACGCCTGTAAAACACTGCTACATTGATAAAATACTGGTTTTCAGGCATTATCCCTGAAGAGAACTGTGCTATGTATTTTTTCTTTTTATTTGTAGAATTTTCTCTCAGTAATACAGTAAGGTCAGAACTGTAGTTAGTTCTAATATAAAGATACATTCATCTTATTATGATGAATACCAGGTACTTTATTCTTGGTAGTATTGCTCTTGGCCATGCCAAAATGCAGACTTACACTCTGCCAACATCATCAGTGGATTGGATCTCATCAGATTCACACTGAAGACATTTTCTACTCAATTCAAACATGATGAAACTATGAAACAATGTGAAACAATTATTGAAAACTTTGATATACTTTGTAGTGTATCAATACAATAAACCCTTTTTTTAATATTCTCAAATCACACAAACAACTCTACAGAGGTAAATCAGTGGTCACTTTATTATAAAAATTAGACACTGCAGTTTTAGTATTAATTGCAAAAAACCCCTGATAGCTTATTTCTGCCTTCTTGCTCTCTCGTGATGAATTAAAAACAATATACATTCTAAATCAGTAGTACTCCAATAGAGTAAAGGTTACCAACATACACTTAAAATAAAGTTTAATGTTAGAAGTCCTGGTAAATGACACTTAACAGCATTCTAAAAGCTATGTATGGTCTGCTGAAACCACTGGTCCAAACCAACCTCCAGAACAGCATCTCTGCCATCCACCTAAAAATTATGCCAGAAGACTACAGCAAAAAGTGTGAATTACCTAAAGTCACTTTGATCAGAATTTGGCTTGACTTCAGAGTGAAGTTTGCTTAACCTGATGTAGAGTCCTGGCAGAGACAAAAACTTTGTGGGGGAGCATATGATATTGGTTTGGGTTTTAAAATCTCTTGAGACAACTAGGCAAGGTCATTATTACACTCACAAATAACCTGAGTTTGTCTGACAATAATGATGGGGTGTAGCTCTTTTGGGGATAATTTAAGATGAAGCAAACAAGAATTTTTAGTACTGAAGATGAGACTGTTTGCAAAGTGCCCCAGCAGGGAGCAAAGCAACAGTCTGAGGGTGCCAACAGCCCCTGTGTGAAGAAAACAGCAACAGCCACCACCCTGGAGAATGGTTATTGCTAGAGACAAAGGGCACTACTGCTGCAAGACACCACGCTGGGATCTGCACTGTGCCTTTGGGGTGCTCCCACCAAAAGGCTGCTCTGACATTTTGTAGTTTGGGCTGGCATCAGTGAGTTTACACCCTTTTGGCACAGGTGTGGCATGACAGAGGCAATTTTGTCCCTGGCTTCTCACTTTTAGCTTGTCCCCTCCAGCACACAACAGTTTAAAAGCATTATTTTGTTAGATCAGTGGTCCCTCCTTGGAATTTACCTTTGTCAATTGATGATGAATGAATGGATGGAGGAGAAATTAATTTATCACCCCAAACCTCCAATTTCTGCTCCAAGTGGTCAGAAATGGAGCTGGTCTGGTGACAGACCTGCAGGTGTAAAACTTTCTTTCTTGATCTGGGGAAAGTTTTGTGATGTCACAGAAGTATCTCTTTCTATTAAAAAATCCCCCTTTTGTTCTGAATGACAGAGCATTGCTACATGACTCCCATCTAACCCAGGGCTTTGGGTACAGGGGACCTGGGGAGCAATTCCAGATAGACAGAGAGACTTTCTGACATCTACATAAACAAAGCCAGAGGTAGGGAAAGAGCAAAACAAAGCAACAACTTCAGTTGTTCAACTAGACAATAACATAGAATATAATTTAAAAAAATAAAGTCTATTTCCTTACCACCACCACCACCAAGTGCTTCTAGGAATGACTGTGCATCAGGCAAGCACTGAGTGCTGTAATTTGCATTTAAGAAGAGTAGATACAATACAACAGTCTTTGTGGCCCCATTGTGACCCCCCCCCCCATTTCTCTGGCTTAAATATGATTAAAATCCAGTGTGCCTGTCCAAAGAGGCATCAGTCACAAGAGAAACCATGGCTTTCAAAATGCAATAGGCTTGAATTTCTCCTGTATTTTTCTTCCATGTGCTTGTCCTCAATCCCATGCTGCAGGAACTGGGCTTTTCAGCTGTCTTCAGGGAAAACAGAATATTCCCCTAATCACTGGTCCTCCAGGAATTGCACTTGTTCAGAGAACTGCTCAGCATCTGCAAGGATGAGAACTTCTTCTACAGCTCATGACTGGCTACACAACCCTCACTCAAGAGACACATCCAAAGCAAAGTGTTGGAAAGGAGGATTCTTAAATTCTTATTCAGTTGTAGATATAGGAGTGGCTGTACCCTAGTGCTGGACAGGACCAAGCAAAATGTCAGAAATATTTGCTGTGCATTCAAAATTCATCCACCACCATTCCCGGTCTGAAGAAACTCCAGGAGTCCCCAGCTCAGATCTGAACATGGCCAAGACAAGGTGACACTCTGAGAGGAGGCAGACATTCAGTCTCCAATTGGAGGCCTGTGGACTGGAGAAAGCACAGCTGCCCAAGCCTGTCGGAAGAGCTGGACCAGTTTGTAGATGAATGGCAGGGACGTGGGAGAAGCTGCAAAGCAGAACAAAAAGGTAAAACTCACTTGGTAAAACTAGCTAGGTAAAACTAACATACACTAAAGATATTAAGAAAGAACTACCCCCAACTAGAATTAAGAAAAAACAATTTATCATCCTTCCTTTGATGAGGAAAAGGCTGAGTCTGGGACAGCTCTGCCTGCCTCTCACAGGCTGTACCTTGGCTGCTGGAAAGAGTTTGCAGAAAACTGGCATTTGTGGAGCTTTATCCTTCTACATGCACTTCAGCTTCAACACATAAAGTTCCTAGTCACCCAGACTTTTTGTCTCCCTGAGACATTTACACAGACCAGATTTATTAAAAGCAACTCATTTCTTCTCCATAACCATAATGGAATTTTAAAAATTGGAAATCTTAATCCCATACCTGGGTCTAATCTCACCACCACCAGGTACAGCAAAAAAGTGGCCAAGAGCATCTTCTTGTAAGGAAGTAAATAGAAGTGGTTTGACATAGACCTCAGTGTTCTACGTAGCAATGTCAGCATGGTCAGGAGCTTTTGGGACAGCACTCCTGGAAAACAGGAACAGAAAGGCTGTTAGGGCAAAGTAAAGTTTAAAAAGTAATCACACAGATATAGCCAATAAGAAACTAAGGTACTGGCATTCTGACTGCATGACAGTTGGATTGGGTTTGGTTTTTTAAACAACAGAGAAACAGTATAATTTTGTAATGCACTTCATTATACTTGTTTTTTAGGCACCTACTTTACTACAATATGATCTAATCCCACAGTAGTGCCAGGGAGAAAACATCCAATGATTTACAGCTCTGGAGAAGAAGCAGTACTTTAAATGCTAGACAGGCATTGTTCTACTTGGAAATGGAAATGAAGCAAACTGTACACAGAGCCAACAAAACATACCCTTAAAGGATTGCCAGGTAGTCTTGGTTTTCCTCTTTTTACTTTAAAAAAAACAACCCAAACCCAAAACTTTGGATCCTGGGCATTAACTGTCATTTCCAGATGTTGGCAGAGACTAAATACGCTTTGCAATTCTCAGCAAAGGCATCACTAAGTCTTTTATTTCCTGCTGTGATACACAACGGGAATTCCTCATGGCCTGTTTATCATGGCAATATTCTTCACAAATATATTCTAGTCAATACTTCACCAGTTTGAAATTAAACTGAAATGAAATGAAACTGAAGTGAAACTGAAACTGTAACAGAGGGGCACGAACAACAGAGGGAAAGCCCACCCAGAAGCGTTTCTGCGGCTGGGTCCTGCTGCTCCTCAGCCCCCGGGCGTGTCTCCTCGTCCCGCCGAGCCCAGGAGGCGCGGCTGTCGCCGATGGTGCCGAGGAGTCGCAGGCGCCGCTCGCTGTCCAAGGCGGGGCAGCCCCGCACCAGCTCCTCCGCGGCCCCGAAGCGCCCCAGCGGCAGCAGCACCTGCGCCAGGTACAGCTCCAGCAGCGAGCCGAACTCGGGCAGACTCTGGTTGGCCTGGGATCCCAGCCAGCTGCCGCCGACCTCCAGCATCACCTGCGGCTCTCTCACCTTGCTGTACAGCAGGATGCTGGGATGCAAGGGAGAAGTATGAGAAAAAACCCCGAGTCTCTGTGGAAGCTGACATCACTGACAGATATTACCCATGAGGTATCAATCAGTGTCTACATCAAAGCACAGGGAGAATTCTGAGGCAGCCAACAGGTGCAGCTATTGATGTTACTCTCTCGAGATCACCCATTTTAACCTTGATCACCATGAAGCAATATTGCAGGCGTGCTCCAGCATACACACAACAGGCCTGTGCCAGATCTCACTCACACCACACAAAGTGGAAATATCACGCAATACCCAAGCCTGGCCTGCAGTTAAACCTAACACAAGACCCCATAAGGTATATGCTGTATATCTGACAGCAACAGACAGAAACTCACCACAGCTCCAGAACTTTTGGAGGCAGATGCTCAGGGACATGGTAGTACTGTAGGACCCAAGACAGAACTTCTCTCCACCGGTTCATCTCGGCCAGCGCCTGGATCCCCACAACACAAAGGGAGCATTTCACTTCTGCAAAACTGGTGAGGAACAGACACCCAAATAAGTGTTTCTTACAGCCACATTTCCCCTTGCATCCCCTCCAGTGACCTTTAGTGAACACAATTCTCTGCTTCCCCTCTATTTGACCCCTACAAAAAGGCCAATTTGACCTCCGAGGATATGCACTGTGACTGTCTCTGAGAGAACGAAGGGAAGGCTCTTAGGCACACCGCATTTCCCTCAAAAACGCACAGATTAAACATTTTAATATCGACAGGGCTAAAAGAAACCCCACAGCTGTGCAGGCATGGCCTGAAGCTGGAAGCCAGCCCGGTGCCGAGGCGGCACCGAGCAGCATCCCAGCGCCACCCCCTCACGCCCGCACCTCTGGTGGCCAGGGCCGGGGCCCAGGCTGTCGCAGCCCGCCTCGCAGCGCTCCACGGCGGCGGCGAAGTCGCGGTGCAGCACCAGCAGATCCACCGCCTCCTCCAGCAGCGCGGCCGCCTGCGCCGGCCCCGGGGCCCAGGCGGGCGGCTCGGCCCTCATGGCCCCGGCGGGAGGGCTCTCCCCGGCCCCGCACGGGCCCGGCTCAGCCTCCGGCTCCGGCTCCAGCGCCGCCACCGCCCCCGCCGGGGCCCGGCTCCGCTCGGCTCGGGCAGGCACCGGAAAGCCGGGATGGAGGCGCCCGGCAGCGGAAGGGCCGTCCCGGAGAGCATCCCGGCCCCGCGGGCCGCCGGGACGTGTAGTCACGGCTGCAGGAGGGCATCGACCGGGGCCGGGGCGGGCGGGGGACAACGGGGATGAAACATGTTCATATCGACAGGGCTATTTTGTAATAGGGAGGTTGGGGGACTGGAGCATCCCTTACCAGGAAAGGCTGAGGGAGCTGGGTCTGTGCAGGCTTGGGAAGAACGGACTGAGATGGGACCTCTTTAATGTGTATAAATACCTAAAGGGCGGTGCTAAGAAGATAAAGGCAGGCTCTGCTCTGCGGTACCGAGCAATAGGACAATGGCAATGGGCAGAAACTGATGGGCAACAAATTCTACTGGACAGGGGGGAAGAACTTTAGTGTGCGGTGACCATGCAGTGGAACAGATTGCCCAGAGAAGGTGTGGAGCCTCCCTTTATGGAGATATTCCAGAATCACCAGGATGCATTCCCGTGCCGTGTGCTTCGCAATGACCCTAAATGAGCAGGGAGGCGGCACAGGATGACCCACTGTGGTCCCTTCCCCTGCTGTCATTGTCACTCTGTGGGGATCAGCGGTGTCAAGCGGGCACTCCGGAGCGCTCCGAGCGGCTGCGGCCGCAGCTCCGGGACCGGGATCGGTGCCCATCCCTGCCACAACGCGCTCCCTTCATCTCCTCCCTCGTGTGGCTGCCCAGGCAAAGGGAGGAAGGAACAGCCCGCCTCGGCTGTTCTGCCCGCGGCCACCGGGCGTCAGCCCAGCCCCGGCAGTGTCCGAGCCTCAAGAGTGTCCCAGCACCGAGAGTGTCACAGCCCCCCGAGAGTGTCCCAGCCCCGAGAGTGCCCCAGCCCCTCGAGAGTGTCCCAGCACCAAGAGTGTCCCAGCCCCTCGAGAGTGTCCCAGTCACCCGAGAGTGTCCCAGCCCCTCGAGAGTGTCCCAGCCCCTCGAGAGTGTCCCAGCACCAAGAGTGTCCCAGCCCCTCGAGAGTGTCCCAGCCCCCCGAGAGTGTCCCAGCCCCGAGGGTGTCCGAGCCCCCAGAGTGTCCCTGCTCTCCTCGCCCCGGCCAGAGGCGATGCTAACGGGAGAGCGGGCCGGTGATGGATGCTCTCCGCTCCCGGCCGCCTCTTCCTCCTGGCACCTCTCCCCCGGCTCCCCGTGCCCATAGCTCTCAGCACATCACGCTGTTAATGCAGTTCGGGTGTAATGACAGCGTCCCCAGCAGTACCCGGCAGGCAGCGGTTCGCATTCTCTTTGTGTTGTTATTTAAAAACAACAGGGTGTCTTGGTTACAAGGTAATTACCGCAGTCAGCGCAAGCGCTCCTCAAAAATGGATCTCTACAGGAGAGACAGGATTGATTTATCCTGTAACCTTTTTGAACAACTGACACATTTATCTGTCCCCCTACTATGATTATGTCATTAAAAAATCAAATGGGCGAATACAAAACATGCTAAAGAGTGAAACATATCTTTCAAAGGGGATTTTCTATGCTATCTCAGTGTGGCGAATATGATTAAAAACTCGATCAGAGCTCTCTTTTTCTAGGTAGCTTTTTCCAGGAGGCAGGACCATGTACCTGCCCCTCTGGGCTGCAGCAGGAGCACTCTGCAGTAGCAGCTTTCACACAGTGGTGCATCCAAGAGGTTGGCACACCGCCCTTAACTTTGGAAGAGGTTCCTGGAGGATTAAGATGAAACCACTGCACAGAAAACATGTGAAATAGCCCAGGAGCAAGCAAAGGCAGAGATAAAGGCGTTTCAGACTGCTGTTCCTGTTGCTCGGCTCTTTCAATTTGGAAAACAACATTCCTTTTTGGGAACTACAAGTCCCAAAGTGCACTGTGGGAAGAACGTGCCTCGTACCAGCTAGTGCCCAGCACAAATTCCCAAATAAGGATAAGGAATCAAGTTTGAAAAAGACTCTCACTGGCTGGATGCTCCTCACTGAGACTCAGAAAAGGAGTGAGACAGCACAAAAACAAGGTAAGTTTGTGTCACTCAAAGATGCTCTTGAAGGATTTCTTTCAGGGGGAGCAGCCAGCAGTGTTGTGCGCCTTAGAGGGGCAGCCCAGCATTGCTCTGGTGGTGTTTGCAGTAGGTGTTGCTGTCACGGAGGCAGCTTTTGGAACGGGGCTGTTGTTCCAGGTGGGGGAGCGAGCAGCGAACAGTCAGATCCTGTTTCCCTGCAGATGCACCTGATGAATGGAGAACTTATGGAAAGACAGAGCTGCAACACTGATGCAGTTATTTTAGAAGCTGGGAAGGGTCAGGGGGAGGTTGGAGTTGCTCTGAATGGCAGCTCCGTATGAGCTGCAGCGTGTGGTTGTGTGAGAAGCCAAAGTGGACAAGCAGCCTTGTAATACCAATGATTGTAGGTTAAATTAATTTCTCTGTAAGGCATGGTGGAATGTTTTTGTACTTCACCCCTCTTCCTAGAGGGGACAGTGTGGCGCCTCGAAGGCCAAACCTCTTGCAGCTCTCTGACCTGCAAATAACACTCAGTAACAGGATTGTTTAACTTCAGGCCAGCAACAATTACCTATTTCAGCGGCAATTTGTTAACGAGCAAAATGAAATCATTCTGAAACACAATCATCTCCGTGGAGACGAGGGATGCTCGAGCTCCATAGTCGGGCACGTGTGCATCCTCAGCAGCTGACCTGGGCCTGGGCCTGGGCAGCAGCAGCTCCTGCCTGTGTGTCCCTGGCTGGCGGTCAGGCAGAGTCCTGGTGCAGCTCAGATGATGCTCTGTGTGCGGACACTGTGCTGCTGGCTGACGTCAAGTGCAGCTGGTCAGCTGCACCCATCCTGCCAGCACCCTCCTCCTGCTATGTAGGGTCATGGAGCAGCACAGCCAATGCAGGACGTGCAGACCAGCCCGGGAGGGGAGCCTGAGGCTGCTCGGGCTGCTGAACCCGACTGTCACATGGACGTTTGTTGCCAAATAGGAATGATGCTGTTTTTCCATCTTTCCTTGAATGGGAGCAGCTTAAATTGTCTTAAAGCTGAAAGGGTCCCAGCTACACAGCAGGGCAATCTATCCTACTACACAGGCACAGGAGGGAAGCAGGGTGTTTGCCTGTGCTCCTGGATAACAATTTCTAGTGACCAGAAAAGCTAAATAAATTTGCTGTCAGTGACAGATAGTATGAAGGAGTACCACAGTGGGTTTTGTGTCCTGGGTGGAATGCCCATGCCCACCTCGTTGTCTTTTGTATAAAGTCAAGGATTTTTTTTCCCTGCAGTTATCCTGATTTTGTATAGGAGAAGAAAAATTATATTCAGCAGGGCCTTGTTTGTGTGTGCATCATCTGTGGATTTAGTGGTTCCCCTCCTCCCTCTCCTGCCAGGCAGTTGGAGGAGAGTTTAGAGTTCCAGGCACCTGTGGCAAGGCCTCCTGAGGTAAATCGCCTCAGCTATTAATCCAGATCTGACCAGCACACGGTCACAGGGCCAGAGGGCTGGCAATCAGTCTTTTTCTGTTGTCTCTTCTGTGTCAGTAGGCTGTTAATAGGAGATTAGCAGCATTAGGGAGACTTTGAGCTAGAAATGGTGAGGCCCTATGATTTGATTTGAAGAGAAAGAAACCCTCCTACACTGCTATGAAAACAAACAGGAGAGCTGGAAATTATAAATGGCATTATAAACACAGTCCCTAGGAAAGGTGTAGAGCTCTGTAGTGCCTCATAACTTATCAGCAATGCTTTAACAAAGCAGTGAGGTCCATGGAGACCTCAGGTCTCAGTGTGCAGCACTCTGTTCTTATCACCACGTGCTTTTGTTTGACTCTGGCGAGACCATGACGTGCTGGAATCTGTAATTCGCTTGTAACTTCCATCAGCAGTAAATCCCCATTAAATGTGAAGCTGGCTGGCTGCAGATACCCTCAATCAGCCCAGATTCAGGGCTTCCCTGGCTGCTGGCAGGCATCTGCAGAGCCCAGGGCTGGGGGAAGGTGAGCGCTCTCCGGCGGTGCTTGGAACAGATGGCCCGTGGTGATGCTTCCTTATCTCACCCAGCATTGTGGCACAGCATCCAACCTGGGGCTTGTTTCAAAAATAGAACTGTTTAGAGGAGACTCACCTGATTTTGGGCCCACCTGCTGGTGTTCCTGGTCAGTGTGTTTAAATGCACTGATGTCTGATTTTTTGGCTGTATCCAAACATATATAAACAGCAGGTGAGGATGGTACAAGGCAGAAAAGGCAACTGTGGGGCAGCCACAGTCCAGCTGAGGGGTATCACACAAAACAGAAAAAACACAGTCCAGCTGAGGGGTATCACACAAAACAGAAAAACAATCTCTGTTTCAACCTTCATCACAGAGGCACAAACACTGTGTGAAGTGTAAACACTGAAAATTGGGAAACTGGGAACACAGGGTTGTGTTCACAACTTGCCAAAACTTGAGTTTTATTCACATAATAGCAAAAGCTTTCCAAAACAAAGGGCAATTTTAAGTTAAGTCCCTTTCTTTGCTTCATAATCAAACAAAATACTCGTCTTGGCAAGGCTCCTGTCAAAGAATAGCAGCAGTTACTTCGATTTAATTGTTACTGTTATAACAGTCATAATTAGTGCTGGGTGGGGCATTTCATAGCTGTAAGGTGACCAATTTGGTTAGAGGCCTAAGGCATCTTCTTTTCTTCAGCTAGTTATTATCTGTGAGAAAATACTGAAAACACTGCAGCCTGTCATCACTGTGGGTCAATTACACCCTGTTTGCCTAGCACAGCATCTCTTTGCTCATCACTGCAGAGTCACAGCCCCTCTAACAGTTAAAACCACTTCTCAAGGCCCAGCTTGCCAAAATCAACTCTCATCCATTAGTCTCCACCTTTCCTCTTTTTTCAAAAGCAAGCCTTGTGCTCTCATGGCTGGGAGAAAGCCCTGACAGTGTGAATCCTGGAACTATTTGTACCACAAGGCAAACAAGGTGTTTGAGAAAATGGTTCTTCTCATTTTTGACCCAACTTTCTGACATGTCAGTATTTCTTTTCACAGTGTTTGTCGCTCATCTGTCCCTCATTTTGAATGCACATTTACTGTGATCTGTGTTAATTATCTCTACAAGCAGGCAACGCATCTTCTGCTTCTCGTTCTGGACACTTCAGAATATTCTGCAGAAGTTAACAAACTTTTTCCATCTCAGTCTTCTGGTCCTGGCTGTTGCCTGGCCAGGTCTCATGGTGCTCACAAAGCTGTGATGTGAGGTTGCTTTAGGAAAGCTGTAGTGGTAGCAGTGCCTGAGCTTTGGGAGAAATCCCCAGGGAAGGAACTGATGCTGGTGGAGCCTTTGTGTCTTGTGTTTCACCGAGAGCATCCCTGCGTGCCCCTCTGGCTGTGGTGGGCAGAACTGCCCTGCTTGCTGTTTGTGCTCCTGAACTTGATACAGTAATTAACTGCTAATTGCTTTCTTATGAACGGCATGTGAGTTTTTTTTTTTTTGAACGTAGTCAATGAGCGTGCAGCACCTTTCTCCTGGGAGGATTTCTCCCCTCCTCTGAAGATCTGCGCGCTATTTCAGGGTGTTACCTGTTTGAGAGGTGTGCTCACACTGTGTGTAGGATTAATGTCTCAAGCAGTGCACTGGCCCTATTTCCCTAACGAGCTGATGTTCCCTTGCCCTCCGTACCTCCCTTGCTGTTCCTTCTCGTCTTTCTTGGCAATGCCAGGTGCAGACAAAGGTAGGATTAGATGTCTAATTAGTTTATGTAGCCTTAGACGTGGTTACTTCTTGGCACTGGGGGAAGGGCAGCCTGTGAGGAATCCAGCCCTTGTCTCTCAGTGAGGTTTTCAGCTTTGGGAGCAGCCTGAGCCCAGGCAGACTCAAAAGGCAAGCCAAAATTTTCTAGACACATTTTGTTCCAGATGCCTGTTCAAGGAGGAAGCTGAAAACCCAGTCTGTATTACCAAATCTGAAATAATTTCTCATTTAATGTTAGATCCAAAAAGTCTAATTCCAAAGAATGACTCAGTGTAGACAGCCTGAAAGAACTTGCTTGAAACATGGCAGAAAAGCAACTAGGCTGTAATTAATATATTTTGGAACTACACTGTGGATGGGACAAGTTGTATTTATAATATTTTTGGCTTCTCAAAGCGAACTTTGGGCTGTAGCTCTCCTGTCTCCCACTGCCACCATCCTTCAGCAGATGTAGCCAGGGGAACAGAGAGGAAAATGTCATTGTCTTTCCTACCTGACAGAAGGCTTATTTGGTTTGTAATTTCAGTTGTATGTATGGAGTGTTCCAATATATCTGAGTGAAAATAAATGGATGAGGGTAAAGCAAAGGATCAAGAGTACACTGCAGCTGTGTACACCAGCAAAATAAAATCCCTCAAGAGCAAAGTAATGGAAATGGGATTCATGTATGAACTCTGACCAGACCTTCAAGGATGGAAAATGGGGTGGATTCTGCCAGGGATTGGGATCTTCATTTTTGCTCTCAGGGACAGACAGCAGCTGCCCTTACATTTCTCATGGAGTGTCTTTGTGAGTGAGAGGGCTGCGTGCTGGTGTGTCAGCCTGGCACTCAGAGTCCAGCCAGCCATGAGCATGGAGGTCACTGTAAACACAGCAAGGTTAAGTGAAATAAGGCCATGAGGAGGTCATGGTGAATTTGAAAGGGAGAGTGGATGGACAGACATGAATGATGATAGCTCTGGTGATTGGAAACAAAACCTTAAATAACTCAAATTTGTATTCAAGAGTGCTTGTCCATGTCAGGGCTCTACATCCATCTCTCTGTGTCAGATCGAGCAGCAGTTCACATTTCCAATGCACTCTGAGCTGCTGGAACAGTATGTCTATTCTGAGCTCCCCTTGCAAGGCTGTCTCATTCCAAAAGGTGTGCTCACAAGGAGAAATTCAATACTAGAAAGTTAGTAGAATAATTTTAGGAGATAGAATCACTGCATCCTAAATCCCCAAAGGAGCTGACTCTCTAAATAGCCTTAAGCAGGGAAGCATGCTCTGTAAATCATTACCAAAAGTTAGGCTGAAAGCATTTAAACACTTTTTGTAATAAGCAAGGAGGTTCTGCCTCAATCTTCCAAGCCACTGTGGTTTGTTTTCCTGAGCCTGACATGATCATATTGCTGTTCATGTGGCAATCAACGATTCAGACTGGTCAGAAATTGGACATTCACGGCACTAAATCTCTAGAGCTGCCTGAATCACAGGGTTAAAAGAGGACTGTGAAGTACTTAATAGGCTGCCTACACAGTGCTCAGCAAGTCAGAGGTTAACAAAGGACCTTATTATTTGAAAAGATAATTGAAGCTGAAAACAAGTCGACCATCCCACAACTAAAGCCGTGGAGATCATCAGTTTTTGTGAACAATAGCTGATGATGTTCGGGATTCAGTGAGTTAAGTGATTAATCCTATACAGAAAGCTGCATCCATAATGCACTTTAAATAGGGGAAATCCACCCAATTTGACCCCTGGAGAATTGCTTCCTGCTGTTATGCTGATAGATATGTCTATAAATATCATGGAAGCCATCAGCAGATAAAATCTCAGAGAGCTGAAAAGCCTCTCCCTATTAAATGATACATTGATCTCCATGGAACAGCAGGAGCCTGGGGAAATGAGCCACTGAAACCAATCCCTCTGCCCTCCCCAGAGCCACAAAGAGAAGCAAGACCCATACACTGTTTCCATCTTGATTCAGTGGGGAAAAAATAAATCAAACCCCTCATAGACCCTTTCTGTCCAGTCTTCTCCACAAGGCTGCTCCTTACATTCTGTGTAAGCAGCTCATCAGCCTTTTGTGGCACTTTGTTCCAAATTTGTCCTTTGTTTACATGCTTCAGAGAAAGCCTCCAGTCAGTTAAATTAATTTTGGGCACAAAGCTGCCAAGGGGTGCAGGACACTCCAGCAGGTTTGTGTGCATTCCGCAGCTCAGGCACTGAGGGGTGGATAAAGACAAACTTCAGCAACCACTTCTGCTCATCCTCAGCTTCTTCTGTCACTTTTGGATTTTAGCAAAAGAGTGCTCACTGTCCTGATTTGGGATTTTTTGTTTGTTTGGGGTTTGTTTATTTTTAAGTTCTTGGGGTCTTGTTTGTTTCGGTTTGTTTGTTTTGTTGTTGCTGCTGTTGTTTTTGTTTTGGTTTTTTGTTTGTTTTTTGTGGGTTGGTTTGGTTGGTTGGTTTTGGGGGTTTGGGTTGTTGTTTTGTTTTGTTTTGTTTTTATTTATAGCTCAAAATCTTAAGGTTTTGAAGCCTATTGTATTATAAAGTCTGGTTTGTGATTTTCTACTCCCAGAGCTGTTGGTGCTGCATACCATGGAACATGCACACACACACAGTTGCATATAGATTTTACCCCCTTCATTTGAGCTCTCCAGACTGCCTGTATAATATCTCCATATCTGTATGTGCATGCAGGTCTCAGAACAAGCTTGCTGCCTTTCTGGAGTTTCAACTAGCTCTAAATCCCAGGATGCCAGCCATGAAGAAGTTAACCCATGTTAAGTGGTTCTGATTTGTTTTTTGTATCTTTCTTTTCTGCACTCTCCATTTGTTACTCTCCATTTTTTTTCTTCCTCCATTTTGTTCTCTCTTTTCTCCTCCAGTGCTGACTTAGTGCAAATTCCATCATTTCTCAGCACTGGAGGCTGTCACAGGCAGTTGTGACATCTCTGTGGGACTTACATGGAAAACTTGTGCTGTTAGCAATCTACTTCCAGAGTTATTAAGGACCAAGCCAATAAAGATTAGAAGAAAGCAGGGTTTCACAGTCCCCACAAACCCAGAGCTGCAAACAGTGTGAGGATACGGAAGGAAGGGAATGATGAGGTTCTTTCCCTTGTCTTCATGGACCTTCCTGCTTAGAACATTCCAGGGACTTTATTTCTGGACTTGTCCTTTGCTGCTTCAGTATCTTTGAGCATGAGAGTCTCTTCCTTTGGAGACTCTGGAAGGAGTTAAAATAAACTGAGACATAAGGGAAGGATCATGAGATTCACCAGCCAGCCTGTCCTGCTGGCACTCAGGTTGAGTTCAGTGACTCAAAGCAATGGGCTCTCATTACCTCTGAGTGCACTCAGAGAAAATGATTCTGCTCCCTTTTCAGCAGTATCAACAAAAGTGTTTACTGAGTTCCAAAGGGTTATATTTTTGGCATTCCTGTGGCCTGTTTTGGCTTGTTGAATGTTACTTATGAGTAAGAAGGAAAGAACTTCACTTGATGCTCAATTATAAAGCAGAATTTGTATGGCTGACTGTTAAAGGAAAACAAAACGAATGCAGCATTTTGTGTGCTTATCTCACAGGATCTGCAGAGACAATAACTACAGAGACAACTGCTTGCAATTGCAGGGATATGTCCTGGTTTTAAAGGTCATATCTCTGGTCTCTCAAGACAGAGACACGCAAATTCAGCACTGGTACACCTGATTGTAAATGCCCAGAGTCACAGGAGAGCTGAAGTGAGTGAAAGGAGCCTCCATCCTCACCTCTGTGCATTCCTGGGCAGGGGAGATCTGCTGTGAGGTAAAAATGCTGTTAAAGTGGATAATAGGATGAAAGGTCTTTGCTGGGGACTCAGGTCCCATAAAAGTACATGTGAAAATGCCAGAAAAGCTACATATTCCTGCAACAGCTCCAGGAGGATGATGCTGCTGATTCCATAACTTGGCCTGGAAATAACAGCCATGGTAGGCAGCACCGAACACTGCCTATGAAAGTGAATATGAAAAGCAATAGGAAGAGCCCAGAACAACAGTGGCATAAATAGTATAGCCTAATTAACAACTCCTAGCAAGGATTTACACTGTGCTTTACTTGTTTGAAGCACTGTGCAAAACATTAGCTGATAGATGTTAATTAATCATTCAGGTAATTAAATGGAAGTGGAATGCAAATGGTTAGAGGAAGCTGGAGCATGAAGACTTCCTGAAACCATTAAATGATTTTGTTCTCTTTGATGGAGGAAGAATTTCTTCCTTTAGGGTTTGAATGTTCTCACAGTGTGGGTGTTATTACAGTTTTAATAACCACCTGTTTAATTCCCTGGGATGGGAGATTACATGCAGTACAGCCAAGAGTTTCTTGTTTGTTTGAGTAACTTTGGCAGTTTTATGGGCCTAAATAAAAAGGAAAAAAAAGAAAGGAGTATCCCCAGCTCTGTATTTCAGGGCACAGAATGATGACCAGCTTCAGGAATGAGTCTTGATATGGAGTCCCATTACACAGTGACCTATTGTTTTCACTTAGGCAGTGAAAGATGAAGATGTGCTGTCATTTGATGTAGAGGAATCACTGAAATGAGCCTGGCAAACCAGTGAGAATGTTGCAAGTGATAGCTAATTTTTTAATGGACTACTTCATTCCCCTACAGTAAGAAGATAGGATTCTTTGGCAGAGAATCAGTCATCTTGATTCCTGGCTGTGGCATATTTAGGTTTGTGTTATCACCCACTGCCCACACTTGTGCAGCATAAACTCCTGAGGGAACTTGTGAAGAGATGGGTTTGGGATCTGGCCTGAATCACTGCCTTGCTGATGAACCCCTCAAGCTGCTTTAGGAAAAGTCCTGTTTTATGCCAGGCCAGTATAACCACAAACCAGGCATGTAGGTCTGATTTCCTAAATTAAAAGACTGATTTACTGCACTGTGTAAGTTGGGTTTTCAATCTACCTGCAACCTGAGAACTCAGTCTCTTAGGGCAGGTACAATACAAGCAGTTGGTGATGCAGATAAAGCCAACAACAAAAAAAGAGAAAGATGTGGTTCTGTGACTGCTAATTGCTCTGATACCTTTGCTACCCTCCTTCCAGCCTGTGTTTCCTTCTGACCTGGGATACTGTCACTGTCAGCAGTGAAAGCTATCACAATTCTCCTTTTTCTCTCCCTTTTCCTCCCTCTGGTTCCCCTGGGGACAGAAGATCCTGGCAGCCAGATCTACCCCAGGCTTTTGCCTTTTGTTTTCCTGTACTTTTCTCTTGGCACAATGCAGAACTTTGCAGTGTTGTGCTTCCACAATCACATGCTAAAATATTTGCACAGCTGTCTGATGACAGAAAAAGGGGGGGAAAGAGAAAATCCACTCTTCTGTTATTTGAAAAGTTAAACCAAACCAAACCAAACCAAACAAACAAACAAACAAAGCCTAACATTAATTAATAATGTAAAATCTCCTCAATCAGTTTGCCTGGCTCCCCTCTGTGTGCTTCCCCTTCTTTTTCTTGTACACATAAACTCACACTTTGGGGCTTCTCTTCCAATGCCTCTGGGTTCAAACCCCCATGGGACTCCAGTGCCCACTCTGTGCACTCTCTTCAGCCTGTTCTGGGGTACAGAAATAGGACCAATTCCTACAGACTATAATCAGGCATTCTTCAGGCAAATCTCCGACTGAAGTCAGTGGAAGTTTTGGCACAAGGACGGTGAAACTAATTAAATTCCTCCTCCAAGTGTGTATATATATATATTTATATATCTGGGACGGGGATGAGAGAAGAAAATACTGCCTAGAAAGAAAGTCCATTAATAAATGAGACATAGATGTGGGGAAGAACAGTTGATTGAATTATTTATAATGCAGTTATAAAATTGCTGAGTTGCTTTCCAGTAACCTATCAATAACATGCATGACCATAGCTGCAGTTAGCAGGAGTATAAACAAGCAGGAGCATAGATCTCCATGAAAATCAGGTGTGGAAATATTGGGGGAAAAAAAAGCCTAGCCTATCCAAATCATTTAGAACAGAATAAATTTGAATGTGGTCATAGCTTTCCAATAGCCTTGAAAACTGGCTGTGAGTTAATTTTACCAGCAGTGTACCAGAGAATCTCAAGCAAAAACCCATCAAACGTGGGCCCATATCTTAAAAATAGAAAAAAAAGCACAGACACTTCCTAACAAGCCTAACTATAGATCAGGGTGAGAAAAAAATTTAAATGTGGGTTTAAAATAAGCCTGGATAGTGACACTAAGAGCAAAATGAACCTGGATGTTTGAAAGAACCAATCTTGTCAAGTTTTTTTTTTTGGTCAGAATGAGCTAATTTGTGACTGATGATACTAGAGCAAATATACTGCATTAGATCCTTTGGTGCAATGAGTGGAAGATTCAGCTTTTCAGATCTTCAGCAGACAAAGGAAGGGGAAGTGAACAGAGCAGCAAGCACTTTTCCAGCTTTGGCATCTATAATTCACGTGCAGGGGCTGCACTCCCACTACAGCAGCTCCCTTCCTACACACACAAACACACACTCCCTGCCTTTGTGCTGCTCTGGGACCACACACAGCTCTGTCCAGTGTCTGTCCTTCCCACCAGCCAGCCTCTCCTCTGGGAAGCATGAATGCCTCCCCTGAACCAAGGCCTCAAGGTGTGTTTCCACCCTGCTTCACCAAGCTTGGGTTGGTTGTTTTCAGTATTTTTCAGCATTTCTTGCTGTCCTCAGTCGTGAGCTCCAGACAAAGCCTTCCTTTCTGTGAGGGAACTTCAGAACCAGGAATGTGGTCTGGACATTTGTGGACAAAGGAACATTCAATGTTTCTGCTCCTGATCACCAGGAAGAATGGCTGTGCTGTGTTTTTAGCACTCCAGCTCAGTTTCTGAAGTCTGTGCCCTCCTGTGGACACACATTTGGGGCTTGCCCTCCCTTTGCTGGTGTCCAGGCTCAGGGAGGCAATCTCTCTCTGTGCTGCTTGGGATCCAGCAGACAGAATGTCATTTCCAGCCCGTTGGCCTCCGAAACCTTCTGTTTGTGCAATTAGCCTTATGAGGCCACTGATGAGAAATGGGTGCTTATTAGCTGCTGTCATTTTTATACCCTCTTCACTGAGTAATGCTACAGCAGCCCTCGTGATGCCATGAAGCAGCTCCGACTGCAGGAGGAGAGAGCTGCAAATGGAAAAGACTTCTCAGTGCTGCAGGCCAAGCCCAGCCACCTCCTCTGCCCTGCATTCCTCTGCTGCTTTCCTGCCCCCTGAGAGCCCAGCATTATTCCTGCTCAGGATTGTCTTCTTCAGGGGACAGCTTCGTTTTGAATGGCTCCATGCTTCACACCCAGAGGCACCAAGTCTTTTCCACTAAGCCAAGCATAAAAATAGCTGAGGGAAAGGGTGGGGGAGGGAGTGTCAGCAAAACAGATTTATTTAATTATATGTACCAAGCACCACTTTCCTGTGTGAGACCAAGTGTGCAGCTCAGTTTCTATCTTGCTGCAGTCTCATTTAAGGTTACTGAGGAAACAGGCATAAAATGCTTGTGATAACTTGAATTTCTATAAGATGCCTTCATATATTTAGTAACCTCACACCTGTGTGGAACTGGGTGCTCCTAATTCTGGCTGTACCAATAACTGATTTTGAACAAGGCACTGTGCAGGGAGGGTGTCTGTGTGTGGGGGTGATGCTGTTAAATCCAGCACCTGTAATCAGAAGGCTCCAGACTCCCTTAGGCTGGGCCTAGATGGACTTTCCTTCACAGAGATATTCTGCACTGCCAAGCCCAGTGGTCTTGTCATGGCCATCACCGTGTTTGGTGATGTTCTCCAAGTCCCACATTGAAGAATCCTGTAAACATAGCAGAAATTGAAATGTTTTTTCTAAACCAAGTTAAGTTTTA
This sequence comes from Zonotrichia albicollis, assembly GCF_047830755.1. Lineage (NCBI taxonomy): Eukaryota > Metazoa > Chordata > Aves > Passeriformes > Passerellidae > Zonotrichia > Zonotrichia albicollis. The sequence goes on from NC_133822.1 coordinate 14,825,416, forward strand.
ATCTCACAGTATGTTGGAGGAAAGCTGGAAAACTCAGTCTGAGGGCAGAGGCAAAGATAAATAAAAATATTTGAATTTTTACTTTACTTCTTTTAACACGTGAGGGTTTTTTGCCTGCTCACAGCTTTTATAATCTAGTTCAACTCTTTCTAGAATTGAACTAGATTATAATCAGCCCTTCTGGCTGATACTGCTGTTCTTAACTAGTCCCATCCCTGCTGCTGCAGATTACAGTGGAGCAAAAAGGTACTTAACCCCTTGTCATGATGGGATCTCTTAACATCTGGATTTTGGCCCCTGGAGGCCTGTCCCTACCTAGCAAATTGGGATGAGCCACTGTCACAGATTGCCCAAAAACCTGGGTTGAAAGTGAGGACAGGAGAGTCAGTTAAGAAGGAAAATGTGTGGGTTTTACTTCTGTGTGTTTGTTTTTGTCCACACCACCTACGTGCACACAGAGCTGTGTTTGTTACTGGTGCCCTGAGAGAGGAAACCCATTACCTTAAAAGAAGCACTTGGCTTTAAGAGAGAATAATCAGGAAAGCAACAAAGGACCGTTAGCAACATTTTATAAAGAAGATGAGATAAATAGTCTGTCTCATAAACAAGTGGTATTATTTAACTATCCAAGGAGTTGCTTTCCAAAACAAGGCTGAATTGTTCATTGTCCAGCAAAATAACGCCTGCTTCTGCAGCCTTGGCTGCTTTTCTGACTCCAGCCCAGACTCTGCAGATCTGCACTGTGCTGGACTGTCCTGCCTAACATTACTGCTAATGTTTATGTAGATGTTATAATAAAAATAAGTAGAAAAGAGCAATATTATAGCTCAGAAATGACAGCACCGAGACTTTTCAGTTGAGGGGACAGGAACAAAGGAATGCTGCCTGCCCTGAGCTTCCCCGTGGCTGTAACAGGGCCTCACAGACACACTTGTGCTCGGCTCTGTTGGCAGAGAAACACTTGGCAGAGAAATCCCCTCCTGCTCTCTCAACTGCTCATTCACCTGCTCACAGAGACAAGATTATATCACACTGCCCCAGCACTTCTTCAAACACTGGGGAGCGTGTGCTCCTGCTCAGATTTTCACCAGAACAAGGTTTCTTTTCTCCTCTTTTCACAAGCCATGGCATTTCTCAGGGGATGCCAGCAGCTCTCTCGGGGTTATGCCAGCTTTCCTTCACCACCACAGAGACAAGATTAAAGATGCTGTGGAGATCTGTGAGTGGAGTAACCAAGGTGGGAGGGGGGGTGTGAGGGAAACACCTTGTGCATCGAACAGCCTTTTTAGAGAAAGGGGTGGGTTCCCCAGGTCAGAGCAGCCCTGGGAGGAGGAGGAGGAGGCAGTGCATCCATTCGGTGCTCCCACTGCCACTCCCTTCGCCAGCCACAGGGGACCACTGCTCCGTTGCTGTGGCAACCGTGACGACTTGGCAGCCAGAGCCATCATCACTCAGCCTCCTCGAGATGCTCTGGCAAAGGCTCGCACAAGGAGATTCGCACCCCAGATCCCGTTCCTTTTAAATTGTGGCTTTACCTCACAGCCTGGAGAAGGAGAAAATCGCTGCTGCAAGGAGAAGCCGTGTGAGGCAGGGCAGGGCAGGGGCTCTCCTTCGGGTGTCTGCCCCTGCAGAGGCGGGGAGCTGGGAGCACCTGTCGGGAGGAGTTACTCATCTGAGAAGAAGGTCATTCCCGGTGAGTACCCACCCAGCCAGCCTCCCCTACCTTCTGCTGCAAATTGTTTATTTATTGTTTGCCATTGGCTAGGAAATTCCGGGGTTTCTCGTGTCTGAGGGGAGGAATTTTCTTTTGTGCCAGCTCTAGGCTTCTTGCAAAATCCGTGAATGCACTGCTACTGGCTTTTTTTCCTAGGCATGAATTCCTGCAGGAGCTGCAGCCTTGCCATCAGCAGCAGCAGGTTTCTTGCAGGAAGCCCGATGAGATCTGCAGTTTGCAGTGAGCTCTGCACAATCCTACCTTAATACCAGGTTTGTGCTCTAGCCAGCTGATATGCTCCTGTATCAGCTTTTCCATTTAATTCATGGTTCCAGCCTTTGTTGTACAAGCTGACTTATTTGTTTTCATTGAGATTAAGAATTGAAGCAGTAAGTAAATCAAATGCTTGAACAGGTGCAGAAAGAGTATTTGCCCTGTGGAGGATAGAGTTACAAGCAGTTTCACTCTGATGAGACAAACAGATGCTCCAGATAAACTGCTGATAAAAGGAATTATTATACTGGCAGAGATCCACCACGTTCCCCTGTAGCACATGGGTGTCACAGTCAAGCACACAGACAGTAGCCATGGGTGAGATCAACCTACCATGGCTAACAATAGGCATCTATAAATGTAGTCATGTTACTGAGCAGTGTGATCATCAGTTTCAAATCATGTCCTGAAAAATATTCATGTAACTTAGTCATCTGTGAAATGAATACACTGCTTTGTACAGAAAGTAATGGATTGCAAAAAAATAATTGTAAGGAATTATAAGGGAAAAGAAATCAAAGGTTTTGCACCATAGATCTGAAATCCTGATCAACCTGCATGTTGAAAGGCAAGGAGATTTCTTTTTCTCCAGATGAATTTGGTGCTTGTTCTGTTCCTTAATCAGCCAGCAGCACTGGGGCATCTCTAGCTGTAATCTCATTAGGACTATTAGGCTGTGATTGTGCCTGTGGTCTGTTGCTGGCATGCATTTGGGCAGACAAATGACCCTCAGAGCTCTCGGAGTCGAGAGGGGATGGGGTCCCTTGTTTCTCACGAGGTTTGAAACTCCTGCATCCCTGACTTTGGCAAGGCACAGTTTGCAGAGCAGCTGGGAAGGGAGCAGGGACAGGTCACCCAGGCTGGGCACACAAGGGCAGTTTGTGAGCACAGCCTCTCCTGGTGTGATGGGGGTCACGTGTGGGCACGAGAATGGCACAGCAGCCTCCCCTCAGTGTGTACATGGCATAAAGCTGGGCCTGTCTGAGCGTTGGCATGACAGCCTGGGCTACTACAGAGCAAAAACACAAGTCAGAAATTAATTATGGGCTCCTTCCTCCTGCTTTGTCCTGCCTGTTACAACTAACACAAGCACAGTAGCTTTTGTTTAGTTGGCCTCTTTGACCAAACTGAAAAATATTTGGATGATATTTCAGGAGTCAGATAGAACTCTTTTCATTCCATTTTAGCCCATTACTCTTCATTACAATTCCAGGTGACACCACAAATACCTGTAGTTCCTCTTCCTCATCCCTGCATGGCTCCGATGTTAATTGATAGTTCTGTTCCTGGGCAGCAGTGGAGTTTGAGTGCTTCTGGAGGCCAGAGGATTTCTGCAGCCCCCTGTGTGAGCCCTGCACATGTGGATCTCCTGCACACAAACCCACAGCAGCTGATGTCATTGTGCATGAGCCTGGGGAAGCAGGCTGCTGAATGAGTGCCAGTGTACCACACAGTTCATAAATATGGAAAAGCAGCGGGCCCTAGCCCAACAAGCTCGGATTCAGAAACATTTAGCAGATGTTCTGCCTGTGGGGGAGGAAAACAGGAGATGAATAACTACAATACTGCAAGAGCAAATACTTTGTTGATGAAACTGCACAAAAATTAGAATGACAAACACACCCTTAGCAGGACTTTGACCTATCCATAAAACAACATCAACATGTTTTATTAATAGTAGTTCCACATTCTCAAGATCAATAAAGTGACTTCATTGATTTACTTTTCCCTTTTTATTAGTACTTCTCTAAACAGTGATGAATTTGGATTGAACATAGGTAGAGTCTTTTTTATAGCTTGTCAAAGAACAGTTCCAGTAGCTCTAATAAAGCAAAAAGCTTCTCAACCAGGACAACACAGATAAAGAGAACCTAACCATGGTTAAGAGTTTGAAGGAAACTTCCAAATCTGTTTGGAAGAGACTGCCAGTTATTTCCACAACAACACCACAAGGGAGCTGCTCTGTACATTTCCTTAAAGGAGTAAAAAGCTGTTGTTTTATAAACAAGCATAGTAAACATAGCTCAGGCTCTCCCTAATCCAAACTCCAAATAGTAAACATGCCTTTTAGACCTTGATGCATGCTCTGTGGAGCAAAGCAACCTCAGCTTAACAGGCAGCTCTTATGGGGAACATTTGTAGTCCAAATTAGGTGAAGAACCAATGAAGGGTCTCAATAATGACCTTGCAGGAGTTGCTATTACATTTCATCAAGGCACATTTGAATCCATTCCCTTTGGTCCTTCTTGGGGACTGTCTGAGTACAAGAAAATGCTGTGCTTGTGATTTTTTTGGTTAGTGGATTAATTGTAGGCCGGCAGTCTAGTAGTACTTCATCTGGGTATGGTGTGCTTGAATATCTATATTTTCTTCCTTGACAAACACTTGTCTTACTGCTTTGGAAACTCTCACACCTCTTTACACACTTGAACTGTTGTTCCTAAAGCATGAAGTGAAACTCAGCTGGGCTGCTCTTCCCAGCCTTGGCATAATTTACCATTTTGGGAGGGAGTTTTCTGCACTTGTGTAGCCCTTTGGTTTGTGTTAATTCTACTTAAGGCTTTACAGTCTAGTGAAGTGAAAGTTGTGTGTTTCTCATCAGCTTCTCATATGCCCACAGTCCTGACTCATAGCAGCAAACCCAAAGCTGCAACTTTATATTTTACTGCTTGGCAAAATCTGTGAGCAGTGAAATTGTCTGCAGTGGATATGCACAGACCCAGAACCTCTCTCATTCTTAAAACAGTTCCAAATGCTGAAGTCTATAATGAACACTCAGCAGATTTGCATGGAGCCCCAGAGAAACCTTCCTTATTAGTTCCTATCAGAACACTTATTTTTTCAGCATGATGGGTTAGAAATGTTTATCTACATGATCCAAACTCACTGCCTCTGATGGGCTGGCTTTTTGTTTTCCTTTTTAACTGCAGAAGTTTTTACCTACAGAACTTTCTACTTAGAGCACCAAGAGATAGGTTTCTTTGAAGTGAATTAGCCTTGTATTTGTTTCCTTGCAACCAAACAACACCAGCAATTAATCTGAAACTCAAGTTTCCAGCTCAGCACACAACATCAGTCAGGATTAGGGTGTGCATGTGTGTTCAGGGGGTTGAATACATAATTTCATAAATATTGCAGCTATTCACATGCCTGTGCAGTGAATAATCACTTGCACCAGGAGAATGCTGGGTGCTTGGTGACTTCTGCCTTGCATTGGAACCACAGATTGAACACTTGTGCTCTTGCTTAGGAAGTCAGTGCTCCAGGACAACTGGACAGAAAACAGCAAATTTTAAATTCTCTGTAGACTAGACTAGTCCTTCACTTTCTTCTGAAAACAGTTCTTTTGGAAGCTCTTAGCTGCTCATTTGTATACAGATTACTCTAACACTGAAAACAAAAAAAGGGTTTAGCTGTCCCGGTAAGTGTGAGCATGAGAAAACAAGACTGTAACTCATCAAGATCCCAATTCAGTCTCTTACAGCAGATGGCAATTCAAATACAGTGACTTTTAACAAAAACACTTGCACACAGGAGAAAAGAGTTCCTGTTAATAGAGAGCATCTCAGGGGCAGTTTGGTTTCATGTTGTGGCCTTGACTTATACAAATTGAAACAAAAAACAACAAAAAATCCTTTGTCACTGTGAATGTCACACTAAAATGTAAAAACAGGAGAGATGATTGCAGAGCACACCAAGTGCTCCTTCCGTTCCACATTGCTCTGGTAAGGCCCCAGCTGGGATCACACTGTATGCTGTTCCTGCAGAGAGAAACTCAGGAAAGACATGGATTAAAGTGAGAGCCACCAAAGGGGAGCACCATGAATCAACAGAGCCCCACCCAATCTAAACTAGAAGGACAGACAAGAAGAAATGAAGTTTTAGGTCTGGAGAATGTGAAAAGTGACATGAGAAATCTTCATGCATCTAAAAGGCTGTTGCAGGAGTTCAGGAGCAAATGGTTTTTTTTTTTGTCTCTGTTGGGTAGGATGAGAAGTACATGTAAATTATGGTAAGAGAGATCCAGCTTTACCATTAGAGGAAACTTTCTAAAGGCAAAAAGAGTAAATCATGAGAGAAGAACATCTTTCCTGGATAGACTGTGGTGTCTGCACTGGGGAGGTCTTTAAGAGGTAAAACAGATGGGACAGAGATGCTTTCACAGGGCTGGAGTTAGATGACCTCTCAGTATCCCTTCCAGTGCTGTCATTTGGTGATCACCTCCTTGTTTGAAAATCTGCTTGCTGTGTTTTTACTTCCTGTTTCCAGATGTGGGGACCCTGCTCTGGGACAGTATGCTTCCCGTGGAATTTGGTGCTCTCGGTTAAAAGAGATTACAGATTCCCACAGGAGCATACACCTGGCTAGTCCTGAACCTTGAAAGATTGTCAAAATAGAATTTAAGATTCCTTGGCTATTTTTACTGTGAAAATAGCTTTGATTTCATAGAGATACCAAAAACTTTCCTGAGTTTTCTTCTGTAACTTGCCTTCCTTGTTATACTCCTTGTCTGACTGGGAGCAACACCTGAGCCTTATGAGCCATCAATAATTTCTCTTGGAATACATTAAAAAATTTTCCTATATATTATTTTTCTATATAGACTTATTTTTCTATACAATTTATATTTTTGTTATTTTTATATGTATTTTTGAAAATGGGACACTGTGCCATACTCTGACTTTATTTTGAGTGGTAGCAGCTCAGCTCCTTGAAAAAGCTCAGTCTGGAACCACAATATTTTCCCCTGGGTTGGTTTGGAACTGCTTCCTCAACAGCTGCTCTGCTCACTAGAGGTCACTTCTGGAGTGCCAACACCCAAGTTTCCAGTGCCTGCAGGCAGGAATTCGCAGGGAATCCATCACTGCCTGGCTGGGTACACTGCTCCCTAGCCTGGTGCAAACCAGGGTTCTGTCAAACCCTCGGGGGAGATAATGGTGCTGGGCTTGCCCTGCACATCACCAGCCTGGAACGCCAGGCTTCTAACCGAGCTGAGATGCAGGATTTCAGCTGTCTTAGCTTGTTGTTGTGTTGCAAAAGAGCCCATTTTGTACTGATGTTGCAGTTTTTGTGAGTGTGCTTTATTAGCCTGGAGTTCTGTACAGTACTGCCTGCCACCCTCCTCCCACTCTGCCCACCACGTGCATGCGGTGACAAGGGACGTGCAGAGGCACTACAGTCCTTTGTTTCTGCTTCAGTTCTACTTGTTTAAACCCCTCCTCTCACTGCAAACTTCTCTGGGAATCCAGCAGCATAATGATGCAAATAACCCTGTCATATGACTTAGCCTCTCTGCTGCTGGATTCCGAAATATCGAGCCAAGACACTCAAGCCTTGCTGTGGATGCCATAGGCAGCCTGATGCTAGAGTGCAGATGGCTCTGCAGCTCCCTAATGGGAATTGTTTGGGTCCTTATTAGCACTTTACAAAGATTCCTGTTCCACTTGCCAGCTCTCCTCCTGACTGCTCAGAGTGCTCAGGCAGTGATCACTGCAAACCCCGTGCGAGTCAGGCCCCGGGAGAGCATTTCCAAACATCTCCTCTATCACTGTGTGTAAACCCCCTCCTCCATCTGCTTTCATTTTTCAGTAATTAACACACCCCCAGCCTGCAGCTTTGCAGGGGAGAACACCTGCAAATGTTGGTTTAGAACAGATAATGGAAGGTGAATCAGCAGGCTGAGGCTCTCCCGTGATTGCAACCAGTAGCTCTCATTTCTCTGTTCATGGAAACTCCATCAGTAAACAGGGTGGGCTGAGCCAAGTTTAGATCAGCTAAAGGCTTTCCTCCATCTGTTCTCAGACAGGGATATAGATAGTGAATTGGGAATTGTGCACTTCTGGCTGATATTTGTCATACCCCGCTGTAGTAAGAATTTGCTCAGCCATATCATTAACTCATTTTATGCATCTCTTATGAATGATATCTGCTTGGTGCTTTATTGTGTGCTACTACAATACCTGACTACTTGTCATGCCAGAATCTCTAATATGCTATGGAGACTTCTCTTAAGGTGGGGTTGGAAGGCTGTAGCTTTGGTGGGACATTTCTGGGTTCCTCTCAGTGCTGTCAAAGACCAGGACTGGCTCATTGCCTGGTCCAGCCAGTCCCTACACTGTCACCTCAGTGTGACCTGAGGGATTAGCCAATATTTGGAGCTCCCAAGCCGAGATGATTAGCTGGAGACAAGGATGATGGCAGCAGCATCCACCTGCTGCAACACTGCTCATTTTCTCTTTCACTGCAGGGGTATCAGGGTCAGATAAAGGTGATACAGAGATTTCATCATCAGAAGGCATGAAGAGACACTTTATTAACAGAAATCTACAGTTCTTATAGAAACAATGGTGGACTTAAGATTGGATTGGCCTTTAGGAATCTTCTCTCACACTATTACGAGCTATGAATAGTGCACTCTAGAGACTATATCTATAAACAATAGTTATGGAAAGAGAGATTATAATTGTTTAAACTCTTTCTTCTAAGTTTCCTACAGCTTCTACACCACTTCCCAGGATTTTCCTGGGAGAACCATGTCTCTCTCTGTTCAGAGGATATGTAATTACTGCACTTCCCGAGCGCAGGGGTACAGAGCTCTCCCCGAGCGCATCACGCTCCCAACGGGACGAGCTGCTACGGCCACCCCGAGCCAAAAAAAATCTCCGGGCTTTTCTCAAGACGGCTTTACAAGGGTCTCTGCGGCCGCCTTCCCCCCCCCCCCCCCCCCCGGTGCTACCGCTCGGCTCCACCGGCGTTCCCCGTGTCCCGGGGCGCGCTCCCGAGACGCGCACCCCTCCGCCCGGGGGCGCTTTAAACGGCCGCCGCTTGGCCCCGCCCCTTTTTTGATCTCCACCAATCCCCGCCCGGCCGGTTGCAATTCGAGCGGTGGGAGCGTACCACTGCCACATGGGGCGGGGGAGCAGCGGGGCTGTCTCCGCTGTCGGGGGATAACCGCGCGGGGCATGGCGCCCGTTCTCCGCCACACCTGTTGCTTTCCCGTTGCCTTTGCTCTCCTCCCCTCGTCTCTCCTCTGCACGGCGTGCCCAGCGGCTGCGAAGCCGCCGTTTACCGCCGCCCCTCCCCTGTCCCCGGTGCGCCGCCCCAAGGGCCGGGCGGGAAGGGGGCTCTGCCCGCGCGGTGGGCGGGGCAGCGGCAGCGCGAGCTGCCAAGGTGTGCGCGCGCGCGCCGCCGCGGCTGCACCCGCCCCTCCCGCGGCGGGCAGGGACGGGCCGGTCCCGCTCCGCTCCAGCCTCAGTCCCGGTGTAGCCCCAGCCCCGCTCCGCCGCCCCCGAGCAGCGGCATGAAGCGAAGGCAAGTGCCCGCGGTGGGCGGGAGGGCTGCGGGTCGGCAGGTGGGGCGGGGGCGGCGGCGGAGGGTCCCCGTCGTGTGGCGGCACCGCGCGGCGAACGGCCCCGGCGCGCGGAGCGGGGTCTGCGCGCCGTGTGGGGAGCGGCGGCTGCGGCTGAGGCGGGCACAGGGCGGCGGGCACCGGAGCGCGGTCTCTGCCGGCGGTCCTGTGCCGGCTCCGTGCCCCGGTTACACGGCTCGGCGCCGGGCAGGAACGGGGCGGACCCGGGCCGGAGCGGGCGGCTCAGCCCCGAGGGCACCGCGCGGCTGCTGCGGCTCGGCCGCATCGCCCCGGGCGCCGCGCGGGTGCCTCGCAGCGCCCGCGGCCGCCTCAGGGTCACGGAGCGCTGCCGGTGCTTCCGTCACACGGAGCTTACGGCACCCCTACGTGAGGCACGGCATAAACCGCCCGCAGCTCGCACAGGCTGCTGCTTGTCCTGCCTTTGGCCCTTTTATTGTCATTCGAGATAAAGGCAGTATGAGCGATTGTAATGCTTGTGCCTCTCTTCCTCCATTTGTTGTGTTATAGCTCATTCTTAATCTCTGCGGGCCGTTGTCCTAAGGTGTGTTTAAGATGTTTAGTACTTAACAAGGGCCGCTGCTTCTAAAAATAGGTTTTTTCTTGTACGATAATAAAAACCCGGTTGTCCATTCACTGCAATGCCTTAATTCCATATACTGAAGAAGATCTCTCTTACTTCATGCTGTCCTCTCTTACCTCATCCCTTTAAGGTTAGTGCTCCGGAGCACCTGGAAATGATTCCTCCGTCTCGATAAAAGTTACTGTTGAGTCTGACACGACAAAAAATGCTGTTTCCCTTGTTGGTCCTGTCATGCTGCTTAGAAAGTTGAAAAAAAAATGAAGAATCTGCGGGAAGACTTTGAGTGTTAGACTCAAATTGGCGTTCTTGGTTTTTCTGAACTTTAAATGAACTTTGTCTGTGCTGGTGTAATGGACTTAGGGGAAGCTGAGCAAATAAATGGACTCTCAGTGGACAAGCTGGATATGCTGAAACTGACTATCCATGAGGCATTTTTCAAAGCTCAGTTACCTTGTGTATTTCAAAGTTTCTAAAAAACTAGAAACTTTGAAATAGACATGGAAACTGACCTTTGAAAGATGAAATAAACAAGGTTTTCTTTCAGTAATTATGCACTTGCTTGAAATATACTACTCTTACCGAAAGTTACACTAATATATTTTTCTGTATTTCTTATAATGTACATGTTCTGTTTATTTCTCACTGTCACGTTCTCGGTACTTGTGTTTGGGTTGGTTGCACTGCAGGGATATGTTCAGTAAAAATAACTCCCTGCATGGGAATTAAGCTCTTCAATCATGGGAATATTTCTGCCGGCCTGAGAGTCTGTGAAAGCTTACTGGTACAAAACTAGATTTAGAGTTAGATTGAAGTTGGCAGCGCCTCTTTAAACCAGCCAGAAGTCCATGGCACTTTCATCTGCAAAAATCACACTACAGTTAAGAAAAGAGATGTGTTTGTAATTAGCTCGAAGCTTGCTAAACTACTTGTGTCTAAGCTGATGTCTTAACCAGGTGTGCTGGACTTGTATTCATTCATGTCTTAAATTACATGGAAGGCGCACCTTACAGCTAATTTGTGATGTTGGTAATCCTGTAATTATTGTATTAATGATGGGGAACTCCTCTTCAGTGTTACAGGACAACCATAAATATTTTTCTTTTACCAGTTAATTCTAAGTATTTGTGCAGAGGAAATAACTAATAGTTATGCTGCTGAATTACATGTATCAATATTCAATAAATTTGAGTACAAGTCCTGTTTCTGACTATGCTGTGTATTAAGAAAGGACCTGTAAATAATATGTAACTGTATATTCCTGTATAAACCTAAATGCAGCTGGTTGAGGTCAGGATGACATTTTATTCTGAGCTTTCTTGCCTCCCTGGGTTTCAGCTATCCCGTGAACATGCCTCACATGAGAAATATCAGTTCTTTTGCAGGTGCAGGTCTCTTGATAAAGGCTCTGGCACTGTTACTTTGAGTCCTGGTGTTCACATGGTAGTGCAGAGCTGGTGACACTTCTTGGAGAAAGCTGAGGCAGAGCTTGGACATGTTCCTCTTTTTTTGCAGGATTTAAAAATTACTTCTCAGGCACTTGGGTAATCTGTGAATGGATTAGGATTTTGTTAGTTTTCTCCTTTAGGATTTTGTTCATTTTCTCCTTTGCAAACACAGGGGCTGCCCTAATCTCGGAGCAGCTCAGGGTAGCTGCAGGTGTAGGGAGAGCTGTCTGTGCTGCTGCTGTCTGTCCTTGGCTGAGGCAGGAATCTCCCACTCTGGCTGTGCCACTGGAAATTGCCCACAAGAGCAACAGCAGAGCCTGTGTGTGCCCTTACAGCCTGATGATTTAGGAATCTTTTCTCTGCCCCTTGGTCTCTGTCCTAACAGCCTGGAGTGAAGGAAGCCCCATCAGTGCAGCTGCAGGGACATCACACAGGAGCAAGGCACACGCCTGCCCTGGCAGCTGCTCTGACACTGCCCTGTCCATACAGGGCTGCAAAGTGCAGCTCTGCCAGCTCCTGTGTTGCTGAGGTGCTCCTGGTGTGGATGTGCTCCCTGAGAGGTTTCCTGGGAATGCTTTTACTGTCACAGACCCTAATGATAATCTCATCTTTTTATCCAGAAAGGGGAGGAGGGAACCGTTACCAATGATCAGTGCAGGGAAGGGGGATTCATGTGAGCTCCCCTGTGAGCTGTGTTTGCCCTTAAGTGTTGTTTTAGGTCTTTAGAACTGACCTGACCCTTGCAGACTATGGCAGGATGTAACCTAGATGTCAGCTCCAGGGGTGCTGCTCATGACTGGAGAGGTGGAAATAAAATAGCAGTGATACCCAGCTGGAGCTCGTGCTGCTGTTTGGAAATGATGTGATAGATACCAGAGGCAGGCACTGTTTGTTTACTAGGAGGGCAGCCCAAAAGCATGGGGATAGAGCAAGGGGTAAGCCAGCATAGGAACGTCAGCTCACCATCCTTTCCTTCCTTTTTTCTCCTCCTCCTTCCCCCAGCTGAATGACATCTCACGTTGTAATTGCACAGGGGAGAGGGAGAAAGGCAAAAGTGCATCCAGGGGAGCCTGGAACATCTACAAGCCAAGGAATGAGAGCTGCAATAGATAGTGTTTGTGAATGGTGTGAAAACATGTGGATTTCAGCTGACTGTTTGGGGCCCAGGATGAGCTCAATTTCAGTGAATTATTTGTTGTCTGTACCTGTGGATTCCTTCTAATGGTGAGGTAGTTGGAATATGGGTTAATGAGTTGATAAGACTCTAACAGCATTTGGTTTCTTTGTGTTAACAGTAAACAGACAAGGCTCTCCTCATTCTCATTCCTGTGTTGTGTCTTGGTTTGAAGAGGCACCGTGATTCTCTTGTGTATGGAGTGACTTGTCATGGAAATGGAGTGCCCAGATATGGGCAACAATTTAAGGAAGGGCAGCTCACCTCTGTGGGCAGCCTCTCTTCTGATACCTTGTCTTTTATTTTTTTTTCTCCTTTGAAAGTTTAATCAAGCAGCAATCGTTTGCCTTGATAGCAAGAGGAAACTGAAGGATGTTTTTCTTTCTCTTTTTTTTTGATACTGAAATTTACTCCATTCAAAAGTTATTCAGTAAGACTAGGAAAGGAAATGCAAGTTCTTGCTTTTCCTAGACAGCAGTAAATTAACAATAGGATTATTTCAACTTCAGGAAAGAGGAATGTACTTCATCCCACACTTCCTGAGGGAGTTCATAACTTTTCTGCTGAAGGTGGGCAGTAGCAGCATAGTTCTTTTGCAGAAGACAAAAACTTGGTTTCTTTGATAGAGATCAACTGTTCTGAACCTGTCATTTTGCAATAGACAACATGAGAAACTGCCTTTCATTTTTGAGAAGGGACACTGAAGAAAGCTATGGAAATTGTGAGGAAAACCTTTTTACTACATTCCTGTCTCTCTCAGCCTGTCATCTCTTTCTTCCCAGATCTTTATCCTTGTTATATGTTAACCTTTTTCATTCTTTCTCCACGGAGTCTTTGAGATAGGATCTTTTGTGTCTAGCCACATGGTTAAAACTAGTCTAGTGTCTGGATTTCTTCTTGACATTGAGCTGTTCAAAACAATGACCATTTTTACTGAAAGTCATTCATATGTGGGGTTATACAGCTACAGACATAAACTCATTTTCTGCTGTTACCTGGAGTGAAATGCTGCGGAGCACTTGACGCGTAGTCCCAGTTGGCGATGCTGCTTGCTTTGAGGCATTCAGCAAAGCCTTGTTGTGGCCTTTCTTTGCTTTGATAGTGCAGAAGGAGGAGTGGCAGGCAGATGGATGTTTCTCAGCCATCATGGAGAAGGGTCCCATAGATATCTCTGCTGCTCCTCATCTTCTGCCTTCAGAGAAGTTCATAATGTTCTCACCTGCTGTGAGCTGACTGACCCAGAACAGGTCGGCAGTGGAATCAACAGATCTCTGCTTATCTGCCTTGAGTGGTTTGGCCTTTTTGCTGTGTTCTCTTCTTGCCTTGGATCCACTTGTCCAGCAGTCATACCTTGGGGTGCAATCTCTGTGCAAGAGAAGTGTTTTCTTGTTCTGCTCCTATGTAGCATGTTACATTTTGGAGTTCTGGTTTAGACTGATGATCTCAAATGTTCTTGTAGGATACAAAGCAGAGGTAAAATCTTGCTGTTTTCTCTGCTCCAGCCTCAGTCCAGGAATGTTTTTCTTACCTTGTGGGTCTATTGCTGTGTTTGCCTGCATTAGGATTCCAGTTGCACAGCTTAATTAAAATCTGGGAAATAGCCCATTTTCAGAATGAACTTCCTCTTTGGCCAGCAGGAAAATTGTTGTGTTGCTGCTCTCTGCCCTGCTGTTTGGAAATAATTCCTCTGAAAATGCAGTGCTTTGAAGTGAGGCAAGGCTTGCTGGGGGCTGGTGTGGTTGAGGGAAGAGGACATTGAAGGCTTCTAATAAAACTCTTTCAATCTTTACTTTATATCTTTCATTTTCATGGCTCTAAGATGCTTTGGAATGAACTTTGGGTGATGTGTCTGAAGTCTTAGGGTATAATCTTCCAGTCTTCTAAGCAACTTCTGAACTGAAGTGACAATGGATAGCATAACTTTTACAGTGACCTCTCTTTAGATTACTGAGATCTCTACTTTGAGTCTGTGGGGAGAGCTCTCACTGAAGTGTAGGCAGAACAGCAGCATTTTTGTGGGATCATATCTCTGCTATAGAAATCAAAGTGCTTGTGGCTGTGTGAGTCCTATCTAATATTTCTATCTCTTTATGAGCATGATGGAACTGCCCTGGTTGAACAAAATGGTTGGGAGCCCCTTTTTGCCTTCCTCTTGATATTTCTGAAGATGCTGTGTAGACTTAGACAACTGTTAAAAAGTCTTGTTGGGTTTGGTGTAAAGGACAATATCAAATCTGCTTTGTTTTGTGAGATGCTGCAGCTTGTAGGGATTTGCACCATTTAACACTCCCATGTTTTTCAGGGTTCATTCAAGAGTTGAGTCTAAAGGCAAGCAGAAGGCAAATGTAATTCTAACCCAGCTGAAGAGCACAAACCCAATTGATATCCATCAGTGATTCCCATGGGATTGGTTATTCTGGATCTTGTGTTGGGCAGTGTCCTCCAGCATTTCCAACAGCATTGTTGTGTGACTGAAGGAATGAAGGGGAGGACAGCAGACTTGATCTCTTCTCCTCTGTGGTGATGTGCATGGAAATGAGGAATGAGGGCAAGTGTTTGTTTGGGAATCATGCTTTAAACAGTTAAATCTAGCAATGTTTCACTAGTTTGTTTTTTTATTGTTGTTTTGTGGCAGAAAGTAATTTCTTTAATAGCAGTCTGTGTACATGGTGTATGGTACTCCATCTGCTATAAACAGAGTTCTGCTTCTGCTCCATTTGAGGAAGTCTAATATGGTTTTTCTGTGTCTGGGAGGGTAAACAGCTTTGGAGAATGCACCATGCTTTTGATGATTCACTTTCTGCACTAAATCACTAATTCATTAATTAGGCAAGGTTCCCATTCAGAGCTCTCTAGAGCTGTGTCTCTTGCTGCGCTGATTGTAAAGCAAGACTGATTTGGAGTTAGCCTTTGTGTCTGCTTTCCCTGCTGAGCCTGGGAAAGCTGGTGCCTCACTCCAGGTACTTCAGGTTTCTTCCAGATTTTGTGCCATTTGCTGCTTGTAAACAGAATCTGAACGCACAACCAGGGGTTGTAGGGCTGCTCACACATTTTGGTGGCAATAGCCATGAGCCAGTAGGAGCAAGGAGTGTGTCCAGGACGTGCCTCCAGGGCTGGGTTAGCTGTGCACTTTGCTGTGTTCTTCTCTTGGAGAGGAATTGGTTAATGCTAATTTAGAGATGGTATAGTATCAGCTGTGATCTACACCAGCTAAATTGCTTGCAGAGTGTCACTTGAGATGTTTGCTTCCTCCTTAGGAGAATTCTTCTGCTGATGTGCCCTTTTCTGGACCATTGTCTACATGGCTCATCAGTCTGGAGTGCCTTGTTTTTAGTGCCATGTACTCTCTGGAGAGTTTATTTCTAAATAGTTACTGAAGCAACAGTCTTCTAAAATGCTGCAGTGTTAGGGGTAGAAAGAATTAAAATGTTTAGTGATCCTCTGAAAGTCTAAATTGAAAAAAATACATTTGTATCCTCCCTTCTCTAAGGCTGCTGGTTGAAACTGTGTTAAAGACGACTTGTTTACTTTGTGTTTTGCTTCATCAGAACTCCTCCAGTTTAAATTGTGTGTGTTCCCAAAATGAAACATTGCCAAAGCCAAATGTTTTACTTCAGGGGCTGCTGTGCACTGTCCTTCATTCTCTTCTATAAAAAGATTGCTTGTTTTCACCTGTGGTGAATTCTGCCATCTTAAGGTGGGCTTCATCTTGAGATAGTCATCTTGGAACTGTAGCTCCCCTGGAGCAGTAAGGTACTGTTACACAAGAAAAATAAATTTACTTTTTTAAAGAGAAGCATTTTGTAAGTCTTCCTTCCTTGTGCCAAAAACCTGGGGACTTTACTGTTTACCCTCTGCCAAAAAAATTCAAAGAAAATGTTTTTCCAGAGGTCAGATTTCCTTATCACATTGTACTCCTCTACTTTATATAATTTTCTTTCTAGATCTAAAGTCTTCAGATGGGTTGTGTCAGGACGAGAATTAAAGTTAATGTGTTAATTTGAAATATATAGTGCTACTGATAAATCAAATTATTAATCGAAAGTCACAGGATGTCACCTCCATGTAAAAGGGTTTGTCTTTTTCTTAGTCCTAATTCCCTTGCTGCTCCATTCCTGTTCTCTCCAGCTATCACAAAAGCCTCTTTGTTGTTCATTTGACTGTTAAACTATGCTTATTTTATGCTTCATCAGACTCTCAATGAGCTCAAGGTTTATAATATCAAAAGTCTGGCTCTCCAAGGGTGAGAGAAGCTAACAGGTTCCATAAAGCTGTAGGGATCAACCAGCACACAGGAAAACACCCAGACAGTCAAGACCTTTTCAATGGCAGTGGAAAACATTGGTGAATCCTTCTTAGCATTCATGCAAGCAATACTGCTGATTTCTGGGCACAATCCTTTCTCACAGCCGGGGTCTGCCTGTGCATTCAGCTCTTGGGCAGAGTGCTTTGGTTCTAGGTTGTGGAGAAAGCAAAGAATTTCAGAAATGTGAAGCACACATCAAAGTTGGAAGAGAGAGTAATAAAAAGAGAGGAAAGGACGTGGCCAAGCAGGTCCCACATGCACAGGTCAGACGTGGCCCAGCAGGCCAGTGCCTACTGCACACCGGCCTCACTTCTTGCTTTTCCTGCTGCTGTCACAGCAGAGGTGCATCTCGAAGGGAATGGACTGGGAACCAAGTGCTCTGAGATGAGCAGAGTAAATTGAGTATTGACTTCTGTTGGGTTTGGGCATGAATTGCCTTACAATGCTGTGCTAATTACAGCAATTCAGGAAATGATTCACAAGAGTGGGTAGCTGAGCTTGGGTCTCCTAACAGCTGCTTTAGCTCAAGCTAGGTTGGATTATTTACTAGAATTGTGCTCCATGGGCTATAATGGCACTTGCAAATGCTCAGTGTTAATTCCTCACTTGATTGAATGGAGTCCTTTGGGAGCAGCTTTCAACCTGTCCACAAAGTCAGGGGCTTTGTTATGTATTTAGAAAAGTTTCGTTACAATGGTATGGGGTAGAAGGTGTTTCCAGTGCTGTGACTTAAATGCTGGGTTGTTACATTGGATATTGCATGGTATCAGTGGGGTTTGCTGCTTGCTTCACCATGTAGGCTCCAATATGGAGAGAATATCCTTAGTAAGTATCAGGGAATCTGACAGCCAAGTAGATTCTGTAAGCCGGTTCTCAAATGCAGTCATGACTTAAAGCATTTTTTTTCAGGTATAAAAACCTGTTTTGTTCTGTATCCCCAAGAACAAATGCAACAGATATTAGTATTCCTATTTGCTGGGCTAGCTGCTGCTGTGTGAAATACAAACTGCTGTGGCATATTCAGGTTTATGCCACAGTTAAATGTGTGCAGTGTCTGTGGCGTTTGTTATGACAGCAAAATCTTTAGGTGGCAAGAATAAGGTCATGGGTGTGAGATTCACTTGCATACAGCACTTCTTGTTGTGGAAAAGAATGTTTGGCAGGCATCAACTTTCTAAAACCTGATAATACTCAAGTGCTGCAGAAAAATAATTCTTTCTGTGAAGGTCTTGGAAATAGTGGTGATATGAGCTCTGGCCAGCCTCCTCAGCTCTGGGTTTAGAGAGGCTTTTCTTGCCAGGTATAGGAGGGAAACATGATGGACCGACCAGGCTTTTGGTGTTTGTGAGAGCCTCCTAGCGCTGTGGAATGGAGCAGCAGAGCATTCCTGCAGTCTGACTGCAGGATCTACTGGTTACATCCAATGGTTAATGGCAGGGCAGTGCAGATGAGCTGTGACCTCCTCTCCCAGGCAGAGCTCTGACTCTGAGGAGTTAAAACTTGGAGAGGAATGGACTGAGGTCAGCAGCACGAATAGTCTGTTCAGTAAATAATTTTCTTTGCATACTGACTCCATTCTTTCACTCATTATTTGCTCCACTTATTCTTTTCCCTTCCTACACACATGCAGGCAAATTCTCTGGCTTTATTATCCTCTCTTGCCCTGGTGACCACCTCCCAATGGCCACTTGTCAGTGTGCCACACCCTGTGGTAAGGGGGTTGTAGAAGACAGGTGTGCTGAGCAAAACCCACCCTGGCTCTGGGATGGACACCTCTGCTCAGCGTAGGAGAGCACGGCTGTTTTCCAGCTGCTCCTGCAACTCTGCCTGCTCGGAGCACTGCAGTGGCTCTACGGAATGCAGGAATGCAGCACGCAGGAGGGAGATCGTTCTTCAGGCAGCCAGGAAGAATTCGGAGCTGTTGCCCACCTTGTTTTCCCCTTGGTGGCAGGCTGTGAGCTTGTGGGTGAGTGAGCATCTGGTACAAGGCTGCCGGGGAAATCCATCAAATGGCCCTGCTGTTGGAGAGAATTTGGGGACATGTAGGACGGAGCATTGCTTAATGCTGGAGTCTGCTGAACCTAGCAGGCTTTCCTAGGGCTTGGGCAGGATGAAATGAAGAGAGAAAAAGCTTTTAAGGGTCCTGTATCTGAGGATCCACAGAAAACAGCTAAAGGAAGAAGTAGGATTTGGGGAGGTTGAGTGACCTTGAATGTGTGCTCCAGTGAAAGAAGCAGTAGCATGTGTGACTGGTATTTAGGAAAATATTTTCTGGGAGGCCCTTTTGTTAGGGGATAAGCAGTTGAAATGTCCTGCATTTGTTGAGAGATCTGTTTTGATTTTTCAGTGGAAGTGTAATAGCTGCTGTTTGTCACCTTTTTACATTATCTTGTAAATGCTGCTATCCCCGGGCTCCTGCAAGATGTGCTGGCTCTCTTTTGCGAGTGCTAAATTAACTTAGGAAACCCCACCGACAGAATGGAGTAGGTGCTTGGCAGGTGCACTGTAGAATGGCAGCTGTTGAGAAGGCAGCCCAGGTATAATGATAAATTTATATTTCTGGATTTGGGGGGCTTTGGTTCTGCAGCACTCAGCCATCTCCAGCCCAGTAATTCTTGCCTGCTGTTGGAACACAGCATCTGTGTTCTTTTCTCTTTCCCTTAGGGCACTGTTGTCTGCTTCATTCTTCTGAGGTTTTTATGCTTTCCATTGTGTTTTCTTAAATGAAAAGGCAGCTCCAGAAACAAACAAACAAAATTCCTTTCTTGTTTGATTTCTGTTTTTCCTTTATAAAACGATTTTCCTGCTTCTCCTGATATGGCAGCATTATTTGAACTAGGACTTTTCTCAGCTAAGGTCTATTGCTGCAGAGCCAGTGGGATAAAGTGAGTATGTAATGCTTGCTATGAGAAGTTATTTTTTACACTTGATTTAAATATTGATAATAGTGGAGTTACAGTTCTGAAGATACTAAATCAAGACAATTGTTCATTGTTTTCTAAACAGGCTTTAGATACAGCTCTCCTGTGAGTACATTGTGCAGTGAAGTACATTCCTTTTCAGTAAATAGACAGGCTTTAAGGCCCTCAGGTTCTTCAGATCTGAAACAACAGCAGCAGTCACTACAACTAAATACAAAAGAAAAAACAGCTATAGGATTTTTAGGTGTGTCTTGGGCAGTGCCTCTGCCCTCCAGTTGGTTTTTGAATCCTGGGGTTCTGTGTCCTCTTTGCCTGCTCTTGTCACACAGCACAGCTGTCTGAGAGTGCACAGAGTCTTATCAGAAATCTGATCTGGGTTTAAAAATAGCCTTGTTGGAATAAAAGATGTGAAACAGGGCGGGTTCACTGCAGGATCCAGAACTGCCATGGTGGCATTGCTGGTCAGGGAGGAGGATTTTGTGCTGAATGACAGGGAAAAGTTGTTGCTTAATGATGTTGGGTTTGGGAGGACATAGTGCCCGTGGAGAAGAGGGAGGAATGTTCCAAGAGAAGTACTACAAGCTTTTATGAAAGAAAGAGGCGAGAAATGCAAATTAATAAGGAGAGAAATACAACCAGTGGTTGGATGAGGTGCCATAAAATCACCATTTCTACTGAACCATTATTCCTTTCCCACGTAGGGTTTTGGTTCCTAGGCTGGTATTGACTCTTCTGCGTGTGCAGGGCCTCAGCTAAAGGAGCAGTGCTTAATGTAGTTTTCTGTTAGCTGCTGTCTGCTTCTCCTTTAGCTCTGCCAGCTGCTTCAGGTGTGCCTGGCCAAGTGAAGATTGTCTCTTCTGCCTGTACCAGCTGTTTTTATAACAAAATTTGCCTCTTCCTCTCTGTGACCTCATAATATTTTTCCTAGCAAAATAGATGCTACTTGCTCATTCTTAATTACTACTGAATATGTAAAACAATCAAAGCTTTTAATAACTGAACACATGACTGCATTTTCCTGTTGACTGCTGATTAGTAGCAGCTTTGTGAAAAGCAGTTGGCTCTTAAAAAGCTGTGAGGTTTTCTGTTTGCGTTTTTTTTTTTGGTTTTGTTTTTTTCTGTTTTTTCCTTGTTTGTTTGTTTTTGTTGGGGGTGGTTTTCTTTTTTGGAGGGGTTTCTTGGGGGGGGTTGGGGTTTTTTTTGGGTTTTTTTTGTAGAGTTAGTTTTCAGGTGGATATTTAAGTACCCATTTGTGTTAGGCTGAGATGTCTTGCCATGTAGTGCCTCTTTTATGCTTCCTTCAAGGGGTTTGGCACTGATTCAGGAGGACACCTTTTACTGTAGTGAAGTCTTGGGATGCTGATTTAATGTAAAAAGGAGGGGCAGAGTATGCCAGGACTTTTGTGAAGCATTGGAATGGAATTGACTTAAATCCTGGCTGTACTCAGAGGATGATTGGAAGTGACCTGTGTCACTGCTCCGGGATGAGCAGCCACCCTCAGGAATGGAATTTCTTGTGTCTCTGCAGAGAAATGTGAAATAAGATGCCCTGTCTGCTTGTGAAGGAGGAGTGTGAGGCAGGTGGAGTCAGTGCAGTCTTTAAACAAATTCTGGACAAAAATTAGAGCTTCTAACCCTGATGCATCTGAATGTTATTCAGCCTAAAGAGAAATGGAAAGGAAGCAAAACTGGAAAGGAAGGACCCAGTTTCATTCCTGTTCCAGCTGCACACGAACAGGGTGGACTCCACACTGTCCACACTCTGCACTGCTCAGGAGGGTGACATGGGTGACATTGGTGGCTGCTTTTCTGCCTGTCTCCTGTACTTTGCTCTCTAGGTGAGTTAGGCATTTGCAGCCTGACAGGGTTTCTGTCTGTAGTCTGTCCTTATCTAGGAAAGCAGCATTACCTTTTCAAATGGTGAAAATACTATTGATCTAACATTGCACTGAAATTCTTTCATCTCTAGGTGTCCCTGCCCTTTTGCCAAATTGGGTGATGGGCTTTGTCCCCTCAGATTCTGAAGGGAGATAAATGAAATGCAGCATGATTGCTCTGGAGTTGACCTTCATGAGTGTAGACGCAGCTAGGATAGGAATCCAGGGCTCTTAATTAATACACTGATCCCGGGAACAGGGAACCTTTTCTATCTTGCACATGTGATAGATGTGTTTGTGGGCATGAGTAGCAACTAATGAATAATATACATGTACTAATGAAGTCCTACATCTGTTTTTACAGTTGCATGTGGGTATGGACTTGCAAGATACCAGTGTGGGTGTGAAGAGATGCAGGCCTGGGAAAATTGTGATAGCTTGTAACGGAGCCACTTGGCACATACAGTGTGTCCAAATGCCTACTTGCAGAACAGTATTAAAAGACAAAATAAAAGTTTCCACCCTCTCCTCCCTTCCCAAAAGAGTCATGCACCATAGATGTTTTTGTTTTGTTTTTTTTTAAGCATAACTATTCCTTGCTGAAAATATTAATTGTGCTTCCTGTCTCTGACTTTTTGAATGGGAACCACTGTTTTGTGACCACTTTTCACTTCCCCAGGTAGTGCTGCTTTGTGGGAAAGTGAATGCTGTTCAAGTGAACCTGAAACCCTTTTTAATATACTGTGAAATGAAAAATTTGGGTGGCTGGTGGTGAAACTGGGAGTTGTTTCTAGGGATGTGTGCATTGAGCCCCTTCTGTGACAAAGGTGCCTCTTCCTTCTGTGCTTGCTTGTTTTTAAGAGATTGGTGATTCACAGATATGTTGTAAAATCTGACCTGCATAAATCTGGGGGTTAGTCACAAGAATGTTTGTTTCTGAAATGGATGGTGTTTTATTTATCTACCTACAGTGCTCCAGAAGCCTGTGACCTCTGTAATGTTTCTGAAATATCTGTCATACCTGATGGCCCTTCATTAACTACTTTTGTTCCTTTAACAAAATCATTTTATAGCAAGAGCCTCAATATTTGACTCTGAAATTTTTGTTTGTGAAATTATCATTCTGATTTAAATGTTGAAAGAGTCCTGATTCGTAGGAGGAAATGCACATTCAATTCTTTTACTGCAGTGTAGATAACTTGAGAAATAAGAATACAGTGTTCTGCTCTCCTGTCGTCTCTTTTGTTGTACTCTTGTTTTTAAAAGGTGTTTGACCTTTTCAGAAGACTGACATAGTGGAGGCAGCCTGTTTTGCTTTTAGCATTCACAGGATCTTTTTTTAAACTGTTGATTCAGTGTGTATTTTATCATTTTTGTATGGAAGCTTCTTTTGTTCAAGCCTTCTGTTCCTCAGGGCAGTCCCGAGTTAATTTACCAGCCTGTTTTGTAATTTTGTAACATTAAGTGTTCTTTTTCAGAAAACCATGAAATAAACAGGATTTATGGCTCTTTAGTGGCTTTGTCAATGTAATGAACACACATCTTGAATAGGGACTAAATTTGGGTTCTTCACTGCAAACATCCCAACTACTGCCTTTTAAAAAAATATGTAACTAAATGACTAATCAGTGCCTGAACTTTATATAACTTGGCCAGTCCTGGGAGCTGCACTGAACTACACAGCCTAACATTTTTTGTTATAATTCTGGTTCTGGCACCAGTCATACCTGTGGTGCTTTCTCAAGGTGTCCTGCCACAAGAGGTGAAAAAAAAAAATGGAGGCAGGGAAAGTCAATGCACGAGCTGTTTCATACAGGGACAACTAGTGAATAAATAGTCCATGATCAATATGCAGTGAGTGAAGCAGTTGTTCATATTGGAATAAGTTACATTCTGCTTCTGGCATGAGAGTATGTGCTCCATCTAGTTCTGATGTGGGTGGATTTCCTCCCTGGAAATCACTGTGCCCTCGGGTGTGCTTTTTTAATATCGGCCAGTCTGACTGCAGATCATTTCTTCCCTGCTTGTTCCTGTGTGCCTTTGTTTGTTTGTTTAAATTCCTGGTCACACAGAGTTATTTGCTTGTAGATTAATTTATGGAAACTCATCTCACAAGTTGTCAGGTAGCGTTTCAGAGACCTTTCTTTGTGTGTTTCAAGTTAACTGATGGAAAAGAGGCAGCTCACTTTGCCCCAGGGATAATGTATGGGAACTCATGGAATTCTTCCTGCTCCTGCTTGGCATGCTAATAAGGATGAAATAACAGTGAAAAGGAAAAAATGAAGCTGGTGCTACTGCCCTGAGAAGGGAAGTGAGCCCAGCAGCCTCATGTGGCTTCTGTCTTGTTATGCTGGATTATGCACTGTAGTAAACCTGACTTATATTTTTATTGGGCTTTTGAAAGAGTCCAAATTTTACAACTGTATTTAACACTTCTAGATGAGTGGGAGGCTCTCCTGTATATGATATGTAGAAGGCCTCACTTTTTATTTTGTAGAAGGATAATCAGGGAATGGTTCCTGGATCAGTATTGTCACTGCTGATGCAACTTGAAAAGAAATCGAAACAACCCCTGGACTATTTTCTTTTACTTAAGAGCATAATGTGAGAGTGTGTGGTTTGCCAGCCAAAGAAAGTGTGTATGGTTGCTTTTTTTGGCTCAGTTGTGACTTTTTAAAACACTTAAATGAGCAAATGACTTGCTCCTTTCCCTGGTCTGGCTAGTTCTTTCACAGCTTCATCTGAGGTGCATTCACAGATTCCAGGCAGGATTTTTTTGAATGGCCGATTTGCTGGATATGAAGACACAACTTGGGCTTTTGTTGGTAAACAGCAATAGTGAAAATAATAATAAAGAGATTGTGTGCCCTGGTTGATATTAACCTGTGCTGCTTAACTTCTCTCCTAAAGACAGAAATTCCCTCATTGGTGGTTAAAGCAGAGCTCACACATCTAAGCTGGAACCACGAGTCCTGACTGGAGGTCTAGGAGATATTTATTCTGGGATTGAGCCGTGTCTGCAGCCCCCATATGTGTTCCAGATCTCTGGTTAAGGACAAGTAAACCCACGTTTTTCCCAATTCTCTTCTGGTCTGTTGCAGCAGCAATCTGCTGCACGGTTATCAGAGGGAAAGTGAATCATTTACTTTGTGCTTTTCCAGTAGGTGCCAGTTTGCTGATGGTGGGAAGCAGAGTTTGGGTCTGAGCTGTGAGAGGAAAGGGTTCTGCTTAGATCTTACTGAAACAGCTCTGGCTTTGCAGGTTTTATCAGAAGTGAAAACTTTCTCTGCTTTTCTGTGGAAGAGCAGCTACTTGGAACATGGTTAGTGTTCACGGTGTATTTGTGTTTTGTATATTTTGACTGAAAGAGGCAAGATTTCCATTTCCTCCTATTGTTGCACAGAGTCTAGAGCAGCACTATCCAATGCTTGCAATTTGCATAAATAGATTTTTTTAGTTGTTTTTCATCTTTTTGTGTATCTGCAGCAACAGTTATGGTTTCATAACTCATTTCTTTGCCCTTTTTCAGGTTTCTGCTCATCACTTGTTATGGTTAAGCAGTGGAGATTCATTTTGGCAGATGAAAGAGATGCCCTTATCTTGACTGTTGTTTCCTTGAAAATGCTTTACTGCTTACAGGTTTCTACTCAAGTGTGTGCTATGCTAACAGAGCAAGGGGAATTTCAGTGTTATCTTTGTCAGCTTGACAGTGTGTCATGTTCAGATTTTCTGTTTGCATGGCTGGTTTTCTCTTGTGCTGAAAAGACATTTATAAACTTTACTAGAACAAGAGAACACACTGTATTTGAACAAGTGTAATAGGTTTTAGGACATGCCTGCAGTCTGGTTTGTAGGAACACTTCTGCCTATGGAGCTCAGACTTGACAGTTGAGGAGAGCTCTTCATCTCACTAAATTTAAAACATAAAACGAAATTTATTGCAGTGCTGTTTTTCTCCTATGAAACAGAAGAAAAGGCACAAAATAGTCACATTTGGCTTGGTGGGGTTGCTGCACTCTTTGGCTGAGGGCAGGCCTGTTGACAGTAGCCCCATTCTGACACAGGTGCCCTGTTCCAGTCTCTTTTAAAACTGGTTTTGGGTATTGCTTTCAGCAATAATGTGCACGTAAATCCTGTCCAGATAAAACTTGTTTGCTACAAATGGAAGAACTCTGAAGCATGCATTGAAAACATTGCTTTGAATGTGGTAGGATGGAATAAGGAAATCCTAAAGAAAACTTCTGGGTACTTAATTCCCTCTACATGGGAAGGGCACAACTCCTTTTTGCAGTTTGCAGTGAGGTGTAGAAATGCAGCATCTCACTGACTGTACAAGTAACAAACCTTTTCCCATTCTGTTCCTGAGGAATGCTCCAGTGTTTGTGCTGTCACCTCGTGTGCCAGGGCTATCTGCTTTTCTGGGCCACAGCCCATAAACCAAACCAGCCCCTTTGGCTCTGACTCTCTGAGCCTTTTTCCTCTCCTGTCAGGAGAGCTCCATGTTTGGAGGGCACCGAGTGCTGTGCGCGGCCGATAACCATGGAGCCGCTGTTTCCAGGAGAGGGCTTGGCTCTATCACGGCTGCTGTCAGCCTGCCCTGGACTTTGTTACAGGGCTGATAGTGCTCTCCAAGGGCCAGATCTTTGTGTCCCTGTGCTGAAGTGCTGCAGGCTGGCTGGGGAGAGCTGTGTGCACACAGAATGTGTTTGTGCTTGTGTATCTCCCCTAGAGAAGGGCAGCATTTAACTGTAAAGTGAATTTATACTGCTTGTTTGGAGGCCTGCACTGGCATCTGTAGGAATGGACACACAGCAGAACTTGGCTGTGGACATTCTTTAGTTTGGGATTTGTGGCAAGTGCCCTTGCTTATGACTTAGCTTTTTTACTGTGAAGGTTTCTGGCAGTGTTGATACCTGTATTCTTGGAGACTCTTGGTGGTCAAGATGACCTCGGGGTGTTAGAAAGTCTCTTTTTTCCCTGCCCTGAGATTGATGGAGGAGTCAGGGTTCTTTGGCTGTGGTTTTCAAGGTTTTTTATTCTGTTATCTAGAACATTCTTTTTCTGACCTGCTGAGGTCTGTCTAGCAAGTCAGTCTGAGGCTTGGGATGGTGTTATCTTCTTATACTAAAAACTACGTGTACATTATCTACAATAATTTTCCAATACCTATCACCTATGTTAGACAGTGTGTTTTCTACTCTAAAACAATCCAAAAGTGCCACCATCACCCAGAAGATGGAGGCTAAGGAGGACAAGGCACACCCAAATCCCTCCATCTTGGTTTCTGAACTCCCATTCTAAAATCCCCAAACTTTTACTTTTCATCCTGTGACAAACTAACTATCATTCTACTTAAACTCTAGTGGCTTGTAAATCTTCACATAAAGTTGGTAGGTTAAAATCAAAGGCACAGATGTTTTTGACTCTTTGCCAAGGTCTCTGAGCCCCCTGGCAGAGGCTCAAGCCATCCAGGGCAGCCAGAGGAACGTCCTGGGTTCCAACATTGTATGAGTGGAAGCTGTCCTTGCACTGATCAAGAGTATTGGTGTCATCCTAAAATGTGAGGATGAAATGCTCTGTACTGCTAGGTATGCTCCCAGTCTCTGAGGAAGCCTTTCTAGTGTTTAAGAACAGTCTCAGCAGGAACAGCTGGATTTTTGTGGCACGGCCTGCTTCTGGTAGGGCTTCCTGGAGGGCTTGAGGAGAGCAGGGTTCAAACTGTTGTAAGGCTCAGTGGGATTTAGATCTGCAGGACAAAGTCTTCTGAAAAGAGCTCATCTAATAGACATTTAGAGAGCCTATCTCAAAACAAATGGTTAGAGATGTGCAATTTTGAAGAACTGACTAAAAAATTTTGGTTATTATAGAAGTACTAAAGTGCTGTAAAACCAAGGTACCACCACAAATTTTAAAATTTGGATGCCTTTGTGTCATGCAGCCATCTGTTATGTCATTTAATAGCTCTGCCAATGTGATTAGGGTAATTTGGTAAATAAAGGGTTTGGGTTTAGGTTGTTTTCTCTTTTTGTTCATGATTATAATTTTCAGGGAATAAATTGGTAGACCCAAGAATAAGCCTGAAGTTAAATTCAACCATACGATGAGAAGCTTGAATCCTTGTAAACCTGTGACTCTGGACAAATCAGTTGATTGGAAAATAAACCTGATGACAGGGATTCCAGGGTTGAGGATAGAGAGAGGGCTTTAAATCTTGCTTTTAACTCCTGCCTCTGTTTCTCTGCTGATACTGTCCCTTGATTTTTCCAGCACTGGTGCTTGTGGTCCCCATTTGAATCTTAAGATAATATTCTTTCACAGATCTAAGGCTTGGACTTGGCTTCATCAACCCTCACTTGTTGTGGCTTTGTGTGAAACAAAATATTTTACTGATAGGTCTCCATTAGTTGGAGTAAGTTGTTGACTTTTCAAAGGAAAGATGCTGCGGGATAGACACACAGACCTCTACACTGAAAGTTCCTGTTGAAGAACACTTTTGTTTGTGTGAGAGTTAGGACTAAACTCTTACAGCTTTGCTCAGAGACTGAACCTTGGCTTCTGTTCACTTACCCAGTAAACCTAGAGATGGTTCCCTCTGATTTTGGTCCCTGTTGATCAGGCTTCACACATGGATTTAGCAGGTGCATAACACAAGCACTTGGGTCTCAAATATTGGCTGTAGAGTCTATTCACTAGCTGTTAAGTGAAGGTATTTTCTTGTCTATGAGCCTGCTAATCCACAGTTATACAAATATCTTGATGGAGATTTATAGGATGCAAGTTGAAGTGTCCCCTGGAATTGGCCTGATGGCTATGAATTCTATAACCTTCCTGCTATAAAACTACCCAAGTGATTCAGTACAAAATGAAGCAAATTTGCAAATCCCTTGTCCATCCATTGCCCAGGCAACTTCTGGTCACGTTGCTCCTCTGATTGGCTCTTTAGCTAAGAGTTCTTTGAAGCCTGTAAGTAGTTGGTTTGTTGCCCTGAAGGGAGATTATCTTTCTGTGCTTAAGTTCAGGGACACTTGGAGTTATTGCCTTCCTCAACTCCTCTTGCCTTAAAGCAGTAGGAATATGGGGGAGATTATACTGCCACTTGTGCTGTTAAGATAAGCTGGGCCTTCATCCTTGTAGGTTGTTATCAGTGATATTTCTATCACTTTATCAAGTGAAGTAGCCTCTAAAAGCACCCCAAGTCATATGTTTGTTTAGTGCTTACTGTAAAGCCTTCCTACTGGATTCAGGAACATTTCCATAAGGGCTCTTTGAAGTTCAGGCCATAGTGAGGTTATTGTGTAGGAGAACAACAGGTTTGCTCTCTGAGTTCACTGAGTGCTTGTGGTGCTTCTTAATTGAGGGAAATGTTTGGGAATTCATAAAATCACAGAGTGGTTTTGGGTTGGAAGCAAGCTTAAAGATCACCTAGTTCCAGCCCCCCGGAAGAGCCGGGCAGGGAATCTGTGCTGTTCAAAGAAGGGTGTTTATAACATCTCCAGAAGAGATAGGCCAGGAGAACAACCTGGATAAGTCTGCTGGTCCCTGGTGCTCTTTCCTTACTGACTGGAGCTGGGCTCAGGCTAATGTAGGGGAGTGACAGTAGATCTTTTCCTTTCCTTGGGTAGTAAGAAAAACGCCTTTGCTGTGAGGGCGCAGAGGCTCTGGCTGGGGTTGTCCAGAGGAGCTGTGGATGCCCCATCCCTGGAAGTGTTTGAGGCCGGGTTGGATGGGATTTGCAGCAACCTGGTCTAGTGGAAGGTGTCCCTGCCTATGATGGGGGGTTGGACCTAGGAGATCTTTAGGGTCCCTTCCAACCCAAACCATGCTATGATTCTATGATTTTTCAAGTAGTATTACTTTAACATTTTTTTCCATCTTGTAGAGCTTGGTAGCCACAACTGCCGCAAAGATTTGTAAGTCATGACAACTCTCTTGTTGAATAAAGTGATTTAAAAAATCAAAGTATTTTCTAGCCAAATATGTTAACTGTGTGGGTTAGAAATTTGGTCATGGTTTCAGACTGCTCTAGAGTGCAGAGTTACAGGCTAAAATCAGTTATTCTTTTGGTTGTTTGAGAGTATATGTAAGACTTAAAAGTTGGGTTCCAATTCTAAAGCATTTAATCTAGAACTTGTCTGATGTGAAGATACCATAATGAAGAAAATGCTGAGCCATAAATGTAAATACTCCTGATTGATGGGAAGAGACTGAAGCTGTGTCTTTTAAGTCATGTGGTAGAGCTGTTGCCTTTCAGCTCAGTTCCTCCTTGCAGGAGTTTGTGTGTGGAGGGATAGAATGTAAGAAAATAAAGAGAGTGCAGAAGGTAATCTCACACCTGAGGGGTTGCAGCTGTGCCAATCACCAGAGATTAGGAACAGCCCTGCCCTTAATAGGCCACAGCTGTGTCCAATAAGGAGACGAGTGCTACAAAAGAGAGGGTGAGCTGGGTGAGGAGAGGGATGGAGTTTGTTGGCTGTGCTGTGAAGGAGGAGTCAGTGCTGTGAAGAGCTGCACATGAGAAATCACCGAGAAGGTATGGGAGCTTTGGAAATAAGATTACAACACCCGTGTACTGACCTCAGCTCTAGGAGAAGTTGGGTTTGTCCCAAATGAACAACAGCTGCAGATTTTATGCCTTTCTCAACACAGACCACCAAATATTATGGGTTTTTTCTTAAATAACAATTGTTTAAACAAGTAATGCAACTAGTTATAAAATATGTAAAAGCTTATGTGAGAGACATAGTGTGTGATAAAGCATGAAGAACTCTGATCTGGCAAGATCTCAAGTCTTGAAATGCTGCTGCATTTGATGTTTAGTCCTCTAAGTAGGCAGGGTAAGGAGTATATGTGGGGAACAGTAGCAGCAGTAAAACAGGCTGGAACTTAAAAAAATAACTGCTTTTGGATATGAAGTACCCAAAGACTCATGTTTCATAATCTGGAAAGTAAATATACATGGGAGGGGGGTGATGCTGGAAGTCCACCTATCCATAAAAAGTACTTCTCATATTTGTAGGTTTCCCCACACTCCCAAAAGGTTGTTTTGGTGAAATGAGCATAGCTATGTGGAATAGCTTTTGTTCAAGAGAGCAAGCCCAGGGATATGACCTGCACAGGGAAGCTTCTGACAGGATATTTTCCAGAGGCTCTTGTACTAACCTGTTCTTCCTTACTGGTGCAAAAATGTGGAGTATGCAGTCAGTCTCTTTTTCTCTGCTGAAATTTAATTTGAAGGCTGGGAAAGAACAATGTTTATTCCTTGAATCTCAAATTGTCCATAATACAGCAGGGCCACTCATCCTTGTGTACTCTGACTGCTCCTAACTTGCACCAGCAGTGATGAGAAGCAGAGCACAGCACCTGGTGGTCTGTTTGATGGAAGAGGAATAGCAATGTCCAGGGTAAATGTTACTCCTCCTGCCCCACTGCTCTGTGCTGAGGGCTGTGTTGGAGCTCATGTGAATCTCAGTGCTCTCATTACATGAATTGAAACCATGGCTGTGCCTGTGTGTTGTTGAAAATAAGCCATCCCTCCTTTTGCTTTCTCTTAGTTTGGATGCAGCCTCCTTTTGCTTTCTCTGTTCAAGGCATTCAAGTAATTCTGAACTTCAGATTGGGTAGGAGAGAGGTCTATCTTCTGTCACTGTTTTATATTCTGGAAGCTTGGTGTCTGTCACAGGTGCTCAGGAGTGTCAGTTGGGTTTTGTTGCTGGAAACCAGCACATTTTTGTGTGTAAAATATACCTTTGGCTGGAAACACGAGATAATTTGTTTTGAACAGCCACAGGCCCAAATTCAGATGTTTCCTGCTTCAGAGAGCTTATTTGCAAATGACATTGCTCGGCTCATAACCTTCACTTAGTATCCTTTAGTCTAAAAATAATTACTGCTTGTGTGAGATTTCAAGGACTAATACTTTGCTTGTTTTCAGCAGGAGACTCACAGGTTTTTTAAAAGATTGATTCATGTAATAGTTTATAAACAAAAAATTTTGGCTGGACAATGGAACACTCAAAATCTGACCCTTAGTAAACTGTTTATATATTGCATATTTTGATACACATATTATTGTTCTTAAAGAGCATAAATATTCATGTAGTTTCCTCTCTGTCCCTTTAGGGCATTTTTTTTCTGGGTCAAGAGGGCATGTAAGGTACCACAAATTGAGATAACTTACACCTGTGTATATCTTTAGGTCCTTGAGCAGGAGTAGTGAAACAAATCTTTGTGCTGTGTTCTTTTTCTCCCTTCAGAGTCTTTTCAGGACTGAGCCATTCCTGTCTGCTTGTTGCTGATCAAACAGTTTTGTTCTCAGTGTCTAAATGCCTTCAGAAATTAGACATGAAAGGCTTGTGTGTTTCCCTCATTTTGTTTTGTTCTGTCAAGGTTGGGAGCACATCAGCTGTGCAGAGGAGGAACTACAGGTTTGTAGCACAGCAGCTTTGGAGGGAGCGGGTCCATGTGTGAGCACTGCTTGGAGAGGCCTCTTTTTAACCAGAATGGTGCAACATGGTCCATCCAAGAGCTTTAACAGTGCAGAATGAAGGAAATTGTAGCAACACCCAAGGCTGACCATCTCTGTGCCTCTAAAGTGAAGGGAGAGGAAGCTTTTGTGGCAACCTCTGCCACATGCAGAGCTCAGCATGTGACCAGATATTGTGGCAGAAACCTGAGCCAGGAGAGCAGCCCAGTGCACAATCTCTGACACTTCTGTGCTCTTCAGTGTTATGCTGGCAGAACCTTCTGTATTTTGGGGCTGTGGCTTTGTTTTTATTAGCTGCCCTTAGTATTTCCCGCTGTGCCATCCTCAGAAAACTGAGGAAAACAGTGTGCCCAGTGCTTGAAGAGAGAATTCAGAGATACTGCCATGGAAAAACTATTTAAAAGCTAATGAAAGCAGTTACCCCTAATGGACTTAGAATATTCTAATATTAGACCTAACACAAGTATTAAGCTGACAAAGTGTTGAAGCAGCACCTTTTTAGTCACATTCTCAGTGTAGTGAAGCCTGTCAGAGGTTCTGCATGTACCAAACTGGGGTTTTGGTATGAACCTGAGCTGGGACTGTTGTCAAGAGTCTGAAGAGAGGAGTGTTTTGCAGCTCGTGTGGCTGTGGATTCTTGATAAATGGCTGGTTGGCAGGCTCTGTTGCTGTAGTGAGGGTGGAGGCTATCAGCTCTGTGGTGTTGCCTGTTCCTTTGCATTTCAGGGTGGTAACTGGATCTGAAAGTGGTTGGGGTTTTTTGGTGATCTTTTTAGTTGTTGGGGCTTTTTTGTTACTATTGGCAGGTGATCTGCAGTATGATGGCAAGAAGTCTCGTCTTTTCCAAGGCTTGCTCAACTCTAGGAGCCAGAATTGTTCTGTTTGATGCTAAACTCATTTCTCCCACCCCTTATTGTTCAATCCTCACTTTACAAGCTATTTGAAAAGCAGAGTTTGACCATGTAAGTAATCCCAAGAGAGTGAAGATAAAATCTTAAGTGAAGTTGTCAATCAGCAAAGGGATTAAAGAATGTATTCTACAATGTGCTGGGGTAATAGAAAATTCTGAATTCTCAAGAGGAGGAAAGGCATGTCAAGACGAAGAAAGGAGAGTCATTTCTAGAGGCTTAAAGATGACTGTAAAAGCATGTTTACTAGCTCTTCTGCTTTTCTGGGGGAATAAAAGGTGCCACAGTTAAAGAAGTTTCATGTCAAGAATTCCCCACGTTCAGGGGTTACAGGCTGACTTGGCAAAGCCAAGACTCAACATGTGAAGCGCTTCAGTTTGGGGTCATCTGTTCAAACACAGCCTTGGTCAGCAGTGGAAGAAAGCTGTTACCACAGGAGGTTTTTTAATGAAGTGAGCTGGCAATCTGTCAGGCTCTTAGGGCATGGGTTTCTGAAAAATAAGCATAAATGGTACTTGCAAATAAACTTGGAGTCAAAGAAAGAAACAGGTGTCAATGATAACGTAAAGAAATGAAGTTGGGGTACAGGGAGTAACAGGCGTTGAGCACTTGTGCTTGTGCAGCTGATAAATGGATTGTTTATCCATTCCTTCATGAACTTCAAATAAAAAAAAACTAGTCAGTAAAGTGGTGAAAAACTTCTAACTACAACATCTACATTTTTACTGTCCAGATAAAAATAGAAACCTGTGTAAGCCAGACCCCAGCAAATCTGTGCTTTCATGGTCAGAAATAGGCAGTCCTTGAGTTCCTTTTGACACTTTCTTTTTGTGTAGGAAATTACTACTTTTTTGGTTGTAGTGGCTTTTTTAGAATCCCATCTAGCTCTTACTTGTGTATATTGTTCATCAGAGGTCTGCTGTTCTGCTGTGGTAAAATTGAGTCTGACTTTCCTTTACTGGAGTCCACAGCCAAGTGCTTAATTCCTGGGCCAAACTAAAGATTTCCTCTGTTGTCCTCTTGGAAGCTTTACATGGAACATCCTTGCCCTTCCACCTACCCTTGATGTGAAGGATGAGATGGTACCAGGCTTTTTTCCACCTCTGTAGCCATTGCTTGGGATTCAAAGTAATGGTTTGCCTGAGCAGCTGAGGAAATTGTCTTAGTGTGGTGCAGCATTTGTAAACAGCTTTTGCACTGCAATTTTCTCGTTGTCTTTTCCAGCCCTCTCATGTCTTTTTCCACCTTCCCCCACATGCATGGTCTAAGCCAAGCTCCACAGTGCTGTTCATGCAAACCTAGTTATTCCTTAGGGAAGAAACAACAAATGAAAGTAACTGACCCTGAAGCTTCTTACTGAGCATAGCAATGCTAAAAGCTGTTCTGCCTGGAGATGTGAACTTAAAATAGCTCTCAAACAAAACTGCTTTTTTGTCTTCTCTCTTTTTAGCCCCATCTTGCCACATTGTGGTCAGAAATGCTTTTAAAAATGTTTGACAATTCTGGATATTTTCTTTGACTGAAATCAGCATATACTCTGACATGAAATCATCTGTTTTAGGGAGAGAAGAGAAACCAGCTGCCACATCACCAGGGTTCTGTCTGCCCACCACTCTGTGTGTGTGTGATGGGGACACAAAAGTGAGAGTATTCAGTGCATGTACTCTCAGAATTTCAGCTCAGTCTCGTGCCTCACTGCTATTCCAGCTCCCACTGTTGTAGCTGATTTACCTTTGCCCTTCAAAACACAGATGGGATTTCTGCTTTCCACCTGCACCTCTTTCCCTGGCTGCCAAGGGGAGCACAGTTTAATGGAGGAGCTGAACTCTGTGTGTCCTGCTGGATGGGAGCTGGTGATGTAAGTGTGCATAACTGAGATGCATCCATTTCCCTCGAGTGCAGCATGGAGAGGCAGTTCAGCAGCAGGATGTGTGCTCTTGTTCTGGGGGAGCGCTGAAGTAAGGCAGCAAAAATGCAGGAGCAGCTTGCCTTGCTGCACCACCTCAGTGACAGCAGCCCCAGCTGAGGCTTTGGGAATTACTTGGAAGTGGCCTAACTTTGTGTTGCAATCAAATAATCCTCCTCCTGATGAAGGCTTTGTGGAGCCTCTTGTAGCTCTCCTGTAAAATGATGGCGAGCTGGCAAAAAAGTGGAGTTCAAGGTGGAGATTAAAGGCTTGAGACTGAACACAAACTGAATGGCACTAATTGAGATTAATTCTTGCTTTATCTTGTCCAGTACTTTTTCAGTAATCTTTCATCTTGCTGCTTTGAAGAGTAAATAGCTTTTATAGTGAGGACAGTATGTGCTTTTGTGGCTGTAGGATTGTTTCCAACTAAACTTGTTCCTCTCAAAGGTCTCCCTTCTGGACCTTTGGGAGCACTTGTTACCTGTATAACTCAGATTTAATGATGCCACATGAAAATCCCTGCTGATTTCAAAAAGGAAGATCTAACCTGGGTTGTCTAGTGGAATCATAACCTTTTAGAAATTCTGGAGAACTCTGTATTTTGGCTCTGGAAAGAAAGATGAAAAACCATTGTAGAAATGGTAGTTGCTTAAGCTGTGGTTGCTTTCTGCCTGCTTAGCCAAGGCCTAATTAACTGCTTTCTTGCAAACATACAATAATTGTGATATCTTTAGCTGCTCTGTGGTACAACTTCACCCCATGAAAGACAGAACTTCACAGCTGGTTTACATTCTCCTGAACAAAACATCGTCCAGGAGAGTAGGCATCCTATGGAGCTCTGCTCTTTGTGCAGCTTGATACCTGAAGATGGTAAGTCAGACAGGTTTTCAAGCTGAATAAAAGTAATTTATGGAAATTGGGTTTTTGACCATATTTTTGATTCAGAACCGTATTGGTAGCTTACAATTTTTTCTTTCATTGAGAGAAACTCTCTAGTGTAAATAAGATATGAAAGCTTGTGAAGTGTTGCTCTGAATTCTTAGATAATTGGATGATCACACCTAAAACAGAGCAGGTGGCAGAGCCTAAAGGTTGATCTTTTCCAAGTTACAATACACCCAATGTATTTTTTACCACTACAGACGGGCTGTGATTAGGTCTTGTTTGTGTACTTGCCTTTTTCCCCCCTGTGCTTATCTCTGCCTCTCCATCTGAAATCTGTGCAAGGAAACATGCCAGTCAGTTGGCACAGATATTGTATGTGCCCTGTGTCAGAATTCCAGAATAAAGAGAATCAGGATTGCCTTTTGTCTTGTTCTGTAGCTGTGTGCAAGAGGGCTTGAGGGGGATGTCTTGGCACACTTGAGAAGTCTCAGGTGGGACAAATGTATTTGTCAGGCACCCCACCAAGAGCTCTGAGGACACTCATGGAGAGTGGGAGGAGTATTGCACTTGAAATGTTCTGTCCTTAAGCATCAAACCTTATGGTAATTTACATCCCATGAGCTTATTGCCCTTGCACAAAAATAAATCTGTGGATATTTGTATAATTTTCCTGCAAAAATTATAGGAAACATAATCTAGACAGCTAAGGCTTATTCCTCCTGTTATTTCTTTTAAGTAGTCTAATTTTAAATTACTTGAACAACAGACTTCCACAACTTCCCTTGAGTGTGCCAAGTTGATAATAGAGCAAACATTGAGCTGGACTCTGTTCCACAACAGCCCTGATGTGGATATGAGCTTTTCTGTGGTGCTTTGTCACAGTTTCTGATGGCAGCCCTCTGGACTGCTCTAATTGATGTTTCTCCAGAATTTTTTTGAAAGCTAGTTAGCTGTAGCCCTAATAAGTACAATTAAGGTCCTGGAGCAAAATTCTGCTTAGTGTACAGCTGCTGTGAGTGCAAGAAAAAGGCAGTGATAAATCTACAAGTTGTTAAAACTGAAGCTAAATATGGGATGTTAAAAGAGCAATTGGAGCCTTTCTTAAAGGGGTAGGCAAGATGAAATATGTCTGCATTTTTAAAGAGGTGTGTCCTTAAAGCCTGTAGAAGATGCAATGGGTAGGTCCAGACAAATAATTTTTATTTTTTCTTTAGCTGTTTAGCAGCCTGACTTCTTGGCTTTGCTCATGCAATTTCTAGTTCAACTTAGTGGTAATGCAACTTAAGAAGTCAAACAAAAAAAAAAACAAAAAAACCTTGTTTTTCCAAACATGTCATACTGAGGTGATTGAAACTGCATTTTTTTAAAATACTGACATAAACCTTTTCTTCTGCCAAGTCCTTGCTGATTTTTAGGTTTTTTTCAACTTTCACTGATTTTGAAAACTAGGGGAGGTTTTTATATTTCTTACAGCCTCTGCCCTAAGTTATAAAGATATGGATATGTTCATGATTTGCATGAAACAGCTGTAGATCCCACAATTGCCTAAGGGGTGGATCTCATCTCACCACAAACCTTGTGTTTGTTTTCCTCTTCCATTTCTCCTGTGATAGTTGTGCCATGTGGGGATCAGGTAAAATCTCTGACCTGACTGAAGAGTCTGCTTGTGTTTGGTTAGGCAGGGGAGCTTCCAGCATGGTCTTCAGTTGAAAAGTACAGCTTTCCAAGCACTCCCAAAATCAGGGGGAAGGGAAAGAAATGCCTTTCAGTGATAGCATGAAATAGATGTCCTGGATAAATAGGTTTAAGCAAAGCATGGACCCATATGTATGGGAATCTGGGTGGATCTGCTGTTACAGCCCCAGTTACGCATGAGCAGGAAGGTTGTGTGGCTGCATTTCCTACTGCAGAAGTGCTGTTCCTTTCTGCATTGTCATCAAGTACTTAATGGTACCAGCTGATGTGATTTAATAAACCCAGTGAAACCACAGGGCTGGAAGGGAAAGTTGTAAAATTCAGGAACTGGTTTTGATGAACAAGCTTGTTGTCTCTGGCCTTTCTCAAGGTGGAAATGTCTGTTAGCACTTCTTCTCTGGACATAGGTACTGAATTTTCTCTTGGTCTTTTTTGACTGAGATTGCATTGAAAGTTCTCAATGTTAGGAAATGTACACATCAGTGACAGGAATACATTTTGAAATTCAGAATGGAAACACATCAAGACAAAAAAAAGCTAAACAGACTGTATTCCTTGTTCTGTTCTTGCAGTACTATAAATGTAGGAAAAGTCTAACACTTGATTCTTCTGAGATGTATTTACAGAGCTGAGCATAGCTGACTTGCTGGTGATGGATAACAGCTTTCCTTTGGAATCTCCAGTGCCATTCCAGTGCAGTTATTGGTGACTGAAATAGTCTGAGAAGAGCTTCCTTAAACTTTTGGAAGAAGATTTCTGTGTCCCCATGCTAAAAACTATTTCCTGCACTTGGCAATTTGGAATGGAGAGGTGGTACTGCAGGGAATAGCTCTTCTTTCTAGAAGGGTTTCCTCTTCATGGAAGGATCTAAAAACAAAGGGAGAAAAAAAAGAAAACCACGAAACTGTGGCCGGGTCACTGAAGAAAAAACTTCCCATAAAATCTGAAATAGTTGATATTGAAACTGTATATGTGCATATTTCTCTTTAAATGAAAACAAGCTTGTTTTAAAAATAGGATCCCTGACTTTCCTTTTTATGTGGGGGGGAAGGATGAGTGTGTATGTATGAAATGCAGAAGAAACTCAGTGAATACTTCTACAGTCACTAGCTGACCTCTTTATGCTACAGACTCCATTCAAGTTTGGGCTGAAAGTTGTTTGCTGGGATATTTTCTTCTGAGTTTCAGCATAAATTCCTAAATTTTCAAGCAAGTCTGCACCATGACAGGGTATGGTGATGTGGTAGCTGAATTTAGCCTTGGACCCCTACCTGGGCTGCCTGCTGGGAGCAGGGAGACACAGGGAGACACTCCCTGTCCTGTGCACTGAGGACACCAGAAAAGTTTTCACATTTTCAGTGCTTGTGGTATCCATGTCTAGACTAGGCCTTTTCTAAATCTAGACTGAAGTTTTTTTCCCTGGAAAAGACTTGGTGCCGCTTTTCCCGCTTGCCAGAGGATTTGAGTGAAGGTAGCTGTTTTCTAAATAAGCACACACAAATTATTGCTTATTTTCTTTTACCAAAAGTTCTTTGTAATATAGGCCTTTGACTGGAGAACTTGAGTGTTCCAGTGGGACTTGCTGAAACGTTGTGTGTGGAACAGTGTAAAGAAGTGTGTCTGTGTCACCCAGCATGTTACCTCCAGCAGCCATTGCTCAGGACTTGTTTGCCCCCAGGATCAGACTTGGTATTTCCGTGGCTGGTGGTTGGTTTCAGGCCAGCTGCTGAAAGCAGTCTCACTCAATCTTCCCTAGGCCTTGCCCCTAGAAGTGCTGAGGTGATTAACTTCACTTTTAGACTGCTGGCGGGGAGGCACTTCCAGCTTTGCCCTGGTAATCTCCTCAAATCCTGTCTCCAGACCCTCCTATTAGGGGATGAGCAAAGAGGGACCCTGAGTGTAAGGGCTGACCTGCTGGAACATCTCCAGTCCCACATGCATGTGTGGAGTAGAGTCCCAATAAACAAGGTTGTTAAAAATCTGCTCTTTGTAGCGTCAGCCTGCTCTGCTGCTTTCTTAACCTGCCTTTCCCCCATGACCGACCTTTTCTTTCTTAGAAAAGTCACTTTACCCAAGTACTTCTAAGTAGCCACTGTAACCTGAGACTAGAAACAACTTCTCATCCCTGAGGTGAGCTTTATTTTATTTGAGTGTGTTCAAAATTAAAATGGCAACCCTGCAAGAGAGAAAAGCCCCTTGATTACATCAGAATGGAATCAGGGATCTTTGGGTTCTACAAACAGTTACTGTTTTAAATCATATTGACACATTGCAAATCATGCAAAAAGTAGTTTTGTAAAGGCAGAGGTAGATAATTTTTTTTTTTTTAATTGAAGTGATACATTTTTGATTCTTCTCTGTACATCATTATCTTTCCTCACAGCCTTGTAACACTCCCAGTGCAGGATAAGAGAGTAATCTTTGGCTTTGAACTATCTATTTAAAACCTCATGGTTCACTTGCCATCTGCACAGCTATTCCTTGTTGCCCCATTGCCAGGAATTGCACTCTGCCTTTGGAAAACATAGCATGGATTTTTTGCTCCTAATTTTTTTGTTGTTAGGTGTGAATATCCTTTTTGATGTCATTATGCACCTCTTCCATCTTGCAGCTTGTGAGAAAATCACATATTCTGGGTCAACATCTGGACCAACATGACACTCAATCACTTCTTGAGGTTCTCTTAAATGTTATTTTTGATTCTGGCAGTGCTTGTTTACTGCAAATTCAGATGTTACTGAACTTGACCAGTAAGAACTGTTTCCAAGGAGAGAGGAGGCAGTTTAGTTAAAGCCTTGCACTGGGTATTACCTTTGTTTGGGGAGTGGAATGTAAAATGGGATTCAGAGCTCCAATACTATCTGCTAGAGAAGCTTCATGTGTTGTCTTCATGGGTTAAGCTTTCTTTTGTTTAATGTTCCATTAGGGCTGGGAATAAACAATTGAGTTTGTTTCAGAGTAAGGAGGAAATCTGAGGACTTCACGAGTTTCATGGATATAGGGGAAAAAGTGACTTGCTGGTTTTGGCACCCTTGACTTTACCTTTTAGGGTGATGTGTGCTGGGACTTGAGTCTCTATCCTCTCTTGTATTGCCTGGTTACATAAAAATTAATCTGCCTGGAGGTTAAATATGCAGGTCTGTCTGTTGCAAGAGATATTATGTTAGGCTTAACGCATCCCATGTGACTCCATCCTTGGAGATACTCAAAACCCGACTGGGCACAGTCCTGAATAACCTGTTTTAGCTGACTCTGCTTTGAGCAGTGGGATCAACCTAGGCAATCTCCAGAGGTCTTTTCCAATCTTAATTATTCTGTGGTTCTGTGACTCACAATTTCTTAGTTTGACCTTCTCCTTAAGCAAGAGTTTTAAACAATATGGATTGGTGTACTTCCCTAATCAACAGCCAGATCAAGTTTCTTAACCAAGAAGAGAAAAGGAAACATGGATGCCTTTCCCCAGAAATGATCTGTCTTTTTCTGCAGCCAAATACTGATCTGATGAAAGCTAATGGTGTGGCAGAGCTCCAGCTTAATCCTGTCTGGGTCACCTTAGTACTAACTGCAGTTGTTGAGTGTACCCCAGTTGGGACAGCCTGGTTTTTCTCTGCATGCACAGGGCTGTTTTTCCATTGTTGGGTTGTAACTACTTGTGTTCAGTGAAGGAAGCCAGGAGAGCAGTGTTCTGGAAGCTTCTCTGTGCTCCACTCTGTCTGTAGAAAAGACTGCTGAGAGAATGGGCCAGCCAGCCTGGTCATTCCAGTTACAGAGAGTGGAAACTGCTCTTGTTCACTTCAGGTGGTCATTTGTGTGTCTGTGGACATCACACCCAACCAACGCTTGTCGGGCTGATCTGAGGTGGCATTGAAATAGATGAGGACACACATTGTGTGTGAGGTTCAGTTCTAGGTGAAAGTCAAACTCATCTTTAGCAATGGATTGGGTTTGTTTGCAGGTGTTTTGCATCCACACCTGCCTTGCTGCAGGTTGCTTTGCAGTGTTCTCAGCTTTTCCCACACATTCCCTGGGTGGCTTTAAATTCTTCCAGGGAAAGCAGCCTTTAATAGCAAGGTACCTGGTTTTTGTTGGCCATTTTCATTAGATGTTACCTTGCTCTGAATTTGCTTACATAAGCTTGTGTTAATGTGGCATGTGGTGTAAGTAATAAATAGCTCTGTGCTAGAAGTGAATTGCCTTGTCCTCTGCAGAGGAGGAACGTGGAGTCTAATGCTCAGATCTGGGCCCACAGAGTCAGTAAGTGCTGGGTGAGTCCATGGACAGGGGGTGTGGGTACCACAGATGTGTTCCCCAGCATGTCCTGTGAGTTACTGGGATGCCACATTGTTGAATAACCTCGGGGTTACTCCCCACAGTCTGCAGTGAGATGAGCTCTAGACCTCTTCTGCAACAGCCTGGCAGAAAATTTGGTGTTTTCTCCAAGACCAGCAAGTGTGAAGAGCATAGGGATGTGTGGAAGCACTGGCACAGGTAGGAGTCCAAGCTGCAGAGGGGAGCCCCTCTTGTGTCCAGTGAACAATGCTGTATTATGCTTGTCAAGGGCAGAGTTTCACATTTCATTACAGCTGGATACTGTAAACTTGCTGCTTTGTTCTGTTTCTCTAAGATATTGCTGCATCTCAATCTATGGCTGTTTATAAGTGTGCCAGCAACCTTGGACTGAAGTGAGACATGTATAAATACTGATCTTTCTGTTAAACTTGAGACCCTGCTGATCTGCTTAATGGCTGCATTAGTGTCAGATCTAAGGAGTTAGCCAGGGGACTAACGAAAGTGAAGTTACTGTTCCATAGCATATGTGGAAAAGGGAAAACCAAGCTTGTTCAAGATCAGATTAGGACAATGCTGAATCAACCACGCTCTTGGGGTATTTTAGATATTTCTAGGAGCAATCAAAGATGCAAAATTATTTTCTTCTTTTGGGATAATGGACTCCTGGGCAACATATAATATATGCTTGGAGCACTTAGGACAGTACTTATCTCTTAAATTTTCTTATGTAGTTTGGTGAAGTGATTATACCTGTATAGCTTGTAGTCATCTTACATTCCTTTATTAGCTGTGAGGACACAAATGTGGCATAAATTGCCTGAAGTATTGCTTTGCATAGCATAGCTTTGCCATTGAGGAAAAACAACATTCAAATTTCATTTTCCAAAGTAAACAACACTCAGGAGCATATCAGCAGCTTTTAGTAAGCTGTTCTACTAAAAGCAGAGTTTTCTTGAGATGGTATGAACAGCCTTTCCAAACAACGCTATTACCAACACTGTTTTTGGCAGCTCTATGCACACAGGCAAAATTCTCGGAGTCTCTTACCGCCTTCAGCTTTCAAGGCTGTAATTCTTTAAGACAGAGGAAGAAGCAAAATTCCATCCATCCTGTCAAGGAAACAGAGTTTCAAATGGCAGGGTCACCTCCCTCGCACTCCTTCCCACCCCACACTCTGTCAGAGGACAGAGGGTTACAGAAATGGCTACAGTATCAGCTGCTTTCACAGAAATTCAACTTCATGCAACTAAAGGCCTTGAACCAAATAATTTGGCACAGCCTTCAATGCACTTTCAATAAAGTTGTTTTGCTTTGCATACATGTTTGCAGTCATGGTAAGGAGTAATAAACTGAGTAATTACCTTGGGCTTTTCTTGTTGGAGAGTGCTCTAGAACCCCACTTCCCTGATTTCTAATACTGAGTTACAGGACTAGAACTTATAGGATACACATGAAATTAAATTCAATAGTGTGAAGCAATCTGATGGCCTTTCACTTGGAAATAACCAAGAAAGGAGAAAGAGTGATTCCTGTGATCAAGGAGTACATTAAAATGTATGTTAGTTGTGGATTGTGGAGGTGGAAGAGACTAAAGGAATCCCAGAATGGGCAGGAGAGGGAAAAGAAAGCCTATCTTTGTCCATGAGAGCTTGGTTTGACCTTAGCATAATGAAGGCCAAGGGGAGATGTGGCACTGTCTATAAATATATGTGGGAAGGGAGGCAAAGCTAATGCATAAGTCAGCATCATCACAGGAACAGAGAGGTATAAACTTGGCCTGGAAATTAAAAGAAAGCTATTGATCACAAAAACAACTGGCTCAGGAAGAAATGTCTGAGTTGATAACAGGGATGAGACATAAAGCATTCATAATATCACTGGCCACAGCGTGATAAGGGTAGGAAATTGCCCATTTTTATCAACTTTAGATCCTTTTGTTCTTCAAATGAGCATTTCCCTGTTATTCCCTATAGTTACAGAACATAATGCAGAAGTTACCACAAAATGTGCATGCCCAGACTCTGGTGTCAGCCAGGGACGGGAAATGAACTTTGATGATGGCATTGCCCTTAACAACTTCAGCTTTTGTTCAGCCAGGCAGATGGTCACTGTAGGGTTCTTCCAGCTGCAATAGTCTGTTCTGTCCTAGAAAATAAACAGGAGCGTTACAGAAATGAAAGGTTAAAAGCAAACATTGCTTATTACTTGTGGTCACTCCCAAGTATTTAAAGAACCAAATACTGAAGTGTTTTCTGGTTTACCCCAGGAAATGAGAAGCTTTTCTCTACCGTAAGCCAGATCTTTTGGGTCCATGGAAAAAACACATGATAATTTCTGGGGTGAATGTATGGGAAATGACAGGGGAGTGGAGAGCAGACATGGATTTTACTGGTAACTCCCAGTGTAACAAGAAACAAACCCTTTACATTTCTCAGTCCTTAAATTGGAGAAAACAAATCTTTCTTAACAGCAGTATATGTTTCTGTTAGCATAAACCAATAGTAAATATATAAATATTAAAGTGTTTACTGCCAGTGAACAACTAGAGAGAGGGTAGTTTTCGGGTCTCAAAGACCCCAGGTTGTTGTGTGCAGTTGATGCTCTCCAGGAGCACTGTATGGATTTTCAGGACTGTCATGCTGTGGTGCTGCCACCACTCTTGGTCATTCCCAGTTTGCAGAGCTCTCCTCTGCTACCAGTCTGTTCTGGCTGACTGAGCCTGAAAGCAGTAGTTGAATGAAGTTGAAGAAAATACTTCTTTATTTCAGTGTTTTTCTTTTCAGATACACCAGCAGCAGCCTGTGGGTATTATCACTGAGGAAGTCACAAGTGACCTGCAGTCTCTTGTGCTCCTTCTTGCTGCATTAGAAGCATTTTGGAAAAGGGTCATTCTGGCTAGTGCTCAAATACAGGATGTTATGGAATAAGAGATTATGGAAATGACACAGTTTGAGTCCAAGGTCCAGAACTGAATCATCTGCCAGTGGAAATACTGAGCTGCCCTACAGAGCAGAGCCTGTGAGCAGCACAGGAGCAAAGCAGTGCCTCAGTCCTGCCAAGCCATGCTAGGCAGTCACTGTTCCACAG
The DNA here is from genome assembly GCF_047830755.1 of Zonotrichia albicollis. Lineage (NCBI taxonomy): Eukaryota > Metazoa > Chordata > Aves > Passeriformes > Passerellidae > Zonotrichia > Zonotrichia albicollis. The sequence continues at coordinate 14,870,332 of NC_133822.1, forward strand.
TGCAGTCTGTGAGCATGTTAACAGAGTGCACACAATGTGTTGCATAAAAAGTGCTCATAGTTCCCTGGGTGAGGGCTCTCAGACCTGCATTAAGCAAAGGAAATGCCTGTGCCCCCTCACAGGATTGCTTTCTCTGCCAGGTATCCTCAGCTGAACCTTCCAGGTATCTGCTTCAGACCCCCAGATATCCTTGCAGAGGAATGGGCCTTTATCCAAAGGAGGATGGAATGAAAAAGGCTAGGCAGAACAGTCCTTGAGGATAAAAGGCAAAGAGATGTGTCCTTGCTACTAGGAATGAGTTCTGCCAATGGCATCTTTACACTTAGGTTGGATTTAATCTCTGACTAATTCATACCAAGTCTTTTCATGCCCCCACCAGTGCAGCTGTACTTGAGGAGATGGGTAATGTCTGCCTCCTTCCAGGAGGCTGCCAGAGCCCCAGGGAGAGGAGAGTAAATCACAGAACCACCTCCAGCTCCTTCCTCTCACTGATTTCCTAACAGATTTTCATTTGCTCCAGGCACTGAGCTTGGCCTGGGCTTTGCTCAGAGAGGCATCCTGCAGATTCCAGGGAAATTGCTATCTGGGCAATTGAAACTGCTCAGTGTTTACTGAGAGTCAAATGTCCAGCCAAGTGGGGAAGGTGCTGCCTGGTTGCTATTTATAACCCATGTACAATCTGTGCAATTGGTATTATCTGATATCCGGAGCCCAATGGAAAGTTGGATGTTGTGGGTTTTGGTTTTGCCATTCTCTGCCTACAGTTTGGATTACTTTTCAAGATTCTGGTGTATTTTATAGCATGTAAAAATGCAAATTCTTTATTCTGTCTGTTTGTCAAGACTGAACTAAAATGTTGAACTGGTTATTTGCTTACAATACATTGCTGTCTCCTGGTAAAAGCTTTCCTTGTACCTCTGAGGAATATGAATGATGGGGAAGCATTAGACACAGCAGATTGTGCAACAGAGACAGACTTTCATTAAGTTGCTAGATTTCATCAGTTGTCATTTGATGGTCTCACAGTTGGTTAGTCACTAAGGGTTGGATTTTGCTTTTCTTTTTAAAATTATTATCCTTACTCAGGATTGTGGAGCATGCCAGAGTGCAAAGGGTTGGCATTCTTATCTTAGAAAGAGGAAAGATTTACATGAGTAAATTTATCGAGAGTTAATACTAAACTAAGTTTAACGTACTGTGAAGAACCCCATAATGTAAGCATAGTAAGAGTATTTTGAGGAAAGGATGGGATAAATACTTTCTTTTCCTCTGAAATTAAAGCCATGTCTACAGGAATGCAGCCTGGGAGAGGTTACAGAGGAGGTTTGTGGCTTGTGTGGAATAAACCTCCACCAAATGATCTAGTTTATGAAATAAAAGTTAGAGGATGAATGTGTGGGTGTGTTTTCTTCCTGTGACAAATTGGGATTTAACACTGTGTCCATTGAACACGCTCAGTATCTCCCCTGTTATCTAGAAGCCCCGTGCCTTTAGAGTCTAATAAATAAGTTTTACTGTAAAAATGAGGTGTAACTCCATAGTAAATCTGGCCAAAAAGATAAGCCATGATGGAAAGCAGCCTCCTGGCTTGTTTCAAATCCTGCTTGGTGCCCTGTTCAGACTCTGCTCAGTCAAGTAGTGCTCTTGCTGAGGTGTGTAATTCTCCACCTCTGCAAAACAAACTGAAATTGCCTAATTGTATATTATTGTCTAATCTAGTGAGTGATGTGGGAGGACAGCACATGGCTGTGAAGGCTGTGGGGTGTTAGAAACAGCCTGATCTAACCTAGATTGAGTTTGTTGTCGTTGCCAATTCTGGTTTTAGGTGTATAAACAGACTGCAGAGCACATTTTTGTGCATAGCTTGGAGGGAGAAAGGAAGGCTGGGGCAGTGGTTTGAGTTACAGGAGCAGGGTACACCCATGAGTGATTATAAACACACTGTGGGATTTTCTTTGGCAGCAGTGAAAGCTTGAGGGTGTCAGCTTGCCCTGGGGGACCTTAGGTCTTACTGGCCATGCATGGGCTGGGGACAGGGGCAGACTGGAGTGTCCAATAGCTGGGATGCAGAGTGACAAATCACCAGTGACCTCACCTGCAGGTGAGTCTCGAGATGCTGTTCCTGGTTGGACTTCACTTGTTAAGGGAAGGGAGGTGGCAGTTCTGGAGGTCTGGGTTTAAGGTCTGATTTTTAGGTTTTTATTTTATTTTTGTTTCTGCATGTATTTTTTATGTGGTAGTTACACAGACTAAGGTTGCACCCTTGGGTTATAGCATGATCCCAACCTTTCCTGAACATGTCCTAGAATAAAGCTTGGGATTTGTTTTTCTTTTTCTTTTAAAGTTCAGCCATCTCTAAATGGTGGTTTGTGGGTTGGAGAAATCTTTACAGCTCTTTTATTCAAATGTCTATTTGCATTAGATTTCTTGGCTCCCAAAAGGGTCTTGCAAGATGTGTAGAGGGAAGAAGATTCCAAGATTTTTAACTTCCTCTGCTTTCTGTAATCAATCTTCTTCCACAGAAAATGGTTATACATCCACTAAATAATCTGTAATCTGTTTGAACTTCTCAGTGCAGAGGATTTGTGATGCCATACCTAGCAGACTGTGTAAAAATGGTGAAATTAGGAATCTTCTGATCCTGTTTTCTAGCTCCCTTGTCATCCACCACTTCCTTTCAGGAAGTGCCTGCCTCTTTTCCACACCCATTGCAGCTGAGAATTGGAAGCAGCACAAATACAACTTGCTTTCCCATGTTCATTTTTTACTGTCTGTAACTGGAATGTTTTGTGAGAGTCTGGATTTACCAAACCACATAGGGGTGAGCCCTGGACTTGAAACTCTAGGCCTCTATCTGCTGTGATTAAAATAAATGCTGGCACAAATGACCAGTCTTTGAGCTTGCTTTTGAGGTGCTAAATATTTCTCCTAATGGCTGATGCAAATGAAGGGGGCTTTGGTAAATTCAGCCTCCTTTGGATCTCCAGGTGATCAGTAATCTTTGACCTATAAAAGGGGGAATTACAGAATCACTTGAGTTGGAAAAAGACTCTGAGATCACCAAGTCCAACCTATGGCCCAACACCCCCGTGACTCTCAGTGCCACCTCCAGGGACAGTGGCTGTAGCAGCTCCCTGGGTGCTGTTCCAGTGCCTGACCACCCTTTCTTAGAAGGAATTCCTCCTGATATCCAGTCTGAACCTCCCCTGGCATAGCTGAAGACTCTTCCTGTGCTCTCACTTCTTCCCTGGGAGAAGAGACTGACCCCCACCTGGCTACACCATCTTTTCAGGAGGTTGTAGAGAGGATAAGGTCACCCCTGAGCTTCCTCTTCTGCAGGCTGAGCAGCCCCAGCTCCCTCAAGTGCTGCTCACAGGACTTGTGCTTCACACCCTTCCCTGGCTTTGTTCCCTTCCCTGGCTAATTTGGTAATGAGAGGGAGAACTGAAGCACATGAAGTGGAGGCAAGTGCAGGTAAAGAGAAAGCAAGCACATATTACAGAAGGTGCTAGACCTTTCCATTCTGGTCTGTGAAACATTTTACATGCCCAATCTGTAATTTTTATCCTCTTGTCAGCTGCAGATCCTATGGTTCTGTCTGTTTCTTTGTTCCTGTTATCTTTTCTCCTCTGTGATCACTTCTGTGGTCAGTGCAGTCTGTGTTTTGGTGTTAGGTTCTAACACCAAAATTTCACTTTCATTTATGTTAGCTTTCACTTACATAAATTTTTGCAAATGTGTTCATGTGAGTTTCATTAGACAATTTCTTTAATGAGATTATTTTTTCCAAAATACAAATAGAGGTTCTATATATTTTCTCCCTGTGCCATGGAATGGTTTGGGGTGATCAGTGCTCCAGCAGAATCTGGAGATTTCAGTGGACTTGGCTCTCTGGGCTGCAGAGGTTGTTAAAGTGTGTTTGTGGGCCTCCAGTCTTTATTCTGCTCAGAATTTCTACTTGGGGCAGAACAGTGTTCTTGTTCCCTAATGCTCAGTTAAGTTTTTCTCAAAGCTGGTGTTTCTGCTCTTTCTTGTGGCATACACAGCATTTTAGCTTGGAAAAATTAGGCGGTCCGTGTCCTGTATGGTGTCAAAAGCTGATGTACCTTGCTGTGCTAAAGGCAACAAATTCGTTTTATCCCCATTTGAAGTAATAGAAATAAAGTCTTGTGAAAATATCATTCTGGTAATTTTAGGAGTCTTCCTTTTGTTGTTTTTTTAAATAGGCACTTTCCAAGGGTTATTACATAGCGTTTGCAGAGCTCTGGGGAAATCCAGCTTGTAAAACTGGGTGGGAACTAACTTTAGGAGATGCATTTCTATGTTGAAATGTAACATCAGGAACAGCTTCAAAGCACTTCAGATAAAGGAATTCAACTGTGTTGCTCTGTTACATCGTGGTGTGAGAATGACACCTATCCAGGTGTCCTACTGTTGTTCCCTTATCATCCTCTGAGGGAACAGCTACCTCTTCCTTGGTATAATTTACTTTTGTTTTTTCTCTTCCAAAGAAAAGCATTGATCTGTTTCTTGGTCTCTTTCTTTGTTAGTGTTCATTCAGTGTAGGGAGTGCTATGATCAAAGAGTTGTGTATGACAGCAGCAGCAAAGTATGCTTTTTGAGTTCTCATAGAGAAAAGGTTGTTTTTTGTAGGTCAAATGCTTTCAGTAGTTGTGTTGTGGCATTGAAGAAATGGTTAGTAATAAGCAATGTACGCATTTTTCCTTCTGTACCAAAACATTTTCTATAACTTCTTCTCTATTTGTATGTTTCCATGTTCTTGTGTGTAGTTAGCATTTCTTCTCAAGTCAGTACTGGGTTGAGTTTTTCTTGACATGAGCATTCTATGAACTGTTTATGTATGTGCTAAGAACAGGTTCTGGTATTTGCAGTCAAGTTCATGCTTGGTTCCTCTTTCTCCCACTTTTGGCCTAGCTGGGGAGGGAGGGTAGGCAGGAAAGAGGTGGAGACCCAAAAGACTCTCCCATGTGGTGGGCAGAAGTGACCAGATCAAGCTTCACAGATATATTAAAGCACAGTTTTTTTGACAGCTTATTTACTTGAGTCTTGAATGTTATGAACAGGAGCAGCTCTAAATCCCATTTAAGACGTGCTGCAGACAGGGCTGACGTGCCCCTTTTCCATCTGGTTAAAAGGGAAGCTGCAAACAATGGCAGCCACGCCTTTGTCCTCCTGCTTTCCCATTCTTGGTCTGCGTTACATGGAGCTAAAATAGTTGCCAGTTCTGGCTTTAGCTTTTCTTGTCAAAATTGTCCTCTTTTTGCCATCTGTTCCACAGTCTTACCACTGCCCTAAAGCTGCACTTTTTGGTATTGTAATCACTTAGAAAGTCATGAACATATTGTAGAAAATCCATTTTTTCAGTTTTAGCTGAAAGTAAAAGAATGTAAATCTTAGAAATTAAAACAGAGCTTTTTCATTTGTTGAAATATTTTTTTTTTGTGTTTGGCTTCCTAAAGAGGAGAGGCTTATGGGATTGAGCCATTTGTTCATCTGCTTTTCAGTTCACCCTTAATAACTTTTGAACAATTTCATCCAGATTCAACGAGGACTAGGAGTCTGAAAGGTAATTGGTTTCCTACAAGAAAACTGGATGCTGGGTGGAGGAGAAAGACAAAAATAGGTGTCCCCACTGTCTGTAGCATGAGCTTAACTGTAATCTGTGCTTAGGCTTTTGCTAGCCAAGTTGCAAGTGTGTCCTGGCTGCCTGGGTACTGCAGTAATTCAGAGTTTGCAGAGTTTGTTACTGAGCCTTGCTTAGGCACGAGCTACAGGAGGAGCCAGGAAAGGGAGGCAAGGGCATAGGGAATGTTGCTGGACAGTATTTATGATCAGTTTTATGATCATGGACCAGTTTGCTTTCAAATTCTGTATGGTATTACTGCTTCTTCTTGATGCCTGACTTCTCAGAGGTCTGTGGTGTTGGCCTGGCTGTGAAATAATTCAAATGTAAGAAAGCACTTACACGGTGCTCAGAGAAACTCAGCATTCTGAAGTGCAGCTGGGCAGTTACTTTGGCAAATGTTGTATTCACTCCTGATTTAGGGTGGAGAGAACAAGCTGTGAATGTAGATGGAATTAACTCAATTTCTGATGGGGAAAAACAAGACAGCTGAAAAATACATTCCTGTAGTATTTTATTTTTTCCCGGACTCAAGTCATTGCTTGAATGAACACTTTGAACAAAATTAGGATGGAAATGTAGAGGGGGTGGTGACTCGTGTAATGGGGATTTATTTGCCTGGAATATAAGCCCTGCATTTGCAGCACTTGTTGCACAACTTCAGTTTGTACAACCAAATTCGTTATGTGTAGAATTTGCAAAATCTCCTCTTATCTCTTGCCTTTGGCAGAAGTAGGGCACTGGGCTTTCTTTCTCGTGTATGCATTTGATAAAATATTCATATTCCTGCATCTGTGGTGACTGTGGGAAGGAACCACCACCTGGAATTATTCACTGCCTGCACCTCTGTGTTTTCCTTTGGTTTCTTTTGTCCTGGGCGAGCACTGGAGATCCTGAGGGTACTTGGAGCCATGAGTCAGTGACAACCTCCCGCTATTATTGTAAATAGCAACGTGAACGCTGTTCTTGCATGCGTTTTTCCACGGGCTTTGTTTTTCTCGCCCAGCTCCCAAGCCAAGGAATTCACAGAGCATCTGAGTCAGCAATCAGCTGCCTCGAGACAAAACATGCAGGATACTGCAGGCTTGCAGAACAGCCGGCGAGGCACACCAGCACCCTGGAAACCTGGCAAATAATTCCTGCCTGCCCTTGCTTTCCTCCTGTAATTTCCATGTTCTCTGACGTGTTGCTCTTGGGTTCCAAGGGCCCAGGGTGTTTACATCAGGAATGCAGAGTTCTAGGGAGTGACCTAATGTGGTGACTGAAGCCTCGGTGTTTCACCCGTGGGCATAACTGATTTCCCAGGCTGTGAAACGGGATTTGGGCAGAGCTGCCGTGCTGAGGTACCCCTTGGAATGTGCTGGCTCAGATGACCTGTTTGTTCCAGGTTTGGCTGCTGGCTTAGCAAACCTCGGACGCGGCAGTAAGTTCCTAGAGTGAAAGGATATTATGTTTAATATCCACGTGTTTTGTGGGGTCAGTGGTTGGAGACAGGGGACAACATACACCCCAATGTCCGTGTGGCAAAAGAACAAGTTTATTGTATGAATTCTTGTTTATAGAGGGGGTTTGAAAAACCCAATTATTGGTCTGTTCCTTGACACCACCCAGCTCCTGGACCAGTGAGATGTTTGCAGCTCAGGATGGAACAGAATTGGTTGAGAATCCTTTCTTTCAACCCAGGGGCCAGCTGGTTTTCTTATTTATAGCCACATTATTTGCCCAGCTTTTACTGTCATAAAATGTGACAAAAAGAGGTTGGGTTTTAATTTTGGTGTGTTTGAGCAGTGCAGTATTGTTGCTTGAGAACAAAAGAGGAGACACAGAGCTTCGGTACCTGGTTGGGCCAGAAGAGAGGTGGAGAGGGGATTTTAACAAGGACATGAATGATAGGACAAGGGGGAATGGCTTCAAACTGTTATAGGGCAGGTTTAGATTGGATATTGAGAAGAAGTTCTTTGCTGTGAGGGCACTGAGACACTGGCACAGGTTGCCCAGAGAAGCTGTGGATGCCCCATCCCTGGAAGTGCTCAAGACCAAATGAGATGGAGCTTTGTGCAACCTGGTCTAGTGGGAGGTGTCCCTGCCTATGGCAGGGGCATTGGAACTTTGTGACCTTTAAGGTCTCCCTTCCAAACCAAACCAAACCATTTTAGGGTTCTGTGGCCTGGCCTCTGTAGCAGTGCAGTGCTTTCCCTGAGGTGCAAGCCTGGAGATGTTTCCAGCTTCACAACAGTGAACTTAAGGTGGCAAACAAGGAAAGCAGTTCCAGTTTGCTTAGTGAGCAGCACTGATATGGGCATGGGCATCACTACCACCAGCCAGTTAGAAAAACAGCTTCATGGGTACTGAGCCCTCTAAGGTGGTTGTCCTAATAAAGTTAGAATTACGTTCTGCACTATAACCCACTGTTGTACTTTGACTTCTGTAGGAACTTTTATTTTTGAAAACTACCAGCTTGTGGCTGTATGTAAAGGTTTCCAGGACTCCCTTGCTGTTTCTAAACATAAACAGTAAATACCATGTTAGGCTGAAAAGCAGGAGTGCCCAAATAAACTACTGGAGAGCTGTCATGTGGGAGGGGAAGAGACATGAGCTGTAATGTTTGGCTTGGCTTCCTGTCTGCTGGAAGCAGGAAAAGAGCTGGTGAGAATCTAAAAAGTTTTATCCAAGTCCACATATTTCTCTTTTTGCCTTAATACCCTTTGCAAAAAAAAAAAAACAAAGGGCAAAAAGCACTTTTACTTCCATAGTTTGTGCATGTGTTCCTATGCTGCCTTCATATCTGAAGGCAAACAGAACTATTCTTTCTCAACAAGAAGGGTAATTTAGAGCATACTTAGTGTTATCTATAAAAGAAAGAAAAAGGTTTATTCTATATAAAAGAGAGAGAGGAAGAGCAGATACCTGTGCTTTAAGCATGATCCAAACAATTCTGTAGGTCTGCAGCCTGCTTCTGAGGCATCCCAGAAATGAGCAGCAGAGCTCATGACAGCAGATCTGCCTCAGCAGGTTAAAGTAGACCCCAGCTACCATCTAAAATTTTGTATGGACCTGCATATCAAAAGAAGCTGAAAAATACAAAATAGAGAAATTACTATCGGTAAGGCTCATGCACCAGCCGTGTTTCACTCTTACACTGCTCATTTATGGACAGAATTATGTGTGTAGGCTTTAGGTAAGGGAAATGTTTATACTGCTTTATGCAACACAGACAGGCTTCCTTTTTACAGCCTTGACTAGTTATTCCAAGAAATTGATTGCTATTAGCAGGTTTAACTTATTTTTAAGATCACAGTAAGCATCACTGTGCAAAAACCAGTCTTGGCAAGAACTCTATATCAGCTTCTGCTATGCCATCCTCTTATCTCTATTTATCATGACCAAAGAAGTGTCTTTTTAGAACGAAGGCACAAAACCTTGTTTCACTGATGGAGCACAGACTCTTGAAGTGTTTTGTGACAGTAGTGTTTTTAACACCAGCCCATAACTGTTGCTGTGGTGTTACACAGTAACTGCAACATAGTAGGGTCTGCTTGTTCTGTTTCACAGCCTCTGCCCTCTTCCAGACACCATGTAACATCTGCATGTTTACTTGGAACTTCTCTTCTTGCAGAATGAGTTTGGATAAAACTTGGCTCAGGTTAAAATATTCTGTGATTTAACAGAGATGTGAGATGTGCTGCTGTCTGCAGTGAGGCTCAGTGAACTCTGGAAGCCTCCTCTTCAGTCAGCCTGGGTAGAAATACTTGGGATATCAATCAGCTGAGGACTGACTGGGAATCTGGGCTCTCAGTTCAGCAGGCTTAGACAAAGTTTTGGAATGAAAAAGAGTAACTGAACTTGCTCTTTCTTCTTTTTGTTTTACAGGTTAATAATGCTTGTAAGGCAGAGGTGAAAGTGGCTCAGCAGAACAACATCAGGAAATCTGGCAGACTGGAAGAGCACAGCTGCCCCCCTGGGCAGCTGCCACGTGTGAAGCATGGAGGAAAGTAAAAATGAGAAGGTGAACCAGGCTCATGTTCTCTTTGACAGATTTGTCCAGGCTTCCACCTGCAAGGGGACTCTCAAGGCTTTCCAGGAGCTCTGTGACTACCTGGAGCTAAAGCCCAAGGACTATCGTTCCTTCTACCACAAACTCAAGTCCAAGCTCAATTACTGGAAAGCCAAAGCCTTGTGGGCCAAATTGGATAAAAGAGGCAGCCACAAGGACTACAAGAAGGGGAAAGCATGCGCCAACACCAAGGTAAGGCTTCAGTCACCATGGGCCAGGCAGCTTTACCCAATCCCTCTGGAATACACACTGAAAAGGTGTGGATGTAGGAAAATATTGTCTGGTGTAAGCCAGGGAAGTTTCAGCAATGTTGTCACAATTTTAGCATTTGATCAGCAATCAGAAATTCCTTTTGTCACCACCAGATGTGACTGCCCACCTGAATGTTTGTATTTTATTCAGGAGGAGCAGCCAGCAAGTTCTTGCAGTGTAAGTTTTTGTGGCATGGGTCCTATAGATAGATGCCTTGGAAAGTCTTAATTGGTAAACCTTTAATCTTGGTTGACTCCTTTTTGCATTTTGACAGTAACAGGAATGTGTGCTGTTGGATTCTAGGATCCAAAATATGCATGTTTGGAAATTTCCAGTTGCAATTTGAAAATTCTTATGACTCTCTCAAGAAAACTGAACTTTTCTGCCAATTTGGCAAAACAGACTGTTTCCTGTTATTTAGAAAGTGATCAATTTTATTCTAGGTTCAAAGAAAAAAATATGCTGTGGAAACTCATACCAATTATTTTTAAAAGGTTGGTATGTATGGTATTTACTGCAGGAATTCCTGCTTTTACACACACATGCAGAGCATTTTACTATTTTTTAAACCTGAATTACTGTGAGTTGGTATTTATGTGCTGCTCCCCTTGGACAGTGCAGTTTGAAAGCAGTTCTTTATATCATTTATTGAAATGTGAATAGAATAGGTTGGTAAATAATCAAGCACTTTTTTTTTCAAGATAGACAAATAGTGCAGAATAGGATAAAATGAGAACAGCATTCTGTCCTCCTTCATTGAGGACAACAGATGCCACTCCTTCCCTTGAATAGGAAGGAGTGGCATCTGAAGGAAGTACTTTAATTGGAAGAGTTAATGATTAATTCCTCAGTATGGAATTGAGGGAGAATATATCTTGTTTTGAGAATGCAATTTCAGATTGGTGGACTTATAGTTTCCCCCAACTGGATATTAGAAAGTTATGTTAGTTTCTTAGTAGTTTATCTTGTTTCACTTTCCAATGGCCATTTTCATAAGGATGGAGGCATTTATAGTGTTAACTCAGGTAAACTCTGAAAATCAAACAATTGGGCACTGTTGGTAGCCACAGTGGGCAGCAGCTTCAACGCCCCAAAAATCCAACCACTGTTAAAGTTTTCATTTTTCAGGCAACATAAGATAAGAAAGGAAGGATTTACCAGAAGATGAATGTAATAGGTTTTGTGTATGCTTAGGAATAAGTTTCCAAGTGCTATGAGCATCATGGAGAAAAACTCTAAATTTTCTGCAAAACTAATTACCTTGTGCATTCATTAGATTCAGGAATTGCTCTTACTTTGAATGAAACGTAATGGGTTGAGCTGAACTAAGGTGTTTAAGGCTGTGAAATGAAAAGAAGTGGTTTATGCTGTTAGGACAAAGAGATGGAAGGAGCAAGATGTAGAGGTTTTAAACTTATTTGAATAATAGACTCTAAGAGTGATTTTTGCATCTAGGCTCTGACTGTATTTGTTAACACTGTGGAAAAGGTTGGTTCAATAATAGAGATGAAACATTAAAGAAGGGATTTAATGGGCAGATAAGTGGATGGTGCTTGATTGTGAGAGCATACAAAAACCAGATGTGAGTGGAGGGTGACATCCAGCTATGAAAGGCATTCAGAAAATTGAGTGTGACATTTATATCCACGGGAAGTGGTGAGCTGAGTTTAGAAGGACATCAGAGCTCCATTTGGTGTTATTGAGCTTGAATTAACAACTAGGCAGCCACAAGGAAATGTCAGAAAGGTAGGGATTTTAACTTGGCCAAAAAGTAGCCAACTCTTGAGGTTTTGTGACTTGACAGCTCTGACAAAGCTGATTAAACCAGTGTCTCTGATGAGGTGATGCAAAGACAGTTTATAGAGCAAGATCACATGAGATCATGGGTGAATCCCCCTGGGAAGTTGTCAGTGGGAGGAATGAGAGAAATTGAGTCCTTCAGATGGTGCTCTGAAGGAATAACTGGAGACCCAGAGGAGTACTGAGGCTCAAAAGTCATCAGAAAAGGGTGTGCTTTGAGTAAATACATGTAACCAAGTGCCTTTAAAACCTCTCTTCAAGTACAGTTATAAAGTGGATAAAAGGAGTAAAGCATCCTGGGAGTGATGTTGGACTGAAGAGGTTGCTAGGGATTTAAAATCCTCCAAAAGCTGAACCTATTTGATGCAGCAAAGCCAAGTTAAAGAGAGTGAGAATGGAGTTGGAGAGCTGGGATCCAGAGAGTGAGTGTAGAAGTAGCCTGTGGTGGGGTGGTGGTGAGATAAACAGAGAGGCTCATGTGGGACTGTCCCTCTTTGAATGATGAGACAAAAACCTCAGAACTTGCTGGTGTTGGTGTGAAGGACCACAGTGATGGAACTGGGCAATGATTGCAGTGAACATATTTTTTAAACCAAATTTCACCATATATTCCTCTTATCTTTTCATATATGTTTCTATTAATTTCTAGTTCCCTATCCAAATAGTATCTGCCATTAAATGTTTAAATTTACTTTACTCGTAAAAGGTTATCATAACTGTTTAAAGCAGAGGCCTTTTGAAAACTGAGTCATCTGTGATTTGATGTTTCCTAACTTTCTTGGCTTTATATTCCTAATGTTTAATGGAATTTGCAAACTGCTGATTAAAAGGTACAGAGATTTAAGTGGGCATGTGGAGATGATAGAATTTAAAATAAAGATTAGGGTTTTATCTAGGTCAGAACAGAAGTCAATAATTTCTTTAGGAAGCCTGGCTTCTGTACACTTGAACATAAACCAGTTCTGAAGCTTTCATACTTTGTGGGATGACTCTTAATTGCCCATTTAAAAATTGTTCAGGGTTGAAGTGCTGTGCCTGGAGCTGGCCAGTTTGTGCACATGGCCAGCATCCAGGCTAACCAGAATTCAGATAATCAGAGTTCATGAAAGTGTCTTGGACGTGATGGGTTGTTCAAATGTAAATAGTTACAAATGGTGCTCTCTCTCCATTGGTTATACAGAGAATACAGCATTTGAGTTTGCATTTGATGTTCCATTACCATGGCATTGTTACTGGAAACTTAATATAATCTCTCTGAAAGATCTTGAGCAAGAAGTGTTTTTGAGGGGTGAGACAGCTTCAGTGCAGGGGATTGCAGCAATTGCTTGGAGTCACTGAGGGGAAAGGGAACAAGAATAACAGTAGCTGCCTTTATTTGGCTGTACTTGGCATGTCATGGGGTTACTGCTGACTGGGAGTATCAGAAGGTGGGTTTTTATGAGAGATGTGATGCTGGAAGAAGCATTAGAGTTGGAAAAGAATCTTTTCTGTTTTTAATTGTGCTTAGAATTTATGTCTTATAACAACATAATTTAATGGTTTTGTGATGGAATTTTAAAAAAGGCAACGTTGACCATAAATTACTTGTCTGAGTATTTTACATTGAGAATAAATAGAATCTTAATCAAAACTTAAGTGCTTTTAACCACATCCTACTATGAGAGCAAAGAGGAAGGATAGAGAGGGGAAAAACCCTTTTAAGTTCCTGTGACAAAGTTGCAGGCAACTGGCTTGTAATTTCATGAAACCCGAGTTTGAATAGTCTGATTTTAGTACAATTCCTTTGTTGTTGTGTACTTCATCATAAATATTTTATATGTGGAAATTTGTCAAAGAATAAAAATCACCCAATTCAGTGTGTTCTTTTTGCTTATTGAAATCCTGGCTCTTTGAAGACCGTAGTTATTACCTGAATAAGTATGATGTGCTGAGCTTATTTTCTGAAAAGCTTTAGAAAAGAAAGACAAGGGGGTGTTTGGGAATTACACTTACCTACAAAGAAAGCAATATTAAAATTGGAAGAATATAGATCTAACTGAGGATCCTGTTCAAGATTACCTGTTCAATATGCAATTTTATTTAGTTATTTATTAGCTCAGAGGTTGGGTGTGCCTTTTGTCCCAAATGCTTTCAGGTTCCTGAAGCCACTAAAGCAGCAGTGGTGTTATTATTCCCTTCCCTTTCCTCTAGACTTGGATCTCTGCCCTCAGATTTATGTGACTCCTTATCTTCTTCTGTAGTCCTACGTGGAATTTGCATGTCAATAGCTATGCCATCACTGCTGTAATTGGTTTTCCATCATTCAGGCTTTACATTTGCAGTTTCATGGTGCCTGCAGAGTTTGTGCCCCAGTGAGTAAGTGGTGAGAACATGGCAGCCTGTGAAAATTGTCAGATGGGGATGACCACTAAACACCAAGTTTTGCTTTTTGGGATTGATTATTTATCAGAACACTGGCTCATAGTTAAATTTTGGCATAATTAAGAGTTTCTCAAAGAGCTTTCTTGTGCAGCCATAAGGATCTGGAAGAGAATCACGTGGCAGCAGCAGCAGGCACCTCTGTAACAAGGTCTCTGGTTTACTCGGTAGAAATCAAAGTACAAACAAAGAAATGGACTGTGTACTGTATTTATATGACTGCACATACCAACACTTTCTCTGTGGACCTCAGTTTCTGTGGGTAAAAAGTGTCTCCTGACTACCTTGGGTTTTTAATCTGAGAGTATTTTGCTGCATCATTCTGTTCTCAGAAGGTACTTCAACGCTAGACACGCGCGTATTTTACATTCTCGAGTTGTTTATTAGCATCTGATGGTGTTTGTGAGTAAAGTGGAAAGAGATAAGGGAAGGTGAAGGACCTTTCATATGACAAAGGTTAGGTTGGAGAGAAGATTTGTCTGATCACACAAAGGTTTTGTTTACATGATGTCTACTTCCCTGAAGTCTCCTTTGCTGCAGTAGTAGAAGCCCCAATGCAACACCAAAGGCATAAAATATTGTGCTCTGACTTGGGTACTCTTTTATTCTGTTACTCCAAATGATGGTGTTTATTAAAACATTAGTGTCTTGTGTTTGTCTGCTGTAGCTGTTGGAATACTACTGAAGATATTCTTAAGAAAGGCCAGCTCAGTGTTTGGAAGATGAGAGGAAAACTTGTCAGTGGTTTTGTTTTTGTTTTTTGGGGGTTGTTTTGATCTTCTGTTTTGTTATTTTTTTAAGAAAAAGAAGTGGAATGTGGGAGGGAGAAGCCTTCAGAAATATTGCTGTTCTCCAGGTAACTTGGAGAGTATAACTTGGCAGCTCTTCCTAGAGCAAGGCTTGCAAGCACACAGTTTTACTTGCCTGCTTCCTGAGTATTTTCACTGCTCTGCAATATACTTAATTTTCAGGTCATGGTTTCTTCTTATCAATGGCAGAGCTTAGCAGGTTGAAACAGACTGATCTGAGATTTCAGCTTGTTTCAGACCAAGAGCACTTCTTCCTAAGAGCTGTGGGATGCTCAGAAGCTGCCGCAGAAATCCCATTTGTCCAAGGACTGTGCAGTCACTCAGTGCTGTTGTTTTGCAGTGTCTGATAATTGGGGCTGGACCCTGTGGCCTTCGCACAGCCATCGACCTGTCCTTCCTGGGAGCCAAGGTGGTGGTGATAGAGAAGAGGGACGCCTTCTCCCGCAACAACGTGCTGCACCTCTGGCCCTTCACCATCCACGACCTCCGCGGCCTCGGCGCCAAAAAGTTCTACGGCAAATTCTGTGCAGGATCCATAGACCATATCAGTGAGTACAGGCAGGGCTGGCACAGCAGCACTGCTTCTTCCTGGGGGGAGGAAGGTGAGGGTGAACATGCAGCCTACACAGTCCCTGCTCTCAAATTTTTGTGGTGTATTTCAGCGTTACTTTTGCATCGTGCATTCTGGGCTGGTCGTGAGATTAAAATATGCAATGTTTATCTGTCATCTCTTAGATATTCCTAAGGCATAGCTTCTTCCTACACTGAAAAGTACACTTAAAGCTCAAACATTTTCTTTTCTTTTAATGGGTAATTTTTCTGTTTTTTGCTGATACATCCCTGCAGCTGCCACATTGTTCTGTTTCTCTTGAGTAACTTGTAAAGAAAAATAAGTGCATGCTTTTGAACATTCTTGTGAATTTCAGTCTGGAGAAAGGAGGAACAGTTTTGGCTTTGTTCATGTTCAGGAGAGCGATGAAGATATGTTTTGATTAAATGGATGTTTGTGTTAAAACTGAGAATAATCTTGATGATTTTTATATTCTGTTAAATCAGTCCTCTTTGAAAGCTGAATGCTTTGGTGTAGTAGGAGTTATTTTTCTTTTCTTTTTTCTTCCCCAAAATTGACTGTACGAGGCGCAACCAGGTGTTGCCCACCAGGCTGTGTTGTCTTTCTTTTTTTTTAATTTGGCAACAAATGGTAAAACTGGAAGACTTCTTTGTAACTTCAGCCTTGCAGATTGCTTTTCCCCTCTAATTTATTTTCATTTTTATTCTTCCAATTTTTATGCATTTTGGGGGTTTTTTGTGTATCAGCACAGCTAAAATTTAGTGTTTGGGTGAAGGATGTTTTTGTTTCAGTTTCTGAAATATAACAGTAAGGTGTTTTTCTTCAAATTCATTGAGTTTGCACACTGCAATTTTCATTCTCATTGCCAAAGTTACCTGAAGAGGAGAGAGGTGCCCTCACTAACCCAGAGGTGCTGGGATGGAAGTGCAGGTCAGTATTATAGCCAGGCTGATCCAGTGGCTCTCTGCCATCTGTGACAAATGCAGTCCTGCCTGTGCTGTCCTCCCTCCCTCTCCTGCAGCTCACGTCCTGGTTGTTACCCTTGTTGCTGGTTAGGGGACTGAAACACTAAAAAATTACTTTTTATGCTTTGGAAAGGGTTGGGTTTTCAGCTGTGTAGAGTTTTCTTAGCTGTGTGATGCTGTGAAATCACACACCAGTGGTGCCTGGTTGAAATGCTGGGAACACCTTGGGGAAGAAGGAGTAGCAGCTGGCCTTTGTCAGGATATCAGTAATGTCACACAGACACACATGGGCACTTGGGCTCTTTTCTTTTTCTTCTATTTCTTTATAATCTGCTTTTTTTCTTGCAGGTATCCGTCAGCTCCAGCTGATCCTTTTGAAGGTTGCCTTGATCTTGGGAATAGAGATCCATGTCAACGTGGAGTTCCGGGGGCTCGTTTACCCTCCAGAGGACCAGGAGAATGAAAGCAAGTAGCACTGAAATGGGCAGTAGAGAAGGGGGGAGTTGTGTAGGATACACTCCTTAATTCGGCTTATGATGTTAGGTCCTTTCCTCATGCCCCATTAATAAGAATAGTTATTAATCCATTTTGCTTGGATTTTTAGTAGGATTTGCTTTTTCTAGTGGCAAATACAAATTAGTTACTGAATGAAACAAAGTCACCAGGAGAACTGCACAGAAATAGACCAAGACATGGTAAATTGTAATTGCTTCTAAAATACTTAAGCCTATTATGTAACATTTTGCTAACATTTTAAAACAACTCCTTTCTTTGCATTCACTAAGTGTATTTACATTGGTGAATGATCCTTGTAATGCTTTTGGTATCGCTGTGAAACCTGTTCTCTGATCACCACAGGAGTTGTAGCTTACTTATAGTTTGGCCTTTTATTAATTGTATAGGCAGAAGAGAAGTTTGTAGGGGGCCCTTAAAGGAATTAAGGGAGTTTTGGCAGAGTTATGTTTACCTCTGATTCACATGGAATTGCTGCTTCAGGAATAGCCCTGTCATCAGTGTAGCTGTCCTGCAGGGTTTCTTGACTGATTGTGTGTTGAAGGATTTATTGATAGTAAGAACTGGTTTTATTTAATTTTTTTCTATTATTACTGCCATTTATATTGTCGCTAACTTGGAGTTTATCTACAGGAATAGGTTGGCGTGCACTGGTCCATCCCAAAACCCATCCAGTGTCTGAGTATGAGTTTGAAGTAATCATTGGAGGGGATGGCAGGAGAAACACCTTAGAAGGTAATGGTTCATAATTCACCTCCAAACAGAAGCTATTCTTAAATTTGTTGGAACAAATTGTTGGCCTTTAACACACCAATCAACATCTGGAAAGACACTTGATAGTGTGATAGGGACAGGTGACAAGTGACTGGGAGATTAAAAGTCCATATAAAAATCCATTTATAGCAGAGATGTGGGTGGTGGTTGTTTTCTTCCTCTAAACCAATAAAGACATAAGGGGTTTTGATCTGGATAATTTTTCCTACATTTTTTCTTTAGTTAAGTAGTATTGTCACTCCTACCTTTGAGTGTAGGAACTGAGGTGTTGAGTATTATTCTTTGTAGCAGAGAATCCCTTTTTGTTTGTTTTTAATTGGAAATTGCAGCTTTAGGAACAGAGATGAGAGTGTGGTGGGGAGCTTTTTCCCTAAACAACACTTTTCTGATGAAGCAATTGTTGTTTCCTCTTTGGAGGAGTTTGTAGCTCATCAATTCCCTTCTCTCCCTTTACTGTGTGAGTGCACCTGTCTGTGGCGCACTGATCCCTCTCTGGAGGTGTGTTTGCTTTTCAGCTTTGCCACTTTATCCTTCCTGCAGGGTTTCGCCGGAAGGAATTCCGCGGCAAGCTTGCAATCGCTATCACAGCAAACTTCATCAATCGCAACACCACAGCTGAAGCCAAAGTAGAAGAGATCAGCGGTGTGGCCTTCATCTTCAACCAGAAGTT
The DNA here is from genome assembly GCF_047830755.1 of Zonotrichia albicollis. Classification (NCBI taxonomy): domain Eukaryota; kingdom Metazoa; phylum Chordata; class Aves; order Passeriformes; family Passerellidae; genus Zonotrichia; species Zonotrichia albicollis. The sequence goes on from NC_133822.1 coordinate 14,888,802, forward strand.
CTTCCAGGATCTCCGAGATGCCACAGGTTTGCCAGCACTTGACAGATTTCCAGTGAAATATAAACTCTCTGTTTTTATAATTACGATTTTGCAGCTCAGATTTATGTGTTTAACCAAGAAACAAACATCTTGTGCAGTCAGTCATTGCTGCCTCTGAAATGTGATTTCCCTATTTTTGTAGCTATTCTGCTGTACAAAGCAGTTGTGCGTCATTTTGATTCAGAAGTGGAGAATTTATGGTTTTCAGGAAATCAAAGCCCTAAATGGGAAGAGGTCATGAATCCAGAGTTTTGTTTTTGCACTCCACATCTGAATGCAAACCTTAGAGTGATGATAAATGGATTTTTTAAAAGAGGTAGCTTTATGCAGGTGAAATGTGCTGTGGTTTTGTTGACAGTTCAGATTTTAAAGTCACCCAGAACATGGTAGAAAGTTGCTTGGCATATTCTCTTTCTAATAATTTCAATTTACTTTCTTCTGGTAGAACTTCTGTTGCACATAACTCCTAACTTGTTCCTTCATTACCATGTCTTTTGTTCTGTCACAAGGCATTGACTTGGAGAACATTGTCTACTACAAGGATGATACACACTACTTTGTCATGACTGCCAAAAAGCAGAGCTTGCTGGATAAAGGAGTGATACGGCATGTGGGTATTAACTTCTCCTGTATTCTCTGTAAACTAAAATTGTGGTGATAATTTACTTTTGGTAAAGTGAAGGTAGGAAAATGTGCTTCTCCTCCATCACATAATGTTTTTCTACAGTTGTTACTTTAGAACATGAATGTAATTGTGTTCTAAAAGGCAGTTAATGCCCTTCTGAAGTATTGTAAATCATCAGACAAGTGTTACAAAACCTGTCCTCTTCAAATTTGTCTCCTTTTGTAGATTTGGGAGTTTTGCTCATGCTAAGATAAAATATTTTGAAGGAACGTTTAATAGCTTACTTGAGCTTCTCTTATTTTATGGGAATGAAAAATACTCAAAAGTTTCTTAGCCCTTTCACAGTCAGCAATGCAAGCAGGACTCATTACTGTTTGCAATAAAAGATCTATAGATTTTTGTCACAGTCATATTTTCTGAAAAATCCCTTCACCCAGGATTTTCTCCTGGGAAGCTGAGAAGCCTCAGAGAAAAAGGAAAACAAGTTCTTGTCTCATTTGCTTCTCCTGTGTTGTGCCACATGTGGAATATGTTTGCTTACCCATAGCTGATTGTTTCATTGGTTTCACATGAATTGTTTTGACTTATTGGCCAGTCAGTGCCAAGCTGTGTCAAGGCTCTGGAAAGAGTCACAAGTTTTCATTATTGTCTTTTTAGCCTTCTGTAAGTATCCTTTCTGTATTCTTCAGTATAGTTTAGTATAGCATTCTTTAATATAAATTAGCTTTTTGAGAGCATGGAGTCAAATTCATCATTGCTTCTTGCCATGAGGCACCCCACAAATACAGTAGATTTTCTCCTGGAAGTAGTAACACACATAGGGATAAAAGAAATTAGCAAGAAAATTTGTATGAGTAGATTTCTCAGAATTTTAATGCTAGCTACAATATATACCAATCTTAAAACAAACTTGTGGGTTTGACCATGGCACTTTAACTGCGCTGGTTTTGGCAGGACCATGCTGACACGGAGGTCTTGCTGTCCCGGGAGAACGTGGACCAGGAGGCTTTGCTGAACTATGCCAGGGAGGCAGCAGATTTCTCCACGAACCAGCAGCTGCCCTCGCTGGACTTTGCCATCAACCACTACGGGCAGCCCGACGTCGCCATGTTTGACTTCACGTGCATGTATGCCTCCGAGAACGCCGCCCTGGTGCGCGAGCAGAACGGCCACCAGCTCCTCGTGGCACTGGTCGGGGACAGCCTGCTGGAGGTTCGTGGTCAGCCCCGAATGAGCACAAACCACTGAGATCCGTGTGCCTGACAGAGAGGCGCTCTAAGGAAAGCTGCTGTTTGTTATAGAAGAAAGTGGGAGGTTGGAAGGAAGGGTGGGAGTGTTGGGAAAACAGAATTTTTAGCGTGGTAATGATCGCGCTTAAGAAAATGTGTGCAGAGCTTTTTCTGAAGTTCTGTCTGTTCCATCTGCTTCTTGTTGACTCTGTAGAGAACCCGCTGTAGGCCTGCTAGTAGTTAGCATTTTGTAGTTAGTTTAAAAAGTGCTGTCTTGAAGAGAAGCTGTTAAGGCACCCCAGGCTATGAATTACTGTTGGAAATAGAGGAGCACTGGCTTTGGGAGAGCTCTTGAGTTGTTCACTGTACATCTGGTTTCCTCTAGCCCAGTGGGAGTGGAACTTGAAGCTAATTACTGAGTTATAATTTCCCAGCACATTACTGCCTGAATATGTACTTGATACTTCAAGATTTTCCCTAAGTGATGATTTTCCTTTCTCTGTTTTTTTTTCCTTTGGTAACCTGTAATATCAGCCGTTTTGGCCAATGGGAACTGGAATAGCCAGGGGATTTTTGGCTGCAATGGACTCTGCTTGGATGGTACGAAGTTGGTCGCTCGGAGCCAGTCCTTTGGAAGTCCTTGCAGAGAGGTAATGGAGAAAGTGAATACATTTACAGTTCTAATCCAATTCTCCAACATCTCATCATTCATTACAGTTTCTTTTAGTGCAAATATGTAGACAGAATGAGAGATACAGACTCTCACTGTTTTTAGAGAATGCATGAGGGTATAATTCAGTTAAAGAAAAAAATTTCAAAGGAGTTGATAAACTGAAGTATATGGATGAGTAAGAAATGTTGCTATTCCTGGTCCTAGTTTTAAAAGATTAGATGAGGAATCTTTTTTTAGGTGCTTATTGACATTGCACGGACAAATTGAGCCTGACTGTCACCAGCCCTTCCATGGCAAACCAGATGAAGATGTAGATGCATTTAAAGTACCAGATACAAAAGTTCTTGCTGTCTCCTATTATCTCGTGAATACTTTTTATTATTTCCTTGTAAGGAAGCTGTGACTTGCTATCTTTCATGTTGTCCTTGGTGACTTTGTTTCATGTAAGCCAAACAGCATCTTGTCTCTTTTGAAGTATTGAGTTCTTGATGTGTTAATCAGCTTTGCCCCAGTGTGATTTTGGTGACTCAAGGGACTCTCTTGGAGATCAGAACTCGGGTAATTAGAAGACAGAGTGAGTAAAAGCAACAGTTTCTAGGTCCTATTTTAAACTTCAGCAACTGCAGCTTCTGACCATCAGAAACCATAGTATAATTTCTAAAATTGCACAATCGCACAGTTCATACTTAAAATTCCATTTGTTTGAATTTAAAAAAACAGCGAGGAAAATAATGTTGCTGTTGAAGCCAGACTTCATCACCCTTCCATTAGTCACTTCAGACAGCAGTAAGATCTTCCCTGGGCTTTCTCTTCCACATATTGAACAGACCCAGTTCTCCTGGTCTCTCCTCACAGATCAGATGCTTCAGTCCCCTTGGTGGCCCCTCTTCCTGAGCCCTTCCTGTATCTCAGTGCCTTTATTGTCCTGGGCAGCCCCTTCAGTTTCACTTAATGTATTGTTCTCTTCTGTCCTTTGGAATTCTGAAGTTGTATTAAAGTGTAGATTTTAATATGGTTTATGCTGACTGTTAGCTATGCAGTGTCTGAAGTGGTTAGATTTCTGATTTGAATGTTTATCTCTCCAGAGTTTACTTAGCCATAGTAGTAGTGATACATCTCTTAAAAAAAAACAAAAGCAGAACAAAACCTCAAACCAGCCAAAACAAACCAAAAACCCCAAACCACCACAAAGCTTAAACAAAACAGATGAACCAAAACAAAACCCCAAACTTTTTTTTGGTGTTATTTTCCCAAGGGAAAGCATTTATAGGCTGCTGCCTCAGACCACCCCAGAGAACGTGAGTAAAAACTTCAGCCACTACAGCATTGATCCTGCCACCCGATATCCCAATATTAACGTCAACTTCCTGAGGCCACAGCAGGTAAGTCACAAATGGTGCTCCTGAGTGCTTGCAATCTGCAGTGGCTTCCCTCAGGTGAAGCTGTGCCATTGTTTTGGGGGCAGAGAGTGATGTGTGTGTAGCATGGAAGCAGTGAAAGTTGCATCAGTCAAAAGTAAACTTTGTACTTGAACAGATTCCCTTTTAGGAATGTTTGATTTTGATAATTTAAACTGTGATATAATGATACAGGAAACCTATAAATTTGTGTTTTCTATGTGTGCATGTGCATTTTCTTTGTAATAATCCAGTCTAGCAGTCTGTCGTTGCAATTTGGTATCCACTGAGCAGCAGCAGTCATAAAATAAAACAGATTTTATGTTCAGCACTGATGAGCTGATCCTTGCTGTTGTGAGGTTCTTGGGGTAGGATTTTTGCTACCTACCTGTACTTATCTTCCTTTTTGTATCTTGGGATGTCTCCTTATTGTCTTCTGGTTATTTCTGTGTGTCTGGGGTGCATGGCATGTTGATGATCTTAAGTGTTTTTGCGTGCCATTTTAGGTACGCCACTTGTATAATACAGGAGACCTGAAAGACATTCACCTGGAGATAGAGAACTTTGTGAACTCCAGGACTCCAAAGCTGACTCGAAATGGTAGGCCTGGCTGCTGTCCTATTCCTTTTGGTATTCTGGAGCTGGATCAGTGCCGGAACTAGAGAGCAGCAGGGCTGTAGGGTATTATTTAACCAGTCTCTTCATTTAGAAAATGTATCCAGTAATTGTTTTGTCAATAGTCTGAGCTTACAATTTTTCAAGTTTCCATTAGCATGGGAATTTATTTTTGTTTGCCTAATTTCCCTTGCTTTATAATGCTGTTAATTTTCTAAGCACGTTTGTTTGTATAGGCAGTTCTTTTCACTTCCTTTATTTCTTACATTGTCCTTGCTTGAAGTGCAGAAGCCTGGACTGAGTTCACTCTAACAGTAGACTCAGAACTCTTGCAAATGTATCAGAATGTATTGCTTGTGCAGTCTTGCATGTTCCTGCTTTCCTTTTCTTTGTCTCATCTCTCAACTAAATGAAACCTCACTTTGCCTGCATTATTCTGAGAGCTAGATGCCTTGTGATAAGCATTTCAGTAGCTGTCTTCTTGTCTCTACCCTGAGGGCTATGTCAGACTTTGCCCTTTGCATGCCCAGATAGTGTTTTGGGATTCCCAGAGTGGCTCTTTGCTGCTAAGCCTCCCTTTCACTGCTGAAGAGCTGTGTAGTCTCTGCTCTTTGCCCTGCAGCCATGTCCCTTTAGGCTGCAATCTCATCAGATCTTCTGGTAAGACAAGGTCAGAATAGGTCAGTGCTTTTAAAGGAAAGTTTTCAAGGGAGAAGAAGTAGTTACAGAAGTACATTTGTCTGTTCTTTCACTAGAAATGGTATATCTGGACTTTAGAGAACATTGCTACTGTATGTCCCTTTGATCATATTTAACAAGCCTTTGCAGTTGTTTTATATTTCCTGGGGCTCTTTTACAATAGCTAGGGTGAAAAGTCTGGCAAGTTACAACTTAGATAATTACTTTTCAGTGAATTAAAAATACTTTCTTGGATCTAAAATAGATATTGATAGTATTTTTGAAAGAAAATAAGAATCCTGTCCTCCATTACCCATTGTAGAAAGAACTTGTTTTTTATATTAAAGTTTTGCTTGTTGATTTATGGGGGTTTGTGTTGTACTTAGAATTTGAGCTGTTGTTCATTTCTATCTTAAAATGTGCTTTTTTTTTTTTGACAGAGTCTGTAGCTCGCTCTAGTAAATTGCTCAGTTGGTGCCAGAGGCAGACTGATGGATATGCTGGTGTTAATGTGACAGATCTGACAATGTCATGGAAAAGTGGCTTAGCTTTGTGTGCCATTATCCACAGATACCGTCCAGACCTAATGTGAGTAACTGGCTGCTTCAAATCACTGGGGGGAGCAGGAAATTAGTGGTGTTTGGAACTAATAATATGGAGTTGGAGGCAGTGCATTTGTGACTTATGAAGAAATAGATTGAAATGAATTCAATTAAACTTGATGGAAACCAATATCCAGTGATTCACTGGCAGAATGGAAGGTCATGATAGCTTGATGAATTTGAAAATAAATGTGTTGTCATTTTCCCTTCTGGATGATTTGGCAGAATTAAGCTTCAAATTGGTACTGACTGGAAAGCATTATTGACTGACAAATTTTATGTGTGAAGTGAGTAAGGAACAGTTCATAGCTTCAGTTAAATCTCTTGTGAACAAGTCTCTGCGTAGCCCTTTATAAATTTCCTGTTTTATAAAGCAGTGTTTCCTAAAGATTTTGAGGCTGCTCTTTCTAGAAGTAGTGACCCACAGCCTAAATGAAGAGGTTGTTACTGTTTGCACACTGACATGGGTGAAGGGCAGAAGTGTCCTCTTCAGTGACATATTGGGTAAAATAGTGCCCAGATTCTGGAATGAGAAAACACTGGCTGTAAAAAGTGAAGACAGCGAAGATTCTGGTACTTTAATCTGAAATGTCTCCAACTCCCCAAAGAGACATCAGAAAAAGTAAATTCTAGAGCTGTACTTGAAGACATAATCCACTGTAAAACATACTGAAAAAATGTGGAGTTATTCCAATCCATATGCACTGAATTACTTCTGTATTAGTGTACTTAAGTAAACATGAACTACACAGTTTAATAGCTTTATAGCTTGTGGGGAGTTCAAACAGCTTTTAAAATGCTACATGTAACTCTCTACAAGCTATAGTTTTTCATATAGTTATACAAGTTTTGGAAAAAGACAGCAGGATAAAAATGTGGATCAGTCAGGAGAAAAGGGGACAAAAAGTCAAGATTTAATTTAGTTCCAGGTGCGCAGAAGATTTTATGTAGGAGGCACTGTACAGTCTTCCAGTAGAGGAGGAAGTGGAGATGTATTTCAGAGGATGATGCTTTTTAAGAAGAAAAGTCTAGGTGTTTAACAGGAGCAAACAAATTTTAAAAGCATATATTTGAGCTGAAGTTCACTGTAGGTTAAGTAGCATCAACTTTGCCATGTTGGTGGAAAATAGAATTAACATTTCAAGAGAAAAAAAAAGATGGATGTCTGAGTTTTTTCAGAAGACTGGTTTCTGCTTGGTTCACTGCAAGGCCTCTTTTTGCCCCTTGCAGAGACTTTGATTCCTTGGATGAGCACGATGTAGAGAAGAACAACCAACTGGCCTTTGACATCGCTGAGAAAGAGTTTGGGATCTCTCCCATTATGACTGGAAAGGAAATGGCATCTGTTGGAGAGCCAGATAAGCTGTCCATGGTGATGTACCTCACACAGTTCTATGAGATGTTCAAAGACACCATCCCCTCTAGTGGTAAGCAGTTTGGGGCACTTCTGTGGGATTTAAAGGCTGCTCCAGGGTGAATGTGGGTGCTTCAGTCACCTTCATGCTGCTTCTGCTGAGCACATTGAGTCACTGTAGCTTTACATTACAAAATGTTGACTTGTTACTGGTGCTGATAAAAACCATGTTAGCAGCAGCAGGAGCAAAAAAAGAAGTTAATATACAATAGTGTCCTCAAAAGTCCACTTCAGCACTACTAGATAAATTTTCTGCTTTCTTACTATTGTTTGTCTTAACTAATGTGCCTTGCTAGTAGTTGTTGAACAAGTAATTTCAAAACACCAGCTGAGTTTTATACCTATTTATCATCTGTGAATGGTGAGACTAAATTCAGGCCATCTTTGGAACAAAACATCTTTAATCAGAACTGAAAGATGTAATTACCTAACCCAAATCAATATGGCCAGCCTTTAAATATTGATAATGTTGTTACAGCTCTTTATTACTGGTGATCTTAATTCACATGTGTCTCTCTGGCAAGGGGAAAAAATTGGGTTTAATAGCCTTTTAAAAATACAGTAAGTGTAATGTATTATTTCTAAAATTCTGTACTCTTTTTAAGAATACTGATGCTCATGTTCCTTAAAGCATGTTCTTTAAATATAAAAGCAAATAGAGTAAACACAGGTGGTTATAAACCCTGAAAGAACTGAATCAGCGAGTCCTTCAGTTGAGTATTTAATAACAGTGCCACAGAGAAAACTTCATGGCATTCCCTTGTTGTGCCTGTTGTCACTAACAGATAGCCTGGAGCTGAATGCAGAGGAAAAGGCTGCCCTGATTGCCAGTACCAAGTCTCCCATCTCCTTCCTCAGCAAACTGGGACAAAGCATCTCTCGGAAGCGCACTCCCAAGGTAAGCAGGCATAGCCCTGGGGGCACTTGGACAGCCATGGTGCTAAAAATGCAGGTGTGAGTGTTTGTTAGTTTGCTAGAGACCATGTGCTCACCAGCCCTTGGTATGGGAAAATACATGACCTTTATGACTGCAAAATTACATCTCTAGTATGTACTCCTAGAGGTGTTTTTTAGTCTTAAAAGCTTAGCCTTGTGGTAGTACTTGGGCATATATTTTCTCTTGGAACATAGCTAGTTGCTCACTTTTTAATGATTTGAAAGTGTTGAAGAATTGTCCAGTGGAAAGTTACAATCCCCTGAGGAGTATCTAGGAAAACACCTCTTTTCTTAAACAAATGGAGAATGAGCACAGGGAATTAAATAAGCTTTGCAACTAAACTGATTAAAAGCACTGATGACACTTATCTCAGCCCAGAGAGGTATGAGAGTTATTTTTGTTTTCTTTCCCCTCTTCCTTCTGTTTTCAGGACAAAAAAGAAAAGGAACTGGATGGTGCAGGAAAGAGGAGAAAAACCAGCCAATCTGAGGATGTAAGTATTACAGTGAGAGGTGTCAGGGAGCAAAATTAATGGTAGGTACGTTTTTCCCCACTTCAGTTCTTTCATTTTTTTAATATCCAAGCAGGGATTATATAGGATTTTTTAGATAAAATTTAATTCTTCTTCAGAGGTTACACTTTAATGGTATTTTAAGTGCTAATATTTTATTAATGTTTATGAAAGAATACTACGTAATACTACTATAATAATACTACAAGTGAATAATACTACAAGTGAAATGTTACAGTTCCCTGATATTCTGTTTTTATTGCAAATTGCTATGGTTTGATGAGGACAGCAACACTCAAAACTTCTCAATGAAGTTTTATGGTATTGTCAGAAGCTTGATGCATATTTAAACTTTAACTTTGGTTTATGCAAAATCCAAACATTTCCAGTATGCTCACAAGGCAGTTTTTCAAATTCAGTGTTTGTAGCCAAATGGGTACAGGTGAATTAAAATTCAGTGCTTTGGGTTTGTTGTTTGAAGATGAGCCTTTGGTTTATGTCAAGGGCTTCAGAGGGGTGTTTCAGCTGAGGTCTTTTTGGTAGGTATCAAATAAGATTGAAAAGATCAGTGAAGTTTAACATTTGATGACTTGCCAAAGGAAATTAAAATCTGAGCTTTCATGTGAGGTTGAGAGATTTGTTATCTCTAGTGTAAGAGACTTCTCACAGCAAAGGGATAGAAAGGAGAAGGTGATCTGGTTGTGTCTTGTTAAATTTGATGTCACTGATAGGAGGACCTCCCACGGAGCTACAGAGAAGAAAGGCCCACACTGGTGAGTGCCCTGACAGAGAGGAGAATTGATGCTGCCATTGGGAATCAGAACAAAGTCAAGTCCATGGCAACCCAGCTGCTGGCCAAGTTTGAAGAGAATGCACCAGTGCCATCCTCACACTTGCGAAGACAGGTAGGAGATGGATAATAAACCCCTTTGTTTTGGAATTAAAGAGGAAAACCATGGGTCACAGCATGCATTTCTCAAGACTCGGTGCTAGTGTTGCTTTTCTACTTCAAAGGCTCTCCTAAAGAAGAGTGAAGTTTACCCAAAGCTTAAATTTTACTAGTACAGGGTGGAGAAGACCAGCAATTGAGTTTCTTTTATAACTACTATTGCTCTTTAAAAGCTTTCCAGGAATGTTCTCCTTATGCTGTTTAAGAACAACCATTTGATTTCCGATGTGAACATTTTCATATCAGGTTACATCTGTTTGTTCTTGTGAACTGTGATGAAGCTTTGTACGTGTGCATGTGCAGCAGATAAATGTCTGGGAGTTTCTTGGCAATCAGGATGTCAGTGTCATTCCAAGTGAGGCTCATTTGTTCTCCAGGATGGTATCTGGGCTGCTGCACTGCAGGCTAGCTGTCTTTGAAGTTAGATTGAGTCACTTCAGGCTGCTGCTGGCAGTGCAGTGTCGGCAGGATGAGGCTCAGTGTGGTTTAAGTGCCAGAGTCCTTGCTCTGCTGCACGAGTCCATCCCCACAGCCCGTGCCAAGCTCTGTGCCATGGCCACATCGTGAGTGGGACCTGACCTGGCTGCTTGAAAGCCAGCTCAAGTTTGTCTCTGCCACCCTACATACCAGCATTTGTAGTGTAACATAATCAGAATGGACATGTGTATCCACACTATAAAATGTTTCTTCAGCTGCTACACATTGGCTGGCATACTCAGCCAATGATTTGAAGAAACAATTAAATGAAAGGAAAGGTCCAAAAATATGTGATATTTCCCATTTTTGGATGATTTTTTTCCTTTTAATATTTTACTTGCTAAATGAATTCCCCCCTACCCTATATTTTTTTCTTAAATGTTTGTCTGTCTTAATCTGTATTCCATTCCTATGGCTTTCTTTGAGTTTCCTTCACTATTTTATCTTTCCTCCTTGGTCCCACCTTCCCTACAACCTGCATGCAGCCACCTGTCCTGCCTTACCAAGAGCGTGTCCACAGCCAGTCATCCAGCAGACGAGAGCAGGGCCGGCTTGCCCCCATACCCCAGTGGAAACAGGTAAAGAAAACTCATTCTCACTACATTGCACCTCCTCACCCAGCACCACCCATCACTGTTGTGCTTTTAAGCCAGTTCTTTTCCAGCACCTTGTCTGAGTCTGTTATTTTAAATAATTTCCAGTGAATAAAGTCAACATCGCCCTTTGGTGATGATGTATGGTTTAATGTTTCAAAAATATTTAATCAAATTTTCCCTGCCTTCTTGTGATAGTTTCAACTTACCAAGACTTTCATGGATGTTGTAGCAGAAATTTTTGCCATAGAATTTCTAGATTCTTCTGTTAGAAATAAGGGAAACAGTGTAACCAATTATGGAAACTTATGAGGTAAAAAGATCTTATCATCTGTGATATTAAAGCTCTTCCTTTATTTAAGTAGTAAAATTGGTTATCAGTTTTGCTAGTCCTACGTGTGAAATCTTAGGTGTTGTGTAGTTGCGGGAGATTTTCCTGTGGTTTCCATTCCTTTAATGCAGCTTTCCTTGCCAGCTTCTCACACTTGTTGCTTTGCAGACTCCTGTGTTGCTGTGAATTCAGTACGTTTTAGGTTTTCTTCTACAGAATAGGGACCAACAGCAGAAAAATCAGCAGGTATCAAATTTTACTTTCTCTCCAATATTTCAGGCCATTGTCATTGCTGCTGTTTTTCTTTCAGCCATGTGCATTCCAAAACTAAGGCTTCTGTGATCTTTTCAGGCATTTTATGATACTTACCTCACTGGCTTCATCTATGATGCCTCATCTATGAACCACCTCACTGGTTTCTCTGTGCAAATGGCCTCTTCATGTTTCTGAGAGAGCTCAGAGGTATTTTGCTGACAGCCATAATTTGGAGAAACATCTGCTTCTCTCTAGCTGTAGTTTAATCGGTGTACTTTGGATCAAGAGGAAGAAGATGACACTGCTTTGGAAATTCACTGTCCTTGATGAATATGGATTCATGGTGATCTTTGTGTCTGAGACATTCAGCACAATTAATTCTGCACGTCATGACTGGTGCCCTGATCTAGAAGATTTCTCTTCAAGGAAGAAGACATAAGTCCAGGGAAATTATTGTGAGGATGCTTTCCTTTTCTGACTCAGTGTTTGTTCTTCTACCATTTCTCTCATCAAAATCTTCTTTATAGCCTGATGAACATTTTGAGATGGATTCACATAATTCATGATTAAGGCAATTTTTTTTCCACAAGAATACTTATTAAGGCAGGAAAAAAACCCTGAAGCAAAAAAGCTGTACAATATTAAGTGAGTTGATGAGCACTGCTTATATTACCTCTTAGAAAAAGAAAAACTGGATTGCACTGGCTGTCTGTTTTAGCACTTGGAAAATGCCACATTCCTGCACCCTTGAGATTTCTATTTGAATTTGTTCCTGAAAGTTTATGAAGGCTTTATAATTAAGTCTTTATAGTGAAACACAAAAGTTCTTATTGCCATTCTTTTGTCATTGATAGGAAAAAAAGGACAAAGTTTTATTTCCTGTTTTTATTGAGGATTTGTCTCCTCACCAGGGAGCATTTTTTTGGGGTTTCTTTGTTTTTGTTTATACCTGCACTACACAACTGAAAAGAAATTTTTAAAAAGGAAGAAAAAATCCTTCTCCTCTTCCTTGATGTTGATAGCATGTCTGTATAGGAAGAAGTGTAGGGCATATCTCTGAAAAATCTTTCTGCAACAATTTTACTTTCAGAGGATTTAAATTATTTTTTTCAACACTGGCAGTGATTGCCCTGTGTGGACGATTTCCCTCTCTGTATTACACATGGAGATGATCTTTCCTTGATTAGTTCTACTGCATCAACAGAAGATGATTGATTCCTGGGTCCAGATGTCTTGCAGGATTTGCAGTGCTTTTGTAATGAAGAAGTATAAAACTGGGTCTCAAGGATGCCAAATCTGCAGGATGCAGAAGGACCAAAGCCTCACTGATAAGGGTTCCTGTTCCAAAGGTTCCTCACTGTGTTCCTGGGGAAGGGAAGAATATGGGTTACCTTTATTCCAAAGCCATGGATGCACAGAGCCACTTATTCTTGTCTGAACAGAGACAGCTGAGACCACTGAGCCAAGCAGCCAGCTTTGCCTAGCCTGGACAGAAATTCCCTCCTGCAGGAAGTTGTTGCTGGAGCAGTACCTCAGCTGGCTGCTGAGATTTCTGGTTCTGATTGCTTTGGCAGGCAGAACCTGATAGTTGTGAGACTGCACCTTTTGATGGTGCTGGACTGGCCGTCTGTGGTGACATTGGTCACTCTGGCTTGTAGCTCATCCCTGGGTGACAGACTGCCAACACAGAAGTGCTGCTGAATACCAGGACCTGTCATGAATCACAGAATGACCAGGTTGGAAGAGACCTTCAAGATCATTGAGTCCAACCCAGCCCCAACACCTGAACTGAACCCTGGCACCAGTGCCAGATCCAGGCTTTGTTAAGCACATCCAGGGATGGTGACTCCACCCATCCAGTTTTTCTTTAAACACATCCAGGGATGGTGACTCCCCCACCTCCCCAGGCAGCCATTCCAGAGCTTTGTCACAGCTCATGTTCTAAAGGATTACTATTGCTTCTGACAATTCTTTAGGGATGATATATGTTTGCTAGAGAGAACTGTTCACGAAGCTTTTGGAAAGGTTTCTCTTTTGGCACAGGTGTTGAAGTTCAGGAGCAAAACTTCTGCTACTGACTGAATATATCACATAGCAATTACCTTCTAGGAGAGAGTGCTTTGTAGAGGAGCAAAGCAGCTCCTAAGGGGGCAAAGGGGAGGTGTTGGGTGTTACTGAGAGAAACCACAGGTTCCTTAATGTTCTTACTAGCTGGCAAAATGAAGCTGAGATCCTCTCTTTGGGAGAAGGGCAGTTATATGATTGACAGGTTTGGTTCTTCCTGTCTTTTGGAAACTGCATGGAAGAAGAAAGTATATTGCAAAAGCATAAGAGTGGTTGCAAGGAAAAGAATTGCAAAGGAAATGGTCTGGGTTGGACCCACAGTTCTGAAGAGAAAGTGGCATCTGCCATGGGGTATTGCCTGCTGGTATCTGTCAGGTGGAGATCCTTAGCTGTACTTGCTTACCAGTTTAAATCTAGAATCTTTCTTTACCCTTGCATTAAGATATTAGGTGAGCAGTTGTCTTGCGCTTGTAATGCAGGATACCTCTGTGTGTTGTATTGGTGAGGTAGAGGTACCTTGCTAAGAGAGAATTCCTAGAAGAGTGAAATCCTGGCAGAATCTGTTCTGAAGCAGTTTTTACTGTCATCACAAGACCTTTAATGCTGTCTCTCTTGGAAAGGCAATGTCTACTTGTATAAGAACATCTTCCATCATGTGCTCTATGCTTTCTGAGCCATTTTGGCTGCTTTTGGCAAAGAGCATCTCACCCAGGATCATGAAGCCATTGAAAGCCATGTGGTATATCCAGAAGAGGATCTGACTGGGCATGGTGTGAGAGACAAGCCTTTTAAATGGAATTTTGCCCTGGATTTCCAGACCTTCATCTTGTAGCCTTCAGCAGTCTTCTATTGTTCTGTAGGTCTCTTGTCAGCAGCAGCTTTTGTGTGTCATACATGAGCTTAAATCATGTCTGATGTGTACAAAGATACTTGTAAGATGAAGATCCCGTGTTTTTTGGTGCACATCTTTTCTGCCTCTGGACATCTGCTGCTTATTCTTTTGAGACCATTCCCTAAAGTGTGACAAAGGGCAGAAGTGCAAACTTTGCAATACTTTTGTTGGAACTGTGTTTTTTGAAGATGAGCAGTGACTGAGGTGACCACAGGCAGCAAGAGCTGAAACCTCAGCAGGAGAGAACTTAAAACACCAATGACTTCTGCAAATACTGCTTTTTTACCCTGAATTTTTTATTTAAATATGTTGATTATTTTCTGCTTTCCTATAGTCATCCTGTTCTTTGCATGCTCAGAAATACACTCTGCTGTAGGGCTGATGGAATACTTACTTCATGCATTCATCCAATATTACATTCTGAGATTTGCCTTGGAAAAAGAAGCAACTTTGTGAAAATTTTGACATTTGAAATGTAAACTTGGCCATGGACAGATGAAAATCCATGAGCAGCTCTGTGGTTGAGAAGGTTGCCATGCTTTCAGTTAGAAATGAGTGACTTCATAGCCAAGCCTTTTGAAACAACATATAAATGTTCCTTATCCACTGCAGTGCAAAGTCATATGCTTCAGTTTAAGCTGCTTTTAGCATCTGTTTGAGATAGAGGAGTGTATTATTTATCTAACTGTTTTGTTGAAAAGGAAGAGAGCACCCAAACAGATGTTAGTGCCAGCTCGTCTGCAAGGGCAGTAATAAACATCTGTAATATGTCTACACCACGTGCAGTTTTTTAGAGCCTTATCTAACACTGGCTTTGGGTACACAGCATTTTGTTTTTTCCCACTGCAACCATTTCCAGATATGCTCTGGTGAGACCTCAGCAGGAAAAGAAAAATCAGGCTGAAGGCTCATTAATAAACAAGAAATTGTGGAGAAAAAAGACCCTACATAACAAGGATTACAGTACTAGAAGGGCATGTTTTCTGGTGTGTTAAACTGAGGACATGTATGTGCATTGTGTAATATGCAGACTATTAAATACAGCTCCATTTTATCTATAAGCCAGCTGGATTTGTGTTCTAACAGAATGTAGTACATTTTAGCTTGCCTGAGATGGTGTAATGTCTGTAAGAGAGAAGAGATCTGGAGCTGGGAGCAGAATACTGAGACTTGAATTGTATTAGTAATGAGCTGCAAGCAAGAGTAATTAGGTCAACAGGATGGATATTTTTAAGCATTTTAAGGCTCAGCAATAAGTAGTTTTTCATGAAGCAAAGAGAGCAGTCCAATTGTGCTATGGAGAGTTCCAAGTTTTGCCTTTAACTGATTGTAAGACCTTGACTCAAAAGCTGTTGGTTTAATTGCTGATTGATACAAATCTGTGTTCACTGACTGTCAAATGTGATTGTGTGGCTCTGGGTAAAACCTTGGGTCTCAGCTTCAGATACACTGTGGCTTTAGCTGATTTGAGAGAGGTGTAAGCTTAGATCATGGTCTCAGTTCATGCATTCTGGCCTGTCTCACCAAACCACTGGTAATGTTACCTCTTTTCTACCATTATTATGATTTTTTTTCTTTTTCTTTTTTAAAAAAAGATGAGGCATAAGGAACGTTCTCGGACCTGCCCCAAAAAAGTGATCATGCTCTCTTCTTGCACTCCATCCTCCTCTCCATCGTATCCCAGGCAGCAGGTGATTCCCTCTGCATGCTCTGTCCCTTTCTCTTCATTGCTGCTTGCACAAGTGACTAGCTCAGTTAGCAAACAGCTTATTTACAAATACACTTCCAGTTTTCTTTCTTTCAGGTGCTGATGGGGGCTTCTCAACCTCTTAGGTTAGGAAGATAAAGCAACATTAACTCATTGGAAGCATGAAGAGTCTCCACTGGAGACTGAGATTTTACTGTAGGCAGATTTATTACAGAACCCTTTCTTAGTTTTTGATGCAGCAAAGTAGAAATTAAAAGTTCGGAGTAATGCAGGGAAAGAAAATTGAATTTTGTTCCATGTCCACTGTCTGTTTAAATAGGTGTGACTGAAAATTTGCTCTTGTATCCATTAAACATTTATAGGATTGCTTATCTGAAGTGGCTTTTGAGTGTTGTAGTGGCCTTCACATGTCCACTGTGGTCCTTCTGTTTCTCCCACACGAGGCTCTTGTCTCAGTCTGGCTTTGAACCTGGAGCAGTGAGAGCTGTTCTGAGCCCACTGTATAAATGTGCATTCAGATGTTTGTGCACATGTATTTGTTGTCCCAGTTACATATTTCCTGAAATCCTTCTAATATTTCTGTCTTCTTGTATATTGTCATTGTGCTTCTTTCAGTTGTATCCTTTAAAATTGTTTCATTTTCCTACCTTCAAATCTACTTCTTGATCAGTTCTGAGCTAGAGGTCCTGAAAAGGCAGGTGCAGTCCCATAGAGCTGTCATGACATCACATAAGGATTGTACAAAGTAATTTCCCCAGAGGTGAAGCTGAGCTGTGTTTGCTGAGCTTTTGAGCCTATAAACTGTAAAGGAGCATTACCTTTTAGCAGAGCAGACAAGTTTCATTCTTTGGCAGAAAGTTTGACTTGCCTTATTGCTGATTTCTCAAGTTTTAATTACATGTTGCAGTTTATCTGGTCCAATTCTTGTCAGCCTCCAGGACACACATTCTTTGCTGCCTCGGTGGTGTCTGCATCTGCAAGATAGATCAGCTCTGCCTACTGATCCTATTTGAAACTGTCCTAACAGAAAAAGGGGTTGGTTTTGTGCTGTGAACAGCAGCCTTTTCAAGAAGGATACAGGAGAGAACATCTGGGTAGAAAGAGTGAGGAAAGCCCTTTTCATGAGCAAAACCTGCAGTGAAATATCAGCTGATGTGATAGCTAGCTGCCTGCCTCGTGTCAAAATCCTTTGAAAGTTTTGTTGGATACATTTTATGAAAGAGGAAAGGTTTTCCCCAGCCTTACAGATGGAGACACACAGGCAGTTAAATGCTGAGTTTTACCTTCTAATCTATAGTGTGGGATTCATTTTCCAGGTAGAGAAATTTGTTTTCACTCACAGGGTCTTGTAGCTCTGTATTTTCCTTCTGTCACCTCTCCAAGTGTTTGTTTGTCCTGTGTCTTTTTGGTTGCCTAGTTTAGTCATGAAGGCCAGCTCTGCCAAGTGTATTTTGACCATTTTCTATGTTGTGTTTTATGGAAGTCTTCCTTCTTTTAACTCAGGAATTTTTGTCCCCAGATAAAAATCCTACAGAACTGATTTTAGACTCAGTCAGAGTAATCTGCTTTAGAAGCATTCTTTCTCCTTAGGAATTATTTTTTCCCCTAAAATTGTCTTGGCCCAGGCCTCATAGCAAGTCAGATGGATCTGTATCCATGTTACGCTGATGTCTTTTAAAATCTTTAATTCTGCTCTTCTACTGCATTTATTCTGCCACTTCTTTTAAACTCTCCATCTCCTTCCTCTGAACTAACATCACAGTATGAGTTATACTGAGTGCCTTACCATCTTTATTGCACTAATTTGATTACATTGTGGTACTATGTTGTTGTTTATAGACCTAATTTAAATATATACTTTTAAAAAAATTCTCTACAGGAGCCAACTTGTTATTGCCAGGTTTAAATTATTCTTAATAAACTTCTGCTCTTGTTGTGGCTTTTTTTCTGCCTGCATCATAAGAAAAATCAGATAAAGTGTGTTCTGATTAGGAAGTTGGTCTGTGATTGTTTTGTTTGTTGCCTGCAGAGATTCAGGGAACCTGGTGCTGGCTATTCCGGGAATCTGAGACCCAGACAGGAAAGGGTAAAAAAGCATGAACAAATGGCATGGGTGCTGATGACACAAAGCTGTGGTGGATGTGTGCAATCCAGAGGTCAGATCCAGGGGGTGGTGAAGCACACTTATCCTAATGCTGCTGTTAACACGCTGCAACTGCTGAGAGTCAGCCAGGAGCGATCCCTCCTGTGTGGCACCCACATAAATGCATAACAAGCCTTCAGCAGCAGTTTGCTATATGCTTTTATTTTGCCCTAGGTCGAGCACTTGGGCTCTTCTCATTCTTCTTTGTCTCTTACACCTCTTTAGGGAAGTATGCTGTGGCTGTAGCAGAACAAGGAGAGTTGTGTTGTGCTAATTGATGCGAACTGGTTGCATTGTGTTCACCGCTTGCTTTCTGGATGGTTAAACAACTGGCATTCCATCTTGCCTCCTACAGGCCAAAGTAAAAGGAAAAATGATGAGGCATTATTTAGTATAGAGACTTTGAAGCCTTCTTAACAATGAAATATTCAACAGTCTGTCTGAATGGCTCAGTATTATACGGAAGCATGGGAAAATAAAAGATAGGCACTCAAAAGGACCGGTTGATTTGAATTCATATTGACAAATTAATTGACATTCCAGTACAGGCTTTGAATGAATTAAGTCATAAATGGGAGCCAGCAATAAAACTGTTGCAACTTCCAGAATGTGTTCTAACAAAAGCCTTTTGTGGGCTGAATGTTTTCTGACAGGCAGTAGAAAATGAATACACGTGTCTGCAATGACACAGAAGCCCACAGCTTCATAACAGACCCCAGTTTTAGTGAAAATGATCTAGTAGGAAGGAGTAGGTGGAACAGAAAGCAGCTTGAAAGTAGAGAGTATTATTAATGCATCTGAATGGGAAGAGTGTTTCCTGTAAACTGGGTGTGAGCCCAGTTTTCTGTTCTCCATTGGAGGACAGTTAGTAATACAGAGCTGCACCCTGGCATTCTTGACAGATCAAGCCTCAGATTTCTTGATGCACATGTTTGTAGCTCCCATCCATTTACTTTTGTATTCCACAAACAAATTAGCTGAAGGCTGTGTGGTGCTGCAGTGATAGTCCTGGCTTATATAGCAGGTCACCTGCCAGGCCTTTTTTCATGTCATCAAATGCACCACACAACACTTTAGGAGCATTGATATGAAAGACTAGAATAGCAGAGGTGTCAAATATTGTGCCTGGGGTGTATTGACATGGTAGTGCAATAGGAACAAGTAGGACAGTGAAGTTGCATAAGTAAAACTGGCAGCTTCTGTGAGTGTTTGATAGTGCTGTTCTTTGCTTTATTTAGACAGGCTCATTAAACATGCTCTCTTTGGCATGTGGACTATTTATTTTGCATATACCACCATCTTTAAGAAATTAATTCATTCTTTATGAGAACTGAAAGACATTATCCTAAAATGTGTTTCTGTATGCAAAATCTCAGAAAAAAAATTTAGATATTATTTTTTAAATATTCACATACTTATAGGAAATCCTTGAGAATGCAGAACTGTGGGGAAATAGACTGACAAATAAGGCCCTTTGTGCATGACAAAGCCACATTTTAAAATTATTTTTTGATGGTAATGCCAGAGAGAAAGGCTATGTGCTTGTTTGATTTTGGCTGCAGCGGTTCTAGGAAGAATTGTGAAAACCAATTAATGCAACCATTTTTTCTTGCCTCCAAGGGTCAAAATGGAGCACTTCGTTAGACAAGTACACACCTGAGGGGAAAATCTCCCAGTTTTCACATGAGAGCTTCTGTTACTGTTGTGCATGTGAATGTCATACCTTTTGGCTAGCATTTTGGTGTCCCTTCGTTTTTGTGCTGGTTTGTTTACATCCTGCCTCCTTCCTCGTCTCGCAGAGATCTCCTCGTTTATTGTCTCATGACCATGTGCCCATGAGTATTGAGCAAAGGGCATGTCAGCTGGCTGCCCTCCTGGAGTCCAGACGTGCACTGAGGCATCAGGTGACTACAGCCCTGCCTAGCTGGTGTCCTGGAGCACTGGGGGATTCTGGGTACAGGTGAAATCTTGGGGCAGAAAGAGGAAAAAATCACCAAAATATGATGGCCACTGCTCTACGGTCATGTGGTTAAAACATCCATCAAGACTGTTTTTTGTCTTTATTTGTAGTGTCTTTATTTGATTTGCCTTTTCTTAGCTGTCTCCTTGTTTGGTGAGCGACCCTTTCTGTTCCTCATAACAGGATATACACAATGAAGTAAAAAGCAGCCAGTAAACTTCAGAAAAAATGAATAAATGCTGAAAACCAGCTGGGCTCTGGATCAAGTCATCTCACAGTGGTCATTTAGCAGTCAGTCCCTTGCAAATTTTACTTGCTTCTGGAAGCAAGAATATTCACATTTTCCAAGCCTAATCCCTGGCTCTGTAGTACTACTTGTGTGTCCATCCTTCCTGTGCAGTTGTTTCCAATGGTAGAGCTGGCAGTTTGTGCAGATTGTCTTTGATTGCAGTGTACACTTCTGTTTTGTTTCGTTTTTTGTGCCTAATTTTCTCCCCAGTCTGTTGTCTTTGGGCTATGGGAGCATGCCAGTTTGAACTGTGGTTTCTTTGGTTGCTCTCTGTTTTCAGTTATCTTCAGCAGTGCTTGGCAAACTGCAGAGTGCTTTTTTGGAAAGCACCATCTACAGAAGTGATTTTGTTTCATAACTTAACTGTTTTGAGTTAACCATCCCAAATCAAGCTGTCTACTTGAGCTGGAGCATAAACAGTCCCAGAACTTTTGCTGGTGGGCATAACTTTTGCAAGCCCTACTAATAAGAATTTTGTGACATCTAGGTCACTTCATATTGCTGGGGGGTTTTTTGGGATGCCATCTTTTTCTGATGGCTAATATCACAGGAGCTGTTCTCCAAGAAGGAACAGCAAACCTTGGGCTAGATTTGAAATTTCAGCTGTGAAGGCCTGAATAAGAAGCCTACCGTAAACAAAGTTAATATCTCAAGCAAGGCCCACAATACTCATGTGCATTTCCTTATTCAGTTAAAATGATGGCGCAGAAATCAAGATCTAGACCAAAATACTTTGCTCCTACCTTTTGTAGTGCTCTCTGGCAATTTTTAAGCTCCTTCTGAGTGTGAAGATGCAAAGATAGCAATTATTTTTGAAATTGTCTAAATTCTGTATCATGCAGAATTGAGAAGGAGGAGAGAACACAAAGTAGGGGAAAGCATAAGGTGGGTAGGGCAGAGAGGAAAAAGGAAACAGATGTTGGAACACTGCAAGCAATGATGGATTATGATGTGGGATTTAAGAGAAGAAAACAAGGAAAATACTGAGAAAGAGGAGACTTAGCAAAGTAAGGACATTTACAGAGAATAAACTTGATTAAAATTTAATTTACTGAAAATTTTTGTATGAACAATTATATTTCCATAAATTGGGGAAATTGTGAAAGCCAAGCTCTTTTGCATTTTGCTCAGTAAATTTAATCTTGAGGTTAGCCTATTCCAAGTGGCTAGAAGTAGCTCTTTTCATGGGTCATGCAGTTACATGACATTTAGTTTTCCTTTTTATAACTAAAACCATAATTTATTTTTCAAAGAAAGCCAGTTATTTGTAATGTGAATATTTTTTTATTTCCAGACTATAATTTTTAGGAATGCACAGTTTCTTCCAGTGCTGTTTGTCTGATACTTCCAACTTTTTCCCTACTTACATGAAGTATTCATTGGAGGATGGGCATAATCATCTGTAGAGATAATAAGATAGGACCAAATTTTGGGGTCTCCTGTGAGAAACCAGTTTGAGAAGGATGCAGGTTCTCAGTCTGTGATTTATTCTTTGCCATTTGATAATCAAGATCAGCAGATTTTATATTGATACGTTCTTTATTTTGTTCCGTGTTTCTAATCATTGTACAGTAATTTTTAGATTGGAAATTTGCTGTTAATTACTGGAAATACATACAAGCTAACTTCTTTCTCTTCTGTCCCCTTGGAGAAGAGAGTTTTGGTTTATATAGTTAAAATGAAGAAGAGGTCTCACATGGCATGAAAGATGATCTTAGTGCCTTGAGCCAGTAATAGAGAACAATGGGAGATACAGAAGGAGCAGAGGAAATTGATTTGGGGTCTTTGCCAGTGGCTTAGTTGGTTGAATTACAGGAGGTTGGACATCTGTGGAAGTAGGTAACTGCTTCCAAATGGTCCTAAATAATGTAAAACCTAATAAAGAGCAAATTTGGAATAACTACTCTGCCTCGCTAGGGAGAAAGTAAAGATACCTTGGGTGTTTTTCTCAAAGTTTTCCTGTAAGAGTCCTTATAAAATTGTTCTTGATGGTAGCCAGAAAAGCCTGGGCTGGGTTTTTTTAATTTATTTTCTCTTCTCTCTTGGAAGAGCACATGTATGATTGTGTTGATGTTTATTTTATGTTTTAGCCCGAGACGGAGCCGTCTCGCCGATTCTTTGTTGACCAGTGGGAGCTCTCCCGCAGCCTCCGCTCTTCCAACCGCCCTTCCTCACCCTCCTCCGACTCCCTGCGCCAGGTAGCCCTCACCTGAGCCCTCCAGGTGCACCCAGCTGCCTGTGCTTGCCAAGGACACTCACAGGACACAGCCAGGCTGGCACTGCTCCACCTGCAGAGCCTCTGTGCTTGTCCCTGCACAAAGGAGAGGCTGCACAAAGCAGCCTGTGCCCGGCACAGCTTGGCTGTTGCCAGCCATAAAGCAGTTTGAAATGAAATGTTTTTAACATTTGGTCTCTATGAGAAGTTTGGGGTGCATCTCTCACTCAAACCAGGGGTTTTGAGCACTGATAGTCCTTCTGGCTTTGCAGTGGAGCTTTCTGGTTTTGCTTGCTGCTTCTGTTGAAGTTTTGGGCTAAACAACAGAATGTGTTTGTGCATATGTGGTTAATGGACAGTGTGAAATAAAAAATGCTTTGGCTTTTTGAAAGATCACTGAGAATTTGAACTAGTTACAGTTGTCCTACATAAACAGCAGGAACTTGATTTGACCTAACCTGGAGCAGGTTCTTTGCCTCCTTTTGAAAATGTTGCAGAATGTTGTAAAGTCTGGAAGACCATGGAAAGAAAGATAAAATGCTTCACTCAATACTCATAATTAGGCCAGATGTGATGTGTAGGCAAAAAGCAAAACAAATCAGAAACACAGAACTCCAAATTAAAAATTCAGCAAGTAAATTTCTCACACCAGATAGTCCAAGGTACTGTCAGTTAATATTGACATATTCTTTTTTTTAGCATGGAACATGTTACATGCTGGTAGAATTTTCGAGGTCCTGAAGGATCTGCAGTTGAAGGTTTCAAATCAAAGCTTGCTTAGGGGAAACCTGATTCAGCTAGAAGGAAGTTTTCTCTTGGAAATGCCTGATCTCTCTTCTAAGGAAACTCAAAAAGCCTCAAAAGCTCTGATCATTCAGAGGAAACAGAAAACTCTTGGCCAAATTATTATGATTGCCAGTTAAAAATCAACGATGAAGAAAATTTTAGAAGTGAGCACCATTTTAAATGTCATGTTTGACAACATATATGTCATTGAAAAGCAGCTCTGCGCATATGTATGTGCAGCTTGGAAACACATGGAACCTGGGAGACTCAGAGACAAATCATTTGTTATTTCTTGCATCTAGAAATACTGCAAGTGTTCTGCCCCTTGGAATGGAATCAATAGACAGGTGTAAATTCTTTCTGGGTAGAAATAAACCCTCCCCTCATTCCTGCAGTGACAGAGAGCTTAAGGAATTAGGACTGTAGTGACAGCAGCAGTAATCTCTGGCTGAGCACTCCATTTTCATAATCTTTTTCCCCAAAGAAGTACTCATTCTATGCTGAATTTCAGTTTCTCTGATACTTCCTGCTGTTCTCAAGTCTGAACTTGTGAAGATTTTAAACATTTCTAAAAGGCTAATAACCACACATATTAAATTAGTTATTAGTTGAGGGAAATAACTACTGTGCTTCAAGCAAATTTTGCTATAAGTAAAGGGGTTTTTAAGATACAACTTTCCTTTTGTTATCCTTGGCATTTCCCACTTGCTAGAAGCTGAGTGGCTCTCTGATCCTGTATTAGCTGAGAATCCAGCTAGAAACATTCATAATGCTGCTTAGTGTGGAAAAGGGAAGTTGCTTGGCGTGCTCTTTGCTGCTCCGAGTCAAACCCGTGGCGTTTGCAGTGGGATTGAGCTAACATGGATGTAACCACCTCATTTTCTTAACCGTGTAATTGTTGCCAGTGGTTGTGTTTCCTGTGAAAAACACTTTCTGCACTCCTGCAGTGATTGAATTTGGCTTGCAGACACTCATTTGGTACCATCTAAGGTAACAGCCAACTTGCCTAGACTGCTGAAAATACTGGAGGGTTTTCAGATATCCAGAGTTATGGAGTCAGTCTGTGCCCATGATGGAGAAAAGCCAAATGTTCAGGGTTGAACAAATATGTGTTCCAGATGTATGCTGGTGTGGCTTTAATGCATTGGATGAAGGCTCTTCCATCTTTTTTTCCATCTAAACCTCTGTGTATTTTTAGCACTGGAAGAATTAATACTTTTGACTCACTGTGAGTTCTTTAGTTAAGAGCTTCTCCCTGCACTGTGAATGCTCTGTAAATTAATTCTTTCCGGGTGCAAAGTACACAAATATACACACATGTACACAAATGTAAATCAGCACGCTGCATTAGACTTGGTAACGTCTTCTAAAAGATCTTTGTTTCTGATGTCAATTTTGCCTGGAAACCTAAAATCTAACCTATATTTAGCCTCATCTTTTAGAAGTGTCTATACTCAAGTTTCCAGGGACAAAATACCCCACAGATGAAAACAAGATCTGTTCCCTTCATCATAGTATTTCTGGAACACTTAAAAAATGCAAAATGCAAGCCTTCCTGTCTGTTCCTACAGGTGATCCTGGACTGTACTGGTGATTTCAGATGACACCGGCTTTGCTATTACTACTTGTCACTTTATTTGTCCACTGTCTTGGCATGATTTGACCTCTCTGCACCTTTTCACCACCTAACCTCTCATCATTCTAGTTATTTTTTTTTAATTTGATTCTTTTTTTCTTTTCTCACACCACTCTTGTTTTATTCAACCCATCTGGTAGAAGTACATAAAGATGTACACAGGCGGAGTGAGCTCATTGGCTGAGCAGATAGCCAATCAGCTTCAAAGGAAAGAGCAGCCCAAAACCCTTCTAGACAAGAAGGAACTGGTAAGACAATGTGCCAGAGATGAAGTGTGTTTGTGCTTAGATGTTGTGTAGATCTCAAGTTTTGTGAGTGTCCACCAGTTTTGTGAGCTTTGTTACACCACTGATGGAATCTGTTGTAGCTTTGTGAGAGATTTTTGTCTCCCTTTCTCCATCCACCCTCACTCCTGTCCTCGTTTCCTTTGCCAAATATTTTAACCTAATGCTAGTATCCAAAGACTGGGCATAATGACTTGAGAAAACTGTTCATAACACTTGTGCACTGCTACTTTCTGGAGGAGACACTGGTTTTGGTAATGTAGGTCTAAGAATTGCTGTTTGAGGGTGTTCTAATGGTTGTGCCTTTCTTCAAATGCCTCCTTAAGTCACTGATTTCAGGGTCATCCTTAATAGTACTGGTGTCCACTCATCTACCCAGAACTTATGTAGGCATGGCATCCTAGGAGCCTTTTTCCTGGACAACAAGGTTAGTTTTTGGTGTCTCGGTAAAACCAACGTGAGTTGTGTCCGAGAACTGCAGCAGCATCCAGGTGCTCCCGTGTCCACATGACTGAAGAGCTAAAAGATGACCTGGGTGTGTGATCTCAGCAAGGCTGGACACACACTAATCCAGCCATCCCTGTTTGTGTCCAGGGCTCGCTCAAGAAGGAGTTCCCCCAGAACCTGGGAGGCAGCGACGTGTGCTACTTCTGCCGCAAGCGGGTCTACGTGATGGAGAGGCTGAGCGCTGAGGGCAAGTTCTTCCACCGCAGCTGCTTCAAGTGCGAGTACTGCGCCACCACCCTGCGCCTGTCCTCCTATGCCTATGACATCGAGGACGGTAAGGGAGCAGCCTCTGCTCACCAGGCTCCTCCTGGCCTTAAAAACTGTTTGGTGAGTTAGGGAGGAGGGTAGCTTCTGTTCTCCAGACACCATCTCTCCAGCTGTTGGAGCTTCGGGGATTTCCTATGGCCAGGTCATGGCGGCAGCAGCACAGCCAAACCCATAGGACATTGAAGTGGTGCCTGGAGAGGCTACCTGGAACAGAGGCTAGACAGAGTTGAAGGAATTAAGGAGGGATTTATTAAAAAAGCCTTCAAAGGTTACACCTTGGGCAGTACAAGAGCCTGGCTCTGGCTTGACTCAAGATGGATGACCAGTCACAAGTTTTCACACTTTTATGACTTTTGGTCCATTTCCATGTTTGGGTTAATTGTCCAATCACAGCTTCAGGTTGTGAAGTCCCAACATCCCAGATTGCTCTCCTCAATTCACCATTGTTCACACTTTTGGACTGAAAGCTGCAATGGTGTCCTTGGTTCTCAGGCTGGAAAAGGATTGTTTTGTCTGACTAAGCTGTCAAGAGAACTTGCTAACACTTTTTATCAAGTTCAGATTTACACATTAAGGCAGTACAGAATCTGGAAAATATGAAATCTAAAACTTAAGGCATCATTAACAGCTGCTAGAGTGCAGGGTAAACAAATAGTAAATGGAGGCTTTAAAAAGCTTCACAGGCTGAGTTTGAGGGCTAGACTTTTTACTGTCCTCATCTGACAGTATTTAAATAAAACCCCTGAGTGTTTAATATTACTTAAGAGAAAATAACAAGTTGGAGAGAAATGCGATCAGCTTGTTCTTCTTGAAGGTACCACAACTGTCCAACTCTGTATGTTTATTTTAGATGTAATAAAACAGGAATTTATAATCAGGGGCTGTTGATAATTGGTCATTACAAACTGAGTTCTACTTATATAGAAAACATGGAACATTAAAGTTGAGTAGAGGTAAGTCAATGTTAGACTGTTGTAGCAGTAGTTACTGAAGATTCACTAATGGCTTATTTTTTGTATCTGATAGACTAAGAAAAGAATATGATTACAAAACTTGCTGATGCCTCAATTAAAAGAATCTAACATGTTAAGAATAAAGGGAAGCTTCAGACATACCCTACAAGTCTGAGAAACCAGACAATATGGCAGCAGGTGAAAGAAGCTGTTAATCAGCAAAGCATGCATATTCAAAGTAATAATTTAAGATCATCCATCACTTGATGTGAAAAGTGAAAAGTCATTTCCTTGTAAGGGTAGCTGTGTCTTTGAGCAGTGATTGACAAAAATGTCACTTTTCTGAAGAAAATGTATGAGAAAGTATTTGAGGTAAATGTTGATTCACATCAGCAGGTATGAATTTATTTTCTTGCACAGCTGCCTATCTTTAATCCAGTCTCAGTAGGAAAATAAGTGTAAAATGGTGTAAAACTAGTGACAAGTAAGGTGCAAAGGATTCTGTTTCAGACATAATGGTGTAGAAAACAGAATAACCAGGAAAAAGTGTTAGTACCTGTATTTTTCCCGCTGATTAAGGTGAAGATGAAGTAAAAATTTTAAATTGATGTCACAGGATGACACTCCAAGATAACCTACTGCAAATTGAAATTGATGGGTGTCCATTCTGTGTAAGAACAATCTTTTAATATATACTGGGTGGAAAAATGGCTGCGGAAACACCATCTGGTTTAAGGGGCAAAAAGAACTAAAATTGTGTATTCATAATGCATTATATAATGACTTTAAGTAATGGATCTGCTGGGTTGTGAAGAGTTGAGGACACTTAGAATCAAACCAGACTCCCAGTAAGGAATAGAAACCCCTTTATTGCTTGTCTGGAAGGTCAGCAGACTTGGCACGCAAGTTTAAAGGGGCCAGTGGTAATTTTGAGATCAACATATAAAGGCAACGTCATTATCAGAAATCAAAGTTGGTAAAAAGCATTTTTTGAGCACTGCTGTTATTTTGAGCACTCACAAGTAACTGAATATCTGTCTGTTAAGCAGTAACAGACTGAGCTCCTCTGTCAGCTGTATGGGCTGAAGCAGTTTTTACCACCAGATTTTTAATGATTCCCTGTGCAGGCATGCTTGTGTGTGCAGTTATGGCCAGACAGTTCTCAGTGAAGCAAACACAAAGCTTGGAGTTTCAGCAGGCTTATAGCATTCATTCTGAAATATTACATGCACAACAGTTGTGTGTGTATATGAAGCAGATGTGGCTAAACAGAAATCTGTAGTATCTATCTATTGCGAAAATGTAGCTTGTATTTCATTCTGAGTTTTCTTTGAGAGTTAAAAAACCAAAGCTATGCACACATTGTTGCTATTCATCTGGCTGTTTGGGCTCACAAGCATTCTGCAGCCTTCTGCAGTCAGTGTCTGGTTTTAGGCTTCAGAGTCTGAGAATTTTTTTGTGTAAGAGCTTTTCAGTTGTTGCTCATTTCAGACAATCTCAAAAAGCAGGTTTTGGTATGAGTAAACATTAAGAAAAACTTATTGAAGTAAAGATTTCTAGAAAGATGTTTGTCACTTTTCCATCTCTGTGCTGCTATTTTGCAAATACCAGCACAGAGAAATTAGAGGCAGAGGTCAGAATATGTGTTGGGAATGCATTGGCAAAGCTCTAGGAATGGGATGGCAGTGGAGAGTGCTATGGGCTGCATATGCCAAGCAGGATACACTGACAAAGGTACAGTGGAAGATAATTATGAGGCATCAGCTTGCTGCTTTTATTAGTACCAGTAGTATTTGCATGATGGTATTGCTAATGCTGCTTTGTCTTCCTGGCAGTGCTCAGATAGCAGTGAAAAACCTCTCTAGACTTCTGGGGTGTTCGTAAAACCAGCAGGATCACAAAAGGTCTTATTTGTGAAAATGAGTCATTGTCCTTTTTACAAGTAGCCACTGTGCATTTTGAGAGATGGTTCTTTGGGAGTTAACACTGTCCTCTCCCACTTTCCTCTGCTGGTTGTATTCATTCTTGCTTTTTCCAAAAGTGCTTCTGCCAGCTTTTCATGTGATGGTTTCTTTGTTCCTCACACACTGCCGCATTGTTAGCATGTGATACCACACAAGCCTCACAGCTTTGCTTTGGTGTTTGATAGGATTTTAAACTAAATGGCTGTCAGGCACCCAATGGAAAAGAGCCTAGTTACAAGGGGAGAGAGCAGGGCTGGAGCTAAAACTTCAGCCAGTATTTGCCTCTGCATATAGTGAAGAATTAGAGAGAGCAACAGGAGTGGCAGCAGAAAACAAGTTGCAGTGAGATGGGCATTTATATTGTGCTAAATTCCTGTGTTCCTGTTCTTGACCATCATTTGTGTTTTATCTGCAGGCAAATTCTACTGTAAACCTCACTACTGTTACAGAGTCTCTGGTTATGCTCAGAGGAAGAGGCCAGCAGTGGGTCCTCTGTCAGGAAAGGTAACTCATTATTTTCATCTAACGTGCCGTGTTAGTAGATTTGGATTCTTAACATTGACAAAACATGTGTGATGGTTTGGGATTTTTTCAGAAAGTAGTAAAATTCAGGGTGCATTTAGTTGCTTTATCTGTCATGAAAGCTTACAGTTCAACTAAATCTTATTTAAAAGCAATTCCTCTACTTAGTACTGCTCTTTTCATGGTACTTATTATCAAATTGTGTGCTATCCTGTTCAAAACAGAATTTTGATTTGTTTTTCTTGTCAGCTGAAATATTTTCTCAGTGTATGCTGAGACTAAATGAATAATGTTACCAGTTCTAGTTTTGCTTTGTTTCTCCGTGGTTTTGCTTAAGATGAAACAAATTGTTTGCATTTCCTTTGAAACACCAAGTTCTACCCCTCTTGCATAAGCTATGAAAATCACATATCTTCATTTCTGAAAGTCTGCTGTGTTAACAGGAACCTGCATGAAAAGACAGAATATCCCCTTTCCTATACTATCAAAATAGAAGTATTTGTGCTGTAAATATAGGATGAAGAGACACTGTTATACAGAATGGGCTCAGCTGTCCCTCAGTTTTGTTGTTATAATCCAAGGCGCCTCATTTTTCTCCTCAAGCCCCTTTTCAGTATTTTCACATACTCTGAGCAAGCTACATGCTGGTTTCTTAAGTTCTGTTAAGCTTGCATGCTGCAAGCTGCCCTTGTCCCTTAAATTATATTTTCCTTTGTGCAAGCAGTGGTGCCTGTCCTGCCTGATACTCAGGTTTTATTAGTACAAGCTGGAGCTGTACTCCTTTTTGCAAGGATAGTGGATCTATCCCAATATGTACCATACTTCCTGCCAAAAATAAAGACTAGAAATGGTACCTGTTTTATTTCCCAGAGGAGCAGATTGAGGGCTCTTACAGCTTTGACTTTCTTGGCTATCCAATTTGTTTTTCAGAGCTTTAATAAAGCCTCAAACTGAGAAGGAGCATGTTTGTTTTTCAGAGCTTTCCTTACACGATGCTTGCGAGGCATCTCAATTCCTCGCTCAACTGTTCAGTACACCCAGCAATTCCAGCTTTAACCTGAATTTAACTTGCCCCACCTTCTTTCAGGACACCAAAGGACCTGTGCAGGACGCCATGGCCAGCGATGGGAGCGGACGGGCCAGCAGCCTCCCCGCCTCAGCAGAGAGGGCCCCAGGTAGCTCCGCTTCCTTCTTTGGCAGGGTGGTGCAGTTCTCGCTCGGCCTCGTGGGCAGAGTTAGGGTGCTGAGCCAGCGCCTGCACAGCACAGTCTCCTCCATTGGGCACCACGTAGCCCAGAACCCTCTGGACTCCTTTTTCATGTGTCAGCTGCTGGCATTTGGGGTTCCCTTTCTCTATGTCCAGTCAGAAGTTCTCGGGCAGATCCTAGGGGAATTCTGTGGGCAGCCTGCTGACCAGTGAGAGTTAATGTCACCTGACTTTGAGCTGTGTAACTCATTTGGTTTTTGCGGTGCCTTGTGAATTTTGTGTGCTACATAGAAATCTCAATATATTATTTTGCACTGTGGCTTTGGGGCCTAGATGTTCTCAGTTCTTTCAAGGACATTGTTTGAAAGAATACCAGGAAAACACAGATGCTCAGTTGAGGGTCTCCTCTGAGTCAGCCCAGATAAAGAGCCCTGTAATATATGCAGCTCAATGTCAGTGAAATTGAAAGTTTTTATGAAGCACTGGAATAGCTCACAAACTGGATTTCTGTGTTTTCCTGGATTCTGGGTGTGGTTTCTCGTTCTCCCAAGCTTCTCTTTATTAATCTGGTACTTGAATGGGAAACATCCCATTATCTTTGGATTGTGTCTCCTTTGGAATTCTGGGTGTCTGACAGCTAATGGGATTGGATTCCTTAAACCCCTTGAATTTCGTGGTGCTGGCAGGTCATGGTGCTCTTCCCTCTGCCAGCATCTGTGCTGCTCCTGGTCGTGGCTTTGGAAGTGGGGTGGTGAATGTGTGTGTCTTACTGTGACATAGTTTTTCCTTTTAACTTGAGATTCTAATTCCTTCTAACACGAGAGAAGTGTCTGTGCTACAAATGCTCGTTTGCCCAGCCCCCAAGTGCTCATTTTGTGATGTCAGAGAAAGGAAGAAATAGTAATTTCTAGTACTTGTTCCACAAGACTATGAATAAGCGAAATCAGCTGCTTTTAGAAAGGGAACATACTTAGAGCAATTCTTTGAGAAAAGAATGTTTGCATAGTACCAATTGAGAAGACCTTAACACAGGAGCAGATAAAAATCATGGTGTTCTTTGACTTTATATTATTATACAAGTGTTTCTAAGATTGTAACTGAATGCAATCTGACAGAAATTTATTCTTAGTGTGTTGATTTTTGGAGTGTAGTTACTTTCAAGATTTCCTCTTTTGTGTGTGTGCAATTTCCATATGGCAAAAGTGAGAAAGAGGTAGGGAAGAATGATATTTGCAAAATGCTACGAGCAGATGTGTGAACTGCAGCATTTTTTGCATAACTAGATAGATTTGAAACTGCTTTCTCTGAAAGTGAAAAACTTTGGTTTTTTGTAGCTTGGAGCATATTCTTAAAGATAAATAGAAAAAATATTTATTGATTAACAGCAGCTGATGTGAGCACAAGGGGTTTTGTGGAGTGAAGCTGTAGGTGATGATAATTAGAAGGAGGAGATTTGAATTACATTTAGCAATTAGTTTATCACAGCAACTGCTAGCAGAAAATCTTCTTTGGTTTAGTCCTTCCAACAAATCAAATTTATTGCTTTTACAAAGGAACATTCAGCAAGTAGCACCTAAATGTTCACTCAGTAGAGCAAACTGTAGGGCATAGTTTGTGATAAACCTCTATAAACCAGACAAAAATCAGCTCTCAGTTGTCTCCTTCTATAGTGGTGGCAAATCCTGTAGCAGCACTGTAGTACTTCCAGAGCAGTATGATGGAACAGACACCATTTTGTCTAATGGCAAAACTTGAAATCTAGGGCTCCTTGTGTTTGCTTTCTGCTTTTTAGAGCAGTGTATAACTGTAGCATAATGTTCAGAGCTGTTGGACCTCTTAAAGCTTTGCCCCTTGCAGTGCCCTGAATGCATTAGGACATGCTGAGCTTAGCTGATATTTCAGGCAGGGTTGTGGTGCATTCTCATGTGTGCATGGCAGAAGTGCATTCAGTGCTAGAAGAGGTGAGCAGTGCCTCTGTTGTGCTAAAGAAATACCATTAGAGCTGAGTTTTGTTTTCTTTGTGCAGTGTGATTTAAATAACTCTTGGAACTACTGACTGACTTAGCAATGGTTAAGAAGCAGGAGGAAGCAAAATGCAATGTATTTTAAAAACAATCCACAGTGGCATTAAAGGCAGGTCAGTTCTCTGTTAGAGCAACAGTCATGTCCTGTAGGTACTTACCTTCAGCTCCCTTTCTTGCTGGATAGCTAGCTCAGAAAGCCTGTGTGGGTTTTACAGTTATTTATGGTTTCAAAAAACAAATCTTTTTTAGCTACCAAGCTTACCTATACAGTGGAAGAACAGGATATTATTCCTGAATAATCAAAAGGAGTCTGTAAGATTACATCTCAGTGTAAGTCCTGAATTTAAACTGTTGGTATATATTCCTTCTTGCAAGCTTTCACTGTAGCCTAGATAAATACCTTGAGCAAAAGCCTGTCTGAGATGAAGACAGAGGCAGGGATCTGTTTCCTAGCCTCCACTTCATCCATCTGTCTCTCCCCTAGTACAGGTCATACATCTGAAAGTGTTTTACATCCTTTAGGGCAATACCACCAAATGGAATTTGGCAATAGCAATTTCCGGCCCTGTGGCCTGAACTAATGCTCGGTAGTGGGGTAGGTCTTGGTGTAGAGTGTTAGTTGCCTCTAAAATGGTTTAGTAAAAGCAGAAAAGCATGTAACATGCTCAGGTTTGATATTTGGCTGAGATGCAAATATAACTGAGAAGGCAAAGGGAAGGTGTACAACAGTTACATCCATTGTGGAATATACAAAAAGGCAGCCATTTAAAAATTTTATACCCGAGAGTTAAATTCTGCCCAGAGTTAGCAAAAGTGCTTTTGTCAGAGAGCTTTATGGTGACTCATGCAAGTCCTGCTTTTTAGTAGTTGCCATGAAATCCCAAATGGATGTAAATTGCATGGGTTTTCTCCCTACATTCACTGCCCCCTTTACTATATCATCAAACCAGCTTAATGCTTAAAATGTATTCAACCACAGAGTAGCCTTCAGCAGGTTTAGTCAGGTGAGGTGAGATTGGTCACACCAAGCCCTTTCTTGTGCTGTCACTAACCTGTTTGGCATGGATTAACCTTGCTAAAGATGTCAGTCCCTGCCTGGGTGGCCACAGTGCTGGCTGGCATGGGGTGAGTTCTGTCTGTTCCTTGTAGAGCAGTGGTTGCAGGGCACAGTCTGTGATCAGCAGGTTGAGGTTTGTTCAGCACTCAGCTGAGTCACCCTTTGTGTGAGGGGTTTGCACAGAGCCTGTGTGGCCTCTGCCCTGCTGCTGCCAGGGGAGGTTATGGCCAAACTGGAACTCTTCAGTGGGGAAGGTGAAAACAAGCTTTGAGCAGTGGCTGCCACTCTCTCTGGGAAAGGGAAGTTGGGGACAGCTCTTACTGTGCTTTTGGTCCTGCTGAACTGTGGCATGCTTGTTATAGATTCTGTAACTTTCTCTGTACCTTGTCTGCCTGTTTTTCTCTATCTTCTGCATTTGCCTTTGTGCCAAAATGCTGCTATTGCCAAGAAAAAAAACCAAACAACTGAACAAAAAATCTTTTGCTTCTCAACTGTCTCTCCCTTTGATAATCTGTAACTGCTGTGTCTTGGAATTTTTTTTAATATAATTTACAGTACTTTATATGGTTTTAATGTGCTTTTAATGCAAATGCTGTTCTTCTGTTTGTTCTAAAGGTCTGTAAGAATGTTTCCAAATTTCTAGCTTTTTCTTGACAGATGGACTTGGAACAGTCTTTACCCCTATCAGCTCTATGATATGCTCCTTGGGGTGATGTTAGCCAGCAATGTTTTTTTGTAAAATATTTCCCATTTCAGGCTCATGTTTTCACAACAATGCATTTCTGTCCCTATCAGCAATAGGAAGTTGATCAAGGAAAGACTGCCTAGGGAAACTCATACTTGTACAGCAATAAAAGGCAAGTCACAAGATCTTTTGCTTTAGTTACTTGACCTGTGAAAGATTAAGAAATCAAACATAAGCAATAGGATGAAAAACAAAATGCAATACAAATTAGAGCTACTAGGACTTGTGCTCTAATATCACATAAAGACGTAGTGTTTATGATAATAGGTATGCAGTCTGAAAAATTAAAATCCTCCTGTGGATGTGCCTTAATGGTTTTCAGGGAGAAATACTCAGAGCAAAGCCCTTCACAGCAGACCCTTGTACAAGTACTGTTGTATATAGCAAGCAATATACATGAGGAAGTTGTTTTGCTGACCTGGAGAGCTGGGAAAGAGTGGCTGTTTCCTCTAAATGGCATGTCCTTGAAAGTAAATTATCTGAACCACGTTTGGAAAAGGATCTTGAGTGTCTGTACAAGTATCAGTATTTTTGAATGTATCCAATATTATTTGCACACAATTCAATTGTGCGTCTGACAAAACACAAATATATGTTTCTGTTTAGGAATAAGCTTCTTGTTCATAAACATTGCCTCTATTGTTCAGAAGCATTGCCTCTTCACCATTCATACATTGAACATGCCTTACTTGTGAAAATGGCTTAGCTCAAAGCAATACTGCTTTGTTTGCTATGCAAACAAACACCATGATGAAATCCTCTACTTGGTCACTTCTTTTTGTTACTACTCACCTTTGGGTTTTGTTCTTGTTTTAATTTGGTCTAGTTTAAACATTAAATTATGGAAGATAACAGCAAACAAATTCTGTGACATGACATTCTGTTTGAGGTGCCTTCATTTTAAACCAATGAAGGTTTACAAATATATCCCACTCTTTTCCCTGCCAAAAATAAAAAAAGGAAAGCATTCATATTTCAGGATGCACCACCAAACTGGGATGAAAGCTATTTCCTCTACTAGTGTGCCTTGAATATTGTCTGTTCTGTTTGGAGGAGCCATGGTGGTGTGTTTAGCAGGACATGGCACAGATTCTGAACCCTGTTTTGGGTATCATACAACTGCAGAGAGATCTGATGGAAGATTGACTTCTCTCTGGAACATTAACAATACAGACTTAAGAACTAGATGTGTGTTTTTGGAAGCTGAGGAGAGCGTACAGGTTGCCTGACTAGAACCAGGGTTCAGTGTCCAGTGAATCACCTCTCAGTACCAAGCCAGGAATCTGTTAGGACAAGTGCTTGACTGTTCCCAGTCCATCATGGTCCTTTTCAGTGTTCTTATCAGGATTTGGGTGCCTTTGGCATAAAGGAAAGGAGAATGCTAAAGGATTGGCAATTTGAAGCTCAGAAAATTTGGAAAGGAGAAGATGTGGTGGTAAGGTTATTTATTCTTCAGAGTAGGAGATGCAGCTGACCTGATGGAATTTCACTGAAAAATCCTGAAAAATGTTTTGAGGACTGAGAAGTATGTCCAAAACAACAGTGTACTGAGTTTGTACTCATGGCTGGATCCTGCTAAGAACACTTTGTCTTGGGAGTTACTGGGCTCCCAACTCCTCCTCTCTCTCTAGCTTTCAGACCTGTAGACTTGTGCCACTGGAATATTTGTTGTTTGTATGTGTATATTCTGAAGGGTGATATGAATTTTTCTGGGCACTTTAAGAGCTTCATTGAATGTTTTTGTGTCTTAGAAAAATAGTATTAAGTT
Organism: Zonotrichia albicollis; assembly: GCF_047830755.1. Classification (NCBI taxonomy): domain Eukaryota; kingdom Metazoa; phylum Chordata; class Aves; order Passeriformes; family Passerellidae; genus Zonotrichia; species Zonotrichia albicollis. The sequence goes on from NC_133822.1 coordinate 14,925,118, forward strand.
TGTGTGAAAGAGTTGGATTTTTGTTTTCATTGCAGAATTAAAATGTCTGGTTTTTTGAAAAGTGGAATCTGACTAATACTATTTTGAGATTGCTTCCCTCAGAGAAAAGGAGGGGACTGTGCATAAAATAAGTTCAGTGACAGATAATGTTCAAGTGAGATGATTTAGTGCTCAGAAAGGCTTCATGTCTCCGCTGTATAGTCCCTTTGAAAACTTTGATTTATGCAGTTGTTTTTAACCTGTTTTTGTTTTGGGTGTGTGTGTGTGTCTCTGAATTATGTAACACGTGGTTTCCCTGTTGCTGTGAAATGGAGATTTTTTTTTTGTTCAACTGTGTGAAATGTTCAAGGGAATAAATTCCAAACAAACTTCAGGTTTCTGAGTTTTTCTTTGTCCTGCCCCTTGTCCCTCCACTGGTTCCAGGTGAGGGATGCTGCAGGGGATACAGAACTGGGGGACAGTGGAATGAATAGCTCTAGCAAGCTCAAATACAACTGGCATTTGGGGAGCTCTGTGGCATGTGCCATCTGTCACTGCCAAGTACTACTTTTCAGGCTCTTTCTGTATTGTGGTGTTTATTTTAAATTTTGCTGTTATGTTGTGGTTTTCTTGGAGTGCAGGGCACACATTGCACAGACAGCACGACCTGCTGAGCACCTCCTTGCTAGGTATTCTGCTGCCTTGGCAAAGCTGACTTTGGATAGCTGTGCTCTCAGCATTGTGGCTTCACAGAGCTCGGTGTCTGAGGAGGTTGTTTTGTGTGCTTGCTGCAGGCCAGAGGTCTTTGTCATGCTCTGTGACCAGGGCAGTCACACCCATGGCAGAGCAGGGATCCACAGAGTGACAAGAGTCTTGACAGGCTTTGGTTCCTCTGCTTGGTGTAGATCTGCTGTGGTGGTGGGATGTTTTGGTGTGATGAAATGACAGAAAATGACTAAATGCTAAGCTTTGTAGCCAAATCCTGCCTCGTGTTCTAGCTGGACTGTTGTTTTTTCTGAGGACTGCACACAAGGAGCTGACCTGCCTTCCTCAAGACCCTTAAGAGCCTGTTGTGTGATGTTCTCACCATGACAAACAGACCTGGATTGTTCTGAGCTGCATTTTCCTGGTCTCAAAATTACAAAGAGTTAGTCTACATTAGAGACTTGTTCAGTATTTTTTCCTCACATGCTTCTCCTGCTTCCTACTCCACCATCTGCAGCTAAAAGTTTGTTATAGCTGGTGATTTTTGAAAGTTCAATTGTGAATGATATTTGGCCTGAGTAGATTACATTTAAATGGTAGAGTCACAGATCTACAACCACAAACCATTTCTGGTCTATGTAAAATTTCCTTCTTTGGAGGGAGGTTAATTGCTTTATGCCTTTGAAAATGCCTGTAGTTTTTCATTGCTGTGTTAAGCAGTGCCAGGTTTGAGGTTAAGATGGGCCTTCAGTTCTGAGTAGGAGCCATGAGCATTCAGGGTAAAACTTCATATGCTGGTGCATGAGCTAGAAATGTCATTTTGATGTACCACTCCAATAGCCTTCGCTGTTCTGTTAACTCTGCACCTGCATATGTGCTCTCCAGAAATCAAATGTTTGCTTCATGAATTAAGAAGAAAAAAGAAAAAGGATGAAAGGAGGTGCATTCTAGAGATTGCTCTCATCAGAGTAGAAATCAGACTTCCTTGCTGTACTGATATAGGGAGCCACGTTTTCAGCTATAACTTGGAGTAGCAGTAGTGGTAGGAGAGACAACCCTCACCTCAATTTTCTTTTAAGTCTACACAGATACCTCACACTTGCTCTTTCTGTGCCTGTGGTTCTTCTCTAGTGTCATGGCTTCTGTAACAGGGATGAAAAAGTGTAAGAAGGTACTTCTAAAATAATGAGTGAATAAAAATTAATACAAATTAAAACAAGGAAGTTATAGTTTTACCACCTGCTTGTGATCAGCAGTGTAATTTATTAAGATATATAGTTGATAATGTATCTTAAAATGCAAGAAGTAAGGGGAGAAAACCAAATTTAAAAAATCAACCAAACAAAAACAAACAAAAAACCACAAAACAAAATGGCACCCAAACCAAAAATAACAAAACAAAAAGCCACAAAACCAAAACAAATAGAAATAATCTCAAGGGAAGGAGCAGGTAATCCAGAGTCAACATCAAAGCTATTCTGTTTTTGATGTGTATTTATGAAGGAAGGTGAATTAGTTGCTGAACTGATCCTTACAATGTAGAGTTTAGCTTGAGCTTTCTGAACAAAACTGGGCAGATGCTCTTTAAGGATGAGATGGCACTTCTGTGCCCTGTTTAGTTGCTTACATCTGCTCTCAAAAATGTATGTTTAGTCTGACATTTCTCATGTTTGCTGTCATCCCAGAAGGCCGCATTTGCTTTTTTAGGAAAATTTCATAATCCTCCTTTTTGCTGTTATGGACGTTTATCTGATGGCTTGAGGGTAGAAGTGTTTAAAAATAGGATTTTTTTTACCCAAGAGATGTTTTGAATACTTCCAGGCTGATGTGAAAACACATCAGAACTGATGTGTAAACTATTTTTAATCAGTAATAAGTCTTTTGGAAGCTTGCTTCCTGGAACTGTACCAGATTTTTAATATAACTATCTACATATATAATTACAAGAATTTTCCTAGTTTTGGGGAAAATTTCCACTAATATGTGAAGCTCTGGATTGCTTGGAATATTCAATTGCTTTGTAAAATTTACACAAGAGTATGTGACATAAGTGTAGATAATGAAAAGTGTGCAACAGAGTGAGGGAGCAGATGTTGAACCTTTTTGGAGTATGTGGATCTTTTACTTGTGGCAAATATTCCCCACTGTATTTGCCAGCCTAAGATTTCAGCCTGTTCCATCTGCAGCACCTGATTATCTTGACATAAATGGTCAGAAATTAGGTAAAGACATGCTTAGTATGTAAATGGATTCTGAGATTCCGTGGTTATGGAAATCTCTAGGACATTGCCTCAGAAGAGACAGAGTGGTTCTTAGTAAAGAGAAAGAAGATCGCTGTTCACAGGTGGTGTTTTGAATCTGATCACAAATTGAACAGGAGCCTGAAAACATTACATTCCACACTTTTACTATGCTTGATAAAATTTCAGGTTTCTGATGGGTTGTTCTTGAATGATCAAAATATTGTCCATTGTCACATGTGGAACTAGGAGTGCCAGTTTCTATAAAAAATAAGCAAAATTTGTACTGAAAGATTCATAGAATGAATCATAGAATGGTTTGGGTTGGAAGGGACCTTTAAAGGTCATTAAGTTTCAACCCCTAGACCAAATGCCTCAAAGTCCTGTCCAGCCTGACCTCGAACACCTCCAGGGATGGGACATCCACCTCTTTGAGCAATCTGTTCCACTGCTTCATCACCCTCACAGTAAAGAATTTCTTCCTGATATCCAATCTAAACCTACCCTCTTTCAGTTTAAAGCCATTCTCCATTGTCGTACTGCTCCATGCCTTGTCCATTCTCAGAGCTCTTGCTGGCCCCCTTGACTGACCAAGGCCTCCACAAGGCCTCCACAGAGACTTCTCCAGGCTGAGCAAGCTCAGCTCTCTCGGCCTTTCCTCATAGGAGAAATGTTTCATCCCTCTAATCGTCTTTGTGGCATCTCTGGGCTTGTTCCAGCAGATCCACCTCCTCCTTGCATTGGGGCCCCCAGGGCTGGAGGCAGCACTCAGGTGGGATCTCACCAGAACAGAGGGGCAGAATCCCCTCACTTGCCCTGCAGCCCACTGTGCTTTGGATGCAGCTCAGGACATGTTCGGCTTTTGGGGTGTGAGTGCATGTTGACAGGTCATGTTGAGCTTCTTGAGTCCTTCTCCAAACCTTCTCCTGCATCGGCCACTTCATCCTCCTGCTCCCTGCCTTTGCCTTCTGTGATTTGAGCTTGCAGCACTTGCCAGTGAAGATTCCACTCCTACTTTTAGGTGGAAATAGCTTTGGTTTGGCTTGGTGTGATTTGCATGTTGTGATCAGACATCACCTGTCTGATCCTCACCGTGAAATGGGAGATTGCAGAGGGATTGCAGATTGTACTTGTGCTGCAGACAAGTGGCAGGAGGTAGATGCCACTGTGAAAAAATGATACCAAGTATTATGTAGTAGATAAGATAGCAGAGGCTTTCTTTGTAACAACATAAAAGGGGTCACTGTTTGGATCATAACACGACAATCAGTCTTAAATATTAATTTTTAAGTTACGTAACAACAATAAAGATAATGTTTCACTCAAAAAGTGGGAAACCTCATTAACCCAAGTCATAGTAGTTCTAAAATCTCGTGTGGCCTTTTCTTTTTTTTTTTCTCCCTGCCAATCCCTGCATGTGCCTCATCAAGATCCCAGGTGGTTCTTTGAGGTACCATACCTTGGATAGCTTCCAGAACAAAATTAATGCCTGCAAAGTAATGTTATTTTATCCTCTTCAGCCTTCCCACACTCAGCTTCTTTCAGAGAATGGAAATGAGGCCTGGCAACATATGATAGAGCTGATCTAAATACCAGGGAGAGCTCTGACATCCTGGATGATACCAGGAAAATGGAGCATGATTGGTAATAGGTTACTGACTTACCAATGCTCCTGAGTGATTAACAGGCTAAAAAATCCCTACATAACTTATATTGTATCTCTAGGACTGGAAACCTGTTTGGGCAGCAGTAAAAGTGAATTCTGTACAAACATAAAGGTTTTCTTGCCAGAAGAGATGTAATAAGGAATATTGAGCTTAGCAGTGTTCCCTGGGGCTTGGATTAGGTGACCTAATACCTCCTTTCCCCTGATTCTCTTCTCCACCCACCAGTGACAACACTGGCCACTTTCCAGGAGTCAAAAATAGCCACACTCCTGGATGATTCTGCTCCTCTGCTGTAAGGAAGGCAACTTTTCTGTATTGTTAAACCACTTACTGAACTCCTAACCTTCATTACATAATGCTGCTATTTCATGCATACGGGGAACACTGTTCCTCAAAACATAACTTATACTGTGAGTTAGATGAATTTCTGTTTGTTTCCAAGACATAAGGATAAATTACAGATGACCTTGATCTTAAACTGGCTAATTATATTCACTTCTGGTCGCTTCCACGTAAACCAGAGAAAGGTCAGATCAATGCAATTTCCAGCTGGTTCTAAACTCAGTCCTACTGATGCAGTAAGCAACTGTTTTGTCAGTGCCTGTTTTGGGAATTCCAGAAATCTGTTTTAATTAAAATAAGGGGGGGGGGAGTGGGGCAAAACATTGCAACACTCATAGGACAAATGTGTGAGTTTTCAATTTCATTCAATAGTCAGTCCTATTAATTTTCACTGTTAGGAAGAGAACAAGCTTCCACATTTACAGGCAGTATCTGAGAATGGAGAACTTAATTCTAGCTGGACGTTGTGGAATGTGTGGAGGAGGATTTACACCTTAATGTGTTTGTTTCTGGGCTGTCTGTTTCAGAATCCCTTGAGTATTTTAGCTGTCAGCTGTTCCTATACACATTAGAGTGGTTTGAGGGAGCTTTCTGCTCTTCATTGCTTAGGGCACCAGTAGATATCAACATCTCACTGATTTTTATTTCATGTGCTGCTGAATTCATGCTGTAAAACGTCTTGGCCAGCACTAGAAGTGGCTCTTTGATAACTCCACTGGGTACTTCTGCACCAGATGGTTTTTTGATTAAACACCTTTCTGTCTGTACAGCTTAATCTCCCCATTTTTCTGTTTAGGTCCCAAATTTGCTGGGGAGAATTTCTAGACTGATGGTGTGAGGATGGAGCCTGACATGGTAGCAGAGATCTTGAGAATGTTGGTGCTTGTCAATTTAAGGACAGTTTTATTGATCAGGTCCAGCATAAGCCAGTTTGCATTTACAATTCCCAAGAGCTTTGACTCAGTGGAATGCATCTTCTGGAAAGCTTAGTTAGTGTTTACTGTTAGGATTGGTACATGTGCAATACAGAACCATTTCAGGAGGGCTCTCTTGAGGTTTGAGCACATTTTGAATGCTGGGTATCTTGCTTATGAGTAGACTTCGTTTTTCTTATCCTACAGCCCTCTTTGAGTTCAGGCCTTTTATATTTAGCAGAATGCTATGGATCAAATGGGAAACATCAGAAAACTCAAGATGTAATGGCTTTATAGTACAGCTGAGTAATTCAGGCTTTCTGAGGGGTTGGGAATACCCTACCATAGTAAGAGAGAAAGTTGAGGCATTGTATCAAAGCAACATTGACATTTGATGGCTGCTTGTGATGGTTTAACCCAGCTGGCAACCAAGTACCACACAGCTGTGGGGAGCAGAATCAGAAAGTAAAACTCATGGGTTGAGATAAGAACAGTTTGATAATTGAAACAAAGTAGAATATTATAATAATAACTGTGGCATTCACATTCTCTGAAAAAATTCTTTCACCCAGGATTTTTCTCCTGGGAAGCTGAGAAGCCTCAGAAAAAAGGAAAACAATTCTTATCTCATTTGCTTCTCCTTTGTTGTGCTCACATGTGGAATGTGTTTGGAGATTGTTTACCCACAGGTGGTTGTTTCATTGGACTCTGGTGTGAGTTGTTTTCACTCATTGGCCAATTGGGGCCAAGCTGTGTCAGGACTCTGGAAAGAGTCACGAGTTTTCATTATTATCTTTTTAGCATTTAGTAAGTATCCTGTCTGTATTCTTTAGTATAGTACAGTATTCTTTAATATAATATAGTATAAATGTAATATAGTGTAATAAAGTAATAAATTAGCCATCTGAGAACATGGAGTCAGATGCATCATTCCTGCCTTCATCGGGGCATCCCAGCAAATACAATATGTAACAACAATTATAATGAAAAGGAAGGAATGAGAGGAGTAACCCCAAAGAACAACTGATGCACACTGCAGTTTGCTCACCACCCACTGTTTGATTCCCAGCTGATCCCTGAGCAGCTATCAGTCCCTCCTGGCCAGCTCCCCCAGTTTATGTTCTGGCCATGACATTCTATGGATGGAATATCCCTGTGGCCATTTGGGGTCACTGCCCTGGCCACACTCCCTCCCAGCCTTTTGTGCACCTGCTCACTGGCAGAGCGTGAGATGCTGCAAAGCCCTTGACCCAGGGTAAGCACTGCTTAGCAACAGCCAAAACATCAGCCTGTCACCAGTGTTACATCACACCAAACCCAAAACATGGTACTGGCTACTAGGGAGAGAATTAACTCTATCCCAGCCCAAACCAGGGTACTATGAAGTATTGACATTCAAATAAATTTGTTCTTGTGTCTGAGAAGGTGTTGCATTGCCCTTTTTGCCTTTGCGGATGTGCTTATCCAAATTCAGGGCTTCCTACCAGGAAATGTCAGTTCTGCAGCTCGTGATGTGAGGCTGTGCAAACAAGCACTGACAAGAATGTAGCAGGTCTGTTGGGCTCTTGCCAGGGGTTCCCTGGAGAAATTTCCTAAAAGAGAAGATAAATGTAAAAGGGCAGATGAATCCAGACTGAAAATATTGAACTTCTTACTAACCCTTAAAAAATCCATTCCGTTTGACACCCTTTTGCAGTCAGTTCAGAATTGCCATGGACATGATTTTTGTATCTGTTGCTGTGGAGTACAGAAATTTTTAACTCTGTCTAGATAATAATTTTTGAGAGGATTAAGGAAAGGATTTCAGAAGAAATCAGTTGCACTTATTTAAATGGAGTGTCTTAATTGACCTACTGTTATGAATGTGTGCAGCTTTTAACAGTAAGCCTCAATACCAAGATTTCCTTTTTTTTTATTGTGCACACAGTGCTGGGCACTTCCTTACATCCAAAGTGTTTTTTCTTGACTTGAAGTGAAGTTGAGAGTGAAGTGCTTGGCATTGTGCATTCTGGTTCCTGTTTTTGGCACTGCCACCAGACTGTTGTGAGATTGCCCTGCTGGTATTTAATCTCTGTGTCTGGACTTGTGCAGTGCCTCTACAGCACTTACCTACTTCCAAAATAGGTTTGTTTTTGTGTGCTAGTACTTGTAAAGCCTTTTGAGGCCCTTGGACGAGAAGTGGAGTTGGAAAACAAACAGGCATTTAGTGGAACTGAAGTGGGTGAAGGTGAAACTTCTAGGAAAAATCCTGAAACTCAATGTGACATGAACAGAGATTAAAAATGAGAAGCTAAGAATGCTGCTGGATCTCATTTGCTGCTTTCTCTTTGAGGTCTATACCATTGAGGTGTAGACCTCAGTGATAATGTTTGCTGAATTGGTAGCGCACTTCAGAAACCTTATCCCAAAAGGTATTTCTCAGAAACTAATTGCAAGGGAATATGAGAACTTCCAGCATTTCAAACTCAAAGCTCACTGCATCACTTTTAAACTCCCCTGGAAAAGTTCCCGTCTTCTTTTTCAATACTCAGTCACAGGCAATGTGCTGCTGTTTCTATGGGGTTTGTTGTATCTGACACAGTTCTCAAACAATTGTGTGGAGGTAGAATGTATTGAAGTGTTTGGAAAAGACAAGTGGAAACAAACAGGTACAGTGTTTCACATTACCACAAAACCACAAGCTTTGGGAAATCCATAATGAAGATTTTCCTGAGAGTCTATTAATTCCTTCCCCCTTTTGCATGTGTTTCAAAGTAGACTCCTTTATTTGAATTTCCATAATTCCCCAAGGCCACAGCTAAGTCTGTGCAAAATACTGGACAAGAGATGACATGCGCCTTTAGTCAGATATTGAGATAGCAAGCTAAGAAAAGCAAGTCTAAAGGTACTGCATGGTAATTGAAAAACAGCTTCTAGTAAAATAGACAGGTATTTTCCCTTTGAGAAGAATTCATTGTTCTCAGATTCCCAGTTCTCTCCTGCATCTTCAGCATGGAAATGTTGTGTCAAGGAGTAACCTTGGCAGGATTTCATTGAGCCCATGGGAATAACATGTAGATTTTACAGAACAAGGTAATGCTGGAGGTGAGTTGAGATAGGATCCTCTCTCAAGAGGAGCTTCTCAAGCCTTCCAGGAATTGCCAGAGTTGCTGGAATAGGACACACTCAGGCAGGCAAGGAGCAGTTCTGTTAGGAATGTTATCTCTGATCAGACACTTATCATTTCAGGAGGCAAGCTCTGTCAAAGCTGAGATAAATTAGGGGCTCTGGCAGCTTTCATGCAGCAGCTAAGCAGCCTGTCCTGTCAAGAAAAACAGCTCCCTTCAGATGATCTATGTCATGTTCATGGCCCACTGACTCTTCCAAAGAGTCAGATTTTAAAATGTGTCCTATTTTGGATGTTGTTTATGGATTTTTAACTGATCAGTTGATTGTTCAAGAAGCTACGCTTGGCTTTGAGGTAGCTCCCCTCTCTGGGGAGTAACACAGCTTTTCTTCCTGGCTGATGCAGCCATGGCAGCTTTTTCCCTGACTTTTGTCCCTGTGGGCCCAGAGGCAGGGACCAAGCAGAAGGTCAGGTGCTGGCTGGGTGCACTCTGAACAGTCTGGGGAAAGCAATATATTGATTAAAGAGAGGCAGCTTTCCCCTCCACAGGGACTTCAGGCCCACAAGAACTGCCTTGGAACAGACTTTGCCCATGCATTTAGCACCTTATATATATGGGGGAGAAATGAGAGCAGGCAGCAAGCTTCAGAATTCCTTGGTCTTATTTATTTCTTTATTGTAGTGTCTTTATGTTTGTTTTGTTTTTTTTTTTTTTTTTTTTTTAATTGTAGCATCCAATTAGTTGGTGTAAACTTTAGAATATAAAATGGGGGAATTGTCCATCATCTGAACACTTCAGTGATGCTTGTATATCACACTTACTTTCGTCCCTTGTATAAGTTTGTGAAGTGCAGTGCTTTTCCTTCTCACAGTTGATGGCCTTACAGTGCATGGCTATCAGCAGCATTTCTCTTGTTTCATATTTGTTAATAAGTTGGACAATGACTTTGCAGACAGCCAGATTTGCTAAATGCATGGCATCTTGTAGAAACAGACAACTTTTAGAAACAAAACAAATATGTGAAATAAACTAAATAATTTGTGTAGTGCAAATTCCTAGAAATCCCATGCTTAAACTGGTAGTGGAGTTTCTGTATCATATTCTCATGTGCAGGGCTGTTTCTTGGCAGACTGGAGAGATGTGACCACTTTTGCATCTCAAGTGTATGGATGTATAAGTTAATAAGAGAAAGTGCTGGAAATGCCCTTTCTACTTTGAGATTTTGAGGCAGGGAGTGCTTGTCAAGCTCACAGGACATCTTGGCTTGACCACATCTTTTTGCATTGAAGTTCAGGGTGATTTTCTATCTTTTAAGATTTTTTAACACAGTTGCATTGAGTCACTCCCACTTACAGTTTGTGCTGTGACAGGATTTGTTTCATTCTCTGTGTCCCAGTTACACTGGGTCCTTGTGATGAGAAGGGCAGGCATGCTTTGTGTTTTGAAAAACTTTCCTGAAGGATCATATATGTTCATGAAATTCATGTAAAAATATGTCAGCTTGATTTTCAGTCCTTCTCTACCTAGCAGTGATTGCTGCCAGTCTTTCTCCCCACACTAGATATTGGAATATTGAAACAGCCTTTTTTTTAAAAGAACTCTGCTCCATTTAACTTAAATATGTGGCAATTGTTTGGGTTTGGGTGTTTTGGGTTTTTGTTTGTTTTTTTTCTTTGAAAAGGCTGACAAAAAGACCCTAAGATGGTAAGAAAACAAAAGGAGTGAAATAATATCAGACAGATAAAAGTTCTTGTTCTTTGGTTTTCAGAATTCTTTTTCTTGTGTACTTTGCAGCTATGTCAGGGTTTGCATCAGAAGATGTTAGTAAGTTAAAAACAGCTTGTGGAAAGACATCCCTGTTAAAGTAGCTGAGCCTTGCTGATGACTTCATGTGTATAAAAAGTTCTGAGTAGTACAAAACCTTTTTTTTTAATCATTATTTTAATGTATTCCTTGTTTGTTTTCCCTGACCTTGGTGTTACTATGTTACCCAGAGTCCTGTTTTTTTCTACGGTCAGCCAAAGTGGCAGAGCAAAATTCGAGGTCAGTTCCCCTGGTACTGTGAACTCAGGGCTGGGTAATGTAACAAGGATTGCAAAAATAGATTTGGCTGAGTTGGTATCACCAGAGAGAGAGAATGAAAAAGAGAGTGAATCCCAGTGAAAAAGGCAGCTGAGTTCCACTAAACTTTGCAAACCAAGGCACAACAGAAGGCTTAGCAGCAGGAGATGGTGGAGACCACAGTATCCCTGGAAATGCAAGGCAGTGATGCCATCTGACCAAGCTTATTTGTTTATACCATGAAAAAGCTCTGGGGTTCCAGCTCAAGGCATGGCAGCCACTTGGCCACATCATGGAAGGATTAAATCATACTAAGGAAGATAAAAAAACACTTCTGGCAGTTGTCTTCAAGATTTTATCTCAGGGGAGGGGGATTGGAAATAGATGCCAGGAATTATGTAAAGACCTGTGTAATTTTGTGTGAAATATGAAGGTGGTACTGAGTAATTTTCCTGAAAAAAACCCCAAAACCTGTTAGGAATAAAGTGAGAAACTACAGAGGATGAAGAAAGGAAACAAAAGCTGTCTTGGAAGTTAAAATGTGTGAGGATAAAGTAAAGGTTGCCAAAGCTCATGCTGGGTTAGACTTTGCAAAGGAGAGCAGAGCAAAGAGCTCTGTTTTGTAAGCATGTAGGTAAAAGCAAGGTAAGGGAAAACAGAAGTCTGTTCCATGGGAGCAAGAGTCAGTGTGCAGCAGGATTGGGAAATGAGGACTAATACAATGAAATAAAAAGTCTTTGTCTCAGAAGAGTGGGAGAAATTAAAATGAAATTGTGAGCTTTGTGGTAACAATTTTTGATTAAATCAAGCTGTCCTGATATACTTTGACTGTCTGGTTCAGGAAATACTGTGGACCACTGGGTAACAGAAGTATGTCCTTTAGATAAACTAAAAAGAAAACAAAACAAATAAAAAACTTTAAAAAGTGATCTGAACAAGTATATATCAGTTAAACAGTAGGTGTAACACCTTTTAAGGAATAACTAAAACCTGCTAGTTCTGCAAGAGAAGTCCTTTGACCTCATGCAGGTAAGTGCTATAAAATGTGGCATGGGCTCACCAGAGACTGTGCTGGACTGGCTTGACAGCTTTTTTTGACAATTGATACCTCCATGAGGGAAATTGTAGTGCATTTGAACAGTCTGGACTTGAGCATAACACAGGAATGCTGACACATGGAAATAATTATTGGAACTGGATAAAATGGGAGAGAAGTACATGACATGTGAGTAGCTAAGGAGTTGGGCTAAATTAGAGACAAGGGGTTTTATTAAAGGAGGAAATAAGGGGGTTGGATGTCACCTACAGACCATGCAGTGTCCCAAAAAGTGATCTGGGGTTTGATCTTTCTAATACTGTCATTAAGATTACCAGCCAAAAAAAAAAAAAAAAACCAAGGAAAAAATCTGCTAATGCAATTCAGGGCTGAATCAACATTTCAAATCCTCATCAATGCAGAGGAGGACAAGCACATCACCCACTAAGAACTGCAACATGTTGCCAACTGTAAGATTAAACTTAGGAATGTAATAGTGGAAAGTACCAGGTCAAGCACTAAGAAGATGTTGAGAATTTTGGCTACCAACAAAGTGCTTATCAGTTGAAAGCAAAGAAGGAGAAAGATCTAAATATCATAAAAGCCACCAGTATTATGTGACATATAAATAGGCAGGTGTGTTCTCAGCATGTATCAGATGAGAGATTTGTGGCAGGGCTGTGTGTTATGCTGATAAGGCCTCATCTGGAAAGCCATGTTCACTTTTAATCACCCAGGTTCTGGAAAGATTAATCCAAACTGGGACAGGTGCAGAGACCTGGGGGATGATCAGAGCACTGAAGAGCTTATCTTCAGTGAGAAGGAGGTGTGGCTTGTTTAGCAAAGCAAAACTAAAGCATGGAAATATGGGTAAGGGGTCAACAGTGGTGTAGTATTCAAGCTAAAATACTGCAATTTAAAAAATAAGTTGATGAAAGCAGGATAGAATAAAATTCATTGAGTGCTACTGTGAGTGAAGCTTGTCAATACTTTCCTACAGCTCTCTGGTTCACATATCCTTGCAATTTTTGGGGACTTCTGGGATTTTTGCTTGCAAATGTCTCTCTGAGATTTGTCCCATTGATTCATTTCATTACAAATTCTGATTGAAAAGTAAATCAATTCAAGTCCATTAAAAGTTTTAAAATTTGGCCTTTTTCATTCCTTCCCTCATCTTTAAATAGTAACAATATTGTCTTGCTCCTTAACTCTATAGATTTCCCTTGGCTGGTGCCAGCTTTAACATGCAGCAGGGTTGCCCCGTAGCATTCCATGTCTCAGATAATACATCCAGCCTGTGCCCAGGCCTTCCCCACACAAACTTCATTGCATCTCTAGTTTTTGCAGCTAAAATGGCCCTATTTCCTCTCTCAACAAGGACATTTAACATTCTTTTTAGCATCTATTAGCCAAAACCACTAAGATTCCCATTTGCAGTCTGGCCTCCCAGTAGTGGCGAACAGGATAATGACGTAAGGTATTCTCTTGCTTTATTTACCTCCCTCTGCCTCGTGCCCCTTTTCTCCCAGTTGCTCAGTTCTCTTAAAAATGCGACTTTCTGACCGTTGCATTTGTTGTTTGTTGCCTGGCTTGTCCTCAGGTCCCAGTGTGAACGGGCTGGAGGAGCCCAGCCTGGCCAAGCGTTTGCGGGGCACCCCGGAGCGCATCGAGCTGGAGAACTACCGGCTGTCCCTGCAGCGCGAGGAGGAGCTGGAGGAGGTGCCCGAGGAGACCCTGGCAGAGCACAACCTGAGCAGCGTGCTGGACAAAGGGACAGAAGAGGATGTGCCCAGCAGGTCAGCACACATTGCCCAGCAGCTTTTCTGCACCCATCCCAGCTGGCTTTGACTGCCTTTCCTTTTTCTTTAACTCTTTACACGTTGCGCTTTCTAAAGCTTTTGAATCACACAGACTTTTCATCTTGTAGTTTCTGTTCTCAATAGCTCACTACTATCAGAAGACACCTCTAGCACTGTAATACCATGATATTAAGCTCTAAATTGGAAGGGTTTTTTTTAAATTTAATTTTTCAATTGTATCAAAGGTAAGTGAGTCTTTTGAGCAAACGGAACATGCATTCAAATGGAAGGGGGTTCCAAAGTTTCTTTTCTGTATACTTTGCATTACAATTCAAAACCATGTTTAGTTTCAAGATTTATGCTTAACACACATGTAATCCTGACTGAATGCTGGTGCAATGCCTGAGACGTATTAATGGAAACAAAGCTGTCGCTGTTGGAAAATGAGTTGCACCTTCATGGTAATAAAATGAAGGTGTATAAATGTGTTGACCTTCATGGTAATAAAATGAAGGTGTATAAATGTGTTGTACCTTCATGGTAATAAAATGAAGGTGTATAAATGTGTTGTACCTTCATGGTAATAAAATGAAGGTGTATAAATGAGTTGTACCTTCATGGTAATAAAATGAAGGTGTATAAATGAGTTGTACCTTCATGGTAATAAAATGAAGGTGTATAAATGTGTTGTACCTTCATGGTAATAAAATGAAGGTGTATAAATGAGTTGTACCTTCATGGTAATAAAATGAAGGTGTATAAATGAGTTGTACCTTCATGGTAATAAAATGAAGGTGTATAAATGTGTTGTACCTTCATGGTAATAAAATGAAGGTGTATAAATGAGTTGTACCTTCATGGTAATAAAATGAAGGTGTATAAATGAGTTGTACCTTCATGGTAATAAAATGAAGGTGTATAAATGTGTTGTACCTTCATGGTAATAAAATGAAGGTGTATAAATGTGTTGTACCTTCATGGTAATAAAATGAAGGTGTATAAATGAGTTGTACCTTCATGGTAATAAAATGAAGGTGTATAAATGTGTTGTACCTTCATGGTAATAAAATGAAGGTGTATAAATGAGTTGTACCTTCATGGTAATAAAATGAAGGTGTATAAATGTGTTGTACCTTCATGAATTTCTCTTTATATGGAAAATTCTGTGCAAGCACACCAGGATCCACATCCATGCAGGCAGAGCTAGTGGAAACAATTTTTAGAAGAATCATTGAGAGGAAATCCTTGAGGAAGTATGCTCATAAACTTTATAGTCAATCACACAATTTTGTGGAGTCTTGGTCTCTTAATACAATTTCTCATCTACTTGTCTTTGTAGCAATTGCAGCCCTTACCTTTTAATCTCTGAGTCTGTCCAGTAGTCTTGAAATAAACTCAGCTGTTGTTTGTTTTCTGAAACTTAGATCCTACAGTCATATTCTGTGTATGAATTGTCTGCAGATATAGGTCTGTATGAGAAATTGAATAATCCTAGCCTATTTTTGGGAGATTCAAACTATATTTTCTTAACTCATCCTTCCTTTACTTACCTGCTCAGGTTTAGGAATTACATCAACTATGACAAAATAAGCATTGATGATCTCAGGGGTTTTTACTTCTTTATGTTTCTACCTCTAAAACAGAAGTGTGGAGCCATTGACTGTTGTTACTCTTTGTCTTGATTTCAATAAATCAGGACATACTAGGCCTGCTCAATAAATGGCAGAAAACTTACAAAGGCCAAGAATTAGTTTAAAAAGTGGAGTTTTGGCATTTTGGTATGAAGCTGATGGTCATCACCAAGAGGTGTTTTGTGAGATTCTGGAGATTAAGGGTGGTACACTATTAGGTTAGCAAATTTGGTTTTTGTCTTGTAGGGTGTTACATTTAGTTCCTTTTGTGCTACATTCATCCCTATAACTTGTTATCAGTATGAGCATTTCTGTCTGTAATAGATTACATTGTATAATTTTCCATGTGAGAACCAGAATGGTCAACTCACATTCTGCCATAAGGAGAAAAGAGGAAATACATCAAATTCCTTGTCAGTTTTACCTGGAAGAATTTATATTCCAAATCTAAATATGGCAAGCAGTTTACTCAGAAAATGGACAAGGTTGTGTGGGCCAAATATCAGACAGAGGTGAGGGAGAATTTTATAGGAAGTGTAGCTATTGGATATCCTCTGTTTAGCTGTATCCACTCCATGGATAGACTGCAAAGACAGAAAAACTGCAAAGAAAAAAACAAAAGGAAGAACTCTGACTACTTTTTCAGCAACAAAAAAAAAAAGTTTTGACTCTTGCAACAAGCCAGCCAAGGCCCTGATTTAATCATCTTCACTGTCTTGGTGCAGTGCTGCAGGGCCAGGAGCAGGCGGAGGAGATGGGGAACTCTTTGTTCCCTCCATGTCTTATGAAGGATGGGTTGGGCTTTCAGGGTTCACTCAGCTGGCAGATAGAAATCAGGCAGAGACCTCACATTTTGGTGCACAGCTTCCCATCACGCACACACTGCAGAGAAAGTTTATGGGAAACAGCATTCAAAGTATATTTTTTCAAAAGATAGTTAATCCTATTTAAGTTTCAATTAAAAAAAAGATCAATTAAGCAACTAAACCCAGACTACACGCTAATCTGAGGTGTGGGAAACCTTTTATATGCCTTATTGATTGCCTTTAAGTTGCAGTAGCCCCCAGGGTGCCATCTCCAGTTTTGGTGTCATGTCCTGTGGCCTTTCAAATGAGTATTGTAGGACAGCTTGTGCTGTATAGGTCTGTATGGCAAGGAAAGAGATTCATTGCCACAGTTTGGGTTTCAGTTCCTCTCCTCAGCACTAAATCTGTGTATACACCTTTTTCTAATGAGATACTCAACTGCTTATGCAAATTCTATAGAGCAACCTACCTTGGTCTTTGATTTCTGCTTTATAGAAAAATAAAATTTCAGCTGTTGAATGAATTCCTACAGCACTGGGTTTCCATGCTGAAAGGAATGCTCACTATACCAGGCCATCTCTCACTGCTGTCTTTCAGCTTGTCATTTCTCAGTATTCAAAGGTCAGACAAAAGCCAAGTGATAAATAAAAGCCAAAGAAGGTGAAGTGAGCTGTGTGGTGAGGAATTTGTGTCGTCACTCCTCCATGCGATAAGCCTGCCGGTGGAAGAGCAGCAGCTCGTCCTGTTCAGCACCCATGGCAACAATTTGAGCAGCAGTAAACCTTATTGACAGCACACCAAGCCTCCAGCATGCAGCACCTGTCAGGTTTATTTCCATTCCAAAGGGTGGGAAAGTAAATCAGGGAGAAGTGGAACATCACATTTAACCCTGTGACAATATCTGCATAAAGCCTTTGGAGTATGCTCTGGTCTCCATGCACCAAGCCTGTGGCTTGCCAACAGTGTTTGTATTCAGTATTTTACATGTGAAAATCAGGCAGCATGTTAAAAATAACTGTTGAGTTTATGCTGTGAAAAAGCAGCTTGTAATTTGAGGCAAATAATGTTATTTGTATGCAGACCAGTGAGGAGAATTTAAGAGCCTATGGACAGAAGTGTGTGACAATCAGAGCATGAACAAAGGGTTTTCCTTATTATGTTTGCTATCAAAAATAGGCTCTCAGACTAGCAGATGAATAAAATTATGTAAATAAGATAGTACAACTGTACAAGTTCTATTTTATAGACCCACATGAAGTATAACCTTCATTACTTTCTACTTGCTGGTTTTCCCTTTCATTGTCTACATGGAATGGGTTCTGCTAAAGCCAGTGATAGTGGGCATAAGGAAGCAGCAGAAATACTGTTCTCATATTATTCACCCAAACTTTAATTATTCTCAAACTATTTTCTCCTTCACTCAGATGAATTGGGCCTTTTTAGATTTATGGAGAAGCAATCAACAGTTGCTCTAATAAATGCAGTTCTCTTATGACAATGGTCTGTTCAGGTAAAACAAAGCTGGAGCACCTTTTCACCCTGCAGAGAGGTTCTGTGAGTGTGTTGTAGTTCTCATTCATTTTCCAGTGACAAATGCAACCATCTTTCTTCTCAGTCCCTCCAGGTAGTCTGGCATGCAGGAGTGAGCTAGATTAAATTCACTGAATGAGTGGTTACGTTTCCTGCCCCTGCTGCATATGCTGAGGAACTGTTAGAATTAAACAGAGGTGACTTCTAAGAGGCACTAATGATTTATTGCTTTGCATGGTTGAGACTTTGCTGTGGGAATAATAATCTCATTACTGTAATTATCTTTGCACTGCTTCCTACAGTTTCTTGCCACCATGTACACAGTGTACTTAATTGGATACATATTTCTGTCTGTGACGCAGGAAAGTGAGGAATTTTGGGGTTTTTTTCCTCCATCTCCTTAGTTAACATGCTGTATCCTTTGCCTGATGTGTTTTGTGTTCTTTCTACTCCCAAAGACTGCTTAGTTCACAGGAGCAAGTGCCAAAATCATTCTGGGTATCTCAGCAGTAGCTGCTGTATCAAAAGCCCTGGCCTTCTACATTCTGATACTGTGAGGAACTCCTGCACTAATTTATCAAGAGCATTGTGATATGAAGAAAATAGTTTCTTTCTGTTGTATTCAATTGTCTTGAACTGTAACAATAAATGCTGCACAAATATTTGGACTTGGCTTCAGAGGCAGTTTTCTGCTGCCTCTCCTTCTTTAGAAGGAGGGCAAGGACGATACTGCAGCCTGCAGGTGATGCTGTCACTAAAAGGCCTGTGAAACATTGAAAGCTGAAAATCAGTGTTATGTTTTAGGCTCATGTGTGTTGAAATGACTTGTTAGTGATCTAAGACTGATTAAGAGAACATTGACTTCATAATCTTTAATGTTATTATTTATTATTAGCAATATAATCTTTTTTTTTTTCTAAAACCTTACAGTAGTTCAGAATCGGAGATGGAGGAGGAAGATGAAGAGGAAGATGATGAACAACAACCCCCTTCAGACCTGGGCGGTGTGCCATGGAAAGAGGCTGTGCGTATCCACGCCCTCCTGAAGGGAAAGAGTGAAGAAGAGATTGAGGCTGAGCAAAATCATGAGATTGGGTACAAATATGATGATGAGGAGGAGGAATACGAAGAGGAAGAAGATGAGGAGTCAAGTGAAGGTTAGCTTGGTTCATCCTTTCTTTCTGCCAGCCAATAGGGAAAAATGAGTTGAGTATTTGCCATGCAGAATAAGAAAGATTTGCCTTGGAAAACTTTACTTCTTCTTTTGCTTCTTTGTTGCTCTGGTTTTTGAGGGAGTTATTGTCAAGGAAAGCTCAAGGTGGTTCATTCTGGATTCTGAAGGACCTTGCCCACAGGACAGTTAAGAGTACCAGTACTCACACAATATGCTTCCCATACACCATGCCAGCGTGTCAGTTCACAGCCTTGTGCTGCTGTATTGGCTTATGGTTGGTTTTTATAGTTATTTGGAATTAGATTTGAATGTGCCCTTTGTTCTCTGACAGCAGGAACAGGAAGCATTGTGGTTGCAGTGTTTTCAGTTTTAGAGTGCCTCACTAAGGGGTAGTGCCCTGTTACTGTTAGCAGGGCATTCCACAAGAAGGTGCTTGTAGCTCTCCCAGGTTAAAAGATAGCTTTGATGGGAGTTCAGGTAGTTCACATTTTAGCTTTGAAAGATTTCTGTGGAAAACCTTAGGGAAAGACTCCTTCCCCTGTGTTTGTCTCAGTCATAAAAATGCAAAGTTTGTGCTCACAATAGACATGTTTCCAGTGTTTCACCACCATGCCAAATTTCTCACTGCTCTTGTCTTTGTCTTTATACTCACATTTCCTTTTTGAGGAGACTTGTAGACTCCAAAGAGCTTTTTTGTAAAGGTCTTTGGCTGCCTACTGCCAGCAGAGGTCCAGTGTTGAGTCTTAGTGGCGGTGTCGTTGATGAGCTCAGCAGGCTCCTTGGCTACCTAGGAGCTGAATGTCCATGGGTGCAGTCTGTGGAAACCAAGAGTTCTTTATGAGTATGGCAGCATGCATGTTGTGTGTTCAGCCTGCTGAGCAGTGGTGTCCTTGGATGGATGTTGTTTTGTTCGAGCAGTTTTCCTGCCAGGCACTTGGAACACAGTGGGAGTACGGGGAGCTGCAGCATTCCCAGGCAGTCTCTCTCTCTGATCCTGTCCTCTCTCTTTCTCTCTTTCCCTCTCTCCATGGCTTGTGTGTGTACGCGTGTGCCTGGTGCTAAATGTGGATGTGTGCTTCCCTCTGCTGTAGAGGGGGAGTATAACCCTTGGGAGAGAGAGCTGCAGCAAGGCCTCTGGCTTCAACGTCTCTCAGATGAAGAGGACTCGGGTACACATAAAGGTACCCACACACTGTCTCCAATCCAGGGGAAGGTATTAAAGAGCAGGTCCCACATGAAGAGTTTCTGTGTTTTATAGCATTGTGTTCCCAGCCCCCTCAAAACTGATTCAGTGGCCATTGTTCATTTCCTGTTCATCTCATCAAGTGCCATAAATCTTATCGGTTGCTGACACTGGTTTTAGTAAGGTGGTAAAGCTGCCAAGTACCTCAGGATTTCTAGAAAACCTGGACAATTTTGCTGCTGTAATTTGCATGAACAGTGACTTCCAGGTAATAAGGAGTATCAGATTTGTCCTACACATGCAGACTACTTGCACCTGTGCATTATCTCAGACACATGGGACACACCAGAAGTACTGCTTTAGACTGCTTGTGTCAGCGAAGTTACTTTTTTTGTTGTCCTCTGTGTGTCTGTCTGTCTGTGGGGAAGAGTCTGGAAGGAAACTAATCAAGCTGCAGCAATCCCTCAAGATTCTTCAAGCAGTTACATAATAGTCATAAAATTAATCAGACATTCAAATCTAACTGGTTGTGTCATTTTCCATGATGCAGTCTCTTGCAGTTTATTTTTGGGTTTTTTGTAACACATGGTCCCAATAGCTTGTTAACCCCTTATTCCTCAATGTGGTTCATCAGAGCCAGAATATATAAGGAAAATCCAAGTGCCTTCCTGCATGTAAGGGGCCATGTGCAGTTGTCAAACTGCATATTTTACAGCTGGTGGTTATAGTAACAGTAGCTTAGCTTCCAACTTTCTTTTTTTTCTTTCCAAGAGAGAAAAAAAAATGGAAGAAGCATTATAACTTTTTTGCCATCTAACTTTTCTGTGATAAGAATGAGAAGTATTAGTAAGGTGGCAGAAGGGCATACCTGAAGAAGTTCCTCCTGTTGCAGTTGCCTAGGTGCTTCAGACCTGACTCTTAAGGAGTTGGTTTGCAAGTGGCTCCTTACTGCAATAAAGTGAAAACATTGAGCCAATAAAGTGAAAACGTTGAGCCTGCCCACAGCTTATAAAGTGCTGCTGCTGCAGTGGAAATGGAGGAAAGCTGCCACGCCAAATCTAAGTGCAATTAATGTTCAGCTTCCTGCAAAGCTGAGCAGGCAGCCCTGAGGAAAGGCTGTGCCACGTGTTGTTTGAAATTCTCAAGCCCTTAAACATTAAAGAAGTGTTAGGTTTGCCTCTAGGCCAAGCAGCAGCCCTTCATGTCTGGCTGTGCTGCTCATTATTTATTGGAAAAGGTGAGAGGGACAGGACAGGCTCAAGCCTCTGTGGAAAAACTAAAGGTTACAGTGGTTATAATCCCACAGCAATCCACTTGAAAACATGCAGATCATGTGGGACCTGCTCTTTCCAAGCCTTGCTGAGTGACTCTGTACTTCTCAGCCCCTGCTGGCAAACCTAAACCTTTTAACACAGACCTTTGTGTGTTGGTGCAAGCGCTAACTCTACTCATCCTGGGGGCTGCATGCGAGCGCTTTGGGACAGAGCGGGGACAGCCCAGGCTCCTGTCCCTGCAGGATGGCCAGCACCTCTGGCAGCCCTTGTGGTTGTGTCATTGACACAAAAACACTGGTGAGGCAACAGAGACAAAGCTGCAGAATCCTTGGCTACATTGTGAATCCTGCTCTGCATTTGGGTTTGTGCCTCCGAGCCCCTTTCCCTTTAATGACCATCTGCTGATTCTGTCCTTCCTGCAGTTCCTTCTGCCTGTTTCTTCTGCGGTTCTGATGCCAAATCTCACACATAGTCATTCCTGAAATGGAAATCCCAAACACTTTGTCATGTCTGGGAAAAACATGGCTGGGAGAGAGGAACTTGTTAAAATGAGACAGCAGGAAATAATGAATGCAAGCTCTAAATGCTGCTAATGTGTCTTGTTTCCTTCAAACATTAGAGCACCGTGTGAAAATATAACTGCTTTTGAGGTTCTAAACTGCTGCAACAGTGCTTTGCCCTACTCAGTGGTAATCCAGTTGTTGTGAAAATTGACTTCCTACTTTAAAAAGTAAGTGGGCATTTTCCTTTCAGGCTGAGATGTTTGCTTTTGAAGACCATTCCTGCAGACAGTGTACAGGTGAACACCTGTCCCCTGCAGAACCAGTTATTTTATGATGGATAAATGAAGCCTGAGTTACAGAACCAGAGCAGACAGCAATAGAGACAGGGTGTATAAATTTAATACCTCAGAGTAAGTGCTCCCAGGGCTGGTGTTCTGCAGAAGTTAAACAAGCTCATCTATTGCTTAAGGTGCCCATTGTTCTCTCTGACATTCCATAAGTAGCTGAGCTTTGTGTAGGCAGGTAATTGAAGAGTAATGCTATTTCTCTTAAACAGAATAATTTGTGTGACAGGAATTCCCTTCTGGGGAGCTGTTAAGTCACAACCAAAATGCTGTTATCCTTCAGGAAAAAAATTCTCCCTTTGAACAAGTCAGTACAAAAGAGCCAGGAATAAACAAAATGGTTTTAGGTGCTAAAATTAGCATGTGCCCATACGCACATACACACGTGAAACTCTCAGATCCATCATATTATTTAATTCGCAAAGTGTGTACCCAGACCAGAAAGAAGTGCCTAGCCCAATAGTAGGAAATAAAAAATCTTTTGTCTTGGTGCATCAGTCAGGTGGAGATTATTCCTCACCTTAAACAGTAAGGCATCTTTGGCAATAATCATAACAAATAGGCTGAAGGAGCTGGGAATTTCTGCTAAATTGGTATCTACATACCACATTCTGTTGGACACCCAGAGAACTTCTTTCATTTCAGCAAAGCTTCTTGCAATAGACATGATGTCTGATGATGCTTAGATGGCATCCCCCTGCCCCTGGAATGGCGTGACTCAGCTTGGATGGGAGGCGTGAGGAGCTGTGGTGGTGGATGCGTGCGCACACAGTGCTGAGCTTTTTCTGTCTGTCTTGCAAACTGACCTTGGCCAATAATATTTTCTTTTCTTATTTCCTTTCCTATGATGTGCTACCTTTCCTTTCCACTGTTCTCCCATCTTTTCCTCCCTGCCCTTCATACACCCTGCCTACAACCTGTTATGCCATGCCCTCCTGCTAGCTGGAAACCTTAGGCTGCAGCAGATTGTAAATCCGGTTGATCCTCTGGAGATCCTGGCAGATGTGCACTGGACACACATCCGTGAGAAAGAGGAGGAGGAAAAAATGGTCTCAGCCTCAAAGTCCTCCACCTCCAGAGGTAATCTCCCCAAGCCCCACACCAGCAGTTCCTGGACCCCAGTTGCAGCTGTTTAACTCTGTTGCTTCTGCGCCCTTCAAGACCAGTGACTTCAGCAAGGGCAGCAGTGATTGAAAGGAGCTGCTTTGAAATTGCACTGAAATTACACTTGGTTAAACTTTTTGCTTTTCAGGTCAGAGTCTGTTTAGAACTGCTGCTTTCTCAGCTCTGTGACAGTGTGACTTCTGGCCTATTTGTCTGCCTGCTTTGACTCCATAGCATTTTTCCTCACCACACACGATTTGGTAGTGCTGGCAATCAGCCCTCTGTAACTGACTAGATATACTAATAGTCTCATGCTTTTTGTGGCAGGGAAAGCTACACTTTTTAGGGAAAGCTGAGGGGCTGTGTTGTGTAGCTACTAGAGCAAAGATTGAATAGGGTCATCTTCTGTATCAAGTGTGTTTCTCTGCTGCTTCCTTTTCAAGTATGTAACTGCAAATGGTATTAGCCAGGAATGATGGGAGTCAAAGGGCTTGCACATCTGATCAGTGGTGGCTTTGACTCCCTGTGTTTAAGATTTGACAGTATATCTACCTCTAATGTGCAAGTTCTCAGTTACTCAAGGGCAAACTTTGGAGGGGGAAAATGTTGATAGTCTAGATCTCATGTGAGCACCTTCCAGCAGTCCCTGCTGACCTTGTTCTAGGCTATGTTGCAGTGTGACTTAAGGTAAGTATGTCATAAGTGCTTTATCTGTGGGCTTAAATCAAAGTTTACCATGCAGCTGATGAGTAGTGTTCTTCTCTCAGTCTGCAACCATGGTGACACAATCATACAGGGAGTATATCTGCTGTGAGAAGGGCTGCCTTTCACAGAAAAAATGAAATTAGGTTAAAAATCCAGAGCTCTACCTCATGATACTTGATTCTTGTCTATTCCAGATAATTATCTTTTCCTTACAGTTTTAGATGTTTGGTATAGGAGCTTTTTTTAATCCTGGCCTAGCTTGATACATAATTCCAGATCAGTTTGGCTATACTTACATTTGCAGTTTGTAGAATGCACTGGGTTTTTCTGGTGGGAAATCAGCTCCCTGCAAATAAGAGATGGGTATTTTGTTCCCACTGCAGCCACATAAATGAGCTGTGTCCAACTCTGTAACTTTCAGTATTGCTAGAGGGGTTGATTAACATTCAAAAAGCACTAAGTAAAAAATGTTTACAATGTTTCTTAAGTTTACAACAATTAAGGTTACTTGTGCTTCTCCCTGGGGGTCTGTGTCACTCTCGTTTCCAGATTTTTATTTTAATTTGTATTTTGTTATCATAATCTGAAGATCATGAGTTCAATCCTTACTTTTCTATGGGGGGCTATTACAGTGGCCAGCAACAGGTGATCTTTCCAAAACTCATTTTGTGATCTTTCCAAATTCCTTTGGGAAGGGAGTCAGTATTTGCTTTCTGTTCCCTGAAACTGGGCCAACCTAGGACTATCTTGATGTATAATTAGCTGCTTCTATTGCTCTGTCATATGGCAGAGGTGTGTGCAGGTGTTATCAGCAGTTTGGGTATGTCAAAGGCTGTTGCCAACATCTGTTTGTGGCAATGTGTAAGTTTTCAACCTGAGTTCAAGAGGCAGATTGTTCCTGGCTGAGGAGCTGTTTTCCATGATCTGAGACATTTGGAGAGCCCACTGGCAGCAGCAGTGATAAGGTTTGATGTGACAGCCTGGGACAGTGCCACAGCTCCCAGAAATCCCTCTCATTCTGCTTTGGGAGCTCTTCTTCCTCTGCTGGGCAGCAGGTTCTGGGACACGTGGGACTCCTCTCTCACTGCTCAGCTCTTCCTTCTCTGTTTCCCTCCTCTGCAGAGTTCCAAGGGTAGCAGCAGCTGCTGGTCAGATGTGGTGTTCTTCTCACTGTGCCACACAGGAATATCTCCTCTAACATTACAGATCCCAAAGGAAGATTAGGCCCCTGACACTTGTGTGTTATCTCAATTTAATTCTCAAGCCTGGAATCGGGTGATTGAAATTTCATAGGTTTTATTCCTGTATTTGCCACTGAAAAATTTCCCTCTGTCACTCTTCTGTTTTAGACTCTGACTGCTGGTCTAATTTTGACTTCTTACAATTTATTGTTTTTTAAATTCAGCATCCGACCTTCCCTCCGTACGCCATGAGGCGGTACAGGCGTGGCTGGAGACGGTCCCTGGAGGTAGTTTGGTGATGTTCTATGTCTTCCAATGCACAATAACCCTGCCCCTCTCTTCTCCGTGCCTTCAGCAGCTGAGCTGGTCCTTTAACCCTGGAACTTCCGGCCCTGTCGCTACTGCATGAGTGGAGGTGGAGGGGGGACGGGGAGCGCGCATGTCCGCCTTGCTCAGACAGCCCCTTCTTCTCGCATGAGCTCCACTCTCACCCTAACCCTGGGCAGGCAGGCCAAGGACAGCTCACCCTGGGGGCAGCAGTGCAGGAGGGATCCAGTGAGCGCTTAGGTTTGCTTGGGCATCTGAAGATGGAGCCCGGTTTTCTTCCCCCAGCCCTTAGACTCAAAGAACGCCGGGCTTTCTTGCAGTTGAAAGGTTAAGTGACAGAGAGTGCCTAAAGCAATTGCACTTCTCTGTAGCAACTGCAAACCATAGTTATGTGGTGAAGAAAACTGCAAAGAAGAAGAAGTTGAAGCTAAGATCTTTAGGAATACTGGTGGTGTTGTATCTCTTCTGACTTGGCATTCACATTATTCAGGAATGCTGAAGGATGGTAGAGCTCAGCTCATTTATTTTGCGTGGTCCTCTAAGCTCTATTAGAAACGGATGAGCCTGAAGATTCTGGGATGACAGTGAGGGAGTACATTGTGCAAAGCTGTGAAGGTGTCTGAATTAGTGGAGCAGTCTGTGCTAGGTAGTTGATCTGCAGCTGAGTTGCTTTGGCACATCAGAATAGCCAGCTTGCCTTTAAAACTTTGCTTCTGCTGCTGCTTTGGCAAGTCAGCAGTGTTTACAAGGTGTCTGCACACGATGCAGGCTGCTCACAGCTGCCAGCTAATATGAACCAAGTGCTGATCCCAGTTTCTGGCTGCAGTAGTGTGTAACTTCTGAGTTATTGTGTGACAGCTTTTGGCCTCTTGCTCCTCATCCTAACTGCATATATGTATATGCACAGTATATGTATCATATAACCAGCCACTGCAAGCTTCCTGTGTCCCTCAGAATGGGATCCACCCTTGCACCAAGTTGTTCCTTATTGATGCATCTGTAATCTTACCTCTGAGTTTTTTGTACCAACCTATTTAAAGCCTGATTTTCTCCTCTCTCTCCAACGTAATCCATGTGTGTCACATCCATTCATGGTTTCTGAATCTGAAGACCCACACATACATACTGGATTCAGATATTCTTAACATTAGTTATGTTTTTGGCAAATTTTGATTAAGATTACTCACATTTGCTGTTACCATAAAGCCATTCATGACATTATCATTTCCAAAATAACATAAGCTATTGCATACCTAAGCAATGATCAGACTGGGACATGGTTTGATTTTGTTCAATAGATTTATAAATGCTCCTGTGGGCACTCCAGCCTTTTCCACATGATTCAATTTTCCTGTGCTTGACATAGGTAAGGGTCTGGATTTGATAATCCTCTGATGTAAAGGAATAGGCCAGTACATTATCACACGAGTGGAACTGCATTTCACAGTAGCTGACTGAAAATAAACTAATCCATGCTCACTACAGAGCACAGAAAAAAGGAAATTCTCAGGTTGAAGGAAGAAGACAAACCAGCTGCTGAAGGCTGTCTTTTGTATTAAAGGAGAGGCTGCAAGACCTGAGTTTTAGGGAGGGTAGGTTTGTTTTCAAGACTGCCTTAATTAGCAGTGCAATGATGTAAATAGTTCCAAGAGCCACATCATCACTATTAAATAAAAAGGATCAGGAACTGGAAGTGCTCACTTTTTTTAAATATTTAAATTATGTTTAATGGAAATGTTAAAAAAAAAAGGCAGCAAATCATCCATTGCACAGGTGTTTTTTCTTAGGTATCATTTAATAATGAGATTTATACTCCACACTTCGATCTTGTCTCTCCTCCTGTAATTAAATGCTGTCAAAAGCAGTAGAGTCAGATGTCAGAGTTTTCAGAGTTACAAATTCAAGAATCTCTTCTTTGTTTTGACCTAGTAAATCAAATAGCGGTCTGTAAATGGAAAAAAAAAAAGTTTTGAATAAGTTATTTCAATTACTTAAAAGTGTCTCACTTAATGATCTGTAACAGAAAAAAGGTTTTATATATGTCATTTTAATTACTTCAAAGTATTTCAATTTGTGCACTAGTCACTTGTACAGCATATGCATTTTCTTGGACCTTAATACCAAAGACTGCTGTAGCTGCACAGAGTTAAACAGTTTCCAAGAGCAATAATGGTAAATCCCATACCCAGACTCTTTCTTTGACTTACACCCTCAAAGCCAGTTTCAATTCCAAGATGAACAGTCCTGGTTAATTCTGAGGTTCCAGTTTTGACCTAATACACATATGGTATCAAGTGATGGTAACTGTTCTGTTGTGGTAAAGAAAAACCCAAAATGTTCCTGGAAGAACAGTAACCTTTATTCTGGTTTGATGTCCTCCCAGTCCCCTTCTTGTTTAATTTTTCACAACACCTGTTTCTCAGAAAAGCCCTGGCAGCTTTCACTGCAATTGCCTTGGAGACTCCCAAGGGCAGGCATTCCTTGATTCACTGGAGTCTGGAAGTGTCACTTCACCATAGATGTCTCTCCAGGTGACACATTTCAGGATTTCTTGTATTGACAGTAACTGATAAACATCTCTGGTATAAACTATTGGTGCAGTTCAATACAGAAGTTTTTCACTGTGTAGTGTTTGTTTTCTTTTCTTTTTCCCCTCAATATTTGAATATATTCTAGCTCCATGTGAGGAGGATGATGTGGAGGATGAGCTGGGCACAGAGCCTGCAGACACAGAAGGGCAGGCAGGTGAAGAGGGAGACACGGGTGCAGAGCTGGACGATGGTAGGGTACCACTGTGCAGCCTTTAAACCTGTTGTGTGAACAGAATGTATTGGCAATGAACACTTTGCATGAGGGTACTTAAACCTGGTCTTATTTTTAGAGGTGTGGGAGTTTGTTTCAAATATCTGAGAGGGAGCCAGGAGTGAGGGACAAAAACAAAGAGAAGAACCTCAATGTCCTGGATTATGTAATGAATTTCTCATGTCCTCTCACCCCATGTCTTGTGTCTGTATTCAATACTAATCCTGATGAATAACAGAAATAGAATTAAATTTGTGAAAGGTCCATAATACTGTCAGAATGCTTTCTGTGCTATTGTAAAATTAACTGCATATGGCAGAAAACATGGAAAATTTTCCCAAGAACTGATAAGAGAAACTTCAGTTACTGATTTAACTCTTTGTACTAACAGTCCAATCATTTACTGCTTACATTTACTGCTTAAATGACTAATTATCACCAAAAAAGGAGTGAACATTTAAATGTTCTGGTTATGGAAATGGTTAGCACCATGTGAATAGAAAGCATTATGCCCTGATGGACTTGTATCCAAGTTCTCTTGGTTTTTTCCCTGCATGATCAGACATCGCCTCTGATGCAGAAGCGGAGTTTCGCTTACGTCAGAGTGGTGCAGAAGGGGCAGAGCTGAAAGTGTCTGAGGATGAAGAAGAAGAAGCAGAAGGTGCTTCTCACAGTGTGACAGAAGAAGGTAATCACTTTCTCTTTAGTGCGTGAATGATGTTAATTGCATTTGAGTGCACAGTTAGGAGAAGAGAGTCTCTTGGATTTGAACCACCTCACACTCTCAGTGGCAAGATCTGTGCTTGCATTAACATTTTGAGAAGAATGTTCTGAATCCATTAATTACAGCTTTGTAAAATGTGAGAATTGTTCTAACTCTTTTTTTCTTGTAAAAGTTACTATTAAAAAGCTTGTACCATTTTGGACATTTAAAAAATTTTATTGTGTTCCAGATGTCCAATCTAGAATTTGTAAAAAGCTGAGAAATTTGCCACTACTTGTTGTGTGTAACATTAAAAAAATGATAGAGTATTAATGGTTTGTGTATTTTTGGACCATTTTTCCTTTCCCTAGGTCCATGCAAGCCACCCACCCCTATCCAGCCCTCTAGTGAGAGTGTTCTTCCTCTGTCCCCAGCTGCTAGTCCCAAAGCAAAACAAGCAGAGGTAAGAAAGGGAGTCTTTGACATTTTCTACTTAGCACCTGTAGTTCAATAAAACAGTTTGTTGGATAAACTAATGAGGACTGACAGCAGGGGGCTCTCCTTCTTTTCTGACTCTAATATTTATGTTGATCTGGAAATCTGACTTCATTAGCCTTAAAATATAATGAATACTATCTGTTTTCCTATCTTCAGAGTGCAGTGACTATCACAGCCACACAAGTTCCCATCACAAAGCCCCAGACAGAATTATACAGGATATTTTAATCTCAGTGAGCAGCTAGCAACAGGTATATGTGATAAATGGAGGGGGCCATAAATAAGGTGTTTCCTGTTTATCCTGGTCTGGCTGTCTTCGATGTGCCAAAAACAGATTCTGTGCAACTGCAATTGAAAATTACAATAGTAACCAAAGCAGTGCTTCTTTGTTCCAGAGCTGGGCATACTTCAGCTTAAGGAAGTGAGGCATGTCCGTGTTGTACTGTCGTGTTGTCAGCTTGCAAGTGTACTGCAGTGTGTAAGAGCTGGAAGTACATGACCCTTACAATGTTCAATTCAGATTTTCCCTTCTAATTGTTTTTGTTTTGTTTTGGTTTTTTTTTTTTTAAGGAATTGCTAAAACAATGTCTTGGACAGCTTTGGCATAGACCAGTTTACTTTTACAGTGGGCTGAGTCTGGTTTGCTGACAGCAATTGCTGACAGCATTCACTTTCTATTAAAATAAAGCTTGTTTTTTTGATGGCCATCTAATGATTCTCTCCGACATAGTTTTTGTTTAGCAGGCAGACTTTGGGACATTAAATTAGTATTTTGATACTTGGATGGTTTCCTTATCTAGCTCTGTTAAAAGCAAAAAAAAAAAAAAAAGGAATTGTATTCTCATGTGCTCAGTGACTATTATCATTCCCCTTTTTCATTTTTCTCTAGGAGGTAGAAGATCCCCTGGCTGAAACGAGCCGTGCAATAAAATCCCCAGAGCCACGCTTTTTTCCTGAGCCTTTCATTCTTGAGGAAAGACCAAAGGATGAAATTCCCAAAGACAGGAAAGTTAAGAGCCCCTTGGTGCCACCATCTCCAGTGCTGTCCCAGCCAGTTGCATCACCAGAAGCCATTGCACCCCCATCACTCACAGAGTCCCAGCCAGGAGCACCAGCACTGGCCTCACCCCCAGCATCTGCTCAAATGCCTATCTGTTCCCAGCCTTTGCCTTCTGCTGAAACATCCATTCCATCCCCAGTGGAGCCTCCAGTATGTTTCCAACCTGTCCCAGCCTTAACATCTACTCCTTTAGCCAAATTGGCCCTTAGGGGCCAGGATGGTGAGGTGGAAAAGCTGGGGAGCCCCACTACTGCAGAAGAAGCCCTGAAGCGGAGCAGCCTCGTGGAAGAGTTCTGGATGAAGAGTGCTGAAATCCGACGGAGCTTGGGACTCACCCCCGTGGACAGAAACAAACGCTCAGAGAGCAACTTCACTGTGTCTGCTCTGGAAGCAACTCCTCAGAAGACTTTCAATAGCAGGAATATTTCAGGGGATGAAAGGATCCATCCTGTGAAACCCCAGCCTGCCCCAAGAAGGCAGGGACTATCCAAGTTAGAAAATGAGCAGATTTCTCTGCTCACTCCAAAATCTCCGTCAGAAAAAGAGCTAAAGATTTCCAGTGAAGTACGGGGAGATGTGTCCAGCAGCTCTGGGCTTGGCCTTCAGGAGAGCTCATCTAACATGAGAACCATGGCTAGCCAGAGCTTCAACACTTCCGACTCCACCATGCTAACTCCCCCGTCAAGCCCGCCCCCACCACCTCCTCAGAACGAGGAGCCGGCCACGCTGCGCAGGAAGAGGTACCAGGCACTGTGGCAGAATGAGGTGGAAGCCAGGTCACCTCCAACACCAGCATCAACCCCTCCTGCTCCCCGGCACCAGGAGCCAGCCCCTCCTGCCAAGGAGCCCCTCCCGGCCAAGAGGGACGAGGTGCGGAAGTCGTTCGCGGAGAGCGTGGATGAAATCCCGTTTGCTGATGACGTGGAGGACACGTACGATGACAGGACAGAGGACTCCAGCCTTCACGAGAGGTTCTTTACACCTCCTACCAGCAGGCCAAGGCCAGAGAAACCACATCTTTTGCCCTTGGTCAAAGAGAATGGTGGTCCACCCTCCATGGAAGGAGGGGTTCACCACAAGAAGAGAATGTTCCCTGACATTTCTGTGGAGGCCAAGGAGCTTGCTGAAGAAAGAATGAGAGCCAGAGAGAAGTCTGTCAAGAGCCCAGCACTACGAGATGCCATGGCTAAACAGCTGTGTAAGATGAAAGATATGGAGATGACTGCTGCTCCAGCTGCTGGTGGGGCCACAAGGGCACGAAAGGCATCTTCCATGCCCTTGAAGACCAAAGAGTTGTTTTATGAGTCTCCTAAACATTTGGCCTTGAAATTAGCAGAGGGATCCTCACGAAAACATCATTCTGCTACGGAGAAGTACTCCACTCCTCCTGCTGACATGGCTGGGCCTGAAGGGTCTGTCAGCTCTTCAGAAGGCTCCAGTGGGAAGAGTAAGAAGAGAAGTTCCCTCTTCTCCCCTCGTAAGAACAAAAAGGAGAAGAAATCCAAAAACGATAGCAGACTTTCTGACAAATCTAGTGGTGGGACAGAGGAAGCAACAAAGCCTAGGTCCTTATGGAAGTCTGTTTTCTCTGGCTATAAGAAAGACAAGAAGAAAAAGGCTGATGAGAAATCTTGCCCAAGTACCCCCTCAAGTAATGCCACAGTGGATTCTGGCAAGCACAAACCCTCTGCTCCACTGATTACAGCTGCAGGTATAACAGATAAGTGCCTGTGCACTGTGCACTTCTCCTGCTTTTCCGAGGTGTCCTTGAAAGTAGTTTTGGTTTGCTTTGTTGTTCAGCTACTGTGCTGAATGCTGCTGCTCCCAGTGTCAGATGGGCAGAGTGGGGTAAGTGCTAGGGACTGAATTTGTGTTTCTGCATATTTACAGAGTCCACTGAAAAAAAAAATGGAATTCTAACTAAAGTCTTAATTCTCAGTATGTACAAGGTACATCTGTTTTATGTCTTAGATTTGCGAAATAAGCATAATTTGTTGGAATTTGTGACATTTCATCCCTACTTCAAACCTTATTTTCATCTTTTCTTTGTCTGATCTCTCTTCTTTCTTTCCACCTGGCTCCACAGAAGCTGAAGACTGCAGAGATGCTGTTATTTCTGTAATCTGGTGGCTGTCTGCTGATCTCTGAAGGAGGCAGTTGGCAGCCTCCTATAAATCTTTCACATGCCCACCAGTTGCAGGCAGAGATGTTTAATGGCAACTTGGGATACAGTAAAGAAGTTACCCATAAATGTGATTAAAAGCAAACATGTTACATTTCTCTGGCATATACAAACAGCCAAAATAGAGCCAGCTGCTGTCATTCCAAGTGCTGTATCTATCCTAAGAGCATTGATACAACACAAAAAGAGAGCCATGACCATTATTTCTGACAACATTTGGAGGAAGTGATGCACTCTTAGAACAGCTCAGACTCATGCTGGTCATTTTGTGGAGCAGGTTTCTTTGATCCCTTCCAGGCAAAACAATGGACACTGACATGAAAGGACTGAGTATTTTTGGTGCTCAACTAAACAACCTACAGCTGAGCTCAAAGAGTTCACAGAAAGGATTGTTAGCACTTCTCTAATTTCCCCTTTTTATGCCCAATTTGGCAGATCTACAGCTCCGTCAGCACCTGAGTTTCTCAGAGGACTCCGACCTCTCCAGTGACGACATTCTGGAACGCTCCTCCCAGAAATCCAAACGAGAGGTATGTAGGTGGGAAATGCATTTTAGATGGGTCTAGCACCAGCCAGATCACAGACTCAGAGAATCACATCAGAAACCTAGGTGATAATTGCTGCTGTTTTTACTCTTTCTCCCAAGGAGCAGGTTTTCCTGTAAGGCAACTGAACTGTCCTATCTAAAATAAGATGGTTTCACTTGTTTCCATGATTACAAGCTGCTCTGCTCTGTTATTGTAAGAAGGATCCATTGTCTCACTCTCCCATTACTTTACTGGGCACTAAAAGGAAACAGCCTGTAATCTCCTGGGTATTCCTTTTTCCCCTTTTTAAAAATGGGATTTTGTTTCCCCTTTTCTAGTCGGTGGGCGCTCCACCATACTGCCACAACTTCTCAAATATGATGGAGAGTGGCTTAGGCCCTTTCTCTGCCAGTTCCCTCAGAACTTGTGCACCTGTAGGTACCTTAGGTGTTCTCAAATGTGACTTTCTCCTGCATGGGCAGTTCTTTGTTCTCCCAGCCCCTTCTGTGACTGGGATGCTGTGCCTGGAGCCACTTACTGGTGAAAATCAAGGCAAAGTTAGAGCAGCTGAGCCTTTTCCATATCCTGGATAACCAGGTTCCCAATTTCCTTCTGGAGAGGGCCCATGTTTCCCCTAGTCTTCCTTTATCACTGACATACCTACTGAACCTTTCCTTGTTGCCATTGATGTCCCTGGACAGATTTAATTCTGTCAGAGCCTTAGCTTTCCTAACCTGATCCCTGGCTGCATGGAGAATTTCTCTGTGTTCCCCCCAGGCTACCTGCCCTTGCTTCTACCCTCTGTAGACTTCTTGTTTCTGTTTGAGTTTGTCCAGGAGCCCCTTGTTGATCCACACAGACCTCCCAGCATTTTTTGCCTCTTTGTTAGGATGCATTACTCCTGAGGTTGGAGGAAGCAATCCTTGAATGTTAACCAGCTTTCCTGGGCCCCTCCTCTTTCCAGGGGTTTATCCCATGGCATTCCACTAAGCAGATCCGTGAAGAAGCCAAAGTCTGCTCTCCTGAAGTCCAGGGTAGGGAGCTTGCTGTGCACCCTCCCTACTGGCATAAGGATCTAGTATAAGAATTTTGCTTAATTGCACACATTTATATGTGGAAAATGTATAGTGAAAGCAAAGTTTCAAATCTAGTTTTTTTAAATTATTTGATTTATTTTTAGAATGTCACTATTAATGCAAAAACAAAGGAATAATTTAAGGAACTGTTTGATCATAGTAATGAAGAATCCTGCTTTCATTCCTGAGAGCCTCTAAGCTCTGCTAGACAGAATTGGCAAGGTTTGGAGGAATTTGTAGAGGTTTTATTGACCCCGCAGAACACTAAGGCTCTTCTGGTACACCAAAATGAAAACTGTGTTCCCACTGTTCT
Organism: Zonotrichia albicollis; assembly: GCF_047830755.1. Taxonomy (NCBI): domain Eukaryota; kingdom Metazoa; phylum Chordata; class Aves; order Passeriformes; family Passerellidae; genus Zonotrichia; species Zonotrichia albicollis. The sequence goes on from NC_133822.1 coordinate 14,959,891, forward strand.
TTCCTGGTGGTGCCTGGTACACATGTTAAAAAAGCTCAAGAAGAAAAGAGCCTCTGGGAGGGAAATGCCACAGGCACAGTGGCCTGTGCCTCCTGTCCCAAACCTGTCATCCCACGTGCGCAAATCAGTCTCAGGTGCCAAGCTGACCCTTGGCTGAGATGGCAAAGGTGTGGAAGTACTGCAAATTGAAGTGCCACATGAAATGCTTTCTAACTATATATGGTATAATGAACTAGAATAGCTAATGAATGAATTTAAGGCTGGTGGAAGAAATTGATGAACTAAATAGGAATTTTCTGTATTTACTTATCTCTCTTTTAATCTCTTTCCCTAGTTGGTCTAGATCTCATCTGAGAGGAAGATTATTTTGTTTTTCTTTTATTCCCTTTTTTCTTTCCCCCTTCCATTCCCCCTTGCATGCCCTCAAGGCGTTTCATGAGAAATTCTGCATTTTCCAAGAGATGCAGAAGAATGAGGTACCTGGGGCCAGCAGAGGACAGATACCCAATACCTGGGGTTCAGATAAGAGTTACAGAGTTTTTGCTCTGCCTTGATGGTCATTTTTTTCCTATGCTGGGATACTTAGATTTAAAATGGCTTTTGCAGAAAGACAGATCACATCTCTGAGCACAGGAGGGGATGATGTGTGACAGTTGCAGATGTCTGGAATCCTCATACTGAAAATATCTCACAAGCTCTGTCAAGGTGGTAGTGTCTCGTCTTCACTCAGTTGCTGAAGTTACATTAAGAATTTATTTACTCAGCATCTGTTCTCTTAAGAAACAGTTTTGAGAATATATTTATTTAGAGGATATGGGTCTGAAAGCTTGACTTACCTCATTTTGTTGCATCCTATCCAAGGATGTAGAATATACATGCAAAGACTGGAATGCCTTGCTGTCAAAAGAAATGTAACCAAACTTCGAGTCTAACCAAGCTGGGTTTGTACTGGTTTGGGGTGGGAGTTGAATTTTTTAAGTTATAACCTGCCTGCTACTTTATATGGGTAAGAGCTGACTTACTATTTGCTACTTAACTTTTATGTGAACCCCTTCTCCAAAGTGAAATCCTGTTTGTGCTGCTTTTTTGGTAACGTAGTGAGCTTGCTTCCCAGACAGCCTGCTCTGTTTAGCCTGCTCTTTGTGATCAGCAGTGAATTAATTCAGTGTTGTTTAATGTGGTGTCTCTCAAGAGAAGCATCTTGTAAAGAATTCCTGACGTGAGCGCCCCGTGGGTGTTGTGTTTGTAGGTGTATTGTCACCATGTGTGTGTTTGTCACTGTTCCTGTACAGTTATGGTGTTGTGCTCAGGTGTTCACCACCACAGGTAGCTTGCTTTTTCCTGGAGCCTGCAAACATGCTGATGTTGTTCTCTGGCTTCTCGTTTGTGACTGGTTTTAGTTAATTAAATGTGAGAGTGCAAAATGCTGTCTGTTTGCCCAGAGTGGCACAATGCCTTCTGGACTTCATGGACCTGAAAAGGGAAATTTACCTCCCTTCTTAGCAAATAAAGCTAAGTGCTTCACTTGCCTTATATTTGAGTACAGGGTAGCATAGAATGTCCTTGGCTAGGGTAAGTAGTGATTTCCCCCTCCTTTTCCTGCTCCTTTCCCTCTCAGATTTTAGCTCCTCAAGATCTTTGGAGGCTCTCCTTTTAGACAAGGAAGTTCCACTACTGCAGGACACATAACCCACTCTGAGCCCATCTGGTGTCTCTTAGTTCATAAAGCAGTGAATAAGTTATGATGTTGGTTAAATGTCAATTATAATTTCTATGAAATGGAGACAGTTTAAAACTGTGGAATAAACACAACTCCTGGGAGAGACTGTAAATCAGCATGTAAATGGAGAGTTGTGTGACAGAGTAATACATGGTTGGCCAAGCCAGTTCAAACCAAATATGTTCCAGAAATAAGCCATTATTCAAAATCTTAAGCCAGAATTTCATTCTCATACAGGTAAACAAAGGCCAAATAATTCCTCTAGAAAAAGGTATTTCCTAGTTGACTGTGTCTTCAAGGAGGCTGACAAAACAAATTGCCTTCAGGAAAGTGCTAGAAACTTGATTTTGTGGCCAGAAGTTCCATTGTGCTCCATCAGTCTGGGTCACGTTCAGCATTTGCACAATTTCCTTTCATGTAAAAACCACTTTGTTTTATTACTGTGCATCTGTTTTCAATGTTGAACTGATTTTGCTTCATTTTGTGCATTTTTTTTTATTTTTCTCCCTTTACCATTCCCCCTTTAAAGTCGATCTATGTACCACACGCCTTGGCATTCAAGAGATCATACTCGTCAAAGGTAGTGTCTCCCTTCCCACTAGTTGGCCATTGTTGCATTGCATGTCCCCCTGTACATTAACCCATTGAATCCATAGCTCCAACCACATGTGCACTAACATCAACACTGACTGTGCATGCCTCAGATGTTAGCAGACATGGGCAGCAAATTCTTTGTAGAGGATGTCTCCCAAAAATGCATTGAGCTCTGAAATGTCTGGTTGGAATGCATGCATTTATCAGTGCATCACTGTGCAGTGATGTGGATTGTCTGTGAGCTGCAGAACAAATTGGTTTTCAAGGTATTTAAATATGTTTGTATATTCTTCTTTTTTAATGCTTCGAATGTGAGTTCAAATGAATCACCACATTTCAATCAGCAGCTTTCAAAATTGCTGAGTTGGCTCAAATCTTAGTCAAATTCTGTATCAAGCTAAAATCAAGGCAGAAGTTGCTGCTTTCTGAAATTCTTATTATCTTGTCTTTGCAGTCACAACAGTGTTACATGGGATAGAAAGTTCATGTGCTCTGTCTCCTCACCTTTTAATTTGAGTACCATCGTGGATTTGTGTTTTCAAAAAAGAACAAGTAACGTGTGAGCTTTTGGAAGCTTTAATAGTGGTGCTTGCCAATGACCTACCTGAGGGATTTTTAATTAAGCTGTGATGCTACCTTAAACTCTGTTCACTGAGAACCATCAACAGAGGTAGACTGAGCAATGTGGCAGCACAATAACTAAATCAAGCAAATTTCAGAGTGGTCTGACTTAGCATTTTGTTCTTGAAGTTGACTGTCCATGGACATCTCTTTCCAGAAGTGGAAGACACATGTTTACAGCAGCCCCTTAAAGCTTACATACATGTACATGAGAAAAGAGGCTTTTTCTTCACTGTAGTTTACTTAGTGCAGTTGTCAAGTTTTTTTTGACACTCTTAAATCTCTTTGAGAGAAAGCCTTTCTAGGCCATGATATATCCAACTAGTGTATCTGGTGAGATCCTAAACCAAATTTCAGTAATGTTAGAAAGACATATTTTTGAACTAGTTTCACTGACAGAAAATAAGAGGAAATACCCTTTTATTTCTATAAACATAGCTTTTCCCCTTTTGGATGGCTTCTGGTGGTGTAATATTCTACATTAGTCTGTAGTAATTTCTTAGCTTACACTGCTGTAACTGTTCATTTAGACAAGCCTTTATCCTCTAATTAAAATGAAATCAAGGGGACTCCTGTCAAGATGAACCCTCTACATGGCACTCATTGATTGTCTAAATCCATTTGGCTAAATTTATTGAAAAATGAAAATTACTGAGAATAAAAACTGATTTGATCTTTGGGAGAGGTTTCATATAGCAGTGGAAGGCAGGGGTGGGATGTCATATAAAATCACAGCTTTGCAGCTGGCTTCAATGCTTCTTCACTCCTGATTTGATCCTGAAATTGTTGCTCACGGCACTGTGAACACCTTTGCCTACAGAAGCTTGACTTTTGACACAGCCATGGCAAAGAAAGAACACCTCCCTTCTGAGATTTTTTGAGGAGAAAATGGTCATCCCTGCCCTCATATCCCTGAGCTTGTAAATAAGATCTGCTGCTGTTTTTCCTTCCTTCAGAGGGCCTACACAGAGGAGGAGCTGAACGCCAAGCTGACGCGGCGAGTACAGAAAGCTGCCCGCAGACAAGCCAAGCAAGAGGAGCTAAAGAGGTTACACAGAGCTCAGGTAGCGTCTCACAAGCCTCTTGTCATGGCACACAGACAGCTCTGTGTGACAGCACCCTGATCCTGACATTTCTCTGAGGGTATCAGAACAGAATCCTCTCTTTCTACATGAGCGCTCCTGCTCCCTCTTTCAAATTTCATGTCATGCCACAGAGAAGTGAAGGATGGCTGAAACCTATCATGAGAGTTTTACAGTGAGAAAAATAATGCCCATAGCACCTTTCTAGCAACCATCATGCACTGAATGGAGCAGTGATACTCACATAATGCCTGATGGAGCTGCACCTATCATTGCTTTGCTAGGGTATGCTGGTGGGTGATGTGTTATCAAATTAACCTTTATTACCAGAAAGTCTGCTGGAAAACTGCTAAAAGCATCTACAGGTGATGGCATTTGTAAAAGACTCAAGGCAGAGGCTCAGCTGTCTGAGTAGCATCACCTTTCAATTCAATGTTCAGGTGATAGGAGTTGTAGGAAATAAATGAATATCAAGGTGTTTGCAAATTTAAGAGTTAAGATACAACGGGGTGGGGAGGGTGCTGTCACTGCAATCTTTGATGCTTGCTGTTGGAGCAGTATTGAATGTAGGGAGTCCCCAATGTGTCGAATGATTGGGATCTGACTCTATTGATTCAGAAGGCTGAACAATTGCTTTATTAAAACTATACTATATTACATTAATACTATATTATAACTATACTAAAGAAAAACCCATGACTGTCTCTAGACAGCTAGGACACAGCTTTGACCCAACAGGCCAAGGAATCAAAATAATCCCTAGTAGAATCTAATTGATAAATCACTTCATGTAAATAATCTTCCTAACACATTCTACATGTGCAAAAATAACAGGAGCAGCAAGTAGAGATAAGAATTGTTTTCTCTTTCTCTGATGTTCCTTGCTGCACTTCCCAGGAAATAGCCTTGGGAAGTTATTCCTGCCTGCTCTCTATGAAGAGAGCTGTGGCTACAAAGCAGGGTGTTGTTGACTACAAGTATTTGTTTCTGAAAAGGCAAATCTGACTGAAATCTCTTAGTTCTGGATGTGTGCTGCAGACAGAGCAGGAGGATTGCTTTGGTGAGGTTCTGCTCCATTCCTCTCTGAACAGATTATCCAGCGGCAGTTGGAACAAGTGGAAGAGAAGCAGAGGCAACTCGAGGAGAGAGGAGTTGCTGTGGAGAAGGCCCTTCGAGGAGAAGCAGGTATCCATCACAACTTGGTTTGGTTATCCATGTTTTCTTCCCAAGTGCTTGTGCAGTAATCCGTAGCTGTTTGGATTTTAGAGGCAATTGGATCATTATAGCCTTGAGACTGATCCCAGTGTGAATCCCTTCTCCCTTTTCTGCTATCTTTTTGAGGCCTTGTTTTTCCTGTGTTTCTTCTAATTCTGGGACTTCCCTCTTGGCAGAGACTTAGATCATTTACCTTTGCCTGAGGTGTAGGAGGTAATTCTCCAGCTACTACTAATGGCTGTTTGTGCATACTACTGGATCCTACAGCTGGAAAATTGCAGGGATTTTGCAGCTGCCATTCACACAGAGTTGTCACAGTGAGACAACCCTGTTTGTATGTTAAGGAAATAATTGTGGAATGGTGTGTGCTTTCTCTATTGTGTTGGATTATCAAGGTAGTGTCCTTACAAGGGACCATCACAGAACATCTTCCTCACTGCACAGCCCAGCACACTGGCTACTTCTGACAAAGTTGTGCAGAGCAGAAATGCACATGTGTACTGAAAGGTATCCATGTCAAGCTGTTAAAACAAATGCTGTGTGTACTTGAAATTAAATTAAATGAGTATAATCTGATCTGGCAAGCATATCAGTGGAGGACTACCTGGTTCAGATAATGCTGATAGTAGTATAATGATTTGGGAAAAAACTCCTCAATTTGCAAGGAGTCAAATATCCAACAGGCAAATGCAGTGTGTGTGTACCTGACAAGGCCAGGATGATGTAGCTGATCACAAGGGTCAGAGTTCAGAAATGACAACAGTGGAACTGATGTTTGGAAAATGTTTGGTTGTTGCTTGAAGAGCCACATCTATGCCTCCGAAGATGGAGCTTGATTAAGCAGTGAGGGTGCACCAGAGAAGAATTCTGTTGTGGCTTCCTGCCAGTTACTGCTCAGCCAGAATTAGCCATGTCTGGTGCTCCACAAGGGTGTGCCAAAGAAGCTGGACTGAGTGCTCAGCAAAGCAAATAGGTACTACAAGTGTGAAGAACAGTCTTGAGGACTTCAGTATGATCAGACTGTCTTTATTCGTTTGTGAGATCAAAAATAGGCTTGTGCAAATGCCTGTCTTTGAGGGGCTGCCCCCTTCCTTATGCTGTGTGTTCCTGTGCAGCCTCACTCTGTTCTCTGGCCTGCCAGTGACTGGACTTACTAAAACCACCTCCATTGTTTCTAATGGTTCTTTTCATTTTGCTTCTTTTCATCTGGAAGTCCAAATAATCTTGATTAATGAGCTGCTGAATTACTTTCATGTAAACATGCCAGCACAAGTGAGAAATCTTAGCAGCTGAGAGAATATTATTCATTATAGAGTTTTCTTACTGATGAATCATAGAATGCCTAAAACACATTCAGAGAGGACAGAGTAAGAATTACAATTTTGTATGAGACACTGCAGAATTTGGATAAATAGCTTCTCACTCCCAGCACTCCCAAATAGGAGCAGTCTTAGATGATCTTGTGTATTTGTGAATTTCCTAGAAGAACTGTGAAATTGTGGGTCCTGCTTTGCAAAAGGGGTCTCTCTTCTTCAGGAAGTCCCTAGGCTATGCTTTGCTCTTGCAAAATATTTCTATCAACAGGTCATATGTTTGCAAAAGTTTAACTCTGACATAAAGATTTCACCATCCTAAATTCTTCCCCCTAATTCAGGGGATTACCCAGAAACACACAGTTGAAGTGGGGAAAAAAGAGCATGTTCTAATCTGTGTTGACTGAAACACAAGATTATTAATCAATTCCATGCTTCACCTCTCTAGGTCCTCTTGCATGGCCATAGAATCATTTAAGTTGGAAAAGACCTCTAAGATCATGAATCCAGCAATTAATCCAGCACTGCCAAGCCCACCATTAAACTACGTCCCTAAAAGGCCACATCCAGGGTGGGGGCTCCCCCACTGCCCTGGGCAACCTGTTCCAGGGCTTGACAAACCTTTCCATGAAGAAATGTTTCCTAATATCCAATCTAAACCTCCCCTGGCACAACTTGAGGTGATTTCTCTCGTTGTGTTACTTGGGAGAAGAGACAACCCCCCACCTGGCTCCAGCCTCCTTTCAGGAAGTTGTAGAGAGCAATAAGGTTTCCCCTCAGCTTCTTCTTTTCTAGACATTTTACATGTTTGCAATAAAAATAACTGAATTCCTTCTTTTTGAGATCTGTGGTATCACATTCCATAAAGTTATTTCTGCCTGCAATATCCACTAATTATTCAAGAGGGAAGTATCATTTTTCTGTCATCTGCATTGTGACCTAACAGTGGCCACTACATCAGCAAGGACTTTGTGTAAAGGTGTGGAGTCATGCTCCTGTCTCTGATCAGTCCCTCCCCTAAGGAAACCATGAAAACAAAAGTTCAAAAAGGGAAAGGCAGTGTGTAAAGTGGTGTTGCTATCTAAAACCAAAAAAATCTCTTTATAAGGTTGTACAAGGAGAAAAAATGGGGGAGTTTGGGAGATGTGTCTGCTGTGCACTTACTTCTTCCCCATAAATAGAGAAGGATTGCAGTAGAGCATCCAAATATGGCTCTTCCATAGGCAGCAGTATTGACTGTTCCAGGACAATGTATTAGGCTCTGTAATGAGTGGGATTTTTAGGTTCCTTCCATGCAGGGAAAGAAAAAACCACTTATTGATCAGCATTTAAATATGGAGTTCTGGGTAATGTTAATAGTAGTTTCTTACTACTTAAAAATCCAGACAGAAGAAACACAATTCAGTAACTTGCAATGATTCTTTTCTTCTTCTATTATAGAAAAAGACAAGACCATCTGAACTAGTTCTCTATGTAGTTTAGCATCTTCTAACTATTGCTTCTTAGTCATCTTTCCATCTTGCAAATTTTTCTTTTGTAGAGGTCTTCTACTAACTTTAATTCCTCAAATTTCTCACATCGGGACCACTTTCCATTTTTAGAAAAAAGCATTTTTCAGTTCAACTGGTAAAAGCAAAAACCAGTTCTATAGATAAAAATGTATTTATTTAGAATAATTGTTTCTACTTTCTATCCATTTAGCATCATCCTTAATATGTTATTGGCAAGTAACTTATACTGAGAAGATTGATAATCAGTTTTTCACAGTGATGGCCTGCTGTTTTCCTGAGAGATTACAGCTTTTGATCTTAGCAATAGATACAGGCAGCTCAATATTCTTTCCAGGAATTTCACACATTGTCTGCTATTTGTCAAGGTGGAATATTTATAGGGTCATACTTGCTCTTCAACTAATCAAACTCAGAAACATTTTGGAGGTCACCATCAACTTTAATTCTGACAAAATAATTGTGCCTTCTTGGCTACTTTCTTTTCTTTTTTAAAATTAGCTCCGCCTCAGGCATGGCACAGTTGCTCTTCCATTCTTTCAGAAGCTGAATGCTCAATGTAAGGTTTAGTTTCTGATTCAGAAAATCTCCCAAGCTATGATTACTTTATTGCCTTAATGTGTTCTCTGTGATTATCTTTGATAGCTGCATTCAGAGCAAGAATGAATGCTTAGGAGGGTAAGCTCTATTTTGAGTGGCAGTGTAAGCTCTGCTTCAGAGAAAGGTACAGGTGGTCTGAGCTACTGTCATCCCTTGTTTTCCTTCCCTCCCTGCCCCCTTCCTATTGCATCATGAATGAAGAATTTTCTCAGTTTTCTGTGGTGTCCTTAGGGACACCCTGAATGAGTTAATTAATGTAATAAAATATGAGTAATGCAGCAGTACTTTGTATTAGAGTGCATTTGCATATTTGTGTATTTGTATTCTAGTGCATTCGCCTGTTTGGACATGCTAATGACTTGGATTTCCTCTGTGAATTTTTTTTGTCAATCATGAACTTAAAAATATGTCAAATCAGAAATTTCCTGAACCTTTCTTTTATTCCCTCTAGCATAAAGCTTGATAGTCATTTTTAAGAGTTTGGAAAACATCTCCTGTCAGATCAATTCTGAAAAGTTTAAGAGCCACCTCTTTACATCAAATGAATCATATGCAGTGAGAAATGTTGCTCTCAGTACTTCCATCTGTCTCCTCCCAGCAAAATGTTCCACAGTGCTAGACTCATGGTGCCCCTGTCTCTAGCAGCTGTGGGAATGCACATCTCTGTCCTGAAAACCCTGGCACAGAGACTGCATCAGCAGGAGCACACAATCCCATCTTCCTACACCTGAGTGTTTGCCATCCGTGTCAGCACTCAGTGCCTCACCTGTGTGCCACACTCCATCCTCCACTCACTCACCTCCAGAAAATCAACCCTTACACCTTTCCTGCAGCTGTCCTAAGAAATTACAGTTCCCTTCTGACACATTGCTCAGCTCCAAAGCAACAGGATTAATTCTGCTTTTCTCAGCAAGAGCAGGAGAGACATCAGTGTCAGGTACTGCTGCAAACCGAAATAGGTGAAGTGTCTCTGTGTAAACTTCTTCATTTTCCCCTTGGAAGTCCAGCCTGCCTTCTGGAAATTTTCTCTTCATCTTCCCAATGTCTATGTGATATATTTATGTGTGTGTGTGTACATATATGTATAAATACAGAGAAAGAGAGAGATACAGTGTTAGTTTATATATGTGTGTGCCCATGTGTGTAGCTGCCTGTCTCTTCTTTGCCCTTTTTTTGTTTCTATGTCTTTCTCATATATTGCTTTGATGGTATGGCACTAGGGTGGGTGTCTGACTCAATAACTCTGTCTTCACCAATTCCTTGTTGTAGACTATTGGGGAGAGTCTTATTACAGTGACCTCATCGACTTGCATCTGGGTGGTATGTATGGCTGAACCTCCTGCTGACACTAACCCTGCTGACACTCCTCCCCACCCTCCCTTCACCTACTTCTCCCATCCTTGGCTCACAAACAAGAAGAAACAGCCCTTGCACATGACTGATGATAGCAGAACCCCTTTTCCAGCTCAGGAACAGGAGATCCTGGCATGTTCCACAAAACATGTGTAAGGCTCCCTCTTCTATTTTTCACAGTGCTGATTTTTTGTAAATTTGCTTAGTCTTTTCACTCCAGCCACCTTCCCTGTGAGCAGTGGAAGGTCGTTCTGTTTTTTTTGCTTCTCCTTTGAGAAGTCCAACTCTATCACTGAAGTATTCTTTAGGAAAGTATTTTAAGGGGGGCAGCAGAACAAACAGCACTGTCAAGGATTAGTCATGCTGTTGCCTCAGTCTTGCCCTTCCGAGGCTTGTTTTTTCCTTCCGGAATAGCCAGAGTGTGTTGTTGATCTAAGAAAACAAAAATGCTCCCTCAAGGGACTTTGAAAACATTTGCAGATGGCACATATGTCTTCTTTCTTGTTTTGTCTTACTGCAAGGTTAAAAAAGAATTTGCTGTAAAGAGTTCCAGTAATTTTTTGCTGGAATCCGGTTTGCATCACTCCACAGCTATTAAGCCTCTTGCTATGCTATTGTTTAATACCCCATTTAGTGCTAAACACACATTGCAGTGTTTAGTTCTCATTTTCACTTAAGAATCTGGTCATCGCTCTATACCATGGTTCTGCCCTTGCTTTAATTAATGTTACTTCCTGAGTCCCTTAGTAGGAGATTAACTTTTGGGTTGCAAATGACATTTGATTAGCCTTTGCCTACCTTGAAAATTACAATTTCCTTTGCTAGTTTAACCACCCAAAATCTGTTCTTATGAAGTGAACACGTCTGTATGTTAGCAGATCCAATAGAAAGCAAACTCTGCTCAGTTGCCTTGTTATCTGAGGGTCTCATTTAGTTTATCTTTCAGAGTAGGAAGTTGCTTGATCTTGTGTTTTTTTGAGGGACTGCATGGCAGACCAGCTCTACAGAGGGAAAGACCTACACGCTCTAGGCCTGATCCAGGACACATCCCTGGAAATCTTCCCTGATTTCATTGTGTTCTGTATTTGATCCTTTAAATATAATCTTGCCCAGTTTTTTAACAGCCATTTTTTCTCCTGCTCCAGGGAGGCTGTCCCACTTAGTATCTACCTGTACCTACCCGTTGTGAATTATTCATGGCACAATAGACTTTATTGAACAACATCCACCTGAGTTCAGAATATCCATCCAAGTGCAAGTTTCAGAATGGAAGACTTTCTTCCTTAGATCTGACTTGTTGCCCAGTTCCCCTGTGCTAATTTTGATGTGATAGTCCTCTGCTAGCCCTGTGCTTCATTCACGGTTCAGTCCTTCGGGCTTTATTTCCTGCAGAGAAACTTTGAAATCCTCTTCCCCTGTATCCACCAGGGCTGGCCCATACTCACGATGTGCATAGAGTAGGAGCTGTAAAAGGGTTGATGCTGAATCACACTTAACAAACCCTTATCCCTGTTTAATGCTATCTGCACTACACCTCTCCCTCCTCCTGCCTTGCTCCTAATGCCTCTTTAGAGACAGCCATCCCATCCAAAACACTAATAGTGGCTTTAAGAAAAGCAAAACAGTCTTCACTTAAAGGGACACTGTCACTCAAAAAAATTCATTGTGCTGCAAAAAAATCTTCATTGGAAATGGAATTTGTTTATCTCTTTGCGCGTTTGCTCTTTCGTTTCTCTGAGCTCCGTCACCTCAGAGTGGTCATTTTTGAACAGGCTGCTTTATTTATGTGGTGACTCAGTCACTTGGACTTCCAACAGTCAGAGGCAATATTCATGGTTATTTTCAAAACAGTTGATACATCTGAAAACTCTATCAAATTTCTGCTTGTCTCAAAACCACTGTTTTCAAAACAAATTTTAAAGAAACTATATTGGGCAGTATCCCTTTAAATGCAATGAGCCAGTATAGCCTGGAGTATGTGGCTTTGTAGTATTATTTTGTTGCCTCCATGTAATTTTCTTTATATTTGCTTTTGGGGCTGCCAGAACACTTTTGCCAGAAGGGATACATTGCTCTGGTGAACTTGTCAGCTCAAGTGGTAGATACAGAGCTCAGCTTCAAGATTAACATGTCTGGCTAGAGAGCCATTAAAATCCCTGGAGGTTCTGCTGAGCCCTGCAGGCAGCTTGGATGCTGCACAGTTAATTATTCTATTGACAACCCATGTCTCTGAGGTGTGGGCATGGCTCCGGTCAATAGAATATTAACAAAATTCTAGAATATTAACAAAAATTGCAAAGCACTCTGGAAAGTTATCTGTAAACTGGTAATATTTAGTTGTTACAGATTGCACAACTTCTGCAAGGGGAGTGGTAACTTCTGACATCCTGGTCAACTTCCAGTGTGTAGGGATTACAGATTGCTATCTTAACTAGTTCTGTTGCTGTGCTCAGATGTCATAATCCTCTCTTCCTGTTCTGAAATGTTTTGTACCGTTGCTGTAACGCAGATGTTTCATTTCATGCTACAGATGGTCACATTTCAATTCTGAGTAATTACTCCTGTGTGTATATTGTATGCATGTGTGGTTAAAAGAACATGACAAAGGTTGCAAAGTCAACTGAAATTAAGACTTTATATTATATTGATATATCAACAGACTTATAACCTCCAGATCCACCACAGAGAGCTGTATCATGTCCTTATGGAATAATTGGTAGCAGCACTAGGTTGTCATCTTCTGGGTAGATCCTTATGGAGAGGAAATGGGGCACAATCAGTGGATTTTATAGATGTTTGTTGGCGGCTATGGAATAGTGAGACTTGAAAATATGGATTCTGAGCCAGACAGTGGAAAGATGCATTGGTCTGGTGGATATATAGTCTTTGTCCTTTTGTTCCTTCTTTTGAGATAGTCCTTGTCCTGATCCTGTCTTACTTCATCCACAGCTCCTTACCCCACTTCCATTTTTATTTTTAGGCATTTGACTTTAATCCTGCCTTCTTGACAAAGAAATCCTGGCATTCCACCCTTCAGCCATCCTATTCCTCTCCACTAGCTATTCCTGGTCTCGTCTTCCCACTGACACAGTCTGAATCCCAGCCTTTGGACTTCCAAAATTTTGGGACTCTGCTTCCTCTTCTGCCCAACATTATTTGTCTGTGGACAAATAAATTTTAGGTCCTGCCTTCTTCTCAAATCTGCCTTCTCCTTTTATCCCTTACCCTTTTTTCCCTCTCTTTTGTCAGTTCTCCATTAGTCACCTTGCTTTTTTAGTCCCAGCCTCAACTCCTCCTAACCCAGTAGCTCCTTGTCTGCCTCTGGAAAGTACCTCCATGGTTTCCTCTGTCATCAAGTCAGCAGTTTCATTTTCCTTGCACCCACAGGAAATCATTAAATAAACAGCCACACACTCCCATCATGCTTTTTTTCTTGGCTAGAGGATGCCAAGAGAGGCAAGAAGGATGTAGGGAAGAGAGCTGGTATGTTTGATAGAGTTGATTTCATTCACACACTTTCACTTCTTGACAAGGGCCTTATGACATCAGGTAAACAGGTCGGGGAAGTGCAATTGTTTGGATTTTTTTTTTTTAAATCTTTGTACTCTATTTAAAGCACACTCTACAACAACTTCACCTTTTTTTAAACTTATTTAAAACATTTGAGCTTACTATGTCCATTAAAGTCTTGCAGGTCTAACTCTGCAAGGCTGGAGCCTGATATATTCAAGCGGGATCAGTCCTATTTCTTGTGATTGGCAAACACAGCTCTTCTGAAAGGGGAATGGAGTTGTAAGATAAACATTGTTTTTGCAGTCTGCAGCCGTTTTTGACTCTGAAGTGAATTGGTAACTTGTTTTCTTTGCTGTAAATTTTGAGCAGGAAAGAGCACTTGATAAGCAGAACTTGTTAAGTACCAGTACTTGTTAGACAATTTACCTGCTTTTTTCTGCACACAAAAACAACAGTCTTGGGAGACAGGGGCAGTGCAGGACTGCATTCATTCTGAGTGCATTCTGAAGTGCCTCAAGGTCTAGTAGAATCAGAACACTTCTCTGGAGTCATTTGTGTGTGTGTTCTGCTCCAACCACTGCTTTCCCCATTTTTTCCCTTCCCTTGCCTGCCTTTCCCCCACCCCTTTTTGCTGGATAAATAAAAGTGGTTCAGTTTGCATGACAATCTGGTTCTCTGTGAGTTTTCCCCAGGTTTCTTTTAGTGACTGTACTATAGAGGATATTGAGTTTGACCCAGATTTAATAAACTGTGATGTGCTTTTGGGACATTTGCCAAAATCCTTGCTCTCAGCCTGCAGTTCTGTGGATGCTGTTCTGCAAGAGTTGGCTTTCTGTATCTCTGGTTTTTAACAACACTGCTGTTGAACAACTTCACCAAATAGTAAAGTTAGAATGTTTTTTTTTCAGTACTTGGGCTTCTGATCATAACCTGATCTTCTTAAGGGTGGAAAAGAGTACATGTACTATGATCAGTGCCCTTTCACTTACTGATCCCCTTTGGACTGATCCATATTTTAAGCACTGATTTAAAATCAGAGCTTTCAGTACTCCTGATAAATAAAGGGATGGCGTTTGTTAGCAGAATAATTTCCCAAAGTGTCATGCTTGTAACTTGTGAGGGCAAGTTCCACAGAACTGAGATTGGCCTCAGAGCTGGGGTTTTCTGTCCATTGTTGTTGTTTTCCAAATCACTGTGATTAGTCAACAATATAGAAATCAAAGGCTTTGGATGCAAAGTTTGCAAATTATGTGATCCCACTTGTTCAGTGGTATATCTGTTCAAGTAAATTTAACTTGCAGTGACTCACCACTTCTCAGAAATCATCACAGCTCTTATATCAAAAAACTGAGGCAAACAGTGAAGGGGATCAGTGTGAGCTGCAGCTTGGGATAAAGGGTTCTGCCACCCCAGACTCTGTGCAGTGCTTTTTCATCCTGATCATTTTGACCACTGGGCTTGTGATTGTGAAGAAGTGTTATGGAGCTAGAGAGGAAAAGGACAAAACCAAACTGAAGAATTCCTCTTTAATCAACAGGTAAATAAAGAGTGAAAAAGAATGCAACAGTCCAATGTAGCTTCTGTAACAAGGAACAGTGTGCAGTGAAAATGAACATAGTGGCTATACAATTTCTGGTCCTTATTTTGAAGAGGCTTTGAAGCTATGGTATTTATTTTTCACCTGGCTCTTGGTTTCCACCACTGTAGCAAAGTCTGCAGTCTCTCAAAAGTACTGTGACAAACAAGGTCATTCTTGTGGCTTTTTTACACAGAAGCAAAGTAATTCCAGTCACTTTATTGATGGGATGTGTCTGGTGTGCAAGGCAGAGCTTCTGCATCTTGAGAATGTTCAGTGTGCTTAGGAACTCCTTTTCTTAATAAGCTGCAGCTCCTGCCTCCAAACCATGCTCTGGCTTGGCAGCAGCTTGGACTGCTTTGCAAGGCTTTGCACAAAAGAAGAGTTGGCTTGTGGCACTGAAAGGGAGCAACTCGTGACTAACATTAGTCTGTTGGCAGCTTTCTGCCTCTGGTGAAAAAAATGGGAATTTTCTGTCCAGAGGCTATAGCCACACCTTACGTGCTGGCAGCACAGGACCCGAAGAAGGGGAGATTACAGAAATGGTTCTTCTCTTGCCCTTCAGCTCCTTCCAAACAAACTGCTTCTGTGGGTGTTGCTGCTGTCAGAACTTCTCCATGTTGTGGGTGAATACATGTGTCAGTATATTTTTGGTGGTGAAGGAGATTTAAACAGAAAGGGAGGTTAGGTTGTTGAGGTTTTTCTAATTTGCACAACAAATGGGTTTTACTCTATCTGGCCCTGGCTCCACATCCAGAAAAAATGTCTTGCAGTGATGATCCTATTTGTAATTTAATGAGACTGGGAGGTGGTGATTTCTCTTCTCTAAACAATGCAATAATATTAATATGTATAACAATACTATTTACTGTAGGATTAGTAATGGCTTTTGGAGTAATAGGCCATAAAATAAGCTTTAGAGAACCATGGGAAGTAAGCTTTCAGGTTGCACTTTGTTCTTGCTGTTAAGGATCCTCCAATACGTAAGGAAGACTTTCTAAAGCATTGCTAATCATCCTACTTTGGACAGAAATTGTTTCCAAAGTAATTGCAATGATCATAACCTGTATTCACCAATTTAATTAACTGTAATTTACATCTGGAGTAGCTGGAAAGGATCTTAATTGCAAAGGTTATGTTTATTATCTTACTGAAAAAACATGTTGACTTTTCTAGTAGCAGGGCTAGTGTAGATACCGTGGACTTTGTAACTTGATTCAAGGACAAATTTTCTTTAGACAAGAGTGGGAAGATAACTAAGAGCAGGGGAGGAAAGTGCAGTTGTGGGGAGTGAGCTCTGCATTGGTCAGGTGCTGTGTGATCCCTGGGGCTTTTTACTGGAGACCAAAGCTGGGATCCTCTCCTAGTATCAGACCACTTGCTTGCTGTTGACAAAGCTAGCAGTGTGTGGCCATTTCACAATGAGATAAATGACATTTTCACGTACTGGGTATTTCTTTTCAGCTCAAATATGGAAACTGGAAGTTCCTCACCAAGTCCCTATGTTCATGGCTTGAAATGTATCAAATCCCCCCAGCCCCCAGTTCTGAATTAAATCTCAAGCCCTGAAAGAAGTGGATTTTTTCCATAGTTAAATATCCATCTCCCTGGCCACCCTCAAAACAGTGGTTAGACCAAGTTAGAGTATTAAAGCTTTTAGCTTATAGAATTAATTTGAATAAGATAGTATGGGAAATAAAAAATATTTAACAAGTATCATGCACTAAATGCTCTGCTTTGTATGGAAGCATATTCTTCACCATACCTTTGTGGTTTGGAGTTTTTCTTGTTTGTTTTTCTTTTGTAACCTGATCTGTGAAATGGCAGTTGTAGGAAAAAAAGCCTTAGTATTTTTCTATTTTAAATGCAGAAGTTGGAAAATTCAGAACAGCTGTAATTAATGTTCTGGTACTTTCTCAATGTTGTTGGTACAATGCTTTATTTGTAACTGTCCTATGGCCAGCTGTGGCATCTCTCCTGTTGTTGCCCCTTCCTGCTTCCAGTGCAGAGTTTTCTTCTTCTGAGAAAGCCCTGCTGCTCAGTCACAGGCTTTGAAGCTGGTGTGCTCTCCCTCTTGCTCCAGTGTGTCATCCATGTGCTGGTCTAGTTCTGTGATGGTCCCTTCTAAAGCCTTCCCAGTCCACTGGTACTCTAATTTTGTAGAGCTTTCTGTGAACCACAAACATCAAACTCTGCTGACTTCTCCAAAATGAGTGTTATTCTTACCATACTGTTGTTGTGGAGTTTATGCCTTTTCCCAACACAGAAATGCCTCCTCTTTATAAATGCAGTTGTGCCCTGAGCCCAGTAAGTGTTCCATTCTGGCAGCTCTGATGTTTCAGAGTTCATCATTGCCCTGGTGCACGTTCTCCTGTAACTATTAGTGACATTGGTTACTGCCTGCTGTTTATCTCTGTAATGTTAAGTACCACTGAAAAGCAAATTTTTGGTGTTAAAGAGGCTGAACCTTTTGAGAGATGACAAATGCTTGTCCTCCACTGGCTGATGGAAAAGATGATAAAGATTCAGTAAGTCACTGGTCCTAACAGGACTTGTAAGCTTTAAAATGCTTTGTGGAATGAGAATGCCAAGGGAGAGCTTTAAATTTCCTGGTTTAACTCTGCACAGTCCTCAGTTGGTCATGGCCCCTGCAGACCCTGATGTGAACCACTTTATCTGTGTAAAAGCCTTTTCCTCCCTAAGCACAGCAATCTGGTGGGGTACCTGTGTACTCACCATACTTGACACAGCATACCCTGGCAGGCTGGTTCCATGGTAATCAGATTCTCCCTGTGGTGTTTCCTGTCTGAAGACATTCTATTCCATTTGCAAAGGACACTTTTACCATCAGTGGATGCTGCCACGGTGATAAGAGCATGGTCCTGATAGAGCTGAAGGTAGGGTGGCTGCTTACAGCTGGTGAGAATTACTGTAACCCTGCTTGAAATCTGACATTTATCAGCAGAAGTTAAATATATGTCTCTACTCCTCCTGACATCTGGGTCACAAAGCTTTTGGTTAAAGACCTTGCACCTGAAAACTGTACATCAGGAAAAGTGCAGTAACAGTAACCTCCTGCCTGGTGTTTGTACAGCTCAGTAAGAGTTCACCAGTACCTCAGTCTACCTCTTACCTGTTATCTGTGCTTATTAGGGACATTATTCATCTGTAGACTGTATCCCTTGTTTCTGCTTCTCCATTTCTTGTACTTTTCTTTTCTTTTTCTTCTTGTGTTTCCTTTCTTTCTCACTCTTATGCTTTTTGTCCTTTGCTTGTCTTTTATTTCACCCCTTTCCTCCTCTTCCGTTCCACTTCCAACTTCCTCTTCCTCTCCTGCCTCTTCCTCTTCCTCGTTTGGTCCTATTGAAGTTGAGCCCAATGGCGGGACACCACGTCGTAGACCTCTCTCCTTCTGCCCTTGCTGTGCCCATGAAGGTAACGTAACCTCACACCCCCCTGTCCTCCTGCCCACAGCTGGGTTCTCATAGCAGCACTAGTCAGCTAGTGACCACAGGGCCCCCAGCCCTTTTCTTGCTGTGTCCCCGAGCCAGCCTTGTCTGTAGCTACCTGGTAACCAGCTTCTCTGAGCCTGTGGCAAGCTGTTAAAGGTACAGTATCCCTTTTGCTAGTTCCAGCTGTGCAACAGAGGGTGCAGTGACTGGGAGGGGCAATGGGCAGCAGCTGTGGGACCAGAAGTGTCACACACTAAAGTTTCTATTTTCATTTGGTGGCTTCAATTACTCTATTCCTCCTGAAACATGTTTGGAAGGTGGGATAAGGGAATGACAATCTGTTTCCTTAAATACAGCTTTTTAATTAGCATATAGGGATTAAAGGAATACTGTGTCTTTATAAGGACTGATTTGAAAAACATCCATGAACTTTAAAAGCCAACAGACCTTAAGTTAGACTAGTTCTCCTTCATCTGTCTTGCTGAGTGCATTCTTTAACTATCCCAAATGGAGTTTGCTGTAGAGTTCCATTGCCAAGGCATGGGGAAGGGGTTGTTTTATGTGTGTTCATGGTGTAATTTTGCTAACCACTTATCTGCTTTCCATAGTGCTCCCTCACATCAGTTGTCAGTGCTCCCTTTCCAGTCCTCCCATTATTCCTCTACTCATTGGCTGTTTAAAAATACTTACGTATTCCATAGGTCAGTAGCATTGTGGTTTTGGCTTTTTCTTAGAGGCATTTGTTTTCTATACATCCTGGCATTGGAAAGGAAGGGGAGACTTCCCAGTGTTCTCATGGCGCCACAGCACTGGACATCTGCATGTACAGTCTCCCTCTCCTGTCGCCACGTGGGCATATTGTGCAGAGATGCTCAGAAAGGAATGCTTGGAACTGAGCAACACACTGCTATCAAGTCCTCAGGGGCTCTTAGGGTGCTACAACCCAGCCTGGTGTTGCCCCAGGGGCTGGTATGACACATTTCCAAAGGCAGCCCAAGCTGCAGCTTACTAGGAGTTGTAGGCTCTCCCTTGTGTAACTGCAGGGCAGCGCTTCTCTGACTACTGAGGATGAGGCAGGGCATGGGTCTGAATTAAGTAGTTATTAATGTGCTATGGGTCTGAATTAAGTAGCCATTAATGTGGTATTTGTGCTGTGTCTGTGCGGTAGAGTTTGACTAGTAAGCTTGCTGCTTGATTAATCTAGCATGAGATGGACTGTTTGAGATTTTTTGTTCTTATGTAGGGAGTACCTATCCACAATAACAAGCAGAGACAGGGGTGTTAGTTACCTTGGGATGCCTAGGGCATGTGCAGTGTAAGATGATAGGATGCAGCAATCCAGAAGTGCTGCTCAGCCTGATTTGAGGCCATTCTCCTGCTTCTGCTGCCACACAGGCAGGAATGTTGCCACTGGCCTTGATGGGGTCTGGTGTAAATCACAGCATTGAGGTGCAGGTGGTTCAATGTGGAATAAGTGGCCCAGACCAAGAGCTTGCCAGGAGGAGCCTCCTTGGTAAGTTCTTGTGTTTGTTAAATATCAACAGAAGGCTTTGGGAACAGCATTCTGCATTTATTCCACATGACTCCTGACAGACACAAAACTCATCAGTGGACTATTGAGTTAGTTTAGGAGTTTGTTCTAAAATAAAAAGACCAGCAAAGAGTTCTGTACTGGGTGGTCAAGGGCCAAGGTTTCTTTATTCTTCTTTCATATTAGCAAATTTGTCTGGGGGTTCCTTTTTCTAGTGCTGGTATGCAGTGGAGTAGAATGAGTTTCTGTGTTCACTGTGCAGGGGGATCTTCAAGATGAATAGGTATGTGTGTCTAGGAGGAGCAGTCAGAAAAGATTTACTTAACTGTTGAAAAAAAGAGACAAGATGTTACTTTTGGCTAGTAAAAGAAAAACTTGAGGACATGCAATTGAAGAAAACAAAGGTAAAACACAGGCAGTTGCAATTGAATCCTTTTCTGATGAGCATATGTTTCAATAGCTGGCATAAGCATCTATAAAATTCTTCTAATGAAAGGAAAAGTTAAATACTCATAGAAATTGGGGCTTTCTGCAGTAAGAGTGAGGAAGAAACAAGTAATCACAAGAATATCAGAAACAAAATAAAAGTAGGCTCCAAAGAGAAGAGAATCCTTTTGGAGGTGACTTCCACTCAGCTGAGTGCTGTAGGCAAAGTGAACGGACCCGGCTTGGGAGTGCTCTGGCAGCATCTTGCTCGGCTTTCTTTGCACATTTTGCCCCATTGTTGTTTTTGCAGTTTGGGCTTGTAAGGATTGCAGGGTGTTACCTGAAAATTTACCAGGTTTCTTTCTTGGCAGGCATGGGTAAGAAGGATGACCCCAAGCTGATGCAGGAGTGGTTCAAGCTGGTGCAGGAGAAGAATGCCTTGGTTCGCTACGAGTCTGAACTGATGATATTGTGAGTGAATGTGGAAAAAATGGGGATTTTGCCATAAATAGCAGTGGAAGATCTGTCAGTATTGTCTTCCCTGTAAGGCCAGGAGGTCAGCAGCCTCTTAGGCTGAGACAGGAATCCCAAGTACATTTTAAAGGAGTGGTAGAAGAAAGAACAATAGTGGTAAGGGATTAAAGTTCCAATTATTTGTGCACATGCAGAAGTACAGGTATGTGAGCCCTTCTCATGCTGTTCTTGTATAAAACACATCCTGTTTGTGCAAGTGTGTTCAAGCTGTGCAGAAATAATGTGGGACTCCTTCTGGTTTTGTAAAATTGTCTTCTAAGCATAGCCAAAAGCAGTTAATTCAGCCACCTTGCCTTGTGGCCCTCCTTTCTGCCTGTAGTGCGACCCCAGTGCTGCTCACGTGGGCTCAAACAGTAAAGGGGTTTTCCTGTTAATGAAACTGGGGGGTTTTTCTGTTCCCCCCAAATTCTGTTTCAGTGAATTTCTGTGCAAATTCACTGAAATTAATTTGAGTGTGTCAGCTCACCTTAGCAATGTGGAAGCTGATGGCCTTAGTGGCAGAAAAGTCCCAAGGTGGTGTTTGCAATAGTTTGATAGTGTCCTTAATAATAAGTAATTTGTTAATAAGTAACTTTGGGTTTAGAATGGGAAGTAGCAGGGGATATGTAGAGGCATTGCAGATTTATTTGCTCTTTGACTCTGCTCTATATTTAGTTTACTCCACTTTTGGCATTGCACTTCCTAACTTCAGGCAAATAACCTGAAATGCTAAAAGTGCAATTAAAGCTTTTAAATATACAGTTATATATCTTAGGTTATTGAAGAGTTGTTCCACACAAGATTGGTAAATGGCACAGCAGATATCTAGAGATGGAGCAGAAGCTGAGAATGAATATGAAGAAATTTATGGAGTGTTTTATTACATCTGGAACTTGGATTTCTGCTCTTTTCCTTTTAGTGCTCGGGAGCTAGAACTGGAAGACAGGCAGAGTCGACTGCAGCAGGAGCTCCGTGAGAGGATGGCAGTAGAAGGTGAGAGCAAAAGGAGATATTTCATGGATTGGATGTGTGTATCTCTAGCCTTGTGTATGCTGATAGTTCTTGATATCTCTGTAGATCATCTGAAGACAGATGAGGAGCTCTCGGAGGAGAAGAGGATCCTGAACGAAATGCTCGAAGTAGTGGAGCAGAGAGATTCCCTTGTGGCTCTCCTTGAAGAGCAGCGGCTTCGAGAAAAAGAAGAAGACAAGGACCTGGAGGCAGTCATGCTTTCCAAAGGTTTTAGCTTGAACTGGTCCTGAGCTTAGCACATTTACCTCTGCTGGTCTGTGTTGTCCAGTTGGCCTACCCTGAGTTTGCCAGAATTACATGGATATGAAGATGTTGAAGGGGAAACTTCTGAAAGGTCCAACAGCATGCAGAGATTTGGTCTGAAGCACTCAGAAGCCTTTTGATAAGTGTGTTGGTTCCAGAAGCTTAAGTTTTACATGTCTGCAAGCCAAGTTGAAGAAATGAGTTGAGACTGTGCAATCTCCTTGAGGTCCTGTACAATGGACCATGTTTTGTGTGTGGTAGTAGGGAGGGGGGAATAATCCATGTGTGGGGAAGGAGGTTAAGGGAAGAAGTACCTTTAACTACATTGGATTTAAGGCAGTCCATTCCTTTCCCATTTTGACTACACCAGTTCTAATAAAAGGGAGGGAAGTGGCAACCTTTCCTGAACAACCACAGCAGCCTGTAGCAGTGGAGTCAGCTGTCCAAGAGAGCTCCAGAAGCCCAGGGCAACACCTTCTTTGCTTTAGTCTTCCTCCCCACCAAAGAAACCTGCAGTTGATCCTTATGCATGGATATGAAGAAATACAAGATAGAGAAGATACTGCTGTGTGTGCTGGAACTCTCTGCCTCTTGGTTTTTGGAGAGAAGTGGGCATCAGTGGACTCTTTCCCTACCTTAGCCTCCTAAATCTTCTTGTGGGGAACAAGGGGAGCAGAAGAGAGAGGGAAGATGCCCACCTGCTTTGCTACACACTGGAGAGGCAGCTACTGCTGGCCTTAGTCTTCATGGCCACAGCTCAGAGGCTGGTGGGCTTCCTTGTTCTGTTTTTATTGTGACTGTTTTGACACTGGAAAATACTGCTGTGGGACAGTGGTAAGTGTGTGCTGGGGCAGGGGTGTTCCCAGGCAGCATTCCCTGGTTATTAGGCCCCCTAAAAGGGAGAAGCCCTTAAGTGACCGAACCACCATTAAGACTTTTCAGTGTTTTTATTTTTTTTTTTCTCTGTATTTTGTTTTTGCACATTGGAAACAAAGCTTAAGACCTGCCTGGGCCCTCAGTCACTTTGACCCTTTTATGTCAATTAACTTATTTTTTTAATACTTGAAAGAAGATTCATTTTTGTATCTTTTAGGAAAAAAAATGAACGAGTGATGGGTGTGTGTGCCTGCTGCATCCTACAACTTCCACTTCAAAATTACTGGATGTTGTTACCTGTGGCTATTTATTAGTGTTCTTAATAATAATTTGATTGTTACACATATTTGATTGTGGAGGGAGTGTTTTAACTCTGTTAGAGAAAGACACTACTGCGATTGGTCCCTGCTTCACAGCGAGGGCAGTCTTTATGTACCCATGGATGCATCCTGCCCTAGGAGTTTTCTTCTATGAAAAAATCCTGTGCACTCATGGAGTTTAAGAATCTATTTGTGTTCTTAGCATCCTTTTCTTCCACATCCCACATTCTCTCTTTTGGACTAACAAACCTATATTTATTTAAATTTTACATTTTTATAACAAGAAAGCCAAAACTGTGAGATAGAAATATCCCATATGTCTCTTCCTCACTGAAAGAGGGGATCCTCACAGTCCTGATACAGTTTGAGGGATTTCCATGAAAACAAAACCAGCACATTTCCTGCTGCATCTATTGGAAGAAGCTCCTTTTGGCCCAGTTAGTGAATGTGCTGCTTTTCAGCCAGGAGGGTCCTGACTGTCACCACACAATGATGGATGAGCAGGATGTGCACTGAGCAGCTCAGTCCCCGTCCCTGTGGGACAGACTCCATGGGCAAGCCGTGTCCTTAACCTGTCCTGCAGAGCTGAAACAGCACCGTGCGCTGGGGATGTGTCCCATCCTTCACACGATGTGTCCAGAGAGGGTTTCCCTCCTTGGGATGCTGACTGTGTTCTTTTCCTGTTCAAGAAGTACCAAGGCTGCTTTCTGAAGTCTCTGAGAACGAGTCCTATTCCCAAGCACATTTGTACAGCCTACTGACTCTTCCAGCTGGAATTGACACTGCCAGTGCGAGGCACCACAGCAGGGCTGAACATCCTTCAGTCTTTTGCCCTGGCACAGAAGTTTGCATGGTTTCTTGCTGTTGGCTCTCTGCCTCCTTCAGAGGGGTCTCCTGTAAGCCAAGGTCTATGATTTAAATTCACCTCTGACTTGGGAGAATGCCCCAGGCTGAGGGAGAATGGGTAGGAGTGTCCATGGGGACTCTGAGCAGTGCTGGTTGCTAACTATGGAAACCCGTGTTTTCCACCCAAAGTGTTCTCCCTTTATTCCACATAAGGCATAACAAATTAAATCCAGATACTCGTGAAACCAAGCAGACAGACAGGCAGCTGCAGTGCTACTTTGTAACTGTGTGTGTTTAGCAAGTGGCACCTGCCATTCCAGCATCCCAGAGCGTTGGCTTTACCAGCAGGATTTCTAACAAACAGAATTCCCTCCCGTTTGCTGGTGCAGGGCCTGCTGCCCAAGTGAGACTGGCAATGGTAGTTTACAGTCTGCATTTGAGGGGCAACTGGAAGCTGGAGTGCAGAAATAGGGAAGAAAAGATGGAAAGTTTACTGTAAATTGTCTTGTGCAGAGAGTTGGCCTCAGTCCATTTCATTGTGCACTGGGTATATGGACCACATCTAACTTGTAACAGAAGGTCATTGAATGTGAGCTGTAGAACTCCTGAAGACTATTTTTAGATGGTTTCTTTTCCCTTTCTTGCTGAGGGACATTTGCCAGATCTTTGCAATGCTGAAGAGTGAGATCACTTCAGGATGTATTACCTTATTGCACAGAAAACCCGCATATTCCAACCCTAAACTCTTTGGGTTGTTCTGAAGGCCTCCAGCAGTGAGAATGAAAACAAAGACCTAACATCGCACACACAAATTGATTCAAAATACACAAAAGGGAATGTTAAAAGGCCTTTTTATATCAAAATGGTTGTAAAAGGCACAACTTGTTATTTGCTGTTCAGTTGCACTTTAAGAATATGACTTGCATATCAGATAGTGGGATTTTTTACTCTCTGAATATTTTTAATTCAAATTTTGTATTTTTAAAGCTGAAGAAGGTTCTTGTGAGCACAAGATCCCTTATTTGTATCCGAATCCGAGCAGGATGTTGTAGCTCTTTGCGCTGCCCACAGCGCGCACTCAGCCACGTGCATTCAATGACGTGTGTCCATTTCACGCGTGAGGAGAGCCCAGGGACCCTCAGCTCCCCAGGCGTGGGCACACAAGGGTGGCTGTCCCCAGGTGACACGGGGCTGGCCGTGCTTCGTCCCGGCAGCAGGCGGGAACAGAGCCGAGCTCGGAGCCTGAGCCGCGCTGGCTCTGAAATGGGCACACCGAGGATGGGGCAAGCCCTTCAGCCCCTGCGGGGAAGGGAGGGGAACAGCAGCTCCTGGCAGGAAACGCCCAGGAGGTAAATGGAGATGGGGGAGTGAGGACTGCCAGAACAACTAATCTGCTGTTTTCACAGTACCAGTTTGTTTTAAACTGTTCTGTTCCTTTTAACCATATTGTCATTAAAAGTCACAACTGGCTATAAAATTCCAAGCTTCGGAGAACCTAATGCGTGGGGACGTGACAAGACATTTCAGCTCCAACTTTCAGACATATTCCTTCTTTCAGTTAACCAATACCCCCTGGTCTCACTAGGGCATGTTATAAACTGCATTGCTGAATATATTTTAGAGCAAACCGCAAGTTTTAAAAGTCTGTCCTTCTCTCTCTGTCTCTGCATTTTCTGTAAATATTTGTTTGTATGTAAAGGCACCAGTGGATCCTTGGGCTACCCCCATGGTCAAGAATCTGAGTTTTGTGCAATGCCTAGGCCTCTGTTAGAACACGGTGCTTGCGTAGAGCTAGTCACCACATTTGTGTGCACTCTGGTGGGTTTTAATATTTTTATACATCCTAATCCTGAACGTTATGAAGTATTCTAAGTGGTCTAGACAGCATGATCTAGAGCAGCCGGCAGTTCCCTTTTGTGAGCAGCTACACCTTGTTTGGTTAACATTCTTCTAAAATGAGTTTTCCATTAAGTGTTTACACCACACACCGGTGGATTGAGAGAGGTGTTGTTGCATTGTAAAATCTCCCATGTGCAAACTGAAAAGCTGTAATGGGAATTTCAGTTGTCACTGTCTGCAAGGAAGAGAGCTCTAAAGCATACTAAAAACCAGTCTGTATATAATTCACAGAGAGAGAGATCGCTGGCTGTTGACCTTTGCAAAGTAACAGAGATGGGAAGCTTTCCAAAAGTTCCTGCTTTTGGATTGTCCAAGCCTGCTACCCTGCCTGTGCATGCCTGCTTGGCAGATACTAGGCAGGGTAGCAGGCAGATGAGGATGTGACTGAAAGCAGGTGTGAAGGGGAGGATGCCATGTTCTGATGGCATTGCAGTAATTTCAATACTCTGTATCTGTGGGTGCATGCGTGTGTGTGTGAAGTCTAATCCAGGCAAAGGGAGTTGCTTTGGCAGCTGCCCTTTTGTATGAACGTGAACTCTGATATTCAGATTGTTCAAGGCGCTTACGGTTGGCATGTATAGAGCGTTAACAGAAAAGCGAATACCCTACCTGTACAAAACCAACTCTGTTCCAGCCTGTTTTCTTCTATTTGGTTGTGTTTTATCGTTTGTTTTTATGCACACTTGCTTCATTGGTGTTGAGATTTTAGCACCTCAGATGGCCAACTGAACTAAAAAAAAAAAAAATAAAGTCATTAATTATTTTTTCTTTTTTGCTGGTGGCCCTATTGTTTCTTTCCTCTGCTGTTATTTCTTTGGTTGATGATTGATGAGGACCTGAGAGAAGGTGATCTAGAGATAAATCTGGGTGTTAAAGTGCCTGCCTTTAATTACTCTTTTGCTGACTCACTCTCAGCCACTCTGAATTATCTGATGAAAAAAAAATCTACAAACATCCCCAGTGCCTGTGCATATTCTATATTGTTTCTTCAGATTCTCAGTGAAGTTACTGAGAAGAAGGGATGAAGGTAATATAAATTGGTTTATAGAAACTAGGATTTCATTTTTGTAGCTGAATCTCACTTCCTCAGCCTGCAGTACTAGCCTGAACATCTGGTGTAGCCTGATGGTCATGTAGCAGCATTCAGGATAATATGGGGAGAATGACATCAATGCCTCTGTGCTGACTTTTAAACATTTTTTTCTTTTTTTTTTTTTTTTTCTAAGAAGCAGAAGTTTTACACAGGATGATGGGGGAAATCCCAAACAATATGTTTCATTTTCCCAGCCGGGGAAATCCCAAACAATGTGTTTCATTTTCTTAACACTCCACCATTCTTAAAAAAAACCAAAAAAAAAAAAAACCACAAAGGATAAACCCTGGTGTTCCTATGGTGGTGTGATAAAAGGAAACCTATTAGTGCAGCGGGAGGAGGGCACGCCTTGGATTTCCCCTTGCCTCCCCGCTGCCTGGGGGCTGGTGAGCAGGCTGTGCTGCAGGTGGCAGGAATGACAGCTCTGTGCAGCTCAGCAGGGCAGCAGCTCACTGCCTACACTTCAAACCTTACCATTCTTCCTGTTCTTTTGGTCTCTTGCTCTCCCCCATAGTAGTGGGAATAAAAATAGTAGTGAGAGAAAGCTGTGGTTACCCAGGGATGGGGGATCTTGTGCTGTCGGCCAGTCCATGAGGATTTCTCACGTGATGCCAGAAGAAAAATGGAATGTCTAGAAAGTGACTGCTGGGCTCTGGGACACAGGAGGTTGATTTGCATCCATAGTTTCCAACATATATCATGGCTTTTAAAGTTATATTGCAAATTAATAAGTTATATTGTTAATTCTCAGTCTCCATCAGGGACAAAGACATTCTGCTGTTTCACAAACTGTGGATGGAACAACCGGTCCAGGAATAGCTTCATCTGTTGTTAGCTTGGGCAAAACCTGTCAGCCCTTCAAGATGAGTGCTCCTGCACAGATTAACTCTGAAATTGCACCAGGGAAAGACCCTGTAACAAGTAAACCCCACCCCAGGAGCTCAGCCTGGTGGCAGCTGCTGCTTTCCTTTTCCCTCGATAATGAAAGCAGCCTCCAGAAGCCTCTGACCCTTTCCACAAGTGGCATTCCATGCCCAGGAAGCTGCCTCACCCACCCCGCGAGTTCCCCTTGGCACAGAAGCACACCCCTGTGCAGAGGTGAGGGAATTACTGAGGTGGGAGGCTGAATGTTCCCTCAGGAGCGCAGGAGGAAGGTTGTCAGTGGGCTCATCAGGAAGTGTGCAGAGCCTCTTTCTGGCAGCAGCAGATATATTTTATCTCATACAGCCCCTCCTGGCTGTACTCGGCCTGGCTAAAGACAATGAATGTAACTTGTCCGGAAAAATAACTGTGGGAGTCACTCCTCCAACCCCCTGCCTTTCTGGCTTCCCTCATGTTTTATAGGGTTTTTTTTGAAGAGTCCTCACCATCAGTGCTGTGACAGCAATCAGCAACTGCATGTTTAAGTCACACATACTGGAGAATGAATACCTAATCCTGTAAGGATTCTACCTGGCCACACATCTCTTAAGAACTTCAGCAGGTTCTGAGTCCTGCTTGAAATCCTAAGCATCAGCAGTAATGGAGCAGTTAGCAGAAAAATGACCCTGTAGGGGGTGAAAGCAACAGTGCTGGCATGGGGCTGCATCTCCTCCTGGAGCCACAGGGAAGAAGGAGCCTCATGCTTCATTTTATAAATATTACTTGAGGGATATGATGAAGAGTTGCCTCCGTCTTTAGCCTGCATCTTTTTACAAGCACTCAAAATAAGGAACAAAAAAAAAAAAAACCAAAACAAAACAAACAAAAAACCCCAACTCTGCTCCAGAAACCAGCTCTGGAAAAAGGGCTATTATGCCTGTGGGTAGCAGGAAAGTGGATAAACTAGTATTTCTTAACCTGCTGAGTGTGTGGTGCATTTCTCAGATGCAGAAATCACATGCCTTTCTGTAAGCAAGAGATAACATCTCTTTGGTTATTCACATGTTCTGTATAAATATATAATCCATATTACTCAGATACCAGAAACAAACGGATATAAAAAAACCCACAGTGATTTCTCAAATAAACACACTTTGGGCAGAAAGGAGAGAGGGGAACAGTGCTGCTTGGGGCGGTGCTGACTTTTCAGGACAAACCAACAGGAAACAGAAACTTCTCTTCAGTTCCTTGAAATTTACATATTTGTGTACCATTGTGTTCTTCCCAACACTATTCCCAATGGAAAGCCAACGTGACTCAAACATTAATCAGAATTGGCTCTGTTTCATAGAATCCCAGACTTTAAAAAGCGCCCTAAGGTCAGGCACCCCGGCACAGTCTGCGGGGCCGTCCAAAGCCTGAGCATGGCACTGGCACCGTGACTGGGCACTTTTGGAAGGAAACTGTGTCAGGAAGGACACCTGTACTGAATGCCAGGTAAACATTGCTCTAAACAGAACTACACTGAAGTGTAAGGCTGTATTAAGTAGTAATTTGTTGAAGTGGGGCTGTATTACTACATTTGAAAGGAGGTTGTAGCAAGGTGGGGGCTCTCCTCTCAGGCAGCAAGTGACAGAATGAGAGCACAAAGTCCTAAACTGCACCAGGGGAGCTTCGGGTTGGACATGGGGAATAATTTATTCACAGGAAGGTGATTAGATTGGAATGGGCTGGTGGAGCCACCGTCCCTGCAGGTGTTTAATACTGGATGTGGCACTCAGTGCCATGTTGGCAAGGCGGTGTCTGGTCACAAGTTGGAGCCGATGACCTCAGAGGTCTTTTCCAACATAATTGCTCCTGTAGCTCTGTGATTTTATGCCTATAAAACGATCTTAAACGAAAGTCTGCATTTATATGGCGGGGAGAGAAATGGCTGTAGATGGCGTACGAGGAACCTTTGGCCAAGCGGCACCAGGTCGGGACCGATCAGAACTCCAGCACGAGGATCGCGGTCGGGAGAACTGTGGCGGAGCGCGGATCGGGCGGCTCCCGGGCCCTCGCCGGCCCTCACGCCCTCAGCCCCGCGGCCGTTGGGCCGGGCCCTCAGGAGCGCGTGCCGCGCGCCGCGCCTTCCCGCCCCGCCGCCCGTCCCCCGCCCGCCCGCCCACCCGCCTTCCCGGGGCGGGGCCGGGCCGGCAGCGCGCTCAAAATCGGAAGCGGCAGGCGCGGTGCTGCAGCCGCGCTTCGGGTCCGGTGAGTATTACATGTGGCTGCCCAGCCGCGGGAGCGGTTCGGCGGCGGCACCGCGTCGGGCGGGAAGCTCGCGGGCTGTGCATGGGCGGCGTCCCGGCCGCGCTCCGAGACTCGGCGCTGCGCGGCCCCAGTGGCCGTGGCGGGCTCGGGGTGAGTGCCGGGCCCGCTGGCTCCTGGGCCGCGGGACATCAGCGCCGGGGCTGGAGGTGCCGGCTGCAGCTCGCAGCCCCCCAAATCTGGCGGGTGAAGAGACCCTGCGGGGCTCCGTGTGCGCGTTCTGCTTTTTCGTCTGGCTGCTGGAAACTCCTCTGCCTCCCGGCCCCTCTCCCGGTTCCTTTCTGCCCGCGGAATCCCGCCTTGCGTTTCAGCGGTGCGGTTGTTTCTTGCTTTGCTCCTTTTCCTGCTCGGTCGCTCCCTCTGTCCCGCTTGTCCCTCCTCGCCCCCCTGCCCTGCCATCGACCCCGGCCTCTCCCCTGCTTCCCCCGGCGGGGTCCGGCCGCTCCGCGCCTCCCCTCGTCCCTGCTTCTCTGGCGGACCGGCCTCCTTCCCACTAGGTGGTATTTCCTAAAACCACACAAAGTTCTCTTTGCCTTTGCACTGCGTGGTGAATTGCAGCATCTCGCCCTCGGTTTCTGGTTGTCAGACACGAGCGGTATTGGCCGGGCAGTGCAAAGAGTTAATCGTATGGCGGCGGCCCCTCAGCCTTCCCGCAGCCGAGGGATGTGGGAGTGGCACCTCCAGCAAGGCAAGGTTTTCTAATAATAGCGCTAACCTAACGTGTTTAAAAGGAAGAGCAGGTGACTTGCACAGATGAGTCAGTTCAGCTCTTCAGCATCGCTCTTCTCGCTGCTCCTTGCCTTCCCCGAGCTGTGGGTGTCTGGCTGCCCGTGGAGGTGGCGAGCGCCTTGCCCGGCCCTTTGTTCGCCGTGAGCAGCGCTCACGTTCCCGGTGACACTCGGGTGTGTCGGTTCGGGCTGAGGGAAGGCTGGAGCCGGGGACTGCGCAGTGTGTGTGAAGTGGAAGGGAGTGAGCAGGTTTCCTTCCTTAGAAGTGTATTTCTGTAAGCTCCATGCTTTGGTGATGGTCTCTGTACCTTGGAGTGACACTTGTTATGAAACTGCTGCGTTTGGATAAGGGGGGATGTTCTTCCCTCTTTTAAATGACAATGTTTTGTAGCTTTAATAATAAAAAAAAAAGGCATAGTGCCTCAGAGTTATTTAAATCATTAAGTGTTCATTCAGGAAGTCAGTGCTTATTTCAGAAATGGTGAACTTTTCTTTATGGCTCTTGGAGTATCTGGGCCATAATCTTGTAATGGGATACTTGTTATCTGTGCAAAACGGTTAAAGTGTTTGGTGGGGGAAAGAGCAAAGTGGTTCCCCGACAGGAAATTGTTTCTGAAGGTTTTGTTTTGGTTTGTTTTTTTTGGTAAAGGACTTTTTGCAAAAGTCCACCTGTGGGGAAGAGTGGTTTTTGTTCTGTTATAACTTCTTGTCACTAATCAGACTGAAACTGTTTTCACCTGCCTGTGGAAGCATAACATCTTAAAAGGTGTTATTTAAAAAGAAGGGGTTTTCTGTGTGGGTTTTTTTTTTCTCTCTTTTGTAACCTCTTTACATAACTTTAGTGCTGTTCCGTGTCTTTAGGATAACTTTCAACACCCATTTTTGGAGATCTCTTCTGTGCCACTGGTGTTACACAAAAACACTGGAGGAATGCATTGTATGAAAAGTAGCATTCTAGTAACCTGTTATTCCCTTGGATTTCTGCAGCCTGTCTCTTCCCATTTTCTTGTCTTCCTTTCTAGGCCTCTTGTCTTTCATTAGAGGGAACTGGCAGGGCTTAGGGACCTGCTGAGGTGAAACACTTCTATTTTACATATGCAGAGTGTAACAGCTGATTGTAAACCTGTGGATAGGCTGCCCTGTAGCGAGAAAGGCTGGTGTGACAAACTCCCGCTTCTGATTTATCAGCACCTTCTTGTTTGCATCTGGTGACATTTACTGAATTTGAGAAGAAAAAATGTGCCTGATTTTTGGTTAGGTGGTTTTGTTGGGTTCTTAAGACCAGATTAGGCCAGCTGAGGCTGTGAGTTCAGCTCAGTTTCTCACTGTGCACAGGCAGCAGAACAGTGCACAGCACTCCACCAGTGCCTGTGCAAGCCTGGATTTCTGTGAGATCCTGAACCTGTAAGAACTGTGATATATAATTAGGGAATTAGATGGGGAGTGTGTGTATTCACTGAACGCTCTCACCCAAGGTCATTTATGCCATGTTCCCTAAATTGTACTTTTCCTGTGCAACGGGATGACAGGAGTCATCCATACTCAGCAGGAGCCTGAGGAGCTGACAGATCAAACAGAGTTGGTTTTTTTTTCTGTAATAGAATGAAAATGCAGACACATAAATCCAGTGACTGCCACCTTTGGAGCCCTTCCTGGGGCAGCCTGGTGCTTGGAAGTCAGGCAGGGGGAGAAGGGGCTGTCTCTGGTAACTCTGGACAGGTTTGTGCCTGGTGCAAGGAGTGCTGGTGTGGCTGTGCAGGAGCAGCCTTGAGATGTTGGTTCCTTGATAAGGCAGCTCCTGTGGCCTCTGGGCACAAACTCCCCAGCAGGAAAGAGCCAGCCTGGTCTGTGGTTTCTGTGCTGAGGGGAATTGCATGCAGATGGGCCGGTTTCATTTTCTGTGCTTAGCAGTTCCTACATGAGTGAAAGAGCACCATTTACTGTCGATTTTGGGTTGGTTTTTTTGGGTTGTTTCCTTTTTTTCTCAAGGAGCTGCCTTCTCCTTTTTTCCTTGGCATGCTGTGGCTTTTTGTCTGTGCCAGATTACAGAGTTTTGGGGGCTGGACTTACCTGCACATCTGTGTACCTTGCAAAGCCAAGTACATGAAAGTATTTCTAATTACCGAGTGGAGCTCATGGCTTAGCCAAACATGCAAAACTCTTGGAGGTCCGAGCCCCTTTTAGTTTTGGATGCCTTTGCTTGGGGTTGGAAGAGGTTGCAGGGTGCTGAGTTTAGCTTTAACTAAAGCTGATGAGTTATGATTATGGTATGTGCATGGGGGAGGGGGTCCCTTCCTCAAGTGTTTTACAAGTCTGATTTTTTTTGACCCTGACAAGGATGTAGGGAAAGTAGGGATAAAACATAGAAGGAAGTGTTGAGTCACACAGTGCCCAGTGTCATTCCTTCGGTTTGGTAGCAATCTGTTAAGCTTCTGCCTTGATTTGTGCCAGATGTCTGTAGTGAACCATGTCCTGGCATCCTGCTGTTTCCTCATCCATGCTGGGCAGAGAGCAGGGCTCTGTGGAGTTGCCAGTGGTGTGGATGAAGCACCTCCTTGCACCTGGGTGGGATGGCAGGGATTCCTCCTGTCCACAGCACAGAGCTGTGTTGATGCCTCTCTCACACCTTTCTTGGCAAGGGCTGCTCCAAGAGTCCTTCAGCCCCTCCCCTTGAGTAGCCCCATACTGGGAGCCTTGTTAGCACGGCCCTGGGCTCTTGGTGGCTCCTGCTCTGGCTCCAGCCTGCTGCTGTCCCTGTGTCCCTGCACCAGCATGGCACTGCTTGGCACAGCGGGCTCTGCCTGGGCTGCCCTTGCTGGCAAACATCAAACATCAGGAAGGGGCTGTAGCCCTTCATGCATTGTGGGCATTCTGCTCTTTCTGCCATGAGAGGACAGTGTCACTGTGGCTCTGAACTCCTCCTGCCTCAGTAGCTCGCTCCCCACTTTCCTGTAAACTCTCAGAGCTTTTATTCAGCTTCTCTGAGCTATCAGCAGGGGAGCAGGGCTGTGTGTGCAGTCATGGCACACACAGATGTTGCATTCTTGTTTAAATGGCTGCAAACCTGCTCTTTCCTGGTGAAATGCTGTTGCTGTGACCTTTGGCCAGTTTCTAGTGCTCTTACTGCTGTTTATAGAATGGGCAATACCCAGGCCTCTCAAATATTCTGGACTATTTCCTTCATCTTTAAAGTTCCCATATGTCCCTTGGTAAGTGTAGCTTCTGGCTGTTCAGTGTAATTGCTGTAACACCTTTGGGTTGGCAGCCACGTGAAACAAATCCCCTTAGATCAGCAGTTGCTGTATTTTGGCTTTGTGAGCTCTTCCTGTGTTTCAACATCAGCCTATTCCTCCTAAGGTAGAACTGAAAGTGAAATGGTCTTGCTTTGTTTCATGCACAGTCATGTGTTTTCTCACTGTGTCTATAGACTACAGCTAAGAGAGCCTGTAGGTGCTGAGTGGAAAAACGACGTGCTGAGGCATCTCCTGCTTGCCTGGCACTAGGAGAGTGTACTCCTGCAGGCAGGAATTTGCAGTTTGCAATTTTCCTGTCACAGTTCCCAAATGCTCCTGCAGCATTTCTTTGAGAATGAGTATTTTCTTAGCTCTGTATCATTGAGAAAGGTGTTTAAAAGAGATGATGCTTTCTTTTATGCTGACAGTGTATGAGCTGCTGCTGTCAAACAGCTTTGATCACAGTATGCTGCTGCTTGGAGTTATTTTTGGCTGCCTGGTTTGATGCACAACTTTCTTTTTAAGATTCTTGAGGATTTCTGGGCTCCTGTCATAAGAGATTCCTTCAAGATTATTGTGATTACTTTTTAAAAGCTATTTTTGTACTGGCTTCATCAGTTTAACAGTCATGGTGGGAATGGAAGTTGCAGTGCAGCACAGTGGGAGAAGGGAATCAAAGGATCTGTGCCAGACTTTCCTTCTGGGGATCATCTCTGGCTGTCTCTGCTGGGGCACAGCTGTTTCATGAAGCTGAGGCACGTAAGAGAGGTTTACATCTCTGATACACTTGATGTTCAGGAGGAAGGGAGCCTGCTGAAAATTCATTTTCATCTTCTGGGGAAGATGTCAAATATTGACACACAGGGTTGTGGATGCTGTCAGAGCACATGAGCGTGCAGCTGTGAAGATTTGTCTTTGTGCTGCTTTCTTAGAAATGCTTTGGATGTTTTTATGCTGAATGTTCAGAGCCTGAGAGGGTGAGCAGGCTCCACTGAAGTCATTCTGGTGAATACCAGCTGTGAGAATTGCCTTGACAGTAAATGGTCCAGTGCACTGAATCATTGCTGAGCAGCTCCGTGAGTACAATCCTGGCTGTTGCACCAGCACCCTTGTTTCAGCTAGGCAGGGAGCTGCTGAAATGTTGTTCTGCAGAAAGGAGAGAGGGGGACAGTGCTGACTTTGCAGGGCAAAGCTAAACAACTTCAGGAAACAGAAACTTCAGTTTTTTGAAATATTTGTGTGTCATTGTTTTCTTCCCAACATGTCTCAAACATGAATCAGGCGCTGGGGCTGTGTCTGCTGCAGGATCTGGGCACTTTGTCACTGCTCAGGTGTAAAAACAGCTTTGCAAGGGTGCAGTGCCCATGGCCCAGCTGGGGCATGCTCTAAATCCAGGAGCAAGTCTTGCATTTCCCTGGCTGGACACCATCACTTGCACATCACCAGTGATGGCTGGAGTTTGTCCCAGTACTGCTGCTCTCTGTCTGTTTGTCCTTCCTTGATAATGTCCAAACACCGGAACTGTGATTCCTCAGTGCCTCCTGCTTTTCCATCATTTCCAAGGGGCAAACATAAGGACTGCTTGCACATTCATGCACTGTGCCATTCTAGCAGGGCTCTGTTGCAGCTGCTGGGCTGCAATAGCTACACTTTGAACAGGATGCCAGCCCTGTAAGAGCTGCAGGCTTGTGTGCTAGTGGTAATGGTGCTTTTCCATCAGGGTTTGCTCTGCTCCCCCCAGCCAGGTCCCAAGCAAAGACAGAAATATTTCCCTGGCCTTACTGAGGGGATGGAGAGCAGGAGGAGCTTACCAGGCTGGAGTTCCCTTGCTCAACACAGAGGGGAAAACACAGCCCAGTGCCAGATCCAAGAATCTGCCTGCACTCTGCCAGCCAAGATCCAAGTCCCGCCCTTGCCTCTTAGGCTTGGCTGTGCCCAAAACCTGTGGAAATTCTGTTTTGGTCCAGCTGTAGTCAGCTGAATTCCAATTCCAGCTGCTGGCTTCCTGCTGACTCAGTTCAAGCCCAGCTGTGTCTGTGGGCTGGCTGCTGAAGAATGAAAATGTTGTTGTGCTGCCTCTGTCACTGCTCCAGTACAGAAACCACGCTGCTGGAAAGTTCCTGCCTACCTGGTTTGTAAAGAGCATTAGTAATATGGCAGTGCTCCTTCTTACTCATTCATGTGCTGCGTGGGGTGGTCAGCAGAGCTTTTTGAGCCAGATGAGAAGGGTGGTTTTGATGAGGGATTTGGGTGTTTTTCTTCCTAAGAAGTCAAAGTACTGATAATTGGAAGATTGCTGCAATTCACGTCATTGTGAAAAGACAGAAGAAAATTACATAAATTTCTTCAGAAACTTACATAAATTTCTATCAAAAAAATGCTGAGAACTTCTTTTTAGAATTGTCTCTAATAAACTTTTTCTTCCAAAGAAGAAAAACCCTTTAAACGAAGAGTGAAATGTATTTCTAAGCCAAAATACACAGCTGAGAGTGCTTGGTGTCCAGGCTGAGATGATAATTCTGTGCTAAAGAATCAAAAGTAAAAATGCCCCAGCTAAGGCAGAGGTTGTCCTGGTTGGATTTTAAGTAGTCTCATGATTCCTGATTAACAGGGCATTCCTCCCAAGAGCCAAGCAAAGAAATGACAAGTGACTGGGGCAGGAGGTGTGTCCTGCTCTGGGCCACTGAGCTGCTGCTGTCCCCAAGACTGCTCCTCATGGCTTGTCAGTTTTGCCACTTCCCAAACAAGCTCTTGATGTTGCATCTTCTCTAGGTCAAAATACCCTTGGTTTGGAAGCAGTGTTCCCTGTGGAAAGTCCTGACACTCTCCAACCAGTGGCTTTGGTGTTAACCAGATGTACCAAACCATCCTTTAGTTTCACAGCTCTGTGTGTGTGTGTGTGCATCCACACGTGGCCAGAGGCTCTTGTTGAGCCCATCCTTCTCCTGGCTTACACATGGCAATGTCTCTGTCCTCCCACCACGCTGCTTCTCTTTCCAGAGCCCAGAAGCAAATTCTGCTTTAGGGGTGAGTCTCAAATGAGGCAAAATCCTGGGGTTCTGAACACTGGTACATGCTGGCAAGTCCTTTGCAGGGCAAGGAGCAATGGGGGCAGGTTTCCTGTGGTGGTGATAACATCCTATTTACTCAGTGCTGTTGCTTTGGCACACCAACAAGGTGCCTTCCCTGGGCTGTTTAGTTCCTGTTGGGTTTATGGGCTGGAAGTGGAGCATTGCTTTTGGTGATTTTGGGCTCTGTGATGTGGTATTTGCTTACACTCTCCTGACCTAAGTGCTGCAGACAAACAGTGGCACAGCTCAGAATATCCTCAAGTAAGGAACTTCCTAAGTCTGTGGTGCTGTTTCTCTTTCTTTATTTTCCAGTAATGACTGGATATGTAAAGTAGTTGTGCCTGTGGCAGGTTCTCATGAGGACAGTAAAATTGAGTGGTTATGGTTTGATATATGGATTTAAAGTGTCAGGACATAGCAAATACTTGGTTTCCCTGCCTGTAAAACGATGCCCTGGCTCTGTAGCTCAGCAGTGAAATATCTGCCTAAAGGACAGGAAGTGCCACCAGGCCCTGGAAGGGAGAAATAATCACTGTTTTACTTCTTCCAATAATGATGTCATCCTGCCAGCAACACCCAAATTCTCACCTTTCAGCCACTCAAGTGAAAGCAATGCTCAAACTGGAAGTTTTTAACTTTGCAGTGACTGATGCTTTATTGTGGTTTCTGCTTTGGAGATTTTAATTGCTCCTAACTCAAACATGAGACATAAACATCTTGACAGCTCACACAATAGCTCCATTGGCCCATAGTCCAGACATGAAAGGAGTCAGTCTGTGCAGGCCTGTGCCTTCCCTGCTGAAAGCAGTGTTTTTGTGACAGACATGTCTGCTGGAGCTGAAATAGTAACTCCAGGCTGAGCTGGGAGCAATCTGAGGGGAAGTGATGGTAGCAGAGGCACTGTTTGTGGGGTGGCTGCTTTTCTGAGCTGTCTTGAAGCACAAGTGTGGAGATGAAAACTGATTTGTAGGGTGGCTCAGCACTGCTGCAGGGATTCTGGGCCCTGCTGCTGTTGTGGCAGCCCTGAGAGCTGTGGGGAGTTCCCCCAGCAGGAAACCATGGTGTTACACAGTGTGTGAGGCTTTTCCTTTGGATTAGCCCTCACTGCTTGAGGTGGGACAGAGGCATGGAGTGCCAGTTGCCTGTAGTCTCTGCTTCTCCCTCTTTTCCACCCTGTGAACTGCAGTGCCATCTCTCATTGCCCTGGAGTCAGGGGCTTCTGGCCCTGCCTGCCCTTGCCTCTAGTGATGCCAGCCCTCATTGCTGGGCTGCACATGGGAAAAGCTCCTCTGGTGAGTTCCTTGTGAGGTTTAAAGGATGGTGTAACTTGGGGAGGAGAGGGAGAAACAGAAGATGGGACACCAGACCTGAAGGAGCTGTGTGGCTGGAGAGCAGTCAGTCCCATCCCTCGGGTGTGCTCAGCCCATCTAAAGAGCTGGGATTGCCTTGGAGGAAGCATCCACAGAGTTCACTGGTGAAAAACCCCAGAATTCACTGGTGAGAACTGCTGTGTATGGGTGGAATGAGGGCTTTCCTACTGCACTGACAGGCTGCTGGTGGATGTGCTTCCCCAGCTGTAAGTGTTTTCTTGCCATAAGCCTCTCCCACAGTCCTGCATCCCATGCAGTGATGAGTTGGAATGAACATGCCCTACCTTGATTCTGTAGAACTGATTTAAGTGGTCAAAGTACCCCCTTCATTGTTTTTCTAAGAAAGAGAGAAAGAACAGGTTGTAGTCTAAAAAACTGGTTGTACTCTTTATGTGTTGAACACTTCAAGGCATTTAGTGATTTCTCAGAAGCAGCTCATTTCTCACAAAGAAATATGAGCTCCTCACAAAATTAATTTGTCTAATGAGTGAATTGAAGTAAAAAATGAACAATGTATTAAAATTAGTTGTTGTTTCAATTAAAATACCATATTCTGTAAAAATTCATTGCAGGATTTCAGCAGTCCTAAAGCAACCTTAACAAATGTTCTAGTTTGACTCTGAATCTGAGTGCAGATGGTGTTTGTACCCTTTATCAGTCTTATCTCCTTCTCCAACTAAACATTCTTTTTACCCAATATAAGGTAACCTTTGTCCCTCCACCAGAAACAGTCTCCATCTGAATCTAGAACTACCAGGATTCCCAAGTCTTAATGATTAAAAATTTTAGATGATATCAGCATGATTACATTTGGCTGGTTTTGGTGGGTTTTTTTAAATTTTTTGAGATTCCTTTAAGGAATTTGACTTCTCAGCAGGAACTTCATGAGTATTGAAGCCCTTTGCATTGATTCAAAGTAGTTATGCAAAACTTGAGGTTCCTGTAATTACTAGTTAACTAAAAAATAATTTACCGTGTATTGTAGAAGTAGGAAGCCATTTGGGGGTGGAGAGAAATCCTTTTTCCTCTTCTCTGGTGTGATTTTGACCACCCAAGCAGAATTTTCTTAGCTGAGGGCAGGTATTGCCTTCAGAGTCATTCACTGCATGGGTGGTCAATCTTTGCTTTAGGAAATTCAGTTTCTGAAGTTGTGTTCAGATTCCCTTGTCTTCATTTTTTTGCCATATTAGTACTTTGGAGTGTGGTGGAACTTTTCATTGTTCTGTTTGTGTGTTTGCTTTATCTCATGTGCAGGAGTAGACAAAATTGCTATTTGCAGCTATGGTGGGTGACTTTTTTAATGTCTCTATTTTTGTGGGCTTGGCCTGAGGAGTGTCTGTATCTACACAGAACTACAGAAATATTGCTTGTGTGGACAACTCCTGAGGAGTTTGCACAAAGCCAAAGTCCTGCCACAGACTTAATTCTAAACCCCCACTTTCCTCTTAATCTCAGTGCTCTGTTTTGAGTTCTCAAAGCTGAATTAACGTCTGTGTCTCTTGCAGCAAAGTCAAGCCCAGAAGAGAAGTCACCCTGACCTGTTTCAGAGCCCCTGCAGGTGCCAAAGAACAGGACAGAGGACTCTCCCCAGCCAGAACACTCCTTAGGGCAGAGGTGAGTAGCAGCAATAGGGATTTGAATGGAACAGAGGAAAATGCAAAGCAGCAAGGGATAAGCCTGTGTTGTAGCTCTTAGTCTGACATAATTTCATGAAAAGAAGAGCTCATGGTTAAGAGGCTTCCTGGGGGCTGCTGTGTGTTTCAGACATTGCAGATTGTGTTTTGGTCTTGGACCTCTAAGAGCCTTTGAAAAGTTGGGAGATTCATGATCTCTTGAAATATGACTCTGGTTTGCTTCAGAGTTTGAATTTCTTTCTGCTTTCACTTCCCTCTTTTCTACCAGCATGCTTAGTTATTTGAAACACAGATGTGCAGGATTGCTGGGAAATCGTCATTTATCACTAGCCCAGATCTTTGATGGTTAGCAGGCCTTGTGCTTGGGTTCCTTGCCCATTTTTGGTTTAGAAGTGCCTGCACAACAACCAGGTGGTTGCTCTGGGTGAAGAAGGCTTGGTAGGGAGGCAGTGCCCACTTTCAGCCAGGCCCTGCTCATCAGGAGCTGAGCCAGAGATTTGTGTGTGCAGCTGTGTGGGACTGTGTGTCCAAGGCACCAAATGCAAGGTTCTGAGCCACCCCCAGCTGCTCCTGGCAGGATGAGGAGGGAGCACTGTGCTCCTGCATCTCCCCTTTGTGAGGGAGAGAGGGAGGCTCCCCTGTGCCCTCCCTTGCTGGGTGCCTCTTCCCTTGGGCTCTGTCCTGCTCTCTCCCTGCCTCCTGGCTAGCCTCCCTGGAGGCTTTGCAGAGTTGCACTCCTGACTGGAAGCCTCTGCTGGCACTTGATCCAACCTTCCCCATCATGGTATTTGTTGGGAAGTATTGAAATGAGCCTGAGTTTCCATGTGGATCTCTTGCACGGAGGGTGGGGAGAGGCTCCCTCAAGGCCCTGTGGATGTGCAGCAGTGTCAGCTGGGATTTTCATTTCAGAATATTCTGCTGTGCATGCAGGCCTGTCAGCTCACCTGCTCCCAGGAGGTGCTCAGGAGTTCCTCTCTGATCACCCTGCTCTATGGCAGGAAGGAGATTTGTGCTTCTCATTCTCAGTTGTAGTTTCCTCAGCTCTTTTTCATGACTGATGGTGTGTGATGGGCAGCTCTCTCCAGAAACAGGGCTATGCATCACTAAAAGGGACATTGACTATGAGACATGGCCAGACACAAGTGCAGCTGCAAGGTGTGGATTTATGGGAATTTTTTTCCTTTCACACTTTTCTTTCTTACTCTTTCACAGGACGAGGATTTCTGGTCTGAAGCAGAGGGTGACAGGAGCTGCTCTCCCTGAATCCATTATGGAGCAGGTTAGAGTCCAACATGTCTGAATTCAGCTGTTCACAGTGTGCAGTGGTTCTCTGGTACACTTGTCCTGAGATGCTTTGAAGGGATAAGTGTCAGTGTTGGCTGGTGTCCTTCTTGAATTTCCCAGAATTTCTGCAGTGTTCCTGGCACTGCTCTGAATACAAGGAAGTGGATGGAACCAGTGAGGCTGCAAGCTGCTTCCCTGCAGCTCTCAGTGTGACACTGCCCCTTGGGGCTGCAAGCTGGAGATGCAGCTATGTGAGAGACTACAATGTTCATCGATAAAGCTACAAACTGCTGAACTAATAAAGGAATGGGCACAGCCCTGTGATCAGTGCATTGCATTGGTTTTTGTGAGGTTCAACACTATTAATGCTGTTACTTAGCACACTTAAATCTTACACAG
Organism: Zonotrichia albicollis; assembly: GCF_047830755.1. Lineage (NCBI taxonomy): Eukaryota > Metazoa > Chordata > Aves > Passeriformes > Passerellidae > Zonotrichia > Zonotrichia albicollis. The sequence continues at coordinate 15,002,107 of NC_133822.1, forward strand.
TGAACTGTAACTGAAATGTCTGTCAACCTCCCCCAGCCCAGCTGATTTTAGGATACAGTTCTAATCCCCTACTCTGCCCTCTGCAAAGCCTTTTGAGCACAATATGATTTAAAAAGTATCAGTGATAAACCCAGTGAGCAGCCCAGCAGGCAGTTGAAGGGGATTGCCACCAGGTGACCTGCACTACTGTCTGCAGACAGGCATGCTCAGACCATGGAAGGTGTGCCTTCTCTTCATCTCTGACTGATCATATCCTTTATTTTCCATTTTTTCAATTTCTGAACCCTGCCTTTTGTTGACTTTGTTCCTCCTTTTGTTTGCCCAGTCAGATATGGTCATGTTGAGGCTTTGCAAGGTTCCACTCCCCAAAATTCCCTTTCAGTTACCAAGTTCATCCTAGTTGCATATTGTCAGCATAACAAACCATTCTTTAACTATTTTTCTTCTCCCTAAATAAAATCAGGCCTAAGTATTTACTTACAGGCAGACTATCTGCATACCAGAGTAAAGGTTTTCTTTCTTTATTTATTTCTGTACTTATATCATATCCTACTCTCTTATCTATTTAACTAAAATTTTTGGAGAGTCTCCTGGTTTTCTGGAGGCCTTAGTTGGTTATGAGGCTGGGGGTTCCACTGTGGCCTCTTGCTCCCATCAGTCTGCCTGCCTCATGGACCTCCTGAACCTAATTAATTTGGGCACTGTGTGCTGCCTTGCTTGAAGGCTGCAGGTTGTGTGGCCATGGAGACACATGTGCCCATTTACTGGGGGTGAATGTGCCACTGGAGGTGGCACTGATCTGCCATCTCATGTCACTTTTCTTGTGAGCAGCTGCTTGGGTCTCTGTGAGGAGCTAAACAGGTTTATTATGGAGCTGGTTGAGGTTCCTTGGGGTTTTTCAGCCTTATGCTCTTATCTCTATTTCCCACCTTGTTACTGCTCTGCTCTGATTACATGGAAGTGGGGAGCTCCTGCCTTCTTTATGCACAGCAAGTAGAATGCCCAGTTCCCAAACACAGGGTAAAACCCTTCCAAACAGAGGTGTCTGAGTAAGGGGAGTGGATGGGTTTTGTGAGCTCACACCTGTTTCAAAAGAGGAACCCAGATCGGGGTTGCTGCCATTGCCACAGCTGGAAAGGTGACGAGGAGGTGAGCTGGGTTTCCAACACCACTTTGTAAGAGCAGAGCCTTCTGTCATTCCCCATGGGACAGTCCTGTGTGTGCCCACAGCCAGGAGTCAGTCTGCCTTTGCTGAGGCCCTGTGGAGCCCCTGGCTGATGCTGTGCCCAGAGGAGGCCACAGAGACGTGTCAGGGTTGGCAAGCACTGCATGCCTGGATGCTCTGAGCGGGACATTTTCTAGGCATGGCTTTAACAGTGATCTCCTTATGTTTCAGATCAATGGACCTCTTCAGATGGAGCATGCATTGCTGTTCAGCTTCCTGGATGTATCCTCTGACTGCAAGTTCAAGGAGCAGCTGCATTCCCTGCAAAGCCAGCAGATCATGTTGTGCCAAGGGAGCGATGACGATGAGGTGCAGACTGATGGCAATCGCAGTGGCCACTTCCGGAATGGTGACGTAGGTGAGCAAGCTTTGCTCCATCCCACATGATGGTGGTTTTCTTTACACATTTCCTATCTTTGTTTGTATTTATTGTCTGTTTCAGAGGAGTAATGTTTTCTCTATTGGGAAACTTCACTGTGTGGCTGCGGGTTGGGAGTTTAACACTTAGTGCTTAGCACTTTCTCTCTCCCTGGATTTCTAGAGCACCTGTCACTGGGTTTTGTCTGCAGTACACCAGAACAAGGCACAAAGCTGCTACTGGTGATAGCTGCCCTCAAGGAGTGTGATAGTAAGCAGTTAAAGTTAGGCCTCACTCTGCTCCTCAGGCAGTGTCAATACTTGGGCTAGGATCTTGGAACAACTTGAGTTCTGGTACTGGTTGAATCCCTTTCTGCTCTACCAGTCTGGTGAAAACTGTTCCTCAAGTAGCTTCTGGTCCTGTTCCTGCTTTGCTAGCCTTCTGCAGCGTGGCTGCTGCCCCTTGCCCAGGGTGTGTCAGCTGGCACATTGACCTCAGCTGAAGCAGGGTGAGGAGGAACTGCCACAGGAAATAGCCCTCTCACACCAATTGGCATAGGTCTCATGCCACAAGCAGGTAGGACAAGGTGTAAGGTTCTCAGCTGAAAAAGGACAGATTCAGACTAGATGTAAGGAAGATTTTTACAATGAGGGTGGTAAAACACTGGCACAGTTGCCCAAAGAGGTGATGGATGCCCCACCCCTGGAAACATTCAAGGTCAGTTTGGCTGGGCTTTGAGCAGTCTAATCTAGCTGAAGATATCCCTGCTTATTGCAGGGAGTCTGGATGAGATGGCCTTTCAAGGTCTCTTCCAACTCCAACTATTCTTTGAGGTGCTGTATTTTAGGTCCTGTATTTTAGGTGGGGCTTAAGAGACAAGTCCTGACAAGTCACTTAAAGTCTAGAATAATTAGGTTGAAAAAGACCTTCAATGTGTTGCAGAGCTTCTCAATTCCCCTTTCTGGGGAGGATGTTGACAGTAACTGTCTTGTTCAGATTTTGGTTGGAGATGTTCTAACATGCCCTGCAATGATTTTTTTGGGCAGGGTGAGGCTGCATTTTACCTAAACTACAGATACAAACCTCTGTTTGCCACAATTTCTTGTAAGCAACCTGGGTACACATAAAGAAACTGTGCTCAGACCTGTCATGAATACACTCAGGGGTGGGAAGGAGGTTGCTAATGAATATTAGCAAAATGCTGTGACCTGTACTGAACCTGGTCTGACTACAGCCTGTGAACTAAATTCTGCTCTTTGTGTTGGCAGGGTTGGCTCCAACAAATGAAGAGGTTCTCCGGGTCATTGCTGCTCAGCTCGCTGAGATTGGAGACCAGTTTGATAGAGAAATCCAAGAAAGAGTAGTAAATGGCCTAGTGCAGCATTTTTTGAATGAGAATCTGTCTAATGAGGTGAGTGAAAAGCAAACAGATAAGCACTTCTCCTTTTAAATATTCTGCATCCTTCCTGCTGTGACTTTGAAGGCATCTGAAAATTAATTCCAAACATTTACCTTTGAAGATTTGTTAGAGATGGTTCTGTGGCAGAAGTTAATGTGTAAATTGGGTTCCTTGGGCTCATCTCCTTTCTGCAGATGATGAAATGGTGATTGTGGAAAGGGACTGACTTTGAGGTATTTTGTCCTTCTTTTGATGGCCCCACGGCTTACCTTGGAAAATGAATAGTCTGGCTAAGGCTTAGTTTTGGTATTTAGGATCTTTGCACTTTGGTGCCAAGTCCTGTGTATCTGCTGACCATCACATGGGTAAAAATGGAGCAGGTTAGTGACAGGGGCTTAACTTGTGCTTGTTACTGAGCACTGAAGAGACAGCAAGTCATGAGACCCTTTTCTGATGCTGTGAGTGTGCTCATAGGCACAGTGTTGGGAGTAGCAGTGGGTTTAGGCCCCTTCCTAGATGCAGTTGGCCCAGCATCTAACATGCCTTGCCGCTGTGCAAGGGAAGTGGAGTTTGAGGTCTCTTGTGTTAAAAAGGAAAAGGAAGGCTATCCAAGGATTAGATCTACATCTGGATCAAGAGCCATAGTTTTTTGGGGGTGTTTTTTATGTCACAGCTGGCTGCCATGGCTGGGAGGAAGGGGAGCAGACCCTGGGGTGTTGCAAGCAGCACAGCAGGTATTGGCACAGTCCTGGCATGCTGAGAGCCCTTGCTGTGGCACTGAGATCCCTCTCTTCCTCCCACCCAGGAGATAACCCGGCACATGTCCAGGGTGGTGGGAGAGCTCATGCAAGCCATCCCCTCAGACATGGAACGGGAGAAGGCCATGTTGGTGCTAGCAATGGTCTTGACTAAGAAAATTGTGAATACAGTGCCCTCCCTTCTGCGCCGTGTCTTCGACACCACTGTGAACTACATGAACCGGCAGTTCCACAACTACATTGTTGATATGGTGAGTGCTGTCAGACAGCTCTGTGGGAGTCACAGCCAGCCTTTGGGCTGTCCTGGGTTATTCCCTGAGGGGTGGCCTAGCTCTGGACTGCCTGCTGCTTTCCCTGTAGTGCTCTGGAGGTTGGGCCAGAAGGCAGAGTCAGTCCCTGCAGAGCTCTGGCAATGAGTGTGCTTCAGGGGGTCATGTCACATCTGCTTGCCCTCCCCCTCAGAGCAGCCAGTGAACAGAGTGCATTTGTTCTGTCAGGCAGAGAGAGAGCTGTGACTGCTCCTCTCCTCCTGCAAACTCCTCAGGGAGCTCTACCAGTAGCATTCTGGTTAATGATTCTTTCATTCCCTCGGGGAAAAAAAGCCTGACCTGAGCTCTACTGGCTGCATTTCCCCAGTGTCTTGACCCTGAGCTCTCTGCTCTTGTCTTCCTCAGCTCCCCCGAGCTTGGGAGAGCTGGAAGGGGAAAGGAATTGCTCTTGAGAATTAACACTAGCAATGAGAAATAGTCAAATCTGTTCTTGTTCTCTGTTGGCACTTGGGCAGAGGCGGGGACACTCCTGCACTGCAGGCTTGCCAGGGACAGTGTTGGCAGCACCCTGCAGCTGGGCTGGCTCACCCTGTCACTTTGCCTCACCCTGGGCATGGTGTCACTGTGCCGTGTCCTTCAACTCTGCCCTTCCCTTCCCTCACTTTGGCTCCAGCGTGCTGAGTTGTGCCAGACATGTCACTTGTGTGAGACTGGCCTGTGCTGCTGCCCCTGCTGGCTGGCACCACCGAGGGCTGGAGCTGGCCCTGGGGCTGTCCCCATGGCTGTGTCCCCGCTGCTGGCACGGGCAGGAAGGAGCACGGCAGGTGGCAGTGTTGGTGCACGCTGGAGCTGCCCTGGGCGGGCACAGGGCAGGGCTTGGCACGGCAGAAGAACCCTGCTGCTGTTCATAATGCCCCTTCTGTTTCTCTCCCTCCAGCTGGGTGAGTGAGCTCTCCAGGCCTTCAGCATGCACATTACTGAAGACTTTCTCTGCTGGATGAAGATGACTCTATTTATGCTAACTTTTGAAATACAGCTGTGAAAAGGATGGCAGGGCTTCATAGATAGGCTTTTGTAGACTAGCACAGCAGTAATAGTAGTGTGAGCTGCCTGCCAGCTCTGCCAGTACCTGTAGGGAGTAGTGTCTGCCTCTTTCCTTTCACAATATTTTTTAATTTAGCAGCAGATTTTGTGCAGAGCCTATCTTGTGCCTCCACAGGCCCAGTGGGCACAGGGCCTGTCCTCTGTGGTTTTTCTAAGCAGCTGTAGGATTTTGCTTTAGTTATTCACTTCCCAGCCCTGCTCCTGCAGCTGAGCCATGCTGAATGTTCCCAGGAAGGCCTCAGGCTATGGAATGGGTGGTTCATCAGCAGGGGTGGGTGGGAATCAGGTTTATCTTGATAAGAAGCTGGAAGCAAGAGGGAACAGATCCCTGAAGTCCACGGTGGGGTGTGCCCAGAGAAGGGTGAAACCAGGATACTTTCAGTATCAATCACCATCCTCCTCTGTTTCCTTGAAAAATAAAACTGACAGAAAAAAATATAAAGAAAAGGGTGGAGTCGGCACAGGCAAAGTTTTTTGACAATGCAACCTGAATGTATTTTGTAATCTCAGGCTGAACAAACTTGGACTCAGGTTGTTTGATACCTAATCAGAAAAGGTGACAAATGTGTCATCTGTGATCCAGCTGCCTCAGGATTTTTTCAAGTATGTAAATATTTTATAGGGTTTTTTAACTTAAATAAAATTGTCATTTCTGATGGCCACTACAGCTCTGCAGACTTTCAGTCTCCACCTGAAAATTTTTTGTGCAAGTACTCATGGCATTCTTCTAATTCACCATGGCTTCTGATGCAGCTGCCAGCAGTAGAGGCACTCTAGTCCTGTCCCTGTGCCTTGAATAATCAAATTTCCTGTAAGTAAAACCACCTTTTCTTCTGGTGCCTGCACTAAAATGGGGAGAGTGGAAGCACAGAAGTAGTCTACACATTGTTTTTGAAAACTGTACCATTTATTAAAGTGCAACCTGGGGGCATGGTCTTACAGCAGTGTCCCATTAGCAGAGGGAAAAATGTACATACCCCTTCACTTGAACTGAATATTGAACAATGAAGCTGGAAAGAACTTTCTTGTCAAGGTGGAAACACTTTTATTAACCAAATGGCACAAGAAGCTTTTGACAGTTTTCCCCCGAGGGCTGCACTTGCACGTTGGAATGAACAGCAGTGTGACGAGTTCCTGGGATAATGGGTGACCTGAGGACCAGTCAGGGTCTCTTCCCCCAGGCAGGCCTCTTGAGAACAGAATCCAAAATCCCTGCAAGTCTGTCACTATTTGCTTGCACCCAGCAGAAGAGATCCCCTAACCTGCAGCTTCAGAGTCAGTCCCATTAGTCTTTACTACTTAACAAACCAAGTGGCATTCTTTTGGTCTGAGTGGGTTTTTAGGTTTACAGTTGAATAAAAGCTTATCCTGCAAGTTAAAACTGAGGGCAAAGCCCCTAAAGGTACAGCAGTAAGATGCATCCTCTGCAGTTTGTTGTGTCCACACTGATGATGTCCCTTGCCTGCCCTGCAGATACTGCAGGGAGATCAAAAGCAGCTTCCACTGGAAGCCAACAGGAATTCCCCCACTTCTACAGCATCACCACAGACAACCTCTAGCTTGGAGGAAGCAAGTCAGCCTACCCAAGAGACTGAGAGAAGGTCAGCTCTAAGTAGAAAAAAAAAAGTTACAAAATTATTTAACTTAAGGAGGTGGAGCTGAGTGATGTGTTGTGGTTCCTCTGGACTTAACACTACTGACCCTTCCAAGCCAAGTCCTGGACAGGTACCTTCACTGTACCAGACACAAACTGAATTCTGTTGCCTAGACCTGCTCCCTCTGGGCCTGAGAGCTCTACCTGAGTCAAGCAGTGCTAGCTTAAATTTTATAAACACCCCTCCCCCCTTTTTTGTTTTGTTATGGCAATACACAGCTTGCGCTCTTAAGCACAGGTACATCCATTAAGTGAAAGTAATACTGTTCTTGTACCCTTCCTGATGCTGAAATTAAGCAGTCCAAGGCACAGCTTTTGCCCTCATTAGGTAGAGCAGATATTGTGCCTCACACCCCTCCATGTTTCACAGAATCACCTGGTTTGGAAAAGACCTTTGAGATTGACTCCAGTCCATGACCAAACACCACCTTGCCAACCAGACCATGGCACTGAGTGCCACATCCAGTCTTTTCAATCAGTCACCTCCAGGGACAGTGACTCCACCAGCTCCCTGCAGCCCATTCCAATGTCCAATCACCCTTTCTGTGAAGAACTTCCCCATGTCCAAGCTAAACCTCCCCTGGCACTGCCTAAGGCTGTGCCATCCTGTCCTGCTGCTGCTGCCTTGGAGAAGAGCCTGACCCCTCCTGGCTCCTCCCTCCTGTCAGGTACTTGTGAGTGACCAGGTCTGCCCTGAGCCTCCTCCTCTCCAGGCTGAGCTCTCCCAGCTCCCTCAGCTGCTCCTTGCAGGATTTGTGTTCCAGACCCCTCACCAGCCTTGCTGCCTTCTCTGGACTCACTCCAGCCCCTCAGCATCGCTCCTGAGCTGAGGGGCCAGGACTGGGCACAGCCCTGGAGCTGTGCCCTCACCAGTGCTGAGGACAGGGGCAGAATCCCTGCCCTGCTCCTGCCCACACCATTCCTGAGCCAGGCCAGGAGCCATCACTGGCCTTCTTGGGCACCTGGGCACTCTGCTGGCTCATGTTCAGCTGCTGTCAGTCACAACCCAGGTCCCTTCCTGCCTGGCCACTGTCCAGCCACTCTGTTCCCAGCCTGCAGCACTGCAGGGGTTGTGCCCAAAGTGCAGGACCTGGCACTTGGTTTTGTTGAACCTCCCAACACTGAACTCAGCTTATGGATCCAGCCTGTGCAGGGCCCTCCCAGAGCTCTCCTCCCCTCCAGCAAACAAACACTTGCACCCAACTTGGTGTCCTCTGCAAATCTGCTGATGTTAAACTCAATGTCTTCATCCAGATCATCAATAAAGATACTAACCAGGAATTTTTCACTGGGAAACATTTTCTCCCCTTGAGCTCCAACAAGAGCAGACACAGAGCACAGAATATGACATTCTACTAAACCCTGGGCTTTCTGCTGCCTGTAGGCATCACAGCTGGGCCAGCCACGTGCACCTCTCCACCCAGTCCCCCATTTCACAAGAAAAGGTTCTAGTAATTACACTCTGTAACTAACAGGAACTTGCTCTGGCTTAGTGACTGCAGAGCCAGAAGCATTTCTAGTTTTTCCCAGAACAGCAATATCTACTTTACTAGGGCTTTGCCAGTACTGCCATAACCCTGTAACTGACATTTAATATAGGGAAGGTTTATAACCTCATATTATTTCATCTTCTACAATCATTAAAATGAAAGAAGACCAAACTTTAGCAGCTTTCTTGTTAAGTACTAATTAAACTTTTCATTTGTGACCACTAGAAAGCATTGATTAGTTTAAAAATCCAGTCCAACGTTTTAGCCTAGCTGTGATCAGGGGTAAGAAAGGAAATGGGATTCTGGCAGCAAAACTTGTCTGGTACAAGAGCACTCAGCACTGCAGCTTCCACCTGGCACTTGAGCTGGAGCTGCCTGAGCACAGCCAGAGTGAAAACGAAGCCCTCACAAACAGCAAGGATGGATTCCTGCAGTGCTGACTTGCCCCACAGCTCAGGGGCCTCAGGAGCCCACCAGGCTCCACCCAGCACACAGGAGCTGCAGCTGGCTGGGACAGGGCCCTCACCTGCACTTTGGGCTTTTGGGCAACACAACAATTCTGCCTTTGCTCTCAGCCTCTTGTTCCTGCAGTGCCAGCTGAAGAAAGTCCTTGCCCAGCTCCCACAATGCCCAGCTAAGCAGAGCTTAGAATTAAGCACAGCTGAATTAAGTTGCACCTTACCTTGAAAGCCTTTCCCTTGACAGCTCCTTATTGAGCATGCTGCCCACTGCAGTTCCCTAAGTATTTCCCACTTTTTTCACAGATCCAGCCCTCTGCTGTTTTAGCATCTCAGCTTTAGGGTATGCTAAGGATAAATTGAAGACAGAATGGGTCTAAGGTAGATATTTTGTTAAAGTACAGGCCACTAGAGGAGAGATATTGAGGCACTTCTGAGAAGGGGATGAGCAACACAAGTGGAAGTAATTCTATATGGCCTTTTGCAAGTGTATAGCTCCTGCCTCCCCTCTGCCAGCTAGGAGAGATCCACTAAGGAGAGGCTGCATCACACCTTCCAGGGTAACTGGAGCCTACAGTTTAAGGTTACTGTAATATACTTGAAGATGGGGGAAGAAAACTTCCATTTTCTAATTCTCACCTCTTAACAGAGCAGCCTCTCACTCAGGTCTGTAGGAACACTGCCATCTGAGCTTACCCCCCTTTGGTGCCTTCCACAAGGCCTGGCCCAGCTCTGACCACAGGACTCCAAACTCTGCAGAATTCTACCCCACAGCTGACCTTTTTAACTAGTGGAGTACTCCCAGAGGAAACAGACTCATACAATAAATTTTTTGAACATGTGGTCAGTTCAAATTCTCACTGATTTGCCAAATCTAAAAGGCCCCAGAAGGAAAAGAACATTATAAACAAAGGACCAAGTAAGCAAAACACAGTGCAACTGATGCTCCATGAAATGCAGCAACACGCAGATACTCAAGACTTCTGCCTGACCACAGAAATGCCTGACACAGTAATTTCTTTTCCTTACCACTGCTGCCACCTTCTCACTGCTGTGCGTGGATGCTTTTTATTTCATGCCCCACTGGCTCCTTGTGGCAGAAAGTTTTTAACTTCTTCCCTTGCCAGCTTGGATTTATTCTTGTTTGTCCTCTACTCATCTCCACACTACTACTGAAACAAGCCCATCCACAGGGAAGATGAAGTAACAGCAGCTCCACCCTCCCCTATTGGTACACAAATTATCCAGAGTGTCCTCAGACTCCATCTCTGCCTCAGAGTAACCTGCTGGGTGCCTAGAGGTGGGGCTGTGCCAAAAGCAGCTTCATTGCCTTCAGGAAGGAAGGGATGTGGGTTAAGAACAGTTTGTGCCCAGAGAGGAACCCAAAGCCTTCAGCAAAGCACAGAGAGGGGCAGCCCTGCCCCAACCTGACCAAGCAATAATCCACCCTTGCCACCTCAGAGACTGTGCCAATCCCTGATAAACACAACATGTGAAATGAAGCAAAGCTGTTCCTGCATGTCTGTGACAGATGGAGATGAAGAGACCTCTCCTCCACGTAGGGAAGCCCCTGCAAGGGGCCAGGAGGGGAACTGCCCTGGTGGGGAGGCAGACACCAGAGAGCCCCTGTGGCATGAGGAGGTCCCAATGACCCCTTCTGGGACACAGCACGGCACCAGAAAATGGCAAAAAAAAGTCAATTCCATTTTGAAATGTGATAAAAGATTTGGGGTTCTTTTTTTTGATAAGGCCAACTTGCTATGTTTTATACATGGAAGAAGAGCAATCAATGATCAACAGTACAGTCCAGAACTCCAGAGCTCCAAGTTCAGTCCACAGCTGCAGTATACACACAACCCTTCCTCTTAATAGTCAACTTCACACACACACAGTTCAAAACCCAGTAAGTTTTCTAGAAAATCCATTTCACAAAAGCTTACACAAAAATAATTCCTCAGAATCTGATACATTCTGACTAACTTTCCAGCATCCTGGGATAGGAAAATGCAGCAAGAATATCCTAAGATAGAGAATATGCTAAGATCTCGTCATTCTGAGATCCCTTAAGAAACAGGCTCATCAGGATATGGTTATTTAGAAGTACCTTGTCTTTGTGCTTTGCAAAGACTTCCCCATAAGCTCATGTTTTGTTTTTTACATTATCACAAGTTCCCTTTCACCTTCCTCCATCTGGTCTAAGCCACAGTGCCAGCACCAACCCTCAGATCCATCAGTTCTGCCTGGGAAGCCCAAGGTGTTGCCCACGGAGCTGCAGCTGGACAAGGACAGACACACAATGTGCTGAAGGAGGAACACTTGCAGCTGGATCCCACTAAGGAGCAGGGCAATACCTGAAAGGCTTCTCTCCACACACACCTCAAGTGTTGTGACTGCAGAAAGGGGGATTTCCTTTTTTTGCCAAAGTTAATTGCTCATGATTGGTGAACCTGTAAGTTGAGGTAATTACAGATTCGCAGTCGCAGAAGTTGCACTGAACAGCACTCCGGGCCAGGTCAGGAACAAGCAGATAGAGATGTTTAATGCTCTTTTGCTCAGTTATTAGAATCCATTGCTTTATATATCTGGGATGCTGTCACAGGCAAGACCAAGTTAGGGCTAAATACACTCTGTGCTTAACTTGGGAAAGACAATGCAGACTGCAGCGTGACACAGGATAGCAGAGCATTTAATATCTGAATTGCACTTGAGGCACTGGCCTTGCTTCCACATGGGTTTGCTGTATTTTTGCTGAATATACCCCAGATATCAGAGTCGTGATCCCAAGGGCACCGTGTCCAGCATCAATTTCGTACCTCTGGTAACTGAAGGGTTTGCAGTAAAGTGGGCTGGGCAGGAGCAGAGCAAATGGATTCTCAAACCAGCAAACAGCAGTGTCCCTCCCACCCTCCTGGGCAGCACCTCTGCCCCAGCAACACCAGGATGCTCAGAGATAATACAACTAGAGAGAGGCAGCATCTTCACAGGATGGGGCTCCAGTAAACGTTAGGGGCCAAAACCAGTGTGAGCCAAGAGGTAAGAATAAGCACTGTCCCACTGGGGCTTAGGAGGAACCTGGAAGGTTATGAGGAGCAGTGCTGTACCTGAGAGGAAGCTGAGACAAAAGGGACACCAGCCTCTCGCTACAGGACTCAGGTTGCTAATGTTTGTTAGGAGGGGCTCGGGGGCACAACGGGAAGTGACAAGACAGCACAGCTGCAATAGCGGTCAATCTGAGAAGCCAAAATCTCCAGGGGCTGGCAGCAGCTGGCTCTCCCCTTCCCCTGGGGATTTTTTGTTCCAGTTCCTAGAGTATGAGCACCCCTTTCTTCAGCACCTGCACTTTAAGTTCTTAAATTTGCAGATTTTTTTTTGTTTTTTTTTTAAAAATACCCCCGTACTTTAATCACGAAAAACCAGTCCCCGCCCCGATTCTACTAAAAACATGATTGTCCGTAGCTGGAGGCTTATTGAACAACCTCACCTCATCACCACTGAGTTACTCAAATGTCCAATTAAACAGCAGGCAGCTCAACCTTTAGGTAACACAACTACAAAAATTGGATGTGCTCTCTTCTCTCCTCCCTCCTCCTGAGAGAGCTCTGTTACTTTTTCCTAAGTGCCAGCGCTACTCCGACTGCCACGGCCAATATAGCGACCGCGGCAGCCCCGCCGTACAGCAGTATCGATTTCCCTTCTGGCAACAGGATAGGCTTCTCCTCTGCAGCCGAGGACTTCTCTTCTATTTCTTCCAAATGGCCCTCTTTCCCTGCTTTTTTTTCCCCTGGAAGCACTATTTTCTCAGGTTCTGGTGCAGCCTTTTCTTCTGATGGGGCTAACTTTGGGACAGGTTTACTTAACACGGGGATTTCAGGTTCAACAAGCTCTTCAGCTGCTTTTCCCTTCTCCTCCTGTTTTGTACGCAGAAGTGCAGAGGGATGTGCTTTTTCAGCAGCAGCAATTTCAGGAGGTTTTATTTCCTGTAAAGAAGCAGAGGTTTCTGGAAAGGCTGCCTGTATGGTCTCTGCAGCACCAGCTGGCACCACTGCTTCCTCAATCCCCTCTGGTATCTCTTCCTTCTCCACGTGAACAATGTCAGAGTTGGAAGAGTTGTTCTCACTCCTCTCTTCAGCCCCTCCGTTGCTGTCCAGGCTTTTGACCTCTTCAGGATCCATGGCCACCTGCTGCCAGGACTCGGGTCCCAGGGACACTGGCAGGCTCTCCGTGTGCCAGCTCTGACTGGCTGACAGGGACACGGGCAGGCCCTCCGACTGCCACGACGTGGTCACCGTGGGCGACTCCGGGGGGCTCACCTGCCCTGAGTTGTCACTGGTCAGGATGTAGATGTCATTGCTGTCCTCTGCAATCAGCCCGGGATACTCTTCCTCTTCGGATTCCAAAGTGAAGACTGTTCCCTACGAACAAAAAGGAGGACACAACACGTGAGTGATTCCTTCAGCGTTCCCTCTGTACAGGACACCTGGAAACTTGGTGAGCTGGAAGAAAGATGAGAGGGCCTCTGCAGGAGCAGCAGCTGCCTGACCTACATTTCAGTAGGGATTACAGAACCCAGCTGCTCCAGCTGGCGTGTGCAGAGAATGGAACCCCTTACATGAGCTTTGCTGGGAGCTCCTCCTTTCCCTGACTTTATCACCATGACATCACCAAAACGCACCACATGGTCATTATTAAGCTGACAAGACACTACAGTCTGAAACCAAACTGCAACAGAACAAAGAAATCAAACAGAAGAAAACAATCCCAGCTGAATACCACTCACTCCCCACTCCTTTCTGTGCAAGTGCTCTCTATTGCTTGTCTGTTTTCACCTAACAGCGTTCCTCTTATATTAATTTTATCCCATTTCCAGTGCTATGTGAAGCCTGAATTTCTACTTTGTACCAACAAGCTGGTATCTACAATAATTCTAGTATTTTACTAAAATTTTAGCTATTCTTCAATGAGTTCACTTTCAAAAACTGCCATCATAACTTTGGCTACACAACTGAAGTTGAAACAAGCAACCAAGCACAGACACCCAGAGATGGTGACAGGGTCTGCTTGCTTTTATTTAGCTAGGAAAAATCTGTAGGCATCCTAAAAATTTGACAATGGGTTTCAGCTGGAGAAACTGGAAGTGTAGAATACTGATTCCCTGCAATCAGCCCAGTTCCTGTACTGGGCTCTATGTTTCATAGTCTAGAATATCCCTTCGGCCAGCTCAGGCCAGCTGCTCCCTCCCAGCCTCCTGTGCCTCTCCTCACTGGCACAGCATGAAACACTGAAAAGATTGTACACTCACTCCTTTGGCCAGCAGGTTTTGCCCTGCATGTTGTTAAGTAGGAAATACTTTCACTGAAATATAAGCCACTAACAGACACCTACAATCAAAGTAAATTTTTTATTTCCACAAGTGATACAGACTCAGAAAAACTGCAATTAAACAACAACAAAATAATTAGGGGTAAAACCTGCAGTCTCACAAACCTCTGTACTATCCTCCTCTCTGTTCAGCTCCTCACTCCCACAGATCAGGATGAATTCATCTCCTGTCCACACCACATCACAACACACTAGACCATGTCTGTGGTGTGACACTAGACCATGTCTGTGTGCAAGAAAGAACAGGGACACACACCACTGATAGCAGCTCTGCTCTTAACATTCCAGTGGAAGTGCACACATGCACTGACTCACTCAGCATGAGGCACATACAAAAATATTCCAAAACCACACTGTGCTGCTGAGGATTTGTGAGCTCTGGTGATTGTAGAAAAAATAACCACCAACAAGGGCTACACATGGCCTGAATTCCCCTGAAGTCACACAGTGTGCACTTGTAAAAGCCAAGAGGCTTTGAGCCATGACTCAGCAGCCCACGGAGGGGAGAATGGAGCCACCTGTAGTCGTGGGGACAGTGGGGACAGAGAGTGCCCTGAAATTACAACCATGCTGACACTTCTAAATACATACTCACACTGGAGATCTGCTTCTCACAAAATACAGGCAAGATACACATCCAGAGGGTAATATGGAGGATAAACTGCTTTGGAGAGGGTAAGGAAATGAAGGGATGGTTACACAAGGAACATGGGCCATCCTCCTAATTTCAAATACCTTGTTAGTAAGTGTAGCAACACTACACCACAGCCTGCCTTCAGCAGGAGGGCCAAAGGGACTCAAGAGTTTCATTGTTCCTTTTCTCATGCAAACTGTGCTGACCTCAAAAGAGTTATCAGCTGCTGGCTCCCTATAAATCAGAGCCTTATGCAGCCTGGCTGATTCCTTTCTGTCTTTACAGACAATTTACCTTCCGTGTCAGTGCCTCAGGGCCACAGCTCCCCAGCCTTGGACAGACACATCTCCCTGGCTGGGAGGGCTGGGGCAGAGCTGACACACTGGCAATTCCAGCACCTTTTCGTTAAAAGCTTATGAAGCTTTAATTGAAAATTTAGACAGTAATAGGCATTATTTAGGATCCATGATTAATATTTCTTGAGCTGAATTAAGATTTAATACATAAAGTCAAGCGGATAAAGCTGGGATTTTGTGCTGGTTCAGTTGAGGTTTGCACTTTGGTGGGGTTTTTTTTTCTTTTTAAAGCAGCTGTGATAAAAACTGAATGACATTTAGGACAATTCTCTTGATTCATCTACAGATGTGACCCAGAAGCAAATCTCCAACAGGCAGATTATTTCAGGACAGGATGGAACATGTGGAAGGATTTTTAATAACCTGAGGAGGCCTTATGTAAGCCCTACACTTTAGATTTAATAGTAAGTAAGGAATGTATGTAAGCATTTCTTTATCTGCTTTGTTTATTGTAAATAGACAGTTTACTGCTTCAAACCAGAAACATCAGGGTTGCTCTTTCTCATATATGTGGTTGGAAGCTTGCAAACCTGGGAGTGGTTTAGAGAACCACATCAGGTGTGGTAGAGAAGCTGGAGTCCCTCCCTGCACTTCCTGCCACTCCTGATCCCAACCACTGCCACTTGAGGGAAGAGTTGGCACACCTTAGGAGACAGAGAACTGCACATTTCCCTGCTTGGCTAGAACACAGCAAGAAAGGCCACATCCCATGAGGCAGTCCTGGGGAAAGGATCAGCTACAGAAATCAATCACTGTGCTCAGCCTATGGGGTTTCACCCAGGAATGCTCCACAATGCCTCTACAAGTGACAGGAAGCACTGTTAACAAATGTGGCACACCTGCCCTCAGGAGAGGATGCAGCCAGTAGGGTGAGGCACACTGGACAGCAGCAACATGGTAACAAAATAATGAAAAAAAGGTCTGAAAGCTCCTACAATAATATAGTACACACAACTGTTGCTTAAAAACACCTGTAAACTTTCAATTATGACTTAAAGACAGCAAACATAACAAAATGTCCCTCAAAACACAGAAACTGACTCTTATGTTGTCTATATTATCTTTCATAGTTTTCCAGTATGTCTATTATTAAGTGTATACAAACAAACAGGCTCATTACCTATAGTATATATTTGCTAAACAGGAAAACCTTTAACTACACATAAGGAAAAAAAAAATCCTTATTTCACAAAACAATAATTTCAGCATAATTTATGCAAAGCTGCTGTTGGTGCCAAGAGATACTCAAATCAAAATTCTGAATGTCTCAAAGATAAAAGCAACTCTTTTCTCTACAAAAAATAGTAGGAGTAGTAACACACATTCTATCTATAACAGAGATGAGATGAGATTAGAACAGAAGAGATCCCCATTAAGGTGTCCAACAAAGCATTTGCTGCATCTTAGAGCAGACTAAGCCCTGTAAACTCCAAAGACCAGGAAAATGCAAAACACTGTGTCTAACTGCTGTTGAAGCTTCTTCTAGGGTTTGGTTTTAAGTGTTCTTAAAAGCTCAACTGGTCTCTCTGGTTCAGTTCCTAAAGTAGAAACAAGGATGGATACGGATAGGCAACTCACACAAAACTCATTTTTGAAGACACAAAAAACCCCACCTGAAAAATATGCAGTCCAGCAAGCCACCTGTACCCCCCAGACCCTGATTTTGTCCAACACAGGCAAAAATTCTGTACAGGTCAGAGAGAGCCACCAGAGGAAAAACCTTCATGTTCCCTGAGCTTCAGCCCCTCAACATAAAATAGACAGAGCCACATAAAATCCCTGAGAAAAAGAGTATCCTGAGGCTCAAGAGAAAATGCTTGCAGAACACAGTGTCCCAGGAGAGCAATCTTGGCTATGATAAAAATTTCAAACACTCAACTCAGCTAGGAAGTTTCTTAGGTGAGGGCACTGACTGTCTTGTAACTTAACCTATCCCAGAGAGAAATGAAATTCCAGAGGTGCTTGGACAGAGTTCTCATGCACACAGTGTGGCTCAGGGCTTGGACTCAGGGATCCTTGGGGGTCCCTTCCAACTCAGGACCCTCTGTGCCTCTGTGGCCATCTGCCCCACACCAACAGTGTCACAGCAACGAGCACTGGGAACCCATCAAATGCATTTGTGCTAAAATCCAGTCTGAAAAACAAGAGGCAAGAACTGGCCTGTGTCCAGGGATCCTAAGACATCTCCCACGGGGAAATAAGCAAACTTCCCACAACAACAAGCTGGGAATGTGCTCGCTGCATTATCTGTGGCTGTGGCAGAGGAGCAGCTGTGTGCTGGGGCAGGGGCACCTGTGCCCAGGAATGGCTTCACTCCCACCTGGGTGTGCCCAGGCTCCAGGTGCTCCTGTATCCATGCCCAGCCCAGTTATACCAAACCTTTCAGACCTTCGTGGAAGTCAGATTTGACAGCATCACCCAGCTAATCCTTCAGAGAAATGGATTATAAAGCAGCTTCTGACAACACTCAGATACAAAACAAAACACTTTAAAATATACAGAAGTCCCAAAAAGCCCTCAGGCATTTACTGTGCCTCTGCTCATCCCTCTGAAACTGTCAAGATAGGTGGAGCCAAGAAAAAGAGAGCAGAGTTCTTACAAATAGGATTGCACTTTTTATTAAGGAAAAAAAAAAAAGAAAAGAAGGTCAAGTGAACCACATCAAAGCACTCTGATATTGCAGGCACTGCTCTCATTCCCTTCAAGGAATGCAGAAATGATCCTCTTCCATCCCTACCTTCCAACATAACCTCTACAACCTGCAGGAAGCCAGCATCAAAGCAACACCCTTTAGGTTTGAGTCTTATGGTTTAAAATGAGATAAATTCAGTTATTTATAGACCACTTCTTCAGATTTGAAGTTGTTGGAAGGGAAAAGAGAAAGGAGATCTAGTTGCTCCTTTACTATTTAATGTCCTTCTTCAGCCACAGTGCCTAAAAATTTAAAAAATCTATTACTGAACCAAAGAAGTTACATATAAATAAAAGGGGACAATTCGCTGCAGTATTCCATGACACAAACATAAAGCAAAATTATTTTGAAAGGAAAACTCCTTCCTAGGACTCCTCTAACTAGACTGCCTTTTCTTGCCTCTCTGCCACATTAAACTTACTTCTCCTCCTCCAGCAGAGCACGTCTCTCTATTTCTGCATTGTCATTCCCAGGGCAGACACCTGGACTGCTGCAGGAGATTTTCATCTTGGGAAGCACAAACTGACTACCTCAGTTCCCTAGGATAACAATTGCCTCTTTACTCCCTTTCTCCTGCAGACTGTCAACACTCTCTAATATGTGTATTATTCAATCACCAGCAGCAAAGAAAACAACCAAGCCAGCTGCAAAGCCCAAGACAAAACACTGGAGACACAGAGAGAACAGCTCCTCTGAGGCTGAGATAGGAAACTGTAAACACTATGGAAATTTCAAGCAAATTTACTTTTACCCCTTCAGCATGGGCACTTAAGTAGTTAAATGCAAATCCAGGTCTGAACTCCATGAGACAAAATTCCTTGGGAAGGTAGAGACAATTTCTGCCACTGGTCACAATGTAACTCCCAGGCTGAGAAGAAAGGTTTGATTAAGTGCACTCTGATAAACAGCTTCAAACAAGGGGAAAGCAGAGGGGCTGGTAACAGGAATGGGAACCAGAGGAAAAAAAAAAGGCAGCTGGTTTCCAAGAAAACTTACACTCTTTTCTCCTTATAGACATTCCCAGATATTTCTAAAAAGATGAAATCTAATCATGGAAAACAGGATCTGCAGAACTTGAGAAGTAATAAATTATTTGGGAAGGGGTGGGAAAGGAAGAGGGGGAAAAAATCCTTACCAACAGACTGGTCTTACTGTGCACTTTTCCAGGAGACCAACAATTGCTTCTGATGCAGCAGCATTCAGCCCGGGAGGAGTCAGGGAGAGCAAAGAGGCAGCGGAGGTAGGAGGAGAGAAGGGAGGGGAGAGGAGGAAAGGGGAGGGGAAAAGAGGAAAGGGGAGGGGAGAGCCTGCACACACTGCCTGTCGGTGTCTGTAGAGCCCTGACTGCTTTTGGGAAAGGAAAGAACAAAGCTACTTGTAAATCCTGCTGGGTATTGTTTTGCAATGGCTCAGGATAAAGGAAGGTCTGAGCAGGACCAGTGCACCCACTAGTCAGGAGGAAGAAATGTGTGTCCCACATATGTCTGTTTAAAGAACCTGCTGGAATGCCCAGCATGCTTTTTGCTCCAAATGAGGGATCTTGCTAAAACTTAAGAGTCAAACAGGTAAATGCAAGAGTTGCAGCCAAACCCACCAGAGCAATTAGTGAAAGAGGGAGCATAAAACTATGCCAGCCATTCCCTCACCAACCCACCAGTACATTCCAGTCCCACACTGTCATCAAAGTTAGCTAAATTACAATTTTAGTGCCTGAAGGGAGAATGGGAGGGGAACACTCATTGTTTCAATACACCATCTAAGCACCATATCTCTGTGGGACTAGCATGGAAAATAAAAAAGCAACTACTCATCCTCCAGGATATCAAATTTCTTGTTTCCCATAAGCCATGCCAATTTCTTGAAACCTGCTGCGTAGCTACCCAATTTGTAAACCTTTATTCCCTTGAGCTGGAAATTTTGCTTTTGGTTAGTTGTGTACCATCCTCAGTCAGATGCTTTCCTGGACCCAGAAGCCTCCTGAGCTCACAGGAGAGCCCCAAGCCTTGCACACATGCAGAGCCCTGGGAGCTCTTGCAGCTGCACTATGGCTGCAGAGGATGATGCAGCAAACGGATGACACAGCTCTGTGGGATTCTGACTGCACAGATCTGCACTGAGGCACAGGAAGGGCTCAGCTGACCCCTCACCTTTGACTGGCTACTCCCCTCCTGGCAAAGGCTGACTTCAATCCAAAAACTGAGGAAAATCCCAAATGGTGCCAAGGGATGAGGCAGCACCAGAGACACTACAGAGCTTTTCAGGTCTGCCCTGAAGAGCTGACTCCTTTAAAGCTCTCCTCTGCTCCAGATCCACAGAAAACCAGACAGGCTATTCTTGCTTCTCACTTTTAAGCAAGCTCTCAGCTGCTGCAGGAAAGACCTAACTTCATACAGCTCCAAAATAACACAAAAATGGAACCTCTTACTGTCACAGCACCATGAGTCACTAGAGACTCCCAGGTTTACACACTGCCCTTATGGCTCAAGCAAATTACTGTCAACTTGATCCAGCACACAGAGCCCCTGTGGCAGATGCTTATCTCAAAAAATGCAAACACTCCAACACTTCCCTGTGGCTACCAGCCTGCCAAGCTCTTCCTGGCCCTTCTCAGAACACAACCCCTCCCATCCTGGCCCCATGCCCTGCTCCCAGCACTGCCATCCCATACTGGCAACAAACCCAGAAACACACCACAGGGTGAAAATGAACCTTTTCCTTACAGGGAGGAAAAAATAAAATATAACCATTTATTCCCCTTCCTCCACAAAAAGCC
This sequence comes from Zonotrichia albicollis, assembly GCF_047830755.1. Classification (NCBI taxonomy): domain Eukaryota; kingdom Metazoa; phylum Chordata; class Aves; order Passeriformes; family Passerellidae; genus Zonotrichia; species Zonotrichia albicollis. The sequence goes on from NC_133822.1 coordinate 15,022,656, forward strand.
ACATGCCCAGTGGGTCCCCAAGCCCATGCCCAGAGCAACTCACAAAGATTAGTGCAGCTACATTAATTCATCTGGAAAGGATTTTCATCACCTAGTCTCTTTCCTCGCCTCTTGTGCTGTTTCAAAAATAGCTGTGCCCTGTTTGCTGCCCTGCCTGTGTCAGTCTGATTTTCTGCCTGGCTGGATGTGCACAGACAGGCTGGGAGCTCACTGGACACCCCCGCCCCTGATCTGCCCATCCCTGCACAGCCAGCCAGACACCAAGCACAGCCGGGCTGGAAAGCTGCTTGTTTTCAGAAGCTTTGAGCTCTGTGAAGTGTGTTTACAGCAGGCCTTAAAAAGGGGCTGCACAACACAGCACAGCCCTTCTGGAGGTCAAAAAACAAGGCAGAAAAGCACAGAACTATGAACATTGATCTGTGTAAAAGCTGCAAGTAAGGGCCTGCCCGGGGATGAAAATACTTTTGAGATATGAGTGCATCAACCAAGGTAATTTGGCTGTGTGCTGTCAGTGCTTCTGCCCATTAAAGACAAACAATCCCTCCCATGGGCCTTGAGAACTGCTCTCCACAACTGCCAGGAAGGGAACAGGTAAAGAGGGGGCAGATGTGCAGAAATTCTGGAACAAGCAACTCTTCCAAAAAACCCCTCAGGTAAACTCTTGAAATACGAGAAGCTTCTGAAAGAGATTTTTCCTACTAGTACTTTTTTATCACTGCGTTTTCCTGAACAGCTTTTCTTTTTAGAATAAATCAGCTTGCTGGAGCCATTTCACAAATCCCAGATTAATTCCACTCAAGTCTGGCATTCTTCCCAAAGCCAGTAATCTTAGGCTCAGCCTTCAAGACCCAGCTCATCAGCTGTGAGCTGCCTTTCTGAAACATTTCTAAATGAAACTTGCTCAGCATGCCATGACTCAGGAACACTGCTCACCATGAATTAATGATTTCTACAAGGAAAGATGCAGCACAAAGAAATCCTGGTTGCTTATTCTATGCATGTTCCTCTACAGCTATAAACTCTAATATGCATTAGCTATCTTATCATAAAAAATAATTAGTACCTATTGACATTTCTGTATGCAGTGCTTGCCAATTACCTATCTGCTAAGAAACTCTCTGAAATTTAAAAGGAGGAAAAACCCCAAATACCTTTTCCAGCAGTCACCAGAGGATGAAGACACCATTACAAAGAGAAGCCTTCTGGGCATATAACCTCTTGTTACAGGTTTCTGCTTCCAAATGCAGTGCTCCATGTATATTAACAGGGCAGCACAAAGCTCACCATACTGCAACAAATTAGCACCTTAACACACACTGTATGAAAATTAATTGTTATCTGACACCTGAGCACCTCCTCAATTTCAACAGCAATCCAACAAACTGTGCAAAGAACTGGAACAGACTGCCTGGGGAAATAGTGGAGTCCAATCACTCAGGTCTTTAATATCAACATCAGAAATGAATGGCTGAAAGTCAGTTCTGCCTTGGGGCAGAGAAGAGAAAGAGATGACTGCCCAAGGTCCCTTTCTGATCCTGACCTCCTGATCATTTCTTCAATTTCTTTTTCTGAGTCATTTCTCCTTGCATCTGCTTACTTCCAGCAACCCCTCTTAGCTTTCACTCCTACTTAGGATCACACTTAGAAATGAGGTCTTCTTACCCATCCTCCTTGTTCAATGATATAATCTGCAGAATAATCTTCTAGATATGTCACCCCAAAGTTCACAAGGGCACTCAGTGGTTCCTGGCCCCTTCTAGTCAGCTCCATCAGAAATTGTTGTAACAGAACCAGGGGCACCAAGACCTTCAAAAAAAAAAAAAAAAGAAAAAAAATACTGTGAACAAATAAATACAGAAAGCATTATCAATACTACTTTCCAACTAGAACAGAATTCATGTGTCCACAGAAAAGATCTGAGTCTTCAAGTCCAAAGGTACCAGGGACTATACACTTCATTTCTGAGAAGACACAAGGCAAACACACAATAAAATGCACTAAAAAGGAAGGACTTAATCTGCTAAGCAAAAACCCACAGTCTAATTGAGCTAGACTAAGAGATTTTCACACTTAGAATTAATATAAGAGAATTCACACCACTGCAGTGTTTTCTTAAGCCCCACTTTTTTCCCAGCACAGGGTTCAGGTAGAGAAGTAGAACTTGCTACCCCAGAAGTGGAAAGACAAAACATCTTAACAGCTTAAAGGGATATGCATCCACATGCAAACAGCAAACTCATACACATTCTTTCTTGAACAGGGACACTGCACTAGACAGTCTCTTTAGAAGTTCACACTTAGCTTTGAGGCAGGACTGGAACAAACACCTCCACCCAGCAGCACAGCATTACAAACATGTTTAAAATGACAAGCACAAAGCCCTTTCCATGTCAAACTCTCCCCCGATACCAAATTTAACACAGAGAGATCTTCCTCCCTTATTTCCTACTCCCATTCCTCTGTAGAAACCTTTAAACTGAATGTTCAGCCTTAACCCAAATTGCTCTGGAAGATGCAAGACTGTGAATCCACCTCCTTCATATTATACAGTTCTAGGCACTTCCTTCTGCCATTACGTTTTTGTTTACCTAAACAGCATGCAGTTGAACTTTTAAACTCTAAATTTATTCTCACAGAGCATGCAAGTGGCCCTCTGGGCTTCCTTCATATGCAGCACCTCGCCAAGGTCGGAAACTGGCATGAACTGAAGTCATTAGCATCTGAAAAACCTTTATTATGACACAGGAGAAAAATATTTGTTTTACTGCATTTTAATTGAGGCAACTGCACTGCACATCTATTCACTGTGCAGACTGGAAGGCTGTTTCCCAGCTGCACAAGGGAGATGAAGGCTCTGCTACTGCTCATCCTCACTCCTAATGCCTCCTTCCCTCGCCAGTCCCTTCCCCCATCAGCCTGGTTCTCTTTTCTGTAAATATCCTGCACTGCTATTACCAGAAATCACACCTTAGTGTGCAAAGCTGGGGGAAGATGAATAGGCAAAGTAAGCTGAAATTGAGATTTGTTCTAAATTCATGGTGGCATCACACTGAGATTGACTACTAAAACCAGATAGGGCCTAAAAATGCCCATAATCTGGTAAATTTGATGTTCCAGCTCATTAACAAAGGAGCCCAAGAGTGTGGCAGACAAGTTATGTCACAGACAGAGAAATTATAAAAGAAATTTATAAAAGAATTTAGAATATATTTATTTATTTATTAAATTTAGAATATATTATAAAATAATTTAGCAGAGCAGGCCTCATAAGATTAGGCTGGCCTGTCACTTCTTCTAAGTGCAGATAAGTACTTTGCAAGTACCCATGCAAAACCAATCTTGGTATGAGTAGTTTGTTAACACAACAACCAATTCTTGAGGAGAAAAACAACCAGCACCTGCATAAACATTAAATCTGTCCCACAAGAATCAGTGAAGAAAATACATAAACAATTCAAGAACAGAGAGATTTGATAGAGAAGTCAAATATCTCTTACTGACCAATGGCAAGAAAGCTGTTAACCAATTAAAGTTGCACAGAAGGCCTCTACAAACTGTATAAAATGAGTTGTGCGAATAAAGAATTGGCTTTTCCTGCATGAAGAACATGGAGTCTCAGCTGACTCCCTACAACAAGGTTAGAGTAGTGTTGTTCTGTGCTGAACAGTTAGCACTGATAACTGTTAACATTCACCAGGGATGTCATGGTGCCAGAAGTTTAAAAGTGTTTGAATTTTAAAAGATTGGGGTTTTGAGGTTCTTACAATTAAACTCAACTCAGAGGCAGAAGAGGTGCAAGATCACAGTGCACAGATAGAAGGAACAGGCCAAGATGAGGTGTCAAGAGGAATCAAAAAAGCTCAAGTTCAAAGCTAGGGATCTTTCAGAGGCTTTGGGCACACCCACATAACTCTACAGCAGCATGAACACTGAGATCTCAAAATATTTGACATTTAATGAGGCAGAAGGCAAAAGAAACAAAAGCAAGGAAGGGCTGCTTGGGAAATGAATGGAGCTAAAATGCTGGCATAGTGAATATGATTGTTGCCTTCTTCCTTTGCCAACTTGATGCCAAATCTACCCATTCACCCCAAATTCAGCAAACCTCTTCAGGGCCCAGAGTGAGGGACCAAACTCAAACTCCAACATCCAGTCCCACACAGAGCAACAAACAGCACCCAGCTCTCCCTTCCTGCTGAAATTCTGACACTCCTGGCCCTGAGACCAGCAGGAACAGGAGAGGCTGGCCCTAAATTCACAAAACAAATCACTTCACAGTACTTCCACAGAAGTTAACACCACCTTTGTGTACAGAAGAGCAGCTGTGTGAACAACGGTGAGATTTAAGTAGAACAAAGTGAAAATACAGAATCTGCAATTCGAAGCAACTGCAGTTCCCTCCACCACGATGCCTGGGAAGGAATGCTAGGGGCTATTTATATTTTGACTGAAGAGAAACACAGAGAAAAGAAGTTGGCAGGAGAAAACTTCTAGGGAATCATTATAAAACCCACTTTGCTATCAGAAGATAGCAGACTGTGTAAATGAAACTCTTGCGTCCACTACACTATTGCAATCCCATTGTACAATATTACAAATTTAAATGTACACAAAAAAGACACAAAGAAAGTTCAGAGGAAGCTGTATTTTTTGAGGAAGCTATATCCGAAATTATTGCAGTTCTCTGTACCTTTTGACCATTTCAACTTAAAATCAATCCAATTCTTCACATGATTATTTCTTATATTTTTGTTGCACTATTCTTTGCCCCCATTAATCAGCAAGAATGGGACACTGAGATGACTGCTACCCTACTCACCAGTTCAACTGGCTCTCAATACCAGTATCTGTTATCCTTTCAACTGATGCACAACAGTGGGATTATACATTCTGGATATATGTATTTAATCAGTTTTAAGCAAAAAACATAAAAACTCAGCAGTGCAGTATTTAAAAAATTTTATTATGTTCATTTTATTATAGAAATTCAATTTGTCTTGTATGGGGTGGTTTGGAATTTGTTTTTTTTTTAAATAAGAGCCTTATTTCAAACAGAAGATGAAGACCCTTGTCCTTTCCAGAATTCAACATGAACATGTTTTCCTAACAGCTTCTTCAGAGTAAAAATTAGGCTGAACTGAGATGGCAGGAAAGGTATCCAGATTTCTTCTGTTACAAAACACAATTCTGATTAAGATGATAAAGGAAATTAAAAGGAAATGAAACCAACACAAATGTTCTGCATGTCCTCAAAACAAAGATTATTGAAGGAACTGCTGGGCATTCCTGGAGCTCCAAACGACCAGAAAAACAATCCAAACAGATGCTGTGCTGGGGTACAAAACTTCCCCTCCGGATTGCTTTTATGGCATTTTCACATGGACTGTGTGTTTTGCAGCAGCAAATGTCAGAGGCAAGCAGAGCTGATGACAGAGATGTTCTGGATGATGCTCTCCACCACAACTGATGGGGACTGAAATCCACTGAAATCCTGAGCCCCAGGGGCTGCAGGAATGCAGCAGCAATGGAGCTGGGTCAGAAAGCCCCAAATGCAGCCCTCTCATGCAGCCAGGAGGATTCATCCATCCTCAGGAGGTGGGGACCCAAAGCACACTGACCTGAGGAGCCCCAGGCACCTCCTCCCTTGCCAGCTGAGCCACAATGCCTGGCTTTATGCTTGGCTGAAAAGTGAGATGTGCTAGCTTAAGCCACCTTCTTGATAATCAGATTTCATGGTTGTTTAAACCAAAATGCTGTGAATCACAAGATGACAAATTGAAAGAGTGCACACATAAAGCAATGATAATTGCTGGAGCCATGGGCAGTAACTTGTCATGCAACGTTTATTAAACTGCTGTTCAAGGGCCCACACCCTTGGTTAGATGAACACTTTCTGAAGTAAGCAAGGAAACCTAAGTCAGGAAAAAGTTTTTCTGGAAAAAAAAAATGTAAAGAGGAGGGAGAAGATTTCTTGTTCTATTTTAAATGTAAGACTACATTTTACCACTCAAATTGTGACTACATTTTCAAGTAGTTATTTCATTCTTTCATTCTTTTTTGATGCCCACTGAACCCATCAAGGAATGATTATGGTGATGAATTCAAATGATTAATGAAAGACAAATCTGGGAAGAATCATCTACTCATTCTACATTATAAGTAATTTAAGATAGCTAATTTACAGATTTGCATTTTGTTTGAAAAAGAAGATTCCCATCATTTGAGATAACTACTCTTGAAACCAGGTAGGAACACCATCCCTACATTTTCTGAACAATTGAAATATCATGAAGATACTGTCAATTTTTATTTTCACCATGTTCAGCACTCTTTTTTACATTTATTTTAAACCTGACATTGGAGCAGAGAAAGAACAGAGAATTGTTATGAAAAAACCATCTCAGATTTCATTCCAAAACTAACCTCTCTTGGGAATTTAAAAAAAATAAGTCAAGCAACATGCCTAACTTTCCATTTTACCAAACTAAAGGCAGATTGACCTAACACTTCAACAACTTCTAGCTAAATTATCTATAAAATTACCCACTATGTGCACATCTACCACTCTGAGAGTGCCATTTATTTCACACTAAAACCAAGTTCTTTCTATTTCTGGCCCTCTGGCAAGCACAAGTGCAGCTAGTACGAACAATGTGGCCATCAAGGAGACCCAAGACATATCCAAGGACACATCCAAGTGCAAGTGACAGCTCTGGTACCTTGTTCCACCCACTGGCATGAGCAGATGCCTCGTGCGTGCGCTCCCGATACTCCTGATACGTCACCGGCCTGCAGAAGTGAAACCAACACTGAAAGTTATAAAAGGAAACAAAAGAACATGAATAAAAGAAAGTTCTCCGTTTCTAGAGGACAAAATATTTGCACATGCATTACAGCAAGTCATTTTCAGGAGCTAACAAGTCTTGTGGTTCAGGACATAAAACAGCAGCACCAGACAGGGTCAGGAAGGCATCACCTTTCTCCCACTTACACACTTTGATGTAACTGGTGAATTTCCTAATAATTTGATACTCTACAACTTAAAAGACATTAGATAAGTAGGTTTTCTGATATGCTAGAAAATTTCTAAGCTCTTGCATATATTTTTTTTATAATCTTAAGATTTTAAAGATAGAAAATTCCACTAAGAAATCCATACCTGAGCAAGAGGCCAATGCAGAGAAATATTGTGTAATCAATACAGGCTATGGACTAACACAGACTGACTGCATTATGTCAGAGTTGAAACTTTTATTTGCAAGAAACAGCACTTCTGATCACAAAACCCCTTCATACTTCAGTAGATACCTCTATTCTAGATTTATCACATCTCCACTTCTCTGAATTGGGGTGATGGAATTCCTCCCTTCCATGCTCTTTTCTCCAAGATCATCTGGCATCTCAAAGTCAGTAACAGCAAAGGCTTTCTGCCAAGTGACAGCAGAAGATGCACTGCTTCAAAAGCAGCTGTCAGCCCAACCCATTACAAAAGGCAAATTCAGGTTTCAGTTTAATGGAAATAGTGGTAACTGGCATTGGAGAGAAAACTGCTTCTTGAACTCCAGGAACCATGGAGTCATGATCCAACAGCTTACTGTACCCTAACACTTGTTTAGATGCATGTCAGAGGGCAGGAAAATAAAAGCCAAATTAAAAAGTATTGCATTAAATAGCACTAGTCCAGCAACAGGGGGAAAAGAACTGAGTTAATGCACAGTGGGGAAAACATAATCTGTGTTTGTCATTTTAAGGGCAGTCTCTTGACTTCCTTGGCACATTAATTCTTTGAAACCAAATCTAAATCAATCAATGGGATGAGCAGAGCAGGAACAGCTGCAGGAAGGATATTATCAAGAGATTAAACAGTAGCTCTAGTTTGCCTTAGAAAAAGGCAACACGGTTTCACAGGCATTTCAGACTTTATGGATGTACATGCATAAATAAAACATTATTTAGAAAGCAAATATTTTCCTATAGAAAACATAGGAAGCCTAGAACATCAGAATATCAACAAACTAGAATCACTTAAATGCATGGCTGCATTTATGCAACTCTTCCTAAAGCAGCACCTTCCAACTCCAGCTCTCTACCAACACATTTTGGAGGTCACTCAGAAAAGCTCAAGTAGTTCATGCAGATCCATTAAACTGCAGGCTGGTCATTTATAACAGCAAACCAAGCAACCACAACAACTGTATTAATTTGCAAAGACATTAATTAAGGTACTAGCACACCAACTGCAATGTTCTGTTTACACAGTAAGCTTAAGCTAGCACGACAGCTGTTAAGGCACCAAGGTTAGCCCAGGGGCCCACATCTGCTTCAGATGTGCACCTGAAGGGTGGTCACAAAGTCTGTAACTCCCATCCTCTCCAGGAAACCCTCCCTCTCATCAAGGGCCAGACCACAATCAAACCCTCAGCTCCACTCTGTAAGGCTAAGGACATTAATGTGGCTACAGCACTGATGAACTGGCAATGGCAGCTCAAACTGCTTGATGCAGCCTCAAAAATTCAGCAACAAAAGCTTAGAAAAATTTTAGAACTTACATTGCTACAAAAAGCAAATACCACAAAGAAGTATTTGCACGTTACATTGCAAAACAACAAAAAACCCAGCCAGATAAAGGAAGATTGAAAAAGAAATGCAATACAAGATGCAGTACCAACTTCAGCATTCACAGTGCAAAAAGAAACAGCTTTGGAAAAGCAAATGGAAACTCACTTGCTAAGCAAGCTCTGCAGTGCTTTGTGCAGATGTTCCTTCAATTCCTGGGACACCTTCTCCCCCAGATGAGCCAGACAATCTTCTATGGAGCTCTCTGGGTTGGCAGGGCTGAACACTGGGGAAGTGTGGCAGTCAAAGCCCGTAGTGGTAAATGCTGAGAGAAGAAGGTACACAAAATCAAACAGATTCACACAAGAACATCAACAGTCTCAGATTTCTTATCCCAGCACTTTACACAGTTTACATAAGGGACAAAAAAATTCACAGTTCTGTAGTCAAAGTATACAACGATCAAATCATAGTAAAATTGTCCTAATACATTCTGGAAGTGCTACTAACAAGGCAGAGATGACTTTGAGCTACATTTCCCCACCAGCTCTTGTTTCACAATTGCATCCTATCCAGAAGTTTGCTGAATGTGCAGCTATTCTCCCATTTTAAGCTGACCCTGGCATCTTCTCATAGTAAATTGGCCCACACATGGACATCTCTGCAGCAGTACTAGAGCATCCATTTTTTAAATATTATTTTGTTCATAAAACCTTTTCCTTCTCAGTTTAAAACTTCTAAGAAAGTTCCATATGAAAGAACTTAAACAGCTCTAGAGTGTTTCTATTTCAGATTTGTGATTTGCAGCTCACATGCAAAACAAAGATGGGTTTGAAATCATTCCTATAAAAGCCACATCTCCAGGTCAAAGCATACCACAAAAAATAAACCTGGTGGAAGGGAGAAATCTGAAGGTTTAAGTGCACGCTCATTGACATATTAGCTCCTGAGGACTTCTGCCATCAAGTGAAGCAGCTTAAGGGCTGCTTACTTTCCATTATTTATAGTAGACTATTAAATGTCATCCAGTTGTTTGCTTTGGCCAGGCTCCACCACTCCAAATGGTAATGTTTAACTATTTTACTCCATGTGGCAATGTGTACAAATCTTGTGGGGGGAGGAGGATAAAGAGATTCAAGGCATTCAAAAATCTCTTTAACTGGAGTACCTGTTACAAATTAACCACCATTACAGTGCATAGAGATTATGGATTGAAACTGGAAAACCTGAAGAGCACCTTCCAAGATTTCTTCATCAAGACGTTTTAGCTCCTCCTCGATTTCTATTTTAATCTTCTCCAAAGCCTCTTTCTCCAGAGCATGTTGTGCCACAAGCTGTTGTTGAGTCCCTGAAAGAAACCAGAGAAATCATTCAAATATTTTAATTTCATGTTTCAAGCAAGGTAGATAATGGAACATGGTATTGAAATATTAAGTATAAAGGAATTTGAGGTGAAAGTTGGATTTCAGACAGCAACAAGTATGATCCCTCCAGAGGACTTGCTACAAAAGTTTTATTATATTATTAACCCAGAAACACATTAACATCCAGGCCTATTCAAGGTAGAACTGGTGCTTTAAATAAAAATTGTAAAATAAATAAATAAATAAACAAGAACAGTAAAGCTACAAACAGGATACACAGGAACTTTAAAGGCAACATCTTCAACTTAAGACCAAAAACAAAACAAGGCACATAAATAATCATCCATTACACCTAATACATTTATTATCAAACTACACCAAAACAAAGCAGACTGGCATAAGCTTGATTTTTAGCAGCAAAATATAAAATTTATATTGATGCCTGCAAAATCTACAGCATTCTCAGAGCAACTATGCAATGACATCAATGGAGAATCCTGAAACCTGTGAACTGTGCATCATTTCCCTGGCCATGAGGAGTCCACAGGCCACAATTTAACACTGGGTTCACAAGCAAGACTGGAGGCAAAGGACCTCACAATGTTCAGTCAGTTGCCAATTCTCTCTTAACCAAGAAATTTAAGAATTTGAAATGGCTACATTTCCCCAGAACTCACATGCCATGGTTTGGGATCACATTTTCCATGTGCTGACTCCAGATATTGGTAACAGAAGTTGTTTCAGCCATATCAGTCAGGGTTACACAGACTCTCAGTCATCTTAGTCATTATTCTGTACCAAGAGACACAAAACTGTTTCCAAACAAACCCAGGTACTCAGGACATCTGAATTTCTCACCCTTTCTGCACCTGCACCCAGGGCTACAGCTCTACCCAGACATCCAGACAATGTTCTGCTCTACAGACACTCTTCACCCAGCTGAAGAAAACAAAAAGGGGAAAGGATTTGTATCTGTAATGTTGGTGTCATCTGACTCAATTTCCTCCTCATCCATATTCATACCCAGATCTTCAGGTAAGTCCTGTAACAGCCAGGGGAGCTTTCTGGCACATCTTTTTTCATTCCTGTTTTGAAGGCACTAAATCATAATTTGGTGGTCTCATGAATGAGAGCTTTGTGGCCTGTTTCCTTGGGTTTGGTTCTCTGCTGGAACTCACTTTAAGTGTTGTCTTGCCTTCCCTTTTCTTCCACAATGGACACATATAATCACTAAATTTCATAAAAGGGTGTGTGAAAACTGTAAAAGCACTCAACACACACAGATGTGTGGTTAACTACACACTAGTGAAGTACACTGTGCATTTTCTGTAATTAAAAAACCAACAGACAATAAGCTTTTATGGTCTCCTACAATTGAAAAAGATGTTAAAAATCCATAGTATCAACCCACTGAACATGTGTTAATGCTTAAAAACCCAGCACCAGGATCCCTCTAAACCAATGTATGCTTAAGTCAGTATAAAATGTTTTCATGTATTTCTGTGACCAGTCACTGTAATTCCACTTGACTTAACCACACATGTTCAGAATAACTTTACTTAGCTTCTTAAATCCCTTCCCAAGTAGCATCTCTGCCAGTCTGAGTAATAAATTCCAGAGAGGAGCACAGTGTTCCTCCTTCTGGTTAATGCCCTGTCAGTCCCTCTCAGTTGCTTTTTTGCAGACCTGAACCACTGCTCTGGAACCAAGTGCAACAAGTGTGAGCAAGTTCACCCCTTGTGTGAACCTGTGCTTTCCCTGGGTCTGCAAGGCCAGAGGAGCAGCCATTCTCACAGGAATAATGTGACAATGATCACCCCTGACAAGCTGTCATACCTGATAAGAAGTCACCCAGAAAATGGAAGGAAGGGAAATTCCACTGCTGCCAGAGTACAAAGAGCTGTTTAGATAATCAGCACTGCACTCAATGGTTTCCATCTCCCAACACCCACAACTCTGCAGCAGCTGCTGATTCTGAGAGCACCTGACTATTCAGCCATGCCAGAACATCCAAACCCCACCCCTCCCCACAGCAGTGACTTTGCACTCTTTATTCCCCTGATAAACAATGGATTCCAGCTTTCTGCATCTCCTGGATATTGACTGCTACCAGCAAACACTGCACACTGCAAAGGTCCTAAGTGAGGGGTACCTTTTTCTCCATTATCCAACTTCCAAGCCACAAATAGGCAGAAGAAAACAGTAAAACCAGCCTATTTTAGGTGAGAATATATTTTCATTATCAAAGATGCAAATGGTCATACCAGAAATGTGTCTGTAAGAGACAGAATAAGCACTGAATGCTTTCCTGTGCTTAAGAAATGAGTTTGCATCTTCTGGGCTTTTCGCAAACCATCTCTGCAAGGCTCTTCTCAAAACCAGCCTATTTTAGGTGAGAATTTATTTTCATTATCAAAGATGCAAACACCAGAAATGGTGTTTGTAAGAGCATTGAATGCTTTCCTGTGCTCAAGAAATGGGTTTGCATCTTCTGGGCTTTTGGCAAACCAACTCTGCAAGGCTCTTCCCAAGCCAGAGGCACAACAAATCTCTGTTACAAGTTCTTACACAACCAAGTTAGTGCATTCCACTTTCTATTTATGGAATAAATGTTCACTTTGGCACAATTATGTTCCTGTTGAGATTTTGGGTTTCAGGTATCTGGAAGTAACTTAAAAAGCAGAGGAAAATGTGTTGTGAAAGTCCATCAAGCAGTGCATCAGGGAGCATCTGACTACTAAATAAATGTGATACTTCAGTAAAACTCCAGGAGCTCAGTAACAATAAAGAGTAACCTGTTTGCCAGGGTTGATCTCAGGAGCAGGAGGGATGGAAGTCATTCTTCAGAGCTACAGAGTCTGCACATCTCACCCTACAGTGCTTGAGCCAAAATTTCAGCTAACAAGGGACAACAGGGACTATAAGGAGAGACTGAAAAGATGTTTTGCCTTTGTAGTTCAAGGGAATGAAGGATGATTGGAAAAGAAAGCCACTGATGTCACAGATTGCTCCTGATTTTTTTTCTTTCATGCTTGTAATTTTAATTTAACAATATCTTCATTTTTGAGTTCTCCTAGGTCTCTATATTAACTTCTGTCCAGTTGACTTAAAAATTTACTTTCAGCATGACTGTAATATTTCTTTAACATCTCACACTTTTAAAAACATTAAGTAACACTCTAAAATTACTGTAAGTTCTGAGAAGTGACAAAGATATACAAAATCTCTTTACAAATGTAAAAGAGATTTACATTTTATTTATCTGCTTCCTTTAATAAAATACATCCATTACACCAGCAAACTCCAGACCATGGACTGCCATACAGGGATGTAGCCCTTGATTTAAGAAATGTTTAAAAGAAGCCCTTTATAAACCATAAGAATGCTCAGCTTAAAAGAAACTGAAAGAGTCTAAAATATTAAAAAGATACAAGATACTGCCAATTAACAATTTTCTTCACAGTGTTTGTCATAGCCACAAGCTCATGGGATGGTGTAAAGCAATGGGGAAGTAGATTAAAATAGAGAAATACATCAAAAGTCACTCCTTGATAAAATATAAACAAACATTTGTAATATAAACACATTGAATCACAAAACCAAAGTACTTTGACTCACTTGAAAAGTTAGTAATACTAATAACTGCAGCAGAGTGGAAGCTTCTGTAATGAGAGTGACTTCAGGGTGAAAAGTGTAGAGATGTTTTCCAGTACTTAGTAATTATTTTCTCTGTCTGAACCAGTACTTATAGGTATGAAAAGAATTCTGAAAAAAATACAAAGCATCTCTGCACGATCTAATGAACAGACAACTGAGAGCTTCCACACATTTTAAATATAGGTACTGAGAGCTTCCACACATTTTAAATATAGGTACTCACTGTTGCCTCAAACCACACTGACTTACCCAGGTGATGCTACTCTGAGTGTTTTATCAATTTATCTGATTTGTTCACCTACCAAAAATAACAGAATATACTGCTAATGGATTTTGCTTTAAATAAATTGCAGTGACTGCTATGCAGAATCATTATTCTGGAAAAACTAATGGGAAAAATCTCTCAAAGCACTGGCCAGTTAAATTTGCTGGATTTACCTCTGGAGACACTGAAATCCATTACAGAACCCTATAGAGCTATAATGTTTAAAGATTGGCTTGCCCAGTACAACTGTCTTTTCTTCAAGAGCCTGGAATACTGTGGATGGCTCTCTCTTCAGTCCCTGTGCTGAAAAGAAGATAGCAAAATCAAAATTTCCAAGTCCTCATCAGGTGCTGATTTATATCAACGTTATTTGCTTGGAGCCAGAAGTGATTTTAGTGGTTGTAATTGAAGCCATCCTTCTTGAACAAAATCAACCAAGAGACCCAAAAGGAAACACAGCAATGTAATTTTCCATGTAATTTCTCTGAATTTTCTATTCACTGAAAAAAACCCTCCAAAAATCATCAGTCTTGCAAAGCACAATAGACCTACAAACAATGAGAAGTTTTAACTGGAAATCTATCAACCAATGTTAAAGTTTTATTCTTGTCTCAGTTTTTGAAACAGAAAAAAAAACTAGTACAAAATGGAGGAAAACAGAGGCAGAAGATGGTGACAGAGGCAGTTCTGGCAGAGATAATAATACAGTGCCACTCCTGTTGGGAAGGATCACTTTTGGTTGGGTGGTTTTGACCCACCAGATACACCTTTAGTTTAACTGGAGCGTTGAAACTTCACCAAAATTTGGGACACTGAGGTAGAAGGAGACTCAAGGGAAATACAGAAATCCTACCACCACTTAGGGCACCTGTTTTTCTCATCTCCCATGTCTGGTACACTTGCAGTGGAAAGGCAGAAGATGCTCCAGTGGTGACAAAGGGTGGCTGGAACTGGGATCCTGCACTGAACTGCCCTCTAGAGGAGTCCCTCACTCTCCCTCTCAGGCACTCAGGGAGCTCAGCTCCACCAGGGCAAGCTGAAACTTGTCTTCATGGATACTCCCATTACACTGAATATGATTCACAAAACTTAATAGGAGTACAGTCTTATTTGGATCTGAGAAAAATAAATGAAGAGAAGGTGCTGCAAACCTTAGTCAAGGCCTCATATGAATGGAACACAAAATACAGGAGTTTGTTCTGCAAGTGGAAAGGAAACAGGCAATAGGTAAAATTGCTGCTTCATTGCTTCCCATGGAAGGTCTGTCAGCACAACATCTGTGGTGGTTTGACCAGGAAGGAGTGGGAATTCTGGGATGCTGTGGTCAAACCAATGGATGTTCTGAGTTTCATACTGACACCTGGTGTAGCCAGTGGGGTTTGGACACACCTCTGAGAATACACAGGGGTTAAAAAGCAGGGCACTGCCCCTGGCAGGCTCTCTTGGGACGTCGCAGCGAAGAGGTCAGATCACCCTCCCCTGTCCAGTCACTGCAGCTGGGCGGGGGAGGGGCAGCCATGCGGTAGGCCCTGGGCCTGGACAGAGATGGGAGGTGAGGAGGCCTTCAAGGATGGAAGGGTGGAGGAGCCCCAAGAGACATCGGGCAGCCATTCCCCCCCTCAGGAGGGAGAGAGAGGGAGAGTCGGCGAGACGGAATGTGATAGCAGCTGGCCCAGGAGGAGAAAGGGGGGAGAAGGGTGCAGCCCGGCCGGCCGCAGCAGCAGCACGTGTGGGAGTATCATCGTTCTGAGACAGACAGAGACTGAAAGTTTTAACCCCTTTCTTTCATGATTGGGGCCTTGCAAAAATGCTAATCCTCCTCGAAGCTGAATAAGAAGGGAGATAGGAGATGAGATGAGACAAGGACCTGGCCCGAAGAACGTGGAGATGATTGGATGGGGAGAGATGATTTGGAGTGGCCTTTTGGCTGGACTTTTCTTGTGGCCATGGACTCAGTTGTTCCTGTGACACAGACTGCACTTAGGGGGAAGCAGTGGCTCAGAACCAGGAGGACCCCCCGGCCCCAGGGGGTTGGAAAAATATGGGGGGGACAGATGTCCCAAAGCAGAGACTGTGCCTTTTTGGAGTGAGACAAGGCATCCTTGAAAGACAACCCTAAAAGCAGCTCTGGTCCATGCGTCAGTGGTGAGAGCACTGGGCATGGAAGGAAGATGTCACAAGTGGCAAAAGGACTTTTTTCCGGGCGGTGCCGAAGTGACAGGGAAGCACACGAGGTTTCAGTGTGTTTCCAGGGGAAGCCTATGGAACAAGAAGGACTCCTTTCCTCTTCATGAACTGAAGTTTGAGTATACTAAAGTGTCGTGCCGGGCTGGGCAGTTGGGTGTTTTGGGAGAATGTATCGGATTGGGAAAGTCAGGTAGTGGGGAGGAGGAAAGTGGTTTTTGCAAGGTTTTCAATTTTTTTTCTTTTCCTTATGGTCTTTCCCTATTTCCCTGTAGTTTAGGTAATAAAGTGTTCTTTATGTTTAAGCTAAAGCCTGTTTTGCTTATTCCTGGTCACATCTCACAGCAGACACCAGGGTGAGGGCATTTTCATGGGGGGCACTGGCTCTGTGCCAGGCTCAAACCATGACAACATCCAAATCAAAGCAAAGCAAGATTACAGACAGGTGTTTTTTATTGGAATCCTCTCAATTCACAAATCAATGGTGTTCAGCCATAGAGTACAAAGACTCCTGACCAGCATTTTGAAGTGCCACAGAAATCTACAAAGGAAGGAATTTGGGATCACTCAAAGTGTTGAATTAACAACTGGTGACAGTGCTTGCAAAACGCACTGACAGGCAGGAATGCTGTGCTCCTGTTACCCCTTCTGTGTCTGCCACCAAACCCAGAAGTCTCCTCCTCAGGATGGGATTCCAGAAAACAACAGTTCATTTCCATTTCCCAGCTTTCCCATCTCTCATTCTCACCAGGTTTCTCAGTCCACACTGGGGACTGTAACACCCAGCTACAGCTCCCAGCAGTGCATTAGGCAGGGCAGGAAATATCCATTATGGGCTGTGCTCCCCTCCTGGGGACTGCAGATTACAGCCAGCAGGTGCCAACCAACCAGGAGATACTCACTGGGTATATCAACTGCTCAACAGGCAGGGGGATGCACACAGCACTCTGAAATAACCACACACAGCCCAGCAGTGCACCTCAAACACTGCTTCATTACAAGCAAGGTGAGCAAATGGAGGAGAAGGGATTTTTTAAATGTAGCAAGCAGACAAAAGAAACCTCTCAGAAGCATGGAAGGCAGAAAAGCACCACCAGGAAAAGTGAGTTAGGAAAGAATGAAACAAATCCTGATAAAGCATTTGCTTAGTTCAATACAGCCTGAAGTCCATGCAAAGGATTACAAAACAGAGTGAGAAACAAATTGGCAAATTAAAAGTAAGGCAAAATTATTTAATCCTAAGGCTTTGATCAGAAAGCAGCAAAACCACTGAAAGACAGACCTAATTAAAGTGAAAGATAAGCAGGAGAGGAGACCTTGTGGTCACTGTCTGGTTTGGGAAATGAGGTGGGGAAAATGCAGATTTCCTCTTCAGAAGTTGTAAAGTATGAATGCTTTAGAGTATTTTAGTAGCAAATCAAACCACAGGCTGCTGTGACACAAGCTAACACATATAAACAATATCTGAGAAGTAAAATCTTAAGTCACTACAAAATTTTCATTTAAGAATTTGTAGCTTCCTCTTTAGAAAGTTTAAATATACTTCTGTAATTCAGATTAGAAGTTTAGAGGTAATGAGAATCAACTGATTCTGAAAATGAAAGGTTTCACCTCAATTTGCAAATGCTTCAAGGGTAACTACAGCTAAATAATTTTTAAAAAGCTTTAGGACTAGCATTTCTCTTTCTGAATCTATTTCTAGAACAAAGCAGACTCTTACACATTGAACCTTTATATGTACTCAATACATTTCCAGTTACAGCCCAGTTATAAATGGGTAGGATGTTCAGAATGAGATGTCATTGCTAAAATAAGCACATTTTTCAACAAAGGGTTTTATGAAACAGCTAAGGTGCCTCTACTTTCATGGACCACAGAGGCAGACAAAGTGGAAGCAGCAAACATACCTTAAATACACAAAGGTATTTATGAATTACAGTTTATTAATTACATTACATTAATTTAATGAATGATATATAATATAACCAGCCTGTGCTATATGATTAAGTACCAAACAGAAGAGCACTTCTGTGATAACCTTGTTGCAGTCTTTCTTTTCAGGAATTTCTCACTTGATGACAGGTAAGTTCAGTAAATGACAGCATATGCATTATTAAATGATTGTTCAAAGAAAACAAAGATTCTGAAGACTGTCTCTGTTTGGTCTGGGCTTTTTTAAAGTCTCCTTTCATCAGCATAAGCTCTGAATCACAGAACTAATAGTGACTAAAACATCATTAAGAAGTGACAAGTCACCCAGGCAATCATGACAAACAACATTGCTTAAGTGCTTGCCACCACAAAATAAAGAACAGTTTTACCTCTTAGCTTTATGTGAAACACAATCTACCAAACTTCTTTTCTTCTGCCTTCTATTTATTTATTTACCCTCTTTTATCCATAAACATGTCCTGGAAGAAATATCTGCAGTCCTTGACTTTGCATAAATAAATAAAAAAATAAACACGAGTAGCATTGGCCACATCTCCGTACCAGCACTGAGTGACAACAACAGCAGCCTCAGTGTAATAGGGCAAAACTATTTAGCACAGGGGATTGCTCAAGACACCACTCAGTTTATGCCAGTAAACATCACCTCACCCCTGCTTACTTCCACTTGTGTCCCAAAAAAACAGCAAGCACGGGCTGAAATTCTCATGCTGGCTCAACAAATGTAATATACATCAACCCAAGGTGATATACATCCTAGCCTCTAGGCACAACTGAACCACTTATTTGCTTCCTAAACACCAACCAGCCCTGGCATAGCTCAAATTAAAACATTCATCTACACACAAACAGCGTTATTTCCATCAGCATCTCACATCTTTGAACTGGAATTTATTCATTTTTCACTGAACAAACCAAGAGATTCACTACCCCGAACATCAGGCTCACGCTCTGCACCCCTGCAGAAACACCCCAAGAGCTAATTGCAAACCCAGCTGCACATGGAAATGGCTAGAGATGAACATGCAAATATTACCTTGAGGAGGAGGAGGAGGAGGATGCTCCTGTGGCTTCTCCTGTGCTAGAAGGCCCAGGTAGCTGAGCACTACGTATTTGGTTTCATAGTGAAATCCTACAGGCACGGCAGTAGCAGACGCCATCGGGGTGGCTGCGCCGCGCTCGGGGGAGCCAGGAGGGCTGTCAGGGAACAGAAAAGGGGTTTGGTCGGGTTAGAAGGCTGCAACAGGTCATGAACCCACACGTAACAAGGAATTATGTAACAATCCTGAAGCAATATCCAGGTTTTTGCATTCTTATTTTAATAAGAACCATGCGGAGCAAGCCCAGCTGTGCCTCAGTGCAGCTCCTGCCTGCTGCCAGCAGTGGCATTTCCCACTCCTGCCTGCCATGGTCACACAACCATGCAAGCAAAAGGAGCAGCGCCTCAGCACAAGGCTTTTGTGAAGCTGGTGTGGCTGCAGAGATTTATTTGGGCTACCCATTGCCCTAAAACAGAATTATCAAAAATTGTTGACCTGCCATGGCCACACTACCATGCAAGCAAAATGAGCAGTCCCTCAACACAAGGTTTTTGTGAAGTTGGTGTGGCTGCAGAGATTTATTTTTTGGGCTATCCATTGCCCCAAAACAGAATTATCAAAATTGTTCCTTGTAAAAAATGTGTATATGATATAGAAGAATTTTCATTATGATAGTAAAGGTGCTTCTATTTTCTGATTTTTTTTTCTTTTAAATAATCTGGACTATTGAGTCTATTATATCATTCACATGAAAAAGTTGCATTTAGAATTAGAATTATCCTGAGTCTATAATTTCCTTGGGTCGTGGACTAATAAAAAACTGCACTTTTTGCCCCCACAGATGTGTACAGAAGGTTGACCTTCAATTCTACAAGCATCTTAGAAGTCCAAGTCACAAACTTGAAAAGGACAGAAGTTGTCAGAGACCAGGCAAGTGTTTTTCTGTTAGTTGAAATTGTGTTTTAATTGGTTATATGTGCAGGACTGTTAAATTTAAGAGGAGCCATCCTCTAATCTCTGCAGAGTCCAGCTGTTCATTTCCTTGACTAAAATGCTCTCCCATTGTTTGGTGGTTCCATTTAAACACATTGGTCAGAGGTGTACTGATCCTTTTTCAATGACAGTAGGTTTCACAGTTAATTTTTCCCAATATTTGTGGCATCTAATTCATTTTGATCAAGTTCTATATTAGATTTTGAGTTTACACCTGGAGCTGAAAGTGTAGCCCAAAAACAAGATGAAGCAAGCCTCAGTAGGGTGGACGGAAATTGTCAACTGGGTGGGTCAGTTTTCCACAGCTTTCTTAATTCTTTGCTGTTACAAGAACAGAACAGCTGGAGTACACCCCACAGAAAATAAATCCCATGCTTGGAAGTGGAAGTCAGGGCTCAGAGCCTATGGATTTTTATGGAAGTTAGAAAGAGACCATTAGTCTCATGTTTTGACAGATTCTGAACATTTCCTTAACCACCACACATGATAAAAAGGCAAGTTCTGAGGAGTCTCCCAAAGCCTCCCATCAATATTTTCTCTGCTTTCTCAGATTGGCTACTGTGATGCCCAAAAACTGTAAGAGAAAAAGTGACCAAAATTGCCTCAAATTAATTTTAGTGTTCCAACAGCAATGGAAAACATATGGTCAACAGAGAGAATTCCACATTCATTGTAGGGATTGGAAGAACAGATGGTTGTTTGTCCTGGATTTCTCATCCAGACATTATAAACCAGAATCCACACCTAACAGCAACATCTGGCCAAAGAACTCCTCCCTGTTTCACTTTAATTGTTTTGTTGCCTTTTTCAAATATCCAAATAAGACCTGCAGAAAAAACTAAGGTAGAGAGAAATTAACACCAACATAGTAAAAAGTAAAATCTCAAACAACAATATGGAAGTGGAGAAAAAGCCATGCAAGAGATTAAAAGGATGTTTGAGATTAATCAACATGTTTTAGCTGGTTTTGTTTGGTGAAGTCTGGATAACTACCAACATGCTGTCAACTTAATGGATCAAATAATCCTGTCAAGGGGTTTCTGACAAACTCTTCAAGTTGAGTTCTCCAGAACTTCAAAGAGTCATTCCCAAACAAGCAGTGGCCCATTCTTGGCACCAGAATGGATGTGTAAATGAAAAGCACACAAGAAGATTGTGCTACAGAACAGCTACTGAACAGGCACTGAAAGAGCCAGATAATTTAGTAATGTGAGACACAGTTACATTTAGAAGAAGATTTTTTTATCAAGTTTAAAGTTTAAAGCAGTCAGAATGAGCAAAATGCTAAATACAAGGAAAAGAAATTGGACCCACTCAAGAGAGTTATGGATTGCAATGGAAATGCCTTGGGACTAAAAGAAAGAATCAGGTTCCAAAACCAAAGAACAATCTGCAAATGAAGCCTCAAGTTCAATAATAATAATAATAATAATAATAATAATAATAATAATAAACCAAGAAAGCAAAAGAAAAGCACTTGCCTGTCTACCTGTTCAAGATGCCTGGCCTAACTTCTAATCCCTCCTCCCTGAGAAGGAATTCAGATTAACAGCAGTTGCACACTGGTTACTGAGGACAAACAGAACTAGAACTGTGCTGTGGCATGGCTGCAGTGGGAGTAGGTAGCTTGGCAAAGAAAAATTTACCACCAAACTAAAAGCTGTAAAAGGAAAAAAGTGCTGTAAAATTGGCTGGCTATTCTCTTTAGAAACTCTAGCTTCTGAAACTCATTCAGTACTGAAAAAAAAATGGGCTCTCTGTTGAAGACCATACTATGGCAGCCCTACCTCTTGCTCCATGTATTTAAAAATGCCTGAAAGCCTTTATAAGAAATGTTGGGTTATGTCTTTGCTGCAGCTTGAACCAAAGCAGCAAATTATACACAAAGGAAACAATGAACTTGGAGACAGCACTTCATCTGTGCTGCCTCTTCCATCCCAAAGTGCTCCACAGGCAGCACATCCTGCTTCAGACACCTAAGGAATCACAGCACAGAAGAACCACAGCTTTGAGCCTCTTCCAAAATTGAGATTTTTATAGAGCAAGAAGATCTGAAAAAAAACCCCAAACTGCTCTGAAGACTTAAGGATCCTTTAACAATAGATCTGCTCTTCAGATCTGCAGTCACCACACATCACATGCTGACATCACCAGGTGGGAAAGGTGCCATTCCCCAAAAAGCAAAAGCTCCCCAGCCTGTTTCAGTTCTGGTTTGTTCAGTAGAGATCCACAGCCCTGAAATCCAAATGCTTCTCACAAAGCCTACACAGTGAATGGGAGCCCTTCCAGACAACCTGAACTGATCTCTCCTGAAAAAAATCAGCCTGACAGATGGTCCAGAGACATCCAGAAACTGTGCTGTGGACCAAAGAACAAGTCTGAATGTATAATAGAGATTATTCTTCAAAATATAATTCCAAATCAATGCAGAAAATGAAATAAAAAAAGTTGATGAAAACAAGCATGATATGCAAAACAGCACAGTGCAACAGGGAGGCCTAATTCATGAAAATCACAGCTCAGCACTTCTCAGGGGAGGAGGGGAAAAAAAACAGAGAGACAGAATGAGACCACTGCTTATTTAAATAGTGGCTAATGTTTCCCTGGGGAAAGAATGATAAAAAAAAAATTACCTCAGTGGATACATTTTGAGAGGCAGTTTTATAATGAAATGAGAAAGGAGACTTAAGAACTTGAATGGAAGAAATCTTCAAATTCACATAAAAGAATGCCATGAGTGGAAGTGCACTTCAGAATCACCAATTTTCCTTTGAGAGAAGCCCACAGCACAGAAACTGGATGACTCCTTTAGGATTGAGAATGACTGGTTTTGTTTACAAAGACAAACACAGAAATATTGACTCAGATCCTGTAAATATCTCAGAAAAGGCCATTTTTCAGGAATGAGGGGGACTGAAAAAGGACACACAGCTTGAGAGACCAGATCAGAGGAAAGAGAGCTCTCCACTAAAGGAACAAAATTGAAGAGAGTCCAGAAAGTGTTTAAATGACGAGCTTGTACAGGAGATGCGATAGAGCAGAGGAAATAAGGAGTTACACAGACTCCCCAAGTCTCAGAGCCAGGGCAAGAGGGCTGCTTCAGGTTTAACAAGATCTCTGCAGGAATACTGTCCTTAAAGAACTACAGAGATCAACATTATTACCAATTACTCCCTACAAAAAAAAAAAAATCACCTTTCCCAGTTCTTGCACCCTTGGGGGACAGAAGGCTCTACCTGTTGAAGCTGACTTAGCCTGTCACTCCTCCGGCCCTGCTGTCACTTGTTTCATGTGGGCTGAGCTGCTCAAGCGACCTGAGAGCAGGAGTTGCAGCAGGGCTGACATTTCCCCATCTGTCACGTCCTAATCCACAGCAGAGTTATAAACTGGATAATGGGCAGCACCAGCCTACCAATGAATACAGGGAATATAATCCCCAGCCACGAGGCCGGGCCGTGTTTCAGTCCCTGTCTGTAAAACCCCACTGTGCATCAAGATGGGATTGCTTGCATCATCCAAACCCCAAAATGCAACATCACTGCTCGGCTGCCCAGAGCAGTTCAGCTGGTTCTTACAAACAATGTCACCTACGGATTTCAGAAACAGCAGCACCACAGCCCTCAGCTCCCACGCCACAATGGAATCACTCCAGAGCTGGATGCATTCCCCACCTAGAGCCTCACTCACCAGCCACAAACCCAGTCACCCTGTGAGCTGCTGTGGCAGAATTCCTCCTGCTGAACTACTGCCACAGCCCTGGCCAGCAAGAGCTCAGCCAAGCAGCAGGATGGCAGCACTGCAGCTCAAATCATCTTTAGGGCCTCCTGACCTCGATATGCTCACGGTTTGGGTCGTCTTCCTGCCATCAATCTCGGCAACAGGCAGCCACGCTCAGCTCAGCTGCATCTACAGCCTCGGTGTCCTTTACAAATGTGCCCAATTTCAAGGAGTTGCAGATCTACAGAGCCACACCCCATATCAACAAGATGGAAAATATTCAGGCACTCTGCAGCCTTACCAGATGTGGGGATTTTGGGTGAGACTTGCATGTGTGGGCTAGTTAAACCTTGCAGCAGTTTGTCTCTGAAAACACTTCCCATAACAGGCAGGACTATCCAAAGCATCCAGTTGTGATCAGCTTGGGAGATAAATTCTCCGGAGTAGTTTTCCAACTGGGTATGAGGGTATGACTAAGAGATTGTTTATAATAAACTGAGAGCTACTCAGTTCAAACATGTCAGTTCCTACTGGAAATGAATCAATACTGCAGCCACTACTGATCCTCTGGTGGCACTTAATGGATAGAAATACTGGAAAACACAATTGTTCTTTGTCTGGATAGTGGCTGTAGCTGACCTCTGACAGAAATGCAATTAGGTGAGCACTCTAGGCAAACGGGGTGATTTCCCTTCTAGGAAGAAAAGCAAAAGCTATATGCGTTATCCACAACAAAGGTCCCCCAGTCCTTTGCAGCTTCAAACCATCTCACCACAGCATTAAATTATGACAAACACAGCTTTCATTAACGAGCTCCATTCCCATTCACTTTCTGCCTTAACGCGCCTGTTTGGGTTTGAGGAGCCGAAAAAAGCCCTTCCAAGTTTCAGCGGCGCCGGAGCCACCGGCGGGAGCGCAGCGTGAGCCCCTCAGTTACTACGGCGATGAATGAGAGATTTATTTATACCCGGCCGGGCGGGCACGGCGGCGGGATGAGTCACCGGCGGCGCCGTGCAGGACTCGCAGCCTGCGCGCTGCCGCGGCCCCTGCAGCGGGGGAGCCGCCGACGGGAGCCTGGCACGGCCCCTTCGGCACCGCTGCCCGCGGCTCCGGGGGTGTCCCGGGGGTGTCCCGGGGGTCCGCGCGTCCCTCGGCAGCGGCACCGGCCGCCAGGGGGCGCGCCTGCCCCCGCCGCGCCCCCGCCGAGACGCGCGCTCCCGGCTCGCCGCGCCCCCCCCAACTCACGGACGGGGGTGCGCGCGCGGGAGGGCGGCGGGAGCGCGCCCAGCCGCCAGTCCCCGCTCCCCCACCACCCTTGAATCAATGAGTAAACGCAGACAGACAGGGAAAGAAATAAATAAACAAAACAAACAAAAATAAATCAACAGCCAGCCCGCCCGCTCCCACGCCCGTTCCCTCACCTGCGGGCGCCGCGGGGAGGAACTGGAGGTGGAGGAGCGGGCGCAGCTGCCGGGTCGCTCCCGCCGGGGGCGGTGAGGAGGGGAGGGGGGGAGGCGGGAGCGCGCCCGGTGCGCGGGCTCTGCCCTAATTTGCCGCCGCCGCCGCCGCCATGATGGAGGGGGCGGGGGCAGGAGCGCGCGGGGCGCGGCGCGTGCCGCGCGTCACGGCTCGCGCCGGGGAGGGGGCGGGGCCAGGCGGGGGCTCCGCCCACCGCACGTGACGGGGCGGGCGCGGCGGTCACGGAGCCTCCGGCGCCGGGAATAAACGTGGGTAGGGGGGGGTTTGTGCCAACCTGTCCCGTTTTCCTTGTGGATTCGGAGCAACAGGAGCCCTTGGCAGTGCAGCTTCCGCCGCCCTGACCTCCGGGTCTCGTGGCTGCAGAGGTGTGGGTTCGGTGGGTCAGAGTCCCAAACGCCCCCCCCCCCCCAGCAAGGCAAGGGGCGCACAGAAAAGAAACACAGCCTGGATATAATTCCAACTGTATTTGTTTTATTTAGCAATATTTATTTTACATAAGAGACATCATTATCATTTGCTGTTATATATTATTTTTTCTTTATTAAAACCTGGTTTCAATATCATTTAGATGGTGCCTGAAGTAGTAGTAAAAAGCATTCTCCAGACCCAAAGTACAGGCTGGTTTCCAGCATTATGAAGGCAATATGAAAAGACAGCAAAGTTACAAACAGAGTTTTATAATAAGCTTTTTCGCGCGGAAAAAAAGCACAGAAAAAAAAAAGGAAATGGAATATTCAGGAAGAAGCATGGATATGACAAATACCACATCTGACAGTGATTTGTAGGGGAATGATTTTGTCTTTTCCACAAAATGTTCCTGCAGAGTGGAAGCGGAAACCTCTTGCCGATTAGAACAAACCAATACTGTTATAGATTATGAAGCTTGTTTGAATTTGAAGCTTGAGTTTTGCCATAATTTACTAATTATGAAGTTTGTTTGAATTTTGCCGTAAAGAGAAGAACAGCAGCAGTAAGAGCACTGCTGCCAGGCCCTCCTTGCCCTCCCCTTGTCCGGCTGTTTCCTGCATCTTTCTGCTTCTCCCTGCTGCCAACACAAAGCGGCTTTGGGGGCTGGCAGGGGAGCTCCTCCCGCGTTTCAGCGCTGTTCGCTGTAGTTGTAACAGCCTGCAAATATCACAGGGACAGCAACAGTGACAGTGACAGCGACGCGATCACCATATATAGCCGTGTGACATCATTCGTTTGTCGAGTTCCTATTGGTCCGGATGCGCGGTGGGCGGGGCGTGTTGCGCCCCGCCCCGGCTGTGACCCTAACCGGATCTGATTCCGCTCGCGGCCACCGACGGCACCGGCCGCGTCTGCAGGGCCTGCGGCTGCCGCCGACACCGCCACTGTCACCGTCACCGCCACTGTCACCGCCGCCGTCACCGCCGCCGTCACCGTCCCTGCCACCGCCGCCATGGCGCTCAGCGATGCGGACGTGCAGAAGCAGGTAGGGCCGCGCGGCCCGGCCCGAGCGGAGCCCCTGAGGGGGCGCGGGGAGCGGGACTGGCGGCGCCGGGCCCTCAGCGCAGCGCTGGGCCCGGGCCTGCTGCCCTACCGGGCCTGCTGCTCTGGGAACGGAAGATCGATGGAGGGGAGGGATCCTGGCTTGGATAGTGGAGTCTCCCGACAAGAAGGCGATTTTTCCCCTCCTGGGTGGATGGGCCCCACAGGGAACTTCCGTGAGGCGTTTTGGGGCCGTGTTGGGCCCGGTTGTGACGGGAGGGTTCCCGAGCAGGCTGTGTGCTGTCTGCCGGGGTTAATTGCACCCCGGGCGGGTAAGTGCAGAGCCTCAGATGAGCACTGTGCTTTTACAGCCTGCTGGGGTGGATGCTGAGAGGTGAGGGCCGGTCTGTGCTTCCTGCAGAAGGGAGAACCGGGGAAAGCAGCCTCAGGCTGAGACAGGGGAGATTCACATCAGATATTGAAAAAAATACTTTGCTGTTAGGGTGGTCGAGCACTGGAATGGGTTGCCCAGGGAGGTGGTGGAATCAGCATTCCTGGAGGTGTCTTCATCTGAAGTGGTTTAGTGCATTAAAGGTTATGGTTGTTGGTTGGACTGGGTGATCCCCAAGGTCTCTTCCAACCATAATGATTCCATGGTTCCCTAAGGATTTGCCATCTCTTTTTGGCTTGTGGCTGTGTTACCTGCAGTTAGCTGTACCTTAGCATGTGGGTGGGCTGCTCAGCATTCCTGAATGCCCTTCTCAGCTCTACATCCTAACCAGAGTAGGGGCTGGCTTGCAGTGGAAACTTCCAGCGCTGAAGTCTGGCCGTGCACACTCCTCCAGAGGCAGGACAGCCTGTCCCTGTTGACAGTAAACACTGCCCTCAGCTAAAAAATCTGCTTTCAGCTGGGTTGGAGAGGTGTGTGGTGTCAAAGGCCGTGGGCATCCAGTCAGCACTGGTGTGGGGAGTTTCTGCAGGTGATGAGCAGATCAGACTAGTTCCCTTTGTCCTCTGCATCACAAGTACTTGTGTCTCACTTTCTCATTCACTAAACATAGTCTCTTGGCAAGGCAGCAGCACAATGAAAGTAAAATTGGTAGGTTGCCTTTCTCCAGAAGGAGAGTTGTAACATTACATTGTATTCCTTTTATCTGCAAAGCTTGGGTTGGTTTTTTTTCCTGCCTCTTTTATGAAGATAATAAAAATAAAGCTGACATTAGGGTGGTCTTGCTCAGCCAGACCTGATTTTCAAAGGTGAGTTCAGGCTCTGGTGGTGTATCAAACATGTAATACTGATGGCATTCCACATGTGCACATTCCGGTCAGTGCTTGCACTCCTGGGCCCAGCATGATCCTGTTGACTGGACAGTGCTGATGATCCTGCATGTGGATCACTCTGGCATCACTTCCCAGCTGGACCTCCTTGCCACTACACTTCCAGTGATTGTCACTCTGAAAATCATCTCTGATTGAGACTTTTCCCGTTGTCAGACTTGCTTTGTTGTTCTGTCAAAGGTATTTAACACATTGTTCCATCTGGTCACTTCTGAAGCCCATCTAACATCTACAGCTTCCCTTGGAAAGGATAATCACACTGCTCCTGACAGGAAAACCCCTTCCTTCTTTCTGCAGGAAATACTGCCTTAAAATAAGTCTCTCATTTCAAAATGTATTTTTGTCACTGTTATTAAAACTGATCCTATTTATAGATGTGAAAATCTCACTTTGGATCTCTCTTCATTTCTAGAAAAACAAAAGAGGATTTCAGTACAGCAGCTTTTGAAGGGAATAACACTGTTCAGTCTTATCAGTCTAGGAGAAGTGCATTCCATATTATCTTGCTTCCCCATTCCATATTATCTTGTTCTTTACACAGAGGATGTTTCCTGAACACCCAGAACTGTCAAAAGTGCTTGTCCAGAATTCAGAAACCAGACTACACTGGAGGAAGTGACTCAGTCACATACAGGCTGCTGCTGCTAAGTTCCCAGTCCTCTTCAACAATAGGCTATTCAGCAAAATAATATCCTTGTTTTAAATGCCTCTCTTGTCCTTTCTGAAAGGCAGGGTAGGTAGACAAGCACTTGAAAGTCTTTGCAGACACAAATTAAAAGCAAACCTGCTGATTTGATATTGAGGATGTAAATGTTACTGTTCATTTCTTCCACTGTGCTAACACGCGTTTAAAATCTTCCATTTGTCTCTTCACTTCTGGTTTTTCATTCCTATGGGCTTAGTGCTGCACACTGGCTCACTTTTCACCTTGGCACCTTTCTAATCTCTTTAAAACATTTCATTTTAACACGAGATTCTATAAATAGAGTCTTTTGTGCGAGTTTATTCAGCCTGGATTTTCTGCAGAATGTGTCTCATCACTAAGTGCAATCACACAGAAAGTCAGGAGGTTTTAGGGTGTGCTCCATGTGGCCATGGAAGTGTCTGTGCCTCCTCCCAGTTGCAGTTGGGTTGGGAGTGAGTCCTTCCAGTCTGGCCCAGATGGGAGCCTGAGCTGAGGCCTGCTCACAGAGAGCCGTGTGATGGCTGAACAGAACTGGCTCTGGTTGCTCTCCTGCTCTCTCAGCTGCTGGGCCTGGGCTTTGTAGTGCTTTGGGGTGGCTGCAGAAATGCTTTTCAAACAGAACTTGCTGGTTCCTGTGGGGCTCTGAAGCAGCATGTGACATTCTTGATGTGGTCAGGGTCACAGAGCATTGCTGCTGCTGTCTCCTTCCCCAGCCCCTCCAAAGCGACAGTATAGGTTTTTACAGAATTTATTACAGTTTCCCAAGAGAAGGGTCTGTGGTGTTCAAAGGAACTTGTGACTGTACAGATCTCACCAGAGTGGTCAGTGGCACTTGGCTTGGCTTCACTGGAAGGCCCAGGTTCATTCAGATGCCATCTGTGTAATCTTTATGTTTCATGGAAATGTCATAACAAACAGACTCGTTTTGCTTTCTGAGGATTTTTGAAGTCTGGGAGGTTTATTTAATAATCCCAGGGGTGAAAAGGTTGGTCTTATTAATGAAGAACAAAAATACCTTCACATTTATACCCAAAAATGGCCTTGCATATATACAAATTTTCTTTGGGGTTGGTTGGTTTGTTTTGGGGTTTTTCATGGTTGCATACCTGAAGTGCATTCTTCTAATAGCAGCTAGTAAAGCATCATTATATAGAATTATTGGGGAAATTATTTTCTTGTAATATATGTCAAGATGAACTGACTCTTGTGTATGCTCAATGACATTTCCTTGCCAACCAATATTATCTGAAAGAGTAAATGGATGTGGAGGCTGTACAGATGAGTAGATACATACACCTGCTTCCTCTGGTCAGTGGCCTTTCCTACAGAAAACATTTTCTTTCCTCTCTCTTGTTACAGATCAAGCACATGATGGCTTTCATCGAGCAGGAAGCCAATGAAAAGGCTGAAGAAATAGATGCCAAGGTAAAAATGGAAGTTCACTGTCAGTAAGTGCAAAAGGAAAACTGCCTCCCACATCCTGCTCTGAAAGTTTCAGAGAGAGCTGGAAACCTTTGTAAGCTACAGCTGGTTTCTGTTTAGGTACTACATAGCAAAAATGTACCAAACTAAGGTAGCATTTCTTAGTTTTTGACAAATGAAAACGACTCAGAGCTGGTTTTGGTCAATGTTTTGGTGGTTCTTGAATATAAATATATTCATATCAAAGTTCAACCCTTTTTTTGAGCAATCAGGAGAGCTGAGGGGTAGTGTGACTAAACTGGATTGAGTAGAACACCTTCCCCCACCAAATTGGTATTGAATTACTTGCTGAATGCTTCACTTAGCTTAAGGCACAAGAGACTGGGTTTAATATTAACCTGGAGTTAGAGTATAGATGTTTACTGAAGAAGGATTAATGGTGCCTTTCAGCCCCAGCAATCTGCATTATACCACCAGGGAAATCCTTGTTGGTATTGGACTCAGCATACATGTTGCTGATAATATTTAATCTCCCTTCAACATTTAGGTTTACATAAATATTTAATCAGTACTAAAGCATGTATTCCTGAAGATCTTCAAACAGAATTCAGAAGTTGAGATTGCATTCTCAGATATAAGTAGGACAATTATCCACATGTTTTTACATTCTGTCTAGTGAGGCTTTACCAAAAAAAAAATAAAAGCTGTGCTGTCTCCCTCCTTGTGTAAGAATTACTTAAAGAGCTGAAGGGTTTTTATATGGAACCATAGATTGTATCATCCTATCCTGTGTGTGAATGTGTTCTGTTACATTTTGGTTCTGTTTTTTTCAGCCCAAGGAATCAATTTCCACTTCAGTTCTTTAATTTTTACTGTAGGCAGAAGAAGAATTCAACATTGAGAAGGGTCGCCTTGTTCAGACACAGAGGCTGAAAATCATGGAGTACTATGAAAAGAAGGAGAAGCAAATTGAACAGCAAAAGAAAATGTGAGTTGCTTGGGCTAGACAGCTGACTTCAGAGCCTGAGTTTGCATTTTGTTGTTAATTTTATACAAAATTCTTCTGGCCCTGCAAGCACACAAATTGTAGACAACATATTTAGTTATAATTATGAGTTCCTGGGTTTTTTTTTCTGGGGAGAAATGATCAAAACTGAGCTACAATGGTATAACAGTGTGATAAAAGAATTCTTCACATTTCTTTATGTAGTTAACATGTAGAACTTTACCCTGGGACAAATGATCATGTTGGGTTTAGTTTGGCTGGGTCTTCACCAAGAAAGGGCTTGTGCAGTTTAATCTTATGTGCAAGTCCAGAAACAGATTCAGACAGGTGAACAGACCTTGGCTTTAAGTGTTGTAGAATTGTTACCTTTAAATGCAAATGTTACAGTTCTTCTGTCAAAGACTGATGGATTGATCCAACTTTATCATGCAACTTGCAGCCAGATGTCCAACCTGATGAATCAAGCAAGGCTGAAGGTCCTCAAGGCAAGGGATGACCTTATTGCAGTGAGTATCTCTGAAGCAGACACACAGTCTCTATTTCTGCCATAAGTTAGGAAATGGAGCTGTTCCCTACAGAAAATAGGATTTTTGATTGAGTTATGTTTGCTTCAACATACAAAAATGGCTTTCCAAGCTGCTCTGAAAGGCCCTTGAGGATTTAGTCCAGCTTTGCTACCCCCTTATTTTCACAGTTTCCATTACCTGCTGTTTTAGGGAGGTGCATTGGTCTGCCAGGAGCATTGCAGGCAGTGTTGTATCTGTCATTTGCACAGCAGCTTGTTTCTTTCAAGGGCAGCAACTCCCTCTTGCACAGTTGGTAGAACTTGGAAATTCTGTTTGCCTGAAGCAGTGTTTATTAAAAAACCCAGCATGGCATAAGCAAGGAGGCTGAAAACACCACTAAGTGGGAGTTTTTGTGTCCTTCAATGGCCCATAGGCCATGAAAAGTTTTGCTTTTTTGTTCTGTGTTGACACAGAGTAATCATTCGTCAGAGCAGGCAGCATTCAGGCTGGTTTGTGTTTCCTGTGTTTATCTCAGCATGGGCAGTGTGTCCCCATCCTGCTCACCGAGCAGCTTTGCTGTGCTCTCCCACCTCAGGGACAGTTTGGCTGCTCCATGTTCTGCTAGATGGGGCTGTTGAGCTGCTGGAAAAGCTTGAGATGGGATAAATGTTCAGGTGGATGCTACCATGAAAAAGAAGAGTTAGCAGAAGAAAATCATCAGTTTATTGATTCTTTAAAATGAGTTTCAAACTTCAGATTGTATTTCCAGAGAGGAGGGAGGTGGATTGCTCAAGGGCTAACTCTGTTGTGTTGGTCTCTGCTGGGTAATCTCTTCCTCATTTATCTGCTGACTCAACCTCATGCTTCTGAGTAATTCTAAGCAGTCTTCCTCATTTTAAGACATTTAAAGTCACATGCTGCTCACTCTTTCTTTCCTTATCAGATCTTTGGCTTCTTTCTTGAGAGATGAGCAGTGGCAGAAATGCAGTGTTTCCCTAGGGAGGACAGAGTAACTGGGTTTGACCATGGCAGTAAAGTGTGATAGTTTTATATCTTCATACTGATTGTGTTTCTCTGCACTCTTTTTCTAAACACCATGAGGTAGGACAGGAGAGAGTTTCTTTATCTGGAGCATTTCTCATGGTTCAGTTTTAGGAGCTTTGAGTTGACTCTTTTAAAATTTCTTTAAAATTCAATCCCATCCTATGCTGATTTGCTGAGTAAAGATAATCAAGAGAGCTACTTCAAATTAAAAATAAGCTCTCTCTTTGCATTTACTTACAATTAAAGAATACCTAACCTGAATATTATTTGATAGAAAAATAGATTGGATTTCTTTGCTTGACCATAAAGCTGAAAAAAATTTATTTGGACAACTATATTATTTTACATGGAGCAATTATTTACTACATATTTAATTTATCTAAGTTAACATTTTAAGTACCATTCTTTTACTCCTGAGCTCTCCCTTTTTCACACAGCAGGAATTATTGTCAGGTTGTAATGAGGTCAGCCCAGGGCAGGAGGAAGGGAGTGTTGGGCAGGGATGGTGTGCCATGCACAGAGATGGAGGTCTAGCTTGGATGAACACCAGCTGGAGTGTACATTTACGTGTTGGCAGGGTGTGAGAGCTATAATAGAAGTACAGAAAGTTGGTAGGCATGAAACCAAATGCCAAACAGATGGGCTCTGCTGATCTGATTTCTTCTGAATGTAGGATTTGCTGAATGAGGCCAAGCAGAGACTTGCCAAGGTGGTGAAAGATTCTGCCAGGTACCAGACACTGCTGGATGGACTAGTTCTACAGGTAAATATTCAAATTGTAAAAAATGGATCATTGCTGCCCTAGCCCCTTAGGTTTCTTTTGTCAGAAATAGCCCTCTGAAAGTTCCAGTTGTATTAGAGTCTGGATCAGATGCTGATCTGAGTGATCCCTGAATTTTAAACATCATTTCAATATCTTTGAGTCTTGGGTTCTGAGCAGACAAGGCTGTGGCTTACTTTGGGGTGTAGAACCTGGGACACCAGCAGCAGGTCCATTGTAAGAACAATTGCAAGTGTGCACACACTCATTTTAGGGTGCACACAGGAAGCTCTGTAGTGATGAGCTGGATCAAATGCTCCTTTGTCAGAGGCTGCTCCTCCAAGCCCACAAATCAGTCAATACCTGTCGAACACCTTTTCAGCATCTGAGACTTAATAAGCCTTGACAAATATACTGTAGTATGGAATGTTCCTGTGACAGAAGCAGGCACAGAAAGCAGCACCCAGAGCTTTGCTTGCCTAGAAGAACCCCCTCAAAGCCCAGAAATGAACAGCTGAAAGCCCAGTAAGCCTTGGCCAGGCCGGTGCTTTGGGCTCTGGTGCCTCCTTCTGGCACGGACTGGTCCTGTTGCTGGGAGCTCCCAGGAGCCATCACGAGCTCTCCTGTCACCCTTGATGGCAGACTTTTCTCAGTAGTGCCTCCTGCCAGCTTGTGCCTCCAGCTGGGTGTTGTTTCTTTCTCACACTCAGGTCTGCTCTTGCTGTACATCAAAAAAACTCCTTTCTTGTTCTTGCAAATTGGCCACACTTCTCTTGGCTTGTTATGTTAGATCCAGTGAGGGATCTGTGCTCACAGCTGGGCCAGATGATCATTGTAGGTCCCTTCAGACTGGAACTGGGCACCACACTCCTGAGATTCCCTATGTTTAGTTGCACTTGAGTTCCAAAAGCATCATCCATAATCAGGCTCTTCCCCAAACATTGGTGCTGTCCTCTCAGAAAGGCTGCGTGAGGTGAACTCGTGGGCAAAAATCTGAATAAATGAGGCTGATATTGCTGGGGCTTGGGTTTCAAATTGATCAGCTTCTTTCCTTTCTTGGGGATAAATAATTGTGACAAAGAAACAATTGATTTCCTGAAACTGAAATGGTTGTAATGGTTATTCCTTGCAGGGCTTCTACCAGCTGCTTGAGCCCAGATTAGTTGTTCGGTGCAGGAAGCAGGATCTCCCCATGGTTAAGGTGAGACACCTGCAATATTTCGACAGTGCTCTGCTGGATTTGCTGCTCAGATCCCCCTCTCTGTGTGATGTGGAAACAAGCTTTGCTTGTTGCACTTTGGTTGCAGCTACAACGTGCTTCCAAATGTGGGGGTCATTTCCCTGCATGAATCTTACCTTGGAAACTTTAGACCTGGCTACTGTATTAAGAATAATAACTGGGTTTGGCTGAAGAGCCAAACTGAAATGCATTTGCTTAATTAAAAAAAAAAAGGCCTCAATCCCTTCATTTTATTAATACAAGTGATTGTATGATCAAACCCATGTGCTGCAGTGGCATTTGTCAGTGCTAACTGGAAGTTTATCTTGTGTCCTAGACTGCTGTACACAAGAGCATTCCCATCTACAAAAATGCCATAAAAAGGGATGTGGACGTTCATATTGACCAAGACAGCTTCCTGCCAGAAGATATGTAAGGAAAATGGGATTGTTTTGTACAGGGCACTAACTTAATGCAACTTTTCAAGCCACAGCTCACATTAGTGTCAGAAAGTTAAGTGTGGAATGTCCTCAGAGTGGCTGCTGCTGTTCTTGTGTAACTGGCACTTCTTTGAGTTTTTCAGACACACACTCTGCAGTTTTCTGCAGACAAGCACTGTCCCCACCAAAAATGTGAGGAAAAGTTTTGTGCAAACTCCAGCCTGATTCACAGTACTGGAGCAGGAAATCATTGTGCATAGGAACTGAACCACTGGTCTTTTAAGGAGAGAGAAGATGGATGTAGCCATGCTTTCTGTCTCAAGATGAAGCAAACTGAATCTTGAAGTGCTGCAGGACAATCACTTGATGGGGTTTATGTCTGTTCTGTCTGCAGGGCTCTGTTTCCGTATGGTATCATAGAGGTACCATAGACAAAGCTGTGTATTCTGCCATCTTTATCTATGGGCCAACAAACAGCACTTCCAGCTCCTTTCCTCACTTCCCAAAATGTGACACTCTCTTAATAACACAGAGCCAGAAGCTGTTTTGAAGGGACAAATTGCAAAGCTCCACTTCCATTTAAAACATACTGGTGAGGGTCCTTGCACATAGATGTGGTCCCTAATAACTCCGAGATCCTTTGTGCTGCTGCTTCTCTGGATCTTTGTGCTGATTCCTATTAAAACATCATCAAAAAGGTTGTTTTTTTAAAAAAAATAAATGTTAGCCATGTATCTGACTTGTCTATAAACGCTGATTTGGGATATGTTTGCCACATTCTGATCCTGATCCATGGATTTCACTGAATTATTTCTTTTTTTGTTGTCCATCTTTAGTGCTGGTGGTGTTGAAATCTACAACGGTGATGGCAAAATTAAAGTTTCCAATACCCTGGAAAGTCGGCTGGACCTTGTAGCCCAGCAGGTGAGTTTCTCCAACAACCTGGGTAAACAAAATACAATTAACTAGTTTGTTCTTGTAATGAAATCCTTGTGTTTCCAAAGTGTCACAAAGGTGCATGGCATCAGATTTCATTGGGAATGACCAGTAGGAAGTTATTTTTGAATGGAAAGAAGCAAATTACAGCAAAAAAACATGGCTTTCCCTAGAATGATTCCTTTTGAATTAAGCATAAAACTATAAATTATGATACTGAAAGCCTTGGTTATTATGAGCGCACTGCAGTCAAGATGCTGAAATGCTGAGGCTAACTTGAATCACTGAAGCTAGCTTGAGTACAGACTTTGGCTGAGACCTATTACACTCAAGTGCAGAAAACTCTAACTCTGGCATCTCTTTCATGTGCTGCAGTACAGGCAGTGCTTTCAGTCTACAGAGTAGCAGGCAATGTGTGATCAGGGAGAGACTTCAGCAAGCTCAGCTGAACTGACTTGTTAATTTTGAAGGCAGCCTAAGTATCCCAGAGTGCCTGCAGGAAGAACCTGCAGCAGTTTTATTGCCCATTTCACATAACTGATGTGTTCTTTCTCTTCAGATGATGCCAGAAATCAGAGTGGCTCTCTTTGGTGCTAATGCCAACAGGAAGTTTTTGGACTAAAGCTCTATGAGAGAAGGTGGGATCTGTTCCACTGCCATACTGAAGGGGATGCAAAAGCATCTGCTAATTTAAAATCTTGAAATTTAACATTACTGTGTCATCCAGTATCTGTTCTTCAATCGAATAATTTTGCATACCTGCTGTGCTTAGCCTCTCTACTTGTGGTTAGAATGCATTGCTCTAAGAATGTGAAGACATACATATTCATCCAGAAGTGGCACTAGGAAATGGAGGCACTTGGGCTCTTGGCTTTCCTTGCACTGTTGTGACTCTCTAAAGACAAGTGGTGCATTTAGGGTCACTCTCTTGCTTTGGCCTTGTCTCTCTCAAGTTATCTGATCTGTGAAGTAAATGACTCTGCTGCTGATGTCAAATCCCCTTTCAGTTATGGTCTTCAGTGTTCTAAAGGGCATGTATTCCTTCCCAAGGTTGGTAGTTTAATTCATGTTACTTGGTCAGGCATTTCCTGTTCTGTATATGTGATTTAAAAAAAAAGCCTGAGCCTGTAAAACTCTATTTATTAAAATAAAAATGTGTGTGTATATGGAGTTCCTTGTCACTTCTCTCTGGGGCATTGGCAGCAGCCTTTGGAAAGTGGGATTGTTTGTGCAAGGCCTTCCCTGAGCTCTGTGTATGAGCTTTTCTGTGAAGCTGGAATTATGTTGGATTGCAGGCAGGGCTTTTGAGTAGGACTCCAGGATTCTGGAGCATCATTCTCCCTGAAAAATGGGTCAGTAGTTCTGCTCCCTCTATCTTCTGTCACAGGAGAGAGCTGCAGTAACACAACTGTGCTGCTTAGATAAAACAAACACAATCCATTTCCCATCACAAGGCTGTTGCTTCTGTGCAGGACATCCAAACTGTACCCTGACTCTTCCTAATGCTCAATTCTGAGATTTCTTCCATGGAAAATAAAAGCTGATGAATTACAACTTAAATATGTTTTGAAATCATCTTCTCTAAGGATTGCAGTGAACCAGGAACAGTAGGAATTTTACATTGTGCCATGAAGGGCATTTGCCAAGCTGCAGCAGCACTGGTTTTATGCAATGTTTTTAACCTGAGGCTCTAATGTGTGTGCCCTCATGTAAAGTAGACTCTAAGTGCTAGATAAGCCTTTTATTGTCTCATTCCTCTCAAATGGAGATTGTCTGTTAAGGAAATCCTGATTCCAAACTTATTTAATCTGTTTCTGGAAGAAATGCTTTAAATTTGCTCTTAGGAAATTAGATTATTTATCAAGGTTGGGTTTTTTTGTTTTACTGCTCTTTGCTGCTGCATTTAGGTGCCAGCTCTTGTTTTCCACATAGATGGTTATGGCATTTTTTTCTTCATTTGCTTTTCAGCATGTTTCTGTGCTGGGCAATAAGTGTGTCTGGATTAAAGTCTCTCTCTTTCTAGATTTTGCATACCTGTTACAGCTTTTTGTCACAGTTGCTGGTCCAGCTTCCTGAGTAAGCACTGGGCTCTGGCTTTGTGACACACATGTAGTGAAGGATAAACCTCTGCATGTGCATGCTTGGCTGTGCTGTTTCTTGATTCAAAGAGTACCTTTTGATACAGAGGTGTTGTGGTCCTTTCTGATGGTTTCATCCAGCTCATCAGTGAGCTCTCTGCAGATGCTTGTCTGTGACAAAATGTGGCTCTTTGTGCAGGATCTGATGGTCTCTTTTTTTCATTAAGGTAGCAAAACCTTCACAAACCCAGGTCTTGCATACTTTTGAAAAGCAAACTAGTAACTAGATAAGAGTTTGACTGTGATTCTCACACTGGAAGATGTTAGTTATTTACTTTTTACTTTTCTCTGTTAGTTTTGTATCTTCCTTCTCAGGAAAGAGGAAGAAACTTGTTACACTTGGATTCAAAAATTGGTGTTCTCAGGAATGTGTTCAGTGTTAGTCAGTGTCAGCAGTGATTCAAAGCAGGTCATTAAGGAAGGCTCTCAGATTTAGGTACCTCACAGCTGGAGTCCAGGACTGGGGGGTTTGTACCCCCTATAGCTGCCCCCAAGCTGCCTGAGGCATTATCTGGAATATCCTGGTCCTTTATTCCAGGTAAGAGGAACTGTCACCAAGGTTTTTGGAGATGCAGAGGAAAACGGGATATCCCATCCAGGTGTACCTAGTGCAGTTAGCAACCCTGTTATGTCTTCATCCAAACTCACTTCAGTGTTTGTACACACATTTTTGCAAGTCAAATGTGAAACCAAAGCAGCACTTGAGGACAATTTCAGAGCTCCTCCTGCAGCATTGTTGAAGCACAGTTTTGTAAGGTAAGCTGTACTAAGGGAAGTAACCTGATGACCCAGGGCAAATCAGTGAGAATATTGATCTTTATTCATCTTTGTATAAGCATGCATAATACTCCAGCTGGGCACACTAAACAAGCCCAAAGCCACATCAGCACCTTAAGAAACCATACAAATACAGAGAACAAAGGAGGCATTAAATAAGGAAAAAATTCTCTGTGAAGTTGTGATAGGAGAGGCAAGCACTGCAGGTTAGCAGTGAGATGGTTCAGCCTAATGGAAAAGGACTTAGGGAAATGGATAATTTGCACTTGTTCTGCAGAGCTGGCAGTGGAAAATTTAAGAGTGGGCTTGACACTTAAGTAGTCACCAGAGGACTTGAAATGTTCCTGCACATCTGACTCAAAGCCCTATTTTAGAAGGTAGTTTTCACACCTAGGTGTAGTAACATTGATCAGGCTCTATGAATGATGCCTGGAAGTGCATGCAAGTGTCCAGAAGAGGAAAGCCTGGAAGAAAACACCCAGAAGCTGACAGAAGGATGATACCTTGCTTGTTGCATGCCCCTGGCCTGAGCTGCTGATGTTAGCAAGCAGAATATGCATCTCCTGGAAAATAGGAAAGTGTAAACTCATCCCTTACACAGCCAAATAGCACAGACAGGCTGGGGCCACCTCCATGGACACACATTTCAGCCTGTGCCTGAAATAGCTGGGGAGGTTAAAAGAAAATTACCAATTTATTCATTTCCAGAGAAAGTGCATGAAGGAGGAAAAGAAAAATTGGGGGGAAAAAGTGAACCACCCCAGGGGAAAATTCAAAGCAAAAAATTTTCTTTAGTTAAGTGAACTCTGAGCTGTTACTCTGGAGAGCAAAGGCTTGATAGTGCAGGGAAGCAGCTTGACAAAAGGTGTTTAGCCCTAAGCAAGAGCCCAGACAGACCTGAGTGTGGTTTGGCTGGGTGTGCTGTTTGATAGAGGCAGCTCAGAGAGGCAGGTGGGGGCCCCATCCTGCCTCTCAAACATGTTTGCAGGGAACAGGCCGTGACAAGAAGGACCTTCCAGGGCTGGGATGTTCCTGCTGCTCTCAGCCAAAGTAGAGCTGGCTAGGAAACCCCAAATCTGTCTTCCTAGGCATCTCATTTAGAGCATCCCATACTGTTCTTTTGGCTTTGCTTTAGAGAAAGCAAGAAAAACATCTGTACAGGAGCATTCTGGGGTTAAAATCACACTGACAATGTGCCAAAAATGTCATTTTCCAGCCCTTGGTACATGCTGGGAATCAAAAGCTGTGGAAATCAAGGCTACCACGTTATTTTAGATAGTTCAAGGCTGATCTGTTGGGAGAGACTGCAAAAAAAAATATCAGGGGTGGTCCCCCCAGCATTTCTAGAGGCTGTTTTTCCTTCCTATGTCCAAGAGGGTTTGCAGGAGCTCAGCTCCTTTTCCCAGTCAGCCCCTGGCCCACGTGTGCACTGCCTGAATACCAAGTGATGCACAAACCCCACCCCAGTGCAAACCTTGAGGCTGGTCTGTGGCTGCAGATCCCAAACACCGGGGCTAGAAGTGGGCAGGAGAGGGGAGCAGCTGTCCTGGCTGGAGAACTGAGCACAATGAGGGAGAAAGGGACACCTTGAAGTATTCCTGGTAGTGAGAGGGGCAGTTACCTTGTGCAAAACTTCTCTCATCCATTGCCTGCAGTGCCACTGTAACTCTTCCCAGCAAAGGCCTCTTTTACTCAGATGGGTACAGACAAAACCTTTTTGGAACATCTTCTGGAGAAAGGCTGCTGCTTCTCCTCAGAGG
This sequence comes from Zonotrichia albicollis, assembly GCF_047830755.1. Classification (NCBI taxonomy): domain Eukaryota; kingdom Metazoa; phylum Chordata; class Aves; order Passeriformes; family Passerellidae; genus Zonotrichia; species Zonotrichia albicollis. The sequence goes on from NC_133822.1 coordinate 15,063,341, forward strand.
GCTGCAGAAGGAGAGAGGAGCCTCCCTTCCAGCAGCAATATGCCAGAAATTAATCCTAAAGCAGGGTTTGGGTGGCAGCACAAGAAAATTAATAATGTCTAAAAAATTGAATGATTATTGTTTTCCTCTCATGCACAAGAAATAAAGCAGTTCAAGCACAGACAGTTCCATGCTTCTCTCAACTCCAAGCCCTTTGAATTGTTTGAGGCCAGGGCAAGGACACCAGGAATTGTGAGGCTCCTTCACCTGCTGCCTGGGTGACCTGCCAGGTGTCCTTGCCACCACTGCTGGGCTCTGTGGGATAGGAATGCTGAGTTGCTGGACTTCAGGAATGGGCAAATGAGGATTTTAGCACTGAAGACATCCACATCCCACCTCTGTGTGGCAGGAAGTGCTGCTGTTCTGTGTGCTCTTGATGAGGAGCATGAACAGTTCATCACTCATGCTGTAGAATCCTGGCATTTGAATTGTTAATCCCAGCATAACAGTGGCTGCAGCTGCAATGCAGGCTAAAGGTGATAACCTATTAAAAACCTTTGAAAATGTTCCTTCTCCAGATCTGTCAGTGCTGTTCTGCTGCAGGACATTCCTGGTCTCCTCCATGTTATGTTGGCAGGCATGAGCTGTTTGCTTTCATCCAAGCTGAAGCATTTGCCTTTCAGTTTCACCAAGTGACCTCTTTGTGAAGTCATCTGGAGTTGTAAAGTAAATTGGATCAACCATCTGGCTTTTTATCTGTTCCCCATTTAATACATTGCTACCTTATCTCCCTGCATCTGAATGGTTTTATTGCTCTGTGCTAACCATTCATTTTCCATCCTGTGTTTCCCTTTTTCTTGGAGCACCACTACATGTAGGGGCTGGAAGGTTACTGGCTGTGTTGTTCTAGGGGGAAAGAAAGGAGAGAGGCAAACCCTTGGAGCAAAACCTTGGAGCTCCCCAAAGCTTGGCTACTTTTATCTCCATAAAGAGGTGTCCATGCTGCTGAGTTTCTGGCATTCAGGCTTCACTTTTTGCTTTGATTTCAACCCTTTGGCTGGTAATTTAAGCCAGCCCTTTTGGTTGTGCACCCATATTGGTAAAAGTAAAAAACATATCCTAGGGGCATCTGCCTCAAATAAATTACATATATAATTATATATATATATAATTTATATATCTTTATATATAGATATATAACTAACACAATATAAATATAGGTGTGGATATAAATATATATTTCTCATTAATTATATCTATAATTTATATAAATTATATGCAGGTATTACTGTACAAATTATATTATAAAGCATAACAAAACTATAAATTTAAAAAGGATTATATAAATATGAAATTAACGTGTTTTATTTATTAATAGTGTAAACTGTATTCTCCTCTTGAACCCCAACAGTGTTTTCCTCTGCATGCAGCTCACTTTGGAGACCTGTGATGTACCAAAAAGGCTTTCCATGCTGGTGAAATGCATGAAAAGCATTCTCCCCCTGTGCTAGAGGTGTTGTGTCACACCTGGTGCATCCACAGGGGTCTCAGGGCTTCAGCAGAGGCTGAGGGACTCCCCCAGGTCTATGAGGGGATAAGAGAGCTGCAGGAATTTGCAGGGAGCAAAGGCAGACGTCTCCAGAGGGTTTCCTGGCCACTGTGGGAAGCTGACAGCCCTCAGCTCCTCCCAGGAAGGGTGGGTGGGGGGTTCAGGGGTGCTGCAAAGCCCCCCTGTGTCTCCCACCCAAGCAGCACCAAGGGCCAGAGGCAGGGCAGCAGGGCAGAAAACCCTGGATGTGGTTAGTGGGAGCAAAGGGTGCTTTCCCCTGCTGGGAGTGCCAAAGGAGAAACGGGGGTTTGGAAAGCAAACAAAGGAAGGGAAGGGAAATATCTTGGAGGGAAGGTAGAGAGCATGAGGAGTCTCTTGGGAGGCACAGGGGGTGTGTGCACACTCGTGAAGGGAGGATGCAGGAGCAGAGCAGCCCCTTTGATCTCCTGAACATCTGCTCCCTCCGCGGGCACCCACCCGCCTGTGGGGCAGGTGTGCCTGGGACAGGGGCTGCTCTCCCAAAGCTGCTGTTTCCCATGCTCCATGGCCCTGTCCCTCAGAGCACCCAGGCAGCATCAGCCCTGCTGGAAAGGCAGCTGCTCATGGCTCCAGCCCTGGCTCCTTGCTGTTCCCATGCCTGGGGAAGCCCTTTGGTGCCCCTCAAAGCTCCCTGAGCCACGTGGAGCTGTGGCCATGGCATGGAGGGGTGTCTGGGCTGCAGGCAGAGCAGCAGAGCAGGGCCCAGGCAAAGGAGAGCAGCTCCTGAGGCTTTGATTTCAGTGAGGCCTGAGAATGGGTGAGCCCAGACCACATGGCATGGCCTCTGAGATGGGCATGGACACAGGATGGCAAGGAGGGTGTGTTTAGTGTTTTGGTGGTGGCAGGGGCAAAAATGCCAACAGGGCTGGGGTCAACACCCAGTGTACAAAGTGTACAACTGATCTGGTGTGAGTGTGACTGCACTGCACACAGACAGACCGGGGTTTGGCCTTGGTGTGAGTCAGGCAGGCAAAATACAGATGCAGAGAGAAGTGGGGTGGGCATTCAGGCACACAGACTATCAATTGGCATGGGAGCAGAGCATCATTCCTACAGACAGCTCTGCTTTGCCTTCTCCAGACTTTCTGGGGGACTCATGTGCCTCCCAGTCCAAGGAGTGACCTCACACAGCCTAAGGTTTTCAGTTTGAGGTGTGAAAAGTCATTTCCCTTCTCTCCTTCTCCCTGAGCTCAACAGATCCTCATCAAACAAGGAAATAAGCAGGACACTTCTCCATATCATGCTCTGCTGTGCCTGGAAGTGAGCACACAGCTGCTTCCTAGGGAAAAACTGCCCTGGTCGTCATGCAAGTGATGGGCATGGAAAGGAAGGTCTGGGTGTTACAGAGCCATGCTTGGTGTCACAAAGGGGACAGGGGAAACATTGCAACCCTCCCTGCTGACCCCAAAACCTAGGTGCTCTCCATAACTGACAGAGGAACTTCCCAAGGGAATCTGTGCATTTCCCTAGGGAAGCAGAGATCAGAGGCAGGGAGGCAGGGGCAGGCAGCCAAGGAAAGCAGAGCAGACTGGTATGCACAGGCTGCATTTCCTCAGGGGAGATTTGTTTCACATGCAGCTATGTGTTCAAAGGGGACACCAGGGTGCAGGGAGCACCAGGGATGCTCCAGGGATGAACTGCCCCCCTGGGAACTTGAGTGGAGAGGCAGGTGGCTGTGGGAGCCAGTCATTTCCCAGGGGGGAGTGCTAGTTTGCCGCTGATTTTCCTAACAAAACACAGTCCTATGGGACCTTCCAAAAACCCATGCAGCCTGGAAAAGCCAGGGATCAATAGGGGCTGGGGCTTGGGAGGTTGTAAATGTGCTGGCATCTCCCATTTTGCCCAAGCTCCTGCTGGAATTAGGTGCTGATGCAGCTGCCTGGTCTGCAGGGCTGGCTCTGGGCTCAAGCTCTGCAGGACATCTTTCCCTGCTCTGCTGATGCAGTAAATTGTAATCCAGTGTCCCTCTCTTGGGAAAGAAAATGAAAGAAAACTCTCCAATTTCTCCTGTGGCCCACACAGTGAAGTTTCCCTCTCAGGATCCCACATTGGGAAGTTTGAGTTTGCAGCTGAGCATCCCCCTCTGCTCCTCACCAAACCTGAGGGGCAAAGCTGTGTCCTTGTGCCCCCTGCCCCTGGTAAAGGCTCCCCCTTTCTGCTCAGCCCTCTCCCCAGGCCAGGCAGGCTTTGATGGATTGCAATCCTCCTCTGCCACGGTCAAAACAAAGGTCATGGCCCGAGGAAATTGCTAACAACTTTTGCCCACCGGCCCCGGAAGAGCGGCAGCGTTCGTGACAAGGGGCTGAACTTTTTATGATCCCTCCACCCTGGCAGCCTCTTTGGGAAAGGAATTTTAAAAAGTGGCCATGAGGCTTCCGGGAGCTGACAGAAGAGGAGGGGGCAGCCCTGAAACGCTGCCCCAGCCCCTGGCAAACCCCAGCCCCTGCCCCTTCTCACCTCCTTCCTCTCCTCCAGAAAAACCTTTCTGTCTCTGCCTTGGGCATTGCCATTTGGGGGGTCTTGTTATGGTCCAGAACAAGTTTACTTTTATTTTAGCACTTGGGAGACCCCAATATTCATTTTGTGAGTGTATAAACATGCAGGCACCAACACAGACCCCAATATTCATTTTGTGAGTGTATAAACATGCAGGCACCAACACTGCACCCCAGACCAAACTCATGGCTGGATACAAAGAGTTCAGGTACATTCTCATCTCACCAGGCCTTTGCTTTGCCCTCCTGTGCCTCTGACTTCTCCACCAAGCAAAAACTGCAGCTTTGTGTGCTGGAGGAGGTACAGCAGATTCCCACCCTTTGAGAGATCCCTGTCTGCTTGGAGAAGTTGCATTTTACATCTCAATGTGGGAGGAAAAAAAATCAAAATTTTAACTTATGTGTACATTTGTTTTTCCTAATAACTCTAAGTGAACATTTCTGCTATTAGAAATAATTTGTTTTAGCCTAAAACTGAGTCTTCCTGAGCTATCCCAAAAGTCCCAATCTTGCCTTACTGTGAGGTAGTCTCCCATGCTGAAGTGTGATGACTAACAAGAAAATTCAAGATGGGAACTTTACCTGCAAGATTATTTAGTTTTTAGAGAATACACAAAACCAACTAATGCCCTCCCCCCCCCAGAAAACCCCACCAAACTCAAAGCCAGAAAACCCCAAAAAACCACTGATCATGCCAAAGACATTCTGGTTCTTCCTTCACCATCAGGCATTTCCCAAATGCTGCACTTAGCTCCATTACAGCTGCATCATCCTCCAGCTGTGGCAAAGCCTGCCTGGAGTCAGAGCTTTCCCAGGGTCTGCCCCATCACGGGGGTGAGTGGCTGCCATTTATTTCCATACCCAAACTGGGCACTGAACTGGTCCCTGTTGAAACTGATTCATCAAATCCATCCCAAATCCAAGCCTACATGAACAAGTTGCTTTGAAATGGCTTTTTTTTGGGAAAAAAAAAGCTGTGTTTGGGAAGCATCCCTGTTCTCAGGGAAAAGGAGGCTAGAAAGAGAGAGTTTAAAGCCTCAGCCTCAGAGCTCAGGAAAGCTCCGTTTGTACAAGGGGGTGGGAGTAGCTCTGCCAGTCCACGGAATAAAGGAAAGAATCAATAATTGTGGCTAGCAGTAGAAAGAAAGGTAGAAAAAAATGAAGGGACACGTGGCTTGGTTTGACACTTTGTCAAGACCAGGACAAGGCATTTCCTACAGCACAGATAAGCTTTGTCTTTGCCTGGGCTGCAGGGCAGCTCTGAAAGGAGCAGCTCCATCCGCCCCTTCCCCAGGACTGGTTCCAATTAGTGCCGACCCCACTCTGTGCCGGCTCAGCCCCAGGATTAAAAATCTCCCTGTGCCAATCCCCTCTGATCCAAACACTTCCTGGGACTGATAGGAGCACAGAATTCCTCCCCTTCCTGAACTGGACAGCTTGCTCTTGTCTCCCCAAGCTCTGGCCCCTGTGGAAGGGAGAGGGGATATGTGACAGAGAGGAGCTCTTCATCCTCCCCAGGAGCAAGGAGCCAGGATCCTCAGAAGCCTTTGCAGGGCCTGGAGCTGCAGCTGGGCTGGGAAAAGCCCTGCTAGGATGTTTGAGTTCATCTGCCTGCCCTGGAGAGCAGGGGCAGCTCTGGCACCTGGCTGGTGGGTTTGGGGTCCAGGCCCAGCATGGGAAGTTGCCTGTGTGTGCTCCTCTGAGCTTCTTTGGCATGAAAAGATGCTAGCCCCTGGCTTGGCCAGCGAGTTTGGAGTCCTGCACCATGGAAAAATGTTTCCTGAGCATCTCTTTGCATTGGTAGCTCTGGTGCTGGAGCCAGGAGAGCGTGCTCAGCTCGGGAGCACCCCCAGCCCCGTGAGGATGCCACAGGAGGGGCAGATGGAGCATCCAGAGCAGCAGGCGACGCTGCAGGGCTGTTCTGGCAGGAGATGTGAGCGTCTGTCAGCAGCCCTGCAGGAAACACAGGGAGCTTGCACTGGATGGAGCTGAGGAGAAGGAAAAGGCTTGCAGCTTGCACCTGGGAGCCTCTGTGCCCCCATCCTTCTGCTGTTCATCCCCACATGCCTCCGTTTGCTGGCACCAGGTTTTAAGGAAAATTACCTGAATTTTGTCCTGAAGTAAAGCTGCAGAATCAGCAGAACTGAGCAGGTATTAATTCAGGGAGCAGCTGTGCAATGGCCAAGTGCACCTACAGCAGGCACCTCCCAGCGTGAACCAGCATGGCCAGTGCCTGCCTGTGATGCTGATACCTGGAGAGAAAGAGCTAAGCTGCCTTTGAACACCTCCCTGCTCAGCCCCTGCCCCATCCCACATGGGAGATTGAATAAACAGCAAACAGCAAGTGCCCTTTGGGGCCCAGTATTCATTTGGACCACCACACACAGGCTCCAAAGGCTTTCCATTCCTCTAACAGCCCCTGAGGGCATCAGTGACCTGCACAAAGAGGAGTCACAGAGGTTACATCAGCTCCTCCTCAGCAGTATCACCCCATGGGCTCCATTCAGGGCAGTCACCACTTTTACAGCAGAGAGGTTGCACCTGGGTGTGGGGGCACAGACCACCTGTGCCCCAAAAGCATGGTGTGTTTTGGGGTGAGAGGAGGCTTCCCTGCACATCTGGGCTGCAGGAAAACCCTCAGCCCACCAAGGACTTGGTGGGGAAAGCAGTGACAGCATCTCATTTGCACAGCTGGGCTGTTCAAGGGCAGCTGTGCTCCTGAATGGGAAATGATCCCGATTGGCTTTCCAGGTGCTCTCTTGTAAATGGATTTCAGGTGTACAACGGTGCCTGACCGCAGTCCAGGGCTTTGTCTCTCTGAAAAAAGGCCCTCTGTGTTATCCTCCCACCCCCATCCAGGAGACAAGAAAACACACATACAGCAAGGGTGGTTGCTATTTTAAGAATGTACTTTATACAAAATAACCAATTCATATGGAAATAAAATCTACAGACCTCCAAGGATCAAAATTTTAAAAAAGTTCTTTAAAAAAATTACCCAACACACAGTATTAAACTAACTATTGAGGTAACTGTCGCTCTTGGGGAACAAAGGTAATCAGCAGACCAAGACAAAATATACACAATATAAAAATAAATAGCATTCCCCTTTCCAGTATTGACCAGGAAAGTTCACACGACTTTGCAGCAGCAGGAGAGAGAAGAGGATCCCTGACACTGTGCTCTACGGGATGGGGAGGAAGGACAGGGCTCTGGGCAACAGGGGATGGAGAGGTGCAGCCCCTGAGGCCCTGCTGGGGACAGAAGGGCTGGGATGAGCAGCTCCAGCATGAACTCCTTCTCGAGCTGATCAACTGAGCCCATCCAGTCCAACCTTTCCTGAACAGCATGGGCAGCTGCTCAGCCCAGTTTCCAACGGAGCTGAGGACAGGCAAGCCCAGTCCTGGAGTGCTGCATCCCAGCACACCCAACAGAACATGCCAGTGCAGAGCCCCAGTGCAGAGGCCGGGTTTCCCCCACCGAGGGACGCAGGCAGAGCATTTTCACAGCTTGGTGTGGGAGGTCTCTGCAGCAGCCTCAGCTCACCCTCCTGTCACCCTGGCACAGCTTGCCCTTGACAAGGGCCAGGCTTTGCCCCCATGGCCACCAGACCCCTCCCTGCCCAACAACAAAAAGCACAGCAACATAAGAACAGCCTCATGCAAAAAGAGAAAGGCCCCCGTTTTCTCCTTGTGCCCCTGACAGACAGATTACATTCTTTACAAACTTACAATAATACAAAAACAACCCCAATGTTACCCAGCTTCAGAGAAATGAATGGATGTAGTGGCCTAGGCTCCCCCAGTCCCTCCCCAGCAATGCCAAGGGAAGCAGGGGGTCACTCTTCTCCCCCAGAGGCATTAAACCAGTGGTCCACCCACCCCTTTTCCATGTGCTCTGCCCTGTGGATGGATGAGGCTCAACTTTACCCAAATGCTCCCTTCCTCTCTGCCTTCCCAAACACAGAAGCAGCAACCAGCTCTCTTATGGCTACCAAAATCAACCCACCAGTCTCTGGGAAAGCAGGAACATGGCATGATAAGACGTGAGGCCACAAAGAGCACCTTGCTTCCCACTGAGACTGTGAAAGCCCCCCAGAGTGTTCCATAGCCATCTTAGTCCTAAAACAGAACAGGAAGGTCAAAGCTGCACTGCTGCATGTTATTATTGCTCAGAAAAAGATCAGGCAGCAGCATTCACTGATCCATCAAGGAGGAGAGACAGGAGTTTCCACAGCTGTACCAGTATATGCCCAGGCATTTTTAACCTAAACCCTCCTGGAGGTAGACATGGCAGCATCACGTGTGGGAGGAGCAAACCCCTGTAGTGGCAGATGGGCAGACTGCTGTGCCTGGGTGGCAAAGCCAGGGGCACAGAGAGAACACTCATGGGCCACTGAGGACACCCTGATTTCATGAGGAGGGTAAATGTGCCCTCCTCAGCTGCTGCCTGTGTGTGTGCAGGAGGCAGGGCCAGCCCTGTGCCCTTGTGCTGGTGTGGGCAGGGAGCTTTCATCTCTGCCCTCAACAGCCACAGACTGCAGGGCAGCCAGCAGAGGGAAAGAGGCTTGGGAGCTGGGAAACAAGGAGAGGGGAAGGGCTGGCATATGATACAGAAGGGAATCAGGATTTCCAGACTAGGAGTTGAGGCCTGGGCTCCTGGAGCTGCCTGGCTGGCTTTGGAAAGGGAGACTGCTCCCCTGGCGTGTGCCAGGGTTTGAGTGCACCAGGTGCCTGCAGGTCTCCTACTCATTTGGTGCCCAAAGGGGTCCCCAGTGGCTCTCTGGTCTGACCTTGTTCACAAGGGAATTGTGCTCACACAGAGTCAGTGCTGCTGTTAGTTAGAAGATATTCCACTTACTGCCCTTACGCTTAGTGAGTGTTTCCAAATAAAAAGGGCAAAGGACAGAGGGATTTGCTGGAGTTGGTGAAAATCCCAATTAAGCCTCAGTCCCAATTAATGCTTTGTCACCTCTTTCCCTGGTGGACATAGCTCTGTCCTGGATGCACTGTTCACTTTGATATCCATGTATCAAAAAGAGGAAAACCTTTGCCAAAAGAAATCTAGGGCATGGCTGTAAATGAAGGAAAAAGCCCTCAGTCAAGGCAAGACCAGCAGGGTTAAATCTACAAAATGGTAGATTGGTAAATGGCTCCATGGTCTCTCAAATCCTGCATGTCAGCCAAGGTGAGACAGTGATGAAAAAGGGAAGGGCACAGAACAACTCACTTCAAAGGTACACTTGGATGTTCCCATCTAGTTTCAAATCCATTAAACCCTGTCCTGAATTTCCCTGCCTAGGGGTGGAATGAGCCTTGCCCTGCTTGTCCCTAGGAGCTCCTCTTGGGAGACAGCTGGAAATGTGTCCCTCCCCAGCTCTCTGTCTGAGTGGGAGGTGGGCAGTGAAAACCAGCAGGAGCAGTTCAGTATGTGCTGGTTAGAAGGGTTCTCCTTGGCAGTGTGCTCACCCCCACCACGTTAAACAGGTACAGATGGGCAGAGGCTGCAATGGCAACCTCTGAGATGTTCTCTCCCTCACAATAAGCACAGGCTCCTAAAGCTCACAGGGGCTGCAACCCTCCTTGCACAGCCTGTCTCGGTCCTGGCCCTCACACAACTGCTCTGCAAACGCCAGCACCCGCCTTAAAGCAAAACAGGAATTCTGCAAGAGCAAACTCCTCCGTTCCTCCTCTGATGCACCACAATAAAAACTTTTTAAGGGGTTGCTCTGATTAAGTACAGACCCAGTTGCATGGCTGCTCTGCAGCAAGGGGAACCAGGACCAACTACACCATCACAGATTGCACTGCTGGTCCTCTCCAAGCCATCCTTTGGGATGACACTTCCCTGTCACTCATTTCAGCACCTTCTCTGAAATTCCACAGAGCATACAGCAACACAGTCTTTGCAGAAAAGGAAAGCAGAATTTGCAACACACCACAACACAGAATGAAGCCACCAAGAACAAAGAAACCACCTTGGTTGAACAGAGAGATGAACAAAAACCTGACAGGGATCAGTGGAGAAAATAAAGAAAGGTTGTTTTCTAATTATACTTTCATTTTAAATGGAGAAGTGTTGGGGTGAGAACCTGCAGGGGAGCTGCCTCAGTCAGCAGAATGAAAGACAGTCTCTGTGACTTGCTTTCAGATAAGACATCATCAAGCTGATAGCTCTCCAAGACCCTGAGAAACCACACTTACAAAAATATACACAGGCGACTTGCTTCGGAAAGTCTGCATGGGAAAGGCATTTGGCAGACAAGAAAGAATCAGAAGCTTCCAAGAAAAGTGTCTCCTCAAAGTCACAAATCAAACTAGTTGGCCCTTGAAGCTTCAAATTTGCTTTTCGCTTTTGTCCTCCTCATTGCAGGCTGGTGCCTGAGTGGTTTGGTGGGTCACACCATGGAATTTATAGACTGAAAACTTATAAGTTTGCTAAAAGTCACAGTGGAGCCTCAGTGACTGCCCTTTCCAGTTGAATTGTCAGGGCCTGTATCACCTAAGATGCCCAAAGATTCAGAGTCTCAGGGGGATTTTATAAAACAGCCTTTGCAAAGGCAACTTGACATCCAGGGAGCTTGGGAACACCACACACCATTTAAAAAGGAGGAAGTGGTAGGGGGAGAGCAAGAGGCTAAAAAGGTAGAGTAGCACACAAAGATCATCTGAGAACATTGGAAATTTTTGTTGTGCTTGAGGATGGTCAAGTTCATAATTGTTCTATGTATTATATAATCTCATTTAACATGAAATCTGTAATTACAGCAAAACATATCCTCCAGATGGGAAAAGTAATAGCTATTACTTTTTTTGTAATTTTGCTAAGTCACTAGTTCAGGATGCTTTCTGAAAAAGGACCACCTGGTAATATACTGTACTCCAACAACGCTGGGGAATGCTCTGCAGCTTCTCTGTATTGTGTTCAGAATTTAGGATAGTGGCACAAGTATAGCACTCAAAAGCCATGTTATTTTAAAGTGCAGCTACACTTCTCCTGCACTGCAATCCAACCTGTGGCACAAAACACCACTCTGTACATAAACAGCTGAATGCTACTCTTCTAAACCCATCAAACCTATCTTCCACAATATCTACAAAGCAGCATGGTATGGAAATCATAAAATTCACATTATCTGTTCCTCCTTACATTTTCTCAGGTATTCCAGCCCAGCAATCCTCTCCCAGGGCTGTTCCCTCTGAGGGGAGTCAGTTTTCAGTGATTTGCTCAGATTGTACCTAGCGAGATTAGGCTCTGATTTTCAGGGGATCCCTAGGTATTGCAAGAGGAAAAGAAAAACCCCCAACCCTTATTTATGAACAAAGCATTTGAAAATCTGAAAACTCTGATCTAAGACTCCAGCAGCATGTCTCCACCTCAAAATGTCCTGTCCTCAGGAAAGCCCAGCCATAGCTCCTTGTATTCTTTACAAGTACTTTTCTAACAGAAACCATCTGTCCTCACAACAGCAGCTTGAGTGCTTCCCAATTCACCTGCAACTGCAAATGCCAAATCCAACAAATGGCTCACACTGCAGTAACCCTGCCATTCCCCCAAGGCAGCCTCTTGCTCTTCTCCTCCTCAGCAGAAGTGCTCAGGAAGCCTGTGGCACTTTATGCTCCACTGCTGCTAAGAAGTGAATTTAGCCCAGGGTCAGAGAAAGAGGTGGGGACTCTTCTTGGGCAGCAGGGCAGTACAGATTAGCACAAAATTGTTCTACTGGATAGGTGCTGCTCCACCTGCAACTACACTGGTTTCACCAAAATAAGTTTTAAGTTTTAACCAGTTATGCCTTTTTCTGTTTTCTAGAGCACATATTTCTTCTATCAGAAAGGCAGGGAGAAGGGTACTACACTAGCAGAAGGGACAATGCCATGGGTGTCCTGCCCTGGTTTCAATTCCTGGTCCTGGTTTCCTTGTTCCCCCATGATGACAGGAGCTGGAAGTGCACTCAAGCCCTGGATCCAGAGGGGTGGAGATGGGGGTGAGAGGGGAAGGAGGAAGAGGACAAGAGAAAGAGGAGGACATGTTATGCTCCTGAGCAATTCCTGCTATTAAGCCAACCAGCCATGGGGTCATGTCTTGGTTGCAGAGGACAGGAAGGAGGACAGCAAGTCATCCATCACACATTCCCTCACCTCTTCCCACTCCCCCCAAACCCTCACCCTATCCTGAAAGATTTCAGTGTGATATGATTGTAAACAGTTTACGATTCCTCCAGTGCTAAGCCCACTACAAGCTGGGCCCACCCCCTCCCCCATTATGTACAATACATTCACCAACAACAGAAATTTATTTAGAAAGGCAACAGGTTAAATTCTGTAAACTGGATCCAGCTCCAAAACACACACATTAATACTACAAGTAAAATTCCATCATCATCCTCTTCCACCCTGAAAAATATACCTGAGTTTAGCAGTCAATGAAAGTTTCCACCCCCACCCCGCCCTCCCCACCCAAAAAACCCCTCAAACCCTGAATGAGACACAGTCTCCTGTCACAGAAAGCCACTAGTTTGGGGTGCCCTGTGTGGTGATCCAGCTGCTCGGCTGGCTGGGCCCAGCACCTCTGTGGGTTTCCAGCCCAAAATCTGGCACGGCGCCGTCTCCGCAGACCCGGGAAGCTCCGTGGGTGAGGGGAGGGTGGGAGCAGGGCCTGCCCCTCCTCTCCCTTGTCCAAATCACGTGTGGCTTTCATCTTCATGAAGTCTGATCCTTTCTTGGACTAGCTCTGCAAGAGGAAGAACAAGAGTTGGAGCAGCTTTAGAAAGGAATAATCTCCTTTGCCTGCAACCAGTTCACAGCTAACACCAGTGATCTGCCCAAGTTCACAGCGCCCTCCAGTTCTTCCCACCCTCACCAAACACCTCAATCCTTTAACCATTGGGAGGACAAAGACTTGCATTTCAGCTCTGCTCTCTCTAGCAGCCCTTACTTGATCCAGAGGCAATGCTGATGGTTTTTGTGATGTCAAATCTTCCCGGGCCATGGTTGCTGTAGGCATCTTCGGGAAAGCAACTTGAGCCTGATGCATTTGCATTCTGCAGTCAGGTTGAATGGAGAGAGTTTTAGCACATGAATGTCAGGAGCAAATCCCCACTCTTGGTTAAAACTACTTCACTGAAGGCATACATACAACATTAGCATACAAGCATTTGTCTTGTATATTCTGTCTGGCTTCCCCCCAAAACACAGCCCTCAACCCATGCCATTCCCCCAGTGGCTTAGCTTTAAGCCAGGTTTCCTGAACACTAGAAGAAGGAAGGACTTGATGCTGTGATGATGACAAAACAGTAACAGCTGAGGCACATTCATAAAAACTGAACAGGGAATTGTTGGAGTAGCAGTATTTTCCACTTGGAAATAAAAATGTGATATACAGTCTCAGTGAGAAGTGACTTTCTGTGATGGAAATTTGACAAAGAGAGAAGGGGCAAAGCAAGAGGACAAAAAGAGGGCAACATAAGGATGCTCATAACAAGAGGCAAACTTCCACTTTAGTCAGTGACTCTGCCTCACTACAAGCAAGATTAAATAAAACATTTGCAAAGAAAATGGCAAGAGCCCCTGTAATTAAGAGATACTCAACCCTTGATGATACATTAGCAAAACACTGTCAGGGGGAGCTCAGCACTGGTGTGGGGATGGATGAAGCAGGCTGACAGGTTCTCCATGACAGCTCCTTGCTTTAAGGAGGTGCAATGAGACTCTCTCTCCATCTTAGCCCCCTTACTCCAAGAATCCAAGAGCCACCTCTTAGCCTTTCAACTTGACTTGCCATCTCCTGTGACTTGAAGCCATATCCCTTCAAGGGTATCCATGACTGACAGTCACCCAGGCATCTCCCCCCTCCCTCCCACCTTGCCTTCTTGCAGAAAACACCATCTTACCCCGAGGGTCTATACAAGTCCTGGGGTGGCCCCCCCATGCCACCTGCACTGCCTCTCTGATCCATCAGCAAGGCCTGAAAGTGACCCACGTTCTCCTCTCGGCAGCGGTACAGGGGGCCCTCCTGAGAGAGGCCGTTGGCCTGGCCGGAGGCTGCATGGTGGGACAGGTGAGCATTCATGGGCGCTCCATAGGTCCTGGGCTGGAAGTGGCTGGCAGGATGCCGGGATCCATAAGGAGAGCCAGTCTGTAGCATCACCCCATGGGGAGGGAAAGCTGATGGGCCAAATCCCATCCCCGCAGCCAGGTGTGGCGGGGGGGCTCCGTACAGGAACTCCCCCGCTGCCACCGAGCTCTGCCTCTTAGTGGCTGCGTTGTGGTTGTCCAAATCGAGAAACTCTTTGGGACTCTCCGCTCTTTCCTGGGACTCCTCGGACTTCTCATCTTCAGGCCCCAGCTCCTGCCCGTCGCTCGGAGAAACCTCTTTGGCACCGGCTGCGTCCACGCGGTTGGGAGAGGCCATGGCGGCGCTCAGCGCCTCGCAGCCCTGCAGGCCCCGCTCCGGGAATGGGGCCCTGCCCAGGGATGGATGGGCACTGGGGTGCCCGCTGGGACTGGCCTGGGCGTGGAGAGGTCTCTGCCAGTCCGAGTAGCCCTGCGGGCAGCCGTAGTAGGGCGGTCGCTGGTAGTGGTGGTAGGAGGGCTGGGGCTGCGGCTGGTAGGGATACGGCATTCCCTGGGGCGGCCGGTACCGCGGGAAGACGCCGGGATGAGCGCCGCTGGGCTGGAAACCCCGTGGGGGGAAATGCTGGGGGTGGGAGGCAGGAGGAGGCGGCTTCCCCCCCATGACGGGGCTGAACCCCTGCAGGCCGGGGTTGATGTGGTACCGCCCCGCTGAATTCGGGTACTCCAGGCCGGACATGTAGAGAGGATGAAACTGGTTGGGGGTGGCCCCCATGGAGGTGGCGTCCGCGCCAGGGAGGCCGCTGCCCTGTCCCATGCAGGGCACGGCTGCTTCGGGCAGAGCCTTTCCCCCGCCACACAGGGGCTTCTCCAGCAGGTTGGCAGCCAGCCCCTTCCCCTCAGGGCCGGCTGCCGGCCCCTCGCCCGCCGCCCCGTTCTGAGGCAGGGCACCCCCTCTTTCGGAGGCGGGCCCCAGGTCCCTCACGCAGCCCGGGTCGCCGGCGTAGCCGCTCTCTGCTGACCACGCGCCTTTGCCCTGCCCTGCCTTCAGGTCGCCCTTCCCAGCGGTGCCATCCCCCTCCCCATCCGGGGGCACGGCGCGCCTCGTGCACTCCAGGGGCAGCGGGGGCTTGGGGTGAGGTAGGAGTTTGCCGTAGGCCCCGTCGGGAATGATGCACTGAGCCTTCTCGTCCATGCCTGCCAGCGAGTCCACTGAAAGAGAGGGAAGGAAGTCAAACACATGTCTAATCTTTGCAAATTTGGGTGATCTTTAAGAGCTGCTTCTTTTAAAAGTGCTCTTTTAAAAACTGCTCATGAGGTTGCATCTCTCTCTGAAAGATGGCACAGGTAGACACTGCACTTTGTGAGCCACCGCTAAGTCATAGCCCCTCTGGAACAACGTGTTTGCTCTGACACAGAGGTGTGCAGAGGCTGCCTAAAGGAGAGGCGGATTTGGGGTCCACATAACAGCAACATAAAGTGTTGGTGTACTGGCAGCTTGATTTCAGGCTGCATTATCCTTTCCAGTCATAGAATTAAAAAATAGTTTGGGTTGGAAGGGACCTTAAAGATCGTGTAGTTCCAACCCCCCTGCCATGGAGAGAGAAACCTGCCACTAGACCAGATTGTTCAAAGTCCCCTCCACCCTGGTCTTGAGCACTTCCAGGGGTGGGGCATCCACAGCTCCTCTGGGCAATCTGTGTCAGTGCCTCACCACCCTCACAGAACAGAATTTCTTCTTAACATCAAATTTAAGCTCACCCTCCGCAAACCCTGTTTGCATCCAGTTGGGCAGAAGCACCACCACGCCCCGAGATACTGCAGAGATGATCACAGCCATATTTTAACCAGCTGTGGTTTGGAGATGAGGCTGCTCTGTCCTGCAATCACTCAACATTCTCCCCTGTCTCTGTTCTATATCCAGCAAGCTAAATTATGATGATAACTTTTAAGCAATGCCACACAAGGAAAGAGTTTCCTCTTTAGTGCAAGGCACACAGGGGATTGATAAAAGATACAAGGGTTTTGATCTCTAGTTTACCAGCTAGAATTAATGAAAAAAAAAATTTTTTTGATCTCTGAATTTTTTTGATCTCTACATTAGGTTTTATTTTTAAGGTTCTTTCCTTTTTATTATCTGTGGTTTACTGGATAGAACAAATGAAATTCAACCAGAAAGAAACTGGTAAGGGCATGCATGACATGTTGCCATCCCACCTGAACTGATACAGCTGCTCAGGGGCTTTTGGGCAGCCCTAGCATGTGAGGATTTTAAGATGTTGAGAGCTCATAAGGCAGATGTGCATTTCAGAGGGAAAGCTATACTTACACACACTCAAAGGAGTACATTTAAGGCATTTATTCACATAACATCTCCTCTCCTTACCTAACTCTCTGCAGATCAAATTTTTATATTAACTCCAGGTGAGCACTAGAAGCATTACAGCCTAATGCTTTGCATTTGCACCTCGTGGCACACTGATAACTTTCAGGTAAAGCTGGGACAGAAGGGACCTCTGGCAGGCTACAGTGAAACACAACAGTCCTAGAAAAATCTAAGCAATGCCCTGAGTAGAAAATGTACTCCAACTTAGATTAAAAGAAAAAACACAAAACTATGTGTAAAAACTCAAAATATTTAACCAAGATTTGAATTATTTTCTGAGCGGTGAAGGTGACACATGCAGGCAGGGAAGTGCTACCAGTGGGCACTGAGGGCGTTACCTTGGCTGCTGTCCATGTCCATGGTGTGGCCGGTTGGATCCTGTGAGCCCCCGTTGCCCATGGCTTTGGGGGGCTGGCTGCTGGCAGAGGCAGCGTGGGCCAGCTGCGGGAAGGGCCCGGGGAGGTGCGGCGGCGGCGGCTGGCGGGGGTGGTAAGGCACACCCGGCGGGCACACGCGGGACGACAGCTGCTGCATGGCAATCATCTCGGGGCTGTCCAGCATGGAGTCCCCGCCCTGGCACCCTCTCTGAACCTGGGCTGCTCCCCCAAAGAGGGCGGCCGGCGGCTGCGGCATCCTCTGGCCGGCGCCCTTGCCGGGCGCTCGGATGTACCCCGAGGGAGGCACCCCGTGAGGTAGGAAATTGGATTGCTCGCTCCACTGGCCGGGTGGCAGCGGCGGCCTCATGGCCCGGGGGTCCATCATGTGACCCAGGACCCGGGGCTGCAGCGAGGGCCCCGGCCCCATGGGCGCCTTCTCCTCGGGCCCCACGGCCGCCTGGCTGGCGTGGCTGCCGTTCCACAGGGCCGGGTGCGCGCGGTTCAGGTACTTGTAGGGCCGGTACATGTGTGCCGGGGGCACCTCCGAGCCCTCAGGCGCCTTCCCTGGGGGCCCGCCGTGCCGCGGCGGGAGGAAGCCCTGCTGGAACTGGGCCGGGGGATAGACGCCCTCGGGCGGGCAGCCCAGCTGCAGGGAGCCCAGGCGGGGGCCCAGCCCAGCCACGTGTGCCGGCGCCGCGCACGCCTGCTTCTCCGGAGTGCCCAGGCGGTGCCCGCGGTGCTCGCTCAGTCCCACGGCCGGCTGCGGACACAGAGAGAGGGGGGGGGTCGTCTCAGTGACAGCCGTGGCACCTGCGGGGCCTGGGGCGCGTCACCCCACGCGGGAGGGGCTCACCTGCATGGCAAAGTGCTGGTGCTGCTGCACCGGCTCTCCGGGATGGGGCTCGGGCACTCGTGGAGAGCCGTACAGTTTGGTGGGATTGGATCCATGCAAAGGGCCGAAGGTTCCTGGCACTGCTGGTCTCTATAAATATAAGCACAATATAAGAAATAAAACAATTTGTGAAGGGCATAAAAGCAGCAGAAACACTGCAGGTGAGGGGAAGCCAAGGCTGGAGTAACTGCACAAATAAGCAGCTGGACCGTTTTGGAGGTACCGTAGAAAAGCTGCACACTCTCTTCTATGGGTGACCCAGCCTTATCAAAGCCACTCTGTCACACCTCAGCCACTCACTGTCACGATGATATTCTCTGAAAAATCCTTTTGCCAGGATTTCTTCTCCTGAGAAGCTGAGAGGCCTCAGAAATGAAATGCAAGCAATAATTATCTGCTGCTGTGGAATGCAACAGGTGCATCTTTGATTGGTCTCACGTGGTTGTTTCTAATTAATGGCCAATAACAGCCCAGCTGTCTCGGACTCTGGTCAGTCACAAGACTTTATTATCATTAATTTTTTCCTTTCCTTGCTAGCCTTCTGATTAAATCCTTTCTTCTGTTCTTTTAGTATAAATATATCATTTTCCTTTAATATAATATACATCACAAAATAATGAATCAGCGTTCTGAAACATGGAGTCAGGTTTCTCATCTCTTCCCTCGTCCTGGGAGCACTGCGAACACCACCACAACTCACCTCTGAACTTAAGGCTGCAATACACTCACTTGCCACCCAAATACTGGGGGGGCAGGAAAGAAGGCTGGAGGAGGCAGTGGTTTGCTTCAAGAACAGGAATGGACCACAAGAGTATGGAAGCAGGAAGACAACAGGGAGTGTGCTGGATTTCCTTCAAAATACTCAGTGCCTCCAGCTGTCCTACCACCTTCCACTATCTGCAGCACAAGAATCACACTAAAGATTTTGTTTGATCTCTAACTAAAAGGGCAAGGGATAGCCTAAATATCAGGAGAACAGCAGATACATCACACCACAAGCAATCACTGGTTAAAATGGAAAAGGCAGTGAAGGCTGGGTGAGGAACAGCCCGGAGGGGAGGCAGAACAGAGGTGGCATTCAGAAAAGAAATGCTGGGCTAAAGATAGGTCACTGCTTCAGTCCAGGGTGGCCTTTGTTTGATTCAGTTTACTGCTTTTATAAATACTCAAAGCACAAAATGCAGTAGTACACAGATGGCACAAAGTTACCAGGCATCTGTAAACAATTGAGACAAAAGACCAGATTGTTCAGCTTCATAAACTGCGGGGTAAGGGAAGAAATGTTACAGCTTTCCATGCACACTGGGGCTACTCTCCAAGGAGAGAAGAAAACTGGGGGAATCAGTTTGTCTACACTGGGAAATGACAGCCATGAGAAACATTAGGAGATTGCCCCCACCTAATGTGGCAAAGACTTAAATTTCACCAGTTTAAATCTAAGGGCTGAAAAGGTTTCACTTGGAAGAACCATAGCTCTGACTCTTTATCTCTGGGAAAAGGTTCCTGACAGGCACTAAGGATTTCATGGTAGGAAGTTTCATTCCCCTTTACCTCCCTCCCTGCCTTGTCCTGATGGGCAGAGGGCAGCAGGAGCTGCTCCTTACCATCTGTGCAGGATGTGGCACAGGGCTGGGCATGCCGCCGTACTGCAGGGAGCGTGGGAAGCCTCGCCCGTTGGAAGGGCCCACCTCTCGAGCAGCCTGCATGGCGTTGCCACTTGGGTCATCCACAGAGGACGAGGAGAAGGAGGAGGAGGAGGAAGAGGAGGAAGAAGCAGGAGCCCTGGAAGCAGCTCGATATGGAGGAGGTTTTCCTCCATTTTCCAGGCGTTGCTGTCTCTTGCCGGGCCCATCGGGGTCTCGTGATCGAGTCCAGACGCTGCCTGTGCCGGAGCGGCCGGACCGCCGGCTCCTCTTCTCTCTTCTCCCGTCCTCTCTGATCCAAAACTCCTCATCTGTGTCTCCATCTTCCCCAGGGAAGTGCTTCATCATTGCTCGGTGGAAACACCTCTCCAAGTTGTAAGCCATCTTTGTATATTCTGCAGTCAAAAACCCCCAAGAACATCAGAGCCTTGTAGAGAGAAGCAATTAAGCAATTATGCAACATCAGATAAATCATCTTCCCTCTGCCAAGTTTCTCCAAGGAAGACTTTTGTTTCTAACTAGTTGGCTTTGGTTCCTAAACTCCATAAGCAACACAGCATCAGGTCTGTTCAGTAACCCCAGCAGAGGACAGGCACACAGGCATGACAAAGTACCACTGGCAGCAGGGCCTGCAGAGTCAGCATTAACTCAGTGTTCCAGCCTAGTGCCAAGAATTACATTAGGGGAGCACCACCTCTGCTCACAGAGATGTGTGACCTGCACAGTTAGCCAGCAGGAGTGCTGAGAGAAGAAATGTGAACTTCCAGCAATGCTATTTGATTACTTTCAGAGGCTTTTCTTGGACTCGTTCAGTCTCTCCTGTGGGCCACAAGACAGAGGAAAATCAGCAAACACATTTATCTGTGTAGTTTCCAAAGCACTTGTTGACCCTGACATGAAAGCTATTGCCAACAACAGTGTCCCCACTGCATCATTTTTACTGGACAGTTCTGCTGAGATGTGCGTTTACTTTTTGTTGAGTGGATAGGAAGGAACAGACATTTGAGAGGTGCTGGTAACAAGGCCTGGAAGCAAGTGACTTTCCAGTTGTTTCGACTCAACTAACCCTGAAGTTCCTTGAGGAACAGAGCTCTCCCAGTGGCACTGCACGTATGCTTTTACTTGCAGCCAACAGCAACAAGCTGATTTGTTCTTAATGTTGCTCTCCCTTTCTCACCAGGTGTTGCTGGTGAGACAGTCTGCAGTGATGACCCACCATATGGGAACTGATTTCTTATCTAAGCAACACATAGAATTTTAATTGGCATGGCAATAAAACCCAGGATTTCCCATTTGTACACTCACATTGTTCCTTCAGTAGCCAAGGAAGCTAAAAACTACATTTTCCATCCAAAGGACAGGCATGGGTCACTCCTCACTTTCCTGTGGTACTCAACAAACACTGGCAGTCAACCAGACTGCAATGCTTTTTAGTCTGTTAGTTACTATGAGGAAAAGGGGCACACATAAACATATGAAGGAATAAGTTCAAAAGAAACAGACTCTCCTCTCTGTGTGCTCTGCCTTCACCATCTACCATCATGGCAGTCCTTGGTATGCCATGCCCCAGTTCAGCATGACTAAACTGTGCTAAAAGCCTCACTAAAACCCAGTGCAGGTCTCAGTAACTATTACCCTGTCATCTGGTCTCCCAAAAATATTCTGAAAGAGAAGAATCACAAATCAACTGGTGAGGAGGAAGAGAGCACTGCAAATAGACAAATCTAGCATCTTACTGCTCTTACCACTGCCTTCTCCGTTGTACTTCAGACAGTTCCTGAACATGGTCTTCATATCACCCACAAATTCATCCTTGGTGCAGTACTGACCTCCATTCAGCTTCTTCTCCATGCTGGAGATATCCATGGGGGCCTGGAATACAACCAAACTTCCCTTCAGTTACAGACAGCACAGTGGGGCTTACAAAGTTAGAGCTCAGAGAGGGCATGGGCAGCAGAGGATGCTCTCCAGAGAGGCAGCCATCCATTTTTGGTTTCCTTCACTTGTAAAGTTAGAAGGGACTGCCAGAATCATGGAGCTGGACTGTGAGAGTAATACAGCCCATCAAACTTCAAAAAACTTCCCAAGAACTGCATCCCAGTGAACAAAGGGCATCAGTCAAGATGGCTGTGCCACTTTCCATACCTTAATGATCTGGTAGTAGTTGGGAGCATACGACTCATCAACGGGCTCCAAGAAGGGCCAAGAGTCCTTGTGAGCCTTCACCACATCTAGAACTGGCAGTAGCAAGAGAAAGGTGAATGGTTACACTCACACACACACAGAAGTACTTCACTTTGAGAAAGCTGGGGTGGGACTAACCTTTGTACATGGCTGTGAACTCATCGTCCAGTTCAAAGCTGTAACAGGAAGCACCACAGTGAATATGCAGACTGATAGATAAGACATGCTCTGTACTTCATCTTCTCCTCCACCCATGCAGTGCCACCATGCTGGCCAGCAGGCCTCCTCACAAACACTCCTCTCATATGGACCAAACCCAGATGTTTCTCAGCTTACTCCTCTCACTGTTCTCCATCCTCACTTCTCCCTCTGCATTCCTGTGAATGATCACACTCCACTCCTTGCCATACTTACTCTGCTTCAATACACTTGTGTGCTGCAATGGCCCATTGTGTACTCACATGTCCTTGGTCCTTCTCTCCTCCCTGCCAGGGGAGCTGGGATCCAGGTGGGAAAGCTCAGGGGGCAGCTCCTTCCCCTGTGCCAGCAGCCACGCCCGCTCTTCGCGAAGTTTCCTCCTCCTGGCCCGCTCTGCAGTGGGAAGAGATGAAAAACCATTCAGCACTCTTTGCCCGCATTTTGCAGGGAAACAGAAGGTGCTCCTGCAGCTCCCAAGAACTCCAGTGAGAGGATCTTGTTCTTTCAGCAAAAGCAGCACCAGCACAGGAGCAGGTGAGGTGAGAATACAGTGCACCATCATCATGCCTCATCATCCTCCCTTGGTTACAATCACCAATTTTGGAGCACCACTTTGACACAGATGCTGCCTTAGGCAACTTCCAGAAGTGGTAGAAAGAGGGAAGCTCAACACCCATCTCTACGCACAGCGCAGCACTATGGAAAGAGCTGGCTTGTTTTTATCTTCCTTTAGGGGCTTCACCGCAGGCAGGTGAACTTGAGGCAGCTGCCTTTGCATGGAATGGGATGAAGAGCAGTGCTGAGGGAGAGGAGTTCTACCAGTGGCAATGAGTAACTGGGGTCATTTTTATCCTCCTTGGCTGGCTTTGGGAAGATTGCTCAGGTAGGTCTTCATGGCCAGCAGCCAGAGTGAGCAACCTGCCACACACGAGGGCCACTGGGACGGCTTTCATTTAAAGAAGTGAGACACAGGAAGAAGCAATGCTGGTAATAGAACCTGTGGTTTGCAACCAGACAGCTGGCCAACAGATTGCTTCATAATAGAAAGTTTATGGGCTCTTATGAACCTCATTTCCTTTTGCTTACAGGAAATCTGAATTCATTTGACTTGTGAAACACCTGCAGTTGGACCAACCTTCTGCAGGAGCAGAATTCTGTGGAAGTAATGTTCAGGGAGAGATGTCACAGGAACTGGCCATGTCAGGGAACACCCAGAGTGAAAGAAAGATGAGGGAGACGTGGCCAACATCCTGTAGCAGAGGCTCTGCCTTTGGAAAATGCCAACTACTCAAGAGATACCAGCTCTGATGGAAAAAATATTTATTGAGGTCCTACTCTGTCAGTCAAAAATAAATTTGGGATGGAGGTTAAGAGCACAAGAGAAGTAGGAATAGCTACAAGGTGAGTGTTTGTAGGGACATTCATTGGCAGACATGTCAAAGACTGGTAAAAGAAAGCCCAGATTTCTTGTTAGAAGACTCAGGGTAGTACTGAAGCTGGGATGATAGGACTTGCATCTGAGGTGTCCCACAGAATCTAAGAGAATTGCACGACCAGAAGTCCAACACCCCATTTCACATAACAGAGAGTATCTGAGTCTGTCCAAGCACTTTTCAGAATTCATGCTGCTTTCATAAAATTTGCAATCCTTAGATGGAATTGCAATGGATACCTAAGTGAGAAAGCTGAGGAGAAGAACATGAAGTGATTATTTGGGCAGCAAATGGAAAATCTCTGCTGACAACAGCAGCCAAGAGGTAAAGATGTTGTAGATTTTAAAAATCAACCAACGTCTGCCAAGGATCTGACCTGGTAAACTGACAGGAACCAAGCAGTGCTGCTCTGGTACCAGATCTCAGCTAGGATTAATAGCAGGAGTCTCTAACACAGCTAGTGATTAACATTGTGTGTTCAAGAATGAGCAGAGCTCATTCTCATATGTTGGCTTGGGTTGACTCCTACCCAGCAGCTTTCAAAATCTAAATAATGCCCTAAAAAGTGCCTCAACAAGCTAGAAACTCATATATGTGATACATTATGTTGAAGCAGCACCTGGAAAGAGAGCTGGGAAACTCCAACCTGCTGTTGTGGTAGAAATCTAGAAAGCTTCCCTAACTTATAAATTCAGGAGAGTACAGATGGGCCCAGCAGGAAACTTGCTACCTGGGGGGTGTGTTGGAGGTGGGGGAGGTGCAATCTTGGGCTGGAAACAGGAATGGGATGTTAAAACAGAAATACCATCCAAAACTGAGAAGAAGGTGAAATTCATACAAAGAAGATATTTCACATCTCCCCTCTACAGAAGGCCATACAAAACTAATATTATATTCCAAACAGACTAAAAATTAGAAGAAAATCTTTGTTACCATAAAATTTCTGTTGTTGGATGTCCAGTTTTAACAAGTCTGAACCAAATAAAATAAATGACATCATATTCAAATCATTTCCCCTCCATCATTAGAACTGTAATGACAGCAAATGCTAGTGGTGGGTGTGCTTGGCACTAAGAAATGATCATTAAGAAGCCAGTTTTACCTGGAGAGCTGCTGGTTCTGGGGATGAAAAATACTGTAGTCATTGAACTGAACAAGTCAACATAACTTTTGCAAACAGCTTTTGCACCAGCTTAAAAGAAGACTTCTCCTGACTAAGCCTAAATGGACTAGAAAAGAGTTTAAACTATGTGAAAGAAACTGCACAAAACAAAATTAGAGCACCTGCGCCAATAGAAGCAAGAATGTATTGTAACTTGGCTTAAAAGAGGCTACTGCTCAGCCTCACACCAGTCTCTTTGCATGGCTCTGATGCCTTTGAATCCAGTGATGTAATGATTGAATTTACTCAGAAAAGGAAGTGGCTTATACCAAACCAAAACCATTTTACAGGAACATTTATCTTTGCAGCTCTTGTGGAACTTCAAGACTAATTTCGTCTATAAAGATGAAGCATTAAACCACAGAGAATATGCAATTTGCCAAGGGAAACAGATATCTGTGGCAGATATGGAAGCTGGATGAGTCTAGATTTAAAACACCTGATTAGCTAGGACTAGCAACCAGGAATACACAAAAGTCAAGGAAGTAATTGGTTTTTCTAATGGTTAGAAAGGTAAGCAGGTAAAAGAAGCTATTCTTAGATAATATCTGGCCTCCTACCAAACATCTGGTAGCAAACTGTTTCATTTTGTAAGTTTATAAGAGTAGCATGAACTTAATATTTTTTTTTCTGACTCTTTATCCACTTTGGGACTCATGATACTCATACTGCCCCACTTTGCCACAGCTTTCTGAGGATGCTCAGCCTTTCCATGGAATTACAACAGCCCAGCCAGTCACTGTGGATAAAGCAGCAGCTAAAGGAATCCCCCATAAGGGAGGCCAACTAAAAGAAACGAGCTTGCTCTGACACCCACACCTACATGTACTGCCTGCTCTCTGTGCCTTGATCTCAGGTATTCAACACAATATGGTTGTTTGCTCCAGAAGAGCTTAAATCAACATTTAATTCATTAACCACAAAAGTTTTAGACCAACACCTGAAATTGCCACCTCTGGTGCTCTATGCAGCCTGGCCTCTTCACCTTTAGTTCTCCAATTGGTAAGGCCAGCAGCAATATAAAAATCCTTCTCTTGCTACTCCCATGTTATTCCATTCCCTTTCTCCTCAAAGGGAATTCTTCCTCCATCATGCATTGGGCCAAAAGAACCAAATGCTATCCCAGTGAGAGCAAAGCAAACTAATCCTGCACACAGGGAAATCATGAGGAGGCAAGTGGGGAGACAGAACTGAGAAACAACATGAAAAGCAGGAGAAAAGAATTGACAGCTGGGGCAAGGAAGAAAATTAGCACAATTTGAAGAAGACAACACAGTCTAAAGGTGCCCTAGAGAACAGCCACCAACACTGAGAGGACAGACAAAGGAAAAGAAACTACAGTCAGACCAACTTATCAGAGAACAAGAAAATATTCTCATTAGCAAGTCTGGCAGGGGAGGAATGCAAATGGCAAAATTTAATTCAAGATCTCAGTCGTGAGTTTGAAAGTTTCCACTCCTGTTCCACGTTACCTTCCACTGCTTTGACCTTCTCCTCCATCTCCCTCTTCCTCTCCTCCTTGAGCAGCTGTTCCTGCTCCCTCTTCTGCACTGCTATAAGGATCTGGCGCTCCTCCTCTTCCTCTCTGCGCCTCTGCTTCTCCATTGAGCTCAGCACATTTGGGTTTACCTGTAATAGAATGATGCACCAAAAACTGTAACTGAGTGGCTCGCTGCAAGCTGAGCAGAGGCAGGTTTACTTGGAGGAGGTATTAAAGCACACCTACAATGGATGACTGGGAGGGAAAAAAAGGGGGAAAAAAGGATTTGAATGAACGATTTCCTAGATGAAAAGCAACATGGAAAGGGAGGTTATTTGCCAAGCAATGAAATCCTACTGACACAAGGACAATGGAGGGAGAAGCGATGGGTTAGACAAGCTGCCATTCTGTCAGGGATGCACCACGCACATTTCTCTTCCCTTCTGGGCAAAGGATTCAGGCTGTTGACACCCTTACACAACACCTCCACCTCTTCCAGCTAGCAGAGCTCTGACTGTAAGTGTGAGAAGGACTACTTTGCCAAACCTGTCTCTGCTGCAAAACACAGAACACTTCCATAGGAAAAGCATCTGGTACAGCCCTGCATCAAGGTATCATTAGGAATGTTTTCCTTTCCTGTTCAAAATTTCTGTGTGCTAATCTCCCCTGAACTGGCTCTCATTTGTTTGTTTGGACAGTTTTCCTGCTGAGTCCCAAAACCAGCTCTCTCATTCAAGAACACCTGGCTCTTTATTGCCCCACTTTCTCACCTCCCCATTGCCAGCAGGCTGCAAGGCTGTGTTTGATCCTACTTAAGACTTCAGGCTTCCCAGACCAGGGGCTGCCTGCTCCTATTTCTCCAGTAAAGTATAAGGTGTATATATATATGGAAGTGTGGAATTATCTTTATGACCTTAATTTAGTTCTAAGACAAATGTATCAGTCATCCACCAGCCACTCCTACCCCTGTGACCAAGATATGTGTACCTTATCAGCAGGGAATATCAACCAGAAAAAACAATGTACATACAGTTTGCTTCAACTTCACTTTCAGGGAATAACCAGCAACCACCACTTAGGCAGAAGGCATTTCCTGAGGATTAGCAATCAGCCGGGGTCCGTTGGCTGCTGCTCAGACCATCAACTTCTCCAGGCCCATTATTAATCCCCAGGGAAAAAAAAATAAATTCTGGCACCAGGATTACTATTTTGTCCTTGTTTCATTGCCCAGGAATGGAACCTGGGGGTGTTTTGATGAATGCCTAGAAATGTTGTCTGGTTTCACTGCACATTCATTCCCCCTCTGCCTCCCCTTCCCCTACACAGTCCCAGGCTGCCCTACAAACTCCCACTCCGGTTTTCTGCAGATGAGCACCATGCATCATCACCAGCAGAAACAATACATTAAGAGAATTATGCTTCAAACACCAACAGTCACAGAGAAGTGTCCACAAGAGGGTCATGGGACTCTTGACAAAATTAGGACCATATCCTGCATTTAGGGACAAATTGGGCAATAAAACCCACCTATTCTGTGTTGATCCTTTAAAGTGAGACCCAGAGCTCCATCTCATCATGAGGGAACCATTCTCTTATTTTCCATTTTATATCTTTGTCAAAATGTTATCACTTTATTTGTCTATCTCTTTTCTAGGGAAATTATTCTGTGAGTTCAGGTGCCTTGAGATTAGCCAGCCTCTCCCCCCAGTCAGTTTGAAGTTTGTTTCTCAACCCCTCATTCCATCCAATAATTCCTAGTTATGCTCTTCTGGCTGAACATAAATTCTCCTTTTCTTTAGTCACATTCCAGCCTTTACCTTATGGACTCCTCAAACACACAACTCCCACATTTCTACATTTAGATTAAATGTTTTCTTATAAAGCAATCCCTTCAGTTCCTTGGCATGATTATTCCAGTTGTTTCTCAAACCTTTCCTCTCTGATCAATATCCAAACACCAAGATGCCCAGGATTGTGCTATGACAAGGACAACAGGTCAAGAACCTAGAGCATTGGGTTCTATATTTCCACTTTTGATTCTTTTTTTCCTCAAAAGCTCTGCCATCTGAATTGCTACTTGTGAGCTGCAAACAACTTCCTTTCAGACCTGATCCTGACCACTGTCAAACAGTTTTCCTCTGACTTTCTTGATAAATCTTAAATTGCAATAGGAACCAAAAGAGTGAGGTAAAAAGAAAGAGGTGAGCAGGAACCCGCCACCAAACTTGGTATGCCAAGATATTTTAGTGAGGATGTGACCATCAGCCTTTACATTCTCAAACCACTCCATGTAAGCCAGCCTGGCACGTTAGGATTTCTTTGATTGCTGGTACACAGGTGAAACCTTCCCTTTGCCTAGATTAATACAACTTCCATCTCTCATGCCCTGTGGAAACAGGAACACAACATCCAAGCTGCAGTGCTCACACCAGAACCTCTCCAAGCCTGCAGGGAACACTCAGCACCCTGAGCTTTAATGGCATGACACAGGATCCACAGCATGCTCCAGAGCAAGCCAACACACATATGGCATCAACAAAGCACTTTTAAACAAAGGAGAGGGTGTCATCCTACCAGATCTAGAAAGCAAAGGGAAAAGCAGAAACCACAAACACAGCCTAGAGAGCCCCAAGGACTGCAGCAGACACCCACAATTGCACTTACTCCCTGCAGCACTTGCAGGGCAGCAACAGCGCTGCATGGGCTCTTTGAGACCCTTCAGACACAGAAACAACCTCATTCCCAGAGGCACCTCTGCCTGCTGCCCCACCTAGGTCCATTGGGGACGAGTGTGCTCAGCTCAGGGTTAAAAAAATACACAAACATGAACCAGTAAACTCCTACTGGATTGGTGGAAGCAGACCCTTATTGGAACGACAAAAGCAAGAATCAAGCACAAGTTAAACTTCCTTCCTGACCACGGAGGAGGCAAAAGGAGGTGGCAAAAGGACAGGACTCTTCTCCAGCTTCCTCCCCACTCGGAGGATAAACACCACAGCGACCAAGGCATCACCGCCTCCTTCCCTCCGGCAGAGAGCACTCCAGGACAACATCGCTGCTGTCCCCTGCCCTGGGACTCTGAAAGAGTCAAACTGCTGCCTT
Organism: Zonotrichia albicollis; assembly: GCF_047830755.1. NCBI lineage: Eukaryota > Metazoa > Chordata > Aves > Passeriformes > Passerellidae > Zonotrichia > Zonotrichia albicollis. The sequence continues at coordinate 15,092,330 of NC_133822.1, forward strand.
CAGCTCTGCTCTCCAGACACTGGGTATCAGGCTTCAGGGGCAGAAGGCCAGAAGGCGCGGGTGCCCTGAGTGCCCTGGCCCCTCATCCGCCAAACCTTCCTGCTCAGGTTTCCGCAGCGCTCTCCTAATGAGGGTGCTGCTCAGGCGGCTCTTAATGAGGAGCTAATCTGAACCACCTGTTGAGAAATCCCCCGCAGGATCAGGAGCCCATGGAGCAGTTACATCTCCAACTCAAGCAGCAGCCAGGAGAAAGAGGTCACCTGTACCGGGCTGAGGCTTTCTCCCCCAGGCTCGCCAACTGCCCACCCTGGTTTAAGGAACAAGCCACCAGACATGCTGGCACTTCCCTGGTGCCCCATGGCAGGGATGGGCTCACATCCTGCTGGGGAGCAGTGTGACCATCACCACTGTGGCTGGCTGGCTCCCTGTCCCGGCACAGCGGGTGCCAGGAGGGCCCCTGCTCGCTGGAAAGGTTTCACTGGCCCACAGGCAGCAATTAACAGCCCTCTGCTGCCGCAGACCTGGAGCACCTGCGGTACTGATTAGCATCATTCAGGCTCCATGTGTTTCCCACTCCCCTCCTCCTCTGGGATTTCTGCTGCCTGTGAACAAACACGTGTCCCTGTGCTTCCTGCATGGTGGGCTTTGCAGAGAGCAATTCTGGCCCCAAACTGACCATCGCTGGGGTCTCATTTTCCTCTCGGCAGGCTTTTATCTGCAGCATGATGAGAGGTTCTTCCTTCCTTTTATTCATCTGTTTCTAAGTAATTACATTTATTGCACAGGGACCTGTACTTTCTCCTTTGTTTTGGGGGAACCCCTGACTCTAGCTCACATGGCATATTCCCTGCAGCCTAATTTCCCAGGGTTTGACACAACACCAGGTAACTATGTTTCCATTACATCTACAGCGAGAGATTATGCCCCAACCTGATAGAATTGAGACAATTTTTTCCTCTGAGGCTAATCTGGTGTTGTCTGACCGATTGCTTTGGGTAGCAGTTGCCAGTTCAAAGACCCCCCATCTCCACAGCCCCATGTCCCTGCCTGTGCTGGTGTGCCTGTTAGGGGCTGTGTGGTGAACTGGATCGGAAAACTGATCTATGTTAAAAATAACCCCGACCAAAGAAAAAGGTTATATTTAACTCCAGTCATTTTCCTGGGTCTGGTTCACTGCACAGACCCTCAAGCAGCAGCAGTGCTGTTGCACTGATGGGGTAGAGACGAGATGAGGGTGAGGAGGCACAGAAAGCGCTGTTAGAGCCCACAAGGCTGCAGTTTGATAAGCATTTCTTTAAGCAGCCTAAATTGTGACTTCCATTTCCAGCTGACCCCCTCCTAGCTCAGCTCCATACTGCATCAGTCATTCTCTCCCTCGGCGCTATCTACACCCTCATGTGTTTGCAGCCTCACGTTTTCCCCTTGGCTGAATTTCTGTCATTTCCCTTTGTAAGCTGGTTCTTCTAGCCCTCTCATCCTTCTTCAACTTTTCTTTGAACTGCCTCGAATGTGCCAGCACTTTCATTGAAGTGGAATTCCCCAGACTGAGCGCAGATTTCCATCTGCAGCTGCAGCGGGGTCTGCGGCGGGGCCGTTCCCTGTGCGATCCAGAGGGCAGCACCTCCCTGCTCGCCATAGAAACCCCGGGTGTCAGCCTGCCTTTGACGGGCATTACCACCCATCTCTCTTTCAGCACAGGCACTTTCAAGCGGCTCCTTCCCACTGAATGGCGATGCTGCGGTTTATTTCTTCCCCCAGGAGGCATCTGCTCTGCCTCCCTCCGTCATCCTCCCCCTCACACCCCCCCTCACCTCCTGCTTGATTGGTTTGACGGGCTGATGGTCAGACATCCACCTGGGAGAAAACTCTGTCCGCTGCAGACGCTTCTCCTGAAACAGGGTTGAGAATTGAGGGAAGGAAAAAGAGAGTGGAGGAAATTAGGGCACATCGGTGACACTGGCAGCAGAAACTCTGAGGGCTAGAAGTGACCATGAAATCCCTATTAGCTTTACAAGGGTAGCAAACAAGCAAACTGAACTCGATCCAAGAACAGCACGCTGACTGCAGAGCCTGTTTCACAAAGCCATCCAGCCAAAGGATCCCTTTCCAGATCTGTCCCACCTGGAAACACTCAGCTGACGGACAACACCCCTCAGAGTTTTGGGCTTAGCTAGGGCAGCTAAGCAGCCAGTGCCCCTTCAGCAGAGCCAGCAGAGAAAGGGCAGTAAAAGTGGAATCACAGGCAGTTTGCATAGAAAAGCCAGGCTGTAAATCGCAGCAGTTCAAAAGCACAGAGATCCCCTGCCAGCAGGAAAGGGCCACAGGACACGGCTGAAGACAGTAACCCCTTCAGCCACTCTACCTACACTGCTGTGCAATCACCAACCAGATCCTCGAGCACCGACTCCAGCACTGCATGGGGGACAGTCTTCCCCCCATCCACACATCCTCAACAGCCCCAACATCCATGGCACTTGCAGGCTGTAGGTGCAGGGAGCAGAACAGGCTGGCAGGCTGCTGGGATTTAGCTCTCCTTCACTCAGCAAGCATCCCTGCTCTTGGAAGTGGTCAAAGAGAGGTAAACAGGATGTCATGTCTCCTCACCTTCTGTGCAATCATGTTGCAGATCTCCGGCAGGAAGTCTTCACTCAAGAGTTTGTAGAGCTGCCTCTCTCTAAGGGAAGTCCTCTCTCTGAAGCTCTCTGTGACCTGCCTCCACTCCTCTTCCGTCTGGCACAGCAACCACCATGTCCCACGGCCAGGCCCCTGGGACCCTTCAAAAACATGAAAGGATGTTATCTCCACAGCAGTTATGACTAACAGCTCCTCTCAATCCCTTCTCTTCTCTCCTCAGGGCTCAGGAAGAGCAAGAGACACTGGCAAAGGCCACTGTTAAAGAAAACATTCCATTTGCTACAGACCCAAAGCTCTCTTCATGGACCAGAAGCACTGCTGCCTCTGAGAGTGATGCCAAGATAGAGAGGAAGTACTCAGGGGAAGAAATAATGGTGCCACATGGCAACACACAGGTAGTGTACATCCCTGTAGCAACCCCACATTCCAGTTATTGTAGACTGGAGAAAAGAATTTAATTTGTTTTTTGTAAAGGGGGCTGTCAGCCAGAGCAGGACATAGGGAACTGCAAATGTCTAATTTAGTCTGGCAGCAGAATAAAGTCATCAAAAATAATGTAATTTGAAATACTTTTTTTTTTTTAAAGCATTGCAAACCATTTCTGCAGGGCAACAAATCCTCCTGCTCCCTGCAAATGAAATATTTTGTTTGCAGGCACTTGAAAGAGCAGGAGAGGAAGCGAAGGACAGGGTTCATCAGGCTGCCAGATGAGGGGGAAGTTCCAAAAGTTCACATCCCATCCCTGCTCGATCCAGAGTGGGATTGAAGCAGATCACCCACTGCTCTGAAGCATGTCCCAACCACCAAGACACTTTGAGAACTGTTCCACCTTGTGTGAAACATTTGAATATTAATTGTGAAGGAAGGGCTCTCTTGCACTGTGGTTGGAACACCCACCTGGAGCTAGGGAATGTGGTTCCTGCTCCACAAATGTTTACACAGAGCAGGGAAGCCTCATGGGTTGCAACTTGTATGCTTTTGCCCCAGGATGCTCTCTGAGCACAAAAGGGTTGCTGCCCTTTTTTTGTTTTTGGAGTGGGGAATGTTTTGGATCAAACACCTTCAGGCTGAGGGGTTCTCAGCTCCCTCCAGACTTTTCTAGGGCTAACCACTGGCTCCCAGGAAAGCAATGGAGCAATGGTCATCAGCACCACTGGCAGATGTCATGCACCTTCTGAACACATTTGCAAGCAAACTAACAATGAAAAACAAAAAGAAGTAAAAAAGCTGAACCTGACTCTGGGCCCTTTGTGGATCTGAAGTGTGAGTGGCTGTGACGTGCAAGGTGTCAGGTTGTCCCAGGAAGGCTGGAAAGCTGCAGGCTCCCTGCAGTACCTGCCCTCTGTCAGGTGCCCGGGGTGCAGTGCAGTGGCACAGAGTTTCAGCTCTGTGAGTGCATGGGCACTGGTAACTGAGACAGCAAAGGTCCCGTGCTGCCTCTGCTGCTCTGCCTACAAAAAGCCATCCATCCCTTGCCCACGTGCAGCAGGGAGCTTACCTGCATCCTGCCCCCAGAGCCTGCATCCTTGTTTCTCATTCCCTTGCCAGCTGCCCGCAGACAACTCATTTCAATAGCAAACAGGACTGAGGCACTGCTTTGTGCCAGCAGAAGATTACTCTGCAGCTGAAGTGACACAATTTGCTGGAGACAATGATCTGATAAAACCCCCAGCGCCTCACGCGCATCGCCCGGCTCCGGAGAAGCCTGAGTGGCCGCCAGGAAATCTGAAGACAAAGTGCAAATGGAAGGAGGCACGGGAAAGACAATGCCACCCTTGCCTTTTATTGTGAGGCAACAGGCAGGCGAGTCCCTGGGTTTTGTGGAAGCCAGTGGATACACATGTATGACAAATGAGTCCCAGCTCCCTTGAACTCACGTTCACATCATGTTGCTAACTCGCTTTTTGCCTCGTTAACCCTTAGCTGGGTACCCCCAAGACATTGTTTACCACTCTCAGCCACCCAATTGCCATGAGGAAGGAAAAGGGAGAGGATTAAAAAGGTTCTTCCTTCCCTATCTTAGCATCACTGACTTGACTCTCTTCCCCATTCCTGCTAACAAGAGTGGTGTGTTTTACCTTACCCCTGGGAGACTGAGGACCATTCACAGCCTGCTTTTTTAGGTGAGCCCTTGAATTCCAGTGTATCCCAGAAGGTTAGGTTTCTTCATCCCAAACTCAGCCATAACAAAATAGGAGGCCTCCAGGTGCCCAGGCTCCCAATGCCAGGCAGTCTGTAACACAAACGCCTCCTTCCAAACTTGGCCCCAACCTCCAGCAGAAGGACTCTCCTGAGAAAGGCTGAGTTGTCTCTCAGGCATCTCTCTGGGTTTTGATAATTTAAGTCTGATTAGTGGGTGGTATCAACACCAATACTGCAAAATCTCTTTACCATTTCTTATCTGAGTCTCGTGGATAAGCAAGCTTTCTTCTGCCTTCTCCCTACCAAAAAGAAAGAGAAGGAGTGATACAATAAGTACATCACATCACCAAAACACAGCTGTTTCTGACGACAAGAATAGGGAACACCACAATTATTCAGCACAGAGCAAAACCATGAAAAGAACACTGCAGAACACACATTTGATACATATTACAAATATATATTTATCATAGCTTCGTAAAGTTTTTGTAAGTGAATGGTGCAGGATGAAGTTTGTCAAGTACAGTATCTCAGTTCTTAAGGGAAGCATCCCAAAATCTAAATGGACTCAACTGGCCTGGATTTCTGGCTTCAAGTCACACAATGAAAGTATTCTTTATCAGGAGCAAATTCCCTAGCACTGCATGGTGGAACTGCATTTGAAGTGAGGTGGTTGGAAGAGTGATGCCCACTGTTTCACCAAACTTCCAGCTAAGTCAGAATTTGCTTTGGAGAGTAATCAAAGCATCCACCAAGTCTGAGCTTGTTTCACTTCTGAGTTGCTTTGAGATTATGGCTGCATGGTATATACATAGTTATTGGGGGAACCCCAGACATACATTATACTTCCCTCTGGGAATGTATTTTAGATCTGTTGCAGGAAGAACCCTTCCATACCTCAGCAAATTTTCCTCCAGTAGTTTTTTCCGCTTCGGAGGTCGCCCTCGTCTCTTGCCTGTTTTCCCAGGAACGTTTGGGGTGTTTGTCTGCCCCCCACATCCCCTGAAAAATGGCAAAACCACCATGAAATATCTGCCAGCAAGGCAACTGAGGCTGGCAGGATGGGAGAGGGGCACAGAAATCGGAACAGCTGCTAGGATCCCAACCAAAGGAGGGATTAAATCAGAGCAGCAACAGGACGGGGAGGGGAGAGGAGGGATTCCCACTGGCTGGGAGCCGCCGGTGCGGGGCAGCCAGGCAGGAATGCGGTGGGGCAGGCAGCAGCGCTCCCCCAGCAGGCTCTGCCGGTGCCACAAAGGCTGCAGGCTGCCTGGACACAATGCATGGCTGCATGGCAGCCCCCAGCCTGCTTGGCAACTCGGGTCCCGCCCGCGCTGCCCCTCCCCAGGCCCCGCTCCCCCCGGCACAACAGCAGTGAGGCGGAGGAGCCCCCTCCGGCCCGGGCCGTGCCCCCCTCGCCCCTGCACCAAGCCAGGGAGGGGGTGTGTGAGGGGCTGTTACCTGTCTGCAGCCAGCTCCCCATTGGGTTTGCCCTGCACCGGCTCCTCCTTGTACATCCTGGTGCCGTAGAAGTACCAGTACAGGGCGCCGCTGCTGTCCTCGCCCAGCGGCTCCACGCGGAGGCTGTCGGCGTCCAAGCCCTGCGCCCGCCGGGAGCCCCCCGACAGACGGTGACAAGTTGAAAAGCGGCCACATTGTCACACAAAACATGATGACACCCCTCGGTAAACACCTCCCTCCCTCCTTCCTTCCCTCCCACCATGCCACAGCAGCAGTACAGCTGCTCCTCCCGGCCGAGCTGGGAAAATGTTACTCCAGGGGGAAGATGACGTTGTCTCTCTGTCCAGGGAGGGATTTAGATTGGCATCTCTAATTTGAATGGCCTCTCTCGTTTTAACATTTCATCTCTGGTGCTCCTGACAGGGAAGGTCTAATTAGTGCTGGCGACAGTCATGCACAGCCCTGAGAAGCTCCCTCCCCCCCCATCCCTGCTCTACCCTCCCCCAGCTCCCCCAGTATACTTCATCCCCATCCTTTCATCTCACAGCATCCCTCAGCAAGGCAGCAGTCTCTGCTCTCACAGCCCTGCCATTACCATCAAAGCACCTCCAAATTCACTCTTTGCAGAAAGAGTAGCCAATGCAGCCAACTTCCTTAGTGACTCCCATGTTATGAATACATCCACACAGGACAAGGGCCCAAGTTCTGAGCAAGGCAGAGGAGGGCAAAGCGAACGGCTGACCCACTGTGACCCCTTCTCTTCCCAAGAAGATTCTGATCTGGCCCAGCTCCTGTGGCCACAGAGTTTCCCTCCTCCCTGCTGCCCAAAGCACCTTGAGGAGGTCGAAGACATCGTCGGCGTCGAGGCGGTAGTCGCAGAGGCGGTGCAGGATCTCCACCCGCGTGCGCAGGGGCAGCTCCTGGAAAGTGCACTCCCTCAGAGGGTTGGGCTTCCCTTCCTCCAGCTCCCAGCGGTAGTTGATGATGTCCTCCAGGTAGCTGTGAAACGTCTGGGATCTAACCAAGGAAGAAAAGAATCTCACACACTTCCTGTAGTTTGTCATGTCCACCTGGTGCACCAAGCGACTGCAACCAACACAATGCAGGGACAGAGAGCACCTGAAGGAAAACTGTCAGCTATGGTGGGTGCAGCTCCATCATTCACATTCCTAAAACACAGCAATCTCATTGCAACATCACAGGATGTCATGACACAGTCAGTTTTTTATACACAACTGTTATTTCTTTCCAAGCAGAATGAGCCAAACATGGTAGCAACTCATCTCCTTTCTACCCCAATGGGCAATGCCTTGTGCTAGCATCAGCCACTCTTAACTAAAATGGGGTGCAACAGAATTTGAGTCTGCTCCCCTTCCAACTCTTCCCATTTGATGGGGGGACAATTTTCTTCAGATTTCCCTTTGCCCTTCACATCTGTCATTGCCAAGCCCTGCTCATCTCAACTTCTAAAGAAATGTTCATGCCCTGGTTCAGTGGCTTGAGACTATGCATAGCTGATTGATTCCTCCTCACTTTGCTGCTCTATGTGGTCCCTGGCTCTCCCTCCATCCCCACAGGTGCTGCCACTTTCTGCCTGTTCCTTCACTGGTGGCTCTGGCAGGACATCTGCACTGCCCACCTCACACACTGCCACACAACAAGGCTCATCCCCAACAGGAGTGCACCTCCCAAAAAGGAGTCAGTACAGAGGACTTCCCCGTCTGTACTCTCCCAGATCACCAAGCTGAACACTTGATCTCTTCATAAATATTACTATTAAAATGATCTTTCTGATTTTCTAGCTGGGTCACATTAAGTCCTACTTTCACTGCCAGCACTTCATCATAAAACCCAAGGAAGCAGATATTTCTCACCCTCATCTAGCACTGAGAGTGAGTGTCCCCATCTGACACGTTTAAGACCACTGATGGAGCTTAAGGCTAAAAGAACTCCTGTCAATATTTCATTGAGATGTAAGCCTTCACTCTGAATGCCCAAAATGTCAGGGGAAGGAATTTCAGGAAAAGGGGCCATGTCCCTAAATATAAAACTTTCTGAAGATCTGTCCATACGACTTTGAGTCCTGAGAGTTGCCAGGCTCGCTCAGCCTGCTGGAGTTGTGTAAAAGGGGACCCCCCCATGCCCCAGCCATTCTTGCACACACGGGAAGTCCATATGCCAGCAAGAACACCACTGGGTACACATTCCCACCAGCTCTCAAAAAGGCAGCTCCACTTGATAGGTTTTTGGCACAAGCAGATTACTCTATATGATTAATGGAACGGCGCCAGCACTACAGAATTGCATTTCCCTGAGAAATTGCTAACTTCTACAAAAGCTATTATATTTTAACAAAGAGGTGGAGGAGTGTGATCCAGCTGAAGAAAGATCATTAAAAGTCAACAAGAAGTTAACTATTAGACAGAGGTCTTCACACATTGGGTAAAGACCAGACTTCTCTGCAAGGACCACGACTGGCCAGTGACTGTGAGAACGAAGGAACAGATGCCTCAAGCCATGTCCACCTGGCAGCATTTCCCTTCCTCCTTGGGCAGAGAGAAGCACAGATCACCCTGCAGATCTCTCCTCACCAGCCTGCTTCTTTCTGACGTCAAATGCAAGCTGACCTCCCAGAGATATCAGCTCTCACCATACCGCTGTTACCAGCCCTCTGGTTGTATTTAACAACAGATGCTTGGGTGTACCTGGACCTGGTGCCCTCTGCAAGCTGGAGTTTGCTCCATCTGCGTGACACAAGCAAAGCATCAGTGTTCCCAAGCATTGTTGTTTCACTATTGTCAGCAATCAGACAAATATAACTTGGAACAGCCCCCTATGCTGACAAAGTTCAGTCACAAAGGGAGGACTGACATTTTATGAAATGCCTCAGAACTGCCTCAAGTAGTAATTAAAAACTACAGCAAGTATCCTTTTAAAAAGTGAAATATTCAGTACACACTACACCTACCTGAAGTAGCTGTGCATTCCTGCATTGTCTTTCTCAAATATCCCAAGATCTAACCTCCAGCAAGGACTTTGATTTGGGAAAGGGGGCAATAATAGATTCCCTTTACAGACTTTTTAAGAGTGGTATTTGATAATGTATCTTAAATGTATCAGATATTTACAGAAGCCATTAGATTAAAACAAATAAAAGAAAGAAAGACAGAAAGAAAGAAAGAGAGGAGAGAAGGAGAGAAAAGAGAGAAGGAGAGAAAGAGAGAGAAAGAGGGAGAGAGAGAGAAAGAGAGGCAGAGAGAGACAGAGAGAGACAGAGAGAGACAGAGAGAGAAAGAGTTGTATTTGGATGCTTAGTCCAGAACCATAAGGCAAATGACTGTAAGCTCTCAGACAGCATTTGAGTTTCAGCCCCACAAGTTCAGTTCTTCAACTCTGCCAGAGCTCAAGGCAGAAGATTATTTTATCAAATCTGATACAGAGGTTCTGGCTATTTCCAATAAAATGGACTCAAAAAGCAGTTTCCCAAGGATCCTCAATAACTAGCAGATGAAAAGGATTGCCAGAAAGAAACAACAAAAGTAAAAGAGTTCTATCTACTCCTATTTTTTTTCCTACCTAAAAGAAAGCAGGAAGGCATGGCTCAGACAGATACTTTTACCACGTGCACGAGTTCACTTATCTCGCTTTATCATTTTGGCTGCTCTCAAAGAAAACTGATCCAGGAAGCTGTTTAATTCCAGAAGATCATTTGAAATCATTGCCTATGTAACTCCCCTTTCCCCTAGGGACTGGCTCTGTTGATTTAACCAATTTGGTTTTAGTTTGACTTTCACATAAGTGGCTAACACTAGAAATTTCCGCCGTCCACCCGGTGTTCAGTGCATTACAAGCTCTGTTCTTAAGAGTACTTTTGAGTTCCTACCCCCATCAATTTTCAAAGACAGCTACTGTGCATTTGTCGCTTTGAATAAGGATAGAAATAAGAACCAGAGATGGGAAACAGATGTCTCAAGGCATTCCCAATCACTCTCAATCTTACCCAATTTATATTTTTCCTCTTAATGGGAACTGACCTCTTTTCTCCAGACAAATGGATAGTGCTCGTCTTCACCCTGTCTGCCACACCTACACTTAGTTTCACTTACCCCATCTCTTATATTTCTGCCACACCTACACTTAGTTTCACTTACCCCATCTCTTATATTTCCCTTTGAAAAAGTTTCTGAAACAGCTCTCTTGGTTTGGAAAAGAAAATCTGCAGGGAGGACAGCAATATGTGAGAACCCTGCCCTTGGGGTTCTTCCCTGCTCTAAGCAGAAATGCCCAAGAATAACTGTTTAGAATTGCCTATGAAATTAAAACCCAAGAATCAGAGAGACTGGATCCAGGAATGGAATTACCTGGATACAGTCTGTTAGATACCCTTTTTTCAAGCTCAGCAGGACACCAAAACACTTGAAAGTCCTACAGAGTCTCTGCTGCAGCTAAGAACCTCCAAAAACTCTTTTGTAAGTGGGAAGAGGGCAGGAAGGAAACCACTGAGCTGAGGAGACAGAAGTATCTCTTCCCCAGAGGTTCTCAGCATCACTGAGATGTGTAAAAACACTCAGTAAATGGAGGCAGTGTTAGGTCAGTACTGTCCTTTTCTCTACAAACTGGGGCATTCCCAAGGAGGCTGAACTGGTACATGGGCACATTCTCAGGGCATCTATCCAAAGGAAAACCAACTCTCTTCTGAAAGTAAATTGGGAGTCTTAGAAACAATTTACAAGAGAAGTGTGAGACCACGGGCCATGACTCTCACCACCTCTCAACCACTTCCTGATGTGTAGCACAGGCAGCTTCCACACAGCTCAGTAACCAAGGAAAAGTACTACAGAAACCAGCTACAACAGATCAGAAAATGTACCTCGAAGAACTCTGCAATTCTAAAACTTCTCCCATGCCAACATGAATAGCACCATTAATATTTCATAAAACAGAAAAACTTCCCTCACCTGTCAAAACATCCCTTGCTTTGCAGTTGCCCCCCAATGTGCAAAGCAATTTGGATAGCTGTAGTGGGGCAGTGGTGGAATGGTACATGCACATCTATGTGGTACATCCCACGTGGATGCAGATGATTTTTCAAGAGCCCAGTGCAATTCTTAGTCTTATCCCTGACTACACCCTGAAACCACAGGGCTGTTGTCAGAGGTCCCTATCTTTTGCTGCAAAGATTAGAAAGGAGGTCGAAGCCAAACTGCAACTGTGGTCGAAAGTTTTAATCGTATGTTGCATATACAAAGAGAAATCTGGGGCACAGGGAAGGACACGACCCAGCACATCTGTGTCAAAGGGGAGGAACAGCGTCAGACAATCCACAAGAGTACCACCGAGGCTGCAGCTCAAGTTGCCTGTGATCTTTAGCAGCAGCTGCAGAAAAATCAGGGCATAAAGAAGATGGAGCAAGTTGAGGGAGGGGCTCCTCTCCCCACCATGGGTATCAGCGCCCAGAGCAGCCAGAGAAATGATCCAGCCCTGACAGCTCAGCGCCGCAGCCCGGCCATCTGCTGCCCGGCTGCCTCCCAAAGAGGGAGGCTTCTCTGCTCCAGAGAGGGGAGCTGAGGACTCCTCCCCCTGCCTGGCAATCCCAGTGTTTTCCCCTGCTCAAAGGAGAGGCACCCTTCCCATCTCCCCGGCTTTGAACGTGTGGGGTCACGCTCTGCTGTCAGGAAAGAGAAGCTTGGCCACTGCTCCCGTCACCGGGCCCGGCTGCCTAGAGGGGCTCCTTTGGAGACTCAGGAACAGGGGGTGAGAATTTCACAGAGCTGATGGGGATACATGGAAAAATTTGGTTGGAGCTTCTGGCGTGCATGTTTGGCAGGGAACAGCTGCACCTAGAGACCCCAGCCCCACAGGGACACTGTAGGAGCAAACTCAATGTGAAATTCCTTCTGAGCATAATTCCTTCCAGAATTATATGTACAGACACACAATGCTTATTTTTTTTATCCTTATGCCCAAAGGAAGCGGAGTCACTTGTGCTTTTAGTTTTAAAGACTCCAAAGTAAATCAAATCTTGGCTGGAAAACTGTAAACAAAATCAAGCCAAACAAACAAAAGCTAAACCAAACACTGATTCAGTAAGAGAGTCCCTGTGTCAATCTGTGCTTCCTGCAGGCAGCATGCCATGGCCCAAGTGTGGAATTACTGTCACAGCACATTGCCCTATCTGGTCTACTGCTGCCAATTTTTTTACAAGCCCTCCCCCACACACATCTCTTAAAAAAACCCCTAAAACCCACCCCTCACAAAATCTCTGGTCCTATGGGAGCAAATATTGGATTAAAGGAAACATTAGGGTAAGGAGTTGAAATATCAGAGACAAAAATTTACCAACAATGTTTGGACACTGCTGGCACACACAAATAAACCTTCTGAAAGTGTAGATGCCAAATAATTGCCTGGACCCTCTAGCTAGAATATCTATCATGTTGACAGTGTTTTAAGTCTCTTGTTTCATTTAATTTACAAAATGCAATGGAAGAGTAAATACTGGCATGCTCTTGAGCTAAAACTGCTGGGAAAAAGGCAAGGCTGACCTGCATCTAATCCCAGACAGTATATTGTTCTTGAGATTAACACCAAGAACCCTGGCAAAACCAGAGGATGACAGAGAGCAGGGACAACAACAGACCTCTTCCAACTCCTGTCCAAAAGCTGTATGTGGGAGGAACATGGAAAACAAGACTGGGAGAGCTCAGCCTTTCTACCAAAGACCATTTAAAGATAAATGTAATTACTCTTGAAGCTCCTATTACCGAGTTAGCCACTAAGGGAAATAATAGAGGTGATACTTCTGTCCAGTAAAGGCTTTAAAAGCTGAAAAAGACTTGAATTCATTCAGTCACCCAGCACAAGTGTGGATTTTAGGAGGTTCTCAGTACTAAATGAAAAAAGACTTCTTGGACATCTAATTCACAGCGCACAAGAGAACTGGCTTTGCCTCTGTGATCGCTCTAGTTAAAAAAAAAAAGCCCAACAAAAATCTAGGTCTTACCAGAACAGACGTTTTATAATGGAATTAATTTTATGGACTGAAGATATTTCACCTTATGGGCTGGCACCTTTTAAGTTCTGAATTGGCAAAAAGGCACCAGCTTGGTGTTGGGAGTCACTCAGGTGTTAATGAGAGCATTAACTGACAGATGGCATTCAAGATATTTCTCGCCTCTCCAATGAAGACAGCTCCTTTGCTGCAGCAGAGATCAGGAAAGCTTAATTCTTAACAAGCATACAATGCTTTGGCACAAAGGCAAGCCCTCTGGAAGGGAATGGGAAGGATTCAGGGTTTGCTGGGATGACCTCAGTCAAACATCATTAACAGGGTCAGGAGAAGCAAAGCCTATTTCAGAAGGAAAAAAAATAATGTAAGGGCCCCCATGATCAATCTATCATGGCTTGTCAGAAAGAGAAAGCTTAGGCTGACCTTAGAAGCAATATGAGTTACTACTACCAGCCTGACCTTGAGCTCTCATGTAACAATGGAGACCATTTTTTTACTGTATTAATGAGCTTGCTTATCTGAGGTGGGGGAGGAAGCTTCATGGACCAGCTTGTACTTCACCTTCAATTTACCCTACTGCGAAACCAAGTCAGGTATGATGCAGGGGAAAGGGATACCACCCCATCCTCCAGGAGGACTGGAGAGGAATCCTTCCAAGGCCTGTGTGTGCAGCTGGCACAGGAGGTGTGCAAGCCAACAGGGAGCACACATTGCTCAGACCAGGGGCCAACCTGCCACCAGGGTGACCAAACTGCCTGATGCCCAAGGGAATGTTCTGCTTCTCCACAGAACACTCCCTGCAGCAGAGCAAAATGACCAAGGAGATCCAAGAGCCATGACCTTGGGCTTTAACAGCCACATTTAGCAGTGCCTAGCTGCACCACTGATGGGGACAGACCTCAAAAACTCCAGCCAAGGACAGTCTAGTGTGGGATCTCAGGATCTGAGTCCTGAGATGACGGGCCTCCGAGACCACCCTTGGGGGGCCCGGGAGTCCTGGAATGTTGCCAGAAGTGTCTGGTGGCAGGACTTTGACCCTACACGGGAGACGACACCTTTATGAAGATAAGAGGACTTCACCGGGGTGAATGGCGAAAAGATTAGTTAATTAGAGGGTGAGACACAGGGTTTAGGATTTATGTACAGGGGGGTTTAGAGGAGTAAGATGGAGGAATTGGGGTGTGTCCTGTCCTTCTTCTTCTTCCTCTTCTCCTCCATCTTCTTTGGCCACGGTGGCATTTTTGGATTGGTTATTACGGAGAGTGCACCGAGTTATAAGAATAAATGGTATTGGGGAAAAATGATAAATATTGTACACGTAACAATGGGTATAAAGATACGTGGCTGCCCCGGAGGGCAGACAGTGTGCTCATGGCTGACTGCTGAGCAGATCTCTGTTCGGCTGAAAGAACACCTTTTAGATAAACAATTAATAAACATAAAAACCGAAAGAAGAACTGAAGCCTCTTCTCGTCCTTCGATACGCGGGCTGCCCCAAGGCCACCTCGGGCCTTTCCAGGCCCCTCAAACAGCCGAGATAAACCGGACAGTCTAGAGAGACCAGTAACTCCACACTGTTCTTGTGAGAGACCTCGGCAAGGTCCAACAAGGCAGAGCTCTTGTGATGAAGGAAACAAACACTCAGACACATCCTGCTTTTCAGTGCCTGTTTTGAATCATGCCTGGAGAAAACCTGCTGTAGTGGTTGTGAACAAGAGTACAGCTGACATTAATGGACCCTGAAAGAGATCACAAGGTAGAGGGGGGAAAAAATTCAAATTACATTGATCAGACCTCCAGATTTCTCCTCCTAGAGCTGTAAAGACAGCAGAGATTGCTGGAGCACAAGACCATCACAAGGCATGTACAGGTCTGCCTTTTGTCCTCCATGGCAAGCTAGAACTAGTTTTTTGAATGCAGACATTGCCCAAACCTCAGTAATTCTGTGGCTTACCTGTGTGGCCATCAGGTAAGGGAAGAGAAAGACATCTGAAGATTTAAGCAGGTGGATGGCACTGGGCTCTCCACACAAGGATATTTGTCTTCATCATTGCTGAATATGGGAATACAATCATTCTACATCAGAACCATTGTTTTGTTTCAAAACAGAAGGACAAAAGATTACCTAGTTAGCAAATGTTAAGTAGCAGCAGCTCTTCCCTAAAACAAACTGGCCTAACTCCAGGATTTGGCAGTCTGAAATGTGACCAACTGGAGGCTTCCACATCCATGAAAGATCCATGTCTTCCACAAAAGTAAGGGACAGCAGAGTAATTTCAGCACCCTAGCAATTGCTGTTCCCTGCTCCTCATTTGTCCATCCCATAACTCACTTCTAGAACTCAAATGTGGCAGAGACCAGAGACCACCTCGACAATATGCTGAAGTGATGCTTAGAGAAGACATCAAGGTTCTGGACCTTTCCTGCAACACAATAACAGTAAGCTAGGACAGGAGGTTCAGCAGCAGAAGGGCAGCACAATCCTGCTAAAGAAATCCAATTTACATGGTTGGATCTAATTCACATGGCTGGATTTACATGATGGACTTCCCACCTGAACTCTGAAAATATTCATCTTCAGGAGAGGGGAAAAAAAATCTACAAAAACCCATGGCTGTCAGCAGCTCTAAGAACCCTCCTGCTCCTTGTTCCTCCACCTTCCATGCAATGAGCCCTGGGGAAGCTGGAAGGGGAGCTGGCAGACATGCTGCATCCCACAGAGAAGCAGAATGGGAACAGCTCTGGAGCGAGGCAGTGTCCCTGGGGAGGCAGGGAGAATGGAGAGCTGATGTGGGCTGTCTGCTCTAATAAGGGATCACACCACAGGAGCATGTGTTGGCTTGACAGAAGCAAGTGCAGCCACTTAACCTGGCTGTGACAGCTGAAGAGGGAGCGTTGCTTTGCCACCCCCAAAAACAGGGGGGTATGAAGGAAGAGAAGGGAAGGTAAAAGGTCACCACAGCTGCCCACCCTTCAAGAACATTCCAGGTCTCCATGTCCAGATTTCTCACCCCAGTCACAGTCCAAACAGCCATGGAAATTGCCAGCTTGGGCTCCTTAGCATTAGTAGCCCACACTCAGCAAGTCTCAAACTAAATGGGGATGCCCTTTTACCTGCCCTGAGCTGGAATGTGCTGCCTCCCACCCCTTCTCCCTTGCACAAAGGACAGGAGGCAGCACTCCACTCCTCCCAAGGAGGGGCTGAAGCCATCTCACACACCAGTGTGGCAAAAGGGCACGCTCTGATCTTCCCAGCTGCCTGTGGCCCACGCTTCTCCAGTGATTTGGCTCTTATCTAACAACCACCCTACAAATGACACAGCTGCTGGGGCTGCCTTGTTTGTTATTTTGCTGAGGAAAGGCAGAAAACAGCAGAGATATCAGCACTGTCCTGCATTGGTCTCTTCTGGAAAGGCTCTTTCCTTAGGCTGGCAAATGCCAGGGACAGGCAGGAGTGCTGAGATAAGTGTCTATTTGATCTTTTTCCCCCATTCACCCTGGGTTTTTCACTGCTTTATGTTCACAAAACGCCAAGGCAGCTAATCAGTGCTCTGTGACCCCTGTTAATTGGGCTGTGTGAGAGAAAGGCAGCACTGGCAGGAGAAATCACACATACCTGTTACTTTGAACTGTCCTGTCACATTCTGTCTCCCTGCTTGCAGGAGCTCCAAGCACCCTTCTGTGAGCCAGGGCTGCTCTGTTTTCATCATCATCCCCAGGATCAGCAGGAGGGGCCACAAGTGTTTTGTGCTGTGGCCCTGCCTCCAACACCTCAAAGCACAGGGAGGCAACAAAAAGGCATATTGTTGTTTCTGCTTCCGTGTGAGAAGGTGAAAGTAATTTTAGGTGAAGGAAACACGACCTGACGGCACTGATGGCCCTTCTTTCACCTGTGCCCAGCTGTTCCTCACTGCCCTGATCTGCCTTGCTGTTTTCTCCCTCACCCTCCCCATCACAACAGAGAGAGCAGATGCCCAGCATCCATCTCCCCTTCCCAAGAGACCAGCAGCCTACATGGCCAAGTGAGCCAGGCAAGGAAAGTGATTGGTGTGAAGATGTGAAACATTGGAGGGAAAAGGGCTTGGATTTGCCAAGCCTGGTGGTGGATTATGCAGTTCTTGGAGGATGAGGAAGACACATATTGCTAACTAGATGCATGCTGGGTGCAGGGGCCTGCATATGTTTTTTAGGTAGGAGCAAGGGCTGCTTCAGTGGTTTTGTTGCTTGATTAGGGAAAGGAAGAAATAGAAATGTAGTATCAATGAAACCAGAGCAGCCAGAAACACCCCACACAACACTTGAAGGTTTGTGGTACCGAAGGAAGAGAAAATCCTGGGGGGAAAGGGGATAAGCAGGAAGATACAAACAGTGCCCAGACAGATTCAGGGAATATTAGTAGGACTAAAATAAAATTTGTCTTACAATTTTAGCTCAACCCCTCCTTCAAACTCAGTCAGTCTCTGCACAATCTCCACCAAAGGATGACTTGTGCTCTCACTACATGCAGGGTTTTGGACAGAGAAGCAGGAACTCCACCCCCCACTACTGAGGCTGCAATTTGAGTGAAAACCAATAATGACAAATCAATGAGTTGGATAAGTGGATTAAAACAGGGGGAAAAGAATTCTGCAGAAAGACCCTGAATCAAGACTATATTGAGCAAACTGCATTGCTATATATATCCGTGAAAACATGAATTAATGTAGCATTAGATGAACAGAAAAGATTATTTACCTTGAATGCATAGAACGGACAGACAATTCAAGACAGTTTTAAAAACTGTCTTGTCCCTTAACTACATCTGCATAAATACAATAAATTAACAGTGATGATGCTATTCTCCATGGGCATTGCTGTTTTTGACTCAGGGTGACCATGTTCACACCAAATGTGTGTTTAAACACACCTGCCCAGCTTTGCTGACACAATAACCCCACAGATACTCTGTACTTCACAGTTTATTCAATCTTACCTTTAGGGCACTACCCTGAAACCATTAGTCAAAGGGTGCAGGAACAAATCAGTGGCATTCAATGAGATATACAGCCCATGAAAGCAGCAAGGGTAGCTTCAAACTGCAAAAGGAAAACAGCTCTGTAATCAGTCACTGACATGCATTATCAACCATCATGTTGAAACTTGCATTACAGCTCCAGCACAGAGAAAGGCTTGAAAACAGAGACCTCAGTTCCTTGAGAAATGGCTGAAATTGTAAAATACTGCATCTAGAAATATACAGGAACTTCCAGAAAACTCCTGCTGAGAAGGTTGGTCAGACTCCTGCCTGCCTGAATGGGAAGAAAGTTCCAATGTCTGTCAAGAAGTAAGAGGTTTCTGCTTCTTTGGTGAGGGTAGCACTGAACAGTTCAGCAACCAAACAGGAGACAAGCTGAGTGGCCCCAGAAGGGTCAGCTGCTCTTTTCCTGCCTTGACGAACCTGTTGAGCCATGTGAGCCCAGGAAAGAGTCAATACCAGTTACGAAGGCTTTCCCCAGAAAGGGAAGCACAGCAGGCACTACAACAGGGTGGTTCCAGCTCTGATGCCATCACATTTTACATCTCAGGTGCAAAGGACCGAGGGAAGAAGTTACCTCACACCATCAGCCATGATAAATTAACAACAGAACTGAAAATGCCTATCACACCTAAAAAGCTTTGCTGTCAAGCTGTGATTCTACAAGAGCACACAAGGGAGATGTCTAAGTGCAGGCCATCTCCTGCCATGTGATGACATTGATCTTGGCTGGGGAAGGGCAGGGAAAATGGCTTTCATTAAGCAATGAATTCCCTGGCATGCTGGTGAATAGGCTTGCAGAGCTGAGCAGAGCTGGAGCCCAACATTTCCCTTCCAATGAGATCTATCACCACAGCTAGATCATAATACATATTCCAGAAATATGAATTTTTCCCTCAGAGCATGCTCAGAACAAGAGACAAGAATCTCCCAAGACTCTGAGGCACAGAGAACTCTGTCATGTTCAAAATCAGAAAGTGAGTGACAGAGACCAGTGGCCAAGGCAGAATGGCAGGAGGCAGAAGAGAGGTCCTGAGCCTCAGAGTGTGCTAAAGGCACAAATAAACACTGGTACCAAAGGATGGGAAGATAATGGCAAAGAGATGTCTTCATGACAGGTTCTGATGTCAATGGCACTGGTGCACAAGAAGAGGTGCAGAGTAAGACTGAAGGAAGAATGCTTCAATGTGGAGCACAGCTGGTCCCCTGGTGAAGCTAAGATCACCAAGAGAAGATTAAACCATGCTGATGCCAAACTGGAGATTTTACAGCACATCAGCAGACTGGATGACACCAACAGAGTTAACATTATCAGTAAATGATGCCACTTTTTGGATGTGACACAAAACCAAAGAACCTGGGTTCTCCAGAGAGCAGTACAGTAAATCCAAGGCAGCAGCTCCTAGGGTTGGTTTTGGAGCTCAAAAAGCAATTCCTGAACATAAAACCACCTGACTTGGACATTTCTGCAAACGAGTTAGGAAATGCAAGATACCTTTCTCCCTAATAGGTAGATTGGAAGCCAGACTTTTGTCAGCCTTGTAAAGAAAGTCAAAGGCAGGAGGGTCCCCTGGCAGCTGAATTCAGTGAAATGCTGAATCTGAAAGGCTCTGGCCAGCAGGTGAACATCCTCCAGTCCCCACATGGATGGATTCCCCCAGCACCCCTCAGGAATTCGGAGTGCTGCATTCTTTTCCCATTTCTTCCCCAAGGCTTATCAGACACTGAGGATGGGAATGGCTCACAGGCATAGGGATCACACAGTCAGGACAGCTTGAAGCCCGGGGGCTTCTGCATTGCTGGTGTGTCAAGTACCTTGGGCTTTGAATAACAAAGGGCAATCTCTTGAAGGATCCAAACAAAAAGAGCCAGTGTCAGAACTATTAACTAACCCAAAAACTAGCTACACGTTGTTTGATAGGGAAAAAAAAAAGGGGGCAAGAGAGATCTGAGTGCTCAAAAAGTAATGAATAAGTTCCTTTGGGGAAGATTACTGGGGGGATTTGGGTAACAGTGGTGGGGGGTGAGGGACACCTGGGTTCCTGCACACACAGCCAGCACACACTGCACTGAGCTGGAAAAGTGCAGGGAGGGATGCTGGTGGCCACACAGACAAATGAAGGCTGAGAACAGCTGCTGCACTCCCTGCTCTTGCCACATGCTGCTTCATGTGCATGTTTTTGATTTTTAAAGCATGGATTTTTTTGTTCCTTGTTTAGTGTCCTGTTCTGTGTGACCTCAACAACTAACCACACAAGGTGTGCCCCAACAAGAAGCCACTCTGGACATGAAGAAATGAAGCCACAGTACTCTCAAACCACAGTACTCTCTATCTCAGGAGGGATAAGCACAGTCTTCTGGATGGTCCAGAATAAACAAATGTGTCTACAGCCCAAATTTCACCTTGTGATTGAACAGCAAGGGCTTTGGTTTTTCTGCAATGACAATTCACTTCTCCCATCGATGACCTTCACCTGCATCTAGCCAGGCTTCAATTTGTACTTGCCAATTTTAATCCTCATGCTTCTTTCTTTCCACTGCTGTTATTTGATTCCTTTCGAGAAGCTCCTTGGGGGCTGGAGCTGATTAACTTACAAAAGACCCAAATACATCTCCTATATTCTGAAGGAGCAAATAGGAATGGGGCTTACATGCTCCACATTGAGACTGGAAGAGGATCATTACTTACTATTCATTCCTGGATCCTTGAAGAACAAGTGAAGCCAGCTTAATGCTGCATTGTTCATTCCTAGTGCCCATCAACAGAAAGCATGCTCCCAATTCATTGCCACGAGGAAAGACAACAGCAGTGCTGTGCCATAAGCACTTGTGATTGTCTGGGGGCTGCAGAGAGGACCTTAGGGTATTACAGTGATGATGAGCACTGTGGGGAAGAAGCTGGAGTTATTGTCTTGATGATGATGATGGGGAAATAGGACACATGCCTGTATTACAGCACAAATCCATATGAAACAAGCCCTTATGTGCCTTACTGCTCAGAGAAAAATACACTTAATGTCAGAGAAAAGAGTCCCCTGTGAGGCACAAAATACCTAGTGTGGGGTTGCCTTGAAGCAAATAAGCTAAGCAAATTCATTTCTTAAAACCAGCCCCACACAATAGAAGTTTCTGGAGACCATGGATAAACCCAAGTTTTTAAAGATAAATAGGTCCTAAAGAAGTCCCTTTTGGGATTTGTTTCAGTGCAGGTCTTTCATCTTCTTTTCTCTAAAGTTTAAACCAATAAATTGGTTGAAGCAGAAAGAAACTGAGGAAGGCTGGAAGGTAGAATGGGAGAAAAAGTAAAAGCAAAGATGACTTAGAACAGAGACTGACATGACACACCACATCATCACAGTGGCCTAACAGCTGGCCAGCAGCTACTCCAGCTGTTTAAGCCCACTGAGGATAAAAGGCTCCAAAAAATTACTTCAGATCTTCTCCAATATTCACCCTTGGACTAAACATTGGTTTCTGAACTTGGATGAGGTGCTGGGAAGTGACCTGCAAAACCAACTGTGCTGGAGCAAAAATCCTGCACCAGTGTTTTGGAGCATCGCTGCAAGCCTCAAGGGTGAGGGCAAAGGTTTCACATCGGGGGAACTTCACACCCCATCTGTCTCTCTACCCAATTCTTTGCCTTCTTCCTTGAAAGAAGAAGATATTTTCATTTGCCTTCTCAGTTTCTTTTTTCATCATTGCTTTCTTCCTCCTCTCCAGAGTACTTGGTTTGCAACATCAAGAAGTTATAAATACAGTTGTCCCTTTCATATTTCATGCTCTGACATGGGCACAATGACATCACTGCAGTCTCCAAGACCCTTTGCTGACTGTTCCATGTTCCTCCTTTGAAGTTTAGCCACCTATTCCTCTCTGTCAATGTTTTGCATAACTCCCTCTCCCCAGCAATCCAATCTGTTTGTCTCTCATCCATCTGCCCTGACAATAACAGCACAGCTTTTCCTCTTTTTCTTTCACTGTTTTCAGTCCTTATTCTCCACCACATCCATGGAATAGCACTTCCAGAACATGCTACCAACTTTTCTTCAAATTCTTCTTTAAAGATTCATTTTATCCATCTGAGAATCAAAGACATTTACTTAGCTTTAGTTATATTTCAACTCTATAATTTTATTCCACTGTGCTTCTCATTAATCTCTGAATGACCGTGTTATTTTACTGCTGTAATCTCATCCTTCCTTTGCCAACACCTGCCAGCTGCTTCATTTTCACTTTTTACCCTTTAAAAGGCTCACCTTGCATGGCTTGGCTATTACTATAATAAATATTAAAATTAGATTCAAGATGAGCAATGCAGCCACTTCATCTCCCTTGCCCCCTCACAGCATCTCCTGTGCTGATGATACCAGGCTGATTCCAGAGGCCATCCACCAATATCCATGATGTATGCAAGGCAGCGCCTGTTAAAAGTCAGACTGTAAATAATGCTGATCTTGTTGATATTCACTTGGCATTCATGAATATGACTCTGAGTTGGTGAGGTGCTTTGTGGCCAGGCATGGAAGTAGTTGTTAAAATCAAGGTCACTGGTGCAAGAGCCAGCTGCTGAAACTCCTTCCAAAGGTGGTGGGCACCAGGTCTGCTGTGCCTGAGCTCAGGCTGGCTGCCCCAGAGGTTATGGCATGGACTGAAGTGGTGAATTCATTCAGCTCAGTCTCAGTACCTTGGCTTAGCTCTCTCCACAGCCCAGCTCACACAGTATCCATGGCACTGAAATCTCAGCTCTGCTTTGCCATTCCTGTTCACCTGCCACCTTATCCCCCAACCAGACTGACAAACAGCAGTTCTGGAAGGACCCAGCCCATGCAGGCACATGCACAAGAGTGATTTCAAGATGCTAAGCTCTCTTTTACCAAAATATGAGACCTAGGGCAACCCCCAAAGCACCTGTAAGGACACAGTTCACACAGAATAAAGGACAAGGCTGGACAAAAGTGACAAAGCAGAAGGAAGAAGCAAAATATCCAGAGCTATTAAACACTGTCCTCAGAAACAGGTATTGCTCCTCAGTAGGTTAGAAGATTTCAGATTATCACTCTCTTTCTAATGAGAGCTCAAATAAGTGATTATAGAACAAGTGTTAGAAAATACACAGAACAGACAGAGTGTCCTTGACTGGCAACTCAGCAGGTAGGAAATGCCAGCTCTCAGATGCCATACTGGGAGTGTTCTCAATGCCACCACTAAGGATAGGACAGAAATAATTTAAACAATTGTGGGGAAGGGAGGAGGAGTTAAGAAACATCCTCTTATTATCCTTATTAGAACAAACCAGGAGCAAACTACAAGCCAAAGACACCAAGGATAGTTTAGGGATCCCAAAAGAGCTTAAGGTAGGTGCAAAACCAATGGTCCCCTTGGAAAGAAAAAAATTCCAATGCATTAGGGAAGAAATAAGAAGAAAAAAACAACTGAGAATCCTAAGGAAGCAAATCCCCTCTGGTGGCACAGAAGTTAAAAAGGGTTTTCAGCTATTCTGATGAACCAATCCCCTGAGGTGTAAAAAAAGAAAATAATCTCATGGGGCATAGGGGAAAAAAACAAAACCAAGAGATATTGTTTTTCTTCCTCCTCACATTCTGGCCTTCTTGCATGTTGAAAAAATAAAACATAAGAAAAAGCAGCAAAGATTTTTTTTTTTTTGAGACAAAGTAGCAGCATACAAAATGCCTCCCAATAAGAAACACAAAGTTACTAAAACTTTTTACGCCATCACATTAGCAAAACAGCAAAAGTGCAATAACAGACCACTGAAGAATGAGTTTCACCCAAAGAGAAGCTGAACAGCAGGAGCTTTTCTGGAATATTTTAGTTGAGTGCACACATCCATGTCACACCATCACTTCTTACTTAAAAACAGCTGCAGAAGGCTCCTGCTGCGGCCGCTGCCGTTAGCTGAAGCTCTGATCTTCCTGTCTTCATACAAGTCATCAAGCCACATTTCCTGCTGGAATTAAAGTGGCAGCCCCTAGGGACTATGCAGCTACCCCATTTATATCACAGAGAATCTGAAGCAAGCACCAGGATTATTTTCAAACTGCTTAATTTTTTTTTTTTTTTTTTTTTTGCGACTCCTGAATTCTAATAAGAGTTTTTCTGGGCATTTGCCTTTTGAAGCAATTAAAAGAAAACACAGACATTTTCAGACCTGTGCAAAAGAGCTGGGGGCAGGAAAAACCTATGGGCAATCTCAATGGCATCAAACCAAAGCATGCCTTGGATACCTATTGCACCCTTAGTAGTCACATACAGATGGTATATGGATACTATGAGGGGTATTTATAAAACAACAAAAGCTGCAGATCATGACACACAAGTATTTTGTGTCAGTAAAAACAGCAGAACAACAGGGAAACTGTCCTGGCCAAGTGCTCAAACTACCTGGTGCAGGCAAGGACAGTTACAGGGTCATTGCTAAAGATGCAGAAATGCAGACAACTAGTTTTTGTTCTGTACTTCTACAGTACTTAACACAGCAAGAACCAGGTCAATGGAGTGCTCCTAACAGCTATGAGAGGTTATGATAAATAAGACTTAGGAGAAGATCACATAGCATCCCATTAAGTAGTCTCTGTTGTTAAACACAGATATCCATAACTCAAAGAAAGTCTTATGTTACCAGACAATGCTCCTTAGACATCAAGCAGGGTAAAAAGCAGTCTCTCTTGTATGTGATTCTTTTTTTTTTTAAAGTCTGTCATAAATAATATCAAAATCAAGGCAGAGTTGCTTTACTTCAAAACCAAGGATCATAGAAGTCTACAAAAGTAATAATCTCTTTTTTTTTTTTCAAAGAATGGAAAGCAAATCAAACTACAGCATGTTAAATTGAGCATTAGAAGGTCTCTCAGCCACTTCCAAAATTACTTGAGAGCACATTATAATTAGCAAAGGTATGTGACAGTTTTATACCCCTATGATGCATGATTAAAGCCAGGCAGCCCAGTCCTGCGCACCGTCAAAACAGATGTGACAAGAGCTGCAAGCTGCTCCCAGACAGACTGTGAGAACGCATAGGCAGATAACATTTTGGCCATCAAAGATGTAAGACCCGACACAAAACTAATTAAACCTCAAAACCCCTCAGAGAGGTAGGAAAAGTGAGGTTTATGAAGCATCCCATGCTTGAGCTGCTGTGCCCCAGCCCGAGAGCAGGCATGGGAACAAGGTCCTGCCTTGCTCTCTGAGGTGCAACAAGGAACATAAATTTACAGCCTTGATAGGAACAGCCACAGCCTCAGCAGGAGGATGCAGGGCACAAATGCCTGGAGAGATGCTGCAGTAACACCAGCAGGACGATCTGTGACACTGCTGATCCTTCCCACCCAAGACTGATACCTCTGATCTGTCTGCAGCAGAGAAGAATGGAGTCCTGGGCCACTGTGAAAAGCCAAGTCTAAGCCCCACACAAATCCTGTGCCACATCTGCATGGCTTTGTCTGCTGAGCACTCAAAATATCAATGAGAGGCTCAGCTTCCTACCACTAAGTGCAGAAAAACAAGGTACAGGAGGGAAGCTGTGCATCAGCCAAGGCCTATGCCTCTTGAACCGGGGTTAGAGGGGGGAAAAGGTGTTGCAAGGAAACATGCAAGAGAGTTTTAAGTGTGAAACAGTGTGGCAAGTTTGTTTCTGAGAAGTGTACCCAAGCCATCACTTTTTTTCTTATTTATCTTCGGATTTTCATACTTAGACTAGATCTTAATGCTTCTTCTTTCATGACATTTCTCTGCATACAGCATCTTTCCCTCTTGTTTCCAGGTAGCCTCCCCATGTGCTTCCTCAGCAGTGCTTCAGAGCTCACCTCTTCTCTTGAACATCCCAGCAGTTTCAGGCAGTTTTCCTGATATATCCCTTAAGCCATTCCCACTGCACTGCTCCTGCTGTGTCCTCTTCCCCATCTTCCCTGCAGAAATTTCTTTCTTCATTATCCCCATGCCCACGAGGTAATCCCCTTCCACAGGAGGCTGCAGAAATGGTGCAGCTGGTTTCTCCTTCAGGCACCTCAGGCCTTCCCCAGCATGACTGACAAGGTGACAGACAGACAGACAACTTGCCAGTGCCCAACACTCACCCATGATTCATCCCTGAATTTTCTTAATTAAAAGAGTTGCAAATGGGGAGGCAATTACACAGTGCAATCACTCTTGGATCTGGAGAGTTTTGGAGAACCTCACAACCTCACAAAATTAATGAATTTTATCAAAGACAAATCTTCCACTGCTGCTGCCAGGGTAAGTTGGCTCAGGTGGGCAAAACACTCAAGCCTCTACTTTCTGATGGCTTTGGTATGAAGAAATAAACTTGCTGCATGTTTACAAGCAGGTATATATTGCTCTGTGGCTATTTTGATGAAGAAGATACACGTGACTGCAGACCCTTTACAATCAATCATTTGGAGATAGTAAAAGCAGTGCAAAAAAATAAAAAAGGTGCCTGATTCAGCTCCTGATACCCACTGATGCTGAATGTCCATGCAGCAATGAAAGAGAACTTAATTAAGTGGCATATGCATATATAAATCAGCTAAATAAATTTTGTTGAACATAATCAGTTAATTAGAAATAGAGCTTTCAATACAAGCACCTATGGTTCTGCCTATGCACCTGAGCCTCTCCACAACAGGGGGATCTTAGGGAGCAGGACTGCTTCCAAGCAACTGCATGTGTTGCCAAGCTGTCTTTGTCCCCACAATTATGCTTTGCTATTAACATGATTCACAAAAGAACAAATAAAACCCACTGCAACAAGCCTTTGCTATCACTGGAAGCACATTTTGCTGTGCCAGTGGCAGTCCTCTAAAGAATGATGCTCTGCAGATGTCTCCATTTGGGAGGCTGCTTTAGTGGACACTAACAAAGTGTCTCTGGATGTCAAAACCTCAAGAGAGCATGTCAAATCACTCTCCAACATCCTGCAGCTGAAGTGATTCCAATACTTTTATTTCTAAGAAAATAATCATTGCTGTCCTTGTGTAAAGCAAGTGGGATCTTTCATGCAAGTGAGGTGTGTGCGCAGAGCAAGTTTTATGTTGTGCAGTACATACAAATATGCTGAAACATATGTGATGACTTAATATCACTAATTTGACCAAACAGAGTGCAGAGCATAACAGCAGATGTGAATGTTCACTGTGAGTGCCACAGCAGAGCATCAAACATTCCCTTTTTGCACGGCATCTGAACAAAGGGCTTTGCTTAAGGGCTCTGTACAATTAAAAGCCTCCAACTCAACCCAAGAGAACCCGAATTCCCTTTCACTCCGTGAAGCATCTGGCCTGATTGCTGTGGCTGCTGATCACTGCCATGTCATCACTCCGAGCCGTGAAACATCCCGCCACCGTGCTAATTAGCTCCCCTTGCAAAGTGCTTGAGCCAGAGAGAGAGGTTACTCACGTGATGTCTCTGCGCTGATAGCAACCTTGAAGAAGGCAAGCGATCAGGTCGCTGATAAACTCCACATCATCCCCGTGAAGAGCAGCTTCCAGTTCCTAATGAGCAGAAAGGAGAGAAGAAAAAAAAAAATCCAACCATTAAAGTAATTCCTTAAAATTTCCTGCTAGCTCATCTGGACCAAAAAGACCCAAACAGCCTCACATATGTGTACAGAGCAGAGCACACATGGGGTGAACTGACCTTCCTCATCATTAAAAATACTGCTTCTACTACCTCTTCATTGCAAGAGTTTATGGGAAGACCTTGAAAGGTTTTTACTGAATGTCACTCTCCAGCCAGAAGACTAATGCTTTTGTCTGGGTGCAGAAAAATAGGGTTCAGTGGGGTTGAGATACACTACAGCCTAATAAGAAAGGCATGATTTCTCTCGTGTTCACCTGATGGACAGGAATCAACAGTTTCATTCTTCTGCTTTCCCTCCACTCACTGAGGCTGGTGAGCTCAATTTAAAAGATGTGCTCAGAAAGCAGGGCACTAAAAGCCACTTACAACTCAGAAGTAGCAGTTTCAGATGGGATTGCCAGAAATGGCTGAAAGCTAGCAAGCAAATGCCTCAAAAAAAAGCAGGCATTTTGATTATTTAGCTTATTTCTTATTCAGCTCCTTTTTTTTCCCCAACTCCAGTAAGAGAGAAAGGATGGAGGGATGTCAGACTTTGTGACCCAAAATCTCAATTCTCGATGGAGAATAGCGTGGGTCATTCTAGCACAGTGGAGTTCACAAAGATGTGATGCAGAAATTGATCCACAAAAAGGATAAACTCCTGAAATTTACTTATTATGAATTTTGCACCTATTGTAAGAAATATCTTTTTTTCAGCTAACAGTTTCAAGCTTTGTTTTCCAAATATCATTTGGTTAATTACAGTTTTATTTGTATGCCAGAAAATTATTCACAGTAAGAAAAATCCACTTTCTCTAAGACTTATCATCACTAGCATACAGCATTTAACAAGATTTAATATGGATAAACAATATAGGCAGAGTAAGCTATTCTTTTTGGGTTTCAGAGTAAATAATGGATTGAATACAAATTCCTACTTGAATGTTACTCAACAGACTGTTACACAAATAGCTAAGCTAATGGCTACAGAATAAAGGTTAATGGCCAGAGAATAAAGGATAAACGTTTTGGCACTTACCCAATAAAGAAGAGAAAGTGCTTTTTTTATTAGACCACAGTAACTGCAGTAATAAAATTATTGATAACAGATTGCCGCTTAAACGCTGCTTGTAGTTTTTTATTGGAAATATATTAATGGCATATTTTCATTACCAACACTGCTCTTATTTACCTCTTGTGCAACATGCAAAGTGCATTAGGAGTGGAAGCCTGACACCTGCCCTGTGAAGAATGCACTAAACACATCTATTACACGTGGGAACTGGAGCTAAGGAAAGGGCAGCAAGCAGCCACAGCCTGATGTCCCTGCCACAGAGATGGGGAAAGGACCAGGAATCTCTGTTCCTGCCTCTAGATGAGCACGCTGCTTAATGACAAGTTAACACAAAATCTGCAGTTGCTGCGTGCCATGCCTTGGACAGAGTGATAGTATTGTTGTATAAATAGTAATCATGTTATATAAACAGTAATTACAGAGTGAATTCACTGACAATCATGGAATGTCCTGAGCTGGAAGGGACCCACAAGGACTGAGTCCTCCTCTGGCCCTGGCCCTGATAACTGGCTAGTATTTTAGAAGTGTTGACTTACTTTATTTGTAAAACATTTTAGTGGACAGATGCCTTCTATAAATATCCCTGGAGGAGAGGGAAGCAGGGAGGACCTAAAGCACATGATATGCTAAACCATCCCAGGTGTGTTACCACATTACCACAATAAACCTGCAGCTTGTGAAAAATGACATGTCAGAACCCAGAATGATGGGCAGGGGGGAAAGTGAGTCTCCAGGATGCCTCCCTGCATTCAGCCTCTCCCTCATCCACATACACTTGTTCATTAAAGCTGTCAGTCAGCAGTCTGCCCCTGCTAGGATGTGACAGCCTTTTGTATGAGGAATATTTAAACTGCTTCCCGTGAGCCTTTTCAGCCTGCTGTTTGACTAACACTCCTTCAGCAGTGGCCACAAGTGCCTCAGATAGCCCCTATCTGCAGCCATTGTTTTCCAGGCCCGAGGGTGACCTTTACATTTTTGGAGCTGGCAGGTCACCCCAGGAGCAGCGGGGCATTCCTGGGGCACTGGGCAAGATGCAATCCCTGGGCAGGGACTTAAACACCTGGATGGGGATGTTCTCCCTGCTTCTCCTCCTGCTTTCTCCCTCCCAGAAGGTTGCTCCTTGTCCTTGTCTCCATGGCAGGTGTAGCACAAATTTTGGGGACCCAGACCCAGATGGATCTCACAGACCAATGTGGGGCTGGGTGCAGAGTGCCAGTGCCATGCTGGGTTCAGGGGCTCTGGAACAAGCCAACATTCATCAGCACACACAGCATGAGGCCAGTGAAAGCCCATCCCTGGCAGGTGTGAGGTTTTCAATGCTTCTGTACAAAGACACCTGCCCCATGCTCCCAATGCCATGGGTGCTTCCTTGGAGCCCATCCTGATCTTCTGCTCCCTGCCAACAGTAGCACTCAGTGCCAGAATAATTACAGTAAAGGCACAGTCCAAGTATTACTGTGATTATTTATCTTGGAAAAAGGTTACTGACATTGTCCTGTAATGTTTCTGTCTACATTTCAACTATTGTTGCTTGTGACAGAAGGGTAGGAGCAGTGAGAGGAACCTGATGAACGAACACAGGGATTGAGCAACGAACCCAGGGCAGGATCCATCAGCCCTGTTTATCTGAATGCCATCATTTTCTATCCCACTGGATTCTCCAGCTTCTGGTCCCAAAACACCCAAATTCTAGACTCTTCCCACACACTCAGTGCTGTGGGAAGGACAGACAGACTATGAGGATGTGATGCAAATCTGAACATCTCAGGAACATGAACAAAGAATTGGTATCCCTTCAGGATCTCACCTAATGCTTCAGCCCACATTTAGAAGGAGGATTTTTCCTGCCTTCTCTCTCCCAGCAAGGGCCAGCCAGCAAAGCAGCACATCTACAGAGGGAGATGAACTGATGCCAGGGACTCTCAGGAGAAAGAAGCCACCAAAACCCCCCTGGTCCTAAGGGCAAGCCCTGCCTCAGTCACCCATCCCCACACTCCTCCAGCCTGGCCAGGACGAGCAGCTCAGCTTCCTCCCCGCCACCATCCTCCCCACGCCTCCAATCCTTTTGTTTTTCCTCTTTTCTCTTTGAGCACTGAGCTGTGAGCACAGAAATCTGAACCTTGCCAAAACGCTTTGGGGACAGCACAGAAAGGAAACAGAAGAGGCAGCAAATCAGCAGAGGAAAAGGGGGGGACACACATCTCCTCCTCCTCTAGCTGGAGAGAGCAACAGACAGGAGAAAAGCAGGATTCTCCCCCTCTCCAGCTGGCGTCACACCTCATTAGGGAAAAGCCTGTTTAACGTCTTTCCCTCCCCCCAGGCCGGTACTAAATCCCCCCTGAGTCAGGCAGGGACTGTTGGGAAGAGGCAATTGCCAGAGCAAGGCTGGGAGCAAGGGTGACCACCCTTCCCAGGAGGAGCACTGGCCCAAAGCAGGGCCAGCAGGGCGGGTGAGAGGCACCATCCTGTCCGTCCCCACTCCCTGGGAGAGGGCTGGGTACCCCACACCCAGCACTGGGGCAGGGATGGGTAACCCCACCAGCTGGGGGCCTGAAACAAATGCTTTTTTGGATGCCTTTTTGATATCTGCCCGGATTTTTGAGCCAACCTTCCCGATGAAAGTAAACAAATGAGTTCACAACAGCAATGCCACTGTCACCAAGCTGGCATGGGGTGACCACAGGGCTGCTGCACACGCTTTTTTTTGAGCTGTGGAAAGCAGCCAGCCAGCCTCCAGCTCCTGCTCCAGCAAGCTGACTGTGCAAAGGGCAGCTCACAAAGCTCGGGACTTTGTTTCAGAAGAGAGACTCCTCCAAATCTGCCAGAGCCCAGTGAGCAGGCTGGGTGCTGAGGAACAGAACTACAATTTTGAGGTTTCTTCTGTGCTGGAGCTGAATCATCTATAACTGAACGTGATGGACATAACGAGTTTAAGCACAGCTAAGCCTTGTCCAAGTTAGCCATCAGTTTAAAAACCCCAATCCCTTCAGCTCTATTTCCATACAGCTGCTGTTATCAGCTTTCCATTGCAATGTTCCAAAGTGACTCAACAGGCTTTAGGAGATCACCAAAAGCCACCAGCAGGACGTGCTGAGCCAGCCCCAGCCCATGCTCTGAAATTTCAGTGCTGTCACTGAGTCAAGTCAGGATGTTCTTTTCTCATCACAGATAATTAATGACAACAGACAACGGGGCAAAATTTTGGCAAACTCGTGCCACAGGGTAGTGGGATTGGGCAGGAAGATGGAAAGTCAAGTGCAGGCCTGAAATGCTTCCAAGAAGCACCATTTATCCCTCTGGTGTGAAGTCAGTGTGCTCAGCCCCCAGCACCTTCTCAGAATGCCTGAGGGAATCAAGCCCCCACCCAGCAGCTGCCTGCAGCCCAGTGCTGTGTTCTCCCTGCCTGGGATCCCTGCCATCATATGGAAATAGTTTCCAAAATATGAACCTACTGAGAGCGCTCTGCACGACAGGGCAGGAGGGCACTGCAGGGTATCAGGGTGTTCCTAGGGCCAGAGTACCCTACAGGGGCAAACAGCAGTGGGTTTAGCTGGCTGCCATAAATTCAGAAAGAAGTTATGGCTCCTGGTCCTGGTGGAGTCTCACAGCCATGCCATCCTAACTGGCCTGAAATGTTGGAAACACTATGTGTTATCCAAGTCTGCAGCTGGATGCACCTCTCCCACCTTCCCCAGAGTCCTGCAGGAGCCTGCATACTGCTCCCTCCCTCTATGATCTTCCAGGGCTTTAAGGTTTCCTAAGCTAAAAGGATCCCCAGTCTCTTCACTCTGCCTTTCCACAGCAAGGAAAATGGGTGCTGAATGCCCTCCCTGTGCTCCTGGCAGTGAGGATGAAGTCAGCAGCTGCCTCAAGAAAACACCATCATCTTCACCTCACCCTCAGGACCACAAGCTCAAAAGGCCAAGTTGGCCTTCTCCAGAAGGTTTGGGGTGTGAGGTGAAGGGGTTACTGACACTCATCACCACAGTGAGAGAGGTCCCAGCTCCTCTCTGAGCCTCCCAAGAGATGAAGAGCAAATATCTGAGGGAGGAAAGAAGCCATCCTGTCAGAAGGGAGCTATCATTTGGGGAGGGGGACAAAGGAAGAGCAGAAAAGGTATTTCCTTTCCCTGTTTCTTCAGGTTCCCCCTCAATGTCTGTCAGTGCCTTCTGAAATGTATACCTTCCTCGAATTTCTGAGAGCAGACTTTGAAGGCTATTTCAAACATGTTGTAAAATAGGAGCATAATGTTACTCCAGGGCTAGGCAGAGGTGTGAGATGACAGCTTTGTATGAGGGAGATTGGCTATAAACAGAAAGCCAGGGAGAATTTGTCACATTGCCTCCACGTTATGGCAGTTTGCAAAGTACAAATCCCACATGCTCCCCGCTGGTGCCAGCAGCACAGGGGTAATGTCAGCCATCCTCTCCTCCAGCTATGAAAGGGGATGCAACAGACACTGAATTCTGCTCAGCTCAGCCAAAGCAGGTTTGCAAATGCAAACTGTTTGCCATGCCAGTGGACATTTTGGTCAGGCTAGAATTTTCCAGACTTTCTTTATAGGCAAAGTTACATCATGCCTTCCTTTACCCCTCTCTATCAGGATTAAAACTCTGAGACCATCACTCTCTGTGTATCACCTATCCCACCTGCCAGAGCAGTTGGAGTTCTCCATGCACATTAAGCTGCTGCCTGATCTCTCCCTTGGGACAGGACCCTCCCCTGTTTGCACAGCATGCTGCTCCTTGCTCTCCCAGTGGAATTTTTCACTGCTGTGTAATACAAACACAAACGAGCACCTCACTCACCTTGTGTGGCTAAACTGGACTGAAAAGAGATTTCAGACGGATCAATCCAGTCTCCCTCATGCCCCACAGCCATCTACCAGTGCTAATAATGCTTTCTTCTCCTTCCAGCTCATCTTGCCTGCAGTGCAACTGATTTGAGAACTACATTTGTTATGAACGTATGCACTGTCATCACTTTAAAGATGTAAAACTGCTACTCATTCCATTTTTTGCCCCGGCAAAGAAGCTTTTCAGATGGACAGGGTGCATCTGAAGTAAAAAGTGATTAGTTTCTGCTTAGCAGTTAGATATTAGTACTTTATGCCTCTAACGCAGTTGCCATCCCAGAGCATCAAAGCATTTCAAGACCATTCAGCAAAGCCTTGTGTCACCTGTGAAGAAAGGGGAGGCACACGGCCACATGCAGAGCGATTCTGCAGACAGACAGAAGTCCCAGCATCCACACATGGAATGCTTCACTCAGTGGTGGGGCTAAGAGAGAAGCCATAAGGTTTGACACTTGATGCCACTGCAATCATCTCTCTTTTTCTGCAGTTTTACGAGCAGCCAAAGCCTTTGGAGATCATGCTATTTTCCTCCAAAGGATAATTTCTCCCTTTCAAAATAATCCCCTCTTCCTTCAGTGCAGATAATCTATGCCATTTACCATAAGCCAGTTATGCTGGCTGAGGGGCAAGCACTGCACTGGGCACTGAGCTGCCTTCACAGCACATTTCAGGCTCAGCAGAACCTCCAGACCTCTTGCAGACCCTGTGGAAGAATTCCAAGAGGCCTGTGAAGAGCAAATAAGAAAAGCAAGCCTATCACCAGTCTGCCTAAACTTCTAATCAGGGATCTATGCCTTTAGAGAAAAAGTATTGGCACTGTGGTCTTAAACAAACAAACCAAAACACTGCCCTCCTCCCCCCATCCCAAAGTATTGCCCAAGCCACAAGTTCAACTCCTCCAGCTGAAAATAGCCTCCAAACACAACAGTGTGAGGGGAAACACAGTCTGTTTGAATTGCATCCTGTTTGCCTCGCCCTCAGACAGAAAGGTATCATTTATTACTGCCTAGAAAAGCCCTCTCCCAATAGCTGTGCTTGTACGGAGTATCAGAATTATTCAGATCAGTAAACTACTCGCAGACTGGACTGGTTTAGGATTCTGGTTTTGTTTTCTTTCCTGGGAAGATGGGGCAAGAAAAGTGGTGAGCAGGCACCTACAGATTGTTATCATTCTGAAACTAACCCAAAATACTGTATAGATCTAAGACAGATCTATAGATCATCACTAAGCTCTTGCAGTCCCATGCCAGCAGTACCTTGCTGGTAAAACCCAACCAAAACAACCCCAAACTCTTTCTCTCCACATATGCTGGATTTAACATTTAAACAGTTAAAGACGAAACATTTTAGCAAGTGTTTTACACAGCACTTAGGGTGATCAGAGCCCTGTTGGTGGGGAGCAGCACCAGCTCTACCTGTTTTGATGCTGTTTCTGGAAACAACAGCAGCGGGTTAGCCATGGTCCCTCCCCAGACAATTCAGCTGCACGATAAATAAAGAACAGCTGATCCTGCCGTGTCACCATCTCCTGTGGTAAGAGGCTTCCTGGGTACCTAGTGGGAGTTCTGCTAAGCTTTTAAGCCCATTGGCAACGTGGGGAACAGTCTGTAGCTCCAAAGCCAAGAGGCTCGAAGTAATAATCCGATTTCAAAGCTCCTCCTCCTCTCCAGCCAAAGGCAGCAAGGGAGGATGAGATCAGACTGTAGATGCTCTTCATTTTAGGTCTGGCCATTGCACTCATCTGCTCAGCATGAGCACCAGCAAGGGGAAGGATGAGTGCCAAAATCTGGAGTGGATTGCTTGGCTAAAGTTTCTGCAAAGATTTCAAAACTTACTGGGAAAAAAAAAAATTTAAAGGGAATTTTCACTGCTTTTGATACAGCTGGACTGGTTTATCTAAGCAACATCCACTTTTGTAGTTCCTGCACTGGCCAAAACTCTCAGGGGATTTACTCCCTGCCATTATGAGGCACCAGGGCATTCGAGCTATGCAGCTGGTTTGCAAAACTCCTCACAAAAGTTCTGTACAGCAACCAGTGCTGTTCCTCTAGCATTTACATTGCTCCCCCCTCCAGGATGTTATTAGCTGCCAGGTGATATGCAAGCCATGAAACAACTTATCTCCACAAGCCTGGAGATAAACAGAAAGTCCAGATCATCCCTTAAGGAGTCAGGTGATTTCCCCACATCCCTTCTGCCCCTCAAACAAAAACAACAACAGAGGAAGACAGGTCCTTGCTCATCACTGTGTGAAAAAGCAGGGTGAAACAGTAAAACACAGTCAGGTAGAAAGAGGCTGCAAATCCTTGCTTTTTCCCTTTATTCTGATCTCCACAGCCAGCCATTCTTCTGCCTCTGCTTGGATGCTGTGCAGAGTGCAGCCCACAGCACACACACCACAAGCAAACCCTGCCTGGGGCTCAGTGGGGAGGGTGCAAGTGCTGCCAGCACTGACAACTCTTCCTTGCTCTGAGTGGGACAAAAGGAAAGCCACTGAGAGAGAGAGAGAGGAGCCAGCAGCCACACACAGGTGCCCCACGTGTTCCTGCCACTGCCAAGATGAAAGCTGGGTGAGTTCCACCTTTCCAAGTTCCAGCACCATTTTTTTTTCTCCTAATAATTTAGCAAATTAGGATTTGAAAAAGTATGAGATAGCTGGCTACTGCTATCAGCCCTGATGAGGCAGCCAGGCAGCCACTCAGATGTGTGAGCTGCCTCTTTGCAATGGGCTTAG
Organism: Zonotrichia albicollis; assembly: GCF_047830755.1. Classification (NCBI taxonomy): domain Eukaryota; kingdom Metazoa; phylum Chordata; class Aves; order Passeriformes; family Passerellidae; genus Zonotrichia; species Zonotrichia albicollis. Next base: position 15,128,830 of record NC_133822.1, read on the forward strand.
TCTCAAACCCAAGAATAAGTTTTAAAAACATGTGGCAAAACAGTTGCTACAACTAGAGCTAATGGGTCTTTTCCATACTCTTAGACCTGCTCTCCTCTGGATTGCCAAAAAGCATAATCTTGTTTATCTATCAGACTTTCTGAACTTATTCCATGCTTATGCAGTCCAGACATACTTCAATCCAAAAATTAATGGCTTTTATACTTTTTTTAAAAATTATTACAACAAAGACAGATGCTTCCACCTTAATGAGATGTATATGCGCTAAAAGGATAATCTTGAAATAGGAAATGGTGTTTCCAGGCAGTTGAATATTGTAATGCAAGTCACACAGAGCTGCTTCCCAAGGCACACGTCACTGCAGGATCCAATGTCAAAATAAATACAAGAACTTATCTCTCCAGATTCACACCCTATCTTCAGCCCTGTCCAAAAAGATCTGTATTTCATTGGATATGTGGGAAAGACCACCCTGCCATAGCTTTTAGAGCCTGGTTGGGCTGAGAGCCTCTACCCCAGACTGCTGCCTATTACACTTTCCTCATCCAGAGCTTGTTTGACCATCCTGTGGAACACGAGGTGCTGCCCTAATGAAAGCCCAGACAGGACCCACCAGGGCTGCCTGTGACTGCTCTTGGGGCTAGGAGCAGCCAGGAGCCCCGTGGGAATTCCCATTCCCTTCCCCAGAGCTGGGGAAAGGCAGAGGGGAGAAGGAGGTGCTCAAGAAAACCAAGCAAAGAGCTGGCAGTGCCCGGGTTTGAGTTGGAGCAAAGTGCAAAAACTCAGGAGCTGCTTCTTGCAACACGCTGCAAGCAGCCCAGCATCCTCCCCATGGCCTGAGGTGACCATGAAGCACCATCCACTGCACTCCCATCTGGAAGGAGCTTGGCTCACACGTGTGTTTGCCAAGGGAAACAGCACAGAGCCCTTTGCGTGCTTGGGAGTCGTGCTCTGCGTTTTACTCTGCACATCTGGCAGGGCTGCTCCATAAAAAAGGTGATGGAGTGCTTGTGGCTCTCCTTCCAGAGCATGGGATAAAAATCTTCTTCAACACACATGCCATGCAGGAATTCTTCTCCAGCCTAATTTAAAGCTGTCTTTATAGCCAATAAATTTGCAGATTGCTACAAACACTTGGCTATTTACACAATAATAGTTCTATCTGCCAGAAATGGCAAATAATTATTATTATCTTCATAAATGTTAATGCTAACTACACTCTTTAAACACATATTATGAAAAGAGTCGTAATTTGAGAGAAGGGCAGCAAACTATTGCCCAGACACAGAGGAAACCAGCTCTATTGTTATAATACTTATTCTGCAGACATTAATTGGAGTACCTTTTTCTTCTAAATTTTCCTGACATCCAGAATACGAAACAAAGGGGGGAAAAAATCCAGACTTGTTTCATTATACTTTAAAACAAACAAAAACTGACCCAAAAGTCTGTTGCATCTCATAAACTGTAATAGCCAGCTTTGTTTCTGCAATTCAGTGCAGAACCGATGACATTGGATTACCCAAAAATCTGCACAAAACACTTTGGTTGGATGAAATAGCTGATCTGCCTGAAGTGGGGGGGAAAAGCTCCCAATAACAGATAATTATATAACCAGCTTGTAAAAGTGTTATTAGCAGGGCATGGGATCAGGAAAGGCCTGGTTTTTATTCTCACTTCATGCATTCACAGTGATGAGAGCTAAATCTCTGTCCATCTCTCCCTCCTCCCCCACCCAAATGTTAGATAATTTTTAGCCAACCCTGTAGAACACTTGCAATCTTTGAGTAAAAGCAAGGCTGAGGTTAATGTACTGCTACTCCTCTAACATTCAGATGCTGTGTTCCACCTTGATAACAGAAGAGAAAACTGGAAAAAATCTCCCCTGCTGCTCAGATAAGGTAGCTTGAGGACTCTGGGGTAAACTCCAAAGTTCAACATTTTAGTTTGAAAGGACATTTCCAGTCATTGGCTACTGGAATTCAGATCTTGAGATCCTGACTAAGTGATAAAATGCAATAAAAAAAGAGACAGGTTTGCCAGAAGGTCTCTCTTTCTTTCAAAAAAGGAATGGGAACATAAGACATTCCATACATTAAAATGCATAGCAGAGCAAAAACCCTTGCATGGACCTTGTTCCCATTACCCACAGCTGGGTGTCTCTGGAAATCTTTGCTCAGGAGTAAATTTTGCTCCTCCTTTCTCAGAAACAACAGAGTCAAATCCAACCAGGAGAAAAATTAAACTGGTGGCAACGAACCTTGAAGGTCTGACAGTGACCTGCAGCACCAAGGTCTCTGAAACTGCTTTCATTTGCCAGAACATAAATTAGATTCCTCACTAGGTATGGCACAGGGGTTAATGGGAGCTTTATAAAGCCTTCTTTGAACATACAGATTATCCCTTTCAAAAAACTGGTTAAAGTACAGTCCTGTGAGCCAGGAAACCCATTCCCAGCTCTGCCAGGCTGGATGACTTCAGGCAACCCACTTGACTATTCTCTCTAGTCTCTAAGACTATTGCTCTTTCTCAATGTGCACAGCAGAGACAAATACCTAAATCTCCCATGAGGCTGAATAGAGCTTAACTCTTCACAGACCCCTCCAAGCAGATGATGTTTAGCCATTCCATACAAGCAGGGTTGCTCAAACTTCTCCAAACAGGTCTCACAGATACCAGAAAAGGACACCTACACTGGGCACCCCATATGGGCAAGAATCCTGAGTCACAACATTACCAACTACATTATTTTTTTCAGCAGTGAAGGAAATGTCTTATCCTATCCAGCATTACAGTCCAAAGGAGGTGCTCAAAAGGAGCAAAACTGAGAAATTAGGGAAAGTTCAAGTTTAGGAAAAGCCATGCTGCTGCCTGGACAACTCAACAAACAGCTTTCCTCCTCAGGGTCTGATTTCACTGCAAGAATGTTAAAAACAACTTCAAAAGACAACAAAATAAATTCAATTAAAAGAATAACGAAGCATTTCAAAAGCAGAATACAAAAAATACCAAAAGTGTGAGATGACACAGAACATTCAGTGCTGGGAGCAAGGATCACTACTTTCCTTCCTAACAAATTCATCCTAGGCATCTCCACTGTGAAAAGCAATACTGGCTTGGGGTCTCCTTTCAGAAGGTGCCTGCCATCCCTCCCAAACTCTCATAGCTACATCCTCCTCATATTTTAGTGGCCCTGTAGTAGCTCCCTTTAAAATTCATACAAAACATTTGAGCATGAAACAATCCCATGATTTCCAAAGCTCCTTAATAGAGTGTGGAGAGCTTTACTGGTGCTCTGCACTGCAACATTTCAGACTCACACCTTCCCAGACTGAGCACAGCTCTTTTCTGCACACCCTGCCCTGAGATCAATGCATTCACATGCTGCTGCTGTTTAAAAACCTACTTGTCCATGAGTTCAGGTGACTCTGACCTGGTCACTCCCAGGCAACTCAGTCCCACTGTGTTGATGTCTGGCAACATTTCCTCTGAGTCAGCCTTGCTAATATAATAAAGCTTCAGTAAGAGGAACTCCAAAGACTGTTTCCCAAGTCATTCCCTTCCAGCATGCAGAAATCTCAGGAAGTCGTTTGAACTCAATAACCTCCACACCATTTCCACACAGTCAAAATAGAACAAGAAAAGGCAAACAAACAAAAAAAATCACATCCTCCTCTGCAGCCTACAAAATTTACTCATTCCAGGGTTTCTTGCACAGAAGACAGTTAAGCAACCACAACAAAGTAACGTCACTTCCTTTCCCTCCAAAAGTTCACCTATTCATTTACTGTGAGCAGCCTCAGTCAACACAGGAGCACATCCACAGCCAGCAGTCAAGGAATAGCATTCAGGACTATCTTTGTATTGATTTCCAGCTGGGGTCCAAAGTTAGGAATTTCCTTCCCCCCTCTTCCCCAGCAGTCCATTGATCAGAGAAGAAAGAAAAAAAAAATCCAAAGATGTTCAGACTCACTTTTGTATAAACTGAGAAGTCTTGATTACTTTTTCAAACAAAACCAAATTATATTTTCCTAACAGCACTTGCAAAAGAGCTAGAGCAGTGTGATCCATTGCTATTCATTCCTTTGGACACAGATCCAATCTTTCAGCCACTCTGTGCTATTGGAAGGTAGAGCAGCAAGGAGCACTAAAGGATTAATTCTCACAATAGTGGGAAGCAGGAGTCCCAGCTCTTGGGGGGTGAGTGGGGGAGAAGGGAGAAAGATGAGTGTGTAGGCTGTATCCCTGGCCTTTGGACTTCCTTGCTGCGATTTCATCTTCTGCCTAAAGTTACCTTAAAAGGGAGTTAGCACGGAAAGAGTGCCCCAGCAACTAAAAATGTAAAAAGCATTACAGGAATTTTGCTTTAAACCTGAAAAGACTACGAGAAGGGGTTGTATGTGAGATAACTCACGGCAGAGCTCAGCAGGGAAGAGAATAGCTAAGGCACAAACAGTTCATACTCTGTTTGTTGTGAGTCACAGAGCAGCTGAACAGATTTATGATTCAGATGTTTTAGTGTTGGTTATCAGCGATTAGCTCCAACTGTTAGAAAAAGAGAGAAAGAGAAAGATTAAGCTTTTGTCTGCCCCAGCCCTCATCCTTCCTTTGCCTGGCAGCAGGGGTTACTGATTGTTTCTGTCCCTTTTTTAACATCAGAATGGCTCTGAGCCACACTCACTGCAGAAGCAGCTCACACTGCCAATATCGCCATCAGCATCAGATTCAGAGTAATCACTGAAGTGCTGACATCACTTGTTCAGGTACACATGTAACTGTAATTGTGAAATTTAGTTATATGGCAACTTTTTAAGTGTGGGGTTTTTTCCAACCACAGAAACCATTTGGGACACAGAAAGGGCTGACAAAGAAGGACTGATTTTGCTAACTTTATCTTCAAATTCTGTATGAGCCCAGTAATAGACTCACAAGAAAACTTCATGCATCCTTATGGCATTTAACCTCACAACACCCATGTGGGCTTCTCACAGACAAGCTAAGTGACTTGCCCAGGGTCACACAGGAAGCCAAATGCAGAGCACTAAAACTGAGCACAACAACTCCCAGGCTAGACCTCTGGCCACTGCAGCATTTATCAGTTTTGATTTAGTTTAACTGAACTTAATGCTCAGCTAACAGATTTCTGCCAATCCACTACAGGGTGGTGTGGAGCTCTACATTAGAGATCTGGGCTTTTCTGTGAATCTCATGTAAATGTAATGACGCAGCCTAAAGGACAGAGCTATCCTTAGCACCTCCACAGCTGGAGGATCTGAAATGCTGCTGGCCTTCAAAACCACACTGCAGCTAAACTGTGGAGGAGAGGGGAAGGAAGGCACTGTTCCTTGATCACTGCACCCACAGGGTGATGTATGTCCCTGTCACAAAGGTCCCAAGTCCTTATGGCAGAAACTGAACACCCAACTTTTCAATGCTCAGAGCCCATCACAACCTTCTGGAAGAGGTTCTACACTCTTAGGGCAGAGAGGGGGAATCAGGCTAATTTAATCATCTGCAATGTTGATACACATAGCAGTATAACTGTGGGTTTATAAACTGTGAGTTTCCCCTCAGTACCTTGGTCAGGATTAAAGCCCACAGCAACATTAGGACTTGCACCTGATGGCAGATTCCTCTCCTACAGGTGCAGCCAGCACTGCTAATCCAAGACAACTCTGGAGAAAAGCTTATGTGCTGACCCAGTGTTCAGCACCAGCAACAACCACGATGCTCTGGGTGCGTGTCCAGCCTGGCTCCTGCGTGCTCCCTGCCCACAGAGTCCGTCTGTGTGTGATCCAGAATGCTGGGACACAAACAGGCTGCACATCTGCACAGCAGGGCTGCAGAGGGTCCAACCCAGCACAGGAACACCAGGCTTATTAGGCAGAATTTACATGCATCATGTGAGTGATTTCTATCCAGAAGTTGCCAGACAGGAATAGAGGAGGCCCCAGACTTTCCTGGACTGCTTCTGAAAACCAGAGCTGCTTTCCTTGAGATGCTGTGCACGGTGCGAGCAGATTAAGCTCCATTAGCATGAGGCACTTCTGAACAGTAGAAATTAGAACTAAACTTGGAATTAACTGGACTGGTGTAAAATTATACCTAAATGCCCACAGAAACCAGATTAGAAGACAGATGGTGAAGAGGAAAGAAGAAAAAAGAAGAGTAGATTGGATATACATATGTGGATTTACATTCTGTGAGCTTGGCACACATCTTAGAGACATTTTTTATTTCCAGCATAATAGAAAGTTGCCTGACAGTGCTGGTAGACTAGATAAGGGAGGAAAAAAAGAGCAGATGCTTTTGAAGGGCTTTGTAGTATGACTCTTTGACAGAAATTTAGAGATCAAGGTGGGTAGGAGCACTGGAGGAAAAAAGCTCTTTCAGATATGGTGGGAGCATAAAAAGGCAGAAAAAATAGGAAAAGGAAAATTCAGGTGAAGGAAGAGTAACTGTCAGGGTCCAGATCACAAGCAGGAGTGCAAGAAGCAGAGATGCAGCTTGGGCAGCAGTGTGCAGAACCCTGAAAGTTGAAGCAATATAGTGGAAGCTGTCAAAAATGAAATAATAATAGTAGGCATGCTGAGGAAAGGAACATAAAACATCAATATATCTCTGTATGAATGCAGAGTGAATCTGCAGTACAAGCACTGCACACAGTTCTGGAGCCCAGATTTGGGGAAAAAGAAGACACAGAAGAACTGATAAGCTGGAGGAGGAGAACAGCAGAGATTAAATGCATGAAACAGCTTCTGCAGGAAAAAACAATTATGCAAAACAATAAAAAGCCAGAAATGGCATGGAGAATGAATGAGTGCTTGTAGTACCTTCTGAAAAAAGAATGGACAGACAGCAAATTCAATTATCAGGACAGAAACAACACTTCCTTGCACAAGCAATAATTCTTCTGTCTCCTGGCCATGGAATATTATGGATGCTATAAGAGTACATGGGTTCACAGAAGAAAGGCAAGTTAACAGAAGGGGGGGGGGAAACAATCTATCAGCAGCAGTTAAGTACAAAATGAAGTTTTTGAGCTGCAAATGAGCCAGAGACTGGTAGCACAGTCTAGGGAAGTATCATTGCTTGATTGCCCTGAACTGACACTCTTCCATGGGTATCTGCTGTACAGCAAGAGACAGGATGCTGGGCTAGGGGGACCTTTGATCTAACCCTGTACATCCATTTTTGTGTACAAGGCAGAAAAGGGTTTCTATTCCATGCTGAATCAGGCTGGGGACACTAAAATTTGACCAGGAAAGAACGTGACTTAGATGCTAAATGCAGAAAATACTGGTTGCCTAGGGTTGAATGTCATAGAGGAAGGAAAATGTGAGGGTCCTAAAAAAAAATAATAAAATCTTGTTACAGCATTAAAACGGAGGACAGAGATTAAACTTTTGATGGCAAGTATGTGCATGAATACAGAAAGCTGCATTTCAGATGTAGAGGGGAATAGAGACTTGATTTCACACAACTTGAGATGCAAGAAGGGAGGCAAAAAGAGGGGATAAAAGAGCAGTATTGAAGAAGACTCCCAACATGTAAAAACTCCACTCTCCTCCAGTGCCTCAAGCTATAAGCAGAGTCGAGAGAAAAGAGATGAAAAATGCAGTTTGACACGATGGTTCAACTTCCAGAGATGAATTTGAGATGAAGCAGTGGAGATGATCACGCAATCAAGGTACTGGGCAGACACGTGGAGATCAGAGTTCATCCCCCAGCTGAGCCAGACTTCCCTCACCATGCTCTGCATTTCACTTTGCTCTTCCACAAAACCAAGAAAATATTTTCTTAATGCGCAGGAAAGCCGTGAGGCTGAATTCTTTAAATATCCAGGATGCACTGGGGGGCCTGAAGAAGCACAGTTAGGACAGCAAACACCCAGCACTCCCAGCGTGGGATGAAACCACAGGGGAAAGAATTCCACTGCAGGAAATCAGCTCTGGGAAATTAAACCCAAGAAGGTGTGAAGGGAACAGGTTTCCAAGCCAGTCAAAATATAAGATGTAGGAAATGTGCTTAAGGAGCTGGCAGGTCTGCAATGCCTGTGAAGGACAATGCTGCAAATGCAATGCTATAGGAAGGAATCAGCCTGACACTAACTAGGAGGATAATTAACAAAAGGGATCATTTGGTACAATGTACCAAGTACTGCAGTGTCTGTCTGCATCCAAGATACACTTGAGTACTCAGAAATAAAGAAACAATGCTTAGCCTAATGTTTTCAATGCTTTCTACTGATTCCTCCCCCTTCCTCAGGAATATTAACCATTAATCATTTGAATAATAACTGTATCACTAAAGCAAATATAAACTTGGAATATAAATTTGGAATACCAGCAGCAGCACAACGTCTTCAAGAACAGCAGTACAGGCTGTTTGGATCCTCTACTTTACTCTTAAAAGCTTAGCATACACTAATATCTTTCAAACTTATCTAATGGTAAATTTGAAATTACTCTAACTGGTAAGAACTGAAGCTTTCCCTGCCTTTTAATCAATCACTTAAATTATACTTAGAAACTCCCAAACCAAATATTTGCCAAGAGGTGTAAAACAACTCCCAGACTGAACTGGCAGAAAACACAGAAGAGCCCAGAATAGACCTTACTGATAGGATAAATTGAGCCTTGACATGTGTGGAGCCCATCTGCGAGCGGCGAGGAGTACGCGCTTCATTCCTGTTTATTCCCTTCGCTCTGGATGAAACTCCAGGGGTAACTTTAGAGCAGCACTGCCCAGCCCCTCCACCTGCATGACCCCTGTGCTTGCTCACTGCCCTGGGCACCATGGATGGTGAGGCCATGGGGAAGTTTTAGGGTTTTTAATCCTAAAATTGATGATCTGGCTGAGTTTTCTTTGCTGTGTTATTTTGCAGTGGATCAGCCTTTCTCTGCCCATCTCACAGCCAGCAGTGCCCTGGCTGCTGCCAAGCACCCACCCACAGCCTGACCACAGAGCTGAGTGCCCAGGGGAGGGTGAGATGCTGACATGGGCTACAGAGTCCCTAAAGACTGGGAACAAACCAGAACAGCTGACTAACTGCACTAAATCAGGTTTAGGTGCTATTTAAGACAATGGAATACTAAACTTCATCATCAAACAAAACACAGTGCATTTTTAAACTCAATTTTTTAACCAAAAGCCCTTTGATACAGGTCAAAAGAAACAATTCATTCTGCAAACAGGAAGAAACAATTATGATTTTGTAACTTAAGACGTTAAAGACAAATCCAAGCAAATGAACATTAAAGCCATAAATTGCTCAGACACGCACAGAAGAAAATACCGACTTGAATGTGAAGACTTAATTTGGCTGTAAACCTCCAGATTGCAGGAAGATCCAGAAATAATCCAACTTTAACTAACATAAAAGGCAAATATCACACTCAAATGATGCTCTGGTGCTTGCTTGTTTGAATTAAAAAGTTAAAAACGGTAGTTTTAATGGAGCTGGTTGAGCTTCCTAGAAGCCTGAGGGTAAGGGGCTGTCAAGATACTTGGAAGAGCTTTTCAAAGAACATCTCCACGGTGAGAGGCTGGGCTGGCTACACCAAACAGGCTGGTGTAGGAGAGGTATAGGAAGGATATGGGAAGGGTATGGAAGGCACAGAGAGCACAGCCCTGCAGGGGCCCTTGGCGAGCACCGGTAACGAGCAGCTCAAGAGCAGGCGCTGTAAAAACCCAGGGCAGCCTGCCACTGATGTCTGGAGTCACATAAAATTAATTTAAATTGGAAACAAACCAGCCCAGGTAGCGCTGGCTCGCGCGAGTTTCAAACAACGCTAAGAGCTGAGCGCGCATTGCGCGTTCTGCTGGCAGCTCGGTCATTAAAATTAACTAGGAAGTGGCAAAGCTGCAGGGCAGGTGATAGCCTGGATTTGTGTATAAAAAGCAACAGTGAGCTTGGGAATTACAGGCACTTGTAAACCTTACTTTAGTACCTGGTAAAACGGCTCAGCTGGGTAGTTATGAAAGTTAAGATTAATGCCATGCAGCAGGCTCAGATTAGCATGGCGTTTCCATAAGAAAAATGGGCACATCCATGTTTTCTATAAGGAGTGCCAAGACAGTGGGTAAAGAAAAATTGGTAGATATAATTAATTTGAATTTTCAAACAGCCTTTGGTAATATTAATCACCACAGTCTATTAGGGAAACTAGTCATGGGGTGAGAGGTAAACATCTGTCAATAGATTAAAGCTAATTTAGGAAAAACGAACAGCATGAATAAATGGCCAGTTTTCAAGGAGGTTAATGGGGGAAGTCCCAGGGGTGGATACTATGATCAACATTTAATATATTAAATGATCTGGAAAGGGGCATATACAACGTGAAATAGGGGGAAAAAGTTGTTGATGATACTGCTCTATAAATTAAATAAAACCAGCAAGAACTAATAGTATGAAGCATCCACCCAAGTTACAGCAAATAAATGTTACTGCACACAAGTGCAAGGTTATGCAAATTGGCAAGGAGAGTTTGAACTAATTGTAGACATGGATGGGTTTCACATTAATTGTAACCATTTGGAGAAAGATCTAAGTGGCCTTGTGGACAGCACAGGGAAAACATCTGCTTAGTTTCCAGTCGTTGTCAAAACCACAAACCAGATGTGGAGCTTGTATTAGAGAGAGATAAAGAATAATATGGAAAACACAGTTTTTCTCTCAAATATGGCATTCAACCCATTTGCCTCTGTAACAAAACAAAACCTCAGAAACTTAAAAGCCCAGAAAGAGCTGACATAAATTTACAGCCCCAGTAAGATGCTCATCTGAGAACACAGTTACAAAACACACACATTACAAAACTCAAGACTCACTGAACCCTTGTTAGCATGACTTTGGATGGCCTACAGTCCATTAAAAACTCTGCTGAATAGGAACTCTAATGATTTTCAAATTTCTGGGCTATGTTCAAGGGGCAGTAAGAAAGAGGTGAAACAATCCAACCATATGATAACATAAAACAGTCAGAGAAAGCCATCTGGATGCACTTATTCTCCATTCCCACCCTCTTTTTCTCCCAATAGGACAGGAGCAAGGAGTCATCCAACTAAATAATAGCCAATAGATTTAGAAGTGATGAAAGAAAATATTGCTGCACCCACACTTACAAAAGTAACACACAGGACTCTTCTCTGCAAGGTATTTATTGAAGCAGTAATATTAATGAGATTAAAACCCCAAAACATCAACAGGGTTAGAAATTGGAGTCAAGAGAATTCTGCAGTTTTCCCACTTGTCTTTGTAGGATTTTACTCTTTCTTCCAAGGTATCTAATATTAGGCATGACTTGGGACTAGAAATGAGAACAAGCTGAGCCAGTGGCCTCATCCAGAACCTGCTCAGAGGGTTCACTCTGAGGAGGTGGATGGTTTGTACATGAAAGCAGCTCAAAATGAAAGAGGAAGGAAACTGGGAAGACGTGATTTTAGCTCCATTGTGTGAGTTACATTGAAGGAAAAGATGCTTTAAGTCACCACCACAACAGCAGGAAAAAAATGCTGAGAAACAGAGCTTTTAATCTTTAAAACATTCAGTCTTCTGGGAAAAGTGGTAGGAGCCAATATCAACTCTGCAGTTAGTACCATCAAGTCTTCCATCCAAACCAAAGAGGAGACTTTTTTTTGCAGGTCTTCCCAACACCTTCCTACCCACTCAGATTAGAGCAGAAATAGAGTAGAAATTCTGAAAAGCAGAATAACTGTTGCTGAATTTGCACAGACCAAACCTGGGGATGTTGAAGAGGAGGAGGGCTGCACTTCTGCCCTGGAGGTCAGGTACCATGGCCCACTTCAGGCAAAGAGAAAGGTGGGTGTGAGATTACCAACCTGATGGCCATCCACCACCAGTGTGAAAAACCAGTATTTAATGAGATGCCAACCTTTTCTCCCTGTGGTAAGGGAAAACATCTCCATCAAAAAGCAACCTCTGAGCACAGCTGGCTGGCTTCCAGAGCATGACATGCACAGCAAAATCACTGCATATGTGCCATCTAATTCCTTCTTAGACTTCCCAATAAATCCCAAAGCACTTGTTCAGTACCTAGCCCGAATCTGCCAAAAGAACACACATCTCAAGTGTCCCTATTCTCCTACTTTTTCAAATAATTCCAGTATTGGCTACTGAGATGAGCCCATGATATTAACCATCCCCTGCTTTCCAATACATTTTATTCGGGATAAAATTCAGAGACACAAAAGGATACAAAATGCTATTTCTAACCCAGGACTATTTGTAGGCTACTCTCTGTCAGACACAATGTATTTGTCTAGGTTAAGTGTTTCAAGAGCAGAACTTCCTATTCCTGCTTAGGAACACTTCTTTGTGTTTAGAATTATTTTTGTTCTCCTTTCTCCTATTATTTCAATCATCTAATTTCCTTGTCTCTCTTGGTGTCTCCGTCCTACAGATGGAGGTAAGTATCCAGTATATTCAGGCCTTTCAATATTTCTTTCCAAAAGGATCATTCTCATGCTGTTATTCTGGTTGATACTCTGTGACTTCTCCACAATTTTTTAAGAGTTTTTTATACCAAGATATCCAGAAACAAAGTAACACAAAAGGGCAGGGGCTACAGTTAAGAAGAAAAACATCACTCTTTTACTACCTCCCTTGATCCACCCAGTGATCAGCTTTACTCCATAAAACAACACAAACATGACCCATTGGACTCACAATGCTTTAAAAATGATAATAAATACTGGGTGCAATTTGGTTCTCTGAACTGGGAATACACTTGGATCATGTTCTCTAAGTACGTTCACGAACAGAAGGTTCAAGCAAATATGAAATACTGGTTTTGGCTAAAAGTCACAAGACATGGCACACTCGTTCTCACATCCAGAATGATCCCAACAACTACCTCTGATTTATATTATTTATGTCCACATGTGAGAGCATAAACTTTCCAACTTGAATTTCTTTATCCATACTTTTAATGACTCTTTAGGCTCTTGTACTTTTGAGCAGCACTCCTTCAGCATTTTTTTTTTTTTTACATCAATGAATTAATACACTGCCTACTTCTTCCTCTGGCTTGTCAGTGAATTGGAGACAGAAACCACTCCTGGGCCCTGTGGCACCCTGATAAATGTCCTCTCACAGCACAGGTTAGTTACAGGCTTGCCAACAGGAGGGAGGGAGGACCTGAGGGGGTTTGATTATTGCTTTTATGGTTCTCAGTATAAATTAAGAGGCACAATTGAGATAAATCAGGTGTTTTCTAATAACTAAGTTATAATCATGTGTTATCTACATTGAGTGACACCACTTAATACAACGTCATATTAGCAGTGCTTAAATTTCTCAAGCAAAGCAGGAAGCCTAAAATTAAAGAAAAGGCTAAAAGTCAAGTTAACTTCCATCTAAAGAATTGCTCGATGTATTTACATGCTATTAATCAGCATGAAGTCTCATTTTAAGTCCACTTTCAAAGGCCCTGTGTTTTGGGCACAGCAGAGGAAGCAGTTGGCTGATGAGGGCAGGTTATTGGAAGACAGGACTCACACAGACAAATTTTCTGGAGGCACATGAAGGGTCTGGAGCTCATCCACGAACACCACACCACGAGAGCTCTGCAGAGCACGTCATGAGCCAGCAGGACAGTGGTGGAGCAGCCTGGTTTCATTTCCTTCCCCACTGCCCCCCTCCCTCGCTTGCCAGCCCAGCTCTCTGTGCCACCAGAAGACCTGCTCCTGATTCTGCTTTCTGCAGGCAAAAAACCACAGGGACTCTGAAGGATCACTCACATCTCTACACGCTGTTAGCACTTCCTTAGCAAAACTGGCATGTCTCAAGCACAACAGATGAATCTATCTGCCAGATCAGGCCACACCAAAGGTCCACAGAGCCCAATATCCTGCCCCTATAGCAGCAAATGCTGGTGAGTGCAGGAATGGTGCAAGCACACCATAAGGCTTCCCCCCTACCAGCTTCCAGCAAGCTGTGGCTTAAGACTTCCTGTGCCAGAGATTGTATCTTTGTGTTTAATTGCCCTCGATGAACTTCGCTTCCATGAATTTGTTTAATTGCTTTTTGAACCTATCTCAACTTCTGGCATCCACAACATCCTGTGGCAATGAATTCCAGTTTAATTATGTCTTGCATGAAAAAATACTTCCCTTTTGTGAAGGAAATTACTTCCTTCAAAAAAAAAAAAAAACCACCAAAAAAACCTCCCCCAAAACCATCAACCAATAACTATCACTAAGTAAGACTCCAAGTTCTGGTAGTTTTGCAAGGGCTTTAGAAGAAACCACTGCATTCAGCTGTCCCCTCTGGCCTTCTGCAAAGGTTATTGCCCAGACTATTAGACAAGGGTGCTGGGGAAAAAGGTGGAGTTCTACATCATGAGGGTTGATGATGGTCTAAACTGAGTTGGCAACTTGCCCCAAGTTGAAAAAAAAGTTTGCCTATGCTCCTGACTGTTGTATACACTTGCAAAAATCCAGTGTTCGTTCCCTGCTAGACTGGGAAAGGGTCTTGCATTCTAAAAAGTATCCTGTGTTACACTTGCATAACTGTAGGTGCTGCAACCCCATGCAAGTGATCATAAAGATCTTGCTAATATAATTCTTTTTTGTGGGTTTAGTGGCTATTTATTCTCACTGTTTCAGGTCCACAAGAAATAAACAGAAGTACAGAAAAATTGTGGACACAGTATTCTGCAAATCTCTTTCTACTCTCCCCTCCTTTCTCGACAATCCAAATAGCACAAAGATTCTTTCTATTCATTGGGTTTTTCTGACACAGGGCAACTTTGGCAATCTGCAAAAGTGAAGTCTGAGGGGGTTATTACCAGGGCTGACAGTGATCTCTGTGACAAACCAAAGCACTGGTGGCCTTTGCATTGCCAGGAGGAAAGCAGGCACAGCCATCCACAGTTCCTCCTCACTGCCAGGTAAAGCATTAACAGGGCTGACTAATTCCCTATCTCCTCTCCTCCTAATCTGCAGCCCTGCTCGAACCAGGCCACTCCACATTATAAATAGGTCTGCTTAACTGAGCTGAACACCTCTCACTTAACCCAAAATGAATGCCAGTGGCTGCCCTGCAGTAACACACTCCAGCTGCTGGGTTCTGGCAGGGGCTGCTCACCCAGCACTTCCACGTGCTCCTCTCACAGCTCTCACACCACAACTGAAGATGTTCAAAAATTATTTTCTGACAAACTGTGGGGTATTTGGTAATTTTTTTGGAGACACTAGAGAAGGTCCTAGAGGGTTTTGAAGACTCAGGCATTTTAGTCTTTAGTGCACAGTCACAGGGAAGCTTGCTTGGTTCCACTGCAGGCAAGCCACCTCAGCCTGTGCCAAAGCATGGCAGGAGCAGAGAGGAGAAGGGGAAGGGCAAGTCCTGGGGAGATCAAATTCCCTGTGAAGACAGGAAGTTGACAGCTGGCAAGCACTGCCCTCCACATGTTTCAGAACACTCCTCCTCACGTCTTACCTATTTTTGTTATCATTTCTTGCTGATGTGCCCCAAGAGTGAGGCTTGGAGCCAACTTCTCTGGATGGGTGACAGCTACCAGAACAACAAAGCTCAGCACTCGGTTCTCCTGAAGCCAGGCCCTTCCTCTTCATCAGCCAAACACAGAAGTACACTCAAACCCTATTTTATTTATTTATACACATTGCTGCACTCTCTATTCCTGGCAACTGGTGCTCATGACATAGTGGCCTGGGACATGCTGGAACAGGGCTCTGGGTCACCTTGCAAGTGGTGGCAGCAGCTGCCTCCTGGATCAAGCGTCTATTAACCAGCAGCTCGGGAGGGCTCTAAATTAAGTTCTCTGCTCCACTCCCAGAGAGGGGGAGGGAGAAAAATACACCACCACCAAACCCTTATTTTCTTCCAGCAGGACTCTGAAGTTTTCCCAGTGCTCCCTCCCGTACTTGGCAGGATAAGCCACCCAAGGCTTGGTTTCTGGACCATGTAGGGCCATGCTGGTTATTCCAGCTGCCACAGCTTCTCACAGCATACACAGCCTGGGTTTGGTGGGTGGTGGTGGCACACCACTCCTCTCACAGCACAACCCCAGTCCTTGGACCATCTCTGCCTGCACAGCCCCTACAAACCCCACTGGCAGAGTTTGGGGCACCAAGGGCGCTCAGGCCCAGTTTCAGTCATTTTTGAGGGGAGGTTGCATAAATAGCTGGTGTGCACAAACTGGAGGAGCAGCAGGGAAGGAGAGAGGGAGGGGGAATCTGAAGTGTTGGGCCCCAGCTGTGAACTCCTCTTGTTTTTGTTTTAGGGTAATTAATGTTCCCTTGAATAGAGCCAGGGCATGGGCTCCTGTTTCTGCAGCTCTCAATGCTATCAGCAGCCTGGGCTGGACGGGCTGGGAGCTGGGGGGAGGTTTGTATTTCCTGCCATCCCCAGTAAATGAGGTAATGCGAGCTGGAGGCAGGGCACAGCCAGGGGGACTCACCAGAGCCCCCCAAGCCCCGACAGCCTGCTCCCCAGAAACCCCTCCAGAGAGCCACTCACCCCTTCCCACTCGGCCGTGTTTATTAATTTTGCTGCCAAGGCAGGGGACCCTCGCAGTCCCATCCCGTGCCCCTTGGCCTGCTCCCCTCTCCACCCCTCCTGAGCTCCCCTGATGCCTGAATTAGATACATTCCCCCTGCACTCCCAGACGTCTCCATCCCCTGGTCCCCTGACAGAGCAATCATTTATCAAGTTGTTTCACGCGTTGTCGGGGAGGGGGGCCCCGGGGGACGGGGGTTTGTTTCGTCCCTTTGTTGGAGCTCCACAGGACCGTCCAGCTTAGTCTCCAGCCAACTGCTGAGAGTTGCCGGAGTCCGGGAGCAAATGTTAAAGGGGCTGCCTTTCATCTGCGGGCTGATCCTGCTGCCTTTTCATTTTATTCTTCCAGCCTCTGGGATGTTACTTGCTTACACGCCCCCACACCCACCCCGCTATCATTCTGCATGCACGTCTTTGAGGGAGCAGGAGCTTATTTTCCATGGGCTTGTCTCCTCTCCTTCCCTCAGCGGCTCCTCCTGTCACCAGCACACTCAGCCTCTGGGAGTATTTTTTACCACTGGCCTTTTTCTCATCCTAGAATGCAAGACACCACAAACCAAACTTGGTTAGGGGCGAGTCCTGCTTGTGCAGCCCATCCCTGCCTTGCACACGCTCTGGGGTACTGCAAGCTTTTATTCCCCATGTGCCTGGGAGATGAGTAACTACCTAGAGCACACCACCATCAAAACAGAGTAGTTAAAAATCAAAAGAAAAAAGAAGAGACCGTTTGGCAGAAGAACTAAGTAACGCTAAAGGAAAAAAAGGAACGTTTTGAGCACTCTCGTGCTTGAAGTGCTCTGGTGTTCCCCACATGTAGGGCTGGAAGAGGGAGGATCAGGTCTGTGCTGCAGATTGCCCAGGGTCACGCAGCAGCCTTGTGGCACGTCACCTCGCCCTTCTGCACCACACCTGCGAGACCAGATCCTGCCTGGCTCCCAGGGATCCTCCTGCCTGCGCTCACTAACCAGCCTCGGACACTCAGCATTCCTGGGAGGAAGCAAATGTGGAAGCAGAGTGCATTAGGGATGTGTACCTGCACCCTAAAGTTCTCAGCTGCCAGCTGGGGAACAGCTGAACAACAGAGCCCAATGAGATGGGAATCCAAACACACCACTTCCTTCATTACCAAAGCCCCTACAAAGTGCTTGCAAATCTTATGGCTGCATACATTTTTGGACAATTATAGTTAGTTACAGTTCCAGCAAGCTGCCAAGACTGTCCTCTGTGCTTATGTGAGCATTTCCCAGCTATAGCTTGTTGTAGTCCTTAGTTTAAAGGATGGACAGGGCTTAAGGGCAAAAACAAAGTAAAAAAAAATCCCACTTGCTTAGCAGCTAAGTAACCATTGTAAATTCCACACATTTCACAGCACAGAGGGCAGAAGCTGCCTGAGATCTGATGTATTCCTCTCACCACCTTGCCTCTATAACTCTTCCTTGTGGAGGAGAGCTGGATTCATTTGCTTCCCAAGTCAATCAACAGAGTTCATGAGTCAGCCAAGGGAATGCTGAAAAGCAAGAGGGTATGCTCCTGCCCCCAGGAACTGATTACTCTGCCTCTTAATTGTTCCCAGATTCTATTATCCCTGAAGAGACTGCAGCAGCAGCAGCACCAGCCAGCTTGTTGACAACAGCCACCCCATACAGCCAACCTCATCAGACATACAGAAATTTGCATTTTTGCAATCATGGATCTGTTGAGACTACAATAGTTAGGTTATTAAAAAGAAAAAAAGTTGAGTCTTACAGATGTATATCAGAAAAATCAGCTGTCTTCCAAATCTGAGCTGCATATCCTATAATTTTGAGCCTGCAAGTGATCAGAAAGCCAACTGATACCAGGACACTTCAAACCAACCACCAGGAAGGCACTCTGCACACTGCTGATCCAGGCAATTCCCTCCATTCCCAGCTCCTTCAATTCCAGTAGCCTCAGTGCTCATTTTTTCCTCTGTTCCCTCCTGTCCCCCCCCAGATGAGGACAAGCAAAGCTTTATTCCACTCTTCACTCATTGTTAAGTGGTGTATTTCAGGTTTTACATTGCTGCACAGCCTCACTTATTCCTGCTTCTTTCATGTATTCTGTGCAGGCTGCAGACTCTGCAATGGTTCAGGTGACAGTGAGTGAAGGGGGAAATGCTGCATTCAGGACTATAAAACCAACCTGAGGTCTGTCCCATTATTCAAACCCTTTACAATAGTAATAAAATGAGTAATCACATCTCCATTACGCTTCATTCAGTACATGGGAGTGCGAGACTAGGAAGTAAAGACAGCTGTTCAATATTGATTTTTATCCTTCTTATTCTTCATGTATCCCTATGCCTAATTTGCCACATTGCCTCCTTGCCTGGCCACCAAATAAGCCATTAATCGCTTCACAGACCTTTTTCTGGGGTGGCCTCCCCACAGCATCTCAATCCAATGAGCATTAACTTTTTTCTCAATCTATTTACAAGTTAATGATTTTTAATCTGATTTGACAAATGAGAAATTGGTGGGGAAAAAAATTGATCAACACCAGCAAAACTCACCTCTCTATTTAAGAGGTGCACCTCTGTTTGAGATTGTCCCCGCCACCCCCAAAAAGAATCCCACAAGCCCCATCCCTGGCATTTTTATGGCAGCATTTAAAACACAACAGAGAGTTAATTGTTATTTTTCCCAGGGCTGGGAGAAGGTGGGGAGGCAGGAAAGCAGGGAGGAGTGTGGTGCCTTATCCCAGGCCAGCAGAGAAGCTGTGACACCGGCTGGCTCTCCCCTGCAGCACTGCTCCCAATCCCACCTCCAGCACCAAACATTCAACACTTCCTAAAGCTGAGATTTGGCCACACAGTTAGGATGCTTCAGGCAATGCCAGAGCAGCACTGACACAAACTCAGCTCTGCCATTTTTAACACATCTCCCTGGTTGGGCTCCCTGTGCTGGCCAATAGCCACGGCTGCTCCTCAGCTGGCTAATTCAGCAAATGAAAACCATCTCCTTGACTGGATCATCTGGATGACCAGCTGCAGGGAATGCAGACACATGGAAGGAGCCAGGGCCCAAACTGGAGCTCTGGAGCACAAATGGTGGGTGAAGGAGCCTTTGCCCTCTGTCCTTCAGCCAAGGCAGTAATTTATGCCAGCCCCCCTTGGCTTCACCTAAGCTCTTTCCCAGCTCCACAATAGTTTGTGAAGCATTTGTTTCCACAGCTGAGGACAGGAACATCTGAGCTGCTCTGGGGGAGAGCACCACTACCCAGCCAGGTAAATAAGATTTCTTGTGAGAAGTGAGGCATAAGCAACTCACCAGAGTCATAAATCTACAAAAAATGAGTGCTTAAGACTGAAAATGCAACTTAACATCAGTATGTTTCAGTTGGAAAAACCTATCCTTATTCCTCCATTCCTACTCCTATTCCACTCATTTTAGGGCTTTATTGTAAGCCAGACAACCAAAGTAATTTCAGTTGAAAAAAAAAACCATAATAAAACCCCTCCAAAATTTAACTTCTGAAACCTGGATCACTCCCTCTCCTCCCTGCACAAGCACAGCCCCACAAAGCTGAGCTGGTGGATGAAAAGGAGCTGTCATCTCTTAGGGCAGAAGAGGGGAAAGCTCTGGACCTCACATCTGCCTCGCCTCTGGCTAGACAGATAAAGCACTACTCCCTCCTGTAACCAACAGACATCCTTTCTTTCCCTGTGGCAGCCTCCATCTCTCACATCCTGCCACTTCCCAGCTTCTTTAGCAAACAAGGTGAGAACCACACAGCCAACAGCTTCCTTCAGTGCACAGCCCTGGTTTGTACTCTCAGCAGCACCTGCCACACAGAGCAAGCCCATGGGAAAAGCATACCACCCTGTAATTAAAACCAATCATCATCTACAGGTACAAGGCACTGAATTAAAGGTTGCAGTGATTCCTGTCAAGAGAATGAATTTGTCATCATTTAGCATCGGTTTCAACACAAAAATAAAATCCCAATAATGTACAACAAACCCCTCACTCTCACATCACAGTGGTGATTTGAAGCAGGCATGTTCGCTACCATCACCACCACTTGAGCTCAAATATAAATTACATTAGCAGTTAATATTGGTCTTTGAATGCAGCACTGCAGGACAGAAATGCTGAAAAGTGTGCAGGAACCATTTTCTGGGCAGCCTTACCCAAAGGTGAGGCAATGGGCAGTGGTTAAAAGTGCTTTTTTTTTTCCACCCAAAGCTAATATTTAGTTCTTCAACCACTTCTACGGTTGGCAGCTGGATTTTCATGGCATCACTATTGCTCACAAGTGCCCTGCTAGGAAGTTTGGGATTCTGCTTCCAGCTGGTGACATTTTCTGTATTTACAACAGCACTGAAGGTGAAGCATTACAAACAATAATCAGGCATGCCAATACTTTCATTATTAAATATAAGAGTCAGAAAGTGAGGTTTAAGTTTGATGTCTTGTCAGAGCTGGTACACTCAGTTCCCCATCATCATCCATGGAGAAAAGGGGGGAACACCTTCAGAGTGATTCATGTCACTCTAAAATAGACCCCTCTCATCTCTCCAAGTTCAATTTCTTTCCACTGACAGTGATAAATGCCTGCATGATCAGTCTGACATGACAGTCCACTCTGAACACTAAATTATTCTTGCCCCTTTGCTCATCCCCACTGCTTATCCAAACTCCATACCACGGTATGGCTGGCACAAGTATTTCCAGGCCACTCTATAAGCCAGCTCATGAAACTAATCCAGGCAAAAAATAACTGGGGGGAATGGGAGTTGAGGTGTTTTGGATTTTTTTTATTCACTGTCCAGATCAGCTGCCTGACCTGTTTCAGTGCAGCCCCAGAAAGAGTTGCACTGGAACACCTGTGGAGGTGCTGATAGGGATTTAGAGACTAGATAATCACAGATTTCAGGCATGGAGGAGTGGATGAAAAAAAGCTGTGTATTAAAAGACCAAAGGCCAGAACCCTTGGCTATCTGTTCTCAACAATAAAACAAATAAAAATCTTCCTGTCTGGCCTAAGGCATTTCTCTGAGGGCAACAGCTGCTATTTTGTGTGGTGCTTACCCACAGGTCCCATTTGGAGTGCCTGCATAATGACTCCTGAAGTAAGGTATTCCTGCACAAGCAGCAACCATCCCTCAAAGGCAAACTATTCCCTATAGAATGAAAAAAGGAACAGCAGTTTCCAACCCTGACTTATTGTCAGACACAGCTCAAATGGAGTTTCAAAAAATGCTAGCAAAAGGTGTAGCCCTGCTTCAGGACTAAAAGCTTCCCTTTTGCCCAAGCTGAATTTCAGTAGTTTTAGACCATGCATTGCTAAATAATCTCTTAACTATTTTCACAATTCTGCTGTCTTTTGGGAGAATGGGAGAAGGGAAAGAAAAGCATTCAGAGAATAGAAGATAACAGAGAAATTATGCAATCTTCAGACCATGGTTAACCTCACCTACTGCTGGTGACAGCCTGAATCCAACAAAGAGGTTGGATAAGAGACTTCCAGAGGTCCACTCTGGCTGTACATTTTTCTGATTCTGTATTGGGGTTTCCTTATCAGTCTTTTCTGAAATCAAGTCTTGACTTTCCTCTCACAATGGTCCTCACTGGTCATTCACACCTTCAAGCTCTCAGCCTCCATTTAGCATCACCTCTCTGTTCAGCTGCCTTCTCACTCCATTTCCCACATATAACATAGCACAAAACCAGGTGCACAGCATGAACGTTCAGGAAAAGCAGCAAGCAAAGCCATGACACCAGGGAGGGACACCGGGGTGGCAACACTCCACCCACCATGCCCAGAGGAATGCCAGGAGCAGGAACTTGGGGCTGGATTCATGTGCCTCTGTGTATGGCAAGAGGTCCACACAGTTATAGCTGAATAATGCTCAACAAACCTTAGGCCTTTGGATGGAAAGGGAGGCATTAATGCATCCTCCTGTCTCCAAGCTTCTGCAGGTGCTAATCCCCATCCCACTTCTTATTGCACCCAGCGAAAAAATAAAAAAAATAAATCAGGGAAATCAGAATGGTTCCCTACTTCCCAGCTATAAGCAAAAGGGCAGCTGTGGAGAGGATTTCCCTCTGGCTGCAGAGGAGCCAGCCACTCTCCTGCTGCAGATCTTGTTCCTGCTACAGGGGGAGGAATGAAACTCTCACTTGTCCTCTCTCCAGGCAGAAATCCTGGACTACAAATATGAGGTTTTATTCAGCTGCTGGGTGGCTCTGCCCTCAAGAATATCAAGCATCTACCTCTAAAGCAGGAAACATCACAGAAGAAAACATCCCCCTCTGCTCCTAAGGAACCCAGAAATATCCCCTCACCATTCAGCATCTCCTCTCCATCCCCTGCCCAGCCAGGGTGCCAGGCCAGGGCTCACAAGCAATGAGTAATTTCTGTGCAGTAACCCCAGCCAGCTCCTCAGCACCCAGGCACCTCCTCTCTGCTCAAGCACACAGAGAGAGCCCTGCTAATTTTTGTGAGTGGCAGTGGGGAAGTAAGCACTCAAAAATAAGACAAGATGGGGGACTTGCAGAGCCCCTGCCATTTGCTGGGCTCAGACACAACTTCAAGGACTGCTGTAATGGTCTAGAAATCAAACAAGTGGCTGATAGCACCAATTAACACCTTCCAGCATAACAATACCTTCATCTCAGCTCTCCCCATTCTCTCAACAGCTTAGCATATTGGCACCCCGAACGACTCCTCTCCCAGACAGCAGACAAACAGAAATGTGCAGGGGAGTGAGGAATGAAGGTGTGTGCACAGTGTCCCAGCATAAGTGAGATAGCACAAAGTACTGGCAGTTATAAAATATATATATAGAACAAAAGAAATCAGAACTTGACTTGAGGCACCTGGGAAGGTGGAACAAATCTAAAGAAATATGGTTTTTTACACAGACTCAGATCCCTTTTTGCTAATAGCTACAAGCTGAGATTTTTTTTTAGTCTTCCAAGAAAGAAAATAGTACCATCTTTGCACGTGGGGAGAAAAGCCAGATGAACAATTTAATCCAACTGGGGGAACATTTCAAGAAGATCTTCACATTTTCTTCAGAATAAAGAAGCAATAAACACAAATAAGTTCTTATGCTTAAAATACCTCTTCTTTAAGCTTCTTGTGTGAATGCAAGTTTGCAAGCTCAACCCACATTCAAGAGTCTTGCATTGCAGGAGCACCTAAGCCTGCTCCCCTGCACTGCATTCTCAGCACACGGACTGGGTACTGAATGGAGCAGCAGCCAGCTCTGGTGAACAAACACAGAAAAGCTCAAAAAGGAAAATTTGGTTTCAGAAGAGACACCACCTTCTGCAGCTAAAACACAAGTCTGGAGTACATTGACTTGAGCCCACTGGCCCTGTCCTAAATTTGCACCAGTGTGACTGAGTACAGCATTATGCCTGACAGAGAGGAAAGGGGCATGCACTTCTCTTTTATTCAATACTCTGTTTTACTAAAGGAAAAGAGCTCTGGATTCTGAGATTGCCACGACTACAGCAAAGCCAAGCTTGTGAACAGGCAACACCTAAAAAGTGAACAGCTTCTGGATAGAGAGCTCTTAGGGGGTTATTTTTTATTCTCCCAGAATTTGTGCTATTATTTAGAATAATAAAACAATTATCCTTGCCTGAAAAGAAGGCTAATTACCCTTCCCGGTGACACTGCCCATGCACCTTCAGACACGCTGGAGGGGTGGCTGCAATTGGGAGCATTCCCAGCAGGGAGAGCCTCGGGCTCTGCTCCTCGCTGCTGCTGGGAAAGGAGCAGTAATCCCAAACCTGCTGAACCAGGCTGCCTTCCACCACTGCCCAAGGGCTCTGCCTCCAACATTGAAATGCTAATCTGACTTTGTAAACCCATAAACAAAAACAAAGAGGAGGACACAAGAGGCAAAAAGCCTCCCTGAACTGCACCCCCAAACCCCATCTCCAGCATTCAGGCTCTGTCTGATGGAGCGGGATTTTGCCCACAGGAGCGAGTCCCACAAGCTCTGATATCGAAAGTGCTCGAAGGGAGCATCTTTTTGGTCAGATGTGCTTAAATGGCCACTTCCACCACACACTGGAACACCCTTTGTTTCAGCAATCTCTGAGAACAGCTTTCTACAGCAGCAACAGCCCAGACACAGACCTGCCAGCCTTACTTACTGCCCTTTTACAGCAGACACCATCAAATATTAACAACACTAAAGCCCAGCTCTACCTGGGCTCCAGCTGGACCTTGCATGCACTGTGCCCACTTTCCCTGCATCCCCCAAACCCACATTTTAGACCCATGGCTCATAAAATGGGGGCAAGCATTTTATGCTTCCCAGAGCCCCTGGCTGGGAGTCACAGGTGGCAATCACAGACTGGTCTGACCCAGGGAGGCAGAGGGCACTGGAGGAAGGATAGCAAAGGTTGGCTTGTGGGAGAGCAGATCCAAGGGCTGGGAAGTGGAGGTGGTAAATCTCAGAGATCAGTAGGGACACAAGGACATCCCAAGGCTTGCTGGCTGTTCTTTCTGCTCTCCCTTCAAACCCTGCCAGCACACCCACATCTGCAGGGAGTCACACAGGGGGTCATGTCTCACCAGCCAATGCTCCCTGCCAGAAGGAGCACTGAAACCATCTAATTACCCTGAAAGCTGCCCTTTTGTTTCCCATCCTCCCTGTTTTCTTCTGTCTCCTGACCTGTTTACCAAAGCATTTTGGGCTGCCTGTCATGTGGAAGCCAGATTTGAAAGACAAAGCAGTGGCTGGAGATATTTATCCCTCTGCTGGCTCCAAGGACACTGCTGCTACCACCAATCTTCAGGGAAAAAGAGGATAGAGTCAGCAACATGGACCACGGGGAAGGGGAAAGCTGTTCTGCATGCCACAGCAATTCCTGACTGGGGTAGCTGAAGCCAGCCGTGGTTAACTTAGGCCAGAAGGTCCAAGGGCTCTTCTCTGCCAAGTTTAGCTCTGGATGACAGTGAAATGTGCTTAATTTGACAGTTTCATTTTAACATGTATGGGCAAAGTCTAGAAGGAGACAGTGGCAGCAGCAAGGGAAGAGAGTTGGATTATTATAAGGTAGTTTTTTAGTTGCCTCAACCCAGTGCTTAGCACTAAAAATGGATACAAAAAAATTATAGATGCTAACTCTTCAGCCTAGCAATGAAATGATCAAACACAGAGTGTTTTCAACACGGTAACAATTCTCTCACACATTACAAAAATCAGCCTTTCACTATAAATTTCACAGAAGCTGAAAGCTTGGGCATAGCACTGGGGCTGGAGAACACAAGGAGACTTTCTGTTTATTACTCTTTTCACTTTTCTTTTTCAACCTATAATAAAAGAAAGTTATGGCACTGACATGACTTCTGTGTCCTCCTCAAACTGCTGGAAATACACCCCTGTGAGCATGGGCAAAGTGCAGTTCCTGGAGCAGACACTGCAGGAGCAGAGAGAAATAGGTGGTCAACGAGAAGTTGAATTGGAGGAATCCTGCCAAATGCAAGGAAAGAACCTGGCTTGTGCCCACGTGCCAGTGAGGACAGGGAAGAATAATGCTTCAAAAGCACAGGAGAACATCTTCAGCTCTCTGACTGTGTCTCCTCAAGAACTGTCAAGTGCAGGTTTTCCTTTTCTGCTTTTCATCAGGTGATCCTAGGTGATGGGTAACTGCACATGACTGGCCACCAACTCCATGAGCCCAGAGCACTCTTTTGGCTATTTGGACACAGGATCTGTTGGTAGCCCATTGCCAGACACACTGATCACACACCAGGTGTGCCAAATTAAAGTGAAAGGGTACAAGAGTGCATCATCTTCTCCTCTTCAGGCTCCTGATAAGCCCACTCTGGCAGTCCTGCAGTGGCCACTTCATGACCCCCACTCCCTTCTGATCACAGTCCCCACATTGGGGAAGCTGCCCTCTCCATTTCACACAAGTGCATCCCAGGCATGCAGGGCAGTGAAGGGTTAATTTAATTAGTTCTGTGTGTGCTCAAAGAATTACAGGCAACTTCATTTAATTATTAAGTAGCCAATCAGGTAATCTCTGTATCTGATTAGCACGCTAATGAAATAATGTCTTCCAGTTCAAAGCTGTCATTCCAATCAGGAGACAGCCCTTCAGCTGGAAGGAAAAGCTGGCCAGGTTTCCATGGGCTCAAGGCTTTGGATTGTGAAGAGGGGAGCAGGGAGCAGAAACATTCCCACCTTCCCTCTCCTTGTCTCTGCACACAGCAGTAAGGCTCCCTGACGCTGCAGGCATCACCAGCACCTCCCACCCCTTCTGTCCTGCCCCCAGCTGCACAGGAAGGCTCCACTCTACAGAGCCTGCAAAGTGCCAGGCTGTTCAGGGCATTGCCTGGGCACTGCCAGCTGAGAGATCTGCTGGGTATGTGGGGCACGGCTCTGCTATGGTCCACTTGGGAGAAGAGGCACACAGCAAAGCCATTAGAGCACTGAGAGGAAGCCAGGAGCCCTCGTCCCTCCCCCATGCCAGAGCTGCTCCTGTGTCATATGCAGTTATTTCCAGCCTGGGGAGAAGCGCAAGGCGGCAGCTGTCACACGAGGCAAGGACTTGCCCCTTTCAAACAGGGATTTCAGGACTAAATGACCCATTACAACCAACACAGCTGCAAGAACTGGGACACTTCCACACAGCCCAAGAGGGGCTTTGCCAGTGGGGGAGGAAAGCAGGAGACAAGCAGAGGGTTAGGATCATACTGCCAAGACCTGGTGTGGAGTCTTCCATCCCTCCACACCTTTTAGGCATTAGCTCAGCTGTCCTCTTCCAGTTGCTGCTGTTCAGCCTAAGCAGAGCAGGGTGGGATGTGCACCCTGACACACACCTCCCCTTCCTCACAACCCCCCCTGCTCAGACCCAGCTCAAACTCCCTTTCCCAAACAGCAGCACCAACAACTCCAGAACAGCACAGCTGCTTTGTGCATAGCTGCACACATCCTGGCTTCTAATTAGCTAGCCCAGGTTTATCAGAGGAGCTGCAGCAGGATGTGGTTCAGCAGGACCAAACCATCCCAGCTTCTATCCAAGGAGCCTGGCAGATGTTGCTGCCCAGGCTCCAGCCTGCTCTGCTGCCTCTGTACTTGTGCATGTCCTCACTGCCAGTTTAAACACTAACTCATCTTCAATTGCCACAGCTGCCAGCGTGTCTTCGCCTCTCTGAGCTCCAGATCATCTTGCTGATTATGTTTCCCCTCCCATCGGTGCCTCTCCCAGGGAAAGGGCGGAGCCTCCAGGATGCTCACACCACACAGCGCTACTTTTAACTCACCACTCCAAAAACAAACACGGAGAGAATCACAAGAGGAAGCAGAAAAATTGTGAGCAGTCCCCAGCAGCCAGCCAGCCAGCTGGCTTTCTGTGAGAATGCTCAAGTGCTGACACTTTTTGTTGACCCTTCTTATCCTGAGTATATCCCATGAACAAGAAACAGCACTGCTGAGAGGGAAGAGACATCTCCCTCTCTTCCCTCTGCTGAGGACAGCCAGTCCAACTGAAGGGAACTGGTTAGAGCAAGAAAGTCAGGCTTGGACAGCACAATGAGGCATCCACTAATAATCAATCCCTTCACAGCAGTCTCCCTGCCAACTGGCTGAGGACTAGGCAATGATTATAAACTGAAGTTGCTACTCCAAGGAAAAACAACACAACATCATATGGCGGCCCTTAAATTCTGAAACCAGCCCTGCTTACAAATAAAGACAAGGCTTTTTAACTGCCTGTCCCAAAAACACCTCAGCCCTGAAATCCAAAGCTGGGTTCATCCCATTTTGTGTTTCACTACTCCCAAAAATCCCCAACCAACCTAAAACCCATAAAGCTTCCACCATTAAAGTAACAGAAAATTCTGAAAGTGCTGGGAGGGCGAGTTTAACACCCCACAAGACGCCATGGTGGTCACCCCTCTCTTGCTGGCATCCCACTCCCCACCTGAGGAGGGGTGCACAGGAGGACTGGCAGGGCAGGGCTGCCCCAGCACTCATTAACCAGCACAGCTGCAATTTGAGCACAAGGCCCTGAAGTGGCCACCTGGGGACGTGGCCACCTGGGAACCCGCATTCCTTGACAGCTCTGCCCCCCTGCACATTCCAGCCCCCTCTCCCCGGGCCTGAAACCAGGTCAGGGAGGCACAGCCTGACCTGATCCCCACCTCTGATAGCACCAAGCCCTGTCCCATCCCCTCCTGCCACCCTTGCCACAGCCAGGCCAGATGTGTTCCCTCCCTGCAGGGATGAAAAGCACAGAGGAGGGACAGAGATACCCATCCAGGCATCTGCAGGGACACCCTCTCAGTGGCACAGCTATTTGCAGAGCAGCCATCATCCAAAACTTCCCAAAATGACAAAGAGCAGGCATTTGGCAGGTCAGATGTTTACTACAGAGAGCAGTTTGTTCCACCAAGGGACTCGCAACACCCTCCCAAATTACACATTTCCCTTTAGGGGATGCCACAGCAGCTGGAATCAGCTTCTCACATTCCTTAATAAGCACTTCCACTGGAGAGCAGGGTGGATGCAGGGCATCAGCTGCAGTTAGACATGGCTGAGAGCTGGGCTCCCTTTCCCCATGCTCCCAGCACTATCTGCAGTCCAAGAATATCCAGCACCACCCACCCTGCTGGGGCAGGGGGAGTCAAGTGCTCCGAGCTCCCAGGCACTGCAGGTCTCCCTGCCAGAGGAGACTTTCACTGTGCCTCCCCCAGCAGCAGCCTTCAGTGGGGCCCCTCGATGGCTGGTTGAGATCCTACAGATCATGGAAAGATAATCCATTGCACTACTAATGCACTACTGCAGCTGTCCATGGAGAAAATCCCCTTTCAACCAAAAAAGCCCCCTCAAGCCCTTTGATCCTCTCCAACTCACAATTATCTTAAGGGCAAAATAGTCTTCAGTGCCTCTGCACCTTGTATCAGGCTGAAAGAAAGGAAATCGAGACTGCTATTCCCTGTTTATTCTACATGGCTGCCCTGTCCCACAAGGCAAGCTGCTCCAGCCTCTTCAGCACAGGCAAACAATTCCTGATGGATAGATATCTGCATTGCTGGGCGACCAGAGACACACAGAAACCTTTTTCTCTGTGGGAAATCTTTTTGTTTTGTTTTTTTTAGAGAAAGACTGAATTTTCTCAAAAGAATTTTGCACTACTCTGGTTTTGTGCGAGACTCTCAGCTCCAGTCAAGTTTAACTGATTTCAACTGCACATTCAGGAGAGATTGTGGAATAAACAATTTAAAGACTCACCAGCTAACTCCAAACTAAAACTTTTCTAACCAGCATGTTCACTTGAAAAAAGAAATGTGTATCAAGACTCTCAGCTCCAGTGAAGTTTAGCTGATTTCAGCTGCACATTCAGGACTAACTACGGAATCAACAATTTACAGGCTCACTACCTAACTCCAAATGAAAACTTTTCTAACCGGAATGTTCACTTGAAAAAAATAAATGAATCAAGGCTTGATATAACCCAAAGCCCTTTCAGGGAGGGTCTCACTGATAAGGTTTCTTCCCCAGGTGCCCCCGTTGCTGCATGACCTGTTGTTACCTGTGCAGCTCACTCCACCTGCTCCCCAGGGCTGCAGGGCGATAAGGGTTTCTTTCAGCAGAAGTGTCAGCTATAAAAAGCCCTTCCCCTCCCTGCTGCCTGTTTCCATTCCTGTGCCGCTGCTTCAGCCATGCTGGTGCAACCCTTTGTGGGGCTGTGGAGGAGCTGCCTGGGGGAACTGCTTCTGGGGAGGCACAGCTCACTTTGGAGAAGTTTTTAATCTGGGTGAGCAGTTTTACTGCTGGCTCTGACAGTGGCAGGAGCTGCTGCCATGGAAGGCAGGTTGAGAATCCCCCCAGGTTTGACCAGACACTGCTCATGAGTCCACACTAACAACACAGGGAAAAATAAGCCTTGTGATGGCCAGCTCTCCAGTGAAGGAAAAAATATGAAAGAAAAAGGTCCCTTCTCTAATGCTCTGAAATCCTATTCATTTCAGAGGAACTACACTTTATATAATGGTTTTTAGAACATTCATCTAAAATTCCCAACAAACTGGTACTTCTTGTGCACATTTCTCCATCAATCAACCACTAATAAGCTTTGAATTCTGGACTGACTCAACCTGAAGCAGCAGCAGTGCCAGAGCCTTGGACAGGCCTTCCTAGAGGGAGTGCTCAGCATTCTTGGCCCCTCCAACCATCCCAAACATGTTGACATGCCAGGGCACACGTGTGACCTGGGCAATGCACAGGACACAAATGACATTGCCATTGCAAGAGGAGGCTGCAGTAAAGAGAAAAGCAAAGAGAAGCACTGAGAAATGTCTGTCACAGGCAGGGACATGCAGGGCTGCCATTTTCCATGCTCACATTGGGAACCCTTCTGAATCCAGGACTCACTTTTATGCACAAGTGCAACATATTTTGCATTTGAAAATGCATTTCACTTCCACAGAGAGCTGTTAAGGTTGTGTATTTATGGGACACGAAGAGACTTGCATGGTGGGCCAGTAAGGGTTAGGCCTAAGTGAGGTCACAAAATACCACAATAAAGCATGGAAGGGGTCTTTTTCCTTGCTTATTTTTCAGTATTTGAACCTTTCCAGAACACCAGAAGAGGGAGCCTTTGACTCCTCTCCCATGCTCATCATTTGTTTTATATTAGCGACAATGACAAGCTCTATTAAGAGTCAAGCTCTTTAAGTGAACTCTCACCCTTTGCCTCCTAAAACAAACAAAAAACCCCAAGCAAGAAAAAACCAAAAAACCCCTCCAACCACAACCCTCTGTGCCTTGCGTTATGGATATATAAATATTTTTGCTGCCACACAACTCCCTACACACAGGGCTCACTAGAAAGGAGAATACGAGATCTGCCTTCCAACCCTTTGGCCATACAAAGCTCTGGTCCCTTTACAGCAGGCTGAGCTGGAGAGAAAGAGCCAGAGAATTAACAGCTTTACCAAACAGGAGGAAAAAGACCCTCCAGAGCTCCTTTTACATCCCCAGCGCCAGCAACTAGAACTAAACTACAGCTAGAGTTTCAAGAGCCACAGAGGATTGACCTGGCAGCTTGCAGCCACCAAAAGCAGGAGGTCCTGCTCCCACCACAGACCAACAACCCCCACACAAACCCAGCCAGCAGCTGGGATGCTGCCAGGAAAGGGGCAAACCACAGAGTCAGGAGCGTGGCTGAAGCCAGGGCTTGAAAGGGAGCAAGATCTTCTTTCTGGCAGCCAAGATCTCTCTGGCAGCCGGCAGCCCCCAGGAGCAGGGGAGCTTCATGTTTCACTGCCCCCTCAGCAGGGCAGGCACCCTCCTTCCCACCAGGACGTGTGTGCTTGACCACACTGATGTGAAAACCAACAGAGACACCCCCTCTGTTACTGAGCCAAGGTAAGTTACTGCAGGGAAGTAACCTGAACCTGTGTAAAGGCACCTAAGAGTGAAGAGCCTGCACTGTTTAAACCAGATCAGTACTAAAACCACCCCAAGCTGGTGGCCTCGCCTAGGGTAGGGGTCCCTGAGGACCATTACACCCCTCCTGTTTCAAGTAATTTGGTGTCAGCTTTACATACTGCCTTCCCCAGCCAGCTCTCTGCAGTGCTACCCCAGATAATACCAGCAACTTTGCTTTTTCAGTGGAAAGCTGGTGTTTTAGCTAAGCATTTATAGTATATAAAGAGTTTGTCAAGAAGTTGAACCAGCACTGAAAGGCATTGCCCCATTGGGCTGCAGGACCACCTCTGAGCAGAGCAAAGACCTTGACTGCCATCAGCTCCCGGTGTCGAGTTATTCCCCCATCCCCTGCACAGGCAGTCTGTAAAGCCCTCCCCAAAAAGCAGGAAAATGAGGGTTCTGGCAGCAAGCAAACTGCACTCTCCCCACTTCTCCCCATCAGCTGTTTTCTGTTCCTCACACAAAAGGCTGCAAACCCCTCCTAATTGCAGGAGCCTTCCACCTAACAGACCCTGCTCCCGAGGCCCTCCTCCCCAGGAACTGGGGGAGAACCGGGGCACAATGGGAAGGAGACCGGCTAAAGGGAATAGATCTGTTAAATTAACGCATTTTCTGTCAACCAAATCAGCTGCCCCTAGTGCTATTGTTGGTGAAACAATGGAGACCCCAGGAATGGGCACCCATTAAAAGGAACAAGCCTGCTGAAAGGATACACTCTGAGGCACAGCCTTGTGTGTTTAACAGGATTCTCTACTGTAAGGAAGGAGGAATCACTAGGCTGCATTGTTCCCACCACCACAGCAGATGCTGTTGCTTCTGGTAACGAGGAGGGGGGATTTTTTTTTTTTTTTTAAATTCATACATACCTACAATAATGTTTACATGATAAACTTTTTAATTCAGGAATTTTAACTCCTTGGCTGTTGTCATTTCTACCCATAGCTCTCTTCTGGAGGAGATTTTTGCCTGAAAGAAGTCTATGAAAGCATCCATTGCCATTACAAAAGTTAATTCTTCACCCTTCATGCAGGCACTTAACAGATGCCAGGGGCAGAATGGCACAGCTCTGCCGGCATTATGCACTGGGAGAGAAAGACCACAGTTAAGCAGGTCTACATATAAAGCTGCAACACTTTAAAGGTGTTACTTTTAGCTGCTTTGGTTAGAGCAAATTCCACAAGGAAAAACTTTTAAGGCTCGATTTAGATGCGCTGTGCAGAAGTTTAAATCGGTTGATTGAATTGGCACAGGTTTGTTTGTGGTACTTGGGTCTTCTCAAACAAAGCAAACTGCAAAGTCATATTTAAGTTCCTGCACAAACTATTATGGTTTTTTTTTCTAGTGGGGAAAGACTTGCACCTGATTATCTTAAGTCGGTCTTAAAATAAACTCAGCTTAAACTGTTAAACTTGTGGGTACACAAACACTTCAGCTAACACCAGGCATGATTTTCAGTGTCAGCTGTGCCAGCAGAAGAATTGCCTATACTAACACCACATAAAATCTGTAATATCAGGCTCCATGTGCTCCATCAAATCTCTGAAATTCTTATCGTGCTCCTCCTTCCCTTCTGCCTTCTACTGCTACAGTCATTCCCCAACTCCCCTGTCACCTAACTCAGATCCATTCAAAACGTTGCTGTCAAAATAACCTTCCTTATCCATTGTTCAGACACCCTTTGGCTTCGTGCAGTCACTACTTGTTTCTTTTCACGGGCTTAAGATAACATTTTAACTCGTGTATCAGCCTCCTGAACTATCTATTCCTTTTCTTTGTTGTGGTTGTTATTTTGGGGGTTTTCTGTTTGTTTTTGGTGTGGGGTTTTTTTTGTTTGGTTCTTTTTTTTTTGTGTCCAATTACACTAGAGTATCATTATATAAAAGGTAAACACTCGTGTAAAAGTTTAAGATCTACAGTTGGGAAAGATGTGACTTGCATTTGAAATGGAAACTGCTTTCCAGTTTGCAGAGCACTTGAAACAACAGCTCTGAGAAGTATCTCTCTGCCTCCCCCCTCCATTAATCTCAATGAACTCTAGAGCCCAGCTCTGACATGTAGAGTGTTAATGATTCTATTGCACACAGAATAACTAAGGCAGCAATGTAAGAAGTGGTGCTGGAACAAACATGGGGAGAGGGATGGGGCACTGCAGCAACTGCACAAACAGCAGATAGGACAGGTAGGAAGAATAAAACCAGTACTGGCCTTTGATTTTGTTTGGTTTTTTAAACAACAAACACCCAGCTCACACCCCTGGATGAAAGAGTTTGGATGAAGCTGATGCTGCTCAGGGGAAGCAGAGCCATCACAGAGTGATCTTAGTGTATAACCTAAATTCACATAGTGGTCCATAAATGGGTTTAAACCAAATTCACAGTGGCCCATAAATGGGTTTCTCCATACAACAGAACCAACACTGACTTTTCAGTACATGTGAATTCCATAATCTTTTCCAACCCTGTCTACTCCCTGCACTGCCAGTTACTCTACCTTTCCTCAGACAATGTGTGTTTTTCTAAAGCAAGGTGCTTCACATGAGAGGGAAGTTTTAATCAGCAGATCTATTGCTCACTGTTGCTTCAGTCCCTGCCCACTCCCTTCCACTTTAATGTTGCCTGCTGTGATCAGGCAAATGGCAGGAGGGATGGACATCCCAATGACTGAACTATTCTACTGAAAAGGCATTTAAACTCAGAATTCAAACTACCCTCAATGAACAGAGCTGACCTACATGAGTTCACCAACACTTCCATCAGCTTGCAGCACCTTCTTGCTGCATTGATCTTACTTAGATTTTAAATTCTTCTGATCAGAAACCACCATCTCAACTACCACAGAGCAGGATGAGGCACCAGTAGGCATTGGATATGTTTCTGTAAAGCCAACCAGAATGCAGCACCAGACTCCAATAGCTACAGAGGGGTGGAGGCTGTACCTGGGTACTAAACCCCACTGTCTGTGTAAGTAACCCCATACAACCACCGACACAACAGGAAGGTTGTGCCATTTTGGTGTCATGGATCTCAAGGGACACACCCAAAGGCCAGAGCAAGGGGATCCACAGAGAATTTTCAGCAAGACTTAACATGATATGACAGTGGAGGTCAGAGCATATTTGGCCATCCTCCCCTCACTAGGAAAAATTCCTTTCAAAGCATTAAAATTCTATCACTCTGCTTAACACATTAATTTTTTTTCTTTTAAAGCTGTATCTGGTTTGCACAGATAGAAGAAACCCTGTTCTCTGCCCTCTCCTTCTCTCCACACTCTTCCTCCTGCTGGGGGACCCAGGGGAGCAGTAGCAGCTGCTGGTTTCTTACAGCCACATGATATTCCTGACAGAAGGAGCCTGTTCACGGACCTGCATGGAGATCCCACACTAGAGAAGGAAAAAGGTGGGCAGGAGCAGCAGTGCCCTCCCTGCCTGTGGGTGGGAGGAATAAGCATGAAGTGCTAGGAAGGGGCAAGAGGCAAGGAAAAGCATCTTAAAGCCGTAGTGAAGTTAACAGCAGAGGCAATTTGCCCAAAGGTGCTTTTAAAAACCACAGGAAAAGATTTATGTTTTCCCTGTGTAATGTGGCTTTTCCCCTTTTTCCAAATAAACTAAGTTAACAACAATGTTTTGACTATTTCCAAGCACGTTCTGGAAAGTCATCCACCCCTCGACCTACCCAGGTAGCAGTTCCTAAATGCTGGAGCCCACAGCTCCTGGAGCACATGCCAAAGAGCTGGGTGGCCATGCCACACTGGCCCCTGTCCAGATTTTCAAGCTGTGCTGAAATACGGTTGAAAACGTTAAATATTCCCCCAATATTTTTGCTACAAACAACCCCCACAGCTGCCAGGAGGACATTTCAGCTGCACAGGGGAAGGGCACACGGCCAGGAGATACTTTGACACAAGAGGTGTCCCACATTGCAGTCCAGTCTTGAAGAGGGAAATAAATCACTAGCTATCATCACCTGCACTGACTTGACTGTGGAAAGCATCCTTTCTGTCCATCAAGGCAACGACAACCAAAAAAAAGAGCTGTCCCACACAGCCACACCTCCTCCTGCTGCAGTGCTGCTAGAGCAGGTAAGGACAAACTCCCTGTGCACATTAGAGTGATGCAGGGAGGCTGGATCAGATGACTCAGTGTGGTCCCTTGCAACCTTACCCATTCTGTGATTCTGTGATTTTACAAACCACCAAGAAATACGCCACAACAACCAAGCCAGCAGAACCAAAAGACCACTTCTGAAGTGGCACGCAAGTTTTGTACAGCAGATGGCTGACAAGGCAGCCATTTAAAAGGGGAGGAAGGGAAGGGAAAAAAAAAAGCAGCCAAGCCACCCCAGAAGGCAGAAGTGCTCCCTGCCATCCTCAGATCCATGCAGAAACACAGCATGAAGCTGAACTCGTCCCGAAGCACCCGCTTGTGTCCCACTGAACTTTTGACCTGCAGGCGGTGGCTGAGCCCCTCCTGAGCCCATTGCCGGTGATGCTGCTGCAGCAGAGATTCAAAAAGAGAAGCCCAGGCGCCTGCATCTGCCAGAGCCCGCCCGAGGGCCAGCTGTGCCCACCCTCTCCCCAACAATGCCCAGAGTCCAGCCTGATGGATGTGCCTCTTTCCCCTCGGACACCCTGCCCTGCGCTCTCTGGCTATGCACAGGTCCAGCGAAAGGAAAATGAGAACATTTGCTCGCCAGGTTTCTGCCATCCAGCTGCTGATGGCAGCCCCACATCTGGCAGCCTGGAAGCTTCACTTTCTTTCGAGCCAATAAGTAGAGGGTAAAGGGTTTGCATTTAAGAAGTGAAAAAAAAATAAAAAAAGAAGAGCTCCATTCTGCCTCTCCAAACTACTAAAGGCCCCAAACTTCTCAAATACCTTCATCAAATCTGCTCAGCACAGGAGGGATGGGTCCAGATGGCCCATCATTACAGAGCCTTCCAGCTAGCTATGGAGAAACCCACCAGAAGGAAAAAAATATCAGGGGAAAGGGGTAGGGGGGGTATGGGGGGAAGAAAAAACAAAAAATAGCCAGAGCTTTTGAAAAATTACCAATAGAACACCACAAATTGGAAGATCAGGTTGAGTCTCATTTGAGGACTGCAGGGATGGTAGCAGTGAAACCTTAACCTGACCCACCTGCTGAAACTGGAGGGACAGTGAGAGCAGGAGGTATTTGTTTCAAGCAGAATTAAGGCTTGTTTAAAACTTCTCCCTTTTGTAAGGATATTGTGAGTTTAGCACCAAAGTCCCCCCGGAGATAAACTGGTATCAGAAAAACAGCAAGAAAAGCACCACCAGCCAGAATTTAAGCTCGGAGGAGCTCACACCTCCTAAGAAGAAGAAGAAAAAATCCAAGGAGAGACAGCTGCATCCAGTGTAAGACCATCCCTCGGAGATACTGGACAAACACGAGCTGTGAAGCTCAGGGGGTTTGAGCATGAGCATCCTCCAGCTGAAACCCTCTGAGCCTGAGATCTCCATTTTTCCTTCTGCATTCCCAGATTCACTCTGTGCCCAAATGGACTGGGGCAATCACCCCTGGGTTACTCACTTTTGAGGGAAGGGGCATACCCCAATCCGTTGTTCAGCCCCAAGCACACCTCTCCACAATTACCAAAGCTAAAGCAAGAAAACATCATTCATACATGAGCACAGATTCACTTTTTGATGGTTAGCCAGAGTTTTATTTCCCCCCCAAAAATGTATTTTAAATCCTGGCATCTCCACAAACCCCTAGAAAAACAGCTACCTCCATTTTATTCAGACATCCCTGAAACTCAAGCATGTCTCAGAGGTAGCAGTGAGACCAGCCAGAAGGGGCACTGGTATTATTACATCCAAAACCTGGAAGAAATCTTTTTTATGCAGCTAAATAAAGCACAAATAAAAAACCCACCAAAAAAAACACAGAGCAATACTCAAAGTGCAACTCCCATCGCTGGCCATTGGTTTCAAAACATGAAATTGATTTCAAAACATGAGCAAGCTCTTTGTGCAAAAATCTGTTCCCAGATATCCCCAAACCAGCGATGAGAGTGGAACAACTACACCAGGCAAGAGCCAAGGAGAGGGTGAATTTCAAGGAACAGCAACTTTTGAAACTGCTTGTGCTGCTCACTCTGCCGGAGAAGGAGATTTACTCCACGTGCCCGAAAGGAGCAGAGCTCTGACAGCCGCATCCATCCTCTGCCAGCATCCCGATTTTACCCGCAATTTCCAGCGACCCTCGGACAAACGCCATGCTTTAAACCCCATTTCTGCCAAGGGCTGCCGGTCATCCACCCACGTGCACCTAGGGTTTTTTTGGACGATGTTTTCGGTGTGCTGCTTTTGCTCTGCAACACCCCCAGCACCAACACGCCCGCACTCCTCCTCCCGGGCATCCCCCCCCCAAAAAAGCAAGTTAATTTGTTCCGAGTGATGATGTTAACTCCCCCAGCCTAAGCGTGCTCCGGGAAGCAAAGGGGAGCCCACATTTACTTCATTTGTGAAGCAAGCCAGATGCTAATTGCCTCCAAAGGTGAAAGGCTAGTGCCTTGGCCCTTTTATCATTGTAAATTCAGGTTCCTTCAAGACTTTACGCTGCTGGGCCCGGAGAGCCTCCCCCTTTAATGGTTTGGCATCAATAGGAGGGGGAGGGGAGTTCTCTTTCGCAAGAAGTTGCATCATTGAGAGATCTTATCCCCTTTCAAGATTTCGTACCGCATAAGGGATTCCCCCTCTTCAGAAATTCACATCCTGGTCGAGGAGTTTTGCTCTTTAGGGCTCCGCGCATCCCATTGAACTTTTAAGCATCTTTGGAATTCGCATTCACGGGGCAATTACTGTCTTTAAAAAACACACGCCACCACGTTATTCACCCGGTTTATTGCCAACGCGCTGGCAAGAATAGCTTTTCACAGCAAGCACAAAAGATTTCCTACCAGGACACACTTTGTTTGTAACATTTGTAGCCGGCGCGCAAAATATTTACGGGACATTAGCGGCGCAACACGAAAATATGAATTGAAATCAACCAGGAAAAAAAACCAAAAACCAAACAAACTAAAACCCGAACAAGCCACACGAGAAAGTTACAAGGGAAAACGGGTCGGGAGGTACGAAAGCCGAGCGCGTTCCCCGGCTGGGGCACCGGGGCGGCGGTGAAGGCACCGTCGGTCCCCGGCGGCTCCGCGGAGCCGCACAATGAGCGGCGCGGAGCCCCGCGGAGCCCTCCGGCCTCGCCGGGATGCGCCAGAAAGGCTCGGCCGGACCCTCCGGCGGCACCGGCCAGGTGGGGACCCCCACCCGCAACAAAAGGAGCCGGGCCCGGGCACAGCGGAGCGGGCCGGGCGAACCCCCCAAGAGCAGCGGCTGTACCCCCGGGGGAGCTGGGGGGTCACCGGGCCGGGCCCGCCTCTCGCCGCCACCATTTTGGGCACGGGGGACCCACGGCGGGCTCCGTGCCGCGTCCGTCCCCCCGCCACCTTTGTGTGCGGACACCGGCCCGGCGGCGGAACAATGCGGCCCGGCGGGGCCGGCCCCGCTGCGCCCCCGCCGTGCGCCCCGCCGCCCGCCCAGCCGGGGGGCTCCTGCCCGCCGCCGCCCGGGACGGGCGCGCCCAAAGTTTGCGAGCGCGCCCGGGAGGGACGGCGAAGTTGCCGGGTCCGCCGCGAGCGGAGCGAACGCCCCGCGCCGCATCCCGGCGGAGTCCGGCGGCACTTCGGGGGCCGAGGGTGTCCCCGCCGCATCGCGGGGCAGCGGGAGAGGCGTGAGGGAGCCGGCGGGCAGCGGGGGCGCAGCGGGAGCGGCGGCACGGACACAGCCCGCGGGCTGTCCGGCGGGACGCGACGCGGCGCCCGCGGGGTTCTCACCTCGATCTCGAAGTCGGGCAAGCGGAAGGCGGTGCGGAAGAGCGAGCAAAAGTGCGCGATGGCCGGGACTTCCCACCAGGAGCGGAGCTCGTCCAGCGCCACAGCAGCCGCCGCCTCGGGGCCACCGGTGCCGGCTACGCTGCCACCACCGCCGCCGCCGCAGCCGCCGTCCTCCTCCGGGCACATCTCCCGCGGCCGCCGTCCGCCCGCTCGGTCGCTGCCTCCCTCACTCCGCGGGCGGCTGCGTGTGGTGGTGCCGCCGCCGCTCGGCGCTGCGGCCCCGCCCGCCCCCCGGCGCCACGCCGCTCAGCGGCCGCCCCCCGGCGGCCCCGCGCTGCCCCCTCGCTGCCGCCCGCGCACGGGGCGGCTCAGGGCCGGCGGGGGCGCTGCTGCTGCCGCTGCCCCCCCTACCGCGGGCGGCCGCCGCTGCGCGGGCCCATCCTCATCGCCCTCAGCGCCCTCCGCCTACCCGCCCGCGCCCCGCGCAGGAGCGGCCG
Organism: Zonotrichia albicollis; assembly: GCF_047830755.1. Taxonomy (NCBI): domain Eukaryota; kingdom Metazoa; phylum Chordata; class Aves; order Passeriformes; family Passerellidae; genus Zonotrichia; species Zonotrichia albicollis. The sequence continues at coordinate 15,169,151 of NC_133822.1, forward strand.
CGCCGCCGGGAACAGATGGGCGCGAGGGGGGCCGAGCGGGGCGGGGCGGGGCTCCGCGCGCGAGGGGGCGGGTCCCGGAGGAGGGAGCACCAATGGAAAGGCGCGATCGGGCGGGGGGCGGGGCGTGGCGGGCTCGGCGGGGCGGGGACAAAAGGCGTGAGGGAGGGGCGGCGCGCGGCCGTGCACGAGGAGCGGGCGGGGCCAGCGCTCATCACAACAACAGGCCCCCGGCGCCCGCCCGGACACGCCCATCTGGGGCGGGGCTATGGCTGTGGGCGGGGCGCTCCCACACGCGGCGGCTCCGCCGGTCCCGGTCCTGGTGCTGATCCCGATCCCTTGGCTGGCACCGGGAGCTGCCGGGGATGGCTCCTGGTGCAGCGAACCCCTGCGAATCCCCCAGGGTTTCTGCTCCCACTTCGTGCCTCTGAGTGAGGGAGCCCAAGCGGCGCTTCTTGTTGGCCGCATGCGGCTGCCACGAGGAGCCGGACGCGCTCCTGTGCCCGGGGACAGCTCTGCGTGTCACCCACACTCCCGGTGCCTCCGTTCCTCCCGGCTCGGAAATGAAGAGCAACGATGTCCTATTTTGAATTGTATTGCGAGAAAACGTTCCGCGACAAACAGGGATGAATTACCTGCCTGTGGAGCTGCGTTAAGGGGACACAGCTCCAGTGGAACCGCGAGCAGCTGTGACCTCGTGTGCTGTCACTGCAGCACCTGACGAGCTCTCTGTGGGCACCGCAGCCCAGCTTCAAAACAGCTGCCAAGGATCACCGTGCACAGCTCTGCCTCAGGCTTAGCTCCAGTGACACCAGCGTGAAACTGGAGTTCAACCACGGTCACAGCAGAGCAGGGTTAGGCTGTGGATGAGGGCAACTCCTTCAGAACTGCACTAATCCCACAGCCTGGTCTTAACTGACGAGGATGTAAGGAAGCAGTGAAATGACTGAGTTGCAGTGGGAGGGGGATATCCCCTTCCAGGAGCAGCCTGAAGCTCCAAGGGTTCAGGCTGCAGACTCAGGTTCACACATTGCAGGTATACCCTGCTCTCTCTGACTTGCAGGGAAAGGCTGGTGGCATCCCTCAGTGCCACCCTAACACCTGCTGACATAAAGCAGTCTGATTTCAGCATGCACTTTTGAGATCTCCAGGGTTTCCTCTCCCTTTTTCCACTCAAAATGAACATATCAACAGAGAATAAGGTGAAGGTATAAGCTCTGTGCTGTGTCTCAGGCCACTGCCTAACAGCCTGACCAGGGAAAACTGGCTGAGGATGGGAACAAGCTGGTTTAGAGAAGAAACAAATCAAGGAGCAGCAGCGTGGCTCAGCAAGAATTAACAAGCTCTAATTTCATTGCCCTTTTTCCTATTGCAGGATCAAGGGATACTCAGTGAAACTGGAAGGAAGCGAATTTAAAATGGTGCAAGGAAATATTTGTACCATGTGTAATTAACACATGGCATTTGTTACCATGAGGTTTCATTGAGGCCAGGAGATTAGCAGGATTCAGAAAAGGATTAGACATTTATATGGATACCAAGAACATTCATGGTCACATTAGACAGGATATAAATAAATTTTAGAAGGGATATAAACTGTCAGGCTTCAAGGCACAATATAACCACTAACTGATGGCGAGGGATTAGGGGAAAACTTCCCTTGTGGGCGGGTTATTCTATAATTGTCCACTATGGGGTTTCTTGCACCTTTCTTTGAAGTATCAGAGGGTAGCAACTGTTGAAGTGAGAAGACTGGATTAGGAAGGCTACCAGGCTCATCTGGTGTGGCAACTGCTGTGCTCTTTGGGGGCCTGGGAGGGTCACTTGAGAAATGGCATGGCTGAGAGGATGGCACAGGAGGCGTCATCAGACACCTGATTTTTCTTCACACACAGACCTTGCTTTCCTTCGCTGTAAATTTCACACAGAAAATAGATTTCCTATGCCTTCCTCACCAAGGTTTTTGCCAAAATGCACTCTATTTTTCAAGTGGTTTATTAGTTATCTTTCTAAGTTCAGCCTTTGCATCTGTTTTCCCTAAAAGCTTTTGACTTGGTTCATTTATTGTTTGAAGGAGACCAACATGCTACACTGAAACCCTGCCTGTGTTTCAAGGCACAATGACTGCAAGACTTGGTCTTGAGCAAGACAGAATGTGATCTCTTGTGTATTGTGTCTGCCTGCACTGGATTGAGCCAGCTGCAGCTCCCTGCAATAGCTGTGAGAGGAGAGGGCAGGCCAGCTCAGGGCACTCTGTCAGCATGCAGGATCACTGTAAAACACCAGCAGTTCTGTGTGAAACATCCAGAGGTGACAAATCCTCAGGCACAGTGTCCTCTGGGCTAGTTACAGAATTCTACTAATGCCCAGCTCTTCCATGGAGCTAACTTTTGGTGCCCTGGCCATGTAAGGGGAGTTTATGTTGCAGTTCTCTCTTGCTCTGTGCTGACATTCCTCCCTGAATTCCTGCCATGTCCAGCTGTGGCTTATCTCACTGCTGCATCTTTGCTTGTTCTTGACACTGGGTCAAACAGCTTTGTAGTATCCCCACTCTCTGCCCTGCTAAGAGCTTTGTGAACTTTAAATGAAGACTCCTAATCTCTCTTTTTGTCAGAAGAGCTACGGTACCAATTTTGCCTAATGTTTTTTTGAATTAATTTGGCTCCCTCTATCGTCCCCATTATTTCTGCTGGGCTGTGTTTTCTTTTGTATTGTTCTTTTTATTCCAGGATGCTAGGGGCTGCCCACAATCACTTCAGGTTGTTTCCTTTTTCTAGATTCTTACACTGTTCTTGAAAGACTTCTTTAAACTTCTTATTCAAGCACAAAAAGCTCTGCTCTCCCTCTGCTATTCAGCAGCAGGCAGAGCCTTGGTGAATAAACTGTGGCATTTCCTCTTCTTTGATCCATGTGCTCCTTCTCTTCCAAGCCACCTTTGGTTGTGAGTTTCCTGTCCATAACTAACAAAACCAAAGCCTGCTTTGGCCAGTGTCCTTCCAAGTATTCTGTATTCTTCCTCTGATAATTTCTTTTTTTGCCTAGGCTGCTGGTAACATTTCCTCTACCACTGATTTTTTTAGCTCAATATCCAGTCCTGGCTGCTCTCTACTTTCCAGACTTACCCTCCTCCCCTGTCTTCTGTGCTTTTTCTCATCCTTTCTTCCCAAACTGGCTGAAGGTTGAGTCTTTGTGCCATGTAGAGCCACACTGAGGCTGATGGACCAAATCAGTCTCTTGTTTTCATTGTTCCAGGTCATCTCTGGATTTGGGAGCTCACTTTCTGGCGGAGAAAAAAAAAAAGGCAAACAAAAAACAAACAAACAAACAAACCAAATTCCAAGTGCCAAAAGCTAATTTTAAAAAGGTTGTAGAGTTGCAGGGACTGCATGTCCCCATTCCTGTATGATAAATCATTTAATCTAGAAACAAAAAAGAAGAGAGGAGTGTTTTCCTCTTTCTCCAGAAACACTGATCCAAAGCTTACATGTAATGCTCAGCTGATGACAGGTAGATCTCTTGTAGCCTGCCTCTGAAAGATAATGGATTTCTGACAGGCACAGGTCAGTTCCTCACCAGCTGAGGTGATATTATCATTAATAAAGATCTCTTTTAAAAGAACTCTTAACTTCCTTGCATTTCCACCAGCTGGCTTTAAGCTAAAGCCCAGTGGACTGTGTTCCTATAAACCAGGTTCAGGAGGAACTGCAGTCTTCCCTTGTAAGGAATCAAAAGGAAGAAGAACTTGCAGAAAAGACCCACCAAACCTCAGATTCTGTTCTTACTGGCAGCACATTCTCAGAAGGACTTGGCTCTGGGAAGTTCAAGTTTTCCTGATTCAGGAGAAATGATTTAACAATAAAGCCTAACATTTCTGTTCTTTCAAAACAGAACTTTTGCATTTCTGGCTGTGAAGAGCTTCATCTCCATTTTCTAGCCTGTCTGAATTTTATTGCCTCCTTCCTCATGTAGACCTCCCTCAACAATCTAACACCAGCAACTCTCACTGCTTTTGCTTAGTTTTGCTGAGTTATGAAGTAGAAGACAAATGTGATTTAGCCACCTACTTTCACCCCAAGCTACTTCTACCTTCTAGGATTCTTCATATTTTGATCCATCTTCAAGTCCCTTGTTCCCTTTTCAATGCCTCCTGAGCAAAGAGGTTTTGGTTTACATAGCACAGTGAAAAAGTGTTCCTGAACAGAGCAGAGGCTGGAGTATTTAGCACTGGGAGGTCTGGCTTTCACCCCTGGATCTGCTTTTCCTTCTCAAACAACAAATCAAGGAAACCGAGGCAGTGAAAAAGAAGGCACAGATTTTTTTGGGTAGTGGTAGAGCTGGAGTCATGGAGGCAGCCAGAGGGATCACAGAAGAGGTGTGGAAGCAGATGAGAAATTTTGCTTCTTTTAACTAAACCAGGAGAGTCAAGAGAAAAAAAAAAAAAAAGCCATGTTGCATAATTTTGATAATTACTTCTTTTGAGCCACTAGTTCTGATCTCCTAAGAAGTAGGGAAAGCAGTGGCACACAAGGGGCTGACATAAGAGGCATGAAAGCCAAGAGGAGTGGTTGAAAGAGAGGAAAACAGATTTGAAATAGAGGACAGGGTTGCAGTCAAGAGATTGTGTAGGATGGGAGAGACACAAGGGATGAGAGAAACTGGTAAATTCTCTGAGAGGGGGAAGTAAGTACTAATACTAATTAGCAGGGAGCAAGGAAAGGACTGTAGCCACAAACATGTGTGGAGTGGAAGAAGCTGTGAGGGAGAGAGAGAGAGTGGGGAATGTCTGAGAGATGCATTCAGGGAGAGATAAGCTGAATAAAGCAAGAAATGCACAGTGAAGGCAAAGTCTGCTGGTGAGTGGGATGCTGCAGGGCTGCATGAGAAGGTGAGTTGAGGAAGGTAGAAAATGTGCAGTCTCAACAGCCTAAAAATGTGAAGTTGGAAGTTATCAAGAGAAAAGATGAGGGAGTCAATAAAAAGGAGAGCCAGTTGTTAAGGCAGAGAATAGAAAAGAGATGGGTGGGCACAGACAACAGCTGTGAAATGGAGGCATGAGAGAGAACAGGGGCAGTGCTGGAAAGCGTGGGAGATAGGAATTGGAAACAGAAGCAGAACAAGAGAAAAGTGCCATTGGGCATTGTGGTGCAGTGAACCAGCTTGCACAGGTCTGTTGCTGAGGCTGGATGTGTGGTATCAATACAATTCAGCTACCACCAACAGGGCTGCAGCTTTAGCTGGGACACAACACTTCTCTCCAGCTTTGAGCCACCAGAAGGTTTTCCATGATTCCAGCAGCCTGCATCCTGAGCAGTGTGGGTTTGATGTTCTGCTGAAGAACCTGCTGCTTGGCTGGAATGCACTCTCCAGCTCCTCAGGCACAGACCCAGCTGTTATGTTGTGGACACTTGTGAAAGATCTGCTTCTTTTGTCTCCTGGATGTACACATTCCATCTGTCCAATGTCAAATCAGCCACTCTGAGAACCTGACCTAGCATCTAAGAATCTGATGGATTCTCTTTGCAACACCCCAGATATTTACTCCAGAACACTATTTTCAGCTGAACAAACCACTGGAAAGGAGAAGTAATTTCACATTACTGAAGTGGAGCCACACTTTCCATGAAGCAAAGCAGCAGTTGCACACACCACCATTGGTTTAGGCAGAAAATTAGCAACATTGGGCCTCTTTAGCTTGCATGGACTCTCTTCCTTGAACAGCATCTCCCTCCTGGGAATTTGGCTAGCACTGATGTGGCAAAGCACCCTCCATCACAGCTCCTCTCCTGTGTGCTTTACTGAGCTACATATCAAACCAACAGATCTAAGCCTTAGGTCTCAACAGATTTTCTGCTCCTAACCCATTGGGGCTGAAAACCACAGGTTGTAACTTGATGTTTTGTCCCCTAGAGAGCAATCAACAGGCAAATGAGAATTTGTGGCAGTGGATTTGAAGGCAGGGAATGTGGATCTTTCCCCAAAGAGCAGCAGAGAGGGACCTGCTGCTGCTGGGGGCTTGTTTGTGGTCATCCATGCTCACAGCTGCTGCTGGGTACATCTGGCAGGGAGATGAGTCAGACACAGGCTGGCTGGAACAGCCACAGAACAAGGTGGGGAACAGTGATCTGCCCTGGAAACCTCACTGGGCAGCAGAGAGGAGACACACACAAAGCCCAACACTTCATGCCTCCCCAGGTTTGCTCTCCCTGCTCCTGCTGTCCACAGCTACTCCACAGGCAGGCAGCAGCATTTGGGCATAAACAAGGAGATGCTTAATTGTTTCCAGAGCAGCAGTGAGCAGTGCTGATATGTGTGCAGTGTGCTCCAGGATTGGCTCCTGCAGCCTGCCTTGAACAGCAGGGAGGGCTCCCTGGGACTCACCACAGCCTGAGCTCCTCTGGCCCAGGTGCAACACTCTGTGCTGAGGAGTGAGGCACTCACAGGCAGAGAGAACAGCCCCAGACAGATGCTGAGGGTGCTGCACAGCAGGGCAGTGCTCCATGCACAGCACCATCCTCATCAGTCACTCCAGCAGAGATAGATGATGTTCCTGGACGGGAGTTAAAATTCCATTTTGCTTACAAGCCATGAAAACTCAGGTCTCTGTTCAACACCTTCCTAGATGGGGATTGGTGGTGTGTGAGCAGAGCTGGCAGAGTGGCTAAGAGTCTCTTTGTGGTAACCAGATTTTGTAGTCTGGACCTGAAGAGGTGATGTGAGGGAAAGCTGCAGCTCTTGTGTAAAGCTGCTGATCTCACACACTGTGAGAAGCACAGAGGAAAGGGGCTCCTGCTCAGTGCTGGTGCCAGGGCTGTGCTCCCACCGAGGTTTCTGGGCCAGATGCAGTGTTGGTGTGAACCACTGAGCCCATACAGACTAGAATTGTGTGCGCACCAATTCCTGAGCTGTGGTGGGGTTGGAAAGGCAAAGCCCATGGTGGTTTCAGCCAACACAGCCTTTCCAAAGCTCCATTTGACACCCACTGCCAGTTGCTTTTCCTGCTGTGCTGCTTCTGTGGGCAGTGCAGCTCTCCAGTGCTAACTTGTGGCTTCAGCACATCCATTTCCAGCATCACCAATACCTCCACACTTTGCTGCTGCATTTGGCTAGAGAGGCATTCAAATCCCATTCCTTCCACAGCAGTCAGCAGAAATTGAAAGTGATTGATGTCTAAATCTTGCTAAGGATGGGATACCAGGCTGTGCTGGTGCACAGGTCTGGAAATAAGGCAGAGCCTCACAGAGGGCTGAGCAGCCATCCAAACATGAGCAGGACTGAGTCATGGTCCCAGCTCTTTCACTGAATTGCTCTGTGACTGTGAATAAATCAATTCAGGTGTATTTTCCTCCTCTATAAAATAGGAATGGTCATATTTAGATACCTCAGGGGAGTTGCAAGGCTTAATTAGTTAATACTAGTGCCTTGTCAGTTCTCATTACCATGGTATCTGTGTTTATTGCTGTGAAATTGTAAAATGCTGCTTACATGCTAAACATTATTATTCTACATGAGGTGGAATGACTTAATCCAGTTTCTCTGTAAATACCAAGGGCAGGGAGTTGATATTCCCAGTATTGGCTTTAGTGTGAGGTCTGCCTTACCTGTAGAAAAATCTCCCTGACATAAAACAAAAATTATTTCTTTCCAGATTCCTAATGTAGTTGCTCTTGAAACAGTTAAGCTGCACTATTACTGGTTTACTTAATTTGGTATGTGTAAATAAATTAATCCAGGAAAAACATAATTTAAACTGGTTTAGACACATTGTTGGTTCCAGTGTCAGGGAAACAGAACAAGGTCCATCAAAGACTTTCAAAACCTGTCAAGTCACTTGGAGGAAAGTGACTGTAGGCAGCTGGAAATGGGGGATGGCTGGCAGATTCATGGGCTGAAGGGATTTTAGGTGCCCAGCCTCAAAATAAAAGAGCTAGTGACTAACCCAGTGAGTCATGTCCAGACCTTTCCCAGAGCAGTCCTGCTTGTAACTGGGGAGTTTTGAGATACTCAGCTTTTTCTGTCTTGGGTGAAGAGAGCCTGAATGCCCACAGGAGCACAGTCTTCAATCTAGGGGCTGCTAGAAAAGACCTGGGATGCTGAAAGTGGGACAGGGAGCTACCTGCACCCCTTCTCACCCCAGCCTCTCCAGCAACTGCAGGCAGGGGCTGCTCCTCCCACTGCATTTCCCCAGGGGCTGGGAAATGGCTTTACACTTTGCAGGTATGACTTTCATCCTCCAAGGCACCAGAAAAGCACCCCTGTACCTCAGCCTGGTGCTCAGCTCAGAAAATCAGCTCAGAGCCTCCCCAGGGCTGGATGCAGCCACACAGTGACAGAGGCTGCTCAGCTCTCTCTGTCAGTGCAGAAGTGGAAAGAAGAGACCTGCTTGCACTGTTAGTGACCCTGTCATCCATTGACTCCTCCACTTTCAGCAGCTCTCACCCAGCACCTGAGGCTCAGCTCCAGAGGTTCCCATGCTAGCAGGATATCACTACAGTTAGGCAGGAAGGATGCTGCAGGCTCCTGAGCAGAGATCTGATAAACACATCACAGCTTTGGCCAGAAGAACCTCTAGGTTCCTGTTCCCAGCTCCCCAGAGAGCTCTGCCAGTGCACTTCTGCTTTTCCCTGAGTTCAAGATGAGGATCCTGCTGCAAACCACCTGCCTGTGGTGGAACGGCTGCCCCTGTGGAAGCACTGGCTTGTTTCAAACCTGTGGCCCAGTGAAAATACAAGCAAACAGGCAATGGAGAAAGGAGAAATTGGCAGGAGAAGGGCCAGCTGATTTATTCCTCCTTCTGCACTTCACAGCTTTGGAGGTTTGGCTTTCCCACACCCAGCCTTCCTGGTTCACCCTCATGCCGAAGCCTCATTTTCCTGCTGGGAGGAGAGAGAGGAATGCCAGCAGCTCTGTGTGTGTGCCCCAGCCCCCAGGACACTGCCTGCCCTGCTAGACATGGCACCAGAAACACCCCAAGTTAATCACCCAGAGCAGCAATCCCATTTGCAAAGTCCTCAGCACCCAACCATGCTGCAGTTATTTATCTGAGTGGCCATCTCTGCCTCGCCTGCTCCCAGCAGTGCAGGAAAAGCAGGGTGACTTTGCTGGCAGCTGGGTGACCCCACTTCATGCTCTCCTGAGGGCAGAACCTGCCCCCAAGCCCCAAAATGTGGCAGGAAGGCTTTGATTTATACATCCAGACAGAGCCCCATGGGGAACAGTCATATGGAAATAAAACCTATTATGCTTTACAATTAGAGAGGTGGAAAGCTTAGGGTTAAAATATGAAGTGGCCAAGCTATTAACCTTCTCATTTAGAATGAATGGTCACTAAATTACAGGGCACATCCCCTCCCTCCCCCAAAGAGGGGCCTTATGAGGAATCTCCAGGAGATTCAGCCTGGAGAAAAGGAGCCTCAGTGGGGACCTTATCACCCTCCACAACTACCAGAAAGGAAGCTGTAGCAAGGTGAGTGTTGGTCTCTTTTTCCAAGCAACAAATGATATAACAAGAGGAAATGGCTTCAAGTCGTACCTCAAGAGGTTTAGATTGGATATCAGGAAAAATTTCTTCACCAAAAGGGTTGTCAAACACGGAACAGGCTGCCCAGGGAAGTGGCTGTGTCACCAGCACTGGAGATATTTAAGACATATAGATGTGGCACTGGGGACGTGGCTTGGCAGTGCTGGGTAATGCTTGGGCTTGATGACCATAAAAGTCTTTTCCATCCTAAATGATATTGGTCTGTTACATGAAGCAATAAAGCATAATTTATCCTGTCCTGAAAATATGATCAAATCCTGGCAGTGAGCCACAGCTGAGCCTGAGGGGGCTAAGAAACTCAAATCAGAGAGCCAGCACATCAGGCAAACAGCAAATCCTGCCACCACCTCTTGTCACCACAAACACCCAGCAAGTGTTTGTGCTCCTACTAGGGACACAGAAAGTGCAACCTCACCTTACCTAGACTCCATGGGGGGAGAGTGCAGTTTCCACAGATAAAATGCGCATCTGGGGAGGGAAGGGGGTGGAGTTTTCAGAGATCTTCTCAGAGGCAATGTTGTACACAGATTTTAGCCAGTCCTGGTGGTTAAAAGTCTCCTTGGTAGTGTTTGTGCACAGTGAGGGATGTGGTAGAGAAGTGCTCTCTCACCCACCTCGGGTGGGAGATTCTTGGTGCAGGATTTATCAGTACTCTTTCTAATTCAGAATCTCTGAACAGCCATCACAGCTCCACCCTCATCTTTCCAAAGCAAATACTTTGTTCAACTGATTTTCCTTTCCCATGAGAGAGGGCTACCACTTGTCTGAAGCAGCATCATAGAAATCCAGTTGAAAGCAAAGCCAAGCAAAAATTCATTGAGCAAAACATTCAGATACCATTACAACAGTGATATTAATTATAAACCAACCAGACAACCAAAATTCCCCTGCAGCCTTTCCAACCCCAACTTTGAAGACCATTCTGGGGAAGATTAACAAACAGAAAGAAAAGCAAAGATGACTTGAAATAAAAGAGAAACCAGCCAAACTAATTCCTTTGATCCAGCTGAGAAAAAAAAAATACAGGAGGGAAAGAGCTGGCAAATATAGTATCCTTTGGGGTTTTTTTAGTGCTGTTAGTATCAGTGATCATTCTGCCTCAAAATCCCAGTTCTGACAGGGTGTCCTTTATGTTAGCCTCCACCACTGGCCTTCTCAGCTCCAAATTTCCTCCCACCTCTGGAGTGGGGACACAGAGGAAGGCAGAACTCTGCAGTCCCAAGATTGGGTCAGAGTCAAGAAGTATTTTGGGTGCTCCCCATCCTTTTCCTGCTGTTGGCTGTGCTGTTTGTTTGTAACAGAGGGGAAGGACAGAGGCAGATTTGCTTTTGAGGACTCACCAGTGCTCAGTGTTCTTCCCCAGCTCCTGTCTCCAGGCAGAACAGAGACTCCCATCCTTCTCTTGTCCCTTCCTAGGGAGGTGCCTTTTATGGTTTAGCACCAGTTTCCTGAAAATAATAATGAACTTAACAAAGAAACAAACACTTATTTCTATTCTAAAACTCACTCCACCTTCCCATCGTGGGTGAATCCAGCCTGTAAGTGCCTTTACTTAAAGTCTACAAACTGCCTGAGACTGATTTGTCCCACATGTATGTGTTTTATCCATCACGTTGGGCTCTACACTGGGGTTTGATGCACAACCATAGCTGAAAAAAACAGCTGATCTGAGAAAAACTTGATCTAGAAGGACAGAAATAGTTGTGTGATAGCACAGGGAATAGTTCTGGTGTTCACTTATGCCTTATACCATAACTTTAGCCAAAAAAAACACATCTAATTTTTAAAATTAAGCTGGCAGATGGATTTGCTTAGCTGTTTCTGAAGCTATGGCTATGAAACAGCAGATCAGTGTCAAGCCAAACTCCATCACTGCAGCCATACCCACCGTGCCAGAGGCTCCCTGTCTCCCCACAGAGATCTGCCCTCAGAGCCACACCAGCAAGGCACTCACAGCACCAGAACAGCTAAAACTGCAGTGCTGGGACAAATATCTGCCCCTCCCAGAGTGCCTCTCCAAATCTGAGCTGATAGAACCTCCCTGGGAGCTCTGCAGAGGAGCAGAGCCAGCACCACCACCCAGAGGCACCCATGGCCAGGCTGCCAGCAGGGGCTGGCACAGGGCACAAATCCACCTCTCACCTATTTATTCTGGAGCCATGTGGGGCTTAAGGCTCCCTTTCCCAGCTGCAGAGTGACCCAGGTGGGAATAATGAGTGCCTGCCTTGCTTAGCTAATTAGAGGCACTGAGAGCAGCAGGCTGCAGTTCTGGGCTGGGGCACTTGCAGAGGAAATATAGGGGCTGTGGGGTTTATACCTAGCTTTGGTTTTTGGTTTTATATTTTTGTTTGTTTGTTTTTGGTTTGGTTTTTTGAGGGCTTTTTTTTTGTTCATTTTGGTTTTTTTTTTTTCTTTGTTTTGGGTTTGGTTTTTTGGGGGGGTTTGTGTGGTTTTTTTTGTTGTTTGTTTTTTGGGGTTTTTGTTTTTGGTTTCTTTTTTGGTTTTGTTGGGTTTGCTTGTTTGTTTGTTTTATGTGTTTTTTGTTTGTTTGTTTGGTTTGGTTTTTTTCTTCCTTGTGGTCAAGTTAAAAACCTCTGTCAGGATAGTGCAGCACAGATGGGAAAGAGCAGAGGGAGGAGGCTCCACAGCACTCTTCTAATCTGCATTACTCCGCGGTATGGGAAGGAGGCAGGAGTAAAAGATAAGCAAGGCTGGACCATTTGCTCCCATTCAAAGACAGATTTTCAATGTGTGATCTAAATCCTTCAAAGGCCAGCCCAAGCCTCCCCACTCGCACAACTCAGCCACCTCAGCAGAGTGTGGCACAGCCCAGGGCCATTCTGTGGGACACTTACGGACCCCAAAGTGCTCTGCAGGGGCTTCACCCGCGATGCATCTTCCCCTCAGCGGTGCTGCCCGAGGGTGCTGAAGGAGAGCCTTCCCCAGCAGGAATGTTGGGAGAAGCGGAGCAATTACAGCTGCTGGCTGGGCACTCCTGCCCTGGCCACTCCCGTTTGCACATCCCAGAGGGTTTTGTCATTGGGGCTCAAGACCACGGACAGACTAACAGACAGACAGACTGACAACCGAGAGCCAGCGCTGCTGCCTGCTGTTTCCACCCAGTAACAGCAGGGCAGAGATTGGGAATGGAGGGCAGCGCTGGTGGGAGGCTCTGCAGCACGGACGGTGCCCAACGGGGCTGAAATCGCCTGCCAGGGAAGGGTTGGGGTGCAGGGCAGGGGGTGATGCTGGTCAGGGAAAGTTTGGGGTGCAGATCAGGGAGTGATGCTGGTCAGGGAGGCAATGGCCAGAGCTCTAAGGCTGCTCTGGCTGTCCCATGTGTGGCAGTGGGCTGGCCAGAAGGTGACAGCTCGAAGGGATCTGGGTTTATTACAACATCACCTCTATCATAGCACACCCAAAGATGGCCTTCAGCTGCTGAGGAGCCTGCACTGTGCTCACAGGCTTGACCTCAGAAAGTTGTGGTCTGAGCTGTCTTTTCCTTCACCTACAAATTTCAGCTGCTGCTGATGAAAGGTGTTTCTTTTCCACCTCACTCTTGCAAGCTGCATTTCCCTTGCCTCTTTCTAGCTGTTATTTAGTTCCCCTCATGTTGTTTTCCCCTGGCTTTTTCTTTGTTTCCTTCACAGGAAGCAGCACATCATTATGGCTGGTCTATCTCTAGGGCTCTTCAAGCCCAGGTCATTACTTAGCTGGGGAGATCCAAGGAGGTGGCTGTTTGTGTGGCTCTGAGACCTGTGAAAAAGCAGCTAATCAATTCAGAAAATCATCTGGGTGGTAACCCCACTGTCAGCTTGTTTTCTTCCCTTCCACTTAGACATCAAACTGGCTGAAGAGGGCTCTGGGGAATGAGGCAGGCACTGAGAGCTCCTCCTCTGCAGACACATCTGTGTCTTTCATCAGCAGGGCTCAGGGAATACCACTAACTGGAGAGGGGAAAAATCTCTTTGGAGCTGGGAGGCTTGTGGTCTCCTGTCTGAAAAGACCCTGCCCGATGGGGAAGCAATCATTTGAAAAGTGGCTAATGCACTAACACTGCTTGGCAGAAAATGTCAGGTATCAGGCAGAACTGGGGGGGACAGGGACAAAACACACAGCAAAGAGAATGTTAAGCTAAGCCAGTGAGCAGGCCCTGGCAGCCCAAACAGCCTGCAGTGCCCAAGTGGAGCAGCAATTGCAATAGGACATGCAAATGGCCTTCTGGTGAATGAACTTACTAATTGTTGCACTTTGCTTTCACTCAGCCCTCCTCCGGTTTGTGTCTTTGGGGACTGCATCAGGCCAGGGAACACTCAGAGCCATAAAGCCTTTACCATGGCCAGTTTTAGTCTCTATTAGAAATGGAGATGCACAGTGCCTCATACTCTGTGACTCTGTGGTGTCATTCAGCAGAGATAAGCCATATCAGAAAGGCATTCTAGGCCAGCCAGCCCTCTGAAGGGGAGTGTGTCACAGAGCCACAGAAGGGTTTGTGTTGGGAGAGGCCTTTAAAGGTTATTCAGCTCCAGCTGCCCTGCAGTGACAGGGGAGACCTTCAGCTACATCATACTGCTCAGAGCCCAATCCAGCCTGACCCTGAATGTTTCCAGGGATGGGGAATCAACAACTTCCATGTGCAACCTGTTCCAGTGCTTCACCACCCTCACCATGAAAAAATTGTCCTTATTACCTAGCCTAAATTTAGTCTTAGTTAAAACCAGTACTGCTTGTCCCATCACAACATACCCCACTAAATATGTGTCCTGTCTTTATATTTCTGATAAAAACCTATTTCAGTACTAAAAGGCCACAATAACTTCTCCCTAGCGCCTTCTCCAGGCTGAATAATCCTAGTTCAATTGTTCATTAGAGAAGTTCTGTCCTGCTGATCACCTTGCACAAATCTCACTGCCATCATCCATAGTCCCCCTCTGGGAACTGGCCAAAACTTCCAGCCCAGGGCATTGCCACCCCCAGCCCCCCAAACCTTTTTCCATCCTATGAGGGGTCAGGGAGGGTCCTGGGGCCAGACTGGGACATGGGGAGCCTCACATTCCATCCCAGGGCACCCAAATCCCAGGGCCAGGGCCAGCACCCCCAGAAGATGTCATTAAGCAAATGTCTTTTCCATAAATCAGGGGACACTCACACACAGCCAGGCTTTCCCTATTTTCCATGCACAGTAAAAAAATAAATCTGTATTGATTTAGCAAGAATACTGAACCCTCTGCAAAGATTTGCTGTTAAGTTCAGAATGGGAGCACAGCCTGAATTTGAGGTTTCCTTCCTCCTGCAAGGTTAAGTCACATCCTTAGGTCTCCTTTTAGAAAGCTAACAAACCATGTTAGAAGAAAGGGGAAAATCTTTAATGGAGAAGCCTTGCACTCAAGAGAACTCACAACAGTGACCCAGGCCACAGTTCAATTCTTGGGCTCATTTCCTGCAGAGACACACAGACAAGACAACTGCTCACCTTTTTTTCCTGTTAGAAGCACACTCTGATGCTCTTCACAGCCAGACAACTTTGACAGAGGATCTCAGAGATAAATAAAAGGCTTTAACGTTTGTGAAGAGTGAATTAGTGCAAACAAATTCCTTGAAACTACTGTTTTAAAAAAACCCACCTCAAACAGAGGGAGAAAGCAGGAAGCTCAACCACCTTTAAAGACAATGCCATCCTACAGAACAAGTTCTGTATAAAATCAAGATGTGCATTTGCTTCCTTTGGTGACTTCAGCACTTAAAATAAAATAAAGCTTTTATCCTATTATATTTTAAACCATGACTGACAGCAGAAAAACAGTCCTTGTCTTATTTCCTCTATTTTACCAACATGAAATGTTCTACCCATGGATTTGGCCAGTAGTCTGGAAAATGTCAAGGTTAGGAAAGGCTGAGCTTCATTTGCTTTTCACAGATCTGAGTAATGAATTGTTCATTTTAAAGTATTGTTCTAGCTTGAAAAGGGAGTCTGTAGTGCTGGCATCATAGGGTTCCACATCTGTCTCTTAGTTGCTCTGGACTACATTGGCTCAATTTATTAAACAGGGAGGGATTTTTATGTTCTGCAACCCTGCAAACTAAACAGGAGGCTTGGGGCTTTAGTGGGGTTTTTCTCTTCATAAGCACTTATCAACATGGCAAATTTTGCTCACAAACACTTCAGATCAATGTCCAACATTGGCATTGCTATTGCAAGAGAACTGGACAAACCCAAAGTGCAGGAAAGGTAAGAGCATCAAGAACTTATTTTTGACACTAGACAGAGTGCTTATTTATAATTATAAATGCAAATAGGAAGCAGAACCCAAAGTAAAAACAAAAGCAGAGTCCCCAGACAGAGTTGGGTAAAAGTCATTGTGGTTGCAGCTTGATAAAGCTCCATGAAAGAATGAGCAGCTCAAAAAGATTCACTGGGAACTCATCTCTGTGTTTCATTGTGTGAAAACCAGAGATATTCAATTATATTAGAAATCATATGAGGGCAATTGGAGGCAGTCCCTTTTCACACTGTGCACATTTACCTATGGAATGTGCTTCTGCCATGTGTGATGGAGCCCAGGGGTCTCAGCAGGATTCAGAAAAGAGTTCAGCAGGTCTCAAACATTTTTATAGGCAATATTAAAAGCTATAATTAAAGTAACAAAGGCTGCTAGTGATGCAAGCCCCGCTCGCCAAAGCTGAATTCAACCTTTCCCAGTGGAGTTTGGGAAATGCTTCATCAGTAGGGATGTTCCCCTGCTTGCACCTACTGAAGATTTTTGTGTCCCTGCCCATGATGCAAAAACAAAAATCTAGAGGAGAGCAAGAGTTAGTCTTATCAAATCAGTTTTTCTATTTTGTTTAAACTGCTGAGCATCAAACATGCTCCCTATTATCCTGACCAGGATTACAGGGGGCATATTTGGGGCAATGCAAGGTTGGAGGGGTGGTGTCCACTGAGCCCTGACCCCTGTAAGGGCTTGTGCTGGGCACTTATGAAAAGGTGCAAAGAAATCCTTTGCCTTAACTATTGTCTTGGGCAATGAGTTCCACAGCTTAACTACTTAGGTGGGAAGCAGACAGGCAAACTTTCCTCTTATTGATTTCTCCCAGAGGTTGATTTCACTGGCTGTGCTGCAGCAGTGGCACTCCCAAAGAGAAAGCTCCTGGATGTTTTCTCTCTAGAAGTGCTTTACCTGTTTGAACAGCCCTGCAGTGTGCCAGCTGCAGGTGCTGAAAGGCTGCTGGCCCAGTGACACAATTCCCCTGGGCTGGGACAGAGACCAAGGGTTTGTCAGCACCCAAAAAGGGCCCAGCCTGGTGTCTGCTTGATTGTGTGAGAACCACTGGAGTTACCCCCCACATCCACACTTTCAGTGGTTTCCACACAAGTGCTGCCAATACAGCAGAGGAGTGAAGGGGGAGAAGAGCAGCCCCAGGCACAGCAGGACCCCAGGGCAAGCACGAGGGTTGCAGCCTGAGCAAGGCAAACAACCCCGTGTGAGCCTGCCTCAGCCAGGTGGATTTAGTTCCTTCCAAGGCTTCCACTCCTTTCCTGGCCACTGCACACAGCTTGAGTGGGGCTGGAGCTGTGCAGGAGGAGGGTGAAGCACTAGAGGCAAAGCTCTGAGCATCCCTGGGGAGGCTGTGCCTGGGATTTGCAGGGGATATGCTGGAGGTGGGGAGCAGGTGGCACAGTGCTGAGCTGCTCAGCTGTCGTGGGGCTGGAGAGGGACAGACACAGCTGGCTGAGGGGAGGGAAGGGAAGAGCTCAGGGTCTGGCAGTGTTTCTGCTTTACAGAGCTGAGGAACAGCAGAAAGGGACCCAGCAGGGCTGCAGGGCCCTGTGTGGTTCTGGTCCCGGGAGGGGCAGTGCCAGGAGCACCCTGCGAGGGCACACACAGGGTGTGTGGCTGTCCCTGTGCTGGGTGAGTACCGTGCAGCAGCCCCTGCTGTGTGCCAGCAGGGCCTTGGCACAGCTCTCTGGGGCATAGATTGATATCTGCTCATGCAAATAACCTGCGAGTGTCCCCGGGCTGGGACAGCTGGTCCCCGCAGCGCTGCTGGGAGCGCTCTTTATGTGCCCATGTAAGAACCCCAGCAATCTCTGCTGGGCTTGCCAGCAGGGGCCCTGGCAGAGGCCAGGAGCAGCAGCCCCGTGGCTGAAGCCATGCCAGCTGAAGCTCTGCAGCAGCAGCAAGGCTTTCTCCTGCCCTGAACAAAGAACCAATGTGGCCAGCATTATTGATTTGTTTCGTGACTCGCCGCTTTTTGCAGGAGTGTGGCAGGAAAAGACCAAGAGGAGTTTTAATTTGTCCAAATGGTTTTAGACAAGGTTAATAAAGCTCATTGATAAATGGCACTTTTCATTAAGTTTTAATTACAGTGTCATTCCAACAGGCTGGATATGCATAGTTTGATTTTTCCATTTAAGGTGATGCCTCAGCAAAGTTGGTGGTGTTTGTTTTTTTTTCATTTAAGGTGTGCTTCCCTGAGTTCAGTGATTAATTTCCATTGTGGATCAAGGAGCTGCCAGGCTGCTGGGGAGCCTCACTGCCTCAGTGAATTCCCTTTGGCCTCCATCCCATGCTGGGAATTACAGCTATTTAGGTTAAAATGTGAAGCTAGCACACTTTTGTACCTTGAAACATCATCATCTTGGTCCAGAAAGGGTGCTGGTGGCTGCTAGCCATCTCTCCTCCTCAGGGACTGGTGAGGATGGTGAGTGTTTCATCTTTCCTGCTGTCTCCCAGAAGTGGGTTTGGAACACCTGAAAGAGATGCAGACAGGATCTGGATCAGGTCAACTCACAGCAGGGTGAATAAACAGAAAATACCAGAACCACTGGTCAGTTAGAAGCTTGGTTTGACTGATAGTTCTCCCTCTCCAGAGTGAAAGTCTGAGTATTGTTTTAGCTTGAGAAGGTCTGTGTACACACATGTTATTCCTGAGACAGTGCTCCCTCCTGTGCATTGCACTCACTTCTGTCCCCAGCTCAGTTTCACAACTTTGTTAAAACAGTTAGTTTTAAGCAGTTTACAATTTCACTATTTGCTCCCTTTCTTAACAGCAGATTTCCACATTCTTTCCATGTAATCATTATAAAAGTGGAGAAATTCACTGCTGCAGAAGGCAGAGAGTTGTCTGCTAAAGACCTTTCACTTTAAAATGCCCACTGCTGTTTCCATCAGCATTTCAGGAGCTGTGGTGCCTCAGCCTGGGGATTGGCAGCAGATTAAATTCATCCCTTGCATCTCCCCCTGCCTTCAGAAGGCTCACACAGCATGGTGGCTGCTGCCAGGGCTCTGAGATCATCCCCTGGGGGTTTGACTGCCTGGGTTCAGGGCTGGCTTAGATAATCCCACAAGTGCCTGATGTCCAAGAGAGCTCTGTAAAAAGCCCTGGTGAGGGCTGTCAGGCTGCTCCCTGCCTGAGGTCTTGCCCTTGCTCCCAGCTGGGCTGCCTTGCCCCATCAGCTGTGCCCTGTGTGCGTGGCCCTTGGCCCGTGGACTTCAGCCCCTGAGCTGACCTTGGGTCTGTCTCGTCACCGTGGGCTGGCCTGGCAGGCACTGGGCTGTGCCTGAACCTGGCTGCCATCCCCAGATCTGCTCTGCTCTTCTTGCCTGGGGACTGTGTGCCTGCACCTCTGTCACTTTAGCCACTGCCACCCCCAGCTCCAGGCTCACCTTCCCCCATAGAACCAGCCCTTGCAGGTGACACCCTGATTGATGCCCACATCCCCGATGGTGCCTGTCATTTTGCCTGGCAGAGTGAAACCACAGCAGGAAAGAGCCACCCTGTGTCTGCAGAGGACATATTGGTCAGGTAGAACAGAAAGGAAGAAGCTCTCCCAAATTATAATTTAAAGTAGCAGTGGGCAGCAGCATCCCTGCACCCTTGTGCCACTTACAAAATCTCAAACTGAAGGAGGCCACGGGAAAGGGGAATTTCAGGCAGATGGTGAGCCTGGAGAAAAGGAGACTCAGGGGTGACATAATCACTCTCTACAACTCCTGAAAGGTGGCTGTGGTCAGGTGGGGCTGGGCTCTTTCTCCAGGAACTGACAGAACCAGAGCACACAGCCTCAAGGGAAATACAGGTTGGATATTAGGAAAAAGTTTTTCACTGAAAGAATGATAAAGTACTGGAATGGCTGCCCAGGGAGGTGGTGGAGTCCCCATCCCTGGATGTGTTTAACAAAGCCTGGATGTGGCACTGGGTGCCAGGGTTTAGTTGGGGTGTTAGGGCTGGGTTGGACTCGATGATCTTTGAGGGTACTACCTGCAGGGTAAGGCTGGGAGGTGCCAGGGGACAGGAGTGTGCTGGGCTGGGCTGAAATGCCTCTGAGGAACAGGATGAACAAGCCTAGGCACGCCAGAAATGCCCTGAGCCTTGTCTGTAACCATCACAAGTGGCTGGGCTCTGCTCAGGGTGTGCCCTGCTGGGATGAGCACCCTTCACCTTGCTCTAAACTCTGTTGCTCAGGTGTTGCCACAGCTGAGAGCAACACAAATCCCTGCAGAGCACAGCCCTGCCTAAGGAGCTTGGGGGAATGAGGTTTTGCTGGCAGGGCTGCTAGTGCTGGCTGGCTTGGAGCCAGGGTCTGCATTTGCAGCATGTACATGGAAGTACCTCTAAAGGGAACTGTGCAGAAGCCTTGTTTTGACATCTCAAGGCTTTAATAAAGTTTGGATGTTTGCCTAGGCAGGATGAAGCTTGGCTACAACACAGGCACTTTTGGCCAGTTGTGTTTTAACCCAAATGCTCCTCACTACTGTTAATTTTTTAGTATAAACCCATTCTGAATGCTGACTTGCTTGTCTCATGCACAGGAGGAAAAGAAACCATGCAAAATGGGGTGACTCCTGAGCAGCTGAAGGTCGGGTGTATCTGCTGATGTGCTCCCCAGGCCTTGCTATCCTCTCTTCCAAAATATTTCTGGAGCCTTAAAAGTATAAAATAAAGATAGCTCTGGGATGCAGTGTAGAATGTCTCTTCTGGCGAGACTTCCATGAGAGGCTGGGTTCAGAGAGAGAAAGAGAAACATGGTGCAGTGTCCCTGCAAGGCCTTGCACTTTTTACTGATTGTGCTTGAAGTGTGTGTGTGATGGTGGAGCCCTGTGGGTGATGCAGACACAGAGAAATGGAGAGGCAGGGAGAGGAGGGCATGGCTGACATGCAAACACACAGACATGGAGAGGCAGGGAGAGGAGGGCATGGCTGACATGCAGGCACACAGAAATGGAGAGGCACGGAGAGGAGGGGATGGCTGACATGCAAACACACAGAAATGGAGAGGCAGGGAGAGGAGAGGATGGCTGACATGCAGGCACAGGATGTCCTGGCAGAGGTCAGGGGGATGCTCACAGCTGCAGAGTGACCACAGATGAACTCAGATCCTGTGTGTCAAGGTGTGATGGACCCCAGAGACAGAGGTGGAAGGATTAGGACAGAGACACGGTTGGCTTTTGGTTCTGTTTGGGGAAGTCAGGTGGGAGGAGTAGGAGGGTGGGAGTGGGGAGGATGTTTATATGGAATATAGCTCCTAGGAACAGGAATTTTGCCTGCTTTTATGCTAGGGCAAATCCCTCCAACAGCACACTGACCCCTGTGTGTCCATCCCCCAGCACAGCCTGGGGATGGGCAGACACCATAGGTCAGGCAGGAAACCTGATGTGACTAACACAAAAAGCAAGAAAACACTTCCCATGGTAGCACTGGGCTTCTACCCTCCCTAAAGTCATCCCCCAGAGAGAGAGTCAAGTACACTTGCTAATCCAGGATGGTTTGGTCTCCTAGTCTGCTCTCATTTTTGTCCCTGTGGGTAGGAGAGGAAGAGAATACAAGAATACAAACAATAAACTTGAGGCTCTGGGAATCTTTGCACAGAAGGCTCGGTGACAGCTTGGGACCTGCCTTGGATGGCACTGAGCCCCTTTCCCAAACACCCAAAGCTCCCAGCTCGTGCCCAGGAGCCCTTGGCAGGCTGCTGTTTGCCCCCAAAGCAGTGGGGTGTTAATACTCACCAGCTCACTTGGGTTTGTGCTTCCCCTTCCCAGACCTGCAGGGTGGGGTGACAGCAGCAGGGAACTGGGCTGGGCACCTGTGGAGGGCTGGAAGGAAATGATGCAGTTTCACTTATTCATCTGCATGCTGAGCTCCAGCAGCAGCAGTGACAGTGTGTGCTGACTGCTGAGCCCCTCTCCTTAGAGGGCAAATGCTGATGGAGCTCTGAGCCTCCCTGCCATTGTGAGCAGGATTTGAGCTTTTGCAGGTGTGCTGGGAATAGCCCAAAGCACCTTGTCTCGGTGGCTGGCCAGAGGAATTCATGGCTATTCTATCTGGGAGCCAGGCAATGATTACAAATCAATGACTGCACTCCCAGGGTGATTCATCATTAACCTGGGAATTCAGCCCTTTTCCTGGCTCTCTCCATCAGCACCTCCTGCTCCTGAGGCATCTCAAGTGTCTTATTCATTTTGAATCATTGGATGGTTATGGATGTAGCTGAGGAGGAGTGGAAGGACAGATGCACTGAGACATGGAGGGTCTTTGAAGGGGCATGGGGCACCCTTGGGGTGAGCAGAGCTCAGCTGCAGACTGGGCAGCAATGCTGCCAGCAGGACCCAGGGCACAGCAGCTTTCTCTCTGCTCCAGGGCTCCCACTGCTGTCCCTGTTGGGCTGGGAAATGCTCCATGGTTTTGCCTGGCTGGGCACAAAGTGAGGTGAAAAGAAATGAAAACACCAACCTGTGCCCAGCCAGACCAAAGCAGGGGTTATGGAGCAGTCCAGTGGGAAGGTTTTAATGACCCCAAACATCCCAGGACAGTCTATTCTTAGTAATAATTTGTAGCACTTAGCACTGTTACATGTTCTTAGCATTTTGCAGGCATGAACCAGAGACTCTGTGGTCTCACCCAGCCCCAGCAGAGGGAAGGACTCTCCAGATCCTGCCCTCCCTCAGCTGTGCACCTGCCCAGCTCTGCTGTTTCCCTGCCCCTTGACCCCCCTCATGTTTCCCTCTCCAAACTAGATGATTTCTCTTATGCAGATTTGCTTTACAGCAGCTGTTGGCCCAGGGACCATGGCTATTGCACCAGCAAATAACCCTCACAGCTAGGCAGGGAATTGGTTCCATTTCACAAATGAGGCAGCTGGCACAGAAAGAATAGCTAACTGGTGAGCTAGGAACACATTTCCCAGCTCCACTCCTCTCTTCCTGGCCTTACAGTGATATTTCCAGAAAGCAGCTTGGATTACAACATGTTCAGAGAGGCTAGGAAGCTGAAAGGCAGCCCCACCCTCTGTGCTCCCAGAAATGCTCCTTGGTTTGCATTTGGCTCACACAAAAATGGGTTTCCCCCACAGAAAACACAGCCAGGACTGCATCCCCCCTAGGCCTTGCCTCTGCTGGATTTGGCACTTTTCCAGCTTCTGCTGTCACCCACACACTGCCAGGCTTTAACTGGGGCTGGGGGCTGCAGGGGCACTCTGCAGGCTGGCCCTCCACAGCAGCAAGAGGGACTCTGCAGGACCTGGGCTGAAAGATGAAGTGAAAATACACATCTGCAAGCCTGCTGCTGTTGCCTCTGTGGTCCTTCCCCCTTCCTGCAGCCCAGAGCTGCCCACGCTCCCTGTGCCAGGAGCAGGCTGGTGGGAGCTGTGGCCACAGCAGGGCACAGGCAGGAGGGAGAGGTGGGAAACGCTCTGGAAATGGTACCTGTCACCTTGAAGAGGCTCAAAAGGGTTGAAGGAAACCAGTTTCACACGTGGAACTGAAACTGAGGCAGGGGGAACTGGCTGGGAGCACCCAATGCTGGCCACCAGCTATTTAAAGCTTCAGATGCCTCTGAGGTGCAGCTGGGTATAGAGAAGGGGCACAACTGCAGCTTGCACAGACACACCCAGGATTTGGGACACTGCTGGTACAGCTGCAGCAGCTGAGGGGTCAGCAGGGGCTGGGAACCAGCCCAGAGACCAAGGAAAGCTGGGCTGTGTGAAGGAGCAGGGATGCCTGGCTGAACAGCACGTGGGACCAGAGCAGGGAGCTGAAGAATATTCCAGGGGCCACACAAGACTGGACAGAACTGCAATCATGCCCCTGTAGACAGACACAGAGCAATTGCAAAACCCCCAAACAGGCTACTTGGTTCTCAGGAAGAATGCAGAGAAGCTGGGAGCTGTGTTGGTGTGGAAATGACAACTCTAACATTCCTGTTAGTCCTTGGGACAGGCCAAGTCTCCCTATCCCACACCTCAGCTCCCAGAGAAGCCTGAAGCCAGGGTTTTGGCTGCCTGCAAGCACTAGACAAACCCAATCCTCCCCCAGATGGGGCTCCTTGTTGCTCTCTTCTCCCTCTTTCCACCTTTCATGTCCAGACAGATCCTACCTAAAACCAGCTGTGGTCCTATTTCACCAGGATTTTTTATTTTCAGAGCACGAACCACGTTTTAATAGAGAGCAAATCATCTCAAACACCTGCTTATTTCCTAGTCCAACCCCTGCAACATCTGTACTGAACTCTGCAACTGTTTATGTGGAAAAGCCCCATCAAAGAAGTGTTTGAGCACTGGACTTTAGTTTTGTTTTCCAAACGTGATTGGAAAGGATGAACCACTACAAATCTCTGAGGTCCTCTGGCAGGCATTGCCAAGACCCCTGCCTGGCTGTAAGCTATTTGAGCTCCCTCACACAGCATTTTAACCCCCCTCAGTGCTCCACAGCACTGGGGAGAACCTGTCCCTAGCACCCAATTGCTCACCACAGAGCCAGTTTTCCAGCTGCCTGGGCTGAACTCGGTTTTATGGAACTAATGCTGGGCTTTACTGCTCCAAGAAAATTAAAGCAATTCCCTTCCTTCAGTGATATTGCTCCCTTGAAGGTATTTGGAGGCAGAACTCTTGTCCCTGCTGAACCATCCATGTGCTTCCCTCCTCACACCTCCCACCCTTGAGCTGCTTTCATCAACCAATAGCTGCTGCTGAGCATATTTGGGTCATCTTTCCACTCCCCTGGTCTCCCTTTTGGGGAGCAGGATCACCTGGAGACTCAAGGAATGCCCAGCAGGTGTCTGGTTGGGACAGTCAGGGAGGGGAGGGTGGGCAGCCTGAACTGAAGCTTTCAGTCCCTTGTGCCAGCTAAAATTTAACATATTATTGACCAGACTCTCCTGTCTCTGCCTCAAAAACAATCTTTGTGACTGCTCTGGGTTGTTTTCAATAGTTCTTAACTCACAAGACCTTCCTTTTTGTTTTAATATTTAAAATGATTCAATTTTTGGACTAAATTAAACCAAATGGACTTTATTCTCCCCTGGAAGCTGTTTATGTAACATCTGTTTTAAGTAGTTTAAAACTCCTAAGTTTAAGTAGTTTAAAACTCCAGTTCATTGAAGTGTGTGAAATAAAATGCTGAAATTACTGTATTTGTTGTGATTTTTTTTAAAGTCCATCCCCCTCCACCTGACTGGAGTTTAGTTTGTGTTTCAGGACAGCCACCTGGATTGATGCCTGCCCCATTCCCAGAGCCGGCAGAGACCGGGCACGACCATTTCGAGGTACAAATTGCTGTTTTCTCAGATGTAAAGGCACTAGCGAGCAGAGTTTGCAGTGTCGCGGGCATTAAAAGCTCTGCAGCAGATCAGGATTAGATATCCAAGATATCAGGATTAGATATCCAAGCCCGTGTGTATTCCCGGGACAGCGAGCAGGGTGCGGAGTCTCCCCGCACCAGGAACGCGCTTCTCCCAGGGTGTTTAAAAGCTGAATGTGCGTGCCAGGGAACGCGGCACGGCTGCACAGATAAACTCCCAGAAATGTGCTCGCTGCCAGGCACTGAAGGGTTAAAGATTTAGGGGCGATTCCGCGGAGTGACCCCGCTTTTTTGGCAGTGCTGCCCGTGTCCCGCTCTCCCATAACCTCGCCCGCCTCCTCCCTCCTTATATATTCATGAAGCGGTGCAGCTGGGCTGCAAGAAAAGCTGGGCTGCACAGGAAGAGGAACTCCGTGTGCCTGGCTCGGCACGGCCCTGCCGGGACGCACCCGTCCTTATCTCTCCCGTTATCGCTGTCCGTGCCGGGGCAGCGCCGGGCTGGAGGCACAGCCGCTCCGGGCAGCGGCTCCGGAGCTCTGGATGCCGGGAGGAGGAGGAGGAAGAGGAGGAGAGGAGAGCTGGCAGTAAGTGAGTCAGTCCCAGCACGGCTAAGATAACACTTTCTGGGGGATGTGTCCTTTTCTCAGCTCAGAGCCAGGCCTGCTGTGGGGCCGCAGCCACCCCTGCTCTGTTTGCTCCCCTTCAACCCACTAAAAGGGCTGGGATGTTTTCCTGGACCTACAGGTGGAGGAGAGCCTGGAAGGAGAAGACACATGCACAAGCAGGGCCTTTCTATGTAATTCACATTTCGAAATATTGAGCCCTTCTCCAGGCTCTTTTGCTCTGGAGAGATTGGCAGGGAGGGTCACTAAAGCCTGGTGTTGAAGGATTATATTGCAGTTGTGCCTTTTTGGGGGAGGGAGAGCGCTCAGAGTTCACATGTGCCTGTCTCCTGTGATCCCTTACTACTCCCATGGTCTCACTTCCATCCCCTTTCCTCTGGGATTCCAAGGAAAGGACACACTTCTGTTACTGCAGAGAAAGCCTTGGGGTATCCTGCCTGTAAATGAACCCTTGGGATAGCTGGATTATACTACAAGGGTGCAACAGGAGTTTCTCTCAACTGGAGGGAATGGGGATCTGATCAGCTCAAGGCAAGCCTTAGCTGGACATCATCAGCACAGCCAGCACCCCTTATTCACTGAGAGCTCCACCCCAGCTTGCAAACAGCATCCTGAGCCCACCAATCCCCCATTCCAGGCTGGCCCTTTGCCTTACTGCATGTCAGTGTGATCCAAGGAGCAACATCTCTTCACCCTACCCAGCCTTGCTGTGTGTAACCAGCAGCGACAGGCAGTGTGCTGCTCCATAGCCCTAAATTCAGGGGACTCTGCCAGTTCTGAGCATCCCATTAACCCCCTGCCTCTGCATGATGTTGTTAACCCAACAACTTCACATCCCCTTGCCAAGGTGCTCCCTTCTGACCTCTGCTAAAGCCTCAGTGTTTTCTCCCTGTCCAGGTGCAGCTCTAAGATGAAAGCTCCATCTGGGCAAGGCATCAGGCTGGCATGCCTGCTCCTGAGTCTGGCTGCCCCCTGCCTTCCCAGCCCCCTCTGGAAGGACAGGGACCCCCTGATGCAGCAGGAGAAAGCCCACCAGACAGGTGGCAACTTGGTGCTGAGCAGGCAGGAGCAGCAGCTCAGTACAAAGCTGGCAGACCTCAAGAAGAAGGAAGTGGAAGCAGCCATAGCTACAGGACAGTTCCCTCCAAGCATGCACTTCTTCAGGGCAAAAAGCCTCATTGACCAGAGCAAGGTGTTCAGCATCTTAAAGCGCATGCCTAAAGGTAGGCTTGGCTTAAGGAGCCTCATCTTACTCATCCTTTCTCATCTTTTGCTTTCTGAGCTAGGACAAAACACAGGATGTGGGAGAAAATCTTCTGAGAGCTGTAAATTGTGCTCTTTGGGTTTCAGGAAAAGCCCTGAGGAGAGGAAGAGGGGGATGGATTGGGTGAATACACATTTCCAGCAATTGTGGCATTTGGTTTAACTTACAATATGGATCCTTAAGTCTTTCAAGAGTGGAGAAGGGACAGAGGAAGCAAAGACAACAAGAAATACCAGACATCCCCATTTAATCAGCATGTTCCAGCCAGGGCCTCTCTTTTCCCACAGACACACTCCATGGACAGGCTACCAACCTTATTCTGTATCTCAGCCAAAAGTGCTGCATCCCCCAAAAAGGTGCAGGTGGTTCTGTAGCAGACCTGGAAGTGTGCTGGAAAGTCTGGGGGCACCAGAGGAGGAAGGGGCCACCTCTAACACTGAAATCATATTGTTCTTTGCTTGTTGTGTCAAGTCAAAGTCACTTAAAGTGAGCTTACAAAAGGGAGAGAGAGCAACATTTTACACAGGCAGGCAGGGACAGGACCAGGGGGACCAGTATTGAATTAAAAGAGGAGAGATTTAGATTAGATATTAGTAAGCCTACTCAGAGGGTGGTGAGGCACCAGAACCCACAGAAGTTGTGGCTGCCCCATCCCTGGAATTGTTCACAGCCAGACTGGATGTGGCCCTGAGCAATCTTCCCAACTTCTCCCTCCCAGTTTCCATTGTGGAATGCAGATTCCAGTCTTGCAGCATCCCAATCCATTAACATAAACAATTAGTGTGTCAGAAATGTCATTATCCTTTCATGGCTGAATTGAACAGTCAGAAATGTAAAAGTACTCCCCTCTTTACCTCCAGTATCATTGATACCAAGTGGGAGTCAAAACAAATAATTAATACTTTTCAGTCCTGACAATGTTTAAATGGGCTCTTGGAATCTTTGCAAGGGCTGTAAGATTTTAGGGCCAAGATCACATCCTTGCAGCTTTTTGAGTAGGATTTGATCAGAGCCCCTGGGAGTCCCTGTTGTTTCAAACACCACTGTAATGTCTGCTGCTGCTCTCACAGGGAAGAAGGTGACATTGCCAGGCAGAGGAGGGTCAGACAGCTGCAGCATGCCCAGCCTGGTGCACCAGCTCTGCTGAGAGCAGCAACCACAGCTCCTCAGCACCTTAACAGCCAGACCCTCTGTAGTGGGAGATCATAGACATGACTCTATATTACATTAGTCCACTGTAAATTGTAGTCTGGAACCTAATCTAATGTTAAATACATACCAGTCTTGTTCTTGCTATTCATGTTGTCCCTTTACCCTTCAGGGCATCAAAGCTATTTTGACTAAGAGGTCTCTCCCAGACTAACAAAATACACATCTAAGACTTCAGCTCTCACAGTGTCTTCCCTTCACAGAGGTGAGGCTTAGTTCAAGTACCAATAGCACCAGGAGCCTTTGCAAAAGGAGAGATCTCAGCAAAATGAAATTATAAGGAAGGTGAGCATAGAGAGGATGCTCCCTGTGCCAGGAGGACTGGCAGCTCCCAACACACTGCACAATAACAGAGCACCCCAGAGGCCCTCTGTGCTGGCCAGCAGCAGATGTACAATGTAAGCAAGCATGCTTTTGATAAGGCACCGAGTAAAATGTACTTCTGCATCTGAGTGCAATTCCCCAGAGTAACGTGGTCTGGGATTTTGGTGTATGCCAGAGCTCCAGAGAGCTGAAAGAGGAGACACACACTAGGCACAAAAATTGAAGCTGGGATCCAAACAGCCTAGATACAGAGCTTTGCTTCAGGTGTGCTCCAGCCAGCATGCCTTGTGAACTGCTGCCTCCTGTGCAAGTTTCTCTTTAAAGCAGTGGGGCCTGAGCCAGCTCACAGCAAACTCTGCCTGAAAGACCTTTAATAACTCAGAGCATTTTCCATCCCAGTGGAGCAGCAGAGCTCCCTATCAATCCCCCCTCCCTGTGCTCCCAGCGAGCTGTCACACTCTGCCTGCCCAGTGTGTGATGTGGAGGGGGGCACATCCTCCAGCCTGGGGGAGGCAGAGCAGCAGTGCAGTCCTTGCTGGGAGAATTCACTCACAGCCTTCTAAAGCATTTCCAGACACCCCCAGATGGACAGTTACCTCACCAAACCTGGGCAAACAAACTGGTACCCCACCAAACCTGGGCAAACAAACTGGTACCCCCACCAAACCTGGGCAAACAAACTGGTACCCCCACCAAACCTGGGCAAACAAACTGGTACCCCCACCAAACCTGGGCAAACAAACTGGTACCCCATTAAACTTTCTCCCCAGCTGCCTGGGCTCACCAGGACATCCCTGTCCCCCCCACCAGGCGCTGTGCTCCACCTGCACGACTTCGCCATGCTGAGCGTGGACTGGCTGGTGTTCAATGCCTCCTACCTGCCCGACTGCCACATCTGCTTCACGGCCGCGGGCTCCGTGCGCTTCCGCTTCTCCCGGCCGCGGCCGCCGCCCGCGCCCCGCTGCTCCCCGTGGCTGCTGCTGGACACCTACCGGCGACAGCTCCGCGACGTGGCCGAGTTCGACAGAGGGTGAGTGCACGGGGGCGGCCTCCTGGTGCTCCATTCTGGGACAGCTTTTCCCTTTGCTTGCTGCTCTACAGGCGAGGAACTCCGTCTAGGGCTGGAAAAGCAAATAGTAATGAATGTATGAAGGGGTTTGACAGCTAGCTTGCAAGCAAAGCTTAATAGAAGAAATGACAATTGATGGTTTTTGAGTGTATCTATTGCAAAGAAGAAGACAAAGCCATCAGCACAGAAACAGATTAGAAACTTTTTTCTTCTTAGACCCTGATCACATGAGTATGTCACGTCCAACCTAACAGTGACAGCAATGTCAGAGTTTGAAGGCTGCTGCATTAAGTGCACCAGTCAGGGACCATAAAACCTGAATTCTTCTGTGCACACATGCTGAGGACAGAAGCTGAAGTGGATTTAGGAGACCTGGCCCCAGCTCTCCTCAACACTGAATGGGTTTTTAATGTGGGACAGGGCTGCATTGTGCCTCAGCCAGTGAGGTATCCAAAAACTGGATGGGGAAACCAGGTAGGTGATGAACAGGCTGTCCCCAACATCAGAAAAGTCCTTTGCAAAGTCATTATTTTGATTCAGAGCAAGAAGTTGGGCAAACTATTTATGTTAATTACTGCACAAGCAAAACTCCTCAAACTCCCCAAAATAAAACCCAACCCAATTGTCCCTCCAAGCACCAAACTTGTTTTCTGCCATTGAAACCCCAGTGTCACCCACCACCTGGAAGCACGAGGCACTCATTCCCACCAGGCACCAGGAGCTGTGGCTCACCCTCCTGGGCACTGGCTGAGCCAAGGAACCCCACACACAGAACCCCTGCCTGGTTTGGGGGTTCTTTCCCCTCAAACATTCTCCTGCTGGCAGAGCTCCTGCCCTTACAGGCAAGGCTCCTGCAGCTGCTCACACCTCAGCTGGCTCCCCAGAGCATCACTCACCCTCCTGGAGGAGCTCCTCTCCCTGCAGGCAGCTCCTGCCTTCACTGCTGGCAGCCTTTTATCAGACTGGGCTTGTCTGAGCCACCTGGCATTTAATCACTTACAGGTGGCTGGGAAGAGCCTGGCTCCCCCTCCAGCCAGCGGTGATGGGAACACAGAGTCCCATCTCCCCATCCAGGGGCCATTGATCCCAGGACAAAGCCCTGCTGGAAAGGCCAAGAGGAAGCAGGCAGCTCTGCCGTGGTGTGTGGGGGGCTGGAGAGAGCACACTAAATAATGCATGAAGTCAGACACTGAGCAATAAGGACAAAGGAAAATATTGAGTAGCCATCCATTGAGAGGGCACTGCTGTCCATGGCACTCTGGGGGCTGCAGGAAAAACAGTGTGGGGTGTCATGTAATGACAGACAGGATTGCCATGCCAACACACAAGGGCAGGGCTGGACTGAGGCAGTGCAGAGGACCCTAATTCCAGCATTTCCCAAGTGAAACTTGGTGGGTTTTACTGCAGTGCTCTCCAGTGAGGTTGTATGCTCTTAAATGGAGACCTTTTAACTCTTAGTGAGCTGGTGTCCCCTCCACGTGGAAGCTGTCTGGGCTCTGTGCCCTGCAGATCTGGGAAGAAGGTCAGGTTGAAAAGCTGAGGAGCTTCCAGACTTGAGGCACAGTATTGCCTTCCCTCCCCAAAACCAGAAATGGGCAGGGCAGAGGGGTCTGACTCTCCAGGGCATCCACCATCCCTCTCTTATGGAAGTCCAGAGGGGTCTGACTCTCCAGGGCATCCACCATCCCTCTCTTATGGAAGTCCAGAAGGAGAAAGTGATGCCAGACCCTGGGCTCTTGACCTTTTATACCCTGAGGCTCAACTGCCCTGACACGAGATGGACAAAACAAGATGCAGTGAGAAGTCTCTGATCTCTGTCTGCCACAGAGAAAACTGGTTCCCCATTAGCTCCCTTCCATTTCTGCTGGGAGTGATGAGGAAGGAAAGATGACAGCAGCAGCTCTCTTCAACCACACCAGGAGACCCATAAATAATGTGTAAGAGATTGGATTTTGAAACAGCTTCACTTCCCTAAAGCCCCAGCAATTGCAGTGGACATTTAGAAGTGTCTCAGGAGCAGCCTTTCACTGCACTTGTTTTTGGTTGTTTCCATGGCATGATGCCACTTTCTGGCAGAGGCTGAGGGCAGGGCATCCTGTACACCCTGTACACCTGGGGCTGTGCCTTGTGTGGCTCCCTCTGTTCCTGTGTGGAAACACTTGTTTTCAGAGGCAGTAGTGACACATTCCTCTTCTTTTGTGTTTGCCTAACAGTGTTCAGTGGCCACAAGTCAGAGCAGGACTTGAGAGTGGCAGGCACTGCACAGGGACACAAGACAGAGCCTTGCTGCAAGGGTCTCCCCAAATCTGGAGGGGGATTCTTTTGCCTGAGCCAAGAACAAACTTGGATCTCTGGCATCCTGGGTGCTCACTTACCCATTTGAGTATGCTGTCCTTCATTTCTTGCCCTTCCATGCTCATCAGCACAAAATCACAGAGGAGTCATTAGGCATAATGTGCAAACACACCAACAACAGCCACGCTGAGGCACTTCCCCTCCTATTCTCCTCTAATCCCTGGGCACTAGTCTAGGGGCTAGGAATGTTTTTGGCCGTCTGGAAATAGGTCTCTAGCCAGGAATAGGCCCCAATCTGTTCTGCTTCTCAGTTTCTGGAAGCTCTCCCAGTCTCTTGAACATGTGCATCCCAGGCTACCTCTCTCCTGCACTCCTCTTTGCCCTTGAGCACTGACAAGCTGAGAGAAAGCAGATGTCAGAGCAAAGAACGGATGGATAGTTGGGTGGTTTCAAGGAAGTGTCAAGGGAATATGGCAGCAGGGAAGGGCTCTCATGCAAGGCAGGGTGGATCAGCAAATGTGAAGGAACAATGGAAATGTTTCTGAGAAGCTGCACCTCTTTCACCTTAAAGCATTTGACTAGGAAGGGGTGGAAGAAAGGGGAATCTGCAGGATTTTTTTTGCTGTTTGCATTTTTAGGTCCATATACATATGTGTGTGTGTGTGTGTGTCTGTGTGTGCTTTGGAAGTGACTCCTTTTGTTTGTTTCCCTCAAGAGAAGGTCTAATCATTCCTATTCAAAGCACACATCTCATGGGCCAAGACCCTGGAGGATTGTGTTATTGGTGAGCTTCCAAAAGGATGCTCTTAGGAGAGCCAGGAGACCACGGGCCAAGGGACAGCAAAAGGAAGGGAATTTTGCTTTCCTACTTAAAAAGAAAAACAATCCTCACTTATTTTCTTCACAATCAATTACAATTCAGGAGAATGTCATTCTTTCCCTCAAGAAGCAACATAATGGCTGCCACCTCCAAAGCAAGAGCATGCCCCCAGATATTTAGGGAAGCAGCACTGACATTCCAGCTATTTGTAAAATACCACTGCACACCCCCCACCAGCAGCACAAGGACTGAGGCCGTGCCCAGCAGAGCTCTCTATCACCAGGATGAAGTCATCTGTGAGGGAGCTGACACCACGGCCCAGGCTGCAGGGACAACTCCCCTGGGCACTGGCGGCGGCCCCGGCTGCCATCACCTTCCCCTCCGTGTCTTCTGACTGCCTTATCTCACAGAAAAATAGGGCAGTGTGTGCAGTGAGAGGGGGGAGGAAAGGGGAATAAAAATCCACCACAGAAACAAAGCACTCCACTCCCTCTACAAGTCTCCCCTTGGGGAGAAGAAGAGGGGATGAGAGAGAGCGAGAGCAAGCGAATGAACCACATGTGACAGATGTTAGTCACACTATTTAATGCACCACTGGAAGACATTTAGATACCACGGTGAGGAGAGGGGCATAATTACCCATCGAGAGCAGAAAAAGGAGCAGGAAAAATAACCCCTTTAAAAACAGAACCTTTCACTTCTATATTATATAGCACAGGAAAGGAAAATGGGGGAAAAAACCCAGGAAAAGAGAAAGCAAACCCACAGTTGAAAATAAATAATCCTTGGCTGGTCATTTTAGCTGTGCCCCTTTGGGCATATGCATTGCAATAGCATTGTTCAGTGCATATATGACATGACATGGAAGGCTATTTGTAGTCTGCACCTGATCACTGGCCAAGGCCCATTCCTGAAAAGAAGTAAAAAAAGAATGTGTTTATGAAGCTTTGCTTCATCTGCATGAGCTACTGATGGCAAAAGCCCCCGAACCCTTAGGAGATTATCTGGTTATCAAGGATGGATCACTATTATGCAATAAATCTTCAACAGTTGTAAGGATCAATAATCAGTCTCAAAGGGAAGGGGATTATAAAGAGAAGCACAATTTGATTTATGTGCATTTAGGAGCAGGGTGGTGTGGGGATTTATGGCTGTTTCTAGCCCAAGAGCACAGGCTAAGCAAACAGCCACGAGTTTGTAGAGGCAGATTTAAAGGCGGGGAGCGGAGCCCTGCGTGCGCTCAGCGCTGGAGGAGCCGAGTTCTCACAGGACGAGGGCAGAAAGCGCTGGGAGCCCGACTGAGCACCCATCCTTATCTGGAAGGGAGCTGCCTGCACGGCGAGACCGGGCTTGCACGGCCTTTTGATCCACGGGGAGGTTTGTCCCGGAGCCGCTGGGAACGGCCCCGCTCGGCCCCCGGCTGCGGGCAGGTGCCGAGCTGGAGGGGAGCTGCCCTTCGGCCAGAGGGAAGGGAAAATCCTCCTTCCCACACGAAACCGCCCCGATGAGCAGCAGCACAGCCTTTCTGCCCCCCTCCGCAGCTCGGGCAGCCGGATCAGCGCCTCCGGGATGCTCCTGACTCCCGCATTCCTGGTTTCTAGGGTGATGCTGCGGTGTCTCCTCGCTCCTCGCCCCTTCCGTGGTCCAGCTCGGTCTTCTCTGCTTGCATGGATTACTGAACAGTAGCTGGGGTTGCCCAGTGTCCTGGATAATGGCACCAAAGCCCCTATTGTAATGCATGGGAGGGCAGAGCCCAAGTTGCTGTGGAAACCTTAACTCTGAATTTTCCTGACTGTTGAGCATTTAAAGTATCATTCTTAACAGTAGTAGCATCTCTTTTATGTACAGGTTTGCTTCTAAAATTGGTGCTGGCAAAGAAATTAACAGAGTGAGGAAGAAATGAAACTGCAGCCCCTGGAACAGAATCCTTAGAGAGTGAAACTGCAGGCAAATGCTGGGGGAACAGGCTCTGCTTTATGGGCAGGATGGAGGGATTCAAAAGGCATATCTGCCCAGGATGTCTTAGTTTATGAATTTGGACCAGAGCACATTTTACATCTGTAGGGGAGCTGTGGGGGTTTAATTTCATCCACAGAAGTGTCCTGGATGAAGATAATAAGACCACAAATCAAAGCCACACCTCCCATATAACAGAGCAGAGCACTGCACGAGGATGGGGGCCAAGACATCAAACAGGAAACATTATTAAAGATCAGTAGCTGTTATTGAGGGGAAACAATATACCCAGATGAAAGCTGAAGCATGGCTGAAGGTATTTCTGTCTGAACCTGCTTAGCCCCTGACACGAGATAAGCACTGGGCCAGCAAGAAAACATCTGTAGGTTTCTGTGATGGCTTCCATTTGTCCACCCAGGAATGGAGTTCATCACCCCTGCACTGCCATTCAGACTTTGCCCACTGGTAGGAGAATTTTGTTATGAACTACTCTTCAAGTGGAAGAAGGAGGGCTTAAGGTGGGATGAAGGCTATCAGCTTGCCCGAGGTTGGTGGCATGGCACAGATGCTCACCCTGTCCTAAATGCAGGCTGTCACCCACAATCAGATATTCTTGCAATTTACTGGCTCCCTTAAAGTCTGCTTGATAAAACTACCCACTGTCTCTCTGGATTTCTTTAAGAGGCTCATATGCCAGCTGAGTGGATGGAGGAAATAAATACATTTCCATGACAGTAAGGAAAAGCCAGGACTGAGATTCTTTTCAGCTGTTTCCCTGAAGTAGCTATCAGCAAGGCAGGTGGGGAGTCAGGCTTGTTCTCAGTGGCTGGGAAAAGTAATTTCTGATTCAGAACTGTCTTCCTCTTGCATTTTTTTGGGTGGCGTATTTTGACACTACAAAGGTACCAGGACAACTTATGGGCTCAGCAAGCAGGCTGGTGGTGGCCCAGCACATGGCATGTCCTGTAGACTCAATCTGCCTTTCAGGTGCTGAATAAAGGACCAAGAGTTGTGACATTTTATGCACATTGAAGATTCTTGGGAAAACACATTGTCTGCAGGAGTAATGTGCATGCCTGCTTTCAGATTAGGAATACCCTGGGTAGAAGAGTAAGATTGATATAAAAGATTTTCAGGTTAGGGATACCCTGTACAGCAGAGTATAAGTGATACAAAAGATTTCCAGGTTAGGGATACCCTGGGTAGCAGAGTATAATTGATATAAAAGCACCATACTTGCTTTTGTAACTCTGTTCCTTGAAAAAGGGACAGGGCAGGTTTTAAACACCTACTCCTACCCTGCTTACAGCTCAACATGTATCATACAAATTCTGTGCCATTAAAGGAGTAAATACACGTGGCAGAAAAATGACCTGAATGCTTCCTAGCTGCACCAGCCACTGTTGTACTGCAGTGCCAACAGGCTCTGTTTGCTCTCCTCATTCCTTCTCTTCTCCCTTTTCTATAGCTTGCTGAGAAACCTGACCCTGCTGACGGATAGCCCTGAGCTGGCCTACCCTTCTCAGGCTTTCATTTGGAAAAGATTTGAAGAAGTCTTTCTCATTGCCTCTGGACTTATCTGCTATGCACCTGTGTTCAAGGCCTATTTCTACCAGGGGCTGCTGGAGCTCTATGAAGATAACATACAGTATGTTGAGATAAGAGCTATCCTGCCTGCGGTACGTGGGGTTTGGCTTCTCTTTTAAATCCTTATTTCTCCATAGCTTTTCTCAAGCCCTATCTTGAATTTAGTTTTTGGATGTTTGCATACCTGCCCTCCTAAGGATGCTGGAAAACCTTGATCATATTCAAACATCTTTCTTGGAGATTTGCATAGGGAAGGGCTTGAGAGATTCTTTGTTCTTAGTGGCTGAGGGAGATACCTGCTGTGACATAGGCACAAAACTACATTGCACAGTCAGACTGGGAGCTGGGTCAAAATCTTGCTCATTGGGAAGAGGTCACTCAGTTTTGCACAAGAATCACCTGTTCTGTGGCAACTGCTCTGAACAAATTTCCTGACTTGGATAGAGACTTATTCTGGAATAGTTATGCTATTTTAAATCCTCAGTTTATTTCAGAATGATTACTCTGAATAGGTGAGTCAATCAATTGGCAAAACACAACCTCCCACAATTTGCAGACAACCTAAAATTTTGGCTGTGTGAATGAAGTATGAACTGCTCCTTTCATTACCATTAACACCAAAATCTGGTAATGGTTCAGGCCTTTCACCCAGAGCTGGTCTGGTTGTCCTCCAAGCCCACTCTGCCCTAATGCCTCCCCAAGCACCAGCAGCCCACACCACCCAAAGTGTTCCCACTTTCCCAGTAACAATTTTGTCACTGCAGACATACCTTTCCCATGCAATTCTCCAGCCCAGCTCCATGCAGGACTCCATGGGGGTGGGAATTCTGTCAGTCTATCATACCTGAGAAGAGAAGGATGTATTGCAAAGGGGAAAAAAAAAGGATGTGGAGAAGTCCACAAAGTTTACATGAGTCTTACTGTGATGGGGGTTGCCATAAGCCAGTTGCTCTGAATTCAGCCACCACTTGTCTTTGGGGTACCTGAAAAGAGAAAATAACAGCAATGTCAAAATGCCTGTGCATTTTGTGAGGCATCCCCCCAGGCCACGAGTATCTGCCACGATACAAGTGTGTGGGCCTGCCTGGAAAATACCCTGCCTTTACCATCAGTCCTGAGACATGGCTGTGAGTCCTTTTGAAGAGAGGCTTGGCAGGGAAGATTTGCTTCCCATCCAGCTCCTGATGCTGGCGGCAGCCGTGGGAGCCTGCAGAGCCCTGGGGCTCCCCTGCAGCCGGCAGCTGTGAGCTGCAGGGCTGTGAGATCCAATGCTGTGAGCTGCAGGGCTGTGAGCTGCAGAGTTGTGAGCTCCAATTCTGGAAGCTTCAGTGCTGTGAGCTCCAGGTACCACAGCAGGGAATGCCAGGAGCCACAGCCACGCCGGGATGGAGGGCAGCAATGGGACAGCCAGGGTGAAACTGGGGTTAGAGGGAAGGGAAAAGCTTCATGGGGAAAGTCAAGGTGAGCAGGGTGTGACAGGAATAGCAAGGTGCTCGTGTGGCTGGAGAGCCTCCACAAGGCTCCACAGCAGCAAAAGCTCTCCCTGCAGCAAAGCCTGCCAGAAGCGGCCCCAAGTAAAGTAAATGAAACTGGGATTTAGTGTGAAACAGCAAACAGTGTGGAAAAGCCCCCTAAGCCCAGCTGTGTTTGCAGATTCAGCTGTGTAAAGTCTCACATTCCCATGGGCTGCAGCTGGGGAAAATTCCCTCTGAGCATCTGCAGCTGCCCCACGGCTGCTGGTGCCTGCAAGGGGGACACCACGTTGTAATGGGGTGTGGGGCTTTGCAGGGGCATCCCTGCAAGGGACAGCACCAGAGGGGAAGTTAGGGGGGAAGTGGAGCAGTGAAGCCTGGAGGAAAAAGGTGACAAAGAAAAGAATGGCGAGAAGGGTGAGAGGAGAACTGATGGAGTGGTTTCAGCTGCTGTGAGTGACTCCAGGCAAGGCCTTTGTGGGTTAGTATCAATTCAGGGTCTCCACCCCTGCTGAAATCAGGGCAAAAGCCCCAAAACCATCCCTGGTAGAGAGGAACCTCCAGAGCAAGTTGATGAGACAGAGCATGCCAAAAGGATTATTTTTCCCAGTTTGCAGCCAGAGACCTGAGAAAAGCATGGCAGGACTAAATGACTGACTCAAGGTCATGAAGCAAACCTCTGGCAGAGGGGAGCAGCAGGAGCCCAGCTCAGCTGGTAGCTTATGGAGCTCAGCCACTGCGTGCCTTGGGGCTGCCTCAGCTGACAGATTGCCACTGCAAGGCACAGAGCATGAGTGAGCTGCAGACAGCTGGACAAAGCACTGCAGTGTTGGATGCAGACAGGAGTGAGAGGTCATGGTCTCCAAGGGGTTCTCAAGGGCGTTTGCTTGCCACGTCTGAACACGGAGAAACTTGTATCACATAGGAGGGGGTAAGTCCACTCCTTGGTTCTTGCCAGCTGGTAAAGGCTTGAAGAATGAAATGTTCTGCACAGATTTCACTGCTTTTGTTTTCCTGCCCTGTTGTCAGGACCACAGCACTCTGCTTCTCCCAAGGTTTTTGTCACTTCATTTCTCCCAATTCCAGTAAAACACCTCTTCTAACTACTGCTTGTCATATGCTTCTCATGCTGCAGGTGTATGAACTGGATGGCACCAAGCACAACAAATCCTGGTCTGTGGCAGCCTACCGGGAAGTGAGCAGGCAGTTTGTGAAGGAGCACCCAGACTTTGTTGGAGCCAAGGTTATATTTGCAGCACACAGGTAGAGGCTGAGCAGGGCTGAGAGCAGCTGTGCCATGTGCAGGGCAGAGGGCTGGGAGAGGCAATGCTGGGATGCCAAGGTTGGTTGGCAATGTCCATGTGGGCTGTTGGAGCTGGGGTGTTGCTTCCTGAGACATTCCCTGGCACGTGTGAAAGGTTGAGAGTGAGAATTCATCCATGTGGGTCTGCCTTTGTGCAAGGTGAGCACCAGAGGAGCATCCATGAGCCCTGGGAGTGAGAATGAGCCCAGGCAGGGCTGCCTCTGTGTGTGTCCAAGCCATGCCTGCTCTCCTCTGAGCCTGATGCACTCCCCCACTCTGCAGACATGAAAGCAGTGACAGCAGTGCCCGAGTTTGGGCACTTGGTGTGGCAGAGATCCCATGGGACCTGGCACACACTGCTCCCTGCAGCCTGTGCACGGCATGTTCGTGCTGCTGCTGCCCTCCAAGCAGGCAGATGCCATGAAGTCATGTGAGGTGATCCTCAGCAAGCAGAGCAGACCTCTCAGCAGCACTGATCACTCTGCTTTGGCACAATGCCCTCTCCAGTTCAGAGCTGGCTGGCCTCTCTGGCCACAGTCTGCAAAATGCACCAAGAAGTTTAAGTCTGATAGGGCTGGAAGAAACCTAAATGGAAAACTCTCTTGAAATGCAGTTACTGCCTCACCTCCCAACAAAACAGCTGGGAGGAAAGAAAAAAAATGAAACTTTTTCTCTCCACATTGTTGTGCTCCCTTCCCCGCTTGGTAAATGGGAAATCCAGTGAGTTAGACAGGCATGCCTCAACTCAAGTGACAGCAGGGTCTAGCCAGGCATTTCCTGGTCATTCATGGGTTTCTTTTCATAATATCAATTTTCTACTGCTGTTTCTCTAGAGACCTGAAGCTGGTTGTCAGATTCAAGAGCAACTTGCATTTTGGAAATACCCCTGGGGGCCCTGTTTCACAACTCAAACCCTGAGAAGGCAGGCCCATGGGAGTCAGCTTCTGCAGCTCTTTCTCTCTCTTGCTCTCTAGGATGCTGAATGTCTCCCAGATTAAAGAAGACATCATCACTGCCATGGCACTCAGAGCCCGCTTCCCAGACACCCTGGCAGGCTTTGACCTGGTAACTGAATTTCTTCTGACCCCTGCTGATATAACCACATATATCCCGTGGCATATGTTCTATACCAGAGCCAGAACCTCTGCTGCTGTACTGAAATCAGTGTTAATGAATTGCAAATCCTCCAGCTAAGGATTTTGTTCAGGGTAATTGACAAAATCCCCTGAAAGAATCGGCTCCCTACCCCACAGCATTGTAATTTCAGCACAGCTGGCACCTCATTTATACAGAGCTCTAAGTCCCACCATCTTCCCAAGTGAGATCAAAAATACTTTTCTGCTTTCCCCAGGTTGGTGATGAGGACCAAGGTCATTCTTTATGGGAGCTGAAGGATGCCCTGACCATCCCATATTCCATGGGGGTCAACTTGCCTTACTTCTTCCATGCTGGGGAGACTGGTGAGCATGAGGACTCAAGGCTTTTACTGCTTGCAGAGGCAAGACTGAAATCTTGCAAAGAACAGAAGCAGCAAGCCTGGCTGGCTTGCTGGCTGTATCAAGAGGATGTGTGTGCATACATGTGCACATAACCAGTTTCCCCTATGCTTTTTTCCTTATCAGTTTGGGGCTGTGGCACTCCCACATGACCCATTCCTGTTTTGGACAGTAGGTGTCACATTGCCCAGCATCTTTGACCTGGTGTAGGAGTTATTGCTGGTGAAGGTGAAATAATATTTCACCTTAAAACACATCTCATCCTAATGCACAGGCTACTCCCCAATAATTGTTACTTCTCTCCATTGACAAGTAATGGAGTCCAGCATAATTAACTCAGCTGCAAGAGCAATGCTGTAAACATCTAAAGCCAGGTGAGATGAGTGGGTATCTCCGTGCTGGGCAGATTTAGATTCCTGTTTCACTGAAAATGCAAGTGCAAACTCTGAGCATGAGCAACCCTCTCACCTCACAACTGGGACCTCTATTAACAAAATCACCTAGCAGTTTGAGGAGCTTTATTTCCTCACAGCACTGCATTGACTCTTGTCTGTCTCTGCTCAGACTGGCAGGGCACCTCTGTAGACAACAATGTGCTGGATGCATTGCTACTGAACACCAGCAGGATTGGCCATGGACTCGCTCTCATTAAACACCCAGTAGCCAAAAATTTGTCTCTGAAGAGGGATATTCCTGTGGAAGTCTGTCCCATCTCCAACCAGGTATGTTGTTATGTGGCTGGGTCACTGCAAAGGGGATCACCATTGCTGTGAGGGTCAGCTGGGGGGCACCTACAAGTTTTGATGCACACAGGCTGGCTTAGTTTCCTTTGCAGCACCTTACACTACAGTTTACCATGTAGATATACAGTGAATATATTTAAGGCTTGTAGTGCCAGTCAGCAAAAAAACAATTTAAAACCCTATCCAGAGTAACCTGGGAAGGCAGTCCTCCCTAGTGGAGATGAGGCCCACAGACACAGAGGTGCTTTAAGAAACATAATTGAAAATACTTCAAAACCAGGGGGCCAGAGGCTGAGAAGCAGGGATTGTAACTGGAAGTTCTTGGTTTTGCAGAATTCATAACCAGTGGGAACTCTTTTGCAGCACATTAGAGAGGTGCCATTGTCTCCTGGGTGCAGCAGAAAGGACTTTGGGGGGATATTTACTGGTGTGAGCCTTGAGGGAGATAACCCTGATACCAGCTCCAGATGCCTCAAGCTAAGCACCACAGCAAATATGCAACCAAAAGACTGTCCCTGAATTGCTCACAGTCAAATCGTTCTAAATAAGCACAAGTTATTCACCCCACTGGACTTGATTAAGGTGATTTATTTAAGAAATTAATCTTGTACAGTCAGTGGGGGC
Organism: Zonotrichia albicollis; assembly: GCF_047830755.1. Classification (NCBI taxonomy): domain Eukaryota; kingdom Metazoa; phylum Chordata; class Aves; order Passeriformes; family Passerellidae; genus Zonotrichia; species Zonotrichia albicollis. The sequence continues at coordinate 15,211,046 of NC_133822.1, forward strand.
AAGCTGCTTCCTCCTGCAGCAGCTCAGAGCAGAAAACATTGTGAACAGTCCTCTGGAGCTTGTCCCTCCCTGACCACTACCTGCTGGCAGGTGTCAGTGACACAGCTGCAGCCCTGGCAGTGTCAGTGTGACACAGCTGCAGCAATAACCTAGCATGGTGTCTCCCACCCTTCCCTACCCAGGTCCTGCTGCTGGTAGCTGACCTGAGGAGCCACCCTGCAGCTGACCTCATGGCTGAAGGGCACCCCATTGTGGTCAGTCCCGATGATCCCCCCATCTTTGGGGCAAAGGGAGTCTCTTATGACTTCTACGAGGTGTTCATGGCCATTGGAGGGATGAATGCTGACCTGAGGACCCTAAAACAGCTTGCATTCAACTCCATAAAGTAAGTTCATCACCTCTCTCACCTTGCCATAGTAATCATAAGGGGGCTATCAGCTTGCCCCCCTTGCTTGCATTTGGGTTTTGGCCCCAGAGTCTCCTCTGCCACAGGAGCTGGGCTTCTGTCAATCCAAAATCTCCTGTGTGTCTCTTCCACAGGCAGGACACAGGGAGCCCAGAGGCCCCTCTGCCTGTGCTCTCAAGGGCCTTTCTCTGATTCCATGCCCCAGTGTATTCTTCCTTTTCCACTCTTTGGGAACTTGCTTCTACCACCTGGTTCTGGGTTTGGGAGAAATTGTATGTCTTTGTATCACTTGTCTATTTCTGCCAAAATTTGACTTGCTGCAGTGTTTGCCATCTGAGAAACACAGGAAAACTATTAGCATTTCATTTGGGTGTGTTTAACCCCTTTTTCTATTAACTGGACAGTTCTGAATGTCCAAAAATAGTTTGGATGTGAAGCCCAGGGTCTCCCTGCACATTCCTCAGCTCCTGCCTGTTTTACAACATGCTACTCTGTGTGGTGCAGGCATGTCCTGCAAGGGTTAAACTCTTGCTGCCTCCTGCCTTTTCATTTCAGTGCTGCTCTTGAAATAGCTGCCCCCTTGTCTCCTGCCTGACACTGACTTTCCTCCTCCTCACAGATACAGTGCCATGCTGCCGGCTGAGAAAGCCAAGGCCAAAGAGCTCTGGCAGAAAAAATGGGACCAATTTGTGGCTGACCTCTCTGATAGCTTTCTGAGGGAGCTGTAGAGAGGACAAGGCTCATCTCAGAAGGCATTTGGCAAGCTAGAGTGAGCCAGACTGATTGCTAAGAGGGAGACTGCCTCTTCCATGTGACCTGAGCAGATGAATGGAAGTCAAAGTCTCACCTGGCCACTCTGCTAAGCCAGGCTTAATGGGCTTAAAGCTGAGCAGGAGCTGCACTATCCTGTGAAACTCATGGGCTGCAGGTAAAAGGGAGCAGTGAGCCTTTAGAGCAACCACAAGGAATCACCCTGCTCAAAAGAGTCAAAACAATTAAAACTTGCCAATGGCCAAATCCTGACATCCTTATTCAGAAAAAATATGCTTTCCAATGAGAGTCAGCAGGAGATTGCCAACACGAGGATCTCTGAATTTTGCCTTATCATTACAAAATGCAGACCTTGGCCGGAAACAGCAAAGACAAACATCCAACCATTTGGGCCACTGACCTTCAAGAGAGCAAGGACTGAAAATGACTCTTGTTATGTTAAACCCTGGGCCTGCTGCCAAAATAGCACTGCTAGGTCGAAGAACCAGTCATAGGTCTGATGTCTGCTATTTCAGGACCTACCATGGCTGGAAACAAGCTGGTGCAACTTGCTCCCACAACATTGAAGCCTGGTTGCACAGTGATCATAAAGGCAGAAGAGAGGTGCCTCAGTTGCCAGCAGTTTTTTTACTACAAACTCTTTTCCTGTCCTCTGGTCAAAAGGAAGACAAAACACATTTCAGGTTAAGTCAAAAACATCCTGGCTTCCCAGACCCAGCTTGATTAAAACTATCCCCCTGCACAAGGTTGTGTTAACACAGACATTTATAGGAAACACCTTTTGCTTTCAGGGAGTTCCACTACCAGCCTTTGTTGCTGTACTCATCGTGCAAATGTGGCTTTATCCAGCCTGTCAGAGAGATTTTCACCTTGGTAGAGAACTGCTGTGGATATCCACAGGGCTCATTTGGACCTCTGTGATTTCCAGCTCCTTGGCAAAAAAAAAAAACCAAAAAACCTACACAAGAAATAGTCCCTTGACAAGCTGAGTCCCTGTCTTAACATCATCAAAAATATCAGGAGGAGAACTAGTTGCAGGGAGACTAAAAAAAAACCAACCAACCAAAACCAAAAGAAAACAAAAACTCAGAAAAAAGCAAACTTAAGCAGATTGCTAAATGAATTCAGAAAAATATTTCAGTACACACATGCCAAGCATGCATCCACGATCAAAGAGCATCTTTCCCTGACTTCAGTACAATCATGCTGGTTTGCATCAGTCAAGGGAGAATTGACAAAAATTCCTACTGAAAGACATCTCCCTCCTCTGAAGCACAGACTTGCAAAGGCTGTTGTTTGCTAATCTGACCAGCCTGGGCCAATTGGCTCTCTTTATGCTTTCTGTTAATTGTCTCAAGCAGCTTGGCCACAGTGTTTATTTCCACTGACCTTGGCTGGAGCACCTTAGCAGCAGGCACACACACTTATTGCAGAAGTGGATCAAGCTGCACAGCCTGTGTGCCCTGTGTGAAATTGCCCACAGTTCACAGGCTGCAACCTCATCTCTGGTTATCCCAGAGAAAATAAAAACCATCTAAACCACACACACTATGAACCCCATCACAGAACACAAATAAAATCACAATAAACCACATGTGTGTGCATTGCAGAAGGCAGCAACACAAACCACAGAAATGAAAAAGTGAGAACCCACTCACACCTCTCACTAACTGTGGGAGGTTAAGTGCCTTACAGCCCCAGCCCTTTCCAGCCACAGCTACCTCTGCTCCAGCTCTCTCTGCCCACACCCCCAGCATCTTCCTCTGAAGCATCCTGATGCTTTTTTTGCAGACTGACCTCCCCTGGGCCTTGGTACAGATTTGGTCTTGGGCAGGAGTTTTATACTGGAGGAGTAGCCAGAGCAGAGCCACCCTCCCTCCTCCTGCATGGGTGTTGCATCCAGAGCTCAGGGTAGGCTTTGGTCATGGCCAGGTTATAAATGCTGATTTGGGAAGTGCTTTACTTGTAATGTTGCTGAGCAGAACCACAGCAAACAAGCAGAATGGCAGCTGACCAGCAACCCAAAGCCCTGTCCCTCTCAGCAACCTGATCTTTCAGCTTTGCTATATGTGGATGGATGAGGATCTTTATTTGCCATGACTTGATTCTCCCTTAAATAAGCCTCTTTGCTGCCAAGGTGAAGCTAATCATTACAGAGCCATTGTGGGAGGAGCTGAGCTCCTCAACACACAGGTTGACCCATGCCCCTTCCTTTCCTACCACAGCAGAAAGCTTTCAGCTCTTCCTGCACGTGGTCTCTTGAAGTCCTGAACCTCTTTTTGCTTACCTGTAGTCCTCCTTTCTCCTCATTACCTGCAGGAGTTGCAGGGCTAGATCTTCCATCTGCCAAATGTTTGCTGGAACCAGCTGTTGTGTCCACTTTGTTCTTGCTTTCCTAGGAAAAGCCTGCTGGGCATTGGCCATTTACCTTCTTCTCAGCTGTGCTGTGAGGGGGCCAAGTGCCTGGAGCCACAGGGTGTGATGCTGGTCAGGATCACAGCAGAATCAGGTTTCTGCAAAAATCACAGGGGTTTAAAATGGCACAGGGGTTTAAAATGGCACAGGGGTTTAAAATGGCACAGGTCTGATGCAGCCCTCAGAAATGTGTGACAGAGGGAGGGCCAGCCTGCCTTACTGCTGGCTGTATCTTCCTTAGAGCCTGTCTTAATTGGGAGAAAGGTGCAAATTGGGAAGCCCTGCCTGCATTCTCACCTCTCTAAATCCAGGTGTGCAAAAAAGGAGGAATTTAGGCTGGACCACAGCAGTTATAAAAGATCAATTCATTCAGCTCCATTCAAGCTTTGGGTAAATTTGGCTGCAGAGCTTCACTGAGACTCAGCTTTCTTTTAGTAGCAAAATTCCAAGGGTTTTGCTGCCAGTCTACTCCCTTTTGCCCAGTACCTTGGCTCCCTGCTCACATGTGTTGGCAAATACATCACATACAATGCTCCCTTGCTTGTCTCTTTCAGAACATAGTCTATAATTAAATTTTCAAACCTGTCTTAATCGTGGGGGTTGTTTTTCCTTTTTTTTTTTTTGTCTCCATGTTAAAAAGAACAGAGGATACCTAGATTTGATGGGGATGTCTCACATCACTCAGCCTGGAGGGATCAGGGAGCCTGAAATGCCGTCTCAGCATGCTGCAAAGGGCAGTTTGATCTGTAGAGCTAACTTGGTCAAGCCTGGCCAAGACACTACCCAGGACCCCTGTTCCCCCTTCCCCAAGCCCCACAGCAGCTGCACCCAGCTCAGGGCTGTGTTTTGATACAGAGAACACCTCACAGACAGGATTTGCCCCTGCTGCCTCTCCTCCCACGACAGTTTTGTACCATCTCTGTGGTGGTTACAGCATGGGAAAGTAAAGGAATGACTGGAGGCCATTTAATCTCCTTTTAGCATGATTTTAGGAAGGGAATAGAGGGAAGTGAGGAGAAGGCTAAATGATCAGCCCATTCTTTTCAAAGAAAGGGAATTCTTTTCAAATAATTGCCTTGTGGAGCACCAGGTGACTGCAGGGTACAAGGTGAGGCTCTTTGCCCAAAGCACTGCTGGTGGGCATGGGAAGAAAGTGCCAGCTTGAGAGCTTCAATATCTGAGATGAAAGAGGAGGAAGCAGCTGCAAGGATGGTGGGAGGCTGAGCAAACATAGAGGCAAAAAGAGCCTGCTTCAGTCTCCATCCAGACTCAGGAGCAAGCAAGGAGAGTAGAAAATCCATGGAAGTTTCTATTACAGTTACTTCAAGCAGCCATAGCAATACTTAAAGCCTTATGCCTGTTATCTCCCCCATCTGTCACTCCCTGTGGCCTCTTCAGGTTCAATTTGTTTGAATGGGAGGTGGATGGAGCTTTGTTTGCAGCACAAGTGTTTGCTGCAGAGCATCTTATTCTGCCTTTGGGGCAATTTAGAGGATGAAATGTTTGCCTCCTGGTCACTGCCTGCCAGGAAATGGCTGATCCAGCACCGGTGGTTGCTGTCAAAAATCATGCCAATAAAAACAGTGGAGCAAAGTAAGTGGTTGAAAACAGAGATGGGCCTGAGCAAGCAGCTGGATCTATCTGTCATGTGAGCCCCCATCACTGCAGTGGGACTATGCAGGTGCCAGATGCTAAGCAAAGCCCTCTGGCCATAAAACACAGGGCTGCAGATGTTTTTTTTCCACCAGCTCCAAATGATCAGCCTGCTTCAGGCTTTCTTCCTATCTAAGTGTCTGAATTAGCCTCTTCACAGGTAGCAGAAGGACATTTCTTTGGTCAGAAACCTGTGGCTCTAATTGGCTCAGTCCTTAATTCCTTTCTTTCCAGGCTTGCAGCAGTTGCAATCACAGCAGGTCTATCAAGTGTTTTCTGGGCACTGAGGGACAGGCAGGTGAAGGGTCTGGCTCTCAATTCTCCTGGTTTGTCATTTTTATCAGGTTGTGTCCTCCCCCTTGGTCATTACAGGATAAGAAAGGCATTTTACTGTATTTTCTCAACCTTTAGCTTGTCCATCATTCCCCGAGCAGGCTGCAGCATGGGAAGGGGAGAGACAAACTGTGGGGGGAGGGCTGCTCCAGGCCATTAGAGCCTCTGCAGCAAGCACAGAGATGGAAGGTAGGGCTGCATTCGAGGGGGGTGTGAGAAGGTCAGGAAGGGGGGGGTGATGACAGGGCTGTGAGTCCAGGGAAAACAGAGCTGCAAAGTTTACACAGGCACCCACGGGAGAAGACTGTGGGCAACTGCCTGCTTGCTTGTCTTTATAGTGAGCTGTGAAAGGGGCTGGGAGATGTCCAAGCGCGGCGTGGACAGGGGAAGAGGAGGGAGTCTCCTGTGGGCGGTGTGAGAAGGGCAGACAGACAGACAGACGATCCCTAGGGGTTTGTGGGGTACAGCTGTTACCAGATGTGCCTGCAGAGGAAACCACGAGGTCCGTCCATGCTCGCTGAATGGGAAGCTCCAAGCAGACACAGAGAAATTCCCAACGCCTGAAGGGAAAAAGACACAACGAGCATTCAGCACAGGGATGATTTTAGGAAGGGAATAGAGGGAATGATCGGCTAAATCCTGCCTGGGGTGCTGGGGCTCAGCAGGCTCCGCACAGCGCGGGGCTTGGCAGCGCTGCCGCTGTCAGTGCCAGGCTCAGCCTGTGCCCGCCCGCTGGCAAAGTCCCTCCGGGTCGGTTTAAAAATAAGCGCTCCAGCCTGTTGGACAGCCTTGCTGGGAAAAACAAACACGGCAGCGCAGGGCAGAGCACACGCACACTCTGGGGACAGCTCTCCAAGGGCGGATACCCCGAGCCCCCCTGGGAGCAGAACAACGCGTTCCGTTCCGTTCCCTTCCCTTGACCCGCGTCCCCACCGCATCCCCGAGCCGGGCGCAGGGAGCGCTGCGGGCCCGCCCGGGCCGTGGAGCAGGAGCGCCGCCCGCAGGGATGGAACGGGATAGCAACCCGCATCGGGGGGATTAAACACGCTCCAAAACCCTTAACCCCACCCCCAAAACCCCCATCCTCAAAAACCCCACCCCAAAAACCCCCACCTCCATTAACCCCAGCCCCAGAAGCCCTCACCCCCAAAAACCCCACCCAAAAAACCCCCACCTCCATTAAACCCACCGCCAAAAACCCCACCCCAAAAACCCCAATACCAAAAACCTTCACCCCCAAAGCCCTCTCCCCCAAAACTCCCACCCACAAATCGCTCAACTCCAAAACCCTCTCTGCCAAAACTCCCACCCCCAAAACCCTCTCCCCCAGAAACCCCAAAACCCCCATTAACCCCAGTCCCCAAAACCCCCACCTACATTAAGGCCAGCCCCAAAAGCCCTCACACCCCAAAACCCCCAGCTCCAAAAACCCTCACCTCCATTAACCCCATCCCCAAAAACCTCTCCCCCAAAAACCCCCAAAACCCTCAGCCCCAAAACCCTCTCCCCCAAAAACACCCATCCCAAAAGTCCCAACCTGTCCCCCTCTTTCCCCCCCACTGTAACTCCTGGATATTTAATACACCAAATTTTAAAAAAATTTTTTAGCAATGAAATCTTCTCTGCAATAGGGAACAATCTGGATGTCTCTCTCAGTTCTTTTTTGCACCTTGGGAACAGGTAGAAAGGGGCAAAAGTATCCCTACACTTAAAAGGGACTGAGAGACCCCCTCAATGCAGTTCAGTCTAGAGGCACCGAAACCAGCAAGCAAAACAACCCAACCTGTCTAACTTGTGAGTGGCTGTATCATTAAAAGGCCATAAATCCCCGTTAGCAAACACCCTGAGCAGAAATCACAGCAAATCCATCACATTTTCCCTCTGCCAGGAGGGACCGCCTCGGTGGACGGCTGAGCAGCACTCGAGACAAGGCTCCTGTGTTTGTCATTAATTTCAGAAAGTCTCTGCCTCTCTCTCTGACTATTTTTCACTGACAGCCAGGGAAGGTGAGGGTTGGAGGCCTCTGGTTTGTACATAGTTGGGAAGGCACACTTCAGAGTAGCTGTAGTGTGCTGATGGAAGAAAGCTTTAAGCCCAGTTCCTCACAGAGCTAAATATTTTCAGTAATGTCTCCAAGGCCAGCATAAATTTTGCCAGAGCAGGATGAGCTGCAAACACTTCTGAGAAATTAAAGTGATCCTGGCAAATTGAGGAAATTACAAAAAATAAACGGTAGGTAATTCAGTTAAGGCAAAAGCACTTAAGAAGGAATAACCATCTGTACAAATGTATATCTCTGAATTGCCAGTGCTTTAATAGCTCTGCAAATAGGGCTCTAGGTGTTAAAGTGGGTCAGAAACAAATTAAGGTTGGTGTTCACGGCAATGGAAGCGTAAAAACAAACAATTACACTGTGTAATTGATGCCTAAAGTCATACGTGTTAAACCTGCCCTGTCGAGGGACTCAGGAGATCCTGAGCCCAGTCAGAAAGCAAACAAACATTGCTTCATCTCCATGGATGTGAAATGAACCTTTCACTTTCCCCAGGTTTGGAAGGGCCTCAGCTGAATTCAGCATCAAGATTTCTGTTTCAGGGTGCAGGAAAGAGGGATGCAGTCTGTCAAAGGGTAAAGAAAGTGACCAGAGTTTTACAGAACCTTATTTATCTGTAGGAAAAAGGGTTTGCACAGAAAAGGCTGAGCAAAGGCAGGGCAGCAACTCACAGAATTCTTAAGGTTGGAAAAGACCTGCAAGGTCATCAAGTCCAAAGTGACCGAGCACCACCAGACCTTGTCAACCAGACCACGGCAGTCATTGCCACATCCAGTCATTTCTTGAACACTTCCACGGACGCTGATTCCACCAACTCCCTGGGCAGTCTGTTCCAGTTCCTGATCCCACTTTCAGTGAAGAAATTCTTCCTGATGTTCAGCCTGGCACGCCTTGAGCATGATGTCCAGCCTGGCACACCTTGTCCTGTCGCTGTTGCCTGGGAGAAGAGCCCGACCCCCACCTCAGGGGGAGGTCAGGGAGTTGTAGAGAGCCATAAGGTCTCTCCTGAGCTTCTCTTCCAGCCCCAGCTCCCTCACTACTCCTCACAGAACCCCAGACCCTTCAGCTTCGCTGCCCTTCTCTGAACTTGCTCCACACCTCAATTTTCTGCAGGGAGGAGCCCAGAACTGGATGCAGCACTCGAGGCAGCACATCCCCAGTGCCAAGCACACGAGGACAATCGCTGTGCCCGTGGGCTGGCAGAGGTGCCAGGCTGTGGTGCCGTCCCCGGGCAGGCAGATGGCAGCCAGGGCCAGCAGGCACCAGCCCGACTGAAGCCAGGCCGTGCCCGGGCCCACGCCTCCATTATCACCGAGCAGCTCCGGAGCACTTCCCTCACAGAGCGAGAGCCTCCCGTTCTCTGATTCTGTGAAAGCCTCAGATAAACCCGCTGTGATTGCACTGCAGGGCTCAAAGCCTTTGGCTCCCTGCTGCCCAAATCTCTACCTACAAGAAAATATCTAACTCTCAATGGGACACCAAGCACATTCTTATCACACAGTAGACCCTAGCCCCTGACCCATCCTCGGAGCAGCCGCTGCTCTCCTGACCACCTCAGGACTGACAATAGGATCCCACTACAACTCCCCTCAACTCCTCATTCTAGGCCTACTCTCCACTATTCTCGTCATGTTCCAATGATGACCGGACATTGTACGAGAAAGCACATCCCAAGGCCACCACACTCCCACTGTACCAAAAGGACTACGCTACGGAATGGCCTTATTCATCACATCAGAAGCCTTCTTCTTTCTAGCATGGCTCGCCGGTGATTCTGCACGCCTCTGGCGTGGCAGGGCTGCTTGTGGCCAGCGCACCCCCTTTCCCTCCGGGTCCCGCTGCCTCCAGCACCCGCTCTTCTCTCCAGCTCTCGCCAAACCCGCTTTGCCTGGAGCAGGGACGGCAGAACCCTTCCCTGGCACCCTCATTGCCCGCAGCCGGGTGTGGGCAGGCAGGCTGGCAGGGCTCCGGCCGCTCCCCATGGGCAGCCGCGGGCCGGTAGCGGCGGCGTGCCCGGCCGCAGGGGCGGACGGGAGCTGTAGTCCGGGCGCGGCGGGAGCCCGAGGCGGCCGGGGCGGATGGCGCTGCGCGGCTCGCTGCGGGCCGGCCGGGCGCTGCTGCGCGCCCCGGGGCCGCCCGCCCGCGGGCTCTGCGGCCGGGTGCGTGCGCGGAGGGTGCGGGGCGGGCGCGGGGCGAGCGGGAGGCTCCCGGCTGACCGTGCCCTCCGCTCGCCTTGCAGCCGCCGGCCTTCGGGTTCCTGTTCGATGTGGACGGCGTGCTGGTGCGGGGCAGCCAGCCCGTGCCCGCCGCCCGCCGCGCCTTCCAGAGGCTGACGGACGGCGGCGGGCGGCTGCGGGTGCCCGTGGTGTTCCTGACCAACGCCGGGAACTGCATGCGCTCGGACAAGGCCCGAGAGCTGTCCCGGGCGCTGGGGCTGCAGGTAACGCTGACGGGGCGGCGGGAGGGAGCCCGGGCGATCCCGGCAGGGCAGCGCCGCCGGTGCCCGGCCTGGCCGCGGCCCGGGGCAGCTGCAGAACCGCCGGGAGAAGGGGACACATCCTACCTGCGGGTCCCAGCCGCGCTCTCTCCGTGCCGCAGGTGCCTCCGGAGCAGGTGATCCTGTCCCACAGCCCCCTGCAGCTCTTCAGCCAGTTCCACCAGAGGTGCATGCTGGTGGCCGGGCAGGGGCCCGTGGTGGAGAACGCCCACAAGTATCCTTTGTGCCTGGTGGTGCCCTGTGTGCCCTGCTAAAGGCTGCTGATCCTGCCCCAGCCCTGGCGCTCTCTTGCTCAGCTTCTGAAGCACAAGGAGACACAAAGGTCACCGGGCTTACCTTATGGGGCAGCGTCCTTATAGACAGGCTCTGGTGCTGTTGATCACTTTGTTGGTCACTGCCTGGCTCACCTGTTCTGTGTTTGGCTTCTCACACTCATGACTTCTCCTGTGATTGCTGTTCTCTTGGTGGGATGTGACCATGAGGACTCCATCAGCTTTAGGTGTCTCATTTTTGAGATCAAAGTTGCGCTCCTCCTGTTCTTCCATGGCAAAACCCATTAAAGGTCACTCCCAACTGTCCCATGGATAAGGTTTTGCCCAGAATCCGACAGCAGTTGAAGGAACTCAAATATTATGGGGCTTTGAGCAGTCTGGTCCTCCTGTGGATGGCTAAAACCAAGACGCCCAGTTGAAAAGCACGTGTTGTATATGGTTTAGCCAATTTCATACTCCTCTCATGCAGATGATCTTTTCCTACTGTGATTTTTTAGCATTTGAATGTTTTAAGAGCTTGGTTGTACAATGTAATTAGTGGAAGGTGTTTTTGTCTGGCTGAAAGCCATAAGGTTATACTTTACCACACTGCTCTGTTACTAGGACCTGCATTCCTTAATCCTGCAGATGCTTCTGCAAGTAACTTACAGAAAAACTGTCACTTAAAAAAAACCAACAAACCAAACAAAGCAGTCTCCACAACATTCCTTGATGGTGTGAACTAGCCTGGGGTTCAAGCACGTGGTCACTATAGAGGCCCTGAGGAAGGCATATCCCCTGTTGGACATGGTAGACCTGAGCCGCAGGCCGAAAGAGCTGGTAATTCCCTGAAGCATCAGCAGAAGGGGTGATCTGGGGCAGGGTGGCCACAGCACACAGCAAAGGGACAGGGCAGCTGTCACTGAGGTCCCTTAGCAGGAGCCTCTGCCCTTCCCAGGGTTGGCTCCTGCAGGAAGGGCACTCTCCTGTCTCTGCCTTCCATTGCTGTTCCTTGCAGGGAGGGGTAAGGTGGCTTGGTTGGCATCTCCAGCTCTGAGACAGGAGTGCAAGATCTGTGAAATCCCATCTGGGATGGGGGAGGAGGAGAAATATTCCTTCAGGATTCCAGGTGGTTTTGTCCTGCCTTGTTATGGAACTGCCTTGGCAGGTTCAAAGGAGGCATTTTTAGTTGTGTTTTGGAGATGGCATTAGGTTTTGCATTACTAATCCAGCCTTCCTTTTTTTCTGGCAGCCTCCTCCTCCCCCCGCTGGCTTCCCCACTATAGAAGGTAAGCAGAGGCCTGTGTTTACATATGGGCAGCAAGCAGAGCTGAGAGCAAGGCAGGCCAGCTGGGCTGGGAGCTAATGATGTGCTGTCAGCTCACTGCTGTCCATGGGCAGCACATTCAGAGGATACAGCCTTGCTGCTGGGAAAAGCTGGATCAAAGCAAATTTTCCCTGTGCTGTGTGCCAGTCTATGGAACCAGAGGTGCCCATGGTGCAGAGATGTGCAGACTGGAGCCCTGGCACCAGCCATGTTCCACTGGTAGCTGTACTTGCCAGGGCAGCCCAGCACAGGAGGGGTTTTGTTAGCTGGTGGCTTTTGGATGCTGTGAGTTTCCAAGCAGCTCTCAAAATCTTGCAGGGGTGATTCTGTTTGGCGAGCCAGTGAGGTGGGAGACGAGCCTGCAACTCATTGCTGATGTACTGCTGAGCAATGGGAACCCTGGGGCACAGCTGCAGGATGTGCCATACCCTCACCTGCCCATCCTGGCCTGCAACATGGACCTCCTGTGGATGGCTGAAGCCAAGATGCCCAGGTGAAAAGCATGTGTGGTGTTTGGTTTAGCCAATTAAACACTCCTCTCATGCAGCTGATCTTTCCCTACTGTGATTTTTTAGCATTTGAATGTTTTAAGAGCTTGATTGTACGATGTAATTAGCAGAAACATGAAAGCTGCATGAGAAAAAAAGGCTAAAACTTGGGGAGCAGCAAAAGGCAGACCACTGTCTGTGGAGGGGTGTGTGGGCACCGTATCCAGAACAGGCAATGACCAAGGAGTGCTTGCTGCCTCAGTGCTGTTACTGGGGGTGCTGATGCCCTCCTTTCTGGGCAGGTTTGGCCATGGCACTTTCCTTCTCTGCCTCGAGAGCATCTACAAGAAGGTGACAGGCAAGGAGCTGAGGTATGAGGCCCTGATTGGCAAACCCAGCCCCATCACCTACCGCTATGCCCAGCACCTGATCCAGCAGCAGGCAGAGAAGCAGGGCTGGAAGGCTCCCATCCGACACCTCTATGCAGTTGGGTAAGAGACTTTTTCCTGCTGGTTTCCTTAGGGAGTTGCAAACTGACTGCTCTTTAGTGGTGGTGGGGTTTTGTTCGCATTTTTTTCCCTCTGGATATTTCTAAAGTTAATACCAAAATTCCCATGGTATCTCTGGAGCCTCACGTCCTGGAACAGAGGCTTGCTGGCTTTTTGTACCCTACACAGCAAAGCTGTGGACCGTAGGATGCAGAGTGCACAAAGAGTGACTCAAAGACAAAATTAAGAGACCCACTGTTAGCTCAGTTTGCCAAAGACTTTGGGAATATAATCCAGGGATATAATCCAGTCATGGCTGAAATTGCTCTGGGTGCTTGGGATGTGCTGGCTCCCTTTTGAAAGGTGCACGTGTCCTGAGCAGGACTCACTGGCCGCTCCAGCTGCCCCTCTTGATGTTTGCAACTATCTCACACCCTTTCCTGCTTCAGTGCTGTCTCAGTCCCAGTCCCCCAGAGCCAGAGGGCTTGTTTCTCATTTCTGAGCTCATTCTCATGGGCTTGTTTCTCTTTTCTGTTTCACACTGTGACCTTATCCAGGGACAATCCCATGTCTGACGTCTATGGGGCAAACCTCTACAACAGCTACCTCAAGTCAGCTCAGCAGAACCAGGTCCAGGCTGGGCAGAAGAGGAGCCCACAGGCAGCCAGTGCCCAGGCTGAGGTTTCCCTGGAGCTGAGGAATGACTGCACCAGCTCAGTGGAGAGCTGTGAGTCCATCCTGGTCTGCACCGGGGTGTTCCGCCCCGACGGCGCCGCTCCCAGGGAAACAGGGGAGACAGTGTTCCATGGACACCGGGACTTCTGCTTCGAGCCCAGCCTGCTGCAGGCATCCCACATCGTGCAGGATGTGGATGAGGCTGTGCAGCTTGCTTTTAAAAAAGAAAACTGGAGCTAGGGGTTCAGACAGAGTGCCTGAAGATCTGCTGTAAGGGGTTTTATGTACTGGAAAGAGGGGAAGAATGGGGAGGGACCTGGGGTGATTTTCTAATCTAGATAATGTTAAAGAAAACTCCCTGTTGCAGCACTAAAAGCCCCTTAATTTTTTTAAAACTCATCTGCCATCCTGACAGCTGCCCAGAGACTTTCAGCTGTGACTGTACATTGCTGCCAGCCATAATTGAGCCATAATGGAAACAGGGTATAAGGAGTAGGCTTGTCTCAGCAATCCCAGTTTTGTTCAGCCCTCACAGCTCATTCTTTTCCTTGCTTTGTGTGCAAAGATCAGGGGAGCCCACCCTCCTCTTTGTGGGGTGTTTGAGGGCAAAGCTCTTCCCCACACAGGAGCCACCATCAGCCATTTGTAGAATGTGCTGTTTGTCCAGGCTGTGACTCGAGCACACCAAAAGCTGGGCTGTGGTGGCTCCGTGCCAAGAGAAGGCTTTAAGTCTTAACATTCTCCTCGTGAAGAATAAGTGCCTACAGACTTTTAACAAATTCTCTTTGCCTGGGGATTTGCCACTGCATCACTGTCAGCCTGAAACAAAGTTCTGTTTTGCAGTCATCTGGCAGCTGTGGAGAGGCAGGGCCCCTCAAAGGAAGCTTCAGTAGCCAGAGCGACTTGCTGCAGGGCTGAGGTGAAAGTTATATTGTTCCCTCCCCCCTATTTAGCATTCTGTGAACACCCCTGCCTTTTCACATCCCACCAGGGAGCCAGCAGCCTGTGCTCAGCAGCAGAGGAAACCACCACAGAGTTTGAATTGGCAGAGTTGTCTTTGCCCAGAACTCAGTGCTGCAGCAAGAGGCTTTTTTGGCACCCACTCTGATCCCAACTGTTGCGGGGAACATCCACCTGCTCCAGCTGGCACAGCTTCCAAGAGGGGCCCTTCTTTGGAACAAGGGCCAAACAAAAAGGGTCACAGTCCACCTCTGCTCCTTCATGGCATGCAAAGATTCAAAGAGAAGATCAGTCAAGGATGGCAGCAGAGCCCCAGATCCCCAGGCCTGACCTTTTAGAATACAAATGTCTGTGTCTTCCAGTTCTTTTGTTCCTGTCATCCCTCATGTGGTTTGCAGCTCAGGGATGCCCCATACAGTGTGACCTCTGGTCCCTCCTCTTTCTTTAACATGCAGGTAGAGCCCCCCTAACATGAATTAGCAGCTGGGACTTGCCTGCCCAGGAACATTTCCCTAACAACATGCACCTTCTGTTCTAGCTCTCCTACCCAGAGAAAGACAAGACTTGTGTCTCCATAGACATTCCAGAGAAGATAAGCAAAGTTTGCATGAGAAATTAGTGTGAAAGATTTGGCTTAGCAAGGAGTGTCTTAATTCCAGAGGAGCACTGTGATTTTAGAAGCACAAATCAGCCTGTGTATATGATGAAAAGCCTTGGAGCCAACACAACTGAGTTGATTTTCCTAATTACAGTCAGCTCACACCACACTGAGGCATCAGAAATGGTTCTGCTCTGGCTCTTCTCTCCTCCTTCCTGCTTTACCAGGCAGCTCCATACCCAGGGTGCAAACAAGATGTTCTGCACACAAGTTTGAGCTCTTGATTCAAATCTCAGCATCCATGTGCACTGAAATTCTGCTCCAGCAGCTCTCCACCCTCTCAGTACTGATGTATCCTCCTAGGAAGGTCACTGCAGCATAGGCTCAATTCTTAAGTTGTGCCAGGCTCTGTGTGTGAGGCAGATTTTGTGCTCTCTCAGTTATCCAGGCAAAAGAGTTCCTTCTCTGTTTCTCTATCCTTCCCTTCATGAATAGGAGCAGAAAAATACCTTTTGCATGTGTTTCCCTCAGTGAAATCCAGAATGTGAAGCAGTTTCTTCCTCTCTTACCATTACTTGGGGTTCTTCTCCTTTGTTTCATCAGGACAAGAACTGCTTGACTGCTTCTAAAAGCAGCTGTGATGGGAGGGACATGGATTTGAATCCTTTTCCTTTTGCTGCAGAGAGAAGGAAATCACCATTTCATCTCGTTGCACAGAACAAGGGCTTGTCTGCAGTTCCCAGAAGGGCAGGCACTTGGGATAGAACACAGGGAAGGTCCTTTAGCTGCAGCACCTCTCCACAGTCACAGCTGTGGAGCTGAACCTGGAGCCCAAACCCCATTTATTCACAGGGTGGCTCCAGTGTTCCTCAGCCTCCCTTTTCAGAGGTGCCACCCACTGCAGGAAGAGGAACTCTCCCTTTGCTTGCAGTGCTTGCTGACTTGGGTGTAGCTTTGCTGGCGTTCCTGGGCATGGTCCTCACAGCCAGAGCTCAGGGAGGTGTTTGCTGGCAGGAAGAAGGAGCCACACCTCCAGCACGGTGTGACTGCAGAAACGCTGAGCTCTGTCTGTCTGCAGCCAGCCCTGGCAGGGCTCTGTCCTGTTCCTTGCTGGAAGTGTGGTGCCAGTTACTCAGAGAGAAGGTGCTGCTGGACCCCTGTGCCCTGAGGGCTGTGGCACCTCTCCCGAGGAAGGAAGGAAGGTTTGCATTGGCACAGAGAGGGAGCCAGGCATCTCCATCTTTGGAATGGCAGCGGTGAGCTGACTGATGTGAATCTGCTTCAGATGCCAAATCTGCTTTTAGCTCTGGATCACTTTTTTTTTTCCCCCCACCACTCTTAAAAATGTGTAGGAGGAACTTTGGTGATAAGGAATTTTAAAAAAATGCTTTGCTTGTGAGTTGAAAATTGAACAGAAGGGAGGAGAAGGAATCTAGAAATATCTTGTACCCTTTGCCTAATTCATACCAAGTAAGGTTGCATAAAAAACTCTGCTTTGTTGCTCTCTGCACTAATTAGCCACATGGGCTGCCCTTGGTCTGAGCAATGCAAAGACCTTTCCCCTCTTCCCCTTCTTAGCTCCTTGAAACAGTGCACTTTGTCCAAGTCCCTGCCTGGGAATTGCATGATGGAGTAGGGAATCTGGCTTCTCCAGCTGCTCTTGGGCACTGGCTTGATTCTGAAAGGTTTCTCTTCATGGCATTGCTTGGCAGGTCTCCTCTGTTCCATGAGCTGTGCTAGAGTGTTGTACAGGCGTGTAGTTTATGTCCAGTTCACTTATGGACATCTGTTATTGCCAGAATTCAGTGAAATCCTTTTTCCTTGGAGCTGCAGCTTCCTGGAATTAGCTTCCAGCATGGCTGGAAGGAAACTCTTCCTTTGTCTCATGTATTGCTCAGAAGAGGTTTCTCCAAAGCAGTATTTCTGTCCTTCTGTGCAGGCTGTGGGACCAGGCAGGAGAGGGCACTTCACTGCTGCTCCAATACCTTAATATTTACATGGTGCACTGCCCTGTACAGCAAACAGGGCAAAGACCTGATCCTAACAGCTCCATCTTCCAAAGATAAAGAGGTTTCAGTCAAGCCAGAAGGGAGCTTGCAACTGAGGCTAGCAGGAAGGAACAAGGGATAGACCTTGTTCTGGATCTGAAACCAAGAGCTTTCATGGCATGTAATAACAGAGAAGTGAATTCTTTTATTCCCCAGGACACATGCAACTGCTAACCTGGCATTCAGGGCATCAGGTAACACTGCTGTCCCCTTCCTTCCAGTCCTAACCCTGCCATGTCTTTCTCCTTCCAAGAAATGATAAAATGTTTCAGATTGTGTCATGTGCACTGTAGAAGTGATTATATATCATACAGAGAAATCACAAACTGTGATTATTTTAGATTTCATATTGATTTCAGTGCAGTTACAGAATTGCTGCTTTGTTCAACCACATATGTGAAATAATAAAATATGTTTTCTTTGAAATTAATTTTAACTTCCTGTGTGTACATTTAATGGATATTATCCTGCTCTCTTTCACATCTTTGCTGTAGAAGACTATTCAGGCAAATTCTGTTTGCTTTTTCTTTTTTTTTTTTCCCCTGTTCTTCAAGCTACTACCAGATTTTCTTGAGGGAACCACCCTGAAAGATACCCCTTCAGCAATTAACTGGCAAACTTTCAGACTGGAACCAAAAGCTTCCCCTGATTTCAAAAGAAAATTCAAAATCCTGCTAGGTGAAACCATCATCTTTAATAATCTAGAAACAGCCAATATAAAAAACTTGGATTGTTTTTATATTTTATCAGAAAGTTTCCCATCTGCAAAGTCCACAGCTCACAGGAGGCACATTAGACAGCAAAACAAGTGTGATGCAGAGTCCTGAGAACTTGATGTTGAAAGCAACAATCATAAAGCAGTTTGGGGGGGACTGGACAAGGATTCCCAATCTCAGCAGAGAGAGGATATATATATTCAGAATTTAACTGAATTATATTCCACATCTTGGAGAAGTGACCTACAGCCCCAACCTCTAATAAATAACGATAAATTGTTAATCAGCCTCCTCCTTTTGTCCAGTGCTCTGTTAGTTGGAGCACTCACCCAAGATGGGACCAATCAAGGTTTAGTTAAGCAGGGAGAGATCACAACCTGAGGCTCCCAGGTGCTTTTAATCCTCTTGTCAGAGCACAAGGGCAGCCTGGGGTTGAGGTGTCCCTTGTAGGAGAGGCTGAGCTGGAATTGGAGTCCCATAGAAATCCAAAGGTGCAGAGTTAAACACTGAGGAAGAACCAACTTGAGCAAAAGGACTGAGAGCCCTGAGGAGTTTGCTCCCAGGGGAATGCTGTGAGGAATTCCAGCCAGGGTAACCCTTGGGAAGTGCTTGGGCCCTGCTTGCCCTGGTGCCTTTAGGGGCCTGCACAAACCCTCCTATTGCCAGGCCTTCCTAACCCCAATTATAAAAGCACAAATCTTTATGGGTTTTTTACTGCTGCAGTTAATTTGATGAACACCTTTCACTTAAAGACCTGCATAGATCCAGTCTGCAACAGTTTAAACCCTGCACCAGCAGGGCAGCAATGTGTTCTCCAGGAACCAAACTTCCATCAAGAAAACAATTCACTGTAACACACTTGCTTTTCCTTTTCAGTCATCTAAACTATGAAGAGCTTCCACTTTCTCCTCAGGGTCACTCAATAGATGCTCTATGCTAAGACTGGGTAAAGACAAAACACCAAAAGCAAACCCCAAATCCACTCTCCAAGCCCCCTACCCTGCTACAAGCACAGAAAGAAACATCTTGGCACTTTCTGCTGGCATTGAAAGCTCTTTGAACTGAAATGTAATTACAAGCAATAGACGGTTAACACTTCAGTATCCTTTTGAAGAGGATCTGCATTCCCTGAGCCATAACACAGGATCAGCAGTTCAGGTGCAAAGGCTGTGTTTGGAAGCTAAGGCATCGTTGAATTTTGGTGCTGGCCAGGTGAAACTTTTTTACACTTATCTGTCACTTCAGCCCTGACCATTTGAATGGGTTGGATAAGTGCAGCACAAAATGTGTGTCAGAGAATCCCAGAAGCTTCCTTTCCCACACAAAAGGCATTTTAAGTATGGTTGGAGCAGATTATGCTCCAACTCCCTGAGATCAGCTTTGCCTCTTTCCCTCCCACTGCTGCCAGTTTCTGACAGCTCACTGCAGGGTATAATTAGGTATCTAGTTTCTGGTCTTTCTTTCAGGCATATATCTGCCCTGTTTTTCTTATTTTTTTTCCTTCCCCCAAGAAATTGAGTCATTATTTTGTTTCCTCCCAAGTTCAGCCCTCAAGAAAGTTTTGCCTTCCCCCAGCAGGGGTATTTTTGAGGGCACACTTGTTTCCACTTGCAGTGTAAACTAAAAATGGTAGCATTTTAGATATTCAGTATGACTATTGCACAAAACTCTGTCTGCTGTTTGCCTTTAAATATATGTATACACACACACATCTCTATGCATACACATCAGTGCATAAAAAAGCCAAAAACATATAGCTTGGGAGCTACTAAAGAGTAGACTCTATTTATAGTTTAGCTTTTTAATGTTTTAACAGCAATGGTTAAGCACTAACACATCCAAGGACTGCACATTGCATTAAATAACTGGATCACATGGGAAGCATCATCTTGTCATATCCCATCCTACAGTGTGCCACAAAAAGCTCTTCAGAGCTCTCTCGAGTAGAAGTCATTTTCCCCCTCATTCCCATTTTGAAGCAGAGGCACAATTTCTGCTTCCTTTCCTACAAATAAGCTCCTTTCATATCCTCACCTCTTTGTTTCTGTGTTTGCACTGCTGGAGCCCATGCTGAAGCCCTTGAGCTTCCACCCTCCTTCCTGGTGTTCCCCATTCCTTGTCATAGCTCCCCTTGCTGTGCCACCACAGTTTCTCCCTGTTCCCACCTTCCTTGGATGCAGGAACCTCCATCACAGCCCAGCAGGCATCCTGTGGTGTCTGGAGAGCCATTTCCACGAGGCTGCTCCTGCCCTGCTCACACAGCCCCAGCCCAGCAGGCCCCCTGAGCACCCAGCTCCCTCCCAGCTCCCTCAGTTCCCTGCTCCCAGCTCCCCACATCCCCTGGGAGCAGGGTCAGAGCCATTTCCCAGCTCTGCACCCCAGCTGTGGGTGACAGCCCTCCCAAAGCCCAGGGATCCCCACCCCATTCCCTTCACCCACACAGCCTCCCAAAGCTTTGGGGAATGGGGCTGCTTTGTGAAATGAGGGCCTGTGGTGGGCTGCCAGGGCAGCTAAGTGAGTCCAGCCCCTGGCACACAGGGAATTGCACTGCTCAGGAAACCCAGAGCACAACAGCCAAGGAGGCAGAGATGTCACTGTCTGCTGCCCAGGCAGGGCAGGAACAGCACTCTCTGCATGGGGGCTGTTGCCCTCAGCAGCCCAGATGGATGCTTGGTTTTCACTCCACATCCTCTTGTGGAAGTGGAAAACCCCCCTTGCAGGCAAGAGCAATTTAGCTAATGCTGAGGGCTGACCACACATAAATCATGGCTTACCTGAGAGAGTCAGGTGAAGGCACTCACCCACCTTGGATAAAAGCCAGGATCCAGAACATAAGGATGTGGCTTTTCCCTCTACCGTGGGCCACACAGACTTACACTGCCATCCAAGCCAGCCTTTATGTGGAAACCACATGAGGAGGCACAGCTGGAGTCACTCACACCACTCTGAGCTGTCCTGAGCTGGGCAACTCCCAACACCTGCCCAGGAACATGAAACAGCACCAGAGAGAGCAATCATCCTCCCTGGCCATGGACTCCAGCCTCTGGCTCCCTATCAGAGCCCATCCAGAGCCTTCAGTGGAGTGTTTGTGGGGTTGTACAGAAATTGTAGACTTTAGTAGGCAGAAATCTAAGCAAACGTTTGGCCATGGATTTTTCTTGGGCAGCAAAGCCAATCAAAGAGAGAAAGGCTTCCCCTGACTCTTGCTGTGTGCCCAAAGAAATCTTTGTGTCAATCCACCCCAAGTTCTCCCTTTCCCTTACTCTTTGCTTCAAGTTTAAGCATGAATTCTTCTTGTACCCCAGACTGATTTCTCCTTGTAGCCAAGAGCAGCAGGGACATTGCCTGGGGCAGGGCTCCTCAGGGAGCCTGCAATAACATGTATTGGATGGTTGTCACTGCTGTCCTGGGCGTTCTTTCCCACCACCAAGCAGCATTTGCTCAGTGCCATGTGTTGATTCAGCAACATGCTGAAAATGTGAAGCTATTTTGGATCTTTATCACAAAGTGTAGTTAATACAGATATTTGTGGACACAGTTTATTTGATGTGCTCCACATCATTGTCAGGCAGCACCTGGCTCATCACTGGTGGGCACAGGTACAGATGAGGAGCTGGTGATGCTGAGTACCAAGGCACTTTGGAACATGACGTGCCAAGCCGTCAGTGCTGGTGATAAACAGATGCAGCCAGCTATTAAGCTCAATTCGAGGCCATTAATAGTGGGTCAATAAAGGTCCCAATTGTTGCTTTCAGCAGAAGTAAGAACTCCAGAGCTGTTCATATCAATTCAAGGGCTCTGTCCCATCATGGCAAACTGGGCAGGACCCTGAGCACGTGGATTGGCTCAGCTCAGAAAGCTGATAAAGGGGGGGATAAAGGACACTTACTTTGATGAACAAACACACCAGACCAAATGCAGGGGCAGATGAATGTCCAGCAGCACAGATGAGCCACAAATGAGCGCTTCCCTGTAGGCTCTGTGCCAGGCCAACTGGTCTTTGTCTTGGCCAGCCTGGAGAGACCAGGGGAGGCTGAATCACATCCGATGTTACGGACTGGGTGCCGCGGGGCTGTGGCACGTCCATGGGCGGCTGGCGGGGCTCCTGCCGGGCAGGAGGCGCCCCGGGATGTGGTAGGGGAGCATCCCGGGGGACAGGGCGGGGGCGCCTTCCTCACCGTCCCGTTGTCGCCCCCTCCTCCCCTCCCCCGGCCGCGCAGCCTCTCCCCCAGCCCCAGCCCCAGCCGCAGCCCACCCACCGCCGCCAGCCGCCCGCCCCGGCTCCGGCAGCTGCTGCGGCTGTGCTCGGCGCCGCCCCCGGGCTCCCCCGCCGCCGCTCGGGCTCTCCGCGCCGCTGCCGCCGCCGCCGCCGGGCCCGGGGCCGCTGCGGGGGGCGGGCCGGGGGCGGGCCGGGGGCCGCGGCGCGGCCGCCGGGCCCGGCGCGCCGGCTCGGGGGCCGGGGAGGACCATGCACCGCGCTGCCTCCAACCAGCGCTCGGTCTCCTCCTCCTCGGGCTCCTTCCAGCCGCCGCCGCCGCCGCCGCCGCCGCCGCCGCCGCTGCCGCCGCACGCCGCCGACCGGCAGCCCCTCTTCCAGCGGGGCTCCAGCAGCGGCGGCAGCCGGCGGGGCTCGGGGTCGAGCTCGGGCTCGGCGCGGGCCCGCCGCCCCCGCAGCCCCCGCAGCAGCGCCGAGCAAGAGGAGGAGGAGGAGGAGGAGGAGGAAGAGGAGGAGGACAGCAGCAGCATCAGCAAGCCCCTGGTGCCGCCGCCCGCCACCCCGCTGCCCGCCGCCGCCTCGCCGCTCCCCAGCAGCAGCAGCAGCATCAGCAGCGGCGGCGGCGGGAGCCCGGGCCGCAGCATGACGGCGGCGGAGCTGTACGGGGCGGCGGCGGCGGGCGGCGGGGCGGGGGGCGGCGGGGCGGCGGCGGGGGCGCTGCTGGGGCCCGGTGGGGCGGGGGGAGGGCGGCGCTGGGGCTTCCAGGCGCTGTCCCTGGTGCTGCTGCTGGGGCAGGGCGCGCTGCTGGACCTCTACCTGATCGCCGTCACCGACCTGTACTGGTGCAGCTGGATCGCCACCGACCTGGTGCTGGCGGCCGGCTGGGGCATCTTCTTCTGCCGCAACAGCCGGGCGCGCCGCCGGGAGCGGCCCCCGCCGCCCCCCGGGCCGCCGCCGCCGCACCCGCTGCTGCTGCACGGCCCCCCCGGAGGCCGCGGGGCCGGGGGACGCGGGGCCGGGGTCCCCCCCCGCGGCGGCGACTTCGCCTACGCGCACCTCGCCTGGCTCATCTACTCCATCGCCTTCACGCCCAAGGCGGCGCTGATCCTGGGCACCTCCATCCTGGAGCTGATCGAGCTGCGCCTGCCGCTGGGCACCACCGGCTTCCGCATCACCCTGGCGCTGTCCGCGCCGCTGCTGTACTGCCTGCTGCGGGCCATCGGCACCGAGGGCGCCGGGCAGCTGCTCCTGCCGCCGCAGCCGCCGCCGCAGCACCGCGCCGCCGCCGCCTTCCTCGCCACCTGCCTCGACCTGCTCGACAGCTTCTCCCTGCTGGAGCTGGTGCTGCAGCCCGGGCGGCCGGCGCCGCTGCCCGCCCCGCTGCGCTACCTGCTCATCGCCGTCTACTTCCTCTGCCTGGCCTCGCCGGTGCTGTGGCTGTACGAGCTGAGCGCCGCCCGCCCGCCCGGCGCCGCCCGCCTCGCCCTGCACCTCTTGCTGCCCGCCGGGCTGCTGGACGCGCCGCTGCTGGCGCTGCGCTGCCTCCTGCTCCTGCGCTACCAGCAGCCGCTGTCCCTCTTCATGCTCAAGAACCTCTTCTTCTTGACCTGCCGCGGCCTGGAGGCGCTGGAGACCTGCTGCCTCCTCCGGCCCGCCGCCGCCCCGCCGCCCGCCAAGTACGGCCCGGCCGCCGCCGCGCCCGCCGCCGCCCCGCTGGCCCACGGGCTCTCCGACGTGGACGTGGGGCCCCACGGGTACGTGAACGCCTTGGCGGTCACCGCCCAGGGCTGAGCCCCCGGGCCCGCTCCCGGCAGAGAATCTGTCTCTGCGTTCTGCTCAGGTTCCCTCCGCCGTGGCCGAGCAGGGGAAGGGGACGTGGGTTTCCCTGTCGGACTCCCGTTCCCCTCCTCCCTTCCTCATGGACAAATCCTGCAGCGGAAGCTCCGCACAAACCCGACTACCTGCAGGAGCCTACGGATGACGCTTGTCCCCGGAAAACGCACCTGTCCTTCATGACAAGACTTCTTCCAGTGCTTCTGCATCTCCACTGTCTGGAGGATCCCACTCTTCCCCCCCCTCCCAGGACATTGTGTTGCTTTGTCACCGAAAAGGTTCAGTTTTTCCTTTTCATCCTCAACAGGGACCAGTGCATTTGTCCCCTCCTTTAAGAACTCCTGCTGACCACAATAATGAGATGCAAGAGGGGCCTGACCAGCAGATGTTGCCTCCAGAAGGACAGAAGGAAGCACGCTTTGGTTTCCCTCGGTCCTGCAAAGCTGCTGCCTGTGTTTCCAGGCCTTTGTGTACAGCTAAGGAACCTCTGGAAGCACGCTGGCCACTCGGTCACTTCAGCTCATGAGCCACCTTCTCCTAGCCAAAATGTCTACCTCTGTGCTTCAACCTTTTGCATCTTACATTGACTTCACACGCTAAAGAAACCAGTCCAGCATGGACACAAACCAGGGCTTAGGCCCCATTTCATACCCACCAAGACATTTATTTCTGGTGAGAACAGGGTTTACAGCAGCCTCCTGCTGGCATCCCCACGTGCTGGGGCTCTCATTTCTCTGTGAATATGCATGTTTACGGGATCACCGTTGGTTTTCTTTTACACGGAGCGTAGGGTCTTCCTTTATACAGCCAGAAAGGCTGGAAAATTTCCTCTGGCCCCCTTCCATGCCTGCTGGAGAGAGCAGAGGTGGGGCTGAGCCTGCAGAGTGCCCCCTCTCCAGGAGCAGAGCAGAGCAGAGGACGCTGGCACTGCTCGGGGTGGGCTCCATGCTCAGTGAACCAAACATTTCAGCACAGAAAATGCAAAGTGCTGCAGGAGCCCTCGGGCCACAGGGGCTCTCGAGCTTTGGTGAAAGCCCAAGGATCAGCATCCTGTCCTCTGTGTGCATGTGGTTTAGGGTAGATGGGGAAAAATTGTTAGTAGCCTCTCATAGGAACACAGTTTTCTTTGGTTTGAAGCTCCGTGAATGTTGGGTGGGGTTAAGGCCTGCTCTTCTGCCTGGCTGCACTGCTCCTGAAACCAGCCCATGGAAGGAGGAGCACACAGACCATGTCTGGAGGAAGGACTTTGCCCCTCCCAGGCTTATATTTTGTTATCTGGGCAAGGCTGCAATAATTGTGAAAAACAAGTTTCCTGTTGCAAGTTTTGTTTCTTTTTTTTCTTTTTTTTCAAGCTGTCCTGATGGGAAGGGGAAATAAAGCACAACCAACTGCTACCCACAGCAGGACTGCAGGTGCAGCCCAGGCTTCTTCCGCACACACATTTATTCTTTCTTTCAGGGCTTGGGCTTCAGAGCCTCTGTCCCACCTTCCTTGTCACAGAGTGGGATCAACTGCCTGCTCCGGTGGACTGCTACAACAAAATGTTTACAGTCTGGTAATTCCAGCTCCAGAGGCAGAGGTGGGGCTGCCATGGGGCTCTTCTCCCCCAGCTCTCGGTGGCTGATGGGCTTTGAGGGACTGGAAAAGCCCCTGGAAAAGATGGGTCAATAGTGCTGTTCTGTTCAGAAGTGCAGCTAGGATGGGTGACTCGCTGCTCTCCTCCTGCCAAATGGAGAGTTGGCAAAAGCTAGGCTTAACTTTCCCACCAGTGCTTTATTTTTAACCTGAGCCCTTTCGTGGGCAGTTGTGTGAATTTTGGCCAGTGGCCTTTCTCTTCGGTTACTTCTTGTCTGGACAATCTTGGTGCTGTGAGTGACTGTGATTGTAAAACTTGGTACTGTGAACTTTTCCTATGTGATGTGAAATGTGTTGAGGGGATGCTAAGTTCCTGGCCAAAGGAGGTGTAATTACAGGCATATTCTGCTTGTACAGATATTTGTTTCCTTGCACCTTCCTTCTTAGTAGTAGAAGCTCAGAAATAATTATTCAAGAGACAACAAGGTGATACCTGAACCTAGGACTACTCCATTCTTCAGTTAAACAGCTGAAGGAAAAAAAAAAATAAATCCCCAACCAACTTTGCAAAAAAAAAAAGCTTTTCATCACCAACTATGTTTGGCTGCTCCTATGGCCAAGTTCCCAACAATAGCACCAAAGTGCTAACCCCCAATACACTGAAGCATGAGCATAGTTGAGACATCAAAGAATCACAGCACAATTATTACTGAGTCTTACTTCAGTACCCCTCCATAGCCCATAACAAAGTTGCTGTTTCGAAAGTGAGTGCCTTTTTCCAGTTAGGACGTTCTTGAGAAAAATGGCATATTTGAAATTTATCTGGCCATGGCATTTTTAACCCATTGGCAGTGAACTCACAGTTCAGATTTCTCCATGGATGAAAAGGTTGCCTGGGACACACGACCCTGCAAAATGACACTTGTGTTGCATAGAATTCCTTTGTAGGAAAAGTTGTTCTTTGTGGTGCCATGGTTTCTAGGTTGTTAGGAATTGTGCTGTTTGGAGAGCGTTAAAGCTCTTGTAGTTGCCTATACTGAAGCCCCCTTGCAACTAAAAGGGCAGCTTGGCTGCTCCTGCAATTACCTACTATGAAAAAACATTTAAAGATCTTCAATGTCCTGTTTATAAACCTGCTCCTCCTCTTGAATCCCCTCCTCTTTGGTAACTGATCTCTTGCTTCCTTAAACCTTTCTGTTTGCAGAAGAGAGCTGGTGGCACCATGGAAGTGCAAACAATACCTCTCCTGATGCACCTTGCACAACTCCTGTACATTGTGCCAACATTAATTACTGGTCCAGGTCAGTAACACTTTGCTGAACGAATTTGTGCCATACTAAGACACGGGTCCCTTGGGATCCTGTTACACAACTCCGTTATTTAGCATTTTACTGCTCTTTGTTTGCTATCCTGACAAAAGAGATGACTACTCCCAGGAGGGGAAATGGAAGTGAGAGATAAGGCCTGTGGCTGATGGACACTTGGCATCCCCCTGGCATTAATCAGAACTTGTATTTTTTAAAAGCAAGATTGTTAAAATAAAATTAGAAACTTGTGACTGATTTTGTTCCTTCTTTTCCCTCCTTTGATTCTTGCTGGGATATTCAATTTTGAATAGGGACCAACAGATGTGTTAGTTACTTGTTTTCCTCATACTGGATTGCTAAAATAGTGTCTGGATTTTCCCTTCAAACAAACTTTTTCTAAGTGAAGGCAAATTCTAAGAGCTGTAACACCAAGGGAGTTATTTGAGAAGGGAATGACTAAGGCAAGGAAATTCAAATGACACTTCTGAGCTTCCTATTCAAGTGATTTATAAGAATTTATACCACTTGAAAAAGACTCATGGGGAAAAAAAAATCAGATTTACATGTTAATTGCTGTAAGATAAAAAACTTTTAGAAGTGGGATCATCAAGATGGCAATTACTGACATAATCTGTAAGATGAGTTCTCACTGGAGAAGCACTGAGATCACAGCTGCCTCTTGCTGAGCTCTGTTGGGTTAGATTGGATTCCTGTTGGAGCAGGAAGGATCCCAGCCTTAATTCTGGATCTCCGCAGGGATTTCCCTTTGTCACTGAGCTGTCCTAAGAGTCCTGCATGGAAATTACAAACAATTCCTTTACCATCCCTTCTGAAGGGATGTAGGGATGCTTCCCATGGCTGCAGGCCCTCAGTTCTGTCCAGCTCATCTCCATACTGTGATTTACAGGAATATTTTGACTTTTGTGAGCCAGTTCAGTTCTGGCTCAGTTTTGCCTCAGGTTCCTGTAACAAATACTAAGAACTCAATCATAGGCAGAATTGAGGACACAGAAGTATTTAACTGAATATATCCAAAAAAGTATTCTTCATTTTTAATTTAAGGAAAAATCTCCACAAGTTAGACACAAAAATATAAAATACACACAATACAAAATAAATTGCAAGAGAAAAGAAAAGATTCTTTCTTTCTAAGACATGAGATTTTAAAAAAGCTGAGATAAAGGATTTTTTTGACAAGTAAACTTAGATGGATGGGAAAACCACAAAGGAGAAAGGCCTGGATGTATTTACACCTCACAGGTTGTTATCCAGTGATAAGAAACAGGGTAAATGCAGCCTTACCATCACTGCTCCTGGAAGAGGAATCCCTTAGATTGTTCAGCATTTCACTGTGGGTAATCTGAACTACCTGTGCTGGAGCTTAAACCCACACAAGTACATCTTAAAGTCACTTTCACTCAGCCTCCCTTAACTCAGATATAATTTCCACTCTAAAACAGCATCTGCTGAGGCTACAGTTTTTCCTCCTCCAAAACAGTCCTTTATTTCCTTGTGTGTCACTGTCTATGTCTTCAGCTCACATCTTCCTGGTGCTAAGATCTCCAAAAGCAAACAGCACTGCAGCAGTGATTCCCCTGAATCTGTATTCAGCTCCACATTTCTCAAAACTGTAAAAAAATCCCAAATTCCATTTCTTGGTCTCCTCTTCCCCCTTCACTCCTGTTGCTGGTTTTCAAGCACATAGCTCCCAGTAGAGAGGCAGGAAGAGTTATGGAGACTCTCAATTTAAACATTTATCCCATTTACTCTCAGATATCCACTTGATTTCTGAATGACCATGGAAATGCAGCTGTAAATGAATGATGAGTGGGGAAAAAAAAATACAAATCTTTAGGCACATTTATCAACCAGGTAGAGACAGCTGTAATCTAGCTGAAATTTAAGGCACATGTCTTTAATACAGTATTTACAAGGAAATGTTCAAAATGTGTATTAAAATGGCAATGCAAATGCCACCATGTTATCTAAGCCTATTTTCTGAACCATGCCTGTGACTTTTATCCAGTGCAATAGAATCAGCACAGCTGGAGGGCATTGTGAAGGCACGAGTGGATGAGCCACAGCAATTTTTCTGCCATCCATCAGTGAGAATTCAGTGTAATGCTCTTCCCCAAGGAACAGAATCCCTGCTTGCTCTTTCACAGGGGTGGCCAACACTCCTGGCTTCTTGCCACAGAGAAGTAACATTCCACATGTGCAGCACAGGAAGGTGCCAGCACTAAGCCATTGACAATGCAAGGACAGTGCTGGAAATGCAGCCTCAGTACTGCTCTGCATGGCACCACCTTCCATCCCTGCATTTCAAACAGGGCAGGTCCAGGCAGAGCCTAAGAGTCCTCCAAAGCCTGGTCAATGTCCATCACCTCTGCTGGGTAGCTCCAGCTGGAGTGCCTCTGGATGTCCTGGAAAAACAGCTGCTTCTGGAGGCTCTTCAGGCTGTTCAAAACCTCTGGAGAGAGCTCATGGAAACCCCCCTGCTGTTCCTGATCCTCCTCCTCTTCCTCCTCCTCCTCCAGAAGGTCCTCAGGAGGCAGAGGGGAGCATCTGGAGATGTAGCCCTGGTCTGACTGCACTGACTGTCTCTGGTCCTTGCACTGGTCATCAAAGACCAGCTGGTGCTGCTGGCCAGCCTCCCCCTGGCACAGATATGGCTCTGAAGGGATGACACTCTGCTGATAAAGGGGGTACATGAGTCCACTCAGATGCTCACTCAGGTCATCTGACAAGTTTGCAGGACTCTGGTCAGCTGCTGAAGCTTCAGAGCCATCGTGGAGGATGAGGTTATTCCTCATTGGAAAGCTTGTCTCCAGAAGAGGAACTCCTTCCATACAGTCCTCATTGCTCAGCACATGGTGACTGAGGATGTTTCTGCCTTCCATGGAAGAGACTGGCTCCACCACCTGAACTGGAGGAACATCCATAGGAAGGACCACAGTCTGGGAAATTGGATCCCCACGTGGATTAAGCTGAGGCTGCAGCTTGCAGCCTGTGCTTTCACCCTCATGCATGTGGAGGCTGATGGTGTAACAGGGCTCAGGCTCACGTAGGTGCAGCTGGTGTTTCACAATTCCTCCTGGCTCACTCAGCAGTGAACCCACCTGGCTCTCTCTGCTCAGGGAATGCAACTCTTCATCGCTATCCAGGCAGATGGTCTCACTCTCAAACCAGTCTGGGTGCTCAGTCTGCCAGTTCTTGAACTTCTCTATGGCCTCTTTCAGCTTCCTCCCACTGGGGGTATCGATGTAATTTTCAGCTGTGATTTCCTGGATTCGATGGATGCGCCCAGGTTCAAACTTCTCCAGGTCCTGAATCCGAAAATAAATATCCTCAAACTTGTCCATCAGCTGGTATCTGGAGGTGACATTGAACAGATCAGGTATATCTCTCTCACTGCTTATTCCCTCGAAGTAGCAAACTATGTACATTCCAAAACAGGCTGGCTTCTTGAAATCTGGCAGGATCAGGTTCAAGGCTGGGGTGAACAGGTCTCCCACTGGCTTCTGCTGATCCTGCTTGAGGCACACAGGCTCACTCCCAAGCATGGCCTGCCATTTGGCCTGGGTGCCCCGAGAGCACAGGATGATGATCTTCGAAGAGAGCTCTTCCATCTCCTTCTTCTGCCGGGTGAGCCAGGGTAAGGGCCCCAGCTCTGAGATGTGCTGGTCCTCCAGCAGGTCCAGGGCCACAGCAGTGCCACAGACTGTCATCAGGAACTCAGCAAACTTGAGCACCACGTCCACGTAGAGCAGGTGATCAGCAGAGTACACGATCCAAACCTTCCGCAGCTTCAGGGGCGGCAGAGGCAGCTCGGTGTACGGCGCTGGTGGAAGGCAGGGAAATGTTAATTAGAGCCACAGTCCCCAAACTGCAAAGGTGTGAGTCAGCACTAAGCAGCATAGCAGGGTATTAACACAACTTTTAAGCTTTAATGCTATTTTGGCAATCTATGTGGACAACATCGCATTTTGTAAATTTAATATGAAAGTACAGGCACAGTAAAGGGTGATTTATGATAACACCCTGATGATTCATCAACTTTCACCTCACAAAAACACTGCAGCAGCTTCAAGAGGTTTGCAAATATTGCTGTATTCTCTAGTGGAGAGCTGAGTGCACCCACCCCAAAGCAATCTGCTGTTGCTATGGCCAAGATGATTAGCAAAGCTTCTTCTGCTAGTACAGCCTTGGGTCAAAAGCCTCCCCACATTCCAAAGCAATTACCTCCCATCTCAAAAAACATCACTTCAAATTCCATATACAAAGCTTCTTTTAGCTAACTTTTGGTTTCAAGAAGCATCTATGGCGTAGTTAGAGCCTACAAAAGCCCCTTCTGGGCAACACTGTCAGACCTGCATGAGAGGTGCTTGGCCAAGCACAGTTGCATCTTACCAGCTTGCAAACTGTCGTGGCTGCACTTCCCTCGCCGGCGTGCTGCAAGAGAGACAGTCACTGTCAGTTCTGGAAGCATGAACTAAGATTAAATGCTTAAAATCACACCACCTTCCACAGATTAGGTTAAAAAAAATAAATCTCTAACTGTGCAGGGAGATAAAGCTTTAAGGAGGAAGAAGCCTAGCTAAAAAAAACATACTGAAAGAATAAAGACTCTTCTACAGCCAGTTCTTGCTGTATTTTTCCTTTGAGAGGAGACAATGCACTCAAAATGAACTTTCAGCTTCTTCCCCAAATCGTGGCAGTCTCAAGTACAGAACACCCAACTGTCCTGTGACCTCTCTTTAAGGAGAAGGGGCTTTTAAAACATGTCTTTCTTAAGCAGCTTTTCTGAAGAGGTGACTAAAACGTCCCTAGCTGCATCTCATAGACGAATTTGATGTTGAGAAATTTTCCAAAAGATTACCAATTTTTCCTCTCATGTAAAAAGAAAACAAAACAAGCAGTGAGATACACAGCTTCCCTGAGATAACTGCCTCATGGCTGCAGCACAGAAAATTAGGAGTTAGCCTTTAAATACTGAATTTTCCAAGTTGCTTGATATCTCTGTCCTGTGGTTTTTTTCCCCTTCCACTTCAATTGAAAAACCTTATCTAATCTCACATTAGTATAAAATTAATTTTGCAGAGACTTTGGGGAACAGAGGGAAGATTACAGTGTTGACAAACAGGAAGCTTCTGTTCTGCAACACACTTATGCAATGCAGGGGAAAAAAAACGTGCACAAAACTGCAGCAATCTGCAGTAAACAAAGGGCTGAACTACAAAATTCCTTTTTCCCCTCATGACCTCTGAAGTGCTATGAACAAGGAGCATCAGAGAGGATAACCTGTGGAAGGCTTTACTTATCTAGTGGATGGTATAAGGACATTGCAAGTCCCGTGATGTAAAACTGAAGATGTTTTCATAGGCATTATCTCAGTGGCAAGGCATCAGAACAGCAAGGAACAAAACCACAACAGGAATAGGTACAGAAGGAGAAAAAAAAATACTCTTTAGCACTGGATTTTTTCTTCCTGGCTGGTATGAGCCTCACCTGCTCGTATTTTAGTCATGCACAGCACAGCTGTGATGACTGACCCCACCAGCAGCACAGAGATCCCAGTGATGCACCAGTACAGCCAGATCATCATGTCATCTGCAAAACAAACACTCCTCAGACACAGTTCCACCAAAGAGCAGAAGGTCCCTGAGCAGCAGAAGCCAAGGGAGGAGGACCCTGGCCTTGCTGAGCACACAGCACTTCCCCCTTACAATCCTTACCATCCACAGCCACTTCTCCAAACCAATTCCTGCCTGCATGGTGCTGCTGTACACCACACACTTGCTCCACACAAAGAACCATATGTGCAGCACACTGAAAACACAGATCAAGAACCTTCCTCTAAATAGCAATGTTTACCCAGCTTTGACAGGCATGCCGCCCATGTCCTGCCTGTTCCTGCAATCTAGCTTAAAAAAAAAATTAAAATATCACTATTTTGGGTCAAGAATTTCAGTTTACAGGTGTTTTTCCTTTTTTTAAATTTTTTTTTAATCTTGGGCAAAAGATCCTTACAGGTGTTGCAGCCAAAAAAAGGATGTCAAATCATTATGCACAAGTTATCTTGACATTCATAAAAATGAATATATGCATGCTATTCTCTCCAAAAGCTGCTTTATATTATGCAAATTTTTTAACACTGAGCAAAGTGACAGAAAGTATTTTATATTAAGACTCTTCTTGTCAAAACTGCTTCTCAAAGAATTCTATGCAAGTGAAGTGTCTCTCAAAAAATTGCTCTTTAAGGTTCACACTGCATACAAATACTTGCCTCATTAAATCATGGTGAAGTCATTCTTAGCAGAATTAATTCTGAACTCAGTGTTACAAGGGGACTGTTAAAGAAATTTTAGACACCAGGCTCTCATCTCTCCATCAGAGAGATTTACTGCACATATTGATTATGATACCTGGCTGGGTAAGCTTGGTGGCTCAAAGAGGGACCCTGAACAATTAAACCCTCATGACCTAAACTCTCCATCCCTCACATGATGTTCCAGACCAAGAGCATTTTTAGGTGTGTGGGGTTGCTCT
Organism: Zonotrichia albicollis; assembly: GCF_047830755.1. NCBI lineage: Eukaryota > Metazoa > Chordata > Aves > Passeriformes > Passerellidae > Zonotrichia > Zonotrichia albicollis. The sequence goes on from NC_133822.1 coordinate 15,244,205, forward strand.
CCTTGCTCTTCGTTGGTTTGGTGTTTTGTTACCAAGTGGTTGCCACGTGCTGATCTTCACATCCTCTGAGGTTTCAGTGGGAGCTTTGGTGAGTTCTCAGTATGGTTGGTACAGTTCATGCACCACCTATGGGCTGTCCACTATTTTCAAATAATATAAAATTTTCAACAGTGACATTTCCTGCCCATTGGGTCACTTGCAGGAAGGATCATTTCTCATTCTACCCAACAGAAGAGCAGCAAAAAAAGTTTCAGGGTATTGGAAGAACTTCTTACCCGCTGGTTCTGTACCTGCAAAAGACAAGAGTTATGTTAAAAATTCAGTTCTCAGCTGTAAAACAATGGGAATCTAATTTAGAGAAAAGAGGTTCTCACTTGGAACTGGTTCACAGGGGATGGAAGCAGAGTGTCTCAGACAGTCTGTGCCACAGTTTGCAAAGAATGGCTGGATCTGCAGTTGAAAAGAATCCAGAAAACAGAAGTTAGTATTAAAAGAAATTTTGTTCCCTGATTTACTTTCTCTCTGCCTCAATGTTCCTTGTATTTTAGGACAGAGACACAGAGTTCCCATTTCCCTTCAGAAAACAAGATTAATCAAGAATTCTTACACCATACATGACAAAAGCTGTGAGCTCCTGAGGTTGCACATTTGCCATTCCCACTCCCATAATCTCTGAATTGGCAGCCCTGTACTAAGGAAAAGCCACTGAGTGCAGAGAACACCTGCTGCCATCTTATTGCAGGGGTTCCATACTGTTGTCTCCTTATCACAAAAGTTCCATACCTTCTTGGTGTTTCTCATGGGCAGCTCCTCAGAGCACTGACTGTTTCTTCTTCCCACAGCAGCCACTGACTCCAGTTCCCCTCTCACCCAGCCACCCCACTCTTTTATAGCATCTTCTTCTCATTCTTACAGCTGTGGCCTGTTAAACTCAGGCCTGTTCTAATCTTTGATAATTGGCCCAGCTGCAACTCCTTAGGGATAAGATTACTTTCTACACTATCTTTATTTTCTTATATTCTATCCCCCTATAAATACCTATATAAAAATTCTTTCAGCCTTAATATTCCCCTGATGCAGGTAATTGCAGATTAGTTACTCTCAGAACAAAACACTGTGAAAAAACCTCCTGACATTCCTAAGGTGCTCACAGGCTTGACTGGAAAGGAAGGACACAGGGACAAGAGTGTGATCCCACCTGTATTTTGTATCTGCAGCAAGCTTTGATGTTCTCTATTTTGATTGTGACATTCACTTGCTGTTGCTGTCCATCCTGCAGAAATCAGATGCAAGTTATAAGGGAAGGAAGAAAACCAAATGAAAGCAGGGAAAACAGAAAAAGCTGAAATGAAAAAATGGAGTGGTCCAAAGAAGCAGAAGCTTTTTTTTTCCTTTTGAACAAGAAGCCCAGAGAGAACAGAATGGGTGAAGGATCTGGCCACCATCTCTGCAGCTGTCCTGTGTGACAATGCAATTGAGACAGCAGGCCAAGATTGCACAGGTAACAGGAAATAATTAGGGATGTACCTGGTACAACTTCAAAGGAGTTAAAACATTTTCTTAACAATGTAGATGTCTGCAGCTCTGTAATGTGTAAACATTAACAAGTCTCCTTGTTTAATTACAAGCAGCTGCCAACACGACTTCTGACACTAGAACAGGCAGGTAAGTTGCCCTTGCTACCTGCTGTACACAGTCAATATCATGATAACCTAATTCTTCACAGTGATTAGCAGATACAAACTCCAAAATGAGGTGTATTCCCCTCCACCAGGGAAATGCTCACACAGCTGCCCCATCTGTGTCAGTAACAGCTTAAACATGTCAGTGCACGCAGTACTAAGGGTTTTAAGTGTTAAGGAATAGAAAGATTAAACAAACTAATGCCAGCATATCTGCCCTCACACAAGGAAGGGTGGAGAGTGATTACAAATTTTCAGTATTTCTCCTCCCTCAAATGCCTGAAGGGACACATTTTTTATATCAGAACACAGTCTGACACTTTAAGATTCTCAGCAACACAGACTATAAGACCTATGGAAATTGATTCTCAGCTTGAATGAAGCATCTGTTAGTAAATCACTCATTCTTTATATAAAAGATTTAATTAACACCTTCCTGTGATCATCTCTGATAAAGTACTTCAATGATTTATTGAAACTTGGCATCTCAATTTTGGTTAATTTGCTTAGTCTTAGCTCCCCAGGCACTGGCTTGAAAAAGGTAATAAAGCCCAGATAGTCAAATATAAAATTTGACTTTGAAGGTGTTTATAGACTGCTTATACATTATAAAACCCCTTTTCTGATCTTTTACCTACCAAATTCCCCTTTCCAAAAGCAATCAAAAAATAATTATTTGAAAATTGTTCTTCAAATTCCTCGTTTAGCAAGCATTTAAGATGTTTGCCTAAATCTCCAGAGCAGGCATGACCTGGGAAGGGACTTACCTCAATGAAATCCTGTGTGGCCATTTTACACCTCTTCTCCTGCATGTAACTGGCCACATGGATTCTGTACCTGGCTGCCTCCATCCATGGGTAGAAGCTCACAAGCACAGCTGTATCATCCAGAACTTCACCCTGGATCCTGGGCTCCCACAAGCTGCCTGGAAGCAGGGCAGATATTCTTGTGTTTCTCAGCTGTCAAATATTCCAACAGAGCACCCATGTCTATGTGACTCAAATATTTTTACCTGTCTTTATACATGGGATGGTTCTTTTCATCAGAGAATCGCTGCAGTCTGCAAGAAAGACCATCAGTAGTCAGTCAGAAACATTGTACTTCCATTTAGGAAAAAACCACATTTTTTATCAGAAGTCAGAGACCTAACCAAGCTCTCCTAAATGAGGAGACACCTTTGTTCTAAAGCAGTGACAAAATTCTGTAGAAGAACAGTACTGGTTTCCAGTCCATTCCCTGATGTCATGGAGTGTTTGGTTCTTTTTCTTCTCAGAACAGAGAAAATGAATGAAACCAAAACCATACTATACTTAATACTACAGCAATAAAGTAATACTGGTGCAGAAAGTTATAATTATAATAAATAATTCCACTATTCACAATAGTGGAATTAAAACCTCATATTCATCCCCACACCTTGTAATCACACCTCAGCAATAGATTCCTCCAAAGCCATTCTGACACAGGAAAATCAGGAGGCTGGAATCTTTCTTAATCCTAAAACACTCGTCCACATTTCTAATTCCCTTTATTTAGCAGATTGGCCCTGCTTTTGGGGACTTGCTTCACAGTTAAATCCAGAGTTACATATTCAACATTTAGCAATATGGGATTTACAACTCTCAGCCTTAAATTATGCCTCTCCTCCAGGGTTTGGACAAAGGAAAAGTAACAACTCCCTGCTTAGACAGTTGAGATAAAACATTTCATATCTCAAGTTTTCAACTTTCAAAGTTACCAATTTAAACTTTACAAAGTTTATGAATTTACAGTGTCTCTAATTCATGTGTAAGCTCTAACCAGCAAAGCTCCCTGCAGCTGCTGAGCTTAACACAATGTATTAGGTTTCTGAAGAATAGTAGAGGATAAAAGCCAGGAAGTTCTTAGTGTGAACAGGCAGAAGAAAGGGTATGAGGGCTGAAAATTAAGTGCTCCCTTCTCCTTTTCCAGCTCACATTGCCTGACACACTCCACACTTTGCCATTTTTTAACTACAAAGTCAGGCTGACAACTATAAGCAAGTTAAGAAAAAATTTAAGAACCAGTTTTCAAGATCTGCATGAAGCAGCAAATATTTATGAAGCAGTCAGTGCAGCCAGAGGGACTGCAGATGCTCAGCAACCTTGGGGAGCACAGTAAAAATTCTTTTAGTGATAGGAAAATTTTCACATCGACAAGAAAGGGTCAGGCACCCAGCACTACCAAGTTCCTTGGTAAATTATGCCTAACTGTGCCTTTGAAATTGACCTTCACATGTGCAGGATTTAGTACTAGAAACCAAACTTCTGATTTGGAAATTATTCTGACTTGTAATTCCAGCTGCCACAAGCAGAGGGGCAGCTCTGAAAGATTTTAAATGAAGTAAAAGCAGCAGTCATGCCAGGCCCACAAACCCCCACATTCCTAAACCCAAGGCCCAAGTGCACTAAATCACCTCTTACCAGGCATTGTGAGGGACGTGGACTTGCAATTGTAGTCTCCATTTACACCCAGCTTGGGCAGGTGATACACAGTCACTTGGTAAGTCTGGCCAGGTTCTACTTCAAAACGGTCAAAAGTGAAATTCCACTGAAAACAAAACACATCCACAAGGACTTTAAAGGACAGTTTAAGCACTGAAATTAACAGCTGACTTGGCCCTGTTCCACTGTGTTCCCTCATCCCATGTAACCCTTTAACTGAAGCTTGACTATGAAAAATTGGAACTCAAGTGTATTAAATATACCTGTGTCTTTGTCTATCTCAATTCTTCTGTTTAGAATTTGTTTTTTCTTGGGATCTTTGAGCTGATACAACAGTTTTATGCCAAACCATTGTGTGGAACTTCCACCAAACTACATTCTGGTCATTCTGAACTGAAAGGAGACCAGAATAAAATATGCAGTTTCAAAATGGAAATTTCAGTCTAGTATGAATTTTGTAGCACTTTGGAGCATTTAGAATTGCATTTATACATATGTAGTTCTGTACCTGGCCATTCTATACATATATTCTTAAATCTATACTGTTTGCTGCATCAGCAATACTGTGCAAATTCTGGGAGAGGCACTCTGGGGGAGTGGTATTTGGTAAGTGGCAAGCTAACTATGGCCAAATTCTGTGTGGTTAAGGAATGAACCCCTCATTGTTTATATTTCTTACTGTTGTGTGAACACTCCTAGAAGGAATGTAATCTGAATGACCACCCCCAAGGCTGGTGCTTTCCTCAGCAACAAGACAGTACAACAAAGAAGTGGAAGCAATAGTAAGAGTTGAGTTTAAAAGCTTTAAAATATCATGCTCTGAAGCAGAATGCAAGAACTTGTCACAGACATCTTTTATGAAAAGTCCTTTCCTTAGGATTTTTTCTCCTGAGAAGCTGAGAGGCCTCAGGAACCAAATGTAAACAATAATTACCTGCTGCTGTGCAATGCAACAGGTGCATTTTGATTGGTCTCATGTGGTTGTTTTTAATTAATGGCCAATCACAGTCCAGCTGTCTCAGACTCTTGGTCAGTCACAAGATTTTATTATCATTTCTTTCTTTCCTTGCTAGCTTTCTGATGAAATCCTTTCTTTTATTCTTTTGGTATAGTTTTAATATACCATTTTCTTCTAATAAAAAAATATATAAAAAATAAAATAATAATATTATCAGCCTTCTGAAACATGGAGTCAAGATTCTCATCTCTTCCCTCATCCTGAGGCCTCCTTGAACACCACCACAAGAACCCCTACAATTACTTGCTTTAAGCAACCTCCTGAGTGATGACACATGCCAGGCAACTAAAAGCAGCAAATCTGAAGGGTGGGCAGAGTGAAAGAAACAGGAAGTGAGGGCAGAGTGAAAGAGAAATGGGAAACGACAGCAGATCTGAAGTCCAACACAGGCTCTAAGCAGCCTGTACTTTTTAATCAATAACCTTGCCATAAGCCAGTGAAAGCAGGAACAATTCCACAGACTAGAACACATATTTGGGATCGCTCTGCACTCACCCGGCCTCCATCCGGACGGACCTGAAGAGGCAGATTGTTGAGGAAGTCAAACTGGGCACAGATCTGCTGATTGCTGCTGACCTGCATGACGGCGAGCTCGGCCCCTTCCAGGGAGCGGACGCTGGCTGCGGGGACAGGGGACAAAGCTGCTCACCCTTCTCTCTGCACATGGAGAGGCTGCAGCCCCCACAGAGAGCACTGCTGTGCCCAGCCTTGTCTAGTCTAGCTGCTGTGAGGGGCTGAGGATCCCAGCATGAAGGTAACTGGCCATGGAAAAGGGAGCATGCAGGGCTGACTGACAGCACTCTCAGCCTAAAGGCTGTCCTGCATGGCAGAGCTACACCTGTGCAAATGAAGGAGCACAGGAGAAGGTGACTGCATTCTCCACACACCCTGCCATTCCACAGATGTGGCACTGTGCTGAGCTCTGCCTCATGCAGCTCGGGTGCCAAAGCAGGCATGCAGTCAGGCTAAACAGGCCAAGTAAGTTTACTCAGTGTTTCCTTCAACCTTCAGCAGAAACAGACTTATGTTAGTGCTGATTTCCAGCCTTACAGTGATAAGAAATCTGTCAGATAGCCAGGGAAATTGTTCCAATAGTTAATTACCTTGGCAAAGCTACATCTGTGCAAATGAAGGAGCAGAGGAGAAGGTGACTGCATTCTCCACACACCCTGCCATTCCACAGATGTAGCATTGTGCTGAGCTCTCTCAAAGCTGCCTCGTGCAGTTTGGGTGCCAAAGCAAACACATCTTTGTTTTGGTACACATGAGAGAGCTGCCAAGCACAGGTGAGTCCAATGACTGGGTCACACCTGCTCCTACACTACCCTAGCTAGAGATCACAACTCTACAGCCCTCAGACACAGCCCCTGCAGAGGGAAGGAATGAATGTGTTTAATTCTGCCTTAAAGCAGTGCAAAACTTTGGACTAGAGTATGCAAGGGAGGCATCATTTACAAACAATCAAATATATTTGGGGAGTGAGAAAATGTGACTTAGTAGTCATTTAGGCTCCAACAATGAGACAATTATTGCTTTGCCAAGGCACACAAAGATGAAATTACACCCACCAAACAAAATTAGGCAGCCAACCTCTCCAATTTCAAAGATCTGCTTTCATGACTTGAAGTCATAATTTTCCTCGCTATCTGTTGGAACCCTGGATGCTGAGAATTTTAAACTTTCTGTGCTGAAAGGCACAGACCCACAAAAACACTGCACTTGACCTGAGGCTGTGAAGAAGGCTTCCAAAATTGATTATAGCACTGGGATTATGGGTGTGTAGTTAGTTAGAAGTGAGTAACATCACACAATGGGAGACTTAAGAATTTGGGATTTTAGAATATAGAAATAAATATGAAGCAAAATGGAGGGTTTAGGGTGGAGGCAGGTTGTTCTTCTTTACCTTCTTCTTCATGGATTTGTGTGGCATGATGAAATTGGGCAGAAATCTGCATTGTGGGCTCTTTGGGATCAGTTACTGGGTTAAAAGGGAAAATAATCCACGTGTCAGTTCTTAATTGGATAGTTTAGTCCTAAAAGACCTTGTAACAAGAGGCAGTTAGCCTTTCTGTGCCTTGCTAATGAAAAGCTGCCAACCTCATGGTTGTGAAACTGCTTTACTGATAAGAAATAATAAACACCTGAGTCTGAACATGAATTACTGTCTCAAGTGCCTTCAATCCAGACCCAGAGCAACCAATGTCCATCCTTACTAGATCACACCTTTTACCTCTGCTCCGTGCTCAAAAGTGAAATTCCACTGAAAACAAAACACATCCACAAGGACTTTAAAGGACAACTTAAGCACTGAAATTAAACTGAAATGAAACAACCACCACTTACCATCTGTAGCCACTTTCCACTCTATCTGAAGCACAGGGACCAGCTTTCCATCCTCCTTACGGAAAACATCAGAAGAAACGTGGAGACTGCTTGGAGCAGAGGGAGTCCAAGCAGCCACCTGCACCCAGCTCTGCTCCATGCACGTGCCTGCCCAGAAACGAAACCCACATTTAGAGTGGGGCTGAGCAACCTCTGCTTAACTGCAATTCTGATCTGCTCTCTGGGTCAGGTTTATTCTGAGGGGAACACTGGGTGACAGACTCTAAGTTAGTTTTCCGTATGGAAGTCCTCTGTAAATTGCCTGTAATAATCTAAACTTATTCTAGTAACTTCCACTTCCTCTTTTCCTTAAAATCTGTTAGTACTTGTCACTATCAGTGTAGTCAAGCTAAACAGATCAAGTAAGTTTACTCAGTACTTCCTTAAACTTTCTGCTGAAACAGACCTATGTTAGTGCTGATTTTCAGCCTTCCAGTGGTAAGAATTCTGTCAGATACCCAGGGAAATTGTTCCAATAGTTAATTACCTTCCAATAGTTAATTACCTTGGTTAATTACCAAACTGTTTTTCCTCAAATTTGAATACGCATCTGAATTCAGCTTCCAACAACTGCCTGTTATGCCTTGCCTAAATTAATGAGCTCCCTGGACAGAAAAATAACCTGTGCTTGTCAACAGAGTGTTAGGGAGAGCTGGTCCTGCAGAGTCACCAGAAAGTGAAATCAGGTGTGACAGGCATCAGACAGACATGATCTGCTTGGGCTTTTGTAACACGTTTGACTTCTCAGAGCATGTTAAAAATAGCACAGTCAGCCCCTCTAAAGTACACTTTGGGTCTATTTTGATGGATATGTGATGGAAACAGGGGAAAGTGGGCATTTCAGTCAAACAGTATGGCTTTAGGCTTAGGAGTAATTAGACCATCCTCAAATGCCCCTTTTACAAAAAATACCTATAAAAAACCTGACAAGAATAAAATACCTTTCAGCAAAGAATGTACTAAACACTAAAAAAAAATAGATTTCCCCAAGAGCAGAAAAACGTAACAAAAGCCATAAAGCAGAATTTAAACCAAATATTTAACTTGGGCAGCATTTTAATGCTGGTGCTGCAGTTTGGCTTGGCCATGTTGTCAAGCCTGTATTCCAGTGGCTGTGTGCCAGTGGGAAATATCCAACCTGATCCCACCCAAGCCCTCTCCTGCCAAAGGAGTTTTAAATCTGGTTATTTTCAGCGTAGTCCTCATCCTGATCTGGCAAGCCAAACAAAAATACCACTGGTACAGAAATCTTCGTGTCAGTGTGACACAGGGCTGGGCACTGAGGCAGGAATGAGCTGGCTCAGAATAAGGGGGAAAGCCAAGGAGCTCTGCAGGGCTGCCCAGCTGCCTCCAGGTTACAAATGGACAATTTAAGAACATTTTCCTTTTGTTTTTTAAGACTATTTTTTCACAACATTACCCATAATTATATTAAGGTCTTTCAGATGCATGCCATTGCTAAGACTTGACCCCTTATGCCAAATAATTTACATTAACTGCTCTCAACTACACCCCTCTATGCTCCATTTTTAATTTTAGTTCATACATTAATTTTTCATCAAGTACTATCATAATGGCTTGTAATGAACATTTGCTGGCAAACTTGTCTTTAAATTCCCATTTCTTTAAAAACTGATGATCCCAGCTTTAAATAGAAACTAAACAAGTTGGGTTGGGTTTTACTCATGTCATTGCCTACTCCTAATCTCTGTCCCAAAAAAGACCTAACTTTCCATTCCTCTTCTAGCTGGAGCTTATAATGGATCAAAGTGTAAATCCCAAAGCAAGGCATGATAGCAGCGTTTCCCTTTACAACTCTCTGATTCTAGCAGGAAAAACATGCTGTATGAACCCAGTTAAAAAAAGAAAAGAACAAAAAAAAAATAGAAAAAAAAAGCATGATCTTATGAGAAAACAGTAAGAAAGAAAAATTACTTACTATTTCTTACGAGACAGATTAAATCCTGTGGGGGAAAGAAACAAGAATATTACTCAGAATAAAACCGACAGCAATTTGCTTCTGCTCAGTGCTGGGAGAGGGGCAGGAAAAAGCACTTCAGTGATGCACACAAACTGGAAGAATTAACCAAGATGGAAACACTGGGCTGAGCTGTTAATCAAAAAACCAAAGACACAGGGCAGGAAACTTGGGCTCAATTTATGTGACATCTCTGAGATCATCCAGTCCAACCTATGGCAAACACCACTGTGCTGAGAAAGAAAAATTCATCAGAACAGACACCTTCTTATTAAGAATTAAGATACCCTGATCATAAAGAAGCAACCAGAAGTTGTGTGGGCTCTGCTTGGCTTCTCCCAGTTATATTTTGATTATACTGGAAGCTGGATATTATGGTCAACCACTGCCACCATATAATTCATTTCAGTGGAGCAGGGAAAGCAGTTGGGCTTTTAAACTCTCTACAACTTCCTAAGGTGAACTGCAAATGTATTTGGGGGCTATGTCCAAGGGTATATTTATGTTTTTAGGGAAGGGTGCTTGAACAAGCCAGCTGTGCCTTTTTGGAAATGAAAATACCTCAGAGATCAATGCTCACATTTCTGCTCATGTATCTGTTCCTTGGAAGGAAAGCAGGAAGATCTGGCATTAACCTCCTCATGCTTATATAAAGAATAAAACCTGAAAATCTCTTCCAGGCTTTTGCTACACAAGTCACAACAACATACACAGGTATAAACCCAGCCTGCAGGCACCCTTCACAAGAAACACATCCACACTCCAATTACTGCACCACAAATGCACCCAAGATAGAGCTACATTGAAAAACAGCACCTGCAACCCAAATCCTTCAGTAATGGAAAAGAAGAAAAAAAAAAAAGAAAGAAAAAAGAAATGCAAGCAAAGAAGCAAATGCTGAAGAAACCAAACGGACTAACTATAATCACTGAAAAGGACAAAAATAAAAATTGTGAATACCTGTATGGAAGAATGAATTAAGCTATGAAAAAAAATTAGTCCTAACACTTCAGACCCTTAATCAGAGTTTTTAAGGTAAATTATGTGGCCTGGCAAAGCCCCTTATGTGCAAAGGTGCAGTGGTTTTATCTGAGATTAAGATTTTATCTGGAGTTAATTTTCTTCACAGCAACTGCTACGGTGCTTTCCACGGAGGGCAAAGAGTGAGTGGCTGCTCTGGGATGAGCCCTCAAGAGGAAACAAAAATAACTGGCAACCAAGCATAGGGATTTTTCCTAATGGAATGATTTCTGTTAAAGCCTATCACTTAATATTCAGTCATTTTGTCCCTCCAGAACATTTTGTTCTGTTGCAGCCATCAGTAATTACTGTACATGGCATCCCAACAAAGCCCTTATAGAAAATATAAAGCATTATTAGCCTGAAGAGCAGCAACAGCTGCTTTCATTGAGTCAGAGCTGACACCACAAGTGAGGAAATGCTGCATTTCCCCTTTTTTGCTTAATGATCAATATGAATATTGATCCAGCACAGTGTACAAAGGGATCTTCTCTTCCTCCAGGTCTATTATCCCAGGTGAAGCATTCACAAGGATGTTCCCAGCTTTGATGAGGCTGTTGTGCCCTTTCTGACATTTATTAAAAACTCCAGAGCTCAGTGAGGAGCCATCTGTCTGTCGATGAGGATTCAGAACTGACACTAATTAAAGCCCTTCTTATCTTTTCAACGCTGGATTTCCATGGAGAAAAACAACAGTACTTTATCTGGTATTTTATCACCAACAGTATTTTATCACCTTTCCCAGCCCCACTCAGAGTTTTCAAGGGACTACCTACAGAGTGTTTTTCCTACCCTGCACTAACCTGCTTGCCTGCTGTGCCAGCAACATTTTTCTGTGCAGCTGACTATACTGAAATGTTTTAAGCTGCCATCAGTTAGTCAAGCATTTAGCAGGTCTGCCACAAGAACAGGGAAAGGATTCTCCCACTGCAAGGCAACAATTCACTTCTTGGTCCTCTCCCTTTCCAGTCCCCAAGCACTACAGGGATGACCCAAGAGCTGAAAATGCTTCTAAGAACAACTCATCCACACAGGAGTCCTCACTATTGGCATAAGGAAGCAAAGATAAGCAAAGATAAAGGCACAGTGCAGGCAGAGGTGTAAGAAGCCCAAGGGAAGGCGAGTCCTAGAAAGCACTTGCCATGAAAACCCCCATCTCCTTTTGGCAGAGTAGCCAGCTGAACAGCTCTGGGCACACTTTTATACCAAAATGTGTAACTCCAGACTATGACATTCAAAAGCCAAGAAGCACTCAGAGCAAAAGACCAGCTTGGTTTGCAGCACAGCAAGTTAACCACGGTCAGATTTGCACTGGCTGCCTCCTCAGCACCTGAGGGAATACTTGTTGATTTTCCCTAACAAAACCTTACTTGATGCATTGGCTCATCCAGAGTACACTAACAAAGCCCTGGACAGCAGAAATATTTAAGATGGTTTCCCTACCTGAGTGTGCTGCAATAGAGTTAATTTCCTTCCCAACAGTTGGTATGGGGCAGTATTTTGGATTTGGGCTGGAAACAGTGCTGATAACAGAGAGATGTTTTTGTTCTTGCTGAGCAGGGCTTGCACAGGCCATTTCTGTTCTCCAACACCCCTGCCACCAGCAGGCTGGGGCTGCAGGAATCAGAGTGGACACAGCTGGGATTGCTGAGCCCAGCTACCCACAGGGACACTGTGAGGCATCAAACTCAGCACATAAAGCTGGGGGAAGAGAGATGAGGAGGGGGATTTCAGAGTGATGGTGTTTGTCTTCAGAGTCATTGTTATGCATGATGGATCCCTGCTGTCCTGGAGGCAGCTGAACACCTGCCTGCCCAGGGAAGTGGTGAAAAATAATTCCTTGTTCTCCTTTGCTTGCATGCATGGCTTTTGCTTTGCTTATTACATGGTCTTCACCTCAACCCACAATTTCTCTCACTTTCACCTTTCTGGTTCTCTCCCCCATCTCCGTGGTGGGGAAGTGAGTGACTGAGTGGCCATGTGGGGCTCGCTTGCCAACGGAGCTTAAACCAGGGCTGAAAATCAAACCTACAGACATGGGAGGCATAAATATGAGAAGGAGATGATTTTGAGGTGATGCTGAAATTATTCTCAACTCTTCCTGTTTACTTGCTGTATCCTCACAAAAAGGTAAGCAACTGTCTCACTCTTTCAAAATTATTTTTGTTTTGCTTTTGACATTAAAAAAGCCCCAGACCATATGCTGTGGAGAATTCTAAGAATCTGAATGAAATAAACCTGGGAAACTGATTAACAGCACCATCCCATAAAAATTTAATTAAAGTAATGCGAGGCAAAGATTTCCCAGCAGGATGCTGTGGTAACTAGAAAGAAACCACTGGGAGCCAGGCAAGTGTCCAGTTTTCCTTTAAGAGTGGCTGCTGAATAGGAAGGGCTCCAGCTTTCCAAAATCTGCCTTTCACCTTTGAACCATTCTATGTATCTTCTGAGACTTGGATGATTTGAAGTTTACTGCAGTTTCCCTTTTCTAACTCCTTAGCTAAAAGAAGCAGAGATCAACACATGAACACTTTACAGGAATAAATGCTGAAGGATGATTTGTTTAAAGCTTGTAGTAAACCAGCATCTTTTACAAATTAATTTTTAAGCATTTTTCTCTACAGTTTCTAACTTTTTATCTTGCCCTCATATCAATTCTCAGCAAAATCAAATCCAAATTCAAAAGTTAAAATTTCTTCATAGCAATCAGTTCTAAAGTTGTCTTTATAATATTTTCATAGTTTTGATCGGTAACTCTTTTTATGCTGAAGTTCAATAGTTTTGATAGTGAATCCTTTATATACCAAGAGGTCCAGAAATATTTTACCAGCACTCAGTGTGATCACGTGTTATTGGTAACATCCTACACAGCAGAAAGATGCCACAGAGGGGAAGGACAGAAGTCAGTCAACAGCAAGGGCAAAATGAACACATTTGCAAAGGAGACCATGGAAAAGCTGTCCTCATATGCACCACCACCATGGCTCATCTTCATGAGAGGTGTTACATCAATTCTGTTCCACAGACTTGCAGTGAAGCAAGCTGGCAAGATAAATTTGAGACCAAACTATGCACAGCTATCCAGCCTCTCAAAGAGAGCAGGGTTATAGCCACTGCATTCCTGCAGGACCCCCAGGCACGCCACATCCCACAACAGCTACAGCACAGCAACTGAACACAGTGATTAACACTTGATGGAGGAAAAACTGATGGGTGTTTAAGCTGTGGGATGTTTTTTTCCCCTGCACATAGGAAAAAAGCCCCTGCAGATGACACGTACAAGCAATGGTTACTCGTGAGAGCTGGATTTGCAGCTGTGCTATTCAGCCCTAGTTTGATGGAGTGGTGATGAATAAGGCCCATTAAGTGCATTTTAATAAGATGAGCTGTTAACAAGCATTTAGTTTTCCTTACAGGTGTCTATAGATACTGGTATGACCCTTCCCCTCCAGCAAGCAGCCTCTGCCTCATGAGGGTTTTGCTGTGGAAGCTGCCAGGGCTCAGCCTGAGCTGCTCCAGAGCTCAGCAGAGCAGGGTGGGTTGGACAAAGGAAACGGGACTCACCCACCCTGCTCAGCTGCAGCTCTGCTTCTGAGCCACAGCACAGCCACACGCTGGGAGGGAGGGTTACCAAATGCAGCCCACAGAAAGGGAAGGGGGAACTGCTCCCAACTGTCACAGTTCCAGTTGGTGATGGGGCTTTTCTCTATGTGAGTCAGCAGCTTCAAAACTGCTTCAAGAGGCTGCTCCTGGGCTTCAGCTGACTCCTTTTTCTTAAGTCTACCTGCACTTTGGAAATTGGCTTTTTGCTAGAAAGGGCAAATGCAGCAGCCCAGCATTCGCTGCTCTGCACACTGGTGTGCACACCAGAGCATGGGGCAGCACAGCTGCCCTGTGAAAGCTGGAGATGTTCTGGTGAACCCCTCACCCAGTTATTGTGCTCACACTTCCTAAAAAAGGAGGGACAGACAAGACAAAGTCAGTCAGAGCCCCACCACTCAAGGACTTGCAGAGACTCTTTAATATATTACTGTCAATCTCTGACTAACAGGGTCTGGGATATCATGGTTATGTGAAATGCCTAAGCAATACTGTAATTTTCCCTTTGCCAAAGTTTACATTTTGTAACTCTACAACGTCCAGCCTACAGTAAAACTGCAGAACTGGTCTGTTTTCTTGGGCTCTCTTTAAACAGGAGAGAAGGCAGCAGAGCAGAGGTTCTGGTAAAACAGGCGTAAGGATACAGTCAAACATTAGGAAAAGTGTCAGACTAGACTGAAGACAGGAAATGTGAACAGGAAAAGATTATAGAAGCTTTCACTCCAAAGGACACATTTTGTTTTACAGTTGTCTATAGCTGTACCTGATTATCTGCCTTTTTCAGACTGCTGAAAGTGTACCATGGCAAACAAAGCTGTCCAGCTTAGACAACAACTGCCCATTTTCCTGCCTCACTGCTATTGTTAATTAAAAAGCAAAAGCAGACCTCTTCCCCTCCTATACACTCTTTATACTTATCGGAAACAAAACCAAAAACCACTCCAAAGCAAAAAAGCGACCAACAAAACAATCGTCAAAAACTACCAGAGAGAGTGACCAGCTCGGAGTTCCTACCCAAAGTTCGCTCAGGTTGGTTGTTCACTTTTACAGCGCCGCTGCATCGGCAGCTCCTGTCCGGCCGGTTTCGCAGGGAGAAAAGGCAACCAAAACCCGCCTGCTCAAAAACCTCACGCACACGTAATGCTCAATTCCCCGCGCACTCCTAAAACTCCTAAAATCTGCGAGGAACTGGTTAAAACTTTTAGGACATTGGGCAACGTCAGCTCTTAGCACAGACTCACATCCTGCTCGGGGACCGCGGCCGCTTCCCGCACGGCTCAGCCGCGGCCGCCCGGAGGTGCCCGGGGCAGCAGCGCTTCCCGGCCGGGGCAACCCAGCGAGGTGTGCGGTGCTCCCCGGGACACCGACACCGCCCGGCCCCGAGCCCCGTCCCACCACCCGGCTTCCCGCGCCCGCCCGGGCCCGGCGCTCCCGGCGCCGCTTACCGGCTGCGAGCAGGTGAAAGGCGGCGCGGCGTCCAGCAGCAGCCGCAGGGCCACGGCGGCGGGCGGCCGGGGCAGCAGGAGCGGCAGGAGGAACAACAACAACAGCGGCAGCAGCGGCGGCCCCGCGCCCGCCATCGCCCCCGCACCGCCGCCCGGCGCTTCCGGGCTCGGGCCGGGCGGGGCCGCACCTGAGGAGGGGCCGGGGCGGCGCGGAGCGGAGCGGGGCCCGCCCGCCTGTGGGGTCTGGGCCGGGCCGGGCCGCGGGAGCAGCGAGCGGCTCCGCCCCCCCGGGAAAGCGCCGGCCGTACGCTGAGCGTGGGGTTAAAGAGCCAAACCTGCTTCGAAATGGGGGTCGCCTTCTTGTTCGTGAGGTCTGCGTGCTCCTCATAGGAGCGTCAGGGTTGGGAGGGACCGCTGGAGAGCATCCATGCCAACACCCCTGCCAAGGCAGAGTCACCTGGAGCAGGTCCGGGTGGTTCGGGATGTCTCCGGACAGGGAGACTCCACGGCCTCCCTGGGCAGCTGTCCCAGGGCTCTGTACCCTGGTTGTAAAGAAGTTCTCCCTCGTGTTGAGTTGGAACTCCCAGTGCTCCTCTCTGGCTTCGGGTAAATGCCCTGAGCTTTAAGCACTGACATCAGCAGCGCTCTGCAGCTGCCGAACAAAAAGCATTGTAGGTGTATGCTCTGCCTTTCCAGCTGTGGAGCTGCTCTAAATGCATCCACTTCACTGGGGACTCTGCAAACTCCGTTTCTGCTGTCTCTCAGGTTTCACTCCAGGTTTCACACTGTTTTCACACTGCAGCATGCCCACAGCCACTTTCCCCTGTTCTCTGCCATGGATTTCACCTAATGGTCTCACACAGAGCTGTAACTCAGCTGAGCTGCCAGCTCAGGGAGTTTTCCAGCAATACTGAGCCCTTTGCTGGGCTTTGACCAACAGCCGTGAGCATGGTGGTTTCCTATGGTTTTGTGGTGGCAGATGTCTAACTGATGGCCAGTCTGAGCCTGCAGATAATGAGGTTCCTGTTGGTGAGCCTTCTGCCCACACTGATAACACCTACTGGTTTTCATCACCCCCTGGGTTTTTAACGTTTTGTGCCACCACAATTTAATAGTTACAGCAGAGCCTGCAGTTCTGACAGTTGTGTGCAAGTCAGGGAAAATATTTATATATACACGTGTAACTGAAAAAAAACTGTTCTTTTTTCTTTAGGCATTATTTTACTGAATCTTAGACTGATGTGCTTGGGCTGAGCACGCTGTGATTTATAATGCTGCAACACAAACACAGTGCTCAGCTGGCATTGCGGTGTAATTTCCTGATAACCGTGGTAGAACAAATTTGCTCAATCGACAAGCAAATGTGTGGAATGTTACTTGTTATCATCCCATTAGCTTCATGGCTTATGTATATACTAATTACACTGTATTTAAGCTGAGGGCATTCATTTTATGTTGCATGTGCTCGGTAAGAAGGAATCCAGTAGGGAAAATGTTAAGCGTGTGGCTGCACATGAGTCACACACGTTGGACATCGTGACACGGCAGAATTTCTGTGGTGACAGCAGCACAGACAGCGGCTGGATTTCCTAAGCTGCTGTTTAGTGGGGCAGGCTGTGGCTGGCCAGACCATTCTGCAGCCCCTTAGACAGGGACAAGAGTCCCTGAAAGGCAGCAGGGCCACCGATGGGAAATAAGGGGCTGCAGGAAGCTGTCTTTAATTTTCAGCCACTGCTGGTAGGAGGGAGCAATGTCAAAGGAGTTTTGATACCATTTACAATATTGAACAAATCTGGACATTGTTTAGAAATTTATTAGCAATTTTAAAATAACATCATTCCTTAGATAAAAATGCAATCTTACAGGAATATACATTTGTCCCACACAGAGATGACCCTATAGCTCACTGAGGGCCATTCGCTCTAACTTTCCTCTGTTGATTTTAAAACGTGCGAGAGGGCAAGACGGACTCTGGCACTGATGACAGGCTTACATGACGGTTACAAACTGTACAGCAGTATTTACAAAAGCATTTCTGTGGGTTCATGAAAACTAGATATAAAAGTGTGGAAGGAGGTAAAGAATTGAGACAGGGAAGGGCTTGGGTGGAGGTGCACGGGAGGGCTGGGAAGGTGGGCAGGGAGCGTAGGGAAGAGTAGGAGAGGAGGTTTATATCTGGACTGATTTATACTTGAGAGAGGTCATTTTACAGCTCTGGGCAATTCAAATGAAGGCAAAACACTTATATTTATCAACATTTATAGCTGATGATCAGAGCAGGAAATGGTGCTCCAGGGCCTGAACTGAAGAGGTGCTGAGGAACCCCATCTTCCCTGAAGTCACTGGGAGACACTGGTACGCAGTACCTGCTGGGCCAGACCCAAACCATGCACAGACAGTACCCCCCAGACCTTAAACCCTTTGGATCCTGCAGTGCTCAGTCCTTGGTGCTGATGTGAATTCAGACTGAGTGAGAGATCAGCTCCTAAATTACACTTTACTCCTGAAACTGGACTAGATTTCAACCACTTCTTGCCAGAATTCACCCAAAGTGACTCATCCCTTGCTCTATCAAGCGGCAATTGTTTGGAGGGAGATTCATCATTCAGAATTGATTTTTAAGGCAGTTTTATAAGTATCTCCCCTTTTTTTTGTGTGTGATGCAGCAATGTTTGTCAGAGATATTTACAATGTCACTCCTCCTCCTCCAAAATCTTCCCACATTCAAACTGTTAAGACTAAATAAGCTTGAAACAATCATTTCTATGAGCAATCATAAAGTTGATGATGCTTAGATAGTATTGGCTGCCAGTCTACCTAGGTGCTTGAGATGGGAACAGACTGACTTAGGATGCTTTAAATACTGAAAGCATTTCAGCCTAATTGGGAAAGAGCTAACAGAAAATCACAGGTATTTAATCACCTGAATGATGATGCCAGCAAATGGTGTCTGAGTTTGTGGTTCTGTCTCAAATAGGAAAAAGCTTTGGAAAGGGGCTACTGGAACGCTGGCAGAAAGATCTGTGTTTGAGTGGAGTGACGCCTGCTCTTGCCTGGGCCCGTCCCAGCTCCCCTGGGCCTGGGATGCAGCCTCTAATCCGGGCCTAGGGAAAGGACCAGGCAGAGCTCTGCCAACCTCAGGCTGCAGGAGTGGAGGCAGAGTGCCTGACATGGGGTAGAAAAACAACAGCATGGGAGTGTGGAGACAAGCTCCTGATCCTGCCTAACTAAGCCCTTGGTAATGCTAATGAAGATTCCCTCATTACATCAGTCATTGGTGCTGCTCCTCTCAATTAGCCCTTTAGAAAGGGACTTGATTGAGTTGCCTCATTGTCCCCTGCCACCTGAGATCTCTGCGTCCTCTGGGGCTCTGTGACCCCAGCCCTGCCTGGGCCAGAGCCCTGCCTCTCCCCACCAGCTGTGGCAGAGGATTCTGTAGGGTATCTCCAATGACAGCGAACACCCACGTTTAGGCAACTGAGTCGAGCCCTGTGCCCCTAAAGAAGGCCTGGTTCTTATGCTCAAGTGTCAAGTTCCCCATAAGGGGGAGGAGAAGAACGGAGAATTTAACTAGAACACTAAAGTTTGTATCAGAAAAGGTTTTTTTTTTCCATTCCAGTGTCATGCTGCTGAGTTTTCTGAAAGCAATTGGAGCCCAATCTGTCTTCAAACAGGACATATCTCCTGCTGTGCTTCTGCCCTCACCCACCCAACCTCAGGGAGCTGTAGCAGCAAGGCCAGAGTGGTTTCAGCTTTCCAGAAACAAAGCAGGAACAGAGATAAAAGCTCCACGGACTGAGATCCCATTGGAAACTTTCTGCATCCCTGGGCTTGCTCACCCAGAGTAAAACTTTAAAAGTTGCACAACATTCAAAAGAAGAAAAAAAGAAACCCTGTGCAGCTATTGAGAATTGTATTTCTTAGACTCCTTTGAAGAAGAAAATAAATGGGAGAAAGATGAAATTAAATTTTTCAGGGCCCAATTCTGTTTTCCACATCCTTTGCATCAATACAACCTCCTTGGCCTCTAATGCCGTCATGTTAGCAAGATGGGAATTGAGGCTTCTAAAGGCCTGGAATGTTTTCTTTATGTGCACTACAGTTTTCATTATGAGAACTGGCAAAATCTCACTGCTACCAGAAACCCCTGACTGGATTCTGCTTCAATATTGTTGTGCTCCAAATTCCCCGTTCAGCGTTGCTCTCCCCCCAGTGCCCCTGCTGTGGGGACAGTCACAGCAGGACATGGATGTATCTCAGTTCTGTCTCAGTAGGGCTGCTTCACTTCAGCTCCCTGGACCAGTGGGTTGGGGTTTCTCATCTACTCACACAAAGCAAGGCCTCCAACTCCACTTGTGACACAGGTGACCAACCCAATGGGCTCGGGGTGCTGCCACCTCGTCCGGTTGTGTCTGTGTGCAAACGCGCATACATTTCATACAGCAATCTGAAACTCAGGCAGAAAAGACACAGGAGCCTGGCTGAGACCCATACAACTGTTATATTGGCGTCAGTCTAAAGAAAGCAATGATACATTGCTTTGGAAATTATCAAGAAATGTAAAAAATGCATTTGCCCTTTTTTTTTTTTTGTGTTGTTGTTGTCGTCGTAGTCACTGGGGCAGGGTTGTGAGTCAGAAAACAAAGCAGAAATAGATGCGGTTCTGTACATGGCGCCTCTCTGGCTGTCCCTCCGTGCTGGGGTGGGGTGGGCAGGGCAAGAAAACAGGCGGGACCCCTGCAGTAGCAGCAGCATCTACACACCATCATCGTCCACATGTCCAGCTGAAGAGGCAGATGATGCACAAAAGGTCTGTGGACAACGAAACTCCAGCTCTGGATCATGAGTTCCACTTGCTTTCCCATCGCGTCAGCCACACAGAAATAGGGAAGAAAAAAAGAAATGCACCCGATGTGGCTGACCCAGTACTGTCTGGACTAATGAGCAGGAGTGATACAGGGAGGAGGTTTGTTGTTTTATAAGAAATGTCTTTAGTCTGCAGTGTCCTCTCGCGAGTCAGAGATGCTCAGAGGCAAACAGCAGATCATTTTCCCCATTCTTTCCTTCCACGCCACTTCTCAGCCATCAGTTCCTTCAAAGCTTCCATCCACAGCACAGGGATTATACCCACCATCCACTCCCAGACACAGGGAAACGCTCCAGGAGCTGAACCTGCCCCTCCTTCCCACTGTCCCCCAGACTCTGCCTCACTCGCAGGAGGCAGCAGCTCTTTGCTCAGGCCTGTCACAATGTGCACATTTGGAAGTACCTCAAATGAAAAAAAAATAGAAAAAAAGCCACCCTCCCCAGAAGGAGAAGTTTGCACAGCTGGCACCAGCAATTACTAAATTTAACACCTACCCTCAAACTGCAAGAAGTCATTTGCATTCTCTGCTAGCCATACATTTCCCACTCTGCAGCCCCTACAGGGTCTTCCAGGAGAGAGCGGGGTTTCCCTGGCCATAGGCTCTGACCCCCGAGGGAGCAACACCTTTCACTGCATGGGGCACAGGCCTTCCTGTCATTGTCCTTCCCATCAAGAAAAATTCTAAAAGATGGGTTGTCAAGCATCCAAAATGTTCCTTGTCACCACTAATTTAGGTAAGCACTGTTTTTCAGGAGCGAAGAACCCCTGTCTTCCATTGGGAGGGTCAGTGAAAGAAAATGAGTTAGGGAGCCCTTACACAGCATTTTCAGGAACAGCACGGGCATTCTTCCCTTTCAAGTCCCTTTGGAGCATATCAGCAGCAGCAGCAAACTCACAGGGAGACACATCTGTGCCCATCTCTGTACAGCACCAGGGATGAAAGGATGAGACTGACCCACACCAGCTGGTCACTTTCTCCAGGGAAGCCTTGAATTATGACTTTGATAACAGATCCTTGTACAAATGGATTCATATTTCTCTAATATTTGGTTTTTCCAAGGTATCTTGAGCTGATACTGGCCAGTTCAAGCAGTACAGGCAAAAATACCCTTTGCTATTTCTCCTTTATGCCCCAGAGAATCAAGAAGAAAAACAAGAGCGTCACAAAATAATGTAACCAATGTATGCAGTGAAGGGTGTTCTTGGACATCTGCAGCTCAAGATTTGAATCAAAGTTTAGCTCTGAGTCAGATCACACCTCAGAACTGATCTGCAAGTTTGTGAATCATCCTGAGGAGGGAAAAAACCCAGCAGTAGTCTAGACAAAAACCAGTTGCATAAAATCTAACAGTACCTGTCTGTTTTTTCAGCCTCTCTCAGGGTTAGGGCCAACTGTCAGTGTGAGAGTTTCACACCTACCAGTCAGGAGTTGTGGTTGGGACGTGCTGTGCTGCCAGATGTTTTGTGACTTAATACCCTCCACTAAAGTCTGGGAAGAGGATTGAGACCATGCATAGGAACACCAAAAAGTCACTTGGCACCTGCATCTTGACCAGCCTGCAGCAATTCTCCTAATAAAGATCCACAGCTCTCTCCCTCTGCTGTCAGCCCAGACCAGGGTTAGCTAACTTTACTTGCCAACTGTCCTGATTCTTGCATTTCTTATCCCAGGATCCTGCTAAAACTGATCAGGGTCCAGCTATTTAATAAAATAATTTTGAAGCCAGATTTTTTTCTGCCCTGCTCCTTAAATTGCTGGTGCCAGCTGAACGTGTAGGATGGATCTGCCAAATGGGCTTTGGGGGTCTTGTCACCCTTGAGTGGGACAAGACCTTTAGAGGAACTGAGCAAAAGGAAAGAAAACAAAGCCTGAATAAAATGTCCCAGTCTTGGGAAGAAAGATTCTCTACTGATAAAGTCATCGTGCACGTTAAAAGGGAGTGAGGAAGAAGGAAAATGAACACAAGATATGCAAAATCAGTAACGTTCAACCTGTCAGTGGATTGCAGAATAGTTACTTACACCAGGTACACTTTGTTCATCGTACAAATTAAAAAAGGAAAAAAAAAATAAAGTAGTACCCTTTCCCCAACCACACGTAAAAAAGCACTTAAAAGTTCAAAGGTAAAGCTTGGCACATTCCAAATACGAAATGACTCACTTGACATGCAGCAAAATATACAAGAAGTGATTCTTTTTTTTCTTTTTTTTTTAAACAAACTTAATTCAATTCATTATCTTTGCTTGGCACAATTCATTTTAAAAAAATATTTGAAAAATACTGAAACTGACCTGAATTCAAGTATAACGGTTTCTTCAACAGAAACATTATCAATGCAATAAAACATCACACAGAATATATCGAAGCGTAACGTCTTCTGGTTTGTTTTTCTTTTTCTGTTTCCCCCCCACCCCCGTAAATTTTTTTTCTTTTTCTATACAGTTTTAATGCCGACACAACTTACAATTTTATTTTAAAATTAATATTATTGCATTGTTTTTGCATATCTTGTGGAACAGAAAATGCAAAGTTACTGATTCCCTTTTCGAAAGCAGAGACAGTGGTTTGTTTTTGCATTCGAATGGCCCCAGATACAGATCTCCTGCAGCTCCAACCAGGACGTGGAGAACTGCTCTTACACACACGCACACTCACACATGCACTCACGCTCGCTCCCATTGCTCCCACACTCACAGATACACTTAGCACTAAAAAGAACCCAAATCAATCACTCAAATGTGCAAGACTATATCAAGTGCATTGCCTACTATCTTTAAATTATAAAACAACAACAACAAAAGGTTTCAGTTGCTAGTAAATAAAATTACAAATCCTCGGTGTACATAATGGTTGGCAAAACTCATCTATCATTATACTTCTACCAAATTCCAATGGAGAAACCACCCCTACCCCAGTTTAAATAATAATACAACATGATCAAACCAATTTAACATCTGCAAAGGTGAAAATAAACCAAAACAAAAAAGGTAGGTGATTACAAAACGCTGTAAACACTCCCTTCTCCCTCAAAATAATAATAATAATAAAATAGTCAAAATAAAAACTGCAACATGCTTTCAAGAAAATACCAAACTGCGAAACAAGAAGAACTCTGCACAGGCCTGGCGGCCTCTCAGCCCCGCCGCCATGCCTGCTCTCCCGTTGGCTGGCACAGTTGGCGCACTAGCTCTGATTGGCCAGCAGAAAACCGCCTAAACTCGGATTGGCTGGCGAGTGACCGCCCGAGCTCTGATTGGCCAGCAGGGGCCGCTGCCGGAGTCTCGGCAGGGCTGGGCCGCGCCTCGGGCTTCTCCTGCTTCCTCCTCCCCGTGGCCGTGTGGGAATCCACAGCAGAAGTCTTCCTCTCCTTCCGAATCAAAGGGCCTTGGCTTTATGGAGACGGTGAGGCTCATACAGAACATGTGCAAAATGATTTTTACAAGCAAGGTTGAAAGACACCCGTTTGGCGCAGGGTCCTTTTGGCTAGGGCGATCCACAGGAAGCTGAGGTTCCCCTTCGTGCTCCGGAGGCAGCTGTCGTTCCTTGTGCAGGGACTGAAAAAAAGAGGGAGCTGGCTCTCCTCCTCTTCTTCTCCTCCTCCTCCTCACTCTTCCCTCATGGACACGTGCTGGGGTTAAATCCGCTCCTGAAAAGCTTTCTTACACCACCCAACTCTGCGACTCGTCCCAACAGAAATGAATGAAGAACGCTGTTCCGGTTACTCCAGGTCACGAGAACAGTGAGGCACTTCTGAAACAAACCCATTAGGAACATTGAAACAAATAAAAAACCAGCATCGCTTCCAGCCCTGGCAACTACAGGCTGCTGATATAAATCCTGCTGTCCTTGAGCTCCTCCTGACTTATCCTACAATCCGGGTTCTGCACCTCTTCCTCTTCCTCTCCTGCACTGTCCTGCCCTGGGTCCCTGCAGTTAGCAAAAGGCAAGAGGTTGCCATTGGGGCTCTGCTTGCTGTTACCATTGAGAATGTTGTCTGCTGCATTTTCCATCTCTTCTATCGTCATGTCGCAGGCGTCTGCGAGCTCCTGGGTTGTGACCTCAATGAACTTTGGATCTTGAGCAAACTGCATCAGTCCTTCCGAAATCAAGACCTTCAAAAGCAGGTGGGGAACCAGAACACAAAGACACGTGTTAGTACCCTGCAGCGCCAACACCACCACACCTTCAACGCAACCCTCTTCACTGCTGTGTTTCCTCCCCCCATTCATGCTTCTAAACCTGGGAGTAGAGCTCTCCTACTCCTGCTACCCTGCTCTTCCATGGCCACGTTCCCAGCTGGCTGTGCCCCAGCACCCTCGGTGCCCGTGCGCTCTTACCGCTTCCACCAGGCTGCTGGCGCTGCCGTGGAGCTGCCGGCTGCTCCCCGCGCTGGGGCTGGGCACGGTCAGGGACACGGGCCGGGCTCTCCTGGGGCTGCCGCCGCTCTCGGGGTACCGGGAGCCGCAGTGCACGGACGGCAAGCTGCTGTTGAGCTTCTCCGAGGAGTCCGCCCCGTCGAGGCGCAGCGTGGGGATGCTCTGTGGCGGCCAGCCCCGGTTGCAGGGCGTGGCCGGCGGTGTCGCGCACAGCCGAGAGAACGCGGTGGGGGAATGGCTTCGCTGCAGCAGGGGACTCAGGCCGGCCACTGCCAGCGCCTGCGGACACACAGGGACAGCGTGAGCGAGGGATTGCGGGGCTGGAACA
The DNA here is from genome assembly GCF_047830755.1 of Zonotrichia albicollis. Lineage (NCBI taxonomy): Eukaryota > Metazoa > Chordata > Aves > Passeriformes > Passerellidae > Zonotrichia > Zonotrichia albicollis. The sequence continues at coordinate 15,269,364 of NC_133822.1, forward strand.
AGGACACGGTGGATATTTTCACCCCTGACAAGGGGGAGAGAATGATGCATTTGACTCCATCTCCACTAATTAATTACTTTATTATACTATGTTATCCTGTATTACATTACACTCTATTGCATTACATCTAAACTGAATCTGCCACGCACTCAACTCTGCACACACTGCCTTTATCTTGTGACTGTCACCCAACAGTCCCCACTCACACACACACACACCTGGCCCTGATAGGCCAAGGAAACAAAGCACCATCATTCTGGGCAAACAATCTCCTTATTGCATTCTACTCTGGCACAACACAGGCACAGCAAATGATAAGAATTGTTTTTCCTTTCTCTGAGGTTCAGATTTTCTCTGTGAAGAGAAATGTGGCTACTCAAGGAGGTGCTGGAGAAACCATCCGAGAAAGGCCTGGAGAGTCCTGAGGCTTGTGAACACAGCTGCCAGCTCCTTCAAGGCTTTGGATGTGTGCTGCAAACTCATTTTGCAAGCTTTCCTTTGCATGGTGTGCCCTGTGCTAGTGCCAAGGACTGGAAATTTTCAGAACCACAGTTCTTTAGCCTGGGAACCATGGCACTGCCAGGAGGGACACAGCCCCATTCCCATGGCATTGCCAGGAGGATGCAGCCCCATTCCCATGGCACTGCCTGGAGGGTGCAGCCCCATTCCCATGGCACTGCCAGGAGGGTGCAGCCCCATTGTCCCAGCACTGCCAGGAGGATGCAGCCCCATTCCCATGGCACTGCCAGGAGGGTGCAGCCCCATTGTCCCAGCACTGCCAGGAGGATGCAGCCCCAGTCCCATGGCACTGCCAGGAGGGTGCAGCCCCATTCCCGTGGCACTGCCAGGAGGATGCAGCCCCATTCCCATGGCACTGCCTGGAGGGATGCAGTTCCATTTCCCACGGTTCTGCCAGAAACCTCCTCTCCAGGAGGGGAGACAGCAGCTCATTTTCCCACCACTGACACCACACACAGCACAGGCTTTTATTGCCAATTGCTGTTTTAAGTGTCTGCTGAGGAACCTGAAGAGATACTAGATATGAATTTTAGATGTGTGTGCAGTTGGCAATAGCTTGAAATCTACCACTGGATTTTAAGGCATCTGCTGTTGGTGGGAGGATCAATATCTGATGATTATACTTTCAGCCATCCAGTCCTTCCTGTAATCATACACACAACCTCTGAGTCATTCAGCCACCTCTTAAAATGAATTTCTTTTGGTGCACAGGGCTGATCTGATACTTTATTGATGGTGACTGCTTCCTTGTTCTGTAAGCAAGACTGTCAGAGTCATGAACTCATCTCACAGAGCTCATGGCTGAGCAATGAAATAAATGCAAGGAAACTACAAAAGGGTGTGACTGTGTTGTGTTCAGGCTGGGGCAAGGCTCTGTGTTTAGCCTAAGCTAAATGTGCAGAAAGGCACTGGAAAGCCTCCCTGCTCTTCATGCCTGCCTGAAAACACTGCCTCAAAGACATGACTTACACAGGACTTAAACTTGCCCTTTCATGATGCTCCTTCCCTCCACTGACCACAGTGGGGCTGAACTGACTAATTTAAATTAGACAGCTCACTTAAAGCTACCTAATGTTCAGTGAAGCTCAGTCCATCTGCCACTGAAATCCCTGGGAATTGATAATTATGTTGTGCTGGTAACTTCAGTGTCAGGAAAAAAAATTCATTCTGAAAAAAAGAATTAATTCTTAGTCACCTGCAAGTTCACTGAGGTTTTCTCAGTAATTAGATGTCAGACTCCTATCAAATTTCAGTGAGCTAGAAAGCCCTTAAAACTTCTGAATAAGTCATACCCTGCAGGCTCTGATGGCCTCAGCACATCCCTTAAACTGCCAGGACTTCAAGGAGAGACCTGGATCTGTCAGGCAGGACAACAGCACCAATTTTCCAGCTTGTTGGCAGAAACTTACACAAAATGTTTTATCAGGAAGCTGAAGGAAGCTGTGTAGGATTGCTTTGAGTTTCAGCTGAACACATTTACATATCATGATGTACAGGTATTCCCTGAGAACACCTCTTCAAGCCTTTACAGCAACCTTTCCACTCTGTGGTCTTATTTGAGGCCCTGTTGTTGGTTAACATTTTATAAAGAGGATCCTTGCTGAGCGTTGTCAGCTGGCAGCCAGATGCCACTTTCAGGGTAGCCCTTCAGCCTGGCTGAGTGACACCTGTGTGGGCAGAGCCCCATCCCTCCATTGGGCTGCATGGTGGGATGGGGAAGGGTGCAGAGGTTTGGAGGGAGGTGATTCTGTCAGCTGTGTGTGTTGGGAGGGCTGAGAGGCTGTGTTCCCTGTGTTCCCTCTGCCTGGCTGCCATGGGAAGGCAGGAAGTCTTAGGAGGGCTGTTGATGCTGTGGTGAGTGTGGAATCTGTTTCCTGACCAACCCTCCCTGCTCCAACACATTTTCTGGTTGTCCCTGCCACAGCTGTAACTCTCTGCAGACCACTGCTTTTGGAGCTCAAGAATTAAAGGAGAACTCTCTGCAAGTGGAGGTGAGGAAAGCCAGGGAGCCTCAAGCCCGCCCCTCTCTCACTCCTCCCGTTCTTGCTGTGTGGCATTTTCTGCCCTTGTGGCAGCCTAAAAAGCAGCAGGGCCATTCTCCCCTGCCTGGCGGGACTGCACAGAGCAGGATGCCCCACCTGCAAGGCTGGCACTGCCATCTGCACCTGTTTCTATTATGGTGACAAAAAGAGGCATCATCAAACCAGAAGACACAGCTCTCCTTTGGAGCCTGGCAGCTGCCTGAACATCCAGGTAGTGTTTAGGAATACATTTGCCAGGCTGCTGAACACAGTTACAAAGGGCTTGAGAAGCTGATTGATGACATGTAATCAGTTCGTGTTTTAAAATAGTTAATTACACTTACTGGTTACCTTTAATTAATATTAGACTTGCACACTTTATTCATGTGCATACTGCCATCAAAGGCAGTGTAATTGCACTGCAGCATGCAATTTGGGTAGTTATTTTTATATTTTTGCTAGAATTTCATTCATTCATGAGCATCAGACAATGATAACTGTGGCTGACTCCAAGGGACATATTCCTGTAGCACTCTGGGAATGATAAAAATCCTGATTGCTAAAACCTTGGCCTTTGGTATGGGTGACAATCCATCCCAAATGGTTTTTAATCAGTGGGTTGGGATGCTCTGGGGGCACTGCAGGTGGCAGGGGCCATGTCTGGTTATTAACACTCACCTGATGATGGACCAGATGCAAAGGCAGGACTGTCTTCTGTGAGACATCCACACCCTGGTTTTTCTGTCTTTTCAAACACTCTAAGTGAAAAGATGCTCTTCGACCTGAAACAGCAACACACACAATGTGTCCATCACTCATTGCACACTACAGGAAATCTGTTTTCTGTTTCTTTCAGTGCAGTCCCACAGGACTCACAGCAAAGACACACAAGTTTAGGCTCTTCCCCTCAACACTGAGCCCTTCCCAAAGCAAATGTATTTACAGAAAGCACTCAGGCATCACAAAGGAATCAACTCCACCTTCCAAGCAAGCTGCAAGGGAGGATTGCTGCAAGGTGGGATTGCTGCAAGGCAGATTCTGGACACTTTTCTCCTTTAAAACTCGTGCAGCTGATCTCCCTCCCAGGCAGTGCAGTGCTCTCAGACCTGTGTGGCTGAGGTAGAGCCCTCAGCAGGATGTGACAGCTGAGCCTCTGGTGTGGGCAGGCAGGGACATTGTGCTGCTCAGGTGACACTGGCACCCTGCTTGCATGTGATCGGTGTCCCTCGGCTGCCAGACACACCACACTTGGTCAGACTGTGTCTATAGCAAGGTTGAGTGCAACTGAATCCATCAGTGGGGAATTTGCTGGTGAATGGAAGGTGACTCAGACAGAAATGAAGCGTTTGTGGAATTTGGAAGGAAGGGAAGAGAGAAAAAAACATTTTAGAGGGAGCTGCTGAAACAGTCACAGTTGTTTACTCACTATAAAAACTTTAATTATATAATATATAATATATAATATATAATTAAAGTTTTATATTTTTAATACATTTAATAAAATTATATTAAACTTTACTTCTCTAAAAATGAGAAAGGTACTACCAATGAGGAATTTAAAACTAAAATGGCAAATAAATCCAGTATTGAAGATTCGATACATGGCACATTAGAATAGTTTGTAGTCTTCTTCATTTTGTTGACATTTTTCTAAAGAAGGAAAGATAATAAGAATTCTGAAAACAGTAAGTATCTATAATACTGGATTGCTGAGAAAAAGCCCTCTCAGGCTTGGAGAAAATATGTTATAACCCAGAGAATGAATGTTACAATGCAGGTTAAAAGTATTTCCTCTTTCTAGAGAGAAACCCCAACTATTAAAATGAATATGACATCAGTGTACAAATATTCACTAGAATGTAGTTAGTGAAGCATTGTATCAAGGGCTGACTGCCTTACAGATAGATATAGAAGCTGTCATTGCCTAATATTTTAAGATTTGAAGTAAAGTAAATGTTGTTAGAACGGTGAAGCATCCTGAAGGATTTCAGTGAAGACTCAGTAGCCTCCTTTAAACATGACACTACCTAGTCTGTCACTGTTATTCTGTAAAAAATGTATTTTATACACGATTCTTTTTAGTTTCTCCCTTCAATGGCCTTTTTCACCACACCAATACTCAGAAAAAGGCTGAAAAATGCTATACCCAAGAGTTCATTTTGTCACAGACTCTTGATACTTTCATAAAACCTTGTGATTCATGGGTTTCATCTCCCAGTGAAGCACTTGAAAATCTCCAGGTACAATTAGAGCAGAAGGCAAATGCATGTTGTATTAACTTAATCTGACATTCAGTGTGCTCCCGGCAGCAGCCAAAGGAGACAATCTCTCATTTCTCCTTGCTGAATACACACAGAGCAGAACGCTGTAGGCTCAAGGCTCACCTTGTTCAGTGAGTCCCTGGTGATTGTTTGGAGAGTCTACAGCTCTCAAATAAACTGTCCTAATTCACAGGCAGGTTGATCAAACAGATCCCAGGGAGTGTCCAAACAGCCACAGGTTCACCTGTGAAGCCAGCAGAGCCATGTGCCTGACCAGCATTGTCTGCACGCCCTGGGATCCTGCTCTCATGGGCTGCAAACAGCAACACCCGTGCCCACCCAGGCTGGGATTCCTTCAGGGACATGTGGGAACTCCATCGAGGTGGAGAAACCCAGCCCAGCCCTGCTGGGAGCTTACCTAGAGCTGAGGAGCACAGGAACCCCCTCTTGGGAGAGGGCCTGGTGTCCTCTCCTTTGCTGTGCTCTGGTGGAGTGAGTTGTCTGTTTTCATCATCTTGGTATGCGAGCCTGGGGAGGAGAGCAGGGGGATTTAGAAAAGGAATGATGATATTGGGCAGAAAAAGCCCCTTTTCCAGCAAGAAAGCCAGGGAGGTCATGCTAGCAAAGGGATGCAAGAGCAAGGTAGCTTCAAACTATTACTGGTCCAGGAGCAGTAACAAGAGACTACGAGACAGAGAACTCTAAAAACCAGCTCTGGGAACATCAGGAGGTAGAAGCGAATGTGGGGGGCAGCCCTGCAGATATCTCATTCAGAGAAAGAAAATCTAGGTGAAAAATAACCTTCTCAATGTTACTTCTAGGTCTGAACTGCACTTTTAAAATAAATTATTTTCTCATATTTGAGTTGTCTAAAATTTTCTGACCTTCTCCCATAAATAGAAATTTCTGCAGAAAAATGTCACCTCTTCCCACCTCTCCCCCTTAATTAAAGAACCACCCAAACACCTTGACTAAAGCTCACATTTCGGTAGAGAGCAGACTTGGTTCACTACAGTACTCAATGTCTTCATTCAAATTTTCATCATAAGTCTCATCCTGAGACACTTCCTCTTGGCAAACAATTGCCAGCTGGCTGTCTCTGGAACTGGAGCTAATGAGCAAAAAAGACAAGTCAAGATATGGAGATGGTAAAGACAACCTGTTACAAAGACAAGAATGACAGGCTCCATCTGTCCCAGTTTATTATAATGCTGAAGAGCCTTCATAGGAAAATCAATGACTGAACAGAGCTGCAGAGTTCACAAATACAAGGCAACAATCTTTGTCTGTGTCCTCTTTCTTAAACTGTAAATGTATTTTGTCCTTTGTGACTACCTGCACTCTGTGAATGTGCACATCACACTGATCATTTCCAGTGATCCACCTCACTGAACTCAAGTAAAATCTGGGATGGGCTCTCAGGAATAAGCCTTTTCCCTTGTTGGAAAAGCCTTGGTTGTGGATTTTAGAGAAGCCTCCTGGGCACTCACAGTAACCTTCTCATCTCTGTCATGTGTGGCCTTTGCTTCCCAAATCCCTCAGTCTGCACCAGCTCTGCCCTCTGCCCCCTGGTCATGTTCTCATCCTTGCTGGCTTTTCCACCTTTTGTCCCTTTTTTAACTGCAGAGTGCTTTTACTGAATTCAGCAGGATCTGTCCAAAGCCTCAGGTGTGCCAGCCCTTAATTCCCTGCTTGCCTTCTCTCTGTCCACCTGTTTCACATTTTGGCACTCATATTTTGCTTCATTTGGACTTTGCTTTTTCTGAGGAGTAAAGTAAAATCTGGAGGTAGCTTGAATCCTTGAGATATGGTGGGCATGGAGGTAGTGGAAATTATTTCAGTTTCTTACTACCATTTGCAGAAGAGAGCAGGGTGGCATTTTATTTTTTTTTTTTTTTTTCATCTTTTAGGTTCTGGAGGGGCAACATTATCTTGTCACGTGGTTAAAGCAAAAGCCACTGGGAGAAATGTGGGTATGCATTGGGTGAAAGAGCCTGTAGGACCGTGCTGCAGTGACTCTCCTCTGAAATGGGAGGCAAGTAAAACTGCTGGGGTGCAGAGGGGAACAAAATCAGTACCTGGCATCTCCTCCTGTTCAACTGTCTGTGTTTAGCCAAAACCATACAGAACTTTTGCATGAACGTGCCAGGGTGTACTTCACTATGCTGTGATCAGAGAATGTGTAGATGTTTGAGCCCAGCTAGAATCTCTAAAAACCCCCAAATCTAGGAAATAGCCAGAACATTGACTTGCCCCAAGTGGGGAGTATTTTCTGGAGCTGTCATTGTGCTCAGTATCTCTATTCCAGCCCTACTGACACCAAAAAGGAGAGGTCATATTCAGCATTAATGGGAATTTGGAGTTTGAACAGATGAAGACAGGGGGCCTTACAGCCAGGCAGCATGGGAGGGGTAAGGACAACACGTACCGTGCCAGTGTCTCGTAGTAATGTGTCCTAATGCAGGGAACGTGCCCAGGGGAGCAAGGAGAGAAAAGAACACCCTGTTAGCAGTGTCACACCAGCATGAGTTCAGCAGGGAGGAGGGCAGAGGGAACACATCTTGTGCAACTCCCCGTGGCCTCCCTCAGGAAGGCACGAAATAGAAAAACCACAGGACTCGTCACTTGGACAGTTCTGCACTCACTGGAGATCCTCTGCCTCATTGTCCTATTCTGTCCTTTCTGGGGGCAGCATTTGGCCACCTTTTCACACTGTTCACTCTCTGCACTGAAAAAAAAATCCATCTCTTTCCTGCTGTTTCTGAAAGTATTAAAAGAAATCCCCCACTGAGAAAAATTATATTCCTTTTGTGTTAGTCATCTGCGTGTAGAGAGCCTGAAAACTCTCCAGAGGAGGGGATTTTCTTCACTTTTTTTTTGAAAACCTTGCCTCCCTCTTCCCAGAATGTCTTTGGTGACCTCTGTAGGGATGTGACCTGCTAAATAAAAACCCATTGACTTCAACAAAGCTCCCTATTGGGCTATTAGGACATGAAGAGTAGTCTCCTTCAGTTACCAGTTGATAAAACACCTCCCTGTGGTGAAGGAGGGATAAATAAGGTTCTCTTTGGATCTTACAAAGGTTTCTTCCTGATAAATCCCAAATAAATAGAGTGTGTTGGTCAGTAAGAGTGCTGGTGCTTTGCAGTGGCCAATTGGTGCACATCTGTGGGCTTTGGCACAAGTGGAGAACCACAGGGCTCAATCCAGGCTGCAGGCTGGGCAATGTCTGGGAGTGACTGGCTCAGCAGCAGTGCTCTGGTGTTTGCATGCACCTTCCAACACCTGCTCCCCTGGCTCCCTCTCTGCTGGGACACTCACCTTTTGGAGGGGAGCTTCCAGGGAGCCTCCTGCACACATATGGTGGGTGACAGGGGTGTCCCATGGCCTTCCACCGTGCTGACAGTGCTGGGGTAGCTGGGTGGGCTGGGGAAGCGACACAGGGCGGTGTTGTTGGCGTTGTTGATGTTGGCATTGGAGCCTGAGGATGAGTAGCTGCTGGGAGTGAAGGTGGAGTCCACCAGCTTCTCGTGAGATGGAGACTCGGTGTCGCCGTGGTTGTTGCCAGACTTGTTGATGTGCAAAGGTCTCTGGGTGGTGAACGTCTGGGGGAACCCACTCCTGCCATCGCTTTGGTAGTAGCTCACATGGTTTCCAAACAAGCCTCCAGCTCTCTGCCAGAGAAATAGAAAGGATTTTTCCTTTGTGAGTGAGATGTGCAAGGGCCCTGGTGTTTCCCTGCTCACACTGTTCTTGAGGAAAAAAAAAAGAGGAGCAAAGTGAGCATGATGGCCCTGGTGCTGTCTCTTCCAGAAGGCACTGTGAGGACTTCTCTGTCACAGACTGGCTACACACAGGCTGGGATTTCAGAGGGCTGGCAGGTGTGTGCCTCCACACCTCCCACCAGTTCTGGGAGTCCAGGACAGGGTATGGATGCAGAACCTGTCTGGTTTTCCCAGTGCAGTTACAAAGGAACACTTAGATATGAGGGGGAATTTGAGAAGAGCACCAAAAACTATTAAGTACCTGGAGAAAGAAAGGAAGAGAAATTTAATAAGCCAGTTATGTACTGTTAGGTGGGTAATGAAAGGGACTGACAGCATCTTTCTGTAAAGAAAGGAGGAAAATGCCAAAGGAGAAGAAAAGTTACCAAAGAAAACAGTTGTAAGAAACGGGAATGAAATAAGAAATAAACGTTTTAGCTAAGTTGCCTAGAAAATTTTCTCCTTCCATAGGAGCTCTATTGGGTCCTTGTGTACTTTTTGGAAGGATGCTACCAGTGCCACTGAAAGGAGTGAACAAAACACTAAAGTGTGCCTAGCTGCTGCACTGATCTGTTCTTTAATTTAGGTTTCATGAGGGAATCTTCCAGTGAGAAGTTTTCCTTGGGAGAAAGAGAGAAGGAATTTGGATAAAACTGTGCAAAAACCCTAGGACCTTTCACTTAGGACCTAGGTCCACCACTGTTTTCTAGTAAGATCTACCAAACAAGGAGGGCCCAGCTGAGTTGCAGAATGAACAAAAGAGAATGTTGTTGTGTTGTGATTTCAGGGTTTACCCCAGAACCTCAGGTCCCTCCCTGAAGATTTCCTCCCAGGTGTGTCAATCACCTCTCCTTTCCCTTCCCTGACCCCTGCCGAGCGCTGTCTGTCAGTCCTGAATTCCAGAAGGGTGTGGAGTGGTTGACAGATTCAAAGGATGCCCTCTACCCCTGGAGGAGCATTGGGCCATCCAGGTGTCCTTTGTCCCTTGAGACCTCCTCTTCTGTGCCTGGTTGGTGGCTCTCTACCCCTTCCCTGCCCCTCTCCCCGGGGTTCAAAGGAACAGCAACCACGCGGTTTGGGCAGTTCTGTTGGAGCTGTTGCTGGATTCAGAAGCCTGTGGGCCAGAATAAAGCTCTGGATCCAAACCAACTCCTTTCCTTCACCATTGCCTTAAAGCTTCTCTGCCAGAGGTAAAACCTGAGGAGCAGCCCCTGTTATGGGGGAAGATCCATCCCACCACCTCCAGAGCTCCTGCAGGCCTGGACCTGCCTCCAAAGCCCTCTGAGCTCAGCCTCAGCTCGCAATCTTATTCAGAACCTACCCGGAAGATGTCATCTTCAGAGGCAGCAGAAACAGCTTCCTTCATGGCCTTGTCCAGCTCCTCCTCAGCGGTCAGGTCTCCAGAAATGGCTCGTCGGATCTCGGGCCCGATGTCGTGCAGCGTGCGCAGCCCAGCCTGCAAGACAGCAAACTGTAGAGCTTCATATCTCCGAGTGGGCACAGGAGGGACAGCAGCACTGCCATTCCTTCCTCAACACTGTGGGGCTCCTCAGTCAGCACAGCACCCCCAGCTCCTGGAGAAACACCAGCAAACCCTGTTCTTGCATCTCCACCTCAGGGAGGGAGAAACTCTTGGCAATACAAACCAAGGAATGTTTGTTGCTCGTCCTTGGCTTCGTCACAGCAGGACATAGACATAAATCCACAGGCCTGACTAAGCAGGTCTGCGTGCTTTCAGCTCTGGGTTCTCAGATCCACAACCAGAAGCTCTAGAGCAACCACAGTTCCAGCTGAACCATGTACTTTGGTGCTTCAGAAAATCTCTTCTTTTTAATCAGCAGCTTAAATATGGATTTAACAACAAAGCTCCTGGCATTTGGACCTGCTAAGTCCTCAAACCCCTCACTGGCTGGAATCTGTTCCAAAGAGTCCATCCAGGGTGGTAAGCTGTGGATGTACTGAGGCCCTGTTCTGTGTTTGTGCCCACATCACAGCACTTTTCAGCTTGCTAAAACTCCAGAGCCACCCTTTTTTCTCAAAGTATCCTCGAGAGACATAAATAGTGCTGCTTGTACATTCAACAGGGTTTTGTCTTTCTGTCACACAGCCTGGTAATCTGCTGAGTGAACATGTATCACAGTGGGGAACAAATCCCAGTCCTTACAGTCCTTACTGTCCATTGGATGGCCTTGGCATCCATGTATGCTTTTTGCTTTTTAAGTGATTTTGTCTCCTGGAAACATGCACTCAGAATGGGTCAAATGTATGTGGGAGTAAGCAAATGTCTGTAGGACACTTCATACCAGTTCAAAGGATCCCAAATTTCAAATATTACTGGCAGATTGATAAATTATGATTATGCCTCACCTGTGCCTTTCAGAGCTAAGGGATTATGAGCCTGTGGTACACAGGTATTTATCCAAAAGGATTGGTGTGATAATTCAAGGAGTCTACGAACTCCTTTCCAGTAGGGATAGCCCATTGCCCATTGCAGCCCCCAGAATGGTTGGAGAGGGAGGTGGGACCACCTGTCTCTACTGTACCACCCCTGTCCGCTCGGGGCCCGCTTGTCACCTGTAAGGAGAGCGCGTTGCGCTGGGAGGGCTTCCCCACCAGCCCCTGCTCCTTGCGCTTCTTGAACTTCCTGAAATACTCCTGGATCAGGAAAGTGGCGTAGAACTTCCCCACGGTCACCTCATCATCTGCAAAGGGGGGAGTGAAAAAATAAATTAAATAAGCTGCTGATTTATTGCTGTATTTGCTTCCCCACCAGCCCCTGCTCTTTGTGCTTTTTGAACTTCCAGAAATCCTGGATCAAGAAAGAACTTCCCCACAGTCACCTCATCATCTGTGAAGAGCGGGGAGTGAAAAAATAAATTAAATAAGGAGCTGATTTATTGGTGTATTTGCTCATGTATTGCAGAAACACTGGGCACTGCAGTTCATCTCTGCTTTTTATGGCATCAGGATGCAGGGCTGAAGGAAAGGGTTGCTCTGCAGCCAGAGCTTGCTGTGAGCAGTCAGGAGCAGAGATGCAGGTGGCATTGGGGCAGACTGGCTCTGCTGGCACAGAGCCCCTGCAGCAGGAGCACATCTAACCTGGGCAGTCTCTGGTGTTGGTTAACCACAAAGGATTTCATTATAGCAGCAGCCTCCCAGTCTGGGTCAACACACGCTGCTGTCTTGTGACAGCCTGGGGTAAGATTTATTCACAGCCTCTGACTGATCATCCATCCCAGGCCTGACCCTTCTCTGCACTGGAATTCTGTCCCTTTGTGCCTAACATGGGTGTGAGCGAACAGAGGAGATCACCTCTCCCCTGGAAGGCAGTCACAGCTGTGTTCCCACACAACAAAAACTGTCAGCCAGCCAAAATGCGCGCTATGTTTTTCTCCAGGTAGCTCTCCTCCTTTCTGCAAGCCTACTGGAAATTTTAGAAGACATGGTCCACTGAGTTCAGAGCAGGCTGAGCAAGGCTCAGGACCTGGCTGCTGCTGTTGGCTGACTGCCACGGGCTGCTTTGTGCCCATGGGGCCACCTGGAAAGGCAGTGAATGCCACACTGGATGCCTATGCACCAACTCCTGTTTATGCACATTTTTCTCTTTCCCTGATTTCTCAGCAGTAAGAGCAGCATATTCATGTTAGTATAGAAGAGACCTCAGCCTGATTAAATACTGGCAGTTTTGAGAAGAAAGCCTGTCCCTCCTATTCCACCTGATGATCATGAGGTGCAGTAGGACAGGACAGGTGAGGGAAAAAACAGAGATATTCAGAGACAGGGACAAGATCCTGCACTCACCACCTGCAGGAGGCACCACCTGGTCCAGCAGCTTCATACTGGTGCGCTTCCAGATTTTCTTAATTATTGCTCTCAGCTCTTCGTTGGCCTGCTCCAGGTTACCTGCAGGGTGAAAATCATCAGAGACAGGAATTAAGCAGACCCTGCAGAGGAGCAATTTAATGTCTGGCATGGAAGTCTCAGGAGGTAAATATCAGAGTGTTTGCAGTAGTGGAAAGTTTTGGGCCAAGAGATGCTCTGACCATTCCTAAGGCTCCCTCACAGCAAGAAGTCTTCTTTCTAAATGTGCACAGTCATCTCTGGGTAGGGAGGTGACTTTCCCTCTAGATACCCATTTCCTCTCAAATCAGTCATCTTCAGTTTTATTTCTTGATTTATGTACATTCAAACCCCTCTCTTGTCTCTCTCTAGGTGTCTGAAACCAGTATCTTGTCCTCCTAAAGGTGTTTTTTCCTGCAGTTTTTCTTATTTCTCCCCAGCACTGAGGCTCCTGAGGGTGTTGCACAGGGCTCTGCATGGCAGTAGTTCTTGTAATAGGATGCAGTGAAGATAGGGACATGGAATAACTTGCTGAGGATGCAACACATGGACAGCATCAAAGGCAGAAATCTGACTCAGCAGGGCTAATTCCAAACTCCTGCCCTGACCACTTAAAAGATCCTGCTAGGGCAAGAAAGAAAGAAAGCAGTTTGAGGCTTAAGATGGTTTCCCAGAAGTTCACTGGCAATGACTCCAAGAGTTTGAGGCTCTCTCACACAGACAAGAAAACTGAATCCTTTTTGGGTCTTTGTTTCATAAGACACAAGATGTCTTACAGGGATTGTGGGTGGCTTTTTCCTCAGGAGAGTCTCTTGCACTACAGTCAAATTCTGTTTAGCACAATTTTAAAGGCCTTAATATAATTTTCATTTTGCCACTATTTTTTGGCTCAGCAGTGTACATCTGGCACTGTAAGGCAGAGTTCTGCTGGGCACTGCTTCCCCATGTCTGAAATGAAATGCAGCCACTCCTGAGGCAGAGGTGTTTAGCTGTGAATCACAGACCTACACTCCCTTTCAATGCATCTCATTAATACCTGAAGCCAGATTTTGACTCAGGACCAATATCTTTCATTACAGCAGGTGACAGAGAGCAACAAAGAGGACAAGCTGAGCCCCAAATCTTGTGTGCTTTCCTCAAATATACCCGCTGTCTATGCAAAGCTATTAACAGTCCCTTTACTCCTCATCTCTCTTTACAGCACCACTGTTACTATAATGTAATGTTCACTCATGCTAATGGAAGCACAGGAGGAGTTTTTGTGAGATGAGACCCTCAAGTCCAAGTTCTTTTTTCTCCCTTGGACTGGAAGATCAGTGGCAACAGCAGTCAAGAAGTGGCTCAGCTCTGCAGACAGGGTACAAAAAGGAGGCTTCTTTGCCCTTCTCCTAATTGCTGTATGAGCAGACATTGATCTAAAACTTTAAACTTTCAGACCACTGTGAAGAATGTGATCAGTAATTTGAGATGATAATACAGGAAGCACCAACTTCCTAGGCAGTGGGAAACACTGTGCTTTCCCAGAAGATATTATTCCTCCAAAACTCTTTACATAGCTATTTGTCCCACGTGCTGCATATGAGTAATTTGGATCATTTGAAACCAGTTGGACACCTTGGCATGAACACCTTTGTATCATTCTAAACAAGATGTCCCTGTTGGTTTATTCCAACTCAGGACATGAACACCTTTGTATCCCTGCAGTGGGCAAGCTTCTCACCTTCTGTCTTGATCCTCAGTGCTGTTCTGACCAGTGCAAAGAGGGTGGCATTGAACATGACGGTCCCATCGCTGTTCAGTGGCATATTCATGGAGACAAGGCGCTGTGGGGTGAAGAGAGGAAAGACAACAATTACTGCCACACATGGACTGAAGCATGCCCCTCCTCATATCCTCCTGACGCCCTCCAGACCTGCCATCCCTCTCATGCGAATATCCATGGCCTGTGGATTAGTTCCACAACGAGAATGCCCCGTTATTTCTACCTCTCCTAATCTGTCTGGAGATGGGTGTTTGACAGTACAAGCAGAGGTGTGGTTTTGGTACTTGAGAGCTGAATTTAGCAAAGATGTGCTCTCCTAACCAGACAAAAGGCTGATGGCCCTGAGTAGTGCACAACCCTCCAGCCCTGGACTGGGTGGTTGGAGCCCAGAGGAGCTGGTAATAGGCACAGGGCACCCCAGGGGCTGTTCAGACATGCTGTTTGTTGCTGGCTCTGCCTGGTGGGCTGTGATGTGCCCAGTGAGTGAGGCAGGGTCAGCTGGAAAATGCCACGGCAGGCTGGTGAGTGTAAAACAACTGGCCTGGTGCAAGGCAGCCCTGCCCAGCACGGAGGCTGGAATTAGAGGGCTTTAAGGTGCCTTTCAGGGCAAACCATTGTGTATTCTCTGTCTGGTGCTCTGGTTTAGCTGCTGTGAGCACAGGCTCCCAGAGCAGCAGTGCCTTACTTTGCAAGCCACCCGGTGAGGGCAGAGCTTCCCGAAGCCCAGCGGGGGCTGGATCCGCCGCAGCAGCGTCACCACGTCCAGGTGCTTGATCCGTCCCCTGAGAAGAGAGCACAGGGAGGGCTGTGTGAGACACAGCTGCTCACTTGGAAAGTTTAAAAAAAAGTATTAAACCTTAACAAAAACACAACAAAGGACTACATGAGGAAAAAGCTGCAGCACTGGGAACTGCTCCTCATGCATACCATGTGGCTAGTTCATCTTCAAGATGGATGCTCAGTCTTTTATACCTCTGGGGGGTTGCATCAGCCAGCCCTGGCCCCTCCCAAAGTCTGTCAGTCAGCTCTTCTTTGCCATTTATCAGTGGAAACTGCTTTCTTGTAACTGGATTGAGGGTCAGGTGTTGCCATTCCACACCCTCTAAGCACCAAGCTTTTCCATTCCCACCTGCCCCAGGTAAGGGACACAGGAACCGATAATTTGGGATTCTCTTCCCATCATTAACCTGCTCAAAACAAATATCTGCTATTTACTTGTTGGGCTGAGGCCTGTAGCAGGCAGAGAGGTGTAAATGGTTTATTTCTTTGTGGTTTACTTCCCATGTAAATAGCCCCAAGGCACTGCCTTTTAATACTTGTTTATGCTTTGGGCTGTTTTGTGAGCACAAAACAAAGCACTGAACTTCCTTCACAGCAGCAGTTGGGTTTCTCTTAAGTTTGGTAAATGGCATCTCAAAAGAAGAATTCTCTCGGGGAGGGAGGAAAGTTAGCAGAGCCAGAGGAGGGGCATGGGACATGGATGGGGAAGAGGAATGAAAGAGATTCCCATTTACAAACAGGGAGGAGCAAGATGCCATCTCAAGTGAGTGGCTATCCATCATATGCCTTCAGCCACTGCAGTCTGGCCTTCAAGGAAGCACACACAGTAGCATCTGTTTTGTTAACAAATGATGTATTGATTACAAGTCTGTGCTTATTCCCCATCCATATTAAAAGTTCCCAGCCCAGGAAGTCACCATGAAGGTGAAGTGTTTAAATTCATGTGTCACTCTCATAATGTGACACACCCTCATGTATGGCAGAACCTAAACCCAGACTAATCTCAACACTTTGTCTCCTAAAGAGATCTGCTTTCAGTTTACACCCAAATCTCTCTCCATGGCTTTTGCATTATGAAGGGAGCTTTGCAATTACAATTGTCAACTGTACAGTAATGCCACAGGGATCTAGATGCACTTTAAGCCTAAGCATGTGTCAAACAGAGCATAGAATACTGAATGCCAGTTAAGCCCTCATGTGAGTTGTTGTGGTGTAACTTTATATCCCTGCAAGTCTGCTCTTGTGAATAACCCTGCAGACAATGTAATGCAGCTATGTCAATGTACAGGCTGTGGTGGGCATATATGACATAGGAAAAAACAGACTTGAGCAGGGCAGCTCTGCTGTGAGTACAAAGTCAAGCAGAAGAGTCACAGCTCAGTATCACAAACAAATACATCAATAATCCAACCCCCTAATCTCTTTTTCTCAGTCTCCTGCTCCCCTAAGTCTATATCTCCCTGTCAGAAAGTAAAGCAATGGCCTGACAGGGAACACTGCAGCCTAAATGCTGAGATTTCTGTGAGTATCTTTGCACTTTGGGCTTATGGATTCACCAGCAGTACCTGGTGGTGATATCAATTTTAGGAGTTTCATACCAAAAAAAAAAGAAAAAGTGTTCCTGCAGGAGGAACATGGCACTTACTGCACTGAGTCTAGAGAACAGAAAATAATGGGCCTGTTCTCGGAGGAGCTCTGATATTCAGCCTGGGTTACTTACTTAGCTTCAGGGTCATACTCTGCCCAGATCCTTTTAAACTCATCCAGGTGGTGTGGTCCTAAAATGGACCAGTCCCGTGTCAGGTAATCGAAGTTATCCATTATAACAGCTACAAAAAGATTGATGATCTGCAAACAAGGACAGAGATGATGTGATGGATGAGCAAGGAACAGTACATTTTACCAAGTTCTCCATTTAAGGTCTGGATTTGGACTCACAAAACTAGGAGGCCATTTGGGTTAGCTTCTTTATTCCCCCATCCCAGTTTAAATGGGAAGAGCCCAAAGGTGGAATATCCTCAGCTGGTTACATTTTCCTCCTCCCTACTAAATGGATGAGGCACACATTGGCTGAATTATTATTTGTGCTGTTGTGGCGTTTTATTTACCTGTGTCTTTGCCTGGCAGAATGAGGTGGGATTTATCTTTGACAGGCAGTGGGGCTGAGATAAAAGTCCTTTCTTCTGGCCCCAGGCCAAAATTTTAGAAATGCTGCTGCTGTTCACTGGGAGGGTTTTGGGCACTGCTGCCAGCTGCAGAGCGTGTGCTGTTGCTCTGAGCAGTGCTGCACTGCCAACACGGAGCAGATGCAAGTGGGATATGTGTATTCTCACAGTCATTGCTGCTGGCAGCGGAGGAAAAACCTGCTCAGCAGCCAGAAGGAAGGTAGGAGGGAAGGTGGGAAGTGTGGCTGAGGCGTTGCTAGCCTCAGCACAGCCCACAACAGACTAATTTGGTTTTCTCCTTTAGGGGGAGGGGGGAAGAACACTCCTTTTCCATGCACAAAAGACAGGGATTGGAAGCAGAGCATCCCCCAGAGCTGGAGGGAAGCAGGGGAGGCATGCTGTCACTGAAAGGGCTCTGCTGGGAAAGACCCATGGGGAGGTTTGAGATCATTCTTGTGCATTGCTGCTCTGGGGAAGCAGAGGCTGAGGCTGCCAGGGAGGTCTGTGCTGGGCACTCACCAGGAAGGCACAGAGCATGTAGAAGCTGATGAAGTAGAAGACGGCGAAGCTGCTGCCGCATGAGTGATCGGCCTCCGTGGAGTTGGCCGGCTCCGACTCCGGGTCACACTTCTTGTCAGGGAGACATGCCAGCATGATTTCCTGCCAGGCCTCACCTGTGGCACACCTGGGCAAGGCAGAGGGCAGGGGAGACAGCAGTGACCTTGGATGTGACAGAGCACATTAGCAACCTGTTCCTGATCCCATGAACATTAATGAGAGATTTGCCACTGAGGTCAATTAAGAGCAAGTTAGGCTGATGGCTTTGACATCCCCTGGCATACCCTGCTCTGTCACTGTCTTATTTTTTGGAAAAATCCCTTCATCAGGATTTCTTCTCCTGGGAAGCTGAGAAGCTTCAGAGAAAAATGAAAACAATAATTATCTGATTGCTTCTCCTGTGTTTGGCTGCTTTGGAATGTGGTTGGAGATGGTTCATCAACAGGTGAATTGTTTTTACTTAATGACCAATCACAATCAGGCTGTGTCAGACTCTGAGGAGTCAGTCACGAGTTTTCATTATCATTCTTGGTAACCTTCTATCTGTATCCTTTCTCTATTCTTTAGTATAGTTTTAGTACAGCATAATATAATATAATATAATATAATATAATATAATATAATATAATATAATATAATATAATATAATATAATATAATATAATAATAAATTAGCCTTCTAAGAACATAGAATCAGATTCATCATTTCCTTCCTTCCATGGGGGACCCCTAAAATACCACACTGCTCCTCTATTTGGTTTTGTTGCCATCATCAGTTTATCATTTCTGACTGGCTTTGGCTGCTGTGGGTACGGAGCTCTCAATTCCAAGCAGAATCATGGAGATATGTGTGACATGGCTGTGGATTTAATGTAAAGAAGTCCTTCAAAATCATGACAGTGTTGAATTTGTGCCAACCTCCCACCCCTTCAGCACCCTCCCTGGCCCCAGCTGGAGTGGGATGATGTCCTAAGCTGAGCTGGCCATGGCCATGTCTAAGCACAAGTTCATTGTGTCCCTTTCCCTGCTGGAATTCACACTGGCCAGATTTGAACCAAAGAAGGTTTTGATGCATATCAACTTTTGAAAGCACTGAAAACTGGCTTCTTTCCTTCTGTGTAGGAAGACTTGTGTCCCTCCCCAGCACTGAGCATAACCAGGGTGAGCTGCTGGGCTACAAGAGACTTAATGCACTGCTCCTTCCATCTGACATAATTGCGGGCTCCCCCACTGAAGGACAACATGTTACCACTCACCTTGGGAACATGACACGGCAGGAGGAGATAATCTGTGCCCGAGAGCAGAGGAATGGTGCTCCCAGGCTGACACGATGCAGAGCTGTCGTGTACCCACCTGAAAAGCAGCAGCACTGCCTGGGGGAAGGTCTGGAAGTTGTTGTTGCGGTTGATTTCGGTGGTGTCGTTCAGCGCAATTTTACCAAACACCTGGCAGAAAGCAGAGGTCTTTTCAGATTAGCCCTGCAAAATCCCCAAACCTCTTGTCACCTGTGGCTCTTGGCCTCACCCTGACTCTGATATTTAATGGAATCTGATCTTCTATTAAAATAATTTTTTCTGTGTCTTTCATATTGTTGTTGCTTCTCTGGCTTCTGCTTTATAACCAGAAAAGCACTAATTTTGCAATAAGAAGCATCTTGTGTCAAAACAAGGTGTCCTTCCTTATTCAGACACTGAATACATGATGTGGGGCCTTGTTTTAACAGGCACTCAATTGGGGAGGGAGTCCAGCTGAAATAAATCAGTAACAGAGAAGAAAAGGCTCCTTCTTTCATTGCTTATCTATCATTGTCAGGACAAAATGACAGCAAAGGACCAGCAGCTGCAAAGCCTTGAGCTTCCAGCTTTCTGGGGGGCCTTGGATCTTCATAAAACCATATAAATACATTGCCTTGGGTCTGCAATTGTCCAAATGCCTGCCCTTCTATAGTCATGCCTGTCTCCAGCAGGTGTTTCTGGGGTCCTCCCAGATTGCAGCAGCATGAAGATGATGACCAGATCTGCCCAGACGAGGATGCCCTAGAGCTTCCTCCCATGCCACACCAACCAAGCCTGCAGCCATCATCAAACCTTTTAAAGGGCCCTGTCTTTGAGTGTGAAGCCCCCAGTGCAGCAGTTTCAGGCTTTTTTAAGAAGCCTTGGATAGCTGTGGTACTTTCAGGCAGTGAGACTGAGAGCTTAAACAAACCTTGTGTGGCAGAAAGGCCTCTACACAGCATAGTCAGGACTATTTATTCCCCACTGATAACAACGTGGCAGAGATCTCAGGGGCTGAGAGCTGTAATCTCTCTGTAGCCAAAACAAGCAGCAGGAACAGAGCAGCTCTGAGAGAACACCCAGCTTATTTTCAAGGAAATGTCACTGATAATTAGCCCCCCAGAGAAACAGTGACATGGAGAGGAGCATACGGACAATGGTGGGATGGCTTTGCCAGACGGGAGGGAGGGAGGGTCAGCACATGGCAGTTTTCCTCAGGGGTTCCTCATGGATGCAGGGGAACTTCTCCTGCCTGGCCAGCCCCACACCACAGGTGGCTCTGACTGCCCCATTGCACTGAGCTTGAGCTGAGGCAGCCCATATTTATAATTTCAGGCAAATGTAGATAAGGGAGCTCCCCATGATCCACCCTACAGCTTCCCTCAGACAGGAGGCAGCAGCTGCTGTGGGTGTTTTGCATTAGGCACCTGGGAGGAGCTGCAAGTGTGGGTTCCTCCCTCACAGCCTCTCCAATCTGTGCCTCCTGGGCCATCCTAGAGCAGCTCCATCCATCAGCATCAACCTGGATGTTTTCCACTTGAGCACATTAGGTAGTGAGGCTTGAATGTTGTTACGCTCCAGGTTGTGGCAGTAGCTGACATAAAGTAGTAGGTCTCCTTTATATGGGAAATTCTGATGTTTTTATCAGTTCTGGGACATCCAGTCTTTCATGGTAGCTGCTTGATTGGAGTGAGGGATGATTTTCCTTCCTATGTGCCCCTGTGTGTGAGGGAACTCTGTGTGTCAGCACGTTCAAGAGAGCTGCACGCAAAATGTCTGAGATGCCATTTGGACAAAAAGTGATAATCACAGGTCTATGGGCTCTGGGCAAACAGGGAAAATTAAAAAAGTTGGTTTTCTTATTGGAAGACATGAGAGCACAAAGCAACCTAGTAATCTAGATCAATGTGAAAGGCAGATGTATGATCTTCAGGCTGCTGAGATGATTTAAACAGAGGCTTGAATGTAAACCAAGGGTTAAATAGGTAACTTAGAACTAGCTGAAAGAAAAAGGAGTAGAATTAGAGAATAAAGCATCTGGCCCTGGCAGTGCCCTGACCACTATAGACCCCATCTTTGTGGGTGCTTGGAAGTAATTTATAATGCTTTGTACAGTGATGTAATACCAGCTTAATACTCTGAAGTGATTTTCTGTATAGCACAGGTAATTCTTTAAGATCTTGGCCATCTTAGGTATTAAAGGTAAAACTGGCAAGTTTACAGTATGAGCTTAGCAGAATAAATGACAGCTGTGATTACTGGGGCTATTGAGATAACCTGTGATAATTCAAGAAAACATTAATTTTATCTTTCACAGTGGGGCAGTGTAGATGGAGTTTGTGAAAACATGTGATTATAATAACAGGAAACAAATTAAAACAAGGCCAGAGAGGTCAGATGAATTTCATTACAAATTCTGTTGCCATTGTGAAACCAAGAAGCCTGTCATGTTTGCAGACCTCTGGAAGCAATTATGCCATGCCTTTCCATACTGTGGCCTCTGATCCCGGATGGCTGACTTGTCTGAGAACTTGGATTAACATGGAAGGGGAAAGTGAAGCTTAGCTTGAAAAGCAGCACTGCAAATGAGGCTGGGACAGTCACAGGCTGTGCCTGTATCCTGTGCTATCTTCAATGGTGTCTGTGCAACATCAGTTCCCTGCACAGGTGAATGCTCAGGATGATTCCAAGCACATTTTGCAGAATGAGTAAGATGTTGTGTTGATGTGAGTGTTGGTACATTGGGTCTGATCCCATATTTACCTTCATGGGTGTAGATCAGAGCTGCTCTTTACAACTCAGTGGAAGTTGTGCCAGTGTGAAAGAGATGCAAGAGAACATTTTGGTTTGCTCAGTGCAGCATGGCCATAAGCCCACTTAAAAAACTGTTTTGGACCAACAAGCAAGGCAGTAAATCTTTGTGGATATTCCTTCAAGAATGTGGAGGGCAGGCATGGTCCTTTTACTGTTTGCATATTGTGTTCTGCCCTTAAATGGGTCAATTCTTTTATTTGCTTGCTTTTTTTTCTGGATCATGTTGTAGGTACCCAGTCAGACAATGTTCTCCAGCCAAGGTTAGCTTCCATCTCACCTTACTGTGTGAGAACATTGCTGTAAGCCCCCACAACCGCACACTGATCTAGTTACCCTGTAATGCTGTTCCCATGCTCTAGCAGAACACAGACACACCCGAGCTCTTTAAGCCTCACTTACCTGCATCCCAATCACAGCGTAGATGAAGAATAACATCACTATCAAAAGAGCCACGTAGGGGAGAGCCTGGAAACGAAAGAAGAAAAGAGAGGGCTGTGTTTCTGCTTGGCTCGTGCGGCTGGCTTTGGGACAGGGCGCGGCTGTCCCAGCGTGGCTCTGTAGTGCGGGCAGTAGCCACTAGATGCCTCTGCAAGCCCGCGCTTGGCTTGCCCGCCCAGCCCAGCCCCGCGGGCTCGGCTCTGAGCCATGGGGGATGGATGGATGCATGGATGGATGGATGGAGCTCCCCTGCCTTCCCGCCCTTGACCGAGCCAGGAAAGAGGGAAAACCAGTGTCTACACCTGCTTACCAGGAGGAGAAAGCTCCCACAGCCAGCACTACTCTGGCACTAATGGCAGTGTGATATTTCCCTGTATCCAGAATGGTGAAATAAAAGATGCTACAGCTCCTGGAATCTTAATTCAAGGCTTCTGCTGCAATGGCTGGTACCACCCTAAGTAGCTAAAGCAGCATCAGCACCTTCCTGTTGGGTGTTAGGTGTCCCTGATGTTGTGTGGCATTCACCGAGTGTCAGTGATCAGCTGCTGGAGAGGAAATGCAGAGCCCTGAAAAGCAGAGCTGCCTCCCAGGGAAGGGGTCAGTGCAGTCAGCCAAGTGCTGAGTGCTCCCAGTTCCCTCCACCACTGACAGAAATCAAGGGCTTGGGACTTCCTGGGCTCAGGCTTTTGAGCAGGAATCTTTTGAAATATCTAGCGCTCAGAGCAGAGGCTTTCAGAATTTGATTCAGAGGAAATGGGTGGACACATTCACTCTGAAAATGTGAGCACAGTCCCTGATCTAGATTTTGAACATCCAATTTCACATAATATAGCGAGCCTACAACATTATCAGAGGGCTGCAGCACCTCTGCTATGGAGACAGGCTGAGAGAGTTGGGGTTGTCCAGCCTGGAGAAGGCTCCAGAGAGATTCTAGAATACCTTCCAATACCTAAAGGGGGCCTACAATAAAGACATAGAGGGTTTTTTTCAAGGGCATGCAGTGATAGGAAAAGGGGTGATGGTTTTATACTGACAGAGGGCAGGTTTGGATTAAATATTAGGAAGAAATTATTTACTATATGGGTGGGTGAGACATGAACAGGTTGCCCAGAGAAGCTGTTGCTGTCCCATCTCTGGGAGTGTTCAAGGCCAGGTTGGATGGAGCTCTGAACAACCTGGTCTAGTGGAAGGTGTCTCTGCCCATGTCAGAGTTGTTGGAACTAGGTGATCTTTAAGGTCCCTTCCAACCCAAAGCCTTCTGTAACCCTAAATTCAACACAACTGAATCCTGCAGGAAAAAACGACAGAATATTTTCACTGACCACCATGGAAATTTGACTAAGATCTGCATAAATCATCTCAAAGAGATCAGAATATCATTAAAATGGCAAAAAAAAAAAAAATCCTTTAGACAATGTCTGTAATCATCACCTTGGATCTCAGGACAGATTCCTTTGGCTTTTTAGGGAGCCAGACAAATTGGTATGTTTACCTCACAATGCCACTGAAGAGACCACCAGCTCAGAACTGGGCTCCAAACATTTTGTGATGATTTAGTTGGGACTTGATACACACAATACTTAAGAGCTCCTGGGGTAATGTCCAGACAGGACCTGAGGCGTATAACCTTAACAGTATTTCTAAGGTATATAACCTTAACTGTTTTCTGACAGTACTGCTATTTTCCCCATCCATATGGGGGTGGGAAAGTGTCTTCTGTCCTGTCTGCCCCTTCACTTCCTTTTCATGTTCTGCTTTTTCTGTTCTACTTACTAACGCACCTTCCTGCTCATCCCTGCCTCCTGTTCCCCATGGCTCCTTCAGCTTCCCATATTCTCCATTTCTGTCTCTGTCCTCTCTGGCTCTGTCCTTCCTTGGCGTTCCCACTTTGTCCTTGTCATTCCCACGGCCCTGCCGTGCCCTCAGCACCCTCTCACTTCCTCCTCCTCCTCCCACTCCCCAGGCTGACCCTGTTGCTGTCTCTGCAGACAGCAGGAAACCCCGCCGAGCATTTTCCCACCGCTCTGACCGGTGCCCCAGCTCCTACGTCAGCGCTTCATGCCATGCCCAGGGCACGTGGAGGCGACCATGGGATCTCACTCCATGGGTTCCTTTCTTGCTGGGCTGCCCTGTGTGAGCAGAGATGCTTCCTGGAAGCATGTGGGGACACTGGAGAGCCCATGCCAAAGTCTGCTGGGATCCCACATTCTGACGGTGGGAGCGGCACAGTGGCTATTCTTAGCTGCCAAAGAGCCTCCCGGTAGTTGCAAGAGGAGGAGCTTGGAGCAGAGAATTCCATGTTATAAATGGCTAAAGGCTTTCAAGGGAAAAGGCACTTGCTTGCAATGCTGCCTGTTTTTTCCCCCTCCCCTGCTGTGGAAGATCCCTCCCTCCATCCTTTCTCCCACCACCCCACAGCCCTGCCTGAAGTGACTCTGCAGTTGAAGAGGCCTGGAGGTCACTGCAGGGAAGTTCCAGGTGCTCCTTTCCCATCCATCTCCTCCTCTCCAGCCATGGGCTGTGACAAGTTCAGCTCAGGGCAAGCTCTTGCCAAAGAGGCTGCAGGGGCACAGGGCAAGGGGAGGAGAGGCAGGAGCTGGAAAGTGTGACTCTGTGCCCTGCACCAGGGCTGGCTGAGCTGTGCCAAGGGAATCTCATTCCTACGCATGCAAACAAAATGGTTCCCAGTGGCATTGCTCAAATAACAACCTGGAAGTTGGCAACTCTGCAAGCAATGGAAAAAGTCACTGTGGTGTGGATGTGCCAGAAACCTGCTGTGCAGGGTTAGGTCCCCTGGCAGTCAAGGACTGGGCAAAATGAGTCCTTTGCATCAGCCTGGTGGGCTGGCTACTGGGACCACTGAGAGCTGCACTGGAATAACCCCGTGCTGGTCCCTGGTGTGCACGTGTGCTGCCTCTGCTGAGAAGAGACAGAAGCTGCAATGAGCTGCAGCACTGCAGGCTTTGGTTCCAGCTTGTGTTGTCCCTGGTGAGGTTTAAGTTTTAAAGTATGGGTCAATTCCTTTTCCATGTGAGTCAATACCAAAGCTATTGACCATTTACAGCCTCAGTGTGAGGGCTGTGTAGGTGCTGTTTCAAGGCTCGTGTGTTGCACAAGTTACTCTTTCATGTTTTTACCCAGTGGTGTGTTCTGCATATTTGCTCATGTTTAGACCACCATTTGTATTCCTGTGCTGTTTCCCTGCTGATTCCTTTGGATAAGCCCCAGCTAACATCCAGGTTGTGTTGGTCCAGTAAATCCAGGTCAAGTACTTTTAGAATGCAGGAATATGCCATGCTTCATCTCTATCATTTTACTATATGTGGCTAGGTTTTTTCCTGCAAATAACTTTAACAATACACTATTACAAACTACAACAATAACCTTTGTTTTCCTCCAAAGCTGATGATTCTTATCCAGTCTGATAGTCTTCACTTACTCCTATCTACTCTGGAACTTTACCTAGCACTGAAATGCAACCTGTCTCCAGAGAAAAAAGCAGCAGCAACTTAATAACTTGGCATTGTTACCAGCTCAAAAGAGTAGGGCTAAAAAGGTGAATTCTTCCTGGATGAAAGTATGGAGGCCACACACCTCTAATACTCACTGGAAATCCTCAAAACAAGGCTTAAACTTAATTGAGACACGGGCCTTCCCCCCATAGCTGTGTATTTCACTTAGAGTTACACATATGAAACACAGCTCAAATAAGGAAAAAAAAAAAGAGATGGAAGGGTTACAGACAGGCAGTAATTGAGTTGAACTGAACTATTAAGGCTGTTCAGGAGGGTCTCAAGCAATTCCTCATGCTTTGAAGATGAAACTCACACCCAGGCAGTCACTGTCTGAGTTCCATTTGCTTGACTCATTTGTGCCACCTCTCCGTGGGCACCTTTGAGCTCAGGCACTGGGGTGAAACCTCTCCCTCTCCCCGAGAGGCCACTGAGGGAGATCAAAAGGAGTGGGGCCTTTCTTAGAGAAAAGTGAAGGAATACCTGGAAGGACTTGATGAAGGTCCACAGCAGGGTCCGGATGCCCTCCCCTCGGCTCAGGAGCTTCACGAGGCGCATCACGCGGAAGAGTCGGAAGAAGGTGATTGAGATGCGAGAGTTTTCCTCTGCGTTCTGGAAGCCATTGGCACAGAGGCAGGAGTTACAACAGCATGAGAGCAACCAGGGCCCTGGGCCACAGAGGAGCCTACGCCGAGGGTTCACTGCACTGTTCCTTGTCCTGCCACTGCTCCCTGGGCTTCCACTCCCTTCGCCCCAGGGACAGCCGAGGCTGCTCCGGCCTGCCCCGTCTCCGATGGTGGTGAGGCTGCTCTAGGGGGCCTCTCAAGGCCATCAGCCTCTCCCCTCAGTTTGTCTGGGCTTTCTGATTAGGGATAGGATATGCTCATACCCTCCAATATATCTCCTCACATCAGAAAGAGGCAATTCCCCTTTGACCTTGCACTGGAGGAGAAAGACACTTTCCCTTTTGGCCTGCCTTGAGTGTTTCACCCCAGTGGGTGTCTCAGCCAGCAGTTCTGCTGAATCTGGTGTCAGGCACCAGCCATGTTCTGCTTGCTCTGCTGGGAAACAGGAGCAGGTCCCAGATTTGCCCCTGGCTGCAAAACCCCACAGGGACACCCCAAGGTGTGTGCTGTGTCACTGGCACCACTGCCAGCCTGGCTGTCCCTGTGCTCCTGTGGGCTGGCCTCTGGTCACTCTCTCCCACTGCTGGGCCTTCCTCATTTCTCATGACCCCTTTGTATTTCCCACAGTCTGAGCACTGACTTCTGTTTTTCTAAAAACATTTTATTTTGGCTTCTCTGCTACTGTTCGAGCGTGGAGTATTTTAAAATAGTCTTTCTTCTGGCCTGTTTTTTCTCACAGCATCTGCTTTGTCCCTAAAGCATTTTCCCCTGGGGTTGTAACCAGCTCTGATGTTCCTCAGCCTTCACATGTGTGAAGGCAACATCCATCTGAAGGCTGCCGCAGCAGCAGGCTCACCTGGCCTTGGCACAGGACTTGCTGCCTAGCTCAAGGGCACAGCAAATGCCAAGTTTTCCAGTTTATTAACCCCCTAAAATACTGTGCCAAGCCTGTGGAGCTGGTGCCTTCCGGTAGCAGCACTGTGGGAATGTGACCTCCTGTCACAGTGGAGATAACACTGTCACCCTGCCACTTGACCTGCTGTGAGCACAGTGCGTGGAAACCCCCTCTCTGTCCCCACCCAGGCTGCAAAGACTGCAGTTGGAGTCTAAACACCACCAAAAGAGCAACATTTAGGAGGAAGAAACAGTGCAGATCACCCCTGCTGTTAACTACTCACCACTGTGTAAACCAAGAGAGAACAGACCCTTTGGATTTCCTGTCACTGGGCAGTGAAAACAGCAGCCTGTCTGCTTCTGATAAAAGCCAAGGCACAGGAGCAGCCTGGGTGGATGCTCCTGGGATGAAATGCCCAGATGCAGATGTGCACCTGGGTGTGCCCCTGTTTCTGAGCTGATGGATGCTCAGCTCTGTTCCTGTCCCTAGGCAGGGGCTGTAGCTGGGTGCTGGGTGTGACCCCTGCTCGCACAGACAGCACCATGTGCAGCAGATCAGGATTGCACCCAGCTGCAATCTGTCTGTCTGTCTGTGGTGTGTCTGTCACCAGGTAACTTCCTCCAGGCTGTACCAAAGGCTGGCACTGGCTAACCATGGAGTAACTGGGTGAAAAAGATTAGGGAAACAGGCTGTGTTACAAAAAGCCTGAGTGCTCCCTACACCTCACATCACCCTTGTTTGATTACTTGGACATCAGGCTGTGGCCTTCAGCAGATTGGAGGGAATTGCCCTGAGGTGAAGAAGGGAATGTGGCCTCCAAGGAATCAAAAATCACTGGCACTGAATACTGTCAGTGCTACAGTCCCAGAGGGATTACTGTAAGGTCAAATACCTCTTCCAGTCCTGTAGAAGCCAAGCTCTAATACCATCTAAAACAGCTGAGGTAGCAATCTAGAGGTTGTATGGACAGCAATCATGCTGTGGTTGTGACTAAAAAAACAGAGTTTTCTTATTCTACCTGCTGTTCTTCTGGTCAGCTTGGCTCTTTAGGTGGCAGCAAGTTGGGACATGGGTCTGGACAGAGGTTTTAGTATTCCTTTGTCCTTCCTTGCTGAGAGGAGGCAGCTACTGTAGGCAGAAGTTTATCTCTGCCCTTCTAGTGTCCTGGAGAAGGCAAAGTCTCAGCAGCAGATAAAATAGAACAAATCCCTCCCTGACGCAAATGTGCAACTTACTGGCATCAAACCACTTAGCCAAAAACTCAGCCATGCCTCAGAAGATTACAGTCATTTCAAAACTGGGTGGCTGTAGATTAGCTGATGCTTGAGTAGCCCTGCTCTCTTCCTCCTGGCTTTCATCCAGCTTTTTGAAGGCACATCCTTGCCAGAGGAGGGAGGTTCTGCAACGTGGCAATCCAGAAACTGGAGCTCTCTGGGGGTGATGTGGGACCTGCCTTGCACACCAAGGCAGCAGAGTTTTGTGCACCATTGCACCAGTTACTCTTTTTTTGTGCAAAATACAAAATCAAATGTTATAATGAATCACCTAATTGAAGAGGAGCTTCAGAGGCCCAACTCTTTCTTTTCTGAAGTCACACTGCAAAGTCATTCAGTGTCACATTGACAGTGACACAGGGACATTGTGGCTAGCAAGAAATCTTACCAGGTCCAGTTCTCTCTTGGTGGTTCATTAGAAGGCAGAACAACAGTTAACTTGACCAAAGGAAAGCTCAGGATGCACAAGAGATACACATGTGCAGCATATTCACAGCTCATGTGAACACCAGACTCACACCAATACATGACATGGCAGCTTCATGCACAAATAACTAGGCTGGGCTTGGAGAGAGAACTTGTGATCACGGAGAAGAGAAAAAAGGAGTGTGTTAGAAAGAGTGTCACAGAAGCTGGGAGGGTGGTCTGTATTTTTGGTCTTACCATAGAGGAAGAGCATTGGGTATGTTCAGCTGGCTTTAAAGAAAGGCAGACAGAAATAAGCTGTAATAAGTCTCCAATCAAGAGCCCTAGTAAACTAGGTCTTGGCTAACACAGGAGCAACAAAATGGCAGAAGAGGGCAAAAGGGGATTTGAAAGAAATGCACAAGAGGCTGGGCTTATTCCCTAGGATGCCCAGGATCAAGGCTGGCCATGGCAGAAGTGGGTACAACTGCCTCTGAATTTGATATAAGCTCTCTCCACTACCAGCACACGTGAGTCACACCCAGTGTCTCCTGAGTGCTGGACACCCTGGCAGTGGAGGTACTGTACTGGTAAAATGAGTTCAATAGAGGGGCTGATTTGGCTCTCCAGCTCAGATCCAGGCCATGTCTGCACAGGGACCAGCCAGCTTCCAGTGCATCCATCAGATTTGCAAACCCATAACATCCCAGGGCTAAAGCAACACTGTCTGTTTGTATATCCCCATTCCCTTCCACACAGTTCTGGCTTGGGAGAGTCTAACTGGCTCTCGGCAGCCCTGCAACACCCAGCACCAGCTGTGAATGTGGGTTGGTGCAGCTAATTAGCTCACTCTGCCTTTACCCACCTCACAGCAAAGCCCTAGGCACTCAGGGGATGTATTTTTAGAGGCCAGGCTGGGCTGAGCCCAGCCCTGGTCACGCCTGGAAGAGTCAAATTGCTGCAGACACTCTGCCTGATATTCCTTGATTAACCTCTGGGGCCATTTCCAATACTGACAGCAATTCTAAAATATACCCAAGGCTGCAAGTATCCTTAGGTGTAAGAAGCAGAATTGTAAATTAAATGAAACTGTCTTTATTAGGAGTCCTTCAGTTCAATAGCAACATAATCCTTTAGGCCTAACCTCTACCATATGCCAAACCTGTCTGCTACTTTAGCAAAGTGGGAATTGATGTATTTCTGCCAGTGTCAGAATTCCCCTCTAGTACCATGGAGGTCTCCTGCAGCATGCCCCTGCTCTCCAAGGATGCTCCAGTAATCAAACTGGCATTGTATTACCTAAAAAAACCCCTGTAATTTGGATGCACAGCCTATTTTGGTGGTATGGGCAGATAAGAACAATTAAAAACCCAAGGTACACCAGCTCATTTAATAATTTGGGTTAATTCATTGGTTTGGTAGTGTCAGCTTTCATTGCTTTCATCCTCTTTCACATGTTTGCTCTTGTGTTTTCAGATCACATACAGGCAAAAGTTGGCTTGAATACCAAATGAAACAGCAGTGCCCATAGAGACATTTCTTACAGGTCAGGCATAGATTTTGATTTTGTGTTGCTAGGCAAACATCTTTCCAGCAAAGTCCCATCCCCCTTCCTCTTTCTAGTTCTGCAAATCACCTTTTCTCACAGTGGAAGGACCCTTATTCTGCTGCTTGCTGCATTCCTGGTAGAAGGTACAAATGTCTCTTATGTCCTTCATAATAACTGAAATTTTTCTGGATTTTCCCTCCTTCCTGGCTGAGGGTGTTTGTGCATCTGTGACTGACAGGCTGAAGAAGCCTCTTGAGGTGCTGTGGGATATTGTGCTTTCACTGTCATTTCTTCTTCTATTCCCTGAGCTAACTGGGCTGTGTTTTAAGATGTGGCCAAAATGTACCAAATTATATCACTGCCTGTGGTAGAGGCTCAAAAGCAGCACAGGGAAGGTTCTGCTGATGCTGGCAGGTGGGATTTGTACAAACTGTGGCACTGTGGGCTGAGGTTCCTGCTGTGCTTGTGTGAGTTCATGAGGGGGAAATCAACCGCCAGCTTTGGGTTCTTGAATACATTTTTGGGTATCCCCAAAGGTTTCAGAAAGGAGACAAATCCTACCAGCTGTGCCAAAGGGGTACCCCATGGACCTGAGCACAGGAATCTGAGAATCCATTACTGGAACTTTCCAGTGTGGCCATTCCAAGCCCTAAAGCTGAGAGAGCTACTGCTAGATTATCCAAGAATCTTCAGCCTTGCCAGTGATGTGGCATGCAAATTTTAGGACAAGGACAGGCAACTGCCACCTGAGAATGCAGTGGTCACATCAGTTCCCAGGGATGGAGCCATGGCGACAAGTACTTGTAATTAAAGCCAGTGTCTATTGCCCATCTGAAGTGGACAGGATTTCATTTCTACAAATCTCAGAACAATGTGGAAAAACAAACCCTCATCTGTTTGACGTCTCTTGGAAGAGCTTTTGGAGAAGCTACACCACTGAGCAGAAAGCGCTCTTGGCTGTGTTCCCTGCTGCTGCAAGGGATTTAACCTGCAGAGGAACTTCAAGACAAGACTTCTGTCCTGCCCTTCTCCTTTGGGGCATGAGTAGCATGAACATACTGAATGGGAAAGGGCCACAGCAGGGACATCAGTCAGAGGTGATGTTCTGAGCAGTTTCTCTCACAGAGAAAAGGGATCTGAAGGATAAATCACAAGTACAAGGTCATATTTAGAGTGATACAGAAGGGAACCTGCAGGCTGAGTGGGAAAAGAAATATCTGAGGCAGGATGCACCTGTGTAAAGACACTCAGGGGGATGAGTGCAATGAGAACTGTTTGGGTAATTTTTTTCTTTCTTTTTATGCCACTATATTTAAAAAAGGCAACGGAGATGTTAAGAAGCAGAAGAGTCCAAGAAAGAGAAGAGAAGGTTCTAGAAGCCCAAGTAAAATTCAGTAGGATAAAGACTGAGTGATCCCTGCAACGTGTCTGAAAACCTTTTCAGAATATTGTTGCCTGCATACATCTCATTCATATTCAGAGTGTACTAGAAAACCAGCTTTTTAGGCAGATAAATTGCTGCAAACCTGTGAGCATTCTTAGAGCCCCTACGGGCACAAAAGAGGAAGTCAAAGCTTGTGCCCATCATGAAGTCAGGATCCTAGGTAAGGAAGTCTCTGGGAAAGAAGCCAGCTTTATTCAGTGGAGAGATTCTTAAAATCTCAGAGGCCACAGCCCTGGATAAGGGAGCTGTGTTCCTGGTAATCCTGCTCTGCCTGGGTTGGGGACAGTGAGGTTTACTGGGAACTGCTTGTGAGGAACACAAACCCTCCAGGTCCTGTTGAACCTCCATGATGTCTCACAAATCAAACCTGGTGTCTGAAAAAGTTTTTAATGGGTTGTGCTTTGGAAGCTAGGAGAGGATAAAATTTGCACTCCAGGAGAACCAGTCTCAATCTTTCAAGAGCAATATGTAACAGAGTAAATATAGTGGGATATTTATGCTGTAATGCAATCCATTCTGAAAAGGGATGATGGGGTTTTCAGACCTGTAAAGACAGCAGCAAAAATATGATCAAAAAGGCTTTGTATATTCACAGTACTATCAAAGTTCCCTGAAATAGCCATGGCTTAGAATATTTTATGGATAAAGATTTAGAAGAAAACAAGAAAGTATGTCAGTAGGCAGATTCAAATGAAAGATTCAGTAGGAAATTCCAGAGAAGAGATATTAATCCCACCTCATTCTTGTGGAACACTGGAGACAGAGGACCATTTGGGAGGTTTGAGCTCCTTTTGGCTGGTTTGCTGACAACTGTAATGGCTCTGCAGAGAAGCAGCCCCTGGAAATGCCTGAAAGGGAGCTTCATTAGGTCTGTACAGTATGTGTTTAATCCATATAACCATGGAGGCTCCTCCTCTGCTGGGTAAGTGTCAGTAGCTGTTCAGGAGCTGTTGATGACAGGACAGGCAGGCAGCATTCCCATTGCTGATGGCAGCAATTCTTTTACACCACAGGACACACTGAAGATGAGTTCAACTCCCTTGAAGTGGATCTACCCTTTGCTAGGAAGTCCAAACTGATCTTTTCCCTGATGTTTGAGGAGCAGAACTTCCTTGCTGATAGCTTTTTACTTTCTACCAACACTTCCTTTCATAGGGAGGAATCTCTTTTTTGCAAGAGATAATTCAACCTTTGTGTTGTGGAGAGCATTTGGGCAGCTGAATGCACAGTGTTATAATTGCTTCACTGGAGTTGTCTCAGTCAATGCAGAGGTACAGCTGCAGCCTCCCGGTTATGCCTGATAGGCTGGAAGAGATGAGAGGAAATGTGTGTTTGAGATGCTGGCACCACAATATGACAGAGTAGCTCCATATTTCTCAGGAGAATGAGTGGTCAGATGCTTATGCTGCCTTTTGTGACTAGCAATCTGTAATGGCCTTTCTCCACTGAGGAAACTGTGGCTCATGGATGAAGCTTCTAGAAGCCCACTGAGAGCAGCTGGTTGCTGGTGATGGATGTCTACTAAGATATTTCCTTGATGTTGAATTTGGAGAACGAATAGTTACCCACGAAGATGCCCTGTCTGTTAGAAACTTGATATTTGTCTGTCAGTTTTGTCCCATGAGGAAGGGGTGACACATATTCACTTCTTGCTTTTTTCTCCTCACTGCAGGAAAGGTTCCTCTGAGAACCTGCTCTGCAGAGCTTCCTGAGCAGGCTGAAGTGTTGTGTAGTTCCTTTACATTTGTAGGATATTGGCCTTTTTTAGATCAAGGTCTTTAGGTCTCCTCCAAGAGTTCTACTTCAGTCATGCTGCATCTGTGACTTTGGACACAAGATGAAGTGTGGCAAGAGATGTTTTGAGGAAATTAACTCATTAAAGCCATAGGTAAGATGTGGAAGGGGAATTAAAAGCACACATTTGGCAATGAGAAACCCCACTGCTCTTCTGGAGATGTTTCCTTCCCATGTGCTAACACTGAGATGGGATCTCCAAGGTTGTGAGTTTCAAGAAGAATAAGAATTTACCAAAGTATTGGGGAAAAAAAAGAGTTTTAGAAGTTATCTGTGCCATAGAGACATGGTAAAAGAAGTCACTAGACATCCTCCTGTATTTGTAGTGTCAAAAATCTCAAGTGACCTCAGGAAGCTGAGCTGCACAAGTCTTTGTGGAGAGCTGGAAAAAGTCAGGGCTTCAAATCAACCTGACTGCTGGCAGGTAATATTCTGCCATGGCACTGGGGAGTTACCACAGCCCCTTCCAGAGCCATCTGTCTGCCACTGCTGTCTGAGGCTTTAATCACAAGAGCCCTGGAGATAACCCACCAGCCACCAAAAGCCTCTGAGGTTATTATGAGGCCAGGCAGAAATGTATCTGGTACTTCTCTGACAGGGAATACTACTGGATTGCAGATGGCATAATTGTAAATTCCCACAACCTTACAGTGAAATCAAATTATTAGCAGGGAAAAAACAAACAAACAAACAAAAAACCCCCAAAAAATCTCCCCTGCAAAAATCTCCCCAAGAACAAATCAGAAAAGCTTCTCAAACTGTGCCATCTTCCTTTAAGTAAGGAGCTCTTTGAAAATTTCTGGGAACATTTTGAATAAAACTAGCCAAAATTCAATTTTTTTTCCCCCTGCAAAAATATTTTCTGTTAGAAGATTGCTGATGCTGAAAGTCAAATGTTCTGTAGACACATGCCAATTCTGAAACAGGCATTTCAGAAATGTAAGGTTGAAATCTCACATTTTGTCCTCACACATTTTAATTTGGTTTACATTTCCATTATAAATCATATATAACTGAGAAAAAAAATCAATGCCAGATTAAACTGCTTTTACTTTACTTAAGCATATGTCTTGAATCTTGATTATTTCAATAAAAATGATCTTTTACTGAAAGTTTTTCAACTTTAAATTTTCCTTCTATTTTAAAACAGAGAAAAATGTTACAGGGGGCTTTTGGAAACAAAAAAATCGAGCCTCTCTATAGCTGTAATCTCGGTGAAGCACTGGAGGGTTTTTTTTATGATTTAATGCCTATTAGAAAAGGGCACCATCTTACAGGAAAACTGGGAATTGAGGGACGTGATGCTGCCTTTACCGGGGCAAATAGTGAACACCTTGTGGATTTCCCTGGGAAAAGCTCTGAGGGTGTTCCAGTGCAATATAAAATGCTGATAGGCAGCTCTGCAGAGGAGACTGAGCTCTCCTGCAGCAGGGAGTTAAAATTTCATTTGTTGCAAGGAGGGCAATTGGGGAAAATGCAACATCTGCAATGGGGTTTGCCATTACATTTCTGCCTGCATTAACTCATGGGGGCCAAGAGACACCAAGAGTCAGCTCATCCAAATGCAATATATGTGCATTTATACTTCACTGATTCCACATGATCTCAGACCTCAGGGGAAGCATTACCATATCCCTGTGCAACAAAAGCCTGTTTTGAATACAGTTAATAAGGGCAAGGTAACTTCTTGAGCAAATGAGTCCTGCAGCTATCAGTTTTTTCCCCTTCATTTCCTATGGATTCTAAGATTTTGAAATTCTGGAGCTTGCTTTACTAATTAGCTTCTAATATGCAAATCATACAAATTTGAATAGCTTATAAATTAATTATTTATATATATATATATATCCAAAAATTGTCAGACAGAAGTCTTATGGCTCCAAGTGCTTAAGGTAAATATAAGGAAAGTCAATTGCTTTTATTTGGTTATGCAGATTAACCTAGATTGACAATTAGAGGACAAGTAATGAAAGGACTGCTTTTTCATACAGCTAAAAGCTCTATTTTTTCCCCATGACTTTCAGAAAAGCAGAACAATTGGTAAAGTATATATATGCAAATTATTTTTAATTTTCAGGATGTTTTAATAATCCTTCTCATTAGCTTTGGGAAATCAAGTCTTAGGGTAATCAAGTCTGGGTGGCTCCTGAGAAAGCAGCAGATACTAACCACTATCAGAGATGTAATGCTCATCTTCAGGTACAGCCACTGGTCTGACTCAGAGAGGCAGGTGCAGCTGGCCTGTGCTTCATCATTTGAGTTCTGTGGGACAGGCAGCCAGAAGAAGCCCTAGAACATCTGGATGAGAAGGTGCTGAAGATGAATTGAACCATGAAAATAAATGTTCAAAGGCTACATGTGTGCAGGGCTTTTTGTTTTACAGGTGGACAGACTCTGAGGATCTTCTGTTTGAGTAAGAGAAGAGAGGTTTTGCTGATTTGAATGCCTCTGCCAGCAGCCATGTGTGATGAACTTTTTTTCATTAAACTTGGCTTTTCATCTGACCAGTTCTTGATTCACAGGGCAATGGCTCCCAAAGGAGATGATCAGGGTGTCCCAGCCCAGAGCAGCCTGAGGGGATGACCTTGGGAGCAGAACAGGCCACTGAGCAAGGAGGAGAGAGAGCAAGATGAGAGTTCAGCTTTCCAGCTTTCCTCACTTCTATTTCCATCCATGCCAACTGTGTCCTCATTTCTGTTCCTGAGCAGTCCAATGTGCTTCACTGCATTTCCTGAGGCAAAGTTAACATGGCTTTTAAACATCAAACTCAGCAGTGTATTTATCACTGTGCTGGAAAAGGCAGTCTTCTTTTCCTCCACTTCTTTAGAGAGATTTATGTTCTGAATTATATTGTTCATTGCTCTCTTCCCTTTTTTTTTTTTTCCATTGTCTGGGAGGGAAGAGGGAGAGAAACCTGTGGGACAGGTTTTCCAAAAGGAGCATGGCCTGTATCTGGTTTTCATTCCAAGTAACAGATATTTTCAAATCCAGGCTGTCCCATCCAAAACACCCAAATAAATCCATCATCTTGACTTCTTATCTGCAGCAGTGTTGTGAAAGCACAGCTGTTGTGGAGGGCTGCAAACTGGGAGATGTTCTCTGACACACTTGGCCTGCTCAGGTTCTGGTCTACTAAGACCATGACACCAATTTTGTTGTCAAAATAAAACAGAAGAAAAAGACTGTTCAAAACATCCATGACAGTCCAAATGACTTTGTTGTGCACTGTGTAAGAACTGATTTTTCCATTTCTTGTGGCATCCTACAGCCTGCCTTGGAAATGAGAATGGCAACAGAGCTTGTCTCTGAGATGAACTTCCCGAGCCACTTTGTGTCCAACACCTTGCAATGCTCCATTGGTGCTGAGAGGGTGAGTGGCATCTACAGGCTTCTTCTTCCCTGTAGACTGGTGATTTATGAGGATTTTGGTGATTGATGAGGAATTAAACAAACTCCCAGAGGCATGTCCTTCTGCTGCCATGGCTGTGTTTGTCTTCTCTGCACTGGATGTTTGAGCATTTCTGCAGATATTTGTTAATTATTTCTGAATTAGCTGATGGCATTTCATGGTGTGGGAAAAGGACAAGGAAGAAGGAAAAATGAAGAACAGAGTGAAACTTGGTGCTCTTGGTGCATTGGTGTTTCTGGGGTTTCCCTGGTCAGCCTCAGGCTGAAAGGAGGAGGGAGACCTTTGGAATTTGTAGGGTTCCAGGAGCACATGAGTCCAGAAGGAAACCTCAGAAACTTCTTTGTGGTACTTCCTGTGCAGTACCACAAAAAAAAGTCCTGATTACACTGGGGGTGCCAAGGTTGGAAGGAGCCCTGTGGTCTGCAGTAAAATCCCCACTCCTCAGTACAACTCTGGGGGCTGCTGGAGCCAGGGAGACACTGGGGCAGGTTTTCCTGGGGAGGGAGGCAGGTAGGCACCAGATGAGAGATTCCACATGCACTGTTGCCAGGACCCATCCTTTGGGAAGCCCAGAGGCTCTGGGAAAGTGTGAAGATGGATGAGCCATCTTGTGCTTTGGTGAAGGTGCTTAAAGGAACTGCACATGCAGGTGGAAGCAGGAGAAAACCCAATCCACCTCGGTTTCAAAGCAATAGGTTTATGGGTTGCAAGAGGCTCTGGATGACTGTAGGTGAACTATCAGCCCCTGTCAGTTTTGTATAATTAATCTTCGCTCAAGGGAGGATATCCAGGGATACCAGCAGCCCAAACAGAGAGATTGTTATGGACCATTTTCACCTGAGATTTGCAGCAGCTAGTGTTTAATTCCCAGTCTGTGTCTTTTCATTGCCTTTTAAATTAGAAAGTTATTTAATGTTGATGCAGAATATTTCCTAGGAAAAAAAAACAGCCTACAGACTCATTGGATTTCTGTATGATATTATGGGATACAATGAAGTCTGTATGTGTCATTCTGGGATTTGAAATGCCAATCACAGGCATTATCAGAAAACATTAGAAGTGGTCATATGGAGACTGGGAATAGATCTTACAAAGCTACTTAGCAACATTTTCTTCTACTACACATCTTTCCAAGAATAATTATTGATTTGATGAATTCTTTGGTAAAAAAACCAAACAAGGATAGGGACTGTTTAAATGATATGTAATGCTTATTCTGTGTGATTTACTGTGTTCAAGTATGGTCAAACAGTTGAATCTCAACTTCCCTGTCTCTAAACATCAATTTATTTTGATGTTTTTCTATTAACAAATGTTTCTTTACAGCTGAGGCCTCTTTGCCTTCATGTCTGTTCATCTTATATAATGATGTCTGGCTTTGGATGAAGATTTTCTCCCAGCCCCTCAGACAAGGCCCAGCAGGCAGCACTGCTGGCTGGTGTCTCAGAGCTTCAAAGTGGAGCTGGACAGAACAACTGGGGTGCCACCAGCTGGGATGTCCCATTACTCTGCAACAGCAATTAGAGCCAAGTCACATTCTTTGGCCATCAATCAGCTGACCATGAACTGATTCCAGTCCCCACAGCTTGGTCATCTGGCTGCAGCAGGGAATAGGTCCCATTTAGCAGATTCCCAGGGTGATATATGAAGCAGAAGTGGTTTTGTTGGCATCTTGTGCCAGACAGTCTCCTCAAAGAATAGATCAGGGAATGAAGGTAAGAGCACAGCCATTTACAAACCAGATGTCTATGAAGAAATAATAAAAGAACCACCCCTCTTGTGTTTGCCTGGCTGGTGCATGAGAATGTAGAGGAAGCAAAGCAAGAGCTAAATGAGAGTGCTATATTGACTATATTGGAAAGGGTAGAATTAATTTATATGTGTTTACCTTTGATTACAAATCTGGGTGAGCAGCAAAGCCCCCACAACTGGATGTGCATTTGATGGGAGGTCTGTACATTTGGGTTTGCAGACTGGTACCATCACCATGCTGAAAGGCTGCCCAGTGCCTCACACAAAAGGGGAGCAGCTCTTCCCCTGGACTGATGGGATCTGGCTGAGGACAGAGAGGAAAATCTAATGCTAGATAAGATAGAGGGGGACTTCCTACTGCCTTGCTGCAAATGTCTGCTGCCCAAGAGTTCAGCAAAATTGGGACAAAATCACTGGGGAAAAGAAGATGGGGGAGAAGAGCAAGTTAAAGAGGAAAACAAGTAAAAAATGCTTGTGTGTGTCTATCTTCTTCCATCACCTCCACTGCTTTCATTGCAACTGGCAGTGCAGCCTGGGATGAGTTAGAATTTCTCGAAATATGTACAAGATGGTGCACACAGTGAGGTCTTGTAGCACCAATTCTAAAAGCTCTTGTGATTTGCATGAAGAGCAGGAGCTTTTGCAGCACAACTGAGCAAGTGAAATGCAGGGGTTTGTGCCCTCTCTGTTACTGCAGCCTGTGTATGGAGAACAGCGACACTGGAAAATTCCTTGGGCATTCTCAGCAAGGTAGGTCTGAGAAAAAAGAAAATTAAATGCCAGAAACATCTTTCACTGCTTCAGGGAAATGCCTAAGATGGCAGAACCAGCTGGATTTGAACTCACCCAAGCACCTTTTTGACCATCTAACTTAGAGTGCTTAGAGATCGTTAATTAACATTAATATATTTAGAGATGATCTAAGGAATCAAGAGTCAAGAAAAAAGTCAAGAGATTTTCCTGTGGATTCATATAAAGATACAATTTCTATCAGAGTTCAGGGAAAGTTAAAAGAAACTTCTGCTAGGCAAAAGGAATGATTTATCCTGGCTAGCAAGCCAATGGAAAAAAATAATCAGCTTAGGGTAGCTCTTTTTAATTTGAGTGTTTTAACTAGCTTTGTGGAAAAACACATTGGAATTAAGAGGAAAATGAAATATAACTGTAATATATCACAGATGTTGATGCCAGAATATTGTAGTGGGTTTTTTCTTCAAAGTATTGTGATAGAAAAATGACAAGTAAAATTAAATACTGGTCAGAAAACCTGCACATAGGCTTTTAAAAGAGCTCTTTGTCCTGAAATGTAGCTGTCATATACTTATTTTTACTATTGAACCAACACAGGGCAAGGTCTGTGGTTCTTTGTGTTCCAACTATTAGCTTTTACTATTATTATAGCAATAATTTGCAGTCCAATAAGAAAAGAGGACTTCTGCTCTAAAGGCCTTCAAACCCAGCAAGGTTTTGAGTATGTGCAAGCCTGCTCTAATTAAAAGCACAATTCACTCCTTAGGGCAGCCAGTGAGATGCTGTGGGCCACCATTTAAACCATTTTCACTCAGAAGGACTCCAGACAGGTTTATGCATCAGATCTTACAGTCATAGGGCTGTCTAACTTTCTTTTTGCTGCTTTCACATTTAGCTTCTAAAAATTTGTTCTCCTGGATTCTTTATCTTTGGTTTCTCCTATTTTAATTAATGAGAATGTGTGTGGTTAAATTTTTCCAGCAAGGCAAATTTATTTTTATGCTACTCTTAAGTTTTCCCTGCATTAAAATACATTCTGATTTTTCCATGGGCCTGGAATAATGTCAGAAGCCAAGTATAACAATTTTGTGGAAATCACAATATTGAGGTACATCCTTAAAATTGGGTGGTATGAAGAGTCTTTCAAAGTGGGAACTACCTGCCTTCTTCTTATGGAGCTAGCACTGCTAGCAACAGCTCAAACACTCAGGTAAACTGAAGAAGGAGTAATTTGCATTTACTATCCCCTTCTTTTGCAGAAAATACATACTTATTTCTGATTGTCCATATTTCATACAGATTTCCATTCAGAAAAAGTTGTGCAGTTACCAAAATCACCTCTTTTAAAGAGCAAATCACATTATGAACTCTGGAAATGCACTCAAAATACCAACATTTTAAAGAAAAGAGATTAAAATAAAAAAAAGAGGCCCCATTATTATGACAAGTATATACATAAATAAATAAAAAATAACCCTGTTCAAACATGGTTGTGGTTAGATAGTCATACCATACTTCTTTCTCACCAATACAGGGTGAAAAACATGCACTAAAATTGTTGATTAAGCATGGGAAGTGATCAAATTCAAATTGATCTAAGCCTAATCTGTGGAAGAGTCCAGGGCAGCTCTCCTGATGTTCTTCAAACGCAAAATAAATCACTTGCCACTGCTACAGCTCACAACCATGCTTCAACATGGTTTCCTACAGCTGGGGCCACCGTGG
This sequence comes from Zonotrichia albicollis, assembly GCF_047830755.1. Lineage (NCBI taxonomy): Eukaryota > Metazoa > Chordata > Aves > Passeriformes > Passerellidae > Zonotrichia > Zonotrichia albicollis. The sequence continues at coordinate 15,310,694 of NC_133822.1, forward strand.
TGTGTTACCTGAATTATTCCAGTGATAAAAACACCACCAGATTAAAACAAAAAAGAGAGAAAAAAAAGGCAAACTCAATCCACCCTCCCCCCCAATCAATTTTAGCAGCAGTTTTTCCCAAAAGAAAACAAGTCATATACACATACATATACACGCACACAGGGAGAGCTCAGGACTGTGGACACTTCTGGGATGGCGGCGGTAAGGGAGTGACAACACAGGATGGCAAAAGAAGCCACTGTGCTTCTCCAGCCCTTTGCTACATAATTTGGAGGCCTCTGCTACCCAGATGGCATTTGAGAGGGGGAGAAAGGAGAGTGAGGGGAGATGTTTTCTGCCTCTTTCAGAAGGTTTGGTTAAACGAGCTTGTGAGTTGTGGGAACCACAAAGATTTGGTGGCGGCAGACGACGGCCAAAATCTGAGCAGCAAAGGGCGTGGAAGCCGAGAGAACCAGACAGGCAGAGAAAGACAGACAGACAGACAGCACAGCGACAGAGATGAATGGCAGTCCCAAGTGAGGTGCAGGCTGGGTGCAAGTCGTCCTTCCCGCGATCCTTGCTCCCTTGGAGGGAGGGGTGTGTGCCCACGAGGGCGGCAGGGCCGCGCTGCAGTCCTGGCGCAGGCGGCGCCGCCTGGACGAGGACTGCAGGGCCTCAGCCCTGGTTCTCTGCCTTCAGACACATTGGTTGGGAGTGAAAATGAACTCAGGGGGTTTAGTGTGGCTGGAGAAGGGGAGAGGAAAGTGAGGGAGAGAAGGAAGAGAGGCAGGGTGTGGGTTAAAAGGGAGGAGTGCAGGAGAGGGTGAAAGGGAGATTTAGGTACAGGCTTTCAGATATTCTAAAGAATGGGAGCAGGAGCTCGTGGCAAATAATATGAAGCCTCTTGACACCAAAAGCAAGATGATTGTAAAAAAAGGCCTCATGCGCCTGGTTTAAACATCAGAAATAAAATAGGCTAAATGAGAAATCACTGCACAAGTCTCCAAGTCTTGGGAGCTCAATGCTTTGGTATTTCTCTGGCCTTGCTGCACCAGTACTCAGGATTAAGTCAAGCTGCAACGCTCTGCTGACTTCTTAACAGAATTTGGAAAACTTTCCAGAAGTGCAAGGTATAAAGTACTCAGCTCTCCTGAACACCTGAAGGACAAACATCAAACCATTACCCATAAGGCTGGGGCAAAACAGATCTGACCAACATTTTTAGGGAAGTAATACACCAAGGTGGGGTTTGTGTTTTCTTAACCTTCTTCACAGGGGGGCTACTTCCTGAGGCACCCAAGTCCTTTGTCTCCCAGATGTCCACACACAACACTGCACTGCCCTCCTGTCATCTCTCCCATTAAAACCCCACCATTTCCATCTCAAACCACTTGCAATGTTCACTCTTAGGGAAATGTGTGCTGCTGCAACAGGAGTGCATTTTATGCACAGAAATATTCCATTATTTCACAAAAACTCTCAAGTCACCAGTTCCCTCTCCCTGACAGTTCTCATCTTGTAACCACGCTCACCCCCTGGCTCATCACATCTGCTGCATGGCCTTGTGTGGGTACCTGTGGTGGGTAACTCCTCCTCCCCTGAGCCTCCTGCAGGGTTCACAGACACACTCAGACACTGTGCAGCTGTGGCACTGAATGAGCAGGCAGGGTGGCCACCACTCCAGATGGTTTTCTCAGTCATCCTCATGCACCCCAAGCACAGCTGACAAACACAGAGGCACCTGCACATGCAGACGTGCTCAGAGGCACCAGCAGAAGCCCTCAGAGGCAGGCCCACAGATAGGCACAAACCCTCCCTCCCTGACAGCCTTTCCAGACAGACAGATGGAATCAAACACTCAACACCCCCTCTGTCACTGTGCTGCTCTGGAGACACAGGTGCTCCCACCTGGACGTGCCCCTGGAGCTCTCACAGGCCATGAGCAACCCCCAGAGGCTCCTCCAGCTCCATGGGCACTGATATGAGCCTTGCTTTGGTGGCAAATGAGGACTGAGCCATGCAGTCCCTTTGGTCTGACACTGGCAGGGGGAAGGGTGAAGGAAAAAGGACCCTGTGGACCAAGGCAAAGTCAGCTTTCCTCTCTGACCAAGAGAAGGAGGTCACATGAACACCTTTCCCAATGATTCAGGGTCTGTGTTTCTTTCATTACTTTGGGCACTGTGGCACAGCAGAAATGGAACTTGATTTTTCCATTTGATACAGAGCAACAAACAATAATGAGAAACTTTCTTAGCCTGGAGGAGGAAGGGACAGCAGGCTGTTAGTCACCTTTACAGCACTCAACTCCAGGCTGTGTCTGCTGACGTGGGAAGGAAGGAAGTGCTGCTCTGTGCTTGGAGCTACTTCTGGGATGATACAGTCCCGACCTGCTGGGTTTTGTTCAACTCCTATCAGATTTATTTCCAATTATAATAGAGAGTAATAATTTTTACCACCTCAACATTTTCTTCTAAAGGGGTTTTGCAAACTCAAATAACAATACTTTTTTAACATAAGGAATAATAGCTGTCTCCACTGTTGGGAAGACTGAGGTACAGGGATCTAATAAAAGTCCAAGGATTATAACCCACAGGCCCTACATCCCAGGCCTCATACATTATACCATTTTTCTTCTTACTCCTAAAAACCCATTCTTTGTCTTGGTGACAGCTGACAACATGGTAGAGGTGGTCTCTGCCTTGGAAGTTCTTTTTTTTAACAAAAGATTTAAAAGTAATTTCCTCCCTCTTTAGTTACTTAAGAAGTGGCATAAGAGTGCCCCAAAAATGAATATTTTAAAAAAATTTTTGGGGAAAAAATTTTAAAAAGATCCTAATTTTGTGGCTAGAAAGTTAGTTGTACAGCAGTCACTGAGAGGAAAGCTCTGAAAATGCAGCTTCAGAGTGATGCAATTTAAAGGTGAATGTGGGAGAAACTGTGCCACCCTGAAGTTTTTAAACCCACCAGATTCTGACCTTCTTTGTGCCCTCTGCACTTCCTCAGTTGTGTCAGATGCCTCTGGGTGTCTGTGGAGCTCCTTGGGGGGGCTTGGGAGATGTTCCCAGGATGCAGGAAGCAAGATGGACTTACTGCTTAACATGATTGAGCTTTTTGCTTGACATAACCCCCACCATGGACGTGTTTTATGTGAAGGCTCCCTGAAGGACTCAGAAATGCTCAGGGTGCGGCCTACCCTGCAACCCCATGGCTTCCCACTCTTTTGGAATGCACAGCCATGCTAATGAAGTGCTGAGCTGGGCATGCAGGTGCACACTCACCCACGGGCATGCAGGGGAGCATTCCTGCATTCAGGGAACTCCCAGGCACACTCATCCATTACCAACTCTCACAGTGAGACAGTCACACGGGCTCAGTTACACACACAGCAACCCCTGAATCCACCAACACCAAATACACGTGAAATTCTTGTGCTTGCATTCACACTCCTTTTCCCCCCACACATGGATTTATGTCTGGACATTCTCCTGTGGGGATTTGTAGCCCATACAGGCATCCAAACACACTTAGGGACATGGAGCACCAGTAATGGAGTGCACACACAAACACCCACCCATGCACACTCACATATATCTTAAGGAAGGTTTTGGTCTGGGAAATTCCTTTTTCAAGAAACAAAAACATACGTCAAAATAAAAAATGAAAGACAAACCAGAACATGGGGAACTGCACAAACAAGAGCAAGCACATAACTACACACACACTGTGGAGGCTGTCAGTCAGTCAGGGCTCTCCTCTCAACTACAGCTCTGTGCCTGTTGGCTTTGCTTCCCCTGAGTGCAAATGTGTGCTGAACCTCACACATTTCAGGCTTATGCCAAAGACTGCAGGTCAAACTGACCTGTGCCAGGAGTGTCCATCTTCCCTTCTAACTGACCACAATGAGAACTGACCCTTCATTCCATGAGCAGCACCTTCCAAGATCCACAAGCACTTTTCATCTTCTAAGGAGTTCAGCAGAAATATTTTACCTGCACCTGACCAATCTAAACATCTCCTATCAGTGGAGCTGGTTGGCATTTTAGGGTTTATGGTTTCTGTCCTTTTCAGACCCCAGGTCTCTTGGAACAAGACAAGACAGTGTACAGAAACACAGGGCAGGGCTTGCTCAAGCCCACAGACAGCAAGGAAGCAACGAGCCCCCGAGGAGAGGGGAGAAGTGTGTCTGATAAACTGCCCCACACTGCTTGGCAAGATGACAACTGGCCGTCCAAGATGGGCTGCTACTTCCAAAGCCCATTTTCTACAGCTGTAACATATCAAGTGCTGCTAGCAGGGAGGGAATCTGACAGGACAAACCAACATACAAAACATTCTCTTATTCAATAAGGGTTATAAGTGCAAAGGGATTTCAGAACATTTCAGAACAAACTCAATCCACAGCTGCCGCTTATTTATCAGCGCATCAAAAGGTTGTGCAAGTTTTTAGTAACAAACATTAGAAACTAGTAGCAAAGGAGTTGCCTAGATAAAAAAGAGAAGATTTAAACATGCCAGGTAACAAAAAGATGTGTGCAGAGATCTGTAAAACTGTATAGAAGGAAAGGATTCTTTAGAGGAAACAGAGGGACCATCACACAATGCTCTTCACAGCCCTTACTAAAAGAGTCAGGGCCAACCCTGCTGCCTCCTCACCTGAGACAGCTGCAGGTTGTTTGGACAGAGGCATGCCCTCATTTTTTGTAGGCTTCTGTAACTGAAAACTGGATTCTGGGCCTTGCCTGACGTGAACTTGAATTGAGACAGAGCCTTGTGGCTGGCAATTAAGCACAGCAGCACGGACAGCCCTGGAGACTGAAGATCACAACAAGCATCAGCAGCATGTCTGTCTCAGCAAGATGCTGAGGATGAATGTGATTTATACTGCTTAAATTTGATGTCTGGGAGCCAGGTGTCTAGACAAACCTAACAAAGCTAGACACTCACCAGTCACCAGTGGGCACCTCCAAATAGCAATTTATTTCCCTGTCACAGATGTGTCCAGGGCGCCTGGGAGGGGAGCATCCCTCACCACTAACAGCAAGAGGTCACCTGGCTGTGACTCTCTTCCTCTCAGACAATGGCAGCTAATGAGGAGATGAATCTGAATTTCTTCAAAAGGACCCGTTGGATTTTCCTGCAGTCTAGGATTTCTGACTATTTATATACCAAAACAAAAGGATTTCCTTCCTTTCTGCTTAGAAGATTTTTGTATGGATTCAAATATATCAGTCAGGGAAGTCTTATTGATGTTTAATATGATTCATTTCCAGTTAACTGTGCTTATTCCCTACAGTGCCATACACAGTTCTCCCTCTAAGGATGCGAATTGAACTTTTCCACAATCTGAAGGCTATTGCCAGGCTCCCTACTTAGTTTGCTTGTGACAAGTATGGCAGAGAAAAGGTTTTAATCTCACTTTTAAAAATTAACAACTTCAGCCTCATTGTAATATCCCTCTACAAAGTCAGACTAATACTGATATCTACCTAGTAAAAGGGTAACCAAAATTGTTTACAACATTCTGTGGGAAATGTTGTAAGCAACTTCTTGTGTCCAGAAATCAGGACATTTAAGAGATGCAAAATAAAATTTCCTTTCTAGTTAAAAACTATTTTCCATTCTTTCACAAGACAAGGAAAATAAACTAGTTAAAAAAAATTATTCATTCAAAATCAAAATGTTACAGCTTGAATAAATATTCTTGTTTTGGAATTATAGAATAAAAGGAAAAAAAGAAAAAAGTTGAAAAGAAATTAAGCTAGAACTAAGATATGAAAATATTTTGTTTGGAAAGTTCCAAGTGAGGCACTTTTATTTTTCAAAATGCTGCCTGATTATTTTTCTCTAAACACAGCAATGAGTGAAAACTATGCTGTCACTTCTCTGCTTGCAATTGGTTGCCTTTACAGCGCACAATTCCAAGATGGAATGTTTATTCAAGAGCCACATAATTTTAAAAATTCATGAGTGATTTGCTGTTCTTTAAGATATTTACAGCAATTTTCTTTCAATTTTTCTATTTTCCTGGCCTTTATAAGCTGCATTTTTCAGTGTAATTTTGTCCATGCTCATAACTCCATCACAGCCTCTCTTTTGGAAATCTGTGTGTTTCCTGCCTGTCCTTTGTCTATTTATCCTATAATTCTATATCCATCTACCTCCAAAAAAGAGATATAGGAAAAGGATTGCCTGGTGTGATTTATTTCCTGCACACCAGATGCTCATTTCAGTCTCCGTGGCTCACCCAGTCCTTCACCTGTCTGCTGATATGGGCATGAGTGGGGCCAATCAGTGCCAATTGGGCTGGTGCAATTTGAGAGATGGAGCAAATCGGGTTGCAAACAAAAAAAAAAGGGTTGGAACTCTGGTGCTTTGTTTTCCTTTAGGATTTCTACTTTATTTTTATGTCATCTACCTTTGTTTGTTATTATATTCACATTTGAAACAGAACATTAGGAGCAGATTCCTCTAAACAGAGACAATTTGGTCTTTATTTCTTTTGGAGGAAGCCTGATGAGGAGGCACAGGAAGGATTCCTGTTTTGGTTCCCTCAGTTCCACCTCGAAAGAACTGACCTTTATCTCTCTGTGGGGTGGAGAGTACTGAGCTGCCATGGGAAGCACAGCATAACACTGGGCAGACCAAAGTCCTGTTCGAGCAGCTTCCCATGGCACAAAGAGCTTTTCCACTTACACTCCACGTTTCCCATCACTTTTCCTGCTATACAGTTTAATTCATGCCAGGCGGATTATGGAGGGAAGAAAATGATGCAACAGTCAAAAAGTCCTTTAAGTCGTTCCAAAAAAAAAAAAAATTAAAACAAAAGAAAACCAAACCAAATAAAATGCAAAAAAAAAAAAAAAAAAGAAAATGAAAGAAAAAAGAGCTTTGAAACAAAAAAAAAAAAAATCTGAAAAAAAAAAAAAGAAAGGAGGAAGAGGGAAAAAAATAAAAGAACCCGGGAAAGACGAATGTTAGAGCAGGCACGATCATGGACAGACGCCAGCTACTTACGTTCACCTCGGTGATTGCTATATCAACAATGCTACCCACAACAATCAAGGCGTCAAATGTATTCCATGCATCACAGAAATAGTGCTGCATGTGGCAGAGAAGCCAAGGAGAGAGAGAGAGAGAAAGAGGAAAGAAGGAGAGGAAGAAAGAATGAGAGAAAGAGAGAGGAAAGAAGGAGGAGGAAGAAAGAATGAGAGAGAGAGAGGAGGGAGAGAAAGAGGGAAAGGGAGAAAAGAGGGGAAAAAAAGTAAAAAAAGTAAAAAAAATAAAATGAAAATAAAAACAAAACAAAAGCATGAAAGAGGGAGAGAAGAGGAAAAAAATAAGAAAAGAAAGAGGTTATGTGGGCATATTAAATAGTCTCTTACCACTCTACAGTATTGGTTGCTCAAACCTCTGTAACGTTTCACATGATGGAGGGTATCAACAAAAGCCTGGTTAGTCAGAAAGTTACACTCAAGCATGTCTACCTTTTGGAGGGAAAAAAAGCACACACACCCCAAACTCTGTGCGCTTTCACCAGTCACAGCCTTGGGGCCAGCTATGACAAGTGAAAAAGAAGGAGGCATTTCCCCCCCTCCTTTTTTTTTCCCTGGGAGAAGGAGAAGGACGACGGCAAGTTCAATAAAAGCATGACTAGAGGGAAAAAAACCAGAAAACAAAAAGAGAGAGAAAAAAAGAGAGAAAGAGAGAAGGAACAGCAGAGGAGGAGGAGGTGGTGGTATCCTGGGGAGGGTAGAGTAATACTCACATTAGTTTCACTGAGAATGACGTCTATAATGCTGCCAATTACGATGAGGAAGTCAAAAACATTCCAAGGATCACTAAAGTAACCCTACATAAGGAAGGGGCAGGCAGGATGGGGATTAAAAAGGAATGTTAGACAGACAAAAACAGTTCAAAATTACCATTAGAATTTCTGCCCTGACACCTCAAGGGGTTTTCCTCTTAAGTCTACTTGCTGTGTCTCAAGCTGTAGCCTAGGCCTGGGTTTCCTGCCTCGTGTGAGCAGCCCCTCTCCAGCTCACGGGATTCCAGAGAAGCCACCCCTCCCCTCCAGCTCTGAGACAGGGGATGAAGGGAAGTCACACAGATCATTTTGAGCATAGCTGCTGGCAGGAATGGGGCTTGCAGGACCAGTTCCTCCAGACACCTCCATTCCTGGCAATGCAGCACCATTCCCATTTGACTTAGTGGGGAGAGTACAGGAATAGTGTAATGTGGTTTCTTCAAAAAATGGCTCCCCACTGTCACTATCAATCCCCCAGTCCATGTTCCATCTCTGTGCTAGCACAGGGAATAGCTGGCTGCTGTGCCATGGAGGAGAGGGCACAGTCAAGCTGGGGCTGTGCTAACTAAACCTCACCTCTGTCTTTACCCAGCTCCACTCAGTATTATTTCAGTCATTACAGTTTCTTTCAGTAATGCTCTAGGTCCTGTCTCAATGATACAGAGCAGCACTGGTATCTCTGTCACTCTGAAAGCACGCCTGCACCACAGAATGGAGCTGTGAATGTAGCCTGGCTTGTCCCAGCAGGAAGGGGAAGAACAGGAGCAAAGTTGTCTTTAGCATTGCTCAGAGTCAGACCTGCTGCTCACTCCTGCTAAGGACAGTGCCACAGCAGCACCGTCACCTTGGCTGTCCAGGACAAACGATGGCTGGTCACATCAGGGGCTGCCCCAAACATCTCACTGTCCTGAGCAGAGCTCAGGAAATCAGCACTGCTTACTGCCTTATCCTGCATAATTTTTTGGTGGATAGGCTGCAAGGACACAGGACCCTTTTGGAGAAGGTTCTCTTCAGCCTAGGAGAGGAACCTCTACGTAAACTTCCTCTACAAGTCAATGTCACAAGCAAAGAAAATTCATCCTGGCTCACTGAGCACCTGTGCCAATCTCCTGCCCTTGTTCTGCAGCCTTCAAAGGAGGCAAACATACAAAATCCTCCATGCTCCTTTCATGTGTTTGGTTTAGTGAGCATGGGCTAACCTGACCTCCCTGGTTCCCAGCTGCAGCTTGTCTCCTGTGAGACTGAACCCGAGCTGCACTGTGATTGCTATTCTTAGTCCAAGAGTCAGGTCATGGGTAAAGTGTGAGCCTGTGTTCCCAGGCAGCGTTGCAGAAAGCAAAAAGGAGAAAAGAAAAAAAAATAATTAAAGACAAGAAAGAAAAAAAAAAAATTATCCCAGTACTGGCACTGTACAAAGTCAGGCTTGGGAACCTCAGATTACTGTGGGTTCAACCATCACGGGGAGCAGGCACTGGCAAAAAGTGTCTTTCTATCTGCTGGAACACTGCCTCCATGAGACTTTGAGACTCACATTTATGAACAACATTACTCTTTGGGCAGGAAAAAAAAATGAAAATACGAAGCAGAAAAAGCCACTGCCCAGCTGGTTCCATGCCAGAGCCAGTGAAGGGAGCTGGTAGAGGGACTTTAAAATCTTCTCCTCAAAACCAGAATAAAACACCTTCATTCTGCAGCCTGAAATAGGCAACTCTCTTAGCAGACCTACACTCAAAGGGGCAACCATCCCATGGCTACACATTACTACACAATTAGCTACAACAGGGAGGAAGCAAACAGGAGCAAAAGCAAATTCAGAGAATATTATTATTCAGCGTCCAGCCTAGAAATACACAACAAATATTAGAATGGATTCAGCGGTGATGTCCAGCATCATTAACAACCAGATGGACCTGGAATAAAACTGTAATTAGACTTCACCAAGAGGAAGGGGAGGGAGAGAACAGCAGATTAAATTGTAGAGGCAAACGCATTTTGAATAAATAAAGGATAGACACAGCTCATACAGAGTTACACAGAGTGCCTTTGCAGCCGGATGCGACCTTGGCAGACAGTGCACTTGCAGGATCAAAGCAGAGTAGAAGACAACAGACCCAATCCTCCTGCCCCTGTCCATGGGCATAGTCCTGCAGAAGGCAATGGCACTGCCCACATGCCAAATGAATACGAGTGTTCAACAGCATGGTTCTCTTCTATTTCCTCTCAAATTGCACAGTTTAGGAATTAGTAAGAATTTCAGCAGGAATCGAAATCACTTCCAAAAAACTCAAGAGTTTGATTTTGGGCAGCTGCAAGGGTAAAGATCCAAAATGTGTTGTTTAGATGATGACTTTTAATGATTTTCAAATCTCTAGTGACAGACATTTGGTATTTTTACTATGATTGGCATCACACTGCAAAGAATGTTTTTGGTGTAAACAAATTTACAATTTCTTTTTTCTGAGCAGCTTCTTACATAGAGCCCAATAATCATTGCTCTGGTAAAACAGCATTTGCTGTTGATATGTAACCCAGGTGACAAAGTAGCATCAAACCCTGTCCTCAGATGACCACCAAAGCCACTCAGTGATTTATTGCTCCCAGTAGGAGTAATACAACCTCACTGGAAACAATGACACTGCACTGACAGAGCTGGCACATCTCAGGAGGGATTGAGGCCTGGAAAGGAAAGGTCCCTTTTTCATTGCCATCAAAAATAGCAGCTTTGGACCTCTGAGACATCACAGTGTATCTGAAGCCACTCTGCTGACTTCAACAGTGTTGCTCCAAATTTACACTGCAAGTTCTTTCTCCTGGGATGCTCTACTGAGTCTCAGCAGCAAGATCCTTGCTTGAAAGTCATGGCTGGTCTGCTCCGGGATCCCAGGAAGAGCATTATCCCAGTCTGTTATTGTGTGGCTGTAAGGTGACCACAGAGAGCTCTTCTCTTCCTCCTGTGTCTCTCACATGAGTGATAGAGAGGAACCATGGGTATGAATGAAGTTTTACTCAACCCCACAACCAAAATGCCAGTGTTGGATTAATGAAACACATGCGTTTTAAAACCTTCCTTTCCTCCTCACCTGCTCCCTCTGTGTTTCAAACAGAAGGGTGAAAAACAGGAAGATATTCACAGGAAGAGAGCTCAAGGAAACAGAGAGCACAGACGCTTCATTGGGGTGCAAGGTGATGGAATCCTCCTCTGAAAAGCCACCCACCCTCCCTGGAGACATTTACCTACAAATGGCCCCTGGGACTTTGCTTTGGATCACACCTCATTGCCTGGTCACCAGTTATGAGTGTGCAATGAGAGTGAGCTAAACCCCTCCAGGACTTGCCTCTTGTGACCTCAAAGCACCTCTTCAAGCCACATTCCCCACTGGAGTGTACCAGCGTGGCTCATGAAAGATGAACTGAATGAGGGAGGAGCTTTCACTCTAATAAAGAGGTTGTATTTCCAAAATATTTTTTCCCACCAGAAAGTTCTGCATACTTTTCCCAAGAGGGTGGAGGTCTGACTGGAAATGAATTGATGGCACTGTTTGTTTTTGCAGTACAGGAATTTAGAGTGTAATACCATATTTTACCCATAAAGGGAGAGGCTTGACCCTGATTTAGCTATTATTGCATGCCACATAATGGCATCCTCAGGGTTTTACTGGGGAATGGCAGTCACCCTCTCTTGTGGGATGACTTTGGAGATCCATCCAAGCTTTTGGGGAGAAAAGAGGACAGAGAGAGACCAGGAGGATTGGATTGAGTATTCAGGAAGCATGAAATAGCCCCACCAGTAGAGCACATTTTTTTCCCATTTTTTTCCCCCCCAAAGGTAGCAAATGGTAGTGTATCACCACATGATCAATAAATTCATGAAAGGCTGAGCCTAAATATGCAGTAGCTGACTGGAATGGAATCTCATTTGTGTGAGAGGAGCAGACATTTCAAAATGAGCATGCCAATCATTTTTAGGTTTCCTAGTTGCTGAGATTAGCTGTTAAAGAAACTAGGTTTTATTTAGGTCCTAATGGAGGCATTGACATCTCTGGACACCATTTCTTCTACTTCTTCTGAATAAGAGATCCTAAATAGGACATCTAAGAAGCCTCAAAAATAACAAGAGGGAAAATTGCCCAAGGGGGTCTATCTGAAGCTCAGAGTCACCTGGAGCCCATGACAAGAATATGTGACAGCTGGAGTGCTGTGTATCCCCACTGAAGCATGGAAGTCCTCAGGGAAAGGGTGCTGAGTTGGGATACTGGCTGGGTTTTTGAGCATCAAGCCCTGTGGGACCTGTAGGGTCACTTTGTGTTAGTTTACATGCAGTTTTTATCTGCTTAATCACAAGTTTTTATTTCTGCCTTTTCTGAGGTGGCTGGCAAAATTTAACAAACCATTCTGAGAAAAAAGTCTCTAAAGATGAAGAGCACAGCAGTGTCAAGGCTGTTCACTGGGTGGGATCTGAATGTAGGTGGGATGGTCCCCAGTGAAAGGTGATGCTGCAGAAGGACAAAAGGGAAGGACATGCATGCATGTTTGTATTTATGAATACAGGAATGAAGCATCAAGGAGGAGAAACTGAGACACAGAGATAACTGCACAGCTTAAAAAGAGGGCAAACTGCAGGATGACCTTGCTACTACTTCTCTGAAATAATCCTGCATGCTAAAACAACAAAAGCAAGCATCAAGTGTAAATCAGCTGAAGAGAGTACATAGGAAGGAGAGAAAGGGGCTGATACCCTGATACTCAGTGGGATTTCTTAGTGAAAATTTCCTGCTGATTGTAAAGGGCAAAGCAGACTTTGCTGGGGATTTGTAAAATGAGATGAACTGCTAGTCTGGCTGATATTTAGTTAATACAAGGACTCGTTTTCGAAAATGCTGCAGGCTTTTTAGAGCTGTGAGAGTCAGTTCTCAGACTTCATTAAAAGAGGCTTTCCATGAAAGTACTTTTGCAAAAGGGACAGGATTGAGTCAAAGGACATTTACACAGTTCCACAGCTCTTGGCACGTGCTCTCACAGCAGATTTGGGGGATTCATGTGTGTCCTGGACAATCTTACAAAGCTACAATAGCTCCTGACACGGACCAGAGATGTGTGTCAGATGCAAATTCTGTTGTGCTGAGATACCATTTAGCCATAACAGCAATCAGGGAAATTAGCAGAATGTTAATAGAGAAGGAATCAAGTGGAGGATGCAGCTGCTTGGAGTTCCTGACAGGCTGCAGGAAAACAGCATCTATTTGCATACTATCTATCAACTCTCATCCACTGATGGATTAATTCTGAGACAGAGTCCCTGCAGTTCACCTACCAGTCACTGTAATGAGTCACTGCTGCAGGGAATTAAACAAGGCTCCTTTCTACTCCTTCAAATCTTTCTACAGACAGGCAAAGAAAAGAGGAGCATTTCATCCCTCCAGACTGTTCTGGTGAGTTCTGAACGAGCCTCATGACTCTGCTTATTCCATAAGAAAACAAGACCAACTTATAGCCCAAGATGGACACTCAAAAATGTTGTTTCCCTTTGTTCTCCCTCACTTGCTTCATGCTCTCCCCCACAATGAGGGCACCCGTGAAAGCAGGCAGGTGTCCCTTGAGGTCTGAGGGCCTGCTTGGGCATCCTGAATACTCTTCTTGACAGAAACAAAAGAGTTGGAGGATGTGAATGGCTCTGTGGTCTGGAAAAAGACCTCAGATGTTTATTTCTATGTTGCTGGAAGAAAACTGAGGTACCTCATTACTGACCACTTTGAAGTGGACACCTTCTGATTATGGTTTGAGATCCTGTAGATCCTAAAGCAAATTACAGGTCTCACCTGTCCTTCTGGGGAACAAATACCTTCATCAGAGGAAAAAACCCCAAAAAACCCCACTGCCTGAACCAAAGTCCCCAGGCCACTATTTGACAAAGCTATTAACATTTATGGAGGCTGGAAATACAGAATCTCTTTTTTATGCTCTACACACCTAATGATAATTGATAATGTCTGGAAGATACGATTAGAAAAGACTGTATCATATCTGTGACTGGAGAATTTCCATTTCCAGATTTTGCAATCCAGTTCGTTTCACCAGAACTGAATTTTCCAAAGAGCTCTGTGAGTGCCTCCATGCCCATCTACATGGACTCCTGGGATGGTTTGGGCTGGAAGGGACCTTAAAGATCCATCCAGCTCCAATCCCTGCCGTGGTCAGGGACACATTCCACTATCCCAGGTTGCTCAAAGCCCAATCCTGCCTGGCCTTGAGCCCTTCCAGGGATGTGACACCCACAGCTTCTGTGGGCAGCCTGTGCCAGGACCTCAACACTCTCACAGTAAAGAATTATTTTCTAATCTAACCCAGCCCTGTTTCAGTTTGGGGCCATTCCCCCTTGTCCTATCACTATGTGCCCTTGCAAAAAGACCCTTTCCAGCCTTCCTGCAGACCCCCTTCAGGTGCTGAAGGTGCTGGCACTTGGTGGCACAGTCATCTTACATCTCCCTCTATTTCATTTACTGTAAAGTGGTTGAAATACACAGGCTCTCAGCCATGGGGGAGGCTTGAAGAGCAATTTCTGGTCCCAGGTCCTCCAAAGACTGGGAAAGAAGCATGACAAAGGCAAGATGGAAGCATTTGTTACGAAAGCATCTCTTAGACATAGCAAAGAGCATATTTCTAGGCAATATGCTGAGAAGGCCTGAAGAAACTATACCAGTAAAGCATGCTGAAACTGGATGATTCAACTAGCTGATCCTGATGTAATTTTTGGCCTGGATTGCTCTTAAGTGCCTTTGAAGGAAGGGTGAGTAATGCCTCTGAACAATAATGACTAAGGCCTCTTGATATAAATGCATGAAAATGGTGGCAGAATAGCTGAAAGCTCTCTTATAAATTTTACTGTCCACCTAGAAAATCAGATAAACATTCCTGACCTTCCCACAGGTATTTTGTGACACAGCAATACCCCATGAGGAGTCAGGCCCTTTTTCTCATGAGCAGTAAGCTCACAGCAGTCAGTTAACAATTACTGCCCTGCAGCCAGAAACCAGATTTGTTCTCAGCAAAGAGAAACAAAATAAGCACAAGTTTTACCAGAAAGACTGAAAAATGAATGTGATGGGTGAACAGATCTTTTATCACAAAGGGCATTCCGTGAGAACTTTGCTGTCAAATTCCATTTGGAAGAAGCTGCAAGTGCTCAAAGACTTTGGAAGGTCTAGAAGCAGCATGTCCTGATGAGGGCCAATAAATAACTCCTGAAGGCAAAAAACCAACCCAGCAATATGAAACAGTCCTATGAGAAGAGCTGAAGGATGGGTTTTATTGTTTAAGATAGTCTGTCTCCTAAAGTAGGACTGACATGCCAGCCCAGGCAAGAATGACTCAAAAGAAGGAAAACTCAGGCTACAAGAACAGAAGGGCCACATCTTTCAGAGTGAAGAGTCACTGCAAGTTTTGGGAAGATGAGACAGGGGCAAGCAGTGGGTGAAGAAGCATTCTGAATATGGGGCTGGACTTGGAACAGATTCCCTTCTCTGTATGAAGCAGGGGAAGAGGCTGTGGACTGCTCTGATGTGGCTGCTGAGTGGCAGAAGGGGACAATGTTCCAGGAACAGCACAGTAGGTATGAGCTGTAGGTTTTTAGATAGTTTCTTTTAAGTTATTTCATTTCTATAAAAGGCTTAATTTTATATGGATTAGAGTAGGTAGTAAAAGAATACTTATTTTTATGTAATCCATCAATCATAACTTGCCAAAAGAGGATGATTACTGTCATTTGACTCTTGGGGAAGCAGAAACAAAGAAAACTAAAGTTTCCAAGGTCTCTAAAAGCCAGATGCATGAAAGAAGGGAGATCACCTCTCTTAGATGTCAGCCAGGTTTCCATTTGCCAGTGGAAATATCACTTTCTAACAGGACATATGCTTCTCAACAGGGGCTGTATCACAGCCTGTTATCTGGTACCATTCTTCTGTGAAGATTCACATCTCTGAGAGCTTTGGACCCTTTAAAACAACCTCACAGGAAGTGATAGAGGGCTGGGATTTTTTGTCTGTTGCTTTTCCCTGGCACTGTTCCCTTTCCAGCCTCTTGCTGCTGCTGTGAGTGAGGCCCTGGTTCACCATCCCACTGGGCTTTTAACATCATGTGGATAATTTTCTGTATTAAATAATTAAGTGCAATAGCTAATACAGTGCTTCCCACACTGTTGCATTGTGCAGTCATATAATTATTTTTGATCATTTATAACGACATTAAAACCCCCAAGTGCCAGACTGAAAATACATCTGTCATAATGTTGCAGCAATATGCAAATTCTCTGGGTATGTTTGCTGTGAGGGAAAAGGTCCTCTATCACTGCAGCTCTTACACAGCTCCTTTAAGAGCCTTTTCTGCCCACTGAATTCTCCACTGATCCTTCAGAAAGCTGGAGGATTGCACAGCTCTGGCTGATCCTTGTTAGAGGTTTCACACGTTCTCTATAGTAATTAGAGGATCTATTTGCAGAAAATTGCTGGCCTTGTCCTCCAGGAAGGAGAACATCCTGCATTTAAACAACAGATCTAACACAGGGAGCAGCAGATCAAACAGCCTTTTTGTCCCTCACCAACTGTTTCCACCACAATATGAAAGGACAAGTCCTTTTCCTGAAGAGGGAAGTTTGTTCTGGATACTATTTTTTTGTTGGCCTCTTTCTTAGGGGCAACAACAAAGAAACCAAATAAGGTGCACTCTGCTCATATCTTTGTAACAGATATATTTATTTTCTGCAGTAAAATGGGAAAGAGCCACTTTATACAGGATGTCAACCAGCGCTGACAAGGAAGGCTTTGATGCTTCCTGACCCAGATTCAAGCAGAGTTATGAGCTAGGATTTAGGGTGAAAGTTTCATTTCTCATCATCCATCTCTTTTCTTCTGTTACGTTCACCTACCAAGTGTTTTTCACACTGCATGACTTGTTTGGGCTCAGTCACGCCTATGCCATCTCAGAATATAAGCATATGCACAATAGAACAACTTTAGTCTGGCACTACTTTCTTCTCCTTTAAAGTGTTTGGAAGGGCCAGATTTCCTCTCCCACACACACTCAGGAACTGGTGAGGAACTCAGTGAAATCTAGAAGCCACCAAAGAGGATTCCCTGTGCTTTCACATGATAGAGAAGGCAGCTATCTGCTAGCTAACTCCTCATTTGTAGAAACTGCAGCTAAATCAACCTCATCCCTGAGCATTCTGTAGCAAATTTCCTTTCTCTGTATTAACTGGAAGATTTATTATTCAAGGCCCTACTTGATGGGCCAGCAGTCTAAAGCACTAGGAGTAGTGCTCCTGTAATTCCCTTTTTCAAATGTCACTGCCTTGTAACAAGTTGGCAGCACTCTCTCCTGAGTGGTTTCAATCAGGTACCTGGAATAACAAATCCAGGCTTTGGCTCTTGGATAGAGGGGTCTTCCATGGTCTGTGAGAAAGCCCCAGCAGTGCTGAACTGCTGGGAGAATGCTGTGGCACAGACTGGGCTGCAAGAGGCTCACTTTCTTCCTTAGCCTCTCTTTTCCTGGACATATGGGCAGATAGAAATTCTGTCCAGCAAGCAGCTCCCAGGAGCAAGTCTATCAGCTGACTGTGCCAACCCACTGATGTGCACAAAGGACTGGGATGACCTGGTCATTCATGTCCAGAATAATTATTCCAAGTATTTCTTCCCACCAAAGTCACCTACACATGCTGCTCTGACACACAGTACTTTTAGCATTTACTTTTTCAGAAAGGCTTAGAAAAGAGGCTCCTTCTTCCTTCCAGACCCATGGACATGACAGACAATATGCTCAAGTCTCTGCATGATGTGTATCCTGTGCTAAATGCATGGGAATCTTGGCAGACAGGTAATCACAGGAAAGGGAAAGCAGAGGAGTGATTAATGAAGAAGAAGATATTTTTCCCCTTTTTCAGCCTCAAAGCCCTTGAGGCTGATTCAGCAATTCCTTGAGAGTCTCAGGCTTACTTCACATGAGATGCAGTCACTGGTATCTTTATCTGGGCATGACAAATTCAGGGATTTCTGGGTGTATTGCAGCCACTGGGCTCACTGGAGCAGCTGAGATTAATTCCAGCTGAGCTACTGGTGGCATAGAAAATCCAGAGGAACATACAAGACATTCAGATTTCACCACAACAAAATTTGGGGTGAGAAAGGAAAGCCTTTCTGGGGTAACCTGATGATACATTTTGAAACAGGGCTGAGTTTAATCCAGAGAAGCAGGGAAACATACTGTACCCAGCTTCTACTGCAACTTATTCTGATGAATTCCCTCCACACAGGGAGGCTCTGTGGCTGAGGTTCTAATGTGCTTGAACATGGAGACCTGGGATGCCTGCCAGGGAACTTTAGAAGCACAAAAAGATGCTCATTAGCTTAAAGGTATGGGTTTTAATTCAGTTTTTAATTTTCTAAAAATCCTTTCCCACGTTTACTTTTTCATTCAGTCCTGTTTGTGTTTTTCTTTTCCTTGCATCCCTTTTTGTCCAATCACATCTTCCTCCATTTTACTAACACTTTACTATTCCAAGGTCTTAAATTTATCTTTTTCTTTTTCTTTCTACCTTTAAGGATATTTTATCTTTTCCCACTCTTCATTATCTGTATGGCTTTTCTTACTCCATGGACTTGGGTTTTCCCTCTTTTCCTCTCAGACCTGTTGGTTCTTTTTGGTTTTGTTCTTTCCTTTTCTTCAGCTAACAAACTGTCTTACCTGATCATTCCTAGCTCTCTGCATGCTCTCTACTCCTTACCCACCATCAAGCACAGCTCACTCTTCCTTCTTGTTAAATGATGTACATTATTCCCCACCCACAGGTTTTGACACATAACCAGCTTTCTTGAGCTTTCTTTTGCCTTTTAAAGCATTTCTCTCCCCCAGAGCCAGGGTGGTGGTTGGAGGCTGACCTTCCTCTTGCAGGGGGTACATGATTCAGTCATCAAATATTCCACATGTAGAGGCTGCCCCTCCAAAACAGAAATAATACTATTGAAGCTGAGGAAACAATTAGGTGTCTACCAAGGTTAAGGACTTGCCAAAACCAGCAAAGGAAGTCTGCAAAGTAAGAAGAGCCACTTGACCACCATCCCATTTGGCCACACAGCTTTGTCCATGCTGTCCATGGAGGAAAGCAGCTGCCTGCACCATGGGCTCACATTTACACAGCCTAAACCACTAATTTATGCCACCACACTGCATCCCAGAGCATGTGATTTTTAACTAACTGTGATTCCTGTTGGATAGAGCTGAAGTGTTATTTAGCTCTGGGCAAAAGACCACTGAGTTGTAACCAGTTTTTCTGATGTTTTTTTATCTGTGCATAAAGTTTTTGCTTCCCTTTCTCTGTATAAACTGGAGAAATAAAACTGTGATGAATGATGCTAGGGTAGCATCCTAAGCTATACAGGTATTTCTACATGTACTAGAATGAAGAAGGACAAAAAGCATTAGATTTCCAAAATTAACCAGCATTGTTTCTATGGATATAAATTTCAGCTGTTTGTGGAAATGTTAAAGCCTCTATCCTGACCAAGGAATAACAGATTATGATTTTGGTGAGAAAGAAGAATGTGAGTAGTATGAAGCAGCCAGTGTGACTTTAGGAGAGACTGCTCAAAGATCTGTTTATAGGCATAAAAGCATGAGAAATGTACTGGTAAAAAGGGAACAAAAACAGATGAGTCATTTTGCAGGTTTTAGAAGAAATATCTGTACATCAAATGCATGATAAACGCTGACTGAGAGGAGCTTAAAGAGGAATAAAGAAGTGCAAATGCATCAGGGGAGAAAGAAACACTGAGGACGCAGATCCATCAGTGCATGGAGGCTGAGAAATAACCATGGGTGGCACTTGTGACTTCCACAGCACAGAGGGTCACAGCTCCTCCTGGGATCCCTTGTGTGCCTTGTGCTGAGGGTAAAGCTTGTTTGAAACAGCCCCCTGAAGTCCAAACTGCTGCACAGAAACGACATGTAAGAATGGCAGGAATGCAGAGTAAAGTAGCAGTGATAAATGAGGGGCTGGAGGAACTCTCTGAGGCAGGACAGATGGCGTTTGTTACAGGCTGCTTTACAAGTAACATCCATAAACACCCAGGCAAGAAAGGTGCTGACAGTGTCTGGTAAATGGAATAGACTTGTGATCTGCAGTCTCTCTGATAGTCATAATTCCACAGAGGAAATCTCCAAGATTCCCTCTCCACACTCAGGCACAGATGTGACAAAATATGTGGTCATGTGCTTTACTTCATGCATAGCAGTAGTTCCATGGATATGTCTTCCCTAGTTTGAGATGACAGGCACAGCAGGAGAAAATTCATAACTCTTGGATTAGTGGTCCTGCCCCAGCTAAATAAGGGGACAGATGAAGTGTTTTCCTGAAAGAAAAAGTAGATGTAGCTCACCAGGAAAACAGCCTATTCCAGGCAGCTGGAAAGATCTGAAATTCCTGGAGGAATATCCATCATCACATTAGCATGTACATTGACAGATGGTGAGGCTTCATGTGAACAGGAATTTTAAGTCACTGTCTTTAACTTGAAAAGATAAACCCCAGGCAGGTTTTGTAGAGCAGCTGGCCCTTCCTGGACTGGTTCTTGTGGGGATTTCTTCTTTAAGAAGCTGGAACAGTGGTAGCTGTGAGCACCACAGACAGCACAGCACCTCATTCCCTTCAGAAGTTTTCTCTGGAAAAAGCCTGAAGCAGCAGCAGCAGGTTTCTCCATGCAGGAATTGGAAAATAGCTCAGCAGACTGGCTGGAGAATTTATAAAATTAGAAAAACAAAGCAGCAAAAGGCCTTGGCTCAACAGCATTACTTTTAGACTGTCTCTTTGAAGTAACTAGTCTTGAATCAGTTTGTGAGCATCAGCCAAAACAAGCACTGAGGTCCATTTGAGAGCTTTGCTTCAGAGCAGCACATTAATACTCTGTAAGGAGATGCAGGGCATGCAGTGGATGTTTTCTTTATCAGCAGCCCTAATCACCCCAAATGGCTCGAGCTCACTGTTAGCACATCCTCCTGACAAAACTGCAGACATGGATGAGCTGTGTCTGACACAGTGTTTAGATTAATCCTGCAAAAAAATGGGGTAAGTGACCCTCTGCACCACAGGAGTGTCACACAAACCCACAGGGTTCTCAGGAGCCTTGTCCCAGCCTGGCAGGCACTCACTGTGCCACAGCAGCAGCTGCTCCAGCTGATGTACCCCTCTTCTCTACAGCCTCCAGGAGACCAAGCAGACCAAAACACTGCTCACACAGGATGGCCAGCTAAAAGGACAAGTTTCAAAGGGACTTGCTGACCAGAGCAAGAAATCTCAGGAGTAACAGTATGTTTAGTTAGGAAAGCCCTTGTCTTCCTACTCCTTTCACATATTTTCTGTAAGTGTTAGGAGACAAGCCCTGACTTGGACTTGGCTCCTTATTCCTACAGCTGGCCTTTCAATAAGTAAAGCCTTGCTCCCACCACAAGAAATGGGAGCAGGGCTGAGTTATCCACGCTGGTTTCTTTGTAGACAGGCACATGTGTGAACCTGCTTCTTATCTGTGCAAATGAAAAGCATCTTTGCTTTTTTCACCTCTATTATCAAAAGCAGCAAGTCAGAAAGACTTCTCACAGAATGGAAATGAAGAAATGAAAAAGAGATACAGTAAAAAAAAAAAATACCGTTCAGCCAGGCTGCCACCTTTTCTGTTGTTATGCAGGTAATTCACAGTAGCACTGGTGTGCATTCTACTTAGTGGACCTTGGCAATGGTAGGTTAACAGCTGAACTTGATGATCTTGAATGATCTTGATGATTTCCCAGTCCATTTCCAGCTGAATCTGTGTGTCTGTAATCGTGGATGCCACACTATGGGCAGCAGCAGGAACTCTGCAGATTGGGCTTCCCCTAAAGCTGTTCCACATGGGCACATCCCTGGGCTGGCTCCTGAGAGAAGGCAGCACAATAGCAGCTCCCAATACCTCAGGGATCTGTCCTAGTTCCCTTTCCAACCCTCCCTGGTGAAGGTATGAATAAACAGCAGCTGGTTCCACCTTGTGCAGATGGAGAAATCCTCATTCCTCTGTTCTGCTGCTGCAGACCCTTCATTCCAAGGTGCCTTTAGGAAGGGGCTGCGCAAGGGATAGCTCTGTGGTGGCTGCTTCTGAGTCACAACTCAGTTCCTGCTTGTCTTGCTGCAGTTGAAGGTTAAGCTGCAGCATCCATTACTGGGTTAAGCACCCAAAAAAAGGAGAAAACAGACTGAATGTTGCCAGCTTCAGTTCTGTTCTGCCACATTCTCCTGGGGCTTGTCATTAGAACACAACACCTTCAGCTAACCAAGTCTCCTCCTTGCTTATTGTCAGTCATCAAGCTTACAGCTCTTTTATTTTAGGGTATTCTTCTCACAGAAAAGAGTGATGTTTGGGCACAAATTCAAAATGAGACAAAGCAGCTTAAACAAAGGCTGGTTTGTGTTTTACTGCTCAGGAAATGACAGACAAATCTGTCTGCAGCAGAGATGAGCATTTCATCTTGCCATTTCCCATCTGGGAAACACTAATAACACTCAGCATCTCATTTCTTTGCTGGGGCCATGTGGTTGGTTACCGGGCATAGGTAATGATGTTCTCCCAGGTGTCAAAGAAATGCTTTTGGACATTCCCAGCTGGTGTTCCTGGGGACAGCTTCCATCTGCAAATGTAGTCTGGCCACAAGGTGTAGCCAAGCAGAAGATGGAGGTAACTACTTTCTCCATGCTGGAAACTCCCACTTCAGAACATATTCCAGCCAAGTTCACCTGCAGTACTGGTGTGCAACCTGAAGAGAAGCAGACAGTGCTCCCCAGTGCTGGTCCCCATCAGTCCCAGGGGTCATGTGGGAGAAGGGGCTGCCTTCTTTGGAGTCCAGGGAATGAAGGCTGCAGCCAAATCCTTGTACATAACAATGACAAGTTACACAAGGAATCTGGGGTTTCCAAACCCTAGTCACTGAACCGGTACTTAACATAATTCAGTGTGAATATGCTGCAGGAGGAAAGTCTTTTTGCTGTGTTAGCTGTTTTCACAAGGTCAGTCCTATTTTTCTTCCCTGTAATCTTTTGCTTCAATTTTTGAAAAGCTGGGGTTTCTTTCATTAAGGTATTTAATTAAAATAGAGGTATGAGTTAATACCATCTTTGGCATACAGGCCAGAGCAGGATTTGAAACATTTATTGTTAGTGTTGGCTATTCTTTCACCTGAGGTTGTTGTCTGAGTTCTAGTTCAAAAGATTTCATTAAGACTCTACTATTCTTGTGATAAACTCTCACTTTTACTATAGTTTAGCAGCTGGGGATTTAGTTTGGAGATTACAGAATCATGGAAAATTTGGCTGAGAGGGGCCCTGTGGTCTATTCCATTTGCCCGTCTCAAGACAGATCATTGATTCCTAAACTGTCTTGAATTAAAGATTCCCCCAATTTAATTCTAAATCCTCAAACTATAAAGATTCCACAATTACTTTAGGAAATCTGTTTCAATGTTTTGCCATCCAGAGATATTTGCTTACCCTCAGTTGATTTTTTTCTAGTATTTTTTTGTGCAGTAAAACTTGAAAAGGAGATTGAACAGAGGAAAGTAAAGCACAGGAAAGTAGAAAGGACTTCCACTATCATCAATGCCATTTCCTTACTGCTGGAAGCAACCATGTCAGGTAAAGCCTTCCTTGTATGTGTACAGAACTCAGTATTTGACCTGGTTGAACTTCTCCCCTAAATGTTCTGAACCAGATTCTGCTGAGATTCTCATCTTCTTGAAAGTTATAAATCTCCTGTGAAGCAGAACTGCAAAATCAGAAGAACATTATAAAGCCTGTGAGAGGCACTTCTGGGTACATGGTGTGCAGATAAAACTTTTATGAAGCAACAGAAAGTTTGCTCGCTAACAGATATGGTGAAGTCTCAAAAATCAAAGATAGATCTCTCCTGAAAATTAAAATCTCTGCTGAGACAGATAATGATGCTTCTAAATTTCGCAAGACTGTGTTTGAGAACTCACAAAAAAACTCCAAAACCCAGTCTTCAACAGGACTGCCAAGATGCTCCTAACTTCCAAGAGAACTACATCCAAGATAAGAAAGTGATATGGGGTTTAGGTGAAAAATAAAATTACAAGACTATTACAAGAGGAAGTCCTAGAAAGTGTGGAAGAAAGAGAGAAGCTGGGTGGGAATAAAGTCAACGTGGAGTTGAAAAGAAAAAAATAAGGCCAAATTCAGTAGAAATGGACAGCAAAGTTTCTGAAGTAAGGATGAGGAAAATGTTAGATTACACCTGGGAGGAGCTAAATTCAGTCATCCCTTAACTTTAACGTGAAGGACAAGCATGACTGCCAGACAAATATTCTCATTTTTACCAATTAATAACTGATGCTTCAGAGAGCATCTTGACCATCTCCACAATGTTTCAAAGCATCCTTCAAGACACAACTCCACATGTCAAGGTACCACTGAAGATATGAAATGACATGAGGGACCTGTATTTAGGTATTTGGATTCAACTTTTTATGACACATCACTGAATTTAAACCCCACAGAAGGAAGTCTTGGGTAATTCTGTGAGGTCAGGATCTTTGTCCTTGTCCTGAAGCAGCTGTGAGAACTTAACTGGAAGAGCTTGGAGGTTCTAATCACACCCCATGGTGCAGCTAAACTAGCACAATATCATGGCCCAATGCACAGGACAATACTTTCAGACAGGACCTGCTGGGGTTCTGAATATTATCAATGAAGTCTTAAATTCCAAACCAGAGCAATCCAAACCATCACTGAGATGTAGCCCTCCCAGAAGAAACATTTTTTTCCAAAGCTCATAACTCAAAATGAGTCATGCTTGATTAACTTCACTTGGGTCAGGAGACTAATCATGAGATGCTATTTTTAAATTATATAAGGAAAGTCAGAGAGAGAGCATTGGAATAACATTCAGAATGGAAGACACGTTACAGCCTTAGCAGAGTGTCACTGTGATGACTTAATGAAAACTAGAAACCATCTCTATTAGCAGGTGTTGCCTTTTTTCACTTTTTTTTTGGGTTTTTTTTAAGTGTGTCTACTCTCCAGCAAAAAATGTTATTAAATATAAGTGAGACTCCAATCCAGAGAGCAACTGTCCAGCTCAGTTCTTGGTGGGGTAATAGATGAGAAAGGTTCACCTCCTCCTTCTCCTCACAGCTGCCCCGCACACATGCACACACACACAGAGGCCAGGGAAATCTACTCCTCGTGCACCTACCTTGGGTTTGAAGGCAATTAACTTCAGGACCATCTCCACAGTGAAGAGCCCAGTGAAGAGCATGTTGAGGATGTTCATGGCTTCCTTGAACATGCAGCTCTGACCATAGTGCTGAAAAAGAGCAACGCAGCAGGAGTGTGAGGATTGGATGTGCCAGCAGTCAGGAATACACAGGACCCCTCCCGGTCTCCCTTCATGCCAAGGTTCTCCAAGGAAGACCCCAGCATGTTTCATTTTTCAATAAGGAATTCCCATTTCCCTTCATACATAAACACTCCCATGCCTCTATCCATTTTTGCCATCTGGCTCTTGATCTCCTCTTTTTAGAAGAATCTTTTTGAGGAGTGGCTACCAAAATCATACTTACCGTTCCAATTCAGGGCTCATTATAAATTTCCACAATGTTACAATACAATCTTCAATTGTGATTTTTATCTCAACCTTCCCTCTTGGATTGCTTTTTTGTTTAATTGTGACTGCACAGCAAGCAGGGGTTTCACTAAGCTGTCCATAATGATACCAAGCTATTCCCCAAGTAATTACACTAAATTCAGGATTCTGCAAAGTACATGAGCAGCTCAAATCATATTTTCCCAATATGCACTATGTTGCATTTGTCAATTCTGAATTAAATTTGCAATCATGCTGCCCATTCACTTAATTTTATTAAGATCTTATGAAGTTACTCTCCATCCTCTATTGATTAATTCAAGCAGTGTCTTCTGCAAGTGTTGCCACCTCACTTTTCATACCCCTGTTTCCAGACCATGGTACTTGAACTCATGGCACTGCCTTATTCTAAGGTTACCTTTCAGTTCATGTTACAAGACCCCATTTGTAGTTGCTTAATTTTAATAAACTTCAAAGAGCTGGGATGGATTTTTATGATCTGCATTGGCACAGGGTGATTTATTCAAAGTAGTTTCAGATAAACAATTCAGCTGAAGATGAATGCAAGGCTGAGAAAAATACAGCGTTGAGACATTTTCAACATTTTTCTTGAAAAGTTCTAGTACTTGCAGGACTCTGTTTAGAAATGAGAAATTTTTTTTTAAGGAGTTAGAATTGTTGAAAGTGTCAGATATTAGCAGGAAGAGGGAGACAATTAGATTCCTTATTTCAACTACATGTCATCAGAAGTGAACAGGGTAAAATTTTTTTTTTGATGTGCTTGTCCATCTCCCTCAACACATGGTGTGAAGGTGAAAGTAGGCCTCAACCTCAGCCATTTGTGCATTTCCCCCAACAAAGTCTACTACTTCATTACCTGGAGGTTTTCTGCTTGCTCACTTACTTGCATGGCCAGGCAGATGGTGTTCAGCAGGATCAGAACGAACATCAGGTATTCAAAATAGGTGGAGTTGACCACATACCAAACTTTGTACTGGTACTGGTTTTTAGGGATGTATCTCCGCAGAGGCCGGGCTTTCAGGGCATACTCTACACACTGGCGCTGTGGGAGAGGCAGGGTACATTTAAAACTCAAACCCAAAATATCAGGGTGGTCAGCTACCTTCAAATGTAATTAAAATTACAATGTTTCAAGTTCTTTTTCTGAAATGAAAAAGCTTAGTAGAAGAATTTCTATTAGGTCACAATGTGAATGTGCACATTCTACCTGTTAAAGAGTTCTACGTGCATTTACTTTGGCCAGACACTGCTGTTGTGCTCATCTAATCTCAGTGAAACAAATGGTACAGCAAACATTTTTAAGTAATTGTTGTCCACTGAGCATGATTTTTTTTACCTGGCTCCTAAAAGCTGTCAGCAAAGCCATCTTACAGTTCTATCTTGTTGGCAAGCTTAACATTTACCTCTCTCTGTGCATTTGCTGGCAAGCTTAACATTTTCCTCTCTGTATGCATCTATCTATTGAAAGCTTATTCTCAATGCATTTTCTATCTTTGTTGACAGCAGGATGTTGTAAATTACCTGGTTTTTGTCCAGCTCACAGTTCTTGTACTCTTGTTCTCCTTGTTCCTGAAATGTGACGATGACGAAACCAACGAAGATGTTCATCATGAAGAAAGCAATGATGATGATGTAGATAATAAAGAAGATGGAGATCTCAACCCTGTGATTATAGATGGGTCCCACATCCTCCATGTGGGAATCAATGGACCTATACAGCAACCTGAAAGCAAACAGGAGCCAAATGCAGAGAAAATCTGCAACTGCCTTGAGGCCTTATAGGTGATGTTATAAAGTTTAACTTTGTGATTTTCTTCCACTTGTATCAAAATTTATTCACTCAGAGATGTGCAGACTTGCACTGATCTGAATGCAAAGCTTGCAAAGGAGAAGACCTGGCTCTTACTAATTCTACATTTGAACCTATTCAGGGGTTCTGTCTTCATAGTTGAACAAAATCATGCTCTTCAGGTAACAAAAGACAGGAAAGTCCCAACAGAGGTATTGGGAACTGAGTTTTGTGAGAAAAGGAGTTGGGATAACAACACAGTCCCAGTAGTTAACACTGCTGTTGGCATCACCCGGTGACACAGGTCAGGGTCAGCCCCCTGCATGTCCACGTCGCCCTGAGTGACTCAGGGGGAGTCCCCAGCTCCAGTGGCACAGACAGCAGGTCCTGGACCAACACCCCATGTCTGCCAGTACTGCAGAGGAAATGTTTCATATTGCCCTGCTGGCTCCATGGGGAGACTGAAACCTGGCAATGCTGGAAAGGACTTGATATGCACTTTACATTCATTTATACACATAATAATGGTACAAATACTGGTAGCATTGCTACTAATGAAAATCATCTTTTAAGAACTAGAGACAGTGCTTTACACTGTTTACAAGTACAGTAACAGAAATCCCTGCAGGCCCTGGGGAATTTACAAGGTACATAATGCTACAGTGCTACTACTGCTATATTTAAAGCTCTGGAGTCATTTAAATGGTTAGAAAGGGAAAGACTATGCTCTGCCTTTGACTTTTCTCATTTGAAATGAATGAGGGCATTTCTTAGTGTTGCACTGGTCCCAGAAACACTCACTCTGGCCAGCCCTCGAAGGTGGAGACGGTGAAGAGGGCCATCATGGCAGTCAGGACGTTGTCGAAGTCGAACTTGCTGTTCTCCCAGCTGCGGGGCTGTATCATGGGCTGGCTGACCTCCCCATCCTTGTAGGTGATGTAGTACCCTCTGTGGGGGGAGAGGGCACACACAATGTGGCACTCCTGAACTGCCAGGCACCATGGGTGTCAGGGGCAGGGATTGGAAAAGCTCAGACCCACCTGCATTCTGCTTCTGTCTGCTTGGAGCTGTCAGTGCAGCTGTACAGCTTGCCCTAGGAAAGGAAGAAAGAGGAATGAAGCTTCTGCTTGTATGGTACTTTTATGTGCGTCACCATCATATTTTCTGGAAAAATCCCTTTGCCAGAATTTCTGCTCCTGGGAAGCTGAGAAGCCTCAGAGAAAAATGAAAATAATAATTATCTGATTCGCTTCTCCTGTGTTTTGCTGCTTTGGAATGTGGTTTGGACATTGTTTACTAACTGGTCATTGATTGGTTTCATGTGAATTGTTTTAACTTAATGACCAATCACTGTCCAGCTGTGTTGGGACTGGAAGAGAGAATCACAAGTTTTGATTATCATTCTTTGTTGCCTTCTGGCTGTATCCTTTTTCTATTCTTTAGTATTGCATTATTCTATTCTATTCTATTCTATTCTATTCTATTCTATTCTATTCTATTCTATTCTATTCTATTCTATTCTATTCTGTAATAATAAATTAGCCTTCTAAGAACATGGAGACAGATTCTCAATTCCTCCTCCGTCCAGGGCACCTCACAAATACCACAAATGTGTATGCCCTCAACATTTGTCAGGAGGGTGGTGAAAGGCAAAGGGAGATAAAAGCAGGCATAAAGAAGGGAATGAACAACCCCCCATGGTCATTTGGTGCGCCGCTTCCTCTGCAGGATGGGAGGCAGAGAGCCCGCAGGGACCAACCCTTCTGAGCAGCCCCCTTCTCCTTCCCAGGGCCATGTCATGCCAATGTAAAGCTGTTTAGGGAAGAACAACATTACTGATCATTTCTTCTGATCACAGATGATGGGCAAGAGTTCTGCATATGCCTGGCTCAGGTTTGGAGAACTGCTGGCAGCAGAAGACCAGGTAACACTGACAGTGCCCCAAATGTCTTGCCTGTTACTCACAAAAGACCCCATCCTCAGGCTTTTTATGCTGTTTTTCTCCCCATCCCTGAATACAGCCCAATGTAATGGATGAAGGAGTGGGTCCAATGGTTTTACCTTAAACAGCTGAACTCCAATGCAGGCAAACATGAACTGCAGCAAAGTGGTGACAATCACAATGTTCCCGATGGTTCGGATGGCGACAAACACACACTGGACCACGTGCTGCAAATGGGAGAGAGGAACAAGAGTCACTTGTGGGATTATTCTCAACTGTTCTGGCTAAGGGAGAAACCCAAGAATAAAAATAATAAGAAAAAATTATTTAAGCAGTACCCATTACCAAAGTAATGTCTGAGAAAAGGGGACCAACTTATTTCATTCCTTGCTGTATTTTTAGAAGGATGCAGAAAGGGGTAGGAAAATACCAGAACTGAGCTCTCTGAGACTTCCTGCATATTTGGGCACCCATCAGCACATAGGAAGGAGTTTATCTAATACATAAAGGTTATGCTTAGGGTTGTGGGCCCATCTGTAACTTCAGAAAACCACATCATTTCACCTCTGGGCTGATGTGGCCATTCAGCTGAAAAGCAGCTTGTCAGAAAAGGAGCTGGTGGACACAAAGTTGAATATGAGCCTTCACTACAAAGATGGCAAGTGCTATACTGGGCTGCATTAGGCAAGATTTTAACAAGTTGAAGCAGGTGATTCCTCCCCTTTACTCAGCACTGGTGAGACTGTGCCTGTTGTGCTGGATCTAGCTCTGGCTCCTCAGTACAAGAGAGCTGTGGACATACTGGAGGAAAGAGCCACAAAGATGACTTAAGGGATTGGAGAAAAGGCTGAGAGAGCTGGGTCTGTTCATCTGAGAGGAGGGTCAGGGAATCTAGTCAATGTAATCTGATCAATGGCTGAAGGGAGGATGCAGAGGAGGCAGAGCCAGGCTCTTTTCAGTGGTTCCCCCTGACAGGACAACAGGCGCAAATTGAAACAGGGTAGGTTTATATGAACATTGAGAAACACTTCTACTGTCAGGGTGACTGAGCATTGGAACAGGTCATCCAGAGAGGTTGTGGAGTTTCTCTCCTTGGAGGTAACCTAAAGCCTGGGTAACACCTGCTCTCAGTGGCCCTGAATGAGCAGGTCCCTTCCAACCTCAACCAGACTGTGATTCTGCTGAAACTTTACTTGAACCACTGCAAAAGCCTGAAATAATCTGAATTTATTCATAGAATGCACTGGGACTTTTCTAACCTTCAGTCCTTTGGCTCTGTTGATGGCCCTCAGTGGCCTGAGGACCCGCAGAACACGCAGGATCTTCACCACATTAATGGCACTGGACCTGGAAGAAAGTATTGGAAGGTTTGAGAGACACAGCAAAGTGGGGAGTGTGCAGCAAGGACAGATCTTTGAAATTCTGCATAGCCTGAGACTGCATAAGGGATTTATTCAACTCTTTGCCATGGCACTTCAGGGGTAAGGAAACCAATTTCTCTGTTTTCTTCAGAGGTCTGGCTGCTTGCTCTGGATTTCATAATCTCTACTGTATTAATGGAGGAGGAATGGAACATGGGCAAGGTGTATTTTTAGAGCAGGGCAAACAGATTCTGTAGATATCTATGATATAGAAATTGTGCCAAGATGTAGTCATTACCAAGGCATTTTCAGATAAGGCTCAAAGAAGCATTCCACTGAAATATTAATAGAAGAGTGAAAAGTCCAGGAGACTCCAGCATTAAAGGTAGACTGTCCACCTGGAGTTTGATCCTACAGTGTGTCTGGCTCCTGAACCCACAAATCAAAGTGTATACATAAATTTAAGGATGTGAAAACTCCCACTCAGTTGAATAGGATGACTTATGTGCTCACTGTTAAGTACTGAACACAACTATTGGAGCAGAGCTCTCTGCACCTTCCAATACTAAACCCTGACTGAGAATCTTCCTCGTGCTCAATGACATCATGTTCTCCTACTGACTTTGGGAACAGTTTTAATGTTAATGCACATTTTAATGTTAACACACCAAGAGTCTGACTTAGGTCTGTAAGAAAGAAACAGCAGATCAAAACAAGAACTGTGCCATTCTTAAGACTGTGACTGAAAGCCCAATGGACCCTTCAAATTGTCCTACTTGACTTAGCGTGCAACTTCTGTGAGCTGCCAACCTATGATGGTAACAGCTGGGAGCTTGTTTCTTACCAGATATGAAACTAATTAGGGAACTTCCTAACCAACACATAGTCAAGTAAATCTATAAATTGCTAAGTAAATTAACAGGTGAACTAAAGGACAACAGCATGACAGAACAGCCACTACCACTCTGAAGAGTCTCACAAAACTCTTCAAGTGTTTGATGGCTTTCCATTGACTGAGACTCACAGCATCTTAGGAAGTAGCAAAACATTATCAATCTCATTTTCCAAAGAGGTTATGAAAAGTCTAAGAGGGAACCATAAGTCATTGAAATGTCCTGAACTGATACAGTGAAACAAAGGCCTTGGAACAAAGTTTAGTGTCATGATTCCCCATTCACCCATTTTTTGTTCTCATTTGTTCTTTCTGAAAGATTCCCCCCTCCAGCTCGCCAGAGTAGCATTTTCCAGTTACTACCTCCTGTCTTGAGGATGAATTTTAATGGCCTTGAACCATCTGAGAAAAACACCTCATGAATACTCCAACAGGCTCATGAGGAAAATCTTACCCAGATAAAACAACGAGCCTGAGCCATCCCTCCCAGCCCAGCCCTACAATCCCCACCCCAAAACCAGCCAGCTGGAAATAGCTCACTCACTGGATCCCAAAGGAGATGAGAGAAACGCTGACCACCAGCAGGTCCAAGATGTTGAAGTAGTTCCTGCAGAAGGAGCCCTTGTGGAGGAAAGCCCCGTAGGCAGTCATCTGCAGGGAGCACAAACACACTTTGCCATCAGCAGCTGCCCAGGAGCCAAACCCACCTGCCTATGCTCAGGGTGGATAACTGGGGAGGGGGCAGTATTTCTATTGTTGGCAGACCATTTACCCCCAGACCCCAAAGGAGAAGTTGAGCCCCAATGGAAAGAAAAGAGAGTGAAAAAGACAGCAAGATAACTGTGAAAGGCCTAACTAAAGAAAGAGAGAAAAATATGCACTTTAAGTGCACTGAGTACATAACATTTAGAATTAGCAAAGGAGCAGAATGACTGTTTGCAAAAATTACTCTTTGCAATCATATGCTTTTCCCTTTTTCTTCAGTGACAGAGGATACTTCTGTTATATAAAGGCCTCTCTAGCAAAATTGAATAGAAAATACAAAATAAAATGGTCTCTTCTGTAACGCTTTTCAGTACACTTGGACCAGCTGCAGTGGACAGTTGACTGCTCTTCCTTTCATGAAGGAAGAACAGAATCCCTCAGGAATAAGATACTTTAGAGCTGAACTGAAAAAAAACAAAAGGAATTACTGCTCTCTTCAGCTTGGTCCTTCTGTTCAGCTCAATCCCACAGCCCTTTTCCTATTAATTTTTACTCTAGATGTAGTTGCATTTTCCCTTTAGTTTCCTTACAAAGCTCAGGCTGTACTCCTTGGAACAGGGTAATTTCTTTGTGGAGGTAATCATTATCAACATCACTGGGCAGAGGGAGGGAAAATACATATTTTGGAAGGGAGGCTCTGCCCTGCCTGGGTGTGATGGGGTGTTGAAAACCTGCTGGCTTTGAGGAGGATGTCACAGCTCCAGAGCTGGATTGAGTGACAGTGTAAACAGAGTTCTCTTACCCAATGTGACTAAATGAGCCTGGCACAGTTAAAGAGGGTGAGCTGATGGGGTATTTGTACCACCTACCTTAGATTTGGTGAGTGATCTAATGCAGCTGCTTTGAAGAAACCCCATCCCCTCAAGTGTTAATGTTCCTTCATGAGGAATTCTCATTCCCATCCAGGAATACAGGCTTCTAAGTTTGGTCGTCTGAATCTCATTTAAATTAGGTTTCTAAAGTAACCCGAGGAGGCCATGACACTGAGCTGTAGCCAGACTTGCAGCTGAGAAGTGTGAACTGGACAATCAAACTGGAGTTTTCTAGCTCCTACCAGTTGCTTAGGATGGTGTATTTGCTGGAAGTTTCCAGCCTGTGACAAATTTATTCAGAGCAAAGCTGAAGGGCACATGGTATATTGGATTATTTTCTTCACCAAATATCCATGACATCAGGGAACTGACTATCAATCAGACAGAAATTAGAGGGGGAGGAAGTATAAACTCTGGTCTTGGCTTAGAATTTATACTTGTAGACACATTCAGTTGGGGAAGGGAGGAGGGGTTCTTGCCATAACAAAGGTGGTAAAGATGCCCTTTACTGGTTAGATTTTGTATGGCAATCTTGAAAGAAAGACACCATTGAAATCAGGAGGGCAAGCTCTGCTGAGTTTAAGTTCAGTACAAATTGTGGTTCTCTCAAGCCTATTCAGGGATTTTTTTCATCTCAGAAGAGACTCTCAGAGAGTGTGTAATCTACATCTGCCTCCCACCTCGGGCATAAAACAAGTTACAGCCTTTTAGGATGCCAGTTAACAATCCTTGGCAGTCACCTTGCCAACATCCACCAGAATGCAGATGTTGTTAAAAGCAACATGGGGGCAGATGAAGCTTGTTCCTCTACAGCCTTGAACTTCCCATGGCCATTCATTCTTTTGTTTTCACCACCTACATTAACTTTGCTGTTTTGCAAAACAATGTGCTCAGTGAAGGCAGCAGAGAAACATGCACTGAGAAACCAAGCTCTTAGTGACTTCAGCTTATGGTCCTTGCACTGTTCTCCCACTTGGACTTAGAGAATATCCCGGGATGTTGTCATAAATCACTGAAGTTAATAGGAGGACCTTGGAAGGCCCAGGCTGGGTTAAGTTCCGCTTTCACTGAAATCATTTAGAGTGTTACCACTTCCTTCAGAGCAAGCAGAATTAGTAATTGTGAGTCCAAACAGGTAACCTTGAAATATTGTTTCATTTTTAAACTTTGCTGTTGGGATATTTTCCTTTTCTTGACAGGCCTTTTGGATCTGCCATGTGATCTGTGCGCATCCAGATTTATTGTGTAAACACAGATGCAAACTGCACACAGGCATAATGTGTACATCTCCCTGGAGAACATTATGGCTTTGGTAATTTCAAGTCATATCAAAAAAAGCACGTTTCTCTATAAAAATATGCAGGGGCCACCCTGCTTGCCAGCCTTCAATATAGATACTGTTATTAGGGTCCTGAGCTGAAAATTTGAGCAACTCTAAGGCACTGCCTGCCAGCACTTAGAACGAGCTTGCTGAGAAAAAAAAAAAAAAACAAAAAAAACCAGCTGCCAAGTGAACCTAGCATTTAGAAAGCCAGAACTTTGCTCAATTACTGTTATTTAAATTATTAGCCTACCAATTTGAGAAAATTAGAGTTAAGAACAAGGCAGCCTATTTTTATTTTCTTCCAAGCTAGACCATTCTCCTGCGCATTCCCCTTGGTATAGAGCACATTCCTGGGAAATGGAAAGCTGGGCTTTGATGCAGCAATTTTCATTGGCAGCTACTGTCCTCGGCGTCTCAGGGATTTGTACTCTTCAAATTCTCTCTCTACACCTAAAAAGTGAGGTTTTGCACTGTGCTCCCTGCATCCTAATTTGCAGTGCACCCTGTAAGCTCACAGAAGTCATCAGCCACCCTTTGGGGTGGTTTCTGCAGAACAGAGACCTTCTCTTTGCCTTTGTAAGAGGTGTGTGTATTCAGAGTTTCTTGCAGAGGAGAAAAATCCTGTTTTGGAAAGACTGGCCAGGGTAGAGGGAGAAGTTTATCCAGGGATGGCCTTTTTCTCTCTTACATTTCCCAACATTGCATCCTTTCATTGCGATTCCCCTAAAAAGCATTATTTTGCTATAGGCCCTCAATTACAAGTCTGAATATCGAAATTTCCCAGGAGACTTTTAAAGCAACTACAGAAACGTCAAATGAAAAGAAATAAAACCCTTTGTGCAGTAATAATAATGGGGTTGAAAAAAAAAGGAAAGAAAAAGAGAGCGAAAGAAAGAAAGAAAGAAGGAGAAAGAAAAGCAGAAAACAAGTGTATTTCTCAGATTGGTTACCTTAAGAATAATTTCTAATGTAAAGATACTAGTGAAGACATAGTCTGCATTGCCTAGGATCTGAAAAATAAGCACAGTTGGGTTAGTGGTACTGAGCGTGACCCAGAACAAACAGGCGTGTGTGTTAGCAACAGAGACTGGCAGAAACCAGAAAGCTTGGGAACAAGTAATGGTAGAGAAGATGGGCACTTTACCTTCAGAGCAATTTCAATGGTGAAAATGACAGTAAAAACTATATCAAAATAAAAGAGAATCTGTAAAAACAAAAGGGGATAGGAGTGGGGAGGGTAGGTCAGTGAGTGATTGCTTGAGTGGGAAATCACAGTTAAAATCAAATGCACGAGTTCTTGTCACGAGGGAATGAGGACAACTCTATAGGGAACAGTTTTGGAACAAGGTCCTGTTGAATGCAGTGAAGGTCCTGGCACAGAGGACAAGAAGCACATTACATGAAATCTTTCCTGAGTTACAATCCCATGAGCACTATAGAGGCAAAATAACTTTTTGGTTGCTGTAGGATTTTTTTTTTTTAAAATCTCATAAAGAACATTCAAGGGTTTTCCCAAATAGGATTCCAAACTGAGAGTACAAAGAATGCCTGGTCTCTCAGTGGAAAACATGAGATTCCTTCTTATTAACTTCCATTCAGTCTTGTTCTGTGCCTCTTTCAAAGGAAGGAAAGCAAACTGCAAAATCATACTCTAGCTATTTCTTTTCTCCGTCCTGAATTGACCTGGATTAGGATGAATAACAAAGACTCTGCCAATTGAACAGAATCCCAGCCGTTGTATTGCAACCATAATTTGGTCATTTGCTAAAGGTGCCTGACTTAGATCCTGCATCTTTCTATTTGCACCCTGAATAACGAGCCAGCTGAAATGCTCATCATTCCCAGGAACCTGGTGATGGAGAAACTCATGGCATGCACAGCAGACCACAAAAGTGGTGTCACAGGAGGAAGTGAGAAGTCTAGAAGTGTAAAGGGGCTTTCAAAGTAGCAGCATCAAGGACAGGAATGTCCTTCACTGCCAATATGTTGGCATCCCACAGTAAATGGGAACTTTCTCACTGATTTATGGGAGCAGGATTGGACTCTCTTTGTTTCCAATATATTTTAACATCGCAATCCTCTTTAGTGCTATCTACACTACAAATGTTGAACATCAGAAGTACCATAACCATGGTTTACTGTGGTTTTACCATAAACATGTTTTAAATTAGAAGGCCAATATATGGAAGCTGTAGAAAACTGATAATTTGTGAAATTTGGACCTTTGCTGCTAAAACACTAATAAACATAAAGCAGGAAACTGCCTGCTCCCATTCCACAGGGGTTTATTGTATCTCAGTGCCTGTATCCTCACTTAGATTTATAGGTGGCTAAATTCTTACAGCTTGGAATGCAGAGGGGCAGCTATTGCAAGCTCCAGGGTTATTTCACATTGCTGTATTTAAGCACAATCCAAATGTGGATTGAATTGCAGACACTTCATGTCAAATGGGGGGATGAATCACTTACTGCTACCATATAACTCAAAATTCTTCAGGTCACTGCTCAGTTTTCAATCCCAAATTCTTCTCACGGCTGTCTTGAGCTATATCAATTTTTGCAGCTTAGAGAATTAAGAAAGGGCCACTTCAAAGGGACAGATCCTGATTTTAACCTATATTAATTTACTTACATGACAACTGGAAATATCCTTTTGTCTTGCTGCTTTGTAAGTCCTGATATTTGATTATTTTATCAATGGAATAATTTTATAATCAATGGGCCAGATTCATGGGAACTCTCTAACTTCTTTTTATGACTCCAACAACATAAAGAAGCTGCAAACTTGATTAAAGTGAGTGATTAAGCTGTACCTGTTGCCTCACCAGGGGCCTGCAAAGGATCTGGAACACACTGGTGAATGTGGCCCCAAAGGTGCAGCTAGCAAAGATGAAACCATGCCTAATGAAAATGGTCACTGCCCCTCCTGTGCAGGCAGTCTCATGTTTCAGCTGGCATATTTGTTATTGTCTAAATATGAACTTGCTCTAGAACACATTAAAATGAAAGAGCGCCTTGCCAAGGTGCTAACAGGAGAATCTGGTGAGCAGTCTTAGCACTTGCTTGGACTTCAAGGGCTGTTTGGTCAGACTGGGCTGGCACTTGAAGCACTCTCTGCCTGAGCCCTGTGTGACACAGAAGGACACAGCCTGCCCCAGGAAAGAGCAGGGCCAAGCCTCTCCACCAGCCCTTGCTGGGCTCTCTGTCCCTGTGTTCCTGCTCTGGGATGGTATGTGCCAGCAGCATCCCCAGTCTGCACAAGTCCTGGAGCACAGGCTCATGCTGAGTGAAGGCAGAGGCAGCTTTGCTTTCAGCTTGATTTCTTCCTTTTCCTCCCAGGCCTCCGTGTGGGCACAGGGCAGGACAGGATCTCACTGTTCTACTGTCACAGTGCCAAGGCAGGCACATTGGCAACCCAAACATCTTGCCAGTGTCCCCTTGTATGATACATTTTAAACATCTGTACCTGCAAAAATTAAACACAGATTTTCATGCAACACCAGTGGCTTTACATACACAAAACAATGCTTTGCCTCAAACCTTCAGCTCTTTAATCCAGGACAACCAGCTCTGACTCTTTTTTCTCTCTCATTTAAATGTCTCTGCTACAGACTCTGTGACAGTTTCTGTGGCATGTCAGGAGCCCATCTGCCAGCTGACATGCTGCAGCACTAATACATATTGGCATTTAGTTATCCCTACATGGTGGGCACCCTCATTTGTGCACAAGTGGGTTATTGGTGGCACAGGTTTGGCTGGATTATTTAGCATCCTCCTTCAGGACAAAATGCAAAGCCACTCTGAGATATGCTCAGGAATAGACTTCCATTAACACCTTCTCTGCATGCACATATGTGTTCAAATGCATGCTCAGGCCAGGATATTTCAGGGAGCATTAAATTAAGGTTGTATTATTAAACAAGGAAAAACCATCCCACTCTTCAATCCTAGCAAACTCTTCAGGCATCAAGGCACCAAAATGCCACTGCAGACACCAGAAATCAGAGGCCTTGCATATGTCTTCTGACTCCTCATTTCTGCAATGAACTCTGACTAATGGAAACAACCACTGGCAAAGTTAAAGGAGCAATGAACATTTCAAAGGGCAAATAAAAATGGTCAGGAAAGAGGGTGAGAATGTATCTTCATGCTGAATGCCTTCCTCTTCTCTCCCCAGGCAGGTAAGGAGAGGAGCACAGCATATTTTTTGAGGGTTATCTCAAATTTAATGATAGCTTTGCAGCTTGCGTTCAAAAAGTCTGATTCTAACCATGATGACATCAATTTCCCCCAGAGTGACAGCATCAAACTCAGGAATATTACTCCTGATTTACACCAGTGTGAATAAAATGAAAATCAGGCGCTGGGCTTTTAGTTTAAAAGACAGCATGTGGCAGCAGAACAAATGTTCCACAGGGAACCTGAAAATTCCTCAGAATTGAATTATCTATATCCACAATCAATGTTTTAAAAGCTCATTTCTACTGCTTTAATCCCAGGGAACAATAATTTTGCTTCAGCCTCCTGTTCCTCCTTTCCCTACACACACTTCTGAAGTGAACTAGAGGCCAGATTCTGCACTGACTCATGTTTCCTGCAAAAAACCTAATGATTTTCACACACAGCCTACAAAAGGCAGAAATCATGGAAGGCAGGCACTCCCAAGCCTGTGATGCAGCAGCCTCTTCTGCCTTTCCTGGCTTCAAATCATGATCAGCTTGTCCCACACTTGCAATCCCCAGTGAGGGAAGGAGGATATGAAGCATACTTGGTTCCTAAAGGAGAGGTGTCTCACGGGGTCCTCAGCTGCCAGGGAGATGCTGCTGAGCAGGATGAAAAACAGGATCAGGTTGGTGAAAATGTTATCGTTAACGATGCGGTGGCAGTGCACACGGAACCTGCAAGAGAGGGGAGAGGCACAACTTCAGCTCTCAAAGAACAGCAAGGAAACATTTCCCCCCTCCTCTTCTGCCAGCAGGACTGGAGGATTGCCCTGCAGAGCATCTTTCCTCTACCCCAGCACAGGGACAAGGTGTGCAGGGCAATGCTGGCTCTCCACACAGGACTCACTCCATCTGTTTGAATGGAGAACAATCACTCCCTCCTGACAGAGCTTTTTGTGATTTCCATGTGGCCTGAAACCTGCCAGCCCAGAATTATATCCTTCACTTTCATTTATAGAACCATTCCTGATTCATTCAGGAGGAAGGCACCAGAAACAGGTTTTAGGGTGCCAATGTCTTTCTGAGCTTTCACTCAACAGGAGCTGGGGGGGATCTACCTTGCTAACAGAGTACAGGCCTGGCCAAATGGATATAGGGCAGCAAATGGCTTCTGAGAGACATCATGCCATGCAGTTTACATGCTAAACACAGGCCCACTTGGTGCTCTTAGTGGGAAACCAGGAGGTAAAGAAGGAGCAGTCTCCCATCAAACTTGCTTACTGGAGACCATTACATCACTTTCCATATATTGGTAGCAGGATGTGAGGAGTTAAACCCCATAACAGCTCTGTGCATAATTCTACAGGCACTTTATTAATCTATTTAGCTCTACTCTTGGCTGTTAGGGCTCCAAGTCCCTATTACAGCAATTTTACAGATGACTGCAGAGGTTAATTTAGTTCTACAAATGACAGGGGGTGGGTGGCACAGCTAGCATTGCAGTCCACAAGCCCCAGCTATCCTCAGTCCCTCCCTGTTACACATACCCAAGGAGGAGTGGCACAAGCTCTGCTGGGACAAAAATGGCTCTGAATTCAGTGGTGCAGGAACAGCCCTGCCTTCCTCTGGGCTGTGTTTGAAGGCTGAGTCCTTAGGAGAGACACTGGAATTTGTGGTGCTGCACAGAGGATTGGGCAATGAGCTCACTGCTGTGCCCTTGCAAAGATAAACTCACCTGGCTCCTAACAGCCCTCAACTCACAGGTCCTGCACATCTCCTTTGGAAAGGCAGGTGTGACAACATGAGGCTGCATTGCAGGAGCCCATGGGTGAAGTGTGAGAGGAGGACTGTGCTTCCTAAGCTCCTCTCAGAGCTATGGACTCTCCCACCCTCTCATTTCCTCTTTTTTGCTCATCTTGATGTGCAGCAGTGAGCAGAGACACATGAGCTCCCTACTGGGAGTGGATTTTGGGCAGCCCTTAGGACAGGAAGCTGCTACCTTCCACTTGACTGATTGCATGATGGCTCTCCTGCAGCTTGGACCTGGATGTGTCAGGAAATTCCAATTACTGACTCGCCTCTGTGTCCCTTATTTCTGAAGCTTTCATGATTTATATCCTCAATCAGCCTTGTATGTGCCATGAGCTCCCACTGAGTATTTTCCCTACAGTTGTGGTTTCATAGGGTTTTCTGCCTTAAAGGAGAGGTGGGTCAGAGAAGGCCTCAGACATGAGCTGCTGAGAGGAAGCTCTGCACCTCACCACTTTTGTGGCCCAGTGTGAAAGGGGTACCACCCCTTCACCTCCTTCTTCTGGCTAACCAATCTCTCAAGTACCTGTTGTTAGGACTGAAGATGAAAAAAGCACTGGCATCAGGCATGGGCACAGCCTTTTCCTTGAGGTGCAGCTCAGACATCGGGCGAGGTCGAGGGCCGACAGGCATCTCAGGTTCCTCCTCATCTTCCTCTGCTGCAAGAAGCATTTTTGTCTTTTATTGCAAAACACAACCCATTCCAAAGTGCTGAGGCATTTGTCTCTGTCATAACTAGAGCTAAAAATCATTAAAATAGGATGCTGAAGCCTTGACTTTCCTTGCCCTTCCTTCCTTTGAGGCAGTGCCCTTTACCCAGTGCTCACCCTGGCAGACACTGGTCTCGTCTCTCTGTAAAACCATTAGTGCTGGTAAACCTACAACATCCTCACAACACTCTCCTCAGATGCCTCACAGTTCCTGCTGCAAAAAACAAACAGGTTTGTTTTCTATGGCTTTTCTAAGGTTTGTCTTCTAATGGCTCATTTGAATCTTTCTTGCTGAGGTCTAGATCCATTATTTGTTTTCTTATTTTCCATGGACACAGACAATTAAAAATTGCCTTCCTCTTGCAGAAAGCTTTTGCATTTGAGGACCACAGTTGTGCCTCTGAGAGAATATCTGGTTCTTAGAGCAAAATAGCAGCAGCCTTTCCTGAGGTGCTGTGTTGCCCAGGTCTCTGATCACTCCTGCTACTTGCTCCCACATCGTCTGCAGGATTAACCTGCAGCTGAGGTTTTACTGCTTTAGATGAAAGCTAGATTACTTCTTATACCTTGTGATATTATCTTCCTGTAAAATGTCCTTCATGGAAACTTTTCATTTTACTTTGGCATTAATTTGCCACCAGTGTCAGATACGCACAAAGCACAGATTATTTACCACAGAGCCACAATCTGGCCTGTCACTCCCCCCTCTGCATTTCTGCTGCTGACTATTCCCAAAAGTGGCACTTAGACCTCATCCTTACTGAAGGGCATATTTTTTTCTTTTGACCATTCCTCCAGCTTATCAAGATTGTTTTTCTTCTATTTGTGAGCATCTCCATGGAGCTGCTGCTACAGCTGGAGCTGTGTCTGGATGAGCACATGTATGCCCCAGAACAAACAGTGAGCACATACACATTGACTTACACTGATCAGAAAGTCCTAAAATTGTCCCCTTTTATAATTTAGTGGGGGAGAAGGATAGAAAGATGGGAATGAGGCTGAGACTCTTGAACCTGTGTCATCTCCAGGCAGATCAGTGAGCATCTTCAAGATAGAAAAAGCAGAGATGAAGGGTAAGTGGTACCTGAAAGAGAAGCTTCTGCCTTTGAGGATTTCTTCTACCGGCTGAAGGCAGATGTTGTTTTGTAATTGACATGATAGGATTTTGCTGTTTTAAAGATCCCAATCCTCTCACTTAATCAGCAAGACAGGAAAAAATCTTTAAGAAAGGAGCCTGACATGTTAGAAACAACTGATTCATCTTCCAGGCAGTGCAAAGGAGGATACTCTAATTAAAAGGTTCATCTTGAGTCCATAAAGGGAGATAAGCTCCAGGAATGGTGTTCCTTTAGGGTGAGATACTGTACTTGATCTGCTTACAGGACACATCAGAAAGAACAGATGAATCAGCACAGATCCTGATCTAGATATCAGACAGAGGAAAAAAGTGCCCTTTCTGAAGGCATGCCATTATTACATGTAAATAGGATTCTTTCTTTACACTTCCAGTACCAAGAGTTCAGCTCAAATTCACTTGATAGATCTTTGCATAAATGTTTGAGCTGGTACAGAGAGTTTGTACTTTTAAAGTCAGTCTATTTTTTAACAGCTCAATTTTATGTGTAATATACTTCATAATACTCTTTCTACAGGCTTTAATAGTTAAAGAAACATCTTTCAGAAGTACTTCTTTACACAGGACTTGTAAAAGAGGTGTTAAGGTTAATGTGCAGGTTTATGTAATATAACCATACCTTGCACGTGCACCTTTTATCTGCGGGCTTCAGAGGAGGCTGACAAAGAGTGAGGTAAGCAAATTCTTTTTCTTCTTGAACAGGCCACAAAACCAATGCCTGGGACCATGTGGGATATTTGAAACTCATACTTAAGAAGAGTATTCTGGGTCCCTGTTCTGCGCCTTCAATGTGAGATCATTTTTCTTTTATTACTCAGAGGAATGCTTAAAATACACTTTTAAATGGGCATGGAGCAATGCCTCTGGAAAATCCTCAGCAGAAGGATCAGCCCCATGAAGACCATAAAGAACATTGTTCCTCTCCTCTTTTTCTCCTGTCT
This sequence comes from Zonotrichia albicollis, assembly GCF_047830755.1. Classification (NCBI taxonomy): domain Eukaryota; kingdom Metazoa; phylum Chordata; class Aves; order Passeriformes; family Passerellidae; genus Zonotrichia; species Zonotrichia albicollis. The sequence continues at coordinate 15,353,810 of NC_133822.1, forward strand.
GCCATACAGCAAGAAATATAGATTAATGACTCTGGGAACCAAATACTTCCAGACTAAAAAACACATTCAGTTCCTCAGGCATGGATAAAGAGCAATGTTCTACTTTTCACTTAGAGTCTAGGGCACAGAAGAAAGGAAACATTGAGGGCCAAATTCACAAAGAACAACGTGAATACAGCCTCATCCCAGGTCACTGCCCATGCTATCTACCTCCATATAGGAGCAGCACAGCTTCACATTTGTAGAAGCAAATGTCCTTTGGCTGTGGAGATAAGCACAAACAGGCTACAGGGCAGCATCAGTGAGAAATTTGATGATGTGGAGTGTTTTTTTTACTGTACAAAGACCAGAACTCTCCTATAAGGACATTACTTTGCTCCAAGCTCCCATGAATCATCCCAAGCTTTTACCTTCATCTGACGTTCCGAATTCTTTGTCTATTTCTGTACTAGACTGCAAGGCTAGCTCCCTGTCTTCCTGTAATAAACATATCATCATAATAATCCTCCTAGTGTACACAAATCTCTGGGAGAGCTAGTCTGTCCTTCCTAAAAAGAGACCAGGTGACCTGAGGAGCTGCAGCCACTCTGGGGCTGAGGGGCAGCACTGTGCAGCAAGCAAAGTCAGGAGAAGGTATTGAGAAAACTGATTTAAGGAGCAGAAACAAGTCAGAGAATGAGCAAGGCAGGTTAGGAAAGGACCTATGTGAGGAAAAATAAATGAGGTAACCAGTTCAAATGGTTTCTGAACATTGAATCTTCAGTCTTCACAAAGAATTGATAAACAATACAGGAAAAAGGCCTGTTTAGAAATGGCATTGATGCCATACAACGGCAAGTGAGTAAGATGGTGTCCCTTTGCATTTCTAATTGGAGACAGGAGAAAATCTGATAATCCATTCAAATTTTAGGTTGTGTTGAAAAGCATGCTAAAACAGGGACTGGCACTCTGAGGCAGGCATTTAAAGTGTTTTCACTTCATTTTCTGCACTCTAATCCTATGCACGGCAAAAAAAAAAAAAAAAAAAAAGAAAGTAGATGTAGTGTTTTGTTATATTTTTCATTTATAAGCTTATCTTTCTAAGCTATCTACAGAAAGTAAATAAACCATAATTCTATTAGCTGTAGACCTAAAATTGACATTCAGATGACTGTTGTTTCACTTGAAAAAAATATAATTTTCTGCAAATCCAAGCCAGCTGAGAAACAGAAACAAAACTGTATCAAGATGTTTTAATTTGTGCTTCTTACTAAAGACTCCCACAAACCCTGTAGCAACTGGGGATGTGTGTCCAGTAAGTGCCTGGGCCTAAAGAGGTGATGGAAAGATTAAATCCAGAGTGACCTTCCTCAGGCAGTGTTAAAATAGCATTGCACAAATTAGAACCACACTCTACTCCTGATAAATCTGCTATAAATATGGAAGAGCACAAGAACAGCATATGTGAGGATTTCTTGTACTGAAAATCAAATACAATGAACAGTTTTCCATTTTTCTTGTCTGAAGCTCTTGTCCATCTACTCAAAATGAACTCTTGTGTTCTTTTTTACCCTATCAAATCAATCTATTATCAGACATTTATTTATTAGGAATCATGGGATAGAAGAGAAAGTGTTTTATGGCCTATTATAGCCTGTTACATAATCACAGGAACACAGAAGCGAAAGGCAGGGAAGGATCACAAAAGGCCCTCTGGTTCATGCCTCTGCCAAGCCAGGTCCAATTAATTATTATATCTAAGCCTTTTTTGGGAGACATTTTCTGACCTGTCCTTAACAACATCCAGTGGTGCTGGGCTTCCACAACCATCTCTGGGAACTTTTACAGCCTCACCATTAGAAAATTGTCTGCTGGGAATCCTATAAAATCTGTTGCTTCATAATGGAGATAATTCTCCTCCTAATCTGTAGAAGGTTTTTAGGAATATGAAGACGCTTCCTCTGCCTTTCCTAAGTCAAATGAGCAAATTTTATCCAATCTTAGTTCTTGCTACCTACTAGCATTGTTTTCACCATTCTCTTCTATTCAGCCCCACTTCTCTTAACCCCAAAAGAGATATGATATTCCAGATTGCAAAGCTCTTATCAATGTTGAACACAATAAAACAAATGCTTTGCTCTGAATAGCTTCCATTGACCAGTTCAAACAAACCCGTAACTGGACAAAAGTCTCATTCTCTGTGTTATAAATCTCACTACTTGCTTTTCAAAGACAGCAAACTGTTGCTGACATCTGTTGAGCTTGTGGTCATAAGATTCAGATCCTTTTCTCAAGGACTGTTACCTAACTAGCTGTCACCTAAGATCCTTTCTTTGTGAATTGTTTATTCCTGTCTATGCGTAGAGCCTGGCACTTTCAATTTTATTTAGACCATTTATCCAGGACCTCAGGAGCTCTTTGAATTCTAATGCTGCCCTCCAGCACACTCCTTGTCCTTCCTAGCTTCATGTCATCTGCAAATGTAATAAGCATATTGCCTCTTCCATCATTCAGGTCATTAACAATGAACTGAGCTGAACTCCAGACAGGCTTTTGGGTTGTACAAACTCACTTGGGCTATCACTACCCTCCCCATAAAGGGCCTGATCATTTCTCTCACCATCATCTAGACCAGATTTTTCTAGTCAGTTTATGAGAACACTGTAAGAGATGGTCAGAAGCCTTAGCAAAGTTAAAGAATATTACATCTAGTTATTTTCTCCTGTCTACAGGTGTTTTCAGAATAAAACACTTCAGCTTCTTTCAGAAGAAAATAAGGGTGGCTTGACGTGATTTGCTCTTGGCAAATTGTCACGGCTGCTTATCATCTCCTTATCTTATGGTCATATAGTTCAATCCTTTGTTCCAGCACTTTTCCAAGATTGGAAGTTGAACTGACTAGCTCCAATCCCACCCCCCATTCGGGGTCTCTTGAACACTGCTTAAAGTTCTGAGATTTCTTCAACCAATCTTTCAAGTATCTGAGAATGAAGTTAATTAGGCCCACCTGACTTGAAAACCAGCCTAACTAATGCGAGAGCTTGTTTCTTGCATTTCTAGGCTGAGATCTTATGCCTTTAGAGTTATGCTGTGCCACATTGTGCTTCTAGATTAGAAAACAGTGCAAAAAAGGCATTCAGCACTTTCCCTTTAATGACTTTCTGTTGTGAGACACCCCTGACCACTGAGTGCTGATAAAGCACATTTTCAAACAGGTTTTTATATGATTTGATTCTCTGTAAAGCTCTGTATTTTCCAATAAAGAGCTTTACAGGGAACCAAATCAAATATGGTTGATCAGGATAGGGACTTCAAAGGGCCAAATCACACCTGTGCAAAGACATGCAAGGACACCATTCTGTCCCATCATGAAAGCATTTCCAGCAGACCTGCTACCACAGTTTGGCTTTGTGTACATTAGCAACTGGAGCTTTGTTGAGTGAGGGGTACAAGGAAGGAGATGTGTACCTGGTGCTTCTGTTGTGGGATAAGGGCTCTTTTCTTCATTTTCATTGGGCTGATAATCATCCACGTTGATCTGACAGAAATGGAAGGAGAAGCATCAAAGCCTTTATCAGACAAGGCAGACAGTTTTCATTCCCTTAGAAACCCAAGCTGCTCATGCCATCACTGCACAGAGAGTGCTGGCTGCCAGCAGACCTTACCTTGGTAGCAGGTGGAGACTCTCCATCAGCAGTGATCGATTTCAGCTCAATTTTCTCCTCCTTTGTCTCTTCCTCCACAGCTGTTTTTTCCATCTCCTGTTTCTTTTCGGGACTAGCAGTCCTAGCAATTTTACAAGATAAAACCAAAGAGTTACAAAGGTGGAAAACTGCTTCCCTTTCAGGAACTTCATGTAGTACAGCACACACCATGAGAACAATCAGGTGGCTGGCATCTCCCTTCTGAGTTCAGCTTCCATACCAGTGGCTGCATACCTTGTCCTCATCTGCAGGCAAAGGCAGAGGCTCTGATCTATTTTTATATAGGGCCTTTTATTTTTTATCTTTCTCAATGGCATGTGTTTGTGAAAATGCATATTTTAGGTCTGTCAGGTGAGATCCCTTTGCTCACCCAATGACAAAGTCATGGACCATTTTCAACCCATATCTTGTGAGCTTCCAATTGGATTTTCTACAAAAGTTTAGCCCCTCACTGCACCCCTAGAGAGAGGGAAATTGCTGAGCTGCATGCAGGATGAAGCAGAAAGAGCTGCACAGAAGATCTCCTCCAAGCAGCCTGGAAGACAGAGAATAGGAAAAACCAGGAAGGAGAGGCTTCCCTGCTGTTGGCAGCTGGGAATGACAGAGCAGCTCCTCATCCAGCTTGTGCCCCTTAAGTGTCTGCAGAAACACTAAAAGAACTGGCAAGGGAAGAACAGCATGTGGCACCAAAAGAAAAAGAAGCTGCTAAATCTCATGGTGGGAATGACAGAAAATGTGCCTCGTGGCCCAAAGCAATCAGAGGATAGTAGGGAGATTCAAATGGGATTGACACCCATACTCATTCTCTGCTGGTGCTCTGAAAGCTCATCAGTAATCCAGACTTCCTTTACTCTGCTCACACCACTGCAACTGGGGGGACTCCTAGCTCACACTTTCCTGTCTTACAGGCAGAGTTCCTTTGCATAAAAATTTATAAATATATATATATATAACCCAAATACAACTACATTAATCACATATGTAATCTATACACATAAAGATAATTACATATATTACATATACACACATGTATGTATAGGCATCATATTCATGTATATCCATGCTGTGTGTAATTACAGGAATGTGTGCAGATAGGTATATGCAAATGGTTTTACCTAGCTAGCTTTTTCCTTTCTTTTTCCTCTTCCTCCTCTTTCTGTGCAGATGTTAAACTCTCAGCATCAGCAAGGTTGTCCACAGCAATGGCCAAAAATACATTCAGCAGGATATCTGTTTGTGTGCTACTTAAAGAAAACAGGCTTTGAAAACTGCAGAAAAAGATTATACCAAAGGTTTCTTAATTGAAAATTTTTAGCAACCTGTCATCAGATCTCTTGGATTTTCCAAACTTCCATTTCACACAACTGCATATCCATCATGCACAAACCTACACCTTCCTTCGACACAGATAACACACTTTGTGGGTTTTCAACATTTCACAACAGAGTGGCTGATGTAAAACAGCAGATTTACAAATTTACATTTTAGTTTGCAGTTTCCCAAGAGGGTCTCCCTTTGTCTCCCACTGAAGATAAGAGGAGTATGGAAAGCTTTTTTGCATCTTTGGACAGTTTAGGTTGCACGAGTGGATTTTATGGACAGCAAGCATGGGACTCTGGTGAGCATTTCTGAGGTTAATTTAGTCTGGACAGTGAAGGTTTAAGCTGACAACTCTGCCATCTCCTAACAGAGAATCCATGCATGGCCACTCATACCCATGTAGCTGCAGGGCAAGGAATCACAACTGTTTTCTTGTCTTACCAGCCAGTGTTCAGGTCTCGTTACAAATCTGACCAGAAGGTTGTTTTATGCATTTCTTGAGTGTAGGTCTTATTGTACCATGATAACTTTTAAGCAAACCCTGGTTCAAGGCTTAGTCTGGAAACACAGACATCCCCCCATCCCTGGGCTCCAAGGTCTAAATGCTCCAAAGTCAGCCAGCACTGTAGAGTTGGCTCACATTTTCACAAGGAGATCCAAGTTGTAGCTTTTTTTTTAAGCTGTCAGCCAGATTGCCTACCTTGACCTTCAGATAAGTGGAATTGCACCACCTCACTTTGAAGTGAGGGCATGCAGGTCAACCAAAATGTCACATAACAGGGTTTGAGAGATGTGAATTATGGGCAAAGGCCAGAAGAGCTGGGCTGAGTCTATAAGGTGGCTTTATGGAAGCATCAGTATAAAAGGAAATGTCACCTCTGACACAGGAGGGCCATTTATTAGGGAAGCAGCAACTACACATGGACAAATTTGGAGCAAACTGAGATAGGGAACAGAAAGGCAGCTCTATGTTACATGCAAATTCCAGTGAAGAGACACTCACAGCACAATCCTGCAATGTGCTTTGTGCCTCCTGGGGTGAGTACAGTGCCCTCACTTCACCTTAAACCAGACAGAACCAAAGTTATTCAAGACCAGCACAGGCTGGAAGATAACAGAGCACATTTTCTGTTTGAAGAACACACAGATTGCAGGGACTGAAATGGAACACAGGTCCTGTTAGTTTATACATGAATTAATACATGATCTCACATAAATCAATTATGTCAAACATATGTTACTCCTACTACAGCATTTGTATATAGCATATTGCAGATTATACATATTTTTATTCCACATAAGGTTTGGATAGAAGCACATGGAATATATTACTAAAAAAGCCATTAAAGTAAAAAAAAAAATGCAGTAAGTACAGTAGGAACACACAGAAATTAGTTTGTGGAGAAGGCAGGAAAGACAAACCTATGAGTGAACTAAGGGGAATGAAAAATAAAAACACTAAACATGTAAAGATACTAAATAAAATCTAGCATGTGCAACTGGCATTTAGCTGGCTCTTACAATTGTTTATATGCCTTAGCACTAGCTGAAACAAAATGAACTTTTTAAACGTTTGGCAGTGCAACGCTAAAATTCAGACCTAGGGAAAGGGCAAGAACATGACATGTGAAATTCACTACTTTGTGACATAACAAAGTAAACAGTGGTTTTAATTCATCCCCTCTTGCAGAAAAGAGTAGCATCAAAGGATACAGTTTCCACAGATGAAGAGGATGATGAAGTAAATACAGACCAACATTCCTGGAAAAGAGGGGCCGCCATAAGCCATGATCCCATCATACATCACCGAATTCCAGTCCTCCCCAGTCAGGATCTAAATGACACATTCCCACCAATAAGGGATACAGTGTTAGACCACACAGAGAATTTGAACACCCCATTAACACAAAGATACCCACTGTCCTAGAGAACACCCCCTCCCCCAGCCTGGAGCTGATGGAGACTCCGGCAGTGTCCATCTAGAACATTAAAAAAACAAAAACAAAAAACAAACCACAGAACAAAGAAAATGCAAAGAAGGCCCGTGCTCAAAGTGTGAAAAAGCCCCAAAGAGTGTATTCTTGAAGATGATGGCTGAAGGCAATGGCTCTCCTAGAAAAATCCACTCAAGTCCCCCCACGGTTCCAAGCATTTCCCTCCCATGCCTGTTGTTTCAGACAGGCTGCACAGCCTATGACACTGCCCTCAGCACAGCACTCCAGGCCATTTCTCCTCACATCTCAGTGAAATCATGATCCTGATGCTCTTGGTGGGTCTCTCCCAAAGCTGCAGAGGGCTTAAAGGCCATGGGATCACTGCTAAACAAGTATTTATAGGGATTACTGTGAACAGGTATTTGTTCCCCAGAGCAGGCAGGACAGCAGCAGGGCTGGGCTTTGGCAGCAAGTGCTGCCCTGGGACATGGCAATGGCTCTTCTCTTGTCCTGCCCTGTAAAGACCCCTTTGTCTGTGGCCTTGCAACACACAGGGGTTTCATCTTTGGTTCCCACTTTGGGAGGGAATACCCTGTGCTGGCACCCTGCTCCTGGAGCTGTCAGGGTCCAGCCCCATCCTGGGGACTGTCAGGCTGCACAACCTGTCTTGCCCCATAAAAAATCAAAATATTGGCCCCACAAGGACCACTTGTGCCCTTACCTGAAACACAGTCAGGAGGGATTGAGGGAAGTTGTCAAATGTACTCCTCCTGGTCTGCATCTCATCAAAGTTAAACTTGCCCCCAAAGAGTTGCATCCCCAGGAGGGAAAAGATAATGATGAAGAGGAAGAGAAGCAGCAACAGGGAGGCAATGGAGCGGACTGAATTCAGGAGTGAAGCCACAAGATTACTCAGGGAGTTCCAATATCTGGGAGAGAAAATAGAAGCAGTTAAAATTCCTTCAGTTCCAGGCAGGTGCTCATGGACTGCACAGGATATTGGTTCAGGCTGCCTTCTGTGTAAAGCAGGCATTTCCCAACACCCTGTTAAGCAGTGAATCATTGATGTGCCTCCCTGAGATAACGAGACCTACTGCAGCTAATGAGTAATTTTACTACCACACGTGTACACACACAATTCCCTCCACCCCCCCTCCACACACACACCCAAAAGATTATTACAGCACTCTCCATCTAAGGCTCTGCACATCTTCCATCAATATACAGTGATTAGTTCTTGCTGCTTCAGTGAGTTACATTCTAACCAACCTCATTACAGCACTCACAGATGTTGTGGCAGCCAGAATACCTCACTCCAGAGAATGGCCTGTAATAACTAGCAAGAACAGATGGGGAAACTGTTTGGATGCAAATACAAACTTGCCCAAAATTTGGAGTGTGTGAGTGTGTGCTTGGGCTCACTCACAGAGGGGTTGCTGAGCTCTCTGGGTTTGGGAGGAATGAGAAAGATATCAATGCTCCTTTTACAAGGACCCTAAAGCAAACTCCAGATCTACATTTATTTGGAAGAGCACAACATCACTTGGTTTCTTGGTTTTTTATTTTACTCCTTCAAAAAGGCTGCAGAACATATTCAAATGGCTTCATTCAAGAGACAGGATGGTTTAGACATTTTCTCCCAGTGTATTCAGGCTTGTGCCCAGTTCAGACTCATGTATTATGCAGGGAGAGGATCTTCTTGCCCTTGTGGTTCCACTTTAGGGTTCAGAGAGATGCCGGCAGCATGTTTGCTGCAGCATGTAAGTTTGCATTCTTTGTCAGCCTGCATGGTAGTCACCAGCTGGAAAGAGGCTTTAGAAAAAAATTTCAAAGAATTCACCACATCATCCATGAAGCAACTTCCACTTTGGTCTTGCATCTGCTCAGTCACTCCTAATCTACTGCTTGGTAGAGCACTGGTCTTGGTACACCAGCTGGTCATGAGCTCTTCTCTTTTGTGCTTTGAGGCTTGCTGAGCTTTCAGACTGGGCTGAGGATTCACTGTCATTCTCCCATCACCTCATTTTGACGCATATTATTAGCAAAGCCTCAACAGCTTTCACAGGTCAGCAAGCCAGCAATGTTTGCCTGTGCTCTTCCTTCTGCCTGGCCTGCCACCCTACTTTGAGAGTCCTCCAAGGCCCTCTAATCCCTTGTCCCAAGGTCCACAACTTTGAACATTTCTTTAACCAGAGGACTCTGCTTAACCATACTTTCCCCGAAGACAAAAGTTCCAGGTAAAAAGGATGGCAAACCGATGCTCTGGCTCCTCTGTGGAAGCCTTATCCTTCAACTCATCATTTTTTCCTGAAGGTAGTATCCTCATTAGAGACAAGGGCTCTTAAAATCCTAGTTAAATTAATATTTTTAAAATATTGATCTAAAAAGAATGCTTTTCTTGTCCTGAGGAAGGCAGGACTGCCTGACAGCCCAATCACTTCGGCAAGATTAGCAATCTGATCTGCAGACGGACACAACGGTGTCCTCTCAAGTTCAGCAGCAGGTTCATCTCCAAGGACTGAGCTTCAAAGAGAGCTGTGATGTTTTCCCTCCAGCCCAGCTTCAGCACTTCAGAGAAAACTAGGATGCTTTAAAGTTTAACTGCAATTAAAGAGATGAGCAATGAAAAACTACAGAGCAAAGGTAAGGGCATGGAAGCTGTGGGCTCAGCACCACCAAATATCCACACGGAATGTGCAATGTAACAGCTCCCTGTGTTTGCAGTTATGCTCACAGCTCACATACTTTCACACTTTGGAAAGAAGAGAAAGTGACACAGGAGAAGGGAAAAATTCAGTCTGATGAAAGTCAAATGAATTCAGCATTCTTAAAGCAGAGGTTGATGGGCTCCAGAATATCTCCAAGCTCCCCAATGTCAGGGACACATATTTTCTAGGTCTTTCTAGCAGCTCCCTTAAGAAGCAGTAAAGTTGTTACAAATCTGAACAGTCCCAGTGACTCAGTTTAAGCTTAAAGGCCTTGCTATCTCAGCTCACAACCCTGCAGACTTCTCTCAGCTCTGCATTTCCTACAAATGGCTGAATACCTGGCATTCAGAATCTTATATAAGCATCAAGCTTCAAGCAATTAACTGAGATGGCCTGGTGGTAAGATGAGTGCTGTTTTATCTGTGTGCTAGTGCTAGCTAGACATACAGTACCACTAGAAAAGTAAAGAAACCAGTTGGGGGAAAAAAAAAAGGAGAAAAAGGAGAGGATAAGAAATGCTTGACTGATTAGGATGTGAAAATAACAATGGTCTTATCTCAGGGTCCTAGAAGCCTGACCTGAGGGTAACATCTGTCCCATTTGGTGGCTGCAGGACTAACATGAACTCCCTCAAAGCGAGATCTGGGATTACTCAGTGACACATGAGGGTTTCATGTCAGCAATGGCTGAAGCCCAGACAAAAAAGGGTCTCACTCAAAGAAGAGTTCATCTCCTTTGGTTATCACCTTACCACAAAGGAAAAATCAGCACTAGATGCTGGATGGAATAGGAGGGTTTGGACCAGGCATGTTTTAGTGGGAAGTATGAGAGAAAGCAGTGCTGCAGCCTCAGATTTATGGGGAAATGGATGTGCCTCTGACAGCCCCCACTGCAGATCCTGGGCCCTTGAGGGTGCCATGAATGAGGATCTGCAAAGCCCCAGGTGAGCAGGACCTGACTGTGATCCCTGTTCAAAGTGGAGCAATGATGCAGAGAAGTCAAGCGGTTTGTTCAACACCTCACACAACAATCAATTGCAGAAGTGGATTAGAACTTGACCTGTTCTGTGCTCTCCCCTCTCTCCATTGCCTTCCCCTATAGCTTTAGGATCACATCTCTGGCAACCACAGATGCAGGGTTTAAAGCAACAGCTGGCAGACTCATTATTGGGAAGCTTCCCACCCTGTTCATCCCATATAAAACCACTTTGAGAGTCATTTTTGACAGAAAGTACAAAAAATAGGGCACCCTGTCTCTCCTCCCTACAATTAACAGTGACTTACCTAGTGGCAGGATTAGGTATAAAGCATCAAATTTCTGTATGCTGTCACAATTATATGATTTTTTAAATACAAAGGGGTATAATACATATAAAGCAGTAAAGGATTATTTACAATGAGAAAATAATCTGTCTTCTCACAGCAAAGTGAGATGTTCTGCACAGCACTTTAAAAATTAGGGAGAATAAAACAGATTACATTGTCTGTTTGTCTAATGTATTTATAATTTTGGAAGAAATGTTTGGTCTTGAAATTCTAAATGGTGTTTCTAAAATGGTGCACTGCTCATCTGATGGCATCTTTATTTGTTTCTATTCTATTATGGAGCTATTTTTGTGTTTCTTGTAGAATTGTATCATCTTTATGACCCAGAATTTGTTTGTGCATGGTGTTTATAATGGAAAATCTATGCAAATATATAAAGAATAGTCTACCTTCTGATATATTCTGACTAGAGTAATTTTCCTGCTTTGTACCTTTTTAATATCCTAGATGATCACTATTCTCACTTCCACTGTATGTCCTCCTATGGTCATCAGTATATGTTTGATATAAAACAATTCTACAAAATAATTCTATAAAATAAATGTTTGATATAAAACAATTCTATAAAATAATTCTATAATTGTTGTTTGATATAAAACAATAATAATTATATATAATTGTTTGATATAAACCAAATAATTCTATAATTCCTCCTGCCCCTCCCAGCTTTCCAGTGTTGTATCTTTCTGAATTATCATGGCACTCAGGTGTGGTATTCCACCAGTGCTGATAATGTCATTAATAAATCCTCATTGTATTTAGAGCTGAGTGAACAATAGAAAAATGTGTAATTTACTAGAGAAGGTAAAACTTTGGCTTTAATGCCAAAGTATTCTGTCCTTTGCAAGGCATGAGTGAGCCTAAAATACTGCCTTGGAGGCTTATGGCAGGGCCTTCCACATGAGGGTGAACTTCACCCACAGAGTGAAGAGTTATGAAGAAAATTATGAATAATTACAAAACATATAAATTTGAAGCTACTGCAGCCTACTTGTCAATCTTTTAGGAAGAGGAAAGAAAGAAAGAAAAATTTGATTAATACATTATGCATCATGAGCTCTTCCTTAGCTCTGTGCTTTGCACACAGACCCATGCACAAATTGCAGGAGACATATTCCAGGTAACACTTTTTCCAGGCAAAATTGTATTTTAATTGTGCTGCAGAGTGAAGGCAAATGTAACCAGTCCTACTGCTGATTGGCTCCATCATCACATTTCTGCCAGAAGCTTTAGGAATATATGAGTACTCCACCAGCTCAGGCTTTCTAAAGTTTTAATGATTTTCTCTCAGTGTTTGCCTTTCTATTAGAGAATTCTCTTAGCTAACTTATATAGGATTGGAGACATGTCTTGAAAAAACAATGACCTCTCCAGGATGCTATGTTGAAGCTCATGCTTTTATAGCTGTTGGTATGTTGCCCTGGGTGTATCTGATTACCCAGTGCCTGAAACAGCTACTGCTTTCCTCAGAAACCAGGCCTGGGACTTGGGAATGGATGGATCCAGGAAAAACAATCCCCAGACCAGAGATCCCCACTATTTCTTTCTTGCTGGAAACTCTTGTTTCCCCTCTCTGGGAGGGAACGTTCCCCTCTGGAAGGTTTTCCCCTCTTCTATGATCACACATCCAAACACTCTTTTTGCCCCTTTTGGAGCAGTTGTAGGCTTGCTTTGGCCTCTCTCTCTGAGACTGTGAACCAATTTTCTGTCTCTGCCATCTGACCCTGAGATCCATCCATCCTGCCAGAGATCTGAGGCTCAGAAGCTTTAAGGACAAATCTTGCATAATGCACAAGTCCAAGTCTGTTGTTTTTCTTTTTTTTTTCCTGCCTCTCAGCTCAGCCATCTTGATGATCTTCCAGTTTTGGACTTGTTTTTCTCATGTGCTGTGTTTTCTATCTCAAATTTGTCAGAAATTTCCTCTGGTTGGGTGGGGAGGGGGGGAGAGTTACAGGAATTGTAGGGACACTTTGATGGCTGAGCAGGCAGAAAAAGAACTCTTTCACCACCTCAGTCAAGCTTTTTGTAAGGTGCTGGCTGGTGCCCACATGGGAAAAGGCAGACCTTGTGCTACTTGGGGCAAGGGCTTGGATGGATTTGTTGCAAGAGCTCTGGGTAAATTTGGAGCTGATTTCTCCTACAAACTCCCCTCAGGCTGAAAAAGCCCTGCCAAACCAAGCTGGTGTTTTGGAGGTACCTGGCTCAGCAGCAGTGCCTTTTAATAGATATCACTGTGCCTTTACGCAGAGGGAGAGGGGAAAGAATGAAAAGGGAAAAGAGGAGATATTGGAAGCTGGAAAAAGTCTGGTTTCTTCATAAAGTTGCTGCTTTGTGATGGACTCCTTGGAAAGGGAATAGCTGGCAACATCCTTGGCCTAGAGCTGCTGGTATTGACACAGTCTCCCACTCGGGTCACTGTTGAGTCTGCTGGAGCTGGCATAGGCTCCTCAGTCAAATGCTGTTTTGGCTGGAAGCCTTTCAGGCTCCTCTCTGTCATCAAAAAGCGTCAGAGGAGGTCACAAGGCTATCTGCTGTTTTGGTTTTCTTGGTCTTTTGCAGAGAATTGTAAGAGCCTGAGCTCAGTTCACACTATCCCAGATTTCAGTTTAACACTTTATGTGGTGTCAGGTGTTTCCAGCTGTCTGTGCCAGACCCCTCATCCATCATGTCTGGGATAGATGTCCAGTCTGTACAGCCCTCCCCACCCTGTTACAGACTTCAGAAGATGAGGACTGTTAATCCAGCACTCACACTACCTAAGTAGTGTCAGAAAAAGTGAAAATAAACAGGAATGTGAGTGACTTGTTGTGCATCAAGCAGCAGCCCTCCTCCAGCCCCAAAACAGCAAAAAAGTACCTTGTGATTTTAAATATTCTGAGGAGTCTCACACATCTCAAGACTGAAATGCCCAGGGGTGACATGATCTTTGTCTCCACCAGGATGGTTTCCAGGATGCCTCCACACACGATGAAACAGTCAAAGCGGTTGAACAGGGACACAAAGTAGGCCTGGAGGCCAAGGCTGTACATCTTCAGCAGCATCTCTGCCGTGAAAAGAGCTAGCAGCACCTTATTGGCAGTGTCTCATGGAAAGCAAAAAGAAACAGATTAAAGAAACTTAGTCAAGAGATCATCACAATTAATCATTGGGCCTTGCTTCTAAGAAAGCATTTTAAGGATCAGCCTTAAAAGTTAACTTTGTGTAGCTTGGGTCAAAGAATGGGTGCAAAGAAAAGCGTGGGCATCTCATTCACAGAAATGTTTTAGCAAGAGGGTTGCAGCAGTTCTCATGTGCTGCACATACAGCTGCAATGTATTACACAACCTCCAGTGGCAGGGACACGCCTTCCCTGCACAACCTGCCTTCACACCCGTCATCTGCAGAGGAGAGTGGGAATAGAAGAGCTGCTGTGCTACCTACTGTTGCTTAATTAAGCCTTTTCAGCTGCTCTCACCTCCAGAGAGAATTCAGCTGTTCTGCAGACAGAAGAACTTTACAAATCACTCTTCATCACCTCCCTAATAATTAGAATTAATCATAAAGGCCATTTCAGGGGAAACCTTGGACAATGTGGTGTTCCCAGTAGCTATCCACAAATTGGGAATCCAGTTGCTGCAAATATAAATTTAGCACAATCTCCTGATTTCACTTACACCAAATGGAACACTGCTTTGGCTGGAAAGGAGGTTTTTACACTTTTTCTATAACTTCTCCCAGCACAGGCAGATAAGTTAATTGTATTTTTTAGGATCCTCCACAGACACAGGACTGCTTGGAGCTGTGCACTCTCCTTTGACACTGTGTGGTTTAATGCATCAGCTCTTCTCCCATCTCCCTTTTTTGACACCCTCCATAATAAACAGAAGCAGCAGCTGCTCCTCACCTTGGACCTCCGTGAGCCAGTCTGGCTGGTTGTAGTGCTCAGAGGCAATGGTGAGGGTGTTGAGAAACACGAGGAAGATCACCAGCCAATAGAAAACATTGGACTTGACAGCAGCACGGCACTTCCTTCGGCAGAATCGATTCCATCGGCGCCAGTAGCGACTTGAAAAATGGAAGAAGGGAAAGTTCTTTTCAGAGAGGGATCTTTAGGCTATTGCAGCTCCCTGTTAAGAGAGACTCTAGTCTTGATTTATTGTTCAAGAATGGTAGGGAGTAATTCAAGTTCACCCTGAGAAACACTCTCTCATCTGAGTCGACACTTGTGAACATCCCTCCTATAGCTATAGGAATAAAGTTTGTCCTAAACCAATTTGCAAGAGCTTCAAGCAATACTTTTATCTGACTAAGACATCCAGTGCAGAAACCTCAAGAGATTTTTTAGCTCAGTTGCCACAAAAATAAATATTCTCCTTGTAGTTGATTCTTGTGGCCTGCAACGGCACCTTGCCCAGCCTCAGGACAGTCAATAGAAAGATACTCTATCACATGGAGCTGAAGGATTAAATCTTTGGAGACGTGAGGTCAAATAAAATCCAAAGAACATTTCCAGCATTCAGCAACATTCAGGAGTTAGCCCTAGACAAGGGCTACAAGTTCTGAAAAAAATCCCAAAACTTAGGGAGCTTCAGCATCTCACCTTCATGCAAAGGTGACTAAGGGAACTAAGGGTACCATTTGCTAATCAAGAGAGTTTTTAAAGTTTGCCTTCCATGAACACATCCCCTTGTGTCACTGATTTCTCAGGGTAATTACTAACCACAGAAGATATTTAAAGCTAATTACACACCTCCTACTCTTCAGAATTTAACTTGCATAGCAACCAGTTTCCAGGCAACACTTGCCACTGTATAATAAATCTAATAGTTTTATATAGATACTACATACATATGTGTGTGTCTGAAGTGACACACACATACACCATGTTACAGGAGAATGAACTTTTCTTGGCTATTCTTGCCCTGTGTATAATTTTCAGTGGCAAACTATAGCCATGCTTGACATCAGGGTCCTAATCCATAGGAACTAAAGCCAGACCATATAAACACAATGTGAACAAGGATTTTGCAACAACATTTTAACAGGTGGTCAAATCTAGGGTTTTTCACCTGTGTAATTTATAAAGGCACCTGTCTATCACAAACAGATACATTGTGTGTTTTGCAGTGGATTTGGGACAAGAAATAATCTTCCCAACTTCCAAAGCGGGCACCACACTTAGACATTATTGTTGTCATTAAAGTATTTGCAATCTCACGTGCTTTTGCGTGTACTTGTGCACAAATGTGCATGCACATGACCATGTATGGTGTTTTCTGGGCTTTTCTTTCTCTCTTTACATGGGGATGTTATGTGCTTCCCAAATTGACATTACTCATTGCTCCTTAGGTAAGCAGAAGGACTCAGTTACACACTTGCTCTAGTTATTCTGAAAATCCATTTAGTATTTTATAAATCTGACTTTGAATTCAGGGTTATGGAGGCAGCTGAGACGCTACCAAAGGGGTAGAAATGGACCTTAGCAACCAAGTTCCATGAGTTCAGTCAGCCTCTCCAGTGAAACCCCAAAAATAGCCATCTTAGGACTACCTCACTTTTCCAAAAGCTCTGAGTCAACAGAAAACCAAACACCATCAGAGAAGATCCCCATGTCCCAGGCTGAATGGCAGAATTTCACAAGTGAGATGCCAACTTCATCAGCTGAAACCTTTACAATCAACAAAGCAGAGAAGTTCAACAAAGAGAGCCTTGAGCAGACAGGGCTGATGTTGATGGATGTTGTGTAATCATGTGGTTGATCTGGGTTCTTATTTCTGATTTTGTATTTTATGGTTTGAGATACAAAGGTATCATAGATAGGTACTTCAGTAGTCAGTAGTCCCTTGTGCCTCATTTCAGTGTGAAACTAAGAAAAAATTTATGACTAAAATCTGACATATTTAGCAGGATCTCCTAGAATCACCACTGCATCCCAGCAATGCTGGGGTAAACCACTTCAGAAAAGAACAAACACAGTAGAAAGGAGAAAAAGCAAAAGTCAGTTTTACTTACCTAAATTTTGATTTTGAGATCCGATGCCTGAAAGACAAGAATTGCCATTAGAGTCTCTGAAGCTGCCCCACACCTCCCAGGCTTTTGTGAAAACCGCAATAGAAAGAAACAAAGTAAAGCTCAATGCATTTTTTAACCCATGCTGTTTTCCTTTCCATCTGTTCTAAGTCAATGTAGGCACTGGGCATGGCTAGAATTTGCCAATAACCAAATCTTGTGTTTTGGTAGGACTTATGAAGCAGAAGTCATGGTGGGCATTCTACCACCTGTAGATATCAGTGAACTCTACAACTGCTACCAAATTTATTTCTGAAGTATGACTATTATTTTTTTGCTACTATTTTTTTTCTTATATTAAAATAGGTATGACTTTATACAGACAGACTTGTTGCTTTCACACATCACCTGTCACTTCAGGATGTATACACACATTATGAAACAAAAATGGTAAAAATAATGCTTTTTTCAGTAATTGAAAGAAACACAGTGCATGGCAAATATTTTCAAACTTAGAAACTAACACTTATTTGTCTTGATTATCTATGTAAATCAGTTTGCATTCAAATGGGTCTGTACAATAATAGATTCTGTTGCTAGCAATGAAATTTTGAGAATTAAGCATTCCAGAAAATTTGGCCATATTCCCACTATATATATGTTTAAATATCTAATTCTATGCATTTGGATTTATTCACCTACATAATCTCATTAATCCTTTATGAAAAGTCACAGGCAAAGCTAGAAATAGGCCCCAGTTGTTAAACCACTACCTTGCCCTGCTTGACACATGTCCTGTAAGGCCTTTGAACACTTTGGCTGTCTTTTGGTAAATCCATAATGGTGCACAGAGAGAAATAAATGTATGTGGATACAATGCTGTGAGTCAGAGCTGACTTGGGGAGCTTCAAAATCTACTACCAATAGCAGCAGAAAAAACTCTGGGGAATGACTATGGAAAAAGTATTTCTGCTGGGTTGAAGCAATCCTTAAGGTTCCCTCTATGACAGGAAAGTGGGTCATTGTTGACAGCAGTCAGCAGAGGTCTTATTGCACTGCCCTGAAATTGGATTCACTGTTAGTAGAGAGGGGAGAGTGTAATTCTCCAAGCATCTAACACTCCTTGCTGTAGCAGGCCTAACAATGGTCCTGCCCCTGCTTGAGGACATCAGTTACTGACAAGTAATCAGTGACAGGTCAGGCTCCTCATCTGCAAGAGGTTTTAGTCAGGGGAACTTTTCGCCAGCAGGTGGGCTGAGCCGAAAAAGAGAAAAGGGCCTTTGCAGCAAATACCCAAATACACAATTCCTGCTGTGTCACAGGCAGCCTGTCCAGGCCACACACTGGGCAGCAGGGAGGGTACAGACACGTGCAAGGCTCTTGAGGAAGAAGAAATAATGCACTGGCAGAGCAGAATGCTAAATTGTGCTGCAGAGACAAAGCAAGCTCTAACAAGGATGCCAAGTGAAGCACCTACAAAACACATCCTTAATGTTAAAGCTATTCCTGCTTCTCACTGAGAATCCTGGCTTGATGATCACTACCTGCAAACCGTAATGGAGATTTACAGGCAACAGGGAAGAGGGCTCGAGGAGGGGAAGTGAAAAGATGTAAAAATCACAATGAAGCAGAAAGCTGAGCACTGGAAAGGAGGTGGTGAGGATTTTGATAGGAATAGTTTGGCAGGGACAGAGGGGGAGAGACAGCAAAAGAGAAAAAGAGATAGAGAGAGAGATGGAAGGGGATGGACAGGGGGTGTGAAATCCTCTGGTGACCTTTCTGGTTAATGGCTCTTCAGTGAGGGAGCGCTGGAATCTTTTATTTATTTAAGCAAAAGAGATGCAGCAGGTGTAGTACTCATCATGCATGTGATAATTATATCTTTGGAGCATTATGAGCAGCAGCCAAGTGCATTCAGTGCTCCCACAGGTTACCTACAGCCTTCATCCCCCTCCCTCCACCTTGCCTTACTGCTGTGGCAGAAGGCTTTATCACATGTGGGTGTGCTATATATATGGAAGAGGACAAGGAAGGAGGATTAGATTTATATTTAGAGGTAGAATCAGAGAGTGAAATGGAATTTTGGAAATAAACTGTATAATAAATGTTTCTGAAAACATTATGCATGAATCTGAACCACGTTTTTCAAATGACTCTTATGATTAAATTTTTTTCAGAACTTGGGTTACCAATGTCACATAAAAAAATGCTTTTATGGCATCACTAGGGGCTGTCAAATAGTCTGGAAATTGTGCCACAGAGTCTGTGACACTCCAAGCTGGCACTTAATGTGTTCAGAGTGGGCCAGATTCTCTGCTGAGTTTAAACATGGATCTCTTGCATCTCTGGTGTCCTGGGAGGTTTATGTCATTTATGGGAGAAAGAGGGTGACTTCAATTCTGTCCAACTCTGGAATGCCTTGAGAAACCTTTGTTTAAAATGATGGTATAAGAGCATAATGAAAACCACTTCAGATCACTACTGAGTGCTTCTATCACAGGACCCAGGTAACTCAGCTTGTCTTTTAGAAAAACAAACACAAAAATCAGATCTCTGTTTGACTAGCTATCTTTGAAATTCTCTAGAACTCCTCCAACCTTACATTGTTATGTACAACACACAGATAAGATGGTGAAATTTAAAGGTTTTTATCAAGATAAACTCTGGATAATCAGCATAACTCAAATGTAATGAGATATCCCACATTCTAAGAGATAATGCTCCCTGTTCATGCTCACATCCTTTGTGAAGGATGTGAGAGTTTTGTGTAACAGGGATTGAGGGCTCTGTGGAGTTGTACACACAACAGACAATTCTAGCATTCACACAACATTCCAGTTCAGGAAAAACCTTGTAGGTCACCAAGCATGACACAAAAGGCCACATTACAGTTGTGTTCTGGGTGTGGACATTATCAAACATGACCATTATCTAACTCTCTGGTCACAACTACTTTTATATTGTATGATCCCAACTTAGAGGCAGCCATCTTCATAAGGACTCATAAAAACCTTTGGATACCAGGAAAAGCTGTCAGAAGAGCAGCAACACAGAAAGGGACTTTACTAAGCTTCTAGATTATATACAACTTTGGAGAAGATCTAATGAGCTTCTCTGGCCATATCTTACAGATTTTAGTACTGTGAGAAGGCAGCTCTGGTGTGACATGGATTCTGCTTTGGGGCAACGTGGTGCATTTGTGCAGTAACTGGCAAGGTGGCACAATAAGAATCTACAGAATAGCCTTAAGGAAATTGGATCTGTCTAACATAAAACTGAGTTGGTTTGCTATTCAACAGGCTTTCTTACAGGCTGGGAAAACAGGCCAGCATCTAAGCATTCAGTAAAAAAATCTTTCTCTCCCTGTGGCAAGTCACAGAAAGGCCTGTCACAGAATCTGAGGCAGGAAGAAAATTCCCCTTCCATAAGGGCATGCTGCTGTCCTTTAGACACACACCTAGAGCTGGCTGTGAGTTTTAAAAGCACCTTGCTCACAATAACTTGGAGAGCAGTATCTGAGATTACACATAAGGTTGATACTGTGAGTTTTCCTGCTGAAGTCAGCAGTGATTTCAGAGCTTTTGGCAGACTGTTCTTCCCACTATTCCTGATGTGATGGGAACTTTGGTTCCATCACATCACAAGGAGCCCATCTTCTCATAAGGTGAAAACCAGCAACAACTACAGCAAACCTGCAAGAAAAGTTCCACCTTTACCACTGGCTCCTGTGCTGATTGTTGCAAGAACTGCAGAGGAATTAATTTCCATGCCAGAAAAGCACCAAGGGAAAAATCACTGACCATTCAGCTGCCAGGAAAACCTTCCATTGCTCATAAAACTTTCAGGACACATTGTCTTCAGTTGGAAAGCCGGTGTAGGTTGTTAGTTTTTGTTTATCCTGTTTTATTGTTTGAACTGTCTTTGGTGGAAAAGCAATTGAACTGTCCCCCATATGTATGGAAATCCTGGCTAAGGCAAAAATGCCAAGTGGGTTATTGTTTCAATGAAAGCAGATAATTTTAAGCTCTCTTTCCCTTTGAGCTCAAGTGCTTCACTTTTCTATTGAGGCTGTATGGAGCATTAGCTTCCACAAAGGTCTTTTTTTGAGCTAATGCATATGTATAAAAGCAAGCTCTATTGTGGCACTCCAGATCTGTATAGTTGTATTAGAAAATTAACATCCTGCTTCTATTGGAAGATTATATATGCTGACACCCTGCACAGAACAGATTACTCCTGATTATGAGCAATAGCCTGTCCTCAGGAATCTGAGTCCTGCACAGCAGTAACCACAGAGGCTCAGGGAAATTACTCACTATTGGGAAGCTCTGGGTTTAAGAATATCCTGCAAACTGAGCCCCACTGCTCCTGGCTCTGGGTTTGTCCCACTGCTGCCTGCTGCAGAGGAAATGTGTTTCTTTGTGCTCTGTACCAACAGGTTATGAAAGCTGTGACACATCAAAATAAGATAAGTTCCACTCCCAAATGCTGTCCTTGAGGATAAAAGCTGTTGTGCCTACTGCAGGGCAGATGTCAGCCCAGTACAAGGCAATACCATGACAAGAATAATATACTGTGGAAGTTGTGGGGTGCTTTTCAATGTCCTGTGGAAGCCTGCAAAACCATTTTCAAATTCAGATGCCTGATAAAGTGTATTTCCTTAGGAAATGAACTGTGCTGTGACACAGCAGTACCATTGCCAGCAGAATTACACCAGAAATCATTATGAATTATGAGTTGGTTTTTGTTTTGTTATAGTTCTAAAATTCTTAGGTTAGTTTTAAAATTCTTAGAGTCCTGAAGCTCCTGTTGGTTTGAAGGCTGACATTACTCCAGACAGGACAGGTGACAGAGGCAGTTTCTGTAGTATGGATAGTAGAGAAATAAAAGCCTCTTTGAGAAAATTTCTCAGTAGGCAATAGTTTGTGTTTGAGAGGTACTCTCCTGATCTCACATAGCATATGTCTCTGTGGAGCTGAGAAAGGCTGTCAGAGAAGATCTCCCTTTCCAAAAGGCACATTTGAGCCTGGCTTCTCAAGCAGATCTTTCTGTCAGTCACAGACCCAGCCTTTCAAAACTCTACAGATTTTAAAAGAACAGAAAGAATAGTGAGTAATTCTAAGTTGCCTTCAATGAAAAAGCATTTTCTTTCAGTCTCCAGGGCATATTTTTCTTTTTATCAGGAGTGCATTTTGATGGCAAGCTCAGCCTGTAACTGTAGTGGTGGTGCTGGGGTGGTTAGACATCCTAGGCAACCTGGTGTCAATAAATAAAGAAATATATTGCCTTTGACTTGAAAGCCTCACATTGCTTCAGTCATGTCTGCCCAGAGCAGCCTCTGCCCTCTGGGAGAGTGTGTTTATAGCAAGGCAGTGGGGACTCACAGCCACAGGGTGAGTTTAGAATGCTGGTAAAAACACTGAGACTCATCTGCAACAGGTGAAACTCAACAATTGAACAAAAATGTTGACTAACCATTCCAACTGCTCAAAAGTCCAGGCCTAATCTTCAACTAGAGCAAATCAGGATGATATGACTGTATGCTAGTATATTATTAATGCTAGTACTCAAAACCTAGGGCTTGATGAGGAACTTTTTTAAAAGCTCAACTGACTTCCCACATTAATTTTCACTGTTCTAAAACACTGGGCCAAATTCTGATTCTTAGGTTCCAATAAAAGAACACACTCATTCAAATAAATCCTTGCTTATGTTTTATATGTTCCAGAAGGAACATTGACCTATGGGGGGTTTGAATGAGGATTCAGTAAAAAGAAGAGTATTTAGTATTCCTTGAAACAATGACAGCTGGTTTCTTTGCCTGCCTGAGTGTGTGATACAGTAATAAAGAAACCAGACAGGATTCTAAGCCTCAGAATCAGAGGCAGGTCTGGGTTGGCCCATAATAAGGAATTTCCAGATCCACAGTTTGAAACAAATATTTTACAAAAGCAGGCAGCATTGACAAAATTTGTATCTCTCCAGAATTTCATAATCAGTGATACAGCCATTCATTTTCATGGAGGATGGAGCCTATCCATCTCTTAGAGATGAAAAGCAATCTGAGGGAGGCCTTGAGGATTCTCAACTGTCCTTGGGGAAGGACTAAACAAACCCTCCTCAATAACATATTTTGATTTGCCTACTATACATCACCCATTTCTAGATGAAGTGAAAAGTGGCAAGGAAACTTTATCTCTCTGAATCTTACATGTCCTGCTCTGCTGAAACTTTGGGCCCTGTTTTAACATTTAAAACATGAGAAGAAGAAATGAAATTCTGTTTTCCTTTAATTTTCCTATGTCTTTCCCCCTAAAATACATTGGACTTAGCCAAATCAGGCTTCTCCTAATGCCAAATCAGGGTACTGCCATTCTCCCATGAGCATGCTGGGCTATTTTAAGTAAACTCCATTCTAAGCCATGATTACATTTAGAGTTGGGCTTAACTTCAGCCCTCCTGGCCACATTCCAACTAAGATAATTATGTTTTGGTTGCCAAAATTCCCAATGCAGTTTCTGCACAAAGCAAGTTATCCCTCAAAGAACCC
The DNA here is from genome assembly GCF_047830755.1 of Zonotrichia albicollis. Lineage (NCBI taxonomy): Eukaryota > Metazoa > Chordata > Aves > Passeriformes > Passerellidae > Zonotrichia > Zonotrichia albicollis. The sequence continues at coordinate 15,377,318 of NC_133822.1, forward strand.
CTTAAACACTTGTGCCTGTTGTTTTTAAACACCTGTCACATTCTACCCTGAAGGTGGCTGGACTCTAATGCTGTGAAAACAATCCCTGCGTTTACAGTTCATAAAGTGCTTTAGGACCCTTTGGGATTAAGAACATTAAATGAATGCAAGCTGTAATATTAAAAATACATGAAACCTTAGAGTAACTGCTGCCATTCTTTTTGGCACTGTGTCCAGATGTATGAGGGACTTTACTACTCTGGCATATTCTGAAGAAGCAGCACAGCAAAGCAAAACCATCCAGGAGGTTCCTGGAAAGCAGCAATGACAGTTTTCTGACACAGGCTGTGGAGGTTCCCACAAGGCATGATGTATGAGGTTCCCACCTCATACTAACAAACAGGGGAGGCCTTGTTGGAGATGTGAAAGTTTGGGTCAGCTTTGGCTGTCACTCTGGACCAGATGAGCCAGGTGGTCCCTTCCAACCTGACCCATTCTGTGAACCATAGCTGCAGAATAAAGAGGGTTCTCCAGAGTGGATCCAGCTGATGCTTCCAGAACAGTGCCAAGAGCACAAGCAGCTGGGTGGGGGTGCCAAAGAAAGGGCTAAACTGCCCCAGTGCTGTGAAAACATCTAGCCTGATTCCTGCAGGAAAGGGTCCATAATCTTAAAAACTCAGCAGGTTCCCAAGAGCAGGCAGGTGGAGGAAAGTGATCACAAATAATTTCCCTGGGGGCTTGTAAGTCACTGACTGACACTTGAAGGAAAGCAGAGATTGAAATTACGACATATTCCACATACCACATCTTATAATGTAGATCACAGAACAACAAAGAATTAACTAAGATGGAAAAGATCTTTGAGATTACCAAGCCCAACCTAAGGTCTAACATCACCTTGACACATCAAGTGTCAACTAGACAGACCATGGCACTGAGTGCCACATCCAGTCTTTTCAATCAGTCACCTCCAGGGACAGTGACTCCACCAGCTCCCTGCAGCCCATTCCAATGTCCAATCACCCTTTCTGTGAAGAACTTCCCAATGTCCAAGCTAAACCTCCCCTGGCACTGCCTAAGGCTGTGCCATCCTGTCCTGCTGCTGCTGCCTTGGAGAAGAGCCTGACCCCTCCTGGCTCCTCCCTCCTGTCAGGTACTTGTGAGTGACCAGGTCTGCCCTGAGCCTCCTCCTCTCCAGGCTGAGCTCTCCCAGCTCCCTCAGCTGCTCCTTGCAGGATTTGTGTTCCAGACCCCTCACCAGCCTTGCTGCCTTCTCTGGACTCACTCCAGCCCCTCAGCATCGCTCCTGAGCTGAGGGGCCAGGACTGGGCACAGCCCTGGAGCTGTGCCCTCACCAGTGCTGAGGGCAGGGGCAGAATCCCTGCCCTGCTCCTGCCCACACCATTCCCGAGCCAGGCCAGAAGCCATCATTGGCCTTCTTGGGCACCTGGGCACTCTGCTGGCTCATGTTCAGCTGCTGTCAGTCACAACCCAGGTCCCTTCCTGCCTGGCCACTGTCCAGCCACTCTGTCCCCAGCCTGTAGTTTCCCAGATCCTCCTTTTAGGGGTGGGTGTCATATTCTCAAGCATCTCCAATTATTACAATGGTGTAATTTCAAGGAGGCATTAATCCCTCCTAATTGTTGTATTTCTTTATCACTTACAGTACCCTGTTCAGCATTTAAAGGGTGTAATTCTGTCTGCAGGATGGGAGTTGCCCTCAATGTATTTCTATTACAAGACACTGTAAAGTGTACAACAATCTTTAGAAAAACTAAAATAGACCAGCCATTCCACTCTTCAGTCTACATATACTAGTTTTGAAAGACTATCACCAACAAGGAATTTTAAAATAAGAACACTCTTATCCACCTGTTTCTCTTTTAGATATTATACAAAACCAGACCTGCTTACCCTGGGCACTCTGTCCCTTATTTACTTTTGTGAAAAACAAGAGGTTCTTCACTAATGTCCAGAGTGAGTTTACATCACAATTAAGATAAGAACCTGAATCAATAGATCTTCTTTGGCCGCTCCTTTCATCCCCTGTGGGTTTTGCTCATCTTGAAAAGCCTGACACTTGCCTGGCTTTCTCCCCAGCTCAACCCAGCCCCGACATATGATGTGTGTGGGTGTGACCGCAGCAGGCACAACTCTCCCAGGACTTTTCCTGGGGAAGGCGGTGAGAAGCTCAGAGAAGAAGAGAAAACAATTCTTATGTCTATTCACTGCTCCTGTTGTTTTGCACATGTTGAATGTGTTATGGAGATTGTTTACCCAAAGTGATTTGTTAATTGGATTCTGCTGAGGGTTGTTTGGATTGATTGGCCAGTTGGGTCAAAGCTGTGTCCTGTCACAGGTTTTTCTTTAGTATAGTGTCTCTTTAGTATGTAATTTAGTATAGTATTAGTGTAATGTAGTATAATTCCTTCATTATAGCTTAATGAAGGAATTGTTCAGCCTCCTGAGTCATGGAGTCAGAGCACATTATTCCTTGGTTGGGGGCTCCTTGGGATGGTGTGTGGGTACTCACGCCAGCCTCGCGCCGCAGTTCTCGCCCTCCATGTCCGCTCCGGGGACGTTGTCGGTGTTAACGGACTCTGTCTCGCTGGTGGGCATGCTCACTGCAAGAGTCGAAGGGAAGAAAAAGAGAGGGACGGCCATTAGAACCTGGCACACCTCCTAATGAGTGCATGACTGAAGGTGCTGGCTTCGTGGAAGGACCCTGAGCTGCAGCTGCTGAGGATTAAACAATTTGCTGAGCAAGTCTAGTGCCTCCATGTACAGAGCAGGTTGGGCAGGTAGACTTCAGGAGCATAAAAGTAACTCAAATGCTAAAGAAAAGGGAAGAAGCAGCTGCTCTCCTTCTTTCAGAGTCAGTTTCTGGAAATTTTAAGAATGAGAACCACTGGAAAGTAAAAACCCTGACAAACCCAACAAGAAGCTTTTGTTTGATTCCATTGAACATTTAAAAAAAATGCCTCTTTACCTGCAGCAGCCCAACCACCTCACTGCCTTCCCCAATCTTTTGTGCAATGATTAGAAGACAAATAAAAATTACCAGGATTGAGATGCATGCAGATAAACAGCTTCTGTTAGCTTGATAGCAAATACCACATGAAAAAATACTGATGGCCCATCTGTCATTTACTAACCATGAATGTGATTCAACGTCACACCTAGAAACTGGACCTAGAGGTATAAGAGGGAAATTCAGACTCTCTGATCCACTCAAGTATTACCAACAAAGGAACCAATGAATATGGACTCTGGTGCAGCTTTATATTGACTCACTGCTAAGAGCTGGACAGAACCTTCTAGGCTTTTACAGAAGTACCATGGTACAAACAGCTAATGAAAGCAACCTTAGGTGTGAATCTCTCTCATCTAGATTCAAGAACCTGGTTTTAGTTGTTCTCAAACCTCAAGATTTTATTTGCTTCATAGACCAAAAAAAATCCCTCAAACCCACCATTTTCATTTCCCCAGTTGCCCACGGCTCCTCCAAGCTTCAATCCCTCTTTACACATAATCTTAAAGGCAGGAAAATGGATAGGATCCAATATGTGTCCTGTTCCCTCCTCACCCATTTTGGAATACACAAAAAAAAGGAGAAAATATTATACTTAAGACTGAATGATGGAGGAGTTAAACAGATCTCCCAGGAGCCTGATAGAACTTCAGAACATGACCTGCATTAGCTTTTGGATACATATCTCATACGAGGCTTGAGAGCATGTGCTCCTAGCTGTTGGAGAGATTTCTAACAGCCTGCAGGAATATGTAACTCAGTAGTAAGAATATGTCTGTTTGTGAGTCATTGGTCAAAGTGAGCCAATGTAGAAGAAATAGGTTCTTCATTTCAGTTGGGCAAACGTTCATGGGACCATGGTCTTCTTTCAGGGGCTAAAAAGACATCAGAAATGTTCTTTCTTTCAAAAATGTTCTGGGTTACTGCTTTGAAAGCATTATGGTAGAAATGTCCCTCAAAATGAGCTATCTTTCCTTCATCCTATCACAACAACTCACATACCTCCAACACACTTACTAGGAAATCTAAAATTCTTGTACTGTGTTCTCAGGACCACATGAAATAATGGACTCTCTAGCACTTTTGACAGAACTATGAAATATTGTACTCTAATGGTGCCTGCTCCTTTATGAAGACAGATGTTTTAATAATCTTGTCTATTTGGAAAGACAAATTAAGGAATAAACTGAATTCATGTTCTGATATACATGAAACAGTCAAGTAAGCTATGAGAAAAAAAAACCAACATTCAAAATTAAATTTTTTGTCCAGAGTAAGCCCTGCAGGAACAAAACCAAAATACTGATATTTCACAAGTCAGTTTGGAAGATGAGGTAAAACATTTTCAAGACATATTTGAGCTTATTTGCAAATGGAAAACTATTCTGAAGACATTAGCATGAGATTGATTTGCAGAGCAGCTTGTTATCCTGAGTGCATGAAGAGGACACTGCACAAGCAACAAAGCCAGGCACTCACATGCAGGAGAACACAAATCTGATTTATAGGCCAGTCTGCACAGAGATATACAGACAGACACACAGACACATGCAGTGTGGACACAGAGTGCAGTGGAACATTACCATGGCTTTCTGTGGAGTGACTAAACCAAGCAAACTTTCCTTTCTTCTCATCAGGCAAACCAGCTGGAGGGCTTCCTTTCACAGACAAGATGGTCAGTGTCAAGTACCAGGAACAAGACATCAACAGAGAACATGCAGCCAGTGACAGGCAAAAGACAAAAACAAGGAACTCAGCTTACACCTGATATCCACTTCTGTCTGAAAACTTCATCATGTGAGTTAAAAGTGCAAAATGCAAAACAAAGGTATACAGAGGTATGAAATATCACTAACAGATTGTCAGACCATAACTCTCACTTGCTTTCTGTTCTTTTTTATATCCAGCTCCTGATAATGTGAACTTAATGAATTTAAGTTTATGGGCCATATCCCAGAGACATCTTAGAGTGTGCCCTGTACTTCCCTGACCTTACTGGTGCAGAAAGTCAAACTTAGTAAAGTGAGAGGTGCAGGGGTACTTGGGCTGGAGAGACCCCATAGATCACTTTGCTGGCACCACCTCAAAGGATGTACATTGTGCTGATGGAAAATGGTAAGGACAATCAAAAGTATTAACATGGTATTAAGTATTAGAGGAATGATGGTCTAGAGGATAAGGGTCAGGACAGACAGGACATTAGGGCTGAGTTCCCCAATGCCATGTGCTCTCAGAAGCACAATCACTTTACCTGGCACCTCACACCACCTTCATTCATATCACCAGAGCACAATCAGGTGTGCAGTGCTGCGAGGTTCATTCAGGGCAGTTAACAAAACCAGAAAATAGAAGATACTGCAGAAGAGTTGTGCATAAACTGGGGCTGAATATGAGAGGAAGTAGACCAAGTACAGCCCAGATGGCTTTCTTATCTGACTCAGTTCTCAGAGAAGCCAGACCCTGTGCCCACACCCTGGCTCCAGTCTAGAAGCAAGGCAGGCGTTTTTTGCAGTCTGAGTAATTAATTACTGGAACCATGTACCAAGAATGCTGGTGGTAAATCCACCACAGGAATGTTTTAATCAGGAAGAGATGTTTTTCCAAATGGTGGGCTCAAGTCCAGACCAGAGTTGTGTTTAGGACCATGGCATACAGACAATGCTGTCTCAATGGCCATTTCCTCCCTGTAATTTTGGGAGTTGAGACAAACCCAAAAAAATATGCAAAGGCTGATACAAATCATGGTGGCTTTGCTTACATGGGAATCTCCTTTTTTAAGATGCATCATTGTATCCATAACCCACTGGAGTTGATGAAATCTCGCATTAGTTACATATTCTCTAGGTAGCATAGATAGCAATTATTTTAAAGAGAAATGAAGCAACTTTCTAAAGGCAGGCAAGTATCTCATGGTTTCAGCAGAGTGCAATTATAAGGACCAATAGGTTTGATATTCTCTCTCCAGTTCCTTCTGAAGCCTTTGCACTTCTTACATGTTGCCACAGTGTGGCTCATCACTGAACATAGACCTTTTCTCCTGGACTACCTAAACTCCAATTTCACATCACTTACATGGCATTCCTGCAGCAGTTAAAGCAGCAACAAAACCCATACAACAGCTTCCTTAAAAACAAAACTGAAAAAATGCTTTGTGTTATGCTAATCCCAGCTCTGAGACCTAACAGACAGAGAAAAATAAGAGCAGAGTCTGCAGTCTGTGGCTGACTAGGCAGATGTGCAAGACCCTTTGAGAGCCTCTGTTCCACGTCACTGGCATCAAGCTCTGATACCAGCTCTGCTCTTGCACTAACATATGTCCCTCCCCCGATAAAATGCCCCATGGGCATGCAATGAATTATTGGATGGCAGGTTGCCAAAAGACAGCCAACCCTGAAACAGAAAGCTGGCACAAGCAAATACCCTTCTGTGCAGTCCTGAGACGATTTTTCCTTCACACACTTGGAGAACAATATTTGATTCTCAGTTCAGAAAAATCATTTCCACTGTTGCATCTTGCATTTATGAAATTCTTGTCATCTTGGCAGTGGAAGTGATTTTAATATTCAGATTTATTTGCACGGATTATATAATGCTGTCACACTTCTTGCTGAATCTCACTTTAATACTGTGACATTTTAAGACTCAGGCAATCATGCTTGGGCAAAGGGTGCCCAGTTCCAGAAACACAGACAAAACAAACTTTTCACAGATTTTAGTGGGACATGGTACTACATGAGTTTGCAGATCTGGACATTAACTATGAAACTGGACATATTGGAGGCTATTCACATTGTCTGACTTCCCCTCTCTGATTTAGCTGTTTGAGTTAGGCTACAGAGGCAGATAGAAATCACAGGTTTTCTGAATGCCATGCTGATATGTCTCTCAGCTGTATGGACTGGTTAAAGAAGATACATCCTTGGGTTAAGCACCTGGCTTGAAACAGTGGGACTATCCAGCAGTACTCATAGTGAAAGAGCCTTGCAGTGGGTTTTCAGATTTAAAACAGCCAACAATACATTTGATCGACTTGTATAATATGCGCCATCAGACTCAAATTTCTCCAGTATGCCAAAATCTACTGGTAATTAATTACTTTGCAACATATGGATGTAAATAACCCCTTTTGCCCACACTGGCATTTGAGGTCTGTGAGACCTGAAGCCACTTGCCCATCCTTTCACTTTATTGTGTCACCTTGGCCATAGGACCGAGCTTTTGTACATACCTGTTCAGTTTCTATGCCAGGCGGGTGTAATTCTGCAGTTGCCCTGCCAGCCTCTCTGGGAGGTGCAGATGACACACTTCACACTAAGTGCTAAGTTCTAGAGTTATTACTGATGCTAATGTCTCCCAAGTGGGATTCTGCACAACTATAAAGCACATCTAAAGAGCAAAGTAGTTCTATGAGTTCTCCAGCTGGATTTAAGGTTTCTTTTCCCTTCAAGCACAACAAGAAAAAATTTCAATACCAAGTCTGCTTCCTTTAATAGTATGTGCATCAAGTGAATGACTTTGTCTCTGGTAAAACCCTGCTTCCTGTGGTGCTTTTCATGCCCATCATTTCATGAATGAGTCTATGGGCAGAATATCAATTGACTCGTGTTTTTTGGGTGGAGAGCTCTCATTTTAATTAATATGTGAATATTGCCTAGCTTTCCTCTTCTGCCTGTTTTGAAAATGCTGCAGTCATTCATCTTACTCATTAATTTAAATAAGATACAGCTTTCACTCTGCTCCATGCATGCAGAGCCTTGGGAACAATCACTGGCTATGCTCTTAAATGCAAGCAGCATCCAGAAGGTGAATTGCAGAGGTAAGATATTAGCTTTCCATGGATGTACTGATTTTGTCAGGAAAATATAGTAGATGTGACTGGGGAATTCTTTAGTGTTTTCTGCTTTCAAAATGAGCTCTGTGACAGAAAAGCTTTTACAGGAGAAGAAAGGGAACTTGAACTATGTGTAGGATTTTGGTGGTTGCCTGCCTCCCAAACTTAGACAAATCTAGCACAGTAAAAAATTGTGAAAAATACTTGAAAAAGTATTTTCTAAGGGCTCAGATACCAATAATCATAAAGGACAGTATTATACGCTATATTACATTAAACACATGTAACATACACACTTTGCATAACCCGATTTTGGATGATGCACAGATGAATGCAGCAAGGAGAATGAGCTGGATTCACCCTCTCACTCAAGGTCAGAGAACACAAGGATAGCAACAGAGGCACGAACTAATTGCCAGTTGCATTCACTTCAGTCAAACAGGAAAAGGCTTTTGGTAAAAACATATTTCCATCTATGAAAGGCACCACAGCCCCTGTGCAGGGCCAGGACCTGTGATCACACCAAGCCAGGCTGGGCACTGGGCTGCAGCAGAGGCTGGTGCAGTGTAACCCTGCTGTACTGAATGCAACAGCACAAAGCAGGAGCATTGCCAATACTGAGATGGAGTGTTATATCATCAAATGTTTCATTCATAGATAGATGATCTATTTTACTATATAAATTGCAAAGTGTATATTTTATTCATAAATGCTTGTTTTAACTTGTCCTTCTCCCCTTCCAGAGAGTCACCATATGCACGTACACATGTTGAGGGGATATAGCTATGGGCTACATAAATCTATATCTTACAGAAGGGAAAGAGGAGAGAGTGAAATGTATTAATTGTGCAGGCCTGTGATTAACAGATCTGTCATTACCACATGCAGATTACTGCACACCTATAAATGCATTACCTTGCTACTAATTAATTTTCCTGGGACTTATTTTACTGTAACAAACTCCTCAGCTAGTTTGAACAGCTGCCATTTCCCTTCTTTTTATAGCAATATTGACAGTAATATGCTGGATTCCATAAATATTTGTTCATTACAGCCAGTGAGTGGAATGCACGTGCACAGAGGACCAAGTAATGGCACATTCAAACTGCTGGCCCTGCCAAGGATGGACAGACAAAATGAAGGAAAGGCAAAACTACTGAGGATCTATGACTCTTTCAACAGCATTTTGTAAACAAATTACAACAGCCCATTTGAAAGAGTTCAACAAGTTCTCTCTCATTCTTTATGATTTTTAGTAGAGGAACTAGAATGGGCAGCAGAGTCAACAAATGCTCCTGAAACAACCCCACCAAATTATATGTGGGCACAAAAAGCAAGACCATCTCACTAGAAAAACAAAAGGATTCCATTATTGCAGGCTGGTCTTGCAGGCGCCTTGGAAATGGGGGCATGAGAGCTGCAAACCCTGCAGATAATGTGTTGGGAAGTGATATAAACATTGATCATGAGCAAAATAACTAATGGCAAAGGAAGTGCCCTGGAGACAGCAAAAACCACTAAAAAAAAAAAAAAAACCCTCTGCTTTTTGTGCCTCTAATAATCATGAAGTTACTCATATTTCTCACTGGAATTGCTGTTAATGAAAATTGACAGGACACAGGTTTTCAGCACAAATGTGGTTTCAAAGCAGCCCATGTGCTGGGTTCTGCAACTGCAGCTCATTCTGCAGTTCCTGCTCATGGGGAACTTCTGCATCTGCCCACCTCCACAAATACACACCTGCATGCTGGGGTGGTAACTCTGATTAGGATCTCTACTTCAGCAGCAGCATCTTTGTTCCTGCAGAGCACAGCCCTGTGAATCCATCCTCCCTGCAGAGTCTGGGAGAAGCAAAAAAATTATAGAAGCTCCTTCCAAGCTGATCTGCTTAGGTCATCAGAAACTCTCCAGGGAGTCTGGGTGTCTGCTTTACACCTGGACTGCTAAGCTTCAAAGTGACTGAGATGCAGCTCTGGCTGTTTTATGACATTCCTGCCTGTCAAAAGCCATTTCAAGGTGGGTGATGCCTGAGAACTCAGTGAGTGGCCTACAATTTGTGATCGGCAGCACATAAGAGGATAGGTGGGAACAGCAGGAACTGTTTGGGTGGTGCAGTGGGTGGGAAATCATCTCCTGGCAGCTCACAATGGACATTTTCCCCAGAGGAAGCCTGCACAACCCTACACCCAGGGATCTTAGGCAGAAATTGTGCCAATGAGAAGGTGTATCTTCTCTGGTATAGAAGAAGGAAAGTATTATCCCGAAGGCTGGCTCTTGTTGGCAGAAAAAACCAAACAAAAAAACCCCAAACCCCCAAAAAACAAACACCAAAACAAACCAAACCCAAAAACCCCAACAAAACAACAACCCCCCCAACCCCTCCCTCAAAAAAAAAAAAAAAAAAAAAACCCAAAAAAACAAAAAAAAAACCCAAAAAAAAACCACCAAAGAAAAGTGAATGTGATGGGAAAACTGGGCTGTATTATTTCAAAGGACAAGCAGAACAACTGGGCAGTGACTGGGACATAGGCAAAGAGATGGTAGGAAGGAAAAAATGACTGAGAATTTTAATCTGAAATACCACTCTGCAAGCTGGAAGACTACAGTGTGCTCCCTGCATTTGGGAAAACCCAATTTAGGAGTAGTGTTTAAAATATTTAGGCATTAATCTTATGAAGAAAAAACAGCATCAAAGCCCTGTCCATCTGAACAGACAGTGCCTGACTGAGATGAGTGCTCAGCAAGTGGAGACATTTTCTAATAGCAGGATTCATGTGGGATGTGTGAGAAGGCTTATGGATGATGCTTTCCTTGATGGCAAACAATCAAGCAATTCAGTTCACTGATCAACAGACACAGCAACACATACATTTAGAGATTTAGGTCTCTTCAGAGCCAGGGCTCTGTGAAAGCACCAACCCCTTGGTTGGTTCTTGCACCACACTGAACAGATTCAATCCAGCCTCATGACCTGAAATGGAGCTCACCTCTCCAGTTTTGAAGTCCTGCTCTGTTACATTTCTTCTGTGCCTAGTAAATAAAATGCTTTGGATTTTGTGTGCTTCTCCTGCATGTGGTGTTCTCTCAGACAGTTTTGCTAACATATTGACTAGTCTGATACTAGACACCATAATCACAATATCATGAGTCAGAAGCACGAGACATGCTAGCTGGGCAGGCTGTGTGTTACTGTGCAGCCAGGAGAAAAGCAAAAATTGAAGTTAAAGAGCCTTGCCTCTGAAGTCAGCTTGTCAAACATATGATTAAAGCTTCCCTACCTTTTGAGCAAGGCATTGAGAATAGGCTAATTACCCAGAGCCAAAGAAAGAGGCATTTTATAGTGGCCTTGAAATAATAGATTCCTGGTTTGCAAATACTTCCAGCATGCAGGAGAATGAGGGACTGATAACAACATAAGCTTAGTGTGGGCAGGTGTTATGCAAGCTGCCCTCACACAGCTGTGTTAAAACAAGTCAGTCATGACCTGGCATAGCCCTGATATTCAGCTCCTGGTTCTTCCAGCAGCCACTGGATACACTTACATTTTGATCTGCACATCTGTGAGGATCCAGCAGCTCTGCCACTGCATCCTTGTTCTGATGCTTAACCCTTCTGCTACTCCAGACCAGGGATTTTAATGTAGCTGGTAACATCCTCACCCTGATCCAGAGGGCCCCCTATCCTTGGGTTCACTACAAGTCCTTTACAGTTTGAACCTAGTGTGATATGTCCGAGTGCAGCCTCTCCTCAAGTGGAAAAGGAGAAGAGAGATGCATCATGCTGTGGTTTGTGAATTTTTTTAAATGAGAGTGAGGATGTGAGCAGCCCTACGAACACCTCTGGGCACTAAACCTGAATTTTGAATTTAGGCTGCAACATCAGAAAGGCCAATTCTTTAATCTGTTTTCTTGTCTCCACAATCCTGCTAACTGAAGAGCTGCTGTCATCAGCAGGCAGACTCAGAGCCACAGCTATTTTCAGTTCAGTTCCTCAGTTGGAAACATTTTCCTTCCCCCGCCACCTCTCCAGGCTTGATGTTGTCTATGAGATAACTGGCATGGAGAGACCTGCTTTTCTCCCCAGCAGCAAACACAAGAGATACAGCAGAGATTTTTATCTCCCTAGCACACTGCACTGAGTGGATAGCCAGTAAGCAGAAAGGAGCAGGCACAGAGTGAGGGTGTGACTGCTGCTCCCTTGGAGCCGTGCCTGCACCAAGGTCCTGTTGCAAGCTTCCCAAAGCACAGAGAAGGGCTGGGTGCCATTCACAGCTGTCAGCTCCCCTCAGCTGCTCAGCCCTGGCTGCCAGTTTGGTTACATGTGTGCCAATTCAGCTGTGTAATGTCACCCAGACTCCCTGTGTCTGAGCTGTGCCTCAGAACTCCTGTCAGGCACAGCTCATTGCTCAGCTCCACCGCGCTGCCCGTGCAACAGCAGGGTCAGTGCTCCAGCCCCACTTGTGTTTAAAACAAAATACTTTTATCTTTGCCTTCCTCTGTGCTGGCTTGTGAATTGACTTAAGCAAGGGATGAGCTACTCAAGCTGCCTGGCAGTCAGGGCTGGGCAAGGTGGAGGAAATGAGATTTTCCCCAGGGGAGCTCTGCTAAAGCACCTCCTGCATCCCTCAGTCTGTCCTGGGCTCATCAGACTTCCTGCTCTGAGCCCTTCCCAAAGAGCTTTGGTCTGGGCTTCGGTGTTTACCTCTCTGTACACGAATCTTCAAGTTATAAAATAAAATACATAAGGGAAGGCAAAGAGATAGGTCATGATGAATAAACACTTAGACAAGGAAGAAACAAAACATCCTACCAGAACAATTTCTGTTACAGCTGGTTCCAACACTCTTCTAAGACATTCAGCTTATAGGATCAGTATTGAAGGTTCTACTTGTACTAAACTTTTCCTACATGTCTTTGGACTAACCACACTCAATTGCCTTTTCTGAGGCACTGGATGACATTTTTGACACCCCATTTGGGACATTCCTTCCAACTATCACACTGCAAGAGTACAAGCCTCAGCTGCTATACTTGACCTGTCAGTGCACAATGAAGGTCTTGGGTATGATGAGGTGTCTAAATTGGCATTAGATTAATGTGTTTAGTCAGCTGAACCCCATCTTTACTAGTTTTGATTTCCTGTAAAAAGGAAATACATACAACATACTTTTAATTTCTGTATATACAGTGCCAGACACACTGTGGCTTTGATCTTGGCTGACATTACTGTAATAAAACTGGTTCTCATCCCCAGCAGTTGTTTCTAACTCAAAACACATGCTTCATGTCCCTCAGCTACTGTTCCTGAGCACCACAGCCCCTCTCCTGACAGCTCTTCATACCACATCAAAACAATGCTCAGGATTTCAGCTATCAGTTCTGCTCAGTGCTTTCTTCTCAGTGAAGAGGCTCTTGAGACTACATCTGCAATGGTTACTTACTTTAAATCACTGACCATGGGCCATTCTCACTGACTGCAGCAGGAGCTGCTGAATACTCCATAGTTTTTAAAACCACTTTATAAGTGTCCTTGCAAAGATTTAAGAGCACACTTTAGGCATCTGCTTAAAAAATGAAATAAGAAATGGTCTTGCTCTATGAATACTCAGCTTGGGGGGTTGTGGCATTTCTTCCAAAACTTTTCTGTGGAGATGCTGGTACCAAATGCTTTCTATGCCTCTCTAACCATGGGAAACAAAGCAATTCATCAGAAGGCATGGCAAAGGCAGCTTTCTCACAGAGTAATGTTCTTTCCTGAGGAGTAGAACCAGTGTCAATGGATTAATCTTGACAGCTTCAAGAAACACTTGCCAGCAGGGCAGATAGAGATAAAATTATTTGCACAAAGGTGTCTTTGCCAGCTATATAAACAATTGATTCCCTCTAAAGCCTTACCTTCAGAGATATTTCTATGTAACAAACTGGTACTATACGAGAATTCCTACATCAACACAAGTCTCTCTTCTAGCAGGGAAAACAGAGGTGGTATCTCACCAGTCAGTCTTTGCTAGGGAAATAGCTTTTATAGTGGACAAAGTTAATGCCCTATCAACATTAATGTCAGTCTCTCTGTGCTATGGCTGGTCACACACCACTGCTCCAGCAGCTCTCAGTATAAAATTCTTTGTGCTTCAGGATACGAGAACCCGGGCAGGGAGGAACTGGAAGGACCTCTGAGTTGAACAAGACAAGCCAAATTCTCAGCTGCAAGAGAGCAAGAGTGCTGTAGATCACCACAAAACTTTTTCAGTCAGAGAGCATATTATAGGAAGAGCTTTTTTCCCAAGATGTAAACTACACTAACCTGGAAGCCCATCTAATTGCTGTAACCTTTGATGCCTGCAAGGAGCAAGAAGAAAAAATCAGCCTGTGGGCAAAAATTAGCAGAGTTTTGGAGTTTAGTCTCCATGCTGGTTTCCATTCTCCCATGCAGAAGTGGCACAGAGATTTGGTGCTCATCCCAGTAACCCTCTGAGGAGCAGATAATTATCTCAGAGCTGCTCACTCAATGAGCTGGCTGAAGGAGTCAGACACATGCCTGAATGTAGCCCACCTTCCCAAAATGGAGGAATTTCCCTGCTTCCTAGAAACACTTTTCCCTCTTCACGAGTTTATATCAGGCCTTCTGATGCTCTGTTGGAACAAATTACTGCTGAATTATAGGTTGTTACATTGGCCACAGCTTTGTCCTGAATACCAGCAACTTCTTCTTTTGCTCTCTGCTCAAACAAAGGGAACATTGTTTTCTCCACACCGTGCTTTGACAGAAAATGCAGGCTTGAGCTAAACTGCTTTAACATCTTGATGGGTTAGGTAGGATTTACCTCCCTAGAAGTAATTTACTAGTAGAGAAGGAAGGGGAAGAAGGTTTTCAAATGGTTGCTTGCTTTTTGTTTTATGTTCAAATCTTCCTTTGAGACAGAAAGAAAGAAAAACTGGGAAGTTGTGAAATCTACAGGACAATGAACCTAAAAGCTGCTTTTGCTAAAGGCTGGGTTGTTAAATTATATTGCTAACAAAAACCAGAAAACCAGACCTTTGGAGTGAACCATCCATACATTCAGGGGAATAAAAAAACTCTTGTATTTCTTACAATGATTGGTATGATTACTGTGAATTGTCAGAGAAGGAAAATAGTTCAAAACCACCCTGATGAAACTAGGAAATGCCTTATGTGATGCAATCCAGGATCAAAATTCTGCTCTTTCTGCTCTAGAGGGCAGAAAATGGTGTGAGAGCCTGTGCCACTGGCACTGTGGGGGTGATCATGAGAATATAATTTAGCTTTCCTGTGTCTTTTTTTTTATTGGACAAAGGAATCCAAAAAATATTTCACTCCTCTCCAAATATCACCCTGCATACACATATTTCAAGAACCAATGTTTTAGCTGAATCATTTTAAAGCATAATTTAAACCCTCAAGTTTTAAATTTCACTTTGTTGAGAAGACTAACTTTTTTCCCCCAAACATTTCCTCTTGGAAATGGAGAAAGACAAAACAATCAAGGATAAGGATCTACTGCTTCCATGTTTTTTCACTCACAAGAAAAAAAAAAAAAAGATGGCAACATATTGAGTCAGGAAGAAAATCTACTCTCAGTTTTGATTTTATTACAATAGGAAAAAGTCAGATGTTGACATCATAGTTTTGTTGACATTGATGGAAAGGTGGAAGAAAAATCTTCCTAAATGATCTTTTTCTTTGTTACTTGTGCTGCACAGAAATTATAAAATGAAAATGATACTTGGAAATGGTAGCTTTACTTTCACCTACATCACTGAATATCATTGCCCTGTGTACTCTGCTACCACAGCTACCTACAGGGTCACTATAAAGCCTCAGAAATGCTCTTTTAAAAAAAAGTAAAATTATTATTATTCCTGACCTGTATAGCTTTTCCTTTTTAGGATATCAGAGTTTACCTGGATCTGACCACACATTTATTTCAGTATAATTATGGAAACCACATGCTTGTAATGACTGTGGATCCCATTCATGCCAGACACAACTGCATTTTAGCCAGTGGAATGCAGCACTGGACAAACAGTGCTCAGGGGAGTGCCCAGTGCTGTAAGAGATTTCAGACCCCAGATACCTCACACTCTCCCTTTGGTGGATGCCAGTTACACAATACTGAAGTGATGTGTGAGCACTGAGAGCCTCTGTGCTCCAAGACCTCACACTGGGCAACCTTTGGAGTGCTGACATGAGCATGTTTTGTTATTGACCTTGGATCAAACTGATTGGGGCCCAAGTCCTTACCCAGGCAAAATCCCCAGGAATTTCAGTACAAATTTTGCCTGAGGACCGTAGGAGTGATTCAGACTAATGTGAGAACTAATGTCCTGGAAGCTTTTTCTAGGCAGCATCCTAATTATAGACTCAAGCTTGACATCTGTAGCACAAACTCATGCTGCATTTTGCAACCTGAGCCTCTCTGTGAGGAACCACAAAACAAAAACAACGCTGACTTATCATTCACAAAGGCCCTTCATTAGGTGTCCTCAGACTCTGGTATTTAAATCAAGAGCAGTGTATGAGCTGTTTCAAAAGATGACAAGGTAGGAAAATGCCACTGGGTTTATTTTCTATTGGGCGCAGCACACAGCTGGGAGCTGCTGTCACTCCTGTCCAAACAAACCATATGTTGGAACCTCTGCACATTAATACATGGATTTTTTCCCCCCTAGAACAAACTGTTGGCACAGTATACACTTCTTTTGTCCCTCTATCTCCAGGTGAAAGAGAATAGATCTATCCCAGTTACTAAACTTGTGAAGTACCTATCAGGTGCCCTTGGGAAATGCCTACAAATTGTTGGCACTGCATCTCATCTCTTCTGGGTTACCAGATGATTATTTTCCACATCAGTGGACAATGATAAAAGTAGAAGAGATTGTGCTTTCTTCCTCTTTAGATGAGGTGTTGACAGACAATAAATCATTTCACAAGACTGACACTGATTTCCTTGTATTTGGATATGGAAAGCAAAATGCAACTGCCTTCTATGATGCCTTTCTCAAGCCACCAACTGGTATTGGAGGAATTAAATTAGTAAGGGTTTCATTTTCCAGTCTGTGCCTCCCAGAGCTTTTGTTTAGATGATCTTAAATTCCATGCAAGCCCCATGTGGATTTTTTAAAAAAAATTGCTTTTTGACAATATCTGTACCTGCCTGTCAAGGGGTGGTTGTCCATGTCCTTCCATGTGTATGTAAAATACATCAGGACAGATTCCGTGGATGAAACTAGAATAATGCAGGATGAACTAATTTGCTGTTGGCAAACAAGTTCAAGTGTGCTCTGCTAAACAGACATTAACTCAGAACAGCCTCTTTTTGCTCATACTGTAAGAAGACAGGGGTTTTAAGGCAGTGAGGGTCAAGACTGGATGTAAAATATATATCTTTTAAACATCCTCTCTCTCTTTTTC
The DNA here is from genome assembly GCF_047830755.1 of Zonotrichia albicollis. Taxonomy (NCBI): domain Eukaryota; kingdom Metazoa; phylum Chordata; class Aves; order Passeriformes; family Passerellidae; genus Zonotrichia; species Zonotrichia albicollis. Next base: position 15,394,591 of record NC_133822.1, read on the forward strand.
CCCTCTGCATCTTCCATGTTGATTCCCCAGCTGTGCACTTGCCCATTAAATTTCATTGCAGAAGATGGACCAAGAGTATTTTAGGCCACCCTGAAATTTTAGCTTGCAATCCAGTCTTTGAAAATCCTTCCTACCTTAGACATTATCCCAGAGTACCATGATATTTTATTTCAGGCTGAAAGTAGTAAGCCAGTAAAGTCAGAACACTAAACACATGATTTGGAGGCCACTGAGCAGGCTGACATATGAAATTATGAATTATGACATATGAAATTACTAAATGTACAAATTAAAGAAATGTACAAATTGAAGTTGGTGTTCTTTTACCTTGGTATCATGACTAGATCTGTACACAGAACTCTCTCTGTCCAACAGCTCCACATCACTAACTTTCCCAAAGGGTTGCACAGAATTTAGTGACAGCTTTCATTCAAGTCTGTGGAGGGTATTTTGTACCTAACCTCACTGAAATCAAGAGTCTCTTTGTGGTGCATAAATTGACTGTGCAAAAGGAAATCAAGTCAACAAGAATTGGATAGATAAATCCTAAAATGCCTGGACTTTTAGGGAGAGGTGATCATGCTTTTTCCCCTGTTACTTAATAGAGTCAAACTACTATTGGAGTTCTTGGAAATAAAGCCCTGTTTGGGTTGAAATTACTAAGGCTTCTATTTCTAGAGTTCTAAAACTCTTCCCTTCTATTTAAACTACCATCTCTTCTGTTCTCATTTATGGCCTGATGTGCAGAAGCACGAATTGTTCCCATGAAAGACAGATTTTCAAAAGCTGTAATGGTCTAAGAGATACCAATTTCTCCTGAAATTTTGCTTTTTCTGCTGAAAAGTTCTTCCTTGTTTCAAAATATTTTTTTTTTCTAGGGAAGACTCTCATAAATCTGTGATTAAATGCAGTCTAATTCCCAGTTATGGAGATGTTCAAAAGAAACAGTGGTTGAAAGAGTGAGACAAAACCTATAGTCCACCAAAAAGTTAGGTTGTCATTGACTCCTTAGAGGCAGCAAACTCAGATGTTAATGTACGTTTCCAAAGGTCACTAAGACACTACAGCAATGCTCTGAAGGTGAAGATTGAGGACTATTTCTTTTAAAACTGATTAATTTTTAATATATATTTTAAAATCTGCCTGTATGTCTGTACTTTTTGTCTTCACTTGTGCACTATTCCCACTTCAACAGAGGCATAAATCTGCATGTACAGACACACACTTTTCATTATTTAATGTACCACCTGAAATATTATATGATTTTGATCGGCAACTCATTGATTTGTACTGGATTTTTTTCTGCTGTGCTACACGAAAACTTAATTATCTACAGCCATCAGTTCCATTACAATAGGGCCTTGAAGAATGATTAGACTTTTAATTTTAGTAGGGTAAGCTACTTGCAAATCAGTTCTTGAATTTACAGTACAATGTTGGATATGACTTAACAAGAAGGATTAATTGTCTGGAATCATGGAATGCCTTTACAAACCAGTGGGGTTTTTTACTTTTAGGGACTCTGACATTACTGAGGTCAGACTCTCACTGCACATGGTGGCACCAAATAGAACTGAAATAAAGTAAACAGAAGGAGGACAAAATCTGAGCACTCAGAAGCATCAAATTAATTCACCCTGCCCATTCATAGATTATATGTGACCCCACTGCACTCGGTGGGAGTTTTGCCAATTAATTTCAATAGGAGGAGAATCTGGGTTGGACTGAAGTTTCCTGCTTCTGCCCACAGCAAGAGAAGCATTCCAGACCGCTGTCAGGAAGGGAAAATAAAAGTGCAAATTCCCAGTAACTGTGGCAACAGGAGGGGCAGTTTTCTTTGCCATCCTGTAATTTTGATGGCAAATTTTGTAACTTTCTCCCTCCATCAAATTAAAGCTTTCTTGCCCCGTGGAAGGCATGTCAGGGAAAGAGCACAGAACAAGGCCATCAACACAAACTGCCCTCAGAAGCCTTTTCACATTTCCCACCTCACATCTGTCACAATGGCAAATCCATGTTTGCAAACAGCATGGAAAAACTGCCTTTAAATGCTGTAATTCCTCAAAAGACAGGGAATTAGCTCAGCCTGCTCTGTGAATGTCTCTCAATCCATGTGAGCAGCAAGAGGTGATGAGCTCCCTCAGCAAAGTGCCAAGACTTCTGTTATGGAGACAAGAGCTCAAGACTGCACAGGCTGTCCAACTCTGTTTGCATTTATCTTCCTTTTTTACCCTTTCCTTCACTAAGGTCCTCTCTGCTGTATCCTTGGACTTGGTAACTTCATTAAGGGCTGCAAACACCCAGTGAGGCTTTGGGCGAGGTTTGAGAGGGGCTGCAAACATCCAGTGAAGATTTGGACTAGGTTTGAGAGCCTCAGGAAAGCAGCAGCATATGCACAATATGAGTGATGATGCCCTAAGGACTGTCACAGGCAGTCAAACCAAAAGGGGATGCAAGTGAGTTTCTCTTCCCTTCCACCTTGTGTCCTCTGTTTTACAGGAGGCAGTGCCCATGCTGTCAAGTGGGCAGCACTCTATAAAGTTAAAAGACAGCAAAATCTGCCTCTGTAGCTGCCAAGGACAAAGAAAAGATGAGAAACATATGTTCTCTGTGTTTGGGATGATTCAGTGTAGGTAGACTACCTGGGTCAGAGCCCAGATGGTGTAAACTGCTGAGTCTCAGAACTTACATTAGCTGAGTATCTAGATTAATAAGTATTTTTTATTTGAACTTCTGAACTATACTGATACTTGTCATTAAAAAAAAAAAAAAAAAAAGCCAAGCCTCCAAACTACCTCCAAGGGAAAAGCAAAGAAGCAAAAACTGATGTGAGTTCTTTAAAGTATTGGTGTGAATCAGTGTCAGAGCTCAGGCAGGAGCACAAGTCCTCTGAGCATCAGTGCAACACCTCTGATGCAAAGGCCACACCTGAAGTTTATTGAGCTAACACAGCAGCTTAAGGAGGTCTGAACTACCCTGCGTGCTCCAGTCATCTGTCATTTGAAATTCTCAGGGCTGATACCTCAAAAGTCAACATTAATTAGTCACTGAACAAAGTGTGCTTGAACGGGCAGTCACAGTCAGCCATGGAGTTCAGATGCTGTGCTAGAAACAGAAGGTGATGAGATTTGATGAGCACTTGAACAAAAGACACTGAAGGTGCACAGGAGGCAACTGAGCTAAACATAACAAAACAAGGAAGACATTGTAGTCTTGGTGATGTAAGCTTGGACTGAGAGTAGGTGGGATTCAAATGTCTTGGGAACACTCAAGCCAAAGGGATTCATGAGGGAATTTACATCTGTGCCATCTGTCCTTCACTTATTTTGTAAATGGCTTTTGGGAGAGAAATAATGCCATCTTTCTCTTCCAATTTAACCCTACTGGTGATTGACTGCTGGCAGGAATGCCAAAGCATTCAACCCAGGAGATAACACACCAAAAATAAACCTCACCCTAAACAAAATGCCCTGCCCTGTCGCTTACTCACAGTGCCTTTTCTGTGATGTCATCTTAAGCTGAAACCATTACTTCTCAGTTCTTCTGGCTCAGATGTGAGATAATTTTGATAAACCATGTCTTACAAAACTCACCTTATCAAATTGACCAGGAAGAACTGACAGCAAGCTGGAGATGTGTTACCTTTCACTTCTTAATATCACCACCCACAAAAGGGGCTTGTTAGCTCAAATATGGATTGACCACACTCAACAGTACATGCAGTGAGTCCTCACCTGATTTATTCATCTATGGTACGCCACTGAACATTTTGGACATGATTAATACAGTTATTTCTAAGTGATTGCTGAAGTAAAAGTAAACTATATAAGCTATGAAAATACCAGCATAAAAACCAAAATAACCTGATTTGGGAAAAGTCTGAGCAAGTCACCACAGTGACTGTTTCAAGTCCAGATACCTAAGTACTGTGGGTATAACCTGATATTAATCATCCAATTTTTTTTAGAAGAACTTCATTCTATTGGCAACAATAGTGGTTACTAATATTCTAAAGGTCATGAACAGCTATTAAAAATCTTGCTGAAGAAAGAAAAGCACAACTTTGCCATGTCCAATCTTCCTGTTACTGGAAGCTATGTTTGTGATGGAATCCCATAGACTTTGATTGTTTGGAGAGAAGGGTGATATCTAGGGACATGTTTCATGTCTTGTCTTCCAAAATCAAACAAAGAAAATGCACATTCCTGTGATGAAAGTCAAGAGTAGAGCCATTGTCCATGGGCTTTGTAAAGGTTCCAAGTCTGACATTTCCTAAGTGCACAACCAGCAATGACAACTCCTAAGTGGCTCTGAAGTGTTACACAGCTTGTGTTGGTAAAAGAGAAGGTGGCAGAAGATTCAATAATGGTAATAAAATGTTGGGGAAGGGCTGCTTTCTTCAAGCCCTTCCTTCTTCAGGATTTCTAATAAGGGGTTGTTGGTGAATTTGCACTTTGTACAAACACCTTGTCAAGTCCAAAAAAGAAGAGTAAGAAATAGCACACTTAGAAGAAATGTCAGAGAGCTTAACTCCTCCTGGCAAAAGCAAACACAAATCCACTGATTTCAGTGGAGTTACAGATGGCCCCATTAAGGTACAACAGAGCTGATTTGGCCCTTTTGCCATACTGTCTCTCTGCTTTCCCTGAGAAACCTTTGCTTCCAAAGGAACCAGCCATGTGCAAAGAGCCTGCAACAATGAGCTTCAATTAAATAAATGAACATAGGGCACACTTGTATTTCAAAACTTTTCTCAGTAGTAGACTGTACCAGCAAGTATTGATCTTTCATCTGTTTAATTTCAGGATCTAATGCCCCTATCACAGACTAAACACTGATCTGCAGAATATCAATTATTGTACACGTATTTCTGCTTCCCATGGTTTCCCACAAGCACTAAATTGGAGTCATGTATAAGCATATTGCATGTCTCAGGAAGAACTTGTTCTTCCTTAGAAGCCATCTCAGCACTCCAGCAGATGGGCACAGGCTTTGTGGCTAAAAGCACGGAGAGAGACAGAGAAGGAGAGAGAGAAAAAGAAAGATAAGAAAGTTGCTTACTGTTTCGAGGCTTCTCCTCATCCATGCCTTCATCTTCATTTTCTGGATCAATATCTTCTGCTTGAGTTATCCAGTCTAAGTATCCCTTCAGATCCTCCTCTAGCTGCTGCTTTTCCCGAAGCTTCTGGAAATCGCCTCGAGCCTTGGCCTTTTCTCTTTCTTTGGAAAACTCCCTAGCAAGAGGGAGGGAGGGACGGGACATGGGTGGAAATGAGGAAGAGATGGAAGAAAAACAATGGGTTAGATTGATTTCCACCAGAAAGTCTTCTCAGTCTGTGTAGCACATCCAGCTGTTTCTATTCTCTCCAGACAAACACATGTATGGAGCATCCTTGCTGTGCACACAGATGCAAAACAGCTGGAGTGTCCACATATCTATCAACACTTAGGAAAAGACTGATACCTTTTTCAAAACTTTTCGTTCTCAGCATTTGATTGACAATTCAAATAAAATATATATATGACATTTATGTACAATTTTGTGTACAATACCAGACATTTTCTAACATTCTGTAAACACTTTATATTCTCCAACAGTTATCTACAAATGTCTGTATGAATAATGGTTAAAGATGAACTGTTTGACAATAATCTGACATCTGGAGAGTGAGCTGGTGGCTCTAATTTCTAGCCAGGTTTCAACCAGCGTTTAAGATTTTATACTTCATCACAACTAAATTGGGCTGGTTTAAGTGTAATTAATGGTACTCACAATCCTGTACACATTTAATTATGGACCATTTCACCCACAGTAAGGGAAAATATAGTTAAAAACTCAGACCTCAAAGTTTTACTGAAGACTTTCAGCATTTGAGGCTGTTATCTGAAATGAAATACATTTTTCAAATCTCACACTGGATGGACAAATACAATAAATTATGGATAGACAAAACTAAGAGAGTCTGCCAGAAAGTGGACAGGGCAAAACATTTGATGATAGTTTTATGAAAGAACCCTGTTGGGAATACAGACTTAAAACAGGGCATAAGAACAAGAATTTCCTGTCGCTTTGTTATGATCCTGGATTTGTTATGATTCTCAGCTTTGCCTTCTTTTTGGCTGCAGTGCTGTTTCTTCTCCTCTTTCAGCAATAATTTTTTTCAAGAAATGCTGACCTCCCGTATTTAGAGACTGATGTGGTTCTAACCCAGGTTTTAACACTTGTATTTTAAAAAGTAAGTTTAATGATTGTGAAAATTGCTGGACCAAGAATACTTAAGCACTAAGTCTTATATCTGTTGAAGCAGATCACTACACAAGACACACAGAGCAGATAATACAGGCCACTCTTTCCAGGAAAAGAGGTAAAGCCATTCTCCTCAGTGCATTATCCATTACTGTTGCTGAAGACTGTCAGCAGCGAATAGATTTAACAAAATGCTACTCCACTTGCCATTTGTCTTAGGTTTGCTCCTGCAAAAATGAATAGGAAATCTACCACTGATTTTGGTGGCATAATATTAGGTTAATGGAAATCCTAGTCAAAATGTGAATTTTATGAGTGCCATGTGACTGAGGTGGAGGTGGGTATCTAACAGTGATGGTGAGGTACTTTCCTCCTGTCTGGTCCAACACCTGCTGAAAGACTTCCATGAACTTTACAGGCTTTGCATAGGGTTTTCGGAATTCTGAGCTGTGCATGAAACCAGCACTGTAGCAGGATCAAAGCAGGATGATCCCTTAATTTGTAGCCAAAATATGTGACAATGACAACGTATGCCAGTGACATTGGAACCCTGTTATATTGCTGAGGGTTCAGGTCCTCCCAAGGAAATGTGATAAAAAAGGTGGAGGTGAGGAAGAGAACCACTGGCTTCTCTGGCCTGATGTTAGTCCACATTCAGCTCTGGGTCCAAACTTAGCCTCAAGGCTTGGAAAAAATGAAAAATGAAATTTTCTCATACTGGGAGTGATATTTTGTTATTCACAATATAAAAGAAACAAATAAGCCCAACAATAGTAATAAAAACTGCACAAAGATTGTTAGGAAAAAATCAATCACTGGTGGTTATATTTTCTGCTTCAGTAACACCTTTCCCCTGGGTATGCTACACTGGTGTATCCATATTAATGAATTAACTCTTAAAAAAGAAAACACTGAATGAATCTATGTATTATTAAGCCTGTTTGTTAAATCAAATTCAAATATTTTGATTTTCAGCTCATGAAGTATTATTTTAGAATCTAAAACAAATGGGTCAAATTTTGAAATGGGCTGAACCTAGAGTTTTCTAACACAATGCAAAACACTATGATTACCTTGTGAAAATGACCTGCAATTCCACGTCTCTTCCCTTTGTAGAACACATGACCCTCCACATCTCAAATGACTCTCCAAAGAAGACAACTGGTTTAAATTGTTCTAATTTCTATGCTCTACTAACACTAAACCATTGAGAACAGGTGGCTCAGGAAATTGCTACTGCAATTCAAACCACCTCCCATGTGGGCAAATGTAGCTCACAATCAAGAGTTCTTATCAGTGGCCGTTTTCCATCCCATGGCAAGGGAGCTGGTGGCCCCAGCCCAGGCTGTATTGCAGGCAGGTGCACACGTTGCTGCTGCCTCCAGCACAGCTGGCAGTAAATGGTCACTGTCTGCAGCTCCAGCAGGCAGGCCAAGCACCACAGAAGCTCTTGATGGAAGTGCCAGGTTCATCTAGAGTCTTCAAGTCTTTTTGACTTTGACTTTTTGACTCTTTCACAAAAAAGGCTGCACAATCATGGCAGGGTGAGGCCAACAAAGGCTCGCAGAACTAGCAAGCAATCTGTCCTTTTTCAGTGAACCCAAAACATCGGTATAACAGTGGGTGAATCTGATTGTTTTTACACAATCCAGTTTGTTTCATTTTGGTTTACTTCTCCCAGAAAATTATAGAAATGCCTGCCAGTGGGAATACCAGAGGGCAGAATATTCTGGAGAGATGTTTTCTCTGCGTGGGGTTAGAGTGGGTCAACACCATAAACACCCAGCTCTGCATTATGTGCTGTTTCATAAGAAAATTTCTCTTTCCTATCCCAGTGATGGAATTTAGGTTACTCTTGTTGATATGATTTCTCACACTTAGAGGCGAGATGGAAAGTGAGCAAAACAGCAGAATTCTAACAGTTCAAAACTTTCTTACTACTCAAAGTGGAGCACAAGGCTCCAAACCTCATCCACCCTGAGAAGTACACCAAGGAATGGGAAGGGTTGGAAGAAGGGACAGAAAATTAGGAAAAATACCTGAAAGGTCATACAACCTGCTGAAGGAGGAGCTACAACCATAGCCAGCCTCCTGTTCACTGTGACCTCTTTCTTGACAGCAAAAACGTCAAAAGCAGCCAACTGTGTTTTGCAGGATCCTCTCAAAGCAGAAGAAACCTCTATTCTCCTGCCCTCCATTTGCCTTAGGCAACTGCTTGTTTGGCCTCTGTCCTGGGATTTGGATCAAAATACAAAGGAAATGGGACTCTATATTCTTAGGTGTACTTGTCTGAAGGTTGAACCTTCTCTGGCTTTTTTTTCCTCATTAATTAACTGTAACAGATAACACAGATGTGAACATCTCTGATCTAAAGTGACTTCTTATCACTGCTCAGAGCAATGATGTGGAATTGTTTTGCCTGGGTTTGAGGAGGTCTGCTGTGTGATCTGCTGACTGGATATTCCTTAGGAGTACATGAATTTTGTACTGTGCTCAGCCAAGTCAGGAGGAGATTACAGCTCCACATATAAATATTCTGACATGCTATTTAGGCTAGTATGTGATTAGTAAATTCACCAGGACCATGAATGGATGATATACCTGAGGAAAAACAAATTACAAAAGAGCTCTTTCAGCAGAGCAAAATTCAGCATTTCATTTTGCAGGTGCAATCAAGGTGTCTTTGTGAGTACAATTAATTACACTTATGTATTCAGAAGTGATTACCCTCCTCCCCCCAACCTAATCTATCATTTGTGAAGCCTACCTACACAACATGCCTGCTGAAGCTCCTGAAATAGATAAATGGGGAAAAAAATCAGAGATGCCCAGAATGGATATTCAGAGATAACCAGGAATGCTGCTTTGTATCTAGAACAGACAGGTGGATCATCAGCATAGATCAGACTAATAGCAATAGCAAGTCTTCGAGAGAAAAAGCTGAATCTGCAAAGTGAAGACACTTTGTAACTCAGCAGAATTTAGAACTGCTTTAGAAAGTTAATTGTTTAGGAACTGCTTATATAGACCAAAGAAAATTTGGAACATTTCTCCCATAATTTCTGTGTTTTTTCATGGATGCAAATTCTCAAGTTTCTTTTTACTTTTCTCCAGTTGGGGACATTTTTGCAGAAACAGTGCAGCTGTCATAACACTGTGAAGACAGCCAGAAAGAGTGACTCACAGCTTAAACAAGGTGAATTTCATCTTTGATTTTCAGTTCCCTCTACAGACTGTTTCCATCTCCTATGACTAACTGCGGTGGTTTACCTGCAGTATGGCAGGAGGTGGAACATTTAGGCCTCAAAACACTTTTTTTGAGTTGAAAATAAGAGAGAGAGGAAACTAAACTATTAATTATGCACAGGTAAAAATCCAAGTGCAGGTAAATTGAATCAGCAGTGCTTCAATACTGAGCACTCCCCATGGCTGGGCTCACAGGCACTTTTTATCCAATCAGATACCATATAATCCTTAACAACATTTCTATAGGATCCTTGAGTGCACCTCTGATGGAACAGATCCCTTTCCCTGTCAGCTGATCATCATCCCCCACCAGTGCTGACATCCTTACCTGCTGGCCAGAGTATCCACCTGGAGGAATGATGAGTTTGTGTTTCAAAACTGTACCAGGGCATCACTCTCCAAATATGCAAACACAGATTATTGCCCAACACTTCATTACTGAGTTTTCTCCACACTTCCATTATGGTGTGGAATCCCTTCTCCTTGCAGCAGCTGTCACAGTGGCTAGTCTCCTTCAATGGAGTCAGGAAGACAGAAATAATACCTCCTGCAGACCTTCTATTACCTGTGTCTTTGCCAGATGGCCAAAGGTGGATCTTTTTCCCCAGTCCCACTGCTGCATTTCCTATCTTGTTGGCCCAAGTACCGAGGACATAATTTCTATGAGGCATCAAGTCCTCTCTCCTGCTCAGAGATCATTTTCCCTGTCTTTTGATCAAAAGACAAGGGACTTCAGGGCTGCCTGCTCAGGCAGCAGGTACAGGCCCTAATGAAACTCATTTAGAGCTCATCAGAGGGGGCTGGGTGGTAGAAACAAAAAGAGGATGCATAAAAGTCCTCATACCATATTTATCCATGTACACAGAATGCCTGTAGCCCCCAGTCATGCCCAAATATGGAACTAGAAGCCTAATCCTAGAAGATTTTTTTTTTTTAATTTTGCAAGGAATGTTTGCTGGCTTGATTCCTTAAATTATGTGTCTCCCCAGGGGCAGTAAAGTTTTTAACTACTGGGGACAATACCCATTGTTTTTAATCAAAGCTACTAAAATGATGCTTTGCAGCGAGGGTTGTACTGCAGAACTGAAATACAGCTAAATGTCTGGATGTCTTAAAAATGCTTAAACACTAAAAGGACTTCCCCTGCTTCTCTATTCATCCTTGGAAAAGGTCAGAGGGAAATGATCTTTTCTCCCTGCATCATGCCAAGTTTGCAATCTGCACAATAGAGAAGATGGGCTTACTGAAGGAGAAACGTGCCCAAGACTTTCTCCAGGGAAAATGGTCTCCTGGTAGGCTGTGCTTCAGATGTTCTAAACAATGTGAAAATTTCTCCTGTGAGAAGACATAATTTGGCAGGAATCTCATCCTACAGATGTAAAGGGATTTGTCTCATGCTCTCATTTCTCCTTCAGTCCTACTGACTCTTCCAGAAATTCTACTATAATCCCCTTCTATGGTGTGTGGATTGCTTTGCCCACAGGAGAGCACAGCGCTGTCTTCTTCCCACAGTGTACAGGTAGAGGAATGTGTTACAGACAAAAAATTGTCTAATATTCTTTTGATTTAGTCAAAAGACTCCTTCTGTGATACTAGGAATGCTGTATTTTGCTATTGGCACAGCAATAGCCTAGGCCTTAAGGTTCTTGAGATCAACCCACCACTGACCGTTGTTTTGGTAACCAGAGAGTAGGAATAGAAATACAAATTTTTAAAAATAAACAATAATAAAACATTTTCCTGGTACTGCTTACCCGCTAAGTACACCGAGAACCAAGTTAAGTACAAAAAATGACCCTATGATGATTAGTGTAACAAAATAGATCCAGGGCCAGTCCCTTCCTATGGCATCATTGACCTGGAAGAGTGGAATGATAATTAGTGAGACAAGCTCAGATTCTGAGCACTGCAAGGCTCCAGCCAAAGAGATCCCAAGTCACCAGCAGTAAGGTTCTTCAATAGCCAGTTTTCTGGAAATTTATGACAGGTTGACATAAATAATTTTGAAGGCCCTGAGGTTGAATTTCTCTGTCAGGGAATAACACCGCTTTTGTTACCTGTATTGTTATTTGCAATATTTGGACATTTTGTCAAAGTATTTCAGAGCTGATGTGAAGCTTCCTTGGATTCAGATTTTTAATCCCTCTGAAAGTATCCTGGTGACAGGGAAGAACCCTTATTATGGAGTCTTGCCCTGTAGCATTGGAAAAAGGACACCAAAACTGTCAGCTTACCCGCTCAACACACCAAGAACCAGATTTAGAACGAAAAAGGATCCAAAGATGACCAGACTGACAAAATACACCCATGGTAACTCATAGCCCATAGCGTCCTGCATCTGGAAAGATGAAGGAAAGTTAGAAGACAGAGAGGGAAAGCAGAAATGATTAGGCAAAGGAGCAGATGGAAAGGTCTGTAAATAGAGCCTGTGGTTGGTTTACACATAATCATACCAAGTGTTTCTCTTTGTTCTTTCTGATGTGACCACTCCTTTGATTATTTTTTTCATCTATTTCCTCATTGTTCTATTATTAGTCAGTGACTAATACAGCCTAAGATATAACAATGTGCCCTACTGGCACTTCCTAGGATGCTCAAAATTGTGAACTTACTTTTTGGAATTTATTTAAAACACCTCAAAGGGTTCACCCCATGAATTCTAAACTTGGCTGCTCACATATATGTCCCTCTGCTGCCAGGGAAAATACTTCTAGTTTTTGGTAGGCATTGCCACAGTGTACTGTCAGATCACATTTACTTCCCATGTGTAGCACTGGTACCTCAGAGAGGAGCAGGTGGGGACTGGGCAAATACTGATCTTTCTGTGTAAATCTTCACAGTTTACCACTGTGAGGGCAGCAGCTTTGTTCTTTCAAGGAAGGTGTTTTCAAGGCCCACCATGTTCTGACCTGGCCAAGTGTTTCCTAAAGCTTCCTCACAAGCTTCATTCTCTTGACTTGAAGGATGATTCACTTATCTAAACGCAATTCCTACACAACTGAATACTAGGAGAATCTAAGAGTGTAAACTGAATTACATGGATTTCACACTACTTTAAGCCTCTTCACATGAAGGAGGGAGACTTATCTTAGCACCAGAACCTGTATTATATGAGGTCCAGTTCTAGCCCACAATAAGATCTTGTACATATTCTAAAAGCATCTTGTACATAAACGCTATTTCATCTTGAAGTCTCCTTCAAAGTTCAAAATTTTGTAAAGTTGCTGGATACCTTAACAGAATCTCACTTTCATAAAAGTATCAAAAATACCAGAGTCCCTTCTTTACTCTTCATAAACAATTATCTTTAAATCCAGAAATAACATCATTAAAGAAACAGATGGTGGTTAACATTTTCAGGAGCACTAAATTGATTTATGAACATAAATTGCAGAATTTAAAGTACCTAAAGGCATAAAGAAATCTAGATTCCTTTGTTTTCCACTCTTTTGAAAATTTTGTCTTCTCTTTCCAGGAAAATGCTCTTTCCTTTGCAACCTAAACATTTGTTGGAATCACAGGAGAAATATCCTTCCATACATGGACCTCAAGATTCATAACAACTCAGGAAAGGAATTTCAGACCTTCAATAGGACAATAATCAGTTCTTCCAAAGTAGAGTCACTAAAGTTCTTGTCTGGCAGTAGTCCACAGTCAATGGACTGATCTAGAACTCCGTCTCAGCTCCTTCAGCTGTCACTGAACTGAAGTAGACTCATTAACAAATAAACTTAAAATCTGCCTCTGTGTAAACAGTTCATCAGCTCCTTCCTCACAGGATAAATACATTTGGTGGGCAGAAGAGTATCTGAGATGCTAACATTCCCTAAGCATAATAAATGTCTCCCCTTTTTATAGTTTTGCAGGATTTTTCAGTTAGTTTATAAATCTTACTAATTACTATTTGTGCTTGCAGGCCACATTTCATCCCATGTGACCAAAAAGTGGCGCCCCTGGTGTCTGCTGCACATCAGGGCTTTAATGAGAATAAAGCATCCTCAAGTATAAAGATGGAAGCAAAAACTCACCTGAGATCCCAGTTGGGAAACCAGGAAGGCAAAATGTAAATGCCCAAGTTGGAATTAAGTAAAGAAATTAGGTTTAACACCCTCTCTCTCCTACAAAGAACACCAATATCTATTTAAAGCAATCTGCACAAACGAGTATGGATGACATTGAAAAACTACCATAAGAATTTACCTCTGTGGGCACAATGATGAATAGACATCCCTCTAATTATGATAGATGGTGATAAAACAGCCTGAGCTGCATGGCATTTATCTATCATCAGTTTGGGATTTTTTGTCAGCTGGAAAAGTAGAACTTCTCAAAGCTGCGGTACAAGGGAATTGTAAAGAGCCAAAGCCAGGGTGCCAGGTGCAGAGGTCATATTCATGTCAGAAGAAGAACAAAACTTCCCTGGCATGAAGAAATTTCCAGATGGCAAGAAGCTTCCACTATGCCCTGGTAAAGTATCTAACTAGAATATAGTGTACTCTGTTATTCCCAATGCCTGCACAATTGCATAACAATTGTACCAGCTAGCATCAGCACAAATTAGTCCTGTAAAGCAGACCTGCATTCTGGTACAACAGAGCATTTGGGACTTCTCAGACTGAAAATTTCAGAGGTCAGCTTTTTATCTCCTTTTTATTGCACATTTATATACATAAGAGAGAAGCTGAGGGGCAGAGACAGCAAGAGCTTCTCAAGCGTAGAGAAACTGCCAGTATTTGGCAGACAGCTGAGTCTGTCTCTGTTCCTGGACTTCTCTATGTTTGGTGCTCTGTCTTTTTTTCTTTAGTAGCACATGAGATTATTCCTGTGGGACTGACCCACAGGTGACAGGAATGTATGTTATATGAACATATAATGTTAAGTGTTTGTTAAATTATGTTAAAACCTCCCTGCAATAAGGAAACAGTACACTGTGAGCTTACACTGTGAGCTCCTGAAAAACAGCTGCAGGAGAAATGCAGAGAAATAGGTTGGTTGGTGAAAGCTGGGGGAAAAGAATAGGAATAGACTTACTCAAAACAATAATAGCAAGGCCAGGAGTGTTGCCTTCTGCACCCTCCTGAGAGCAGAAAATGAAGTCTGCAAATACATTTTGTACTGCTACCCCCAGAGAACAGGAACCAACTCAGTTATAGGTTACCTCTCCAGGATGAGCAGCTCCTGGTACACAGCTCAGTTTTGTGGTGCCTGAGTGCAACACTTCTCCCTGAGTGTTTACTACAAACCCTAGGAATCCCAACAGAAAAGGTAGATCATCTTCTAAATTCACAGTTCTAAACAAACACTATAATATCAACCAATTGAGGTCCAAATTACAACTTTCAGTCCAGGTGATTGCAACCTGATGCCAACTTAAGCATGTGTGGAACAATAGTTACATCAGCTGGAAGCTCAGAATGAGTGGGAAGCTGCCGATTGTCATTTATGGAAATAATTCTGCTTTCTGAGTCAAGCTGCCCAACCTCTCACAGCTCACATCTCAACACTTACATGTCACTACTCTCAACAGTGAGGAAGCTGGCACATTTCAGAGCCATGCATCATCTCTCAGAGAGCTTGGAGATAAGGATTCCTTCTCATTATTATTTCCTACATACTCTCTCTGGCACTGTGGGGACATCATTTGGCTCATTACGCCTCAGCTTTCCAATCTGCAAAGTGGGAAACTACCCTGCCTCACTGGGTACTGTCAAAGAAACCACTCAGTTTCATGACAAAAAGAGGTCATTTCAGCATATCCAAGGTCTGCTGGAAGAGCTCCATCTTTGCCAAGCACCCTTAACTGCTCTCATGTCTGTAGTGTTTCAGCAGAGGCCTTTCTCTCAATGGTACAGGTAATCACCTAGAAAAAACACCAGGGGTTTTAATTCTGTATTCTGCTGATCTCAATTACTATCAGCAGTTTCAGTAAGGGCCAAGGAATAAAAATCTTTCTTCATAGACCTTTGTACCTCTGTCTTCTGGTTCTTCGGAAGACACAGGTGAGATCACATTGGTTGTTTGGTCATTTTTTTTCTTTCCCAGGGATAATAGTCTGGCACATTTGCAAGTGTCTCATTCCTTACACAGGCACCATAGTTCAAAGACAATATAATAAAACCTATTACCATAGTGGTTGAGCATCACCAAGCACAGGCTTTCAGTCTCTTAATGGGAGGGGTAGGCACAATTCACTAAATTCTGCTGACTTTACATGTCACACACTCACACCCTGACACTTTGTGGTCAATGTCTTTCAAAAACAACAGAGGGTCACAGGAAAAGTTTAATCCATCAGAAAAGGGCAGCTGGAAATCAGTCAATGGAAAGCAGCAAGCTGAATAAAATGAAATCTGCCTTGCTCAGTGCACAGTGCTGGAGAGCTGCAGCTTAATGGAAAGTAAGTTAGGGCACCTGGGCTAGGCTTCTGTTCCTCAAATAAATTGTTAATTGATTTCTAATGACTATAGAATGGTGTGATAACACTTTTTAAAATGCTAGTATTACAAGTATTCTATAATGAAGTGTAGTATTCTATAAGGAAGTGTATAATCTTTCACAGAGTAACATTCATTGAGAGGAGCAGCATATTTATTAAAATTAAAGGGCAGCAAATTTGGAAATTTTGCATAGAAATGCTATTTTCTGTAACCCATCTGTGGAATTTACTGCTTCAGAAAACAACCTAGCCAAAACTAATGGCTATGGCCAGTAGGAAGATCTCTAGCTGAAACCAAGTGTTTCTTGTGACAATCTAAAATTGGAGATTATTGGGAGTGGAAGACAGCAGAAATAAGATATAACAAATAACTGTCATTAAATCTATCCTTCAGCTTGAAGACTTTGTTTTGAAAACCATCTTTTTTGGGAGCAGGGCTTAAGCACCTTTCTTACTTTTGGGATGTGTAGAAGTCATTTCCTCAGCTCAGATCAAAGATCTCATGGTAGGCTACTGGCAGGCAGAGCTCAGGGGATGCATAAAGGGCCATGCAGGTACTGATGAGAGATTGGGATATTTATCATTGATCAAGGAGGTTTTGTTTCAAACATAAATTTTCCTTTTCCAGCTCCCCTTTTGAAATTTGCACACATACAGTCAGGGAACAAAAAAGATGTCATAAATCCAGGTGATCCTTCAGAAATAAGGTAGGGTGAATTTCCTACAAAGTGCCTGCATACATCTGTCCAGTGAAGAACCAAAACTTTGAAACATCTACCTTTCCTCATGCTAGATATATTTCATCAGCAGAAACAGATGAAGAAGAAAATATTCATCCTAAATGAGAAAAACTATATTGCTGGCAGCTCCTAACAACATCTAACTAACAACCATAACTGGTGACAGCCAGATTTTTGAGGCTGCTCTGCAAAGAAGAAAAAAAAAATTTCCTCAACAAAACAGTATCTTCTGGTTAACTTTTCAACTGCAGACCCTATTTGGGCTTAATAACCCTTGACTCTGCAGTACTTTGAGTCTTTACCTTGAAAGCTCTTGGGAATTATCAGAGGACATGTGACAAGAAGGTTTGACTCCTGCCTTTCTCTTAATTTCTGCTTACAGAGCTGAGACATCTGGGAATTATCTTATTTGGTCTTAACTTGCAGTGGGTAATAGGATTGTGATTATTGAGACTGTGACACAAATAAATCAACCCTCAAATATGCAGAAATTTAGTGTTTTTAGCTCTGGTAATGAACCCTGTACATTATGTTTTTATCTGATTTCTAAACTCTATACTTCTTATGTTATAATGGGACTTTTAATGTAATACTTGTGATAATTATATTAACTATGCAATTTTTAATATATTGTAAACCTCGCTGTTTTTAACCAGGAAATTGCTTATTATTATTCTCAATTTCTAATTTTACAAATCTGTAAATGCTTAAATGAAGCCCCAGAAATATGTCAATGAGGTGACACAGAATTAAAGATTGAGTTACAAGAGACACAGTACTAAAATTGACTTTCTATGTATGATAGGCTCAGTAAGCCAACTTTTTCCAACCTGTGGGGAAAACCATGAGATTTTCTTTAGCACTGAAATCCTGCACCTCCTGAATCTGCTGGTTTATTTGAAGCCTGAATGGTGTGAGGTTGCTGTGTATCATGTCAATAAAGACATTAAAAAAGTCATACTTTTACTTGATAAATTCCTGGTTGTTCTCCACATACACTTCAAGTAAGTCTATAGACACAACATACATTCATCTGACTTCACCATTCAGAGAAGGAGCAAGGAAAGGATCATATTTCCCAATACCCAGCACATACCCTAAAAGGTGGATTTAGTGCATTATTACATAAGCATGCAGATTCTACCTTGCAGATCCTCCATTATGTAAAATCTAATTCATTGTCTTTGCTTGGTTGGTTTTTAATCCAGCAATCATGTGTTTGTATAATTCAAGGCACATAAATGAATAATTCCACTGAGGCCAATGGTCAATATTATTGTTACCAGTGGAAATGAGCTGATATGAATAAGTGCTTTCCTTGAATAGGCTGGGGCACAGAACTGGGAGGAATGTATGATTAGGAGTTAATCTTCAGAAATTCCTCAGGAAAAAAATTGAAGCTTAATGTACATAGTGACTAAAAAATGACAAAAAACATTTAAGCATTTCCATCTATAAATTTGAGTGCATCATTAAAAGTATTATCATCTTGTTGACCTGGAATAGTCTTTCGGATGTTCTGAGTCTTTAGGACAGGTGAAAAGGAGTGGAAAATTAAGGTCTCAGAGCCGACTCAAGAGAGAGAGATGGGGGTAAAAAAATGACAAAAAATCCTAACTTTGTAATAAGCAAAAACGTAAAAACTAAAATAAACTAGACTGACTTTTAATGACTTAGGAACAATAGCTTGAAACACAGGCAAAGGCTTGCAGATGTCGTTGCTCTTAGTCTAGGTAGAATTTTTTGCTAAGCATCAACATCCTAATAATCTTAGAGGGACTCCAAGCCACAGTCACTCCTTAAAACCATTCCTAAATTCACATTTTGTACCTGGTGCTATCAGGTGGATGCAAAGAAGACACCAGAGAGTTCAACCCAGCTGCAGTTTGAATAGATGACAGTCAAAGGAACAAGCAGCACCTGATCAGCTGGTCCTGTTTTTAAAATCATGTTTCTTTTATTTTGAAGTACTGAAGGAAAAAGGAAATTTTAAGCTCAGTTGTCTTCTCCAAGCTCTTATGGCTCTACTTACTGTGTTACCTCAACTGTGGAATTTTACAAATTCTGTATGTGCATTCTCTAGGTACATATAAGTACCTAGAACTTTTTTCAATGTCTTCGTGAGAAAGGCAAGACAGAGCTGGGTGAAGACAAGGGCACAGGGATCATGAACCAGGGCAGAGAATGCTCCAGACAGGTTATTCTGTTATAGACCCACTGTGGGATAAAGATGAATAATTTAGGCAAGATTCATCACATGTTGGAGAAATAGTAGGACAGTAGAAATGCAAGAGGATTCCAATGTTTAGCTTGGTTCCCCAGTTGTTCTGTATACTCTGTAGAGATGGAAAGAGCAAATTAAAATTCACTCTGAGGCAGAAACATTGACAATTTGTACAGAATTCTCTGTAGGAGCTAAATGGAGCCATTAACTGAGAAAGGACTGCCTTGATGAGGACAACAGAAACATCAAGATTCATTTGCAACAGAGAACCCTTGAGAAAGAATCAAAGAAACTGCAGCTATGGAAGATGAGTCTGGAAGAGAGAAGGGGAAGATGGCAGACCGATCTGAGAACGGGGACTCTGCAGAGTTTGCTTCTTCACCTCTCCTAACAAAGACTGAAGGTCTTCAAAGATGTTGAACCTGCTATAAATGTCCTCAGCCAAGTACACCTGCCCTGACCCAGATGAAACATCACTTGTGGCTTATTATTTAAAAGCTTTTGGTGTAGCTATATTTCATTGCTACACTGCCTAAACTCCCTGGCAAGAGGGTGCAGTCTCCAGAAGTGACCAAGATTCCCCACACAGCCCTGCACAGAAGACAAATGGAAGCAGTGCTGGGGCTAAATCTCCAGAACCATGAGAGGACAGCCTCCTGCAGGAGATACACCTTGACTGGCTTGAGCTTCCTGGGGACACTGTGCAAAGGCAGGAGTCCCACAGAAGGGTCCTACCAGGTTGCTGCCACCTGCTCAAGAGCAAGGCAGGAGATAAGATCAGCTCTGCCTCAGAACCAGGTCACTGCTTGATGGCAAAGCGAAAAACATGTCAAATAGCTCATATGAGCTTCTCTAAAGTTATACAGGAATGCCATTTTGCTGTCACATGGAGCAAACCATGTTTGCTTTGGTTCCATGCAGTTTGAGGCAAGTGCATTGCTACCAGTAGAGTTTGCCTCACTTTGTTTTATAGCCACACATCTCCATCACTCATTAAATACAGGCCCTTTTTCAAGGATATTCACATTTTATCAGCTGGGAAAGACTGTATAAAGTCAGAGAAAGATAGAAAAGGCCAAACTTGCATCTATCTAGTACCAGATGACTGATACTGACTGTATGTTGTCACTGAGTCCTTCCACTGCTTTTTATCTCTCAGTATATAAGCACTGAAATCCACATCATTATTTTACTCGTTAGTAAACTTCCACATTCATATTTCATCTGTTTTCAGCTTGGGTGCACATTGTTTTTAACAGTCTGATGTTTTTTACCAGACCCAGCCATTATAAAAAAAACAAGGTCTCTGTCTGATGGTAAGGAAGAGAATTACAGCTTGCATTCAAATACCAGCAGGTCAAAATGTCTGTGGCACACAATGCTGCAGCTGAGCTGTTTTCCACTGCAAGTTATTTCTGTTGAAAATGCTTCCTGATCCCATAGTTCTCCAGCACAGCAGTTTGTGCTTGCTGGAGAAGGGGGGAATCACAGAACCATTAAGTCTGGAAAAGACCTCTGAAGATCAAGGCCAAGCACCAACCCAGAATCAGCACCCTGTTCAGCACTAGAGGGGAAATGCTGAATGTGTTTAGCAGTGTCCTAGTTAAATCTGTGGTTTCAAATGCCCTTCACCCAAGTTTACTATACAATTTCAACAGATGGCAGAGGCCATTTAACTTCACACTTTTCAAAACAGAGGGGAAAAAAAACCCCATAAGGCTCTCCCTTCCCTTAAAAAATCCCAGCAGTGTTACTGGCCTTTGTTTTCACAAAGTTGCAACTTTTATTAGCAGCCAGTAGTGCTCCAAAGGGACATGCATCATCATGGCAAACCAGCTATCTGAAGAGTGGATTTGCTGACAAAATCTCAGCATATTAAATTTTGTTAATACAACTACTTCTGGGAAATTCCTCTAGTCAGTTAGGGGAGGGGAAACAAAAATAATCAGGAAACTACCATTTACACATCCTCCCATCCCACCTGCAATTTTGTACTTTCTTGAGGGACCTCTCTGTTTTTCTGTGAAAACTGGAGGGTGCTACATCTACAGAATGTTTGAAAATGCAGGGATTCTGAACTCCCACTAAAAACAAGAAATCCTTACATCAAGGAAAAATTCTAAGCTCCAATAAAACCCTTGCTTTGCCACCTCACTCACTTTCTCCAGGCTTATATGTAAAAGAGAGAGAAAAAAAAAAGGAATGTATCTCAATTCAGTTTAACATGGAACATGTTAACCAAAAGTGAAATATTGAAATTCAATTACTGCAAAGTGATAAAGCAACTCACATTCTAGAGCATGCTGAAACAGCTGCACTTTGAGGATGTAAAAAAAATTCACTGAAACTGTTCCCTCAGAAGTTAGATGGTTCTTCTCAGTGGTGGCTCAGGTCACCCTGTCTGCTCTGAAGCTGTCTGGGTCACACAGACCAGTGGGGAAAGAACAGGCCAGACACAGAGCCAGGCTGGGCTCTTGAAGATGCGAGGCCCAGACTGAGCAGCTCTTCAGGACTTCCCACAAACACATCCTGCAGTCTGCTATGCCAAGCCCTTGCTCTTGATCCATCCTGCTTGTTACAGATGGCTGACAGATCATTTTCCCCAACTCTCCTGTACTCAGCAGCTGACATCAATAATGATATTATACCAGCCTGCTTAATACTCTGCTCTTCATGGTTCCTGAAGAGTGGATCTGCTTAGAGGAGGTTCCTGCCTTGGAGCCCCCTGCAGTGTTCTGCCAAAGCAGAGGGGCCATGAAGGCTCTCCTTTCTCTCATCTGACTGATTACATGGGTGCTTGTTGAGTGAATTTGCAATTTGCAGAAATGCCATGGAGTGACCTCCAAAAATTGTTTGGTCTTATGTGATTTAATCAGGATTTTAATTCAGAGCTCCAGAGATGAAAGTCACAGAGATTTATGTGAGTTGCCTTATTCCCACATAAGTGTGTACGACTTTTTTTTTTCCATTTAAAAGGAAAAGGTTGGGCTTTGAAAAAGTCATTCAAGAGCCCAAAGGCTATTTAGCCACAGTTCTTTCATTACAGCCACTGCAGCAGTTCCATCTCTTACTGCTACTCAGTTATGTAAAAACCTTTTTGCCCTTTAAAGTCTTTGGAAATTCACTCCAAAAGAATAAAGTGCTCAATTCAAGCATAAAAATATCCCCTATGGTGGTGTGTTTCCAAATATAAAAATTTAACTTCATCTTAGAATTCTGGGCTATCCCTTCCTATCTCTGTTTATTTTGTGTTTACATTTGCATGGCTGATTATCCAGAAAGGATTTTCTGCCTGTGTAACTTCTGCTGTTTTATAAATGCTTCTATTTATCTCAGTGCAGAATGATAGCAATTTCTTCCACAGCTACATCAGAACAGTACTGATTGCTGCATGCACAGGAATATAAAAGCACACACTATTCATTGATTTCCATAGTCAATTAAGTCCTTAAAAATAAAAACTATGAAAAACAACACTGTAAGATGTAGATAATCACTACCTTCTTTAAAAAGTGAAGACAAGACTGTCAATTTTTTTTGCACTTGATCAGTTTATCCCAAGTTCTTCCATATTCAATTCACAACCTAGGAATCCTAGGAATATTCTACATTTTAGATAATTAATCCAGTTTCCAGTTGTGAAATCAGATCCAAAATTCTCAATAAAATGTACAGTATCTAGAACTCCTAGCACACAGATAATAAACCTTTGTCTGAGAGTCACTCAGGGATACTGTAAAAGCTCTAGAGGTTTGCTGAAGAAATTATTATCAAAGAGCCTGAATGAGCTTCAACTGCCATTACTGACACAAAACTACCCCTTCTCCTTTTCTTATGAGTCTTATAAGCAACACCACATAGGCAAGATCAATGCAATATCCTGACTGACTCCTTCTAGATGTGCTTTAGAAGTCAGTAGAGTCAATGCTCTGTGGTGAATATTCATAGAATAGTTTGGGTTTGAAAGGACCCTTAAAGCCCATCTAGTCCAACCCCTGCAATGAAAAGAGACAACTCCCACCAGATCAGGCTGCTCACAGCCCTGCCCAACCTGACCTTTAATGTTCTCAGGGGTGGGGAGTCCATCACCTTCTCTGGGCAAACTGTGCCAGAGTTTCCCCACCCTCACTGTAAACATTTTCTTCCTAATGTCTGCTTTAAATCTGTCCACTTTCCATTTGAATTCATCACCCTCTGTCCCATCACTACATGCCCTTGTAAGAGAGCCTCTCCAGCTCCCTTGTAGGTCCCCTCTAGGTACTGGGAGGTCTCCCTGGAGCTCTCCTTCTGTTCTCCAGACTGAACAACCCCAGCTCTCTTAGCCTTCTGCAGAATCACAGAATTTCCTCACAGGAGAGCTTCTCCAGCCTCTGATCATCTTCCTGGCCCTCCTCTTCACTCAGCCCAACAGCTCCATGTCCTGCTTGTGCTGGGCCCCAGGGCTGGATGCAGCACCAGAGCTGAGCAGAGGGGCAGAATCCCCTCCCTCCCCTGCTGCCCACAGCGCCTTGGATGCAGCCCAGGACGTGGCTGTGGGCACATTGCTGGGTTATGTCCAGCCTCTCATCCACCAAAACCCACGAGCCCTTCCCAGCAGGGAGACTGATACCTCAGATTGACTTCTAAACCCTTCATTTTACACTTCTGGTCTCTGTGTATTTTGGAAGATATGCTCAATATTGTTTTTAGGTCTCCAGTTTGGGTGCAGTTCAGAGGGTTGGAGTTACAAGGAGACAGTTCTAGAGTGGGCCATGGGTGCAGATAAACGACACCCTTATGACCACTCATCATACTGAGCCCTCAAATTCTACCCAGGCAGAAATCCCTCTGAAACCAATGAATAAAGCCAATATTTATGGACTAATTCTCTTTTACAGGCAGGAAGGACTTGATATTCACAGTAACAGTGGTGAAGATTTAATTGTATTGCCCTTCGTCTTAAAAGCAAGATATTAGAAAAGTTAAACTCAAAATAAACAATAATTTATTAAGTGGTGCTATACCCTTGTCTTGTGTCCTGACCTTGGGCCTATTTCCTTGTCTTTTTCTTTCCCAGTATCTAGGTAATGAACCAGTCTGTTATTTGTGAATTTGTCTAGTAGATATGGGTCCACAGCTAACAAATCTGATGACGTATTTTTCAAAATATCATAATTTCTTGATAGAACTTGTGGTAGGGCTCAAGAAGTGCACCCTCAAACAGAGGCACTCAAAATCCTAAATTGTGTAGAAATGTCCCAGTAGTTTATAGCTCTGGGACTAAAGATTAAAGACAAAAACAGTCTTTGGGGTGATTAGACAGCAGCAATTAGGATACAGTCTAAAGAAGAACAAAAGAAAGAAAAGTGAAAGGGCAACAGAAAGACAGGGCTATTAAAAAGGTCCTTCCTACACAGGAGCACTGGGCAGAGGGTCTCTATTAACACCTCCCATAACCAACCCAAAAAAGCTTATTTTTAATAAAGAGTTTCCTTCTATATAGATGAAGAGGGCTGAGAAGTCCAAAGTTGAGTTCTGAAGGGCTCATAAAGACTTCGTTTCACACAACAAGTGTACTGAACAAATGTTCAGCAGCAGGTTTTTGTGGCAGGTGCCAAGGAGTAAGTCACTGCTGTTACTCACTTTCGAGTCAGTGGTACAGCAACCATTACAGTTGCATGCACAGTTGTTAACAAGGAAAAGGAAAACAGATTGAGGTCAGCATTTATGCAAATTAAATGTGTAAACTGCTTTTTCAGTGCATTGATGCTGTGGCCCTTCAGTGCTCTGAACTATGGCCCCTCTCCCCTTACCCACCACTGTTTCAGCAGATGGAGATGAAATAACCTCTGCAATCACAGTGATGGGCTGCTCACAGTTGCATGCTTATTCTTTGTAAATTTTTCACATTCATGCAAACCCCTGCCAAAAAGATGATTAAAAAAACCTCAACCCCACAACAATAAAAGCCCAGCATTTTCTTGGAGGGGCGGAGGTGGATGGGGAATAAACACCATGGAAACATGTAGACAGATATATTCTTAGAATCAGATCATTCTCTTTTGTGGAAAGCCTTACTAATTCAAGCTGAAGTGCTGCAAGAATAAAGGGTTAGAAGGAAAAACACAGCTGGCGAAAATTGGGGGTTGCAGCTCTGCGTTTAATGTCTTCCACTTTGTGGCAATATCTCTGAATTTCTCACGTCTTCCTCATTGGCTGCAACAGGCTGGAGGAGGGGGGTGAGAAAAGCTCACAGAATCTGTCAATGCTGTCAGCAAAGTAAATTACATCTGTTGTTCGATTTGTTCCATTCTGATTTCATGATGGGAACTGTAAGGGTGACTGTAAGCCCCTGTTTCAAGCTGATTTAGAGACTCTTGAAAGTATGACCTCAAAGACTGAGGGGTGGAGGGAAGTTCCAGGGCAGCCTGTGTGTACATCTATATGTGTTTCTCTCTGCTGTCCCTGGGGATGTGATGCTCCTGAAGGTTTACACTAATTCAGTCTCACTGAGTTGTCTCTCACTGCACTGTGGTGGCTCTTCTGTACTGCTTTAGACTATTAACTCATTTTTTTTGCCTAGGGGCTGGGGAAGACTAAGAAGGATTTTTTATATCTGAGGGAGTCAACTTATTATGTGCCAGTTTGGACATCTCTTCCAGGGACAGGTTAGTGGCCTGGATGTCATCCAGGCTTGGCCTTAGTCCATCTATAATAATACCACGCTCTTAAGTTTACACTTAGAGCCTTGAGGTAAATTGTTCCTGGAGGCACTGCATGTTATTTTCAGAGACTCCACCAAGTATTCTCAAGTGTTGTCCAAATGACATGGGTCAGAGCCAAGACTCCAAAACTGATGGCAGGCTCAGGGTTTCTCATTATTAATAATCTTCAAGCAGATCAAGCAGAATTACTCAATCCTAGATTTCAAGCTGTAAGGGGCAAGCAGAACAACTCAGGACCAGGTTCTCCACTACCCAGCAATGTGAACAGCCCAATCCAACAACATCTGGTTGTGTTTTGCAATTTCTCTGTGCTTTGTTTTCATTTATATGTACAATTGCTTAGATGCAGGGCAGTGGAGAGACCAGGCATGTAAAACTGAGGCTGCAGTGGATAGATTTGCATGCAGTGTCACAGGTCTCCAGCTGCAGAGAGCACATTTCACACAAAGATGAAAACCTTTCTAGAGACAGGGCACTGGCCAAATTGTGTTTAACTCAGAAACAAAGCTTCCCCTGCAGGAGAGTAACAAACTGATTAAAAATAATTAAAAAGAAGATCCATTAGGGAAGGTTGAAAGAACTGAATCTCCTCAGATTAGAAAAAGATTAAGGGAAGACACACAATGCCTACAAATATTTAAACACTATGTTATGAACTGCTCAGAGATTAATTTTCCTCCTTAGTCAACAAGACAATACAAAATAATGGACTGCAGCAGAGGCTGATTACAAAATACCAAACGATTCAATTTGCAACATCTGGATTTTCATCTGCTGCTGGAAGTTTCCAAGACAGATAGGTCTTCAGAAATGGGCCTTGGTGCTTGCACCAAGCAAGTTGCTAATGATGGCTGATCATACACTAAGGAGAGTTTTGAGATAATAACCCCAGATCCTTCTAGAATGCATAAGAAAAGTTATAATGGGACATATCACAAGAGGTGCCTGTCTGCTCAGTGGCTCTGCGGACTGAGTGCCCATGAGACCAAGGTGCCTGCATGGGACAAAATAAACTTGCAAGACTGAGGCAGTACAGGAGATGTGTTTCTACAAACACTTAACACTCCCTTCCACAAAGATCAATTCTTCAGTGAAGAGTCAACAAAGCTGTTTTGCACAGATTTTCATCCTGTCCAATACAGTTACTTCACATTAAAAATTTGGCTCTTTTAAAGCAATTATCCTACCTCCCATGATAGCAGTGCCAACCTGTTTTCCCTAACATTTTTCTTTCTCATTTCAAAAGAAACCAATCTACTCACAAGTCTTATCTGCTAAGAGAGAGAGAGGAGATTGGAAAGTGTATTGATCTTAGTGATGTCAAGTCCTTCTAGGGAATAAAAGTTTATTGCTCTCCTGTCTCTGATTATCTTTTTGTGAGGATGTGGATCACAGGCTGGGGAATAGTACTCCATGAGAGAGGAGACAGGCTTCCCTGCACAGGGAGAAAACCTGCACAAGGAAGCATGAAGAAGGAAGCAGGAAGCTGAAGTTAAAATTTGAAGAGCTGTTAAGTGAATTAGGAGTCTAGGGCTTGTGGAAGGTCACACAGCTTTCTAACCTTCAAACATGCAGCTTTAACCTTGCAAACTGTGGCACAGGACAGACATCGCTTTCATGAAATGACTACTTTTTTTTCAGGGCAACATGCTGAAATGTGCTAAGCTCCCTCCATTCTCACTGGGAGGAATGCAGAGATCTAGGAATCTGTCAAAATTTGAGTTGTGTTTTTTTTTTAATAAAATAAGAAGATATAATTGAGAAGCACTTCTAGAAAAGCACAAAGCAAGGGAATTGCTCCATTGTTTCAACACTTCCAGCCAAGTAATTCAGCCCAGAGCTTTATCTGTTGTTCTGCTGAGTTTCAGGTCAGGCACACATTTTCAGGTTTAATAAGGGAGCAAAGAAAACTCTCTGCATCTACATATATGTCCTTGGAAGACCAATCTCAACAGATACCAAGGTTCTGATTAGGCATCTGTAAGTCCTCACATTGTACTATGACTGCATGCGAGAAATCTCAACAGCGTGATCAAGATTTTGCAAAATACAAAGTGACATCCTGACCTTTAGAAATTAATGAGAAATTTGCCATTGACCCCAGCAGGACCCCAGATTCAAACCTTGTTATGTACCCTGAATTGCAGAGGAGCTAAGAACTTGACAGTCTGCTTGAGCTTTGAAATCTCAGCACTTTTAAATATTAGCTCATTAGCTTACATTGTTAAGTATAATGAATGGCCTCTGAAAATCATCACCTAAAATTTTTGCCTGCAAAACTGTCCAATTTGCAGCCAAAATTTTCTTACACTCTTTTTCAATCTGTACTTTCAGTTTAAAATGGACAACAAACTCTGTATTTCTAATTTAAATAACTGCAGATTTACTCCCTTATAAAGCAAAATTTAATTTTTGTGACCTCACTGTGGTTTCAGGAGATTTTTCAGAGCTGAGAAGAGAATAGCCTCCTATCTCTGCACCCTGTGGAGATGCAGCTCTCAATGGGTTATCTATGACAAGTCCACTCTTCCTCAGCCAAAAAGGCAAAGACCAGGGAATAAAGTTGTGGATGAGTCAGACTGCAGTAAGGAAACAGTGGCTCACAGTAAGTTTAAGGTAGATATTTTTATCCTACCTCACTGAAATTCTTCCTCCAGCAACTGAAATATTGCATCTTTTCTATCCTTTACTATGCAGAGTACTCTTCCTTTTGATCTGGCTAAATTAAGCTGGAATGCCCTTCTCATGGACTCTAGATCTGACTGGATAAACCACAATAAATATGGTTGGAAATTGCATGAAATGGCAGTGTGAGGGTTTAGAGACTGTTTCTACATATAAATATAAAAGCAGCAGTGTTTCTCCTAGGTGTGTCCTGCAGTAGGTGCCCCAGCAGCACCTGCTCCCAGCATGGCACAGACCCCTCTGCAGAAGGAAACACTTCAGGCACCTCCCTCACCAAAAGGCAAACACTGATCAGAGCCGAGTTCTGGATGCTTTGCCAATATAGCACAAAGGGGAAAAAGTCAGATGGGACAATTGTATTCTTAGGATTGTTTCCAGCAGCTTCACCAAGAATGTCTGCCAGTTCAGATGTTCAGGTATTTACTCAAATTTTGTATTTTGTGGTCTTTAAACATAGGTGACACTTTTTTTTTTCTTTATTAAATAAATTCCCTTCTCCTCAATTACTGATATTTTTTTCTGCAGTGTTAACTCTTATCTTTTGTAATCTTGTCTAGGAATAACTGGGAACTGATGATAAATATTTCTGCTCTTCCCAAAGCAAGCATTCTAACAGTACCATCATCTAAAAGGCTCACTATATGCATGCCCCTAAAAATGACCATCTATCATGTAACGACCATCTATCTGTAGTAATTTAAGGTCTAAGTTCAGCATTCTGTCTCCATTAGGGAAAAAAAAAAAAAAAAAACCATCTCAGAAAGTCAGTGAAAAAAAAGAAGCTGGCTGAATACCAAACAAAAGCCAACAACTAAAACCCAGTTTGCTGCAGGGACACCATAAAATCAGACTGTCTGCTGCAGTCATGGTAGAAAATCTCTTGGAAGGGAGTATAAACTTTTGGCTCCTGTTATTAGATAACTGATAATGAGTTAAACATGATTCATATCAAGTCATGAAAATGACACATGGGCCCTAAAGGGTGGGAATTGGAAGGGTCTTTCACAGCACATGTCTCTGGAGAAACTGATGATAATGTGTGGAGAGGTTTCACAAATGTGAATAGTATACAGGGCCAAAAATATTTTCCTTTCTTCTTCTAATATCATTTACTCTCTCCCACTTCCCTGTAAATAAATCCTCTCCATCACACACATCACAGAGAAATAGGAGCTAAATATGGTAAAAGGCAGGTATGTTATATGTAGCCATAGTTGAATTGTGGAGCAATTTTGCCCAGTTTATCTTCTGACTTTAATTTCTGCTCTTCATTATTTTATTAATTTATACCCTCTTTTCTGGTAATGGCAATTTTTTTCTCTCTAAGCCCCAGACTCCCCTTGTGGTTTGATCTCTGCCCTTTATCTCAGGCATTAAAAGGAAGCTATAGTCACTATTCTAATCTAAGCTTAAGAAGATAAAGAGACAACTTCTAGCTGTTCCACACAGAGACCATTCTTGGCAGATAAGCTAAATCTTCAAAGGGAAATCTTGCAAACTCTAAATCACTTGTGGGTAGAAGGCAGCTTTGGGCTCATGTCTAAGAGAGAAGCTTGTTGACTAACAGTGCAAGCTGCCTCAGTCCAGATTATCCTTTTGTGTGCTCTGAGCCTTCTCGTGTCAAACTGCATCCTGCATTTTAACACATCCTACCATCTGGAGATCCAGGTGTGTCATGACATGCCAGACTTAAAAGTTGGTGTGAGTCTGGGTCAGTCTTACACAGACAGGACTGTGCTGTGTATGAATGAAAGCCCTAGGTCATGACATACTGCTGCAAAAGCTGATGGCCAGAGCTGCATCCAGAAGCACATTTATCTATGATTTACTGATGAAAGCTAAACCTGATATTAACTCCTGCAGTATAGTTGTATTGCAGTGAATTTCCCAATACATCAGGAATTAAAAGGTACAAATTAAAGCTGAGGAAATGTCCAGAATTAGACTACAGGACAAGATGAGTCTCCACTTGTAGTCAAATGGAGACTCATCTTGTCCTGTAGCCTATTAGTCAAAATATCATATTTTGACTAAACATAAGAGCATGATTGATACCAGTATCAGAACTGATATCATTAGAATAAATTCTACTATGGCAAAAGTTATAATCAGGAGTACACTGCTGGAATTTGTGAGGCCTTTCTTATAGAACCCATGAGCTGATCAGTGCAGTGCCTTTGTGACACAAATGCCGTGGGCAGAGCACATGGCTGTATGTTACAAATTCTTCTACATCAGTAATCTGGAGATATACAAGATGTTTCACTACTGCAGAGAGGGTCTTTCAATGACTTTCTCCTCAACCAATGTTCATTGCAAACCTCCAAATAAATAAGCCATCTACTATAATTCAAAATTAAAACATCAATGGAAAGTCAACATTTACATTTGATTTCATTGCACCAGAGAACCCCTCCACTTTACTGAGCAGTAAGCTGAGTTAATTCAAGCTCCATGCTAGCAACCATGCCTTCACTCTAGAGAACAAGCAAGAAAGCTAAAGCCCCCAAGTTTCAACAGAGCTGTGAGCACGAGCAGGACTCAGCCCGGCATTTTCGGATACGTACCCAGTAGAGCACATCTGTCCAGCCCTCCATGGTGATGCACTGAAACACCGTGAGCATGGCAAAAGCAAAATTGTCAAAGTTGGTAATGCCATGCTTGGGTCCCTCCCAGCCCGCCTTGCACTCGGTGCCGTTCTGACACTGCCGCCCGTGGGCAGACTGGGGGGCACACGGGGACGGATCATCTTCTGCAGGTGTATCTTAAAGGAGAGAAGGGGAGAAAACAGCTGAAGGAAACCATTTGGCACACTGAGAAGCAAGTGAAGGATATCAGATTTCAACAAATGTATTTCACAGTGAGTTTGACAGATTTCTCAGGAATACACAGGCAACTGCTCGCTGTCGAGCTTCACTTTCTTTTTGCAAAAAATAATAGCCAAGCTGTCAAATTTTATAGTCAAAACAGAGATGAACTTCTTTGCCCACCAAAGCACACCCTCCTGCGAGGAAGAATTCATGCCTTTCAGCATGACAGGGAGCATCAGATCAAGGCTATCATGTTTCATTAGGCTGAGTGTCATGGCCAGCGTTCCCCTGCTGCAGCCACCTGGCGTCTGGGTTCATGTGGGCGGCACAGCCCCGGCTGGCACTGCTGGAGGAGGCTGAGCCCCTGCAGCAGACAGGCTGGTGTGGCACTGGGCCACCGCTGAATTACAGCAGGGAGTGTCTGCACTCTGCTCTTTCGGCATTTACATGATGAATGGCATTCTATCAGTAGCCTAGTGGCACTCAGAAACTCTAAGAGTGCTGCTTGGTTATCCACCCCTTATTCTGTACAGGTGTTTTCAAAGACCTAACAATCTATACGACCAAGCAAACTAAATGCTTTGGTATATAAAGAATGCTCCAGAGAACATTTTTATAAGCACAGTAACTTCTGGAATGTAATTTTTTAAAAATATACACATTTCACGTCTTAGTACTGCATTTTTAACAGATGCAAGTATGTGTAGGGGAATGGGTAATTATGTTTGCTTCTCATCTTGTTATATGGTAAACAATGTAATTTTCCAAAATTGTTATCACATTCTGATCACGAAAGAATGCCAGAAACAGTAATATCAGAATTAGATGCTGTAATGTAAATACTTCCAGACAGAATGGAGAAAAATGCACCCACTTTAAAGATGCAAACCACAGTGACAGCTCATTATAGTTCTAGCATCATGTCCAGAAAATGAAATCTGCCAACATTATAAAAGCAGAAAATGCAGAATTTCTGAAAAAATTTCCTGCTGTACATTGTTTTCTTATGAGCTGAGCTGGGTACTAGGCATTAATATCCTCTACCACATGAGAAATATTTGCTGTTCAAGATCAATAAATCAAACTAAAATTAACAGATGGTTACATGAGTGACAGTGCAACTGAATTGTTTTGAAATGTGAATATTTCTTTCTGCAAATAATATGAAATAAATAAATTTTGTGATGGATTTGATGTAAAAATTTTCTTCCCATTAATATGATTTTATTTGGTTTCTGGTTGCCCTTTTAATCAAAGTTGGAGCCTGTGACTAAATAAAAAGGTACTACCCTGAATTGTGTTCCTTTACAATGATACTGGTTTAAAACAAAGATGCATTTGTCTATGGCATTAATAATAAAATATATGAGGTGTGCATTTCTGTGACACCATGTCCTGTGTAGCTCAATCTGCAGCAATGAAATTGTGAAACCCCTAAGAAGTACATAAACACTGAGCAACAGCCACACATCTCCTGTGCCAGAAGAAATGCTCTGTCACACATGGGAGAAACCTCCCTCTGAAAATGCAGTCTGTTTTTGTGTGCTCCCCTTACCTATCAGTCCCCCTTGCACATGGTAGCAGGTCTTGTGCATCTTCCCCATGAATAACTCCAGTCCAATGATGGCGTAGATAATAATGACAAACAGCACCAGCAGGGCAATATGCAACAAAGGGACCATGGCCTTGATAATTGAATTTAAAACCACCTGGAGACCTGCAGAGAGAACAGAAGGAAGCACTTATTAGCAAGAGAACAAAATTCAGAGAGGCTATAAATTGCACAGTAGTGTTTCAGTTTTATTTTCCCCCTCACCTGAACTCATTATCTTGATGATGCAAAGATGTACATTTACAGATTACCTCCCTCCAGAAGACCCCCAACATTTCAAGAATTTATCACTGCTTCCAGATCACAGACCAAAGTGAAACAGGTATTACCTTACCTGTCACCAAAATACCCCCATGCTGATGAAAAGCAGAGTTAAGGTGTTGCACACAAGGTACTGAGGAGAGTTAAAGCAGCGGAAAACCAAGGAACAGCCAGGCCTGAAGAGGGACAAGAACGGTGATACAGGAGAGGGCAAATGCTGGGGTGCTCAGAGCTGCACTCCAGAGCATGGGGAGAGGTGGCAAACTGAAGTCCCTGCTCTGACACTGGGGGCTTCCAGAAGTCAATCCAGGCCCAGACAGAACCTGAGATGCCCAAGGACCACCAAACCCATATTGAATGAGAGCTCTCAGCCATTTTAGGATCTTCCTGTGCCCCACATCCACCTCAGCTAACTTCACTCTCAACGGAGGGAGAGTCAGAACCACCAGTGCTCGTTTGGTCCCAAAATTTATGGATCACCTTTTAAAAGAGGCTGCCCAGAAATGGATATGAGCAAAATATGATTACATGATTGTTAAGGTTGAAAGTCCTAATCATGAGCAAGGCAAATATTGCCAGAATGGCCCAGGAAAGGTGACTTGTAGGCAAGTTTTCAAAATCACTAAGCAGCTGTACCCTCAGATGCACTTGACTCAAGCTGCAGATTCATGTGCCTCCCTCTGTCTCCTTCCCCTCATTTTGTAAAACCAGAATAATAAAGCCAGCCTCATAAGCCTTTAGTAAGGATTTGCATTTACAAAGATCTTAAAGTTATGACTTTGAGTAAGAATGATGGCAATCTCTGTCACTGGCAAGTTATTAATGATGGAAGTATTGAGAGACCTCTAGAAATCTATAGTCTACAAATAGCCAGATCAGAACAATTACAAGCTCATGATTTTGCAATGACTGAGAGCCAGAAGTCATTAATGTCTCCTGCAAATGCTGTCATCTCCTCAGAGAAGTTGGTATTAGCTGTGATTTTTGAAAAATGTGATTCATGAGTTGTAAATGTCTGTTATACATTTGCCAAGAGAGCTTGTGATAACTAATAACTTTTAAAATCTATCATCTAAGACCTTAGACTTTTTTTTTCTTTTTCTCCCAAACTAATTTAAATACTCTCTAATGAGGATGACACATCTCTTGACAAGCACTTTCCCTTGAAGACAATCCACTTATCAGCTTACAGCTAAGGCTGAGACTGCCTTTGCTCCACAGCTGTGATGGAACACAGCAGAGACAACCAAATGTGGCATCAGCTGCCCTGGCCAGCAGCCTCCCTCACTGCTGCTAGCAAATACAGGCTGGATTCTAACATCTCTCAGATGTCAGAACACTTTTTTAGGTGTCTACAGGTGGTTCAGCTATTTATCCAGAGGCAGTGCCATTCAGCATGAAACATTCTGGCTCTCACAGAGACTCCTACATGAATTACATTACTGACAGCATCAAAACGTCCTGCACAAGAGTGGGCCACTCTGCTTGCTCAGTTGCCTCTGGGTGCTTTTCTCAGTAGGCAATATCTCTGGGGGGAAAAAAAAATTGCTGTGTTTACATGAGGCAGTCAGCCGTTCCCTCTAAATGCCCACATCTTTCAGTCTACTAATTCTAAATATGCACCAAAAATGAAGTGCAGTCAACACCAGCATTGCTCCAATTCTTTGCATTGGTCAGGAATGTTACATTCCCCAGAAAATTAAAACAATGTCTCACCTTCTCCCAAACAATGCACAACAGTACAAGAAAGTTAAAGGACTACAGATGGCTGCAAACCTTAAAAAAAACCCGCACAAACTTTGCAGACTGAAATAGTTGTTGATTCAAATAAATCTTCACAAAAGCAAATAAAGGCCTCCCATTTCAGTGACTTTTGCAGTCTTGTTAATCCAAAATGTAGCCAAGCTTATGAGGTTAAGAGTTCTAACACCAGGTTTTATGTAATTTACCCTTAATTATTATTATTAATTAATTTTAACATTCATTGTAGGTTATACCCAGTACTCTTGAGAGGGTACTGAGGACAGACAAAACGATGAACATTAAAGCTCTCTCATTTTAAAACCAGCTTCATTAACACCATTAAAGTGCTTCAGCCTACTGCAGATGTCCAGAGAAGATAATATCTGCACAAAGCAATGCCCTTTGTGTTAACAAAGCACTGTTTGTGAAAACAAAAGTTTGCACCATAAAGCTGAGATGATGTTTAGATGGTCGAGGAGAGCATGTACCACCAGAAGATGTACGGCACCTTCAGCCAGCTTAGAGAAAAGCTTCTTGAGGATAATAAGCCTGCTTTGAAGAGGACATGAGGTACGGAATGCTTTTAGCATGAATTGATGTGTGTGCTGTGCAGTATCCCTTTAGGGCATAGCCTGTTTTTAAATCCAGATGATTCCAGTAATTGGCAGACTTAAATACGTTACCATCAAAGTATTCAGAGAGTTTCTAAAAGCTAAAAAACATCATGTGGCAACTTTACAAATGCCCCCAGGAGATGTAATAGATGCTATCTGCAGAGGGGCAAGAGACCCATGCACATCAGCAGGCTGATTGTTGACCCCCACACTGTTGGTTGAGCTCATTGCAGCAACACAGCTGCTGCCTGCAAATTGCTTTATTCTGTCAGGCAGCACAGAGCTGCTGCAAGGAATGGCACAAGGAACCATGCACAGACACTCAGAAAACTCCTTGTACTGGCAAAAGGGAGAACTGGGAGAGGGGATGAGGAGGGGGTAAAGGACAGGGGAGGAGCCATGGGTATATGGAACAGAGCCACTTTTTTAATAAAAACCTCACACGCTTCAAAACACATCAAATTGTTGTTCTGAAACTCCAGAGGTGCAGATGCATTCCTGATCAGAGTAAATCCAGGAGAACCACCCCCTTATAAGCAGCCACAAAGACTTTTCTAACCAGTGGTGAAAATTTTCTACACTTTTATGGGCTCTTTCACTGTGCAGGGGAAGAAAAGAGAGTTTAGCTTAGAAAAGAATGATTTCTCTGTCCTAGCTCATGTATGCTCTTAATCTTTCCATGATGCAATACATAGGTATCACCCCACATGGGTGTTCACACCATTGCATATCTTTGGCATTTTTTTCTCACTTATGGAGGTAAGGATTGCAGTCCTAGCAATGAGCTGTGCAGCTGATAATCATAATTAAATCAGAGTGCCTGGTGACCTGATCAGACTGCAGAGCTGACCTCTGGATTTAAAGGTGGTGATGCCAATAACTGCTTTCTACAGCAGAGCCAAGTTTTTACAGTGCTGTTTGCAGAGGATGGCAATGTCAGCCCTGGCCAACCATAAACACGGGGTCTTGAACTGAAGTACTGAAAAGTAAATATAAAAATAAAGGGTTTTCAAATATTTGGCATTCTAAATCTACTTGGTTTTGTGCTGGACTCTCTGCAGACATCTGTTAAGATGAAGCATCTGCCTTGAGGAGCTCACTGCAGGCTGGACACAGAGCTGCACAGGGATTAGGGAAAGTGCAACGAAAGGAATTGTTTGCACTTTTTCAACCCACACTTTGCATCTGTTAATAATTGAAGATCTTAAACAACTCTTAGTATTTATTTTAAAAGCACTTCAGTTTACCTTTAAAAAAATCCTCTTGGCTCTGTTCTGTTGGCTGACAGTGATTCCATAAATGTTTCAGCAAGCAAAACATGTTAATGCTGTTCCCTGGGTTCACAGAATTTAGCATTTATTTACACTGATAAAACATTTTAAATATTTATTACATGGGAAAACCATTGCTTTTTATACCAGGTCAAGCCCTTTTTAGCTCTGCACTAACCCAAAAGTTTAGAATACAGCTGGAAAGAAGAGAGACTATGGAAGAATAAAGGAAAAACTCTTATACCAAGTAACATTGATCTTTCTCAAAGCTGTGGGAGATGCACTTTTAGGGCTGCTGCAGGTGTTTTAGAGCTATTATATGATGCTGTGTTTTTCTCTCAGGAAGATGATGAGAGGGGCTGGTTGCTGTCTCATCGATTCAGGCAGTTATTGAAGAATGTGCTTTATCTTTGAGCAAGTGAATGTCTGCACCTAAAGCAATGGGATTACCTACATATCCCATTGTGTACTTACAAGCTCTTTTGGATTTCAACCAATGTTTAGCAAGATGGCACAAGAAAAAGACCCAGCTGCTAAAACACACTTGGCATTGTTGCATTGTGAAACATATCCAAGGAAATGAATGGTGGGTTTGCTAATAAACAATTCCTCTCAAGAAAGACATGCCTATAAAAAGTAAGACAATTCTTAGAAACACCTAACTTGCCTATTTTTTTCAAGACTGTGAACTTTCAGACCTGAAAAATCTTTCTGATGCTGATTTTGCCAGTTTTTTTCTCAAAAAGATAACATCTCTTCTTTGGTGCACAGTGTTCATAAATTCCCAATTAATTAGTGCATGAGTGTTGATTACCTCACATTTCTCACCCTTTTCCCCTTAGGTTTCCTGTCCTTTTGTACCCTTCATATTTGGTGCCCTTTTTCCTCTCCTTTTTCACCTCACATTTCCTGCCATTTTTCCTCTCTCTTTTTCTTCCCTTTCCCACTCTATTTAAATACTTCAAATATTGGAAAAGGAAGATTTCCTCAGAATTTAAACCCTTAAAGCAAAGGGAAAACAGGGATTCCCTTGCAATTTAAGCCTTAAGATGATGATGAGTTTCCCTCAACTCAAATCTGTAAAATAGCATCAGAAAGGTTATCCCCTTCCATTTAAACTAGAAAACAACAATTCCTCTTCAAGTAATACCTTTAAATCATGGGAAAGGTCGGTTTTCTTTCAACTGATGCCATTAAAATCACAGGTGAAGGGGATCCCCTCCAATTTAAACACAGACAATAATGGAAAATAAAATTTCCTCTCAAATCACTTTCCCATCAAACTCTGAGGTCACTGGGGCACACTAGGAAGGGACTGAGGGCACTGGAATGGGATTAGGAAGATGAAAGAAAGAAATTAATCTAAAAGGAATTTCCCTGCACCCCCACCTGCTCAGGTGTGCTGCTCCCCTCTCTGCACGGCCCTGGGGCTCAGGGATTGTCCCTTTGCACACCTGAGCAATGACCCAGGAGCACCCAGGTGTGCCCCCTGCCCTGCAGATGCTGTCACTGTCGTCCTTTGGGAGATTCCCGGGGCTCACTCCCTCCAGCAGGTACAGGAACCTGCCTGAAAGCAGCCCTGAGCAGGGCCGGGCCCTCCTCATCCTCCCTGACCACACCTGGGGCTGCCCCGCCCCTCCTCATCCTCACTGACCACACCAGGGGCTGTGATTTCTTAACTTTCCAAAGGCTTTTTAGATCTCATCCCGACCACCAACATTACAATTTATTTTATTGCAAGGACATTCAGTGATCAAGAGCCCTGCTCTTGAAGCAGTTAATGCATTTTTGGAGCTATTTGGACATTAGGAGTGCCGTGGCAATTATCAGCAGCTGGCAGCTTTTGTCCAAGGGGTGGGCAGTGTGTTCGGACACTCAAACACTGCACCTTTCAGTTTGAGTTTCCCTTCATCTGAGCCCATTTTCTGGGCTCTGCCTGCTTTGGAAGGGCCATGTCATGACTGAGTTCTGCAGGCAAAGCTTAGGACATTCTTAGGATGTTTGGCTCAGAACTAACATTCAGGCCTTGCCAAGCAGAGCCCTCTCACAATTTTCATGTGTCTTCAATTTTGGATCAAGCTTGGTTTACTGGACAGGGCAGTTTCCTGTTCCATCATATTAGTAGTTCAGTTTACTCTGAGTCTACTCTTCCATTGGTTTTTCAGGGATATATTTTGCCCACACCATGGGGTGCCTGAACCAGGGCTATGAGCAGGCACAATCTCATATAAATGACCTCCTAGAAGTGAGCAGGAATAAAAGGGAAAGGAGAAGGCCATCCCTCCTCTGCCTTCTTATACACACAAAAATACACATTTTCATACTTAAGGCAGTACCAGGGGTGTGGGAAGCAATTCTTTTTCTCCTAATACAGTTCAGAAGAAAACTACTACTTTGTGCAAGCAAGGAGGAAGCAGGGGAGGATTTGTGACTCAGCACAGGGCCTGAGTCAGATCACTTCTGGGAACCACTCTGAAGTGGTGGAGCTGATGCACCGTCCCCAGCCACGAGCAAGGTCTACCCACAAATCACATTTATTTCTGACAATGCACTGAGAGACTGCCACTACAGTTCTATTTCCAAAGCACAAGCAATATAACCAGTAATATTTCCCAAAGTGGATGTTTATCACTTAATAAATGTAGACATTGGCTAAGAAAATTGAAAAATATTAAATATTCATAAATATGAAAGGTTTTATAGCAATATCAAAGGAAGCCTGGAAAACAACAGACAGTTTTAGCACAAAAAGATCCACAGTCATGGCAAGATATCTTAGATAAGTAGATCTACAATGATTTGTGAGAAAAAAATATTGAGGACTCTCTTCACCAGTGTTGCAAAGGGAAATCATATAATACAGTTCATTTAAGGACAACTGTACAATAGCAGTTTGGGGAGGTAGTCTTTTTCTGTCTTGCTGGATTCTCAAAATGTTAGTGGCAGATTGCTAGATAAAGTAAATTCTGTGGGTGTAGCCCAGCATTCCTGGGGCTGCAGATGTCATTTATATTTCAAGAATAATAGGGAAGGTCTTGGAACAGTAAGGAAAGACAAAACACAGGACAGAAAACTAGTTGATGTAAAAAGAAATAAGAAAGAAAAATTTCAAGCTGCAAGGTGACTACTTTTGAGTAGGCAATGCCTTTTAAACATATACAAGCACTCAATTCAAAACCATGTGCTGTAAAAAAATAGAAAAAAGAAAGTTTTGGCATCTGCTCATGATGTTCTTATTCATGCATTTTCAAACCATGTCTTCATTGACTTCTCAAACCCAAATAGTTACACACAAGGGGCTTTGTGCACATGGGCATGTGGATGTGAATACAATTGCTTTATGTTTGCCAGGTCTTGCAATACCACCCTTGCCTCATCCTTTGAGGCGAGAAAGGATCAGCAGAACAAAACCAAAAGCCACAACAAAACCCCAGCTCTTCTTTCTGGATCCTTTTCCCTTGGGAAGTTCAGCTTGAGCATCCTCTGCCTGCCAGAGGGACCTGACTGAGGCAGACAGTGCAGCCTGTCCTGAGCAGGGGGGCCACACAGCCCCAGCTTGAGGAGGATGCTTGGACAAATGCACACATGGCTTGGGCTCCTGGACTCTGCAGGAAGAGACCTCAACTACCACTCACAGAAGCATCCCTCTCTCCTCCGGGGGGCTTTAACTTTTTTTAGTAGCCTTTTCTTCAAGGTATGTAATTGTCCACTTTCTTATAAAGTTGCTTGATGACTAAAAAGATTTTCTTCATCTTTCCAGTGCCAACATAAGAGATAGCTCCAGTAAGTTCAGCCTCACTCTCTAACCATTTGATTTTAGCTCAGTTCAGTTGAGGATGAGATCCAGGCAAGATCTTCAGACTTTAAATGTAAAAAAATCAAACGCAGAAATGGTGTGGTGTCCCTCTTATGCAGCTACCTGAATATAGAGGAAGAACATGGAGAGAAAAGCAGCAACTGAGTGCCTACAAAAAATTCC
Organism: Zonotrichia albicollis; assembly: GCF_047830755.1. Classification (NCBI taxonomy): domain Eukaryota; kingdom Metazoa; phylum Chordata; class Aves; order Passeriformes; family Passerellidae; genus Zonotrichia; species Zonotrichia albicollis. Next base: position 15,435,163 of record NC_133822.1, read on the forward strand.
ACATTACAGAAAAAAGGCCATCTTGAGCAAAACCAAAATGAAGTTCAGTGAGCAAACTCCAAAGCTGTTCTGAACAAAGACCACAGTGTGCTGCCAAGCAGTCTTACACAGAGTGGGGAGGTTGAGGTCAAATGCTCTCTGCCAGACAGAGACTTCTGAAGATGAACTAAAGTTAAGGCAGGCAAAGGCCTTCAGGAGCCCTGGCAGTTCCTAGGCCAGCAAGGATCAGCTGTCACTATTTCCTAGGAAATAGCTTTGATTTTCTGCTGACAGGATGATCATGGACTGAGAAAACCGTTTATGGGGTCACTGTAAAGGTTTTATCTGTTCTTACCCATTCTGAAGAACCACAGGAAGAATTTTTCTTGGCTCCCCTTCCTACAGAGCTATCCAACCCCAAAGACAGTCTGGCCAGGACTGCTCCAGTTCTCAGTGAATGACCCATCATATTTCTATTTTTTAAAATTTCTTCATATGCAAGAACAGCTGTGACAGGGAACAATATTTACAGGGGGAAATTTTGGTCTAGTCCCATGCCACTGGATTCAGTCAGAAAACTTGAGTAGGAACATGTCAACATGATGTTCTGTCTTCAGTCTGGTCAGGTGAGCATAAAAACAAAATCCAAGCCAAGAGTTAAACAACCTCTGAACTCAGATAATGATGGAAAAGCCTTGTTTCAGGATGTCAAGTGCTGTTGTATGCAGCTCTGAAAAAACTGTGCTAACACATGTCCTAAGGAAATAGTTTTGCGAAAAGGAACTTGGAAAACCTGAAGTGCTAAAGCCTCATGGTAGCAGAAATGGACTCAAAGCAATTGGGTCTCAATCACTTGAATTGAAGATTAATGACATTTGGGTTACAAACACCTTTATAAAATTGTTAACATTTCTACAGTTTATTGACAGAATTCCTCAGCTAAGTGGTCATTAGCCTCCTTTCACTATTATAAATAATAAAGAGTATTTTATTTGTTTGATGTCCTTCTCCAGATGTTCTAACTCATCACTTGTGAACAGGTTTAGAAAAGGCAAAAGCTTGAAAGTTAACAAATGTTAACAGGGATTCTGTAAATGTAGAAGTCCAGCCGGGGATTATAAGATTACAGCTTTTTACTATGTGGAGAAAAATATATTGATGAAAGAAATTGATCTTCTTGCAGGTTAAATGCTCCAGCAAACAACAAGTGGCTTACTAAGTTTACTTACAAGTGGCTTTACTTTTGGCTGCACAAAGTTTGAACTTCTCATGATAGAAGGATTACAACAAAATATTGGATAAAATCTAGAACTTTCTCTTTAGATGCCTGTGAAGAAGTACAGCACTGAATGTGACAAATAATAGGCTATATAGCCCTGGAGAGGAAAATTGACCCAAGCTCTCAAGGTAGAATAGTGTTTAATGAGCACAGATGGGACTGAGCTCTGGAGAGACAGTGTGGCATTTTCAAGTCACTCTCATAGAGGGTTTCTAGGAGAATTTTGAGAATCTAACAATAGAAATCTACCTGATCAGATAATTAAAGAGCTAATGCAAACCCCACAATGTGTGATCATTGTTGTGTTACTGCCTTGATGCACAAGTGGGATTTGTTTTCTCTTCCTAAACAACTGAAAAAAAAAAGACATGGCCAGACAAATCTGAGCAACTCTGACTCTTAGTTTTAAGAAAAAAGAGTGGATTTAGGGACTTATCAACTCAGTGGTTAATCAGTTCCCTCTCAGAATACCTAAAACTCCAGCTTTCTTTCTTCTTCCACATTAGTGAGACTATTGCTTTTGATTTTTATGAACCTGATTAGACTTGAAACTCTTCTTGCACACATCAGATAATAAAATGCTTGGGGGAAAAAAAAAGCTCTCTGATATAATAACCAAAACGTCTTTTAGCTCACTAGACAGCCCCAGTATGTTTGGACAGAAAAATTAATGGTTGCCATTTTCACAAAGTTATATTTTTCAGAAGAAAGAATGGTTTTTTATTGGTGCTTGCTTTCTTTGCAACTCTTTTTACAACTTGCACAGTTCAAAGGCTTTTTGTACAGACTGTGTGTTGCTAGAATGCACTGGAATTAAACATTTATTTTTTAAAATTTCCTTTTACATATAATAAGCTGTCAAGGGGGAATCATAAGGCTCTCCTGCTGTAACCTGATTAGCTAAATAAAATTCTTAACAGATACAGAAATCTACAAATATAAATCTGAGAGTAATCTGACTTCCTCCAAAGTAAATTTTTAAAGTGAAATAATGTCAGCACTGGAATATGAAAAGCAATAGGTGGGCTAAAGACTTGAGTTTAAATTTTCAGCTATATTGTGAGGGGAAGGGTGAGACTCAATGCTAAATTCTTTCATTGGGTGCTGTTCATCTTAAAAACCAAAACTGTTAGATTTAGAACAGGTCTTTGTAAAGCCTGTGTTTATTCATACCTGGATGTATTGATTTGACTTTTGATCAAGCCATCAAACCTGATTAAAAGGAACTTTATCCGTTGGTAATTTTCAGTACAAATAAAAGCCAATGTACAACAACCTTCAAGAAACTGCCAATTGCAGCAAAGTCCTTTACAACTTATTGCAGTGAAAAAAACCCCAAACCAATCACCAACTCCAACAACCAATGTGAGAATAAAAAAAAAAAAAAGAGAAATGTCAGACAGGCTGCTAGCTTAATGTGTGAGCAATAATAGAAAATAACCACCCCTAAGATATTATACTCCTGGGATGTATAGCATTTGATATGCCCCAGTTCTCACACCACTGCCTCAGCCCTCTGCAAGGAGGGGGTGTAGCTGAAAGATGAGATGCATGAAGAAAGTTTAGAGAGCATGTTTTGTAATCCTGTAAAAAAATTGAATTTCTATAGCCATTTCCACTGCTAAAGAAAACAACACTTAGTAAGGCCTATGGAAAGAAGTGACAAAAATAGAGTTTTTATAATTTCTTCTATTTCTTTTATCCCGTGAGCTATATTCTGTCAAAAAATGCTTCTGATGTAAAACTGTTGAGCAGCTTTAGCAGTACAGAAATTGAAAAAAAGATTCTTTGCAGAGGGTTAGCAGATGTTTTCTAAATTGTGATTGATGTGGCAGGGCAAACCAGCAGAAGATAATCGAAAACTGAAAAAATAAAAGGCACAGCAACTGAACTCATAAAAAATAGTTGCAACAAAGGGCAAAACACATATGGGATAAGTTATTGTTACATGTGTTAAACAGGAATTGGATTTGCTTCTGGAAAAAAAGGAGATTAAGAAAGATGTCTGATCTCCTTCCCTTTTCCTTGGCACAAGGAAAACTTAGATAAAAAGTTAAAAGACTGGGCAGGTTAGGTGGGCTCTCATTTCCATACTTTCCCATGATCAGAACAGCAAGTTTGCTCCACCAGTGAACATCTTAAGCATTGAGAAGTTTATTAGTTGTTCATACCAGCCAACATGCTTGTGCTCTCATCTAGCACAGCAATAGCAAGCAGACACAATGAAGGCAGTACCTAATTTCAGAGAAATCTACATTAAAGAGAAGAGGGAGGTTCTCCTATAGATTTGTGTAGACATTGAAACTTAAAAATTATTCCCTCATCTCTGCCTGTATTTAATTCATTATTTGGTGGGGTTTTTTGTTGTTTTTTTTTTTTTTCCTACTATAGCACTTGAACAAGATGCAATATTATTATAAATTCAGACTATTACTGAAAAATAAATTGGCAGGCTTAAAATGCATTCACTGGTTGAGAGCACTATCTGACTGGTCTGCTGCTGTGTGCTTTGCTGATATTTTAATAATGCTCTGTGAAAATCACAACAAGGACCACAGGCATCCAACAAGGCTTTTTGAAGGCTTGGACAGACAGAAGTAATTCAATTGATGCCCAGAGTCACGGAACATCCATGTACCATCTTGTGTCCTGAGCAAAACCTAGGAACTCTCCTGTGTCCCACTTTTGAGTTGACTGCTACCCAGTGGGTGTGTGCCAGTCACATCCTTGGGACAGAATGAGAAAGAGAAAGCCAAAAAGTCCCATCAGGGCAGCAACACATTAATAGACACAGAGTAACCAGAGAAAATGAACAAAGGACATCAGATCACTGCTTACAAGATCTTAAATTAATAAGCAATGCAAAATTCAGCCAACTGAAATCAAAGTATGTAATGACATTTGTTGTAAGCTTGGGACAGCACCAGATACAGTAGAGGTATCATCTGGGAGAGAACATAACAAACACCCAAAGCAGATCATGCCCTTCCTACTTTGATGAGGAACATCCAAATCTTTCCTCCCCAAGGTGGTGAGAGAAGCAGCCAGAAATTACAAGTGAGCAACTGGGAACCCAACATATTCCTGTTTGTACCAGTTAGCTACAACCTGTACAGATACAATGCAAACTGTTCTGAGGAGACAGCAGATGGCATTCTTAGATTTTTAGATGCTTCAGGACAAGCATCTTAGTGACATGGCCTCCCTTTCAGACCTGTGCCCTACACCCAATCTGAATAACTCTGGGCATTGCTTGAAGAATGCAAAAAAGGTACTAGAAATGTCTGATCCATCCAGAGCCCTTCTGGAAATTCTCTTACTAAGCCAAGAGAGGTTTTTTACTATCTCCCTGTCTGTTCTTTGATGTCAGCATGCAGTTTGTTTTCTTCTTTTGGAAGGGGCTGCCTACACCCTGATGTGGTCCCATATTATGATATTGGGATTTTTTTCTGTTGTGAAGACACGCTGAATAATCATGCCAGCATGCACAGTAACTCGTAGGATAAAAGCTGAGGCGGTTATTAGGTAGATTTGTAGTCAGTGTTATTTTTAAAAGAGCTGCATAGACAAGATCAAATAAATATTTCCCTGTTTTCATTGGCATTCCTTAAATATGACAGAAATCTTTATGAAGGAACAATGTGCCCCTGTGAGTAATTATCCTTAGCAAGACGAACCCCTCTTTGCTACTGCCACACAGACTTAGCTTCTTCTGCCATAAATTACATAATTTTGCAGGCTGTACCTCTCAGGGAAGCAGGCTTTGATTCCTGGTTGTGTAATTCCTACTCACAGGGATGATCCCCTATACCTAAGGGAGATGCTAGGCTGGAATCAAATTACTCCCTTGAGTAACAGTGACCTAAGTAAATAAGGGACTTGCAAGCATGTGTGGAGCTTGCAGTTAACCACGAAGAAACAAGCCTAATGAGGACATTTAGTTCAGACTGTTCTATCCTTTCTAATCCACTCCCTCCCCATTTGTAATGAAAGCAAAACAAATTGGCCACTTGAGATTAAAAACAGCGAGGCAAGGACATGGGAAAGGTGGTGCAACTTGTCCTCTCATGGTTCTGTATGTGCTGGAGAGGTGGCACAGAGGGTTAAGAAGTCTTGCTGAAGAATGAAGGAGAACTTCAGGGATCTGCCTGAGAAGCTACAGCTTCTGGACCTCAAGAGAAAAGGAAGATTTTTTGGCAAAAACTGACATTATTTAAAGTAACAACAGCAAAATATAAGGCAGAACTAATATCTGGAAGTCAAATTTTGCCTAAATGCATATGATGTAATTCCCTGTGTTGTCAAGGACCTTTATCTTGTAGGTTTGGTAGCAGTAAACTGTTAAGTAAGGATCCTAATAAGGATTTCCTCCTTATACAGCTTACCGTATTTAGTTCCTACACACAGACCTTTCACACTTGGGAGCTCTGATCAGACCACTTCTCCTATGTCCTCCCACTGAAGGCAAGCCACAATCCTGCCCTGGTGTGTGGGCCACAGCATAACCTCAGGAGGGCAGATTTAAGTCCCTTGCTCCCCCACTGACAGTGAATAAATGCAAATCACATGCAAGACACACCTGTCAACCGTACATTGCTAGAAGTATATACATTTTAAAAGTCCATTCCAAAAGCATACACACGTTAAAAATCAATTCTAAAAGTGGTCTTCCTTACACCAGTTAGCATTTCCTTAAGACTTAATGCCTGCTGTTCAACATATAGAAACAGTCAATGGCTCAACATTTCTTTGCCATATTCCAAAACCACACAGTTATCAAAAGAGATGCCACTTTGGGTTCCTTGAATTCTCTGTGTTTGTTACCTCAATTACATTATTTCCTCAACTCTATGTCATGGTGTTAATTTTCTCTCACAGAACAGAAAATAATGAGAAATTACAGTTGAAAAGTTTGATTGGGCACTGAAAAAAAAAAAAGAATCCTGAATGCAAACCAGATAATTGCATTGGACGTGCTTTGTTTCAACAGCTGCAAAATGAAATAATTGTAATGGGTTTAGTGTGCTGTCTCAGTGGCTGGGAAAGAGGAGGGCAATCCCAGGCCACACAGTCAAGAGCCTGGGATGGACTAGGGTGAATGTCACCACTGCACATTGAGATATAGAGAGAGACAGAGCCAACATCTCGGGCTGCTCTAGGTCCTGTCACCCTCCAGCAAAGTGGTTTGGCAAACTCCAGTTGGAATCATGCTACAGATGAGAATATTGTGCTTTCCTTGGGAAGGAACATCTGAGGGTGGTTAAGCATCCCCATTTTGATCTCCCTGCTTTACACAGCCCAGGCAGAATGGAAGGTTCCAGAGGCAGAGTGCCTGCAGCAGGAGCTGGGCCCTCTGCATTGTGCTTGATCCTTCCTAACTGGCCCAGCCTTCTACACACACCAAGCAAAGAGGCTCTGAGGATGTTTCAACTACAAACAAGTTCAATTTGGCTTCTAGGATAATTCAGGTGTACAAGGATTATGCAAGATAGAAAATGTTGAAGCTGTTCCCCCCAGTTAAGTACACTCCCTCTAAATCAGGTGTAGTGGAAGGCAAAGTCTCTGTTATAGTATGAGTTTCTATCTCACAGCATTAAGAGCTCTTCTCATGGGGCAACAAGCATCAAAGACCCATTTTACTATAAATCATTCAATAGCAAATTCCAAGTCCTGGAATCAAAGATGAGATAGAGCAGTTTCTTAGTCTTACATTAGAAAGATGAGCATGGTGGTTCTGAAATGCCTCCGCTGTCTTAAACTCTGTAAGCTACTCTGTATTTTGCTACAAACGTTCCCCCATATTTTTCTTTCAGGGGGAAGTATCACTGAATTATGAGCCTATACAGACAGAATTCCCCTGTGATTTCAAATTATTAGATTAGAACACATCCCTTGAAAAGTAGGAGAAAAATATTTCCAGTCTTAGTGTTAGGAACAGTCACCATTGGAAAATACAGACTAAAACCTCAATATCTTGTAAGTATTTGAAAGCTTTTACTCTTACTTCTCCACAAAAACCTGATTGCGATTTAGCACACACATATATTTAGGCAGTCCCACACACAAAAACACCTAGAGAGGAAAAAATCCAGTCCTATCACACCTGTGATTTCCTTGCTTCATCTACATGCAATAATATAGCAAATTGACAATAAAGACAACTGGGTGACTTTGCCAATCCAGCATCTTTCAAATGAGCAAAACCTTTCCTCTCCCCATAGAGCCCTCAGGATGTATTTTACTTCTCATCTTCATTGCCATATGTGGTGAATGTGGCATTATGGACCTGGATGGCTCAGATCTACCAGGACATTGCAAGGAAAGGTAGAATACTTTCCTACCTGTTGCAAACCTCAAAGAAATATTTTTATATATGCCAGAGACTTTGGGATAAGAGAGAATTTCTCTCTGTGGCAATGAGAAAACTCTGCAATAAATATGGGGTACAGAACATTGCTGAGACTGAGAAAGCATTGTAGATTTTAATAGAGCATTTCAGGGCAGATTACTAATTGTAATGAGACAGACCAAAATCTAAAAATGTCTAAATTTTTCATCCACCTTGTCTGAATGAGCCCAATTTTCTCATAAACTCAGAGTAACCATGGACTGAAATATAAGCATCATTTTGAAAAAGTATGTGCTCTATTTAATTATTTAAATACACATAAATGTAGTCCTCTGTAGGCATTCACACATGAAAATTCTGGTCTTATTTAATTCAAAAATGTACTCTGCCAGTTACATGCTGCTGTGTCACTAACAGAAGGACATTGCATTGTCATGGGGAGGGTTTGCCTTAGGTCCTTTTGCTCTCTTTCCCTGTTATACAATTGCTGCATCTCCAGCAGACGGTGTAAGCACTGGTGCTAGAGAGGTACCTACACTGCCTTGGAGTAAATCTCCTGCTACAAGACTCCAGTAAAGCTTGAACACATCACAAGCTTAGCTTTCTGTGGTTTAAAAAAAAAAAAAAAAAAAAAAAAAGACATCATGGCAAGTTTTTGTTCCAGTGGAACAGTCAAGTTTCCTCTCTAGCTTCATTAAGAGTAGCAGGATCTTCTGCCCACATAAATCTGTGTTGTCAGCAGAGGATCTTGTTCAAAACACAAATATGGAGCACAGCAGCTACTCAAAAATCATATGAGTTCCAAATTGTCTAGGAGAGCTTATCAATTAAGTCTGGCAAATATCAGATAGGCAATAACCAGTGGCAAAAATGCAATTACATTAAGACAAAGTACAACATAAAGAGAATGAACAGAATGTATGAGGTGATATAATTATCAGCACGAATAAAGGTGATAGAAATGGAATTTTATAAATTACAAGGGCGTGAGCTAGCATGCGTAGGAGTAACTTATTGCCCTTTCCAATAGTCAGGAGTGATTTTCCTCTTTAATTGGATCATGCTTCTTCATTGCCCAATTGGATGTTTCTTTTTGCCCTCCTGAAGCATAGAATGTTTAAAACAGGTTTTAAAATATGTAATAACATAAAACCAAGAGAGAAGAGTAATCAACAGAAAACTCATAGCACAAAAGGGCTGACTAGATTCTGTCCCTAGAAAGCTTTACAATACTTTACACTCCTGCCAAAGGAGATACTGGGTAAGTTTCCAAGACACTAAAGTGATTAAGTTTTGGTTGACATGCTGATTTTGCACTTGTCTACTTATGTCCATCAAGGGAATTGTTTTTCTTCTCTCTCCTTTCTCTAACCACTCTATTGATCTTAAAGCCCCACATCAAGACAGATGCTCTAAAGCACGTGTGAAGTTTTCCTTACAAGGAGACTGCTTTGGTACTGTAGCAGTAAAGTTCTTTCAGCAACCAAAATAAAGTGTGCACTGCAAGAACTGTGTTAATATGGCAGTAACAGAAGAGTTGAACAATGAAATCTGGCCTGGGTATCAACGATGTCATTTTCAAAAGTGACTTTACTACAATGAAACCAAAATAATCCGTGTGCTTTGCAAAATAATCACCATTCATCTACATACTAATGCCAGCCTAGAAGAACCCAGTGTGGACCCCTTTTCCAGAGGCAGTAGGACTTAAAAAATGTTGTAGGGGAAAAAAAAGTTTTCTTAATTAGCTCAAACTCTATTCTGTACACAAAGCAAAGGCCAGCTGTGGGATGACAGCTGTGGGAAGTATATCTAATCTACTGCTCTGCTATACACCTCACACATAAGAACTGTACCTCTGACTCCAAATTAAGTTTTCTGGAAAAGAATTCAAACGTATTTAAAAAAGAATCTAACACAAAATCCCCTCAAACCAAATCCAATTGATCCCTGTGGAGTTTCTTGGAAATGTGTAAATACTTAACACTATTTTTTTAAAGTTGTACTGGGAACCCAAACACTTTGAATTCAGTTCCTTTGAAGGCTTTTCCTGTGATGGTACAGTTATTTTCTGTGACATGGATAAAAAAAGTCTGTCCTATCTTTTGAACAAAATGTCTTGTTTTCTTCCTTATGACAAGCGGTCTTGTGAATGTCCACATAACCACAAAGCATAAAAGTGTCATCTGTTCTCTTAAAAATTATGAAATTTTGATGTGCCCACAACCATCATCCAGATGTAGTCTTCAGGCTTTGTTGAACTCATGATCTCAAACCCTTTTGATTTTAGGAGGCACTAATGTAATCTGGGGCCTTGGACAGTTTGATCCTAGCAAAGATGGTCAAAGGTACCTTTTAGCTTGTCTGCCCATGGGTGAGCCAGCTTTGCTTGCACATGAACCACTTACTGCACGGACAGGCCCCCATTTCTTGGTTGAGATATTCACTGGCAAGAGACAGCCAAGTCCAGGAATTAAGCATGCATGGAACTTGGGAAAAGGGACTGTGAACTCTTAATATCCTCTACCCATCTATCTGAAGCTGTTGGATTGTTGTGTTGACCTAAATCTAGCACTGATAGCCAATAGGAGACATAAATAATTAGAAGCCACTTTTAGAAGTGTTAAATCTTGAACTTTTGTTTCCAGCTCTCAATCTGCAAAATGCAGACACCAGTGATTTACTTCAGAGGGAAATTAATATGTCTTTTCCCCACCTCAAACCAAACTTATTGGAAACTTTCTATATGCTGAGACAGGTCTTTAAATGCATGAACCTGAATACAAAACATGTCCCACTTAAATTGGATTATTTCCTATGGATTGAGCCAGAGACAAAAAAATCCCCATAAACTCCTTGTGACTCAGAAAAAATTATTCCATGCTGCAAGCCAACCTCTCCACCTCAGACAAGCTATTTCCCAAGACCAATTCTAATGAGTATAAGATTTGAATGCAAAAATTCACCACGTGTTTCAAAAATTAGTTTTATAGGAATCATTGTGCTTTACACACTTTTTTTCCAAATAGTGGTAGTTAGATCTGGACCTCAAGCCAAGCAGCAGATGTTGGAATTTCCATGCAGAAGGCAGCTGCCAGTGACCCAGAGCATCCCCTCTTACTAAAGAGCTGCTGCTTCCATACAGAGTCTGTTAAGCGAGAAGGAATTGCAGCGTATGTTACACCCATGTAATTTTAGGACAAATCTGTGCTGGCTTTTTTCCTTACAGGGGGAAAGCCTTCTGCATTTTGGAAGGGCAAGGAAGCAAAAAAGCATATCTTTATAAATGGCAAAGCACGGCAAGTGCAATGTTGGTAACTCACCCACTGGTGTTTATGATGCCTCAGGGACAGAACTTGAATGGGACCTGAGACTTGACTTCTAAACCTCTGCACTAAACTTATGTAAGAATGCAATCCTGTAATGTGCTATTTATGGTTAGCTTAGGCAATCTTATCTAAAAGGCCTCATGAGAAAAGTTATGCTCTAATACATATGGATGCGATAACATCTATTCTAGGCTAATCAACAGGCATTTGTACAATTAAAAAATGCCCAGTCAAGATTGAGGCTGCATTAGCTACAGATCTCAGTAGGCATTTTAAAGCCATGCTGGCCCCCAGGAAGCCTGGTTTAGCAAATATGTCCTTAGTCAGAACCAGAAAGATTAATAGCAGATATCTTGTCAGATGAAGTTGATGGTTTGCTTGCTTCACACTGCATTTTATTGTCTAGACCAAGTGTTTGTTAGTCTGCACCAGGCTCCCTGGCTCTGCTCTAGTACAAATTAAATACTCCTTGATGAGAAAACTCACAAATGGCCTGTTAGTCTATGCTGGGATTGAGATTGGACATGAACTGTGTCAGGCTTGGTTCCCTCAGCTTCCTCAAGCCCTCCAAGAGCACTGAGCACACAGCCAAGCTCAGTCTGTATCAGTACAACTGATACCGCAGTTTACGGCAACTCAACACAAGGTTTTCGCATGACTAAGGTTTGAAGTACTTTAAGATACCAGTCTAACAAGATCCTCAAATAAAAATAAATAAAAATAAATAAAGTGCTTCCTACAGCTATTCTGGAAAAGATTAACTCATTTTCTGCTCACTACATCTCTCTTTGCTATAATCGTGGAAACCAATGACAGTTTTCAATCACCTCTCTGTCCATAAGGTAAACAGGTCCCATCCATAACAAACTCTAAAGCCAAATGATATAATTTTCCCACATGGTCGTGTCCATATTCCACCTCCACAATGGAACTCCCAGTCTTAGTTACTCATAGCTTCATTGCAAACAAGAAAAGGGATGAAAGACTATGAAAGGCTGCTTGAGGACTTTCTCAGAGGCATTACAAATAATTTAAGCAAATCAGACTAACAGAGAAGGTAGCATGTCATTGTCCTGTATTCTGTTGCTTCTAAACTGTTTCCAGTTCTCTTGATCTGAACATCACATATAAAGAAGAAAATTCAATTTTAATGAAAAAGTTCCTTTCCCTCCAAAAGCAACGCCCATGACCGTACAGAATTTCCATCAAAGTCAAGAATTTATAATACCAAACTTCACCATTTAAAAGATTTCATGCTTGACATCACAAACCCCCTGGATCTTCCCCTTTCATTATTTAAAAAGGTTGCACAATCAGACTTGACATACCATGAGACTTCCATTGATTTTCAGCTCTGCTTTGGTCATCCTTTGATTAATGTCATGCTTATCACAAATACATACATTTGAAAAAAATCTTCCCCCACACACCAAAAATAATCTGTATCATGCTCTGTCTCCAAAACTGTTACAAAAATTACCCCTGCTGCATGTCACACCACAGATACAGCTGAGAAGAAAACAGCGGTATTACTTACTGGGAACTCCAGACACCAGCCGTAGCGGACGTAATACTCGGAAAGCCCGCAGTGCTTTAACATCGAATCCGGCACCTTTTCCTCCTATTGAATTCCCCCCATCTGCTTTGGTTGCTTGTTCTAAAATTGCACTAAAAAGCCTACAAAAAGAAAGAGAAAACAATCTGTAGGCAGGCAGCAAGGCTTGGGCTAAACAGGAACAGAGATCATCACCATCATCTCACCCAAGTTATCTCACAGACCTGTGAAGGGTGTCACACCTCTCTCTGACATTCCCATATGGTGGAGGAAAGACAGACTCTTCCCATATGCAACAGCCTATTGGGGGTGTCTATACCATTTGCCAAACACTTGTTTCTGGAGCAGACATAAACATGACAAAAAGCTCCTCCTTCGTGCTCCTCCATGGCTCCTTGCAGCCAGCTATGGGCTGCCAACACTTTGCTGTCTTTATTAACCAACAATCCACCTTGGAGGAGAAAATCATCACCCTTAATTAAGCCAATCATTAATTATCTGCCACCCATTTTACAAAGAATTAAGATTCACCAATGGCACTGCAGGTGGAACTTGGTGTAAACTTGAAGATCCTTCAAGGGGCAAGTTTTTAGTTAGAGTGTATGCTCACACTGTGCTTGTGGATCCATTTGTAAATCCCCTGGTGCACTGGCTAAGGAGAGTGCAAAACTGTAGTAGTCTGATTATTAGAATGTTTTATTATTCCAGCCTTAATGTTTTATCTTGGCTAATAGGAGTAGATGCTTTAAGGAGAAGATGTCTCGCTCAGAATGCATTTAAAAAGGCAGAGCAAGGAAGAAAAAGGCAATGTTCTTCTGTAAAAAACCTGAAGGCTCACCCTATCTGTTAATAAGAACTTGATTTAATAAATTAGCTTTCAGGAAGCAGCTTCCATTTTTCTGGTAAAACATTAGTACATTTGGGGGAGAACGGATTCCTCATGAATTTGCTAATGATATTGCTTTCAGCCTTGAAATCCTCAGCTTGAACCCAGCCAAATTCAGAAGAGGTTAAAAGCTGTTCCAGCCTAAATGGATGTTTGGAGCTCTGTAAATAAGGCTTGCTTGGGAGTGGCAGAGACCCTTTGGTCTGTCGGGTGCCATGGAGGTACCACAGACAACTTGAAAGAAACTTCCTGAGATGAGAGAACCAGTCAAGATGGAGAGCCTGGACACAGCAATGGTTTCTCTCACAGGCTTTGTAGTCTGTGGTGCCCCTGTCAGGATCTCATCCATATCCTGACTGGCACATTCCACAGAGCCCCCAGACCATGGGTCAAGCAGACACTGAGCTGGCTGATGGCTTAACAAGCAGCTCCAATGCCTGCAGCCTGCAGATAAATCTTACTGATGGGGTCACAAACACAGGGAGCTTACCCTGGATATTCAAATGAAGATCCATTTACTGAAACATCTAAACCAACAGATTTCCCCAGCACTAAATCCACACAAAAACATGGATTAGGGAACCGCAAATGCGAAATTCCTTTCTTAAGAAGGTTTTTGGTTTGCTTTTTTTTTTAATTCATATTGAGAGTCTTATAAAACTTGTCAGCTGTGACTGAGGAACTCCTAACTTGATCTATTCAAAGCATCAACTTGAAGCACTGCAGAAAGATTTAACAACTAGGTAACGAGCATGGGAAAAACTGTGTGTGAGGAGGTTGGATGCTGAGTTTGTAGGTGTTGCAGAAGCAGGATACAGAGAAGAAAAAAGCAGAGCCTCTGAGAAATACTGCATTGACTACAGACATCACATAGAGAGACAAACAAGGGTTGATGCAAAGAATGTGAATTATTGGAATGTATGCATTCCTTAAGCTGTGTACACAAGTTATACAGTTGCAATTATCTGCTGGTCTTCATAATAGAAACACTGCAGGTCAAATTTGGCCTAATGCATTTTCAGTAAGTGACTGATTAAGCTCTAGCAATGTGCTCTGTTTCACATTCAAACATTTCTATCTTTCTAGTCCACAGAATTCCCATAATAGGTGATGACTGACATACCTGCACAACAGACCCAGTCTCCCGGGATCCTCTAAAGGAAAAATAATTTACTGCAAAAAGGTTTCTAATACTATTTTTCAGCTCCAAGACTAGGAATCTCAAGGAGCTCTGAGTCAGCAACTGTGCAGAACAGGGGGTCCATTTTCCTGATCCTCATTTTCACTGTCCCCATGTTTTCCCAAAGAGCAGCTCTTGGCACCGGGCACTGATGCTGTTTGTGCTGCCACCTGTACAGTGAGCAAACCAGACTGCTCTAGAATTCTGCTGCCCAAGCAATGCCCTAAATTAGTTCAGGAGGAGCAGAAACACAACCAGTAGGACAACTCACTCCTCTGGAGCTAGAGCCTGCCTTCCCAGGCTAGTGCAGCTCCACTGCAGGCCAGCTGGCCTTGTTTTTGTGCTCCAGCACTGGCATGCTAAATGTGCTCTTTTGAAGTACCCACAGTCATCTGCTTTTGCACTTCAGGAATAATTTGCAGTAATTCCTGCTGTTCCTAATTTTAAAACCTACATTTAAACTTGAATTGCATTACTCCTGCTAATCCTGCTTTAATGCATTTACTCCATGCTTTATATTTCGCCTGTACTAATCCTGCTTTTTCCTAATGCATTACAACTTCTTATTTCTCCCATTAATTTCACTCTGCCTTCTGTATTAGGGTCTAGCCTGTGCTCAGTGTGGCCTACTGAATCTCTACTCCACTCTTCAAGTTTATAGAACACCCTGTAAATTTTTCTTCTTTGTCCTCAGCACCTCCCTCAATCAGGCATGGGCAGACATCCATGATGTACAGGTACCTAATGCTCTTTGGTTTATCAGCTAATTGTTTTCTGAGACTAAAACAACTGGACAGATGTTAAACTACTGATACAAAAGATGAGGCCAGAGCCTCATCTATCTTATATAGGAAATCCTGCTCTTTGAAGAAAACATTTTGGGAAAGTTTTCAATAGGTATGGTGGAGTGAGGTGCAGTTGTTTATCAGTAGATGAATTAGCATGCTCCAAGCATAGGGTGACAGAGAAATAAAGTTTGGGTGATACAAAAAAAGCAAGAGGGTTAATCTCTTGCAGCCTCTGGAAATCTCAACATTAAACTTCCCCTCCTCCAAAAACCAGATATCAACCTTATTTACTTCTACCTAATTACTTTCTGCCAGTGTAAATTCACGCCCCATTTTCATTTGGGTATCATACTTTCCACTGATAAAGCACAATTAACATCACCTTAATTTCTGGCTTTCATTTGTGACATGACTATACCCTAACTAAATTCATCTGACAGACATGAACTATAAGGGCAGAAAACCAAACTTTTATCACATGCATGTATAGATATGCTCCTTGCTTTGTTTGGATTTTTTTAAATTTACATGTGAAGTAAGAAGCTATCTTCACTGGGGTTTTTTTCTTGTATTTTTCTATTTCCCTTTTGACATTTGATATATCAAAAGGGTTTTCACTTTGCTAGATGACCTCAACAGCAGCATGATAAGGCTGTAACCTGCTCTTCATCTCTTCCTCTGTGGGGAGTACACTGTGATTTTTATAGCATAAAAAAAGAACTTGTCATGGTCCTCCAAAATATAGAAAGAAAACAGAGGCCTTGGTATTTCTAAGGCAAAAAATCAGCAGAGAAACATAGCTGAAGAAAAATCCTCTTAGGTATAAAAAAAGAGTAAAGCACAAAGGTTTTTTTCACAGTGTTTTACAGTTCACCTGTGATTTGTGAGTGTGAAAATGTTTGGATCTTCCCTCTAGAAACTCGCCACAGGTCTTCAGTAAGACAGAAACTGAGACCACATTTTCCAGTCTGCTCTGACTTCAGATTTTGTCCAAATGTCTTCACTGCTTCCCTTCCCAAGTAAGACTATAACATTGCCTTTCAAATTACACCACCTTTTTCTCTGGCAGTAGCTACAGGTCCTTGGAGAATGACTGTGCTTGGCAGACAAACCACAGCACTGCCAGGAAAGACAGATATTCTTCCCTCACAATATTGTCAAGCTGGTCTTCTCTCAAGAGAAAGGGGCATGACTGTGATATCTGAAAGTTTTAGTGTTTTCATAAAGAGGAACAGCAAAAATGAAGGAAGTGGGAGACAATTTGCCTAACCATTAGTGCTTGTGGGTAGCGCCTCACTGAGTGGCTTAGGGGTCTGGTTTTTACTATTAATTAATAATGTTGGTAGAGCCTCTGATTGATACCCTCACACAGACATTCTTCAAAGCATCATTTAAAGTGTTGCTACAGCAAGGTCAGAGGCTATTTAAAGAGAAGTCAGATTCAAACTCTACAAGACATAGCTGATGAATAAACAGGTCTCCCACACTTCAAGAATGATAAGCTGCTTCAAGCCTACAGTCTAGCATGTATCCTTTCACCAGAAAACAGAGCAGCTGTGTTCAGTGCTTCCCTCTGCTGCTGTTGCATATTCCTATGGCCTTGTTAGAATCGCTGACTATAAAATTCATTTGGATACCAGGGTATCTATCTTCAGAAGGCAGGGGAAAGTATAGAGGCACATTGTTATAAACATTTTTCATAGCAACTGTGACTCTCCTCTAAAATTTATACCTGTGCCTTCACATGTCCATTTTCCACTTACTCTACTGACTAGTTCATGTTAAGGTAAAGGAAGCCAGATGTGCTATTTATTTATTAAAGTTATTTGTGGTGAACTGAATATGGGTGGATTTGAAGGATCTGAAATCTGTCTTTTTTTTTTTCCTCCTTTAACTTGCAACAGTACTCGAAGAAGTGCTTCCCACCTAGCCAATGCTTTGTAGCATCTTTGAAAATTAGAGATGATTGGTAAGGCAGAGCAAACAGAAATGGCAATTACCACAGTCACACCATCCTTTGCCCCACATACCAAATAAATCTCTCTGCCCCAGTGTTCAAATAACTCAGCTTTCTCCAATAGCTCCATCAATAGGTAGAAAAAGGCACCACAAAGAAATGTTATCAGCACTTTCTTTCTTCCTCTTTCCTCGCTCTTTTCCAAATTTATTTTAAACCTTTTCCATGGGGCTTCCTTCCTGGCAAAATATTCAAATACACTGAAGTTTAAACATAGTGTCACTGAGGGATTTCAGACAGCCCCTAGGAAAAGAAGGCAGGGCAGGAGAGGAACAGATGGTATCACCAAGTAGATTTTGCAGAGGGGCTGTGGAGAGGAAAAGCAGCACACCAGCCTAGGCTGTGGTACTGTACCAGTGAGTTTAAACAGATAAACATCAAAGGAACCCATCTGGCCTTGAAGTGGAATCTGTCACTTGAGATTGTTGCTATTTAACAGAGACCTTGGGGTCTTGGCCATGTTTATTATACTCATGTAATCCTTCCCCAGTTACATTTTTTTCTTCCCCATCTACTGACTAAGAGCTGCTGGAGGCAAAAGCAGATAGAGGAGCTGAGAGCTGCAGCTTGTGTCATTGGCAAGGGAATTAATTTCAGCCTGAATATCATCTTGCTGATTAACTGCCCTCGTAGGAAAATTGAAAAGGACTGTACTTAAGCTAGATATAATGCTGCTCTGTGATTTCTGGAGTCCTGCTGTCTCACACCCAATGGAAAAAGAGGAGGCAATGTGTCCTCTCTTTAAAACGCCTCTTTCTCATAAAAATGAAAAGGGAATAATTACATTCACAGGAGTTTTGTTCTTCTATCTTTCTTCCACTTAGGCAGCAATTTCCAAACAGGTGAGATATCTGAGGGCATTCAAAGGTAAAACCAGTGATGGAATTAGACATCATTACCAGGGGAGGGGGTGGGGATTTTCCACTTTTCAGGTATTGACATGCTAAGGGATCCTCTGTCTGTGGGTAGGAACAAAGGAGAAGCACAATGGACATTGCTGTAAGGAGAAGCCTTATGCCCACGTGGAGCAGAGAGGTCTTGAGACTAAGAATAGGCTTCAGCCTGCTCTCCCTCCCCCGCACTGGGAATTCTCCTTCCACCCGCTCTTATCCATGATGATGGTAAGTGGGAGGTATTGGGAAGCACGCAGCACTTTGCTGATTAAATATTTTGGGGCCAGCACAAAAATGGTCAGGAAGGCGGATTGGTGCGGGGCAGAAATTGTGAGGGGGTTTTGATGACTAGGAGGGTCCCTTTTGACATTTTCCCTAGGAGTTGATGCAGGGTTTCCTTGGGAAAGAGGTGAAAAGAATACAGGTATTTGTGGGCGATGAAACTCTCTAACAATGGAGTAGTGGGAGGATGGGACAAATTATTCAGGCAAAGAAATACTTGTTCCCTTTGTACTCAGAGGTAGTTTATCCTTCACCTCTTCCCTTCAACAACCACAATTCCAACCCCTTGCTTATCTCTAGCTCTTAGGCAGAAAAAGCAAAAGATGCATTATTTTGTTTTTACTCAAATGAATTAAATGCCAAACTTGAAAAACATGGAAAGAAATAAGAAAATTAGAAAGGTTGCAGCTCAAAGTGGTAATTTGATCTACAATAGTAAAACTAGTCTTTAAAGAAGTTAAAAGATTAAAAAGGTCAAAATTAAAAGTGTAGAAATCACCAGCTGAGCAGTGCAATTGAAGTGAGGAGCTAATTTTTGTTTGTAAGTAGGAAAATCTATGATTTAAATTTTTCTTCCATCTTCCAGAATGAGAAACATCAGCAAAAGTTCACAAGATGGCAGAATTCATCTGTCACCAAACTCCTAATCTTAATTAAGGTATTACCTATATATTATTTTTTAAAATTCATACAGATTTAAAAACAAACGCATTTTCTTGTCATTAAGCACATTCAGGCAATTGACTTTATCTAAGAGCTTTGGACTGCTTTCTCTTCTTACCTCTAGCTCCCAAAGAGCAGTTTAATTTCCCTGTCTTGCAAACCAAAAAGGGTGTTTGCCAGAGGAACAGGATGGACAGCAATGCCTAACATCACCCATGTGTAACAAAGCATGGAGCCACTCTCATGGTCACAAAGGTTGCCAGTATCCCCATGTGGACAGTGCCTTGAAAACCAAAGTTGGTACTCACCCTACTACCACAATTATAAAATCTAGTAAATTCCAGCCATTGCGGAGGTAAGCGTTGGGGTGAAAGAGAAGTCCGTATGCTATTACTTTTAAAAATGCTTCCACTGTAAAAATTATGAGAAAGAGATATTCCACTCGTTCCTGGGGAAGACAAGAGAACAAGAGAGACGCTGGTTAGTGTGACAAATCACAAATCAGGATGTTTTCTTCTGTCCTAGTCCACCCCTGCTGCCACCAGGGTACACCTCCCACTCAGCTTGCTGGCCAGAGGGCTTTGCTCCTCAGCCTTGCATGGCCTGCAGCCACTCTGACAGAACAAGGGACAGTACATTTTAGTTACGTTCTGAAATTTGCTGCCCTTTTCTTGGCAGGGACTGACCCCTGAACTGGCTTGTGCAAAGCAGGAAGGGAGAGGGTCAGCAGGAGGTTCCCGGGGCAGATATTGTCAGCCATCAATAATGAGCTGCATCCAGCCCTTTTCTAGCTCTGGAGAGGAAATATTGCTGCATGCAATACTGTGGAGAGAGATGGGGAAAATTAAATGAGCCCACCTGAGACTGATATGTGTGTCAAACTGAGCTTTCTTTGGGATTCCCTTTTCTGCTGCTGGGGAATAAGTAGGCTGAATATTGGTGATAAGTGATTCACAGATCAGGCTGACTAACACTAGAGGCTTTTAGTCATTCTGTCAGAATTGTACATATCCCTGCAAAATGCAGGCTGCAATTAAGCATATCCAAACAAAGGCACTTCCAGTTACAGTAGAGCCTGATTTAGGACAAGAAAGCAGGTTTTTGGAGTCAGTACAGAGGTTCCCCATCTCTCATCCTCAGGGCTTTTAGCCCCAGTGTGGAATAAGGATAGCAGTATTGCAGAAATGGTAGGGATCTCCACCTAAGTAGGAGGGAAACTGCAGCATTAGGTAATCACTACACAAGTGCTGCGTGGCAAGCTGAGTGGGAGATAAGTACATGAAAACTAGATGACAGCAAAAGAAGACCAAGTCCCTACAAGGTTAAACTACAAAGTCATTAGAAGTTCACACTAAAGAAATAAAATCTGAGATAAATACAAATTAAAACATCCTAGGCATTCCTGACATATCTTAAAGGATACCCAGAGCAACAGTCACTATATATTTTTTGTGCTCCAAATTGCAACTGCCCTGTTCCTCTGTCCAGCTGAATGCATATATGACATTTTCATATTATACAGCAATAGAGAATGAGCAGGATTACAAAAAAATTAGTTCCATCATTTGACAGCTGCCCATTGGAATATCTTCAATTCAGCTCTGGGTAATTAACAGCTCACAAGAAGCCTGCAGACCCAGAAAAAAAAACTATTGCTAGTTCATCTACATGTTTACACTAATGTGATATTTTTAAAGACTGAGAAACTCCATCTGACAGTAGCAGGCACATGTTTGTGCTTTAAAATATTGCTGCTGTCCCTCAGACAATGCTTTCCCAATGCCTGCAGTATCCCCCAGTGCTTAGTACAAGGAATGCCTAAAAAAAGAAAAAGTGTCATTCTGCAGTTCTCTGATCCAGTAGTAAAGCTTTTGAACACACCCACAGCATAGGATTTGTCTGTCGTTGTCCCAGATGGAGACACAGCAGCACACCAAGGATTTCCCTTCCCTTGAACTCAGAAAAGGAAACAACAGCACACAATACTATGTTTCCAGCCCTACAAATAGTAAGTGCTTGCAACCAGGAGTCCAACCAGGGGCTTGAGCACAGGAAAGAGCCCCATGACGGCTCCATGAAAGGACTGACATAGTGGTCCTTCTCCTTCCACTACAGCTGAGAGCTGAACGAGTACTGATACACAAATCACAGGTAAACAATGATCCATCTCTCCAGGCACACATTTGTAAAGTAGGACCAGCTATTGTGGAATCTCTCAAACAAAAACAAAAAGAAATGCAAAATGAACCCACAGTGGGAATTCCATACGGTCTTCCAACTGCCCTGCCCCTTTGTGCTGCCATGTGGCTCTACCAACATGGCCCAAGGCTCAACCCCACACAGCTCATGGGAGCTCTGCCTCATGTCTGCAAGGACAAGATAAAGCCTGTGTAGAGATTGAAGAAAGATGAAAATGGGCTCTGAGGGGGAAAAAGCCTGCCCTGAACTGAGGATGGGAATAGGGAGTGCTGTGCCTGAGATGGATATGGCCTTACAAGTGCCAAATGAACACCTTTGAGGATGGAAACAAAGATTTCTCTTATGGCAACCCAACAGTTAGCCTCTCTCACTCACTGTTTCAACCAGGGCCTTTGCACAGTTGTGGGCAAGCTCTTTTTCACCTCTCACAAAAAGGGCCAAAGTACTCCTCATCCTGCCTTTGAGGCTGCCCTGCACACTCAGTTCATCTCCCTCCACAAACACACCCAGGATCATGACAAAGTGCTGCAGGCCCTAAAACCTCCTTTAGTAGCCACAGCTGAGACGGCACAAGGGATGTGGAGGAGCCCACCCACTCATTCAGAGCTCCAGGGCCATTAGAAGCAGGTGGGCAGAGCAGGTGAAGTGGAAGGCCTGAGGCTGGTCCTGTGCCCAGCAATTTAACAGCAGACATTGTCACTGGCCCCCAGGGACAAACGCTGCTGCCAGCTCTGTCTGGCTTTGTGCTGCACAGCCACAGCACTCTGCAGGCCAGCACTGCCTTTCCACTCCATGAATTTCACTGAAATACCTGTGCTAGTGCCAGCAAAAGGAGTCCATGAAAGCAAACACTTGGAAAAACTCTGGAACACCTTTTTTTTTTTTTTTTTTTAATTAACTACTATTTAAAAAAAAATTTAGTGCTGTACAGAGCAGACAATATATCAACAACTAGCATGTTCCATTTGACTGGGTTTAGGAGCCTCATACCTTTTCTATCTCTAAAGATGCCCATGGGAATACAGACACTTTTTGTTATTGTAATAAATGCTGCTTGTTGAACCATGTTATGGGGGTAATAATATGCCAAAGTATTGCACACACATTCATACATATACATCTATACATTGATATATACATATATGCAACTAAAAGCTGTTTGAATAAATTCCTTACAGTTCTTCAGCTAAGGTGGAAAGATCCATAAAAAAATCTATAAAAGATTCTGAAATTAACATAAGATACAGAATGTTGAGCTGAGGATAGGTTTTTATGATCCTCTGCACTTAAATTAATGATTTTAGGGTGTAAAACTGAAGGAAAAATACTGCTGAGATTAAACAGTGCAGCTGCTCCAAAAAGCCATTTCAGAAAGCCACTCCTGCTCAGACTCAAGAAGAATTTGAAAAGCCTACTAAATAATTTGCGTCCCCTTTTCTTCCTATACTATAAAACTAAAGAGCCTTTATGAACAGAGCATAACTCAGTAATGACATAACACAACTGGACTGCAGCCCCAGTTCTGATGCCACCTTGCCCAGAGAGGGCAGAGATGTGACTCGGCCCCTCGCTGCCTCAGGTTAGAAGTGACAAGACTGTCTCTCACCCTCAGCAGCCACAAAACAATGAATTTGTCTCTGCTAAATGGGCATCTGCACTTTTGATTGCTCATTTGAAGCTTTGCTCTCACAGATGAGGTAGACCACAGCCCAGTGTTTCAATGTCCCAAGGGACACAGCCCTGCAAAGTATCCATCATCCCAACTCCTCTGAGAAGTTAATTTGGTACAATTTTACAAGAAGCCAAGCTAGGAAAATATTGATATTTCTCTCTGAGGGAGTTCCCTGCTGACAGGGAGGGAGGGACCTGAGCGCTACATTTGTGGGACGGAAAGGAGATAGCAACAGCATTGCCCCTTGGAACACTAATCCAAACCCCAGCATCAAAAGAGAGAGAACTTTGGAGCTGTAAGAAAGAAGGAACAGAAATTTTTCATTTGTCTCTTAGAAATGGGAACTGTGGTCATGTGGTTGAGGCACATGAAGCATACTGCAGGCTGCAGAATTACAAAGCAGGAGCTTCCTCCGTGGACAATAGGGACATAAATGTTTTGAAAACCAAAGGAAAAATGCTAACAAAATATGACTGGAAGAAGAGGAAGGATAAAAGCTTAAGAAAGTGGAACAGTCCCTGGAGCACACATGTTCTGGGGCTGGCTGTACCCCTGCTTGACTTTGTTTTGGGGCTTTTTTGTAGATCTAGGTTGTGAGCATCAGCTACCCCAGCTGATACATCAGCCAGCACTAACAGTGCCAAGAAGCAACCTGTACATCATCTTACTCATAACAAAGAAACAAATATTGACTTACTGTAAAGGCTGTAAGATATATTACCCAAAGAGGATTACTCTATTATGTATGAAACCCCTCTAATCCCACGTGTCTTCCAAAGGCATAGGTTTTGTTTTGTTTATAATTTTTAAACGGTAGCTAATGTCATCTTGGGTTCATAAAAGGAGCCTGAAAACAGGAAATCCAAGGAAATTACTCTAGGGTGTCATAAGGCATGTCTCCTGTCAGAAAGTGAGTAGACCAGTGCTGTTTCTGAGAAATGGTCATCAGAATGATTCACTATATCTTGATCCCAGCTCCCTAAACTCCATCCATCCATCCATCCAGCAGCATTGCTTGGTTATAACATTTTCATTGCAAGAAAGATTAAATCACAATCAGGTTCTTGCATTTCACACATGCCAGTTAAAAGAGCTTACAATCTAAAATTCAGTTACTAAATGTTTTCTCTGACTTTGCTGTCTCTCTCTCCTTGCACTCTGACCAGCTTGCTACAAACCATGTTTCAAAAACTCCAGTTTATATGTTTGAAGTAATGACTCACAAGCACTGTGCAGTTATAACCTTTATGGGGCTGCTGTTTGACCTCAGCTACATCTGAGCCTGCATTATTATTCCCTAAAGCTTCCTTAAACATAAGAGACTACATCTCTTCAGTAATGCAAATACCAGACATCTAAGGAAAACAGCAGTATTTTAAGGATCTCTGTCATATAGGATGTTTTGGCAATGCTTATGGAAATAGGCTCTGAAAGATATGAATCAGAGTGGAAGCACTCAGACCTTCCACTAGTAGGGAAAACAATCTTTTCTGATGGTCAGGAAGGAGACTGAGCTGCAGTGCTGGGAAGGATGGCCCAGAGACTCCATGAAAAAATGCATTGCAGGTTTGGATTACAGGTAACCTTGGATTACAGGTTACCATCACATCTGGGATATGGACATCCTCACTGTGTCAATATGCTAACCAGGAGATTACTGCTAACACGAATAAGTGTGACCTTCAGTGAGGAAGAGCCACATGTGCGCACTCAGAGGATCAATTCAATAAAGTTTTTAAGACAGGTTTGTCGACATTGAGTTACTTCTGAGTATATTTAGTTACTCAGAAGACATTTTCAGCTAAGTATGCATGAAAATATACAAGCACATGAGGGAATAAAACTTAAAAGACAGAAAGACAACATGTTTAGATTTTTTTTCCAATTTCTCCTTGAAACTACTGTCACTGCAGAAACAAGTGGTCATATCCATTTAATAGAGAGAAAGGGATGATAAGATGTCATACTGCTGAACATAACTCCATTGCTCCTATTTCTAGTCCTAAAACACAGCATCCCTTCCACATGTTGCCCAAAAGGAATATCCCCAAAATTAGAGCAGAAGAACACTATATGATTTTACCTGACAAAACAAGCCCAAAGAAGAAAGTGGGTGACTACTTCTGAACTAAAGATTAACCCACCATTTTGGTAAACAGAAGTCAGGAGGGCCTCTGAAAGGTTTGATTTCCAAATATGATCAGCACTTCCTTCACTCCACTCCAGCCAAACAGTGTCAGGCTTTCAAATGAGCAGAGTTATATTCATACCACGCACTGCAGAAATACCAACTTTGAATTAACCCCAGGTAAGTGGGGGATTCACTCACATCTGCCTAAAGGTGGCCAACACCTTTATAAAGAATAAATGAAAGAGAATTATCAGTAATCTGAAAGAAGCAATTATAAAACAGGAATTTAGTGCAAGCCAGCCTTCAGTACTTTATGATAATTCACAACATGCCCATGATGTATTTAAAGAACTTCCCCTGAAATGAACAGAAGAGAGAACATAAATAGTTTTAAATTATTACAGGCCTCATACACATGCCCTATATTCAGGGATTCCTTGGCAAATCAATGAAGAGTTCATGCAGAACTCTTTTGCACAATTTAGTTTATAAGGCCCTTGTTTTCCTTAGAGAACTTTGGCAAGGATCAAGTTGAATTTATTTACAGGTTAGTGGAACTATGCTGTGTGTCAGAGTCCAATTGTAATGCAGAGCCAAGGTGGAAGGGGGTTGTCCTCGTTTAGGAGGAAACTTCCAAAGAGGTCCCTCTAGAAAACAGATTCAAGCAGCCCCTCCCACAAGTTGTTTAGGAAAAGATTTCCTTGGAGAAAAGTGGAAAAAACCTGTGTATTAAGCAAGCAAATTGTACACAAGCATAAAAAATTAATATTAAACAATAAAACCTCTCACTGTTCTGAAGAGGCGGCAAATTCAGGAAGTTCTTTTTGTGAACTTTTGCCCCACTTCTTTTCCTCCCCTTCACTCTCAGAACCAATCCTAAAGGTGCAAACCGATCTTACCTAGTACAAACACACTTTCCCTTCCAGTCAGCCACATGCCCATGCTCACTCAAACCAGAACACAGATGATGAATGCCACTGCTGTTCTGATTTATCATCCTTTCACCTACATTTTTCACTAACAGAGTGTGGAAAATAAGCCTCAAGTAATAATAATGTAATTATTTGGAGTCCTAAATTTCAGAAAGGGGTGACATGCCAATAACATTAGGATGGCAATATACTAAGAATATTGTTTAAAAACCTTTATATTAGAGAAGGTTCTGAACAGCTTGATTAATTTTGAAGACAGTCCTGCTTGGAGATAGAATTTGAACTAGACAACATACAAAAATTCCTATTCAACCTGTATTTTTTCTGAGACTCTAAATGCATGTTTTATAACTCCAAATGTGCCTCTAGTCCTCAGTATAATCTAACAAACTTGATATTTCCTTTCCATTGTACACCAATACTTTTCAGTGGGATACCTGATTCTTCATAACAGAGATGGTCAAGCAAGCATCATTCTGGCTACATATAAAGGATTATACATCCATTTAAACTTAAAATCTTGAACTCTGGTGGCAATTAGACAATGTCTAACACTTATGAGATATTTCTTTACTGTCTTTGTCTAGCAATAGCAAAAATCTCTTGGGCATTTTTTTTTCCACTGAAATAGAACAATAGGATCCTGTCTATATATGAGTCAAATCCAGAGAATATGTTCCTTATGGGTTCAGATTTTCTTTGGCATGACCAAGAACTGAAGCCATACAAACAGACCATGAACAAATATTCCAAACTGATCAGCTCTGAAGAGGCAAAGAAGCTCGTATCCTAATTTTTTTTTTTGTCCCCTACTCTGATTAAACTGAAATGAACTGTCACTTTGTATTTTGCTCAGAGCAATAAGAGATTACCCTTCCAGGAGGAAGCAAAATGAGGGAAGGCAGCATAAAGTTTATGACTGAGACAGCCTCATTTAGGATCTCTGCATAGAAATTAAAAGGCGGCAAGGTGGTTTTACCATGCTTAGGAATTAAATTCACCTCCAGAAGAAGCTTTTACTGGTTTCCTTTATGCATTTTTGAGACAGCCCAGCGTCTTCTCCCAAGGTTAACACAGCCATTAGAAATACCCCCATCATTTTTCCATCTACCAACCACTGGTCCAGACCAGAGTACCAGAAACATCCATTTAAATCAGAGCAGCCCCAGCACAACAGCTGTATCTAATAGATCATCACAAGGCATAAGTGTCTCATCCAGCTCCAAAAATGACTCAGATAAGTGAGAAATTGGCTACCCACCATGCTCAGGTGTCTGCACTCAATCACATACACAGAGAAATATACAAGTCCAGCAACCACAAAGCATTTCAGTGTTCCACTTAATTAATTTTTAAAATCATTATTAATCTTAAAATAACATGCTAGTGTTAAATATTGAGTGTTTTGTTGCCAGACAGAACTCTGTGTGTGTTTATCTCTACTTAAGGAGGGATTCTAGAGAAGTATCTAATTAAATAATGATTCATTAGGACAGTTTCTAAAAGGTCTTCTCCAGAGTGCATCATCTAAGCAGGACCCACCAGCACACTCACTTTTGGAAACAGCCTATGTGACCTCAGCAGCAACAACTCTAATGATTTTAGTGTTTTGCACCACCCATGCGCAGGTCTGGAGTTCTTATCACAATATCACTTTAATCTGACCATCATGACACAATCAGTGCTTTCAGTACATCCCTTTTCAATGAGTCCCTAAAATTCTTAGTGGTAGGCACAAAGCTTAACTAAGGTGAAACCCAACCATCTGACTGCTAAAGAAAGTAACTCTCCCCCCCATGAGATTTATTAATTTCTAATCATTTATATGATTTCAGGAGCTGATGATTTAACTTGCAATCAACTTTATGGCAACTATGATTTCTCTGCCCTATAAACTTAGACTTGTCACATCAACAGGCACAGCAGGAAAAATTCATGGTTGTATTCAGTCATCTTTCCAAAAAGATGACCAAAAATTGGGCTCCAAAATGAAGGACTGAATTCCCAACAGAGCTCAAGATGGGGATAGTGAGTTCCTTTGAAACTATACCTGTAATGAGACTTTCTACGTGCCAAGGATTTTTACAATCCCTTCATGGATAAGAGGTGTGATGAAGCATAATTTCTCTCAGAAAGTTGAATTTTTTGGGGTTTTTTTTGGTTGTGGTTTTTGGCTTGTTGATTCTGGTGTTTTTTTCTTTTTGTTGCTGTTTTTGTTTTGTTTTGGTGGGGTTGTTCTGTTTTGGTTTTGTGGGAGTTTATTTTTGGTTTCATTTACTTTTAAAAAATTCTCTGGTCCTACAAAGCTTTGACTAATTCTAGCGCATGCTAGGTTAGGATAAAACAGAGTCTTAAGCAGGGAGACTTGCCACTAATTTTGTCTGTAGGCTGAATTGCCCATTTCCTTCTCTTTACAACTTCTCAGGTAACACTAAAACATGATAAACTATCCCTAGACTGCCTTGCAAGGGGAACCCAAGCTTGCACCCTCGTGTTCTGCACTGACAGAAGGGCTGGTGCTGCCCCTCCCCAGGAGCCCTTGACACAGAGAACATTTCCAGAAGGGAGCAGCAGCCAAAGGAAGGAGGATTTGGGAAGAGATCTCAGCAAATATGGGCTCCTCAATGAACCATGGACACACCCAGCAATACTTAGACCCTCCTGGATCACTCTCCACCACTGAGCTAAGAGCCAGAGGTGCAAGGGAGCCCCTGCAGAAATCTGGCCCTGGACCTCTGGTTTTTGACTTTTCTCTGACTACCCACGCAGAACACCTCACCAAATCCCACTTTTGCAACATCTCTGTCAAATGCATTTTACTCCCATCACTCTTGCACATTTTGGGATGCTCTAATTTATGTTTTTAATCTACTACAATTCTTTCATAATTGTTTGTGCAGTGATGCCTGACAAGGAATGCTTTATAAATAAATCGAATTTATGACTATTTATAACCTCTCTCTCTTGAAATTTCTCAGCAAATAAATTGGTCCCACAGCTCAGTTTTCTAGGGTTGGTGTTTCTCTGTAGACATTCATACAAACACACAAGGTGCATGCATGAAAAGAAGAGAGAAAGGGACAGAGAGAGAATGTGTGCACTTGTGTGTGACTTTACTTTCCATGACTAACTTCAGGGCATATTTAACATTCTGTTCACAGTACTCAAGGCAGACAGGAAAAACACAACTGAAGGGGATGAAAAAATGGAAAGTCCTTGCAGCTTCTTCATCTCAGGCTCCATCCTTACTTTCCTGGGACAAAGGTTTTCATGTTTTGTTTACTACCCCTGAGTAAGTCTCTCTTTGGTTTCTTGCTGCTTGAGCAGACAGGACACATGAAATGAGGCAGATATAAGGACCTCTGACAACCAGCACATAAAACTCATTTTATTTCCTTAATGGAAGGCTAATTGGTAATTAAAAACATGACTGTGACCTGTGCAGTACCCAGAGAATAGAAATTGATTTCATTTTAAACAGATAAAGCTCACAGGACTGCAGAGTAGTAGTAGCTCTGCAGAGTAGCAAAACTTTCTGGGCAAGGAGAAGTGAAAGAAGTCCTTTAGTTTTTAGCAGGTTTTGCTAGTTTAGGCAAACTAGAAAAAAGAAAACAAAAAAAACCAAAGAAATTTGCCAGTTCTTCAGTCCCTTGGTTCTTGGTTGACTCCCAAGAACCACTCTGCTGACCCTCCTCACTGCAGCTGCTACTGATGGTGAAATAGACCCAGAGACAAGAAGTTGGAAAATGGAATTCAGATTCCTGCCCAGCCTCCCCCAGTCAAACCAGGGCAGGATTTCTCATTTCTTGTAAGACAAGTGTGTGCCTCATCCCCCTAGGTGTGTGTATTGTAGGGATAAAGAGAAATTTAAACTCTTGCTGGGTGCCAGCAGCTCCTGCCCAGCCAGGCTGGGGTCCCCCAGGACACTCCACCAGCCCCACAGAGCCCATGGCACTGCTGGGGTGCTGCAGAGTAACACGAGGTTGTGTCATAATAAAATATTTGGATTTGCTTCAAACAAGCCAAACACACAGATCTGGGAATGTTAAAACATTTTTGTTCAATAAAAATATATAAACATGAGGCTCTGCTATTTATGTGCTTTCTGAAACTCTCTGAGAATGTCCCTTTACAGACAAAGGGAATACTGCTTTTAAAATACTTCCAACTATTTCTTCTAATATTCAACAAAACCAAGTTTAGAAATACTGGAATTTTTCAGACAACACCTAGATTTCCACCAGCCTGACTGGCAAACCAGCAGGAACAAAAATTGGAAAAAAAGAGAAACAGCTATGAAATGGGTTAATACATACTCATGCATTTAATTAATTAAAAATAAGGAAGAAGGATTTCTAATTAAGTTCAGACTCTAATAAGGAATGAGGATTGCACCCATGCCATTTTTTTGCAATTGAAAACTCTGTGAAGAAATGTGGTGAGCACTAATTATCATGCCAGAAGAGAGGCATCCCATGTACCTGTACTTTCTTTTACTTTAATAAACCCTTAATACAACACTTATTCTCATGCAGATAAACTTAAAATAAAAAACTAAGAAAAATAGTAGAGTCTGGACAATGAGAGGTCAAGAATCTTATTAATATCCAATTATGTCCTTTAATTAAAGTCAGCTTGATTAGCTTCTGGCTGGTTTGAAAAAGGTGTATTCTTCCTATATTCCCTGGCTGCAGGGGCAGCTCTGTCTCCTGCAAGCATTGCAGGCTGTGGGATCTCTGTCTAAAGGAAAATTAGATTTCAGCTGGCCTGTCTGAAAAAGAAATAAAGGAGAGATAAATCCCACCCACAACGAGAACTCTCTTTTATCATTTAAGTCAAATTCTTATGGCACCCATCACTCAGGGAGAACAATCCTGGTGCAAACAGCTCTGAGAACTCAGCCAGATTTCCGCTACGTCAGAGCCTTGCTCAGGGCTGGCAAGCATCTTGCCAAATGGACTTGGATTTCAAAGGTTTCGTGCTCACTTGATGAAAATAAGATGTTACACTCCGTGTTTTCACTCTCTCTATTCCCAAGGCTCCTTTTCTCTTCAATCACCCTCAGGCTCAGAGCAAACAGGATTCATATTGATCTGTCTGAAAATTATTTTTAATGCTATTAATGTTATAGGCTGCTGTAATGGACCTCTTCCAAGTTTTTCATCCTGACTAGTTGTTCTGACTGACCTGCAACACACTAAACACATAACTTGCCTTGCTGCTGGCCAAGACCCAGCTCCCAGAATAGGGGGAAAAAAGCCTAAAAAATGTAAATTTGACAAACACATAAAATTTCTCATGAAACAAAAACCTGATTTTGGAATAGATTTTAAATTAAGATTTTAAATTAGTATGGATGTAATTTCCATCAACTTCTATAAGGTCTGTACAACCCAGAACTGAGGACAGTAAACTTTGGCCTAGTAACAGCAACAATATTCTACACTAACACAAAATCAAATTGCACAGACTTAGGGGATTTTAGCATTTTCTTTTAGCTGTCTACAAGTTGTGCTAAGGCAGTGGTGTGCTAATGTTTGAGTTCACTGGGGCAACTAATTAAAAACTATAATTAAATGGAATAAGCTGCCATTATTTATGAAACAGTGAAAAGGATGTTGAAAGAACAAACATAGACATGGAAAAAATAATATTGATAGTGCTTTTTCATTCTGTTCTGACTGTCTTTGGTACTGTTAGTAACACACAGATGGAAGGGGAACCAGTTTTGCAGGTAATAAGCATTGCTCAGTCCACAGTTTATCCTTATCCTTTGACAGACTGCAAGAACAAACACAGCAACCTAAAATTCATTCTCAGAATATTTTATGAGAATGGAAAATAAGCTGATGATTCAATTTTCACAAACACTTTTGTCTTCTGCTGAAAGCTTCTCATTTTAGTCAGCTGATCTAAACTGAAATTTTCCAAAGTACTTTCTTCTCTCCTAAAAATTTCTTCCTTATGGAATCCATCAGAATTCATGAAGATGTAGAAAAACATTGATAGGATAGCATGCAACAAGGACTTGTCTTAAGCCCCTGAGCATGACTCCAAAGCTACTTTCCACACCTTATATTCTAAACAACTCTGTCACTTGCCTGTCCTCTGTTTCACTCCTAGGCTGTCTCATCCTGCTTTATTTCAAACCCAATTTGTTTTCACAAGGAGATTTAAAAAAAGCCATAAGCAATGAGGTCTAGGGAACCACCGGCCTATGGCAAACGCCATAAAATAATTAAGGGAAATTCTTTAATTTTAATTAGCTTCCCTTCATGAAAAGTTCAATTACCAAGAACCAGTGCTGTTAGATTCACTGCACTATATTACAGTTAGCTGGGCTGTTGCACAGAAATGGGAACTGACAGTGAAATCTCTTGTACAGCTTGCCAGATATGAAACTAATAGGGCTGAAATATCCCACAAGTCTTCTGGAGCTGCCTGAAAGGATGAGATTGCCAGCCTGAAAGAATAAGTTTGTCTCATCATGTAAGCGCTTCAGATCTTCAGAGAAGGCTGCAGGGGTTACATAGTCAATCACATACTGAATGTGACTCAATGTCATGCCATTACAAAACAAAAAAAGCAAGCCCCACGCTAGAATGTGTAAACAAATGTACGAGCCACAAGATGCAAGAAAAATTCCTTCTGCTCCACACAGCAGGGGTGAAAGCTTGGCTGAAATTCCGTGAATGAAAGGATGCATGGATGAACTGGGGATGATCCAAGAGAGATCAACAGGGATCTCCTGAAGAGTACAAAAACTACCTGAGAGAAAAAGCTGTGGTGAGACCATTCAGCACAGAGAAGGTGAATCAACACAAGGCTCTGGACTGCAGGTGGTGGATAATTCTTTTGCCCACTTTCACTTTGGATACCACAGGAAGGAAAGGCTTTCCACTGCCTTTTCCACTTCTTTCCACTAAAGAAGGCTCACTTTTCCTTGGGATGCCAGTATTGGTGAGAGGGCTGTGACAGAGCACACTGGCTGGAAGTTACAGACTTTAAATCCCTAGAGGTTAAATTCTCCTGTGGGATAGGATAACTAAATGGCCTACCAGGGTATCTTCTAGCCCAACTTTTGCATTCCTGAGGCTCTAATAGATGTCAATGGCCTCAAGGTCCAGCCAGACTTGTCTCATCAGGGAGGCAGCTGTCCGTTGGGCTTGGACAGAAAGACTCCAGGGGACAGTCCTTCTCTATTCACGAGTGAAAAACCTTTCAAAATGTTTCTGACACCCATGCAGCTAAGGCAGATCCAGGCAAGCAATCTATTAGTCATTTGGGATTTCAAGGAATGCTTCCATGTGTCATCATTTGAAAAAGGAGCTCAGTATCTCTCTTGGGGGAAACAGAATTCAGGCTTCTCCCCAGGGCTGATGAGTTTGGAAATGTCACTGCAATTGTGCTGAGATGGAGTAAGATTTTCTGTTCTTCAGGATTTTCAAAGATTACTCTGCAGAGCCCAAGTTAAGAGGAGGGATTTTCCCCTCCCTGGAAGGACTCTCAAGCACCATGATTCTGACTGATTCTCATCCAGGTTGGTGATATTTATAATAGGAGTTTCTCTTCCTCAATGGATCTGGTTCTGAAGGGCATTCAGGAACACGACCTTGTGAATATTTAGTCTTCTTTTGATCTCTCTTGCCTTAGGTCCACAGAGCCTCTGCAGCAGAAATCTACGAGATTTGCTGAGCATATTTGTAATTAATCCTAGACTTAGAGAAATGTGGGGATTAGTGGATTGCTGAATTCCTTATGTCTCTGGAGCAATGCTGGAGTTTTCTTGTTACAAACAGCAAAGAAAGAGTCAGAATTTGGCTTAGGCCTCTGAACCTACTGATTTCCATAGATCAGAGAAGTCTTCAAAGCAGCAATACTACCAGCTTGAATAAATACAGTCTCCCTCATGCAAAGGTTGCAATAAGACTCCACAGACAGTAATGAATGAATTAAAATATAAATCATACCCCATAGGCAAAAGAGAAACTGTCTCTATTTCACAATTGAGAAAATTGAGAAATACATAGGATGAAGCTATTTGAAGGTTTGAGGTCTTCAAATTCATAAATACCCATTTTAGGACAATGACAGTCTGATTTTATTCTTTTTTTAATTCCAGAGATACCAAGTAGTTTGTTGACTAATTGGAGTGATGATGCCTCTAGGGATAGGAGCTTGGCACAGTGGCTTGACTGATTTAACCAGCTAACAAGCTAATAGCAATTTACAGAAGACAAACCTCTGACAAGCATGAAAAGACACTGTCTAAATGTTTAGAAATCTCATTAATTCCTGGTGGAAGAAAACTGAGATATTGCTGTCTCTGCCCCTCTGTTGTTGCTCAGACTCCACCTCCTGCTTCTGCCATCTCTCCAACCTTTAGTCTCTTTGGTTGCTTTGTTTTGCACTCCACTGTTCTTTTTGGACACAGGGATTTCCAGAGGTTCAGCTGAAAGCACAGACATCTGGATCTCCATGTCCAAACCAAAAGCTGATCAAAACTGACAGACAAGTTTGGAAATTGGAACTACCTGATTACCACCTCATGAGAAAATCAGGAGAGGGATGATGGAATCCTGGGGGGTTTGCTATTCTACACCACAGATATGGTGTTCATAGCAGGCAATGTCGGGGAGGTGCCAAAGAAACTTCTTTATCCCAAAGGATGGGTTTTTTTGGCTCACTTTTGCAAACTAACACACTGTGCCCTAGGAACACACCTATTATTTGGTGACATTTGCACTGTAGCATCAAAATGACACCAGGACCTCACAAATGCAACTGCAGTGCAAATGGGGACCAGAAGAACCAAAATTCTCTCTCAGCAGGAAATTATCTGAAGAAGTTAACAAAAACAGTTCAGCAGCCTTTTGTTGCAACATTCTTTACAGGGAAAACACGGTATATCACAGCATGATGAATTCTTTGTATTGCAGCTGGTAGGAACTTTCAGTTGCTAGAAGCTCAGTTTTAGCTGTCAAATCCAGAGCTGACTGCAGTCTGGGGTGCAGAGGCTGCCTTGCACAGTAGGGAAAGACTGCACCCACCAGAGAGGGAGTTGCAATGCTTATCTGCACAACACAATTCTCCTGCTCTCTATTAACCCTAACTTGGACCAGTTTATAGGGTCCCAATAAAGTTGAGTTACACCCTGTGCACCAACCTGCTGCTCCTCCTACCTGTTGCCATCCTTCCTTTTCTCTGCAGAACCAAAACTTCTCTCACAAAATTGTGATTCAGTTTGAGTAGAACAGCACCTGACAAGAAGAATTCTCCAGAACTACAACAGAGTAATGCAGAAGGCCTCTGCTTTTTGAAACACAGAATAAAAACCAATTATCTAAAAAGATGGTGCACCTAGGGAGTGCACAACAAGGGGTACATCTCTAGGTGTCTCTTGTAAAAAGGGCACAGAACAGCTCATTGCATCAGTACTCTTCCTTTAGGGCAATCAGGAGAATTCATGCTGTGGGTAGACTGATGAAAATGGAGATTGCAGATCAAATTCTGAACAGGTCATAAGTAAAAAGAGAGAATATTGACTTTCTATAGACAGTAAGCACTCTTGCCTCCTGCAAACTCACCACACTCCTTAAGAAATCCCTGCTGGTCCACTTTGGACAAGGTGGTGCTGCTCCAGAGCATTACAGTGTGAGCAAGGAAACCCTTCCCAAGGAGGGAGATCAGGGCTCTGATAACCAGAAAGATTGGTGGAGCCCCAGAAGGAGGGGTATGGACTGCTGAAGCTCCAGAAGGAGGGATGTGGTGTTATTCCAGCCCCAACTGTGCCCACAATACCCTTCCCTTCACCAGGACTCCTACCCTGCACTCTCCCAAGAGGAGCTTTACAGCCCTCTAAAATAATTATTATGGGTCTGCATTTTATCAGACAGTAATTTCTGAGAGAAATACTGCAGCTTTAGTAGTTACTCTTAACTGTTTAAGAATATGTTGGTGTTTAGGTAAAAAAGAACCCAAGACTAACAGGTACAATAAATTTCTGATTTTCGCTCTTTGAAATTCAAGCCATTTAGGAGTAAAAAGAGAAGTGCTGGCATGTATGCAAGCCTGTGAGCATCAATATATTTTAATGGATACATTTCTTTTATATCTAGCCTCTGAATTTTCCCACCTCTGAGCAAGGCCTGAAAATGCACTGCATCATCTGAATTGCTCTGTAACCCAAAATCCCAAGTTTCCTTAGGAAACCTTCCTCTCTGAACAATTTAATATGATGTGATATTAACATCCCAAAATTTCCCCTCATGAATTAGAAGTGTCTGTCTATGCTTTGCCCAATTTCTGCTACACAAATAAGGTCTACCTCCATTAGAGAAATTCCCATGTTCTGCACTTTTTATTTGACTGGTGAGGCTCTTTTTACTTTGTACCCTGAGCTCTTCAGTGGCTTTGCCTCATTTAAAATCTGTATCTCTGCTCAGCATGCCTGCATTCCTGTGGAGAGTTGCTTAATCCCTCTGTATACTCCCAATCTGCCTGCAAGGAACACACAGAGCATTCCCAGATCTTTAAATGGAGGCAACACAAAAAACCTCCTTTCTTTTATTAATAGAAAAGAATTCCTGTAATATTTAAAAAAGAAGAAAACATAAATCAACCAAGCCGCCTCTTTTTTGGTTTTATCCTTTTTTCCTGCTTTACTCAATTATAGCTGATTAACTGCCATGACATATGAGTCATACAGGATCTAGGACACAGGATGTGTTCAGAGTTGCTTAATCATGTTCTAATATCTAACATGTACACTTGTTTACTAGGTAAGAGAGTTGTGCATGGTATTTACAGTGTGCCATGTTAACTTGGGATGTTAAACTAGAATGGACAGAGAATGATAAACAAAAATGATACAGACAAATAAAGAGGGAGAAAGAAAAGTTAAACCAAAGCATGATGAGAAACAGACTTCCAGGGCATAGGAAGAAAGAATTCACATTGCTTTTTTTTTTTTGTTGGGCCACTTGTAGGTCTTGTCTCAATTATATCAAACTAAGGTCAAGGTACCTTTCTTATCTTGGTGAATGTCTGGTTTTAT
Source organism: Zonotrichia albicollis (assembly GCF_047830755.1). Lineage (NCBI taxonomy): Eukaryota > Metazoa > Chordata > Aves > Passeriformes > Passerellidae > Zonotrichia > Zonotrichia albicollis. Next base: position 15,472,353 of record NC_133822.1, read on the forward strand.
CTCAATACCTCAAATTTTCCTCATAAGTACCTAACTCCCAAATGCCCCTAAAACTCCTTCAGATATGAAGGAAACCATCAGTGCACCAAATAATGGCTTTTGTTGCCTATTTTGAAGGGTTGACATCTGCCTCTAATCACTTAAGGAAAGGAAAAGGACGTCCTATATCCAAAAGATTTTTCTCCTCTCCCTCCCTCATTACAGCATTTATCTCTCATTCAGCACATCAGCTTTCAAAAGAGCACACAGAAAAAAGCCAAGCTGTCTCTAGGTGAAGCTGAGTATCACAGCACCATGTTCAGTGGTGGGCCAAGAATGGTGGAAAAAAACAATTTAGCCCAAGGATTCCCTTCTAAAGAGTGAGTACCCCATTTTATGGGTAAAAAAAATTACTAAAAATGATTATTTGGCTGTGAAGCTTACCCAGGAATAACAGAGCTACATAGACAAGATGGAGAAAAGGAACAGAAATAAGACGTGCTCAATATAAGCAAGGATATTTGAACTCAGAATATTAAGAAAGGTAAGGAATATGCAAAATTAAAAAAAAAAAAATCTATTTGGCCAGCTTCTCCTGGAGCAACTTGACAGCTGAACATGGTTTTGAAAGGCCTGATGGGAGTTCACCACAGGGACTGAGTGAGGGCAGCTTTGCAGGAGAGAGGACAATGGCATTCTGCAGGGCACACAGGACAGATGCCTGCTTTAGAGAGACGGTTTGCTGTCTCCAGAGATCCTCATTGTGGATACAAGACAACATGGAGCACTGCAGCAAGCACAGTCACAGAAATAGAGCTTAACTTGGAAACTGTTTTACAAATTAATTGCTTGTTACTTCGACTCTCCTTTGTTTTTCTTCCTTGCACTTGATGGCTTTTGTCTCTTGTCCTCCTACCTGTGACTTCTCCCATTTTCATCCCACTTTATCACCCCTATTTAGATACATTTTTTTTTTTACTTCTGTCACACTCTGACAGAGTTCCCAAGCTCCTGATAAAACAATGAAAGCACCCTATAGTAACGATGCTTTTAATCCCTAGGCCAGTTTTTTTTAAAGGGAAGCTTACAAGAGGAATGTGTTCCTTGGGAGTCAGGAGAAGCTGACAATGAGGCATGAGAACTCCAAACATGACAGCACCAGAAGCTGCTGCTTGTTGGGTGCTCTGGGCAAGACTGATCAATTCTGCAGGGATCCCTCTTGTCCAGTCCCTCTCCCTAGATTTCATTTCTGTTTTCCCTCTTTTTTTACCCTTAGCTACTCAGCAGTTTTCTTGTTAAATGGCCTCTGAACAAAAATTCCCAACTGTTGGTCCAGACCTTTGGAGGCAAGGGCTGCTAAACTTCTAACCTGTACTGTGGTCAAAATGACTCCCTAGCAATTACCACAAAACCCCAAAATCCCACAGCCACATTCTCCACACTTTTGTTAGTCCTGCAAAGGGCACAGCAGTGAATTAGAGCCAATATTTTAAGAGCCATCCATCCAAACTCCAGTCTCCTTGTCTGTATCTAAGCATCTACCAATGTTTCCTGCATTCCAGCAGCTCTATGTTTCATGGAAAAAGATAGAGACTTGTCTTTCCCAGCTATGCTGGGAGCTTTATACTTTTTACACAAAATTTTACAATTAATTGCCTTTGTGGCAGATAAGCATCTTATTCTATTCAATTCCCTTTCACATCTAATTCCCAGGAGCTGTCCAAAATTGGTCCATTTGATTTTCAGTCTGGTTGCTCACCTGCCCAGAAGCTGCTTCTTGCTGGGTGCTCTGGGCAAGTCTGATCAATTCTGCAGGGATCCCTCTTGTCCAGTCCCTCTTCCTAGGCTTCATTTCTATTTTTTAACCCTTAGCCACTCAGCAGTTTTCTCATTAAGAAACCTCTGAACAAAAATTCCCCTTCCAACAGCACAAACATCTCAGTGACGTGGCAGAAAAGCTAAAACACAGAGCGATTAAGATATCACTTCAATTTATGGCCCAATTTAAGTTATCAAGGCCCCAGCATTGCCCACAGTTCTCTCTGAAAACAAAATCTGAAGGGCATAAAACTCATACCTCAGCTCTGCAGTGCTTGTTCAGAAATGTTACCACTTTATTACATCACAAGTGATCATAAAAACAGCGTCTCCTAAACCAAAATACAAAAGAGCCTTATAAAAATTGTTTAGGTGTAAAGGAGAAAAGAAAACCAACAGATCTGTGTTGTTCACCAATCTGCTAAAGTAAAAAAGATTAAAGCCTACTGATTTACAACATTGGAAAAGAATTAATCTGACTCATACAATTACTAAAGGACATTTTTCTCCATAACCCAGTAGGCAACTTCATTTTTCATCCTGTTGAACAGTATTTCCAACTTTTTTTCTTTCCCTAGTTAACAAATAGCCTTTATAGTCTTGTTGCTTTTTAACTGTTATTCAACAAACAAACAAACAAAAAAAAAAAAAAACCAAAAAACTAAAGGCAAAAAATAACCCAAACATTAAACAACCAGAATATCTCCGTAGGATATTTGCTGTGTGGGGAAGATTATTGAGGGAAGATATTGAAATCCTCTCAGCCTGATCCCTGCAGGGAAAGAGGAACTCTACTGCCTTGAAGCTGAAAGTCAAGGTTCAGGAACAAAGAGACAAAGGCAGTGGAAACTCTGAAAAGATGCAGAAATTAAGGAATGCCAATTATCTTTGCTATGCTTTTGGAAATACAGATTCAACCTACACAACATGGATCTTCAAGAGCACTGGAGGGTCTTTTTACAAGAGCATGTAGTGACAGGACAAGGGGTCATGGCGTTAAACTGAAAGAGGGCAGGTTTAGATTAGTTATTTGAAGAAATTCTTTACTCTGTGGGTGGTGAGACACAGGTTTCCTGGAGAAACTGTGAATGCCCCATCCTTGGAAGTGTTCAAGTACAGGCTGGATGGGGCTCTCAACAGCCCAGTCTACTGGGTTTTCCAGTAGAGTGAGGTTTTCCTGCTCATGGTTGAGGGAGTTTAAACTAGATGATCTTTAAGGTCCCTTACAACCAAACTACCTCATGATTCTATAACTTTTTTAAAAGCCAATGGGGCTCCTTCCAAAACACTTTTATTTGGGTATGCCAACATTGCCTGAATGAATTTGTCTACATGAAATTATATGCCAGCAGGGGTTTGCTGGTTTGCATGGATGTTAGCAGCAGAGTCATTAAAAACTCAGCATTGACACCCAAGCACCAAGGAGAGAGGACCTTTCCTTTTTTTTATTCATTTCTTACCAATTTACAGAAGAGATCTCAAATTCTAGTTCTCTAATTGGTCTCTCTAACATTCAGATCTTTCATAACCTCTCAGATTTCTCAAGTTACAATAAGGAGAAAGGAGAAATCCATTTCTTCTCTCCTGGGCTGCCACAAGCAAAAGCTGAGCAGGCACAGGATGGTTTACATGGGCCATTCAGCAGCACTGAATTAGGGCAACTCCTCTGTCTCCTGCAGAAAATGGCAAAGTGCTCAGAAACAGGTGACTCTCTTCTCACATGTGGCCTTCTCTGGGCAAAACAAACACACTGGCTGGCTTCAAGCTGCAGATATTGGCAAGTTAATTATTGCCAGCACATTAATTATTGCTGCTGTTCCTATTATTTTCTACTCATCATCTCTCCTGTAACGACTCACTGGCTGCCTTGGAGAAAGAAATGTGTCTGCGGGTAATGATTTCACTGCTTTTCCTCCTCTGTCCGCCTCTCTGTCGCTCTTTTATATTGAATAATCATTTATGTGGTAGTTTAATTAGCTAATTATGAACATGTTTGGGTATTTTAAGGAGGAAGAATCATTGTTTACTTGCTGGTAATTAAGTGGGTTCCATTTGATTTTGGTGTTGGGAAATTTATGAATATTATTTTTCTGCGTGGAGCTACCAAATATTAAAAACGTAATTATTTGCCTATATCTTGGTACACTGAAAGGAGAAGTAAATTTCCATGACTGTAGGCTTTGGGCTTCTGGTGGATTATTAGTATAACCAATCTAGATTTACTTATTAGGATGCAGAAAGAAAAGAGACAAGTTATGGGTAGAAAGACCTGCTGCATTTTGGATGCCTTGCACAATACCCAATTCACCTGTCTGCTATCAAAGCCAGCACAAACAGTTCCAATTCCCTTCTCCTCCCATAACGGTGTGGGCAAAAGGAAGCATCTCAGTGGGTCACCCATGGTCCTTGGGTCTGCTTGCAGCAGCTGTCTGGGAGCCCACATTCCTCTCACGCACCCCAAAGCTGCTCTCTGCCTGATTCCCCAACACACAAGACAGGCTGCCAGCAAGCACCAGCAGGCCTGGGTGGAAGGAATGAGCAGGAGCAGCGCAGGCAGACACACCAAGATTCTCTTTTCCAGCAGGATCCCAAGAGAGGGAGGCAGGGGTGTATCTGCTGCAGCTCTGCTGTGCCACGAACAGCAAGTGATCAGATTTATCCAATCCCAGGAAAGTTTTAGAATGCACCGGCTGTGAAGCAGGGCTAAAGAAACTCATGCAAGCCTGGTCATGGTGTACTTTGAATATTGGTAATAATTTCCCAGGATCAGGTGCTACCTGTGGCACTCATCCTTCCCTTCCCGTGGGGGACAGCATGGAATGAGATGGATAATGCAGAAACAAGACTTTGGCTTCCTCACTGCACTCAGTTTGAGGAAGACATTATTCAGCCATTCCAGCTTAACTGAGAATGGTTTTAAGACCTCCATTTGGCAGTTTCAGGGTCAGCTGAGAAGACATTTTAGTATTTGATAATACAAAACAAGGATCAACACATGCAGTGCACTGTCTCAGGTTGAGAGAAACAACAGGTTTCTGCCACTCTACTTTATGTGACAGTGTCTAGAAAGGAGAGATGCCTGTAGGAAATCTACTCTTCAGTTCCCTCCCAAAGGCTGATTTTATTTAAAAAAAAAACCCAGCACAGCTCCTATGGTTTTCAGCTGCACTGCACCCAGCATGATTAATGGATAACAAGGATAAACAAACCGACCTGCCTTGTAATATGTCCCCTATTCTGTTCCTTTTCAAGCAAATTTTAGGGTAAACCATAAATCAGGTCTTCCACACTCCATTTTGCACTTTGTTGTATACTGCTGGTTGCTCTTTCCAAATGTTTTTTTTTCTAAGAGCTCTGAATCTGTTTCAAACCAGGACATACTATAACAAACAGCACTTAAATACACAAATCCTGAATTTGCCTTAAAAGGGCCTTATAAGAACAGCAGAACTGTGTTTATAGATCTTTTTCTTTGATTTATAATTTCTGAGGCTTTACTACACATTTTCAAACTGCAAAAACTATGCAGGCTTGAATGTTAATGTTCCTAAAACTAAAGCTGAAAGAAATGTAACTGCAGAGGGCTGGGCTATCACAAAATAATCAACTACTGCGAAACTCAAGGTAAAATCACAGGATTTAGCAAGACACGCAGATTAGACTAAGTGTGCAAGCAACATCCATTGCAGCACTGCAGAATCCATCCACACCCAATTCCTAATTACAAAGGTCCCAAAAAAATCCATTTTACAATGTGAACTGAAGGTCATTGGAGACAGAGTCCTGGAGTCAAGGGCCTGGGATAAATATAACCTGCCATCAGCTTCATCCTGCCTTAACCTTGAGGCCACTGTCAGAGCATTCTGGGGAATTTCAAGTGTCCTGGTGTCATGCGAGAAGAAAGTTGCTCTCAGGTACTCCTATCACTGCAATTCACAACTTCACAGTTTATTAATGACATGTGTGCAGTGAAATTTGATGTGTGAGCCTTAAGCCTCCATGCCCTCACACCACTTTCCCACAAGTATGATTTTTTTTAAACTAGAGTGGAATCACAAATTGAGAGCAGAGCCCAGTCCAGCCTTTCATTGTTAATTAATATCTTGCCTATATGAACATTTTATTGCCTCAACACTAGAATAATCTAGTTTATATAATTTTACTAATCTAATTTTTAATAATCAGTAATTGTTCTTCCCTCAGTCATATGACCCATTTGAACTGACTAATTATTATTAAAGACTTTTTCAAACATCTTGAGGTTACAGATCACAAAGACCTGCAGCACCGTGACTGACAAAACACACACATACATCCAATAATTTGGAGTTATGTTCACTCCAGGGCTGGCCAGACTGCAGAACCACAGACAACTGCTGCAAGCTTACAGCTGGAGCTTTGTTCACAACTGGGGCAAAATCCTCCAAAATTTCAGATTCCTGGAATCAAATAAGGACACTTGTCTTATGCATAGCCCCTGATGCAGGCTTGCTGTTTTTAAGCCAGCAATGCTACCTGTATGTTTTAAAAAGATCACTTTGGAGCCAGAAAAAATGTTGTAAACTCTCAGCAACACATGCATATGATGAAGAACCAAGAAGATTCTTATGTCTCATTAGATAAATTGAGAAAGCCACCACCTTCATTAGGAAAATGTCTTAGCATGTCTAATCAATTTAGGAACAGCGTCCCTCACATTTCAGCCCAGGTATTACAGTCATTATGACCCAAGATTTGCAGAGTTCACTTAAATTTGATTTTTTGCAGATAATAATTGCCAAGGGTAGAAAAAAAAGCCACAATACCCCATTAACAATTGTTCTCCAGATCCCAAACCACAAGAGAATGTGCTGCTGAGCACAGAGGCCTCACAAATGCTATATATAAAACTTAGATTTCTGTTCCTATTGTTGACAAAGAGTAGGGGAGAATGAGGCAGAGCAAGAGGTGGTAAAATGCTTTCAGAGACGATCAGAGAAACAAAGAAGAGATTTACTCATTTTTTCACCCCTAGCCTTGAAGGACCCCCCCCCTTTTTCTCATTTGATCGTTAAAACCACACAAGCATCTTACCATGGCAGAAGCAAAGCTACCAATAGCCCAAATAGCAAAATCAGAATAATTGTAACTGTGGCAGTTGAAGAAACAGGGCTGGGCTCTATAGCATATTCTCCCTGCAATGCTTTTATTATGCTCACATTACACAGATGGAGCTACCACTACTTGATTTCCAAGCTTCTTCTCCAAGTCAGGCAGCTTCACAACCAGAATGCTTCCTAACACTTCAGCCACCATTTTATTTGTTAAATACTACTAGTTTTTACTCTATCTCCTTTCTCCAAATCAGCTTCCAAACTCAAGGAGCTCTCTTTTGAGTCTTTTGGGAATATGTTGCAAAAATGTTATATTTTTCTGCACTAAGAAATCAACCCTTTTTATTCAGGGTTAGGAATAAAGGTCTACTAAAATAGGATCAGAGGAATTTTAAACCAGGGCGGGAAAGGGAGTACAGATTCATCCCCAGAGTATGCAAAACAGAAATGAGATTGAAAAGTGAACTAGGCTCAGATAAAGTCACCTTGTTTCAAATTACACAACTAGACCCTCCCAGGGAAGATCTCTGTGCTGCCCAAGCAGCCAGGCTGCAGATTGCATCTTTGCTCCAGGTTTATCGGCTGGTGTGAGGATGAAATCAGCAGCAGGATAAGCGAGACCAAAACAAGCCCAAGTGGTTTTGCTGCTGCAGCTGGAGGAAGCTGAGCACCCTCCAGCCACGGGGCTGCAATCAGGACAGGCTGGAAGAGCAGCCTGGAGCCAGCACACGAGATTTAATCACTGGGCTCCAGCTGAACTGCAGCACACTACGCCTCAGCCTTCTGGCCCTCCCATTATCCCTGATTTCCTGCCCAGGAAAGGAGTGCACTCCTTCAGACACAGCCTTTGGAAGCAGCCAGGAAATAGATTTAGACCCAAATGGTGCAAAGCCCACTCGGACCTCACTGTTTGTTTATAACTGGAGTGAGCACAAGGCTGGATCTGCGTTAAGCAATGCCCTGAGGACTGGGATTCTGCCCAGTGCACTTCCCTTCTCCCTCCCATTCCCAAGAGAACAAGAGTCCTCAGGGTCAAGGCTTGTTGTTGCAGTCTGGAGTAATGGTTACCCCAGAAAATATTTCTCTTTACTAAGGCACGCTTAGAACTCGTTATTTTGGGTTATTCTAAGTGGAAAACACATGAAGCTGCAGTTGAAGACTGTTATACATACAAATTGTATATAAAAATATACATATATTAATATATGTAATATAAAATAATATAAAAATTATATAATATAAATATAATTATATTATAATATAAAATTTTTTCATGTACAAATGAAAACAGTAGTTTGCAGATAAGTGCATTGACCCTTTCCTTCTGAAGCCTGCTCTTCAAAGACTGCAGGAATCGGGTCTGGAGAAGACAAGTGACATTCTCTGAGGTGGTCAGCAGGAGCATTTCATTTTAATCAGTCAGTCTCAGGTACATGCACCTCACAGGTTGTACAAAATCAGATCATAAAAGATGATGCTGCCAGTCATAAATTTATAGTAAATCCATTTAATTTGAGGCCTTAAGATTCTAAAATTGGAGAAAGTTGTACAACTAGCCACTGTGATTTGGAAACTGCTGCTCCTGGACTGGAAGGAGATTAAAAAGGGGTAAAGCTCAGGTATTTGATTTTCCTTTAGCCTCTCCAAGATGGACTGTTCTGGACACTCATTCATCAAGTAGGCATCCACATTAACTGTCTCACCAGCTTCAGGAGGTGCTTTGGTGGCCACCACTGGTAAAAATTGTGTGTTGGGGGATCTGGAACTTTCACAGCTGATGACATCCCTCCCTAAGGCAGCCTGGCTACAAATGCATGTCTGTTCTCTCTAAATCCCCAAACAGGCACACTTGCACCAACATTTCTTAACAGGCAGCTGAAAAGCAGACAGATTATTTCTAATAGCCCATCCTATCAGAGGGCCTGATGCCATGAGGTGACCCACATGGAGAGCGGCATGCTCCTCTTCAACCTTCACCTACATCAGCAGGAGGAAGGACGAAGTAACTGGGTGCAAGGACACCAAAATGCAATGGGCAAAATCACTAACTTTTGACCAAAAAAGGTAGAGCCTGGGGGGAAGGAGCTCAGGTGATCTAAACAAAGCAGCACAAGCAGGGACAACCTGGACTTTCCTCTGGCTCATTGCTGATGCAAGGAGTGCCAGCAATTTAATCCTGGGAAAGCTCCAAGGCAGGACTCCCAGGAGGCAGCAGACCCCACCAGCTGCACTGGCAGAACACGCTAGCACTCTGTTCTCCTTTTGCTGTCCCAAGGTGGCTGGGTCAGTGCAGCCAATCTTGTTAGCAGAGGGAATTTTCTCAGCACTGTTCAAACAAATCTAGGACATGTCATGAGCCAAGATGTTTAACTCCCATTTCCTGATCCAAAGCCAGTGTGTGACCTTCTCCTCCGTGACTCCCCTGAGACAGTTTGGCTGTGTCTGGCACTGGAAGGCTCCAGATCAGCCTTTAGGTAGGGGAGACCCAGCAGCTGCTCAATCAGAGTTAAGAGCACTTATCTTAGTATCTTAATATCCTTATCTGAGTCTTCAGCCAGCTGGAAGAGCCACCCAGCATTTCCCTACTTCATTGACTCTGTGCAAGCCACAGCTCAGTGAAATGTGTGTGCAACAGTGAAAGCTGGGGAGAGTGGGAAAAGGGTGCATAATCAAACAACTAGGAAAATACACTTGTCAGGGCACAGCAGCAAGGACAATTTCTTTCTATCCTGGAGTTAAGCAAATGGGGCAGCTGTTCGCCAAATGAAAACCAGGGAAGTAGGGGCTCTTTCCATCAGTGGGAATTCAGCAGGAGTTAAAAGTTCAACAGGAGAGAACACTAATATACACTGGATAAATCTCTTAGGATTGCAGGAATAGGAACAATAATATAAAATTAGAGACACCAGCAGGTGAAAAATTTACTCAGAAAAACACAGGCCAGCAAAAAATAAGACAAAGGTATTCTGGTTCCTGGCTGAGGAGAGCTAACTGGGTCAGAGCCATGTAAAGATATTCTTTATGTGGCTCTCTTATCTACCTTCACTTGTGAAAGAATTTGTGCAGTACTTGTAGTAATGGAAGACAAAGATATAGTAAAAGAGAGTTCTCCTTGCCCCAGAATTTATCATCATGATAAAAGATTTTATTTTGCATATCTAATTAATTTTTACAAGTTTTCCTAGGTCAATAAGGTACTGATATTTGTCCTAAACAGAGATTTTAAGAGCTAATATTAACAGTAAGCTTCACTCACAGTTTTGTGATTATATTTCATGAAGAAAAGTAAAGATTACATGGTAAAACAAATCTTTTTTTTCTCATTTGCAGGAGATAGAATTTGCAAAAAAACTCATTCCACTTGAGGGAAATAGAATAAAACATTAAATGTAAGTATGAATATTAGAGGAAGGAAGAAAATAAAATATATTTATGTTCTGCAATATGGGAATCCAAAGAGCAATTTTGGTCAAGATGACAAAGGTTTAAACACATTCTAAAAGTATAGGCCATGTAGAAAGTTATAAGGAAGTAAAACTTGCAGTATTTGAAATGACAAATCTAGGGATCATAGCACTGACTCTTTGCAAGGCTCCACTTTGGTCTCCATGATAGAAAAGGAAAGAGGAAAATGGTATGAGGCAAGTATTTGGGAGGATAAAGGATCCTCTCCATGACGAATGGAGGGCACAAGAAGCTGAAAAAGGAAAAAGGGAGCTGTTGGCCCCTCACAAAAGAGAGAAAACCCTGGAGTTCTGGCACAGACAAGGGAACAACCTGGCTTCTGAGGGAAATCAGGGGTGCACAACTACAGACATAAGAGGCAAAGGTGCAGAAAGATGCACGGGGCCCATGTCACAGGACATGGACAAGTAACAGGAGGCTCAACAGGGCAGGAAAACACAAAAATTCCTGAAACCCTTTAGGTGCAAATACCCTTACACACCTACAAAGCACAAGAGGTGAAGCTGCACTGATGATTACTCTGTTTTAGTTGCTTTTTTCTGTTTGGCAACAAATTAGAACAGATCAAAACAGGAAATCTAAAATTAAAGAGGAGGTAGCAATCACCAGGACAAGGATGGCATCTCAGCAGGGAACACCAGGAGATGTGCTGCAGGCAGGGAGGGGACTCCAGACCAACCACCCCGAGGCCAGGACAGCAGTCTGTGTACAATTTTTTCTATTCCCCAGCACCCAAAGAAGGATACGTAAAGCTGGCTACACACAGATGGAATAGTTCTTCTATGCACAAAGAGAACTCCAATGATTCCCAGCAAAAGGAGAGGATATAAAAGGTGCAGAGCTCCTTTTTAGCTCCCTATGGACATCTTCCAAGGCCAAAGAGATGCTGAGTTTTCTTACCAGAGAGTATATTCTGTTCTGGAGGCAGGTCAACTGCTTAATGCAAACTAATTAAGACACAACACCCTTTCTTTCTATTATATACATTACTTTCCTTTTATTTGTGCTCACAGTCCTGTAGCAAATAGAAGAGCAGCTTATACATGTGACTAGTATTAAGAAATGTGTTTAATGTACTCTAAGTGCCCATAATGAAATTTAGTGTCCAAGGGCAGAGACTGCACTTTGTGACCAGACAATTCTCTGCAGACCACATGAAACACAAAACTAGGGTTTGCAGACCACAGTCAGCCAGCTCTAAACTACACAATAATGGAACAAATTTTTGAGCTGCACTAGGTTCTAAAGAATAGAGACTGCCAGAAAAACTTGAGGATCTTGCACAGAATTTTAAAATTTGTGGCTGGAGGGAATATAGCATACATGATATAGCTGAAGCTCAAGCATCTGACAAAGCATCTCAGGAAACATTACTCACAGAATTAATTTACTTGGATCTCGACAGGAACAAAATCAACCAAAGCAAAAGCAGGCTGAATGACAGTAAACAAAATCTGGGGTTTGGCTCTACACCAAGTTTGCACACTCAGCTTACTGGAATAGTATATAAAAGTATGTTAGTCCACTTCTTACCCAACAACATCATCACTGTCTCAGAAAAAATGAAAGGTCCATTAACAAAGAATGGCATGGTTAAAACTAAAAGAAAAAAAAAGAATGGTTAGACAAGCTAGATCAGAAATCAGAAAGTTTGGATAAAGTAGAGTTAAATGCTGGAATGACAACTGGAAACCCCAAGCACATGAGGACAGCAAGTCTGGCTGTGGTCCCACAGCAAGAGGCAGGGTTCAGACTGGCCTCTCCACTCAATTCAACCCACCAGACTAGCTCTACCTGCACAATTAATTTGCACAGGTAAATTAGAAGCCTTTGCAAGCTGTGAGTGCTGGCTTCCCAGAAACAGAGAAAAAAATATATCTGTTTTACAAGGTGTTCTATTTACATGGGAAATCCTGTAATAAACAGAATATCTGGGAATTCCCACACTGATTTAGGGATCTTGTGACCTCCTTACAGTCCCATGAATTAAAATGGTTTTACAAGACTCTGTCCCTTTTTCTAGAACACTCAGGGATATTTCATTCACTTTGAGACATCTCATTAACTTAAACAAAAATGGAGATAAAGCAGTAGCAGATGAGAAACAAGAACATCCAGGGGCTGATTTAAAAGATGATGTTAAGGAAACAAAACACGCAGACCTTGGCCCGAAGACAACGAAGAAAAAGAATACAACCAGAAATGACAAATACTTGAAGGCTATAAACACTAAGCAAGGAGAGGAATTTTGGGTTGTGCAAGATGTAGTAAATCTGAGTAATGACAATAAATTATGAAAAGATAAACTTTCATTGAAACACCAATTTGTCTTTACAAGTAGTTCTAGTATGACATCAAGCAGTCTTCCAACAGCAAGTTCAAAAGCTCCATTGCTGAGGGTATTTCAAAAGATTTTGGACAAAAATTTAATGTGCTCTATAAGGAAAATATTCCATATTAGGAGCCAGAGAAGTTTCATGATTTAATAAGTTTTTTCCTTACTCTGACTTCTCTGAGTATCTATTTTGAAACAAGCCATTAGCATAAGATTCTCTAGCTCACAAAGATAGCAAAAGCCAATTTATCTTCTCTTGCTCAAGAGGTCCCACAAATTACACAAGTATTACACATCACTTATTGAATACTGTTTGACATCACTGCATCTAAACTCAGTGTAACCTGTTTAAAAGGAAGGAAAAGATAAATATGCAGACCTTAGCAAAGAGACAAAGAAGGAGAACTCAACAGACATATCTCTTTTATATCTGAAGGATATAAACCACAAGGAATCAGATACAGAAGCACACACAAGAAATGGTGGTTTAAATGACTTCCTCAGAGTCCAGGACTAGGCAATGGTGAAGCCAAGAATTGATTCCAGGGCTATCTTGAAGATGGACACTCAGGATTCCCTTGATCATGTACATGCTTATGTCACAACTAAAAGCTCTTTTCCTCTAAAAAAATATATACTTCCAGTAAGTCTAAGCAAACCTAGGAGGTACCAAGAAGCCTGCCAGCAGTCACAAAAATTAAAGGTGTTCAGCTCAAACCAGTCACATGATGGAATGGACACATTTAGCCGTATGAACGGAATGTGACACCAGAAGCACAAATGTTTTTATATTAAAGCTACTAACAGCACTTTTCACAGATCACAGAACATTCTGAGTCGGAAACCACAAGGATCTTTCAAATGAATGGAACTTACAGCCTGAAGGGTCTAAAGTAAAAGAATTGCACCTGTTACACATGCCCAAGTTTAAATCCACAAATCATGTTCTCATTCAGGCATTGAAATATTTGGGTGTTTTTAGAGCTACTGGGGAACTGAAGAGAGACCTTTCTGACCTTAAATGAGGTAATTACTTTGAGGTTCTGAAAACAGACTCAATGCAACTAAAAAGCCCTTCCTAAACCTTAGTCTTGTAGAGAAGAAATAGCAATGTTTGTTTGTTTATGTAGCTGAACATCAACCATGTCCTTTCTACTAAACGTTGTTGTATCAGTAATCCAGGCAGCTAGGCTTGGAAATCTTCTTTAAAAGCCTAATGATTAATCAAGTCTGGGTTGGCAGTATTTGTGCTGTCAGGGGTCACAGACAGCCTGATGAGAAAAGTCCAATCCCTCAGAAATTAATTCAAGTCCTTTTAAAGGGATGAAGCAATTGCATCACCAGTGGAAAAGGAAAGCATCAGCTGTAAGTTACTGCTGACTGATGGAACTGAAGGGCAGCCGCTGGATCCCACTGGATCACTGTGCAGTTGCTCACAGTTCTCATGCAGAGGTTTTAACCTCTGCTGAGAGACTGAAGTTATGGCTATTGTCAGCTTAAGGCAGAGAGAATTTACCATAGGATCCTAAGAAAACAGGGGCAGGGCAGGCAGGATTCAGCTGCAATCTCATTTAGGAAATAGAACTTAGTGACTGCATCTCTAAGAGCAAAGTGCTGCTGGGTTCACAGTGTGGCACATGCACTGCCACAAGACCAAGCTTTCTGAGGTGTCAAAGCACAAGTGAGGGGACAGTGCCATTCCTTGACACCTGGGAGATGGGAGCACTGCCATCTCAGGGGCAGGCAGGGCTCCCTGGCTCCCCTGTACTAGCACGAGGCTGAGGTTTCAGGGCAATGTGTGGCTGAACCACGCTCCAGATCCCATCTCCCTGCTTTGAGAACTGAGGTCTCCTGTGAAAGAAGCTCTGGGCTTGAGCTTGAAGGTTTTCTGGTCTCTGAAAAATCTGCCTTTTCCTTCTGTTTAGGACTTAGAGTGAAGCTGAAAGGATGGGGAGTACAAGGAGAAGAATGGCCTGCAGCTATTACATCAAACAGAGAAAAAGAAGCACTGAGGTGCTGGAGTCAAACACACCAGAGCCCAGGGCGATGACTGCGCCACACAGCTTGGCAGCTGCTTCCCTCTTATCCTGTGCTCATCCTCAGCTTCCCCACCACAGCGCATGCAGCCACACATATCCTTTACAGGATATCCTTTACAGGCAGCCCCCATGCTGCTGAGCCTGATGGACAGACACCACTGCTTTCATTCCATACAGCTGCTCAGGGTGAGCCTGCTGGAAAAGCACAGCCTGAGGAACATGAACCAAAATGCAGAGCCACAGGAACCTCCCTCCAGTGCACACCTGCCTGGGAGAGCCAAACTCCAGCTCAGCTTGGGGCTGCCTGCCAGGACGCACCCAGGGCACTCCAGGCAGCAGGGAGGGGAACTCACCCATGAGAGAAAGGCAGAGGTGGCCGTGGCTCTGAGGTGAGCCTGTGTGTAGAGCACAGCCCCTCTCACCCCAAGTACAGCACTGAAATAAGCTGCAGGCTCTGGGTGGCTGGCAAGGAAGTCACTGTTTTTGTCACTCTGGAAGGACACTGGGAAACGACTGGGCAGGTCTGTAGCCCTGACTGCACTCAGACACTCTTGTGTCCCAGCTTGCTTTTCCTTCTCTCCTCACCACGCAGCACTGCACATCTCAAGGCAGCCAGCGGGGCAAAAATGCAAAGTATCACTAAACACAACAGCTTTTTTAATGAAAAAGCTGAAAAAGACTCAAGCCTTGGCCAAAACATGAATCACCAGAAAACTACACTTGCAGAGATCCCCATAAAAGGAAATGTAAATAATCATCCCAAGCCCCCAGCACATTCAGACACCCTTGTGCTCATGTGCAGGCCAGCTGTACTGGGTTGAGTGCATGTGTGGGTATTGTGCACACAAACGTGCCCATGCCTGGAAAGCAGTAAGAGAAAAAAATTGAAGAACACAAAAATAATTTTGGACAGAGCTGGAGCAGGAAATTTACAGCAGCACAATATTCCAATAGGGTATATGGGTCTCAAGAAAGGCTGCAAAAGTAAAGATCATACCCACCAGGCTTTTTTGAGTGCACTGTGCTACTAAAAGCAGCAGTGTGTGAGCTGTCCTGACCCCCACAGCTTCCCTCCTGCCTCAGAGAAAGTGGCACTGAGACACAGGAGGTGACAGCACTGTGCTCCCACAGGCACAGCCAAATCCTGACCGCTTTCTTCTGAAAAGGGATCCCCATATAAGGAGATCTGAGGCTTTCCCTTTGGGGCTCAGGACGTGGGTGGCTGTGCAGGCATTACACACACAGCCACTCTCTCTGTTCAGCGTTTTAACCCATTCCTTGGTGACGTGGATTTGGAACAGCTTGGCCATTTCAGTGCCCAGGGCCATGGAGACAAGGCAGGGAAGCAGGGGAAGGGGATGGCTCAGAAGAAGGGCTGGGCTCCTGACTGCTCTTTTTTTGGTGGGGTTGGCACTTGCCACGGCCACCACCACTGCACACTTGGCCAGCAAAGTGCTCGGAGCAGCCCCGGCAGTCCAGCCTTTGAGTCACACTCCCAACACAAGGCAGACAGAAGGAAGGTACACAGATGCAGTTGATTCAATCCAAACAACTATTATTGGAAGATGATTTCATTAATGAATTATCCCAATTGCAATTTAGCTAGTGGGCATGTGGGAAGGCCAAGTCATCGGCTAAAACTGAAGTGATTTTCTTTTGTTGTGTAATTTGGCTCTTTGTGAGGTGTTAGTTTACAGTTTCTAGACACACACACACAGAGCTCACTACACAATCCACAGGCTCATTTCAGCTCACAAAGTAAAGGCAGCTCCCATACTCCAAACTGCCTTTTTGATGGAGTGTCACCATCATATTTTCTGAAAAATCTCTTTGCCCAGGATTTTCTCCTGGGAAGCTGAGAAGCCTCAAAGAAAAATGAAAACAAAATTATCGTCATTTGGTTCTCCTGTGTTTTGCTGCTTTGGAATGTGGTTGGAGATTGTTTCATTGGCTTAATGTGAATTGTTTTTGACTTAATGACCAATCACAGTCAGGCTGTGTTGGGACTCTAGAAGGAGTCAAGTTTTGATAATTATCTTTTAGCCTTCTGTAAGTATCCTTTTAGTATAGTTTAGTTTAGAATTCTTTAAAATAATATAGTATTATAAAATAATAAATTAGCCTTCTGAGAACATGAAGTCAAATTCATCATTCCTGCCTTCATCTGGGAACCACACAAATACAATAATTTTTATTTGTGGAGAACAACCACATTAACAGAGTTGGAGAAGGGGGGACAGCACAATGAAGAGGTGATATCGATAGGAAGTGAAAAGAAGAGAAATTCACAAAAAGAACTAAGGGAAAATGGGAAGGAGGGAAGGAAGGAAATAAAGAATTCAAAGCATACAGTCAAATGCAAATGTACTAAAAACTGCTAAACAGAACATATATTTTAAGGAAAGTTTTAGTTTTCTGAACAGAGACATTTTGAAAAACTTGAAAAATTTTCTGAGGCAGCCATGCTGAGCTGGCAGATATGCCATGGACCCTTAATTATGAGCCAAGCTGTCTATGAGACCAGGTGGAACAGTCTGGATACCTAAAAGGGCACATCCCCAAGCTTAAGCAGCTGAATTGCACTCTAAATATGGAACACCACAAGTTAGACACCCAATGAGAAAAGAAGAGAACCAAGACCATGAGGAACAGTAGCACAGTCAAATGTTCTCCTTCTCCAACAATCTCATCAGATAAAAAAATCCCTGAGCTGTTTGAAAAACTGTAGCCACTACTGTACAAAGCAGGGCAACCCATCTTAGGGTGGTCACACTGATCAGAGTCACTAAAATCAAGGAGAGGCATATTTGGATTAGGCCTTTCTTGAACTTCTGTGAAGTCTTTAGCATCCATGACACCCTGCATGAAGGAGATCCACAGATGTCTCCTAGGACATGTTAAAAGCCAAGTTCTTGTGACTGCTTTGAGCCTGCCCTGTTGTCACTTGCTAGTTTCATGTAATCCTTTGCCTGTCAGAATTCATGCCTAGAAGTTAAGACTGGCTATTTCCCTAGTTTCCCACCTTGTGGTAGTTGTAAAAACAAAGCACAACCATGCCATGCAGAAGCTCTGGTGTTTATCCTGTTTGTGCTTCCCTGAATGAGCAAGTTGGCTTTTATTTTTCTTTTGTACACTTGCTATTGCACATGGTTAACAAGACAGAGGGTAGTCAGATAATCACACTCGATGAAGCAAGCTGAGGGAAGACAATCTAAATGTAATTTCTTACATCCTCCCCCTCCTCAGTGGGCTGATCCTGCCTTGTTAACTGCAAACCTCATTGAGCAGCTTCACACAGAGTTTTATATCCTTCACTAATGCAGCCCAATTGAAAATGGCTTTTTCAGGCTAACTGCAATGCAATACACTGTCTGTGGCACATGTGTGCTCCTGCCCCAGGCAGCCATCCTGAGCAGAGGGAAAGGGAACTGCTGCTCCTTACACTGCCAGGCAAAGGAGATCTTCCTTAGTCCCAGAAATTGCACCTGCCTCTTCCCTGCTGTGGGAGAAGGGTCCTTCTGTATGCCTTGGGTGGGAAGGGAAAAGTGTGATTTTTCATTAAATGAAACTGCCCTCTACACTCACTGATTCATTGGCTGTCTGGACATTCCTGGAGGAAATACAAAGGGCAGCTTTCATATCTATCAGCATATCAACACACACCAATTCCCAGCTCCCTACAGCAGCACTGCTCCTCAAGAGGTGGGGCTTGCACTTTGGGGTGAATCACAACAGGATTTTTTGTCTTTTCTGCACATCCCCTCTCAGAGAACCACAGAGAAGGAATAAAGAATCTCCTGTGGAAGCACAGCAGTGGAGGCTAAGTGGGATATGCAAGCACAAAGCGGGAAGAACTGATAGATCAAGCAAGGAGAGGAAAAATGGAGAAATGAAGAAAAGGAGATAAGTGGAGATAACTGAGGAGACAGCTGCTCATGTGATGCACAGTGACCATTTTTAATTGGGTCAGCTCTATGAGAAGGCAAATGACAATCTGTTTTTACTGTGTATTTTTGAACTAATGTAACCTTAGCACGCTCCATTATTGCAATACATCTTATTGCTAATCATTTCCATCTGCAAAACCATCTCTTTGTGAAACAAACTGTATGCAGCACATTGGAGCCAAAGTTACAGTTGCTGATTTTGTAACTGAATCTGGACTTGTTTGGGATTGCAAAAGCTGATTGCCGGTTTTTTTTTGCACCACTATGTAAAGAAATCCACAATTTTAAAGCACTTTAAAAAGAGATTTATGTTTTAAGAATTCCATACCTATATTCAAAGTTTGAGAAATTATAGTAGGAAATAATTTTTAATGCTTCCAAACCAGGGCTGGGTTTGAAGATGCAATGACATAAATAGCCTAAGAGTTATAAAATAAGACAAAAGTACATTGTTATGCATCCACAATTACATGTGTGCAGAAAGGACAAACCTCCCCAGAAGACACTGATATATCTTTAGTCAGCTACTACTAGTAGTATAAACAAAACAATAATACAGACATGAAACCCTCTGTGGGAGAGCTTTTTAAATCATTGCATATGTATGGAACTGCTTTAAAAATCCATGTGGGCATAAAGTTTAGATTTTGACTGCACAGAAGCCAAGAAATGTGGTTGTGGCAAGATGTGGCTTATTGGCTTTTTATAAAGCTGCTGACCTTGTAAAAATCAATACAAAAAACCTGAGGAATCTGTGGAAGATATGAGTGAGGAGGAAAAGTACCTGAAGATACACTTTTACCATTGAAGCCCTTAACCTACAACTACTCCCATTTGAACCTCTTTTGTTTGGGCTAAAATAGCATGCTCAGATTCACCAATATTATTTTTAGAGACCTGTACACTCCATCTGGACTTGCTGCTTGCTCTAAGTATTCCTCCTTTGAAATAGCTGTGACAAGAAGAAAAAATGAATCCACCACAGGTGGTATGGGTTCAAACACCAAGCTAAAGACACAAGAAGAATGAGGATGGAAAGGATTCTCCCCACTTTGAGCTGTTACTATACAGCTCTTGGACAATGTTTATTCCTCTACACAGCACCAGCCCAACTTACACAAACCATGAGAGTTATTTTGGTAGGAAACCATGCCAGAGCTCTCCTGGAGAGGGCTATCAGCCTGAGGAGCACCTGCTCCTTTCCTGATGGTGATCAACTGCTAGATGCTCTCTTTGAGAGTGTCAATGCACAGAGCCAAACTTCTCTAGAGGTACAGAAAACAAGACAAACACACACAATGTATTTTCTGCTCAGTTGCCTGCAGGATCTATGCAATCTCACAGCAGCTCTGCAGCACAGCTATCAAAATCACAGCTCAGCTGTGACTGAAGGCAGCTGGTCACCCAAAGTACAGATTCCCTCCTTTTGCAGCAATATAAAAAGCCAGGTGCTGGCTGCAGACACGAGCAGGACCTGTAGGTGAGAAAAGCCTTCCCTCGTGTGGGAATGTGCTGTTTCTGTGTGTGGCAGGGAGACAAGCAGCTCCCTGCATAGGGAAGGAGCACAGAACCTGCAGCTGCTCTAAAAGTGAGCCTCAGGGATGGAGGCTCTGCTGCTTACACTGCTTCCAGCCATGGGAGGAAATCTGCCTAATTAAGGACCAAAACAGACAAAGCCTGTTCTAGTCTACCTACCAGATCAGGTAGAAAACAGAAAAGGAAATATCCCAGGCCTGATTACAATGTCCCCAAGCACTTAGAAATGTCAGGTGACAGTGACAAAGCTATGGGTCATTGTGTCTTCAGCAACAGCAGCTGCTGGCAGAGCTTCACTCCATACCTCAGGCTAGCTGGACTAGCAAACTACTGTGAAAAACAGCTGCCTGAAAGTGAAATGCAGTAAAAATAATAATAATAGTATTATTGATGAGAAATACTAGATGAGTCTGAATTAAATATTTTAGTTAAAATACAAGAGAGAAGGTCATTTATTTGCATTCCTCTGTATCATAAGCACTAGCAATAAAACTGTTAATAAAAGTCTAGTTGTGCCTCAGAACAATACATCAACTTCAACCAAGAACAGCCCAGCTTGACTCCCAGATCACATTTACAGAAAAGCCTCACACATTTCTCCACTTACAGATCAAAACATTTGGAGAAGACAGGACTGGCTTGTGGGACAGTACAGAACCCACATGAAATGCAATGTTTAATCATCTTTAGATGTTGATACTACCCAAAGTAAGTATTTTAAAATGAGTTAGTGCTAGGGAAAATTGGGTGCATGGGATTACCAGCTACTAATGGAGGGCTGAAACCAAGAGTTAGGAATAGGATTTGGCTCTTGGATCAGCCTTCTTATCAAGCAGCCAAGGCAAAGTTTCTGCTTTGTTCTTGCCTGCACATTCCTGCTCCAGGACTTGCTTCCCCTCAGAAGCTGGGGAAATGTAGAGCTTGCTGTTCTGGCTGACACTTAAGGATAATTAATAGCAAGGATAACAGAGAAAGATTTTCAATGCAACCTCCTAAGCAGAAGCAAAAAGATCCAGAAACCTGGAGTAAGGTTACACAGAGATAAAAGATGTGAACTCAGCTTAGAGATGGTGCTGCCTTAAGGGGGTATCTGAAGATCACATTTCCTACAGCCTCCAGAAAATCCCATTTTTGCACTATCTATAAATGCTCTCTGTTCATGTGTGCAGAAATTGTCACTTGTTTACACCTACCCAGTATCTGGAGAGACAGTTACAGCCTCTTCATGGGCAAATGCACACTTGAATGCATTTGTGCATTGCTCTGCAGACGTGCTCATCCACTGACATTCTGCAGAGTTTGGGCAGCTACTGCAAATCTGACTTGAACAAGTCAGTGCCAAAAGCAGAAACAAACTTGCATGGAAAGATCCAGATTTACACACACTCTTATTTTTGTCCTGGCTTGTCTAAATTTGGGAGGGTGGTTATACATTAAGGGGAAAAGAATTGTCTGTTAATAATGGATCCAAAACTCCTCAAATGCAGATTTTTTCAAACCTAATTCAATTTTTATTTATGCCCGCTATAAAATTAGTATTTACAACTGTACCGATTCATTCTCTTCACAAAGGAAAAAGGCATAATGGAGCAAGTAACGTGAAAAGGGTTAGTAAGAAATCCTAACATGAGCTCTGTAAGTAGCACATTCATTTCAACTCATCTGCTCTCATGTGGTAATAAAAATCTTTTCATTCCAGCCTCCTGAGATTTAGCATGTATAGTTCCTCCTGGTAGTTCCATCAACACACCCACACCCTCCTCTCAAGCACGGATGTCCCAGTGCCTGTGTGTCTCTAACCACCACATACAGCACCAGCAAAGAAGCAAAACCCTTAAATAGGCAGACAGAAACCAGGACAAAAATGCATCCTTCAACTTGCAGCTCCCTAAGAATTTGAATAAACATATGTTTAACCTACAGGAGTTAACATTTCCATGCAGGAGAGCTATGCCAGCCCTTGGGGCTACCAGGTAAACCTGGAGGGCTTTTGGTTACAGCACCTAACCTGAGGGTCAGGTATGAGGTTCACTGTTGCTTCTTGGAGCACAGAGTTCTTCAGTAACGTGTGTGCTAGAGGAAAAAGCACTCGTGGAGACAGCCAGAGCTCTGAGCCAAGGTACAGCCTCACCTCAGCAGGGAGGGAGGATTATCTGCCTGAGCTGTTGAGTCAGGAGCTGCAGGAACACTGCAGGGCACTGCTGGCTCCTGGCACCTCCTAGTCCCTCCCCTGTGTGCCACAGGGAAGCCTCTACATAAATCTTCCCTAGAAATCACCCAATCTGTCAGGGAATTTGTGCTTTACAATGAAGAGATCTGCACAAAAAATCTCAAGTTCCTCTGGGAAAGCCAGGTACTAACAGCCAAAGTATTCAATATTTAACAGCATTATTGAAATCTGACGTCTGTGCTTTAGGTTGTTTATCCATCAATTCTACCTTTTCTCCAACAGGAAACTTTTTAACTTGGCAGATTTTTGTTCCTCTCCTTACCTTCAGGGAATCAAAATTAAATCTCACAGGGAGCTTTAATGTTCCCCATTGTACCCCCCACCCCAGTGCAGAGAAAGTGCCGTTTCTCCATCCACAGATTTTGCAAGAATCCAGTTCAGTAAACCCAGGGTGCACTGTGCACTTCCCCATAACAACAAGATGAATCCTGCTACTCAGTTCTATAACTGCAAATCCAGTAAAGATTATTAACAAGACTGAAGAGGAGAGAAATCAGAACAATCCAATCAAGGGTTAAAAAACATCATGTTAGTCAGTCTGCCAGAGAGTCTTACATCAGAGCTATCTAGGAGGAAAAGAATGCTTTTAAGAAAGAATTTATCATTAGCAGAGATCTCAAGAAATTTCAGAGACATTATTCTAATCCATGAATCAGCATAAATACACTGGAATCACAGAACCCCAGATCTTTGCATGACAGTTTGGGTGACCTTTGTAGACATCTGCAGGCAAACATGTACAGCCATCTGGGTGTGATGTCTTAGTCCTTTCATGACATTTCAGTCTTCTATTCTTGCATATTTAAACCCCTCCTCAAAATTGCCTTTTATTTCTTGGTAGTAGTCTGCCATTAACCTTTTATTTTTATTTGAGTCCTTGTTCAAACTTACACCCGTTTATTACATTAAATAGGGAAAGCTGCTTCTTTATCTCACACTTAAAGGTTTCAGACAAATAAACCAGCAGAAGACTAATAGACCAACCAGCCTTTTTCAAAACCAAGGTAATTAGTATGACATGTAAAACAAAAGTGAGAGCAGAAAAATTACACTCCTGCAGAGTCTCTCATGAGGAAAGAGAAGACCCAAGAACTGTTCTTATAGACAATGACAAAGTGAGAAAACACACTGCTCCAATATTTGCCCCTGGAAATGCAAAACAAGTCAAAGGGTGAAGAAATCCCACATTTGAGGGAGCTGTTTCAGTAAGGACAGGGGCAGGATCTGCTGAAAATATTCCCAGAGAAGATGGCATGTTCTTAGGTGGGTGAACATGTTTTACCTTCAGCCTTGTCAACTTCATGAGTTTCTAAATGCTATTATTTGTTCTGGGTTGGGAGTTTGAGAGCTGCTTTCTAGAAGAAGCTGCTGGAAAGCATCCAGAGCTGCAGCTAACCTGTTATCAGGCACCAGGAGGTGACAATTCACTGATTATGCTCTGTTATGTGCACCTACAACACCAAATAATACCAAAGTGACTCTCTTGTCCTGCCTTCCCAACATTTGGTTCAAAATATCCCTATCAACATGTACCACCTCAGGGCCTGTGTGCTTCATATTACTGCCTGTCCAGAGGAGGTGCCCAAATAGGAATTTGTGAAGGTAACATCACATAATGCCAGGAATTTCCTCACTCATCTTACTCATTCTTCAGCTGTTCCTGAGGGACTGTACAAAACTGCTCTGCAGCCAGGGCTGGTGTGGCCTGTGGCTCCCAGAAGAATTCAAGTCTATAACACTTAACCACATCCTCAACAGAAGCAAGGAAGCCCTAAGTTCTTGATATTCCACCAGAAAAATGAAGCAAATCCTTCTCTCTTCACAGGGAGTCAAATCTTTCCTTTCATCCGAATTCCATCTTTTTGTTTTATAACAACAACGCAGCTGTTGGGAACAAAACAAACGTTTCATAATGAAGAATCAAAATATTCTGTTCCGAAACTCTGGAAAGAAAATGGTAGGATGTTCTGCTTCTGTTCTTCCCCTGTTTTATTTATTTTGTCTAATTTAACACACATCTTTCAAGTATTTCAAATTTGCTGAAATTACTTTTGGAGAAGGGAAGTGCTTCCAGAAAATATCTAACCAACTCCAGCAGTTGTTTCAGCCACTAGCACTTCTCTGTCTCTGCACAGTTGGGTTAATGTGTCCAGTGAGAGGCTGTACACTCTGAGTTTGGGATGGTTACACTGGTATCTGGAGATTAACTGCTGTTGATTAACCAGAACATGACATTTAATTATCAGCACATTTGGTGGGAGATGGAAACACCAAAAGAGTTGTTGATATTCTAACCTTTCCTTCTCTTTATCTAGTTAGCTTGGGTTTTGCAGAAATACAGACCAAACTGCACAGAAATATTGAATATTTGGTCTTTTGTGTTCAGAATTGCATGGCAACAGTTATCCTTGAAAGATGCACCAAGTATTAGACTGTCAGCAAACAAATAAAAGATATTTTTGTATATGAAAACAGCATGAACTTTGAATTTGGAGGAGGATCTGTTTAAATATCAAAACAAATCACTGCTCTCACTTGTTATTTACTGTGCTTGTCCTAATCATATAATGCCAATGCATCTATAAATTGCCTTGTCACAAAGTGACTGCTGAAAGGGATGAAAGCTGCCATTTAATCAAAAAGCCTAAATTGATCAAAAGGAAAGGAAAGCAGGCCCAGACCTGCCATTAAGGCCTTTTCCTGCTCCACCAGGAACGACAGACATGACAGACAGAACTGAAGGAGTGCAAAGTTAACAGTAAAAGTGACAAAAATAGGGAAAAGCTCCCAGGCCTCAGTGCCAAGGCAGGTACCCTGGCTGGCCCAACATCTTCTCAAGACAGGTCAGGCTACTCAATGTGATCTTCACCTCCTTTGTTCTCATGGTGGCAGTAAAAAGTTCTGCTGAGAAACTGCTGCATCCCACCACAGGGCTGAGGCTTCACATCAGCATGGACACAATCTTCCTGTCAAGTGTGTAGATCCTTTCACAAACAGAAACTGCTTTTGGACTGGGCAAGACAAGCAGCACAACCCTTCAGCATCACTTCTGTCCTTGGAGCTGCTGCCAGGCCCAGGTTTGCACAGCAGAGTGACTCATCCCTGCTGATTAGAGGAGTGGAATAAACATGGGCTTGATCAACACTCAAAGTTGTGCTGCTTCAAATCCTTCTAACAGTTCCCAAACACGAGGCTGCATAATTTTCTCTTGTAAGGGAAGCCTTCCCACTCATGCCAAGGCAGGTTTGGTGTGTGATCCCTTCACCTGAGGCTAGCCAGCAATAACATCACACCATGTGATGCCTCTTCACAAATCATGGTATATACAAGGGAGAGAAAAGAGTTTTATAACCAAAAGAACACTGTGGCTCAAGAACGAGCTCGAGCTGATGATCTCTAACAGAAATTAGAAAAAAGATTTCTAACAAAAAAGAATGGAGATCCTAGAACAGCCTCTCAAGTAAGAAAGAGCCATTGTAAAATGGGGTTTTACCAGCCTATAAAAGGCATTACTCTGTGGTTTGACTGCAGGACTAGGAGACTTGGCTTCGGGGATTATTCCCAAATTTTGCTTTAAGTTTTCCTTTCCCCTTTCCATTCCACAACTAATACAGACAGAAACATTTCAGCAACAATGTCAGCTACTCCCTATGCAAAAGGCAAAAAAAGAGCTATAGAAAAATCTAAATCTCAGTACCTGACCTCCACAAAGCCTCAAAGATCTTGGTAACATAAACCAGCTGCATGCATGCACAATTTCTTCCTGATGCCAGCTACAAGTTCCTTAAAACACAAGGAGCTGACATTTATACCTTTATGCAAACCAGACTAATCACTACCTTTATTCAAACACACGTCCAATCTTCTAACCTATTTGCCCATTGCAAGACAGGTTGAATTGCATGTTGCACAGAAAAATGTCTTACTTTAGCATGTTAAATTTCACTCCTTTCAACTAAGCCAGGACATCCAACTCAAGCCTGACACCAAACCATATATTTTTTCATTCAGACTGCCACTGAGGATGCTGCCATGTGATGCCACAAGTTCCAGGCACCCTGCATGTGTTTCAAGATGAATCGAAGCAGAAGGGATTCCAAACAAAACTTTCACTACTCAGCCCTTTCAGGATACCCTGGAAAATTACATAAAATTTCGGGATTACCCTGGAACCTCCCACACAAGCAAGGAAAACTTTGGTGTGCCATACAAAGAATTAGGGATGCCCCAACATTTCTATTTTCCACACTGCACTTTTCAGCTTACATTTGATCTCCCCAGCTGCTTATCCTCTTCCAATTCATTCTGTTACAGCTTTAACAACAAGTCCTCTTTCCTGCAATGACCTTACAATTCTTCCACTTGCTCCTTTCCAGAGCCCAGGCTCACGTGCTCCCCTCCATTTCTCCTTACTCACAGACTCCACCCTGCTCCTCTCAGCATCTCTCAGTGATGGCACATGGAGAGCATTCCTTTCTCTTCTCATATGTGTCAAATATGCACTTTGCTATGTGGGTCCCACTGGTACAGAGAAAATCTGTTTGCTATTCTCTGCTTTCTGAAGGTGTCACCAGTAACAAACAACGCGGCATCTGCTTCGTGTTTGTTGCTAGCAAAGGGTTTTAGAGCTCAGTGATTTCTCCATGGAGTATTCCAAATCAACAACATCCATCCACTTCCATTGATAAGTGATGGAAGGTCAAATTGTTCGGTTTATTTGCTTTTGGAGATGCCCTACTAATATTGCTTACAAAAAAAAAAAAAAAATAGAAAAGGCAAAATAGAAATGTTCTGCCCGTAAAGACTCCTACAACTTTCCAGCTTCAATTATGGCACAGCTCTGTCACATCTGTTAAGAAACTCATATTGCTGAACAGAAAAATGGCCTTTTCATTCCATTTCAGTTGTCATGTTACTCATGAAAACTTAAGAAACTTAAAGGTTTCTTGATAGACCAGCTCCCTGCCAATTCCCAGAAACTCCAGCACAAAGAAACTCAGAGATGCTCCGAAGGAATTCCTGCAACTTCCATCATCACTTGTAATGAGGTTGAAAGGATCCTCATGATTACATGGAATTTATGACAAATTGTCACTCAGTGTCACTAAATCCAGGAGAACATCCTGCAACTGGAATGGTCATGACAGGAGAAGATCCTTTCTGATTGCCAAGTTACACTCCGGAAGCACCCAACCCGCCCTGCTCAGGAGCAATAACGAGGTGAGTCATGCTCTTTTCTTAGGTATTCAAAGCTCCCACCTTCCAAACCCCCTTCTCCCTTTATGAGAGAAAGGGAGAAAAAAACCAACCTTTAAAACCAATCTTCCACCCAACTAATGGATAATCTGATTTACTGAAGTTATTTCTCTCTCCTCAGAAAGATAAAGATGTTACTAATGACTACACAGCTTCTGGTAATACTGACTTGTCTAACTGTAAACTTTCCTTGTGGACAAGAAATAAGCCACAAAAATAAAGGGATTTGAACTAATTTCTGACACATATTTGTCAAAAACAGCTGCAAACATTTTGGGGGGCCCTTTTCTTTCCATTTGCAAAATGTCAGCTATAACAGACAAGAATGCAAATGTCTTGGATGAGCTCTCTTGCCTTGACAAGCAACTGAGAGAGCCAAGGAGGACAGAAGAGGAGATGATATGTTATGGTCAGCTGAATTAAATCATCTAAATACTAAGAAAAGTCAAGGACAGTCAGAGGAAATTCTCGGCACAGCTCTGGAGCAGGGAGTGTGGTAAAATGGGAGACCAAGGCCCCAGGTACAGGGACAGTTTCTGGCTGCAGGTCACCATTAATAAATTTTTATTTCTATCAGCCAAAATGTCAGTGGGCACTTTTGCTGTCGCTTGTGCCATCTGCATTCAGAGCAAACAGCACATGAGTGCATGGGACAAATAAATCCCCAAAATAAGCAGTCAGAAGAGACTGCAAATCCTTTTCCAGACAGACACAATTATGTATGGCTCTCTCTTCTCCCAAATCTACCAAACTGGCACGAAATTGAAAAGATTATGGAACGAGAAGGACCTTTCCACATTGAGCAATCAGGTAGGGCAGGTACAAATATTCAAGCAGCTGTTAAATAATTCACATTAATTTATTAAAGACAGCTGGGACTTCTTCAGTTGATGTACTGCACATACACCTAACACTGAAAACGTGCCCTGGGGTAGCTAAATTTGGTGACATACGTGAAAATCGCTTTTCCGTAAAAGAACAAATATATTTTTACTGATAATTGTTGACATAAATCAGAGTGTCTGCCAAAATATTTACACTCAATTTGATTACAATAATGATCAGAGAGCATTGTTTGATTTACTGTTCATTCAGTTTTGGCAACAACAACATAAATATGAAATAATTGTCTCTCTCCAGATCTTTCATATGTATTTTGTATATGTTAAATTATGTATTTATGTGTGCTCATAATTGTGTGTACTTTTAGATATAAATGTGTGTATATATTTTTTAAATGTTTTCATTTAGCAAAACCAGAATCATCCCCAGTGTTTCTGATGCAAAGCAGCAGGGGTAAGTTAGAGATTCTGCACCCTCATTAAATTAGCACTAATCAGACATGCACCCAGGCCACAATTTTTTGCTACTGCCTGGAGAAATTACACGTTCTAACTATGTATGAATTTTTAATTCCACAATATGACTATGTAGTTCTATTTCAAGACAATATTTTGCAGAGTAACAGAGGTTATTATAAATCAGCTTTTTGCATCCAACCCTCTTCCTCCTCAGTCTGTCCAAAGAGCTCAGATCTCCCTCTGGAAAACAAAAGGTGGGGGTTGCTGATGTAGCTCGTGGCCACACGAGAATACCTGGTTGGTGGCAGCCACCCCTCTAAAAATGTCCTATGCAGACCACAGCCAACTTTGTGAAGGAGCTTAACAACCCAAGAATTCAGGCTAAATTTTCTGCATTGCACTGAACGTCTCTTTGTAAATAACCCAAATACCAGAAATAGACTTTGACTGAGTGCAGCTTGGTTGCTGTGAATGTGATGAGTGCAGGATTCACCTGCCTGCCCAGAAGGCAGAGGAAGGACAGGGCTGTGCTGCTGCCCATGCTGGCCCTCAGCATCCCCTGGTGAAATGGAGGCCAGACCTTTATCTCCAATGTTCTCTGATACCAGAAGTGAGCCAGAGTTAACACTGACCTCTCTTCTGCAAAATGCCATTAATGAATACATCCAACAACCATCAGTGTATGCTTCAGAGGGAAAAAGGGGCTGGTGAGCGCAAGAATTAAATAAACTGTCAGGAAAGAGAAGATCCAGTAGTGGAGGAGTTTAACTTCCAGGCTCTCACAGTGGCCTGAGCACTGCTGCAGAAGCATTCCAAAATGCTGTGGGGTTTTCCTTCTTTATCATATGGTGACTGCCAAAACAAGAACCTGGCTCCAAATGATTTGGTCAGTAACAAAAGCACTGGCATTGCACCATCACCACAGCAGAGTAATCTTTTAAAGAGAATTTCTCACCTTGGGGGGCAGTTTCTGCTCTGTTTACAGCAGCAGCCTGTTGTGAGATCTTTAGCTCAGGGCCTTCATTTCTCATTAAGATTCTCAGCTTTGTGGAGAAAGGTTTGAGCAGCAAAAGCTTCAGGCTCTGTGCATGTCAGAATGGTTTCATGGCATGTTAAATTCAAACACAGCCATAAACTGAAACTTCTCTTAAAGCAACTGGAGTTTCTATTAACTGCAGCAATTACCAAAAAGCGTCTATAAACGTTTCAGTGTCTGGCTCAGTTCTTTTTTTCTGGCTGGAAGGCAGTATAGGGTGAGAGAATAAAACACCTTGCAGCAAAGAGGCTTTTTGCAGTTACAAATAAAATAGAAGGAAGGTATACAGTGTTAAGTAGTAATAGCAGCACTTTACTGTGCCTCCTATCTGCATCATCCAGAACAGTTTTGAAACACTAATTAATTAAACATTTCAGCAGCCTGGAAGATGTGTGAGAATTATTCTCATTTATGGATGGCTAAACATAGGCTCAGGGAAGTTAGATGTCTTATCCTAAAACACAAAGGCAACTAATTGCAAACTGGCACCTGATTTTTTCAGCACCAGACCCTTGCCACTAAAGTCATCTCATGTCTCTTGGAAATAAAAATGTGATGAAATGATTTCTGGACATGCTCAGTTGTGTGATCCCCTCAGTAATGCAGGAATCTTTCACGAGTAACACTGTTGATGGATGTGCTGTTGTGCATTTAGATGCACAACTGCAGCAGGTCCTCCTCTATTTCCGTAAACTATCTGTCAGATGACTGAGAATACATATTTTCCCCAAAATGATATCATGTACTTCTAGTGGATTATTTCATGTTGCTTCTTTAAACATAGGGGCTTCTTTTTACTCTTCCCTCACTGTCCAAAGCATCTCAAAGACTTCCAGAGCTCCTCTATTATCAAGGCTTCATCTGCTGTTGTGTTTGCCTCATCACAAAGATCCTCAATGTATGTAGCATCTCATGGGAAGGTGCAGGGAGACTTAAATGGAACAACTGGCAAGGATTACACAGAAAAAAAATGTGTGACTTCAGCTTTCTTATATAACAAGTATGTCAAGGTGATGAGTGAAGGTACAATGCTGGAGAAATGAAGAGTAGCTGCCGAGACAGTATGGACCTCAATGACATCCACAGGCAGAACAGTAAACACTGACTTAGAATCTTGGTGTGTCCTGATGTTACCTGACATTGATTTTGTCCTTATTTTGTACGATCAGTGCTAATGTACTGCAGCTGATAAGAAAATGCAGGCTGAACTCCCTAAGTCAGGCTTGTCTGCCATGGGTGAGGGAACAAGAAACCCAAATCTCTAGCCATGAGTTCTAGCTGTGCTACTGAAAGGGCAACTTCACAGCAGCTTCTTCCTCCTCTTCCTCTCCACCATTTTTCCTTTACAAACCTTGACCTTTATTGTGACTCCTCAGCATCCCCCATCTCTTCCTCCTACTCCCATGATCCTCCAAAACACAGAATTAGACTTTTATCTAGGTGATAATCACTTTTTGCTTCAGGTTTAACACCAAGTGGAATCTGTGCACCTAGAGATTATTAATGCTGCAATTTGTGATCCATGGGATGCTTCAGCACACAAGAGCAATCCCTCATATCATTGTCTACCTCCCAGTCAAGGAAAATGGACACTCTTTAAACCTTGATGCTTCCCTTGTGGATAAAAGGAGACTTTCCACAGACTGTGCAGAAGGCTGGGACATGAACAGTGATGAGCACCCACACAAGGAGACACAGGTCAGAAATGGAGCCTTTATCTTACGTGGCACAGAGATTGAGAAACATGCAACAAAAAAAAAGGCTCAAAGTCCTTTGAGCAAAGCTGGATCTGAATTTAGTGCTCAAAGGCCTCATGGAGCTAAGAAACTTACTGAGAAAGGAGGAATCTGGATAGTTTGTGCAGAAGGAGACCAGATAAATGCACCAAAGAATCCACAGATATTGTGAGAATCTCTGTGCCTGGGTTATGCACCACTCAAAAATCCCTTTGTGAATTTCCACACTCATCACAAGCAGAGCTACAGAAAAGGGTAAAATAAGCAATAGGAAGAAAATATCAGACTTGAGGGTAAGGAATAAGTAGTCAGCACTGATCCTGAAGAGAGAAGGCAAATGATTTGCACATTGCAAAGAGGATCAGTTGACAGTGAACTTCCACCCACTAAGTATTGCAGAATTTACAAGTTCAGTAGCTCTGTATCGAGAAAGAGGGGCTTTAAGTTGTGGGATCAACACACAGCAGCCTTTAACAAAATGTGGATATCATATCCTGGTAGGAAAATACAAGGTTTTTTACAAGGTGGGTGTTTTTTTTTTTTTTTTTTTTTTTTTTTTTTTTTTTTTTTATGAGTTTAAGAAATTTTATATTTTCTAGACAGAGTGCTTTGGAAAACTCAAGTCAGTTCTTGCCCTGGCAGATGTTCCTTGAGAAATACAAGATTTTTGAGAGTCTAACAAAAATAGCTGTGGCATTTGCTGTTAGATAGCTGAGTTCATTTAGAAAAGCTCTTTCTGCAATAAATACTTGCACATCTTTCTGATACTTACTAACTTTGCAGAATACAAGATTTTCTTTTGGATCTCCCATAGGAATTGTTCAAAACAATATAATAGTACACCACTTCAGTCCACAGCCTGGTAAGCACTCACAAAACACACATGAAAATCTCATTAGAAGGGGGGAAAAGGAATAAAAATTTTCTTGAAAGCATGCGCTGCACTTATGGCAAGCATTCTCAATTTAGGGGTCAGATTTGTTTCTGAAGGAATTGCTATCAGTGCTAAAAGGGTGGCTGATCTACAACTACAAATACAACTATAAAAAAGCTACAGTAATTATCTGGTGTTGCAAGGGGCTCTTTTTTCCCAGACTGTGTAATTGAATAGAAAAAGGCAAGAAGTTTCTTACCATGTAACCCTCACTAAAACCTGTATTATGCTTCAATTCAGGCTCTTGGCTCTTCTGCCAGTCAATGACAGTCAACATCTGTGGCTATGCAGAAATATAATTTTCTATCCCAGAAGAAGCAAAAAAAAAATCCATTTATGTTACTCAAACTATTAAATATTGAACTTTTTAATGATAATTAGCTTAGCTCCCTAAAGGAAAGGTCATCTTGAAATGAAAAAGAACTATTTTTAAATTTTAAAAAAAGTACAAATAGGTGTACTGCAAATTTGGAAAATTTCTTCTCCCCCAAAAATATTTGTCCTGAAAAAGTAACCAAAACTAGCTTGTGACATGAACTGCTTCAGTTTTGATGAATCCACTTATTTAAAAAATATCATCTTCATGGAAATATTAATGAATAGTTCCCTGGAGTTCCTCACAGTACAGAACATGCTGTAGTGTCTCAAAGCTGGAGTCACCAATCTCACTGGGCTATACCTTATTGACAAAGGAAAAAAAAATATTGAGGGAAAAAATTCTTTGCTAAATTGGCTTCTCCCAATAAACTGAGAGGGTACTTTCATTGAAATCAGCTGCAAAACCTCTTTAAAAGTTCTAGGTAGGTGAGATGTTCTACTGCATGTATATTCATTTGATTACTTAAAACTGATCTTGAAACAGTCATGAAGTTAGACTAACATGATGAAGCAAATCCCTAAAGCAAGGATAAGGGAACCTTGAAGCACAAACATCCCTACCATTAAACAAAGTCAAGAAAACTCTTAAATTGAATTCAAACATCCATAAGGGCATGTTACATTTTGCAGGGAAAGATAACAGATCATACTGAGAAAGGGAAAACATTTTACTACTACAAACATTCAAGAGGTAACAACCAACCTCCCGTCTCTGATTTTGCCATGAAACAATTCCTACTACATCTGTCACCAGAAAACAGTCCCAGTCCCTCAAGAATGAGAGTTAATTAATGGTTTTGGTACAAATAATCACACAAATCATTCAAAATGGTGGTCTAAAGCTGAAGAGCTAAGTTCATTCACTTCAGCGTTTTTCTACAAGGCAATTGTGATCCTGCCAGCCAGTTTTCAATGTGAAAGAAGCCTTTTCTATTTGGTGAGGAACCAGTAGAAGATGGAAAGTGGGAGACAGGATAGCAGCCTGAAATCCCGTTCTGGGTGCTGTCCTGACTGCAAGGTGGAAGGTACAGGGTACAAACAGAAACAAAATTGCACACTGATGCAGAAAGGCTGAGAGAACTCCAGTGCAAAGCCAGAGGTGCTGCTTTTGGGTGGCACAAAGGTCTCAGATGTATGACAGGAAAAGCAGTTTTCCTTTTCTAAGTATTTTGCAACATCCCATTACCTGTTTTCTTGAGATGCACAGGACAATCTGTTGCTGCAAAGGGCACTGATTATTTTTCTTCTCTTGGATTGTCTCTTAACGTGATCACCCTTAATGTGATCACTCTCAAGACTAAGAGCTTTCTCCATTTATGATAAAACATGAATAAAAAGTGACAAAGAGATAAGAACTCTTTCTTAAGACTTCCCTAAAAGGCTGAGGAGTCTAAACAAAGAAGTCCTGATTATTAGCTCAGGACAACCTATCATCACTGCTGCATGGACAAATTGCACTGCATGCCAGAGCACACTGAAGACACAATAATTTATCAGCCAGAAAGCAGAAAATTGCACAGTGTATTGTGACTTCCCACATCACATTTCTTGCTTTGAGGTCTCCCACTTCTGTCCCAAAGAGACATTGCAATGCAGTGTAAAGCTAAAATGGACTTGGGGAGGGCACAAAGAAAGGCATCGCATGGAGTAGTGCCAAAATCTGAGCACCAAATTTAAAACCCTACATTAGGTACATTCAGTTGAGGGGCTCTGCTGGACTGTAACTCAAAGCAAGAAGTGAATCCACACTGCTAACACAAACACACATCCCATGACTCCTTATCAACTATTCCAAGAGCTGGTAGAAACTAATCTCTGAACTTGGGCACCTGAGAAAGGGAGGGGATGTGAATAAATACCCGCCCGTATATAAAATCTGGGATAACATGAGAAAAATCTGGTGGCACTGCTTACAGGGAAAAAGTTAAAAGTATTCAAAGTTTTTCCTTTTTCCACTCTTAACAACCTAGAATAGGAAGTCAGCACAACAGGAAAGTCAAAGGAATGGACCTCAAGGGAGTACACTTGAGCAATCCCAGAGGGTTGGCAGGAAAGGTCTCCAGAGGATGGTCTAAGGAAAAAAGGTATTAAGGAGAGATGGAAGCTCTTTAATGAAATAATTCTCATGGCCTTATGTGCCAGCTGTTTCAGGATGGAGAGAAGACAAGTGACACAGTAACCTTGACTAGACCATGAGCTCTTCACTGTCCTGAGAAATGAGAAGGAAGCAAACCAGCAGTAAAAACCAAATCAGATTACCACGAAAATGTACCAAAGCCCAACAAGATTACATTAATATACAGAGTGTTACTCACTAACAGTGTTCAGGGTACAAAGTGGGATGTAACCAGCAAGGAACATTAAGAAATCATTCAGTAAAAAGATGAACATAAAGGAAGGCTCAAGAGTATTCTGCTGTGAAACTGAGCATG
The DNA here is from genome assembly GCF_047830755.1 of Zonotrichia albicollis. Lineage (NCBI taxonomy): Eukaryota > Metazoa > Chordata > Aves > Passeriformes > Passerellidae > Zonotrichia > Zonotrichia albicollis. The sequence goes on from NC_133822.1 coordinate 15,507,868, forward strand.
AAAATCATTGATGTATGAGGTCAAAAGGGTCAAGTTGTTAATGCTTTTTTGTGTGTTGATCATCACAAAAGACAAGCTTTCATCAGACAGGTATCAGCTCTGATTCCAGTCACAGAAGAGCAAGAGCTAAGTCTTTGAATGGAAAAAACTCCCCCAATTAACAAGTATTAGTTAAATTCAATTGTTTTCAAATTTCCTAGATCTAATGAGCTTCATTCCAGACCAAACCTAAAGGTTTGACTGATGAGTTCTAGAGCTTTTAGCAGTTATTTTGATAACTCATCAAGAAAGGTAGATGTGATGTGCAATATCCTACCCATTCTCTAGTTTTTTATTTCTTAAAAGACATTGAAGGAGAATTAAGTGAATTAGAAACAGCCAGTTTAACTTTTATTTCTGGAACAAATTATGAGATGTTTGTAACTATATAGAAGGTAATTATCAACATCCAGCAGAGATTTGTTGTGGAAAAAAAATCCTCTCACACCAATCTAATTTCTTTTTAGGACCTGGTAGCAGAGAGAGAAGACTAGAGCTGTAGAACTCTACTTCAGTAATGTACATAAGGAGTTCTTATGTGCGGCAAATATACAAAAACTAGACTTAGATAAAAGAAGATTTAAACTGGTAGGAGCACTAGTTTAGAGATTATTTCACAACAAAATCATTACTTATATTGAAATATTGATTTATATAAGAAAAGTTAACATGTAAAATCATTTTTCCATTCTATGGAAGGCTTCAGGTCTGGGTGCTCATTTCTGGATGCCACACAAGGACTGATTAAAGCAAGTCAAAAGTGAGCAATAGAAACTATGGGAGAACTCCAAACCAGGATCCACAGAGGTCTACCCATGGCACTGATGGATGATAAATCCTAAGCATCTTCCATGTCAGAAGTTTCCAAATAGTAAGTTTCAGTAAAGATACAGAAAGGGACTCTCCCTATTTATTTCATATTTTAAGATCAGTTCCAGCTTATCTACTCTGGAAAATTAATCTTGTATTACATGTACTTCAATCCATCAGCCCAAAACGATTGGACACTGTCATGGCAGTGTACAATTTTACACTGAATATGTGTTAAAGTGTGCATATATAAAAATACATATAAATGTATGCATATATACACACACAAGACAGTGTAGTCATCCTCAGAACAAACATGTAGATTTATCTATCTTAGAAATGTCTTTCAATATTCCGCCTGTGAACTCAGAGCCTGGGGAGACCTCTATGTCCTACAAGTTGCTACGTTTTACCCTGCTCTCTTTACCTGCTCATTCATTACATATTCTCCATATCCCAATCAAATTTTCAATTAGCTACAGTAGGATTTCTATTCTTAAATCTCCTACCAACAGTTATTTAACAAAACCTACTCCACACTTAAAGGCTTGTGTTTCTTTATTAATTACAGCTGGGATGTACTGAAGAGTTTTAAGATGTGCTACAGGTTGAAATCTGACAGTGCCTGCCCTTCAATTATCAGGAGAAATCAGGAGGATTTCTGTCCTGGACAATTCCACAGAAGCCATTATTGCTGTGAAGGGCTCCCCTTGCACAGGGCAGAGGTCATTTTAAACGATCATGACTGTGCTTGAAGATGCCAAGGCCTGCCATCAGAGCTACATTCTGACTGTGGCTGGATTTCTCATGATTTCCTGTTCTCTCCCCTGTAACACAGTTATGACTCAGATGGACTCAGAATGCCCCAAATCAGAAGGGATCCATCAGGATCATCAAGGCCAACTGCTGGCCCTTTGTAGCATCATCCCCAAGAATCCCATTTTGCCTGAGAGCATTGTCGAAATGTTCCTTGAGCTCTGGCAGGCTGTGCCGTGCCCACTGCCTTGGGGAGCTGTTCCACTACCCAGTCACCCTTTAGAGGAAAAAAACTTGCCCTGATATCCAACCTAAACCTGCCCTGGCACAGCTTCAGGCCATTCCCTCAGGTCCTGTCTATGGTCACCAGGGAGAAGAGTGTCTCTCCCTCCTCTTCCCCTTGTGAGGATGTTTAAGATCACCATGAGTTATCCCCTCATTCTCCTCTTCTCCAGGCTGAACAGACCAAGCGCTCTAAGCCTCTCCTCATCCAACTTCCCCTCAAGGCCCTTCACCATCTCTGTTGCCCTCCACTGGACACTCCCTAATGGCCCCATGTCTTTTTAACATTGTGGCACCCCAAAGTGCCCCAACCACAATACTCAAGGTGAGGTTGCCCCAGTGCAGAGAACAATCTCCTCCCTTGCTCAGCCAGCCATGCTGTCCCTTATGCCCCTCAAACAGAGATGTTCCTCCTGGCTGCCAGGGCAGTGCTCACTCATATTTCACATGTCATTCACCAGGACCCCCAGATCTCTGTCTGCAGGGCTGCCCTCCAACCTCTCATTCCCCAGATGGAGAAACTTCCCTTTCATGCCCTCAGATCATGCTAAACCCCCCACTGCTGCAGGCATGACAGCTCAGCCAGTTTCCTGCCAGCTTTGCTCCAGCCCAGCTGTGCCCCATCTCTGCCCATGCCCCCAGTGCTGCTGCAGCAGCTGCAGGGCTGTGCCACCCCTAATTATTCCCAGTAGTGCCAAGCTGGAGGCGCTGCTGTCACGGAGGATGGCAGCAGAGTGCAGAGCATGACAACAGCAGCAGCAGGTGGGCAGAGCAGAAAAGGCCAGATTACTGTCTATGTGATTACTGTCATTTATCTCAAGTCAGGCAGAAGGCAGAACATGCTCTGCCTTTGCTCGTTCCTTCCCTCTGTTGCTACAGAGCAATTCCTGAAAACACTCGACAGGGATGTTATGTGCTTGTTAAGCTTTGTTTTAAGCACTGAAAGCCACCTCTGTCAGAGCACGTAATTGCCCCTTGCAGCAGTCACAGGTTTTGCTCAAACACATGTGCTACAGGAAAATAAACAAGGAGGCATCCAATGTTGGAACCAACATGAAAAGCTGTTGGATTTTTACAAATTCTACGTGCCTGTTTTTCTGTCTTTCAGTGTATTGGCCAGAGCAACATTGGAAATGTAAACAGGAGCTTTATCCTTCCAGCTCTGCCTTCTTGAGGCAGCAGGAGTGTGATGCTGTCAGGGCAGCTGCCTGCTGGGAGAGCTGCAGGAAAGCTGATCAGCTCCAGTGCAGAACAGCCATTGCACAGGTGAGGGAAGAAGCACTCCACTCTAATGCTGGAATTGATCTAAAACATGCTCCTGCATCTGGTTCCCATCTTTGCTAATTCTTCTCCCTGATATTTAACAGAGTAATTCTGTGTCACAACTAAGTGTTTTCAATTCTGGCTGTCAGATTTCTAAATGAAATCCATATATTTAAAAGCATACGGACTTTTGTATCAATTCTTTACACAAAAAAATGTCATTTCTGAATCTTAAAGTAGACTTGCTAAATTTAGCCAAAAACTTAACACCATCACAAATACAGCCTTCATTGCAACACATACTTTCCTCCTCCAAAACTGGATCCAAACTTTGCTCCTTGGCCTCATCATTAAGTTAAGAACAGATGATAAAATAAGACTCAACCAGAGCCTGTGTCCATATGAAATGTAAATCTATTTTGAGGCTTGAAAATATTCCATTGGTCATGAACTAGAAACAAAATTGGGAAAAGATTTGATTTTGGAGGGAAAGTTTTTCCTTTTCATATTAAGGGAGCAGAAAACTCTATAGAAAAAATAAGGTTTAACAAAAACCTCCTGCATAAATCTATGGGCCTCCTGAGGGTTTTTCATCACCTACTCAGACAGGGGAGAGAAAATATAACAAAAGGCTCATGGGTCGAGATAAGGACAGGGAGAAATCATTCAATTACCATCACAGGCAAAACAGACTCGACTTGGGAAAATTAGTTTAATTTACTACCAATTAAATTAGTGTAGGATAATGAGAAATAAAGCCAGATCTTACAAACACCTTCCCCCTACCCCTCCTTTCTTCTGGGCTTAACGTCACTCCCCGTTTTCTCTACCTCCTTCCCTCCAGCATCACAGGGGGATGGGTAATAGGGGATGCAGACAGTGGTTTCTGCCACTCCTTTTGCCTTTTTACTGTGCACGTCTTCACAAACCTGCTCCAACATGAGTTCCATGCTTCAGGAACAGGCTGCCCCAGCAGGGTGACAATTCCTGTGAGCAGACCTGCTCCAGGTGGGCTCCTCTCTCCATGGGATCACACATCCTCCCAGGAGCCCACTCCAGCATAGGCTTCCCATGGGGTCACAGCCTCCTTCAAGCATCCACTTGCTCTGGTGTGGGGTCCCCAGTGGGCTGCAGGTGGATTTCTGCTCCACTGTGGACCTCCAAGGGCTGCAGGGGCACAGCTGCCTCACCATGGCCTGCAGGGGAATTTCTGGTCTGGCACTTGGAGCATTCTCCTTCCCTCACCTTCATCTAGGACCTTGATGTTGGCAGGATTGGTCCTGCCATGTATTTTCCCTCCTTGTGCCAGTTACAATTACTGTTGCCCAGCAATATTCTCCCCCCTCTTTTTAAATTTGTTGTCCCTGGGGTGCTACCCCTGTTGCTGATGCGCTCAGCCTTGCCAAGCAGGCCTTGGAGCTGGGCTGGGATTAGCTCTGTGGGGATGGGAAAGCTTCTGCGAGCTTCTCATGAAAGCCACTCCTGAAGTCCCTCTGGTACCACAACCTTTCCATGAAAACCTAATACAGTGTGAATGCAAGATAATAATACATGTGAAAAATGCAGGGGCATTTAAAATGCATCGTGATGCTCATTTGTCTGTCTGAAAAATTTCCAGAGCTACCAGTTACATGTGAACACAGTCTACTTATCCTTGAAAGCAAAACTTATTTGCTCCTGCTATTTGTAGTATGTTCTGCTTTAAAAACAGGCAGTTGGGAAGATTTGTGTTGGAATATTAAGGAGGCTCCTGGTAGACCAAACGTTCCAAGATCACTGTGAACATGGGCTATGCACTGGCTATTTTTAGTCAGCAGCATAACTAGAGAGGTTTCACCTCATACCACATACACCCACTGCTAAACAGCTATCTCCTGGTCAGATGTGCCCCTCTGCCCTGAGAGCACACAAAATCCCAGAAAAGATTTTCTGGAATCAGAAAATAGTGCCTTAATTCCTGCTTCCATTGCAATCTCCCTAACCAGCCTAATCTCTCCAGCCATTACAATTTCAAGGAAAACAAGTAGTGAGTGTACAGTACAGAAGACCACTTCAAGCAGCTCTAAGCATTAGGTTGCTAGAAATACAATTCCTTCTTTTTTTGTAACTCCAGGAGCTTTGGTGATTTCCAGCAACAAGGCCTGAACGCCACCAGTGTGATTTCATGAGACAAGCCCAATGCATAAATAGAGGTGGGTCTTTACTGAGGCGTCTGAACTGATCCTCTCTCCTGTAACAACAGCCCCCTGACCATGGCAGTCCAGCAGAGAGAGACAGCAAAGCTTGGGAAGGGTGAGTGGAGCCAGGGAGGTCAGGAGTGCTGACACTGCCTGCTCCTGCACCCTGCTTTAGCAGCCAATCCTTCTACCAGGAGGCCAAGGAGACAGCTTTTCCCTCCAGCCCCAGATATCACAGCTGCAGAGGGCCAATTTTAATGGTAGTAACTAAAGGTGTAGCTTCCACAGCTTCAACAGGAATAAGCAAACACGAGCAAAAAAAAAAAAAAAAAATCCCACATGAGCGCATGCCACAGCCTGCACAGGTGGGTCACAAAGCTAAAGGACACCACAAGTTGCCCAACATTTAAGTGATGAGCAGTCTGAGAAATTGTGGCCTTGAAGCATGATTTCCCGGTACCCAATTGGTGCCTTCTCTTGCTCCCCTTCATTCCTGAAGGCCATGACAACCTTCCCTGAGCTGGGCTGTCCTGCTCCTCTTGCTGCATGCAGGCAGCAGGAGAGGACCTCGGTGGCACTGTATGGCAGATGCTGCAAGAGCTGGTGCCACCAGCAAGAGCTGGGACTGGTGGTGTGGAAGCACAGCTGCTCACTGGGGCACCTTACAGCAGCACCCAGGTCATGAATTGGCCAGAGCAAAGCCCAATCCCTGGAAGAGTTCAAGGCCAGGTTGGATGGGGCTTTGAGGAACCTGGTCTAGTTCTAGACATCTGGAAGATGCCGAACAAGAGGTTGAACAAGACAGCTTTTAAAAGGTCCCTTCCCACCCAAACTACTCTGTGGAAGGTGTCTAACTAAAACACTGAGTACAGAGGACCAGAGGCATTACTCCTCTCATGGCAGGGTTAGCAAAGAGCCGCCCAGAACAACCAGCTGCAAAGGGGTCCTAAAAATTCCGCAGAGCTGTGGCTTTCCAGCTCTGCAGCTGCTCTCCCAGGAAGGAAAGAAAGGAGGAGATTTCCCACCTGCTGCAGAGCCCCCAGGAGCATCCTGTCTATCCAAGCACCCACCAGGCAGTGCCATTTCCACCTGCCCCTGCCATGACCCTGATTAGCAATAATTAACAGACTTACTAAGTTTAAAGCAGGGGAAAATAAACCCCCAAACTAACCCAAAAAACCCAACACCTCTCTGCTAACTGCCTCCTCCTTGACATATTAACTCCAGATACCACACACACACTGCTGCTTTCAGTCTGCATAAGATAAAAGGTGCGACAAGCCGACCTGAGGTTGCCATGGAGACCAAAAATCTTTCCCAGTGCCATGGTAACTGACTCCAGGATGTGCTATGAAAAGCTGACTGCACACCCGAGTTGAGCGGTTTCGTATTTTTAAACCAATTAACTGAGAGTTCAGTTAAATTAGTTGCTGTTTAAAGAAAGGCACTGTCAAAATGTAAGACATATTAGTTGCTGTCTTTTTTTCCTCTAGCCAAACAGAAGAAAACAAAACCTTAGGGAGACTACCAAGCTTCATTTGATTGGTTCTGAAAATCAAAATCCTGTCTTTCCACATAAGAAATTCCATCTTTATATTTTTATGCCAAATAAGAAGGAAAGGACTGAGCAGCTCTAAGCCTGCCTCCCTTCCATGCTTGTATGTCCTTGCATGTCCAAGTCTCTGACGTCACTGGAAGTTTTAAGTGTACAAGAAATAAGCTTCTAAAGGAGAATAAATAAGGCTGCAGTAATGTACTTGAGATAAACATAATAAAACTGCAATGGCAGCTGGACTTGGCACAGCAAGCAGCAGCCACATGCAGACCCTGATCACTGAGAATGGAAACTCTCAATCAGCCCTGGCTTCTCTGCACCTCTGCTTCCCCACTTTACTGAGCCATGATTTTCCCCTCTCTTCACAGTATCCTGTGATACCTGTGGACTAAAAACTCCCAGGTTTCATCAGCAGGTATTTCAAATCTGTTCTTTTCCTGGTCTGGGCACATGCATCACAAACATGCTCCTTTCTGTGAAACTTGACATGCAGAGCTTTCTGCACACGAGGCTGCTACTGATAAAGCATCAGTTTTCCAAGATGCTGCTCCATCCTCCGATGGCAAATGTGCAGCTTGTAGGTGCTGCTGCTCCAGGTTAGGAATATAGCACAGCTTAATCTTTACCACATGAGTAGGAAAGAGTGGAAGTGGACAGGCACAAGGGACTTAATAAATCTAAAATAATCCACTCTCCAGAGTAATGCTGAAAAGGCTGAGCAACACCTGGGGAATACCTGCCAGTGCTACCTGCCTTGTTTGCAGTGCTGTCTTTGTCAGCTGAGGTGCAGAGAGCTCACCAAGACAGCCATGTTCCCATGGTTCCTCCAGGGCCTCCCAGAAAAGTCTGCTAATTCAGAAATCTGCTTGGAATCCAGCTTGTGTATTTTGGGGCTCGGAAATCTGGCCCTCAGAAGCGAGAAGAGTTAAAAAGAAATAAAGAACATATTCATTTCAGCGATGTAGGTGGCAGAGCTCTCCTACTGAAGCAGCGTAAAGGAGTGTCCTCGTTTGACCCCATTGTACAAGGATACCTGAGCTGTGCACTGAGAACCGGGCAGGTGCAGTGGCAGCCACACAGCACTCCAGGTGAGGAGACTTGAACCCAATCCTCCTCACTTTCAGGTTTGCATTTCACCTGTTTGACTGCATTTCAAACTCATTTTTATCTTAGCAAAAGCTTCCGCAAGAAATGTCTCTGGAATGCAGCAGCGAGTGCTGCACATCCACTCTGGGCTCCCAGCTCGTGTCCTGAGAAGGGCCAGGAAAAAGGTTACTGATCCTGCAAGCTTGGATATGAAATCTGCCATTGCTAATAAACAGCTGGTAATAGCTAAGACCATCTTCTTTGAGCTCAGAGTGAGCAAACTCATGTTTCTATATAAGGCAGCTACTGCATCAGTAGGTCTAAAAGGAAAATGAAAAGCAACTCTACAGTCTTTGTTCAGAAGACAATTCCTCTCTCATTTTTAGTTATTCAATAAAAAAAAATGCATTAAATACAAAGAAATGTTATTTTGACAGAACTTCTGTAAGGCACATTTCTGCAGAATCACAAAAAGCCACGCAAAGACAAAGAGGGATTGCTTATGCCAAAAAAATACAAGGCAATACAAGGCAGATACTACAGTAAACATGTTGCAATCACCGTGGAAATACAGCCCTAAAGTTTTTGACAGGTATTTACGCAGCAAGTCAAGAGTCTCCACAAAAGACATGCAGAGTAGCAGCTAGAATCCGTATGTCTCCTTCCCTCAAAAGAGGGAACACTTGCTAGGAAATAAATATTATGGATATTGAATAAAAAAATAGGTGAGTAAAGAGTGCCAAGGAAGCAGATCAGAGATATTTTGATGGCAACTGCTGGAGAACACAGCACTGGCTGATCAGCAGCAGGAATCCATCTCTGAGTTTTTCAAGAGATGCTAAAAACAGCCATGAGGATAAGATGCCAAACCAGCCAGCTAGTTGAGGAGAAGAGAGAACAAAAGAGGAAAAATCCCAGCATGTTACAGAGAGGATTTATGAAGAAGCCAGCAGAAAAACCAAACCAAGAATGTACTCCAGCTCCTGCCCATATTCTGTTCTGCCTCATATTTGCTGCGCAATTTATTTTGAAAACCTTTTCTAAACAGTTCACTGCAAGTAAAGTCATGGAATGGGCATTTCGTGCAAGAGCAGATTTGTCAAAGAGGTTCCACATGGCAGAGACAAGCACTCTAAACACAGGATTTAACCACAATGCCTCAATACACTTCAATGCAGTCTCATCTCAACTTTGATTTGCACTCTGCTACTCCAGGGACAACTTGGAGTGGTTTATCCTCTAGTATGTGCAGCTACATGCTCCGTTCTGTAAGAAAAGTAAATTGTCATCCTGGGTGGCTTTCCTTTTATCTGCCTAGGATGCTAGTGAAGTTTGTCTTAAACCAGACAATTAATAAGAGATGTAAGCACATGTCAGACTGAAGTACCGATCGAAACATTGGATGGGAGGGCAGATCTGTGCTTCACTAATGAACCTACAGAAACCAAGTCTTACATTGTACTGTAGATTGTATTGCTTGAGATTCAGAATTAAATTACAGATGGAGGTGGATGAAATATGCCTCTCTGAAAATAGCCACCCATTCTTCTTTATCATGCTGTAAAGTCAAACACACTTTTTGAAAATATTCTGCATCCTGAATTGCTGTGGCTATGTGGGGAAATAGTTCTTCATCTACTATGAATATTCTGGAAGAAGCAGCTTCCCAGATGCAAGAGAAATGACAAACAAGATTAATAACAATAAAGAATTCACAGCTCCATTTCCTCCTTTCCTGACTAAATGCAATGCTAATTGTTTGTAAGCCAGATGAAAATAATACTCACTTGGAAGACACAAAAATTTCATTTTCAAGAGTTGTCATTTCAGCATAGGCATGTACTTCCACAAACAAAAAGACATTATCTGCACCTTTGTTCTCATCTAAAGCAAATCTCAAAATTTTCCAACTCGTTTTTGATCAGTCAAATGTTTATTCTATTTTTATTCTACAGTTAAATGTTTATTCTATTTTAATAATCTACTTGTTTCTGTATTTCCATACCAATCCTCAAAATATTGCAAAAATCCTCTTGTCAAAACACCCTAAACTCCTTGGAAAGAGGTAATTCCCCAAGTTATTACTGGGAAGTTTTCTCCCTGGAGATTTTAAGCATGGTGCCAATAGCAGAAGTCTGTAACTTCCCCAATGCTGTTTCCATTTGGCTTTTCAACAAAACACAGCCAGGTAAAGTCTGCTACCATTCCCACCTGAAATCCTGCCCTGGAGCTCAGTCAGGTATGGCTAAGGGCAGAACTCCACTTGTGGTGCTTCATCAAATTAACTGACTTTGCTGCTCTTTTCTTTCCAGCTACCCTGACATTTTACCTGTTTACTCTAAATGCACTTTAAGAGCTGTATCAACAGCAAAAGGGCAACTGGCAGACCCTGTGTTATGCATTAGCAATTCTCAGTAGCACTTAAGGCAAGCAGATAAGCAGCACCAGCCAAAAGAGAAGAAATTACAGATGTTGCAGGTTGGAGGATTTTTTTCCCCTCCCACCCTTCATATTGTGGTCCAAAAATCAATGGAATGGTTTTCAAACTGATGTTCTGAAAGAGGGAAGAAAACTTTCTTAAAAGCCTCTTTGGTGAAAAAATAACATCTTCAGGTACATTTCCAGGGGAAAATTGTCATCCTGAGCTGCTCCCTCCAGAGCCAGGCAGAAATTAGTCATGGGCAAAGCTCAAATACCTTGAAGGTTCAGATGTGCATTTAGAGTATCTGATGCTTATCATAATCCTTTGGGTCTGCCAAAGAGACTTTATTGTGGTTTCTTGATGCTTCTGCACAAAGTGCAGAGATAGGAAAAATGTGAAAAATTAAGAGAAAAAAATGGCCAAATGTTTCTAAAGTACAAAGAGATCCATTTGAGGTTTGTGAGAGGACTGCAGTTAGCTGTTATTTTATCTAAACTGGCTTATGTATCCCTAAACAGCTTTCATGGTGGGACTGTTTGGAATTCTTCTAATCCTTCAAGCTACAAACACTACCTTAATCATGTTCTAACTTGTTATCTCAAAACTCTCAGGTACCATTTTTTTAAATACAGCAAAACGAAGAATTACGTAAATTTCTGTCTGCTAGCAGAGATTTTACTGATTTGGGATAAAGACAGGAAAAGTGGTCACAAACAATCATCAGTGTAGTGAAATAATGTCTTACAGCAGTGAATCAAGGGAAAGAATCACTACTGTATGCAATGCTTTACAATATCTGATTATGAGGAAAACTAGAAATAGCCAGATAATTCTACAGCTCAGTACAGAAAGACACAAAAGTGAACATTAACCAAACTTATTGCACCATTCACACACTAAATTTCACTCACTGGACCATATTCAAAACATCATGCAAGCAAAATAGGCTTCACAGCAGCATACAACATGGGCGCATTTTTCCATGGCTTATCAAAACTGTGCCAGTGCTCATGGATCTGCAAAATGAACTAAAAGATTATGCAAAAGATGAGCAGATAACTATCAGTTCAGATACTTAAGTGATGGGGAAAAAAGTGTCTAATCCTGATAGATTAGTCTCCCAGGCAGAAATATTGATGTTTATGTTCCATGGGGAATTCTGTATTATGAAGAGAAATTTCAAACCAGAGCTGGAGCAATGATGAACAGGGGAATAAAAGCAACAGGGAACTGCAGCAAAGAAGAGATAGAAGAGATCATAGCAGGCCCAACCACCTTCTCCTAAGAAAGTTTCTGATATAAAAACTGTCATCTATTTTTTTGCTCTAGTTCTGCCAAAAAGAAGAAATTATTTCATTACTGTGCTTCTAAAGACAATCCCTCCATTGAATTCACAGTGAAAGAGGAACTAATTGTATGTGGGGCCACAAAGAATTTAAAATAACAATGTTTAATTCCTTGCACTAACTAGCCCAGTATTAAATATACTTGCTCATCCATTGTGGTATCTTCTTTACACTCTTTATTTATTTCTTCTAAAAGACCTGATAAGTTTATCTGAATACAATCTGTCTTTGAAAAGTGCTGTACTGCTTAAAAAATTTTTTTTAAAAAAATAAAAAAATCTGAAGATTTAAATTGTTCTTTATCTAGAACTGACAACATTTTACATGGAAAAGTCAGAAGTCTGAAGAAAAAACTGTATGAAATACAGATGATGTAATCTGCATCTTTCTACTGGTAAGTCTGGCTGTGTAGAGTGAAGAGCTGCAGGACATCCCAAATCCACGCAGTTTTTTCACTCTTTTGGAAGAAAGTACACAAATTCTCCCTTTAGAATCTGAAATTTACCTTTTGAAGCAACAGATCAAATACTGGCACAAATTTAAAAATAGAAAAACTGAAAAATAACCCCACAAAATCAAGTACTTCAAAACTTAAAAGTAACTTTGAAGAATGATTTGCCTGTACCCTACTATGGTTGTGCCATTTCTGATACTTAGAAAACCAAACAAGAAAACCCAAACTCTGTGGTAGCATGCTGCTGCTACTGGACATTTTTGCTCAAATGGTAACAGATCTGCTTCATTCAGAACATACATTTTGAAGTCATATGATAAATAAAAATATTACAACACAGGAGGGAAAAACAACCCACAAAAGCAGGCTAAAATACTGCAGAAATGCTTTAAATAAAATATTATGGGGGTTTTCCTCCATAGATTTAACATCAGAAGCTCAAAGACATTTTAAAATGGACAACAAATGTATCTCTACCTTCATTTTGCCAGTGAAATAAACATCTTGATATTAAATGCCTTTACTGAGAAAGGAATGACCAGCCTTCATTTCTAAACACCAGAAGTTTATAAAAAACAGCAGGAAAAAAAAATCAGAGAGCCTATGACATCAAGCCAGGATGAGTTCGTGTGTAACAGAAATTTTAGAGCTTTTAGCTCCTTGGAGAGTTAATGGTCCAGTGGCCCAACGTCGTGGGTGTTTTTCATGTTATCAATGCCACTTGCAATTTATTCAAGTGTTCGAAAAGTTCAGGTTCCAGAAGAGGCATTAAAAAACATGCAAATCAAATGTTTTGACATCAGCTCTGACGAACAGCAGAGACAAACTGAAAGAAAACCCTGAGCTCAGGTTACTTTGGTTAAGGGTTGTTAATGTAGTGTTTCCTTAGAGGACAGCTGCTCCACAAAGAACTATTAAGAATAGTTTTGTCTCTCCTCTGCACCTGTACAATTTAAGCTTCATAAGGTTATCTAGGAGTAACTAAGGACAAAATTGGGTTCATGCAGTTTTTATTCCAGCTGTCTGTACCAAAAAAGGCATACTAATTATAAGTCTGCATCCATTCCTACTTTACTTGTACAGGAAGTCCAAAAAAAAAAAAAAACCCCACAAACAAAAAACCTCCAATCCCCATACACAACAAAAACCTTTACTGTATTTGAGGCATGTGAAAACAGATGCCCCAGACAGCTGAGAAATGGCCAACTCATGTATATCTCAGGAAAATTTAATTATAAACAACTGAAGAGCTATTTAAGCCACATGTTTAGATTTAAAAATGGGGTAAAAGAGCAGATATGTTGTTCTTGTTACCTTCTCGCTTCCGGCCGCTGCATCCATGGTAACACAATTACCATCTCAGGGCTAGAATTGATCAGAATTTTTCTAATTACATTCATCACTAACAAATCAAATGCCTTGTGCTCTGTTTGGTGGGGAGGGGTTTTTTTTTCATTTGAATTTTATGGAGTTACTGCCTCAATCTCTACTCCCCACACCCCCCTCCCCCATTTTTTTTAATTGCTACTAAATGGTTTAATTTTCTAGTCCTCTTCACTATGAATCCAATAAGCTAGAAAATCCTGTATAAAGCAGGGTCAGCTATGGATTAGCTTCCATGTCTTTCCCTGTGTCTCCTTTGATCAGTTACATTTTATTGAGAAGCACATCCTCAGCATTAGAGAAGCAGAGCACAATGAAACAGCAAGGGGGGTTTGAAGCCTTGCCTTATCACTGGCACTTCTGCCATTGCTGCATTAATTTTGTTGACTTGCAAACTCGTGGAAAGGCCAAGAAAAAGTGATTTTGTGTTATCTTCCAGTTCTCATTTGCTATTTAGCGGCTTTTATTTGGAATGATTAAGCTCTCGTGTCATCTATGTAATTCCCTTTTACAAAGGGATATTCCTGGCTGGTTTTCCCAGACCAGGAGCCTGCAGTGCCTACCCTTATTTGCAGATGGATATAGAAAGAAAAAAAATAGAATAAAAAGGTGGTTTCCCTTCTGCTATAAGGACACAGAGACAACTACAAACCTATGCTAAGAATGAAGGACAGAATTTAATCTGTAATATGCAAAAAATAGAAAAAGAACTAATTTATACCAGGTGGCAACCTCAGAACTGGAGAAGGCAAACAAAGGAACACAATTGCCTTTGCTGCCTAGAGTGTGTGGGAGCCAAGGCAGGAACAGCTTGGGAATGCCCAGGTTTTAGACTCCCTGGGAATCACTGAGGTGCAGCTCAAGTGAAAGCAAACTCTTGTGTATCACACTTGCTGAGCATTCCTGAACAAAGAACAAACCTCATTTTCTTGTGCTGGCAGATTAGTTCATATGGCAGCACATGTTCCTCACAAATAAGTTTACCACATCGAGCAGATACTATAAAACCCCCACAAAAGAAAGAGGAATTCTTGGCTGTTGAATGGCCTGAGCTGTCTGGAACACATTGCCCATAAACCAGGAGGACAGATAACAAAATCTGTCCATTGGAAATCACTGGAACTTCCCCAACACCCAGGGCAACCAGGACTTGCCAGGTTTCTAGAACAGAGAAAACAGATTTTCAGTTCCCTTAGCCAAATGTTCAAAGCTATTGAGAAGACGAAAAGGGCTAATAGAGCCAAGTGAGATTTTCAGACACAACTAACCAAGTCAGGCATCCATCTCCCCAGCCCTAACCTGCTTATGCACTTCAGAAAAATCTCATTAGGCACAGATCTGCATCTTCAGATACCTGTCTGCTTTCAGACTCTGCTTTCTTTACTCTACAATTCAACCTTGTATATTTGCTTTTTGCCTATTCTTCCTTACAAGATGCAGTAGGCTTTTGACCTTGGAAAAAGGATCCTGGAAAGCTTTTTTATGGGGTGTTTTTTAAAGGAGGGACTAAGCACAGAATAAACCTCTTGAAAGAATAGGCTGAGCAGTATTTTTTTTCCTGTTTAACCAGCACAGCTGTAGATTATAAGGAGTTTGGTTTCATTACATAACAACCCATCATTGTTCCTTAATACATTATCTCATCAGGAGGCCCCATTTCAGAGAGGCTACATAGACACACATTTCTTAATAGCAGAGCTAAGTGGCAGCATGATCTAGTGGATTAATTATATAACTGGCAACTAGGATTTCCTGGTTGTAATACAATTTTAAATTTACATCTTTAAATAAATTTTTCAGACAAGTAACAACATTGGCTTTAAGAGAACTGTATGTAGCTTATTTGTTGAAAAAAAAATTATTTGCCTCTTTAGGAGCTTTTTTAATCATGCTGATACTCACTACAATCTGAAACTTTTGGGAAAACAAGTTAATTTCAAAAGCCTACAGCTATTACCTCACAAATTTTCGATATTGAAGGTAAGTCAAAACAGACAATATCTTATGCAATTATTCTCATAAGTAAAGAAAAACAAAAGAAGGGAAAACCAAGTGTAATCTTAGAGTTCTTACCAATTTTGGCTTTCAAATGAGCCTAAAACCACCCAAATGAATAACTTCAAAGTGGTACCCAGTTGCTGACTGGACTAGAGGCATATATGAATATATACTGATATTCTAAGCAACCCTTGGATAGTGCTGCTCCTGCTCTACCTGGAAAAGCTACACATTTTTTGTTATGAAATATCATATGAGACTATGCATTTAACACCCACTTTTATATCTTTTCCATATGGTACCAATCCTTCTATAAATGTAGACTGTGTGGCTATCAGGATTTATGAACCATGTGTGCAAGTCAGGCCACTGAAGTGGATTCTAAAATAAAGCATGGTAGATATATCCCATATGAATTCTTCCCCAGACTCTCTTTTTTCTGAGATTTTTATTCAAGAGCAGCTAAGAACCAGAGCAGAAGATTTTCACTCTTCTGGAATCAGAGCACCTTATCAAATTATCCTAAGTGGTTTTGCTATACAATTATTTTAATGTTCTAGACATTGTTTCATGCTGAGATTTATGAAGGCTTCCAACAAAATCTCATTTTTTAAACAATGCTGTGATATACCTTTGTACAGTGAAAAATGGAAGACAGCAGAGAATTGGTCCACTCTGATTTTCACATCATCAGTGGCAGAGCCAACCTCAGTAACAAGAGTCAATCCAGTTCTGAGGGCTGAAAGGTTTCATCCTACTCCTTTCATCACATACTTTTATATATTTGTTGGGTCTATTTAACTCCCTTCTGTGTCAGAGTTGAATATGATGTGGAATGTCTTTCATACCTCCTTATTGCCTGCAGCTTCCATTTTATGGAAAGTCTCTCCAGATGAGAGACTGAATAATAACTATTTATTGATACCCATTGTCATTCACAATAGGAATTTCCCTATTGGGTCAAATTTATGAAACAGACTGACAACAACTACTCAGGATCAAGGTGGCTGCTGCCAGTCAACAGCCAAGCCTCCTCTTCCCTTAACCCACAGCCAAAGCCTGTATATTCGTGAGAGGGATCATCTTGGCCCCTAGCACACTCATAAGTTAAACCTGAACCAGATTTTCAATCTGACAGGAGGAGATCATTTCCATTCCACCTGATTCTAATCTCCTTCGCACTGACTTTGCACTAGTGCTGATTCTGCTGCCTTTATTAGGAGTGTTCCTAATCTTCATCATTGTAGATAAAAATAAGAACCTTATATTTCAGGTTTAAAGTCTGACAATCTTTTTCCATCCTGAAAAATTTGCAATTTGCTCTCATTCTATGCATGTTAGTGAAAATCTGGAGTCACTCCAGCTGGAGACTAACTTTTTGGCAAGCAGATACCAAGAGAAATTTAGCAACAGTTTCATTTGCTCATGTAGCAGACAGCAGGTCCAGTAAAGAAAATAGTATTAATGGTCAAAACCGTAAATTCTGAAATCTTTCATCTCTTTTAGCATGGAAAAGAAATTAATTTTATCACGATAAAACTTATGAAAAGGAGACACACTTGTAAAGACTGACTTGACATCAGTCAAGGGATAATGAAACCTCGAAGATGCTTTTGCCAAATGAGATTAGTTAACAAACTCTAAAGAATAGTAGCACAGCATATATAAGGGGAAAAGTATAAAAATTTTTAGCAACAATTTTTATTATCACAATTCATATCATTCTGTTAGAACTTGCTGCTAATTTTTGCACAATGGAGGGAAAAGAAATGCTAAAAATGTTGGCGTAAATTGAAAGCCAGCCCTCCCACAGAATCATTTTAGATAGCTAAGATTATGCACAGTATGAGTTACAGGGTTAGTAATGTAATTTGAATAAAACTTAACAATTATCTCTGAGCTACAGATTGTCACAAAGTAACGCTTGATGGACAGAAGAGAAGAGATGGGAGCGATAATATTTAATAGCAAGGAACCCTCTACTTGTCTAATATTTGAAAATAATCTATTAGGTCATCTTTTCCTTAGCAGATGCATTGGTTCCTGCTATTATCACTATTCAAATTTCTTCCTGTGGGATGGAAAAGAGTTTTGTCCAGGATTGAATTCAGGCTGAAGCAGCAGGCAGCTTAGGTGCACTAGAGCTGAGAAGACCAAAGGATCCAACTAATGGGGTCCCAAGGGATGGGAAGTGAGCCCTAACCACAAGTTCTTCCTCCATTTCTTCAGTTGGAGTCCCCGATTTTTTCTTTTTTTTCCCCCCCATTCTTTTTTTCCCTCCCAGGCCCAGTTTGAACATGTACATTCTCTTTTTCACCTGTCACGTATATCCTTCTTCCCTGCTTTTGGTTTGTTTTGTTGTTTGTGATTTTAGTTTTTCTTTTATGTATGTGGATCTGGGGAACTTTTTCCCCTCTGTGAAAACAAAGGGGCCACAATGTTTCCTTTGCTCCGGTGTAGTGCAGGACAGTGATGCCTCATTTCTATAATAAAAGAGTAGTATATCAGTGTTGTTTTTGAATTTACAAGCAGGTACAGTTTAGGAGAGAAATGGCACTAATCAAAATCAAATAGGTGCCACGGAAGAACTTTCAAATACTATTTCTTGTAATTTTCCTAGCTTCAATGACTGCTTTTGCTTACGCCTGGCTTTGATATGGGAATTGCTGTGATTTAAGTAGCTTTGGCTTGAGACTGAATAGCAGATAAAAGGAGAAGATCAATCAGAAAGTCACATGAATGCAATAATTTTGAAATTTTTCAAATTAAATGTTAAACAAAACAAGGACTGGCCTTAGTGTAAAAGCTGCAGGGAACTTTTAATGTTTCCTTTATCCATTTCATTGGAATGTGAAGTCAGATGGCATTTATGCTAAGATGATAGATTGGTTCATAACTGACTTGAAGAAATGAGCATTCAGTTACACAAACTTGATTTCCCTTCATTAATCACTGCATGTCACACATTGATCACTCATCAAAAATTAGCATCCATTGCTCAAAAACTCAAACAACTGCCATTTTTAATGGCACTTTTCATGAAACAAGAGTGCGCCAAAACACGCACGTATTACAATGCACACAAGTTCCATTTTTGGGGGAGAACACAAATATCCATCAGTAACTCAGTGCAGATTTTCTGTTACACACAGTACACTCAGCAACATCTTTGTGGAAATGGTGGCTCTGATCAGTGAGCTCAACAAAGCTTTCTAGAACTTTTGCTGAAGGGGAAGAGACAATTGAAATTCAGATGACTGGCATCCAGTGAAGCCTGGATGTGTATTCCCTATTGTTTTGTGGGAAAGTACTAAACTTGCATGAATTTTGTCATACATCTTAATACCTCCAACAATGAAAAGCTGATGTACTCATCAGCCTTCACAAGACAATGTCCATTTTAAGGCAGGCTTTCAGTTTGGACATTTCTGCATGGTCAACTGCAGAACTAAAAATGCTGCTGGAAATCGCACCCAAGTGGCCACATGGCAGAAAAGGAGGTGGCTCTTGAAGACGCATTAAGAACCGACAGCACCAAGAATGCAGGTGTCTCAGACAAATGTTCTTGCTAGTAAGAGGTTTTATGTTTTGGTCAGCCCTTAGGTGGTCAGACAGTTGGATTAGATGATTATTGCAAGTCCCTTCTATTCTACTCTAACCTCCTGGCCACTTGGAAGATACTTGGCTTCAAAGAATCCATGTACCACTTCAAGTTCTAAGAGAGCTTAACAAATACTACAGACATCGAAATAAAGGCTACATAAAACACCAATTGCTTTCATTTTAAGAAAATCTAGCTGGGAATATTTTATCCTGTTCCATTTACAGGCCACAACATGTAAAAAAGCTCCAGGAGTTAGCTGTCCAAATTCCATAATGGGACTTTGACTTGAACCAAAACAGAAGAGCTTGGTAGGAGCTCATTCAACTCAGAAGCCTGTGGAAGCCTTTTGAACTTCTCCCTAAATATCCATGTTAGAAAATTAATTTTATTTGCATTGCATAGCAACTCATTCTGAAAATGAATTTCTGGATTCCTAGAGATTCATGTGCTTTCTTACCATGAGAGTAGATAAATTGAATCTTTATCCTATGTCTTCCTGCTGCAGGTGACCAAAAGGCAGCCAGCCAAAACTGTTTGTGTACCCATCTGTTCTAATTAGGCCTAAGATCACCAATGTCTGTCCCTCTGAATTCTGCCTTGCATTTTAGTGTCCCATAATTTAGCTTTTACACCAATGACCTTTGAGTAAAAATATCCTTGTTTCATTCCTGAACCACTGAGCTGCCAAAGCACTGTTATTCCATTACTAAGCATTCCAATCTGCATTTGTACCTTGCATTCACTTGATCCCCAGCTCAGAACCCATGAAATTTTATGGCTGGTTGGACATTGCTGCCTTCCACAGGGAAATTCTGAAAAGGCTGGGGCTGAACATCAATGCATAACATTCATCCTTTTACTGTCTACTCTTACATTCCTCAATTACATGTTATGTGTTGCTATGTTATAGCTACTAATAATTTTCCACTGTCATAGGGAGACTCAGAAAGGCATCAGTATATGAAAATAAAACCCAAAATGTGCTGCAGAAAGAAACTTCAGGACCTCATACAGCCCTGTCTTTGCTATTTTAATGCAATTTGCCCTTCTCAGAGAAACCATTTCAGAAGATAAATTTAAATTATTATGAAATTCTCTTCCCTGACCCACACTCCTCCTCTAAGCTTCTTATATATTACATTTTTTTACTGTGGGAATAGCTATGCCATAGTGGGAGGATCATCTGTCCTAGAAATGCACTAACTACCCAATAGACAGGGGATATGAACAGAATAAAAAGGGTGACAAGATTCCCATTTTCATATACAAATAGAGAGTGTAGTAAGTAACACATTTGGGACAAGAGTCTCCTGGGAAAAGAATCCAATGTGAAGGGTAAAAGGATTTCTATTTATATATTATGTTTCCATTTGTATTGTTCACTAAGTATGAAACCTCTTTTTTAAATCTATGTCTCCTGGTGTCTTGAAGAAGAACAGACTATTCCTGCCTGTCTGACTCATGTATCTCTGGGCAGTCAGACCTTCTGACTCACTGGATAGTCAAAAAACTCAGATTAATAATAGTGCATGGCTGCTAAAAATAGGAGCCACAGACCCTGGGACTGAACGTGGGCAGAAATAAACACATTTCCTCTGAATACCTGCAACCAGTGGAACATAAACAGAAGTATTTCCATTCTGCTCCTTCACTTGCATTGCATTCAATTTTGCTGGAAAACTGGGTCTGAAACTGCCTCTGCTGCTGTTTCCAAACATCAGCAAAGGGATCTCAACCATGACCACATTGTGTTTCAAGCCTGTACACCTGGAAGCAACCTGCTTATGTTTAATAAGGAATCCCCAAACTATTATTGGGCCACTCCTTCCCACACTACCCCAAGCTCAGCACCTTTCACAGGCCTCAGGACATATACTCCAATGCCCAAACATGTTAGAAGTATTTTTTCATACTCTATTCTTTCCTTGTTTTTGTTTGTGCTAGTAAGTCAGCTATTCTTGAATTAACCAGGACAGATTTCATGAAGATACATTGAAAAAGATGATCTGTCTGTAAAATTCTGTGTACATGGTTGCTGTTTAAAGTGGTGTGAGCATTGTAATATAAAGTATAAAAGTAAACTAAACACCTCAATCTGGTATCAAGTCCTATAAAATTTCCAGGAAAATTCATCACAAAAGTCAATGAGATAATTCACATGGCCTTTTATCCTGGAGCTGGTGCTGATGCTGAGACTGACGGTTCACTTGTCCATCAGCATGGTGAATTTGCATTAGTGATTCAACTACATTTATTTAAATCAACAAAATAAATTGGCTTGTATGGTAAAAATTTTACAGAGCTGAAATTCCAGCTGTCTTCTGAGCTGATGTAATGAAGGAGTTCTGATCAAATACAGAATTGGGGCATGTGATCAGAAGGAACTCCTGAAACTTAAACTTTTGATCTCCTGCATCAGCACATTTTCTTACATAGAACCTTCAATATCATTGACACTGCCTGAATACTCTTGCCTTGTAAAATGGCCCCACATGGGTTACCTAGAAACCTGGATTATCAATACCAAACAGCATCTGATTGCTCAACTTAATGGCTGAGAAGGTTAGGGAATTGCTAACTTCAAAAGAAAAATTAAGCATAAGAACTCCTAAAAAAATCCTATCAAACAGCCAGCTTTGGAAAGCAAAATTTTAGGCATGAAAAAGAGATTTTAAAACTGTTAGAACTGAACAGACAGCAGTGCTTTAATCAGGTCCTAGATGCAACTTGGGAAAAAAAACAACCAAATAAAATAAAGAACCAAAGCAACAAAAGAACCCAAATATAACAAAAGAAAAAAGTCACAATCAAAAAAAAAATCAAACAAAAAAACCACAACCCAACGTGCAGAGAAGAAAACAGGTCTCTAAACACTTGAAAATTTTTTTTTACCTTAAGTACTTGCACTTGTGCTCACAACTGCTTCTACTGGGCTACCTTTTAAAAATACTTATCCCACATTGTTTCAAGGAGCACTTTTTGGCTGTAATTAAACATAATGCTTCATCTAGCAACCCATTTTTGCTGGTCCCTGGAGCAGCATTTTAAAAGAGGCTAGGCCAGGGTGAAACAGAAAGGATGTGGTCTTGCACAGCCAGTAAAACTGCAAAACAGATATTGAAGGAAAGATGGGGGAAAATCCATACAATTTTGAAAAAATAAATAAGATTAGCAAGGATTAAGGTGATCCAATGCCAGAACACAGTTCTGCAACAAAGATGTCCAGTGTTTGTTTGACTTCTTTCTTAACTCCTGTCAAGTCTAGGCAAGAGTGCTTTGTAAAAGAGTGGTAAAAATCCAATGTGGCTGCCAAAAATTAGCCAAGATTGACTAACAGACTGAGATGGCTTCTATTGAATGCACCATTGAGCTGGCTCTGGAGAGATGCAATAGACAGCTGTGTGGACATGGAGTCTTTGACAAGAGCAGAACTTATTGTATTTATGTCACATGTAACAAAACTGAGGTGCTTGTTCTTAAACCTCTGGTCTACCCTAGGCAGGAATATTACAGTCACTAAGAGCATTCGTAGTTTATTAGGACATCAGCTTTCCATCTTTGGATGGAATTCAGGTTGAAACTGTAATCCTTCTGAATTAATCCACATTTTTCTAAGAGAGTCATGGAATTAAATGCGGGAATTAAAGCTTGCTCATTTTGGCGCAGTCTTGTTAACACTTGAGAGCACACTTTCACAAGTTTTGGTAATCAAATGGCCTCGAAATATTTCTTTTTTTCTTCTCTTCCCTTCCTTTCCCTCCAGGTTTTTTTTCTGTGTACACTCTGAAGCTACAACCACAAAAACACTCATAGAAACAACTGGGTGCTGTCAAATTTACTGATTTGACATTGGGTGAAAGAAGCGATCAGATGAAATGAAAGAAGTGGATGCAGAGGTCCACAGAAGATCCTTACTTGGTGGATGCACAGAAAAAGTGAATGCCAGGAGCAGCAAGAAGCACCATCATTCTCTAACATGACTTGCACTGATTTTGAAAGGAACTTGAGCTACTTCCTGTCATCATTTATATCTGGATGATGTGTCAAGATCTAACTTGTTACAAAGGATTTCCTACAGAAGTATACTTGGGGGTTCTTTACATTACTGTAATCAAATTAACTGAATTCTTATTCTCCTTTCCACCACACCCTTATCCATGTAACAGGCACCATTGGTGCCAAATTACCTTCCTGGCAAGATGCAGAATTATTAGACCAGTAATGATAATTTCTTTGTGATTTATAGCTTTTACTATTGCATACTTCATCCTCTCAAAAGCATAGATTGAGCGTGAAAAGCTCAAGCAGGGCAGTAATACTAAGCATACTTCAGAATAGATAATTCAAGTGCATTTTAATCTTTTAGGCAACTTTTTTTAAAAGTCACTTTATACTGAAGTCTTCACAGTATTTACCACTGTATTAGAGTACAATTCCAAGTAGTGACAGACTGTTGAGCAGATTTCTAGAAAACCTCTTTGCTATAGAATCAAACCAGACATAATTACACCAAGCACACTCTCAGCAATAAAGATTCAAATGTGTAGCTATGAAATGAGGAACCTCCTCTTGACAGGATGCAAATGCAGCTTGAGGCATTCCTGCTTGGGCAGCTATGACTTGGTCCTGTATAAAATACAATCAGTTCCTAGTCACACACCAGAATTTCCACATGCAATGATTAAGACTTTCCTACGTCCCCAGCCAATTAAAACATCTGCTATCTCACTGGGACCACAATTTTACTGCATTGAAGCGATAATCATTTTTTTGCCATCTCACATCATTAGCTCTTTACTGTTTTGGAGGAAAAAAACCCTGAATTTGTATTGAAGACAGCCCTGATCCCATCACCAGTACATGTCACACTTCAGCGAGTCCTTCCACTGGGGACAGGCCCTGGGCAGCTTCCACACCTGCTCTGGCACATCTATTAGCAACTTTGACCCATAATTATCTTGGGCAAAGCCCCAGCTGAAATTAATTACTGGATTTTCCTGTATCCATGTGCACATAGGAGCCCACACAGAGAGCAAGCTGAGCCAGGCAGCACAGCAATATTTTGCTGCTTCTATTTTCCCCAGCTATCAATGCAATAGAACATTGGCAAAATCTTACTAAAAATCTACGTACATTGAGGGAAAAACCTCAACAAAAAGCATCCTGCAATAAAACAGAGAGCTTGTTCTTAAAGTTTGATTCACCTAGGACTTAATGTTTTCTTTTCTCTGCCTAGAATAAGTAAAAAATAGGAATTACTAGGGTCCAAGTTTATTTAAATATCTTGCACAGATGCTAAGCAAAAATACCTTACGATAGGTATGCATAAAAAGGGGGGAAAACAACTCAATCACTTTTATCCACATCAGCTTTTTTAGAGAATATTTTTTCCTCTAGAGAGGAAAATTTCATCCATAGCTCTATACAAAATCTCTTCTGGTTCTCCGGGATATTTTGTATATCAATACATATAAAAAGCCCCATGAATTAATTATACTGACTACAGCAATGTTCAACGAATGCATCTAAGATAAGAGACCACAGATTGCACTCACTTTTGTGGAAACACAGGATAGGCTTAAGAAAAGAAAAAAGTTTAAAAATTCAAGAGACTTCTTAAACAGAGAAAAGAAAATGGATGAAAGAAGGTAAAACATGATTTTAAATCTCATTTTAAAGTACAATATACAGATCTAAATAACAATGGGGGATCCAAACACCTCAAGTGCTGAAAAAATCCTCAAAAATCTGACCTTGGGGACAAAACTAGAGGTTTTGGGTCTCAACAACCAGATGAGAAATACCAGGAGACAGTGAGCTCTGTATTCAGAAATATCTCTATGAACCAAATGGAAAGAACAACTTCTCAAGTGTTGGGGGTGCTGATGCCATTTTTCTTTTATGAAGACACTTGTCACTACATCCTCTTCAAGTCCAAATCTCTGACAACACCAGAAGTAGACCCATGCACCTCGTGTAAAACATGAGTAGAGAGTAACAATGAGATGAGAGTGAGTGGATTCTCAACATCAATTCTTTTTGCTGCAGTAAAATTGCACAACCAGGCATTGATGTTTGGTGCTAAAAAACAGGCAACTCTACAAAGAATCTTGACCACTCCTCAACTACCTTGAGAACTCAACAGAATTGTTAACACATCACCTGGACACACACCAAAGCACAGCATATAATTAACTAACAGTATTAACCAGGGGGTGGAGGGGGGCATTGTGGTTTTTGCTTTTCTACTCAGAAAATGATATTTCTTCTCTTGTGCATCTATTAGAAGCCATTAACAGATGAGCCATTACTGCAAAACCCAAGTGTAAATGATGCAAAGACAAGGTCTCTTCCCAAGCTATGTGCAGTAGGTCTTACACCAGCATTGTTCCACTAAATAAACTGACTGCTTCATGACTCACTCTTGCACTTCTTCAGATGTTTTCATTTGTGTCCAAATTTCAGAATTAAAAGCCTTCCTCTATTACTGAGACTAAAAGGGAGATTCGTTCATGGTCGATCTCCAAAACTTGCTGTGTTTTGCTATGCTCTTACACAAATGCCTTTTTAGCAAAATGTCTGCAGGGAAGAACATTTTATAATTATTCTTTGTCTACAGGACTGAGCTAGTACTTCTGCCCTTTTTACAAATAACATGAAGAGAAAGATAGAATACTTTCATACGTCTTTCTGCAGAAACATTTTGAACAGCTATAAAAATTACTACAGCTTAAAACACCAGTGGCCATTTAGCTTAGTTTTTGACAGCAAAGTCTATCATATTTGTTGATCTATTAAGAGTGAGTGATAGAGATTAACCTAAATTGAAATCTGAATTCAGATCTGCTCTGCCTGCTTTGCTTTTCATTGCTCCAGCAGCAGTACTGTGGGATCACAGAGTCAGAAGGCCAGGAAGACCCTTCAGAAGCCATTTATTACAATGATTTTCATCTTCTGAAAAGCACAACTCCCTTTTGGGTTATATATCTTCATGCAACAATTATGTGAATAGGGGCCAGAAACATCAAGGTCAAATGCTATTAGATATAACCACTGCTAACACTTTAAGGTTCTTTGAATTCAAGAGTAGCATGACCCACAGTTTGAAAATCACCAGTTTATTTCATCTCTTTAACCATAATTTACTCCTTCTACATGTTCCAAGGGAGAATCAAATACACTTACATCATTTTTAACAGATGTTTGCCTAGTCTTTTGGAGAACTTCCAATGAATAAGACTCCGCAGCCTTCTTTGGCAATGCATTTCAAAGCTTCACCATCCTTATTGTTCAAATCTTTCCTCATATCTAGTCTGTACTTCCTGTCTCTAGACTAAACATTCTTAAGCTGCAAGTCATGCTTTGATCCTTCTTCCTCTGCACTCTCTGCAGCTGGTGCACACCTCCCTTAACATGTCCTACCCAGGACTGCTTCATCTAAAGCCTTGGCAATGCTCAGGACGATTGAAGGGTTCTGTCCTTCCTTCTGCATCCTGTTTTCCTGCTTACACAACCAGAGATTGTGCCTATTCTCCTTAAAAGAGCATGAGGGGCTATTTGGCTTTGTGCTGACTTCCTAATATCACATCCTTGCTTTTCCTATCAGAGATGCAATTTGCCTTTGCCTCAACAATTCCCAGGTGCCAGAAGAGCCATTTGGGGCCCCAACCCTCAGGAATATAATTTACTCCTGCTGTGAGCTTCTTATGCTGGGGCTAGAGCAGTTCCCAGCCTACACCCTAACCGTGCTGCATCCTCCAAGAGCACCAAGCTCAAATAACTTGGGAGGCAGTGCAGGACCTAACATGGAATGGGTACTACAAAGCCAGCAGGTTTCTAGATACATAACTCCTGTCCTGGTTTTGGCTGGGATAGCTAATTTTCTCCCTAGTAGCTGGTACAGCTCTGTGGTTTGGATTTAGGATGAGAATAACATTGATAACACTGAGTTTTTGATTGTTGCTCAGCAGTTTTCACCCTAAAAGTCAAGAAGTCTTCAGAATCTCAGCTCTGGCAGTGAGGAGAGGCACAAGAAGCTGGGAGGGAGCATGGCCAGAACAGCTGACCTGAACTGTCCAAAGGGATATTGCACACCACAGCACTTCTTGTTCCACACAGGAACTGGGGCGAGCTGCTGATCTCTGTGGGGACAGCCTGGGCATCCATCTGTGGGTGGTGAGCTATTGCATTGTGCAATGCCTGTCTGGGGGTTTATTCCTCTCTCTCGTTCCTATTATTATAATATTTAGCTTTATTTCAAATATTAAACTTTTCTTATTTCAACCCACGGGTTTTACCTTTTTTTGGATTCTCTTCCCCATCCCACCGGTTGGGGAGGGGGAAGTGAGCAAACATCTGCGTGGTACATAGCTGGCGCCTGGGATTAAACCACGACAATCTCTAATGTGTTTCTATAGCTGCAAGACAAATAAAATGGTAAATCACACAGCTGTGGGTCCATTGTATTCTTATATCTACAGAAGTCAAATGCATACAGGCTGCAGAGCTGCCAGAATAATGATTGCGTAACTTCCCAGGACTAGCACTGCAGACCTTGTTAAAGTGTTTGCTGCACTTAGCGCTTCTGCATTTTCCTTCACAAAATTAAACTCAAAAACCTAGGATGCTACAACCTTACTTTTCAATATAAAATAATATCTTGCTAGGCAATTCAGACATCAATTTTTTCAAGGGAATTTGAGCTAACTATGTGTCTTTTTTTGTATAAGTGGTAAGCTAGTTAAAGATGCAAGGTAGTACCTAGGCTGTGCAGTGCTGGGAGCTTGATATTATAATTGAAAACTTCTACATTTCCTCACCTGCTGTATTCCATTATGGAATCTTGTCAGGAACACTGGCAAGATATAGATATTCTTTTTTTTATTCCTGCCTTTGCTCCCTGACATCTGTCTGTCCTCCATTCTTTCCCTTTTTTTCCCAGAAGGAGGAACAAATAGTGTTTCCCTGACTTGTTCTGAACCATACAGCCTCTTGCCCAGCTGAGGCAGGCAGCCTTCTCTTGACTTCAATGAAAAGTTGTTTTTGCTTATCACACCTTTAATGTAGAGGAATGAAGGATTTTGAATATGTGATTATAGATCTATAAAATGAGACATTCCAAATCTTTAACTATCTGCTGGAGCCCTCTTATATTCACTATATCCCTTACCACATGAAGAGGTTCAGCTGCAGCTCCCACCAGGCCCTGAGCAAGCCTTTAGGATGACTGCTGACCCCAGAATAATTCTCATACAGCACACACAAACAATGAGATGAGCGCATTATTATTTTTTAGTTTCTGAAATGAACTGAGGAGTTGCATGGTAAGAAAGATTGCCCACGGGAGTTCAGTAATTGTGTATGGCATTCAGGGCATCCACACAGTGCGAGTAACAGTGGGAATCCAAGCTGTGCATTCCATAAACAAACATGACAATAATTACACAGCTCCTTCTTGAGTTGGCTTGTCCTGTTCCTGTCACTGGATTCCACAGACACTAAAAGCAGATGCCTGAAAAAAGGTGTTCTTTATGAGCTAATTCACGGGTGCCAGTGGATGTATAAGGGCTCCAAGATGTCCAACAGGTACAGCAGCAAAGCATTAAAAGAAACACCTTAATATAGTGTGCATACACTCTAGAGTAAATCTGGCTGTTACACAGATTGCTGTCTGCAAGAAGTGGTACTCAGCTCCCAAGTCTCTGATTTTTTTTTATTCTGGAGAACAAGAAAGCCTCTTTTTTCTTGTCCTGTATAATCCAAGGGACTATGCTGGAACTGTTTCCATTAACCAAGTTTGGGGCAAAATATATTTTTTACCAAAAGCTTTATGAGACCTGTATGAATAATAAGTGCTAGATGAAAGACCCAAAAATCAAAACAGTTACTATTCTGGAGGAAAGGATGGGACTTCTCTCTAACACATTTTTCAGTAGAGGAGAACCTGATGGCTTTAATCCTTGCAAGACTTCAATAAAGAAATCAAAGCACTGAATCTCACACTTACTCCATGACCTTTGCTGGGGAAGAATGAGCAATGATCAATAGCAATAGTTTTGCTTCACTTGAGCAGAAGTAGTCTGGGAAATTGCTCTTTCACTTCCAGAGTCCTCATTGGAGGAGTCCTGAAGAATCCAGCCTTTCCTCCACATGAACCACTGTCTGCACCAAGCTGCTGGGAGAGCCAGTGAGAGAACAAACCCTGCGGTGCTGGCAGTCTGCGAGCCAGCCCACAGCTCCAAGGCTCCTTTTATCACATGTAAACAGCACCATCCCTCAGCTTTCTCAGTGCCTCTATGAAAACAGCATGTGGAGGCACAGAACCTACCTACTGCTCAACAACCTACACACCACTGAGTAACAGTAAGAAGCAGCTTTTTTCTCTTTTCAGAGACATTTGTCCTCAGATTTTTCAACTGGGGTTTATTTAGTCCCATCTACATTCCTGGAGGCATCACCCAAATAGCCACTGTAGCAAGAAAGCCCAACCCTGTGCATGTCTAGAGAGAAACAAGAGCAGAATGGAGGGTACCTCCTAAGCACCTGTAGATGCTGCCATGGTTATCTCAGAGATTTATGCAGTTGGAGGCACAAATTACAGAGGGACTTCCCTGCAATGCTCAACTTCCTACTAAAATTCTCTACCTGATACAGAGTTGAAGGTTCCTATCCAGAAAAATGAGTTTTCCTGGGATTATTTTTTGGTCAAAGTACAACTATCATTTTCCCTTGTCCAAGCCTTCCTACAACACCCAATTTTCACTGACACAGCTTATGTCGTCACCATTTTCAGAGCAGCAAAGTCAAGATCACACATACAAGAGCGGTAGTTGTTCATAGTTTCATTACTTTCAGACCAAAATTCAGTGTTTTTTCTGTTGAGCTTTCCCTTGACAAAATTTTACCCCCACAAAAGCACAAAAAAAAAACCATGAACAAATAACAACCAAACAGCGCGACTAAAACAATTCCTTTCTCCAAACTGGAAAGGAATTGACCAAGACCATAAATTTTAAAATATTTCAGAGATATTAAGATATAACAGCCACATAGACTATACAAACACTTCCGTGGATGGTATCTAAATTCCACAGCCACAGATGAGAGTACAAAAACCATTAAGTAATATGTGAGTCCCACTGCAGCAGTCCCAGCGGAAAGACAGACCCTTTCATCCTAGAGAAACCAGTTTACAGTAACTAGGTCAGATTAGTGGCTAAGAAGGGATTACTTTTAGGAACCTTATAAAAAACAAAGTTGTAAGCAGAGTCAATAGTTGAGATTTATGCTTCCCTCATGGTAGGGATGAGCAGAGCCTCTGTAGTGCCCTTCATCAGAGACTGTAAGCTGGAAAAAGGGGACTCAGGCATATTTGCTGCTATTAAAATATTTAGGGAATATGCAACTCCATAGGATCAGGCTGCAGTCACTTTCAGACTCAGCCATGCTGCAGATGAACTGCCAGCTACCGAAGCTTCCAAATAATGACTCAACTCATTAAAAGAAAATCAGTCACTGTCAAAACCTCTGAGTAAGAACTCAAGGAGTTGAAGACATCCCTCTCTTCCCTGTGGCTTTACAAGCACTCAAGTTGGTTCATGGCAAATGAGGTTTTGCTTGCTTAAACACAGCTTAAACTCAGAGGTAGGAGGGAGAGGTAGAAGTCAGTGTATACAATTTTGGCTTTTCCTGGTGAGACCTAATCTGACTGGGGTCAACTCTGTGGGAAAGTGTTTTATTTATGACTTGTCCATGGATATTATATAAAGCCTTCTGCTTTTCCAAATGGGTCTTGTAGAGGATTTTAATAATAGTGACCCCAAGAGGGATAGGTTACAGTGCTATTAATACCTTAGAACATGAACATCTTTTCATGTAGCAAAGGATACTGTGGACTTCTTTCTCTGTAAAGTGCCAGCTGGGTAACAACTTCAAGAGACCAGAAAAGAAACACATCACTGTTTTTGCAACACAAACTTCTGAAACCCCCTTGACTAATTTCCTCAGCTGTTTTTATCTTTCATAACTAAAACTATTTACAGATTAAAGTAATTTTACATAAATATTTGATGCTAGACTTCATTATGAATCTGGGTTTAGTAACAGAGACTAAGACAGAACATTTCACAGACAGCATTTTCCAATACAAAATCATTTAAGCATCTGCCGGCTGCAAGAATAAATGTCTCAACCAACTTGTCAGAGCCTGTCAGGCCTATAATTATGTTCTACAGCATTAAAAGAAACTACTTTTGATTGTGTGGGTATGAATTGCAAAAATAACAATACCAAATTATGAAGGCTACCAGCAGAACAGTCTCAGAGGGAATGTGCACAGTGTTTACTGGCCAAGGGCTCCTTCTCTCTTGTCCCTCTGACACGTGCAGGGGTCCTGGCAAACCTTGCATCTCCTGGGCCACCCAACTGCACAGGTTTTTCATTGCAAAGCTGACATGCACCTCCCCTGCTGCAGATCCTGGTGTCTCAGCATCCCCTGAGAGCCTCCAGCCTGCCCACCTGGCGCTGCCACACCCTCAGGCTCAGCTGCTGAACGGGGGCCCTTCAAAGGGCGCAGCTGGCAGTGGAGGACGTGGCAATGTTTCCTGTATGTGACAGCACAGGCACTACACACTCAGCTCATCATTTGAAATCCTCACTGCAGTTTCAGCCTCATCTCCCAGCCCAAACTCTTTGCTGAGGTGGCTTTGGGCTGTTGTGGAGCTCTCAGGCTCCTCTGAACCCCAGACAGCTGCAAACATTTAAAGAGCACACGAGCATCTTCCTTACAGCCTATTTCTAACCAGGGATAGGGTTACAAGTTTCACTATTTGCTGACTTCAAAGAACAGAGGCTTCTAAGTAGTGTTAATTTTAAACTGAAATAGCATATTTTCAGCTCTCTAATCCAAAATACATCTTGATGATCAAACTTTAAAATTATATCTATGCCCAACCTGTATTTCTCACTTGCAAAGTGCTGAAATAATTATTAGTTTTACTGCTTGTAATTAGCTTGAAGGTATAGATATTACCTATAAATGATACAGTATGTGCTAACTATATGGATAACAAAACTACTTAGAAATTAAATAACTTTAAATTGTAACTGAAACAAATTCAACTTTCAATATTTAATCATCTAAGATGAGAAAAATTCAATCTTATTAAAATCTTTAATTTAATCCAATCTCCAGAAATAACCATCACTTTCAGTAAAAAAAATTATTGTCAAACTATGCTATCAATATGCTTATTAGCTTGTCTACTATTTAAGCCCTTTAGGAAAACTAATCTGCAGTCAGAAAGAAACTCACCAGAAAACCCAAAACACATGAAAGGCTTATGCTGTCACATTAGCATTAGATGACATGGGAAAATTAATTTCTATGATGCATTCTTTAAAAAGAATGCACATTATTATGTTAGGCAGCAGACAGCATCGAGTTCCACAAAAAGCCCCACAATGCTGTAAAATAAGCAAAGGAAACCCTCATGAAGTCACACTAGAGAAAACCCCTCTCCATCTTCAGGCTGTCATTCACCTGGAGCCTGGTTGCTTTTGCACAGAATTCAGTGGGAAAACTCAGCAACTGACCTCAGTCAACGTGGAATTAGGCTGCTAACACTCAAGACCTGAAGGCCATCATGTTCTTTCAATAGAATTATCACTCAAGACTTGGTCTATATGGTCTTGTTTTGTTACAATTCCGCACTTAAGGAAGTTTTCTGCTTTGTTATAGGGTGCTTATAAAGAGATTTTTAAAATGGTGTCACAGGTAATATAATGTGTAAGTCAGAACTATAATCTTCATCTTGAACCAAGAAAAAATTCTATAAGAGTAGCTGCACAAAATATATATAAGAAAAAGATTTTATTTTCTTGAGAGTTCTGTTATTCTTTGCTGTGTTGGCTGGATTTTAGTCTTGGCACACAGTCAAAACACTGGTCACGGCTGCATTACTCACAATTTCATTTTTCTTGTTGCATCACCAACACAAGCTTTTATAGCTTCATGTACAGCTGAATAATACCCCTTAACTATTCCTAAAAATCCCTAATAACTAACAAAACCCACAAATGTACAGTAGGAACTACAAGTCTCTGACCAGATTAAGGAAAACAATGCTTGGATGGGGAAAAAAGCCTTCATCCTTTCAGCAGCAGCTGAAGGGGATAATTTTCTCAAGTGGTCTGACTGTTGGATCAATCCACGTATTAGGAAGTTAGTGACCAGTCAAAGCTCATTTGCAGCCCTGCTTTCCCAAATACAAGCATCACTAAGGAATGAGCAGAAACAACCTGCTGTCATTATTTGTTGTGCTTCACTTAATGGAAGGATAACTTCTCCTTGACTTCTCTGCAAACACCCAGCCACATCTTTTCCAACCTTTACCAACCCCCTGCTCCAACCACAGTCTCTCCATGGCACCCAACCCATCCTTCCCAAGACTATTCCTCCCTGTGTCAAGCACATGAATCACCAAATTCCTTCCCACAGCATTGCAGAGCTTTGTCACTCTGCCAGCACTGGGGACTTCAGGGATGCTTGGTGACACCAAGAGATGCCATTTCTCCCAGTGGCATTTTCCAGGCTGCAGCAGAAATGGCAACAGGACTATCAGACAGCACACTCAGGCAGGCAGAGGTGCTGAAGTGCTCAGATAACATATTTTGCTTAAAGAGCTATTTCCCTGCCTCCTAGGAGTCAAATTTAATGAAGTTGCATGGAAGCATTTTCAACCAGCAAGCAGGCCTGCTGGCATGGGTGATCATAGATGTTTTATTCCAGGAAAAAAATATTCTTCCATTTTGTCATCAGGGATTACATGAAATGCATCATGAGAATCCCAGAATTTTGGTAGAGAAAAGACTCATCTTTATTAAAAGTCTGCATCTGAAATAGTCACTGAGATTGTTTAAAAATTATTTTCCAAGTTGGCAGCAAATGAGAAACAGTTCTAAGCTAAGATCCCACCAATTATTTGAGACATCTACCTTGAAGTAGATGAATCTTACTTTAGACACAGACTGCTCAATCCTACCCTAAAGGAGTTGGCCAAGGACTCACAAGTGGAGGCATTGAATTGAGATGCATCCATGCTTAACTCTGCTATTTGTTTAAACAAGGCTGCTAAGAGATGGAGATTTCAGGAATTGTTCAGGAATAAAAAACTTAGATGGATCAGTGGAACAGTTGAATTATGTCTTCTCTTACAGGGCAACTCTTCTATGTGAGACTAATTTTCTAGAATATCAGGAATAAAACCTTTTAGAGGTATTACCTTGAGATCTTGTTTGTTTCAAACTGGTCTCATTATATTACAGTTAGGTCAACTGAGTGGTGAACATGCATCAACAGACAGTTTAGATTTTCAAGTTACATTTCAATTAAAGCTCATAAAATGGCATTAAGACCACAGGAAAAAAAAAAAATCTCAATTTTCAACTGTACTGCAGTAGAACTGAGAGTATAAAGAGACACAGTAGAAACCAAGAATGCAATGTGAATTTCTCATTTTATTGCTTGTGCAACTGTGTCTCAAGGGTATTTTGCATGGGACCTAGAAGCTGAATGTTATTTTGCTACTAAATTCTCATTAGGAAGGTAGAAAATGTACTAGTCAAACACACCAAGAAAAAGCACCATCTGGGCAGAACTCTTGTTTCTCAAAAAAAAAAAAAAAAAAAAAAAAAAGGGTGGCAATTAATGTAGAGATGTGTGACCTTGGCTGAAATATTTGACAACATTCAGGAAAATATATTCAGGAAAATGTATGAGTCCAGCACAGAAATAACAGAAAGTCACACAGAGTGACAGTTACAGAGGTTAAGAGAAAATGGGATGCTATGGCTACTGGGGAGATGGGGTGGGTGGGAGAAAGAAACAAAAGGGAAAGGTAAAGCAGCAGCAGTTTGTTTTGAGATCTGAGATTGTGCAGATAAAGCTGATTGAACAGATAAATTTATGAAATGTTCTGATCTGACAAGAGAGATCACATACGGTAAAGGGCACTCAGGGCCACTGCTGATCCTGCCCTGGGGATGCCCTCATGCCACTGCTACCAGCACCTGCCATGTGCTACTCACTGTTTACTACGAGTTGGGCAATCCAGGTTTCCTCTGCTCTGCTAGGAATACACAGAAATTACTATTGGCACGCTGAAGCCTGGATTGGTGTGAAATATGGGGTTTTGTAAGGCTGCAGGGCAGACTGAGCACACCAAGGCTGGAACAGCATAAACAGAAAAGAACTAGTCAAAAGTGCGAAGTTCAGCATGTCACTTGACATTTCAGATTTTTTATCCAAGTCATATGCCACAACTCAGTCAAAAAGCCGAAGCATGATGCACATTTTGTAGGACATGAAGTACCAGAAAAACTCAAAGGCAATTTTTTTTGTTATTAATTGTCAAATTGAAATACAAACCATACTTTGAATAAAAACTAATTTTGCTTTGCATGGAATTTATCAGTCTTGTAATACACAGCAATGGTCAAACAAAGGGTATCACAACTGAAAAAGCCCAGAAGAGGGGCCTAAGCCAGGAAGGGAACAGGGATATGCACCATCTCAACGGAAACACTGAAACAGGACCACAGAAATTCAGGTGAACAAGGACCAACATCACATTGACCTAAAAATTTTTGGTTCAGCAGCTTGTACCTCTAAAGTAAAATGACATTTTCACTTCCAAAAAGAAAAATCAAGAGGTATAGGCAAAACTGTAATTTCCTCTATGAGAAAATATGTTATTAGAAAATTGCTAATGCTTCAGGAAAATAGTGTATATATATATACACATACATATATATTTACATATTTGACATGCATTTTATAATAAAAATCTCCATACATAATAATTTTCCCAAAAATCTACAGAACAGAACAGTTTCCTGATTGCAAAAGAAGCAGGGGGCAGAGAAGGGTCTAGCAGGGCTGGCACATGAAGGGAGCTGATGCTTTTCCCTGCCTGCAGAGTTGCCCAACAATTCACCTTACAGGGCAGAGGAGCATCACTGTGCAGCCTTAAGCCAAGCCACAGCTGCTGCCAGCTCCAGGCACAGCATCTCCCCCAAAAGTGTCTCCCTCCTTCACCCAGGGCATGACTCCAAAACTGCAGCAGCCAAAATCATCATCTTTCAAATAGTCCACAACAGACACCAGCAAAATGGGTTTGGAATTGGCTTCCTCTGATGCATATTGTGAGTCACCCAGAAGCCTCATGTTTCAGATGTTTGTTATTAGCATGAAGGCTTGATTTCACTCAACATTTGTTTTCACTATATGCTATTTTATCCTGAGCCTTAAGATTTTTCATCAGTTTTTCTCCAGGAATATTTTTCCATGTGTTTTTCCTGTGGAAAACCTGCAACACACTACTTGTTGGGATTGCACAGCTTAAAAAAGAGGAGGTTGTGAGCCTTCTCCCTCTGATGTTGGAGTTGATTTTGTGCTTTTTGCCCAGTCATGATCCCCTTAAGCAATCTTAGATCATATCAGCCCACAGATTGAACCAGTCTTGAATGGGAGCAGGGATTAATATTTGGGAGATATTTACTTATTTGCAATGCTGGTCTTTAATTTTGTTTCTTGAAAGGAAAAAGCATTTTAAATTATTTTACTTGGCAGGGGTGGAAAAGCTGTGTTTTGTTTTAAATGTCTCCAACATTTCCCCTACCTGTTATTTCTTCTGTGTGTGCTCAGAAACACTTGGGCTGGCTCTTAAATCTACATGGAGGAAGCAGAACATGAGGAAAGTTGTACAGCATCTGAGAATTCATGTCCTTTTTCTTGCTGGAGACAGCAACAACTCTTACACAGTGCTCCAGATGAGTGGAATTTAATGGAGATAGTTGTGAAATGGAAAAGATGGATGTCAGGGCCCTCATTTTATCCTTCTTTGGGGTTGTCACCAAATAGTCACAGAGAATTTTTTCATAAACAAGAGGAAGCCAGGTTAAACTTGAGTATGTAGAACTTTAATAGAAAAAAATAAAGCAGAAGATTTCTTTAACCTAAACAGATCAGGCTAACCCTAAATGCACTGCAGTGTTTCAGACATAAAATGCCATAGAGTGAAATTTATTGCCCCAACACCAAACCTCAAATCAACCCCATGGTTCTCCTGGAGTCTTGGTCTTCAACAATATGCATACTCACACCTAAAATTTGTAGGAGCCAAGAAGTATCAAACTGAATAAAAGACAATTTATCTTTTTAAGTATTAGGTAGTTTTCAGTGAGGAGGAGGGGTAAAAAGTTCCTTTTGTTGGAAGCTGTAACTTTGCCTGCACAAGGGACCTGAGCTGCACTTATGCAGTCAAAAGCACCCTCAACATGTTGTAACAACAGAGAGATAACGTGGTTATCTCATGGCACCAGAGAACTCAGGCTTGCACTTGAGACCAGAGTTCTCAACAGGTTCTAATCAGATTCTGGTTTTTCCCCTACTGGCAGAGAAACTCAGGAACATAAGGCTGGGCTCAAGTGCAACCTCTGCCACTCTGGGCAGCTGGCTAAAAGTCAGCTTTGCTCTGTGCAAAACCTGATCTCCAAGCACAGCTTTGAGCAGGAAATCAGACATACCCTTGGTTAAATACATTGTGAAGCAGCTCTTGTATTGCAAAACTCATCACAGCCCCAGCTTTGCAGTGTGGCAGACATGACACAAAAAGCTTAAAATAAGAGCACCACATGCATTTATCAAGATACAGAGCTTATTTAAATACACATCAAATTTTCTCTCTTCCTTCTCAAGTCCTAACTTCACTGCAACATTATTAATATATGACACATACTTGTGAATCTATGCTAGAACTTCATGCAGCTATTGCAGAAATGTATCTGAAATCCTACCATGGCCTGTTTTCAAAATGTGAAAGACACAAACAAAATGGGTGAAAATCTGAGTTTTCACATTTGGGAATATTTACTGAACAGTTTGTATATTCTGAATGAACCTTATGTAAGAGTCAACATGTTCAAACGGCCAAAAATAGGTCTGAAAAACTTTGGTGAGCAAATTCACCATATTTCTTTGAGTTTTATTTTTAAAGGCTATGTGCTTTGCCTCCTTCCTGCAGCTTTTGTTTCCTTCCAAGAGTCTGTAAAACACCAATATCTAAGGATTTAGGCAGAATCCTAGGTTAAAAATCTCCACCTCAGTTTCTGTGGTGTCACTCAACAGTAACAGAATTATTTCCATTTATTTCAAGCAAAACCAAGCCCACCAGAAAGCCCTACCAAAGCATACCTTAATTAAGTTAAATAAGCTCCACAAGGAGGCATTTTACACTTGGAAAAGGAGATGTACATAATCTTCTGCTCATTGCCTCATTATTGCATTGCTTGAGCAAATGAAGAAAGATTAAGAGACCTAAGAAAGTCTGGCAGCCAGGATTCTTCCCTTACTCACTCCCTCCTCCTTTATATACCATTGCTGCCTTTAATACCCAAACATTATGATAAGTAACTTTCTCAAAGAGTAGATCCAAACTAGAGAAAGTTTGCCCAGAAAGCAAACAAAGAACAAGAGGGTTTGGATGAGGAGGACAGGGCCAACACCTTCATTAAAGAAATAACAAAAGCTCTCCCTGCCTGCAAATCACCACAACCTCCAAAGAGCTTTTGGATGCAGCCTCACCCAGAGCTCATCAAAGCAGCCTTTTCTCAAAGTGACAAAGGCATTAGCAGACCACACTCCTCATCTTCTCAGTTTCTATTTCTAGCCCCACTAGCAATGCTGGTAAGAGGACGATTTATAGATATTCTCAGAAGATTTTGCCTCTTTTCAGATAAGTAGTGTTCATACAGAATTGATTTGCAATGTACTCAAAAGTAAAAAAAAAAAAACCAAAAACAAAAAAGCCCCAAAAAACATAATACGAGGAATTGAATGTCCCCCTAGAAAACAATCATTGCATTGGTTACAAATTGATGTGATGTAATGCCCAGAAGGAAAACTTATGAAAGAAAAGAAAGAAAATTTTCTAATAGCTTATGTTAGTAACACTTGCTGCAGGGTAAACAGCAGCTTTTGCTCCATAAGTTTTTAAATTACTGAACAAAACATACTTCCAGAAATTCTTGCCTTCTACCCTGAAGTCTGTCCTCTCTGAGGTGCAAAGTGACTATGGTAAAGGGACTGACTGTAGGTAAATAAGGAATTGGTTCATGGCAGACTAAGCTGCATACAGGTGAGAAGGAAGTGGAAAACATTCTTTCAAAAAATACCTAATAATGCAAAATCCCTGGTCATGGTTTAACTCTGAGTGGAGCTAACCTATATCCTGCTCAGCCACCAAAAGAAACAAAGAGCTAACAAGAGCTGCTGTAGGTTTAACGCAAGATTGCATTTTCCAGCACACATTCCCTGGAACAGTGTGATGTCCCCAGATATTTCATGAGAATTCTTGAGGAACATGCCCTTCCTTTGGGAAAAGGAACTTTAAGAACATAGGAAAGTTCAATGTGTACACCTTAAATTATTTTTAAAATTCTTCCTTTTACATTGTACTCCAATTTTTTTAATAAAAGTCTTCATTTAAGAAGAGTATTATGAGCAGTGGCATTAGAAAGGTTGCAAATTTGGGAAATGGAGCAAAACCAGCTGCATTGTGCAGAGCCTGGGCAGAGGGGAACTGCAGAGTTCCACACATGGGAACCTTCCCAGTAAGAGTATGGACTCAGAGCAGAGGTTCTAAACCAAAAACCACCACCAGGACAAAGTGCTGCGGAGCATTGCAGGACTAGAACCGAATAGAGCTGTAACGTCCCATGAAATGAAGCAGGGAAAAATCACTGTCCTGAATTAGAATGTGATTGGTGGATATATGCATGTGTGCACAAGATTCCTATCCTTGTGAACTGCTCAGAGGTATTGCTGACAGCCAGAAATTGATCCTGTGTTCTGTAAGGTCTCCAGCAACTCGGGAGCTCCCAAGAGACATTAATTCAACATTAAGTTGCACCTAAGAAACCTGTCACTGACACACCTGCAGTCAATACACTGAGAGGTCAACAGTATAATATTTTATTTTGCTATCCCTAGTGAAAAATTTGGTATAAAGTTCTTATGCATTTTCTTATTCTGCTGAAGACTGACAGCCAGTCTGCACTGCCCTCCATGGCATACCTTAAGTGTTCATTACAATTTCTGAATGTTTTGGACATTTATTTTACATATGCTGATTGTAATCTGGGGACAATTTGTAAACCAAAGGGCAATTTCTGCTTGTATTAAAAATATTTATAAAAAGCAATTATTTTACTCCATTAAGGATGTCACCTTGGGCAATTTATTCTGTTCAGCCACAGCCATGTAACAGGGAATTCCCTCAAACAGAGAACTGAGCACCACAGGAGTAAGGAATGCTTTACTGTACATGGCTAGGAATTTTTTAAAACCAATAAAGAAAACTGTACATATTCTGGCTTATATTAACTTGCACTATTTATTCTTTTATAGACCTTTTTCAACTGCAATTTTGTACTTGACCCAAATTGTCCCTTAAGTAGTTTTGTCAGCAGGTTCCTCTGAAGCTTCCATTGTCAGCCTTAGTCAAACATTTTCTTGCAATTTCTGTCAGGGAAACAGGTTTGTGTATTCATGTTGGTGGGACTCCTGAGGAAAAACAATAACTATACTGCCCAGATTAAATCCCTGATTCAAAAAGCACTGCCTTCAGAATAGTTCCTGAAGCTGAAAGGCAGCAAAATGTCTTGTCCTTGTTGCCTGGGCTGCAGATTGTCTGACCCAATTTCTTCATTCCTCTTAATGCTCTTCAAATCCTCCTTGACACCTGGATGAGCCCTTTCACTTGCCACTCAAGCAAACTATAATCTTGTGGCACCCCTGTAAGCTCTCTCAGGCTTCTGCTTTTTCCACCTGTCCCAGCAACTCCAGACTAAAATAAAAACATATGCAAAATGCACATGGATAACACACACAGAGCTTGCCAAATTTAGATGTGCTCACAGGTTAAATCCTGCAGGTATGGATATAACGTTTTTGACACTCAAGTCCACAGGACATTTCCCACTGAACACTGACAAAATTAACAGGACAAGCTTGTGGTCCTGGTGATAACACCCAACAGCTCAGCTGGAATGCTTGTGCTGAGGCTTCAGTTAAGCCTAGCACTAAAGAGTCTGGGAACTTTTGAAAATATCACAGCTCAGCAAACCTTTTGCACAAAAGAAGTTAGAAAACCACATTTGTAGCATCCCTAGCAGCTAATCATAAAAGCCAAAATTCTATCTTCTACCAAAAGGGTCTCTTGCAATTTGAGGGTAATTTATACTTAGGAAGAAAGCAAAAACAAAGAGAGAAAACACACAAAGGGCTCCTACAGAGCTGTGGGGTCTGCTTCCCCTCGTTCCCAGAAGGTGGACCGAAGTAGCACATTACATCAGCGCTCCCTTCAGCCAAACCCCAGCTCCTGGGGGCTTGCTCTGCTCCCACCTTCCTGCCCTGGCAGGGAGAGGCAGCCCAGCCTGGAGCCCGAGCTGCTCTGGGCAGCCCTCCTGCTCTCCAAATAGGGCATGGCGTCATGAGGAAACCCTGCCACCAATGTGCAGCCCTAGAGCAGCGTTTCCGT
Source organism: Zonotrichia albicollis (assembly GCF_047830755.1). Lineage (NCBI taxonomy): Eukaryota > Metazoa > Chordata > Aves > Passeriformes > Passerellidae > Zonotrichia > Zonotrichia albicollis. The sequence continues at coordinate 15,549,641 of NC_133822.1, forward strand.
CAAAGGCTTTGTGTTTGTCGGGTCGAGCTGGTGTGAATAATTACTGTATCTCATTTAGAGCACAGCCAAGCTGGCTGGTGAGGGAACATCCTTTAAACACAGCTGGTAAATGCTCCTTGTCAGTAGAGCAGCTCCCAGTGCTGAGAGCACCAGGGCTGGGGGGTAATTTCCATTTCTCCTCTTTCTCCAATTGTGTTTAATTGTCATTAGGAATTTAGACACCTCAACCAACAGCAAATAAGCGAGTTCAGAAAACTTGCAGAAAAAATTCAACTTGTGTTGAATTTTCAACATTTTTTCTCCTTCCATTTCACTTCCTTTCCTGCTTGTGAGATCACAGGGTCATTCACAAGTCGATCCTGAGAAGCACTGACACATTTTTGGGCACCCTACTCGACAAATGCTCCTTCCTCGAAGTTCAGAGTGGCCAAGTTGCATGAGCAACACTCCGACAACAAAAGAATCTGACATCCCTCTTCCCAGCAAAATATTGGCCTCCCTAGCTATTTAGGGGTGCATGTTCATGAGTTTCTTAAATACCTGTGCCCAGGAAGGTTTATTAATCTTCTTTAAGCCAATTATTAAAACAGATATAAATTGTTTCTCCTCTCTGTCCATCCTTCTCATCCCACTTTCTCTGGTTCCCAAGCACAGATACCACCTTGCCAGTCTCAAAACAAAGACAGTTGAATATCAGACTTACAAACTTAAGCACTCGTATTTTGAGCATATCTCTACCAACTATAGAGCAAACCCCTCTTTTACTAAGCAAATAAAGATTACTTCACAAAAAGTGCTCACAGGTGTACAAGTTACTGGAATAAGGGACCTTAGCCCCACCTGGCATGGAAAGTGTTGACAGTGACAAAGAAAATAAATGCATAGGCCTTCAAAATCATATTTTTAAGCACATCTTTACTTCCAACAGCACTACTCCCAGCCTTTTAAAGCTGGGCTGATTTCTTCACCTATTTGCCAAGAAACTATTGCTACTTTCTGGATGCTTCACACACAGACAAGTGTCTGGTTTTTCACCAATGAATAAATCATGTAAGAGCAGCCCAACATGACCTAGTCCTCTTGAAGCCAAAGAAGGCGTTTGACTCTTTGTGGGTGTTTGTGGTGCCTTGGCTGTCACCAGGACACACGGGATGTGCCCACAGGAATGGGCACACACGCTCAGCTGCGGGTTGATAAGCTGCTTTTAGCACCTGAGACATACAAGTGCTGTTAGCAGGTTAATCTCGCCAAGCCCTTTCCCCTAACACTGCCATTACCCCCTTATCTCACCGGGATTATCTCCGCATTAAATTACAGCAGTTGCCCTCTGCGGTGCCTCCCGCTCACTGCTGTGGATTTCGGGCACTTGGCATTTCTGGAATCCGCCCTGGATAGAGTTTCACTTGGTGGCTATTCATATTTATGTATTTTATACAGATGACTTCCATTATTAACTCATTTTTCTATTCTAAAACAAAGACAGGGCTGCTGCCAGTGATTTTGGGAGCTCTTTGGACTGTACTGTATAAAGGTATCCAAAACTGCTCCAGAGACCTCTGCTTTGCAGGCCTGGACAGGGCACACCCAAGGAGGTGAGCTCCTGCTTCGCAGAGCCCATACTAAAGTGTTTTTTCACTTCTCTGCCCTTATTCATTGCAATAAAAGGAAGGAAGACACTGATTTTTAGCAGAGTTGAGTCAATTTTTAACTAGCCAACACAGTGTTCCTTATTGCTAGAAAATTCTGAATCAATGAAGCTGGAATTTTTCACAGAAAAGGGAACTCGTTCCCAATGGAGAATTTTAATGACCTGGCTGTAACTTCTAGTTCCCTATAATTATTTGGGAAGCCATTTAATAACATTTTAATAGGTGAAAGAGAAAGATCTCCAGGATGCAAATTAATTTTATTCAGCCACAGAAGTTAAAGAGGTTCTCTCTTTGACACTGAAACCAATAACTTCAAGCAGCCTTGTGTCAAAGTCAACGTAGAGATTTGCAGAGATCAATATTATCCCATCCCAAATAGTTAACCAGCTTTTCAATAGCTGTGAGGTGCCCTATACACAATGTACACATTCAAGAAATAAAGCGCACACTCTATTTCTCAAAAAATTATATATAAACACATCTGATCAGCCCCCTTCAAAGGAGAATATAATTGATATTAAAAGTGGTAATGCTTTAGGCTCAGATGGATTCTGATTACACATTATCAAATATTTAAAACAAAAGGCTATGGGCTCTTGTGCAAAAGCAATGCAGGGGAGAAGAGATCACAGTCTATCCTTTTAAGTTTATACACAAACATATATTTGGGTGAGATATTAGTTACTGTACTAAAGATATACATCTGAGCACTTGTAGATATTGCAGTAGCATCAACAGGATTGTAAGAAAGAAAACCTGAGAGATCCAGGCTCTATAAAGCTCCTGTCATTCATTTCAGTGAAAGGGGTCAATGGACACAAAAAACACCCCGGAACACACTCAGGTAAGACAATTTTAAAAATTCCAGCATTTAAGGTGGGACCTCAGAGAGAAAATCCAAATAGATTTAAGCAGCAAGACACTAAAGCTGCAGTAGCTGGCATATCATAGACACAATTCATGGGATGTGTTACCAAGGAGATCATGTTAATAGGAAAGAAACAAGAGAGTAGGAGTGGAATTAAGTAACTATTCTCTCTGCCTGTCGAGTCAGTTGTGTTCGTGTATATGGAAGGATAAATAATCTATTTTTAAAAAGCAGTGAAAAGCATAGCTCTATTTTAAATATAGTTACTGCAGAGCTGAAGCTTTAGCTCAGTGGAAGGGTTTGTCAAAGAAAACAGCTCAGGCAGGAGGGTGGTCTTGTTTGTTCCACCCCTCCTTGAACACCTTTTATTTATTGAGAAGATGAGTACAAATGGTTGAACAAAAAGCAATTTTTGATAAAAAATAATGGATGCCTGGAGCTCCCAGCACTTCCTCCTGTCCCCAGAGTGACAGCTGTAGTATTAGTGTGCTCAGCTCTAAACAGCCAGCAGCTTTAGGTACACTCCCAGCATACAAAAGCCCTCATGCTGCAGCAACAAAACACTGAAATTTCTCCGTCCCCGCAACTAATTATTAAATTACTGTATTTATTGAAACACTGACAAAACAAAATGCCCTTTTGAAAGCTGCCTGCTTGGAGATATTTCAGCTTCAAATGGATACACTGTGCTTTTTTTTTTTTTAGTACAGAAATTAACAGGAGCTATTTAGATGGAAGGAAAATTTCTCATCCAATAGGTGGTGCTAACAAGTTCTCCAGTTATCTAAATAGCTGATATCAGTATTTCTAAAAAAGGGGAAAAAGACAGAAAAATACCCCAAAATCCACTTAGAAGACCTAAACCCAATATTCTGCAACAGCAGACTTCCAAAGTACAGTTATATTTGCTATCATAGGATTGTTGCTTTCCTCTGAAATGATAGCATTTCTTCAATTTAAAAAATTCTCTAATGTTTTCATCAAAACTGCATCTGATAACACCAGTTTGTGTGTGGCTGCATGATACCAGTGACCAGCTATTTTACTTTCAAATTTCTGCTCCATTTCACATGCCCATCATTCCTTAAAGTGAAAGAAGATCTAATACTTGTACCAAATTTCAGTGATATTCTATTCTCTTCCAAGGCACCAGATTTTTCCTAATCATCCAATTGGAACACATCATTGAACACAGAAAATGGCTTCTTGAGGAATGCACGAAACATGAAAACAAGGTCCAAATCATCTATTTTTAGGTGTCATCTCATTATGTTCATCTTCCCTTCAAGAGATGAAGGGTTCACATTTATTCAGCTGCAAGGCCAAGACTAAGGTAGATTTTCATGTGAGTTCTGTCCACAAGTGGGAAAACTAACGCTGATTTTTGAGATGAGAAAGATGATGGAAGATCAAGGTAGAGCCAGTTTGTGGCAAAATACTCCGTGAATAATTGGATTAAAACAACAACCCATCCCAAACCTAGATGACAGAAAGAATTTTTTTTAAAAATAATGTCAAAATAATTGCATTCAGAATGTTTCAGCTTGTCATAAGGTTTTTAAAAAAGCATTTAATCTAAAAAAGAACTAAGTCTTCAATACATACAATGCAATATTTTAAGTTTTAAAAGTTTTTCAGGTCCCAAAACATTTATTTTTTGCTTTTTCATCTAGTTCTTATTTACATCGCACAAAACCTTCATATTTTTGCTCATTTTTATAATGTTTTCAACATTAGCTGGAAACTAAGTACAACTTCACAGAAGTCACTGAACTTCTTTGTGTGACCAAACCATAGCCTTCAGATATTAAATTTATACATTAAATTGTCATTTCTCATCTTTTCCATCATGAAATGGGGGAAATTCCTGACTTTTCTTGTCTATTAAGTAATAAATGGCACTAACACAAAAGCAAGCACAATGCACATTGCACAAAGTACTTGGATAATTCATTTCCCAAATGTCATTTATAGTGCTGGTTATTTATGATAATATTTCTTACGGTAATAGTAAATGCCCTTGAGCATATTTTTATTACTTAAGACTCCTTTGCTTTTAGAAGGTCTCAGGGCAGCACTCTGCTCTTGAATTTTTGCTAAGTGGCAGGGAAGCCACCATTTTTCTGTTGGGCAAATAAAAAATAATTTGATTGCTAAGGTTTCTTGCATCTTTTAAGAGCACTCTGGCTTCCTATACTGCTTTAGATTCAACTGCTCCTGGATATCTTTGAATCCTTGGCATAAGAAGCAGGGAAGAGATAAAGAAAAAACTTGAAAAAGAAAAATCTATATTTCACCCATTGCTGAAGCCTGCTGACCTCAGTTCAGGGAGAAGGGAATATTTGTAGCAACACTGAAAGACAACATGTGAAGCTGATCCTATCCAGCCAAAAGAATGATTTAGGAGAGAGGAATGCATTTCCCAGAGTTGGAGAGGTTGACATCCCAAACCTTGCAGAGAAGCACAACTCATGACCATAAATAGGTTGAATGCTGTAGTTTTCCAGCTACGCTCATGAGGCTCAATGCCAATTTTTAAGCACATGCTGGGGTACAAAGGGGCAGTCTGCTCACTCAGCTCCTCATCCCTGCACAATTCCCATCCACCTCAGCTCCACTGCAAACCAGCCATGGCTCTCCTGCAGGTTTATCCTTCACCCTGATCTGCCTCAGCACAGAGCTGCACAAGAGGTGTGCCAGAAATACGTAATTAAAGGCAAGAAAAATGCAAGTGCACCTCCCTGGCAAGGTCCACAAGTGATAATTGAACCACAGTTTTACTTTTATTTGCCCATTATATTCAAAGAAGACAAAAGCCCTGCAATATTCAGCCTCTCCATCGTCCCAACATCCTGAATATTATTTTTTGTTCAGCATTTCTTCAAGATTGCAGCACAGTCTAACGTGCCTGCCCTGTTCTAGAAAAACACCTGACAATCTCTGCTGCACTGCCCAGGTGTTGAGCACCTAAATGTTCCCTTCTGGGAGATGGTAACAAGTCTCCAACACCTTGGAGAGCAAAGGAACTGCCTTATATCCATAAATAGTTCATGCAAGGATCATAGCTTGTATGAGAATCTGACTTAGCTTGCAAACACAAGGAATAAGTCCCAAAAATATTATGCAATCAAGGTGTACGGTGGTGAAAATGCTGCAGTTAGCAAATGGAAACAGCTTCATTACCCTTAAGCATTCCCAATTTGGGGGTATGTCTAACTTTAAAAATAGCAGCAGATTTTTTTTTTTTTAATGGAAAAATATAACCTGCTCCTACTTGTCACGAGCAGGAAATCAGTGGATCTGAAAAACGCCAAGGCAAATTCAACATATACTGCTCCTGGTTTGTTCTAAATTTCATTATTTGCAGAGCTGTGGTAGATGGCTCTACCTTTCTTATGCCTAGTGGGCTGACACCTTTAAGATGTTCTTCATAGCCTGAAGCTGTTTGAGCAGCACTTCCAGACCAAAGCCCTGGAAACTGGCTGCTGTTTGTACTGTTGAAGAAAAAAGGGCCCAGCATTTATGGTGCCAGTCAGAAATCAAGGACATCAAAAGCATTTGTCTACTACAGCAAAGCCTTCCTGTTCACCTCTGCTAGTTTGCTTTCCTTTCAGTCAGATGAACAGTAGAATCATCCAAACCTGAGAATATTCTTTACGCAAAACATTGTCAGCAAAAGTTGTTATCAAAATACAACAGGACATTTTCCTCTCTTATTTCTGAGTTATTGGTATCCAGAGCCCATCCCTCTTGAGATTATCAATATTATTCTTCATCAGGTAAGGATAAAATACATCAAAATGTTTAGAGCTCTGAATATCACTTTTAACATGGAACCTATGAATGACTCTGATTTTGGAAAAGCAAGACAAAGAATTTCACAGTTATTAAGTGGTTAATTTAACTCAGACATGGTGTTGAATGCCTTCTTTGGAAAACAGTTTTAATAGTATTTTGCACAGCGCTCAATTAGCAAACTTAAAATATTTGGTAATGGACTCAACTTGCAGTTTCACACCACAATTAAGCTGCATGTACAGCTAGAGACACCTGCATCTCATTACCTTAGAGGTACACAGATTTAGCCATATCAGTGACTTAACAAGAAACATCAGGTAGCTGTGATCTCAAATGGCCTAAAATCCCTGTTTTCTATGACAAATCATGAAACCTACAGGTTGAAAAGACTTTTTTATACCAACAGAGACACACATAATGATGGTCCTGCATCCAAGTCACTGTGTATCCCCTGCCTGCCCTCTGCACACCTAATGCACAAACTGTACTCATCTCACAGCCTCTTTATTGCCCAGGAAGCTTCTCTCTGCCAAGCACAACTCCATCCATTGTGGTGCTGCTCTACAGGGCGCACACATTTAGTACATAATTATTCAAAGGTGCTGAATTTTAATAAATCATATTTTTCAAACCAGTCCACTCTGTTAGATAGAAACCCTTTTAGCTTGACTGGCAAGCTGACAATTTGGCATCCCGTCATTTTAACAAACTACATAGCTTTTGAGCAGAATTTAATTAAAATTGGCTATACTACATACACTGCGCTGCAGTTTATAGTACAATTTTCAGGTCAGATACACCTATTAGTGCTGCTTTTGACAGTCACAGCTCTCCCAACCAAGCACAGTAAATATTACTCAACACAGGCTGCAAGAGCCACTAGATAGCAGCAAATCAAGCTGTGTGTTCAGCAGCATGTGCAGTGCCCTCTCCCCCAACCATTCACTGCATGCACAAGCAGCTGAGCTTCCAGCATTCATTGTGCAAAGGAACACTCAGAAAAGGAACACTACACAGGAAAAAACATGTGCTCTCCATAAACCACACATGCCCTGGAAACACATACATGATGTTACAATGGCTAACAGGCATCAATAAAATAAATCTCAATAAAATAGATTCAGGCTAGTCAGGTGTTGTACTCACATGGCTGCTTGTGCAGAGGGGTCAGGAGCTTTTGCTCAGCAGGTGCCAGTCTGAAGAGGAGCAAACTCAGCCTTGAGGAAACCCTCCCCTCTTCAGGGAGCTCCTCTTTATGTCCCACTCTGCCCCAGCAGCCCTGATGGGGGTAATGAAGAACACCTGGGGAGCCCTCTGATCCTCACCACAACACTGGATTCCCTGTCCTGCACAGGTGCACCCTCTTAGAGGTGATTTGCTCTAAGGAGAGCAACCTGTGCTGGCCAAATCAACACCTGTGCCCTTCTCAGCTCAGCAATGAGTCAGGTTCTGCAGGTAACACGCTCTTCTCAAGGTCACTCCAGTGATGATCTGTGATTCCTAGAAGCAGAGAACTGAAAATCAGGCTTCTTCACCCTGGTTTTCAGTTCTTTTGCTGCTTTCCATACTGTACCACAGAAGGCAACAAGTGGACTTGCACTTTCATATTTTCCTGGACATCAAAGCTGGTGATGTGCTTGAAGAAACAAAGATAACCTCAAAGGCTTTAGTAACAGGCATTTCTTAGCACATGTGAATGCAAGAAAAAGCATAGAGGAGAGAGTACAGAGCTGGGCAGAAATTCACTGCAGCTTTGACAGCACAGACAGAACAAGAGGAAAGGGGGAATTTCACTGGCTCCCATAAGAGGCCTTGAAAAGATTAGATCAAAGGAACAAAGCTGGTGCAGTGATATTGCACAGCTCCTGTTGCCTTCTCTGGGACAGCTGGGTCAGGGCTGTCCCTGCAATCTCTCCAGAAGTGTTTTGTTCCTCTTTGTGACAACCACTGAGGAGACATGAAACACTCAGGCCTTAACTCCCCACGGTGGAGAGGCTCCATAAAGCCTCAGCAAAGTCAATGCTGGTTTGAAATAGCCAGCTGTGTGGCAGGAAAGCCCAAAGGTGCACTACTCCACTCCACTGGAGGGAGGAAGCAAGCTGCCAGGAAAGATCAATGAGGAATGAATTGTTTCCTGTTGAGGATGTTTACATTTTAAGCACTCTGACCATAATGGAAGTGACTGAAATTAAGACTGACATACACTTTGGGAAGCAGCAATTCCTCCCACCACAGACTCGCCCTGAGCCTCTTTGTTGATGACCACATAAAACTGCAAATTTTCAGATCAGAAACAGAGTTTTTGCAGCTCCAGGGTGTTCAAGGCTGGGCTTTGAACTTGAAGCAGCTTTTTAGAATACATCTTGGGAAAAGATGGTACACTGTTCTGTGGAATGACTGACATAAAAAGGATAAGGAAGAATTTCTGGCAGTTCCATCTTCCACAAAAAGAATTGTGTGTGCTTATGCAGGTGCAATTGCTGTATGCAGGTGGGTGTAAAAATGCACAGTGACTGTGGGTATATGCATGCAGGGAAGAAATAGATAAGAAAAAAAAATTTACAGAGGTTTTTCCATAACATATCATTATTAAGAACATAATACTAATGAAAAAATGAAAAGCAAGTAGATGTGTTTAAACTGCTAGGTATGGAGGAATGATGAGAGAAATCAAACAAACGACAACAGATCTCTTCCATATCCTATTGCAAGTCCTAGTTCCATCCTAGATAAAAAAGTTCACTGCCATTGCAGAGACCACAGACTCATCAGTACATGCAATATAATTAGAACTAAATTTCAGGTTATGGATCAACAGCAATCAGGAAACAAAATGCAGATGCTCACTACTGGAACTACTGGAAGAAACAACTGATAAGAATTTAGTAAGTCACATTCATACCCTCTGGAATCTACCCTCAACCTTCAGGAGGCTGAAACAATGTCTAAGCAGAAATAAATCAGTAAATTGAGGATACAGATACATCTCTTCATGAACTCAAATCTCGGATTCCAAATGACTGATCATGGAAGGAGACACACATGCTGGGTAAGGCTTTTTTGATATTCTGACAGCAAAAGTCCATCTGAGTCAGTCAACTAAAAATACAGCTTAAAAAATGGAAGAGGTGTGACTTACTGACAAGTCTTCTCACCCACTCTTTTATAGACTCAGAACATGATAGATGGAAAATGGAAAAACATTTGGGTAAATTGTAATTAGAACTCTGCACACAAATTAATAATGGAACAGTGAGGGAGCTTCTGCAATGCAACAGCTCAGGTCCCAGCTAGGAAACAGGAGGGGGAGAGGCTGAGCCAGAAGAGGCTCCACTGGGGGATTCTCCTTCACCTCCTGTGCCAACTGTCCTGCTGAGAGCTGGTCTGACAGAAAATATGTCAAGAATGTCAGGAATATAAACGTGAAGCCTGAAGGACTAGATTGCTGAGATGCTCACACAATTATTTTTCCTTTCCCTTCTTCTTTTTATTTTGACAACTTTTAAGATGGGTTTTTCAAAGCCACACATTCTGGGACTCCAGATCTTTTAGGCAACTTGAAAAATCTCCCTCTTTCTGCCTGCTTTGCTTGGTTTAACAGACCTGTCAATTGTCCCTCTCAGGAGGAGGGCTAATAATTCAATTTCTTTTGCTCGAAGTAAAAGCATCCACTCTCAGGTGTTCCTGCTCAATCTGAACACTTGGAGAGCTGTGATACCAAATTAGACATTGTTTCTAAACTATTTTGAAAGATGATGTTCTCATTCCAAATACCTAAATTAAATCTGATCTTTGTATAACATATACAAGCACTAAAGAATTTCTTGTCTGTGGATGAAAAAGATTCTTTGTTTGTTTGTTCTGCTTTTCTTAAGTTTTTATGGAGGCAGAAAAAGTTATTCCTTTCCAAATAACCTGTTTAGAAAAGAATATGGTTCTGGGCCCCAAATTCTAGTTTTGCAAAGAAATCTAGTTCACTGAGGGTGGAATCAGGTCACCATGATAGCGGAAAGTGTTCAAGAAGAGCTCACACAAGAAAACTGGAAAATTAGAATTCTATGCAAAGAATCACATGGCACTAGAGCTGTGTTAAAACAAGCGCACAGGACACACTTTGTGCTGGCAGGAAGCAGGACAGCTAACACAGCACAAATTCAAAGCAGTAGTGAAATGCATACAAGACCAAAGAAAGATATGGAAATCTGACAAATGCATAACTATATATACAAATATAGAACTCAGGAATACTGTAGTGTGCAAAAGTAATTTTAAATGGTTTGTCTGCTTTAGGGAGGGAGCCATCCTACTTGCAGCCTTTGCTGTTTAAACATGAAGGTTATGCATGTCTGGACCTGGACTGGATAGTGTTGGGATCAGCTGGCAGCTGTCACATATTGTCCTCAAATCTGTCTCCTTGTGCCCAAATGAGGCTGCTGACTAATCCCATCTGTCCCTGCCGCAGGTGAGCCTGGCCTGTTTGAAAAGGACCACAGGACATCTTTTATGAGTAGCACAGTGGTGCTGCAGCACAACAGCAGGCAGAAAACATGGACTTAATTGAGACATGAACTTTACTTGAGCCAGGGACAGTGAGCTTTCCCCAGCTATGGATGCACACAGCAGGAAAATGCATCATGGCAGGCTCAAAACTCCCGCCTTGAATATCAAGTGGGTTTAACCCTAAGCAATCTTGAATGCATTTCCAGTGTTGGGTCAGCATTTCCCATTTTGGGCCAGAACTAATAAGCAGCCCTTAAAATGCAGAGGAAAATGTATTCTCAGGGAATCACAGAATCACAGAATCATTTATGTTGGAAAAGACCTTGGAGATCCAGTCCAATCTTCAAGGACCACTTTGTCAACAAGACTTGGGCACTGAGTGCCACATCCAGCTGTTCCTTGAACACCTCCAGGGATGGTGGCTACACTGCCTCCCTGGGAAGTCCATTCCAAGATTTAACAACTTTCCCATTAAGTTATTTCTTCTGATATCCAGCCTGGCACAGCTTGAGGTTGTGTCCTCCTGTCCTGGTGCTGTTGCCTGGGATAAGAGCCTGACCACCACCTGGCTACTCCCTCCTTTCAGGGAGCTGTAGAGAGCAAATGAGGCGTTTCTATCAATTTTCTTTTTGTTGCCCAGTGGAAAAGCTTTAGTTCTGTCCCAGCAACACAGGTAAAGACTCAAACAAAAGGGAGAACCTAATTAATAAACTATGAAAATATTATTGGCAAATATCTGAGGAAAGAGAAAAGTCCCATGAGTATCTAGTCAGTGAACCAACCACAAAAATCAATACACTGACAGCAATTGTGTGCTTCAAAAATTGCAGACTACCTGCCAAGGCATGGTGGTCAAAGGAATTTGAATTATATTTACAGTCTTCTAATAAGTATTCTATTCCATGTTGCAAGATTTCATAGCAGTAAATGCAATTGCTCTTGCATTTTTTTTCTATACCTGTCCACTCAGAATGACAAACAAGAACCACCTCTCCAGCACTGTTGTACCTAAAACATGCTGAAGGTTATAGCTTTAATAATTAAATATTTCCAGCAATTTTTTGAAGATGGAAAAAATGTTCAGAATTGTTGCACTGTTTATGTTTGCCACTTACCATTGAAAATAAAACTCTTTACGTTCAATATGATATTAGTGGAAACTCTTGCACCCTGAGACATTGCTTCTTAGATGTTTGTGGTGTTTCATGTCACATTCCAGAGATCAGATCTCCCATGATGGATGCACAGTGTACAACCAGAGAACAGGCTGTGAGTGTGTTGTAGACCAAGGCTAATCCCTACAGAGCAGAGAGGCAGCAGATACTTCAACTATTTCTTTGTGAGGCATTAAATCAGCTCAGGAAATCAACAGCAAAAGGAAGATGTTCCTATACAGTTCAACACAATGAAAAATTTTGTTTCAGATTAACCAGACTCAAAATTAAATATTTTTCTTTCTCTTCCAAAGAAAACAAATCACTGGTAACAGTTTTTTTGAAAGAAAATTTAAGTTTTTCAAAAGACAAGTTTTATTTCAAGTAATGTTTCTAGAAAATGTTGCAATAAATAATAACACGGACCAAAGAAATCCTCTTTCATTTGCAGACTGCTTGAAACTGTTGCAAAACCTAATCCTCTCAAGAGATATCCTGTTCCTAAACCATAAAAACAAATCATTTGTGTGATTCTCTCTAACAAAGAGAGTTTCTAAATTGGAAGCTGCAAGAGCAAGCATAATCAACATTTTAGTTATATATCTCAAATTTTACTGTAAGCTGGATCAAATATATTGTATTTGCTGTCAGTAAAGTTCAGATGTATGCCTTATAACATCCCAGCAACCTTAGTATGTGTTCTCAAAGCACGATTTGAGAACCAAATTTAAAACAGGGATGTGTGAGATGCCCATTGCTATATTAATAGATGAGTACCATAACAAGTCCATGATGAAATATTGCTGCTGAGACATCATAATACAAAAACCAACCAGAAAGATGTCATGTATAGAAACAGGACTTAGCAACCAAAACTAAGTGGAAAAAATAGACAAGAGTCAACGTTACCAAAAGCCTTTTTCACTGTTGTGGCAATAGCTGTAATAAATAGTCAAGACATCCTTAAAGCTGCAGATAGCAGGAGCCCTTTCATTTGCCCTTATGTATCCCACTGGGAAAACTTCCATCTAATTTTGGCTTCATGCCTCTCACCCCAAAACAAAAAGTGAACAAAATAATTTTCCTGTGTATTTTCCTGTGTATATCTGTGCTACACCTACCTTTTAGTTCTGCACCCACAATTTCTAGTACCATAGGAGAAAAGCCTTCTATTCCTTCAGAAACAGATTCCTCTGAAAGACAGTCCTCAGAGCCATGAGAATATTTATGGGTGATTAAAGTACGCTTAGAGAATTGTTTTTCTTGGTTTAAGTTCAACTTGGATTCCAGCTCAGTTCCCATTCTGAAGAAAGGACACTTGAACCAAAGAAAACCCCAAATAAAGCTTGTTGGGAGCAGTTGTCTCTTCAGTTCAGATATTTTGACTTCAGCTTACTCACAAAAACAAGTTGTGCCAGACACTCTGGGTAAAAACATTTCAAAATCAATAAAATCAGAGTTTACGATAGGAGTTAGAACAATATTTAGATAACAGCATTATGACCAGCTTAAAGGTTGACTGTGCATTTAATTTTATATTTTGGAGGTCCCTTCGCTAGTCTCACTTTCAGTAATGAAGTAATGTGATCTTTTTGTTAATTAAAGCTTAATATGCAACAAAGGAGAAACTCATGAAAACAATTCCATTTTGGGGCTTCATGTAAACAGCTCTGTACAAAAACAATTTAAGTGTGAGATCTACAGCCAACTTAATGTTCTAACAAGAAAGGGGAATAACCCTAGAGCCACTGCAGCCCCAGTGTGGTAAACCTGCTTAACTCCATGTCCAGCTGCAAACCACCAGGCCAGTGGAGCATTATGTTATAACCATGTGTGTTTCCCAATTCTAAAAATATCTGTAATATTTTTTGGCTAATTTCATAAAATACCACATCAATGATGTAGCAAGTGTTAAATGCTAGTACAGAACTAAACAAACATTTGATAAAATGTGCTGTTGCTAATTATATTAACAGCACATTAAGTTCTAACCTGGATTCAGATTCAGTGGTCAAGGCACTTCATGACACACCACAGAATAAAGTTTCTTTATAAAGAATCACTTCATAAAATATGAAAACAAGGGAATACAGAAAGGAAAGAAAATAGAATTGGGCAAGCCATACAGCCAGGTTTTCACCCAGTAAGGAGACATGAGCAGCCAGATTCTCCAGGAGGATGCCTTGGGAAAATGGGATAAGTGAAGGTTCAACATGGCTGTAAGACTTTAGTATCACACTCCTTTAGGGAAACGCAAAAGAAATTGGGACATATTTTTAAGATATGCACTTAAGTATTAAGAATAATACTTCACATCTACTTCATCCAAAACTGTTCAGATATTTAAAGATGATAAATTGAGCCATCACACCTTTGAGACATAAGAGATCATTATTGGTTTTAGAATAGATAATGAATATAAAATTAATACATTCAGGTGAGGAAGCCATGACTCTGTTGAACTCTGTATATCTGCCACCAATTTCAATCAAAGCCAGGTTTTCACTCAGTGCTTGAAGACGGGAAGAGATTTTTACAATTCAACAAAGAAACCCCAAAAAAGAAAGGCTGAACTTGATGTGTTCATTTGAGAAAAGATTAAATGAGGCAACCATGGCATGGAGTAGGGATGAGAAGATTCCTTGGGAAACAAAACATTTTGGAGGCACAAGCCATTCACATTGCCAGTATGCAATGAAATACTGTCTCAGAATGTGCAAGATGACCTCACAAATAAATGCAGTAAAATATTTGTATTAAGTTTAAGATTCTGTTTGGAGATTAGCAATTTTCCCAGTATGGGGTCAGCTTTCAACAAGTTTTTCCACGCAAACACGTTGCTAGCAACATAAACATGCTAACCTTCTTTAGTTAGAAATTACACATTTCATTTTTATTATAGTGACTAACACTCCTAGTCTATAAAAAATAAAATCAAATTAAGAAGTCACTCCAATTGCAATAGGTATTGTGGAATTTCATTAAATATATTACATTTCAGAAATAAATCAAAATAGGGGGCTGCCCTTTATTATTCATGGCTTTCTTTCTTAGAGAAATCTTGAAGCCTTGTGTAGCCTTGCAGATTTATGCTCTAAGAGCTGTGAAAGCTGCAGTATTCTCTGGAAGAATGGCAAAATGTCAGTTGATCAGTCATCTAATAATTTTTAAATCTGAAATCATATTTTAAGATATTTCCTATTTTCTAACATTTTTAAAAAGATAATTCTTTACATATAAAATTCTGAGATTATCTGCAAACAATCCACTTTATTTTACTAACTATGTTAATTTAGTGACCTTATCCCTATTTTAAATTACAGTTTTCAATTATTGAGGTGTCACAAACCAGGGATGAGCTGCCTGGGTAGCTCTGACAGCAGTTTTGACTGCATAATAAACCAAGCCACTGCAAAAACATATTTATCCTAAAAATGTCAAAGAGGACAAACTGAAAATGTTGTTAAGTCTTGAGTGTTGAACAATGACACAAATTCTACTTATAGAACATACGGCAATAACTAATTCATGGGCAGATCAAAACAAAAATCAACCCAAAAAATATAGTCAAAACAATGCTATCAGCAAATATATTAAAATAAAACTATATAATATTCTCTCTCATTTCTCTTTTGAGAGTTTCTCTTCTCTGCTTAGACAGTCACTGATAGACTCACATGACAAGGCAAGTGTATCCCACAATCAGAAACTTCAGATGTCTTCCAGAGTACTTAGCAATTTCCAAACCAAATTGTGCAGGGCAGTAAATTATACCTCCCCACTCAACCACCACCATGATATTCTATATCCCCAATAACTAATATTTTTTCAGTATCTTAAATGATCAGATTACAGTATCTCCATGGTCAAACCAAGTTTAAACAACGTGGTAGGGGGTGGAGGAAAAGGAGGCATGGGGCAAAAAAGAAAAAGCACAAGCACATAAGGAAAAAGTCAGCTTCTAATCAGAGAAGCAGAGCTCAAAGGGTATATAATCTCCCTGTCTGAGCTGTCATGAATAGGGCTCTAAAATCTCTGTGATAAGATTATGTTTTCTGACAAAAAGAAAAATCCTTTAGATACACTCTGCAGATGAAAGTGGAGCAATTCTTCTGTAAGTATTGATAATATTTTAAAAATACTTCGCAATAAGAGGCATTCAATGTTCTTTTTAAATGAATTCTCAGTCCTTTTCAGAAGAAACTAAAATAAAAGATTGGCAGGATAGAAAAAAATTAGGATAGAAAGAAGAAAATCTGCAAGCCGTCACTGCACAAGTGACTCACAGATTATCCTTCCATCTTTTGACTCTCTTCCATAAAATGTGGCAGAAGAAACATTGCAAAGCAAAAGAGCAGAGGGCTGAGCATGTCAGACAGCTGAAATTAAATGAGGGGTCAGCAGCATTTCCAGGCTGACATGCCAAAGTGCAATTTCCTTTTCCAAACGGGAGGTTAAGTGGGCCAGAAGAAACCCCTCAGTAACTGGAAGATGCGAAGGAGGGAATGGTAAAAAGAGCAGAGGAAATCTTCCTTAGGAATGATACACCCGAGCAAAAGGGTGCAGGGTGGCAAAGGGGACAGGAGATTTTTCTGCAAAGAAACTTCCCGAGGCCTTAATGAGGGCAGTTACCACAGAATAAAGTAAAAAGAAGGCAGGTGGGAGTGGTTATCGGGTTGTCAGACTGGAGAAGGAGGCACCTGGGGCAACTTCTGCAGTTTATTAACTCAGTACGTTTTTAGGAATGGCAGAGAAAGTTACAAGGTGGAAATGGGAGGGACAGATGAAGTCACAAAGTTGTTTAATTAGAGGAAGAAAAGAAAAGGGGCAGAAGAGGTCGGAGGAGGCAGCATGAAACCAAGATGAATGACTAACATCTTCCTTTCTCAGTTGTGACTATGGCTTAGTGCATGCCCAGGCAGCAGGTCTGGGCTGGTTGATTTCTTTCAGGCCACATCATAAACCAAGTAGTAATCCCTATTAATATCTCTCTGAATTAGTATTCCCTCAGGGCATCTAAATATCTCCTGCATATTGAAGTAATTTTGCTCATTGCTTGCTCTCCAACAAGTCACTGGCTGGAGCCTTTCATAGCTGTCAGTATTTTGACAGTGCACAAGCATTTAATTCCATGCTGTCCCTACCCTCTAAAATAATTTTACTTGAAGACTTAAGTCAAGTCTCACCAAACTCAGCATTTTGGTCAGTGACAATGGGGAAAAAATAAAGTTTTCCTTTTTTAGAGAAAAAATAATGTGTGCCTTTGCAGGATTAAATCTATGTTTATATTCCTGGTGAGAGAAGTGAAGACAGCAAACATATGTAGTCAGTTCTTTGGGAAGGGAATAAAAGCATGCTTGGATCTCAAAGAATGAAACCTCGAGAGTCCTTGTTTGTGGCTTAGCAGAAAGAATCCACCTTGGCTCTGCAAGGGATTTGTAAGTGGATTCCAGCAGAGTAGAAGTAGGCAGGCAGAAAGAGAAATTTCATGCCTGTATCCTGGCAAGAACAAGGTGATGCACATCACAAAAATGCTTTTGAGCATCGACATTTACAAGTCATTTGTGCATGATGCCCCTTTCCTGTGTAGTAAATCAGCAGTGATTTGGGGCAATTAGGTGTACCTCCACCCTCTGGCTTAGTGCCCTACTCATATTAGGTGGCAGAGCTGGATTAGAAATTGGTATTTCTTCACGTTTCTTCTGCACAGGAAACTTGCTGCATGTTTATGACAGAATTTCCAAAGAGCTGATTCACAAGGCTTTCCTTAGAGGACAGCAGCACTCAACCACTTATTTTTCAGAAAGCAGCAAATTCTGCCTAACAGTGAGGATCCCCCACAAGCAAAATTCTCAATCAGAAAAATGTTCCATGTGTGTGCAGGGCTCTGGCTATTCTTCATTCCTTTCATATAGTTAGGCAAGCTTCAATACTGCAATGACCTAATTTCAGGCAGGGTTTTTTTTGAAAATGCTGGAAAGTATGACTTACCTGAATTCATGGAGCAATTTGTTAGAATACCAATTTTTATGTTTCTCACACTTCTTGCCCTGGAATACAGAATTCCTCCCTGCAGAGTAAAATATATTTTCCCATCTGTTCTTTTAACTCTCTGATGGAAGCTATCCCACTACTGACAACCAGCATATCAAAACTGCCACAGGAAAAAAAAATTCTGCCATTTTGTTTTGTAGGCTCGGGTCAGTGTAACAGTATAAGCCACTTATCCTTTAATCTTCTTTTCATAGTAGCAGAACCCTCAGAAAGATATCATCCTGAATTTCCTTTCTCAGGCTCGGCAGCAGCAGGCTCCCATTAAAGCAGGCTGCCTTTTCTCCTCTCTCTATCTGTACTTACAGCAAGGACAAGATGGGAGCATCTGTGTTTCAATCCAGAGTGACCTTCCAGAGCAGGAGTAGGAGCAATTACCTGCTAGCACTACAAGCACTCCCACTAGGAAAGCGTGTTAGCATTTTGTGTGTCATTCAATTTTGTTTCACAGTGGCAGCTAATATCTGTTCTTTGCCTGCAGAGCTGGAAGAATGGAAAACTATTGTCCTGTGACAATATTTCCTTTTTTATTCTGTGGCACACCTTATTTTCCTCCATCAAGTGCAGCTCTAGAATGCAATACAATGCCCCATCATTTGGAGGTAGAAAGGAGAATGAGGAAAAGAATGGTGACAGTTTTATCACAACACTGAGAACCTGTGGCTCAAAACCCAAAAACTCAAAATATTTTTACTATGACTACGAAAGAAATTTTTCTAACACAATAGAAGAGGATCAGTAGGTCAGAGCACCTGATACTCAGGCCCTCACCTCTCCCCCATGTGATGTTCTGCTGTAAATTTAGATTAAATCTAATCTGTTTTCCTGGATCAAAGCATCCCCACTCTATACATGATGTAAAGTGCTCTAGCAGACAGATCCCTGGTTCAGACCTCCCTTAAGGATTTTAAATCTTCTGGACATGTAGTCAGATCAGAGCTTCTGCTCTCAGAAGAATCTATTTCACTTGAACCAAAACCACACATGAGATGCGTAGCAAGAGGGGGCAAGTGTAGGCAATCACAGCATTTGTTTCAAAACTGCACCACTCCTCCATACCAAAATGCCAAGTTAAAGCCACCTTTTATTTGGACTGCAATGAGGTAATTAAAAACAAAGAAGTAACACTGAAATAAATACTTAAGCGATGGGACTGAGTCTGGAATGGATGTGGAGCACAGAAAGGCACAGAGCTGGGAGAAGAGGGCTAGGCCTGAGCACTGCAAGGGCTGCTGGATGTGTTTATATCACATGGGGCCATCACCTCATTCTAAGGTGTGGCTCACTTATTTTTTCTGTCACAGTGCAGAAAGGGAACTCAAACTTTCTTTTTTTTGGTCACATTTTTTCATCTGAAAAATTACTGCCTGAGGAGATGCACACAAAAGCTTACAAATATTTATCCTGCATCTTTTTATGATCAGCAAAGAGAAACTTCTACAACCTGAAATTCTACCCAGCTGCTATAATGCCCTGAATATGATAATGGGAATATTATTTTCCCAGTCTAGTGTGCATCAATTTTCAATCCTGTTAGTTTTCCAACTTGTTCTTTTCCAGTCCAACAAAGCCATAATATTTGCTGAGGGCATTCAACCCTGATGGGCTAAGACAGTGTGGTATGTAAGAACTAAATTATTTGGCTTAGTTTTGGAAGTGATTTGTGGTCCTGGGAATTACTAATTGCCAAAATATTTTAAAAGAGATATCTGTAAAAAAAAAGAGTTTCTATCAAAAAGATTCTTATTTGAAAAAGTATTCTTGTTTGAAAGAAATATTCTTGTTTGAAAAAAATCTTTTTACCCTTAAAGACATTCAATTATTTCTTTTTAGAAATAACTACAGCAACAAAATGAACAAGCAATTGTTAAAAAATTCAAGTTCAAGTTGGGCCTTTATTTGTACATTAAAATGTTAGTCAAGACTCCTGTTATCAGATTTTATGAATGGACAAAAGCTTATGTAAGTGGTATTTTTATACTCTCCAAAGATTGGCAGTGATTCTGCAGGATGAGGAAAATGTAATTCAATTGATATGGTGCTTAACACAGCCCTTCATAGACTCAAACAATTCAACAGAAAATTTGCCCATTTAAAAAATCTTTTAAAATTAACTCACACATAGTAATGTCATTAACAAGGTTACTGGAGGTGTCGAGGCAAGTTTCCTTTCAAGTGGGAGGATGAGATGAATTCTGTGTGTGAAAGCCCAGCATAAGGCTTGGGCTTAATACATTATTATTTATTAATACATATAATTAATGCTATTAATATTAAGCTCTAGTGTGAGTGTTGCAAGCAGGGTGGGTATGATGCATAGGCCTCAGGCTGGCTGTGAGCACTGGCAGAGGAAATTCTTTAAGTCAGAGTTCCCTTGTGTTTGACTCATCAAATACCCTGCAAGAGCCTGAAAACAGTATTTTCAGAAAGGGCTTAACTTCTCAGCTTTGCCATCAAGCCTGTACTCAATACAACACATCTGAGTCACTCTGTTTACAGAGCACAACCAAATCACTGAGCAAAGGACAATATGGAAAACAGAACAGCTTGAAAACCCTTATTAAAGTAACACCAAATGGAAATTTGCACTTAGCACTGTAACATGACCTTCCAAGAGGGAGAAAAGAGAGGGAAACAGCAGAGTAGCAGCTGTGAAAGAATAGGCTCTGTTTTCATTCCAGATGAGGTTTTCTTGTCTAAGTTGTCTGGTATACACCAAATGTACCAAGAGGTTAAAGATCTCTTCTTACCAAAATTATACCTTTAGAGTAAAATATGAGATTTAGTAATAATTTAAGGCAGACAAACCCATTCAAATGTGCAGCCATGAAAGGCACATTGAAAAGAGAAACATGCAACAATGCATGCAAGTAAACAAGGAAGAAATCTTTCTAATCCAGTCCATAATTCTGATCCAAATGGAGTCAGATCCATAGCTCAACCTACTGCATTTTGAAGTAGAGGATGTACAGGTATTATTTACTGCAGGCATGAATAAAAATAGAAGGAACTATACAACTCCTAACACCATTTGAAAACTAAAATTCAGTAAATTTAAGAGAAACTGAATTTCTGAATTGAGATATATTTTTTCTTACTCTTTTCATCCTAAACCTGAGGAATTAATTCACATGGGGAAGCCAAAGGACAAGAAGAGTTGCATAACTTTATCAATAACATCATGAACAACACATGACATTACTGATGGCCAAAATGCACTTCTGGGGGAATATGAGTCTCATTCCTCACTCCAAATGATCCCTGCATGCCTTAAATGCTGCTGGGGGTTTTGGGTTTTGTTATGTTCTTCTGATGCCACAAATGATCAGCATTCCCAGGTAAAGGTATTAGACTTTGTGTATTAGACATGATTGATCCAACCATACCCTGCCTATGTTCTTCAGAAATTATTCCTAATTCCTACAAAGTTACTGAATATAAAAACATAAAAGATATAGGAGAAACAGGCATTGAATTCAGTTATTGTTTGTTCATCTAAAACCAGTCATCCCTACTCTTCTTTACATTTCCTAGTGCTGCAGGAAGACTTTTTTTTTTTTTCAAATGTCTAAAAAAGATTAGATTTGACGCAGTATGACCAACAGACAACACATTCCAGATGTGGGGAACACACTGCTGGCAATGTCAAAGATAATTTGTACTATTTTCAGGTATGTATTGGGCATAATTTTTAATCTGATCCCTGCTTGGGGTGTTTATCTGGGAGTGCACCAGGTGCATATTAACTATGGAAAAGGTACTTCCAAGCTATTCTGCCAAAGCAGCAGCTCGTTACAGCTTCCATTTCACTGCTTTTATTGTTACTGGTGGAGATAGAAGTAAAAGTCAGTGAAATGGTACAAGCCATTGCTTAGGAGGCTCCTGTACATTTGAAATTCTCCAGGAGTAAGGAGGACAGACATGGAAGGACAAAGGCTGTTTATGAGTTGCTGGGATCACAAATTCCTACTGAGATTTCAATTTCCAATGCAGGTAAGAGACAAACCCTGCTTTTCAGAAAGGAGTTTAAATTTCCAGGCCAAACAGGTGCCAAAGCAGAATCTGGGACAAAAAATGTAAGCTTGCCACAAAAATGCCCTCATGTCCTAACTCTCCCAAAGGAGTGCTTGTTAGTTTGTGTGAGCATATACCTTTTGAGAGCAGAGAGAACAGAAATATTTATTTTTG
Source organism: Zonotrichia albicollis (assembly GCF_047830755.1). Classification (NCBI taxonomy): domain Eukaryota; kingdom Metazoa; phylum Chordata; class Aves; order Passeriformes; family Passerellidae; genus Zonotrichia; species Zonotrichia albicollis. The sequence continues at coordinate 15,571,849 of NC_133822.1, forward strand.
GACTCTGGAAAGAGCTCCATATCCCTTCCTATTTCTCTGTGTCCTGACCAAATATTTTCCTTTCTCCTAAGAGAAACAGTGGAACTTTCTTACAGAACTAAAAATATATTTGAAATTTCTTAGATGCTTTTGCATTTTGGAGAACCAAAACCAGCTATAGAGCCTGTGATGTTGACAGAAGGTATTGTTCATCTTCCCTCCACATCACTTCTACACTGTGTTTAAACACAAGTGAACTTCTCTAAGATCATAAAATACTTTCTTCCATCTTCTAGCCAGGACAGCTGGAAGTATAAATTCCACTTAGTGGAAGCTTCTTCTATTCTTTTTGTTTTGTTTTGTTTTTTGGTCTCTGATTAGAACAGAGCACAGCCCCTTCCTGCAGTGACTCTTGTGATTGTAGAGGTCACACACCAGTGAGACCAGGTTTAAGTACACAGTTCTTAAAGATGACAGAGATGGAACCTGAAAATAAGATTTCACCTTTCGCCTGTCTGGAAGTTCTTCCAGAAAGGTTTTGCAACACAGATGTAAATTCAGACAGAAAAAAGTGAAACAAAATTTATGTCAAGGGAACATATGGGTCCTAGATCCCTTGTCAAGGTTTGGTTTTAGCAGCTGGGAGAGCTGAGTTCCTGCTCAGAGAGCTGGATGAAGGCATGGCTAGGTATGAAGCTGTGTGTTCCACTGCCTCAGTTCTTGGAAATGACTGGGAGCTCATTTTAATTAATTCTTTTTGAATGTTGTTGTTAGAGCTGGCAAAGTGCTTAGAGTACCCAGCTCAAGGAGCTGCTTTATCACTTATTGTGAGGGGCATGCTTTTGATGCTGAAACAGTCCATAGATGCAGAACCCTAAATATCAAAAGAGAAGTGGCAGCCAGGCACTGGCACTTGAGACATAAGATAAAATGGACTAACTTCCAGAGCATTTTATTCTTTGGCAGCAGAATAATCAGGTTTCCAACATAACATAAGAGGATAAGAAAGAGTCAGAGAGCTGCATTAGCTACCCAACAAGAAAATTGCTTATAATGACATTGTCTTTAATTGTCTCTTAATGTGCATTTTACACCACTGCTCTCTGTTGAACAGAACCCAAATTTTTTATGGGTGTGCAATGGCCCTTCCAATTCCATCAATATGAGGTGGTGTCTCATTTAACTCATGTGGTTTGTGCTCTTGGAACAGCACCTGCTTTTACTGCAAGATGTTCTCAGACTTTACCAGGAAGTTCTGACTGGCTACAAAAGGCAACAAAATGAAGATGGGGATCTGATAAGGCAAAAAACTTGGTTAATGTCCTCTTAAAATTGAAAAAATTACCAAATTTAGCACTAACATATTTTCCAGTAGTTTGAATCTAGATTATTTTGAGTTGCTGTTGTCCCAGATTTCAATAATTTATTTCATTTCTTCTCTCCTCTGGTGAGATTAGATTTGGAAAACCCACTACTACAGCTGACATGTGTAGCAGGGACATGTTTGTGGACACAGGGTAAAGGTTCTTCACGTTTGGAAAGAAGGAATTTAAATGTCTTTTCATTATTTTTCATCAATTAACTTCCATGTAAGGAAAAAACAATTTTAATATACAGGAATAAAAAGAAACTTTCAAACTTTCATCATCAGAAGAATGCAAACTGAATAAGACAAAGTAATTAATTTTCCCAGCTTTAAAATTTTTGGCCAGATTTTTTTCATTGTCCTAGTCTGGGGAGTTAACCTTTGCCTGCTGCCAAGTCCTAAACCTTAATTTTCTACTTCATTTTCTGTTTCGTAGTCAAAATGAGCATTTGGTAGCCAACAAGGAAAAGGTGAAAACCCATAAATAGTCCTGGATTTTACACTTGTAAATGCAATTAGAATTTCAATTTAAAACAAAGGAATGAAATAGTTTTTGCAAATAAAATAAATTCTAGTTTGTCAAAAAATTCTACCTTCAAAATATCCTGAAGGCAGAAAAAGCCAAAGATTTTAGAAATTGATTGCCAAGATTTCTTTCTCCTTGAAGCACTACCACCAACTTTCTCAGCAGATAGGACCAATCATTTTAATCCTTCTGCTCCTTATTCTCAAAATAAAAGTAATTATATTAACTTACCAAATAAGGTTGGGATATGGCTTTTTGTATTAAAGACAGTACAGGACTTGAAGAGGTATTTTTTGAAGTCAAGCTGCTGGACATTAATAGATAATTTGAAGAGCTGCAAATCAGTACCATCTTCATTAAAAGGAAGACTAAGAAAAATATTTATATGTCTGCTACGTGTTTTCACAGCCAGATTTCTGAAAATAAGCTTCTGACTCATGTTTAAATATTTAGAAAGGCACTGTGGTTTTAAAAAGCTCAGATCTCAGTAGATACCCACCTGGGAAGATGAAGCATGTAGAAGCCCAATTTTCATCACACCTTTAAACTTTACTTAAGGCCTGGCCCTAGATATTCATCTAATTATATCACTTGAATTTTCCATCATCTGAGTACCTCAAATATTTGACTTTGCAGAGAAGTACAGATGAACCAGTTAGCCTTTTCCCTCTCTGTGGACATGGCAGTGAATGAGAAAAACCATCTGCCATTACTCCTTCCCTCATTCCACTTCCATAAATGTTCCAGAAATGTTCTGGGATCAGAGGCACAACCTGGGCACGGAGGAGCCTGAGTGGAGGAAGGGCTCCAGCTTTTGCAAGGTAAAGGAAAATGCTCCTGCTTGTTGGCCATGCCATGGGGAAATGTTCCCTGGAAACAGATCAGAGAGATTCCAAGCATTCCTGCACCATCACTGAAGCTGGGTCTGCTCACTCAGCATGGGCCCTGGACTAAAGGTGGGTGGCAGAGGAGAGAACACCACGAGCCTGAATTGTTATTTCATACAAAGAGAATGGCACTATAGTGAGTGAGATTAAGAGAATGCTCAGCATAAACAATCTGAGGAGGAATGCAGAATGCGTGGATAATTATCCCCAAATGGAGACTCTGCCTGAGCCATTTTAGGTGCTTTTAGGCTTCAAAATAGCTCTGGAGTGCTAAAGTCTAAGTCTGAATTTTTTGGAGAGGATTGTAGGAACCAAGCCTCTGTGAGTGAGGGATGCCCCAGTAAAATCTGAGGAGAAAACTCAAGGCCTTATTCAAAGCTGAATTTTAAAGAAGGTTTCTATATTTTTCTGTTCCTTATTTTTGCACTGAATTTCAATAGCAAAAGCCTTTCTGAAAAAATCAAAGGAAGATGAGGATAGATGAATCTAAAATAAACAGAGAACTCTTACTTGTTTGTGAAGAGAACACAGATAGCTGAAGGCAGAATCTGTACCTAAATTATTGGGACCTCTAAGTTTTAATTAATACTGTCACAGGATTCGTGGTCAAGCAAAACAAAACCTAGTGGAGGGTTTGAGGACTGTGACCGATATCCAGCCACACATTTGCTCAGCAACAAAGACAGCAAATGCAGCTCTGCATAATGAAGCATCTCGACATCAATATGATGCACTGTCATACCATCCTGCAAAAAAAGCAAAAGCCAATCAATTCACAGTATTAACAGAATGGATTTGGAAAGCTCGCAGGAAATGCTTTGAGACAGATCCTCAATCACCAAGCTGCTCCTCTGCTCAGGACAGGATTTAGACATGGAAACCACCAGGAGGCCAGAAGTGCCCTGGCCAGCATCCAGCCAGCCAGGGGTCTGAGGGGCAGCGAGCAGAGGGGAAGGAAATGATGGGTGTTGGTCACACAGTGTGTGAGCCCTTACAAATCACAGCTAACGGGGTCACACTGGAGCTGCTGTGCTCTCTGCCAAGATTGCCACTGAGAGTCAGGGGCATGGAGAGCAGCAAAGCATCATCCAGCCTGGGAGGAAGGGATGGAAAGAGGGAGCCTACAGGGACACACACAGAGGACACAGGAGCTCCCTACTCACCCAAGCACTTGGGCAGGGGCCAGCAGCAGCACAAGGGAGGGCACTCAGCAGTTCACAGACCAGCTGCTTTTTCAACTGTTGGTCTGACTAAATCAGTTTGAACTTTCAATACCTCACATTACCGGCCTGCTCTCCTTTTTCTTGATCCTGAGCAGCTCCAGCTGTCTCTGGAGGAGAAGGAGAAGTACTGCATATTGTCAGGGCCACCACTGCATCAAGAATGATGTAGGCGATGCTTTTTCCCTTTGACTTCCAACTCTGGGAAGTTGGGTGCAGAACAGAGAGGAACTGGACTGTCGTCTTTTCCTGCTATAATACAACTCATCTAGGAAGGGGCAAAAGCTGCACACATCACACACAGGTTACAGGACACAGAATGGGATGGTCGTGGGAAACAAATGGGGAGTCAGTGCTTCCTACTGTCTTTCCATAAAGAGTGAAGTTGACCTGAATATTTCACATCAGGTCCAGTGCAGAAAATCTACTTTTCATTTGCAATCCATTCAAAACCTTCCCTTCAAACATCACCAGCAAGTGTTGCAGCTCTGGTCCAAAGGGCACTTTCCAGACAGATCTCACTGTGCTTTTCTTAACACCATCAGATCCCAACACAGCCAATTACTGGCACCAGACTGAGCAGGAAGTCTGTTGCTGCAGCTGATCCCAGTCAACAGCTTTTTTAAGAGTAGGAGAACATTTGCAGGGAAGGTCAACGTGCAAAGTCACGTGGAATTGCAGACCAGAAGCTGTCCACCCAAATAAAAATGGTGAGCAAATTCAACAACTATTTTCAGGCTACCTAGAAACTAGGTTTGAATTCATGTGAGATTTGATTTGCATGGCCTAGATGATCTGCTGGTAGTCTAAGAGGTTCTGAGGATCCAACACTGAAAAATTTAATCATCTGTTTTCTTTGAGAATTTCTTTAGGATTTACTATAGGGAGCTAACTTTACTTACTGGAACAAGCCTTTAAAATCAAAGCATTTCAGAAACGGAAGAAATGTCCAGATTTATTTTTGGAGGAGAACCGAGGGACAAAATGTAAAATCAGGAAAGTGGAGTAAAAACAGAAACAGAGGAATAAGTGGCCTTTTTCTGTTCTGAATATTTCTTAGATTCCCAAGTCCTCTGCTAGCCATCATCCAGCTCTGGGTCCAAGCCAGTTCTCCTGGACTGTACACATCTAGAGGCAGGAATGAGCCGATGATGAATCCTGTAACAGAAGCCTGGCAGCACAGAGAATGGAAGAGAGTTAAGTTCATGAGGTTAGACTTCATTAGGAGGCAAGACCATCTCTGCTGTACCTGAGGACTGACTCTTGCCAGCAGCCTTCTTGTGCATGATATTAAGAACGTGGCCTAAGAGCCAACATTTGAAATATGAGCATGGAGTGATATTCTGAAGGTGAAGATTGAAAACAGGATTTAGCTTCACTGATCTTGGTAAGCACATCTGATTTCTAAGCCCTGATATGCAAATATGGAGCACTGCAGGAGGGAATAAAAGCTCTTAAAATCAACTGGTAAATATACCTATTTTAACAAGAGAAATTCATAAGCTTTAGAGCCCATACTTGTAAAAGAAACTTGGGGTTTGAGATTTATCGCTATCAGAGGTGATGGAAAAGGTTGTTTTGATTTCTGCATCCTTAGTTTTAGCTGCTGTTCTTGGTATTTTTAGAGTATCCAGCAGTAAAACCTCTTTTCCATTTTATCCTTGGCCTCATTTTTCCCTACGTTAGAGCTTTTTTTACCTTTAACTAACCTGAAAGAGCTCTTAGGATCCTTCCTTTTCCCTTCAAATATTTCATCTACTCTTTATATATCAAATCCTGTTCTCACCAAAAATATGGAATGAATCTCAATAACATCAGTAGGATTAGCCACAGACCCCATGAATTAAACTGCAGAGGTCTGAAGAAATTGCTGACAGGCCTTTATTGAAATACAGAAAAAGAAATGCACAAGACAGATGAGCTAGTAAATCACTGCTAAATCCCCTGAATGGCAGAAAATCTTCTGATTCAGCCATGTTGCTGTCAGTGTTTCAGTTTGTAGTACCTTGGTACTACAAGGTGGGAATAGGTCATTTCCAAATGGAGACTTTCCAAAGGAAAAAAAGAACAGACTGCAAGGATTGTTAGTGAATTACTTCTGGAATCTGGTTACATTTGAAGCATTTTGTGGTTGTAGGTAGGGGCCACTTTTCAGCAGCAGAAGGAAGCTTTGAATCAGATCTGTGTCTCCTAAGACCCACATATCCACAGAGTGCGTTTGTTAGCCTGGTACCCCAGATAAATTTCCACCTAGGGAATTATTTCTTAACTTTCTGATATGCTCAGAAATGTCTCCTCATCATTCTGTATGATCATGCTGTAACTGTGGATATTTTAGCACAATTGCTCTATTTCACTATGGAGGGATCCTCTAATGGATTTGTTTGTTTGCCAAACAGGAAAACCCAACTATTACTGTTAAGATAAGAACTTCATTGGGTGAGATGTGAATGTATGACTGTTGTCCTGCATTGTCTTGGGTTACACAGGCCTGAGAACTGGAGTGAAGGAAGGGGGTCAGGGATGGGGATGTCAGAGGAAGAGAAAGAAGAAAACCTTTGGAAATATTTTGACTTGAATGAAAAGGATTTCATGATGTTTTGCTGCCTCCCCCCAGCTGCATTTTGCTCCACATTACACACCAGCCTGGGATGATGAGCCTCTGCAGCCCTGTGAATACCAAACTTGGCAGCTGCCTGCTTGGGACACCAATGAGGAGCAGAAATATGGAAAGAGTGGGGAAAGAAGAAAGTACTTTGTAAATTTCCCAGCTGCTCTATTGGATTGGCAGGCAAACAACCTGGAAAGGTTGTGGCAGAGCCATTGGCACAAATACAAAACAGAATGTTTAATTTAATAGAAGAGAAAAAAAAACAAACACTAACCAGAAAAGAAGTTATGCATCTGTATTGTTCTACCCATTAAACTACATTAACACCAATTCAAAAGGTGCACTCCAGGCCTTTGCTGGCACCAAGACCTTTTATTCATTCATCTTCTTAATGCAGCCAAAGAACTTTAAAATTAAAGACTATATTGTTGCTTCTATGATTCCCTGAATTATTTTTCCCAGCTCCATACATCTTGTTAGCTGATCACTATATGTAAACAATACTCAATAACTTTGATGAGAATGAAAGGTGTCAATTTGCAGAAAAAAATTATCTTATACACCAAGATGATATTCCTTAACTAGAAAAATGATAGATCAAGAGGCTGGAAACACTCTGTTTTCTTTGACAGACAATATGCAGGTTTTACTCCTGGGAGAAGATGGGAATGAAGCATAACTCATACATCAAAATCCTGCTATGACTGCAAGCACATATGTTAAAACCAAAGTTGTTTTTTCATAGTAAAGAAAAAAAAAAAAAGAGGGAGTAGGAAGATCAAAACAAAAACACCACCTCAAACCTACTCTAACCTACATATTCACACATTTTCTCACAGAGATGGTCTTGTTCCCATCTACCCCAGCAAGCCTCCATCTATCTGCCTAAACAGGATGCTCATCACCACTGCTGGCACTCATGCACCAGCACTCACACAAACTCCCTTTCTCTCCCACATCCATGTCCGTAGTCCATGGGCTGTCTGTCTGTCACTACACTTCAGCCATGACACAGTGATGTCACCGCAGCCAGAAGACAGAGAATTGTTCATTCAGTCTCCTGAACAAAGTCCAGCAAACTGACTGGAGTTATTTAGTGCTGGGGGCTTGTGCAGCACTCAGGGGTACCACATCATCCTTGTTCATCCAGTGTGACCTGGAAAATCCATCCAAAGCCTGTCAAATCCAGGGATAATGACAGTGCCCATAGCCAACTTTTCTGGCTGTCAGTGAGGACTGAACCAGGGCAAAACACACACGTAGAGGAAACACAAGGCACAGAGTTCACTTAATCAATGCAAGTTTTACTACGCATCATAAAAGGTTTCCATCAGACCCAACCTTTCTTCACCCAATGTAGTAAGAGCAGCACTGACAAGACCCTTCAGAAATGCAAAAATAGGTCAAACTAAAAATGCCCCCAGCTCTGAACTTTCTTGCAGTCAGTGGGAGTGAGGCTGAAGGGAGTTTGGCCTTTGAACTGCAGAGAGAATTTGCACTGCATTAATTTAAAGTCACCCTTTTTTCCCCCCTTTTTTATTTACTAGTGGGAGACTTATAAGCAAAAGGACACGACTGGAGAAAAATACTGCATTGAGAAAATACAATGCTTAGGAGAGCAATCAAGCATTACAGTTGTTGGTATTATGTCTTCTTTGTAGACTATAGATCAAGCAGAGTGAAGAGTTATCATCCTGAGGTATTTGTGTTTCATGTAATAATGCTTTAATGATTCAATTAGCATTGATTCTTTAGCTGCAACAATATTTTCTGACTGATCTAGTAATTTAGCTCTCACTGTTGATTGATACAATTCCTATGAGTAATAAAGCAGTTTGAAAGAAATTTATTTAATAATTCACAGAAGATTTTAAAAGAAGATTTTTATTGCTTCTGCCACTAGTAATCCCTAAGATTTAAGAAAGTGAGTTATTTCTTTTAAAAGTCTGGCATTTTTAATAGTGAGTCTTTCTTATTAGGAAGTCTTTTTTCCCACCTGGCATGGCTGGGATAATTCCATATGAGAATATTCACTAGTCTTTAAATGAGGAAGATTAAGACAAGTGTGGGTGATCTGAAGATGAATTTATATTGTATGTAATGTGCACAGATCACTTGGAAACAACACAGGCAACTTGTACAAAGACAATAGAGAAAATCTGGGCTTGAAACTCAGCCAAAAATCTCACTAGCTATAAGGAAATAATATTAAGTGTAATTGGTATTAGAGCAAGTCTCCACAGAGAGAGTTAAAATGGTTACTGAAGGTTGTCAGAGAGAGATACTCAAGCTGCATGACAGGGCAATTTCTTCTAGCATGAAAATGGTAGTAAATAGATGAATTACCACATCCTCCTAAGTGTTTTGGTGAAAAACATCTGTTTAAGAACTTCTGCAGCAGAGGCTTAACCAATAACAGCTTTATGGTCTTCGTGATGATTCCTGCTGCAGCAGCAAAAAAAAATATATACAAGGAATATTTCATTAGCCTTTCAAAACAGCATCCTCCCTGTGATTTCTGCTTGTCCATGTTGTACAGTGCCTCATAAATCTCCATGCTGATAAGTAGATCCTGTCCAAATGAAATGCTCTTTTAATGTGTTTGTGTGTGTCTCTTTTTACATGTATTTATATACACTTCTTATTTCATGATGGCTCCCTAGGCAAAATCGCTTATTCTACTCTATTAATTGGCTAGTGTTTCCTAGGGAAAGCAGTTCTGGAACACACGGGTTTTCCCTAAAGTCATATTGTTAGACATTTATTCTTAACTCAGTGGGGAGCAATCTGACTGAAAAGACAGTGTGAGGAAAAAAAAAAAAAAAAAACCAAAACCAACAACTATTTCACAAACACAAAAAAATAAATAAGAGAAACCCACATGAAGTTTGGGGGAGGATTAATCCTCACTGGGATATATCAACTTTCCTGTTAATTTTAGTCTTTCAAGGAGGATAAATAGCTCTGGGTTTAAAACACAGACTAGGGAGACTGAAGACACCAGTTCTCTTCCTTGCTCTGACTAAACTTGCTACATGACCTTGAAGATAAAAGGTTTTAGTTTGAAGCTGCACTCAAGTTACCTGCATTTGCCCATATCAGCCTTTTGCAAATATACTGGTTCAACAGGTGTCTGCTTTGCTATGAGATAGTGCTTTCACAATTTGGGGATGAAATGCAGAGCCTAATCTTCCCAAGCTTTAGCATCCTATCTTGCTCCTGCATAAAACAGCGATAATGACTCTTACCTAGTACTTCACACGCGTGTTGCAAGGCTCCATTCATTCATACAATATTCATAAAGCTTGCTGAGATCCCCAATAAAAGATTATACAGAGCTACAAATTATTGTTTAATGGTGGAAAATCGAAACATGGCGTGTGGAATGCAAATGAGAGGGAGATGTGGTGGCTTTGCTCTGGCAGGCAGAGGTTGTTTCCCTCCACAGAGTGTCAGCCAGCCTGCAAATGTGAATGCAACAAAGCTGAGCTACAAAAAGCCCCTTAGCACAAGCTTCTCAAGAGCAGCAGAGGTTCTTTCAAACAAAGTTGTACAAATGGCAGTTTGTACAAAAAGGAAAAAAAAAGTGAGTATCCATTCTGATTCTGTTGGTCTTTCTCATCCTGTCAGCTAAGTCACACATGCAGTTATATTTCCCCTTCTTTACTTTTAATTGATATTATTAATATATCTAGGTCATTTAATGAAAACATTTCTAGGGCAGGTGAATAGGAGGTGATACAAGGAACTGGCTGGTGCATGGTTGCTTTCATGCTGTTTTAGAATGACTGCAAAGTAAAGAATAGTAAAAAAAATATTTAATCTTTGCTCAACTTGCTTCTGTCTCTGCTACACAAATCACTATTTGGCAACAGAGAGCCTTCTGTCCAATCTTGCCTTCTTTGGTACAGTGTTCTGTGAATTTGGGATGTCCCCAATTTTCCTGCCCTTCCCAACCACAGCTACCATACAAAGGATTGAAAGTACTGTAGGATGTGCTCACAGGCTCACTGTCAGCTCCGTCAGATTTGCTGAGGAGCAGTCACACTGCCCGCCCTATCCCCTCCTCTGCCCCCACACTTGCCAAGGCAGAAACCCCCATAAACCCCACAAATGAACATTTTCATAGCTGCGGGGATAACGCACTTGAGTGCAGCAATGACACCAGGCAGGCCAGACAAGGGTGAGGCAGATCCTCCTTCAGCCCTCAGTGCTGAAATATCCCAGGAGGAAACAGAGCCACCAGAGCCATTATCTCAGACATCAATGGGACCTTGGCTGTTTAACAGGTTATAGATTGAGTGTTTATTGATCTAAAGCCTTTCCAACACAAAAAATGTTTTCTTCTTCTGCTGTGGAACTGAGGCACGGGATGCTCACTTCCAGAGAAGGGAGGAAAGCTGAATATTCACCTTTCATTCAGGATGACCAACTCATGTTTTAATGCTCATCTCAGTTTAAAAGAAATAAAACCCCTTCAGTACCATTATTTTTCATCAAGGATCTCATCTAATATCCTCTCATGAAAAAGTATGACCATAAGAAATGTACAGAGCACTGTAAAGAAAAATTTAAATCTGAAACTGAGTATAAAGTTTACATTGTTTACATCCTTCCAGAGGATTATCTGTAAGTGGAACTTACAGAACCACTTAAGTGGTTTCTTTATTTTGCTTCTTGTTTTAATATCATGCTATCAAACCTCTGATAAGAATTTCAAGGAGGTTTCCTGCCATGTAGTCTAGTAAAATCCTTTAAGAAAGAGATATTTAAATAAGTTTTGCCATATATAATAGAGATATAGTGAACATTATGTATGAGCAGGAGAACACATTTTCCTCCCAAGAACTGTGACTATGAATTTCAAAATATACAATATCACAGAAAGGTAATTCTTTTTGATTTGCCATAAAGTTCTGAGGTATCATCTGTAATTTACTAGCTTGCTCATAAACCCATCCACCTCCAGAGCCATATATTTCCAGATAGGCAGAGGAATTCTGGTGAACATTAAAACAATAAGGACACCTTATAATGCTGTGAACTCTTCACTTTTGGATTTCACCTTTTATCTGTAGTGTTACTCAACAAGGGCTATACCCCAAGAAAAGTGGACAGCTTTCCAGCAGAAGGAAAGGGAGAAGCAGGAAGAATGCGCTGAGAAGTGAAATGTCAGCAGGAGAATTAATAAGGATATCTTTAAATTAAAATCATTTTAGTAAAAGCTGAGGAATATATGGCAGAGAGAAATATTTTCTCACTGGACTTTCACTCAACAATGTTATAACCCTAAGAGTGGTTGACCTCATTTTGAAGTGTCTCCCTCGCTGTACCATGTGTGTCATTAGCAAGCAAACCCTCTGGACAATTACTGACTGCTCCTGCATCTATAGAATGTTGAGCACATTCTGTATACCAACAATTTATAGACAATAAATTCCCACTAGTGAGAAATGACCACAAGTGTGGTAGCTTTCAAATAGCTGGACCTCCTCCAGGATAAAAATCAGTAAATGTAATTTACAGTAAATGTAAATAATTTTTAGATGTCACTGGAAAGACACTTTTTCCTAGATTTGTAAGTTCTTACACTTGACCTAGAACCTTTATGTCAAGGACAATTAGTTATCTTTCAACATGTTATACTAAAGCAAACACCATTTTTTGAAGATTTGAGTTTAAAAGGATGAACTAAATTAACACAACTCAGCCATATAAAAGACATATTCATTTGACTGTATCTTCTCCTTAGCTGGCAGCTCCACCACTCCTGTACCGTGTGTTGCCTGCAAATTAAAATTTACTTTTTTCATAGTGCTGATTGTTTTCAGCAGTTTATTACTGGTGATTCATGGCTGTGGGGTACTGACAAGAAGCACAGAAAACATAAAAAGCACCATCTAACAGATCCTATGACTGCTTCCATATAACCATTCCTCCCTTCCACAGTTCCAGTGGGTTTTCAGATTCACAGGATCATATCTGAACACCATTTCCTTCTCCGGGATGATTTACTAAAACTGGGTAGTGCCTTTAAGACTCAAAAAGATAAACTACCCCTGTCTATGCACTCACTAGGTAAAAGTCAGCAGAAATCCCTATACCCTACAAGACAAACAAGGACAGGGAGTTAATATAAAAGTATTGTATTTGAATAGGGAAAAAAAATATTAAATCTTCCTTTATTAATTATGAGAAATATTGTTGTATTTATATTAAATACAAACATGTTGAAAGTGAAATAAAGTTCCCAATGAAGTATATTGAGAACCTGACAGCTATTTTTAAGAGTCATTACTGCATCCTTTCCATCTCCTTGAGTACAATGTCAAATTGTTCCCTATTGTACATTTATTAACATTTTGTCCAGTCTATATTTAAATGTGTCAACATCAGGGTTCCCACCATTTCTCTGTTCCACAATCCATTCTCCTCAGATCTAAAATTAACCTGTTACAATTTCCTGTCATTAACTCTATTTAACCCTCTAGATCCATCCTAAAAAACATTCTCTTCGGTGTTAGATTTACACCATTCTAACATGTCCCCACTTGCTCTCTACTCTTGGGCAAAAAAGCTGCCACAGGTGACAAAAATCTTGTCAGCACATGGAGTTTGAGGCTGTTAAGTGTTCTGTATTGAAATGTATTTTTTCCGCTACTTATTACTGACATACTAGAAATCTTGCTAGAAATTTTTCATCCTACCTCAAGCTGAGTTTGGGGGATTTTTTTTTGGATTATTTCAGTAAAGATAATTGTGCTGTTAGCCAACTGGAAAATGTTCTTTCCTCTGTGTTCTGTCTAAGAACTTCAGTGAAATCTCCTTTGAGCAGGCCAAGCATGGCAGATTAAGAACAGAAACCTGAAATATGAATAATCTTCTCTCCTGTTCCTTTTCTCTTTTTTTTGTTTATACACATTTAATTCGAGCAAAACCTTTTTTTAATCTCTCAAGACAAACTCAATAGGAAAAAGTGTATTTCACAGACAGCCACCTATTGCTTTCATTAGCACTGTGATTGCTCTTGTGAGCTCCCATTTTCTGGAGCATTTCTGGCAGCCTGTCCTGCAGGGCTCTGATTATCCTCAATAATCAATGGAAGCTAAGCACGCTACCCACGGCACAGGAGGCCCTCAGCCACTTAAGATTAGCTGCATATCAAAAACATCACAGGAGCAGCCACTTGCTGATATTAAAACTGCTCTTTCAACCAAAAAAAAAAAAAAAAAGCCAAAAGCCAAAAGGAGGTCTTATTCCTGATGCAAGCAGCAGAGCTTGCTGCATTTAAAATGTGTTATTAACTGTAGGGAAAAGTGGTCAAACTCTTACAGGAGGAAGGAACTTGAGGGGAAAAAATGGAAGAGAATTGTGATCTATAGCATGTGCTTTGCACACAGTACAGGCCCATCCATCATGGGATACAAAGAATTCCCTGTTCATGCCCTAATGACTACTATGGAAATCAGGGGTGGAAGAGGAGCATGAACCAAGGGGAAATTTGACAAAAGCACATGTCTCAACATATGTTATAAAGCAACAGCAACAATTTCAAGTACCTTGGGACAAAAATCTGTCTCTATGGCCCATCAAGTCCAATTTAAGGCTTGTTTGAGCTAATTAGTTCCTTCCTACAGCTGAGTACGTCCTTCAGAACCAAGTGGTATCATGTGGCTGTCCAAATATTATCTGATAATTTACATGAGTAACTTTTCTACAGCTCCAAAGCTCGGATGATCTGTTCAATGGGATAGGCTGGATGGACTGACTAGTCCCTCAAGATGAGCAGAGATGAATACTGCAAATATAAGACTTGTAGCTAAGCCTTCCACTTGATAGCTCATACAAGGAATACATGTGATGCTGGATACCAAATGATGATTCCCACCAACGGCATAATGAATATCAGAAATGAGAACCATTGTCATTTCAAAATAAATACTCAAGGCAAACTGCTCTGTTTGCCAAATGTTACATTAATTCAAATAGACCAAAGAATACTAAACCTGCATGTCAATAAAAACCACCTTGACATAGTTCTGCTTATACCTGCTTTTGCTCTGTAGGGGTAAAATAGATATTTCTGTGGTGCCAGGAGAGTCTACCTGGAACAGAGGCTAGACAGAGTTAAAGGAATAAAGCTGGTCTTTATTAAAAGGCCTTCAAACGTTACACCTTGGGCAGTACAAGAGCCCAGTCGTGACTCCACCCAAGATGGACCCCAGGTTGACACAAGATGGATGACCGGTCATGAGTTTTCACACTTTTATAAGTTTTGGTCCATTTAGATACCGGGGTTAATTGTCCAATTACAGCTTCAGTTTGTGAAGTCCCATCTTCTAAAATTGCTTTCCTCACTTCACCATGGTTCACACTTTTGGGCCCAAAGTTGCAATGGTGTCCTTGGTTCTCAGCCTGGAAAAGGATTATTTTGTCTGGCTAAGCTGTGAAGAGAACTTGCTAGCATTTTATATGAAGATCAGATTTACACGCTAAGGCAGTAGAGAATCTGAAAAATATGAAATCTGAACCTTAAGGCATCACCTCCACTTGCAGAACTCTCTGGTCAGTAATGTTTTGCAAAGTACAGCAGTGTGAACTTTGTAGTGGAATTTTTTGGGAGAAAGACAGAAAGACAAAACCAGGAAAAATACGATTTGTGATGTCTCCAGATGCTACAGAACAGTAATTATTCTACATTAAAAACTGGGATATTCCTTTGGAGTGTTTTGGTATTCTGTGGGTTCCTTAAAAATTCTGTGGACCACATAATTTACAAGTGTTAGAAACTGTTAGACTTTTTTATACTTTACCTTTTAAGAAAATATGCAGAACTCAATGTGGAACAGGAATTACAATGGCAAAATTCAATGCAAAAAGGAAAACTGGAAACACTGCTGCAGCAACATAACATTCATATATTTACAGTCTAATATGTATTTTAAAAGAGCCCTTATAATCTCATATAATTGTTTACACTCCCAATACCTAATTATGGAAGACAATTAAGAATTCTCAAAAGACATTTAATGGAAAATTGGCTATTAGTCTTATAAGTGAAATGGAGATGCTCTTTAATGCATTTCCATTTCGTAGGTACAATAAAAGTCAATTAGATGTAAAAGGTCTATAAAAAATGAATGTTCTGGATTCACACCATCTATGAGCAAAAATGCTCTTCATTATCAAGTATTACCTATATGATGCCAGGAATATCACCAACATATTCATTTAGAAGAACTTTGAATTCCCAAACTCAAATATTACAACTGAGCTCATGGTAACTGCAAAATATTTCAACTTATGTGTCACAGGAGGAGAAATGAGTGATACAAACTCCTTTGGATTTGCTGAAGGGGATGATTGAATATGTGGAGCTCCCACTCACAAGTGGTGCAAAGTCTATGAACAGCCACATTCCCACAGTTATGCCTGAACACAGCTTCCAGATGTTCTGGGCTGGGAATCCCAGGGTGCCAAACAAACTGCAAAGCTTCCATGAGAAGCTCCAAAAACACTGGAGCAGTTAGCTTGAGTTGAACTCAGTGCTGCTCGGATTAAAGAGCTCCTGCTAGCCAAGATATTGAGTTTTAAAGCTAGCTCTGCTGCTTTTGTACAAGCTGCTGTTGTATATGCCATTGTTCCAATCGATCTGTCAGCTATTTCAATTGAATAAGGAGCTGCTTCTGAGTCTTGTAATTCCCAAAAGATTTCATGTTGTGTGTATTTGGAAAACATTTCCCTCTCTACAACCTTCAGTATATATATTAAAAAAGTATTATTTTCTTTAAATATAGATATTATTTTCCTTATAGCTTCTGATGATTTGAGCATACGAGGTCAACACATCAGTTTGGAACCAGACAATTTACCACTTCCCTTCCTGGCTCCCTCTTTTGTGGCCCAGCATTTCACAGAATTTGGGCTGAATCATGCCATCAATTCTGACTCTCCCTGGAAAGAGATGTGAATACATGACTGAAAATGTTTTTCCCTTTGCATAGTTTACATTTGTGGTGCCCTTACTCATTGCAATCTCACAGCAGCGACACGTGCCCTGGCCACCCCGTGGCCGGAAGGGTTGAGATTCTGCAGCTCCCAGGCTCGCAGCTTGTTCAGGATGGATTAGTCCATCTGCTCCTCTGTTCCACAAAGAGCCAGCAGGTTTAGGCTGCCCTGAGTGCCTCCTGGGGGCTGCTCAGACTGGAATTTTGTCTGGAAGGTCACCATGGTATGAAACCCCAGCTGGAAAGACCCTTTATAGCACAGAAACCTCTCTACTGACCTGGCAGCATCCTTATTCCAGGGATTCTGCTGCTGCATGTTGAAATGTACTTCATTGTGGCTGATTTCCTGATAGTGGAATTCACTGCTCTACACTATCCATTTCATCTTATATTCCTAGCCATTTTTTATTAAACAAAAGCCTTTAGCATTTTTGAAATATCAAGGGGATTTTAAAAATTATATTTATTTAATGATTACTTCTGGCCTTATGTTTATTAATGCAGTTTCTTTCCCAGCTTCCCTTCTTAGCCTGTAGATGTGTAAGAGAGAGAGGGATAGTAGGATGCTGCCTTTGTTTTTAATCTGTTTGCATTTTAAAACTACGTTATTTATTTAGTATTACTGAATTTTAATGTCTAAATGAGTGATTCCTTGTTTAAACAAACAGAATAAAACAAGAAATGAAGAGTGCTTTATACGTAAGAGCAGTGTTCTAATTCTGCTGGCTTCAGAACAATTGTCTAGGCAGGACAGGGCTGCTGCTCTTAGGCATTACCATATATAAATAACCACAGCTAACACTGGTAGTGGACCAAGATCCTGAGGCAAAAGTGAATTTTTCCCATCAAGAGATGAATAGCACCTGCACAGAGCAGCTCATTTTAGAGCTGCAGGGTGGTCCCTGAAAGAGAAGCGTAGCTGTTACCCAATCCAGGGACTCTAAAGGAATGGAACAAGGAGCAAATTCCCCTGAAAGCCCAAGGTGAGAGGAAGCAGATAAATCTAAAAAATTCAGGAACCGAAGGGGAGGGCATGGAGAAAAATATGCCTGATGGAAGATCATCAAGGATCAAGTGGAAAAGGATCAAGTGAACAAGCAAACACAATCAGGACTGAAAAAGAGACCATTTTGTCTAGACCTAAAATTTTGTATGGGACCTGTACAGGTCATGGATGGTGCAGCTTCCACCTCAGTGCTAGTTTTCAGTGGTGCAGGGAATTGAGTGGGCTCCAAAGGTCAGATATTTTGCAAGGAAACTGTTTTGTGACAGTTTCTTCTTCCTCTATAATACAAAAGTCTGGAGCTACAAACATAAAGTATTTTTGACCAAAGTCCTCTCAATCTCACAAAAATATTTTCTTTAGAAGAAAATTTACAACATATTGGGATTTTTTCAAAACTATATTTAAAAGCCTATCAGTACTTCAGTGTAAAGCAAAAATGAAGGCAGATAAATGACTGTACAAGTTAATTCATTTGCACTTATATGATCCATTTGATCTAACCATGATTAACCGTGCACTGTCTCACCCATGGTTGCTACTGCACTAATGCATACATCCAGCTTCTGTCTGCATCTGTCATTACAAATGTTCTGTCACACAGCAGAACACACAGAGAAAAAGGGAGCAGCAGAGGAGACAGTCTTCCAAGATGCTGAGTGCTAGTGAAATGACTCTGCCACAGCAAAACTGCAAAAAGCAAAAGTGCTGCTGCACCCACCCCTCTCCAGCACTGCAGGATGAGCAGGTGCCCTCAGCAGACAGGCCAGAGGTGCAGACGAGCGCAGAGGAGCGGCCCCCTGAGCTGTGCCAGGACCCCAAAAGGGTTAAGCCTGGCTGCCAGGCCGGGGACAGCACACAGCACACACACATCTGTTTAGCACACCCTGACTAACCGCAGCGTTGGCGAGGCTGGAGCGATGCCGAGCCCGCGCTCATGCGCGATGCGCCGGGTGAGGCATTGATCTGCTTGGCTTGTGTGGGCTTTAAATACCCAGAGAAGCCTGCAAAGCTGCAAGAAGATCACATCGATATATTTACCCCACAGGCTTCCCTCTCCCCTCCTGTCATTCTGTTCTGTGTCTACCAAAGGTCTGTTGTGAAACAATCTCCTGAGCCCTGTTGTGTTGTAGCTTTCTCTAAGACGAAATGTTTTTCCCTTGGTAACAGAGACACAGTACCTCAGCAGTGTTCCCCCTCTGAATAGCTTCTCACTTGATAGTGGAGCTATTCAAAATGGCATCTAGTGTTTTCTTCATAAGACTTCAGTGCTGAATTATTGATGAATTAGAGTGTAATTTTAAAGGAGCTGTAATTTAGCAGAACAGCTGGGTGAGCGATAAATAAAGGGTTGGCACATTTTCTCGGTGATAAGTTTTGCCTATAACAGTACTACATCCAATTTCAAGGTCAGGACTCTCATTCTCAGGCAGCATTTAGCTTTAGGAAGAAAACCAGCAAGGCACAAACATAAATTCCATCACCCCCACAACTTCTATATGAGCCAGGTAGGTGTTATGACGTCCATTACACAGAAAACTGGATCTTCTGAGACAAAGAGTCTCCTGTCCAAAGTCTGACACCAGTCATCAGAGAGATGTTTCAACTATAGGATCTCTGAAAGCTGGCTAAAGATTTCTCAATTATATATCTATTGGATTTTTCCTGAGAGATGTTGATAAATTGAAGTTAAGACTTCAAATGAACACCTATGCCTGGATAAATGAAGACAGATACCCAAGAAAAGGAGATGGTTTAACCAAGCTCAGTTTGGCAGTGAGAGAATCTAAATAAGTAAAAGAGATCTCATATTCTAACCAGAGTGGGAGGTTTAAAACTGCTTCAGTAAGCATAGACTTTTTTCATGGAAAATGAATACCTGTCCTACTACTCTAGGAGGAACATCTTTCTTTGAAACAGCTTTCCATCTACACATTGAGTCAATATTTTAAATGTTGCAACATCTCATGGGACAGGAGACAGTCCTTCTGCTCTTTCCTACTAATTGCTTCTAAAGTCCAGGTCAAATAATATCCAGAAAGTTTTGCAGAAAGATAAATAAAGTTGACATGAGTGGGGACACAGTTATCTTGATCTTATAGATATTATCAAAACCAAAATAAAATTGGCTTAATCCTTCCAGCCAGCATTCTGGTACCAGATGAGAGCTAGAACAAATTCCGCCTCATTGTGAAGTGGGGTAGAACTTGTACAACAGAGAGAAAAACATTATGAGAGAAGTTACTTCTGACTAAGAGACTCTTGTTGTAGAGAATACAGAATAAATAGAGGCAGGAAAAAGATAATTCAATTTCATGCTAATTTGAGCATATAGTACTTGAAAGCAGGGGTTTAAATTTATCAGCATCTATTTTTAAATTATCAAGTAACAAATATATTATTAGGATTATTCCTCTTGATCAGTTCACTCCTAAAATCAAATTGTTTAGGGGATCTCTTTCAGCAAAATTTTGTTTTATTGAATCCCTCAGTTTTATCAGCTTTCGGAGAGCACTTATATATATCTGTATTTATTTATTCATTTATTATATTGCTCCAAATGAGGAGATGCTAACACAACTGCTTTTAAACTTATTGAGTTAATAAAGGTCAGTCCAAATCAATCCTGTAAGCTGCTATTTGGAGCTTGTGCCATACAGACCCTACTGACAGCCTTGTGATCTGCAAATTTGATTCTTAGTGTCACCTGTTCACTGCAGACCTTTGAAAGAACCTGTTTGAACTGTTTTCCAATAATGTCACAGCAACACATCACTGGAGGTGTACAGAGTGTGTTTCTGTCTCTCACCTTCCTCCATCTGGATTAATTTATCCAGTTGTTTCTTGGCCTAGTTAATTCTCACTTTAAAAAAACCAAACATAATTTAATTTTTTTTTTACTTGTTAATAGAAATCTGGAATATGACATTGATAAAAGTATGGAGAGAATGGCAAAGGCAAAAGGAATTTTTTTTTTTTAATTATGCTTGCTTTCAATCTGAAGTTACCATAGCAGCCACTTCAGCACACTACCTGAAGACTGGAGAGAAACAGATAAATAAAACCTGGCAGAGATCATGTTAAATCCTAAAGGTCTGTTTAGAAGCTTCTCTATTTGCATGCATGAAAACAAGCAGAGATGTGTGTTGTTTTGATTCTTGGCATCCCTAACTTGACAGAACCATGCAGAAGGGTTCCTTGGCCCTCATTTCCTGTGGCAGTATTCTGCAGGCATCCTTTGTGAATTAATTCCTGGTAGGTTTATATAATAATACAGGTCCACAGAAGCCATATTCACTGATGATGAATGAGTGTTTCTTTTCAGCTTTCTACAAATGAAAAAGAAAGCCTAATCCCAGATGCTATCAACTCCCTAAGAATAACCTAATCTGATGTGAGATCCCTGAACTGAATGCAGATTTCTAATGCTTATCTAATGAAAAAGTGATTTGTGCTTGCAAGTCTTGGAGGACGTCTCATGCATATTTTACATTCATGCATACACAGAATCAAAATCTTTGTGATAAACAATATCCAGTTGATATTCAGATGTGCCATTGATCTTTTACATACTGATCTATTTTGTTTTAACATTTCAAACCACTGGGTCCTTGTTTACACTGCTGAATGGCAAAACTATTCTATCATTGAGAATAATGTCATCCACCAGATAAGCTAAACATGGTCACATCATGATGCTGGATCCTGCAGCCTGCCTATAGCCACTACAATTAATTTCCAAAGTTCATAAGACTGATAGCAAAACACCAAAGAGCCATTACTGCTGTGTAGGTCCAACACAACTCAGTTTGGCTTCAGAACAAAGTTTGTCCCCAGCTTCAAAAACCTCCACAGGGATGAAGAGGGATTCTTGCTTGAAGTTTATTGTTTTTAAGAAGGGATTTCCTCACTGTTACTTTGCTGGGTACAAATGAACAATAGAGAACATAAATAGACCTTCTCAAAGGTTAATAAAGAAAATACTTAAGCTGCATAGCTGGGATTCTTCTCCGCTACTAATGTATGTGACAACTGTCTCTCCATGCTAGATGGAAATCAGGAAAGAGATTGCCCAGTTCAGTCCTACAACAATGTTAATGAGATTTAGTCATTTAGTCTCACTAGGGTTCTCTCAGTGTTTGTCAATTATGCCATTTTACCTGTCCCTTTGGCTTTTATTTCTCCAGTGACTTCTCTGTGCAGCTTGCCAAATAATAACAAGTAGCAGTAATGAAAACTTGCATTTTAATGCAGCTTTTGTTTGAAAAAAATAAACACACAGCTACAGAATATAATTCAGGGCCTGGATACAGAAGAGTGTTTAAGAAAATTATTAACTTCAGACACATGCAGCAATCTTACTAATGCTTAAGTACTTTCCTGAATAGGTTTTGCAAAAGTTTTTGTCTGTGTAATATATTTCCATATCATCCAAGATGCAGGAATTATTATTTTCCCTAAAGCTTTATCTTTTTGTTGCTGAGGGTGCTTATGGAAGTTCAATTCCCATCACTTCTAGGATCATATTTCTACATCAGTTGAGACAGTCCATGTCTCAAAGACATTATGATGCTACGTGGACAAGGAAGAGAAATGTGAGAGAACTGAGGGCAATAAAAGAGTAACAGTAAGTAAGCACCAGAAAAATGAGAGCTGGGAGAACACAAACCCAAGAGATATATTATGATTTTCAGAAGGAAGAGTGGAGCTAAAAGATGTTAATAGTGGGAAGGGAAGGCCAATCTCTTCTCATGCATTCCCATAGACTTCAAATACACAATGTTGACCAGCTTAGACTTAAATTTGACTCCTAATTTCTACTGGCTTGGGAAGTTAGAGCACCTGTCTTTAATATTGAACCACAAATTTGAATGTCAAAATGTCCATCCAAATCCAGTGTTGTGCAATTGCTTAGAAGGAGAGTGGAAGTGTGCAGCAAGAATTTAACTTTTCTGACACAATAGGATTCAGCTAGTCCTAAGCATAATTTATGTAATTTACTTGTGTGGAAATTATTGACTGAAATATTTAACTAAATTAAATTGTGCGTGAAGAGATGAAGCTTATGAAATATGTATTGAAAGACTCGTGAGTAAACCTAAAAAAAGGGAAAAAAAATCAGCTCACATAGAGAGGTCAAGCTAACAGCCAAGTGTGAATCTGTTCAGTCAGCTGAAAGAATTGATGATTGCCCTGACATCAATGAAAAGATATAATTACCAACTAGACCTAAATCTCAGTTTGTGCAAGGACTGCAAATTTGCTTAATTAAGACCAGCCACTCATAAAGCCCAAATGGTTGTCAGTTTAGAAAAATCTCACTGCAATCTGCTGAAGTTTGTGTGCTAAAAAGAAGTGTCACAAGGATTGGCAGGATGGCCTTGTGGTTTAAAAAGAAAGTTTATTTATGAACTTGGACATGCCTGCACTTCAAACACTATTTAATTCAAGTTCTTATTCGCAAGGTGAGGATAATAACATGTGGCCTTTTCGTAAAGCATTTCATGACTCTTGGCTGAAAGTACCTATAGAAGTTTCAGCTATTTATTATTATGGAAATTGTTGTTGAGAATGACTCTGAGGCAGCTAACTGTACTTTCTTCACTTCAAAAACACATCATCTCTTCCAATGGAATTCTCTCCTAATCCCAAAGTATTCTTTCATTATATTAAATTACCACGAAAAAGCCTCGAGCAGCGAGCTCCCACATTTTCATTCATTCTTTCTTCAGTCAATGTGAAATTAGTAAAGTGTCTGTTTAAATAATAAACTAGTGAAAACTGATTAAGGAATCCAGGATTGAGTCAGGAAAGTATAATTTTCTTATGCACATTGAGGAGGAAGCAATAGACCTTCCCCAGACATTATCTTTGTTATAATACAGTGAAATAGATTTGGTACATTGTTATTATTCTTAGTTAAGAAAAACATCCCTCAGCATCACACAATATGCATTTCAGCTCTCAGTTGTCATGCTAAATTTATTCAGATATGTTTTAAAATAGTTAAAATTATTTACTCAAAAATTTAGGTTTATCAAAGAAGCAAAACACATTGTTTTATTCCCAAAATCTTCAGGAGCCTCTCTAAGTAGATAGATTGAAAAACAAAACAAAACAAATCCCAAAAAAAAAAAAAAAAAAAAAATCAGCATTAACAGATTCCTGAGTTCAATATGCATTTGGAAAAAGCACATCCATAGCAATGGTTTTATATTCAATTCAGCACCCCTGTCTGAAAAATCACATATCTGAACTATAGCCCCCTAAAGCTGATGAATGTCTTTATTTTGACTGAACTACATCTGGCAGACAGTTCCCAAAGCCTTTCATAGTCCACTTAAATTCAGAGTTTTATTTTCAATATGCAATCATTACTCCACTTCAATACTGAGCTACTGCTAAGCAGATGACAAACACTAACAATTTCATGGTACATAAAATTCTGCCAATTGATAATGCCACTCTCTTTCTGTCCAGGTTCAAATAATCTAGAAGTCGTTCAGAAATTGAATTCAATCTTTGATCTTCATGCATTTGGATTCAAAAGAAAATAAGCAAACTACACATCACCATGAAGTCTCTTTTAAGAGACTCAACACCACAGCCATTAAACAGGAAATGGTGTTTCCAAGAAACAGCAGATCTCTGCAGAAGATTTTCTTTCCTATGAACACAGTTTATTTCAGTTCCTGGAGAACAGGTTAAAATCAAACTTGCCTTGAAAATTCCTTCTCTGTTGTTTTGTTTCACAGGGAAAAGTAGCAAGAACATTCTAGTCATGAGACTCACAGAGGGCTCAGCAGAATACCTCCAACAAAACTTTGCATGTTTACCACCACAACACCCAGAGAAAACGTCCCCATTGCAGGTTGTCTGGAAGGAAACACATTTTCCCCAGCCCAGAATGCTCTGAAGTTTGTGAGATATGATCAGCAGAGCAGTCTGTTCCTACAAACTTCCCCTGCTGTTCTTAAGTTTCTCATTTCCACAGAGGCTAAATGGCCTAAATGCTGCCTCCATTGATTGCTTGAACCCAGGTCCCCTCTGCCTCCTGCTCTTTGCTTCCGTGCCCTGACTGCTCAGTCACTTCCATCACCTTTAGCAGCCCATCCCTTCACTCACAAGAAACTGGGAGAGAAAACAGACACTTTTTCACAGGAAGCTGGATGCGAATGGAGTCTTTGATTTGTCTTGCACAGATCTATTCCTAAGGTTGGCAACCACAATGAAAACTTCAGGGACATATGGTTTGAGCATCACTTGCTGGGCCTTAGCAGAATCCATGTTTTTTCCTACCATGCTCTGCCCATTGCTTGTAATTTTCTCTGAGATCCTGTCTTTCACCTCTCCATCTTCAGACACCTGATGGCTCTAAATTTTTCAGGCAGTTTTCCATCAGTGACCTTCAACTCAACCCTCATTCTGGGGCACCAGTTACAGTATTAAACATATCTTTGCTTTGACATTTTGTTAGACAGACATCAAAATGTGTGCAATAAACACATTTCAAGATACTTCACTGCAGTGAAAACATTTTCCTCCAATATCCCTGTGAATACTTTTATCCCTTTGTGTAATATTTCACTGTGATATTAATTCCTCAGTGTCAGGACCTGTTGTTTTATTTGCCTGTAGAGTGCCACAAACATCTGTGTCTCTGTAAAAAAATAAAAAATAAAGTCATGAAAATACCATGTTCTTATTTTTCCCTAACAGTTTCTTGTCTTTCTCACCTATTAATGCAAAGTCAGCCTGAAAGTTTATCACAAGTAGACTGACCTTTGCTTTAGGTTTTGTCTTAAAATAGACATGCAGTGTTGTAGAACAAGTCAAGAGCCTTGCCCATCTTCTGCTGTTTTGCTACGTGGCAATGGCTCAGATGTCTCACTCTGCTATTTCAAGTGGTTAACTGCATTATCTAAAGTAAGCCTTGATTGTCAAAGCTTGAGCCCATATCCTTCCCTGTTTTCTCAGAAGGTAATGCAATTTCAGATAAACGATTATTTCATCTGATGAGAAAATAGAATGACAATGCTCTCCCTAATGCACTGAAAGGATCTGAGCACTAATGTCTTAATACACTCTAATGAACATTAAGAAAATATCTTTTCATCTTGTGAAAAGGAAAAATTTTGATTGCAGAAATGCATCTGTGATAGCAGCACTACACAGCATTGCATATTCAGCCCGGGCTGATGATGCTTACAGAGCACACAACACAAAGCACTTTTTTTTTAATATGCTTTTGTTCCTGGATTTTAAGTAAGATGTTCAAGGAAAGCGTGAGGGCAATATTTTGAAGTTACATAACACACTGTCAACCCTTCACAGTTAAAAATAAAAGCATTCAGACTCTGCTTCATAATTGTAATTTACAATGAAGAGTTGCATAGACGTATTCTCCTAAAGCTTTTCAGTATTTATTCCTCTTTTTAGCACTGTGAATCATCCCACTTCTCTCTTCAGGCAAGTTACACACACACAGTAACTTTATTGGATTAGCAACAAAAAAGATCAGCTCCAAAAGTGTTCCTGTTTTCTGCTTTTGTTGCTTTCAGGCTATTGATAGAAGTTAAAATAAACTACCAGAATACCCCTCAAAGCTGCAGTTCGAATTGACCTTAGGTTTTGTTTTTCCCCAAAACTCATCCATACCCTTCTCGTCTTTTAAGTGGTGCATATTTGCAAGGTATAGATATACCACAGCTGGAGCAAGAAACTGCAGGCTAAGAGAGGCAGGATAGGACAAAGAGGAATTTGGGAAGAACTGGTAGGAAGCTGCGCATGGCTGGCAGGGGAAACACCTGACACAAAGGTGCTGCCAGACCTACAGAGAGGAGAGTGAAGGAGCATTTTTATTTTTTAATCATCCAGTTTGAGCAACCGAGGTGCCAAGAGACAACAAACTGTGGCTCAACAAAACTATATACAGGATTGTAATTGTTAAAAAGCCTACCAAGGAGAAGAAAGTCCTTCCCCTTGATGATAGTCCTATTTGTAAAAGCTGTATTTTTCCATAAATTTTTAAGGCTTTTATTTCCAAAGGAATGATGGACTACAAGCAACCACCTGCAACAATGCAGTAATTGCAAAAACAGTTGTAGCTTGGATGTATTCTAAAGCATTTTCCATCCTGCCAACAGCTTGGTCACCAGATTATGTTATTGAGAGAATAAAGTGTTTACTGTGTCAGCAGGGTAATTATATCTGGGAAAAAACCCTCCTGAATGCTCAGAGTCTCTTCCCAAAACAGAGCCACGTGCTAAAATAAAGAATGATGTCTGTACAAATATTCTCAGCCTTAAAAGAATTTTCTCTTGCAAGGCTCCCAGCACCCCATCCTTTCCTCCCAATCTTCCAAAGGTGTCACTCATCTTCTATCTTATCACTGTGAGCACAGTGCAGCCCAGCTCTGCCAACTCCTTATCCTGGAAGAGCAGTTGAGTGATCAGAGGTTTCTCTTTTGTTTATGTATTCTTTCCAATAGCTCCCCCACTCTTAATAATAAAAGAGACATATATTTTCCCACTACAAAGTTTGTCTAAAGCTTTCACTAACAATTCCTACAAACGCCAAAAAGACTCAGAATGTTCCCAAGCCTTGTGTTAAGGCCTTAGGGTGAATTACAAAGCCCTCAACCTGAAGCAGAGGCAACAAAGATCATAACCTCATCTTTAAAGTGCTAAGATAAGACTCTTAGAGGTCTTGAGTAAAATAAGTCTTTAACCTAAGATATACTTAACTTTTCCAGAGGCCTGAATAGGATTGACAAACTGTAAAATTATTACCAAAGATTTCAAAGCTCTAAATCCATATTGTGTGTTTTGGATCAAAATGGAAAAGAATCTCTTTATAAATATTAGATTAAATGATTTTAAGTAATTTGTAGTCATTAAATTCTTCTAAAATGTATATTTATTAGGATTTCGACCAATCTTTGCATGAGAACCTCAGCAATCTCACAGTGATATTTAGACTAGGAGTAAAGATCAATTACTGCTGGAATGAGACTGTACTGATTGTCATCTCACATAGCTGAGGAATTTACAATAACACCATGCCTTTACAAAACTGAAAAGTAATCTCCCATAAGTAGATTACTATCTTGACAACAAAATCATTTAAGTCATGGGGTTCAACACTGCTGAGTCCTAGACCAAGAAACTGGTGTAAGTCCCAATGATACTAAACAGAATACTCTCAATCAGCAAGTCCAAATCAATTTTATCTGGAGCTTTATAGCAATTTTTTTAAACTCAAGCCAAATTACTAAGTGCAGCTGCTTGAAATCAACATAATTCCACATGCCACATAATTCAGCATTTTAACCATGAATGAGGAATGGTTTAGAAGGCAAAGCAAGAGGTAAAAATACTAGATGTCACCATTCCCTGTAATATATATACCTGCGCATTCAAGTTCTCCCCCAACACCTTCTAAATCAAGACATGTATTCTACAAATTCATTATTTCTGTAGTTTGCAGTAACACAGGAATTTCAGTCAAGTTTAAATCTATGGAACTGAGCATTAGCATTTGATATTTTACTACTGCTAATAGACATTATGAGATGACAGCTACTAAAATATCAGACCAGTCACAGAGTATTCTATTCCTCTGAAAGATATAGGAAATGAGTATATCAAATTAGTGCTTTTCTATTCCTCTTAAAGATAAGGGAAATGAGTATATCAAATTAGTGTTTTTATGGACAACTACAGGCCCCCAAAGGGAAGTGCACCTGGGGTTTAATAGAGTATGTTTGAGTATTGTTGGGTAAAAATGAAAAACATTTCACTTCTACTTTACCAAAACCCTCAAACTATTACCAATATATAGTAATATGTAGAAAATCTAAGACATCAAAATGCAAACCATTTTTTTAAAAATCCCAAACCTACAAATTAATCTTTAAGATAAGAAATTCCAAGGAAAATGTCTGTGACCTACCTGCCAAGTACAGTGTATTAAGCCTTATGCTTCTTTCCCAGGTAAAACAGGGAATATTTGAAAGTACTGGTGGAAACTCAGCAGGACCCAAGCTGTGGCCCTCAGTGGCCATCACAGGGGTCTGGCGCTCAGTGACCATCATGGCACTGTGGCCCTCACTGGCCGTCACAGGCCTGTGGCTCTCACCATTATGGAGTTGTAGCCATCAGTTGCCATCATGGGGCTGTGGCCATCACAGGCCTGTGGTCCACAGAGGTCATCATGGGGCTGTGGCCCTCTTTGGCCATCACAGGGCTCCGGCCCGCAGTGGCCGTCATGGGGCTGTGGGGCTGCGGCTCTCAGTGGCCATCGTGGGCCAGTGGTCTTCAGTGGCCATCACAGGGCTCCGGCCCTCAGTGGCCGTCACTGAGTTATGGCCCTCAGTGACCATCATGGCACTGTGGCCCTCCATGGCCCTCACAGGCCTGTGGTTGACAGAGGTCATCATGGGGCGGTGGCCCTCCATGGCCATCACAGTGCTGTGGCCATCACAGGCCTGTGGCTCTCACTCGCTATTATGGATCTGTAGCCTTCAGTCGCTTCAGGGCCATTGCTATGGCCCTCAGTGGCCATGATGGGGCTCTGGCCCTCAGCAGCCATCACAGTGCTGTGGCCCTCAGTGGCCATCATGGGCCTATAGCTCAGTCGCCGTTATGGACTTGTAGCCTTCAGTCGCTGTTATGGGGCTCTGGCCCTCAGTGACCATCATGGTGCTGTGGCTCTCACCATTATGGAGTTGAAGCCTTCAGTCACCATCATTGGCCTGCGGTCCACAGAGGTCATCATGGGGCTATGGCCCTCAGTGGCCATCACGGGGCTGTTGCCCTCAGTGGCCGTCACTGAACTCTGGCCCTCAGTGGCCGCCACTAATCTGTGGCCCTCAGAGGCCCTCACGGGGCTCTAGCCCTCAGGAGCCATAATGGGGCTCTGGTCCTCAGTGGCCATAATGGGGCTTCGGCCCTCAGAGGCCATAATGGGGCTCTGGCCATTCAGTTGCCATTACGGAGCTGTAGGCTTCAGTCACCATCATGGGTCTGTGGCCCTCAGCGGTCGCCATTACGGAGCTCTGGCCCTCAGTGGCCGTCACGGCACTGCGGCCCTCAGTGGCCGTCACTGAGCTCTGGCCTCCAGTGTCCATCACAGGCCTGTGGCTCTCAGTCGCCATTACAGAGCTGTGGCCTTCAGTTGCCATCATGGGGCTGTGGCCCTCAGTGGCCCTCCTGCGGCTCAGGCCCTCAGCAGCCATCAGAGGCCTGCAGCCTCCGGCCAGGCCGAGCCCCGAGCAGCAGCGCCGTTGCCATGGCAATCTGCTGTTGCCAGGTAGCCGGCAACTAAGAGTAGACTAAGAATTAGCAAGGCCTAAAAATAAAGGTGTCGGGTTTTTTCTTGGTTTTTTTGGGTTTTTTTTTTTCCCCTAGATCCTCATATGTAACAGGCAAAATAATAATAAAACTCCCTCAAGATCTCGGCAGTTACGGGGTGTTTCTATTCCACAGGCTTTGATCACCTTTTAAAATTAGTACATTTTTCTAAGCAACAAACACAACCAAAACATGACAGTGGGAAGATATTCTAAATCAATGAAAACAAGAGACTAAAAGGCAGGAAAGGAGATAAACTGTTCTGAATATTCAAAGAAACTGACAGATAAAAGACTAAATCCTTTCTAAATCTCTGCATCAGCAGAGTAAGAAAGCATGGCAGCTCTGCTGGTTTACATCACCCATGCAAAAATTGTCCTGTACTTAAGGGATAGGGGGAAAATGGATTTAATTTTCATTCCTAAAAATTCCATATATGTATGGACCCTATAAAATAGGAGAAAATGCAACTTGGCAGATTATGCAACCGAGGACATCAAGGGCTTTGGCATCCTCATACGGAAGAGATGATGGGAATACAGGATGTGCTGTGTCTCACTGCAACAGGGTTTGTAAAAGCAAATATTGCAAAGGCTCATCCCCAAGCAGGGAAAGGCTGTTGCAGTGAAAATATTTTCAGCATAAGTCACAAAGAAGAGCAAAAGTGGCCTTTCCTGCTTCTTCCTAGTCACTACATGGATATATTACAAAACAAACAAACAAGCAAAAACCCAGAAAAACAATCAAAAAACCACCAAACCAACAACAAAAACATATAAAACAAACCCAAATCTAACCACAGGTCACCCCAGGCAACATGGAAAGACAGATCTTCATGATCTTTCTTCCTAGGAGCAAGTATTTTAAAGGAGAAAAAACTGTGAGAGCCCCTAGAAACTAAAATATCAGAAATCAAGTCTAATTGTAACCAGTTGTGTTTTACAGTTATTGACTCCAAGATCTGCATGCATTTGTGCTACTGGATTCCCTGAAACTATTCCTTAGAGGATTCAAGGGATAAGCCCATGCCAGAAATACTGCAGGGTTGGGCCAAACTGCTTGTCAGGCCGACTCCTTTCACAGGAAAAATTAGATAATGAATGAAATATTGAGTCTGAATCCATTTCAATGTACAAAATAAACAATTCCTTTCAATTGACTAAAAAAAAGGAATTTTACTTTTTTCCCCCCCTTCATTTAAGTAAGGACAATTTGATGGAATACTAATTCTTTCTATTAGGAAACACTGGTTTTTTCCCTTTTTTTTGTAAACTGAAAAAAATGCAATGACATTAGCCAAAAAAAGAATTATGAAATTGAAAGTAACTTCGGATTTGAGCAGTGTAAACTTTCAATGCTTAAGATGTTAAAATGAAACATTTGGTAGTTTTTGAACATTGTTGCTTCAAATGAATAACTTGGCAACAAAAAAAAGCGATTTCTAAAAGGTCTTGGATGTTGCAAAATCTGTGTTTCAGGAGCAGTATAATCTGGTGAAATGTTCGGTCCTCAGTCATAGAAATGTTCTTCTATCTCAAGCACCCAGCCCAGAAAAATATTTCCCCGCTAAATTCTGTGCTGTATGGGACCTTATGTTTAGAAAGGCAGAGCACTATAAGGACAATGATTCCCTCACTTTTACTTTTTTCTTTTCCATTTTTCAATGAATAATGTATATTCTCCAGTGTACATTAGGAATCTATGGGAAGTGGATAATGTCACAATAAACTTAATTGCAGCGTGGTGTATTTTAGAAACAAAGGCACCAAATATTAAAAAAAAAGGGCCAAATTTGAGTGGAAAATTACTCCCAAAAACAAACAAGAACAATACAAAGGAAGCTAAAACAATGAGAGCAGTGTTCCTTACTAGCAACTGTTTGTTTTAAGAAAGGACTGAAAATTAAAATGTCTCTTCAAGTTATAAGACTCATTCTAATCCTCTTCCTTTTGTTCTGGCATCCATGACTGAATTTTATACATTTTGTCCTGCTGAGTATCAGATAAGATCAATTTATACAAACATAGGAAGACACACAGAACTCTTAATGTAACTGTGTGTTAACTCAGCTGATTTCAGACCTCTGCTAGAATTTGATTTTTGTCCAGATGGGCTTCAACTCTCCCAAAAACACTCTCACAAAAGCAGCTGCAAGTGTGGTGATAATCCTTAAGGAAGCCACAAGCTTGAATACCAAAACAATTTGATTTGATTATTCCCTCTTGTTCCATCCCTTAGGGAAAGACAAATACCCATCCCAGGGATGGTTTCCAGAGATACAATGTTCTCTGAAGTTCAAAAGAGTTTATTTTGAACTCTCTGACTTTCTGAGCTTTGTTTCTAAAGCACAAGTAGAGATTGCTCAGCCCAAGCCAAGTTCTGGCATAAATGGAGGTGCCAGTTCTCAGCTTCCCTAGGAAGGGCACCGAGTGGGATGACTTTATAAAGACATTTTATTCCTGTGCCATGCTTGAGACTCTTTGTCTCCAACACTGCTTAACTAAGCCAGGGACACAGTGTTGCCCCCAGGAGCCTTTCTTTTACCTGTGCTTCTTTTTCCTGTAGTAAGTCTTTCTTTTGGCATCTTTCAATGCTTAAAAAAAAAAACACTATCAACCCTCCCCTCCTCCCCAAAAAACCCTCCTCAATGGCAGAGAATTTGCATAAAAATAACTTTTACAAAATTGCAGGTTTTTTGCAGCACGTTGATGTCAACTAAGCTTTTGATAGAACATTGTCAAAGCTTTCCACTTCAGGTGTTGAACATAGCAATTAATCTACTCTCACACTAAATTATTAATTGTAAATGTAAATGTAAAAACAATGTATATTATTCTTAGTGAGATAGTGCAATAAAAAGGGGAAGTAAAATTAATCAAAATGTTTGATAACATTAAAGCGATTGCTATATTTTTAATTTCAATCCTAAAAATGTTAAATATTTCAACTTGAAATTATTTTCTGCCTGAATTTTGAAATTTCCCATAGAAGAGGAAAATTGATATTTTAAACACAAATAACTGTCATACATTCACATGAATCTTCTGGGGAAGAGAGTTAAATCCCAGAAGCATCAGCTAAATAGAACAGACTCAGGAAAAAGTGGTTATTAATTTATCTTCAGAATATTGGCATTAACATAGAATTTAACTTCAAAAAATTTCATATATGTCTCTTACTCTGGCCTCCAGAATAGTTTTAT
The DNA here is from genome assembly GCF_047830755.1 of Zonotrichia albicollis. Lineage (NCBI taxonomy): Eukaryota > Metazoa > Chordata > Aves > Passeriformes > Passerellidae > Zonotrichia > Zonotrichia albicollis. Next base: position 15,605,003 of record NC_133822.1, read on the forward strand.
ATTTATTCTCTATTTCCTTTTTTCCTTTCATATCCACATTATATTTTATAGTTAGAACAACAGTTATCCCATGAAATACAGTGAAAAAGCTCTCACAACATTAACTCATTTCCTTGCAACACAGAAATAAAAGCTTTGTGTTCAAATAACAAATGAGGGGAGCGGGGAAATGCATCTGGTTGGAGCCCCACAGCAGGAAGCACGTAAGACACAGCAAACCTCTCTATTAATCCAAAATTTAGAGGTTGCACAGTGAAGAAAAAAACTGCTGATAAGACCTGCAGCCAAAAACAACACAGATTTCATTCTAGTGCAGCACTAGATCTCATCTCCTCAGTTCCACTGGACCATTGCTCAGTTTGAGAAAATTTCACCCTAATTGCAAGGTAAAAGCATAATATATCATTGTAAAAGTGGTTTGTCATCTGGAAACATTTATTTTCCTTCCAAATGTATAGCAGTGCAAAAATATTTATCCTTGTCCTTCACTGGACACTTCTGTGGTTTTGCTCAGTTGTAGCTAAATCAGTAGTTACAAGATTCTCTACTCTTGTCCCTTGACTGGGTAAGAATTGCAAAATCTCTGGCTCAAAAATTCACACTAAAAATGAGCATATATCCATTTTGGTGGGAACAATTTTTTTCCCCAGTATAACTCTACTTAAACCTAAAAGGTAGAGTAAAATTTTCCCTAAAATCATTGAGTTGCAGCTAATTTGCACTAAAAACTTATAATTGACTCAAATATACTTGAAAGATTCACAAATCTCTTTATGGATTCTCTTCTACAAAGCAGCCCATAAATACAATTCTATCAACATGAACAGGAGCTACACAACTTTTTTATACCTAATTGCCTCAAGAGCTGCTTTAAGTTCCTTTTCTTCTTCCTACCAATGAGGAAAATCATGTTGATCAAAGTCAGACAGGCTCATTTTAGACTTATATATCAATTTATAAGTTTCCATTGAGAGCCCAGATCTGGAAGTTTATGGCACCTGTAAAACCATGGGCTTGCATAAGTTTCATTGAGAGTCAAGTTATGCTGCAGAATATTATCAGTGATGCACAAAGTAGGAAGGAATCAGGCTTGTCTTTCTTTGCTAAGTCTGCAAGGCTGACAGCAAAAATATCTGTAATCTAAATATATTTGATCTGAAGTTATAGAGAAAGAAACATGACAACCTATCACACCTTTTTTCTTTTTAAACAAAGTCACATTTTGAGAAGAACTGCAATTTCAGGAGTCTTTCAAGTTTTGAGGTCTGAGTCAGTTATGAAAGCTGAAAGTGGGCATAATGATCATGCAAAGCTCCAGCAGGTACCTTCAGATTGACATCAATCATTTCACACACCCTTGGAAGGGTGGCTTTCCCTCAGAGATGCCCAGGAGAACTGAACAGAACTTTGTCCTTCATGAGTGACCACCACATCCCATCTCCTGGGAAGCTCTGGAAAGCAGGCTAGAAATCATCCTGTGCTCCATTGCAGTGGTTCTGCACCACTTTCCTGAGAATGGCTCCCTAAGAGAGGCCAGGAGACCTGTCAGCCTCATCCCTGTCTCTCCACCCTGCTGCTCCACCCTCACCTCTTCACAACACCCACAGCAATCCACCACTGCTGGGTTTTTTCCTCAAAACAGCTCAGAGAGGGATGAATGCATTTTGAAAACCAGATGCACCATCTGAAAGGCTCAGATCAGAAAGTGATCTATATTTTCTACAGTTTATTACTTTTTAATTATTCTAGCCCATCTCACTGAAACAGACTCATCACCTTCAAACAATAAACATATCCATATGGAATGTTGGTAAGACTGGCAGGAAAACAACAAATTTACACAGTGAGTGCTTTTGAAGTTTTGATCTCTTTTGTTTTTTGATGAAATGAAGGACTTGATCACTTATCTCCCATGCCTTGTGCATGTACTAATTTACACTAATCCATACCTGTTTTGCTAAAATTCTGACCAAGATTTTATGTAATTGCCATCAAAACTAGAGCATCTTACTTCTTAGAAGAAAAGGAAAGATTTAATCAGCTTTAGTTATGACTTCAGATGGGGAAAAAGCCAACATGAAATGATAAATTAAACACTGACTTTCAAATACAGCCCTAATGACTAAAAAATAGAAAAGAAAGGTAGCATGACACATCCTTTTTGCTTCAACTAGTAAGAGACACAAAGGAAAAACAGAGATGTTGATCAGCATCCAAAGAACATGAGGTTCTTGAATATGGATATTTCTGACTCTTTTGAAAGTTCTCTGACATAGCACAAAACTCTAATTTCCAATTTTCAAAGAAAGCTTGATTGTGACAACCAAGAAAGAGTCAAATTAAACCTAACAATTATCTTCTTTCTCAATAATGGAGTCTTCAAATACACACAATATTTAAAGTAAAATTTTTACAATTCCAATCTATCTTTGGGGTGAGAATCCTTATGCAGAGATGCAAGCACTAAACCTCAACCAGATTCAGCTCTACCTAAAAGGAAGAACAGTGCAGAAACGCACACATGCAAAATAAAAGGGAAAAAATGGCTCCTTAGGCTGTTCCAGCAGATTTACACCACATCTTCTGCTTCCTGTTCTTTCATGATGAGAATCTCAGCTCACCCCATGTTTCCTGTTTTATTTCCATCCATCTTTGCTGATGTGATGTCTCCTCCCATGCTGCTTTGCTTGACTTGCACCCTTGAGCTGCCTGCCTGACCAGCTTCTGCCAAACTCCACGGCCAATGGCTGAGTTTTCTCTGTCATTCTGTCACTGGAGCCATTAACAGGACTTTCCTGCCATGTTTTTTGATAACTGTTTTAGGAACTCAACGTCTCCAAGTTATCTGTCAGCATGCTAATTTTGATTAAAGTTTGCCAACAAACTCGAAACTTATTAGCAGGAGACTGACAGAAAGTGCTGTCACTTAATTTTTTCTTCAAGAACCTATGCAAAAACACAGTTCCAAAAGCTGTCATTTGTGGTTATTCTTTCTTTTGTCACAAAAGAAAGATCATTCTCACTTCCCTCCTATACAAAAAATCTTCTATTTGATTTTTTTTCAACACTGGAAAGTATGGCCCTTGTTTTGGTCCTTCTAACAGAATGTGAACTTCACCTTCTTTATAGAAGAAGGGTATCTAAGAACACACAGGAAAAATCAGAGCAAACTTGCCTGAAAAGTATTTCATTCTAGTCATTAAGGCGGTTCATAACAGGGTGGCAGAAGGAAAGCTTTTAAAAAGACTTAAATGCTGCTGCAATATCTTTGATGGGATTTCCCCCCCCCCCCCAAAAAAAAAGATTATTTTGTTTCTATGAGATTTTGCCTTTAAGCACATTAATTAACAATTCACTATAAAATTAATAAATAAGCAAGAATCCTGTCAGTTTCCTATCCAAACTTTCTGCAAAATGTTAAAAATAAACACAATGCTCCCTCTTCCAAATAAGTGACTCCTGTTTCAGCAGGTGGAACACGCAGCACTGACCCTTTTGATTGATTATAGTGCACCTCAGATCTTGAATGAAACCACACAAGAAGGTCATAACATTCTGTGCCCCTTCTTTCAAAACAGTCCACAACCTCCTCCTTAAATTTCTGTTGTATATACATCAAATGCAAAAGAGGTGAATCACAATAGATGAAAATACTCTTCTAATTTCATCATTCCAGAGATTTATTTTCTGTGGAAAATAGGAATTAGTTTAAATAGGTACATGGTTTTTGAAAAAAAAAAAAGTGTTATTTTAACAGCCCCTGACACAGAATTACATGCTTTAATTTCTGTTATTTCAGGTACAAAACTGTTTTCTGGCTAGTTCTTCTCTCCTCCCTTGTTGCATTCTCCATCTGTAAGAGGTCTACAGTAACCAGCACTGAAACCTGTGACTTGCAAACTCTGGCCTGTGGAGCACTTATTGTCCCTACAGACTCCATGCAGAATATTTCCCTCCCCTGACTCAAGAGGGAAATATTCCTTCCTCAAGAAGCAACACTTCATCTGTAAAGAACGACAGAAATTTTATAAAATCTCTTTCCTCCCACAGAAGGTTTTCAAGATTTGGAAAACTGCCTCAAAAATGAAAAAATACTTTTTTTTTTTTAAATTTAAAAGGAATCCTAGTGCCATACTGTAAAGATCTGCCTAGGTACATGGCAGAGAATGCCTCTGACATGCAGAACATGGAATCTTAAAACCCCTTCCCACAGCCAGAACAACAAAGCTTTTAATCCTAGACAGCCTAAACTCAGCCGAAGACTCAGCCACAGCTGTTCTCTTCCACTTCCTCCTGATGTAATATTCCTGTTCTGTATGAATAAGAAGTAACAGGGACAGGAAAATGCAGCCCTCACTGTTTAACAGCCTCTTGTGGGATGAGGAAAACCAGCTCTCACCTGCTCACTGCAATGAGCAAAGCTACACTTTTCCAGCAGTCGAACCATTCCAGCTGAAGTGCTGTCCCAGGTTCCCAGCAGGAATCACAAGAGAATTCAAACCCCAGTTTTCTGTGTCCCAAATTGGTGCTTCATCAGCCACAACACTGGCCAGGCTGGAAGTGCTGCTAGCCAGGAATCCCATCCAAGATTTCAGAACCCCTTCTGATTTAAGTTCTGTCAAAAGCACTATATTCCTACAAAAGCTTTCTTTTCAGTGAACTCACTTTCAGATGGAATCATTTAGATGGAAAAAAAAAAAAAAAAAAAAAAAAGTAAAAAGTCCTTACCAGCTCTATTCACAGTTGTTATGCAACCATTTTTAAGGGATTTGCAGACCCTTGTGAAAAAAAAGACTCCCAAAATCAAGCATTAGTCAGTATTTTGCTAAGTTTAGATTTTTTTTTGTTGTTCCTTGTGTTAAACTGCATATTTGTCCACAAAGAAACGTGAACAGGAAAGCACCAGGAGAACCTCAAACTTTCAGAGTGACCTTGGATATTAGCACCTCAGGAATGCTTTCATTGCTCACAGGGAAGGAGATACTGGGGGACATATTCAAGCTGGTTTTGTGGAAACATATAAATCTCCAGCATCTATTAGATGATGAGCTTATTTCCAATATTCCATTGTGACCAATATTCCATTTATTTCCTTCTCTGCTTCAAAATACGCAGGAGTTGTTTGGGTTGTAGTAAGGAATGGCAAAAAAATGTTCTATTTTTTTCTACATAAAATCAATGCAAATTTAAAATGAAGCTAAACTATTTCCCCAGCAATGCTATAAACTACTAAATTAACCTTTAAACATGGTATTTTTCTATGTAATTCTTACTCCCTGAGAACTTGTAGGCAGTGACTGTACCTCCTCTTCAGCTTTGTTTTCTAAGCAGGGCTAGTGAAACTACTGCAATCAACTTGATAGATAATGGTTTTTATTCCCTTACTCCTTCTGTTATGACTTTCCCCACACTTTGGGTTCATTCACATCTGACATTAAATATTGTGTACAACAGGGTTATTACCTCCTTCAATCTGTTGGACTTCTCTTGACACAAGGAACACATTAACCTCCTTCTAAGTTACACTGGAAATTCACACTCAGCCTCTAGCCAAACTACAACCACCTCAGCTTTTTCCAAAATGCTCTTCCAGATGATGCCAGCATTGCTTCTTGTTAGTTCCTAAAGGGATTTTGTGCTACAAGATTACATCTGATTTTTACTACTTTGGTGTAATCTAGTTCTTCTCATATATCACACCTTCTTTAGTAGTTTAATGTCTCATGACTTGAGTGACCAGCAACTTCCACCAGCACATTACTAGCTTTTGTATTCAAAATCAATAACAATAAATAATATATTCAATGAAACATGTTAGTATTCAGGGAATTTCCATCATGTGAAACACAAAACCCCCAAATCCTCATCAGGTTACACCAAAATAGGACTGCTCCCTAACAAAATGTCAGATCTCAAAGAAAGATAAAATTTACATTTCCAAATCAGATTTTTAGATTCTCTTCATATTCTCTTCATTGTCCACTCAAAAAAAAAATCAAAAGACAAAAACACTAAAAAAGACTTTGTTGGGTCTCTTTCACACATCCATCTCTACTGGCCACAGACTCCTGGTAAATCTTTGATTGATGATATACTGGCAACTACAAACATGTTAAAGCATTCTAATTATGCTTCCTATTTCATCAGATCTAGATATGATATACATGCTCCCTGATTTTCCAGGACACATCTATTGCAGCCTCTAATGAGATTTAAGAAACTGACAGGAATGATGGAAGGTCTGGGAATATTCAAGCTGTGAATGTATTTATGCCAAAGATTATAAGCCAGTTCCTAAGTATGAAATAGCTTTCCTTACATGACTGAAATGCCATCATCTCAGATATTCTATTTCACACTATTTGTTCCATCTTCATTCCTGAAGCAATGATACTTAGCATCATTATGTTCTCCCTTTCAGGACTACTCGAACAACAAGCATCAGTTCCATTACAAGGAAACAAAAACTGTTGCTACTCAGAAGGTTTACAGAAAGGAGACCAGCATGGTCTGGATATGGACACCATCCAAGAACTGTGGTGAGTCCGAATTAAAAGAAAACTAACCAGAAGTGAATATTTAGTGAATATTTCCCTTACAGAAGGGCAAAATGTGAAGGCACACCTTAGCAAAATTAAGTCAGGTTAAGAAGCAGTAAAGTGAACCAAGGTCAAATCAAGGAGCTGGTGCAAAAGATGGAAAGAAAACTGTTAGGTTAGAAGAGTCTCATTGAAAAAAGCAAAACCACAGAAGAAATACCTGCATATTATGTTGTAACATTTACACCATTAAACATGGCAGACAACATGCTATGTTATTAAAAACCATCAAAAAAATTATTTTACTTATATGTGATTGCAACTGAAAATGACAGGTTCCTCTCAAAGCTTTACTATAAACCAAATAAATAGGTATATTCTGAAATAAAAAATTGAAAATTTCATTTCTAGTTCTTCACTGCCTACAGAACAAAGTTAAACACACAGATATCTAATTCCTGGAGCATTGAAAAGATTTTTAGATAGCAATTTTCTATCCATACAGGCCTTGTTGCTGCAGAAAGCAGTATGATTTTCACAGGCGTAAATTAGCATAGAAATATTACATCTAAGTGTTCTGGATTTTGTTCATATTTTTAGTGCAGTTTTGGAATCACATGACCTTTCATGCTCATAAAAGACTCATGCTAGTGAAAAAGAACCAAACTTGTCTTCAAGAAATAATGCCTTCCATTTTAGTATCCCAAAGAAACACACAAATGTTGAAAACAATGTATGGAAAAAAAAGCTATCTAGCTGCTAAGAGTTCCAAATCCTCATTTGTTTTATATCCCAATGTTGTATGCCTCAAAATTATTTAGAATGGAAGCATTTCCTTTACTTTTGCAAATTCAGCTTGTCACAGAAAAAAAATTGGAATGGAATTTGAAAAAAAATAGCATCGAAGTGTTCTGAATTATTAAAATAAATTGCAGTTTCCAACTATCTATATATCAGCTTTCTGTGATGGCAGGATATAACTCAGACCAGACTTTATATACATATAGAAAACCTTACCACAGCATTTCTGATAGGATAATAGCAAAACCATTTCATCACAGATGTGGTCAAACTGACAGGCTGCTGGATCTCCATCCTTAAAGACAATCAAAACTCACCTGGACAAGGCACTGAGCGATGAGTTCAATGTAACCTCAAAGCTAGCTCTAATTTGAGCGGTGGCTTAGACCAGATGACCCTGAGAAGTCCCCAGTAACCTAATTTATTCTGTGACTTTGTCTCCAAGGTCAGCCTTTCCAGGTTAAGGGCAGAAGCATCCTGCAACTCTCCTGAGTGCAGGCTGAGGTTGCCACACTCCTGTGATGATCCTTCACAGATTCCCACCTGCTGCTCTCCTGCCAGGCTGGTTCTCAAAGCACACCTCACATTGCGTGCCCACCTCACCCTAGCCAGTCATCACTCAGGCCTGCACAAGATTTTCACATTTTCAGCCCCTCTAAGGTTTTCTGTGAGCATCCATCCTCTCACACACCTCAGTCCTGAAGGAGGAGGGACCCCAGTGCAACTCTGAACGGGAGCTTATGTGATTTGGTCTCATTCAGACATTTCTACCTGAACCACAAAGGGGAGCAGAACATTCATTTCCACATTGTGGCTCAAATGGGAGATGTGTAGGGGCAGCAGTCAGAGGATCATGAGTTTGAATCTAGCTGAGGCATTCACAAGCAACTATGTGAGATATGAGACACCTTCAACAAAAGATAGGAATGGTTTACATTCATAGGACCAAAGATCTATTCAGCTTTACTAGAATTTTTACTTTCTTTTGAGTATAACCCAGTAGACATGACAGAGTTAGATTTCTTACTTCAATTTGGACTTCTCATACATAGTGGTGAGTAAGAAAACCACCTTCCCAAATCCAACAGTGAATTATTTGTCTTTGGGCCATTTGTTTATCTCTGCTTGTTCTGATTTTTTACCTGACTGCCCCAATTAGACTAAATATGTTTGTAGAGTAAATACTGAAATAACCTAATCAAAGTAACATTCCCAGCATCATCTGTCACGCTACTCCACAGTCTTACTGATTACCATGAACAGCATATGGAAATAAAGTAGGACGAGGTAAAACAAAAAGTACCATGATTTTATCCTTCCTAATGAATTAGTCTTCAGATTTCTCCAATTATTCTATTATTTTAATCTGTCACAAGCAAAAAAAATACAAATGCAAATTGTACAGGCCACAGTATCCTAGCCACAGCATGTGGCTCACTGATGCTTATTAATTAGTATTTCAAGAAAAGAGAAAAAATATTCTCATTATGAGAGCCAATATTATGTTTTTCTGTGGAGCCTACTCCTTATGAACTTATTGTGGTGGTGTAAAAGAATGCAGAAATTGGCTTTCTGATTCAGATGCCTGTGCATGCATGCACACAAAAACAGTCTGCATTTTCCTTGTTGCTACTGAAGTGTCAGCTTTGGCTTAATTTTATTATCAGTGAGAAATATGCTTCTCTGACTTCATCTGACCTTTAAGAGAGCTGCCTGCTAATGCTAATAGCATGCTGCTGTGTCTGGAGCATAGCATGAAAGAGACTGGATGTTAGATATGCAGTGTATCCTCAGTCAAGGAAAACCTTTTTAACTCTGAGCAGTGACAGACAAACCATTGGAGACTTGAGGTTCTGTTAAAGCACACCAAAAATGGCTGATTTCCCCAACCTTTACCAAATCTCTTTGGTCTTTTAATACAGAAGTCTGGAAAGAATTGATGTGAGAATTTGTGTTTCTTGCTTTGCTGTATTTGGTTGATTCAATATTATTTTTCCATGGGAAGTTTCTATTCCCTCCCAAGCCTGACCTGGCTGGAAGAGTTGCCCTTCCATGGTGCAGATCACAAACAAAAAGCCTTCAGTAGGAACAAGGAAGTTTAGAGTCCATAAAAGTGAACTAAAGTGGATTGACTTTAATAAAATGGAAACATTAGAGTCCTGACTGTGTAATTTCAATTAAAAATACGTGAGAGACTTCACAGTTACTTCAAAAGTAATCTGATCTAGGTTTAGTTCAAGGACTTGGTAAAGACAGAGCCAGTTCTAATTTTATCTGAGCTGATTCACCTATTTGTAATGGCTGTCCTACGTGCTCTAATAACACAGTCCTGTGGATCTTAAACCAATGCTGTGACACAGGCTTCAGGTTTTTAAGACTCTGAAGAGTTTTTTGTGCTGACAAACTGGCAGCTTGACCAAGCATACCTCACTGGCTCCCATTAAGGGGCACATATTGTGTAGATTTCCTAGGACAAACAATGGGACAGCAGGCAAGACAGTATGGCCCATAAGGAAAACAAATGATCAGCCAACTCAGAACAAATATTAGAGTATAAAAACAGCTTTACTGTATTTAAGGTAAAGAAAACAGCAGTGTGTGTTAGAACAAAGTAAAGGATTGCAGAATACATTTTCTGTGAAGGCCCAAAAATAGAATTACTACTGACACTATTATCCATGCCACTGGAAAGGCGGCAGCAGAAGAATAACTGAAACATCAGTCATAAGAACAGAAGAAAGACAGGACTGCACAGTTCAATACCTTTCTTTATGTTCCTCCTCTTCATTTTCATTGAATTTTACTTTGGACAAAAAAGGAAACTTCTACAGAATTAGAAAACAAGGGAGTTGACCCGAAGAACACCCACACCAACATCACCAACCTTTCTCTCCTCTCTCCCTCCCCACACTCCATATTCCCTGCCAGCGCATTTTAGCATTGGCAAAGCAGAACTCCTTTGAAAGGCATTGAGGATGATCTAGCATGAGGATGATCACTCAGCCAATTATGGTCAAATACCAGTGGTGAATTTTCTGATGTGGGCACTACTGATGATTTATAGAGACCATTACTGTAGCAGAGAAACATTTACTAGAAACTGGACTGGGGCCACCAATTCATTTCACACAAGCTACTGGAGCAAGTAAAATGTTCTCTTGTCTCACTTCTAATTTGAGCCAAAGTTATTTGGTTCCTTTAAATTAGTGTTTCTCATTAGCCTGCTTTGGGTTCAAAGAGGTTCCTTACAAATTTTTTGACAATTTATAAGGCTTTTAAGCACTTAGTTTAGTCTAGTTCATTGAATAAGGGTTAAAGTAACTGAAACATCACGGTGAGCGTATGCAGGCCTTTTTCCAAATTTCTTCCTGTTTTTCTTGGAACATTGCAAAACAACAAAGGCAGTTTAATAACACAAATGGTATTGCTTTATTACTGGCTTTCATAATTCTTTCTGACCATTTATATGGGGAGCTGCAAAGAAGTCAGCTACAAGTAATTTGGTACATAGATTGACACCCTCTGTCCACAGAGAGTCCTAATACAACAACAGCAGAAGAATACACACATAAAATGGATGGAAGCCACCTATCATATTCAACACTGAGGGACTGTCCCAGAAAACCGAATCTAGACATGAAACGAGTGCCTAGGTTCCTACTGCAAGAGCTGGAAATGAGTTTTATTTACAGATGAAGGTATTGTGAAGCCTTGAAGGAAAAACAGAGCCCTTACCAACTGCATTAAGTAGCATCTCTGCAGCTGAGTATGGCATCCATCTTGGGATTTGGGGAAACTCCAATACACATCTTTGCTCCACTTATTTAAGGAGGTGAAGCTTAATTTTTAAAAATAATTTCTTAGCAAATAGAGAGTCATTGCCTCCAAAGTTTTCTCCTTGAGAGATTTCATTATGTATAAATGATTGACTCACTGCAGACCAGGCTTGAATCTCTGCTGTACATCTCTAGGGATTGTCCTAACTGTGGACATGGATTGAGCTCCCCTCACTTGTTCCACAATGTAATTAAGCTCACCAAGAATATATCTGGCAGGAAAAAAGCCAGGAATGATTCTGTAGCCTGGTGTCAGAGCATTTGCTGGGTAGAGAAGCCACTGCTTGAAGCTGCTGAGCTGTTTGAAGACTTGGATCTGAATCACTGCATCAAGTGAGGGCCCTGGGCACAGAGCTGCCAGTGGCTGTTTCAGGTTCTGTGTTTTCTCATCTTAACTATAAATGCCTCTTTGAGCTTTTCCTGCAGGAGCTGGTAGTGCACACTGCTATAAAAAGTGGCTATTGTGACACGCACACACGTTCCAGCCTGATTTATGCAATTACATGACTGGGACTGAATTAGAGGACATAATTGCTGGGTTCTCTGTCTTTAAAAATGAGGCTTCTATCAAAAAAAAATATCACCCACTGCCTTGCTTCCTCCATCTCTGTGTAAACAGGCTACCACAGGAATCTGGATGAGTCAAGCGAAGATCTGGCATAAGTGAGCAATATGATGGCAAATATGATAATGCCATCTTGGATGAATTTAAGCACCTTCTTTCCACACAGTTTAACAAGCACACTCTGGTGATCTGTTCCTCCTCTTCTCTCTCCTCATGCACTGAGGAGCCCAAAGATGAAAGAACCAGGAAAAAAAAAAGGAATAACCAATCTATCTATTGTTAAATTCTTTCTCCCCTGCAGCCAAATCCAGGACAGTAGGACATTCCAAAACTAAGGTTTACAACCAAATTAATGAACATCACTACCTATGTTATATAACATGAAGTACATAGCTGTTTTTCTAATATCTGAAGGTGCTTCTAAAACAGAACTGCTACTTCAAACTAAATAAATGAACATGAAAAATGTAATATTTTAAAATTTTACCTGGAACGTGACTGTGAATGTGAGAAGATGAAATAAAAATACATCCTGGCAGTACAGTGTCTGCGCATCAGAGACAGGACAACCCTTGGCTCAGCAAGAGATGAGACATGCATTTCTCATTGGATAAGACAGCCAGACTTTAATCCAGAACATTTGATTTCACAGCTGTAAGCATTAAATTTGCTAAAAAGAAATCCTGAACCCCAGTTTGGAGTGCAATGTTTCAGCAAAGTGAAGTAACCAGATAACAAAACCCAAACCTCCATTGGGCAGAGGTCAGTCACCATCTGCAAGAATATTTCAGGTCATCTCTTCTCACTCAAACAGCCAACTTTGTGTGACTCAAGCAACACACCCTTAGTTTGTTTGTGCTACAGCAACCAGTGCCTGAGGACAGCCTCCCAAAATGTATTGTAACTGCACAAATGGATTTTGTTCCTTGGTGTGACAGTTAAAGATGAAAGATGACTGTGTAGGTGGAAAGACTGCAGGAAAGCAGTAAAATAAGGAAATGCCCAGGAAAGAAGTAGTTTTTGGTTGTTCCCCACCCTTACCACAGTTAAGCTTGTTTTTTAACATGAAAATTCTGTTTCCAAGCAGTTAAAAGCCAGTCTCACTGAAATCTGTGTGGTTACACCAATTTACACAGTCTGAGGATCCTGCTCTAAGACCGCTGTTTGTTTGGGATATTTTATTGTAAACTGCTTCATCTTCACAAATAACTCCTCACCATAGGAGCCTCATATGGGCACAAAATGATCTCATCCCACCGGCCATCCATGAGCTGTAATTAAATAACTTATAGTAGGAGTCCTGAGGCTCCTGCCTGGTTTTAATTGTGTTTTCATTAGAGCAAGTATTGTTATTGTGCAAGTGAACTGCAAGTTCTGCAGCAGGGCCTGAGCTGCCTCTGCAGAACCTCTGTGAATCACAGGCTCTGGCTGAGCTGTTACACCCTAAGAAACGAAATGCTGCAGCTCACAATGCACACAGGCCTCTTTAAAGCTACTTGATTTAAAGGAAAGCAACATCCTTATTTCCTTCTTTTACTTTGCTGCCAAGAGAAATAATCACACTAAGCCAGGACAAGGGAAAGCAGCCTTATGCAACAGACAAATGGCACTTGCAAACACATTCACAAGTCTCGTGATGCTGTTCGAGTAATGCAGGGACAATATCCTTCCTCTCAGAGTAAAAAAATAACAAGGATGGTACCAGAAAAATGTACCTTCCAACTAAAATCTGGCAAAGAAAGAAAGCAGTCTGCACATAAGGCCCAGGCTATGCAGTTTTGGTTTAACATCTGCTGCAAGAGTAGCTGTTCCTTCCAAAGCCACTGTGGTTATTAATATTGAGAAAATAGGATTATTGTCTGAACGGCACAAAGATGAAAAACTATTTGTAACTGCAAGCTGTCTGCTTATTTAGAAAGCATTCATTTCCTCTTGATACACATGTGTAAAGCAGCATTGGGAAAGCAATTTTTTTTAGAGTTTTTTAAATTTCTTTTCCTCCCTGCAGATGACCTGTGATTTTTAAGTGACAGAAAGCACACAAATTCTTGCATCTTACCACCACATGCACGAGAAGGGTTTCCAAGTGATTAAATTCAAGGAGTCCAAATCATAATATTAGAATAATAAAGAATGATCTGAAGGGCTGCCTACCACAGGAAGCTTGCCCTGAAGTACATAAAATCAGCTATTGCCATTACACACAGAGGTAAGTGTCTCTCAGGCTGTTTTTATTTCATACCCTAGCTACAAGGAACTGGAAAACACTTCAAAGGCAAAGTGGATGAAAACACTGGCCCTGATGGTGGTTGCTAGGCACCCAGCAATGCAGAGAGGACTACTACTGGCCAAGCTTCAGGCAGATTTAGATATTGTTCTAATGAACATAGTGTCATTAAAAGCCAAGGTCTGATTTAACCAATTTTGACCAGAAGACTGAAAAAGCAAAATAATTTCACCGTAGCCACTTCTTCAAAAACAGATATAATACTACCCAGATAGGTGAACTCAGCAACAGCTGAAACACAACTCATCATACTGAATTCCCAAGGAAAGGAATGTTAAATTGCATTCAAGGCTCCTCCTGAGCTTGAGTTCAGTGTTTCACCTGTGTCAGGGTGAGCATCCCAATCCCAATTCACCCTTGCCAGTGAGCAGAGCGCCCAGAAGGGACAGTGCTGTTTGCCAAGCTGTGCCACAGCACGGGGCACTGCCAGGGAGCTGCCAGCCCTGAGAGCTGCCCTGGCACCAGCCCAGGCCAGCACATACCATGGGCCTCTCTGTGGCCATTGTTCAACAGAGCAGAGACACCAGGAACTGGAAAATAACCTGGTTTGGAAGGGAGCTCTGCGGGTAATCCAACCCAATCCAGGCATCCAGGCTCTGGGCTCAATGCAGACTTCACATCTTTAAACAACTCCATCCTTAAATCGATTCAGTTTCTTCACAGTTTGGGGGGGGTTTTTTTGTTTTTTTTTTTTTTTTTTTTGCAAGTTCAGGTCTTTGATCAAAGTTGGTTTTGTGGATGCATGATGTTTCCTCAGCCTTATCTGTCATTTCTCATCATGCTTTAGATCTAGAAACTGACTGGGAATAAAGTAATATCCTTAGTCATCCCAGATTTTGAAACATTGATATTAACTTCTCAGGTTTTGTCTATCTGTTCAAAATTTTTAGTTTGGACATAGTTTGATTTGATACTCTCATTTTCTCCTTATCTTTTGATTTTTACTATAGGTATTTAAGTAAAAATAATTTTTTAAAAAGTCTACAAATTGCCATCACTCCAATCCAAAAAACTCCAAACAATCCTGTGCAAGTCAAGGAGATTATGAAACTACATCAAACTACAAATACACACAGAGACATAACTCTGTTCCACAAGTTTCTTTTTCATGAGGCCATCCTAAATTTCTCTGTTAAAAAATGGTTTTAATGAACAATTTCTGAAAAAAAAAAAATTCTTTAGGTCATCTGATACTAGAAGCAGGAATCTCCATTTAAATATTCAGTTATCTTACATCACATCCTCAAAGCATTTTTTTTGTACTTATCTTACCATCTTTTAAAAAACATTTTGAGATTGTGTCATAAATTGTGCTCCAATCTACTAATGGTGTTTGGAGAGAATTTCCACTTTTTAAAGGTTTGTTAGACTCTAATGAATTGGTTCTTTTTCATGATTTATTGAGTCAAACTTAATACCTTTACTTTGTTATTCAATTTACTCTGGTAGCAAAATGCACATAAATGGCCTTCCCCAATTTTATAGTTGAAGTTCTGTTGTTTTTTCCATCTAACTTTCAACCATATTTGAACTATTTTTCTTCAAGCTTCATAAATGAAACCATGCAGATTGGTCTCAAAACACCTCTGCTAATAAATTTGAGTTCCCCCACTTAAAAACTGAATTATAACTAGTTTTCTATGGAGAGTATTGGGCTGTGAATTTCAGCCATTATAAACTGGTAACAAAATGCCATTATTCAACGAAATAGTTATCTCCCTCCCCAGCTCTTCACTCTGTTTTTGGTCCAGACCACAGCAGAATCAGCACAGAAAACAGAAATTCAAATAAATTAAATCTATTTAAATAGATTTTAACCCATGATCATACAGGAATTTTCATTTTTTACCTTCTGGTATGTTGTGTCATTCTACTGTTGGTATTTCCTGTATTCACTGATATTTGTTAAAAAAACCAAAAGTTTGTCAAGAAACTGCTTGAAGCTGGCCTTCTACACCTGTTCTACAGCACCTAAAGCAGTGGTTTAATTCTCAAAAGTGCTGAGCATACTGCTTCTGCTTGAATTTTCAGAACAAAGAATCAAAGCCATAGAAATTCTTATTTTTTCCTTAAGAAAGTGTGGTTCTCAAAGTTTATTTGACATGCTTTCTTTTCTTTTTCATGATACAGCTAGGAAAGTTAACAGGTAAAGCAGAAAAGCCTGACTAAATAGATAAAAGCTTTTATATCAATACTGGAATTCATTGCCACATTCCTCATACATGGGCACAAAAATAGCTTTAGTCTTCCTTTTTGGTCTTAATACAAATGCATTTCCATGTGTTTATCCAGAATATAAATTTTGACATTCCAGATCAAAGACAGCAATATCCAGCCTGCTGAATTTCAAACACAGCCACAGGATCAAAGTTTTGCCACCCTGATACATTTTTTAAAAATCAGAAAGAATAAAAATAAAAAAATTATCCCACAAACTCATATCCAGTACAGCCAGAACGCTGATCTGGTCAGGTAATCTAGATTGGGTAGGGGCCAGTTTTCAGCATTTCATAGAAAAACACAAAGTCTCCATCACACCTTTGGGCAAAGTTAGAAGGTTATAAAGTTAGAAAGTGACCACATGGAAAGCACAGAGATGCAAGGAACTTCACTGACTCCCACAGGCAGTGGGACCTCCTATGTCAAAGTCTGTTGCATAATTAGATTATGATGATCATTAATTTCCCTCATTAGCATCCAGCTGTCATATTGTTTTGTCAGAAGTCCTAGAAATTATAACTTTATAAGCATTTCACAAATTTCTGTGCACAGTTATGTGTGAATAAAACAAAAACACTTGTGTTCCTAGCAATGTGTTTACCCTTGATGCAATCACATGCTATAAAGTTTATGAAAAACAGAATTAAGGTAAATCATGTTCAAGGTCTTCTTCCTTGTCCTGGCACAAGCAGAAGCTGCCCCCAGTCAATAAGTTAATTTTACCTAATGCAGCTGGAAGAGCGTCAGGCCTGTCAAGGAGATGGACGTGGTCACATCTCTGCTCTGCCAGCTGCACAGCTCCTCCAAATCACTCGTCATGGTCAGAGAAAAGGTGCAAAAGTCTGTCTTAATCCACTGCAATGTCACACCACAAAGTCTTCAGGACAGTGACTCGGTGCAATGGCTGATGTTGAATGATTACACTCTTTGATATGAATCTCTCTGGATCCAGAAGAAAAATCTCCTCCTCCATCCTGGTCCTAAACCAACATTTTATACCACGTAAATCTGTGACAACAAATCTCTCCCCAAGGTTTAGGCTTGAGGAATGGGATGAAGAATTTAGTGTCTATATCTCATCTTGCTTTAAGAGGTCAAGGAAGGCAGGAGAAAGCAGAGCTGCAAAGGCCACAAAATGAGGGTGCAACTTATCATGATGATTCCATTCCAAATTGCTAGTTTAAAACCTTATTTCCTTTTTTTTTTTTTCAAACAAAGTTATCTTAACTGTGTGCTATTCAATCTTGAATTGTTATCCACCTGTAGAGTATCTAAAGGCAATGAGAGAATAGAGTCCTTAAGCCTACTGTTCCTTCTCTCAACCTAGCCCAGTTCCCTGATTGACTTTTAATTCTTACACCACAAAATTGAAAACTCTTTGTAAATTAAAAAACATAACCCTTTGGCCACAGTCTCAAATCAATCACCCAGAAATTAATTTCAAAATGCTGTGGCTGCTTCCATGATCCTTGGTGCTTAATCAGTTTAAGGTATGACAGTTCTCAAACATTAAATCACAAGAACACAGGTTTGGGCACAAGGAGAACCTAAACCTAAAGAATGTAAGCAGAAATATTACACAAAGTGGACTGGTTAATTATAGGGGGCATTTTCTTCCCTTCTAATCCTCAGTGAGCCAGAATGGGCCTAAGCACCCAGGTTCTGAACACTTGCCAGCAATGTCACTGAGTCATGACATTTATTCCAGGCAGAGGGAAAAGGTCCATAAAGATGGCAAAATCCCACTTTATAGGATTAATTTTTTTTGTTGGTTAATTTGTTTTAAATTTACTTTGCCCTCTTCATTTTTTTTTTGTCTTGGATTCATGAAATACAGGTGAAAACAGCTATCATTGTTGAGCTATTTTTGTAAAACACAAAAAATAACCAGTGATATTTTTATATTTTGAAATGCTTTCTTTAGAGGCAGTAGTACTTTATTGCACTTCCAGACATGCAAGAAGCAGCAAGACACCTCTTCTTCCAGTTGTACCGTATCAGAAAAGGTACCTTAAAAAAAAGATTAACTTCAGTTTTACACTGACAGAGTGATATGACAGAGTAATCCTAAACCCTCTCCTTCTGTTTTGGTAAATTTACACAGCTTAAGAACCTAAAAATGTTCTGTAACCTCACTTATTCTTAAAAATAGGTTTGTAAAGCAGTAATTGCTATGATATCTGCCACTTGCTTTGATACATGTCTCTGGCTTCAAGATAACTCCTGATACACAGATAAGCTCACTCAGATATCAGCTTGTATTGGCAGACAAATTCTCTGCTCTCCTTGTGAAAAGGAACCTAGAACTTGGGGAAAACTGCTCCAGTCACACAGGACTGCTTCTTCCAAGCACTACACTGCAAGATTTGGGGCAGGCATCAGCTTTTGCTCTTTTTGCAGAACCCACATTTTGCCAGCCACAAAATGCTCACACCAGTAATGAAGGGACACAGAACCTCTTAGAGCATCAACATAATGTACAAACAGTGAACTGATTCACAATTGTTAACAGTTACAAAATCCATATTTGTACATTATCTTGCTAGTGTTATTTGATATAGTTCAATGCTGCTTAAAAAAATCAGATAAATATTAATAAATGCAGCTTCCTTCTCTTTTCCAAAAAGTTCTTTCAATAAACAAGTGCATAATTTTACTGCTAATGACTGTGTATCTGATAATGACATAATTTAAATTGGAAAGGAATATAGAAATGTTTACTTCTCCAGTTTTCAATTAGTCTCTTTAAAAATGCCTATCAGTGATACCACATAGAGCCTTCTCAGAGCCCAGAGTGCTATTCACATAATTTAGGTCACATATATTTTTACTGGATTTATTTGTGCTGGTTGAATTAGGCCTATCAGCCTGAGTCACTTACCGGAAAGTTTCAACTGAAGGATTTTTATAACCATTTTATAACTCCTTTGTCCTATGTACTATCAGAGTCTTTTCAAAAGTGTATAATTAGTGTTCTTAATAGAACTGAACTGCTTTTCATAGAATCACTGTATGAACTGTTACTAAAATGACAAAGGCATTGTCATGATACATACACTTATAATTTACAAGTGCAGAATATTATAACCCCTTGTGGATGACACTTATGTGGGTTCTGTGACCTTCTCATGACATTGCTAAAACTGTTCTCTTTAAGAAGTGTCAGACAGGAACTGATACCTGTCCTAACTCCAAGTACCTGACTCTGGAATGAAAGCAAATGTAGAAAAACAACAAATATATCACTATTCCCCTATTAGCTGTGACAGGATGATTGTTTTCACATGACAGTTCTATTCTTAGAGAAGTTGTGAATATAGGAACGATATATCAAGCAAGGCTCTAGTCAGACTTCCTGACCATAAAAAATTAAAATTGAAAGAAAAAAATTTTTCACAGAGTTTGAATTCAGGTAAAGTGCAAGAAGTGAATGTGGTGACCTGAAGAACCATTATAGGATCCTCTTAATCCTGAGGGTTGTGTTTCTATATTGCTGGCTTATTTTGAATGTGAGGTTTCCCAGAAATTCCATGATCCAGCAAGTGGCCTGTGCTGATCATCCTCCACATCTGCAGATACAGAGGGCACAATGGCCAATTGGAAGCCAGGTAGATCCAATCACAGATTAGGTAACACAGCAGATTTGCTTACCCATCTTAAGAAATTCACAACTGTTATTCCAAATTGCTCTAGAATCTTTTAACATCCTCAGGAAATGAGTAGCAACTGATAGCAGTGCAGAAAAGAAACCTTATCAACAAAAGATGAGTTTAACAGCAAAATTTTACAGAACTAAAGAGAAAAATGTCTCCATTTGCAAATGCATCAGCGTCTGGTTTCTAATGGCATCCTGGTGATAAATTAGCCAGCTAAAAACAATTTTTCAAGTTATTTTTACCGGCTTTCAGGATAGTTTTGCTGAGCTGTCTTCCTAGAAAATCTGAGAGTTGCCAAAAACTAATGCAAAACCAGCAGGATGTTTTCCAACATAAAGAGTCAGCACCCAGACAACACCACAGACTGACCTAGATGCCACAGGGCTCATGCCAGGCTGGTTCCTGGGCCCAGAGAAATTCCCTTTCACTGCTGATCCAGAGGGTGAGTGCACTCTCCTCCAGGTTCTGCTATGAATTCAAGCTTTGAATGGGCTCCAGCATGATCTCTGCACAGTGAAAAACTGGCTAAGCCACCTTGCAAAAATGTCAAACTGTGCTGTGCTCCCTCTCCAAAGAGGAAGGACTGAAAGGGAAGCAGGTACCCTGTAAAAACAGGGTGGGACACCCCAGAGTGACCAGGACACCCCAGAGTGACAGAGCTGGCACTCGTTGGTGCAGTGTGTGAGCACCGAGCACAGCTTGCTCTCCTCAGCTCTCTTCTAAGGAAGTTCCCCAGGCAGGAACTTTATTGGGAAGACTGAGAGGATTGTGTTCCAGCAAGGTTTCTGAGGCCTTAGAGGGATCCATTTTTTCAGATATCTGGGACACTTATATCTGGAGTCAGGGTGGCTGGGGAATTGATGAAAATAGGGACAGTATCTAGACCATGCTGCTAGGTCTGTTTTCCTTGGAGAGAGGCTGAAATGTCCTGGGTCCTGCCTCTCCTTTACAGTCCTTGTATGTGACTCTCCACTAAAAGCTCCTTGAAATAAAGCTACTGAAGGACATTGTGAATATAGCAAAGTGTCCCAAGTCTGATGCTGAGTTGTCAGCTTATTTGTGAACCCATATTGCCAAGACTAAAGCAGGGTTCACAGTGCCACTTCACAGATTTCCAGTTTCTCTTGCTTAACTGCAGTGTGAAAACAAAATTAGATTTCAAGATACATGTTTTGAATATAGGGCTATATCACAAAAGAACAAACCAACAGTGAAATTATCTGTATGACTTCCCCTTGTTTTCTAGCTGCAATTGCCACCTCAGCTTAATATCACTCTTCTAACTCTTTGTACCTTTCTGAGATGAGGAATTTTTGCTTAATATTCTTTCACAATTACTAAGCTCCCAAAACAAACACTTCCCTATTTAACAAGAAGACCACTTTTACAATACATGACAGCATCCTGAAAGATTCAGGAGAGCACAGAATTTAGTTTTGCTCTTGGAAATGCCAAGGTAATGCACACATGATCACAGCATTATCACATAGATAATGTGCTAATGTGATTGGCAGAAATCTCGGGTGTGTTTGATTTACAAGATGTGGCTTTGATAATCCACTAAATTAAAAACCTACTGAGGGGGAATTAAAGGCATGTTCTTGGGAAGAATTCTCCCATGTGAAGGGACGCAGAAGTAGAAAATTCCCTGCAAAGGGTTTTACCTGTCACAATCAGATTTCATTTTCCAAATTCACTCAGATCTAAGTCCACAATAAACATAAAGCCAAACATTATTACCAACAAAATCAGCAGTTTGAGATAAAAGTGCATTTTCAGATGTCCATCTGAGTTTGGTGGTTCCTGCATTACTGTCTCAGGGAGAACATCTCAGCTGACAACTCTGAACCTTCCTCTTTCCTGAGATTTAATTACAACAACAAGCCACAAATCTTCAGCTTCACTTACAATTATGTTATATTAAACCAAACTAAAAGGTCAGGCTGGACAGGGCTTTGAACAACCAGTGTCCTGTCCACCACAGGGGCATTGGAATTGGAGGATTTTTAAGGTCCTTTCCAACATTGGAATCAGAGGATCTTTAAAGCCCCTTCCAACCCAAACAATTTTTCCTCTATGAAAAGTCAAGGACTGCTGACCTTAAAAGACAGATTTTCAAAATGCACTGGTCCCTTTCCTTTCCTTCTCTTTCCCTCCATGCCAGCTGAAGGTTGGCCATAAAGCAAAAAGCATTGTACTCTTTCTGCATTTTGAGCACCAAAATTCTGGTTTTCAGGCTTCCCCACCATTCCAAAAAAGACTTAATCTAACTCAAAACGGTTCCATCAGGAGCAACCAAAGACAAAAGCCAAAGGGAGATCAATGACAAGACAGGCTGGTACCTCTCCTTCATCCTTCTCCCAGCCTCCAATTATTTTCAGCTCAGGGGATTTCCTCAGCTGGATGCAGTTTATCTAATTATTAATCCTCAATGGACCTGCCTTCCAAATTCTTGTTCCATTCTCCTCTGGAGTTAATGTAAACTTTCTGCATTTTTATACAACAGCAACACTTCAGACTAAACCTCTTGCTTGTTCTTGGAGTAGTGTCAGAGGGGAAGAGCAGGAAGAATGAGTCATTCCTGTCTCCTGACTCAACTTTTGTCCAGGAATGCTATTTTTCTGGGAGGCTACAGGGAATAGGTGGGAACTACTGCTCCTTGTATAAGTCAGTCATTCAGCTCCCAAGTGCAAAACTTCATTTTAATAAGCTATCAAAACAAAAGGTTTTACTGAAAGTCATAAAAGGCTGCTTAAAGATGGAAGCTGACCAACACATAAAGCTTATAGACTTCTCCAATTCACTGAAAGCAGACTGGAAAATGAACTTTTGCTCATTGAAACAAAACATCACCAAGTAGCAAGAAAAAAACCTACTCAGAACTCAGCCTATTTATCAGCAGTTCAGGGTAAGATTATTTAACAAACTTCTTTTGCTGTTGCAGGATTATGAGCATTTCAACAAAAAAAATTATTTCAGTTGAGAAAGACTCAACAACCAGCATATCTGTAAAATACCACAGACTCTATAATCTAAAACAAATCTAGGAGTATTTTTTTTAACAGAAAATGATGAGGCAATGACCAGATTTTCATTTCTAAGTAAATAATATCCATGTGAGAATACAGTGTTTTGCTTTCCTCCTGTCTCTCTTCTCCATATTCTAGCACTCGGTGATGGAAGCAAAGACAAGTATAAATCACTATATGCCATCAAGGCAGAACTGTCCCTGGCAGTCTGGCATCCTGCCCAGGATTTTACTCACTCTGTGACGAGTGGTGCTCTCTTCAGCTCAGATTTATCCAGCCTCATCAATAAATACCTCAAGCATGGTCATCTGATGGGCATGATGAGATTAGATGCCACAACATTTAGGGCTGTATACATTATTTCACTATGGTAAAGAAAATGGCAAATATCCTGAAGCAGGAACAATTTCTTTTCCTTACATTAAATATCTGGACAAATTGCTGTACAGTCCTTGATGGCCAGGCATAACATGAGGGCTTTTAAAAAATTTACTCAGTGCTTTTTCTGTGCATTATCCTGTGAGCCATTTTCTGCTCAGTGTTTGCTTTGTAATCATCACCCCTTTACTCACTTATGTATGACGTGGGAGAATACGTTCTTATCTGTGTCTTAGCAAACAAGATCTGGATTTGCTTACAAGCTTTTAGACCTTGTTTTTCTGAATTAGACCATGGGATCTAAAATAACAGGTTTGAATAGGGCAAGCAAATAGAACAGATTCAAAGCTCACAATCAGTCTCTTGCCCTGCAGTCCAATTAAAGCATTATGCTGATAGCAGAGAGTAACTCCATAATCACTTGTGTGCAGTACAGGGCTCCAGCAGGTAGGATGGAGAGAAGATGGAGAGACATGCCAGGAGTAGCCAAACAGCAAAGGAAACACAACATTTTGTTTACAAGCTGTTCAAGTGACACTCACTCACCCACTGAGATCAACCTGCATGTTCCCAATTTTGCTGAACGAGGGCAGGCCTAAGTGTATTTATCAGAGAATTGGGAACTATTGAACAATCAGTCTGAGCATAGCCAAAAGCAGAGACATGAGCTTGGGATCCAGGAGCACAGGTCAGGCTTATCAAACTCTTATTACACATTGGAGAGCAACAGTTTCTCAGGGCAGCTTCCAGATCACCTCCAAGGTCAACTCAACTCTAGCATCAGGGCACAGCTTTTGGATAACATGGCTAATAAGATTCCAGGATGCCCAATGAGTTATTAATTTCTTTGCTGTGCCAGTGACAGCAAAATTGAAAGCTTTATCTACCTCCAGTGGCCTTCAAACATGATGCTGATGAATGCTTTCAGGAGAAATAACAGAAACAATTATCAGCTTCTGAATATAGTGAGAACCAAAGAAAAAGTTACAGCCCTGGCAATACAATCAGGCATAACCTGTCAGGATTTATATGGAGTTAAGAAATACATTTTCATTCTCAGTGTAAATTTATAGAGAAGAAGAGGAATGCATGGAGGAAAAAGCCCTCTGTATTTTTTCAGGTTATATCATCCTTTAACAAGTTTCAATTAGAAAATTGCTCTTACCAGTACATTATAAACATCTTGCCTTTTCTTGATAAAGCAGTTATAGCAAGAATTTATATGACCATCAGAAAGCAGCACTATAGGCCTGAAATCATCACCTCCCACTTTAAAATACAGTCTGATCTATGGAATTTGCCTAAAAGCTTGGAATTTGTGCTCACCTCTGGGTCCTGCTATGGTCTAGTTCATTTGGTCTCTGCCTAGTCCCACAGGGTCAGACACACTTTCGAGAGGTCATAGGCCACTTTATTTTAAGCAGTTCAATGAAAAAGGAATAATTTTCAGCTCCCTATGGATTTTCATGCTTTCAAAAGGTCAAAGGCTCTGCAGAGCCCAGTTTGCCTCCTGGGCTGGAACAGTAAAGGCACATGAGTTCCTGTAGCCAGAGGCACCCAGAGCAGCGTGAGCTGATCCACACATGCAGATGCTTCGATCAGAGGCAGCTTTGAACACTCTCCTGACCTAAGCTCAAACAGAGCCCAAGGGAGAGCAGGGCAAGGCCTCACCTGCTCTGCTCCAGAGACAGAACAGCCTTTTCCTCTGCCCAGGCTGCTGAGAGGGCCTGCTGTCCATCCCATGAGACAGGAGGGGACCTGCAAGGCAGAGGGAGAGGCTCCAGCCTGGTGCCTGTGCCCTGAACTTGTGTCAGAACCACTGAATGCTTCCGAAAAAGATTGGGAATGACAGGGAATAGAGCTAGCTCTGACAATTACACAGCCTGCCAGTGAGAGTTGTGGTGTGACTTGCCATGAGCATCACTCAGAAACGTCACAACCTTCACCCACAGGAAGGGCCCAGCAAAGGCAGAACCATGCTCTTCATAAGTTCTGCTCCAATGAAACGGTTCAATAGAGGCATTAAAAAAAACCCAAAATAAAGTCCAAGACATACTGAAGAACCAGTGATACAAAAATCCTACTTGGGAAATTTCTAATTATTTAAGAATTGTTTGTGACCAGTGAAACTTTTCTCTGTATGTGATTAAAGAGCAGCAGTGGATGCACAAACTGGCAGATGTGTCTGGTTCATGTCAGGGTGATGGAAGCAGGGAATGAAGCACTGTTTAAAACCTGTTAAAATCCTGTTTTAAACACACTCTTTAAACTCACATCAGAGCCCAGAAGTGCTAGCTGTGTACCATGGAAAATGACCAGAGTAACTAAGATGAACTGAGGGAAACCCGTGAGCAGCAGCCTGAACACAAGCTGTGATCTGTCTCAGTCTCCTTTTTCAATACATATTGAAATGTGAAAGCAAAGGTAAACATTTCCAAAGGGAACTCTCAGCCAGGACTGAATTCATTTCAAGAGCTATTTACCAGAAGTATTTCCAGGGTTTTATCAGCAGTTACTTCTCTCAAATACCACACTGCATTTTCCCTAGATTAGCTCCTGCTCTTTTGTACTGCTCAGTCCCTCATATTGCCATGTCCTCTGCACAGTTAAGTATCTTTTGGACTGTTATCCTCTGGACTGTTAAGTGCAAGCTCAAAATTCAGTAGAATTAGATCTTCTGAAAGTTACAAATGCATTTCTGCATTTATTTTTTCTCCTCTTTTTCTTTTGCTCCCTAAGATTCCAGTGCAGAAAAAAACATCAAAAATACTTAAACATAATCGTATTCATGGCCTCTGAAAGGCTGAAACACTCAACTTTGCTTCAGCTGCTTCTTCCTTTTTCCCCTGTGAGCTGTCAAGTACTCGCATGATGTATCAAAAGGAAAACAAAGCAGCAGCAGTGCTGGTTTTATCCTAGGGACAATGAAATTGGAGATCAAGTTGATCTGGACATAAGATTTATATTCAATATTTTTTAAAAAGCTGAAACTGGAATGTTGTTTTTAAGCATGTAAAATGTAGTAAACACTTAATTTGAGTAAGTAAAGGGCAATTCTGGAATATGAATTGCTATAAACAAGAATTTATTTATGTCAGGAGGAAAGCATCACACTCCTGAGATGGATAAAAGTTGTGTAATTGTCAAATGAGAAGTAGGATTCAATGAAAACATTAAATAAGAAGATCTATAAAAAAGCTAGTGACTTATTTCACAGCTAAAACTTGGTTCAGGTTGAATAAGGAAGGAATACATCATGGTTAATGACTTAGAACAATTAGCATACAAGTTGTTTGGGTGAAAGAAGATGTATCAGATTTTTGCTTGTCCATATCAATACAACATAAGCTGTAAACCACAGCTGCACATCCAGCCCAGACATCTCCATGTAGGTGCCAGCTTTTACCTGCTGCTCTCCCTGCCTGGACACACAGCACTGGATTTTGCAGAAAACCCCAGATTTAACTCCAGTATCACCCATATTGATTGCTTTGCACATGATTATTCAGTATTTGCACAAGCAAATGCCCAGTTGGGTTCCTGGACTCAGGAGGCACCTGAGGCATTTAGCAGAAGCAGGAAGCTGGAATTCCTCTATTTCCTTCCCTTTGTGGCAAGGAGAGCAGTGATTTTAAAGAGCAGAAGCAGCAGAGTTCCTTGTTGTACAGCAAAACAATCCTTAACAATTAAATTCCCCAATACCCGCCACCGCAGTGACACCAATCCTGTGTGTGAGACCTTCCTTTGTCATTGCCATGATTTAGCCACTGCTATAGAAGCTGTGCATTCCCTTTGATGTTATTTCAATTCACATTTTTCCAATGCCAACTGCTCCTGAAGGGCATTGGTGTGCCTTTTGTACAGATTCAGGCATTATCTTGATGGCCATAATGGGGAGAAGCTTTCTGCTTGTTTATTTTTAAATACAAGTTTAGATTGTGAAACAATTATACAACTAGATCTTGAAAAAATCTTTTGTGACCACATGTTTGCCTGCATAATCTCATCTAAACAGGGATTCTTGTTTAAAAGTGACTCAGACAATAAGGCCACACAAGGATAACAGCACTGTAAGAGGTTTTCAATGGATAAAAATAACAATAATAAAATTACATGCAAGTTCCGCTTTTGTGTGAGGTTTTATATTTGAGGGCATGTAATAGAACTGAAACATTTTAAAATGTCCACATAAAAAGCATTCACCATGCTACAGATCAAAGAGTTGTAGTAAAAGATTAAGCACATTTATTGCTAAGCAGAAAAAACATTTCAACATACCAGATGAAGATAACCATATGCAAAAGACGCTTGCTTCAGTTCCTAATATAAGCTACCTAAATATAAATTTTACAAGCAACAGACAAGGACAAACCAGCAGAAGATGATGAATTCCAAAAGCCCCAAGCTCTCCACCAATGCAAGTTTATCAGGACAGCCTGAAAAGCAGCTGCACACTTGCCAACACAGCCAGCCAGGGGAGCACACACATCTCATTTCCATTCTGGAAAGCTTCTGCTGGGGGAGCTGGGCACCTCACACGTGCCATTGCCAAATCCAGCACACAGGGCTAAAGGGGCTGCTAGAGAGGCTGGAAAGGAGCTGTGCCAGCAGCTGTAACCCCAGGAAGGGAAGAACTTTGAAAGGTGCTCCTCTGGCTGCTCAGGGTTCAAGCTCTGCATGGGTAAGCTCACCACGAGCACCAAGACATCAATTTGCATCTCGTGTCTACCAAACTTTACAGCTACACACCATTAAAGTGCCTCCACCGAGCAAAATATGCATTCCTTGGTGCTCCAGGGATCATCACAAGCTGTTAGGGTTGTGGCAAACACAGCTGTCCAAAGATGGTCAGCTCCCTTTTCTAGGCTTAGCTTAAGCAGAACTTGCTGAGGGTTTCCTCAGGAGAGAACATGCTGAGCCAACCTTGCAGTATCTGCCAGAAATGCAGCACACTGCAAAGGCATTAATGGACATTTCCTGCCGCTTGCTGCAAGTCTTTCCCTAACCAGTGGTCTCTCAACATCATGTCCTTCATCGAGAAATAGCTTTGCTAAGTATCTTTGCTAATTCTTCAGGTTATTCTATAAGGTTATAGACAACATTAATTGTATATTGTCCTGCATTTTTGAGGTGAAATCCAAGAATGGTCTCATTTTGTTCTGAGGCTGTCTGTCATTCAGCCAGAAGAACTGAAGAGTTGTATGACATACAGACCCTCATGTTTTGGGAGTCAGAAAGCACAGGAGAAAATGGGAATTGTCCTTGAGAGGAACAGCCAATCAAAACTCTGACAACCACACAAAACATTCCTCCCTTTTGGCAATTCTGTCCCTTGGCAAGAAGCACATCCATTATTTTACTTCTGAGGGAGCTATGAAAAGTTCCTGGGGTTTTTTCTAGTTTGAACAAGTCCATGAAGCACTGCCTTTAGAGTCAATGATTCTGCACACGTCAGCAAAGCCCAGTGTTCCAGCAATTGTTTGTCAATGGCATGCACTGAATTAGTGGATGGCTTTTGGTGACAGTCAAACTCCAGTGAAGTCAATGAGAAGCTTTCCTGACTTAGAATGTGGTAGAATACAAACCATGCATAAAGAAATATAAAGGCGATAAAGGAATATAAACGAATTTAAAAGTGATACATAATATGCTCAATTGGATTTCTAGGTTTTCTAGATGCTTATTTCCTTCCCAATGTCATTATAAGATTCTGAAGAGCTCATGAACAGAAGTCAAACATCCCAAAGACTTATAGGATAAGGATACTTGTATTAAAAAAGACAAAACAAAAATGACCTGCCATTTTGAAAATTTCCACTGCTTTTAAAAGACTGTTACTTTGCCAGTGGCAAGAATTAGACTGCAGTGAAAACATTGCTACTAAAATACTCTTATTTGGCCTGCTTCCACATTTTTTCTATCTTGCTTAAATAGGTAAAATAAGTGGTAAAAAATCCAAATCAAAGACACACACACAAAATTCCTACACTGAACCTGATGTTTGATAAACAAGAATAATTACCACCTGAAAAAAACTCCACTTGTTAAGATTTAGAAAGCCTACACATAAAGAAAAGGAAAACGGTAATCAGAGCTGTCTACAAAAATGGGATAAATGGTTTCATGTTTGGACTAACTCAGTAAACTTGCCATCAATCAGAACCAAAACATACAACTAAAATTTCCAAATCACTTACACAGAAACATACAGCCTACAAATTTCAAGTTGCTCTCTTCATGGAGTTGGATTAGTTAGTATACAATTTATAAATCTTGGCATTTTACACAGCTTACAGCCCTACTGCAAGTGCATATGAGTGTCCATGTCCACTGCTGGTGCTCAGACATCACTGGGAAGAACAAGGATTTCAAAAGCAAAAGGCTCAGCCTAGGAGACCAATGTGTAGAGAATGAAGGTAAAAAAATATGGAGATAGAAGGTGCACTGGGATTAATTACTTGATTACAGAGTCTGGGTTTAGGAAGAAAAAGGGAATTCAAGAGTAAAATTAACAAGAGAAGTGGTCAGGAAGCTGAGTAAGCAGAGCACTGAGGTCAAATGAGAAAAAAGATGGGAAACATGAAACTACTCTGGAAGGGAGACTGAATTAGGAGGAAAATGGAAAAGGAACAGATCTGTTAGAATGTGTACTGGAACAAGAAGAATTTCTTGGCAAGGATTATGAATTTAAAAAGAAAAAAAATAAGAGGGGACACAGCCATGAGTAATGTCAGAAACCATAAAGGGATGGCAAACACCAACAAGCACAGACTGGTTGAGGAATCTGAGGCCACTGGTACAGAGAACTCAGATTTGGTCATCTCTCTGAACCCAACAGCTTTGTTCCTGCTAGTAATACATATATCACTCTCTGCTTTACCAGTTTCACCTTCACAAAGCCTAGGCAATTACATTTATATGTTTAAAAACAAAAAAACAAAACAAAACGTAATCTACTTTTTGTATTTCTTTTCTAGTTAGTGACTAGTAACTTGGAATTTACTGCTAGGGATTTTCTTCTTTCTTTAGGGTTTTTTTTACAGTTTTTCTTGTAATGGTGTGATGGAAAAATTGAGATGGCAATTTGTCCAAGGCCACACAGCTTACCAATACCAAGACCAGAGCACAAGTTGAATGCCTCCCTCTTAAACCCCATGCTTATTCTTGTACCCTGTGCTTCTCTGCAATCGGGGGTGCTGAGTATCACCCTGTCAGAAGCAAGGTTTCTGAAAACTTTGGGAAATGTCGAGCCTGAATTCCATTATATTCAGCTTCCTCAGAACCACACAGAGATTCCCAATCTTTCTCGACGAAACCCTCAAGGATTTTTTGGCCCAATTTCCTTTCTTCCCATCCTGACTGCAGTCCCTTTTTTTCCAGCTGCTGTCGCTCAGCCCTCCCTGCTGGAGCCGTGTGAGCTGCCCCAGCTGCAGCAGGGCTGGCAGCAGGCCCGAGGTAATAAACCTATCAGAGCTCATTATCTCTGTGTGCACTGTGCCCCTCACCCTGCGCTGTCACCCTCTGCTCACTCACTGCCTGCGAGCTGCCACACACCAGGCCAAGGGCACTGATACAGCAGAACCAAAACCTTTCGTGCAGTGCTCTTCCCCACCCTCTCCCAGAAAAGCCATCCTTTCTTTTTTTTCCCAAGCCTCTCACCCCTACTTTGCTCGCTAGCAATTCCTGATTTCACGCAAGAAAAACTGAGCCTGTTCCATGTGGCGACTCCAGAATTCTGATACAAGAATTGCTGAAGTTTGTTATGCCAATGTATAGAAATGCAATAGATAGTCACATCCACATGCCTGTCTATGTAATAGATAGTCCAATGTAATAGATAGTCCCAATAGATAGGTTTTTTTAAAGAAATTAAACCAGCTTTCTCTTTTTTTAAACAGGAATCCCCTGTTCTACAGGACACTCCCATAAATGACCAGGTAGTAAAGCAGCCACACTTGCTGAAAGGCAAGCCCCCTTTCCATAATCAGACACAAACACTGGCTGGCACATGAACTCAGAAGCAAGCAGAAGTTCCATCTTTCTTTTCACAGAGTCCTATTGGAGGTTTAAAAAATTAGCTTAAAGGTGACATCTCATTTTTTATAAGCTCACATATAAACACATGAGATCTTTCTTTACATTTAACTACTGTACAACAGGATTTCCCTCCTGTAAGAAGGACCAAGAAGGGAAAGCAGAACTATCAGAGCAACAGCAGGAAGATTTCCCTGCTCTTTACCCGAAGCATAAACAACCCACAGAGCTGCCTTCCCTGGAACGTGCTGTAAACCTTGGTCTCAACCTCATTATGTTATCACCAGGCTGTGACACTGACCAGGCTTGTGCCATTTGCAGTTGCCAGCAAAGTGACAGAAGCATTTTCCTCTCAGCTTCCTATCTTAGGCAGTCTATAGTTTTATTCCTAAATGTATGTTATCTCTGTGCTAATGCATAATTGCAGGGATAACAAGCAGAAAGCCTCTGTATCAGTCACAGCCTTAGCTGCAGACTGACTTTAATTCCTCTCAAATTTTTCTGGTTGTATTAACACACAACTGTTCTTTGCAGAGAGTTATACATGAGCTTATTTTAATTGTGAATTTAAATTAAGTCTCAGCAAGTTCACTAATACCAAAAAAAAAAATAAAAACTTATCTAATAAAACTGCCTTCCATCTAAGTTCAATAGTTTTCCAGTACTTTTCAGTAACAACAGTTTTTAGTTTCTTTTACAGTAACTAAAAACTACTGTAAAATTATAAAAATGCTGAACCAATTTCAAGCATTTTTATGAGTGCATTATACTACCCTGGCATATTTCTGTTCCTGCTAGTGACAAAAACACTGCAGTGAGCATAAAATAGGAAATGTGGGGTTTAGGATAGATGTTCATTTCAAAATTGAAAGGGCTTCACAGTTCAAGTTACTGTCCCTAGATTTGATAAAAAAGGCCTGAAGATTTATAGGAATTATTATTATAGGAAGACAGATTGCAGAGAAACAAGTAGAATATCCGTGTGGTGTTAAACTTGTAACACACAACCCTGGCTATTCACAATTCCTGGCTAATGCAAAAGGGAAGGAATTCCTTACTGGACTCTTCTGTATCTATTTCAGTGCTCACCATTGAGGCATCATATCAAATAGGTCTTGCAGCTAAAGACAAATGGAGCATGGAGGAGGTTGCTGGTTTTGTTCAGGTACATGGGGAAGGCACACAGCTCTGCCTGTGCCTTATGTGAGCAGTGGCTGGTCTCGTGTGAAATTCACACAGAGCAATTATTTGTCCAAGCATTATTCAGGCATCATTTTTCTACTTTTATAAAGAGAAGAAAAGAGGGCACTCACACTCACATCACCCAGGATTCCTTTCTCTTCCCTCACCACCCTCTACTCCAGTAGCTTGTGGAAGGCAATTGATTGAATTTTGACCTCACTCACCAAGGAAAAAGTTATTTGAAAAGTTATGATGAAACTTTGGAGAAGGAAATACTCTGAGCCTAAGGCAAATCTGGCAGCTTATTGGAAAAGCGTTCTGGCACTTTCAGAGCTTGTAAAGCAGTTACTGCCCGTCGTGTTTTCTGTAGATAGTTTCTTGTATCTCAAGGAGTTAGAGATGTCTCAGGAAACCAGGGATGTGGGAGCTCCTGTGGTAGCTGTAACCTTAAACCAGCAAAAACGCAACATGAAAATGAATCAAGAGTTCTGGGCAGCTAGAAAAATTCAGTGTGCGTTCAATCACCATTCTGCACAGTACACACTTCCGTGCAAGGCCCACATGCACACAAAACCTTCTTGCCTGTGTCACTTTACAGCCTGTGCAGCCCTCAACTTCATGGCTACAAAATAAATCTGATTGTGAAATAGATGCTCACAGGTAGAAAAAAAAAAAAACCAAATATGAAGTGAGCACATGAGCTTTTACAGGAACACATTATTAACCCCAGCTTCTTTCCAGTCCCTTCCATGTGCAGTTTGGCTCTTTGACAGTGAGGTCCCACTCTTGCACAGTTCCTGCCTGATGGAATAACTGTGACTCTCATCTATTCTTTCATTCCATTCCAAAGCACAACTAACATATTTTTCCACCCTTATCTCACCCATTTGCCCCCCATTCCCTCCCTTTTGCTCTGGACTTCACTCACAGAATGCAGCACATGCTGCATACTCAGGCAGTGTGCTCATCAAAAGCAGGGTACACATGCCAAGGGTGAGTTTGTAAACTGAGAAAACAACAACAAAACACACAAAACCCAACTACAGCAAACACAGACCGACAGGAGAGCACAGCCCACTGAGCAGCCACAGCTCCAGGATTTTCTCTGTAATGTAGAAAGGTCTTGACTTCACAAGTACACACTAAGTATCCCATTTTCCAGTTTTAATTATCTTTTCCATGAAGACACAAAGAACAACATGGAGTCAAGGAGATTACTCATTTAACTTTCTTCTTCCCCTACATCTGTGAAACACCTGTTTAGGTAAATTTACAATTCCTCCTCATCCTCAAGGCTGTAACATTTCCAAACTTCCCTGAGATGATAACTCTTCCTTGGCTAGGTTTTTTTAAACTCCACCAGCAAATAACACAAAAGTTTTTATAGACATTCTAAATGATGCAAAAGATGTCTTGGGAAACAGATGCAGAATGGAAACTCAAATCACAAGGTGCACATTTCTTGGTAGCAGAACAGTTTCAATACATCTTGTTCAATTACAGAGATACTTCCAGCCTGGTTTTAGTCAATTCCACAATGAATTGAGGCACATCCCCACAACCCAATTACACTCAAACAAACTGTGAGTCCTCTAACCTTCAAATCTGCTTCATTTTCCTCTTTGAACCCTGCAAGGCACGACATGCAATGAACACATCTGTTTGCCTGATCAGGAGATGAACTGAACGTGGTTTTTATTAAATAAAATACAGAAATTTTTGAGAGGTGCCCTACTGAAGTTTTTTAATACACACACCACAACTCATCATTGTTAAACACTAAGTCACATTAACAAAGAACAGCCAAAGAGACACAAGACCAACTCATGTGTATGTGTAGAGAGTAGGTACCAATCACTCACCACCTCCTGCTTCTCTTTTTGTACTTCTTTAAGGAGTTACAGTGCAAATGCACCGCACTACAAATTTTTTACTACTTTTTGTGTTTTTAAGCATAGAAGTATTGTTTCAGCAATTCCTGAAGGTTTTTCCTTAATGTGTTTTCTAAAACTTCAAGAGAGATTTAATCAGATGACTGACTTCCAAGAGCAGCATGAATCTTTTTTAATTACAGTGTCTGTCAGCCACCCCAGTTGTTGCTACTTTAGAAGTATGGCTTTTGTTCTCCTCCTCTGTTGCTCTAAAATTTCTTAAGTCTCAATAAATTTTATTCAGGAAATAGCATCCCTGCTCCTAAACTCTGGGAGGGAGTTTTCATCCTGAGTCAACCTGACAAGTAGGAGATTTATTCACATATTTGAGTGGGGAAAAAAAATGTTTTCTGCTAATTCAGTGAACTGTGTTCCAGAGCTGGTTTGTGTTTTGCCCTTACTGAACAGAATTCTTTGCTATGGCTTCATGCTAAGCCAAAAGTAAACACTCTTCCTTCTTATACAGAGAGCTCAATCCCAAAGCACCAACACGGGCATCACTGGTGACAGATGAAAAGATATATTCCCCCAACAAGAGGGAATGATTAAAACCAACCAAAAACAACCAAAAATTTTTTAAAAATCCCACCAAACCAAACAAAAAACCCAACTGCTCAAATATTGTTCAGCCAAATCAATGCACGTGTCTGAGATGCAAACAGTAATCATCAATCACCTGAGAGGGGGACAGCACCATTTTCACAATGGCACACAGACAAAAACCAGATTAAAATCACTGATTAAAAGATATCTCCCACAAATACCTGCAAGTTAACATTTACCAAGCCCTTTTTCAGCATGCTGAAATTTGTAGATCCAAACATCACATGCAGCACCTGTGCAACTTTTTGAAATTTTCCTCTC
The DNA here is from genome assembly GCF_047830755.1 of Zonotrichia albicollis. NCBI lineage: Eukaryota > Metazoa > Chordata > Aves > Passeriformes > Passerellidae > Zonotrichia > Zonotrichia albicollis. Next base: position 15,640,325 of record NC_133822.1, read on the forward strand.
TAAAACCACCTCCACTGAGGCAATAAAATAAATTGACAAGACATAGCAATCAAAACCAATTTTTATGTTGTTCTCATCATTGGTGGATATATTTACATTCCCTACCTTCATAATTCTCCATGATCACTTTTCAAAAGGAATTTCAAAATAGCAAAACTAAACACCATTGTGGACTTACCAGATTGGAATTGGTGGCATTGGAATCATCTTCTGGAAAGGGGATATAGATAGCTAAGGCCACACAATTGGCAAAAATAGTCAGTAAAATAATTATTTCAAATGGTCTGAGGAATGGAGTTAAGGAAATTGTTCCAAAATGAGCACACAAAAATAAAAGAAATTTAAAAAAAAAACAATATTTATAAGAACTCTGTTTAAAGAAAGCATTCCAAGCCTCTTATACTCTGAAAAGAAACATATGCCTTTTTAAGTGCTTTTAGGAGCTCCCAGCCAAAATTCTTCCTAATATGTCAAAAGCAGTGTAGGCCAGTCACGTGCCAGAGTAAACAAAGGTTTCTTGAAAGTTTTTTCTTCTTTTACTTCTTTAGATTGCATTTTCCCAATTTTCCTTCGAGTGTGGCTGCACTACATAATAAGATAATATAATAATAAGAGAAACCTGTACTATAATGACTGTCCTTGCACTTTCGAATATTCTTTTTTCCTGGTTGTTTTCATCTGCATTTATAAATTCTCAGATAATTCTAACTGACATTTTGGAGTTTCTTTTCTTTTGGTGTTGTTGCTGTATTCTTACCTGCCCTTTCTCAGTTTCTCATATCTTGGAGTTAATGTGAGGGCTCAATCAATAATAACAATGGTTAGAAGATGTTTAAAAAAGGGTAAATTTTGTTAAGGTAAAAAAAGTCTTTTGTCCAAAATGTGCTTACACTGCACATTGTCATGTATACTTGTTCGGCTTAAAAATTACTTGAGTATTTTCTTTTCTCTTATTTGCATTTCATTTGGCATCAGGGGGAACACAAAATTCAGTATTTTAGGAACAGCAGGAAACTGGGAGTCCCTTCTGAGAAAGAAAAGCTCAGAGGCATTTCAACCTTGCAGCAGCTTTGTTGGGGAAGAGAGAACTCAAACGTTTGGAATGTTCAACGAAGCAATCCCGCACAAGCTCAGTGCCCCCCTGGCTGCCCAGGGGAACCAAAGGGCATTTTTCCACTGCACTCCATCCACTTCAGGGGTCTCCCTAATCTCCTTGCTGTCTCCAAACTCAGCCTAGAGAGCAGATTGATGGCCTGTCTGCATTTACTGCCCTGCAGGAACATCCTGGAGGCGATTTCTGGGATAACTCCCCAGCGCTCAGGAGGGAAATGAGGATCAGGAGGGAACACCAAGCATAACCTGTGCCACAGAGTGCACTTGGGCATGGCTTTATCCCCCATGGGGCTGCCAAATGTCAGCACAGCAGGGATGGTTTTGGTCAGCAGGCTGCTGTTCTCAGCAGCCTGGAGCAGAAATTACAGGGGAGCTCTGGGTGTTGAGCTGAGCTGCAAGATGTACACAAATTCCAGGCACCTGCCTGCTGCTTATCCTCACATGCATTCTGCATTTCACACAGGGGAGGCTCAGAGGGCTCCAGGCTCACCAGACTACTGTGCTTAAGCCTCTGAATAATAGGAGATAAATGGTACCACAGAGGCAGCAGAGCAGATCAGGGCAGGAAGAGAAATCTACATTGGAAATCAGATTTCTCAGGTATGTACCACCCCAGGCTGTCTGTATAATGTTTACTGCTTAAAGACCTGGATTTCCACAGGCTTTCATTTTCTTAATCACTTTTTTTCCACCAAATTTTTGTTTCTTTTGGCAGGATTATTATCCATTAATTTATCACTGTTTACATTTATTTTCTTTCACTTCAATTCTCTTTTTGCACTGTAAACATTAAATTCTATAAAGTCTACAAATACACTGCACAAAAGGCAGAAAATTAAACACACAGCTAAAGCCTTGCAAAATAAGGTAATTAATTCATTTCACTTTTTTCTTGAATGCAATTGCTCATTCAGGCTCTTAACAGTGTAACGTTTGGGTAAGAAACACTGCTGAAGTACTATTTGATATTTGTTTAAGATCTATTATGCTTAAATTTAGTGGTACAACAAATTAGGCTAAGCTTTTCTCAGTAGTTTTCAGAAAAGTCAGAATATAGAATTAAACTAAACCCTGTCACAACACTTTGATATTGCTCATTGTCATTGAAGTGTTTCATGTTTACCAACTCCAGATGTCCAATGAGAGATTCTGATGGGAAAAAATACTTCCATCAAATCACCTAAAACCAAACAAAACCCCAAACTGCAAGCTTCAGCACCTTTGTGTTGCTTCAGTTGCACTGTTTGGTCATCTCTTGGTCTGAGCAGTGCTGTACCCTGGTTTGCAACACCTCATTCCCATCATTTATTGCTGAGCTTATCCATCTATCAAATGAAACTCTGAAGACATGTGGTGACTGGGGTGCTGCTAAGCAAACCAAAATTCAGTTTTATCCTGTTAGTCATCACCCGTCATCTCATGCTTAAACTATCAGACTTGTGTCAGAAGCAATAAAAAATAGCAAACTTAATCAGAGGATTAAAAATTAGCATCTGAAGAAGAAAGGAAGAGGCAGGCAGGTGGTTTAAGGACATCCAAAGATTGACAGGAGCATTTTTAACAAGTTCTTAATCTGAAAAGTATGTCCATGTCAGCAATACCTGATATACTCATTTTCTGTTTTCACCCAGCATCCCACCAGACACCCAAGGGAATAATATTATCACATTGTCTTAAATGCCTTAATTCATTTTTTTTATCATATTAACTACTGCCAAGTTCTGTACTGCCTTTCCTTGACATGCTTATCTACCCCTAAAAACATTCTTGTTCTTTTGTATTTCCTGAAGAACCCCATTAGCTTGTGATTACTGTGATTACAGGGTTAATCCTGGTTTCTCTTTGAGGATGCAAAGGAGGAACACTTAATTTCAATTTGAGTTTCACCCCAAAGACTCAAATTCCATCTTGCACTGACCAGACTGGGATGACTGGGAAGGCTTTGCTCTTTGCACACCATAAAGCAATGATCAAACTCTCCCTGACTTTCCAGGGAAGATGCACCAACCCCTTCACTCTGCAGCTCTGTGTCAGTGGTTATCATCCATCATCTGTGACACCATCTGTCTCCTGTTCAGACTGTCAGATCTGGCTCTGCACTGCTTTTGGACATGTTACTTTAACTGTATTTATTTTGCCTTTCTTCTAGATAACCATTATCCCTTACTGTACAATACTGAGCCTTATTTTTTAACCAGGATTCCAATAAAATCAATAGTTCTCAGCCCAGTCTCGGGGTCTTACTGCTTACCTTTGGGGGTTTTTACCTTGCCCTTTTGCCCCATTCTTTTCTCCATACTGTAGAAAGTGTGATGTCACATGTTGAACAAAAAGGTGTATGGTTCAAAGTAGCCGAGCTTTGGAGTGGTTACACCTCTAAAAAACCAATTAAAATAAAAAAGGGAAAGCCAGGAGCTGCTATCAATCCCATAGGTTGATAGCCCTAACCTCAGACACCTTGAATATCTCCCATGCATTTCCTGGGCCATACTTTTTCCAAAGAGCAAAATTCAACCACTCAGCCTCACCAAGCCATTCAAGCTTCTAGTGCTCTCTCACACAGGGGTGTAGTTACGATTTCACTTCTAATCCTCTTTCCTCACATGCCCCCCTTTCAGCACAAACCACCTCAGTTAAGACATCAAAAATTATTTGTGTACTTTGAGTTCCCAGCGGTGGTACTTTCCAACTGATGCATAGATTTCAACCTGATGCATGGATCTCCACCCAAGGCATCACTGATTTCAACCCAAGGCATTGATTTCAAACCAATGCATCGATTTCCACCTCATGCATGGATTACAAACTGCTGCATGGATTTCCACCTGATACATTGATTTCAAGCCAATGTATGGATTTCCACTCGAGGCATGGATTTCCACTTGGTGCATGGATTGCAAACTGATGCATGGATTTCCACCCGATACATTGATTTCAAGCCAATGTATGGATTTCCACCCGAGGCACCACTGATTTCAATTCAATACACCACTGATTTCCACCTAAGGCATGGATTTCAACTCAATGCATTGGTTTCAACCTGATACATGGATTTCCACCTGATGCATGAAATTCCACCTGACGTATTGATTTCAACCCGATGCATGGTTTGCAAACTGATGCATGGATTTCCACCCAACACATGGATTTCCACCTGATACGCTGATTTCAAACCAATGTATGGATTTCCACCCAATGCATGGATTCAACCCAATGCACCACTGATTTCAACACAAGGCATTGATTTCAAACCAATGCATCGATTTCCACACGATGCATGGATTACAAACTGATGCATGGATTTTCACCCAACACATGGATTTCCACCTGATACATTGATTTCAAGCCAATGTATGGATTTCCACCTGAGGCATGGATTTCCACCTGGTGCATGGATTGCAAACTGATGCATGGATTTCCACCCGAGGCACCACTGATTTCAATTCAATACACCACTGATTTCCACCCGAGGCACCACTGATTTCAATTCAATACACCACTGATTTCCACCTAAGGCATGGATTTCAACTCAATGCATTGGTTTCAACCTGATACATGGATTTCCACCTGATGCATGAAATTCCACCCAATGCACCACTGATTTCAACCTGAGGCACAGACTGCAAACCTGGTGCATGGATTTCAACCCAACGCATTAAATTCCATCCGATGCATGAAATTCCACCTGACGTATTGATTTCAACCCGATGCATGGTTTGCAACTGATGCATGGATTTCCACCCAACACATGGATTTCCACCTGATGCACTGATTTCAAATCAACGCATGGATTTCCACCTGAGGCGTGGATTTCAACCCAATGCACCACTGATTTCAACCCAAGGCATTGATTTCAAACCAATGCATCGATTTCCACCCGACACATGGATTTCCACCTGATACATTGATTTCAAACCAACGTATGGATTTCCACTTGAGGCACCAGTGATTTCAACCCAATGCACCACTGATTTCAACCCAAGGCACAGATTTCCACACCAATGCATAGATTGCAAACCTGGTGCATGAAATTCCACCCGGTGCATGAAATTCCACCCGATGCATTGACTTCCACCCAATGCATCACTGATTTCCACCTTACGCACTAAATTCAACCCAACGCATGGATTTCCACCCCACGCATGGATTTCCACCCAACGCATGGATTTCCCTCCCACCCCATGCACAAGAGCTGCCGTGCACAGAGGCCTGGGTGCCACATGAAGGATATTTCCATTCGACGATGCTGATGCACGCCCTCCGGATGGGATTCTTCAGCGTGAGGCACAGCAGTGCCCGGGGCGGGCGGGTGGCTGTGGTGGTGCCCTGCTTCTTCTGCTTGCCGTACTGCTGCCGCTTCCTCTGCGTGGAGCTGGCCGTGGAGATGGTGGCGTTGCCAGCGCTGCCCATCAGCTTGGCCTGCCTGGCAGCATCGATGGCAGCCTGCCAGGACAGAGCTGCCCCCGGCGTGGGGATGTGCTCCGGGGCGAGCCCTGCAGCTGCATTGGCGTTCATGTTGGCATGAGCCGGACGGGGACTCCCATAGTTGGAACCTGTGTAGGGAAAAAGAATTAAAAACAAAATAAACCAGAGAAATTTGTGAAGATGTTTTTTAAACTGCAGAAGAGATAGCTAATGCCTTTTTTAAACCTTCAGTGTAGAGTAATTCAAATTCTTCACTGTAAAGTAATACTACTATGCAATCCTTTGTCTTGCAAGAGATTCCCAACAGAACTGATGGATGCTGAGCTGTTAAGTGCCTCCAATCAATGCAGCTTCCAGACATTCAGAAAAAATAAACTATCCTTTCTTTTTCACCCACATATTTTGCAAGCTGGGCTGTTTGAAAGTTCAAAAGGTGAGGCTAGTCCTCATCACCTTCTCACTCACACAGGCAGCATGATGCTATCTGGTACATGGCAAAGGACCCAAATCAAATTGTCAAGTCCCGTTACAAAAACCTTCATGCTTCTTGGAGGTTACCTGACGACAAGGTGAAATTTTGACAATAACCTTAATTATCCCTGCAAAAAACACATATGTACACTCTAAGAACAGCCTGAGCAGAAGGTCCAGTGAAGCAGAAACCAGCACACAAGGCCACAGCTGGTGGATTTGTGCTCTGTATGTTCCTGTGCAGAGAGCTTAAGCCAACTGCACGTTTAGAAATTGGAACTAATTCCATATCCTGATAAACTACTGAATCAATGGAGAAATTTATTTTAAAAGCACAAAATAACAAGAATGCTAAAGCCTGGCAGTCCCAAGTTTTGCAGCTTCTTTAGCCAAAAGTGAGGAAATATTTGTATTTGCCCCATCCTAATAATGGAATATTCACATCAGGTGACATGTGGCTGGTGGTGAGAAGGTCTTAGCAGTACAAAAATTCAAGTCACTCTCTCAAGCCAGTGCAGTTGATCCAGTGTTTCAGTAAAGACAGCTAAGTCACCTCTGCCTCCTCAGTGAGGCTTTTCCAGTGACCCAAATTAAAACCCCAGTCACTTCAAGAGGAAAGAATTTTGAAATTTCAAAACAGATTGCTTTACTCTTTGGGCCATGCTCTGCAAGAACTTGTGAAAAAGTTTTATCCCAGACATTTTACAGAAGAGAATGTTATCCCAGTTTAAAAAGTGCAACATGGATTCTACACAAAGTCACAACAGCAAACTGATTAAGAAGAATGCCTTGTTTAGGTATGTCCTGTATCACATTTAAGAGACTGTTTAATTTGTTATGGACTTGTGAGTTTGCCCACAATTTGAGGTACAAGTAAAAGGAGGCCTGAGAGGTCTGCAGATCTTATTCCTCCACAGTTCAGCTTCCAAATCCTGCCCATTCCTGATTCAGGAATTCTGAATGGCTCCCCTGACATCTGAGCTGCAGGCTGTGCTTCAGAAAGAGTGCACACACAGGGGGCAGAGAGTGGAAACCTCAGCAAGGAGCGAGATCACCTGCTTCAAAGCAAGGCCAAAGCCTCCTGTTGGCCATGCTCCACTTTAGATTAGTGCAGAATTGTGGTATTATTAAATAGGACAGATGGGCTCCTGCAGACTGTCAGACAAAGCTGAGGGAAGACCACTTGTGACACTGCTTCTTTTACAATATCGCATGAAAGACATTTAAAACCAGGGAGTTGGAAAGCTCTTCTTGAATGGAAATAATTACTCAAGATGCATATTTCATAGCTGGTTGTGCAGTGCCAAGGTAGCACAGCACTGACTGCGCTACAAATGAATGAAAGCAGGTGGAATAAATACAATTACATTGACACACAGTGCAACAGGATATGCCTCTGCCTAGAAAGCATTCAAGATTTGTAAATCCATCTCACTGCAACACAAGGAAGGACATGACAGAGTCAGATGTTACTTTATGTCAGGCATTGCTGTAAGATTTCCAGGCTGTTAGAGAGCAGGGAAATCCAGAGCTTGTCTCTGCTCACTGAAAAACCTCCTTGCTGCAAACCAGCCAAAGGAAGCTGATGAGTAATGTGGCTCTGATATGTGAAAGGGAAAGCTGAAAGAAACAAGGAATGGGAAATGGTTAATTCACATCCCTCACATTTTGAAAATGAAGAAAAAGAGCTTTCAGAATCCTACAGGCTAAGCAGATTTCCTCGATGAAGCAGGCAATCAAGTGGCAGACAAAGTTAGTTTTCCAAGGCTAAGCAAATTGTGCACAGCGCTACTCATGGGATACGTATTTATTTTCAGACTTGTTCCAGATGCAGTTTTTCTCTTAGCATCTCTTTGACCTCCCTAGCCTGAGGCATGCTGGAAAGGAAAAATAAATGGAAAATCACTCTAATTATTCTCCCACTCCAGCTTTTCTTTAATACTGACCCATTAGATTGGAGAAGAAAGATGTGTGTTTTCCAGTGAAAGCAAACTTGCTGATCCCTCTCCACAGTGTTCTTATCATGCTGACTAGACCATGTGCTCCTGTAAATAAACAGCTGCTGCTTCTTAATGAAGACTTTTCTGCAATTTGGGAACGCGTCAAGTTCCATCATTATTACTTCTTATTAGTTAGGTTCCACATGAGGATCCAAGTCATGCATTTTGACTTTGATGTGCCAGCAAAGTTAAGGATCCAGCTTTTGGTGGCATTATTGGTTTGGTTTCTAATATGATCAGCAGTCCCATAGCAAAGTGCTTTGTCTCAAATTAGTTTCAAATGATGAGTCAGTAATGACAGATTTATATTAACAAATATTACAAATATTGATTACTGATAAGGATCTCTCTGTTTTATGAAGCTCCGAGGCTGCAGACAGGATCTCTAGTGAATGAGATATGGCAATGACAAAAGACTTGTTCTGGAGGTACTTTATAGAAATAGCTTGAATCAATGAGCGAAGCTCCCACAGCTGCATTCAAGAACTGAGCAAAATATTTTCAAAGGCAGCATAGCCAAAGTTTCGGGGAGAATGAAATTCCACCCTATAATCTAAATGCTTAGGGTTAATTCCTGGGAAGAGAGGAGAACACAGTTCCTATTGAACTCGTGAGGCACCAAGCTGAAATTTCACCTACAGCACTCATTCCTCCCCCACCACAAAACTTTGCTGCAACCTGAGAGCTGCAGTCACTGAATTTGGGTTGTTTTTTTTCTTTCTTTTTGCAGTACAACAGTGAATAGTCCACTCAATTTCCCCACTACAAATAAAGTTTCACACTACCAAATACACTATTATTTAAGCTGGATGTTGAGCAGAACCAGGAAATGGAGATTGAGCCCCCACCCAAGTGCAATAACTCACTAAGCACTGTGATCCACAGCATCATCACCCTGCTAATCCCCACCACCCTTCAGCAGGAATTTCCACTGTTGACTCTGTCCAGCTGGTGCACAAAATTCTGCCCTCTCAAGCCCTTCTGTGCTATGGATCATTAATTTAAGCATCTAAATACAATTAAACAGAAAAATCTATATATTGGAACAAGCTTGATTACTAAGGCTTTGGAAAATATTTTCACTTCTGAAAAAAAACGCAGATTTGTAGAACTAAAACAGATGCAGAAACAACAGAAATACAGGTCTCAAAAACCAGAATTAAATCACAAAAGTAACAAGTAAGGTTGCTCTACAACAGGAAATGAACCACGTTGCACAAAGTACCTGATGCTGAAAGCTTACAACTAAATCACCAAAACTGTCGTCACCAAAGCAACTATTAAAATACACAGTGATGGCCATTTTAAGTGGTATTTGAATTCTAACACCATCTTTCGTGCCACCTATTACTACACCAAAAAAGCATCACAAAAACCCCAACTACGCAGTGACCATTTGATACAAGACATGGGCAGGTTAATGACACAATGGAATCACAGCTTTTGAGGGGTTTTGACTTCATCTAGTTAGTCATACATTTATTTTAGAAAAATTTGCGCTCAAATGAATTATTTAAATGAAAAAGAAACTAATCCTGATGTGAAATGTCATTTTTTCCCCCAACACTTTGTAAACAGCAGATCCTAAAATTGCACATTCTGGAGCTGCTGTGTTTTCCCCCAAGGCAGAGGAAAGCTGGGTACAGTAAAAGATGAGATTGGTTCACTCAGTGTCACAACTGCTCTCAGAATGAAGGCAAAAAGCAAGTAGGAAATTGGTCACATTGCTAAGGTCGTGTGTGAGACCAGTTCAAGCACACAGGAAAAATGTTATAAAATATTGAAGTGAGAGCTGTCAAAATCAGAAGCACGAAAACAACACCAATAAAAAGTCAGTACATGAGATCATCTGTTAATGAGAAAGAATGTGGAAAACATTGATCCATTAACCAATGGAAAAATGAGAGCATTTGGCAAATTATTCCAAGAAGGAGTAAGTATTGCATGACATTTCTGCATCAATTTTTACTTTTAAAATATCCATCAAGAGCTGATGACTATCACAGATAAACCTCAAACCAGAACAGGTATAATTTCCGACTGTAAAAGGGAAACAAATAATTGGATAATGTCCATGCTTTCAGCTGCTTTGGTAGCTACTTTGCACCCTAGAGTGTCCTAGAATATTTAAAACACCCTCTGAAATAACCTCAAAGCTGTTGGCTGCTGGCTTGAACTCATGGAAGACAGGAGAGATCTCAGAGGACTCAGAAATGGTAAGAGGAATCCCCACTTAAAAAAAATAAAATAAAATAAAATAAAATAAAAATAGAAGGAGGGCAAATTTACATCCAGATTAACTTCAGTTTCAAAAAACAAAAATTAAAAACATTGGGATAAGTAAAATAAACAAGCACCAGCAAGTACTTGCAGGACAAGTAGAAAACCATCAAGAGACATGGAGCTGTCATGAATACATTGCATCAAAAAAAACCAGTTTCTTCCAGAACTGAGCAACAGAATTAACAGGCAAAGAGGACACAGTGGGTCCATGCCTCCTGATTTTATTAATAGTTGTATGAGGTCTTGTGTGATAGTTTCATAAGAATTCTAGGGATATACAGGCAAGAATAAAATTGGTATGTAATGAATATGAAACCAGGGGATGCCTGGGAGCAGCTATCATTGCTGCACATCTAAATTGGAGGATGTGTCACAGGGAGGTACCCAAGAGCCTGCCCAGGATCTGATCCTGGTCCATGTTTTGATTCTGCTCAATTAATGATCCGGGTGATTAAACGGTGAATGGTGTTATTAAACAAGCAGGTAACTGTGAAGCTGGGAGGTAAAGCAAATACACTGAAGGACAGGATCTGAATTTAAAATTAACTCCATGAAATGAAGAAAAAGCCTTTCAAATAGGATGGATTTCAGCAGGGACAAACGCAAAGTATTTAAGCAAAATGAATCATCTGCCCAAATTATTTTCAGAAAAGCCTTGGGGGAGGGTTTGTATTGGATCCCCAAGAGAAGAGAAGTTGATATTGTCATTCAACAGAGCACAAGTTGATATTGTCATCCTGCCTTCTTCCCATTAAAATGCAGTCATAACCATGGAGTGCAGGAACGGGGATAAAACCTGAAATGCAATGGGTTTGCAGGTTTGTGCTCAGGCTGCCCAATGTGGGCAGGGAGACCAAGCCAAGGTCTGGAAAACATGAGCCATGAGGGAAAATCCCAGGAATGGGAATGGCAGGGTGGCATGATGACAGCCTTGGAGCATGTCTATACATGTAATATATATATTTTTAAACATATATGTATGTACTTCAATGAACAGAAAGGTCACATCCATCACCAAACTCACAGGCAATAGCAGTGGGTTTTGCAGTAAGAAAAACTCCGGCTGCACCTTCCGCACTCTTAAATCTGTCAGACCAGGCCAGCAAAAATCTCTATCTGCAATCACACACCCAAGGTGAGGTTTCTAGTGAGCAGCACTTTCTTTTGCTCATTTAAAGCAAGTTTGACATGAAGAAAAGCCCGTGCACAGAAAGAAAATGTATTTATTCCATCAGTTAGTCCATCATAAGGGACTCCTTTGAGTAAATCCTGCTTCACTCCGGCCTTTAGAGGATATAATAGACCTTCTAAAGCCTAAATTTTAGCCTAATGGACTTGATAAAGTCTACATTTTAAAAGCCTAATTCATGAACCTTAGTATCTCAGGACAATGGCCAGCCACAAAATTTACACAAAAATTTAAAATCTTAACACAAAATTTAAAATCTCAATATGAAATAACCCCACTCATTTATATGAAAAACCAGATTTTTTTCCAGAAATCCTTAGTAACTTCTCAGTTTCCCTGCCTAGAACTTTCCTGCAGTAAATGCAAGGCTGCACTCACCTAAAACTTTTTTTTGAAGTATGATTTGGATGTTTTTTCCTTATTAGCCTTTTTAAAAAATTGACAAGATATTAATTCTGATATCTAACAGCTAAAGTGATGCTAGGGCTTTTTCCCCCCAAATAAAAGGTTTTTCTGAAGGCATCCTGCAAGTAGAGGTAGGAACTATAATGAAAGCTGGATTGCAACTTGAATTAGGGCTTTTTCTATACCAAAATTTATAATAGGCACATACATTTTTAAATATCACAACAGGAAAGACTCAGTGTAGTTTCTAGCCCAGATACGAAAGTTAAGAATTTCTCCTCTAAATTTTTTGGGGGTTTCAGAACATACACGTACATAGAAAATACATGATTTAAGACAGTTTGTTTGCCATAGTTGAGATTAAACATTTTTTTAAATCTATACAAAAATATAATTTTCAATAACTATGCTTCACTCAGCATGAGATCTTGATTTTTCTTTCTTTCCCTCCTCAAAAACAAGGATTTTTTCTGCATGCCATTCACAGAAGATGCAATGAGCTCCAAGCAAATGTGAAAAAAAGTCCATTTCAATGAATTTCAATGAAGAGCACAAGTGCACAAGCTGCTCTCGCTTCCAGCACCAAATGCCTCCAAGTTAAATATTTACTCCTGAAAATTAACTACTGACACTGTGTGGCAAATTATTGTCATTTTGCCAGCACTGTTTAGGTTTGGAATTTTCTGAATTTTCTACATTGGTAGAACAGGCAGCACAGTGGATTTCTGGCTCATGAATGAGGCACAAGACTACAAGTAATAATAATTTCCTCTATTCCCTATGAAATAAAGCATGGGACAGCTCTTCCTTAAAATCACCACAAACAGATCTCCACATGCAAAATTCCCATATTTCAGAGGATGTTGCAAATAAAGTCATTCTTCTATATGCATAAATCTTGGATGTACAAAAGATCCAAACAGCAAGATAACAATTTTTAGGATTTCCCTTCATTTTTTGCTTGAAAATGCAGTTGTTTTCAAAGAGCACAGTTCAGATGTTTAGGGTGGTTTTGAAGTTCTTTTGCTTTGTGGCTTTTCGGCTCATTTTGCTTTTTGGGGGGTGGGCAGAAAGGAAGGGGCACTGTTTGTTTTGCACTGTAGGCTTTTTTAATAAAAGACACCATTTTTTACTTGTAGTAAAAACAAAATAAATTCCTACTTAATGATAAATTCGGGGTTTAAAGCAACTCTCTGTTCAGGCCCTTTGACCAAAGAGGCATCTCAAACCTTGCCCAGGAGAATCCAGAAAGCTCCAAGTTTGAAAATCCTTAGCAGACACAAAGATTCATCTAGCTTGGGGTGATTCTCTGCTGTAATTATGGGTACAAAAGAAACAGCCTGGGAAGTGAGATTTGGAGGTTTTAGAGAGGAGGAAGAGGGGGAAAGCATGAACCCTGCTAAATTATAGGACCAGAGGCAAATGACTGGGAGGTAAACTCAGCTGAATCACAAATTCTATCAGGACATAAATTTATTAGGGTGAGGAGGTGTTAAGAGGGCAATACCCTCCAAAACACTTGCATTTTTTACATTTTGTGACTTTCAAGCTGCAATAAAGCCCACAAAAACTCACAAATAATCAGGCACCTGTCAGCACAAAACCTTTGCAGTGACATGCACACACATCATGGAGAGCTGTTTGGAGGGACACCAGGCTTCCTGGGTAAAACCCAGGCACAGATCCTCAAACAGAGACACCAAGAGAGAGCTTTCCTGCTTAAATGTCACAGTCATATTTTATGGGAAAATCCCTTCACTCAGGATTTCTCTCCTGGGAAGCTGAAAAGCCTCAGAGAAAAAGGAAAACAATAATTATCTGATTAGCCTCTCCTGTGTTTCGCTGCTTTTGAATGTGTTTGGATATTGTTTCATTGGTTTCATGTGAATTGTTTTGACTCATTGGCCAATCAGGGTCAAGCTGTGTTGGGACTCTGGAAAGAGTCACAAGTTATTATTATTATCTTTTTAACCTTCTGTAAGTGTCCTTTCTCTATTCTTTAGTATAGTTTAGTATAGTATTCTGTAATATAATAAATTAGCCTTCAAGAACATGGAGTCAGATTCATCATTCCTCCCTTCATCTGGGAACCCCACAGATACAATACTTAAATGCAATTTTTTCCCACTGTTTGTCTAAATTATCCTTACCACCATTACAGGTGGTGCAAGCACATCTTTGGTAAGATTTCCTGGACTTCAGTAAAATTTCCCTGGAGATTAACTGTAACTCAATAAATTGGATTCTTCTGACAAACCTGTCATTTTCTTATTGATGAATGATTACTCTTCAGTTGGTGAGTAATCTAAATATAACTTCTTTACAGAAATTAAGCTCTCACACTTCAAAAATAATCCTCACCATATTAGATGGTCTCCACATTCCTTGTCTGAAAATGCAGAGTGGGACAGAAACCAATACACACAAACCTATTAATTTGATCTGCCTTACCCTACCCAAACCATTAAAAAAAAAAAGGGGATTTTGTCTAAACCCCCCCCCCCAGAGTCAATGGGGAGATCATTTCTTCCATCCTTAGGACAGATTTCTGAAATACACGTGAAAGCAGCTGCTCAAAGTGCCAATCTCTCTTACTGTCAGAAGTAATCTAAAGCACAAGTTTAATTGCACAACAAATTTCAGTGGATTAAATGCGATTAAATGGCTCCCATTTATTTGGGGGAGCACATGCATGCACATGTGCTTGTGCACAAGGTAGAGAGCAGCTCTGCAGCTGCTTTTAGCCCAGTTCTGGAGCTGCTTTTGGCCCTAAGCATGTGACACAGTTTGGAAAATATGTACAAGCATATGATATCTAAATAATTCAAAGCCTGCAATTTCAATAGTCTTCATCCTAGAAAAATCAATCACAGTCCTTCCACAACTCATAGTATGCTCAGTCCACAAATAGCAGCGTGTTCCCATTTACAGCAGATGATGGCTAAAAAGCACAAAGGGATCTCTATGTAGGTCTGTATCTGAGTTACAGACAAGACATTTCAACAAAGGCACACACATAAACAAGAAATCAAACTTGTGCATCCAGATCCTGAGTCCTGACAGACAGCAGACAGTGGCAATTCTGACAGGCTGAGGGCTTTTGCTTCCTTTTGCTGTTCATGGGGTCAAGCTGCACAAACCCAGAGAGCAGCAGGGTTTGTGGAGAGGAGCTCAGCAAGTGCAGAAAAGGAAAGTGTAAATCTAAATTTCCTATAGCAGCCATAAGCCCTGGCTGCCAGCCCTCCCTCACAGTGGCCATGCCCACAGCAGGAAGTCATTAATCTGCATTATGACACAATAACTCTGATTAAAGGCGACCTCTGAAGGCCATCTGTTCCACAGCCCCCTCCTTTTTGAGCCCCCTCCTTCCAAGTGGCCAAATGGCATCAACCTCTGGCTCTCCAACCCCACTCTCCCACACTCTGCAGCATTACTGGTGTCTCTGAGTCTGTGCAGGGTGGTGAGAACTCACCCAAATTAAAGATTCAGTCAGATAGTGGCCATACAATCTAAGAGAATATATATATATATATTTATATATTTATTTATTTATATATATATTTGTATATTTATATATAGAATGATATAATTATATATAATTATATTATAATATATACATGTATATATATATAAAATCTCAATATATAATTGGGATATATATTGAGATAAATATTATATTAATATATATTATATTAATATATATTATATTAATATATATTATATATTATATATTATATATTATATAATTGAGATAAATATTATTCTACAGAGATTATTCTATCGAGATATTAGAAACAGATTATTAAATAGAGATGTTATCCATTACATATCAATAGATAATTGATAATTATATCAATTATAATTGATATTATAATATATAATATCGATTATATACCGGTATTATAATATCAATTATAAGATTAATATTATATACCAATCTATAGATCTATATATATTGTATGCTATATAATATATATATCGTATATATAAAATAAATAAATAATAGATATATATTTCAATAGATATATAGATATATCCCAATGTATAATCACAATATAAACCTCAATACATAATCGAGGTATAAACCCGTCCAATTTCCAGAGGTACTCACTACATGATCCTCAGTGAAAACCAGACATTAGCACACACATGAAAAACAGGCACTTAAAAACTATTTCTTGCTTTCCAGAAAGGCAAAAAAAATATTTTAAGCTACATTTACCTAATTTTAGATCATGCATGCAATACCCTAATAAATTAAAGATGCACTCCCTTCTTGAAATGCAGGTTCAAAGGAAAAGGTATTTATAAGATGCTTCAGAGTCAAAACTGACTTTTATTTCAGCTATTAATCTTCGTGTTCTAAAAACCACATTTTTCTATTTTTAAAATCTGATTTTTTTTCCCTTGCTGCTTGGAATTATACCAACATAATATCACCAAAACCAATTGAAGAGGAAAGTTTTGAAACAAGCTGTACACAAGCTTCAATCGAACTCTAAGAATTAAGTAAGTAAAAATAAAAAATGTTGGTGTTTCTGTTCATTTCAGTCACCTAATTAATGTTCTCATTTTTTAATAACTTGAGACAAAATAAAATATTCAAACAGGAGGGCTCTTTGTAACTTGGCATCATTAAGGTGTGTGAAAGTGATCATGCAAAAAAAGGCAAAACTTGAATTGAGGGAAGAATAAAAGTTTCTTCCATTCTCTCTATTTCCTTTCCTCCACAAAATCCCCGAGAGAATGCTGTATACACAACATGCTCTGAAACCAAGAAAAAGGAATTCTTAGTGAACCTCCCCTCAAACAAACCCACAGAAAATTACCAACCACATGAACGCAAACCATGCTATACAGCAAAGGAAAAGCAGTGGCTTAGTTAATATTCAGGGTGATATTAAAAGATAACTTTAAAAAAATACCCAAAACCATTCATTTACTCAAACTAGATCTTTGTGATCTAAAGTTATCATAGTATTAGACAGATTTAGAGTCATTTTTATAGCACTTTGCATAGAGGAAAAAATATTTTTACTGGGTTGTTTGGTGCATAAACTAATATATTCTATCTCCAGCATGCAGACTTTTCCCTAATATTTTTTTTTTAGTCCCTGGTATCTTCTTGCTGAACGTTCCAAGTCTAAATATTAAGCATGTGTAATATACAGATGTAAAAATAAGCACCCTTGGCTTGCTCTGCTGGCTGCGAGCATTCCCAAGCTAAATAAGGCACTAATCAGGAGATTGCAACTGCAGCAATGAGGGGAGCTGAGGGTGAGAGATGATAATGGGTGGGGAAAATGAGCAGGAGACAATCTTTGCAAGCACCTGTGTGAGCAAAGCCAGCATCTGCTTGGCATCCCAGGCTGAACCCCGGCACACGTAACCCCAGAATAGATCCTGAGTCACTGGGTGACTGCACAAAGGCAGTTCAGCCTCTTCCCTGTGACCTTTTCTGCAGACAAATGTTTGAGGCAGCCTTTGGAGGTTCTTTCTAAAAATAAAAGCTGCTGTTGATATAAAAGCAGGTCCATTGATCATGAGGGAATTTACATGGAGCAGATCCACACCGGGTCCGCAGAGCTCTTGGTGAGAGCCCAGGAGGCTCTGGGTCAGCTCTGCCATTATGAGAAGGCTCTGGCAGCTGCAGCTCTGCCTTTGAAATTTGCAGATCTCACCAAAGATGGTGAAAGCTGAGGCATTGTGTTCCTTTCTTCCACAGTTTGCAGGATCAACATCACAAAAGAAGCGAGAAATTTCCTACAAACGACTCATCTGGTCAAGAGATTCCATGGTTCTACTGCTTATTGGAGAACAAAAAAGGTGGAAAACACAAAAACCCAAATCAACCAACTAGCAAAAACATAACAGAAGGCCTCAAAACATCCAGCCTGTTTTAAAATTGCCACAAGTATTGTGTCCTCCCTGTTTGGAGGAAGGAGGTGTGTGCAGATTGACTCCTCTTCCACGACTGAGCAGCTTTGTCCTCATTGGCTTTTTTCATTCTGGACAGAATGAACCAACACATAGAAACACATGCCTGAATGATTTCCCACCTACATGCAAGCCTGAAAAGTCCAGGGCACTGAAAAAAGGAGGTATAAGAAATGTAGAGCAGGAAAACATCTTCAATGAAAGACTAAAAATAGCTGAAGCATCCAGTCTTATGTAAGAGAGAGTTATAAAAAATTGATCAGAATTAATGAGCACAAGCACGTGAAAGCTTTTTGACACACCTCATGACCCTTTCAACCTCATGGAATAACCCTTATTATTGTCAATACTTGGTAGCTGTAACTAAGCAAAGTCAGGTGTCAGATGAGGTGTGCACTGGTAACAATGAGGAGCAACAACCAGGGGAAAATTTACTGTGAAAGGTCAGGGATCACTTCCTGACATTATTTCACTTGATCTCCCCAGGTCAGGTCCGCCTAATTTTCACCCTTTTGGTGATCAAACAGCAGAATTCAGAAACTGTTGGGTGAGATTCTGGCAGATGTCCCCAAAAATCTGTTACCCACAGACAGCCCAAGGACAGCAGCAAACTCAGAGCTATGAGGATGATCTTTAAAGTATTGGAAATATCTCTGTAAAAATGTCTTTTGTAACATATTAAGGCCTGCAGTGGGATAAATGCAACATTTTCACATGTAGACTGGGGATCCCCATTGTCCTTATTTCAAGTTATTTGCAGTACAATGGCTTAATCAGAAAAGTAGTGCTACAAAAACAGTAACATTATTTTAAGTAAATTACTCCCACTTAAATCCATACATTTCCTGAAACATTCTCTTGTTTTGAGTCATTGTATCATTACCAGGCACAGACAGTAAATGAGCATTCAAAAGCAAATGGTGAAACGATGACAGAAAACATCAGAGACAACCCCATGCAAAATTACAGAATAGCTTTTCAAAGAGGCAAAACATATGTTTGTAATTTCTTCAGAAAGATTCAACTGGAAGCCACCAATGGTAAATATTGCATTTAAAGGTTGTTTTTTAATTTAAAAATCCCCTTGCTTCCTTTTTTAAAAATCCAGATTTCACAGCTGAGTTCACAAAGTTCAATTATTTCACCAGCACCTCACGAGAAGGGCAAGCATTGCTTTGAGCTGCTCCATCCCATTGCAGATGGCAATTTCTGCAGGGAGAATCTCTGGCTGGTGCTCTCCAGGGAGCTGAAATTGCTGCTTCACAAACCCTGGGTGCTGTGGCACAGCAAGATTTGGGCATTCCCTGGGCACAGCAGGATTTGGACACTCCAGAGCTTGTGCAAAGGGCAGCAGGACAGAGCCAGAGCTGGAAATCCTGGGCAAAGAGGCTCCGAAGAGATCTGTGATACAGAATGACTTCATGGCCCTGCTTGTGGCAGTGAGAGGGAGAAATTTGAAAAGATGCTCATTCTTTGAGGTGATGTAGTAGCACAGATATAAAGAAAGAGTGTGCTGCCCTTTATTTATGATGATAAAAACTTTCTCTGCCAAGAGAGGTTCACCTTTTCTTCTGAAGCCACCAGAAGGATTCCTCCCCTGGCTGCATCCTGGGGCACAAGGGCTCTCCCTCTGGCTGGAAGCAGGGATCCAGCATGCTCCACATGGAAATCCAGGCTCTGGCAGGCACAATCCCATCTGCCAGAATGTCCAAGGTTCAACAAACCCACTAAGTTGATAAGAGCAAATGAGTTTCACACTCCAGCTTATCTTCTCTTTGAGACCCTGCTAGAGAAGGAGCTCTCCACGACTCAAAAATGGCACTCTAAAATCCAGGCACACTGCATTTGTTGAGCCCAAACACAAACCAAAGGGTTACAGCAGAGAACCTTCTCTGCATTGCTGTCACCCAGCTGTTCATCTTTCCTGCTGAGTTTGGTACATTCCAGCCAGCCCAGGTACCCACACTGGCCAGGAAGCAAAGCCTGAACTGATGACAGCGTAATTCTTGGGATTATATACAGCATAATTCCTGTGATGCTGTGTCTTCTGCCACACTTGCCATCCCTCTCTGACACTCCCAAACCTCTCCTCTCTGACTCTGGAAAACCCATCTCCCTCCTGAAGCTGCCTGTTCTGCATTCACCAAGTTTCCCACTCCTAAACATAATCCCAGGAAAAATGAATTGTTCTCACAACACAGGGATGTAGCAGGGATATTCCTTAAGAAGCAGCTTCCAACAATGAATTTCCAACTGGGATTTTTCCCAAGTTGTGATTTTCCTTATCATGCTTTTCTTTGCCAATTTATTTTGTTTACCAGCATGCACCCAGGCAGGATGTGTACACTGAATGCATTTACATTCACACAGGCCACCTGAAAGACAGGTGACTTAAAACTGAAATAGTCACCGAAATCCTGTCTTCCCACTATGCCTCTGTTGTTGACAACCAAAATTAGAAGCCACACACATGCACAAGGTAGTATTCAGTGCAGTAGTTCCAGCAACGTGAAATCTGACATTTAGTCTAACTTAGTCACCAAAGTTTTAGCTACATAGTCAAGGCAGAGTTAAGTAGCTCCCAAAAAAGCAGCCTACCCCATCTATTTCATCTATCTATGATTATCTTTGGCCATGGCTGATTTCCTCTCCACTGACAGCACACCAGCTCTAAAGGATCAGCTCTAACTAGACAATTTGAACACCTACAGTGAGGTAAAATGAAATCTATGCCAAATGATCAGTTTTACTCTATGAACAATGACAAAACATAGATCAGTTCTCTCTTATTTCCCACTATTCTATTTCTTTCAAAATCTTTCATAACACACAGCCAGATCCTTCCAATCACAATCACTTATTCATTCTGGTCCACTAAGCAAATTATGCTTCTGCCTATATATACACAAAACTGTGTAGGCACAGTACAACTGCAGACATCTCAAAGACATTCTAATGGTTCCCAAGAGTAGATAATTCTTCTTTTTTTCCCCAGCTATTTGGAAACAAAAAATAAAAATGCCTCACGATACACACACACTGGAAAGACGGCAGATAAAAAGCAGGAATATCTGTGTATCTAAGTTACTAGACAAGCCCTGGAGGTGCCTAGTGGTATGTGTAGGTTTGGGGGGAAGAGAGAGGTTTCATTCCTCCTATCCAAGGATGCTGTGTGCACCCCCCACAGCACCATGTGCACCCCCAGAGAGAGCCCAGACAGCAGCCCCCTTTCCTATCAAATTCCCACTTGATCACAGCAATGTCTGCCTTCAAGAGAAACAGACTTTGTCTCTGCAATTTACACCCAAGAGGGAAACCCACACCCATCCTGATCATCAAGCATCTGGCTCAAAATTCTCTAGTCTGTGCACTGACTCCTTACAAACCTGTCTGGTCATTTGTTTCCCAAGATATCAGCCCCCTTCCATGGCTGTTACACCCTGACCATCACCAGGGCAAGATTGCACTGACAAAGAGGAGAATCCTCTTTGCTTATTAATATACAGCGCTCATTAGTGAGGTTAAGGCTGCTCAGAATAATTGGTGCTAGGGCTGCAGGCAGATGACTCAGCCTGGCCTGGGTGACCAAAGAGGACATGGAAAACTACTGGACATGGCATGAGGGATCTCCAGGAGTGGCAAAAAATGAGGAGGTGACAGGAGGTACAGGTGAGAAATGTGAGAAATGACCACACTGCACATACAGCTCAGAGGGACTTGTCAGAGAGGAATAAACTCCACACTTAGCTGAGGAAAGTACTGGAGTCCTACAGGGGAGCATCCCAGGGACAGCAGTGCCCTGGTAACTGTGTTAGGAATGTGAAATAAGGCCAGAAATGCTGAAAACAAGCACCAGAAACATCAAATTTGGGAATGGAGGTGGAAAAGCTGGTGCAGTTAAAAAAAAAACGAAACCAAACTAGGGTTGGGTTGTTTATCCTGGAATGACAAGCGAGACACAAAGGAGAGAAAAAGCAAGTCAGCAGAAGTGGAAGGAGATAAATCATGGCACAACATCTGTATGGGGACACCCATCAGCAGCCCTGCTCCTTGATCAGCACAGCTGGTGCAGGACAAAATAACCAACCTGAGGTTCTGATTGCACCACGAGACTCAAACCTGTGCACTCAGGAGGAGCTGGGCAGGGTTTGTCCTCTCCGATTTACACCCAGACACAGGGATAAAACTTCCCAGCATTGCTGTGTCTGTTCCAGGCTCGATGATATCAGCAACTAAACATCATTTCATAACATGGATCTTATTAAAATTAAATAACTTATTAACTTCTTTGCATGCACCTCCTAGGGTAATATCTTCACATAAGCACACATAACATAGTTAATGAAGAAAGAGAAAATTAATTTTCCAAGCCTATTGACCTGGCACATTGGGAAGATGAAGAGAGCTTTTAATACTGGAAGATGTTCATATTACAGGGACCATGACCACGTAAATATAGAAGAGGAGAAGTAAATAACTTCAGAGAATATATTTCTTTTTCAAACTTCCAAAAGGAAAGAAAGATTTGGTGGATATATGAGACTTCCTGAAAGTCTCCATCCTAACACAGAAATAAATTAGAATACAGTATGATCCTCTCAATTTCCATACTCGTCTTTACATTAATTTCCCAAGCAGCACCTGACAGTCTGTCAGATCTTTTGTAGCTGCAGAATCAGGTTTAGATACTTTCTACTGCTTTTATCAGAACAACTAGCTACATGAACTAGAGGTTTAAATCCTAAGATGACAAGTGGGGCTTTCCATCTTCTGCAGCAATTCCATCTCTAAATAGTATTCTAAAATAGTATTCCAACACGACTCAGGGAGAGGAGTAATGAAATCCACCAATGTATTAAACCATCTGGCTGAGCTTACATCACATTCCTTTTGAAGTATCAAACACCACCAATACATGCTAAAAAGAATAAATTTCCATCCCTCTGATATTTGTAGAGCTGACTCCACACAGGGCTTTCCCATCCATATTTCTCATAAATAATGAGAAATTATTTCTGGCCCTACAGCGTGCATACCAAGATCCTTAGGAGCACTCAGTGCATTCTGGGCACTGATGTTCTCCATCAGAAACTGCCTTAAAGCACAAGAGCCAAAATCTCAAGAATGCACACCCAAAAACAAAAAGAAAAAAAATGTTCTGGTGATATAAAAGCAAATTCAAGGCAAAGATAACAGCAAAGCTCTCAATAAGAATGCTAAGTACTGGAAAAATAAAGAACTGCTGACCCATATGTACTTATTTAGATACAAGCTTTGCCTTGGAACAGCAGGATGTATGTAGCAGTCAAATGCATATCTCGGCACAGAAATACTCCAAGCTGTGTGAACCACACTGCAAATTAAAAGCACTTAAGGAGATGTCTAAGCATGATGTTTCATAGAAAGTAGCAGAAGTTGCATTCTCAGCATTAAAAACTTCCTGCAGTGTTTTGTTGAATTATTCATACTCGGAGATGTGATCCTTTTTTAAGCACTTCACATTTGACCGTGTGCCATGATACACTCACGGGGACTCTGCCAGGCACCTGTAAAGCTCCATCCTCAATTTTTCCAAAGTTTGATGGCTGAATTTTTCCAAATTCTATTTTAAACTGCTTTGGTTGCCTCTGAGAGCTGCCAGTAGCAAGTCCCTCTTGTCATTTTTGACTGATTTCCTGGCATGCATTACATCTTTTATCACTGCATGCAAGCTGGGACAATTTTTCATCTCTCATGATCTTTCTTGACACCCTTTGCCTTAAAGCAGAGAAAAGTCTTCAAGTCATGCTCATGTCAGTCTTTCACTCTGCTTTTGTTTCTGACTTTTGCCACTATGGCTGAAAAGACAAGAGACACTCAGAGTTCCTCTGTTCCAGTCATCACTGTCCCATTGCAAATCCAATTCACTGCAATCCATCTCAAATCCAAAATTTAAATGAAACTATTAACTTCTTAGTCATAATGTACCCAAAAAACCAAATTAAGGAATTTTTTTTCAGCATATACCCTCAAGAACACGTTCATTTCTGATTGAAGCAATGAGCTTCATTACATTGAACAAACAGCAAACAATTCTCAAAGAAAACTGTGGAAAATTTCTTTTTGAGAACTCAGCAGTGTGTGCTGCTACCTGGAGGACCAGCACATCCCAAACACCTGCTAACAAACATTTCACACTCAGAATTTGTGCAGTTGAGCCAAAGCCAGTGAGAATCTACCAGGTAAGGTATGGGAGTCCTATGGCTAAAGCCATTCCCTGATTTATGAATTCAACTTCTGATGCTGCTGGCGCTAAACATAATTGGTGCTGCAAATCTTAAAATTTTCACTTAGGTGAACGTGAAGTAAAAGATTCCATGTAATCCACTCCTAGCTATTGCTCCTGGATACAGTCACACTAAAGTTCCATTAAACCCACAATTAAACCTGATCACTTTCAATTTTCACCCCATAAATGCCTTTTACTTCTCTCTAAAGACACCAATTTGAATTTAAATTACACCTGAAAACACTCTGTGCATCTATACAATTTATAATAGGCAATAATAACGGGCAATATACAATTTATGAAAGCAATAATAGGCAATTTAATTATCATACGTGAATTTCAGCACAGAGGTGAAGCTTTCCTCCCTGCCTGACTCTATTTGTTCTCAGCTCTAGAGAGTGATGAATACTATGGATTTCCCCTGTTTTCTTAATGACCCTTGGGTCTATGCAACTTCATTTGCTGACTTTGCTGTCAATATGTGAAATTCATCCCAAGGAAATCAGACCCCTTCATACTTAATTCAAATGTCTAATATTTACATGTAGGGTCTGCACTGAAAATGTTCTTTTTAAATGGAAGCTACAAGATGGAAAACTCAGAAAAGTTTGGCATTACAGAGTAAGCTCAACTTTCAGCTTCCTGATACTTGTAAAGCTGCATCAGAAATAAGGTTCAACATAAATCCTCGATGCAGTGTATTTAGGTGCAATAATTCATTTTCCCCTTCAACACACATAAACATTAATTCCTGTATTCACATAGTTTGCATTTGCTTCTCATACAGGTCATTTTTGCATTCCTGGAGCTAAAATTCAGGAATTTTAGCTAAAATTCCTACTACTGAAGCATTCCTGAAGCTAAAATTCTACTCCTGACAGCTGTATCACACAAGTTGCAGTTTAAAAATCAATTTCTGCCAGTAGCACCTGAAACCAAATACAGCTGCCACCTAAGAGTTGAGCTGAGTTACAAGCAAAGAGACACAAGTATTCTTTTTGTCAGTATAAAAGATTATTTCTTCTGACAAAAAGCGTTAGAAGAATATCTGATGCAACAATAATGTATGTTAAATTTCAAAAATTACATATTAAATTTAAAAACGGAGGTGTCTTAAGAAGTTTTACATCCAGCCAGCCATGCTGGAGAATGGGAGCCTTTTTTTTGTCCCTTGGAATAAAGAATCTGAAATCTGATCACTAACATGAGTTTGTTCCTACAATGCCTTTAGGAAGAAATGTTGAGTTAATTACTCAATTAGAGCATATTTACTTTGTAATTATAATGTCATGTTCAGTCATATTTAATTGTTTTTTCCAAAACACCCGAAGGCAACCATACACAGATTGGGTTAAAAACCTGAATATTTTAGATAAATAACAATGCTATTAGAGAAGGATATTTTAAATATACCATAGAGTATTCTTTAAGGTTGGGTGGTTCTCAAACAACATTTTCCTTGGAAAAATTAACTCTTTAAGGTTTATGTACAAAACTCAAAAAGAGTTCCCGTGCAATCAGATTTCTTTTTATTACTGTCTCTGGTTTGAAAACCACTAAGTTTCCAGTCATCCTCAATAATTATTTTATTTTAACCTTCTGTCTTTTATTAAAGAAGCAAATTTTCCCTCCCTCCTAAATTTGTTGAGTTTCTTGGTGCCCAGGTGAGACTGTGGATTTCTTTTATTTCTTGACAGATGCCAGGTTAAATAACTTATTTTTTCCCCCCATGAACAAGGCTTTAACTGGCACTCTGCTAATTTCTCCCAGCTGTTGAAGGACATTCAACTTGCTGGTTGTTTTTCATGGATTCTGAATGTTTTGCCTGCTGAGACAGCCACTGAAATTTAGAATTTTCTATGTGGGACTGAAAAAAACATACAGGAAAAAAAGGAAAATTGTGGAAGTCCTCTACAAACACCATTTTAGCATTCCTGTACAAGCTTCTAACATCCCAGAGATTGCTAAAAAAAGCAAATTATTCCAGAAGCCTCTGTGTCTGATTAAAGCCAGCAAAGTGGCAGCAGCTCAGCTCCTGGGTGACACTGGGAAATGAGCTCTCCATCTTCATGGATGCAGACTGAAACACACAGAGCAGACACCAGAGCAACGTGGTCTGTCTGTTTGTTTGTTATGAAGGGAATTAAATGAAAGGCTGCAGTGGGTTTGGGTAAGCTCCATCCTCAAACATTCAGGATTTGCCTGGGCATGGCCCTGAACAGCCCCTTTTAATTAAACCTGTTTGCAGTGGGGTGCTGAGCAGCCCAGCCCAGCTCCAGCAGCTCCCTCCCATCACACAGGACAATTTTGTTTCATCCTCACCTCCCAGAAATGCCCTTTTTGCACGGAAAGCTGAGCCAGGGAGAGCAGCAGCTCCCAGAACTGTGTTTTTGGGAAGGTGACAGGGAGAGCAGCCCACCTCCAAAGCCATCAGCATCCACTGTTCCCCAATCCCATCTCCTCCTGAGGATGGGCTGTGCTAATCATCTCTCAGCTCCAGATTGCAATAACTCAACCTTGCCTGCTGGACAGCTGCCAATTTCACCAAATAAAGACAAAATGTGATTCCATCAAACCTTCTGTCACCTTCTACAACACACATATCAACCTTTTCTCCCTCTCTTTTCCTTGGACCAGCAAAGGCACCTGTCCAAACCACACAATCCTTAATGTTGTGTTTGGGTTTCCGGAGGAAATTCAGCCATGTCTTTTGTTCTGGAAATCTCTATACATGGTACAGAGACCCCTGTGACTCCTCCAGCTGGAATGGACTTATCCTGAAACCATCACCAGTTCTTAAAGTTTGTTCCATTCTCATGATTATGAGAAATCCACAGAAACTGACAGAAACTCTTCCATAATTCTTCCTTTTCTTTCAGAAAAAGGTTTATATGTATTATCAACTGCAACCTGATGTATTTCACAACAACCCAGCAATAGCAACAGTTGCCTCTGTGATATGAAACCTCACTACTGGATATCAGAGATCCCAACAGGACAAATCCACCACTGAACCCACACCTGCTCTCTGGCAGGAGCACCATGAGCCCATCACTGCCCTCAAGACTGACCGGCACTTCCTCTCTCATTAAAAAAAAATAAACAAATAAAAACTGAGAAAATAAAAGTTTGACAAAGCTTAAATACACAATGATGCTTTTACTGCAATAAATCAGAAAATTTCTAAAAATGGTATTTTTCTTAACTTTCATTGGTATTATTACCAAGAAAAAATGCCAATTCTATGTTAGGTAATAGATGAACTATCAGGAAGAGCGTTCAGTGGCCACCCACCAACATGTCTGAACCCTTAATTGCATTTTCTTTTTAAAATTAATGATGCTGAAATCCAGTAATAAACATGTTAATGAACACACTTGCTCTCAAATTCCTATCATCCCCAGTATCTAAATAAAACCAGTGTTTCGGACAAATGATTGACAAAAAATATACTGGGTTTGTATACAGTCTTCAAAAAAAAAAAGATAGGCAATTGAACCATTTAATAACATTATGTTTTGTAAATCATATATCTGCCACTGGTAAAAGCTTTCTTTGGTGTTGATCAGATTCGTAGTGCTCAATAATTTAAGAGAGAATTTTACTGCACACAGTCACATCTGTTATGCTGGTTGATAGTCAATAAATTCAGAGAACACTTGCTCAGAGGAGCTCTTTTATTTATTTGCTGTTGCTGAACTTGAATGACTCTGTTCCTTTCATTATTTCCCAGAAAGGGTTAAACAAGACAACAAGATACCTCTCAGCAAGTTGACGGCCACAATGAAAACACACACAAGAAGTAAATTTAAGAGTGACTGCCATTCCGGTAAACCCTATTTCAAGCATGGATGCAGAACCATTTTCCACAAAACTGGAAGAAAATAAGCCAAAACTGAGTACATATGGCAGCACTGCAGTCACAGAGCACGTTCTCTGAAGTGTTTGGAGGAAACAAAACAAAAAGATGAGGACAAAGAATTCAAAGTAAGTATCTCAGTGGGATAAATTAATTCCACATGGCAAGGCTGTGTCATGTCTGCTATAGTGAATTACTCACATGTAACCCCAAAAACACATCAGAAATGCAAGCCAAAGGGGGTTCAAGGGGCCTTGGCTGCAGACAGCACACCAGGTAAGTGCTCAGGACAGCAGTGCAAACTCCAGGCTGATCCCCTCAGCAGGAACACTGATGATGGCCTAGCCAAAACTGGTCTCTGTGACTGGAGATAATGTCAAAGAAAACCTTCAAAAGCTTATACTTTAAATTCCATGCCTTTTGCAGGACACTTAAATACTCCTTTTAAGGATAGAAAATGCTTGAAAGCACTTAAATACCTTCCTGGAGGCTCTACTGGCAACTTTCACAAATAAATGCAGTGCACTGTATGATGCAGAATGTTTAAGTACTGTTACTTACTATGTTAAGTATTTTTATATTACACTGCTATTTAAAATTATATTGAATTAAATGCTTCACATCAATCAAAAGTTCCAAGTACTTTGAGGCAGAAGAGAATACCTCATAAATACAAATGCTTATTGTTAAATCAGGGGAGGTTGGAATTCTAGTGCTGAATCTTTAAACAGTGATTCAGACTTTTTCTCCAAAACCCTGAAGATAAGCTGTTACAGACTACATAGATATATTCTTTATGCCCCATGACTAATGCCCACTCTGACCAAGCCTTACAGCAAAGCAAAAACACAGGAGAAAATACTCAAAAATGACGACAAAGTTTGCTAATATGGTCACTTTGTCACCATGGAAAGAGCGTGGCTTCTCCTACACGTGAAGGCATTGCCCCAAAAACAAACAGGAAACAAAATTGATATTCTGAAAATAGAGCAGAAAATTAAAGCAAACATCCAATAAATTCTAGTGCCTATAGCCAATGGTTTTGCTTTGCAGCACAGCATGAGACAGATTTCAGCTCTCCAACTGAAATCAGCTGTGAAGTGTGTACACGATCATCTCTATTTATACCTGCAAAGTTAAGAGGAATATTTGTGGGTTTGACCCTCATTTCAGGTCAGAAAATGCATCAGGGACTATGCTGGTGGCTTGACCCTCTCGCTATCAATAGGCTTCTGAGAAATAAAGGGTATACTAATTAGTTCTTAATTTAACAGATACAGGAGATACAAGGACTATGAAAAGTGTCTTACAGGGAAACATTTCAAGAACAGGGTATGTGCAGGTTAGGAAAGGAGGTTGCAAGAAGACCTAATTATGGTTGACAAATACCTGAGGGGGTTCTCTTTCTACAAGCAGCAGGTAGAAATCTCTTCAAAATATGCAATAAGGACAAAGCCCAAAGGCATTATCTGAAATTGGAGGCAGGGTAGTTCAGCAAAAATGGCTTTTCACTCAGAGGATCATTACAGCACAGAATAAATGACCTAGCGGGGGTTTTTCAGCACGGATGAATTTTATCCCGGGATAGGCGGTGATGGAGAGCGGGGCTGGCCGCAGCATCCCGGGCTGCGCAGCCCTGCAGTGCCACCTTCCGGGAGAGGCTGCGGGACCCCGCTGCCCTCCCTCCCCTCCGTGGGGCTGAAAATCTCAGAAAAACCTCAGCAAAACCTCAGCAAAACCTCAGCAAAACGTCCGCGGAGCCCTGGGCTCCCTCCCTGCCGCAGGTGGCAGCGAGCGGTGAATTTAAAGCGGGTCCGAGCAGCTCCGGCCACGCCGTTCCGCTCCCTCCCTCCCTCCAGGGGCTGCAACACGTGGGTTTGCACACCCGTTTTCCGTCTCATTTCAAAGGATCAAGTTTTCAACAGCGTTAAGAGGGAACGCGCTAAAGATGCCCCTCAAGGATCCCACCCAGTCCCACATGTGCACGGGTTGTGATGTAGTGAGTTTGGGAAGCTTTTGCTGGCGCTTCTTGGGTGGGGTTTTGTCATTTTCTAGATAAACATAAGCTGTATCAAGGAATAATTGCGATTAAAAAAAATACTCCATTGTGTAGCGAAAAAAAATGAGCATTGTGTCTCAGCATCAACAAATAACACACTATTTACTTGCCTTTGTGCAATGGGAGGCTGTAATGAAAGCACAGCAGGCTTAGCATCCAAAAAAAAAAAACCCCAGGAAATTCTTACTTTAGGCCAAAGATTTTCAGGATACCTAGTCACATCCAGAAGTGTAAAAACCAGTATTATTACAAACCTACCCAAACTGGCAGATAAGAAGCCAACAAAGCCCTTTCAAACACAATTCCTCTCCACCACAGCCCTCACAATGTAACTAATGGCCTCCCTACATTTTATTTATTTATTTATTTACCTTGAGTGAGCCCTGTTGGAGCAGCTGCCCTGCTGCCCAGGCAGCTGAGTGTGAGCTCAGGTGGGCTGGCTGATATCAGACCTGATACCAGGCAGCAGCTGCCAGCAGAGGCCTGCTCACACCAGTCACACCTCAAGAACAGACATCCAAATTTGCCTTGCACCACCAAGAACCTGGAACCTTGCTGCCAGCACAAGAGCAAGGACTGATCTAAATCAGCCTTGCATGTCAGAAGAGAGGAGCAGACCAGGATCCCAGAGCTGGCTTCATCTTCCACCCCCCTCCCATCACTACCTTGCAACTGCAAATCTGTGGCTGCTTTAATGGCTCCATTCCACCTCGTGATTGGTTTGCTCCCATCTCCTCACCACCAAGTTTTCTTGACTACTGATCAATTTAACCTTTCAGGTGCTGTTTGCATAAAATAAAAATAGATTGTAAATAAATGGCAACCCAAGCACTATCAGGGAACAGAACTCTCTTCCACCTGGCTGATTTTCTGTTTGCTTTACAAGTCGCTCTTTCACCTGGGAGTAATGACAACCCGCATCAAGAGACAGATGCAAAACTGTTCCTCCAATTATATAATCACTGCAGCTGATAAGGAGGGAGCTGGATTTAGGTTGCCATAGCGTTGGCATATTGCTATGGAGGCTGAGCTCTTCATCCACTTTATCAGCGCTGGACCAGGAAGAGCAGCCCAATTATGCCTGCTGAATGCATGTGCTGCAGACCGGCTCCCACTTGCAAGGAGCACTCCGGATCAGGGGCTGCTTCCTTTCCCCTCCCACCTCATTTCGATGGAGTGCTTTGGGCTGCGGGTGCTGGCTGGTTTTTATTCCTTTCAATCTGCGTTTAATCATAAGGAGGGTGGTGTTATGTCTAAACCCCACTACCTTCCACCATGGAGGGCTGCCACAGCGCTGCTGCCCCTCCCAGGTGTTCGGGGGTTCCTGGGGCTCGGCGGGGCAGGCTCGGCCCCGGAGCAGGTGTTGGATGCCCGATGACAAACGCGTTTGCCGGCAGGGAAGTTGTGGCCGTCCTGGGGAAGCAGAGGGGGCGATGAGGGAGAAGTTGGCCGGGGCTGGGGGTTCTGAGGTGGGCACAGAGACACCCCAAGAGCCGTGCTGCTCTTCCCTCGCCCATGGGGAGGAAATGGCTCTGTCTGCTCTGCAACACCGACGTGTGTGTGTGAGTGTGTGTGCAGCCAGGGATGGAGGGAAGGGAGGGAGGGGACGGGGTGACACCATGCAGGTAACGGGATAAAAATAACTTCAGGAACGGCACATCGGGGTTGGGCGGGGGCGGGGGAAGGCTTCTGGAGTTTGGACAAACAAAGTTTTACTACAGGGAATAGCGGGGGGCATTTGCTAAACGCCGAGGAGCAACAGCACACGGCTTGGTGTCCATGATGCAGGCGATCCTGCGAGCAGCTGGGCGAGCAATCAGCGCCCCGAGTAAAACCCAACTTTCATTTCAATACAGGCACCCCCGGTGTCCCTGGCTCTCTCGGCATGAGCGCATGTATGGTGCACATGTGTGTAAACAGATAATTCTGCCTTCCCCCTCCCCTTTCGTGCGAGAGATTGGAAATAGCGTAAGAGAAGGGAAGGGCTCCTCTCCCGGTGCCTTGGGAAGCCGTTCCCAGACGGAGCTTAGGGGCGCCGGGAGGAGGTTAATGGGCAAGATCCCCGAATTGCGGCGGCCCTGCGAGTGAATCCTCGCTGGACACGGAGAAGCGGCCGAGCCCCGAGCCCCGGCCCGCAGCCCCTCCGAGCCCCGAACCCGACACGGCGACCACGGCGACTCAAAGCAACTTTTCTGTGCCCGGGCTGTGCTAAGCAGCAGCAGCAGCTCTGTGAGGGGCTGCGGGTTCCCCCGGAGCACGCCCGGCCGAGGGGAGCCTTGCGCTCCCAATGGAGCCCGGTGTCACAGGCTGTCCTCTACCCGTGGCGGCGGCGGAGCCGAGCCGGGAGAGAAGGGACAAAGGGCAGGGGAGGGAACGGTTGCTAGGTCCT
This sequence comes from Zonotrichia albicollis, assembly GCF_047830755.1. NCBI lineage: Eukaryota > Metazoa > Chordata > Aves > Passeriformes > Passerellidae > Zonotrichia > Zonotrichia albicollis. The sequence goes on from NC_133822.1 coordinate 15,672,723, forward strand.
CGGAGGTAAATCTCAGGCTTACCTTGATGGTTTTCTTCTGGAATGTACATCCTCTTGTTTTCATTGACCATTTAAAACGAGTCCAGAATAATCCCTCCAAAAATCGGCTTGGTAAAATTCAAGGAAGAATGGAGCTGCAGATTTTCCCCTTTTATTATTACCTGATTCCCATTATTGCATCAAACACCAAAAACTGATCCTTTCCACTACTGCCTCCTTTAGTGAGATTGCAATGCATCCTCAGTACATCCGGGCCCCTTCCAAGAATTTAGCACAGCACCTCTGGCTGTTAAACCATAAAAAAGAACAGGAAGGGGGGAAACGAGAGGAGGGGTGGGGGGGAAAGGAAAAAAAGCAAAAGCATCCAGGACAAACCTCTGAGGGTTAAATGTCTTTTTAAAATCCACCAACTATAAGATTAACAACAGGAGGACGAGGCAAAAAAAAAAAAGGGGGGAGATGTTCAAACGCCGCTGCTCCTCCTCTTCAAAGCCATTCTGAGCGCGTTGTGTTGGCAGGGAGCTGTTTCTGCAGAGGAAGAGAGCACAGTCCCAGCCCCTCACTCCCTCCCCTCCCTCACAGCGCGCTCGCCGCCCGCTCTCTGCCTCTCGCCGACAGACAGACAGACACCCTGAACGCTTCCAGATGTTCCAGCTGCGGCTGCACGCAGCTCCCCGCTCTCGCACGGCGCTGCGAGAACGCCGGACTCGCTGTGAAAGTTTAACACGCTGCCTGCTGCCTCCACTGCGCCTGCCGGAGCCTCGGCACAGACATGACGTCAAGGAGGCGAGCTGGAGCCGGCTGCTGCCTGGGGGAGCGGGCACCGAGCGGGGAGCGGCGGGGACCGGCACCGGCACCGCTCCGAGCCGCGCTGCGGGCTCTGCCCCGCCGTGCCGCCGCGGAACGGGAGTGGGAGCCGCATTCCAAGGAGCACGGAGCCGCTGGATGGGTGTGCGGGAGCCCCCGCGGGCGGGCACGGCAGGCGGAGGAAGGGAGAGGGAGCCAGGGGCGAGCTGCACAGAGCGGAGGATGCACAGATGTTTAAAGAGATTAATCAAGCTAGGATTTGCAAAATCCTTGGTGGAAACGCCGGAGTGCTCCGCTGGTATCCCACCACTTGGCTTAATTACGCCTGTCATTTGGCCCTCTGTAATTGAAGCCTCCGCAGAGAGAGAAAACGACTCCTCTAAAATGAAATGCGAACTGAATGCAGCACATGTTAAACCTATCTGGACTCTCCGAGCTGCCATGTTAAACAAGAGATGCAGAGTCCCAAAACACTCCTCAGAACCACTGCAGAAACTGCCACAACCCAAAGAACTGAACCACTCTAACATGCACAGATGTGAACACCTGGAATACCAAGCCCTAGGTGCAAACCCAGGGCTGTAGATTCTCACCATAACCGAGTAGCCACCTAACATCACATGCATGCAATACTATTTGTGAAGCTTGAAGCACCATGGGTATTTCCTTTCAAGTGGTTTTCCATTTTAACTAGAAGAAAAGAGTATTTCCAATTCATAGTACCCTTATAAAAGAAATACTTTTGAACAAACTTAGTTTCTTCTCTACAGATGCCTTTCAGTATCAAATACCCATCTCCACATCAGGCTTTCTCTCCATTACTTTAATTAAACTATCTTTCAGCTGGAACTCAAAATATTATAGAAAGCACCACCAGCTAACAGATTCATGGAAAGAAACCAAAACAACAACAACAACAACCCCTCACCACACAACACATCCATTTGGAACTAGAAGAAAAACTAGAATAGATGTAAAGCACTTACCAAAAACTGGATGCAGCCAAATCACTTGTCCTAAATAAAGGTCATTTTGGTTTCTAATAACCACTGATCATCACAACTTCTGCATTAGATGCTCTTCAAAGGGTAAGTAACCAACACCATATTGCCATTGACAGCATGGAGAGGCACAGCTTTACTTCTGACTCAGGAGGAAGAGTTCCTCTGAGCAATTAAAATGCTCTGTCCTCTCTTGCCTAGTTTTTCTCTAATAATATCACATGCACTTACCCATTTAATTTACCAGATCAGGCAAGAACTCAGCTAGAGGTAGAATGACAATATATTGGCTTTCATGTTCAAGTTTCCTTTTCTTAAAAAAGTCAAGTCCTCTCTTCCCCATTATAAAAGGGACTGAACACAAAATACTTCACTGCCTACATTTGTTGTGTAAATGTACATTTTGTTTTCCACTTGTGACCACAAATCCTTGCCATTTTGAGTTGTGCTAACTCCATTTTTTCCATCCATGAGTCAACTGAGCCTTGCATGATTCACCCTTGCATGGACAAGGCATCTTGGGAAGTAAATGCATCCTGATCACCCCTGCCTAGAAATCAAACACTGCTGGAGCACCTGGAAATATTTCCTTTGCATTTCTTGGGTCACATCCTCAGCTAGCTGAAGATTAATGTACAGTATTATTTAAACAGTTAAAATCCACACAGCCCTGGTTTCTGCCAGCTCACATATGCATGCAGGCACATACACAAGCTGTCTCTGACACCTACAAATCTTTCTCTCCGTTCTTTATCCCTCTCTCTCTCTGCCAAGCTCCCACAGTAGGACACAAGTTGGGCCAATTACCAAAAATCAAATACCAAAGAAAAACAGAACAAGAAACAACACTATTAGCTGGCATTAATTTCTCCAGCATAAATAAAATTCTACTATAACTTGAGGTTTCCTTACTCAGCAATTCCAATAAAATAATTTCCTATAGAGAGAAGTGGAAAGAAACCGATTGTAGGATTAAGATGGAAAGATCCTGCTAATGAATCAGGTGGCATAAGAGTGAACATCACACCTTCCTCTGAAGTATTTGCATTGTCCAAGTACACAAAGAAGATGTAGTCCATGAAAACAAGAATTTGAAGTAAAAATGCTTATAAAATTTTTTCCTAATGTGATTACTGAAATGCACATTTAATATAAATTCCATCAGGTAAGAAATTGAGGTGTGAACCTCCATAGAAACTAGGAAAATTAGCCTTCTTCAGAGTTCAATCCCCACAGGCACACCCAAAGAGGAGTATGCAAGTGAGATCAGCTTTAGAAAAAATTATGAAAGAATTATTATTTCAATACAAATCCAATTCAGAAGTTCTTAGTCCCTGCCTGATATGGCAGCCAGCAGATCTGGAGGTGAGATGGACAATGCAAAGATCAGAAAAAAGGGCATCTATCCCACCCTGGCCTGCATCAGTGCTTGTGGACTTTCTCTAAGCCCATGATGACAGACTGGACAAATGATCAATGTATATTCAGCCTTAAGCCTCTCTGAAACGGAGATACAAATTTTCTATCCCATGCAAAAGTACGAGAAGAATAATTGCTCTCCAGTTGCTCTGAGAACAATTGTGATGAGGGCCATATAAAGCACCAAGTCAGAGATCCCTGAAAAATTGCTATTTAAAGTTGTAAAGTGCCAAAAAATGACTTGCAGGGTACACACTGTGAACATGCAACTCCATTTCTCATGCCAGGAATGCTTTGTTCTGTGCACAATACAACAGCCCTTCCCCGTTTTGCTGCCTTATAAAGAGTATACTGGGCAGTAACAACTTCTCCAAAATCCAGTATGGGACCTGCATCCATCTTCAGAACAGAAATCACCTGAACATCTCCCTGCTTCCAAAAGGAGGAGTTACTGTCAAGATGTATGGAACAAATGGGGCTGGAAAGCAATGGGAGGAAGGCAGACCAGAGTGTGAAAAAACTCTGCACTGAACTATTTTTATAACTCATAACATTATTTGTAAGGCTCTTTTAAGCAGCCTCAGAATTTCTAAAATGATGTAAGGTTTCCACTGGGCGCACTGCACAGGCTGTCTAATTGCAGCAGATTATGCTCACACTATTTTGGCAGTATTGCCTTCTCTCTAAAAGAAAAGGGTAAATTATTCAAAAGTGGAAAAGAAATGCATTTTATCCCAGAAATGGTACTAATGTTCACAATACAAATGCAATTCCTCCCAGGGCCAGCTCAGAGGATTGGTGCCAGAGCTCTGTGTTACTCTGCTGAGAGTTGTTTTTTTCCCCACAGATTTTAGGTTTTGCACCTCTGCCAACAGAGAAGGCTTCCCATAAGAATCTGCACTTCCTTGCACTGAAGATTATGGGATATTATTATTTTAAATAAATGACCATTCCAGCCTAAAGCAACAGTCTGAGCACGCTAAAGAATCACTGTGCATGAACAACATGATGCTCCTAACAACTCCTGTCATTTCTGACAAGGCTGCATTGTTGGTCCACACACAGTAAAATACCAATATTGGGAATTTGCTGGTATTACACAACTACAAAGTAAATATCTTTAAATTAAATATTGGTGATAATAAATTTTTCTCATATTTCAGGACTGCTGTGGCAAGAATTGTTCTCCCAGTTATTTTCTATTCTTTTGAACTATGTATCAACTAAAACTGCATCACTCCCCACACTTACTTGTTAATAAAAATACCTTTTTGGACCTATGAATACAGATTTATAAAAATGTTCTTTATTTGACTTTTCTTGGTTGTTTAATTTTAATAGAAATTAAAGCAGTTGATAATCCTACCTAAAGCTATTCAAAGTGTGGTCAGGAAACAGCAGACATTTCTAAATTATCAGCTAGTTAGAACACAGGAGACTTTCTCAAGATAAAGTGTCTGAGATGGATGGGAAGCAGAAGACTGATGATCAGAATTTCTAGGTGATTTCATTTCTTAAAATCTGGAACAGTTACATACACACAGGAACTTTTGGAATTTTAGACAGTGAAAAAGATTGATTTTCAAAGTTGGGAAATTTAGCTGTATTTTCCACATTCAAATTAAAATGAGTGGTTACTTGTCCTTGAAATTTCAGTCATTAGCTTTTATATTTACATTTAAATGTTGTCAAGAAACTACAAAAATTAGAAGGGAAATTATAAGATTATCAAGGTAGTTGTATGGCCCACTAAAGCCTAGTATTGTAAGTATAGTATAGTATAGTAAGTATAGTAAGTATAGTAAGGCCTAGTATTGGTAAACGACAGAAAATGTTAGATCTAAGGGGGAAAAAAGAAAGATATAATTGACTGATGGATAGGAAAGTAGCTAGTAAGGAGTTTTCATTATGCCATCATCATCACGGACACCTGGCCAGGGGGAAGGTTTAACACCTTTGCAGAATTAAAATACAAAAGTATTGGCTGGAAAAATTTGGTGTCTCTGCCGAAAAGTTTAAGGAAAAGATTCAAACTTAACAAAAAGTGTTGCACTGTGTCTATTTTAAATAAGAAATAATTGAGTCTATCTAGATTGGTTACATATCAACACAAAGATTTAAATTCAGCATTGTTTCATTAGCTTCCGCCAATTAAAAAAAGAAAAAAAGCAAAATTGTTGCTGTTAATACTAGTCTAAAATAATCAATTTAAAGTCTATCAGGAGATGTACAACGGAAAAAGAAATTTTAATCCAATTAATTCAGCTTACACAACAAAATTGAGAGCTTACTACCATTCTAATCTTCCATCACAGTTCTAGAAAACACTCAAGAATATGGAGTTTGTAGCTTATTCTTAAGAACCACACAGACTTTTGGATTTAGGGCAAGCACAAAGACTATTTTGGAAGGGAGGGATTCTTCAAAGAACAAATGTTTGCAAGCTGCTGAGGAAGACCTGACAGTGACTAGAAGAATTACATGATGCTGACATTTGGAAACCTCAGTGGACCTAATTAGCAAACAATGAAAACTACACAAAGTGAAAATAAGAAGGCAATGCAGAAAAACAAATTTACCTAGGAAAACCAATGCCAAAGTATAAAATTCATAAACTGAGTTCTAAAAAGAGAAACAAATTGATGTTGGGTTGGGCTGTAAGACCAAGCTCCTACCTAGCCTTTTGGAATTTAAAGATTCAAAACTTTTAAATATGCTTTGTCAACACAGAATTATTGACAAACTCAAGGAAGCCAGCAATTTGGAGTTCTGACAGATTTTGGAGGATTTGCAATAATCACTAATGAGATAAAAGAGTCTAAAAATACATCATCTTATGGATCAGCTGCAAGGAAGATGATTAGATTAATTTGTTAGAATAGTCAGTTACCATGCTGTTGGCCTGAAACACAATGTCAACACTCCATTTTCAACAATGACTCTTTCTACACTGAAGGGCTACACTGCTAAGTGAGTGTATCTGGTTATAATGCAATATTTGTGGTGTTCCTCTGGCTTTTTCCCCCCAATTATTTCTCTCCAAAATGAAGAAAAACACAACTCACCCAGCAATCCACCTCTGTTTCAACTGCAGCAACTTTATTTTGTGTGATCTTAAAATCTGTCCCACAACTTGCATTTCTCCTATTGCCTCCTGTTAAGATGACTGGTAATTGTGTTTAGTTGAATAATGATTTTTTGGTCAATTCAAAATGGACACCAAGTTAAAAACAACTTCCATATATAGCAATTCTCGATTTCAACCCCATTTTCTAGAATTGTATGGTTACAGACTACAGACAAACCAGAGCTATCTCAGCACCCCCTAAGCATTGTTTGATTTTTTGCAAACTGCCCTTTAAAACCAAATTAGTTCTAATAGACAGCTCAAAAGAGCTCTCTTTATTTCCAAAAAAAATTATCGTCAAAACACCAAAAGCAAATGTTGCACAAACCCTAATTGAATTGTTTGCATCATCAGTGTTAAAAATGTATATTTCATTAAGGTGCCATCTTGAAAAATCCTCCTTCTTCTAGGACATCCTAAAAATTCATTTAGTGGGACTTTAAAATGTTACAGAAGTTCTGGAAGTGTGAAACAGTGTTCAGAGGTGCTTTTTGCTACAGAGATATTTAAGGTATCCTGAAAAGGTTCCTGTACACTATAAGTTAAATCTACTTTTGTTGCACAGATCTGGGCTTGCACACAATTATTCAAGCAGCTTTAATTTAAAAATGGTTGTGTGGCTGTCACTGTGAACTCCAAGACTGCTGAAAATAATCCCAAATACTTGTAGCAATATGTAATGGGTGTCTGCCTGAATATGTGCCCTCCAAAGCTTCCTCAGCTGCAGTGGAACCTTGGTGGAACAGAGGCAGAAAAAAAATCTGTGAAGTGACAGGCAGCAAAGTCAAGAGCATGATTTGATTTGGAGGATAATACTGCAAGGTAGTAGGTTCTGAATTGATCTAAGTATAAGAAATGTTCATTATGTTTACAGTTTCTCAAAAAAATCTGGAGTTTTAGAAGCTGAGAAAAAAATGTTCTACTGTTATTTAAACTACCCCTCCAACACACAATCAGAACAGTTTATTTATGTCTCCACTTTTAATTCTCCCATCTTTGTCTAAACATGCAGACGAGCAAAATAAAACAATAAACAACTTTAAAATCTTTACTCACTGGTTCCACATGTTCTGAAGGAATTATTTATATTGCCTTAACAGAAATGGTTAAGAGTTCAGTTATTTTATAATGTCATCAATGTGTACACTAGTTTATAAGAGTTGCATCTGCAGAACTCCAGGAGAACATGAATGACCAAGCTAAGCTCCTAACATACACAAGAGGAGCAAAAGGAAGGAGAGGAAGAAAAGAGAAGGAACAGAAAGAAGAGACAGTTTTATCTGAAAGTAATGTATCACCAGAAATAAGTTTTCCAGATCAGGTTTAAAATCCTCTTGGATTTAGGGGAGAGTAAGAGAAATAGACAAAGACCTATTCTGCTTGAACTTTAAACAGCAATAGTTTTACAGCGCTGGGAAAACAGGTAGGTTTCAGAGCAGGTTATATCACTGCCTCAGACTGCTTCAACTCTCATTCATAACTCACCCTCCTTTAAAGCACAGTGGAATTTTTAAGTTTTGATTTGATATTTGCTTTACACCATGGAAAGAGAAACTAATGATTTTTATATAAGAATAAACAAAATAAGATAACGGAAAGCTCATGCCAATTACACATATAGCAAGCTCATGTAATTGCATAATTTCATTCTTTGACATTATAGCCTTCTTTCCTGTCCCCTTCTCCTCAGCTTTTTGCCCTGTTCTTAAATCAGAAAAAAAAGAGAGTTATAAAGAACTGAGGTCTTGATCCTGATAAAATTTAATGATACTTCCCATAGGAAATCTCTCATATTGGTAAAAACCAAATAAATGCCTGACCCAATGTTGCACAAGAACCCAACTGTAGAGAACAGAAGCGCCACTTCCCACTTTGTTCCCTGATTGCCTTTTCAGATGTCCTCTGTGTCTCATTTACCTGTGTTTCCATTAGACAGTGGGAGTCCTGTGACTTCAGAAGAAGAGTGGATGAGTGAAATCAAGATGAACATTTCAGACCTGGTTCCTTGAAATCAACAACTAAATCGCTGAGGCAATCTCTATCCAGTTCCTCAGTTTCTTCTTCTACACTTCCTGAGCAAAACAAAGCCATGCTCTTTACAAACAGGCATGAGTGCTCGTAAAATAAAACACAGCATGATCCAACTTGATATGAAAACTTTTTTCCACACTGTGAGCTGTCAGACACTGGACCATCTTTCTTTAGTCTCAAGAGTTCTTTTCTTACATTAGGCTCCAATGCAAAAGGCTCCAAATCTTACTCAGTTCCCTCTGTGTCATTGCAATGCAAAAAGCTTGATAATTCTGTTACTTAACTGAGTAACTACTGGACATCTCTCCTCTTCAGTCACAGGAGCCTGACTTTTACAATTATTGTATCATCTGCTGCCATCTCCTGAAGAAACACAGCTTGAACTTTGGAGAGAGGCAGGGAAATGGAGATATCCACATTCTGAGCTCTCTACTGGTCAGAGCTGCCTGTCAGTCCCAAAGGAAAAGCACAGCCTGAAAGCTCCAGGCTGGTAGATTCTGACAAAGTAGAAAATGATAATATGGGACCTTCACATCCCTCTGATTCCATCTCTCTCCCATTTGAATCCGTGGTGTTTGTGGCAATTGCTACCACAAACAACAGGGGCTGCTGGTTGCACTGCAGCCTGGGGAAGGAACCCTTATCAGCATGAGCACAACAGCAGAGCAGAGAAAATCCACAGCGCACAGGCTGCACAAAGAGCACCTGATTTAATAAGGCATGTGTCTGCTGTTCTAACATGAACAGGCACAGACTCGTGCCCAAGGGACAGACTGACAGATTTCATGTTTTGAATATCTGTATTTAGCTCTACGCTACCGTACTGCTGTTTTTGCAGCCCAGCGGATGTCTACAAGCAAAAGACATCAATTAGCTGAAGAAGGAAGAAACTAGGGAGGAAATTCTGCTCTCAAAATAAAATGGGTTGACAGAGGAAGAAGGCTACGGAGAGGGGAAAAAAAGGCAACAAAAAAGAAAGAAAAATGCACAACAAAACCTAAACAAACCCTGCTTGGCCCAGTGACCCAAAGACATGCCAGTAAGATGATCCTGACCACAGCCTGAAATGACTCCATATCTATACTTACATAAATCTTCCTTTTTGTGCTGGTGTATCATCTTCAGTTTACCAGAAATAGAACTACAAAAATAGATCTATAACCATATATAAACAATTTTTTCTTCTGAGCTCCTCCAGTTTTTAAAAATCATTTTAAAATCATACAGCTATTTTTAAACTAGATTTTTGCAGCTTAACTGGCCTAGCATATCAAAACAATGTAGTCATCAAGAGAGTTACAAAGATAGAGGAACAAGCACATTATGAAAGAATGGCAGATGGTATTATTGTCAAAATGGAAGGGAGCTGGTGGTCAAGTCTAATAATTCATTGAAAGCTACATCATGCCTGAACTTACACACATGAAGAACACAAGGTTTAAATGTCTTAATTCATTTTTAAAATATTCTACTGACGAATAACAAGCACAACCCACAGATGCTCCCCAGCGCAGGGGAAATCCACACGCTTTCCTGGGGAGCTAAACATATGTATTTGCTAAGATCAAAACTGTTTCTAGAGAAGCTGTTGGATCTGACAAGATTTCACACAAGAATTACACCGATGTAGGTCAATTGCCTTTACCAAATTACTCCCAACTTACATTATTACAAATGAGATCACGATGCCATTCAGTCATCAATGGAAGTAAAATCTAACCCATGAAGATGCATCTGCACTTGAGTATTGAGAAGAATGGAAGTGATGAATCACACTCCTGCCCTGAGAGTGACACAAAGGAGCAATCAGCTTGAGCTGATGTTCTGGCACCAGTTAAGAACACACTCGTGACTCCCCGTGTTCTAAGTTCCTCAGTCCTTGAGATGAAGCTCCCATAGTTTGCAGCAGCATTAAATACAGTCACTGATGATATTCAGATCCAAAAAATCTTCAGAGCACACAGAAAGTGTTTAAAAATAATTTTACTAGTCACAATTGACATTTGAGTTAAAGCTTCATTTTGAATTAACACTGCACCGTACTTTGAAATTGGAATTGAAAAATGCCAAGTGAAATTATTTACTGTTGTAAGAACTTGGTCAGAACATGAATATGAAAAGGTTCAGTGAGATGTAGAATGACCATGAATTGAGCTACCAGTTGTAAGTTACAATTACAGAGAGATTGCACAGCAGGCAGCACAGTGAAACCTAAACCATAGTTTGGTTTAGCTCAGTACTTCTCCAGGAGAATAATGCAATCTGCTGACCAGCTTTACTACATTTGGTGCTACCCTAATTTCTTCTTGAAGTCCCATTGGATTAGTAGCTACAACTCATCAACTGATTTTCCAAGAGATAAACTGCTGGTACTATGGCAAGCAGGACAACTAAAAGCTGGGCTATGCTGAAGTGAAGGACCAAATTGTCATGCTTATATGGAATTTTGTAATATTGACTAATTAATTCTTAGAGTATCCATGAAGACAGAAAACAGGATCTTGTTCTCTATGCTTGGATTCAACCTGACGAAATCACAGGGATCTTGGAAACTTTGTAGCAAAATGATACTTTTGGAGGCAAGATGCAAGGTGTTTTCAAATAAAGCAGGGTGTCAGGTCAATCCTGTGCTAGGAAATTAAAAGGTGAGAAGGTGGCTGCTTTGCAGTATTCCTGGATGTTAACATTCCCCTCTCTGTCCTTAATTACCTCTGAGAATAAATGTTTAATGGACCCTCACAGAAAACTATCTTCAACTCTCTAGCTTAAAAAGAACCCTGTGCTTTTTAAAAGAAAACTTGAGCTCCATGCCAGCTTCCACCTACCTTTTGTCTTTCTTTATACACTCAGTGCTTCAGCACACAAATATTCTCTTCTGATACATGAAACAAGACACTTTGAAGTGTTAGGCCTTTCAAAGACTAAATGAATGTTAGACCAAGAGTAAGGGGTAAAAGGTAAATCACAATTGGACTCCCAATTAATTTGCTGTTTCCTGATACCCATAAGTAAGGAAAGCTACACAACTAAGGCCATCCTTTCCAAGCTGGTGGAGCCAGATAGTGTGATGTGATTGAATTAATATTAATGCTTGCACCTTGTCTTGACTAATCAAGAGTGCTGCTTCACCCTGGTTTGGGGAAGAGAGCTGCAAAGCCAAGATCTGTCATCCTAAGGAAACATGAAGCAGGAATTTCTCCCTATTCAGAGAAGATTTGGTTTTTATAGTCAGTAGCCAAAGCTTCAGGCAGACTTTCATCTTCAAATTTTTATTTAGGAGAGATGTCATAGTATTCCCAATACTGGTCTTCAAAACGCATTCAGATTTGGATTTTTTATTTAGAGTTGTGGATCATTGCTCTGTGGGCACTTCTCTTCCCCCCAAATTGTGCTCTAAGATAATATTTGACAAGTCAAAGCAGTAACTCACAAGTCATTTATTTTACTCCCTGACACATTTTAGCACTTTATAAAGAAAGTGCAACAGTTCCTTTCATTGAGCTGAAAAAACACCACAGTATGTTACATCCTTTTCCTGAGCTTCAGAAGAGAAATTCAGGATATTTCTTTACTCTTTCAATCCCACCAGTGTACGATTCCTCAAATAAGGAAGCCTTTCCAAACAACCCAAATTTGGCTACAATGTGGACACTGGAGCATTAACAATTGCCACCACCTTTAAATCACTTGGGCCACATCCTGCAGAATTTACATTCATTCAGGTGAAATGGTAATCTACCTAAATAGCGGCTTCAGATCAATAGGAACTTCATGATTTCACATACTGTTGCTTTTCATTTTTAATAAGGATGGATTTTTCAAGTCCACATAAGTTTCCCTCACAGGCAATCAAGGTAAATTTTGATCCTAAACAGTCCAGTTTTTAATTGTAATCTTCTTTGAGAACACACTTTCATCTCAATACATTCTACTTTGTTGGTGATGGAATCCCCATCTATCTTCCCCTAATAAGCAAAGCGATTTTTCTAATACCATTTGCTTTTGTTTTAATTTGAGAGATCTCATCTCCATGGCTTGTGTTCTGATATTTAGTACATTCTCATCTTTAATAAACAGTAATTAAACCACTAGTCTTTGCATTCCATAACTATAAAGAATTCAGAATTTTTAAAAATAGTTCTCTTTATAATATTTAATAACACAAAAGCCATTCCAAAACCTACACTAGAGGAAAAATGTTTTCAGCTAAATTACTTTGTCAAACTTCATGCAATTTCTATTAACAATATGAACTAAAATCTGGTTTGGCTTTTCATACTGAAGTGGTACATCTGATCTTCTCAGGCACAAATGCTATTTTTAAATAAAAAACTGCTTCTATAAATATTTCAGCTTTAAACACCCATAATTCTGTTTCTCTTTTTTTACGTCTAGAATTGCAGCAGGGCCTTGGAGAGGTTAAACAACTACAAAAAACCCTAACATCCACTTAATGACTGCTGGTAGCACTTCCCCATGTTCAAAGCAGACTTGTCTGTAATTCAGAGGACAAGACAAGGTCACCAACAAACATCAGTGAACTGTGCCTGCTTTTGCAAGTTCCACACAAAAACAGTGCATCCCTAGGAACACAAAACAGACATAATGGATTGGTTCACATCAGAACACACACTAACACAAGAAGCTAATCATCTTTTGATTGCAAGAGGCTCTGGCTCAATTATTTTGCAACACTAGCAGCAGCCTCCTTTGTGTAGGGTTAAAAGAAAGGAAAAAAGTTGCTTTGTGGCTTTAAGCAACCAGAACTAATGCCAGGATCAAATTAAGCTCTTTGTAGACATAACTAAAAGGCTGCATTTGGCCTGCTACCATCTACACATTTGGCAGAGCTGGACCCAAAAAACTACAGTGCACATCACGAAGGCATTGCCAGCTGAATTTCCCTCTCCCACCAGAAACACACATGCAGCAGGGTGGGATTGAAGCTGTTGTTCCACCACATTATTTCCTCTGAATGTAACAAGTGATTCCAAGAGGGATCAAGGTACCACTTACCTGCAGTCTGTGTGCCACAGAATATCCAAAAAAGCAACAGCACGCTGCACTGCCCTCTCTACATAACCTCCCTTCAGCTCTGAACAGGGAACTCACTCCCCAAGTGACCTGAGCCATGTGCTCCCCCATAAATGCAGGGAAAACCACGTGGCCCCATGAACTCAATGGGTAAAATGTCAGCCTGTGAGAGGCCAACACGTGGAAGTTACTACAAGTAACTTGTAGTAAAGTTAAAGCACATAAAGAAGGTGCTCCTGAATAAGTGACTCTCATAATAACAAAACATTCAGGAAAAGAAAATCCGGAATATCTGAGTGACAATGACTACTGAATTCTCAAAGATTAATGACCTCTGAAATACTCAAAACCTTTGTTATTGGACACTTGCTGTCACTGTGTTCCAAATGATAAGCCAGAGTACACCTTAAAATACACTATATTTAAATAAGAGATGTACCAGCTGTCCGAACTTCCCAATCCACTCCACATTACCCCCCGCCCAAAAACAAGGAAAACACATGCAACATATTTTACTTTTGTTTCTTTCACACTTGGCACTGTTTAAGGTATTGATTCATTGTATCTTTGAAAAAAACACAAGGGAAGTGTGCATTCTTATCTCTCCTTAGCTTTCTGGGTTCAGATCAGATTTAAAGTACCAGAAAGAGGGAAAGACAATTTCTTCAGTTTCTTTGGTTTCAATACATATCTTGATTAAGCCAAACTCTTGCATCCTCCACCCTTCACTTGCCAGCCACTACACAGAGTTAGTAAGGATGTTTGTACTGACATTTTCCCATCTTTTCCTTCCTGTGGCACTATATAAGCCGGTGTGCTCCCAGTTGAGGGTGGGAAGAGTAGATTTGTAAGTGCAGAGAAATTCATTATTGTAGCTTACAGAGAAAGGGACACACACTAGACACATCCTTGCTAAATTCTCCCTGAGGAAAACAACATCATTTACATACAACTCTGTCAATACTTCAACTAGCAAACTTGCTAAATACTGGAAATATTTCTGAAATAATAATTCTCATTTTTCTGCCAGCAGAAAATTGTCCATTCATTATCTATTAGGTATCTTCTCAGGTATTTTATTAATATAGGCAAAGCAGTGAATGTAAGCTACAGGAGGTAGACTACTGGCCATTAGAAGTAGAAAGTAAAAATGACTGTAAATGCAGAATGACACTGGTCATTGTAATACAAACAGTATCAGTATGGATTTTAAGAAAACATTTCTAAAAGCTACAGGCCGACAGATAAAACACATTAAAAATTTTCCTCTTGAATATTTTTTCTTGAGTGTCCATTTAACTTAAAGAAAGGGCACCAAGAGAATCCTCTATTAGAAACTACTCATAATTAGTTCCAAGTTTATCTTTGTCTTGAGAAGCATTTTTCTAGACCAGATATCACAGGTGTTCATGGTTTTTTTTCTTCCTAGCCAGGGCAAAACCAAAATGATGGAAGGGAATACCTAAATTACTTGATTCACTTACCAGACACCTGGGCAGGAAATGCACAGGCATTACCTGGGAATATGGAGGGTAAAAAAACCCACAAATTCTTGCCACTAAGCAAGATTTTTGTGACTGTACAAACAATAAGAGACCTAAAAGTTACTGAAGTCACAGGGCCATACTGACCTCAGGCACCCTAAACAAAAATGGAACTGCTAAGTATTCCCTAAATTGCAGATTCAAGGGTTACCAGGAAGGACTTGGTAAATTATTTCACCTCTAACCTCAAACATGTGTTTTTTCTTTACTCATGCTGACCAAATGCAGCCTTTCCAACCCTTTTTTAATTTAAAAATAAGATGAATATAGTATTTCTGCATCTCACTGAGGTATTTGTGAAGTTGTATGAGACCTTGTAATGAAAGAACTGAAAATCCACATGAACTACAGTGTTACTAAATGGTACCCTGTCATTTGATTTTCATTTAAAAATAACCCCTCTTTAGCACAACATAAGTACAAGGCAACACTACTACAAGACATTCTTTTCAGCTTTTGATAACAAAGTTTTAACTGTTTGGATTGAAATTTCTCAGGGTGGAGGTTGAATTTATTCTGCAAGTTTCTGGAGAAAAAAAATCATTTTTAAAAGAAGGGTATGAAGTGCTTTATCCTACAACATTCAAAAATTCACACACTAGAAACTCCCAATGAAAATGGGTAATAAATGCTTCAGAGCCAGGACTTGCAATCTGACAAGCAACGTTGCCCAGATTTCAAGGCCTTCTGTCACGTACATGACTTGAATCTTGTCGAGTTAAAGTTCCATAAAAGAATTGTGACTTCCATATGCTCAGTATGGAAAAAGAACAAGCTATAGAGCCAGAATCAGCCCAGAACACAAGAGGAACTTCACCCCTGGATCTCTGCAACAGCTGTAGCCCCTGTTTTCTCCTCAGGACTGACATAAGAGTATGATCACCTACACTCACTAATAGTTTCTCCTGTTTTCCAAATGGTAAAATAAGGGCTATGAATCAAAATATTTCAGCTGTTCTAATAAACTGTATAATAAAACCATTTTGTGTATCCAAATTTAGGGGTGGCTGGAAGCCTGTGTTTCAGGAGGTGCATACCAAGAAGGTGATATCCAAAAGACTGTGTGAATGATACAAGAATTAAGCCTCTGTGAGTAACACCATCACTCTGTTTCCATGGAATTATAATATTTACATTTTGTTCAAGTACTACTTCCCAACAGAACCCCTGGAATATCTTACTTCTGTGATACTGATTTCTGCTCTCTACTTTTGGAACTAAAAGACTGGGTAAAGAGGTTGGATTTACAGTAAAACCCCTTCCCCTGGAAAAAAGGCAGATCTCTACAGTGAACCACTCTGGTATCACTGTAACTCCCAGCAGGAGTCAGAGTCTTTGCTGATGGACAATAGGAAAGAGCAGGTTGAACATAGATTTTGAAACTATGATGCCATGACCATTTGGAGACAGCCACCCTGTCTTTTGGTACCCCAAATCAGGCTGGAATGCTCCTTCATTCCAGCAAAGCAAGCAAAGAACTTGTTGACAGTTCAATGAAGGTGACTAAGGAAAATTAATTCTCCAACAGAATGGGACAAAGGCTGTTCTTGCATTTACTTCCCCAACAAAATGCCTTCATGGCCAAATTCAAGAAAAGTTGAAAAAAAGTTAGGAATTTGGGCTTTGGAAGACAGAACTCAACCTTTACACTCATCCTCAAAATGTGATTTTTCAGCTGCAGATTATCAGCTGTTCTTCTGGGACACCAAATACCTCCATGAGCCCAGACCTTCAAATGACCTAATTATTCTGTCTTATTTTTCAGTAATCTGTTGTTTTCCTTGTCCTTTGGTAGGATAAGGAAACGTCCTACTTTCTGACAGTGTCCTCATGAGTGCTGTATCCTCAAAAAGGGGAGAAAAAAAACCCCAACCATGTGGAAACCTTCCAATCACAAACCTGTGCCTATTGATGGTGCACAGTAAGAGCACAGAGAATGCTCTTCCCATTTTATAACCTGTGGCACTTCCATGTTTGTAACAATACAAGGAGCATTTTTTTTAATTAAAGTTTTTTTCTGAAGCTTTATACCAGGTGAAATATTCAATAGTTTGTACTGTATCACATCCCCATTTAATCTCTGAGGATGTAACATACAGGTGTCTAACTGACTCATTTTCCCATATTCACCTTTCTGATGTCCTGGATAGCCACAAACTTCTGTTTTCAAATTAAACAAAAGAAAACCTGAAACAAAATGATTATTTGCAAAAGACATGAAATAATCTATTAAAAGTCAAATATATTCATAAGAGTTGGACATGACCTGAAAACCCTTTTCTAACCTAATTTAACAAAGGTTAACTGCTCTGCACATGTTCATGAGGACTTTCAAAAATCCTAACAGTGTGCTGGGCCTGCATTCCAAAAAGTCATCCTGGTGCCTCCTTCTAATCCTTTTCCCTGGAATAATGCTCTCTGATACACAGCTCAAAAGTCCATGTATCAGAGACTGGGCAGCAATTGACTCTGAACAGCACAGTCAGTTCACTTCCCCAGAACAAACAGCAATACCTGCTCCTATTAGCCTTTTTACTCTCCTGAGAATCTTTATGTAATGTTGCATTAGTAGCCTTTACTAAATTAGAAAACCAAAAGGGAAGATAAATCAATATGAATGTACGTTTGCTGATATTGATTTTTCCTCTCATAGTCAGCATGGGAATATTGTGGCTCCTATTAATACAAGGAGTGGAAGAGCTTTAAATGGTTCTGTTTGGATAATTACCCAGTAGTTTGGGAAACTTGTTCAAACTTCTTTAGTTTGTCATTTTGAACTAGACACTCCATGAAATCAATTCCTTCTCCTGAATAATCATGTTAATATGTTGATGACAATTTCTTGATGTGGCTTATCAAGAAGATGACTAGGAGAGGCAGTCAGCCTGGTATTCATAAAAAGAGAATGAGGGGCTAGAAGATGTGAAGGTCAAGAGCACCAAGGCTGAGGCAAACACAGCATTCTGCAGTTCCACATCCTGGAAGAAATTGAGCAAGAGAAATATTGGAGTCACAGCTTTGGAATTCAGACTATATTTCAGTTTGTTTAGGAATGGGCTGTGGGGGATCCCCCAAGACCCTGCCCTGCAGGGCTAAGTGCCCCAGGACATGGGGCTGGTTCTCATGGCCCCCCTTTGGAGTGCACAGGAACAGGTCAGTCTGCCAGGCAGGAGGGAAGCCAGCATGGCAGGAAGCCAGCACAAATGAACAGGGAGCTCCCATCCCAGCTCAAGAACATGGAGATGGAAGGCCAGTGCCAAAGCTCAGATGTAGCTGGGAAAATTGAGAGATTAAAGGGCAGAAGGGCTTCTGTAAGTACATTGGCAGCAAAGGGAAGGCTGGGAAGGATATGGCCCCACTGCTCAGTCTGGCAGGAAAAGCAGTGAAAAAGGATGTGACTAAGGCTCAGGTATTCAGTGACTGGTGTGCCTTACATCTTTTTTTGGTTTTTATTTTTGGTTTTTGGAGGGGGGAGGGATTGTTTGGGGTTTTTTTGGGTGGAAGAGGTTTAGTTTCTCAAAGTTGGTCTTTAGGCCTTCAGAGTCTCCAAGCCCAGGGTCAGTCTCTGGGAGTGGTGCCTGTAAGCCAGTGTGACACACCCAGATCCTTGGAACAACACAAACTGCATCTGAAGGCGTGGAGAAATGTGGCCAATGTCACTGTAAAGTTGTCCTCTCATTTTTAAAAGGCCACACCTGTCATGTGAGGCTTTTGATGAACAGCAAGAAAAACACCATATCCATCTCCAAGACTGTAGGGCAGTCAACCCAACTTTAGAAAGATCATGGACTAAGTCACCTTAGAAGCCACATCCAAGCAGACCAAGGATAAAAAAGGAACAGCCAGGTTGGAATTACCAAAGGCTCACAATGCCACACACACCTGACTAATCTATGAGAAGATCACTGGCTCTGTGGACAAGGGGAGGAAAATGGGTGCCCCTTACCTTGACTTTAGCAAGGCCTCTCAGAGTTTCCCATACAACTTTGTAGCTCAGTTGCAGAGCTGTAGATTAGATATGGAAGATGAAAACTTCCCTGGAGTGCCACAAACGCCACACCCTGCACCTGGGATGGAATAATCCCATGCAGCAGTAGAGGCTGGGAAGCAGCTTTGCAAAAGAGAGCCAGTGTCCTGGTAGACAAAAAGCTAAACGCCAGCAAGTAGCATGCCCTGGATGTGAAGGAGGGTGACCACATCCTGGATCCCCCTCACCAAAAATGTTGCCAGCAGGTCACAGGGAAGTCGTTCTGAGAGGCCACAAATGGAACGTCCCATCTAGTTTTGGGCTGCTCAGTACAAGACACTGCAATAAGACCAATCCCAGAGCTTCTAAGAGAATTAGGGGGCTGAGGCACACATTGATGGAGCACAGGCTGAGAGAACTGGGCTTGCTAAACCTGAAGAAGAGATGACTAACACAGACCTTTTTGCTGTCTTCAAGTGTTCAGGAGGAGGGTACAAAGAGCTGGGGCCTGTCTCTTATCAGAGGTATCCAGCAAAAGGATGACAGGCAGCAGACAAATCAGAAATAAGGAAATTTCAATTAGGCACAAAGAACTTTTTTTTTATTATCAAGGTAATAAAACACTGGAATAGGTTGCCCAGAAATGCTGTGGAATCTCCATTCCCATTCCTACTACTCTAGTTTAAGTCAAAGATCTGTTAAGAAACATTTTTACAGAAAAGGCAAATTTGGGATCTTTTTCTTGTTACTAGAGCAGTTGAAGCACAGTATTCTCATTCACAAAGATCATATTCCTCAGTACCACAGGACAGCTCAGAATCAATGCAACTACAAAACTAATGTGGTTATCATTCTCTCCTAGCACAGATGGATTAGCCATGTGAAAGCAAAAACCCCTAAGTCAGGCACTCTTATTCACTTACACTGAATGAAAACGGAGCCATCACTGATGGAGTTAATGCAGATAAGAAGAAATCAACTTCAGAGAAGCTTTACATCATTTCATTGCTTAAAATTTTTAGTGATAAGTAAAATGAGCCTCTTTTGGCCTGAGGTTTATTTTGTATACAATCACACACACATACTGCCTAAAGCTCAGACAAAAAAGCTTGGTTTATATAATTTGTGCAAACTCCCTCCATATCCTAAACCACATTTCAAACCACTGTCTCTATTGACATACTTTTAGGATAAGTATGACTTTTAGGATAAAATGGAACTGCTATTTGTCAGCTGGAATTAATGATACTTAGACACTTGAAAATGTTAGACCACATCATCTCTCTTGGAACTGCACAGAGGGCTTCTATGTCTTGTGGCAACTGTTGCCAAGTAGTAGGGAAAACAGAGATGCTTTCTAGCAGCCTTTATCATTTCATAAATGCTTCCTCAATCATTACAACATTTTTCTTGATGGTCAATCAACTTCTCCTACAATTGTGAAGTCCACATCTCTTTCTTGCTTGAGAGAAAGTGCCTGCTGGTCTGTATCCCTCAGAGACAGAGACAGAAAATCTATGTGACACTGTATCTGCTTTCCAATTGCTCAGTGCTGTGTGAGAGGAGACTGTCCATAAGTTCTGTTCTGTAGCAGCCGCTTCCAACTAGGTCACGTCACAACCAGCAATTCAAGTGACCTAAGAAATGGTCATGGCAGGACAGTTCTTGGTAATGACAGCACACTGCTTACCCATCCTTCTGCTCAGCATTTCCTTCCATCAAAACACTCCTCTTACTCAATTTCCAGTTGCATTATCTACCTGGATTTTCTTTCCTCCAGACCCAGGTCTGTCATTTCCATTTAACTTTGGGACACCTGCTAGAAACATTCTGGTGGCAAACCTCCTTCAGTTTTGCTTGCATACCATCGCTGTCTTCCCAATCAAGCCTGTTCCACCTCAGCCCTGCCTCCTGGTCCTTTTGTTCCCTCGTGACACCAGCTGTGATTTGTGAATCCAATCTGCCCAATCTGGATGTTTCTGTATTGCACCAACACTCTCAGGAGTTTTCTTCCACTCCTCACCTCCCCTTTATACTCATGTTGACCAGCACCTTCAGATTCCCCTTTCAACCTAAATCCTGCAATTCTGAGAGCACCACAAAATGCTGTCAATTAGCTGACCTCTTAATAACAGAACTCCCTCAGAAGCTGTGTGAAACAGTTGCAGAAGGATGAAGGATCTTCCCTTAAAGCTGCATAGCAAGTCAAAAGTAAATAACAAAAATCCCCACCAAAATGTCCTGAACCTGATTTAGTTTAACACAGTCTTGGTAGGCTTACTAGTGCTTCAATGACACAGCAATTTCATTGTAGATAAGAAAGCAAGCTCAGCTCAATATTGTAAGAGTAATTTAGGATGATAATAAAATTAACAGATTGAGGCAAACCAGCATGAAAAGTAAGAGGGGGGAAAATACAAAAAAAAGAAACCCTGTCCTGTTACTCCTTATGGAAGCTTTCCTTTGAAAAATCCATGCAGTTCATGTTTCTGTCAGGCAAGGTAATATGCCTGTAAATTTAATCTGACAGAAGAAGCAGCACAGCATCAGCAGAAAATGACAAAATCAGATTGTAAGAGAAGGACAGCCAAATGCCTCCACAGCTCTCAGAATCCACTGAGGGAAACAAATTCACACAACTGTAATAAACCCAGACTCAGACACTCACTGGAGGTTTGTGGTGCTAATACCTTTAGTTTCCACTTCAAAATCTCATTCAAAAGTGCTTAAATCTTGTATTGGCTGCCTGATGGAAGGTGCCTTTGCCTAAATCCAACCCTTCTAAAAACCAGGGATAGGCTGCATTTATTGTTTCCAAGGGCAACACTTCAAATGTTACCAAGTTTTGTTTTCTGGTTCAGTTACACAAATTTGAACTCCTTTTTTCTATCCAGGCCTTTTTTTTCATTATCACAAACCCTAAAGCAGCACAAATAAAGCCCAAAATGTAGCTTTAAAATAAAAATGAAATGGTTTTACTCTCCCAGAAGCTGTAAGTAATAGCATTTAAAACAGAGAGGTGATTGTGGCTCCTTATTGCAACATGCTGCATAACAAAAGGGGGGAAAAATCTATTTTCACTTTGAAAGGAAGATTATTTTAAAACAAATATCTTTTTCATATTTTCTAGCAAAATAAAGCCAGCAACAAATAAAAATGGTCACCTAAGGTGTAGTGCTAAAATCATGCTATTATAGGTTAGATGTCTCACCTTAAAAGACACTTAAAATAGCTTTTAAGTCTAATTTTAACTACAGAAGGTGCATTTGTGAGAGCCTTCAGCAGCTCTGCCCACCTGGAGGAGCAGTGCTCAAATAGCCATTAGTAACTCAAGAATTTCCCCACAGCAATATCAATGGGCAGCTACCAAAAACACAAAAGCATCAGGGGAATATTTAAGACAGAAATGTCACCCAATTTGCTTGATTTCTTTAACTTTGGGGATCCTTCCTTATATTTATCTGCTCTCTGAAAGTATTGTTGAAACACTCTTCATTCACTTATATCTAAAGCTATGAAATGCTGTATCAGTCTCAAACACCAAGAGTCTTCATTTAGAAAGCAAACATGCCAACAAAACCCAAGAGGATACCTCTGGCAGTTGAGAAGGAACTAATGCAAATTCTCTTAATAAAGCAACACTATAACAGCTAAAAGTTATTCAGACTTTCTCCTTCCTCAATAAGCTCAAACAAAAGCCGGTGGGAATGATCAGAACTCACAACAAGATATTTTGCCACCACAGGCACAGCTCCCCAGCACTGTGGATTTCTCTGCATCCCAGCACTGACTCTGGGATGACTCCATTCCCTGCACAGGGCAAAAGTTGCTCTGCCAGGTGAGGCACAAAAATAAGGTCCTGACTTGGTGTAATTATCTAATGAAACTTTCCACACCAGGATTAATTAAATAGGGGCACCTTCTCTGTAACTGGTTGGAAAATATCTCTTTTAGAGCAACAGGTGTTTGATTCTGCCAAATTAAATGGTGATTACCAGGGAGATGTAGCTGCAAAGGCATTATCTTAGGGAAGATATAATTGCTGCTGTACCTTATTAACCTATGGGAAATAGCAGGACTGCCTAATCCTCTTCCATATTTTAGTGGCTTGTCTAGCCAGTCAACCAAGCAAAGAATGCAACTGATGGCTCAAAATAGTTTATGTCAGTTTACTAGGACAGCAATAAGGTAACAGCTATCAATAATATTTTATTGAACTATAGCACAGACAGTTGTGGTAACAAAATCACAGAAAAAAAACCACATATTGGCTCCAAATGGTTGCCGTCTCAGGATAAAAGCTAGTGTTAAATTTTAACTTTAATTAAAGTAGCATGGGGGTGGAAGTAAAGGAATTTGCAAAGTTAAACCTTATGAGAAATGTTACTGCAGTTAGCAAATTCTGCTACATTAAATAAATGAAGAAGGAAAAAGCCTTCTGTAGGTTTGACAGTATTTTTGCTTTGCTATAGCAAGAAAATCAACAATATATGTTTAGAATATTATCAGCATTAGAGAAAGACTGAAGGATGAAATCTAGAATTTTATTAAGAGATCTGACAGAATCACATTCACAAATGTATAGCTATAGAAGCCAGGCAAGTTTTGAGGATAAAAGCAACACAACCAGGAAAAACATTCCACACACCTTCTGTAGTTTTATCATACTCTCATTTCTGCTTACCTAATGACAACACAGTGAAGTCATACAGTCGCTTTAAACATTGAAAAATCTAATACTGATAAGGATAAAAGTTTTTACAGAATAAATGTACAGAAGGAATAACTTTTTTTTAGTTTTTCTGAACAACACTAGAATTCAATGCAATTACATTGGTATGGATGCTCTCTTCTACCTCCTGAAATAAGCCTTCTCCTTGTGTTGAATTTATTTTTGCAGCTCAGATTATGCCCTCTGAAAAGTGACTGAAGATAAGCCAAAAAGAATTCTTCACAATTATAACACGTATATAGGAAGTTAGAAAAGAAAAAACATATCTCTACTAATGATAGTAGGTAACTTTCCCCTAACTCTCACCAAGCCAAGCTACTTAGAGAAACTAAGGTATACATATATAATTACAGAAAGGTAAAGCTCAGTACCTTGCAAATAAACACATAGCAAAAAAAGTAGTAAAGAGTTACATTATTGCTGAATAATTATAACAGTAAGCTATTATCTTATTGTAGGGGGTCCATACCGTTATCTCCTCATTACAAAAGTTGCATACCTTATTGGTGTTTCTCATGGACAGCTCCTCAGAGCACTGACTGTTCTTTTTTCTTGTAGCAGCCAATTGACTCCAGTTCCCAACCACTCTTTTATAGCACTCTGTTTCTCATTGGTTACACCTGTGGCCTGTTAAAGTCAGGCCTGTTCCTAATCTTTGATAATTAGCCCAGCTGCAACTCCTTGGGGGTAAGATTACTCTCTACACTACCT
This sequence comes from Zonotrichia albicollis, assembly GCF_047830755.1. Taxonomy (NCBI): domain Eukaryota; kingdom Metazoa; phylum Chordata; class Aves; order Passeriformes; family Passerellidae; genus Zonotrichia; species Zonotrichia albicollis. Next base: position 15,697,096 of record NC_133822.1, read on the forward strand.
TTATTTTCTTACATTCTATGCCCCTACAGTAAGTCTTTTGGCAAAAAAACAGGCTCTTCCGTGCAGGAAAAATGCAACCCTCAAAATCACAGTAAATGATTGATAAATATTTCGTAATTAATATATCAGAATTCCAAATCCAACAATGCTGAAGAATGCTGTCCCATTCATGTGTGTAGGGGGACAGAACACAAGTAAATAGAGGTAGTATAGAAAGTAATGTTACCCCGAAGGAGTTGCAGCTGAGCCAATTATCAAAGATTAGGAACAGGCCTGACTTTAACAGGCCACAGCTGTAACCAATGAGAAGAAGATGCTATAAAAGAGTGGGGTGGTTACTTGAGCAGAAACTGGAGTTAGTTGGCTGCTATGAGAAGAAGGAAGAGTTGGTGCTTAGAGGAGCTGCCTGTGAGAAGCATCAAGGAGGTAGGAAGCTCTGGTAATATAGAGCTTTTCTGATATAATCACAACACCTCTGTAGACTAACACTACAGAAAGTCTCAAAACAGCCTGATAAATTTCATCAGAGAGCTATACTGCAGATGAGCATGTGCCTGCTAAGAACCTGATGCACTGGGGTTTATCTGGGGGTAGGAGGGGAGCTGGTTAGAGTTGGAATGAAAGCAGTCAAACTTAGTTTTAGTGTGGGGAGAGTATTTTAATAACAGCAATAAATAAAGCCATAATAGTCTGACTCTATGCTCATGAAGGAACCTTCAGGAGGTAATAAATTACTAACAAAAAGACTAGAATTGTTTTAACCGTTAGGGCTGGAGTTAAGAAGTGGTTCTCAGAGCATGACCTAAAATTGCAACTTTTGAGCATGAGGAAGGTGCTCCAGGGCAAAGCTACTATGAGCCTTAATAAAAGTGGGCTGAGAAGAGCACATATTTTAAATTATCAGTGTCTGGGAAGGGATGCAGCCAGGCTCCAGCACAATCACAGGGCACTGGTTGCCAAAGAGGGAGAGCTGCCACGCTGCAGCACTGAGGGCACGTCCCCAGGAGTATGTGGAGCATGGGTAATCAAGCCTTGCTGGATCATTCTGGCTCCTCCAGAGCAACCTGCTGCTCTCAGGAGCTCAGCATGCTGGAAGGCTTCACACAAATGCATTTGAGTGGCCATGGATCAGTAAGAGGAACTTAGGAGTGCTGCCTCAGTACTTTCCCTTCTAGCAGGGGCAGCAGTGGTGCTACCAGTGAGGGTGAGAAGAAGATTGTGGCAGCCTTTGGGAAGGAAGAGAAAGGAAAATGCAGCTGCTGTGCAATAACAGCCCCAAAGGGGCTGGAGAGGAGGAAGTGAGGCAAATGAGGTGCTCAGCATTACACTGGCTCAAGTGATTTCTGCTGTTTATCAGAAAAAGGTGCAGCTCAGAGGAAGGAGTGAGTGTGGGCAGGTAGGCAGGCAGCCGGGGAAGGCTGGGAGCCCAGCAGGGCTGTGAGCACTTGTTTCTCACACAGTTCATTTCCCCCATCTGCCTGGTTCACACTGAGGCCATGCACACACCTGTGCCAGGCCAGAACCAAGGTGCCAGAAGGGCAGGACTGAATGCCTGGGACCTGGAGCAGTGTCCCCAAATAAATCCACAGAAAATCACATGCTCAATGCCAACAATTTGCTGGAGGAAGCATGTCTGAATCTTTAAAAGGAGCACATATCCTTGCATGTGGAGGTTTAATAACTACTTGAACAACCCTCATGAAAATGTTTGGCCTAATCAAGTCCACATTTTTTATTAAAGGAGACCTTCAAAATGTTATGCTGGGTAGATTTTGCCTTAAATTGGCCTGAGCGTTGCCTACACAAAATCCTTTTCTTGCCATATCAAAAGCAAGATGTGGTTTGGGGCTGTTTTTAACAAAACAGTACCCAGGTAGGTAGAAGACAAAAAAAGTTACATTCTAATTATATACTGCATGAAATTATGACACTTTGAAAGCTAGAAAATTATTTTGTTTCATAAACAAAATTACAGCAAAATCATTCAGACTTGATTTTACAGTTGTCATGAACTACTGGATTACTGACTGTAAGAAAAAGAACCATAGTTTAAATAATCAATGTTTTTAAGCTGTGACATTTTTTGCTAAAACATCCTTAATTTTTTAGAGAATTCAGAGTGTTTCTGGTTTTAACAGTGTCTTGTTTCATTGGAAATTTTTTAGTCTTCCATCAAGTGATCCCATAAAGCAGGGCAGAACTAATGGCTTTATTAAGTATATTTACTTCAGGCTAAATGGAAGGGGCAATTACATTCCACTTATGCAGGAAAACAGCTGGAACCTGCTGAAGGTACCTCAGAGTTTAACAGAAAATATTAAAAAGCCTGGTCAGAAGCCTGACAAGTTTGCTGACTCAAAACACAATGTCAGGGAACAGTCTGTCCAGCTGTGTGAGAAAGGGGCACTGGGACCTGGGAGGGAGGTGATAAAAAGCAGCTACAAACAAAAACACACAGCCAAAATATCTGATAGGTCTGCTAGAAGAGATTTAAAGGAAAACAAAAAGAAAAAAAATAGCAGCGTATCTTTAAATATTATTGTTGAAGGCTGGAAAAGCATCTGTAAAGGAAAAGTTAAGGAGTGGGATTCCAAGTTTCACATTTCTATCCTTGGTGACGTTTCGACTTTGTGTAAGCAGGAGAATTGCCAAAGAATTGGAGATGATGGTAAAGAGAAGTCGCAGCACATGTGGAGGAGCATGCTTAAGGGTGCTCGGAAACTGTGAATTGAGAACTAATTAATCAGCAAAAAGAAACTAATGTACATCTGTTAATTATTTAAGCAAAAGCTGACTTATCTTTCCTACTTATTGCTTTTTCTTTTGGTTTTTGTTTGGTTGGGTTTTTTTGCCTCCCTACTCTGGGTCATGCTAAGGACAGCAGTTTTCCTTGTCCACCATGAGCCCATGAATCTTCCTTGCTGTTACAGCATCTGTAGGTCAGCCAGAGCTTTGCAGTGGAACTGCTTAGGGCCATTTTCCTACCACAAGCATCACAAAAAACCACAGAATTTGAAATTCTAAAGCTGTATTTCATCAGAGCCCCAAATGAAACAAGGTGGCTTTAGACAAGGAGGAAATGAGAGTGAGACAGATTATAACCAGAGTATGTTCAGATGTTTCCTCTCCTAATAGATGCTTGCAGAACAAGATGTAGGTCCTTTGATGCAATTTTTGGTGGCCTTCTGGGATCCAATATAACCTATAGTCTCTCCTAAGTCCCAAAACCCAGCTTTTTTTTTCTGTCCTTTTTGACAACATGGCCACTCCTAACTCCACTCAAGAGACTCACTGTCCATACATTGAATTCTATCAATTCCTAGCTTGCTGTCTCTCAATTCTCTCCTATCCTCACATCACACAAAGGCAATCTTTCACCTAGGCTTGCCCATGTGCTCTTGGAACAGATGCTACTGCTCTCTCTATCCCACTGGTTCCATCTGGCCTGGAGCAAGAAGAAGGGAAGAAAACACAACAGCAGACCTCATCCCCTCTGTCCAGCTACTGTCCTTTTGAGAATGCTGTGTCAGGAATATTGCAAACAATTAAGACAGCATCCACCACCACCACTTTGGTTCTTCCAGGCATCCTGGAAGTTCTCTGGCAGTAAATACATCACCCTACTGCTTCTGTACAGGGAAGGTGGTGACTGAGGTGATACAGTAAAAAAAATTTGCTCTTGCAGGGGGTTCAGGCAGGAGGGTTAAGCTACTCTTTTCCATGGAAGTACAATATACTGAGCTTATCTGCATGCCTCATAAAGTTCATGTATTTGCTGTAAACTGTCGGTACCAACAGATTAGTAACAAACATGTGTGCCTGACGGGAAAAGGTGGCAACTGAATCCTTGCTCTTGTCCATCTGTTGCTCGCTGTTTGTATAACTCCGTATTACAGCATGCTTGTTTAGGTTTCAGCTGCTTGTCGCACGTACGAGTGTATATATATATGTATATGTTTGTGTGTATATTTATGCACACGAGGGCTGTGTGATGGTTTAGCCTGCAATGCTGCTCCCTTCGGTTGGGTGCAGGGGTGTGTGAGGGTGTGCCAGCAAACACGGGCTGGCTGTGGGCTCGGAGATCTGGGCCCGCTGCTCTCCCTGGCCCGGGGGGCTGGAGCCGGGCAGAAGCCTCCATGGATCCCCGAATTCCTCACGGATCCCTGAGTCTCTCATGTATCCGTGAACCCCTCATGGATTCCCAAGACCCTCACAGATCCCTGAGCCCCTCATCTATCTGTGAACCCCTCATGGACGGCCGAGCGCCCCGCGGATCCTTGAGACCCTCACGGATCTCCGAGCCCCTCATGGACCCCAAGCTCGCGGGCACACGGGCTGGACGCGCTCGGTCCCGCTCTCTGCAGGGACACCAGGGCACCCGCACAGGCTCCCAGAGTTGCTCGGTTCAGAAGGGACCTCAGGGGATCACCCCACCCAGGCAGGGCCGCCTGGAGCAGGTGGCACAGGAACGCCTCCAGGTGGGCTTGGAATGTCTCCGGAGAGACCCCGTGGCCACCCCGGGCTACTGTTCCAGTGCCCTGCCACCCTCAGTGTAAAGTTCTTGTAGATGCTGAGGTGGAATTCCTTGTGTTTCAGTTTGAACCCGCCGCCCCTCCTCCTGTGCCTGGGCTCCGCTTTAGTCTGGCACTTTCCCTTAGCGATATTTACATGTATTGATGAGATCCCCCTTAGCTTGCTTTTTCCTACAGAGACCTGAAGCTGGACTAAACAGGCGCAGCTCTCGCATGTGCCCTCCTAAGGGATGAGCCCAGCCGCAGCAGGAGCACCACAGCACTCCCCGGAGGACACGGAGGAGCTGGAACCACCATGCTCAGCTCGGCTCCCTGTGTCGTGTGTGGGATTGGCGCGTCCCTGTGCTGCTGCGGACACACCAAGCGACCCCGCGTCTCTCTGTCCCCGGCCCGCCCCTCGCCACCGCCCGCCATCCTGAGCGCCGGCCGCTCGGCGCTCGATTGCGGCGGCCGCTCCCGAGGCGGCGCGGCTCGGCGGTGGATTGGTGGGGTCTGCGCGGCGGGCGCAAGATGGCGGCGGCGCTGGGCCGGGGGCTGGACATCAGCCTGGCGGCGCTGCGGCAGCACGACCCCTACATCAGCGGCATCGTGGACGTGGCCAGCCAGGTGGCGCTCTACACCTTCGGCCACCGCGCCAGCCAGTGGGTACGTGCGCGCGCCCGCCCCGACACGCCCACCGCGCGCGCCGCGGGGGCGGGGCCTCACCTCGGGCACGCCCCGCCCCTTTCCCGGCACGCCCCGCCCCCCGGCGAGGTGTGAGGGTGGGGAGAGGGAGGGGCCCGAAGGTGATTGCCGGTGTGTCCCGGCCGTGTGCCCCGTGCGCCACCGACAGCCCGCCTGCGCACGCTGGGGAGCCACGGGGTGCCGGGAATGGAGCTCTGGGAGGCTGCAGGATGGAGGAGTTTCGCCACATGCGGGAGAGGCTGGGGTTTAACCTGGGGCTGTGGTTTAATCTGGGATGGCGTAGTATGGGATTTAGCCTGAGGCCATGGGGGACTGGGGCTTAATTTAAAGCTGAGGAGGCTGGAGTTTAGCCCAAGGCCATGGAAGATTAGGGCTTAACCCAGGGCTCTGGAGGCTGGAATTTAACCCAAGTCAAGCTTTTAACTCAAGGGTTAAAACCCCAAGTTTTAACCCAAGTCTGGTTTTTAACACCAAGATTGGGGTTTAACCCAGGTCTGTTTTTTATCCCAAGGCCATGAAAGACTGGGGTTTAACCCAAGTCTGTTTTTTCTCCCAAGGCTATGGAAGACTGGGGTTTAACACAGGATGAATTTTTATCCCAAGGCCATGGAAGGCTGGGGTTTAGCTCAGGGCTCCAGGCCTCAGCCACTCATCTGTCCTTCCAGCACCTGTAATGGAACCCAAGTGTGTGCGAAAGAGTGGTGGAGTTACCAGTGCTAAAAGCATTGTTAGAAGATGTACAAACATAATTACCTTGGGAAAGCTCTAGGTAATAGAACATTTAGGCTCTTGGCAGGTGGTTCTTGGCTTGCTGTGACAGTGAGACTCAGGGCCTGTGTTTGAAGAACCTGCCCAGTCTGCCTTTTGTGTTGTTTTCCCCCATTTCTGTGCCAAACAGCCCTGGAGGGCAGGTGCCCTTTGCAAACTCCTCTCTCTGCCTCTTGCCTGTGTGTTGTGCTCATGTGTAGCCTGGAATGAACCCAGCTCCATATCTTACCTCAAACCTGGCTCAGCTGCATGGTGACCTGTGCTAGCTCCAGCCTCTCACCACCAACCCATGAAATTGAGTTTAGTAATTTTTTCCTGGCTTGGGTAAAACAGAGAAAAGGGGGGCTCACTGATGGAGACTAAAACACTGCCCTGTTTTCAACTTTCTTAATGTTCCTTTTCTTCAGGAGAAGACAGATGTGGAGGGAACGCTGTTTGTTTACACCAGGTGAGCACATTTTGACGTGTACAGGTGAAATCTGTGGCTGTGGAAAAGCTGGCTGGGATGGAGCATGGCTGAATGAAATAAAATGCTCCCCTTTGTTCAGGGGTGAAATGAAACTGAAACTGCCAGAAGCACATGTGGGAAGGAGAACCCTCTGAAGGAGGCATGACCTTGCATTTTGATAAGACTTCCAAATGTGATTTAAATGTCAGTATGGGACATGTTTTATGAAAAATCCTTTCATTAGGATTTTTCCTCCTGAGAAGCTGAGAGGCCTCAGGAACAAAATGTAAACAATGATTGTCTGCTGCTGTGGAATGCAACAGGTGCATCTGGGATTGGTCTCATGTGGTTGTTTTTAATTAATGGCCAATCACAGCCCAGCTGGCTGGATTGTCTCAGTCAGTCCCAAGCCTTTGTTGTCTTTCTTTTTCTATTCTTAGCTAGCTTCCTGATGAAATCTTTTCTTCTATTCTTTTAGTATAGTTTTAATATAGTATATATCATAAAATAATAAATCAGCCTTCTGAAACATGGAGTCAACATTCTCTTCTCTTCTCTCATCCTAAGACCCCTGCAAATACAACTACATGGGTAAACTGTAGAAATCTTCTGTGGTGGTTTAAATAGCATTTGCAATTTAAAATTGTCTGAACAAAAAAAGAGTGAAATAAATAATTGTATTGCTGAAAGGAAGGACATGGCAGAGCTTGTGAAATGTTGTGTCCCCTACTTGGGGAACTTTCATACTACTTGTGTCTGTTCATTTTACATGCATATTTCATCCAACATTTTGGATGGTTTTCATGCTTTCTTTTAGCAGCAACTCTGCTTGTGGCTTTCAGAACCTCATTTTTTTGCACCATTTGTTGTAGCACGTGTGTTTGTTCTGTTGTGGGGGTTCCATGTTGGTGCCCCAGCATTTCTCTGTGACTGCTGTTAAAATCAGAGTTGCATAGTCAGCAGCTCTTGCAGCAGCTGCTGAGGTGTAACACCAAAGCAGAAAGTTACCTTTTCAGCTTTTGTGTCAAAGAGGATCTGGTAGGAGAGCTGAAAAAGCCAGAGGTGGTTTTGAGCAGTGTGTGAGGTGCCAGAGAGGCCCAAGAGGCTGTGAGCTTTGTGGGAGTGCTGGTTTCAGTCCCTGCAGTGGCAATGGTCAGCACAGCAGCAGTTTTTCTCAGGTCAGTGGGGATCAGGTGCTGTAAATTTGCCACCTCAAGAGGAAGGCAGCAGCCCTTTGTTGTGCTGCCACTGGGTTTCCTGGTGTGTTGCTTTCAAAGCTCAAGAGCTGCCAACATGAAACCTGGTCCTTCTGGTATTGTTGTCTTTCACTGCTGTTTTTGTTGCCTGAGGAAGTTTCCATTTAGGGCACAGGTTGCACTTTAGGCAGCAGTATGGAGCAGGTTGTAAACTGTGAGTAACAGCATGCATTGTCCTCATCAACAGTTTTAACTTTCATTTTCTGTGACTTCAAACAAATTAATGAAGTCCTGTGGAAATCACATTTCCAGCAGACAGTTTGGAGACCGCTGGTGCTGTGTTTGTTTCTCCTCATTACCTTAGTCACAATGTAAAATTATGTTACTATTTTACTTGGCCTGACTCACTCCCTGCCCAGCTCATCTTTGTGAATTCCAGGAACAGTCAAGAAACCAGACTTCCAACTGGATGAACACCAGTGGAAGTGGACTCTTTGTTTGTTTGAAGGGAAATATTGACCCTTGCAAACAAGGATTATTTGTTTGGTTGACTCCAATCCTGTAAGACAGGTTCCTGTATTTTGGTTTCACAGAGAAATCCACACAGCAGCAATTAAGCAGAGGTGACACCTTTCCCAAATGTTTAGCCATCATCTTTTCCTTTATTGCCAAACTTAGTTTGGAAGAAGTGCCTCCTGTCAGGATCATGACAGGTTCAACAGTTTTATCTAAGTGACTTGAAGTGTAATCTTGTTGCCATGATATTTTATGAGAAAATCCTTTCCTTAGGATTTTTTCTCCTGGGAAACTGAGAGGCCTCAGGAACAAAGTGTAAACCATGATTATCTGCTGCTATGGAATGCAACAGGTGCATCTGTGATTGTCCATGTTGGTTGTTTCTAATTAATGGCCAATCACAGCTGGCTCAGACTCTGTCCCAGACACAAGCTTTTGTTATCATTCTTTTTTTATTCTTAGTTAACCTTCTGATTAAATCCTTTCTTCTATTCTTTTAGTATAGTTTTAATATAATATATATCATAAAAAAGTAAATCAAGCCTTCTGAAACATGGAGTCAGATCCTCGTCTCTTCCCTTATCCTTGGACCCCTGTGAATGTAATCTCCATGAATGAGCATAGTGACTTAAAACCACAGCATGGTTTGGGTTCAAAATTTATCAGGGATTATTCAGGGATGGGAGAGGATTCACAGCTGCTCTGAGGCACCCTGTTTCAGTTTCTCACATGGTGGCTTTTATCCTTAGGTTTTAGGTAGTATAGAAAATTCTCTCTTTGACTGTTAGTATCTGCAGTTGTCCACCTGGGTGCTGAGGGCTTGCCTTGCTCTGACTTGGTTTAATTGCTGCTTTCTGTAGGGTAGATGGTGGCATTGAATCACATGATACTGATGGTCTGTTTATTTCTCATACCTAATGTAGGCCTTGGCCATAATTAAAAGGATTACCAAAACTGCAAGAGTCAATTGTTATTTCCTTGGCAACAAAATTAGGTTTTTGTAGCATCTCTTATAAGTAAATAAATAAGGAGTTTGGAGCACTACACAACAAAGAAAATAAATAAATAATGAATTGGAGAATTACTCAACAAAGAAATTCTTGTGATTTCCTTTTCCCTCGACTTGATGGGATTTCTACTTGTTCCCTTTCAGATCAGCTTCTCCAAGGCATGGTTTCACAATAATGAACAGACTGAGCATGGAAAACCGAACAGAACCCATTACTAAAGACCTCGATTTCCAGCTGCAGGACCCTTTTCTGCTCTACAGAAATGCCAGGTGTAAGTATGTGACACTTGGGGTTAAATACTGGAGTCAGGTTCTCTTCAGTCTGTTCCTGGCTAAGGTAGTCCAAGTGCTTAGACTGCAGCATTCAAGGGGTGAAATTGAAGGAATGAATTTTGCTTTTTTGATGTTCTGAAAGAGAAGAATTGCTCAGTGTTCCCTACAGAAAGTATTAGGATGTGCTTAGGAGTAATCTTCTCATTTAGCTGGCAAATTGTGGATGTTTGTGGTTGCCTGTATGTGTGTTTTCTGAATACACCCTAGTCACTGCTGAAAAGTCTCAGTGTAGTATTTGTAGTCTTGATTTTCTGCATAAAAATGGACAAATGCAGCCAATCCAGGCCCTGTGTTCTGCTCCAGAACCCTGCTCTTAGAGCACCTTGGAAGGCAGGTTGTGCTCAGCTATTGGGGTAACTCCTGACAACATAACGCTGAGTCTAATTTAAACCCTGCTGAAAGACCAAGTCATTACTTTGGGCTTCCTGTTGATATTGCATGATGATCTTTGCACAGGAATTAGCAAGTGTCAGGCAAGCTCAGCAATGAGTGGAAGACCTGAGGAATTTGATTTGTGCATGCAGATCTGCACACAGACTGTTACAATGTGTTGGAAATTCAGTTTGGAAGCAGAGCTGTAGTACCTGATCTGGCCTTTGTCCTTTATGCACAAAAGCAGATTTCTGAAATGGTTTGTGTGAACTGTGATGCTCAGGCTTCCCTCTGGGTGAAGTCAAGGCAAAAGCAATCTGTGCCTTGCAAAGTAGCCCAATTTGATAATCTGCTAGACCTTCTTTTTTCATAAACTAATTTGGAGCTGGGAAACAGATCAAGAGGAAATGCTGTTGTTCACACACACTATGTGGTAGAAGCAATTGAGGATGAACATTCTAAATAGCCTGAATGAAACTGCTCTTTTTGAGACTATTTTCTAAGCTGACAAAGAATTGGAATTCAGAAGCAAACTGAAAAGACTTGCAGACATCTCCAGGCTAACCTAGACTGGGTCAGACATTAGGATTTTAAGTACTATTCTATCTGATTTTGAAGGCTTTTTTCTTATGTAGCTGTAGTCTTGTTTATTCCTGTTTTGAAACTTCATTAGAAGTTTCTGCATTTATATACCAATATCCCTTTTGAAACCTGATCCATTAATTTCTTTTTTGTTGATACAAGTGGTATAATGAGTAATTAGAAGTTGTCATAATTCTCTGGTGACAGAAAATAAGTTTTTAGTTTGATTACTGCACATGAATTGTAACTTTCTTTTTACTAAGAGAAAAATCAAGGAGTGGGGGATGTAAGCTCTTTTTTCACTAAGAGATGTGAAAATTTTAGTTTTGCAGGGTCTCAAATATAAGTAGCTGTGCTTCTGAGCAGGATGTCTGGGTCTGTGTGTCTGATTTTTACCAGGGTTAGCTGTTTGATCTAACCATGGATAAATCTGTACCTCTTCATTGAACTGTGAGTTTGGTTGTCTGACAGCAGATTCATGGTTGGGTTTACTAAAAAAACCCTGTAAATCTTGTCAGTATCAGGTGAGTTCTGGTATAAGGTTATGTTACCCCTTCTCTTCCTAAAGTATTCTTACAAAGGCTTAATTACTATTTCTTCAAGAAAACTGAAGGTTTTGATACTTCAAAGCAAAAGCTGCTGTTTTCTCAGATTTTCATGAAGACATCTGTCCAGAGCAAACTGGGGGACAATTTTTAGCGACTCTTTTGAGTTGTCCAGGTTTTCTTTAGCTCCCTGCAGTTCCTGTGGTGGTTTCTTCATTGAGTTGCACATACCTCTTGCCCTTTCTTCCTTATTTTGTATTTCAAAGCCTTTGCAACATGAAATAAAGGGATCTCCTCCACAATAAGTGTGGGTTTTTACAAGGATCTCAACCAAACACAGTTCTGAGTTTCCTCTTCCATTTTCTAAATGAATATTTTCTTGCTCTTGTACAATTTGCCTTTATGGTTTTTTGCAAAACTAAGGCTTGAGGTTTATTGTTAAATGAACTCTAGAAAACTGGGATGTTTAGGCCCTTATGCTGTAGGATTATTTTTGTCTCCTGCTTTCACATACTAACAAGGAGTACTCAGGGATAGCTGTTTACTCTGCAGAACACTGAACAGCTGGGCAGCAATACTTAACAGTATCTGGAAACAAATTATCTTTTTCTAATGTGTTGTTTAACTTAGTGACTTCTCAGGCTGCTTTTCATACAGCTCTCCTTATCAAATCTAACAAAACTAACAATTCCCTCTGCATTTTTAATTGCTTGCCTTGCCCATTGTTTTGTTTCTTCCAATATTCAAAATTCATTTTGTACAGCTGAGTATCTGTGGCTGGTTGTATCTCACAGTCTAAAATCTTTTTTTGGCAGCAAAAGGTGGTGCTTGTGTAGTGGACAAGCCCAACAACATTTTCTGATGTAACAGCTATCCTATTGTAAAGCTTGCTTTGTATCCAATATATGATCAATGGAAAAGAAATTTCCAAAATTGTACACAATAAATGTAAGTTTTAGAAATGCTTAAGATAAAAAAAGGTATATTTAATCCTTTTATTTTCTTTTTGCATATTTCTTTTATTGTTTTATGTGATCCTGGTCATCTTAAGTTGAATTATTGTCTGAACACCATGTTGGAGGCACAGTCTAATTCCAGGACTTTTCAGGCTGGATTTGGGATGCATGCCAGTTAATGTTTGCTCTGATCCACTATTTCACAGCAAAGGTTTTTTTTTGGGAAATCTGTCAGGGTAGAGCTGGGGTTATTCATTTCAGAGCCAGGAGGGAAGCTCGAATTACAGTTTTTAATGCCAGCAGAAATCTTTGTCCACCAAGGAACAGAAGGTTTATGGCTCAAACAGGCAATTTTCAATGTGATCTTTAAACTTCTCTAGTTAACTGCAATTTTAGATGCTTGCTTTCTGAGAACAAGACAGTAGTTCTGGTTTTATTTAAATGATCTATCAATTTTTAAGTTTTCATGAGTTATGTTTGACTAATCTTAACTACATAATTATTACTTTATTTTCATTCATTTTCCTGATAGTTATTGGGAAAACCAATAGTCACAGCCTGCTGCTTAAGCCTTGATGCTGATTGATATGAGATGGTTCAGAAGAAATATATAGCAGTAAATTATTGATTAAATTACCTTAATTTTCTCCTTTTAGCAGCTGTGTAATAATTACAGCTATTCCCCACTCTCCACTGTACCAGATGTTTTTGTCTGTGTGCTGGGTCAGGGATTTATTTCTTGATTCCACTCATTTACCTTTTCATCACTGAATTCTGCTTTTGATGCTTGTAGGAAACAGGGAGTTTGGGGAATATGAAGTTGCTTATCTCAGAACTGGCTTCACCTTGAGCATTTTAGCTGCCAAGAACACAAGATCCTACCTTAAAATAGTATGCTAATTGTGACAGTGATCTGATACAGGTTAATTGGGTGCTTTTCTGCTATATTGAGTGGAGAAAGAAATTGTGTGGCATGTCAGGCAATATTTCTCTCTGACAGTTTCTGCACCTATTTGGACACAGAAGTTACTTTTCCCTTCTGTGCCACACTGTTGCTCCTGTCATCTCCTCAGCCTGAAATGGAATAAAGCCTTCCTAGTGGAAGGTGTCTGCTGAATTTGGGCTCTGGGTGGTACCAAAGCAGAACAGACGTGCCTGGATTTGGCACAGCTGTCCAGCCACACGTGGGCTGTGCATAACCTTACACTTGTTGCAGTTTTTCACTTTAACCTGCTGCCATGTCTATCAGAACCCTGAACATTTTGTATTATTTTCCCAGGTTTTTACACTGCAGAGACATCTGGTAAACGGGATGGGAGGGAGAGGGAAGTTTGCCAGCTGTCTAAGGGAATTTTGTGGGTTTTATCTGTGGTCTGTGGGTTGCTGTTTGTTTTTTTTTCTTCCCCCATAGTTCATAATTATGTATGAAAATTTTACCAAATATATGCTTGGGGGCAAGGGCTTGTAAAATGTTTAGGAAAAGGTAACAGTGTGTATTTTCCTCAAACTATTATTTTTCATTCTTAGATTGTTACAGCATCCATGATGCTCTCAAATAGAGCAACTCATTTTGAGACTGATGGTGGCACATTTTAGTTCACCCTTCTAAGGAAATACATCCTAATAAAAATACAAATGGATTATAAATGTCCCACCTCTGCAGTGACCCTGCAAGTAGCATTTCTCTTGTAAAAAACATCTTAGCTTGAAGACTTTACAAATCTACTTCTGAAGGGAAAAGGTAGGAAGCAACAAGAAAATCAGTGATATGTAAAAAAGAATATATGATGAAAAACAATCCTCTTTTGGCTACCATAGTGTATTTTTCCCCTTGAAATGTGTTCATACTCTACACTATATTATTGTGTAATTGTGTGTATTAAACCTCTTTTTCTTCTGATTTTTTGTTTCAGTATGAAACCAGCATTTGGTGGCTAAATTTCCTTGTGTATGTATTTAGACTTGGCCTTCTGCATATTGACCACTAAACTGCTCCTTGCTCAATTGAGACAGGAAAAATAGATATTCCAGCCTTTGTCTTTATGATGTAAAGTTTGTTTGATGGTTTTGGTTTGGGTAAAAATACCAGTTCAGAAAGCAGAACCTCCTTTATCAGCCTCTGCCAACATTCAGTATCAGATCCAGTATCAAACCCCAAAAGGATGAATGCAGAAAATAGAAATGTATATTCAATTGATTATTCCCCAAATGCTCCTTCATCTTTCAGAATTTAGAAACAAATACCTGTAAATGTGTTTAACTTAGTCCAGTTTGTATTATTTTTATCTCTAAATGTCTCCAAATCAGTGGTCTGCTGATTCAGAAACATTACATGGCTTTCTGTTGCTGCATCATTACACAAAGTGCAATGTTTTTGTCACAACTGAATAAGTTAAAACCATTTTTTTGTGCTTATTTGCAGAACTATTGTTCTGGCCTGCTGCAACCTGCATGTTTTGTTTAGGAAAATATTTCTGTAGTTTCCAACCCTTTGAAAAGTGTTTGTCAATTTGAAACAGAAGTGCAAACTCAAACTGTAGAAATGCTAAATAATTTTGGCCTTGCCCTTCTTAGGGATGTATCCTTCTCAGCCTGTTGTTTTTTGCTAAACAGTTTTGGGTAAAGCTGTTTTTGAAAAGTCTGCCTGGACTGACTGGTGCCATGTCTCAGAATACAAATGTTTGGGCTTTACCTGAGCTTCTGTCCTTGGAGACATTTTTGTTTCAGAGATACAAACAAATCTCTCCTCTTTTCCATTCCAGTTTCTCTCCTTTGATCAGCATTTTAAAAATTCATTGTGGATCCAGCAAGACAGAACAACAGCAGAGGTCATGATTGTCTTCCCTGGATGTTCCTGGCCTTAAAGTGAAACCTCAGTTTTGCTGGGAGTGTTGGAATACTAACACACTTAAACATAGGCATTCTTTTCCTTTTTTAAATTTCCAAAGGAAACTTGCTAAAAATGATTAATGTTTTTAATTAATTAATGCTTTTAATTCTAAACCCAGAAAATGAAGGATGCAGCATGAACTTTGTCATGTTGCATGCATTTTTTTGGAAACCTGTTTAAGTTTCTGTCCAGCCTAACTGTTGTATGGTTTTTCATCTGCAAATTTTCTTGAAAGAAGTAAGCAAGCTTCTGACTGCCTCTGTTTATTGGATTCATAGTGATGATAATTCTTGTTTTTCATGCAAGATGGCCTCTGGCACTCAGTTTATTGACTTCCTTGTACCTACACTCAAATTACCTGTTCATAAACCAGTTTATAAAAACATAGATAAAGGCATTACTAATTTTCTACTACATTTCCCATATAGCTCCTGCCTTTGTGGTCTATACTTCAACTAACTAATAATTTTTATGTCCTTAAAAAATGGTAAAAATTACTTCAGAATGTCAAGGAGCATAATAAACTGCCCCTTGGAAATAGTATAGATACCAATTTATATTTTTATCACCAAAACCATAAAATATGTGCATTTACATGTTAGGTTTTCATGCTTTCTGTCTCATTTGAATTTTCAGGGCTACCTGAAAATCTTTAATGCCTGCCTGCTGAGATATAAAAATATTATTATAATTGATGGCATAAGTTAATAGTGCAGTCAGGGGTAGATGGACATGAAGGAAAGTGGGTTTTAACATCAGTAATTATGATTTAGCAGTCAGGTTATTTGGCTTGCCTCTTCTAGAGTGCACAAACTACAGGGTTTGAAACTTGTGGCTAAACTCTGCTTAATTCCATGGAAGGAGGAGTGGATTTTTAACCTAGGGAAGGGAACAGGAAAATGAATTTAAAATAAATCAACTGAAAAAGTGCCATAGAATATAGTTTTTGATGGAAACTTGTTGTTGATCATGATTTCTTCTTTCCCCAAACTGGAGGTGCCACTGTTCTCAGCAGAACACTGGACTAAGTGAACTGCAGAAGCTCCAGCCAAACTAAATTATTATTGTGACTCTAGGAGTAGCAGCTGTTAATTAATTCAGCTTTAGGGTGTTTGAGGTTTTTTCCTGGGTATTGTGGAGAGTAAATGTTCTATGATTTCTGTTTTTACAGTTCATATTTTAAAGAAAGAAGGAAGAAATACAAAATTGCTCTCGTTTGTTATTTTTAAAGCCAAGTTGTTTGTACTACTAAGTATTTCTAAATTTATTTTTTCCAGGGCTGCTTTATTATTCATATTTTCCTTTAAATACAGTTTGTGTTTTTCAGTGGAATTTGCAGACACCACTGCTGAAGGCCTTAAGTTTTAATTTTTGGTGCGTAACACCACAGTCACAGCACCCAACTCAGCACAGATACTTTCTAAACAAGATGTTTTAGTTGTTTCTTCCTCACCCTTCCCACCCTGAGGATTTTATGCCAATTGTGGAAGCCTTTGGCTGAGCAAAGCAAACAGGTTTTGGTTTGTCAGGTGCATTTTTGCAGCTGTAACTGTGATGACAGCTGCCCTCTTTTTGCTTTAATGATGTTTTTCTGTTGGGTGTTGAAGGTGCTTAAAACAAAGTAAGGAAAAGAAGTGCAGCAATGCTAATGTAGGTTTTGAGTTTCAGACCAATCTGGAAGTCAGAGTATGCCATGTGAGAAGAAACAGGCTAAGAAGTTAAGACAAAAAAGCTGTGTAGTTTTTAGATGGCTGATAATTATTTTGTGCATGGTGCAGCTGTATCTCAGCTTGGGCAAACAAATCAGTAGGACAAGGGTATGGAATAGTTAGACCCAAACATCCCACCTTTGGGGATGGGTTTCTGTATGGGATGGCAGGAGACTAATGCTGCATATATCTGCTAGGCACAGTCTTTGTTTCCCATTTATGGATGTCAGCATATAAGTAACAAATTAGCTTGTCTGGAGGTTTGCTGTGGAGAGCGCAGTGCCAGTGCTGGGCATTCCTGACGTCTTTCCAAGATAAGATAGGCACATGATGCAGCAATGCTCAAGAGTTGTGCTTGCAGCAGATAATGATTATTTTTTTTTCAGAGGGGTTATTTTCACATGACTACCTGTACACCTCTGCTTCACACTTCCCTCCTTGCACAGCATAAAATGCTGGGTGTTTCAGGAGCAGGGGAAATGTGTACATGAGTGCCGACGTATTTCTCCTGCACACAAGAGCTGGTTGCTTTTCACAAATCCCTTGTGTAACCGCCTTTGCAGCTTAATCCCCTCACATACGCACACATGTATTTAGTATTTCCAGCTTTCCTGTGTTTTAAACTTCTTAGCCTCTTTGTCTACAACAAAATAAATATATTTCTTTCATTTTCCTGCACTTGCATTCCTTTTTTTTTAATCATGTCACAGTGGAAGTGGGAAAGCAATGTTGATTAGATGCTCAAAATACAATATATAACCAAAAGAAGCCATCCATCTACTTAACTCCCCAGATTTGAGAATTACTAGAATTATCTCAATCCTGTGGTGGTGTAATCACACATTCAGGGCTTCCCAGTACATAATCACCAAATTCTGCTGTGAAGTATTAGACTAGTCTCCTACATGACACAGATTGCTCTAGTTAGACAGGAAGGCAACCCTGAAGGCAGCTGTGAGTGCAGTTTGTGTGCACACGAGTGGGTGATGCTGTCTTACCTCCAGGTTTGATGTAGAAGCAGTTGAGCTGAGTTTCATGCACCAGCTTCCCCTTGTACTTGGCGTCGGGTTCCCCCGGCTGGTGGCTGCCCAGGGGGTGATACGCCTGCCGAACCAAGGCTTGAAACATTTTACAATTCCAAGGAGCCTCCAAGCAGCTGAAGCCAAGTGGTTTTTTCTATAGACAGTAAAGGCACATTCCTCTTGGTTAATTTCCTTGTTTCAGGATTATGTAATAGTCTTGTACAGAAGGTAAAACCTGAATATTGTTTTAAGTTGCTGACAACTGGATCTTCTAATCTAGGAACTATTTTCTAGCTCTTCAAAACGTTTTCAATGTCATTTGCATTCTCCTTCCTTCTCTTGCTGTTCACTCCTAATCCTTTGCTTGTCCTCTGTGCCTTGTGCTCCTCCTCCTCCCCCTGTCCGTTTTTCAGGAAAACTTGGATTGAGGAGCGCAGATAATGGGCGCCATCCACCCATCAGCTCATCACCTCAGCGAGCCATGGCGATCTCTGGTTTCTGTATATCCACACGGGCTCCTCTGATAATATCCTCTTGTGCTTGAAAAAAATAGGTTTGCTTAGCAGAGGGTGGACTACGCTCCTGACATAGCCAGAAAACTTCTCTTGGAATGTGAGCTTGCTTACTCACGCTCTTTTATATGTGTGTGTATATATATAAAAATATTTGTAACCTTCTCTCAAAACATGGAAGATAAATATGTGAGCAAGTGTATCCCACAGCACATATACAAGCTGCTCACTTCTGTCTAACTTTGATTTAATGCAAGCTCTTGAGTGCCTCATCAGTGGTCTCTTTGTCAAAACAAACCTTAAATCGGCAGTAAAGAATACTTTTCAATTACAGGAGGGAAGAGGAAAGAAACCCTTCCCAAGTGTAAGATAGCATACCCTTTAAAGGACAAGGAATGTGTTATATACAGGAACATGGTGCAAGTGCTCCAGTGGAATTTCACTCAGGCTGCAAAGGCAGAGTGGCTTTTTTGTCTTAACTGCTGTCCAAAGCAGGAACAGCACTGGGCTTGATGCCTGCTGCCTGCTCTGCTTCAGTGGCTGTGGCTGCAGCCCAGTGGAGGGGTTTGCTACAGGGCCTCCTTGCACAAAGTCTTCATCATGAATTGCCTAAAATCAGTCCCAGAAAATACCCAGTGGGTTTTTCCTGCTGGCATTGTTGTTTTGGACATACATATGCCCAGGACTTTAAGAGCCTGTTTTAATAATCCCTTTGCATAACAGTGGTATTGTTTACATGCATTAAACCAACCAGAGAGATTCTGTAGCCAGGGATGGGGGAAAAAAAAAGTAAATAATGTGAGGCACAAGCTTCAGGTCAGAAGTCAGCAATAAAGGGACTAAGAAGATCCTTTCTGTGGATCATCTGCTGCTGCCCATTGTTTTAGACAGGATATGGACTTTCTGTTTGAGCTGTACCAATTCTTTTGGCTCTGTCAAACAAACTGCCTTTCTGTAAAATTTCACTGTCTTTTCCTAAACAACATACAGTGTTAAATCCTCTATACAGGCATGTGTAGCATCTCTCAATTAACAAGTTCATGAAATTTCATAATAATTAGAAAAAGGAGAGAAATAACATTGGGATTTTTTTTGTGAGTGTGCTATGTCTTCCTGCAGGGCTTTGCTGCCTTCTGTTTATTGTTACCTGTTGTTTTTATTCTGGTTTCTCTCATGTAAATATTTCTCTAACACTCTTCAACAGAAAACAAAGTAGATGTTCAAATTTGCACTGAAAGTTAAAAACTGAAGGAGGGGAGAGACTGAGGAAGCAGATGATGACTACTTTTAAGTTTTATTCCTAAAGGATTATGCATAAGCTAGTAAAACACTGCTGACTTCTGAAGCAAAATGAAGTCCATATTTCTGCTTTGTGTGGAAACAATACAGTTGCTGCAGTGAAAATAATCCCATGCAATAATCCCAAATTTTTATTTAAATATGACTCTATCTCTAGTCCATAATCAGGGATTCAGAGCTGCAGGGTACCTTCCAGTGCTGCTATTGTGAAATATCTAGCTGCTAATATGAAATGAATTTGATAAATGTGAGGGGTTTTTTCTTTTTCAGTTGAATTACAGGTTAAATAAGAAACTGTTTACTATTTACATTACATTTTCTTGGTGACAAACTTGATCTCAGGGGTGCATTGTTTCTCTCTTTGTTCATATACACAGAATTTTCTGTTTTCTTGCACACAGAATGTCTTGTGTGCAACATTATAGAAAAATCACTAAACTTCTGAATAATCTGAGAACTAACTTCAATTGTTAAAATAAAACTTTAAAATAGATACAAATACAGATACAAATTAAAATAGAATTACAGTAATCAAAGAAAAAAGCAACAAGGTACTTCAAAGGGATATATTTCTATCGTCATGAAAGAAATTACTAAATTGCAATTTCACAAGAAAAATGCAGCTGAAAAATTAATATTAATACTTAAATGATCCTTCAGCTTTCAAGCATGTAAAAATACAGTGACCATATGTGAATGATAAAGGGTTCAGGGTGAAATTTAGCTTGTGAACACCGTGTGAACCTACCCACAGTTTGCCTGCCATTCTGTGAGAACAGTCAATGTCCTTTCTGTGCCTGTGAAATTGTATTTTATTGCTAAAAATTGTGCTGCAAAGTTTGTCTGCAGCTCTGCAGACAAGCAGGTGTTACTGAAGGCAGTGCAACAGCTGACTGCAAGGGAATGAATGCTTACAGAAGAGTAGAAAACTCTTTAATTGTGGGCTGTAACCTGTTAACAGGCTGTGGCAAAGCAATGAAAGGGAGTGCATAAAATATGCTGTAAATATCAATTAACTGTTTGAGACCTCAGGAGGAGTAGTTGACTTTTGCCTATTTCTGTGTAGATTTTTAAAATTATTTTTCTAACCATTTTAGAATTAGAGATGGAGTAGTAAAAATAAAACAATTACCTATCCAAAATGGTGTTGTGTATAGAGCTTACAAATGGAAAAATACAAAAATGGAGAGTTCAAATTCTCTTATCTTACAGTATTTATGTGTTTCTTCTTACAAGAACAAGGGTATACAAGTAGCTCAGACTTTGATTGTTGCAGGCTAAGAGCTCAGTCCAGATCTGCAAATGTATTTCCATTACTTAGGATCTGAAGGTATGCAGTGGAGAAATAAGAGATGAGATCACAACAGTCAGAATTAGAAACATCATGTATAGTTAAGGTTGCTTATTTTCTTCATGAAGCCCTTTCTGAAGTTGTTCATTATTTTGTGGGAGTTAAACCATTTGGAGTGACAGCTCATCATACTGATTATAGTAAAAATTCAGGTTTCAGGAAAAAATGACATGCTATTGAACACCTATTTGAGGTTAAAATAGTCTTCTCTTTTTTCCCTTCTCTTCTAATATCCTGGAAAATGGCATTGTCAGAGTTTGGAAAACAATTTGACCTTGAACTTAACTATAGCTGTAGAATTGGAGGTGTACCTTTGGCAGGTACCTCAGAGATGCACTTTAAAAATAATTGGGAACATATTCTTAGACTGGACTAAATTATAAATGAAAGCCTTGATGTGAGAATCCTGGTGAGTCCTCTGCCAGCTGTGTGTGTCACAGGCAGCAGAGCAGCTCTTCCCTGTGGGAATGGAAGCCCAGATCCTCCACAAGAAACACACAGAAGCTGCTGCTGTTCTTAACATAGCAAAAAGAAAAAGGAAAGGCTGCAACTGAGACACTGAAGATAGCTCTCCTTTCTATTCTTTCCAATAAAAGCAATTTTTTTGTTGTCTCCAGGCTGGAAAAGGTGTGTTGTCCCCTTCTTGATTGAGCGGTGTTCTTTTAGATTTTTGTTACTAGGGAGGAGGGAAGTGCACAGAATCAAGAAAAGGTTTGTAGTTTAACCTCTTCCACTTGTGACAGTCTCCTTTTAGTACAAGCCTTTCTGCTGCTGGAAGGTGTGGATTTCTCTTTAGTCTGGATTTGTGTAAGGCATTGCTGTGTTCTGCTCAGGTGATTTCTGTACAGCAGGGCCTGCCTTCATTGCAGTGTGTTGAAGACACGTTCTAATGTTTGCAGAGAAAACAGAGCACAGGTAAGCTAGAAAATAATCCTTCCAGGTGTTGAGGAGTTGCATTTGTTTTCCAATAAGCTTTTCCCTGATGGATTTGTATTTCATAGGATCCCTGCTTGTGTTGAATGAGGATATTTGGATGTAGTTTTTAGCTTATGGAACTCTCCTCTGACGGGGACATTTTGGAAGTCTATTGTGAAATAGTAACAGGAACCATTTGTTATTTAAGAGAGCCTATTTATAAGAAAAAAATATTTCTCAAGAACAACTTGTTATTTCAGAAATTGATAGCCTGGCTTCCACAGCCTTCCTGCTTTAATTTTACTGTCACGCACCATCATGATTTAAAAATGATTTGGGACTGATGATGCAATGGCAAGAGGTGTGACTGGAAAACCAGTGGTGTGGGGGGGAAAAAATTCTCTAAGCCAGATGGATCATAATATAGATGCTATTCCTGTGTCAGGACTAAAAATTTCTTGTAGCATCAACAGAAGGCATATTTAAGGGAAATCTTGCAAATACAGTTTGCATTTGGGCTCTTTTCCAAAAAAAGTAAAGAACCTGCTGATGGACTCTTACATCTGCTGAGCTTTATGGAAATAAGTGCATCAATGGGCTTTAAATTTTCCTACAGTACTAACAGAACTTCAGCTTTGAGGCCTTTTAGGGGGCTTTCCAGTGACCCTATTCTGTTTGACAGCTACACAGTTGATTTTTCTTCATTAAAATTTCTGATAAATTTGGATTCAAAATCTGCCTGAAGTCAGTCTCTCACAGCAGAGTCACAGACATGATTTATTAAACCATCCACCATGTCTGTGCTGTCCTTTTTTTGCCTCATGAAACCAGAAATAATCACTGGCTCTATCTGGAAGTCTGCAAATTGGTCCCCCAACTTTCACAACTGATAGATGATGGTAGGAATATTTCAGGGTCCATTCTATTAACAAAAATTTTGTCTTGATTTTTAAGGCATGGTTCCAAGAACAATTAAACAGATGGTGGTGACGAACTTATTCTTGACTTCAGTGATGTTGCCAATCACTGCCCACTCTCAAAACATTTGCTTTTGGGGAAAGGGGTCTGGAGGGGCTTTTTCATTATGTTGGGGGTTTTGTTGTTGCAAATTTTGTGGTTATTTTATTTTAGAATAAAATTGTTTTAGCAGTTCCCTCCTCAGCTGAATTCCACTGGTTAAGCTGAAAAAAAGCCATGTGAAGTCATTGCTTTGCATTGACATGTCTCTGAGTAGGATTCTTTCTCCTTTAACAACTGGTTTGGTTGTTTTTTAGGGGATTTTTTTGTAGCTTACTTGTTCATATGGATTATTTTAAACATTTGAGATAATGGAAATATCAAGTCATCCTTTTCCCTGTCTTTGTTAACAGTTCTCCAAATGAGTGGATCAGGAGCTTTATCAGCCTTTAAATGAAAGAACAATTGTCTGATAATTTAACAGGCAGGGCCTTTTCAGAGCTTTTTAGGAATTCAGATTAAGCTCATAGCAAGATACACATTTTTGTTGTTTGAAAAACTCTTACCTTGCTTCAATTTATTGACATTTTTATGCCTGAGGAATCATTAAAATTTTGACTTCTCTTTAAAATCTAGAAATACCAGGATTTAGCCAGAGAGAAATTTCCATTATTTAGAAACAAATACATTTACCTAATACATATTTTGTATTGTGCAGCTTTGCACAATGTTGGAAACAAGAGGCCTAAAAATTCCAGTCCTGTTGATGAGCCATATTTCTATCAATGTGGTATAACAGGATACAATGGAAATATTTTTATAGTGTTTTGGGTTTAAGTATCTAAAGAGCAAAATTTTGTGTCTGAAAGAATTTAAAGCCTGCTTAGAGCTAAAAGAACTTTAGGACTCCTAAACTAGGAAATACCAGAGTTAAGGCTGGTTGTGCAATCTCTCTGTTTATGGACTTTTAGATTGTGTGGTTTTCTTCTTTTGCAATAAGGACTTTGTTTCAGCTATCAAACGCTTGGAGTGGTGCTCACATCGAGAGGCTACTCAGTATTCTGGTTTTTCCTCATTACTCATGCATGGCCTTTGTTACATGCCACTGGAGTGCTGCACTAGAGTCAGAATTATTGAGTTTTCATGTTGTTTTCTCCAATAATCATCACTATAAAGCTGGCAACTCATGAACAAACAGAACTGTCTTACCTTGCTCAGATTATAAATATTATTCTTCCCATTTCATAAACTGAGATCCTAGGGCAGAGCAGTTACAATTAGAATGGAGTGCCTGACTTTAATTACTCAAGCCAAATTTTTTCCAAGGTATTTATTAGTCATATGTTCAAAAAAATTTCTTACAGACTTGGATTGGGGTGATTGGCGTTTTTTCAGGCCACACACTCAAGTCTTGCACCCAGGTCCAGGATCTCGACTCAGCCACCGAGAAATGAAGCAGTGCAGCCACTTCAGATAACATTTCACAGCTTGTGTATCATTGCATAACATCTCTGGGATGGAATTCAGCTTTCCAGGATAGTGTGCAGCTGTCTGTGCTCAGGTTTTTTTATATTTCTCCCTTGTTGCAGTCCTAAACATAGCAATGTAAAGGTGTCTGCCTGCCTTGCAAGACACGGATACAGAAATTTCTTTTTAACATAGCCAAGTGTGGATTTACATATTCAGGAGCAAGAGTCTAGACTATACATAGACCAAAATACTTTAAACATGGAATCAAGAATAAACACAAATTTGAGACTTGGTGTTTATTTATTTATTTTTAATACCAGCAAGTATAAAACAGAACCTAGGTACAGGGGAATCTCTAGTCAGTAGTTATTTCTGGATCCATTTTATGCAGTCTGTGGAGGAGTAGCTTAAAAATCACATGTTGCAGGTACACTGAAACAAAAGCTTTCATAATGGAAATGTCTATCCAGAAGACAAAAATCTAATCACTGGAATAATGAAGAGGAAAAAAAGTAATCCTAGAAAATGCCTTTCTTTTTAATAGAATACTTAACACGAATGATTGAGGTTGATAAGAAATTCTGTATCATCGTAATAACTAAATTAATGTTTCAAATATTGAGAGGTTGGAAATTGTTGTCTATAATTCTGGAAGATAGCAGCTGTCAGCTTCTGCATATAAATAGCATCAAGTGTTCTAGTGTTTGTGAGGACAGGAGAAATCCATGGCCAAAAAAATGAAAATTGTAAGGCGGAAGCTTTCGAATTGGCTCTGAAGTCGTGATTTCAAACTTAAATAGTGCCCTTCCTGAAATTCAGTCACTGAGCTATTCAAGGAGCTTCACAGATTTGGGTAAAAATTTTCAGTTTTAATTTATGAGTGGCCTGCCTTTTAGAAATTCTAAAAATTCTAAAGACTGATACCCTTAATAATTAATAATGTCAGTCAGTTTATTTCAGTAATTTATTTAGCTTCCCATTCAATGTTAATTGGATCTTGTTGATTTCATAGCTGCATTATGTCATAGCTTTGTGTAATCTTGTTAACAACATGGTAATTGTGGCACTTTTTTTCCTTTTAATGTCATCAATTCATTACTTGACTTTGATTTTATTTTTTTCTGTTTTTTACAATCTCTTCTTACATAACTTTATGGTTGAGGCTGGGCCTAAAGTGCCTTAATATTTCCTCTTCTGTTTGGCAGTGGAAAAATTTGCTTTGTGTCTCTGATGTTTTGTGATTCATTTTTAACATGAACATGAAATTACCACTCTACACATGATACTTAGATGTGAAATTCTATTTTGTCAAACAGTCTGACAGAGTGGGAAGGCAGATAAAAGTAATCTGTTTATGTTTAATCCTGATAAAGCAGGCAGTGTTTTCATGCTGGTAGAAAGCTTGCAGTGAATTTGTATTGTGTGTCTGTGAGTGTGCCAGGTTCCCAGACAGTCACAGGTTGTTATCAGCTTAGGTTCTCATTCTGGTTGTGGGGTTTTATGTGTTGCCACACACATAAGAAGTTTTTTTTTTCATTTTGTCTTCATCACTAATCAAGATGGAGGCCATCAATACTCATTGTTACCACTACTATCTACACTTTTTTCTCTTAAATACAGATGACAGGAGAATATAGTGAATTTCTGCCATGGTTACTTCAGGTATCTCAGATTTCCACAAGTTGCTGTGTTCTCACTGGTCCCTCACTCTCACCTGCATAAAAGAGTTCAGGGTGTGTTGTGCTGCCACAGGCTCAGGGATTGTTTCTCAGTGAATTTCAAGTGTCCATCTCCTCTGGACAGATGGGAGCAGTGTGGAAGGAAGAAAAGTAGAACTGTCCACTTCTGAAAGATTTCACCCCTGACTGGGGGAGCTCTAAGCTCACAGGATGTTGGGCTTTGCTCTTACCTTGCTTTCAGCTGTGCTTCCTAATTTGGGTTGAAAATACCATTTAACCAAGGGGAGAAATAAATGTGGGTGGGTTTGAAATTCAGCCAAACTCAAGGCTAAAGGTCTCTGGATCTGCAGTATCCTGACTTAAAACTGGAGTTGAGGTGGGATATGTTGTTGGGTGGTGGTGTGGTTTGGTTTGGTGGCACAGACCCAGTGCCCTTGTTCTGTGACCCAAAGAGGTTTGTATTTGTTGCAACTGTATTTCAGAATATTAGTTGTAGCTCTGTAAAATCTGAAATCTGTCATTGTTCTGGTTATCAGTTTACTTGTGTTTGTCTCTGATTTGAGGTAAATCAGCAGCAGAAGCCAGCCAGTGTGAGCCTTGCAGCTTCTAAAGGCCAGGAGCAGTTTGGCATTTCCAAGGGACTGTCAGCTCTCAGATTTATCAGATATTCATCGATAGTCTGTGACATGTCTGTTCTGTTGGCCAAAGGTGAAGCTGTCCAACCTGTGCTGCATAATTGATGGTGCCACCAGCTGTGGCAGACGTAAAAGAAATTTGGGAAGATGGAGCAGATGGCCAAAATTTCATCAATACTCTTCTCCATTGGAGATTCTTTTATAAAGAATGAGAATCTTGATTAAAACAAATTTGGTTTGTCTGGGATTCTCAGTCTGCTTGCTGTGCTGTTGCATTGAGGAATATGGAGTTACTTGTGATTTGGACAAATTTTCAATTGTGTTCCATCAGAAGGATGTGGAATTTTGCATAACAGGTCAGCGTTCTGCAACCTTATGAGTTGTGCACAAACTTTTCTACAGGCCCACAGTTTATTATTGAACACCCATTGGAACATGCTAGGATATTAATGTGGATTTTAAATGCATATTTTAATATTTCTGTTAAAAAAAACTGAGATTACTTGTGCAGTTCAGCTCTTAAGTTGCACATTTGTAGAACCACTGGTGCATATTATGTTACTTGCCTTTTTTAGGTGAATAATAGAAATCATCACACTTCTCAATAATCATCAAAAGGACAGTATGTATTTTCAAAGGTAATTTTTGTATGCCTATAGGATGTTTGATTTGTGAGATATTTTAGACTTTTTGCCAACATGATGTGTATTAAATAGCTGGGACCGTTTGTAGTTGTATGGAAGACAACACACAGCTTTAAATTTGGGGGGAATGGAGAAAATAATATACTTGTGTCTTGCAAGCAGCTGTACATTCATTTTCTTTCCAAACATTAACAAAGCCAAGGTAAACTTCATATGCCACATGTTTGGCTCTGTGGAATTGAAGGAGTTATTGCTTTTGGACTCTCCTAATAGTAGAAATTATTACATCATCAGGGTCAGTGTTGCAGTTGTTTTTGAACAGGTGCTCAACCCATGTCAAATGAAATGTTGGAAGACATGGCAGGAACTGCCAATTCCTGGTGAGGTTAAGAGACAGCTCTTGCCTGCAGTAGGGCAGGGAGGGAACGAGGAGGAAACCCAGGATCTCCTGCAGAAAACAATGGGCACAATTACAGCAAATCTCCAGGGAGGCAGAGATGCTCTGTAAGATAGACCTGAACGTTCTTTGAAAACCAAACAGATTTTCCTCCTTCCATATGCATGCAATGCTCCCTGCAGCATGCTGGTAGTGGAGCCAAATGGATGTGACATAAAATAAAGCACAGAGAAAAAGATTTTAAAGAAAAACCCTCACTGGTTTAGTGTTCTGAAGAAAAGGATCAAATACCTTTGCCTTAATTGAGTATTTAAGAGCTTGTAATCTGAATGCTTAGAGATGTGCCTTTGATCATTTTTGATTTTATAGGATCTGAGGTGTCATTTTGTGTTTGTGGATGGGGAAAACACAAGATGAAAATAAATTTGAAGATTCATTTGCAGGTCACATTTAAATATCTACCAGGAAGAGTTGCTGTTTGAGAAGATGCTCACAGTTTGTGTTTGATGTGCATTTACAGTGTCCATATATGGGATTTGGTTTTATGATAAAGAAGAATGCCAAAGAATTGCAGAGCTCATGAAAAAGTAAGTGATGGGTAAATTTTTTAATGTATGTTTTCTGGTACATACATGCACATTTTATGTTTTTAGGATTATAATGCCTTTCTGCTTTAAACTTACAAACTTTGTTGCAAGTGTCAAGCCTGCATTTCATAAAATCATAAATAAGTCACTGTATTGCAGTAATTTTTCCTAATTTGTAGTGCAGCTCTCCAGCTACATCAGAGTGTACCAGTTGATATGATTTATTTCCTGATGACTCAGAGACCTATTTTGAAGAATTGTATTCTTTGGGGGTTTAATATATCTTTCAATTTGGGAAGATTTTATTTTTTAATATTGTTATCTTTCTTTTTTTTCCCTTATATTAATGTAAGTGCAGGATATCATGAGGGCATGCTGTATTAATACAATTTCTGTGGGGTTTGTCCTGTTTGTACAGCATGACTGAATCCCTGCTTCCTCATTTCTTAGCAATAGATTCAAAATTCACTTTGTTTTTGGCATTTAAAGCAAGACTTCAATTAGCTTTAAAGTCATTGCTTTCATGCACATAAAAATGTGTTTTTCTAAATGTTAAACTTTAATTTTGCAGTGCAGCCAGAGGTGAAGATTTCACACAGGACTGTGTTCTCAGCTGTATTTTAACCTAAGAATGTCACACAGCTTTTTTCAATATCACTCTTCTCGTGTCCAGGCTAGACAGGGCTCATTTTCCTGTTTTGTTTGCAGGGGCCCTTTTTTTTTAAACTGTGTCCTGCAGGTTTTCATGTTTGCTTGGAGAACAAGGGAGCTGAAGTCATACAGATTTTATCAACATATGCAATCTACATTTTTTAGAGCTATAATGTGGAGGATGTTGTAAAGGGGCTGGGTAGGACCAGGCAGTGATTGGCTGTTCCAGCTGCCTGTGGTATATAGGATTAGACACACCAGATAGGATTTGTGATAAAATACTGGATGGGAAGGTTGCCATCTTTCCTCCATATATCCTTTTTGTGAAGAAATACCTGCTGCTTTTCATTTTGCAGTGACAGAACAGTGTGAAATGCAGACTGGGACAGTGGTGGGGTTTTGTTCAGTGGGGTTTGTTGGTTTTGCTGTATATCCTACAGCTCTGAGTCAGCTGTGACCCAAGAAATAATTGATGGGCATGAATTTCCAGAAATAAACAATGAACCCTAGGAAAGCCAGGTTTTTGACAGCTCATTTTAGTTAACTAGCTCAAGTTTCAGTTGGTGGTGATTAGGTGCTCTCAAACTGGTAATTTACTACAATAAAACCTAGTTTTCAGAGGATTCATGCAAATGTAAACCATGTGTAGTGGTTTATAATAGCAGTATTTCATATAGATAAAAAATACCCTGTTGCTCAGCCAATTGGCTGTGTGTTTTAATTCTCAGCATTCTACAATAATAATAAAACAGCTGGGGCAGGAAATTGGTCATTTGCTAGTACTTAATGCCTGATTTGTGTGTGTGTTTGCCATCCTCCACCACCAGCAGAACTGAATAACACTATAAATTCCTGCTCCTTCTGGGTATAGAAATTGTGACTCAGTTATGGAAATTTTATTCTATGGTCTAGTGTAGTCAAGATTGGAGAAAATTCATCTTATGTCAAATTATGATTTTATAGAGATCTTTTAATAGTGATTTTTTTTACAGCACATTTTAATGTAGATGGAGAAAGACAAATATTTGAGTTTCAATTAAGTATTGTACAGTGGTTGTGGTTAAATTTTTATGTTTTATTTGTGCTTTTTTTTCTCATATATCCTCCACCTTTCAGCCTAACTCAGCAGGAACAATTCAAAGCACAGCAGGGCACAGGAACAGGGGTGTCCCCCATGATCATGAATTCTGCTAATAACAAAGAAGTGGATATCTTAAGGATGCTTACCAAGGCCAAAGATGAGTATACCAAGGTGAGACTTGCTCCCATTTTACAGTATGAAACATAAAATGTTTGATTTTGGGTTCGGAATAGTTCTTCTCAAAGTGTGCTCTCTCATTTTGTGTAGAAGTGGCTGGTAAAAATTTTTTTGATGGAATTTGCTAAAAATTCAAAAGAAATGAGTGCTGTCAATAACAAGTTCTGGCAGGAGAATGTGGATATGATTAGTTGTTGAATAGCAGAGGCTCAGAGCAGTATAAATTACCTTTCATCTGACCCTTAGAGCTCTTGTGGCTATTGAGGAGCACCTGCAAGCTGTGCCCTCTTTCTGGGTGAAGTATTTACCTGCTGGTAGTTTCTGTGCTTTGCACAGAGGACTTGGTTCAGGAGACTTTTGGCAGTGGAGTTACTGCTTTTAATTGTGGTTGTTAGCTCCTTTCAGGCACTAATGGAAGGAAATGAAAAGGTTGAAATGTAGTATGATTTCAGCCCGTGTGCTGCTTTGGTCTTCTGAGGCTTCTAAATAAAGAAGTAACTAATGGACTAATAATGTTCTCTATTATTGAGCAATCAAAAACGTTTTACTTTGGGGAATAAAAATCTAATAATTTTAACTATCTATATATAAGCTACAAATTGTTACAGAGCCTGCAGGTTCCTGCTGCTGTTTCCTGTATTGCTTATGTGCTGTCATGCAATAATAGAGCTCCTCAGTGTTCCATAAGAGTCTGGCAATGTACATACATCTTAACTTTTATATCTTTACATTTCTTGTGTTTATTTTTCTGAAATGTAGCTACTAATAAAATCCTCAGAAAGATGATGGCAAACTGTTTTGAGCTAGGGTGAAATGGAGCCTAAATTTTGATTGTGTAGGTTTCTGTTGAAGCTTGGGGGCTTTGTATTTTCTGCAGTAGAGATTTAATATATTATAGTGGACAAATACTTCCAAAACCTGGTGTTTTTCCCATCTTTTAATACTGAATCATTATCTAATCTTGGCATCGGAGAATATGATTTGAGATGTTCTGAAATGTTTAAAGGGTTTTCATTAGATAACCTTAAAAATACTGCAGATGGAAAACTGGAAAATATTAGGCTGTCTTCAGATTCTGTGAAAAGAGGGTGATAAATCTAAAAGATGTTACCTTCCATTTCTGCATAAGCACACAGGAAACAAGACAAAGGAGAGGAAATTCTCTTGTTTAAATAATAGCTTTTAGGACTCTTTTCCCTTTAGAATCTTTTGCAGATTTGCTTCTTACTTTATCTTTAATCTTTCTGCATTTAAGGGACTGCCAAGGACATAAAAAATAACATAAAAACCTCCTCCTCATCTGGGACATGAGTGCTATGAATGCCTGACCTCTCATGAACAGGATGTGTATGATTTCTTGTATTGCTAGTAATATAAATTTCTAAAGAGTGTGATAAATAAAGGCAATGACAACCATTTTTCTATTTAATGTCAATATGTTTCAGAGCAGTCGTGGGTTTTGACTGGTTTATGACATCTACTTTCTTGTCAGTGTATGTTTTATTACTTACAGTCTGATGTGCTGAAATTAGTTATGAAATATGTTGTTCTCTTCTTTGAATTGTGTTTATTCAGTGAAGAGTGTTTTAAAGTGTTGGAAGCTGCAGAATCAGTTCAAGAGCAACAATTTTCAAAATTTTAAGGAATTTTACTCAATTTTTAAGAGTGTAACTCATTTTGAAGTTCCTTGTTCCCAAATTATGTTATACATTTGGAGATTACATTACATGCAAAATAAAACACACATCTTTCTCTTCCTTTTTGAACTGATGGACCTTTAAGTTGCCAAACCACTGAGTTATTTTTTTAGATCTACTTCTTACACACTTGCCTTCTCTTGACCTCTGGTAGGAAAAAGCTGGCCTCACTGACAGCCAGGGAGAAACCAGCTGAAGAGTTGCAAGGGTAGAGAACAAATCATGACAAAATGGGTTTGTCCTTTCCCTTTGTGCCTTGTCCTGTGCTGCACAGTTCTCTCCCAGCATTTACCATTTCCAGCTTCATACTGTACAGCTGGAGTATGGATCTCACAACACAGAGCTGTTGTTTGCTTTGAATATCTCTGACTCTACCAAACTTGCCAAAACCCCCTCAGTGATTTTTCTTGCTTTTTTGATCCACATGGACCATATGCATCTAAGTTTTGTTGCAGTGTTGCTGAGCCTTTCTTTGACTTGATCTTAGACCCTTTTTTTACTTAGCAATCTTTGGTAGCAGCAGAGCTTTGAACAGGACCCCTGACTAAAGGACAGAGCTGTGAGCAAGGTGTAGGAATTGCCAGATGTTCTCTGGCTCTCTCACTACAGAGCATGGTGGGGTTTCTTTCATGCTGCTGTTTGCTATTATTTGTTGATAATAGCATCTGATATCTTCTTGTCTACCTGGCAATTGCTTAAAATGCCATGCTAGTGCTCCCAGCTTCCTCACCAAGCAAGGCTGTGCTCCCTATCTGCCAAAATGGCTTTAAATTCTGAGCTCCAATAGTTACAGATGCCTCTGGAATCATCACAGGCTTCTTTTCTCTCCATGTGCTTCTGTGTTTGACAGCAACCTACTAGCCTTGTTATCGAGTCCCAGCAATGATACCAAGTCAGGTCAATGTCATTCTGGTGTGTGCTGATGCTCATTTGGCTGAGGAATTTGGTCTAAAATATGCTCATGCAGTGATGACTCTGTTAAACACTTCTGCTTCTCACCTCATTTTTATAGGCTTAGTGCTGTGATTATGCAGGGTATGACAGTGGAATCTAAGGTACTTGAGGTTTCTGAGGAATTCAGCCTATTAAAATATCCTGAGGAAATAAGGGTATTATTTAAATTCTGCAGCACTCACTGGGAAATATTCAAGAGGATGTTATCTGTGGTGTTAAAGAAAAAATTTCTGTGCTTTTTGCCCAACAGGTTGGGCTGAAAAATAGCAATGAGAAGATGCATTGAAGAAAAGGCAGAACCATTAGAAAGAGAACTGTTTGAGGGGAAAAACCCCCAGCTATTTAATCTTACTGAAATGCAGTTTTGGTCCATGTAGGGTCTGTCCAATCTGACAAACAAGTGAAAGTGTTGAGGATCTACTAAAGCCCCTTAAGTCCCCACAAGAACTCCAGTTCTGCTTTACTGGGCAGCCCTGGAACCAGCATGTCTTTGTTTATTTGTGTATTGTCAGAAATGGGTTAAGTAATCAGCTTTGTATATTTGAGAGTGGGGTTAGAATTAATACAAGAATTAATAGAATTAACTTCTTATTAAATAATTATTTTAAAAATCTTTTCAGTTTCTTGGTTTCAACTGTATCAAGTGACAATGACTTCAAAGAGACTGTCTTCTTTTCTACTGACAGTAGAGTTCCATGTATACCCAATGCTTTTTAGTTTAATTGACTATATTCTTATGTATAGCATCTTATTCACATTTTCCTTTTCTATTTACTACTTCTCTTTCACAAAGCATTTTGTGTTTTTTCTCTGAATTAAGTCACGCCCTTCTCTCTCCACATGACATTTTTTGTCCCTGATCACTTTTAGTAATCTGTCTCTGACCATGTTTTTCATAATAAGAAATCCTCCTGATTCTACAAATGAAATCTTTAATTATTTTTCTGTACGTGTATATGCATCCTACCAGTTCCTACCATGTGAAGATTTATGTAAAAGAGTTAAGAGTTATTATTCTACTTTTTGACAAAAGCATTTTAAATTATCTTTATGGGCCCATTAATCCTTTTAGCTGCCTGTTGCATGCAGGAAAAGCATCTCTGTTGCTTGGTTTTTAAGGTGCTTTTTAAAGTATTTTATGTTTTTGAAGTGCAGGAAAAGCAGAAGGCCAAAAAGAGAGCTGAGATTTAAATTAGAGGGAAATCTTGGAATCAAGTGTTCAGTTTTACATATGTCTTGTGGTTTTAGAAAATTAGGTTGCAGTTGCTGTAGTTCTTCTAATAGCACAATACCTCATCATCAGTGCTGCAGTTAGTATTTTGGTTATTGAATACCTGGTTATGTCTGTATTTTACTGTGGTTGGGAACTGGGGAGAAATCCATTGTCACACATGCTAAGAAACCCTTTTTTTGTGTTGCAGTGTAAGACCTGCTCAGAGCCAAAACAAATAACCAGTTCCTCTGCAATCTACAGCAACCCCAACCTGATCAAACCCATTCCAGTGAAGCCGAGTGAGACCCAGCAGCAGCGAATCTCCCAGCAGGGCAAGGTAAAATCTGGGCTGTTTTCTGGTTGCCTCTGCTGCTCTGAGCAACAGCAGCATTGCTTTGAGGTCACTGCAAGAATCTGAGATGGAACCACTGTAAGGAAGGATTTTAAAGCACAACTAAGCTGGTTTGTGAAAGCTCCCTAACCCCCACTGTGTGATGTGGAAACACACAAACTACAGACACACTGTGCTGATGCAACAAAGAAATATTGGTCTTGCAAATTTCAGGGCATGTTTTGATCACAAGCTGATCTAGTCAATTGCTGGACCACACTTTTTGTGAGGTTTTGTTTGGTTTTTGGGGGTTTTTTGTTTGATTTTCTTTTTCCCCAGTGGAAATCATTGAAATAAAGAAAAGTCTTTTCATGTATCTTCAAGCCAAATCACAGTGCAAAATCCTAAAAATTGAATTCAGCTGTGACCAGCAGATGCACAAGAAGTGGCTCTACTTCATACACAGGCAGATTTCTGTCTCTTACTAATATTGTACTGATGGCTGCAAAAGAAGATGCTCTTTCATGTTATTTAAAGCAAAGCCACTGCTATGTCTCAGATTTGCTGATTTTCTCCCACATTAGCAGCTTGACAACAGTCTTCTTGCCCTTCCTATGTGACAAAACTATTAAAAATCCTCTTGGGGAAAAAAAGAGCATAGCAGCTTTCTCAGCTTTTCATTGAATTCTGCTGGCTAAATATTGTCACCACTTAATGTAATGTGGTGATGTTTGCAGGGGTCCCAGGACAAGGGAAGAGATGAGAATCTTGACTCCATGTTTCAGAAGGCTGATTTATGATATATATTTTATTTATAGATGTTACATGACTTGTAAGGGTCTCCAGGGGTGAAGAGATAGACGAGAATCTTGCTTCATGATCAGAAGGCTGGATTTATTAATTTATTATATATAATACATTAAGACTATACTGATAGGAAGAGAGAGAAAAGTTCAGGAGCTGCGAAGCTAAGAATAGAATAGGAATCTCATAACAAGAGAGCTCTCTGTGAATCTGTCCCCGAGCTTGGTCCTGTGATTGGCCCTTAATAGTAAACATGGAACAACCACAGGTGCACCTACTGCAATCCACATCAGCAGATAATTATTGTTTTCCTTCTCTTTCTGGGGCCTCAGCTTCCCAGAAGAGGAAAATTCCTAAAGAAAGGATTTTCTGCAAAAGATGTCTGTGACATATATTTTATGATATATATTATTTTAAAAGAAAATGGTATATTAAAATAATAGAAGAAAGGATTTCATCAGGAGGCTTTGAAAGGAAAGGAATAGAATGATAATAAAATCTTGTGACTGACCAGAGAGTCTGAGCCAGCTGGACTGTGATTGGCCATTAATTAAAAACAACCACATGAGACCAATCCCAGATGCACCTGTTGTGTTCCACAGCAGCGGATAATTATTGTGAAATTTTGTTCCTGAGGCCTCTCAGCTTCTTAGGAGAAAAAATCCTAACGAAAGGATATTTCATAAAATATGTCTGTAACAATGTAACTCCTGCAGGAGGAAGCTGTGTTCACTCTTTTCCTTTGTCCCCTCGCAGAACGCGGATCCCGAACCGCAGCACTTATCCCTGACGGCGCTCTTTGGCAAACAGGACAGGGCAGAGGGCTCGGAAGCGCTCAGCAAGCAGCCCCCGGAGAGCGTCCCGGCGAGGCAGGGCGTGGTTCGCTCGCTGTCCTACGAGGAGCCCAGCCGGCACTCCCCCGGCGCCGAGAAGCAGCTGTGCCCCGCCATCCAGAAGCTGATGGTGCGGGGCACCGAGCTGCAGCCGCTGGCCGAGCTCCCCGAGAGCCGCCTGGGTGAGAACGGCAGCGTCCCCCCCGTCGGGGACACCCTCACGGGCCTCTTCCAGCCCGCGGCTGCCCACGGCATGGCCGCGGCCCACGGAGCTCAGGATGCTGCTGGCGCTCAGAGCCTCCTGCAGAAATTGCAGAGTCAGTCAGGATCGGTGGCTAAGATGGAGCCCAGTGCCGCAGGAGCTGTGAACTCGACGGCTGCCGTGTTCGGCAGGACTCCTGCTCCCGTTGGAGCGCCTGCGGCACCAGCAAACAGCATGAGCCAGCCCCCTCTGGTGTATTTCAATGGGTCCCTACCAGGCCAGACTTTAGAGGCTCAGACGCTTGGGAAAGAACAACCCAAACTCCCCAGACAGCCACTTCCTCTCTCTGGCAATCAAGCAGCCAATTCCGGGGTGATTTCACCTCAAGAATTATTGAAAAAACTCCAGATAGTGCAACAAGAACAGCAGCTCCATGTATCCAGCAGACCAACGTTGGCAGCTAAGTTCCCAGTTGTTACCCAGAACACCAACACCCTGAAACCACTGGATTCCTGGATAGAAAAGGCTCCAGGCACAGAAAAACAGAGCACTCTCTTCCAGGTAAATGGGGGACTTCATAAATAAATACAAATGCAGCAGTCTTTTAAATTTGATGTTTTCTGTGGTCAAAAAACAGAGTGTTCTCTTCCAGGTAAATGGGGAACTTCTTCATCATAAATAAATACAAATCCAGCAGTCTTTTAATTTTGATGTTTTCTGAAGTCAGAAAACAGAGCACTCTCCTCCAGGCAAATGGGGAACTTCATAAATAAATACAAATCCAGCAGTCTTTTAAACCTGATGTTTTCTGAGGTTAGGCTTGACTTCGTTGTCCTACTGCATGTTGTACATGATTCATTTTGCAGGTGATATTTTCCCAGCATTAAGTTCTGAGTTACCAAGATGTGCTGCTGTAAATCCTGAAGGCCACATCTCTTCCACATCAATGATGACCAGAAATACTGCACTGCTGGGTTGTCCCAGAGCCCCTTTGAAAAGTCACCCAGTTTTCACTTGCCATTCTTGGGCTGTTATGTGTAATGGCTTGCTATTCAGTGTAATATTTTAGGTTTAATAATTATTTTCTGCAAAATTAGTCATAACTTCCTTTGTGTAAATGTGCATTCTTTTCTATGCCAGTTGCTAAGGATATTTAAAAGGTCCCTTGTTTTCTAACAGCAGCTTTTAGAATTATTTGGATATTGGTCAGTTAGTTATCTTATATCACACCTGCTACTTCCAGATATTCATTAGCTATTTTTCTTTAATTTCCTCTGTATTGTTTTGAAAAAAGGTCTTGTGCCTGAATGACATAAAAAAAAAAATTGTTTATTTTGATCCCAGAAGTCAAATTAGTGTCTTAAAAAATTCAGGAGATGTTGAGAGACTGTATCTCTCTGATGAGTACATTCTTATCTTCTTCAGAAAAGCAACATGTGCAATTACAAAATGTCCCATCCAAAACAACTACTGTCTTTAACAACTTCATTTTCAGTAGGATTTTCTACACTAGAATGTCTTTACATGTCCTGTCTGGGAATGCATCTAAGCCTTTTTCAGCTTCCTTTTTTGGGGATAGACTGTGGGGTATTGGAGTCTGAAATTACTGATGCCAAGTATTCCCCTTTCCAGTGTGAAGTTGAAAAGCTGCTTTTCTATTGTGGCTATTCCATTATTGTATTTCTGTTCTCTTTTTTATTTATCTTTTCTTTTTTTCTCTTTTATTTTATTTTTCTAATTCTGTCAAACCTGATTGGAAGACTACAGGATATTTCAAGATGCTAGAAAGTTCCTCTATACATGAAGAGTCTGAAAGAGTTCATTTAATAATAAAAGAGCCACATCTGTCACTAAGTTTGTGACAGGTCAAGTTTTCTAATTCCATGAGAGAAGTGGGAGGAATATTAATTTGATGCAGCAAATAGCCATCATTATTTTTGTTCTTTTAATTAATGCAGTAGGATCTGAATCTGTATGAAAGAGTTTTTTGGGGATTAGTCATTGAAATTATTCAGAATCAGTTGCTTGCAGATGGTAACTTTGACTTTCCGGTGGAGAGCTAAAGAATAAAAGGAGGATCCAAAGTCAAACAAATTGATTTGTTTTCACTGGGAATGGAACTTGCCTGCTTTAAATGTAAGAAATTGTGTGATTCACTGGTAAAAGTACTGATAGCATGAGGGAGGACATAATGGAGGTAAAAGGGAAATGAGGCAAGTCCAGGCTCTACACTGTAAGTCAGTATGCATGAATAAAAAATAAGGTAATATGCTGATATATTTTTCAGATGAAAAATCCCTACAGATGTTGCTATGGCAAATGACTTTAATTTTGTATGTATGAAAAAGACAGTGGTGCCAGTATTAATTGCAATATGGAAAGGCAATTCCTGAGGTCTGGTCTAATGCAATTGCAGCACTTTGACTGCTTGAGTGTGGATAGAACAGAAAAGTCTCTGGAGCAAGGCTCATTCACTGTGATTATTGCTGCAAGTTTGCCTTAAAAAAAAAGGCAGCAACTGAGATTCTCAGTCTTCCTTTGCAGGGCTGTGAGCAGAACAAGGAGGCTGAGGCTGCTGAGGAGGCTTCCCAGGCTGCCACAGCTGCTATCAACACAAGATTAGATGCATTAAATTTGGAGATTTAGTGCATAGACTAAAAATGATAATGAAAGTGCCACT
Organism: Zonotrichia albicollis; assembly: GCF_047830755.1. Lineage (NCBI taxonomy): Eukaryota > Metazoa > Chordata > Aves > Passeriformes > Passerellidae > Zonotrichia > Zonotrichia albicollis. The sequence continues at coordinate 15,735,727 of NC_133822.1, forward strand.
AATTATTGCTTAGGACACCTAAAGCTCTGCAGTCTGGGAGGAATGGCCTCTTTCATGTGCAGCAGATTGCACAAAAGCAAAAGCAGGGAGGCTAAAAATGAAGGAAAGACTCTGTTCCTTTGGAAGCCATGAATTAGCCACACAAAACATGCCTGCTTTTGAAAAACAACCTGGAAGATAAAAACCAACTTTTAAAACCAACATTAATCTTTTTATAATATTATCCTTGCAGTAGACCAGAGGCTTCAAGTGCTGCCATGCCTGCAGAGTAGATATTTGAGTGAAATTGAATTGGCACAAATGTATCTGCACATGCTCATGCAAAATTGATCAAAGCAGATTCTGACAACAAGTGCAGCAAAAGGTTTGTTCTCTGTAATTATTTGTCTTTTGGTATTGCCTCTCCTACTATGCTTCAGCATACAGAAAAAGCAAAAGTCTGACAGGAATAGAGAGATATCTGAGCAGTGTCTGTTGTTGGAAAAATCAGATTAAAGGAACACCCTAAATCCATCAGCAGCACTAAGAAAATGTAAGCAATAGTCCTTTCCACAACTGACACATTACAAGTCCAAGTTTAAATTGGCTTCTGCTGCAACTCCATATGGTACAAGAACTGTGATCTCCCACATGAGGAGACCAGTTACCAAAAAAATGGGAAAAGAAAAAAAAAAAAAAGGAAAAAAGCAAAATCCAAAGAATAATACTTGGAAGCATTCAGCCTGGTGTGGTGCCAGCCGTGTTTTGTGAAATATTCCTTATGCAGACAGTGAGTAACGTGTGCTTAAAGGACAATAAAAAAGCATTAATCTACAGTGGGCTTTTAGGGGTATATTTAGTGTTTGGGATGTGTTATCCTGACTATAGGTACATGCATGCTTAAGTGTTTATGTTAATCACAATTATGGTTTTAAAAGTGCTTACAACAACCCAGACACAAATTTATCATTTCTTCAGAAGACCACGTCTCACAGCTCGTTTTTCATATTTCTTGGAGCATTTTTCCATCAAGAAAGTATTTTGTACATAGTGTTACATTTTCTGAGTATGTGCATGAAACCCCAGTGTGTGTGGTGTGAGCATCACAGCACTGCTTCTCTGTTGTCCTGACTGCAGTTTCAGCAATTTTGTAATGCAAATAGGTGCATTAAACTTGTTTCAAAAAGTCATTTTGGCTTCTGTAGCTAAACATCAATTAAAATATTCTAAATTAAACTTGAAAGACAAAGCAATGTTAGCGTTGTAGCCAGCTTTGTTTTAATTAACTGCCTTTAAATTCCTGAACCATTCTTAGAATTATGTTCTGAGTTTTAAGCAGTGCCTCTGAAAACTGCTTAGGCCCACAGCACACACTGGGTGCTGAAGTTCCACTTGCTCCACCTGGGAATTCTGTGCACACAGGAAGCCACAGCAGGTGCCAGCTTGCATTGCAGGAGACCCAGTGGTGATCTGTGAGTTTGGTATCATCCAGCTGCCAACAGCCACACAGAGCACCAGTCTGACATCTTGGGGAGCATTTGGGCTTCAGTTATTCTGCACATTTTTTTGTTCTTTGCTGCACAGCTGATGGCAGACTCCTACTCTGTTATTAGTGACTCAGAGATTTAAGTGTTGACCTGACAGCTGGAGATAATGGAGGAAGAAGCAGCTCGGTTTCTGTGGGTAAGAAGTTGATCAACAGAATTTTGGAAGGGCTGTTATGAGTGGTGAGAAGCTACTCAAAGCTAAAAGATTGGTCCAAAGGCTACAGAGGATTTTGCAAAAGCATGGTGTTACAGGAGTTGCACTGGTAGTGCCAAGCTCAGCATCCTGTTTTCTGGTGGGTGTCAGTTGTCCCACTGACTCAAGGTCATCTGAGCTGAATCTCAAATGAAAATTTTACTTTATTTTCAAAACAAACCCCAGACAATTCATGTTTTTTATGTAAAGGTTTGTTCAATGGCAGAAGCTTTGAGCTTGAGCTGTTAGCAAAAAATACATTGTAATATTGAGGACAGACATAAATGCTCTGCACTAAAAAAAGACACATAAACTCTATTCTTCTTCTGACAGAGTGTTTGAAATTGTGCATGACCTGTGGATGTTGGCTGTGTCACCAGCAGATGGCAATATTGCTCATTCCATACAGTTTCCATATGCTTGGCATGTCCTACCTAACCGACCCTTCTATCCACAGAAGACAAAGCATTCTTCATGAGTTTCTTAAACCACAACATGTGTTTGTCAGAAGGAACTGTGTATTATTAAGGACACAGTTTGTCTCAGGTTTTGTTTGTTTGCCTTGGGCAAATGAGAAAAATGTCTTTAGATTTGGAAGGCTGTGTTATCTGGGGCTGACAGAGTCTGCTGTAGATTAAGCTCTGTTAGTGGGACACTGCATCTCCTCCAGCTGCTCCCAACCTTCCCTTTGCTGGAGGTTTCTGCCCTTGTAAAGCAGTTTTGTATATGCATTCTTGAAATCACATTAGGAAGAATCATCTTGTTTAAGCAAGCCCTGCCAATTTTGCAGGGGTAAATGAAAGAGAAGTTGCTGCAGCAGCATGGATGAGGAGAGCAGAAGCATTGGGATGAGTATCTGGAGGTAGTTGGTGTTCTACAGGCAGGACAAGATCTGTGCAGAGTCTGGAGGTCTCACTCTGCAGAGGGATGTCACTTTGGACTCACACGAGTTTTCTTCTAAAATGAATGTTGTTTTTCAAGCATAGGTGTGCAAACCTTCAGTCAGTTTGTGATACCTCTGTTCAGTCAGGGGCTTGGACAAGACCTGGTCATTGCTGTTTTGATTGTATTCTGTGGGGTTGGAAGAAAGCTGCAGTCTAGAGTTTTGTAGTACTGTGTGTTTGAGAAACAGACACAATATTTACCTAACTGGGTAAATATTGAGAGGGAAAAAAGCAAGACTTTTGTGTTAGGTGTATATTGCATGCTTTCTTTCCTGACCTTTCTACTTCCTTAAATTTTCCATAAAACAGCATGAAATCTCAGTCCTCTTTGTTTCTATTTCTCTTTGTATCATGGTCTCAAAAAATTGTTCAGAAATGTCTTGGGCAGAACAATGATAACTAGGAGAGAGACAGGCTACAAAAATAGAACTATTCTTTAATGCTCATCTGTGTGGCTTTGCATACCTAGGATATCAACCTCAGTTCTATTTTCTTAACCTTAATTTTTCTTCAAAATTGAAATGTAATCCAGGACACAGAGTGAAGTGATCCAGTAGCCTTTCACCTTAATATGGGAGCAATAAATCATGCTCCAGTCCAAAAGGGAGGAGCTTTGCTGAGCTTGTATCAATTCCTATGTACTTTTAAAAGATTGGATACTTGCATAGCAAGAAGATGGCTGATTAGGATAAGATTTATTACTGGAATTACCTGGAGTGAGATCTGATGTCTGCAAGCTGAATGAATTAACTTTCTGTTATGTTGTATATTACATCTGATAGTATTTGCTAATCCTGCATGATTTACAGTTCCAAGATTCACTGCAAAACTCGAAGGTGAAAATTATTTGGCAGATGTGCAGATTAGTGTGGTTAGGATACTGAGGGAACTGCTGCAGCTCCAAGGTTCTCTTTGAGGGCTACTTTGATTTTCTCAATGGTGTGTTAGTTTGTGTGTCTGTTCTGTTTCTGGCTGTGCCATGAGCTCTTTATGGATCTTTAGCTAAATCACTGAATCCATGGTTTTGTTTTCTCTCTCCTTAAGTAAAATGGGAAGGTAAAATACACACACAAATATATTTATAAAGTAATTTGAAGTTATAATGGGAAAATACTTTCTAGTATTAGGTACAGGGATATTGTATTTGTGGGGTGCCCAGATGATGGAGGGAATGATGAATCTGACTCCATCTTCTTAGAAGGCTAATTTATTATTTTATGATACTATATTAAATAAAAGAACATTATACTAAACTATACTAAAGAATACAGAAAGGATACTTACAGAAGGCTAAAAAGATAATAATGAAAACTTGTGACTCTTTCCAGAGCTGTGACACAGCTTGACCCTGACTGGCCAATGAGTCAAAGCAATTCACATGAAACCAATGCAACAATCTCCAAACACATTCCACATGAGCACAACACAGGAGAAGCAAATCAGATAATTCTTGTTTTCCTTTTTCTCTGAGGCTTCTCACCTTCCAGGAGCAAAATCCTGGGCAAAGGGATTGTTCCAGAAAGTATGACAGTCACACAGGGGTTAGTCTTGAACAGTGATATTTGCATGTCTCATGTTCTCAAAGATTAAACTTCCTGACTTGTAGTCCCTGCGTGGAAGATTTTACTGCTGCATTCTCTAAGTGCTGATATTTAATAGTAGTCTGATTCCTGTAATAAAATGCTGTTGTCCTAAGATCATTTGCCTATCAGATAGATTTATCACACTTGAATCCACCTCAAATTGGGTGGAAGACCTTTTCATCTGGAAGTAGATCCTAGAGGCGGTGTTGAGCTGGAGTTGTCCATCACAGTGTCGATCTCCAGTGCCCACTGCCCATCTCTGCAGTTCTCACCCTCTTCATTCCCGCAGAATTAAGCAGACAGCTTTACCTGACGCCCGTGTCTTTATCTGCCCAGGTGATCTCCCCGCAGCGCATCCCCGCCACGGCGAGCCCCACGCTGCTGATGTCGCCCATGGTGTTCGCTCAGCCCACGCCCGCCGCGCCCAAAGCTGCCGAGAGCGGCCGCGTGGGCAGCGCCGAGCCCGGCTCGGGCAGCCTGCTGCTGCCCCTGCCCGCCGCCGAGGCCGCCGTGCCCTGCGGCGCCTCCATCTCCAAGGTGCAGCTGCAGGAAACGCTGCTGCACCTCATCCAGGTACCGCCCGCAGCGCTGCCGCTGCAAATGCTGCTGCCCGCTCTGAGACAGGCACCCTGTACTTGTTGGGGCTGTCTAAATGCTGACTGCACCTCATCCAGGTACCGTGCCGGCAGCGCTGCCGCTGCAAATGCTGCTGCCCGCTCTGAGACAGGCACCCTGTACTTGTTGGGGCTGTCTAAATTCTGACTGCACCTCATCCAGGTACCGCCCGCAGCGGTGCCGCTGCAAATCCTGCTGCCCGCTCTGAGACAGGCACCCTGTACTTGTTGGGGCCGTCTAAATGCTGAATTTAATTCTGAAATTAAATAAATGTTGGAAGTTGGGCTGCTTGTGCCAGGCTCTCCTTGCACGCTGCATTTTGATTAATGCATCTGATCTGGGGTGCAGGGAAGGTGATAAATTTGGTGGGAGAGAACAAAGATGACTGAAAGGTTTGTAAGGTCAGCCTCTGAGCCAGAGACATCTATTATATTTTTAGCCAAGGATAAATAATGGGTGATTATCCTAGCTGCCAAATATTTCAGAGATGTGTGTTAGCAGTAAGAGGAATTCAGATGGGAGATTAAAATTGCAGGATGAGTGTGAGCAACTTTAAAATACTGGCTAGATAACATGAATGTATGTTAATTCAATTTAGCATTTGAAATAGAAAATTACGTGAGATAAAATTCCTTTTGCTGCAGTTTTTCAGGTTTAATTGTCACAAAGCATTAACAATGTTATGTATAAGATGATTATTTACTGCTTTGGCATGATGCATAATAATGATTTTTTTTTTCCCTTAACTTGCTGTGTGAGTAATATCTGAAGAGTAAAAGTTGAGGGGAGATTACATAACTAGAAACCTGGCTGCAGAACACAAAGGGCAGAGAAACATGGCCAGTTTGTAGGTCAAAACTACATGCCTGTATGGTTTTGAAATAAAATTAAAACTCATTATTTTAAGTTACTTAAAATGTTATTTAAGTTACAAATTCAGAAAATAAATAGTATCTTTAACAAGCTGGAGGGCTTTCTCATTTTTCCCTGTACTTTTATTTTGGGATTAAAAAAATATCACATTATCTTGCCTTTACATACTTTGGGTGTCTGGATACTATTAAAACCATACATGAAGTTAAAGAGGAAAAACTGGTCAAGGAAAATTGGGGTTTACCCTCTGTAACTTTGTACTTGTAAAATATATATTTAACTCTGCTATTCTTGGTGGTAGTTAGGATTAACTGAGTTACCTTGAAATTATTCACTGCCAATTTGTTAGCTGTCATTTTCCATTATATAAAACTACAATCTTGGATGCACCTAATTTTCCTTAAATATTATCTTGATTGTAATTATCCTCATATGTTTATGTGAGCCACTTATAACATTCTTTCTTGATGTGGGCTGACTCATTCTTGCAAAATGTTCTTCAGAAGGCAAAAGTTTAGCATCAGAGCAAAGGAGCAGCATCCCTTAGGGAGCATTAAGCCTAAAAGAGCTAAACAAGATGCAAGGATTTCCCCAGGTAGGATTTTGGTGTAGGATCACAATCCAGAGTGTTTCATTATTCCTTCAGACATGCTTGGAATCATCCCTGACCTGATAGAGGACATAACTTAAGGAAGTCCCTAGATAAATGAGGGCAAAGAAGAGAAATAGGGCTGTAATTTCAGTGTTGTCACTGAGTTATTATGCAACAATCCTGGACTCAAATGCACTGAGTTTAGAAAATCTTCTTTGTGTGTACTCATTGCTGAGGTGCAGTCATGGGAAATAAAACAGATCTTCAGTGAAGGAAAGGGCTTTGCTATTGTTCCCTTTTATAAAAAAGAGTAAGATTAAAAAGTGTCAGGTCCATACGATGGAATAACCTTCTAATCTCTTTACTCCAGTTATCCTGCTAACAATTACCTGTTTTGTTTTTCAGAATGATGACAACTTCTTGAACATTATTTATGAAGCATATCTCTTCAGTGTGAGGAAGGCAGCAATGAAAAAGCCTATGTGAAAGATCATCTCTTAAATAAATTTCCTGAACTCCAGGAAGAAGATTTTGGAATTTTCAAGTATGATTATGTTTGAAGAAATGAATGGTCTTAGGCATTTTGCATACACTTAGATTTTCCTTGTTGGCAAACACGTGCTGTACTGAGATAAAAGTGAGCAGAAATGGATTGTGCCTTGAGTGAGGGGAGCATCACAACGCTGAAGAATTATTCACAAAATATCTTAAATTATTTTTCTTACCCTGGTCCATGCTTAGAATTGTTTTCCCGGCCTAAGGAGTCAGTTCTCAGGATCCAGTTTCCTTTTTCACTCGCGGTGGTTCCTCCTTGCCGAGGTGTTTGTCCCTGCTTTTCCCTGAGCCGTCCCTCACCACATGGTGGCAATGTTGGACTATTTTTAGGAACATCAAAATCCGCCTGAAATCCTGGAAAAGGAGCTTTTCGGCAAGACTGATCGTCGTACTTAGCTGTCTGCAAGGCAATTTAGAAGAAGTGTCATGACTTCCCCCAAAATTTTTGTAGGAAAATCTTTTTCTATTTTGACAAGAATATTTTTAGCTAGATGTAGAAATGGGATTCTGCAGGTGTTCGAGGAATTGGGGTGGGTTGGGGTGGGTTTGTGAATGTACTTGGCTGTCACAGAACTCTGGGGTGACACTGGATGCATCTTTCTATTATTCCAGGTCCAATCTGCATAATTATTAGCAATGTGAAAATTTCTTAAGGGAAATGCTACCTGGTGTAAATTTTTTTTAAGTGTGTTCCTGGAGCACAGTAATTCCATTGATCCATTTCTAAAGAAAATAAAAATGGATAATCCCTCCAATGTGCTGATTTCATTTTATTGCACCATGGGCTATATATTTCGTTTGTATGACTCAAAAATGTTTTTACACGTGGCAGAAGACACATGAGGTTTTAAATCCACTAGAATAAATGATTGAAAGGATTTTTATGTATATTTTTATTAGCATCTGCTGCTGGAGTACCAGTTTACTACAGTTTAGGAATCCACAGTTGTTGCTGAGGAGGCATTTCTTCTGTGGGTGCAGAGAACCCAAACTGTAATCCATGAATGATTATTCAATCTTCTTTACTGTGGGCTTTGATGTAGGCACAACTCAGCCTCATCTGTGAAGGTTCTTCAGGGTCAGTTTGGCTGCAGGTTTCAATTACTTTAAGGTAATTGAATTGAATAATTACAGAGTTGTAATGAGTCAAACAGTTGCTCCTGCCCCATGCAAGGGTAGGGGGGATTTGCTGCCATTTCTTGGGAAAAGCTCTAAATACATAGGGAAAAAAAAGTCAAGAGGTACTTTCTTTATTCACATAAGCAAATAACCCCAAGAAACTGCTGGAGTTTCGCTACACTAATTAACTGATAGACAACAAAAACAAATCACCCTCTGGTTGCCTGTTGTTAGTTTATGATTCTTGCAGATTCAGTGAAATGAATGTGTTGAGCAGATACCAGGAAAAGCAGACTTTAAAGATAGCAAATTCTAATCCTGTAGTCTTTATAATTGATGGGATTCTACTGAGTTAATTGGTATTATTTCAGAATGAACTGGTGTGGAAGATATTGCAATCTACACAACAGAGTTTGAAACCAAATACATGCGTAATTGGTGTCTGTGATGTTGGATTATCTGAGAGTGCAATTTAAAGATGATGAGGACACATAGTTAAGACCTCGTTTGACATGTAAAACTTCTGTAATTAGTGGGTAAAAATAATCCTTAAGCATCTCAAGCTGCCTGGATAATAGATTTTCTAGTTATGGGGCAAATATTTTATTTATAAAAAGGTGAGTAGAAGTTTTAAAAAGATTCTTATTTATTACTTGTCAGAGCAATTTACAGAAATCAAAGGCATATTTTTTACAACATCTGTTAACTCTGGCTGCTTACAAAAACTGTAGTATTGGCATTATGCTTGACAAGCTGAGGCTTATCTTAAAGCAGACAAGGATTGAGGTAATTCAGGGTTTCTTTTCACTGCCCTCTCTTCTGATTACATCTACACCAAGTAATGCTGGCAGAATTGGATTTCTCTCACTGTGTTGCACTGTAAGGGATCTCTGGGATTATTCAGAAGGCATAAACTTCCTTTTGTGGAGTGAAGCAAAGTTGTTGCTAAAGAATGGAGGTGCTGTTCTAAAGTCTGTCCTGTTTACCAAGAACAGCAGTGGTAAGAAGATGGAACAAGCTCAGAAACAAACCCTGAGTTTTATGAAATGAGCAGAAAAGGAAAAGTAGTGAGAGAAATCTGTGGAGAGATGAAGCCAAGCTTCTTGTCCAGGTTTCCATCTCAGAGGACAGGATCTGCTTTTTCAGGTGCGTTTGAGAACTGGAGACTGAGCTTGGGGCCATACTGGAGTGTACAACTGACCCATGTCCCTTTCTGCTGCAGACTGAAGTACCCAGAAAAGGCTTTATCCAGAAATACAGTTGGAATGTCATGGAAACCTGGAGGATTCTCATGGAATACTGAAAACTTCACCTCTGCCTTTTAGCATTTTGTGTTTTTAGCAGCTCTGTATCAGCTGGGAGCGTCTCTATGCAGCCAGGTCTGTGCATGATACCAAAAAGGGTGTTTTGGGTATCAAATATGGTGAATTTGATATCAAATTTGGTGAATATGAATGAACCACCTCTGAATATGGTGGTTGCAAATATTTAGATTCCTCCATTTTCTTTATTTTTTTTAAGACACTGTTAAAACTATGAGCTCTTAAGCTAACAAGGCCTTTTGAGAAGAAAAGACTGCAGCAGTTTAGAATTGCCTTTCATTGGGGATGTTTTGTTTTTTCTTTATCTGAATATGGAAAAAAAGAGAGCAAGTAGAAAATCAAAAAGTAATAAGGATCACATTAACTCTACTTTAGATTATTTCACAGTGTGCATTTGTAATTTTATTATCTATGTACTTCTTGTGATACTGCTCATTTTGAGTTGTGATTTGTTTTGGTTTGGGGTTTTTTTGTTTGGTTTTTTTGGTGTTGGCTTTGGGGTTTTGTTTTTGTTTTTGTTTTTTTTTTGATTGGGTGGTTTTGGGTTTTTTTGGTGGTGGTGGTGGTTTGGGGGTTTTTTTGGTTGAGTAGTTTTGGGGTTTTGTTTGGTTGTTGTTGTTGGTGGTTTGGTTTGGGTTTATTTGTTGTTTTTTTTTTTTTTTTCTTCCAGCAGAATTAAATAACTTGTACATTTGAGACCAGCAAGAATTCCAGAAGCAGTTGCAGCAGTGCTTTATGCATTAATCCCATTCTCAGACTTGAGTTGATATTAGTTTTCTGTGCAGTTCCACTTAACCACTGTCCAATTCCTTTAAAAATTCCACACCTATCAAACTAGAGTGAGAAGGAGTAAAAAGTCAGTGAAACATTGAAGCATCATTTTTGTCCATGTTTATCATGGAAACCCACAACACTCAGTGGAAGCATGCAAATATTTTCTCACAGAAAATTCCACTCCTTAATTTGATTTTTATTCACTAGCTCTCCGTTGTTCCCGCTTGTCGTAGCTGCAATGGGGATAATTAAAATGGTGCAGCAAAATAAAATTTCCCAGGAGCAGGATGCAGCTGAGCAGGCAGGATGCTCCGCCTCCTCTTTAGAATGTGTTGAGCTTTGAACTTCTGTCATAAAAGCAGTGGGTATTGGAGATACCAGTGCCCCTTTAGGACATTAAAATCGTAGCTCAATATTTCAGCAAACTTGGAAGTCTTTGCTGAGGAAAAGGCAAAATTAAAAGACATTTTCCAGTAAGCATTGGAGGCTCAAATGAAAAAAATGTTGTGAGAAGGCAGCTTTACCCAGAGGGGTCCATGAAACCCAGGGAAAGGCAAAATTCCACTCCTGGAGATGAATAATGCACTAAAAATTTAATCCTCAGTCAACCTACAGTAAACTTTACTGCTAATTCTGAAGACTTTTAAGAGACCCTTACAAGTCTTTGCCTTTTCCAAACTCCTGTGAGTATCTCTAACAAGCTTGTTCTGGCCTTTAGATATATTTGTGCGCAGCTCAGTTGGGAATACTGGAGCAGGGAGCTTGGCATACACAAGCTGCAAGTGGAAAATGGGGTTCTGGAAGACACTGAGGAAACAAAGGTTGTGGATTTACAAATAGAAATACTTTGAGCTGCCTCTGCTGCTGGAGAGGAAGCCCATCCCAACCACTCCCTTCTAGCTGCTCATCCCTGCTCCCACACCAGCCTTTTCTGCCTTTTCCCAGTTTTTCTCTTTATTTTAAGATGGTTACAAGGTGCCATGTCTTGTAGCAGAATTAATGCAGCATTGGTTGCCAAGGTTGGGTTGGATGTTGTGGGGCTCAGAGGGAAGGCACTGGATCAGGGCAGGGATGGGTTCTGCAGCCCTGGGCTGGGATGTGGGGAGGGCAGGGAGAGGCAGGAGCTGCACTAAGCTGATCTGAGGGGTAAGAGCTGGAATGAGGGATGTGGGACTCCAGGGGCTCTCCAAAATGCAGTTTCTTGGATCCAAAATGCAGTTTCTTGGATCCAAAATGCAGTTTATTGGATCCAAGATGTCACAGCAGTCCAGGGCTGTGGGTGACAGAGCTGTGCCCACAGCTGTCAGCTCCAGCTGCAGGCAGGCCTGGAGACCCTTTGGTTTTGGTTGCATTGCATTTTGGTTACATTGCATTGCACTTTTCCTTGCAGAGCATCTTAATACAGCAGAACCAATCTATAACTATTATCTATAGCCTATCATAACTACTGTAATTACCATATTCATGTTACTATTCTCCAATCACTAAAAGTCAGTGCATTACAGTTTAAGCTAGAAGTTGGTTTTCAGTTTTCTTGCAGTGGAAAATTCTGAGACCTTTTTTCTGCTTGCAACTTTGCAGACTTGTTTGCCTGTGCTTTCTTTCTGCTTGGTAAAAACATCTTTGTTTGGGGTGGGTTTATCCTTTGCTCTAAGTCATAAAAACCCCTTCTAACTCACACACCCTTTGCCTCCTTGGTTAGCCAGTAAGACTGGCTCAGCAATTCTCTTCTTCTATGTCAAAACTTGCTTCCATCTCTATTCCTTCTTCAGCTTCACATTCAAAAATCTTTCTGCCAAGCACACACATATCTGTGAGACTTTCTTGTCAAACCTCCATCCTTCCCAACACTGAGGTGCTGAGGAAACTGGGATCCAAAGGCTCTTCCTCTTGGCTGACATCAAGACTTGGGAAATGCCACAGGTACCAAAAAGTGACTTTGTTGTACCCCTACTTTGGCTGACTCTGGGAACCCAGGAGTGTTTGCAGGTCCCTCCCACGGGGCAGCTGCTGATCCCGAGCCTAATCTGAGACAGGGATCTGGCCAGGGCAGCTCTCACAAACCTAATTTAGCCAGGGGGATTAGAGTGTCTGGGCTAAAGTTAGCCTGGGCAGCACCTTCCCCAGCACCAGCACCCACTGCTGAACTGCACTGGCACCACTGCCAGCCCCTGGGGTGTTTTCTGGGTTCCCCAGACAGAGGAGGAATTGAGAATCTGACTCCAGGTTCTTAGAAGGATTTCTATTCTATTCTATTCTATTCTATTCTATTCTATTCTATTCTATTCTATTCTATTCTATTCTATAGAATAGAGAAAGGATACTTACAGAAGACTAAAAAGATAATAATGAAAAACTCATGACTCCTTCCAGAGTCCCAGCACAGCCTGATCATGATTGGTCATTAAGTTAAAACAATTCACATGAAACCAATAAAACAATTCACCTGTTGGTAAACAATGTCCAAACCACATTCCAAAGCAGCAAAACACAGGAGAAGCAGATGAGATAATATTGTTTTCCTTTTTCTCTGAGGCTTCTCAGCTTCCCAGGAGGAGAATCCTGGGCAAAGGGGATTTTTCAGAAAATAAGACAGTAACAAGCCCCTGCCTTTCCTCAGAATGCAGCAGAGGGGTTGTGAATCTGCCCTTCAGATTTATTAGGTTTTTTTACATTTAATGGAGATTGCACCCTCAAACCAGAACAGTGTTCAGATAGTAATGTGGCCAGCATGGAAGTGATTATGCAATGCAGGAGCCACATTGCTTTAAGTATAGCTGAAAAAAACTACTGAAACAAGCAGGAAATAAATACTGGAAAGGGCAAAGTGGAGAGGAAAAGGAGATTTTTACATCACTTTAAAGAATAGATTTTGGAGAAAATATATTTAATGTAAGAATGTCTTTCCTTTATAGCTGTTGTGGAAAAAATTTTAGTTTCAAGTAATCTCCATGCTTCTTTTCAATAGGTGAGCAACAACATAAAAAAATCCAATTAATGAATTTAGAATAAATATCTGGTGTACACAATAGGAAGTCACTGCACATTTTCTGAGAGCAGCAGCTTCAGTCAAACAGGTAATTAAAAAAAACCTACTCAGCATTTTTTAAGCTATTTAGAGCATACATTAATTAAAATATGTTTTTTCTCTATTTGGACACAAATGCCACAAAAAGCAAGGTAAGCCCTGTAAAGACAGAAGGAAAAACCCTCCAGCATGTGACTAGACAAGACAAAAGAAATAGAAAGGATGAGATCTTCCTATCAGCAAGAGAGTATCCTGCTTCCATGGCATGAGGGAACTCTGGAACATGACGGTATTCCTACAGCTGCTATTGTGCACAGAGGGATGTTAATCCCAGATCCTACAGAAATATTAACATTTTTTGCCCAAGTGCTGCTGCCACACATCTCTTGTTATCCCTTTTGTCTGCAGGTACAGCCACCCATCCTGCATTTCTTCACCAGGACCTGAAATCTGCTTCTCAAACATCCTAGAAGGGAGAGAGAAATTATTAATACATCCCTTCAGAACCCTTCCCACCTGTGGGTTTTTCTTCAGCACTTGCCTGTAAATATAAGGTTGAGAGGGAGAGAGAAAAGCGTGCAGGCTCTTGGCAGCCCTCCCAGAGCAGGGCTGCTCAGGCTGGGAACAAAAGCTCTGTTTTCCTTTCATTTTTACTGCTGCTTTGCAGCCTGGCTCACAGGCAGCTGCCTGGAGCCGTAGCCCCAGACCCAGCACTCAGCCCAAGTGCATTTCATTGTCTGAGCAGGGCTCCTTTGTGCCTGAGGCTGCTCTCCTGGGTCCTTGTCAGGGGAGCCCTGCCTCTCCTGGCTTCTGCATGGATGCAGAAAGCTGCAGCCAAGAGCTTGCATCAGGGGAGCTGCCAAGTTGCAGAATTGTACCAAAGTTCAGGAATCACCTACTGAATGCTGCAAGTCTGGCAGCAGAGCTGCAATTCCCATCTCTGTGAGAGGTGTGCTTGCAAGCACAAACATCCTCCTGCCTCTGCTGTCTCACCCTCTTTCCCTTCTCCTGTTTTGGCCAAAACCTAGTGCTTCCAAGCCATCTGTGCCCTCCTCCTTAGCCCTGCCCCAATTCCTAAAATCTCCAGTTCCTCCAAAGCAGCTGCAGGGAGATGCTGTACCCCTTGTCTGCCCCACCAGCAAGCACAGGCCATCACCTCGGGCTCCTTTCATGTCCATCACATCCCACCAAAAGTGTGCCACAGCTCAGGAATGTCTCAAAGTGTCAGCAGGACCACAGGTGAAGATGATGAATCCTGTAACAATTAAAAGCATTGTTGTCTTTGAGAAAAGCCCCTCCAGGGATCATAAAGCAGGAGCTTCATCAAGGGAAGGGTAGAGAGAATGAACAGAAATGTGAAGTTGAGGAGTCTCCAGTAAACTCCTTTAAGAAATATGAGGAAATTATGACTGTGTACTCAAGAAAGTCCAGTAAGGACTTTGAAATTAGTGAATAGTTCTAAAGAGGTGTGAAAACTAGAAATTTTCAGCTTGCCTGAAAATTTCAGAAGTGAAGATGTGGAAATCAGAAGAGGTACCAGGGAAAGAAAAGAGCACAAACAAAACACGATTTTGTTTTGGGGGAAAAAAAAAAAAACAAAATCAAGGAAAGTCATGGGAAACTTTCACTTCCTTGGCTAAAAGCAGAAATGTAGAGAGCATTAAATTTCAGGAGACTCAGCTAATCCCTCACTGCAGGGGCTGCTAAACCCAGCAGACAAGGGCTGGCCAGTGTCAGTGCAGGGAGCAGCCACATGCCCAGGGATGAAGAACAAGCCCTTGTGTCTCTGCTGTGCACACCTTGAAGCAAGCGGGTTATGAAGTGGGAAGATCTCAGAGATAAAATATCAGCTTACGAGGTGACAGGAAGATAGAAATCTGGCTCTTCTCACCATACCATAACAAGCTGATTAATTACCCTGTGCTGAGGGAGGCCTGGACAGACAGAAGGTGGGGAGGGGAACAGGGGCAGGTTCAGAAACAGAAGAGAGGAGCACAAACACTCTTTGGGTATTTAACCTAAAGTGCTCTGCTCCTTTTCTGGAAGTGATGATTTCATTATCCCCTTCAGATGAGAACTCAACATGACTTTAAAAGATTTCTATTTCTTATATATATATATCTTCTAAGTCTTCAACATTGCTCTACACGTGCATTTATATAAATAGCTAGATAGAAGTGTCTAAAAGTGCTTTTTATACACATTACCCTTCTTAAGGAGAGAGAAGGAAACATTACCCCACTTGAAATGGACATGAGCAGCAGTTCCATAACAGATGTATGGAGGTCACAGAAGTCAAAGGCAGAGACTGATGCTCAGTCACACCCCATTGGGGCTTCACTCCTCTCCCAACACTTCATTTTTGTTTGCAGCCAGCTGAGAAATCCCTCAGCCCAGCCCAAACTCCTCTGTTTCCCAGATCCAGCCCTTTGTAAAGAGATCAGCATGTTGTGTAAGCACCGAAAGCTGGAAAAAGCAAGGAGCAGACAGAGGCAACAGCAGCAGCCTAGCAACCAAAAATTAGTCCAGACAAATGCAGGATTTCTGATATTGTATTCCTTTCCCTTTGCAGGTGCTGTATCACCCAGCAGGAATCCCTTCCCTGTCCCTTGCTCTGCAGCATCCCAGTGGCTGGCACGTGGCAGCTTTAGGCCAGGCAATGAACAAAGCCAGCAGGGAGTGACCAGAACAGCCAGACTATTTTCATATGCAGCTCCTGTATTGATCAAAAAAATAAATTTCAGTTGCTCCCAAATATGCTGTCTCCAGCTGTGTGACAAAGATGACACTGAGGAGACCAGTTGGTGCAAGATTCCCATTATCCTTCCTGTCCCATTAGCTCTGCTCTGAGTCTCTGATGTGATTTGAGACGTGCTGCTGTCAAAGCTGTTGTTGTGCTTCTGCCTTAGAAATGTTTTCCTCTTGCCTGATGACTGCAGCAGCTTAATGGGAGTCTGAAAGGGGTTTTGATGATCTGTCCAGAGGTGAGCAATTGCTACTGTCATTTCAGAAAAGACCAGAATTACAAAAAGTCCATTTTCACTGGGAGAGGAAAAGGCAAAACTTTCTGTTGTAGCTCCTTCCCCTCAAACATGACTTTGCCAGAACAGGGTGAGCTATTGAGGTGTGTTTATGCCCTTGGCCTCCCCAGTCTTCATGTGCTAGGGAACAGAACTGCTCAGCAATGCTGAAAACAACCCACTGTGGGGGATAAAACATCCAAACATCCTCCTGACTACAGAGCACAGAATCTGCAAACCTGATCTCCACAAAACCCCTGGCCAGACACTGAGCTCACTCTGTGCTTGTTTCTACTCCTTCGTGGCCCTGAGCTGCCATGGCACAAATGGCTGTTTTCTGGAGCTAATATCAATTTTCTCCTTGGTTAACACGTTCAGCAGCATACTGAATCCAGCTAATCAGTGTCTGCCCTGCCAAAAAGCAGGACAAGAAAAACCGTGCTCTTTTAACCTGTCAGATTTCTCAGCCCTCCCAAGAAATCGATTCTAAGGAGCTCTCATCACACGACCTTCTCTGCTTCCATCTTATTCCATACTAGATGTGTAAGGCTATCCCTTTTTAATCTTTTAGCCTGAGTATGACCAGCATGCTGTGGAATTTGGAAGTCTGCTGGACTCCCCCCAGCATTTTGGGAGGACTGTGAATGCAGTGAGCTCCTTTCTTTGTGAGATGGCAAAGAACACCAGTCTGCCCTTTGCTGCTGCAGCCCATCCCTGGAGAGAAGGCTTTGGAAGTGAATAACCTTTCCAGTTATTCTGCCTGGGTAGATGAGAAAAAAATAGCTGGTGAAAACAGCTATAGGAAAAAATACCAGCAGAGCTCTGGAGAAACCTCTGGAAGGCAGAGAGAAAATTATGGCACTTCAAGGACGGGACAAAGCTGCCCAGTAACTGAGGACTGTGACAATAGCAGGGCACACTTTGAAGGTGGCCCAGGCAAGGGCTTATGGAATCTGGGCACAGTTAGTTCCCATCTCCAGGTGGGATGAGGAGGATGAGGAAGATGAGGAGGATGAGGAGTGCTGTCTCTGGCCCTGTGTGCTTCCCTGACAACCACAGAGAAATTCCCATAGCCAATCCCAGGAATTCCCACCCAAATGAGCCAGGTGCAGGCTGAGCATGTGCTGGAGCAGGAGAGCAGGTGGAGTGTCCTGGGAGGGGTGGCTGTCCCTGTGCCTGGTGACAGAGCAGGAGGAGCCTTGGGGCTGGGTGACACCATCTGCTGCAAACCCAGCTGCTGTGTTTGGCGCTGGTTTCCCTCCAGCCCTGGGTGACGCTCGGGGGCTGCCAGAGTGTGACACCAGACATTGGAGCACAAGTACAGCCAGGTAATGCTGCCTCTGTCTAGGGGGGTTACAGGTCTGGCCAGCAGAGCAGATCCAGGCTTAAAGTGCCCTTGTAAAAGGGAATCACTCCAAACTGAGAACGCCAATTAACTCCAGCATCACTTGAACGAATTAAGGCAAGGTCAGAGCTGCAGCAAGCAACCATCACTAATGAGATTTCAGCACAGCTCTGCCTACTTTATGCACATCAGATTTCCTGTGAAGGAATCCCTCAGGGCACAACTGTTTGGCTTCTGTCTGAAACTTCAGGAGCCTCTGGCTCAGGAAGATGTAAACTTCAGCCTCAAGGCTGCACTAACGAGAAGGCAGGAGCTGGAGTGCAGCTTTGCCAAATGAAAGATGATTTGAGACAGACATCACAAGTTGGAATAGAAATTTCCTTTCTTACAACAGAAAATTTAGAAATATTTACTCTATTAAAATTTTATATTTAAATTTTATATATACAAAATATTATTTATGGATACTTCTTGCAATCCTACATTCCGGTTTTTGTGGCTGGTGGGCACAGTTCTTGGTTTTATCTCCAGTGTTCTGCAGGCTGCTCTGACCCAGTGCTTTGCTGAGCTCTCCCTGCCTCTCTCCTGCCTGTCCCATGTGCTGCCCAGATGCTGACAACAGAGGGGGGAAGCAGAAGGAGCCAGGCTGCTAAAACTGATTTTTTCAGGCTTTGCACACTGCCTCACGTTCCAGCAGTAGGAGAGAGGTTATTTTCTCTCATAACACAGAGACCAGGCTGAATCCTTGGGAGCCATTCTTTCCTGGGGGTTGGCAATCTCCTTAGGCAGCACCCACCTCAGGAGGAGATGGCTGAGAGCTGGAGATCCCTCACCCACCACAGGGAGGGACCAGCTCCATCACGCCAAACCAAGGAGGGCTCAAAAACATCAACAACAACAAAAAAAGGCTGGCAAGAAACACGCTGGTTCGCTTCCTGAGCTCGTTTGTGCTCCTTGAAGGAAATCAACGAAGGCATTTAATGATCCTTGTGGGCACAACGTGATTTGTGTCTTCATCCTTTCAGGGCAGGCTCGTGGCACCGAAGGCCCTGGGGCGGAGGGGAATCTGTTTGAAAGCTGCTGGCAGAGCAGGATGCTGTCAGATGTCGAAGGGAGGAAGAAGGAGTGTGTGCTATGGAAGCTGGCAGGTGACTGAGCTAATTACGGACTCGGAGGCAATTCAGGGTGACGGGAAGTGACTGGAATTGTAACCAGAGGTTAAAAGAGTTTAAAAGGAGCAGAGCCTGCCCTGCCATGCTTGGATGGGTGAACACCATTCCCTGCCAGCCCGCTGAGCAGCTGGAGGTCAGGGAAGCACCTTTCACACTCACTACAGGGTAATTGCACAGCAAAACACAAAACGGTGTTAATTGGATGTGGAAAGCCTTTAGCAGAGCCTCCCCCCACCTCTTTCCCTTCTTCAGAACTGTCAGGGTATTTTTAATAACAATTGATGGTTGCCTAAAATCACAAAACATGTTTTCATTAATATTCATGAAAGAATGGACTGGTTTTATCTACACCTACATCAATGTGTGGTAAAATGTATCCAAAGCCCAGCTTTTATCTTTAATCACACTGAAACTGATCGCCTCTGATTTTTGTGGGGAAAAAAAAAAGTGGTCTCGTTTTCAAAGGAGAAAAGCATGAAATGTTTTAATTTGTGACCTAGAATTTTGGCAAAGCTGCTGCCTTCTCTGAAATCAAAAGGAAGGGAAAAGAAATAATAAGACTTTTAAGATTTTTTTTTTTAAATTGAGTTCTGAGTATTCTGGAAATTCTCATACACATTTCTACAACAGGTCTTGCTTGAACACTCAGTATGGGCAACAAAAATTAGCAGGAAAGATTCAAAGGAGGGGAGGGCAGGGAAGTGGGGGCTTTGCTGCTTTGTCCCTGTAGGTCATTGCCAAGCCACAAGAGGGTCCTTGGCACTGGAGGCTCTGCTTTCTCCCCCTGCAAGAGCTCAGAGAATTATTGTATTTCCAAAACACCCTACAGCCATGACCTAATAAATCCTTATCAGGATTTCAGCAAGTAGGTGAACCAGTAACATCAGAGCACAAAGGCAACGATGATCTCTGTGAACTCATCTCTGTGCCTTCCCCACCTGCTGACCCTGAGAGTGGAACAGATGGAGGAGGGACCCTCCTTTTTTGTAGCCCTGCCAGGCTGGAACAACTTTAATTTGGCCCGAATACCTCTGTCCTGATAACCTTGCAAAATCCTGAGCCCTCACTAGCACAGTGAGCAGAGAGAAGGAGGGATCTGCAGCGTGCTCCCCAAACAGGGTCATTGCATCATGCCTCTAATGCACAGGATTTGGCAGCATGGATGATGTTGCTGGATGTGCACTGAGTCAAGAGTCTTTGCAGCACAGACTGGCAGAATGACTGCCATCATTTATTCAGGCATTGATGCACCAAAATTCCTGGGGCTCCCCACAGAGCAAAGCCTCCTCCCCAGGAAAGCTGCTCTAGTGCAGCCAGTTTATCACAAAAGGCTTTAATCTCTTTTAAAATGGGATTTCCCTTTCTCTTAGTCAAGTCCCTTCAGGTGGACTTGAAATGTAAAAGAATAGGTTTAACCCTTTGATAGTGGATAAAGTTCACTTTCCTTCTGTCTGCTTTTTCAGGAAAGCTGCATTCTTGTGGGGGAGAACTGCTCACAGTTCTCCCCAAAGAGAGCATCTGCTTTCACTTACTTTTCCTTTTCTTTTCTTTTCTTTTCTTTTCTTTTCTTTTCTTTTCTTTTCTTTTCTTTTCTTTTCTTTTCTTTTCTTTTCTTTTCTTTTCTTTTCTTTTCTTTTCTTTTCTTTTAATTCATTCTTTTCCTTGCCATGGCTTCAGGGGTGGTGGCAAGATGCTCCAGTGCTTTTTGTTTCCTGTGCATTCTGCTCTCCCTTGGTGTCTCCCTCTGTGCCCTGAATTTCCTACTGCTCAGAACACTGTGTCTGATGAGGGTTTAAAATGCTGCTAGCAAAAACAAATTTTTTAAAAAAATGCTCATTTCATCTTGGAGTATTTAAACAAGTCTAAATTTAGAGCAGAGCTGTGGGAAAAAAAAAAAAAAAAAAAGCTAAAAAGCAAAAAAAAGGCAAAGTAACCAGCTGAAGGCATTAATTAATATGACACCTATGTGGCTGCTTCTATAAACTGCAGGGAGAGCATGTGGCTTGCAGATGAATGGGTGGGCAGGCAGAAATGTACAGATGACTAAAAGCACTTTTCCATCACTGCCCCTGGCAGCTGCAGGGACAGAGAGAGGTTGGGTTCTGTGGGATTGGCAAACACTGCCTGCCTGCTCTCCACACCCCCCAGGGAATGGTCACCCCTGCTCACACAAGGCAGAGACACCATCCCCATGTCCCCTCAGCACCAGCTCAAACACAGGATCACAAGCAGAGCATTTGACCAAGGCAGAAAGCAGATTTTGTGCCCAGATGCTCTCTAAGTTGCCCCATCAAGAGATAATGAGAGGCACGAGGTTACAATCTCAGATAAATTCATCTGCTGGGAACAAGGAATAAACATTGTTTATTCCCATCATGGCTTGTTTTACATACACTCTCCTCCTATTTTTCCCACTGTGAGACTATGTTGAGAATTTAGCTGTTAGAGAATAGAAAATTACAAAGTTGTAGTTAATTTTAAGTCTTGCACCTGCAAGATGGCGTGATTTTGGGGCTTAGCTATAGTAAGATAACAAACAGTGAAAGAGACATGAGAAAAGAGAGATGTAACTCCTAAAAAATGAAGAAGAGTTCATAGTATAGTTTAACCAATAGATTGCTTAGCTTACAGAATATTCATAAGCTTATTATTTGCTGTATAAGTGTTTGATATTTTCTTCAATAAACTAAACCTAAAAGACCTGAGGGACCGGGACCAGACCAGACCTGAAAACCATGATGAACCAACTGGTGTCCTAGTCTCCTTCCTACAACAAGACTACACTTCTTAACCAGTCTTTTGGTGTTATTTGTTCTTTTCCTGGTCATTACATTTGCCACTCTCTTCCCATAACACGATAATCCAAACTCTGGTTTTAGTCAAGCCAGAAATAAAGAGAGCAGGTAAACCTCTCCCCTGCCTGTGTCTACAGCACAAAAATCACACTGGTATTTTTTTTATTGCCGCATGGTTTTGCAAATGTAGCTCTAAATTGCTGCACTTGCTCACCTCGTATCTCTTGCAGCTTTAAGTTCTCACTCTTTTTAATGTATTTGCTTTCATTCTTTCTCACAGATTTCATTTTCTTTTTCCCCAGTCAGCCCCTGCTGTTATCTCCTTCCCTTGCTCCAACTGTGCTCACACACGGTGGAGGCTGAGCTCTGCAGAAGCAACTGGATGCACACTAATCCCATTAAGGCCCCTCCAGGCACCTGGGGTTTTCAGTTTTCAGTGCTATTTTCATTTAATCTTCCAATCTTACTTCCTTTGCAATTTTAGATCATTAAGGGGTTAAGTGAGATATACCCACTAAATGAGATAAATCCAAATAAAGGGATTTGGATCTCCCAGTTCAGCGTGCTGCTGTCTCATTGCCTTTTCTATCAGTGTTTCAGGGGTTACCAAACACACCCAGACAAGGGCTCTTGCCAGAACCCATCTGGATTAACCTGGGCCCCAGCTGCAGGCAGCACACTGAAGAGATCCTGCAAAAATTCCTCACAATAACAATTTATATGGCTCCTTGCAAAGTGGTGAAAAAATGTTATCTAAAATGCTCCTGCCTTCAGATCTCATTTCAGATTTTTTTTTTTTCCAGAATGTGAATTTTTATCCTCTCTTCCCTCAAGTACCCAGACAGGGAAGCCTGTCACCCTGGATGCCACCCCTCAGTTTTAATCCTGGTAAGCACAGACAAATGAAGCCTTCATTGTCAGTCTTCCCAGCTCCTCTAAGAGCAATTTTCTCCTATTTTCCAGCTGCAGGGGCAGGAGGAGGCTGCACATTTTGGCCACTTGGGAGAGGTGAATTACACCAGATCTGCTCTGCCTGTTGCCTTGCCAGGCTGGCTCAGGCAGCTGCTGTGCAGCCATGTGATGTGCTAAAGGCGCTGTCTCTGGAGTGTTTGTTGTGTAGAAATTGATTCTTTTGTAGATTTTAAGGTCAGAAAGAAGCATTTCGACTTTCCCATGAAGCCCTTTGCACAGAGTTAAAAACATAAGAGAAATTTATGCCCTCCAGGCCTGCAGCTTCTGCTTGAAGATTGTGATTCTCAATAAGACATTCAGTCTGGAGTAAATATTGTAATAAATGACAAAACCATCCTATCCTGAGGTGAGTTATTCCTGGAATTACTTAATTCCTTACCACAGGCTTTCAGCCTCTTCATCATACAATTTAACCTCTATCCAATGTTTCCTGGTCTTATTCCCTTTTCAGTATTTCCTTTGTCACTTCTATTATCCCATTTAAACTGCATCTGTGCTGGTTTTGGCCAGGATTCAGTTAATTTTCCTTATACTTGTCATCTATACTACGGGCCTTCATTTTATTTCAGTGCTTTGACAGCCAGTTCCCCCCTCCCTGTCCTTAGAGAAACCTACCAATCTAGTGTGGCTTCGCATTTTACATTAAACATTTGCATTTTACATTAAACAAGCCATTTGTAAATGTGCAAAAGATGATTGGAAGGTACTGTAATAAATGGCTTAATTCATAGCCATAGAGCCAAGCTGTTCAACAGGTTGAAGCAGTAATTTATGCTCTTTCTGCTGCCATATCTGTAGTTATTTATAATTCATACTTCTCATGATGATAATGAGCTTCCACAGTGTGACCCTCATCCGAGTGTGCAGTGTGCTGCTTCCTGCCATTCATCAGGCTCAGCAATTGGGCTCCTTTGATTCATTGCTCTCCAGACACAGACGAGGGGATGGCAATCTCAAGTGAATGTTGGCCAAACTGAAAGGTCTGGCTATTAATAAATAATCATTCACATTAGGAGGCGATCAGCTGAAACTGGCAGAGAGAGCTCTTCCTTTCATGTCCCTTTTGCTTTCCACTGCTCATTTTTCCCTCCTCTGCCCTGGCCAGAGACCCACAGCTGCGGTTTGGAAGGAAATTGCCTTGGCAATTGCCTCGGAGCTGTCCTGGATGCTCTGCCCGGCCTCATCATCCCAGTGCAAACCTCAGCACCGAGCAGGGGCCGGCAGGGATCCGCTGGTACCCTCAGGGCTCCCCCGATCCCCTTTGGACAGCAGATAACGCTGGGAACACCAGCCGGAGGGACCCGCCAGCATCCTGCAGGTCGGGGAGGCCCCGCTAGGCAGAGATCGAAGCTCTGGGAAGGCTCTGGGGGATGTGGATGCGACCCCTTTAAAGCAGGCACGGCCTGACCTCCGGCTGGAGAAGCCAAGGCCCGTCTTCAGAAATCAGAGTAATCCCGGGTGATTTTATCCCACTCCACTTCCCTAAATCTGCGGCTGCTGCTGCTTGGCGAGGAGATTAAGGGCTGGCAGGGGATTACGTAGCCGCTGCAGCTCCCAGCGCCGAGCTCCCTCCTGGCGCGGCCGCTCCGGGGCCTGGAGCCGCTCCGTACCCGTGGGTGCGCACCCCTCACCGGGGCCGGAGCCGATCCCCACCTGTGGGTGCGCACCCCTGAGCGGGCCCGGAGCTGCTTCACGCCTGTGGGTGCGCACCCCTGACCGGGCTGGGAGCCGGAGCCGCTCCTCACCCGGAGCCGCTCTCTCCTGACCGGGGCAGAAGCTGCTCCACACCCGTGGGTGCGCACCCCTGACCGGGACCGGAGCCGCTCCACACCCGCGGGTGCGCACCCCGGGCCCGGAGCCGCTTCACACCCGTGGGTGCGCACCCCTGAGCGGGACCGGAGCCGCTTCACACCCGTGAGAGCGCACCGGGCCGCGGCTCCCACACGGTTCGGTGCCTGGCCCGGACACCCCGACGGCGCCCGGCAGCCGCGGCGGCGCTCCCGGGGCAGAGGCGGCCGCGGTGCCCCCGGGGCTCGGCCCCTCACCAGCAGCGCTCCCAGGCCGGCACCATGGCGGGGGCCGCCGGGGAGCTCCCTCAGGGCACCAGGAGCGGCGGGGAGCCCCCGCACGCCGCCGGCCGGAGCCCTTGCTGATGGCCGGTGCCTGCAGGATGGGGCCCTGGGCCGTGCCGTGGATGATGCTCTGTCTGCTCTGCCTGCCGCCCTGGGCCAGGGCCCAGACGAAGATCCCGCTGGAAACGTGAGTGTTGCGGCGGTGCGGGTGGGAATTGCCTCCCCGGCATGGCAGGCGCGGCAGGGACAGGCTGCTCCTGAGGGACACATGGCTCCTGAGGGACACATGGCTCCAGGGGCTGGCACTGTCCTCCCCTGGTTCCTGGCAGAGCACACAGACATGGGAGCCGCCAGTTCTGTGTCCAGGTCTAGGCTAGGATGCAATGCCTCTTCGTCCCCACTCCTCAAGCGTAGCAATGATACTCATCTCCTTTAGTTAAGTATTTTGACATCTATTAATGCTCTGCTTAATGCACTGGGCAGCAAAAGGCAAAACCAGTTTAAAGACACGTTTGTAAAACCTCGCTGCCGCTGCTGCAACTTGCAGAGATTCCACCATGGAGGCAGACGGGAGTGGCCCCAGTTTGGCAGCTCCCAGTTGAGTAGAGTTGTTTCAGTAGGCACTGCTGGGTTTCAGGAGACCAAGAACATCCAAGGGATGCACAGCACAGGCCAGGTTCTGGCTGGGGAAGGTGCACATGAGGTGTTTGAGCAGTGACACACCTCTTTGTGTAGAGCAAGGTTTGCAGCTCCAAAGCTCTGGCCCCTTGCGTTGGTCTGGATCAGTGCTGGCTGAAAAGGGTCTGGGTAAAGCACACAGCCGTGTTTATTCACCTGTGGCTGTCAGAGGATGTTAGTGAGCGAGGCTGAATGGAGGAAAGAGGCCTCAGCCCTTCTTGCTGGTGCTGGCTCCACCTCTCCACAAAAGGCATCATGGCCCTTCCCAGAGCTCCGGAGCGAAGGAATGAAAGCTGAGCTGCAATCCAAAGCACACCCAGCCGTGGTTTGTGCATGCACTGCACATGCAGGGACTCTAGATGCATCTTTTGGGGTTTTTGGTTTGCAAACCTTGGGTTTGCAGCGCTCCAAGGCCTGCGTGTGTCCGTGTGAGGAGCGGCTCATCCAGCACCGTCACTGCCGGAAAGCTCCCCGCCAGCACCGCAGCCCTGGCAGCCCCCCTGGAGCCCAAGAGCTCTCAGCAACCCCAGTTTATAGAAACTTCACCTTGTTAAGCTGATTTGAACGAGTTAAATCCTTTCAGGATTAGAAATGTCAGCGCGGTCGTTGGTTAAAGCTGTTGTGGGGCAGCCTCTGGGGTGCTGGGACAGGGCTGTGGGTGCAGGACAGCAGCTTGGTCTGGAGAGAGGACAACACTGCCAGCCAGTTTGAGGAGGAAACATCTGAAAAATCAACTCAAGACAGCTTAAGCCCTTTCCTGCATTTGGGGAAATGTTTTTTATTCAAAAATTGCCGATAAGGCACTTAGAGATGTGCCACCAGTCCAGCCCATCTGCCCAGGAGCTGCACTGACATTATCCAGGAGGGTCTCAGGAAACTTTGCTGCCAATTCTATTCTTGCACTGTCAAGCCCTTCCCCAGCAAAAATTCTTCTGACTTGGGTTGCACAGAAAGGACACAGGTTACACAAGATAAAATCAAACTTCTGCCAACTTCAAACCAAGCAAATCAACTTTCTATGTCCAGGATAAATACCACATAGGAATACCTTTTGGCATTGAAGCCTGTGGCATTTAGAAGCCAGCCTGTCCTTTCTGCTGTTCTTGCCACAGAATACAAGAGCAGGGATTAGAGGCAGACAATCTCTGACCAAAACCTTTTCTGATGTGTTTTGTTATAATGTGATACTGAAAAAAAAGATATTTACGTCACTTTGCACAATTTGGAACTTATTCCTGTGCAAGAATGAAGAATAAACAATAGAAAAATAGCTTTTCTCCTCTGGTACTAAAACCAGAGCAATGGCTGAATTAATCCCTGATGTTTCAAATCCACTCATGAATTTAACCAAAACACAAAAGTCACCCTTTGGAAATGAAATTTCAGCAGGGAAATACACTGGCCAGAGGCCCAGAGGGAGTAAGTCAGTCAGCAGAAAATGGCTCTGTTTCATGGGTTACACGGGGACATTTTGGGGGGAACACAAAAGAGGAGCCCTTCAAGCAGCGGCTGGGTTCAGGCAGGGTGAGGTGACACAGGGCTCAGTCGGGCCGTGCTGCTCCCCAGGCCGTGGCTGGCTGTGCTGCATCGTGCTTGGATCACTGCCAGCTCGTTCCTCTCTGACTCCAGCAGCGCAGAAATCTGCTCAGTCAGTTCCTAGTGGTGCTTCTGGAGTGCCACTTCAGAACACAAAGCACCTCTTCTTCCCCACTGGACACAGCCCTGCTCAGTACTGGTGAGGAGCTGGGGTAATGGAAGCACAGGGAACTGCTGGTGGGAGAGGCAAAGATCAACCTGGTGTGGCCTCTTTAGGCTGCTCCTGTTGCCTTTATACACCTACCCCCAAGCTGGACAGAGCCAGCTTCAATTAAAAGAAATGTCTCTGCAAGCTGATGAATTTCAGACTGACCTTTTCTCTCGCTTGTTTATGAAAAAAAAAATTAAGGGAACCTATTTAAGTTCAGCAGGCTGCCCCTAATTTCCCAGTGTTCTAAGGTTGCTCATTTCCCTGGCTAATAATTGTCTTTTAAATATGAAAATGCCAATGTATTTCCGCCTCTTCACTTTCCTACTTTGCAACTTCCATATCAACCAGATATGTTTAATGACACAAACTTAGCCCTGTAAAACAGAGATTTGAGACTTTTGAGCCCTCTCATTCCTCTGTGCCCCTTAACTTTCCAGCCAGTCCTCCAGAGCTGCCAGTTCTGGCCCTCTCTTTGGTCCCCCTCTGTTTGTGCCTCGTTCTTCCTCTGCTTTGGGACCAGAAACAATAACAGTCCCTGAGCCAGAGCAGACATCCCACAACTATACAAACCCCGTTTTTTATTCAAGTTCTGCTGTTACTGGAAGTTTCAAGAAGTTGCTCAACTAATCAGAAATTAACACCAGAGACTCTTCCACTCTGTTGTATTGAAGAATGTTGAGGGCTGGAAGGAGCAGGGGCACACTATAAATATGACACAAAACAGAGGTGAGGGGAGAGAAATGGGGAGAGAAATGAAAAATAAACATCCCTGCTAAAATTACCATCCCTTCATGTTTAGGTTTTCTTTTTCTACAGTAAAAGGCGAGGAGACTGGAGAATATTTGTTAAATTCAGCACAAAGCGTCTTGTACATAAAACTTGCAAAGCCAGTAGGAGCAGATGGGCATCAATTTAAATGTTGATCCAGAGATCCTCATATCTAAGGGAATGATTAGTCACTACTACAACAAACAGGAAAGCATCCCATGGGATCCCTGTTTCCTCTTTTATTTCTGGCTTGCTAGAATAACTCTGATATAGCCCAATAAATCCTGGTCTCCTAGAAAATATCTGTATGCTTTTTTTGTCTAAGGATGAAATGGTGAGATAAAAGCTCTGGCTCTGCAAATAAGATGCAGAGCACAATGAAAAAAAAAAAAAAAAAAAAAAAGAGAGAAATTGACTTCAGCTGGTGCTAGTTAGTTCATACTGAGTGGTTAAATATGAATGCCTCATTGCTAATTAAGGATTGATTTTAAAAGGCGCCCACTCTCTCATGCTTTTTTTATAGCAGTGGAGAGAGGTGCAGAGCTGAAGCTTTGTGTTTGCTCCAAATCATCCCCTGTGTGTTTAAAAAAGCCTGTGTGCAAGAGGGGAGTTTAAGCAGGCTTTCCTAGGCAGAAGTGAGCTCCTGTGATTATTCCACCATTGCTGTGCTGGCTTTTCTCCTGAACTCATCTCTGTGGTGGTGTGTTATTTGTGGTGCAGTGCACTGGGAAATCAGGCCCTGAGGTTAAAGCCTGCCTGGGACTCAAAGAACTCCCCTGGAAGCTGTAGGTAAGACTCTGCACTTATCATAAAGAAGTGTAAGTGGAGAGGGCCACTCATTGCATTAAATAAATCTCTCTTAAGTGAACCCTTGTTGAGGGAGCTGCCTAACATAGCTTGTGTAAGTGCTGATGAAGTGCTCTGTCAATTCTGGGAGCCATCTATTTTGATTTGGATGGCTCAGTGTTCAGGCTACTCCTCAACATCTGAATGTTCTCCATGTGGGATTGCTGCCATCCATTATTTCCAGGATGGCACAAGCTGGGGATGCTTTACAGTGACAATGTGCATAATCAGCTGTGGCGTTATCAAGCAGCAGCACCACCAGTGAGAGCAGGGAATTTGTCTGGCTCATCAGTCTGTGGCCTGCTCTGCTGGAGGAGCTGAATGCCAGGGGTGAATCATGGCACCTTCTCCAAGTCCTGACACTTATTTCTCTTCAGCAGATTTGGCACTGAGTGTCTAGCCCTTCACCCCAGGGCCTGTCAGGAGAGATGAATAGGTGTCTGCAGAAAGCAATTTATTTCCCTTTGCTAGCAACAGAAGGAGCTCAGATGCCATCTAAGACCAAATTTCCACATCCAAAGTTAGGTGGGACAAGTTCAAGACCAGCAGAACTCAGTGTTTCTCCCTGCTCTCCATTCTCCTGGGTGGAATGTCCAAGAGCAGCACTGTCTCCTGCCTTGCTGCTTGTGTGGCTGGACAAAACATTGCCACTGTTGGAGAGTGGTTTAGAGAAATAGAGGGATTTGTACTCAGGATGATGGAGTTTTACTTGTCTGAAGAAAACTCTGCAGACTAACCAGCTGTCTGTCTGACCACCTCTGCAGATTTGGAATTATTAACACTGGTTTTCCTTCTTTTGGCCTTTTTTAGGGTGAAGTCCTGGGCAGATGCCTTTGGTGGGGAGCTGTACTCCATTGTGACTAAGTACTCAGGCTCTCTCCTGCTGCAGAAGGTAGGCAAAACCTGTGAAGGTTCCCTTTGCTTTGTGTCACCTCCCTGTGTGCCTCCGAGGGTGGGGGAAAGAACAAGGCACTGGTGTGCAGCTGTCTGTTAAACCATGGAGCTCCATATCCCTAAGCCCAGAGTGATGCCCTGTGCCATTCTCCATGGATGGAGAGGGAGATCCATTCAGTGCCTTCCCTGCTTTCATCACCC
Organism: Zonotrichia albicollis; assembly: GCF_047830755.1. Taxonomy (NCBI): domain Eukaryota; kingdom Metazoa; phylum Chordata; class Aves; order Passeriformes; family Passerellidae; genus Zonotrichia; species Zonotrichia albicollis. The sequence continues at coordinate 15,765,361 of NC_133822.1, forward strand.
ATTGCTGAGCACCACCTTAATTGCACCACTTTTTATTAAAAATACTTTTTAACAGCACTCCTCATGTTTCCCTCTGATGATCACCTCCTGCTCTTCCATGCTGACCCTTCATTCCTCCTTTCCTGAGTCTCTCTGCTACTCATCACTCACCCCACCATCCCCCCCTGCATCTCTCCAGCTGACACTAATATTGCCATTGTGAATTACACCCACATCCCCTGCACAACACAGGATTTGAGTATCACATTCCTTGCCTCACTGCTAAGCCCTGTTTCCCTGTCCCCAGAGTGCTGCTTTTTGCTGGAGTAAGGGATCACATCCTGCAGCACTCACTTTGCTAGGTTTGACCAGGACAGGCTTTCAGCATCCATCACTGAGGTCTGTGCTGATCACCAGCTCTTCTTGGGAGGAAAGAGTCACCCTGCAATAAAAGCTGTCAGCCCTGATTAAGGTACTTCTTGCACTAACTGTGAGGCAGCTGCAGCAGGGTGTGGATGCAGGCAGAAGTTGGGCTTTTAGCAGTTTTGATGATGCTTCTGCATTGCCTGTTGTCCCCTGGGGTCCCCAAGCCATAGCTCCCAGTGTCTGTGACTCAGAAGGAAAATGTCACTTCGAGCAGGGGTACAGATGAGCTTGATCTAGCCTTGCTCTGTGAACATTCCAGTAAAAAATCATTTCCTAAATTCATGTGGTGTTGTGTTCTGCCCTAACTTGACTTAAGCAATTTAAGCAGCTCAAGTTTATCTTTTAAGTTCTTGAGCTTTTTTATCTCCTGTTGTTTCCCTGGGAAATAAGGGAATAGGGGAGAAGCAGCCAGCACTCACTTCAGTCCTTTTCTTTAGGTAGGATTTCTTCACAATTTATCTCAAAGCAGGGACCGTCCCAAGAGAGCTCCCACAGCATCCCTTGCACCTCCAGCACTACAAGTGGATGCAGACAGATCTTTTACTGATAAATATCATTTTCATGCACCCTGGCAGATCCTAAATAACTTTGTGCAGATTATCTCATTGGCATGTTAGGCCTGGAGAGCCAAACACACCAAAGTCTAGAAATTAAACACATGAATTTACCTGCTGCCCAGGCACCTTGCTCTTTTTTGGGCTATTACCTGTTTTTCACATCAAATATTTCTCTGCATGCATGGCTGTGCCCAGACCAGCAGAAGGCTGGGGAGCACAGTGCAGAGGTCCAGGTGATTCTTTTCTCGGTGCTTGTTTAAGTCAACAGGCATTTTGTCTCTCAGGAAATACAGAAGGTGCTGTCATCTCAGTTTGTATCTTATTTCAGGTCTCCCTTGTGCCTAATGGTCTTGAAGTAACCACCTTAGGGTTGCTGTGAGAGTCATAATTTTTCAGTTACTGAATGCTTTGCACATAAACCTTGTCTTTAATACTTGGCATAAACTTTCTTTTATGGTTTTCAGTTTGCTTAGTTTTCTTTGGACTTTTTGTTTGCTTCCTCCAGAAAAACCCTAAAATCATGTTGCAAACTCAAGTAGCTGACTTTCTACCAGGCTGTATCATTCCCAGAGGCCTGGTGAGATCACAGACATCCCTTGAATCCCCAAGGGCAGGCTTTTACCCTGCATCACAGCTTTGCCTTGGTGTTATTAGAAAGCCCAAAAAACATGGCAAAGAACAGACAAACTTGAGAAGTTCAGTCAAGACATTTTCCTGGGTGAGGATGAAAGGAATGTCTTTCACACTCTTAATTTAGTTCCACTAGCAGTGAGTAATGCAGCACTGTGTATTTCAATAGGCTGGATTTTATGGAGGTGGGAACAAGAATATATACTTGGTGACATATCTCTGTTCACAGATAAAACTTAGGATACTGAATTCTGGATATTCTACTTTTAAATCACCACCCCCGTCACAGCAGAAGGGGAATCTTAATGAATTGCTCCTGCTGTTTTAGGGGAATGCTAAGTGCTAGATGAACAAGGAAAGGTTTTCTGTTAGAGCTGAGCTAACTTTTTGCCTCTTTTCAAACATCAGATCATTTCAGCCAGTTCTCCCAAGCTGACTCCTCTTCTGTAACTTAAAATGATCTGATAGCCTGAACCCCAAGCAGAGGTTCTACAGAATGATCCTGGCCAATACATGCACCTGAGCTGACTCCCAGCCATGGTGTCTGGTGACAGGATTGAAATCACAGCTCTGTTGCCCACCATTAGAAAACCTTGGATGAACAGTCATCAATAGGCAGAGATTTCCAGGGCAGGAATACAGGCATGTAGTGGTTTGCTGGTTCATTTGTAGGAAAAAAGCTCAAATAGGATTTGAGCTCAAACCTGGTGTATTCCTTAGCAAACTAGAACTTTGCAGAAAGTTGGGTGGTTTTTTTGTGTTGGGTTTTTTTCCTTCCCATCTCTGGCGGGATCTCAGGCCTGAGATGTGCACGCCATGAGCAGACTGGTTTTCATTTCTCATGATTACTTTTACCCCAGTAACATCTGCTTGTGAGTATGTCATAAACACATTAAAAAATTACCAGAGAGGAGGAAAAGCCGTGTTGCTTTTACCTGAGGCTGTGCTATAGGGTAACTGTGGCAGGTCACTTTGTGAAGTGCCTGCTTGCCCATGTGTCCCCCCCTTGGTGAGCTTTCCCAGCAGAGATTGCCCTGCTCCCCCAGCAGGGCCTGATTAAAGCCCAGCCTGGCAGAGATCACCTCTGTGCTGGCAGAGCTGTGACACAGAGCTGAAGGGACAGACACCAGCTGGGGCTGTGCTGCAGTCTCTCACCAGCCAGGCACCGTGCTCAGGGGTTGTGCTGCACATTTCTCTTCTGGCACTGTGGTTACCCCAACCTTCCTGCTCAATCCCTCCTCCTCCTCCTGCTTCCCCTGCCTGTCCCAGCTCCCCAGCCCAGGGGATGGGAGGCCTGGCATTTTTAATCCAGTAAAACCCTTGCTGTTAATCATGCCAGACAGAGCGAGCAGCCTCCCTGCCATGCCTGCTGTGGGCTGGATGCTGCTGCTATTTCTGTCTGACCTCCTCAGCCTGCCCCATCCTCGAGGCGTTTCTGCCTGTGCCCAGCTGCCCTCCTGCATGGTCAAGGAGCTTCTTGAACAAAAGGGACTCCACGGGCTCACCCTAAAGACATGCAAAGTCCTTTCCCTGCTGCTTCCCTCTAATTCAGAAGTGTCACTAGAGCCCCTGCCATCTCCTTGCCCTTTTCACCACCTCATTTTTTTTGCCCAGCCCTGGCTGAGATTGCTGCTGTGTTGCTAACACAGTGTGAGTATGGAGGGGGGCTGTACACACTGCAGACAAAACTGATGATGAGGGACCAGGGAATTGCAATTGGTTGCCTTTGTGTTTCCAGATTGCTCAGGAGATAAGGCTCTGTCTTTTCTGAAATAAGTTAATTGTCCTGTGTCCTTTCACAGGTTTCATTAATCTTTCTTTCTGGCTATCTCTGTTAGCAGAGGGATTTTTTGCAAAGGAGAAATAAAGACCATTTTAGCCAGTCTTAAAAGAACATATTTAAGGAGACAAATTATGCTTACAGTTTAGATGTACTCTTGGGTTTTTTAAATTCCTAGGTTATATGAAACATGGTGAGAATAAGCTGGTTATCTCTAAAGCTGTCAGATCTAGATCCTCCTCATTATAGCACCTCTCCCCTTGGAGGCAGCAGCAAGTAGCCATGTTCATAATTCCTAGGTTTTGGGAATTGCCTCTGTGTTGCTCTTGGCCTAAATTATTATCCTGGGTGCCCAATAAGTGGCATCATCTCTTTCTATCTCAGCTTTCTTTGGCAGTCTCCCCTGTGAGCACTGAGCAGGCCCTTCTTGCTGGAGCCCTGGCAAGTTCCCTCACAGATGGGGTGGCTCTGGGGCAGCACAGCCAGGACATCTCCCCAGCAGTGCCCCAGAGCTCACATGGCACAGGAAGAGCTGCAGTGACAGCACACAGCTCCATTCCCTCGCTCTTGCCTCTGCCTTGAGTGAGCTGGAGGTGTGTGATGTGTATAAAGCTGCTGTGGATGTCAGTGCACAGTTTGGGTTTTTAAAAGCATGGTTCTGCTTCTCTCTAGCTTGTAGGCACTCATAGCTTCAGGTGCATTGCTCCTTTCTACGGCCACAAGCTCACAGTTGGATCAGTTGTTTTCACTTGGTCCAAGTGCTTTGAGTTATGGCCTCAAATCTTCAGATGGAAAAGGGGGAAAGGCAAAGATGGAAGGTGATAAAATCAGAGCACTTGTTTCAATACAAAGACAATACCCAGCTAGCAATGATAGATTCATCCCTCTCCTTAAGAACCTCCTGCTCAGCAGGATTTTCTTCCTTCCATCGGGTAGAAGTACAAAGATGTGGAGCCAACCCTGAAGATCAAGGAGGTGGATGGCTTGGAGCTGGTGAAGAAGTTCTCGGAGCAGATGGAGAGCATGCTCCGTAGGAAGGTGGAAGCTGTTGAGGTATGACCACTGCCTCTGGGGCTTTGGGAGGGAATCTGTGTCCTGCCAGCCCCAGAGCAGCAGGCACAGGGCTCTGCCTCACCAGCAGTGTGTGGGTGCAGGGGTTGTGTGAGGACTCCCCTGCCCAGGCAGGAGCCTGCTGGTGCAGCTGGCTGCTCACGCTGAGCTTTAAGCAGACACTGGTGGGAGGATGTGGGCGTTCAGACAAGGGGATGCTGGCTTCTCCCTCGGCTCAAATTAGAAAAGAAGACAAAAACAAAGTCTAGGAATAAATATGAGGGAATGAACACTCTTTTAGGAGACAAGCTGTTTAAAAAGGAGGGGAAGAAAACCTCTCAGAAGTGAAAAATCCAGTTCATCCTTCCATAGTGCACTCTGGCTGCTGAAGACTAGGGGCTTGTTTCAGCTGTGTGTGTGGCTCAAGGGGGATTTCTGCACCTCCTGAGCACAGGCTGCAAGGAAGGTGCTTGGATTTCCAGCTGTGTACATGGGGAAGTGTGGAGGAGGTGGCAAAGGGTCTGTAGCTGCTGCAGTGTGGGAGATCAGAGCAGGTAATCGTTCTGGCCCCCCTTGCTTCCTGCATCTAAGGATTTATCATATTCCTGTGTATTTACCTACCATGAAAAGCATATTTCTGTAGTCACAGAGCCTTGACTGTTTAAGGCTTCTAATGTGGAAAAGTCATCCAGAAACACATCATTTGAATCTCCAAGTGAAATGTGGACATATTTAGTCCCAGAGCTTTGGCCAATAACATTAAATTCTTAGCCAGACTTCTCCAGTGTTTGGATTGCCTTATCCTTTGTGAGGGAGCAAAATGTAGTTTTGCTGAGACTGATGCTGATTGTGCAACCTTGAAAACATGTACGTGTTTAGTTGGATCCCTTCCCAGTCTGTACCAATTGAGAATTAGTGCCCTGAAGCATCATACTGGAGAAAACTGGCTGATTTTATTGCCTTCCATAAATGGCAAGAGCTTATAAATGGCCACAGCATCGCTGAACCCTTTACAAAATCCAGTCATGGTCTTTGTCTCAGTAACAATACCAGACTGAGACTCCCACAAGGCCTTTTCCTTTGATGAGATACTGACATCAAGCTGGGGCTGAAATGCCTTTCCCATGGCTTTTTGGAAGGGCTCATGGAAAATGAAATTAAATCTGTCTGTTGTTTCTCTAAATGGAGCTGTTTCTGTTTGTATATGTCCTGTGATATCTAAAATTGCTCTGGGGTTTAGCAGGGACTCTGGAGTAAGTAGGTGTGAATACACTTGGCAATAAATAGCTGCAAATAATGTACCTTCCAAGTTGTAAAACTGTAGCACAGAATGACAGGTCAGCAGGACAGGAGGGAAAGAAAGAAGTTTATAACCCCAGGCGTGGTTGTGGTGAAAGAGGCAATCGCTGATACAGCTGGGAGAACTTCTGGAGGGCTTTGCCCCAGCACCCACTCACCTTCCTTGCTGTGTGCTTGCTTTAGAGGCTGGTGGAAGCAGCAGAAGATGCAGATCTGAACCATGAGTACAACTCCTCACTGGAGGTGAGTTTAGCCTGGTCAGTGGCAAACGTGGCACACATCCTCAGGGCACAGCCAGGAACCCATCCCCACCAGGTTCCTGGGCTTAGGAATTGCCTTGTCTGCAGGACACTCAGAGACTGCTGCAAATAAGAGATATCCTTGGCAGATCCCAAACCTAGGAACGCCAAAAAGATCTGTCCCTCTGGCTCTGTGAGGGGAAGGATTTGGGAAGACATTGGGCTGAATGATGTTATTGGCTTTACTTTTACTGCACTGGCCAACACTGTCATTATGTGATGTTTTAGTGCAAATTAGCTGGCACTTTGTGGGTTACTTGACTGGAAAATGAGCTAAGAATTGAGTGTGAATGAACAATGAGGAGGATGCTGTTACAAATACCCACAGCAAGCCTTAATCCAAATGAACTGAGTTTCTCACCATCTTTCTTAACAGCTCCCATCATCTTTTCTGTACCAGACAGACACCCACTCATCAGGGCTTCCCTTAAGGTGAAAGTTTGGTGCTGTCCAATCAATTTGGATAATTGGCTTTCTGTTAATAACTGTTTGTTGTGGCCAAACTGTGGGATTATTGCTGGTGAGGGGAGCTGGAATGAAAAGGCTGTGGAAGGAAATTCTCTATCCACAGTACAAGCGCAGACAGCTCAGCAGAAGGACAGGCTACCCCTGCAAGTACATGTCTCAGTTGTAGGAAAGTTGAAAACACTCCCTGAAATCAAGCTAGTTACTAATTTCATCTCACTTTTTATTTTTCCTTTTTTAAAGAATCCCATTAGCCATGTTAGTTGTGTCAGCTGCATTCACAGTAAGGGGCATGGGTGAGTTGAGGTACATGACTGTATTTGCACACTCCATTTGCACCCTCTGGGTGCTGCTAGTGCTTGAACACTAATCCTTATGTAACCCCTGGCTCAGATAAGGTCACCAGAAGCATCTTAAAAACATAGGTTATCCAAGGACAAAGAATGCCCTGGATGTACTAAAGTGACTGTAGATGATAAATCCCCAGTGACCTTCACAGGTGGGGGGACACTGCATTGTCTTTGAGCACCTTGTGCTTGGTCCTTTGCTCTCAATGAGTGCCTGCTGTTTGGAGTGCCAGAATGAGGGATAATCCCAGCTGGATGTCCAGCAGTGAACTCAGTAAGGGACAGGCTGGGTGAGGTCAGCACTGCTGTGTCCTGTGCTAAACCTGGGAGCCAGACCCTGTAAGACACTTCACCTTTCCAGCTAATCTCCTAAATACAGCTGAGGGGCCACAGGAGGCTGCCACCCTGCCCCTGTGCTCTGCAGTGGCTCTTAAGCAATGCTCCTGGCAGTGACAGTGCTTTCAGTCATGTGGGCATATGACAGCAAAAAACAAAGTGGCCAGAAACCATCATTTGGGCAGCTTGACACTTCCAGTTGGTAAGAGCTTGTTTGTGGCTCATTTTGATCCTCTTTGAAGCCCTGATTCTCCATATGTCCCCTCTTTGTTTTAAACAGTGCTGGTAATAGTCTGTGCTATTCTCTCTTTGTCTTTTTTTCTATTGTCTTCATCAACAGTTTGATTACTACAACTCTCTCCTGATTAATGATAAGGATGAAAATGACAATTACGTGGAGCTTGGGGATGAGTTCATTCTGGAGCCAAATGAGCATTTCAATAACCTGCTGGTGAACACAACCTACAGTGATATCCAGCTGCCCACCAATGTCTACAACAAAGGTAATGGCCTCTGCTTTCTCACTGCTGGTAGGGTGGTGTGGAAATTATCAGCAGCAATACTGGAAACAAGGATGGGAATAGAAAAATAACAACAAGGATGGGAATAGAAAAATAACAACAGAGAAAAAAAGCAGCAGGGTTGGAAAGCCGCTGTTCTAAGGGACAGTCATATCTGTGCTGTCACTGTGACAGGTTTAGGTACAGTCTGCTCTTGGGAAACCTCTCATGGTGGACAGGCCTCCATGTCAGGCAGGAAGAGGCCATGGGATATTCCCCCAGGGTCTCTCAAATTTTTGGAGGACACAGCCTCCTTTTTATCCCAGTTTCCCTGCTGCATTTCCCTTCTCTCTTTCCCCATTGGCTGAGGTACTTGAGAGGCACAAACTTCCTGGAATGCCTGATACCAACGATTTCCCTCTAATGTGTAACCCTCCCTTTTCATTTTTAATTCTTATGGAATTTGGAGTTTTTCCCCATTGTTTCTTTCATCTTTCAATATTCAGTTTCATTTATCAGCAAACTTACAGTTTATTTGTAAAGGCAAATATATTTTTCCATTCATCAATCAGTGGAATCCTTCCCATTGTTTCTTTTATCTCTCAGTGCTGGTGTTGTCCACCAGCAGACCCACAGCTTGTTTGTAAAGATGAATCCATCATTCCTCTCAATCCCCACCTATGGATGGCAAGGAAGAGCTGACTGATGGACTTTGGTAGGGGCCAGGGTTGCCTGATGCAGCACCAAAGGTATAAAAGGTGGAGGAGCCATTTTGTGGGTGAGCATGTGCTGGTCCATGCACCCAGTGCTGTCACGGTTTCCTTATTCAATCTTTTGTTGTACTTTGTTAAGGTTTAATAAACCTTTCTGTAGTGGGATAGAATATAAGAAAATAAAGGTAGTATAGAAAGTAATCTTACCCCCTAAAGAGTTGCAGCTGGGTCGGTTATTAAAGATTAGGAGCAGGCCTGACTTTAACAGGCCACAGTGTAGTCAATAAGAAGAGTGTTATAAAAGAATGGGTTGGTTGGTTGAGGGGGACCTGGGGTAGTTGGCTGCTGTGAGAAAAAGGAAGAGTCAGTGCTTGGAGGAGCTGCCTATGAGAAACATCAAGGAGGTATGAAACTCTTGCACTAAGGTGACAACAGTATGGAACTCTTGCAATATAGTGACAACACCTTTCAAATGTTAGAAGTGAGTGTTGTTTCTCACTCTCCTGAGGAGATGAGGGCATGGTAGGACAGCCCAGGCTTTGTCAAAGAAAGGGGAGGCCAAGAAGAAAAGGAAGATTCAATGAGGAAGAGAGAGAGTGCAACTGTGTAAATCCTAGGGCTCTTCTGTCTTAGGTAATTACACCCAGCATAAATTTAGACAGGCCTTGCAGAAGGGCTGTCAGTGATGCATCAGCCTACTGCTTCTCAAAAGCCACACATCCCCTGTCAGGTAGCAGTTAAACACTGCCTGCAGGCTGTGCCAGCTGTGCTCAGCACTGGGATGGCCTCCCTGGGCCTCTGGGAGCATTATTCCAACCAGATGTAGGGCTCAAGGGCAGGCAAGGCTGTGAAGAGATATGGAGCTAATAGTGTCTGACCAAGCTGAGATCACCTGCAGTGGCTGTGGTGCCCTGGCCTCCAGGATTCACTTGAATGGGCAGAGAACAGAATGCATCAGTGTAAAAGCTTTGGACAAGGTTGTATTCCTCCTGCAGCTGCCTTTTTTCCCATCCCTCTCCTCCATCAGGGATGGTGGATGTCCTCCCTTCTTTTAACACACTTTTCTCCCCCACAGACCCTGCCATACTCAATGGAGTTTACATGTCAGAAGCCCTGAATCCTATTTTTGTGGACAACTTTGAAAGGGATCCCACGCTGACCTGGCAGTACTTTGGCAGCTCCACTGGATTCTTCAGGCTGTACCCAGGTAAAACAGTAGAGATGGGCTTTGCTCTTTCAGTGCCACACAATAATCTTGCAGGACAGGGCCTGTGCCATGGAAGAATCCCATCTGGGAAGTCTGGGACCATCCCAGCCCCGAGAAGGGCAGGATACAGTGAGCAAAATGGGCTGGTAAGGCTGAAGGAATTACTCTGCAGGCATAAACCCCTTTCTCCCATTAGAACCAGCCCCTCATGCAACCCCAGAGGAGTCTGCTGGCAGGGGACCTCCAAAAAGCTCTCAAAACACCATAGCAGGGCTCCCTTGAGGGTTTGAGTGGTGGCCAAGCCTCTGAGGACACACATGGCAGATGCAGCTGGCCAGCCTGGCTGGTCATCCACTTGCCAGCTGTGAGGGCACATTAGGTCACAGCACAGGAGGGAGCTGCTGTGCTTGCAGGGACCCTTGAGATGCTCTGCAGCTGCAGCCTGCCTGGTGCCACTTGGTCAGATGGCTGCCTGCCCTTGTTCTGTGCCCTGGCATGTGCTGGGCAAGGTGAAAGCAGAGATGGCTGTGAGCAGAGCCTGTAGCAGGGAATCTGGGATGCATCCCAGTCACTGCTGCTGCTTTTTTATGCTCTCCACCATCCCCTGTGTGAAAAAAAATCTGTTGTTGAGAACTACATCAAGGTGAGAAAAAAACTCAAAGTACAAGCAGTTGCTTTGCAATTGAACAGATTATGCCTAGGTACATATTTTAATAAACAGTTTACTCAGAACTGCCAAAGACCGAGCCGCTCTGCTTGTATTTCTGCAGAATGGCCACTGCTGTGGCTGGCCAGCCTCCTGTGCTCCCTGGGCTAGCCAGGTCTCAGCAGGGAACAGCAGCAGTGCAGCTGCCTGGGGAGCAGCTGCCTGTCTGCTGTGAGTGCTGACTGCTCCTCTTGCTGCTCTCCTCAGGAATAAAGTGGTTACCAGATGAGAATGGAGTCATCTCCTTTGACTGCAGGAACCGGGGCTGGTGAGTTCTGGAGAGACTTGGCCAAAGCACCTTCCGTCCTTCCTCTCTCCCCCTTCTCCAAGGTGACACCGTGGGGAGCTGCTGATCAGCAATTAATGTCCTGTGGTGCCCCTGCAAGAGATGGGGGGGTGTGGTATTTTCTGAGACCCCCATTGTTGGAGGGAATGATGAATCTGACTCCATGTTCTTAGAAGGCTAATTTATTATTTTATGATCTATATAATATTAAAGAATGCTATACTAAAACTATACTAAAGAATACAGAAAGGATACAGACAGAAGGCTAAAAGATGCTAATGAAAACTTGTGACTCTCTCTTCAGAGTCTGGCACAGCATGGCCCCTGTTTGGCCAATAAGTAAAAACAATTCACATGAAACCAATGAAACAATCACCTGTTGGATAAACAATCTCCAACCACATTCCAAAGCAGCAAAACGCAGGAGAAGCAAATAAGATAATTATTGTTTTCCTTTTTCTCTGAGGCTTCTCTGGAAAAATCCTGGGCAAAGAGATTTTTCAGAAAATATAACAGTGACAAGGGGATACATAAATAAGGGTAATAGCAGGTTGTGAAGCCCTTCCAGCAATAGTTTTCCCTGTGGGATCTACCATGTGCCACATGGAAATTACCCTTCTGTGGCTGGGAGGTGGTGAGGATATTTAAGTTTCAGAACTGTGGTGTGTTTCAGAACCCTTGGGTGTATGTCTGCAGTAGGCTCAGCACTTCCCAGGGCAGGAAGTGAGGTGCTGGGCCCAGCCTGTTCCTGCTGGGCACTGTGGCCATGGTGCCCGTGGTGCTGTGGCTGGCAGGGTGACAGCAGCATGCCCAGCATTCCCCCTCCCTGGCTCTCATCCTGCTCTTTGTTGTGCAGGTACATCCAAGCAGCCACCTCTCCCAAGGACATTGTCATCATCGTGGATGTCAGTGGCAGCATGAAGGGCCTGAGGATGACCATTGCCAAGCACACCATCGTCACCATTTTGGATACTCTGGGAGAAAACGACTTTGTCAACATCATTGCAGTATGTCTGCCTCCATTCCAGTGCTGAGGTCTCCCCTGGTGCCTCACACCCTCTCCTCCTTCCCCTCAGCAAATCACAGTGACCCACCTACAGCAGCACTTCTGTTGGATTGGGGAGATTCCCCTTGGGAAGGCAGCTCTGTGTGGTCAGCAGGGTGGCTGCCACCTAATTTCACCTCTCCTCCACAGAGGGTGTTGGCTGCATCTTTTTGCTTTCTTAGGGATGTGACTGTAACAGATAAGGGCTGCAGAGAGACACCTGAGCTAAAAATTCACCCAGCTTGCCCTAACACTGAATTTGGGTCCAGCAGCAGCAGTGTAATCTTCAGGATAATGTTTCCAGGCTAGAAAACTACCACTGTGTGCCTTTTTGTGCTCCAGCATCCTGCAAGGCTGCCCTTACAGTTCTGAGTCCATCAGCTGGGCTGCATGGAGCTTGGTCAGGAAGCTTCAGTGTGACTCTCTTCCTTTTTGAGCCCTGGCAGGGTGAGGATGGGCTGGTTACCCACAGAAAACAAAACTTCTTTCCATGACTCATAGCAAGACTGGTGCCATGATAAAGGCTCCTTGCCTTCTAATTTTCAAAGCTAATTCAAACACCATCTCCTTCCCTGGGCTTCTTTCTATGATAGCTTGCCAGGGCACAGCCACTGAGATATAAATTTTGCTTTTTGTTGATAGCTTCTTATGTTAGCTAATTAGAAACTCCAGTGGCAACAATTCTGTCTTTATATGACTGGACAGATGGAAGAGTGAACAGTGTTGGCAGAAAAATGGAAGGGGAGTCATTAAGGAGTTTAAAATATCATCTGTTCTTCAAAAACAATCCCAGAAATACCATGTTTTTTTATATATAGATATATAGATATATTTTTTAATTTTTTTTTCTTTACTGCACTCACACCAAGAACCTGTTGGCTCAGAGACCTTATAGCCTGACCTAAGTTCCTATTGATCAGCTGAGCCTCAGAGGCCTCTTAGGAATTGCACTCTCCTGAACCTTGGAGGAAAAGGTTCACAGGGGCCTTGCCAAGCTTTTCCTCACATGTCACAGCCTGGAATCATCCACTCCCCTAATTATCCCAGTCCAGTGGATGTGTGCTAACCTGGTGTGTTACTGTTCAGCTGTGCACCAGAGGCTTCTAACTTCAGGTTACAAGGTTCAGCTGGGGACTCACAAAGTCTCCAGAAGTGAAAACTATGTGCAAAAAGTGCTAGAAGCAAGGCCAGGGATACAAACTCATAAAGTAGGGATAAAAACTTTGTGGTGTGAGTGGGGGAAAAAAGGTAACTTTGTATGTGTAGATATTTGTATGCTCAGCAAAACACTATAATTAATGCATTCTTCAAACAAACAGAAGGTCATCAAAATCCTGGTTTGCCATGATAACTATAAACAATTTTTAAGGGAAATGGGTATCAAATGGCATCATGTTCCATGCTGCTTTCTGAGCATGCACCTAGGATATGAACCCATTTTGTGAATTTTCTCCCATGACAACTCCTTTCTTCTTGTTTTCTCTTTGCAGTACAATGATTATGTTCATTTTATTGAGCCCTGTTTTAAGGGTATCCTGGTCCAAGCAGACAGAGATAACAGAGAGGTGAGTACCAGGCCCCTCTCAGTGTGACTCAGGTAGCTCCCTTCATGCAGGCAGAGAACAGGATTGCGATGCTGTGAGATGAAGCCCCAAGGACAAGGAACAGGGTTTGAATTTCAGAAGCCAGCAGCAGTTCAGGCTTACCCTGAATTACCCCAAGCTGCTGTGACACAGGGTCAGCTGGTGGGTGAGCAGCAGCCACAGCTGCCCTGGTCCCCACTGCTGCACCACCAGCAGACCTAGCCCAGGCTGCCTTATTAAAAACTGTGTGCAGAGGGCAAAAGGTCTCCATCTTAGATACCCCACATCCTCAGCCCTCAAAAATGAGAACAATCAGTCCTTTCCTGGTGAATATGTTCTCAGCCTGGCCTGATCCTTCATCAGGGTGGACTGCTAGCAAGCCCTCTCAGTGGAAGGGTTTTGCTGCTCTGATCCAGGAGGGTTCAGCAGCCCTGAGGTGTCCAGCTGCTCCACCACCCTCCTGGCTGACTGGTATTTTTAGCTTCTCTCTGTTTTATTTTCCTTCTTTCAGTTTTTTTAATTTGTATTACTGCATCCCTGTATGCCTTCAACAATTAGATTTCTCTCCCAGATTAGCCCTAGGCCACAGAGTATGACTACAAAGGGTGATACCTTTGCAGGGATTCCCAAAGGATTCCCAAACATCCTAAACACTATCTTGCAGAGAGAGTTTAATTTAAGCAGATCAGTGCTGCTTAAGTCATAGACAAGCATTCAAATTTTTTCTTTTTCCCCATGCTGTTGCTTTTGGGTGCACAGGATGTTTTATTTTTCCTGAAGGAGCAGATAAGGGCAAGTCAGATTCCCAGATTTGCCCCTTCCATGATCTTACATGGATCCTCAGTGTTTCACAGTCCAGAGACAGAAATGCAGTCCTGCTGGAGCTGCATGGGCACAGCCTTTCTGGACTACCCTTTCCTGCCCTGCTCAAAGGGAACACCCTGCCTGCAACTCATTCCTGGTTTTCTTCCTTCTCTTTTTGCCAGCACTTCAAGCAGCTGGTGGAGGAACTGCAGGCAAAAGGAGTGGGGACTGTGAGCAAGGCTTTGACAGAGTCCTTCAAAATCCTGAGAGAGGTAAGAGTTGGTGCTGGTGTGGGGCTTGAGTGTCCCTGCCCAGCCCTGCACTCCTCTCCCCCAGTATCAGCACATCCCTCAGGCTGCTGCAGTGAGGAGCAGCCAGGAGCTGATCTCGTGGATCCCACATTTGTCACAAGCAGTGTGCTGGGCTCACCCATCTCAGGGGAAGTGTTGGTTTGTGCATGATGTCCACAGCCAGCAGTCCCTGCCCAGGAAGCATCAGGAGCCGGCAAAACTGTGGATTCATGAGTTTTCTTAATGAGCCCCACAACTGGGCATTGCCCAGGCACCTTTACAGATGGTGGCAATAAAATACAACTGATTGCTGAGGGCCACAGTTCTGGTTGTAAGTAATGTTATTAGTGAGCAGTGATGACAATGAAGACATGGAAGATTATTCTTCAGATTTATTTCAATGTCACTTTGCTGAGTGTCAGTGCTTGGGGAAGAAATCACAGGTACAGGAGAATTAATCCCTCTGAAAAGAACCATAAATTATTCATTGCCTCATTGAATAGGAAATTCAGTAGCCTGGAGGAAAACATACAATTTAATTCTGTTTCTTAAGGAATGGTAACAAGGAAAAGGACCAAGAAAAATCTGAATACCCCCATCCTCTCATGGCACTGTATATAGTGGGCTTGTGGATCATAGAAGGGCTTGGGATGGAAGGGGCCTTAAAAGCTGAGACAAAATATGTCCTCCACTGAAACAGTGAACCAAAAATACCTCCAGGGAGTGTTGCCCATGCACCCCAGTGGATTAATGTGATTCCACTGCAGTAATAGAGAACAAACTCCTTGGTGGGTAAAGAATTTATTTCTTTTCTCTATTTAGCATTAAAAAATGCAGTCAACAATTTCAGCAGTCATCACTTATCTTGATTCTTGTTGAGTCTGTCTTGCTCAACAAGCTCTGAACAGCTCTGAGATTGCTCTTGGACAGTGCAGCACCCAGTGGTGACAGAACCTTCTGCTGTTATTCACTCACAAGGTGAAGTACTGCTTCCCTCATGCCTTTTGCTATCAGCTTGGGTCTGGGGAGAAGGCCCAGGCACTGAGCACCTGCAGATGAGGAAAGGTGTCATGCTCTTTCTGTGCCTAGGAAATGAAATGGCTGTCCATAAATCAATATCTTTGTTACCAAAGAAATGTGTGAAACAGAGTGCCTTAATATCAGCAGCTGGAGCACCCCAAGCTCTGCAAGTAGCACAGCTTAAGGCAAAAGGGTGTCCCCTGTCAAGTGCTCATGGGGTTTAAGGGCTCTCTGAAATCATCTCCTCGAGTTTCTTAGATGTGTATCAGTAATAGAAGAGGAAAGGGATTTTAGTCAGTGTGCCCCAAAACAAATCTGTGCAGTCACAGTCAGCAAAAGGGGGAACTTTGGTGGAATTGACCACCCCCTTCTCATCAGACAAAATTCCCACTCTCAGCTGTTCCTCAGGCTCTCCTGTCATTGCTCACGGGAGCACACAGGAGAATGAAAATTGCAGCATCGCACTGATGAAACAGGCTTTGCTGATTACAAGAGACAACCAGTAATAATATCTGTAATGAAAGTGGCTGCAAAATTTCCCTGGTAATTTTCCTCAGTCCAATTGCTTACAGAATTAATAGCCCAGCAGAGACCCACTCAATGAGGTATGAGTAGCAAAGAGGGCTTGAAGAAGAGCACAAATCTCTCCCTGTCTTTGTTCTCCTCCATTATCCTCTGGGGGAGACAGGGCATATTTTAATCTATGACACAATTTGCAGATCAGTTTCAGGAGAACAGCTAGCCAGAGACTCCCCTGTCCCTCTCTGCCATGCTCAATAAACCACTTGAACTCTGCATTTCAATTTAGCCACAAACCAAGGGGTTTCAATAAAATATGCATCCAAGGGAAGCCATGGTCTTAAGCACACATTTATGAAGTGCTTCAAAATTCTCAGGTGTTAAGTGCTATCTTTTGAGGTATTTTCTTATTTATTAAATTTTCATCTGTCTCACTACTCTCTTCCTTGTTTCAACAAACTTGGCCTGCCTTGTTCTCTCCCCTTTTTCTTGCAGGATTTATACCCCTTTGTTCTGCTTCCAAGCTGCTTCCACCACCCTCCCAACAGTGTGTGAGTGCTGCAGCTGAGAGCTATCAGATGCTAAGCAGAGCAGAATAATTGCCTTCCCTGTTTTACACACCGTAGTCCTCTTAACAGGACATAAGACAACAGCTACAGTTTTTTTTCAGGCACTGTCACATTGTTAATTCCTGTTCAGCTGATGTGTCTCTGCAGCATCCCTCCCCAGGCAGTACCCACCCTCCTCTTCTGTGTTCAAGCCACTGCCTCTGCTTTCCAATGTGCATGTGTCCTCCTTTCTCAGGATACACTCAGAGCAAGTATTTTGAAAGCTGTTGCTTTTCCCACCCTGTAGAGGACAAGAAGAGCCAAGTTCTGCTTTCCAAGGCCACCTTGGAAGGATGTTTCCTCTTACCACCAGGCTGATTTAGTCATGCCTTGACTCACCGCTGATCTCAGGAATCACATAAATGTTGAAGTTAATTGAGTGGGTCATTCCAAAATGGCTATAGGTGGAAAAAAGTGATGAATCTGGTAACAGACTGGATTCAGTGAGACATAAAATTCTGAGTAACTTGAGCAAACTGGTGCCATAAAAAGAATGAACCTGTGTGCTGATTTAAGTAAGCAAAGGTTTGTGGCCTCTCACTTGTGTCTATTGATTTACATTCACAAGATGCATGTGTTACTAATTTTTCTAGTAGCATGCTAGATGTTTGAGGGTTTATCCATCCATTTTCTGTGTTTTCTGTTGATTGCCTCTTCATCCTTTGGGATCTTGTATAGTCCCTGTCAGGTCTCAGCCCATAAGGCAAGTAGTTCAGCTACGCCTTCTGCAATTCTTTCCCTTCATGCTGAGCACAGATTATTCAAAAGTTTTAAATTAGTATTTTCTTTAACCCTGCCACTTTGTGACCCTGCCTCTAATTCATTCATTCTTTTCTTAGTTTCCTATCACTTCAGTGAGTACCCAACCATTACAATACTTTCCTTTTTATGATAAAGTACAGAGGCTCTAGAGCATTTCTGCCTGACCATCTTCCTCTGATTTTTATCATCTGGCATTGTATTATTTTTACTCCCTTTCTTTCTTCTTCTCTGAACACTTAGAAATTGTTTCTTGATTCCAGTCACATTTTTATGGACCCAGATTCTACAGCATATTTTTCAGGATATGCAAAGCTCAGGCTTTCCTGTTTATCAGTTCCTGCTATCTTGCTTAATGCCCTTTCTCGTTTCTCCTTCACTGGCTTTGTTTTCTTGTCTACTGCTGATTTTCTCCCCATGAGATGCTTTCCACCAAGTTTGAATTTTCAGTAGTTCTGGAGGCCATTCCAGAGGCAGGTCTGCATAAATAATGGAGCAGGAGAGATGGAGAAGGGCTGCTCAGTCCCCTGGTCAGGCATGCACATAATCAGCACGCCTGCCTGCACATCTCTGGGCCATGCTGATGGTTCTAATCTCTTCACTGGGAGCTCTGTGCCAGCCTGTAACTGCAGAGTAAAAGGCAATGAGCAAACAAGGGAGTGCAGGAAACTGTGACCCTGAATTAATTAGATCATGCCTCTTAGTCCTGGCAACGTGACTGAAGTTACACAGCTCTGTGCCTCCTTCACTGATCCAGCTCTAGCCTGCAATTCTTCAGACATCTCTTCTGTGGACATGTTATTCCTCATCTCCCCTTCTTTCATGCTCCTGAGACTTCAGTCAGAGCAGGGAATTATGCTCAGAGCTTGCTGCAAATGCTGTCAGATCATTTGCTACAGCTGCAGCCAGTCACAAAGGACCTAAAAACCAGGGATTACCTCTTGTTCGTTTGTTTTCTAAATCTGTCCTTTTAATCTCCATTTCTATGACACTGATGATCTCATTTTCCCTGTTGAAAATATCATCTACTCCTGTAATTAGGAGATTGCTGGTTCTGATATAACATCCAATTTCTCAGTATCTCAGAATTATGAGTTCTGAAGTAAGCTTCATGAAGAGATCTTAAGTAGTTTGATGAAATGGTGGGTGACCTTAATTAAGTGTTAATTTAATAATAATCCAAACAGACATATTGTAGATTGCAACAGTTAGGAATAAGCTGCTTTCGTAACCACAAGGTTCCTATATCTGTGATCTGAGCCTCATTCTGACAGCATCTCCTGCACCCTGTGTCTCCCTCATGGACACTCACACTGTCTGTTCTCCCTGCTAATCTGCACTCAGTTGATCTCTGTCCTAGAAATAGCTCACTTGAGGCTCTGGTTTTTTCCTACCTGCTGGTCTTTAGCAAAATCCCATGAGGCTCTCACCTGCTTTTCTGCTTTGCTAAGAGCATCCTGTGCTTGTTCCTGTTGTACACCCTCAGCCTTTACTGCCTGTCTCCCCTCTGAATGTGCTGCTGTGGGGACGTGAGAGAGGAGGAGCACATCCAAACACCTCATCCTGATTTGGTATTTCCCTGAGATGTTTCACCTGAGAGCAGCTGGTTAGAAATGTCCCTGTGATGGCATCCTTGTGATCACTCCTGATTATCTGTCCTGGTTCTGCTCAGTGATACAAGCAGGGGCACAGCCAGAGAGGGTTTGTACCTATGGTCATGCAGAAGCTGTTGAATCCATTCTTCTACACCTGTAACAGTGTAGTTACAGGTGCTGTGTGAAGTTGGAGGAGACAGGACTGATAACACAGATGGTGGCAGAAGGGGATGTTATGGTGATATTAGCACTGAGCCCAGTAATTTCATAATGAGTGGTGAAATTACTGGGGAAATCTGGGCTTGGAACTGGCTTCACAGTATTCATGGTCATGATGTTAATCTGCAGTGGAACCACAGGACCAGCCACATTGGAAAGGCATTTGTCTGTCATAACATAGCGTTACCAAACCCTAAAGGAGGTGGGAGTTGAACCCTAAAACATCTAATAACTCCCAGTTCATGGCCTGTGCTCTTGTTCTCCCATCCAAGGATTTCATTTTCTGCAATTAATTGTGCCACTTGTATACCTTTTTTCCCATAAGATATAACTATCCTCTCCAGTTTAAATTGCTGCTGTTTGATGTAACCTTAATCACCCTTCAGCTGGTCTTCTGTATACTCCTCATCTCATGCTCTTGCCTCTCATTAATCTTTGTTAGCAGGAGAGCTTTTGTCTCTCCTTCTTCCATATTTTTTTTGCTCTGCATCAGTTTCTGCACCCTCCTCTGTTGATCAGACTTTTCCTTCTCAGAGCATAGCAGCAGTGAGAGGCAGGACAAGGAGAAGCACAGAGTGCCACAGAGATGGCAGCTGCAGCCAAGTGCTCAGTTTTGTCCCTGGGATGTCCTCAGCTGCCTCTGCTGCTGGCTTTAGCACTGTGCTGGTGCTGCAGGAGGCCCTCAGTTCTCCAGAGCAGGTACCTGAGGGCATGGGAAGCACATGGAGCAGGAGAAAGGCAGCATTCCAAGGCTGGCTCTCCCTGGCTGGACAGGCAAGGTCTGGCTTGCTTGTAGGAGCACATCTGTCCAACACCTCTGCAGGTGCCCTTGGGAGCATGGCAGTGTTTGTACCAGAGTCCTGGTGCACTTCTGCTCTGCCTGGAATCTCTCTTATGCATAAATAACAGGTCATCTGTCATGTCAGTCCATGGCCTCTCTAGCTGGCACGTCCATAACCTTTCCCAGCTCCAATGGCAGTAGCCTTCTTTTTTCATATGCTCCTGCCTTTCTTTGCTGTTCTTTGGCTGACTGATGGATTCATCCTGAAATAATGAGTCTGATTTCCCACTCCTCTCACATTTTCTTCCATAAAAAGTGACAGTTACTGCTGTCAAATCAGCACTGCTGTGTTTATGGTCAATCCATAGTTGTTTTGCATAAACTAATGCGACTATGCAAGATGTGAAGCAGCAGGGAATCACACCCTTCCTCCACAGCACTTATTTTTTCCTCATTATTTTACTTCTGCAAAGCCTCCTGTGTCTGCATGTGCCAGGCAAGGCTGTATAAATAAAAAATCTATATGCAGCATGCGAACACAATCATCTTTCTGAGCAGTGTGGGGTTTTCAAGTGGAAGTCAGGATGTGGCCCACTGTGAATAAATAGAGTGCAGTTCCTCAAAACCAGCCTGTGGTGGATAAGCAGTGCTCTCTCTCTGTTTGTAGTTCAGAGATGCTGGCCAAGGAGGTCTGTGTAACCAAGCCATCATGCTGATCACCGACGGAGCCGTGGAGGATTATGAAGCTGTCTTTGAAAAATACAACTGGCCCGATCGGAAGGTTTGGCTGGGAAACGAGAAATGGAAAGGGAGGGGAAAGAAAGGGGCTGTTCTGCTGTGCTGGGAGGGTGAGAGCATGAGCCAGGATATCAGGCAAAGCTGAGCATTCACATATTTCAGTACCTGAGAACCCATGGACACCTGACTGTAAATGCAGACAAAGCAGCCAGGCGGGAGCCTGCTGTGGTGATTTCTGAGGTGAGAGGGTTATAAATGCAGATCTCTAGGTCAGGGAAGCTTTTCTTTTTCATACACTTTGTTTTCTAAAGTTGTGGGCAATCTAAATGTTCTTCTGGTGAGATTATAAAGACTGAGTTGAGTATTTCAAAATTAAAAACCAATTTTTGCTAAGAGTTTTAATTCCATGTAGGACTGTTTATAACTGGTCCCGTTCAGAAAAGGTTTGCCTATTCCAAGTTCTTATGGTGGCCAAGGAATGATCCAAGCAGCCCCTCTAGGTGCCTTCTAGCCCTGTTTACTCTGATGTCTGTGATTACAGGCTTGCACTAGCAGAGCTGGCTGTGAAAATGTAATAGACCACTGCTCATCCTAAACCCTCCTGATTTATTTGTTTACCTCATCCCAGCTAGCAGCAGTGCACAAAGGGAGAGAAGCAGCCTACTGAGAGACCAGAGCAGGGGGCTGTTAAAACAGTTTATTTCAGAATTGGCTCTTTTGTTGGTGGTCAAATGCAAGAGAAATGGTAAAGCTCTCTCTAAATGATTCATGTGGCCAGCTGTTCCCCTGGGTAAAGGATTCCTGGGAGCTATAAACCTCTCTGCATGTGGTTGCCGAGTGCCTGGCAGAGCTGCTGTCATAAAATCAAACAGAATTTGCACTTTTGCTTTGTTATTCAGATGATCCTGGGTGCTGCTTGGCTTTCTGGGCTTATTGTAATTGGAAATTCAGTTCCAGGCCACAAAACAGGAAACAAATGGTGCGAGAGGCTCCTGTCTCTGTGTGAAGGCAGAGCTATTGCTCTCACCACGTTCACACCAGTGGACAAGAGGATGCCAAACTTCAGCCTTTTGGATTTGGTAGCACATTGCAGCCTCATTCTCCTGTCTTTGCATGCTCCTAGGTGCGGGTGTTCACGTACCTCATAGGACGGGAGGTCACTTTTGCCCCGAACGTGAAATGGATCGCCTGCAACAACAAAGGTGCTGTGTGGGAATGGTGCCCAACCTCCCTGCACCCCTCCAGGGCTCACCCACCACTGCTGGGGCCCACAAGCCCCTGCTTGGAAGACAAGCTAAGGAAAAAGCAGCCCCTGCTGGCCCACGTGAAGTGTGCCTGTGTCCAACTAACACAAGTGCTCCATGCTGAGCCACCGCATTTTCCTGTCACCCTGCCAAGGGACACTGTGACCAAGATTCATGCTGGCTGTAGTCCACCTAAGTCCCCTGTGCTTATTGTGTCCCAGTTGCTGGCTTTTGACAATCTGTCCAAAGCTCTGTTAGAGAGCCTGACATCTTTTGGCTGAGACATAAAACAAACATTGCTGCTTTAAAGGTTTTACAGCAATTTTCACAAGGTCTGCAGGTTAACCCCTGTATTCTGGCCAAATTCTTCGTGTGTAAGTGATTTCCACTGAGATACCAAAATAGCTTGTTAATCCCACCCCAAACCCACTATTCTCTCTATCTGGCATGAAATTAAATGAATGAGAAAATCCATCCACAGTAGGTGAGTCACCTCTGTGCATTTGGGGCCAGTTAAATAGTCAAATTAGCACTGTCAGAGTCTGCAAGAGCAGAGGAGGAAAGGGAAAAAAGCCATCCACGTTTGAGCATGACCTGGCCTCTGGAGACAGCAATGCTGGTTACATCAGTGTCCTGTATAAACAAGGAAGGGAAGAGAAAACTGAAGCTGGGTGTCAGGTACAAACTTTTCCATCCTGAGCAGTGGTTCCAGCAGAGCATGAAATGCATGGGAGCGTTTGCTGCTGAAAACAGTTGACAGGAGAGTTGCTGGCCTGTAGAATGTCTGTGAGCTGGGGATGCTCGAGGCTCAAGCATTCATCTAATTAGCACTATGAGTTACATATGATATTTTTATGTTTTGTTAAATGAAGCAAACCCCTGGGTTTTAAATTCTGTATTCAGCCAGGAGATCCGTGACAGAGACTTCATGGTACTGTTGGTTCACTGTAAAATGTCAGAATGCATTCTTCTGAATAACCAGGTAACAAAAATGTGCTCTGTGCACTTGCATTCTCACTGAGCAGATCTGAGCTGTGCAGAGGGATCCCTGATTTTGGTTCTTCTGTTTCAATGCATTGTGTAACTCTTTTTGGTCCTTGTTTTAAAGCACACTAAATCTGTTTGCACACCGCAGAGCTTATCAGAACATGAGCCCTTCCACATGGCAGTGTTTTCCTGGTGATTGGAAAGTTTTCCATCTATCTGCCATGGTCTGTCCTGTACCAAGTGCAACCAGTGCCTGTGGTGAGAAGCAGGACACAATAATCCTTATGACATTACTCTGTGTTAGCACTTCTAACCAGCAGCTACTTCTGAGGACCTTTTGGTAACTTGAGAACATCCTTCCCCTGTACTCTTGTTGTAGTTTTAGATTGCTCTGTGTCCAGCTGCAGGGACAAAGCTTTGGAAATAAGTAACTTGCACTTTTTATTCTGCTTCCAATGTGTAGATGGAAGTAGTTGCCACCCTTGAATGTAAAGCTAGGCAGACTGAAGAGTGCTGGGAAAAAATCTGGAAAAGGAAGTGGGAATTTTATCTTAATATAAAATAGGGCAGGGCAGGTGGGTAGCCTGGTGAAAACCTTTGCTTGCATATGTTTGGCCTTCCAGAATAAAGACATTCTGATCAGTGGAAGGTTTTTCCTGACACCCAAAGCAACATTTTGCATCTGCTTTGCACAAATCTGGTTATATCAAGACTCTCATCTTGCACATTGCTTCAGCATTTTTGGAAGAACAGAACCACTGCTTTGAAACTAGATTTCCACAGGTGCTTTTGGATACGAGGCATGTCAAGGCTCATTTTACAAAGAGCAGATTACCCAGCCTTTGACATTCAGTTTTCTAGCTTTGCACTCCTTTAGAAACAGGGGAGATGTGTCAGCAGAGTGACTCACAGCTCTGTTTCTCTGTGAAGGCTACTACACTCAGATCTCCACGCTGGCAGATGTCCAGGAGAATGTCATGGAGTACCTGCACGTGCTCAGCCGGCCCATGGTCATCAACCACGACCACGACATCATCTGGACCGAAGCCTACATGGACAGTGCGGTAAGGACCCCCAGCATGGGCCAAACCCCAAAGAAAGCCCTGAAACTTAGGTTTAAAAAGCCAGGAGTTGGTTGATTGATAGAAATTACTGGTCTCTGGCTCTACTGAGACAGACAATATTTCTTTTCTGCTTGCTCCTGGAGCTGAGGTGTGCGTGCAGACTCAGACATGAATTTGCAGTGACTCAGGGGCCCAGGACTAATCACACAGGCACAACATCACCTAAGATGTGCTTCTGTGCAAGCAGGGTGCCTTCTAAAGGATTGTTCACACAATAGATCATTCTTGGCTCAGGGTAGGGTCACAGAGACTGATTTCCCCCAGCCCAGTAGCTAACTGCAAAGTGTTTGCTACTCAAAGATAGAGATTTCAGCTGAGGCAGCAGGCTCACTCTTAAACTAGCAAGACCTAACTCACCACAGTGGTCCTGAGCCCAGCCCTGTGGGCAAAGGACACATTGCAAAAGACCAGACAGTCATCACTCCCAATGCCCCCTGCTTTGTCTCAGGCCTGCCCTGTGGGAACACATTTGGCTCTGTGAGGATGATATGGGGGTATCTTCTGCTGCATGAGCTGTGCCATATGAGGGCTGGAACCTAGTACTTGAGTGTATTTGTCAAAGCCTTCTACTACAGAAATGCTACTAATTACCAAGGAAGTTTATTTTATCAGCAGATTTGCCACCTCTGACACTTGTGTATAGAGTCACACTTCGCAGGGCAGCCACGAGCATTTGTTTGCTGCATGTTTTTTTCCTGCATCTTGTTTCTTGCCTCTTGTCTTGCCATTCTCTTCCTCTGTCCCAACCTGTCCTGTCTTTGATTCATTCCTCCATTCATGTATTCATTTGTGTGTTCATCCATGTCTTTCACCAGCTGCCACAGTCTGAGGAGGTAACTGCACCCTGTGTTTTGTGCATGTGCTGTGTCCCTTGTGCCAGTCAGTGTGTCAGTGCCAGCCTTCACAGCCACAGCTGGCCTGTACATCTGCAGGGGTGGGGGCTCCTCCTGCACTGTCAAGAAGAGAGGAAATGCTGGATGTACTGGGGAGCTGTGCTGTTGGTTCTGAGTAGGTAGGGCTGTCTGTGTTGTGCAGTGGCTTAATTCACCTGATCTCTTTTTCCACATGTCCAATAAGTGCAAGAGAAGCTTACTTGCTGTGTGTTAGTGTGAGTGTTGCTGTAAATGGGAAGATTCCACAAAACATTATCCAGAGAAGTAGCTCAAGATACCAAGTGCAAATCTCCACCAAGTGATTAGATTGCTGACTTGCTCCTTTATGGCTCTCAGCATGCTCTGTAGTAGGGACTGGAGGTCATTTCTTGCCTTGCTACTCACCCAAATGAGAGATGGAAGGAGTGATGTTACTGGCAGTAAAGGATGAGAATCTTTTGATAGCTGGGTGTGTTTGGGATACTCCTTTGCACATGACTTGCCTGTTTTACCTCCTCTCACGTGCTTTTAGAGCATCTGTCCTCTGTTGCATTGGGAACACCTCTTATCCCATTACATATGCATGTCCTGTGTCCCTCATAGAGATAGCTCACTGTGATGTATCTGTTTGGATAATTATTTGTCTCTTTTTCCTGAGCTTAGATGGTTGAGTAACAAGTGTATATAAGTAGGCTTTGTGTGTATTTGTGCCATTTAAATATTTGTGGTGTTTTTCATTTGTGGTATTCATATGTTTGCAGTATACCTTGTTTGTGGTTTTGCTCATATTTGTGTTGCTTTTCTCTGTTCTGTGCTGTTTGTGTTGGTGGTTTTTGCACTCATTGTATAAGTGCTCATGTCTACACTCACAAAGAGTGGTGGGTACAAATTGTGCCACCACTTCTTCAGGTTCCTGTCTCTTCATTAAAGCAACTCTTCAGTGCATTTCACTGGCTTTCATCCCATCCTCATCACTCCACAAGAACAAGCATCCATCCCACAGTCCTCTTGGACACTGAGTATTTAAAAGTGTTGCCATCTGTTTCCTGAGTGGGAGACAAGGAGCTGGCCAATTGCACACCTGGGGTCCTTGGGAGTTGCAGCTCCTTGCCCTGATGCTCCCTGGGGTGCTGCACTTGCTGACACAAGTTCTCCTCTTGTTCTTGGCAGCTCTTTGCATCCCAGGCCCAGAGCCTGCTGCTCATGACGACGGTGGCCATGCCAGTGTTCAGCAAGAAGAACGAGACGGTGAGTGAGGCAGAGGCAGCACAGCTTTGTGGGACTCTAAAGCCAAAGGGCCTCTGAACAAACATTCAGCCATCAGGGAAGGCAGCAGAGCTCTGGCAGGGTGAATGGGTGATCATTTATCTGTCAGAATGATAGTCTGTGATTTCTTTAAAATACCCCATAAATATGATGCTTCTTGTTTTATCCCTTCCATTTTCAAACCAAGCCTAGTTTACAGACCTTGAAATTTCAGGCTGGAAGAGATCATTACCTTGTCTAGTCTGAATTTTATTGCAGACCTTTACATCTCACACAGATGAGCCAAATATCCTGGTTTTGGCAAAAGTATTGTTTAAGAAAGGCATCCAGGCCCAAGCTCTCTCTATTGTGGTTTTTAACTCTCAGCAAAAAACTGGTGTCTAAATTCTGCTTTTAATTTGTCTGATCTCACCTTCCTGTCGTAATGGTTTCCTCAGATTAAAAAGCCTGTACCCTTTAGTAAGTTCTTTAGTAAGGGAAGCATCTTCTACACTGCCATAAAATCAAACCTGTCTATTTTGATAGGATTAAAAAGGTTGGATTAGTTTGATGATTTGATAAGGGCATTTCCTCTGAGGTTAGAAACCCTTTAGACACTTTTTTCTGTTGCATTTCTAATTTCTCAGCATCCTTTTAAAAAGGAGACTGGTAACTTATCAGTGCTGTACAAGGTTTAAATGCTTCACCCAGGTCCTGCAAGAGACTGTGTGCCTTCTCCACCTGGGGCTGGCCATAGCCTGCATTAGCACAGCACTGCAGTGGGAGCCTGTGTGTATTTTTTCCATAGTGCTCTCCAGATGCTTATTTAAAAAACAAATCCCCTTGCCATGGAGGGGGGATTTCCTTTTTTCTAGGTAAACAGTTTTTTATTTGGCATTTGATTTAGTTGGCCCAATTTAGTTGGCCCAACCTATTCATGTTGTCAGTTTGCATTATTTTCTTGACCTTGTTGCTATTTACACATACTGAATGCAGGGGTTTGCCCTCAAAACTTGTTTTCAGTGATTTTGTGTTCCTTCTGAATCACAACAGTGAATACTGATTATTGTTGAGTATAAATACTCTTCTCCATAAACAGTGGAATAACCTCTGTGGACTTTTTGAAGTATATTAATTGGTTTTGAATAACCACTTTCACACAAGCTTAGAGGGATGGGTGAGAAACTACTAGGCAGACCATAATGTGTTTTCAGATATAAAACTACCCAGGTTTTGCTTCTGAAAATGGATTCTCCTTTTTGTTAAAGCGATCCCATGGCATTCTTCTGGGTGTGGTGGGCTCTGATGTACCACTGAGGGAGTTGCTGAAACTTGCTCCACGCTACAAGGTAAGACTGAGATCATGCACTTGGTTCCTTTGCACTGCAGAGTCACTACTCACACTTCCATGGGCATGACTGAAAAATCACTTCTGCTGCTCTGTAGGAAAAACTGTGAGCCTGAGGGAAGAGTTGGATGTAGTGGTGTGTGGTTTCCATACAGCACATATGAAATCATTCACTACTGCAAGCTTTTAGGCTGCTTCAGCAACACAAGGACTGGGTGAGCCAGTAGGTTGGCAAAAGGTCATAGAAGCTTTGCATCCTGATGGTCACCAACCTAAATCCCTCAGAGATGACAGCCTGTATTAGAAGAATTTAAGTTTTATATCCAGTTCCCAGTGGACAAGAGCTGCCATGCCAGCTGGCAAAAAATGTATTCGTTTCACTGTCAATATTCTTAGCTGAAAAGCTGAGGGCTGAATGGATTGTGGAGAGCCAACTCTCCTGTCATGCCTAGAGGTTCCTTTCTCCAGATCAGCATGATGGTTTCTTGGCAGGACAGCGTACAGAAAGTTGGCTCTCACTCATTTTGTGCTGTACCTGGATAGAGTATTTGCTCTCCAGAATTGTTAGTCAGAAAACTTTCCATTAGCTCTGTGTTCAATGTATCTTAAAAAAAAATGTTCATCCATAGGAAATTCCCCCAGAGATGTACTGTTTGGTTTGGTTTCTGCTGTAAATTTCAGGCAGTGACCCTTTGTTCAGTCAGGAGTCAACAAGCACATCCAGGGACCACCCTGAAATCTGGCAAGTTGAGCCAACATTTCAAGTTTTTGTTTTCTCTTCAATAACTATCAGACAACTACTACCAGTGAGGCAGTTGTCCAAAGTCTGATTGCTGAAGACTCACAGGACTGAAAGTGCTGTCAGAAGCTGTGAATTTCTGTGGTGCCTCCAGACATGGATGCAGGGCAGACCATTAACAGGCAGCTGTAGGAAATGATCCTGCCGACAACCCTGGAACTGGGAGTGTCAGGGTGCCTGCACTCAGCATGCAAAGCTGCCTGCTTTGGGTCAATTTTTATATGATTTCTGCATAAGAATAATGGCTTTTTATCTCCCTTTCCCCATGTCACTCAAAGGACAGATACACAATAATTGTTTTCTTCTGGACTAAGAAGGGTCACTGTTCTTTCCTCCAAGCAGTGCCGGGAAGAGAGGGGGAAAATTTTTTTATTTCTTTATATCAGCAGCAGGACATATCTTCTCAGAAACTCCTCCAACTCCAGACCAGTTTGGAAACCTAGGGTCCTCAACTTGAATTCCCTGGTACATGGGCTCCAAAAGGACCAGTTCCAGCATTCCAGACCTCTGGAGCTTATATATTAATGATTGTGCTTTTAGTGGGCTGAGAAATTTCAGCTTTAATGGACCAAAAAAGAAATTTGCTGATCCAGTGTCTTGGTTTCATTTTTGCCACACTGAGTTAAGCCAAGTGTGTTTTTTCAAAAAACTGCTTCACATAGAGATGGTGCAAGGTTTTGGTCTGAGATGTGTGAAATACAGAATTGATTCCCTGAATGCACAGACAGACTGTAAATTAGTTACCTTCTCCATTCCCTAGGTTATCCCTCCAGGATTGTCTCTGTAGGAATAGAGTTGGAACTTTTTTTTAAGATAGAAACTTTATTCATTGCTGTTTTCCTTGAGACATCTAATGTTTTGGCAAGCACAGGCTATCTGCAGATTTTTAGCAACTCAGGATGTAGTTGGAATTCGCATTATATATGGGCTTGAGCTGAGTAACTGCTCTCTTGGAAATCTCTCACAGATCAGGTCAGCCAGTGTCTGCTCTTACTAAATTTTGCTATTCCTTAAAAAGCTTTTAAGCTACAATATTCCCCATCATTGCCCATTTCCTGTGCATCTCTGCTGTGGAGGGCTCAGTCTGCCTCTGGGTGCTGATTGTCCATGCTGACAGTCAGACAGGAGAGCATATTTTTCTGAATGTGTACACAGACCACCTTTCCTGCACATCCTTTTGTGCACAGACAGAGCAGACAAATACCTGCTTTGGGATGGATTCCATTTTCTGCTGGTCAATACCTTTAAAAGGAAAATATTTCTCAATATTGGTGGTGCCTGGATGTGATCAGCACTGATTGTTGTCATGCCTCTTTCTGCAGCTGGGTGTCCATGGCTACGCCTTCCTGAACACCAACAACGGCTACATCCTCTCACACCCCGACCTCCGCCCTTTGGTACGTGGGGCTGTGCATCTGAGACCCTTTGCTGCCTTGAGCACAGGGACCTTCAGTGCTGCTTCTGATTCCTTTGGGGGTTTTGGGCTGTGAAGGCCACCAGCTCTGACATACAGGCACCCAGGAGCAGGAGGGCCAGCTGGCCTCATTGCTGAGATATCCAGCACAGGATGATTTTAGATTTCAGACAGATTCTGGTCAGCACAAATCCACGTGCTCACAGCTGTCAGCATTAGTGTGGTCACCACAAGAGAAAGCTGCTCTGAAGCCCCTTGGTGGCCCTGTCTTCAGAAAGGCAGCTTTGGCCAGGGTCACCACAGGCACATTAAACCATATGTCTCTACGTTATCCAAGCCATTTATCATCAATACACTTTTAATTAACCTTCCTCTATATTTCCTAGTATCAAAACCAATAATAACTGTCATCATCATTTCATAACCACCCCAAAACATAGAACTAACCCCCCCAAAAAAACCAAACAAAAATATAAATCATGGTCATAAATCATCAACCAATCGTCCACCAAATTTTACATTCTTGTAAAGGTAAAGTGTGTGAAGAGAAGGGACGCGCAGTGTTTCCAGGGCGGGGCAAGGCACAGCCCTTGGTGCTTTATCCCTGCAGCCTCAATTGGCCTCTCCCAGTGCGATTCACGCCTTCTCCCTCACCCGGAGATCAGGGGAATAGCCCTCTTGCGTCAGTTGGTTTTAGGTGAAAAGTCTCCCGTGAGTGCAGTTAAACCTGACTCAATCAGAAAAGATCTGCTGGTGTTATAATGTTAATGGGATTATACTCTTAGCTGCAGGGAAAAAACTGATTTCCTGCATGCAGGGGTGTTGCACTGATCTCTTTGGGGGAAGGAGGCCACAGCCTTTGCCTGTAAGTTTAGCTGTGTTCCTGCCTGTCCCACGGTGACTTCCCTAGCCCCTCACTGCCAGAGTAAAGAAATCTGTGACATGGCACCAAGAAATTCTGCCTACTGCACAAATTCTGCCTGCCTAGCCAGAGAATAAATGAGACACCCCTATTTTTCAAATTAACACACAAATTCTTAAAGGATTGGTTTAGGAATTGATGTAGCTACTTACTTGAATATTTTTCTTTTCTTTTTTCCTTTTTTTTTTTTTTTTTTAATTCCAGTATAAAGAAGGAAAGAAATTGAAGCCTAAACCGAACTACAACAGCGTAGATCTTTCAGAAGTGGAGTGGGAAGACCGGGATGAAATAGTGAGTGTCAGAAAGTGGATTTAGCCTCTTGTAGCACCTTCTTTCTACTACTTTGTGTGCCTGTATGGAAGGTGAGGGGGGCACTCCTGCTGTTTCTCTGTGCCTGACTGGCTCTGACTAACAGAGATGGGTGGTTTACAGGAGGAGAAAGCATGAAGCTCCCCTACCAAGGGCTTGTCTTCCTTCCCAGTATGAGTTTTCCTTCTCATGGAACAAAGAAGGAGAAGTGCTGGGAGGAGGAAGGAAGCACTTTGGAGGACGCTCCAGGGAGCCAGTCTGTGTGTTAGACAAGGCCTAATGCTTAGCATTAGACAAGGCCTAATGCTGTCTAAATACAAAGCCAGAGTAGGTTAGGAGTGTGGCAGTGCCCTGTGATGTCACCCACACGTGCAGTGTGTGAGATAAAGCTGAACCACTCCACTAATGAGATCAGGAACAAGGAGTACATTCATCAGGGGACTAAAGCTTGCAGTCACCAATGGTAATAAACACAGAGGATAAAGACTTGGGCAAAAGAATTTCAGAAACCACCTTAGTGCACAGGTGTGGAGTTACTGAGAGCAGTAACTGACCAGAGGGAAAAGATTAAAAGAAAAGTGAAACTCTTTTCTACTGTCTTTTGAGCAAAATCATTAACAAGTGATAAAGAAGAAACAGTCTACACCTGTAACAGCTGCACACTGCTGCTTTGCACACCTAGGACCCCAGATAGAATGAGAATATAGAGAGGTTTTATGTGGCTGGTTTTATTTTACTCAGAACTAGGAGGAAATGGATACCTAAATGACAAAGATAAGACCTGAATGTGGAGTAAGATAGAATTAGCTGAGAGACACATGCTTCTGGATTACAGGGGAGACTGCTGAGATAAACGGATCTGATGCTTACAGATATCCACTTAAACAGGCAGGACAAACACAGCAGCAAGGGGATCAAAGTAGCTACTGCCACTAGTGTAGGCCAAGTATAAAGGCAGCATCAAAGGAATTTGGGAGGGGGAAGAGCGGCAAATTGAGAGAGGGAACACAGCAGAACTATGTAATGTGGAAAGCAAGACAAAAATTAGAGGTCTTACATGCAGTGGAACCACCAAGATACAAGTTGCCAGCAGCTTTGTTGTAGGTTCACTGATCTCCTAAAAGACTTCACTCCCATTGCAGTTTTCTCTCTAACTGGAATGCCTTTTAGAGCTATACCTCTTTTTCTAGTTTGCTGTTAAAAAAATTAATCTAGGAAATGAAAGAAATCTGCTTTGCTCTCATGTTTATTTGGCTAGTGGGCTCCTGACCAAGTCAGTCTGACCAACTGACACTGACAAATGCAAATACAATACCTGAATGCAAATACAATACCAAGTGTAAGGTTTCTGTCCATAGGCAATCTGAGTAAAACTATCCAGGGGACAAAAAAGTCATGAAACCAGCATGAGAAACAAAAGCCACTTTGTCTTCCTGTGCTGCATCTTCCAGAAGAGAGAAAGGTTGCAGAGGGTGCAGAGACATTCAGTGACGTGAGCAATATCTGCAGTGTGACTTCAGCAAGTCTAGAGGCTCTCAAGATACACCCACTGCAGCAGAAAGCTGCCAACATTTCAACACTCATATTTGTAGCTATGGTATTAGATCAATGACAGACTCCACATCAGTTGCAGTATAATCTCAGCAATGCTGATAAGCAGCACATTCAGGCTGGAAAAATATGCCCAAGTGCTAATGATGTGTAATGCAGCAAAAAGCAATCCAGGAGAGGCAAGTTGGCATTGTCTGAAAAACACCAACTGGTGCACAATGGTGCAACCTGCAGCCAGGCAGCTGCAAGGGCTTGCCTGTAAAGCAGCACAGGGATATTTATAGTGTGAGGGGCAAAAAGGAGAAGGGTCAAGGGTCTGGAGGCGAGTGGCTGAGGTCTCTTGGTCTGTTCAGCCCGGAGGAGGCTGAGGGGAGAGCTCACTGCAGTTGCAGCTTCCCTGAGAGAGGAAGAGGAGGGGCAGGCAGTGATCTCCTCTCTGTGGTGACAGTGACAGCACTCAGGGAATGGCCTGAAGCTGTGCCAGGGCAGGTTTAGGCTGGGTATCAGGAAAAGGTTTTATTCACAGAGGGTGGTTGGGCTCTGGAACAGCTCCCCAGGGCAGTGGGCACAGCACAGCCTGAGAGAGCTCAAAGAGAATTTGGACAATGCTCTCAGGCACAGGGTGTCACTCCTGGGGATGATGCTATGCAGGGCCAGGAGTTGGACTTGCTGATCCTTGTTTCCAATTCAGGATATCCTGATTCTAAACCCAGAACCCTTAGCAAATCCTGCAGGCTGTCAGACCAGAACAGAGAGTATGCTGAGGCTCTGGAAGAAGGTCAAACACTCTTAGCCAAAAAGGAGTAATAGTACCAGTCAGTGTTTTCATTTCCAAGATGTGGGCCTTGGGAAACATGAGCTTCATATTCTAGGTCTGTAAATAACCCACATCAAACAGCCATAATAAACAAAACTGTGACCTTATAAAGCCAATGCAGTTGAGACTGGCTAGCACCTGAATGGAGGCCTGTTTCTGGAAATAAGGAAACAATTTGTGAATGAGTAAGTTACTTCCCACCTATTTTTCTTCTATCCAGCCTGAAGCAATGGACTTGATATGCTCTGGCAGGCTGGATCTAAAGTCAAACCTCTGTACTTGTGGAAAAATTTCCTGGATCTTTCATGCAAGAGGCTGGGAGTCACTGTGAAAATTACATTTTACCTTTGGAACCTGGGTTGAATAAAGTGGTCTTCTCACTGCCTACCCTGCTCTCATATATTCTTGCTGTTCTGTGCTAAACAGCTGCTTTGCTGCCCCTCAGAAGTGGTGCTGAATACAGCTTATAATTTATAAATCAGTTTTTAAAATGTCAAAGATCTTTGGATTCAGTCTGAGGGAGTTAGTGGGTTTCTCAGCTTCCTCCTCTCCCAGGCTCTCAAAGCACTGTGCTAATGAATTTCTGGCTGCCAAACAGTGAAGTCTGTAAGTGGGACTGGCAATTTCATAGATTCCAGATCTTTTATTTTTGCACAAAGACATATCAAGAAGCTTTCAGGATAAACTATTACTATTCTGTATCACTTATCAGCTTGACTGTCCAAAGATTCTGATCACTGCAAACAAGATTTCTGTTTAAAAGAAGCAAGACAGAGCTGGGGAGGAGAGGGAGCCAATTGTGATTCTTTCTGCCAGCCCCTGTGTGTTAATTACAAGCGGCTTTGTTAATTCCTGTTGGGTCCTGCCTGGAGACACTAACAGCAAACTTGTTCACCTCTGCAGCTGAGAAGTGCTATGATCAATGGGGAAACAGGCTACCTCTCCATGGATGTGAAGGTCCCTGTGGACAAAGGGGTAAGAAATTCTCCTTCTGTGCAGGTCACCCAGGGGAGTGGATGCTGAAAAACCACAAGGGATGTGGTTTTCAATGTTCAGCATTCCTGAGTGTGAGGATTTCATTGTTTCACCACATATATAACCCATGTGCTAAAGACATACAAGGGAACATCATTAGAAGTGCTTGTTACACCTACCAACATTCTGCTCTCAGAAAGGTACTGGAAACACCTCTCAGCTCCCTGCTTTGTCCAGGCAAAGCCAAAAAGCATGTTGGTCATTCTTTATAGGGCTGTGAAATGAATTAGACATCTTCAAGAGTTAGAACAGGTGAAGACCATGCTGAACTGACCTAGGCAGAAGGAGATTTGGAGACTGTTTTGCCACCCCCTTTCCCTACCCAAAACCACTCATGAAAACTTTGTCCCTCACTTCGTCAGGATGTGATTCTCTTTATCCAGGTCCAGGATTAAATTTCTATGCAAATATTTGCAGATGTTTTATGAAAAGTCCTAGTGAAATGGAGATTTTTGAACACTCCCTGCCAGCTCTAGGGCAGGGTTATACATCCTCCTTTGGAATCAGTGCAAAATTATCTCGTACATTTATGTTCACTGGTACTTTTTCATTCACATTTATTTAACTCTCTCGAAGATTTTGGCTTTCATCATTTCCTGTTAGGAAGTATTCCAGAGTCCTGCAAGTTACACTGCCCAGAAGTCTTCTATATTTCAGGAAAATTTTCCATCGTTTATAGAGACCATTTTTTTTCAGTGGCTGGCTGAACTGTTCCCATGCTAAGCCACAGTCAGCATTAATTCCAACAAACCAAATGCTCACAGCCACTGCTGAAATGGGGCCATTTCCTGCTGAAGACACCTCTCTGTTTCCTCTGAATGGTTGTCCTGCTAGATCTTGTCCCTACATTTTTTTTCTCTCTATTCCTGGTGTTTGTAACTCCCATGGACCTGTTGATGGCTTTGCTTTTCTTCTCCTGAGCATTACTAACATCTGCATTTGAAATATTTGCACACTTTTCAGCTATTATGATTGTTCCTGTTGACTCTTCTATAATTTCTGGTGCCCAAGTACCAGGGCTTCACTGAATTATGAAACTGTTTCCCTGTTGCTTTGCACAGAGCAGCTATTCTCTGCAGTAGGATATTTCTGAACAGGGAGCCCCCAATCTTCTTTCTGCTGTCCCTTCAATTTTGTTCTCCCTCCCACAACTGCACTGGAGCTGCCGCCCTCAATTCTGTGTTTCTTAGCTATTTTTTCCAGTTGCCATTTTTTCACATGAAACCCACTTCTCCTTTCCATCCAGCCTTTCTAATTTTAAGGGCTGTTGAGACACTTTTTTCAGTATGCAGAGAAATGTTCTGTTTTGTCTTACAGATAGATCCCTGTACAGAAGGGCTGCTAAGGCAGAGTCTGTTCCTCCCATTAGATTTTCTTCCCTCCATGGCCTCTTGTTTACTGTTTCTTTCTGTTTACAGTTCTGCAGCTGGTTCTCCTTCTATATCTTATTTAAGCCCACTTTAACTGATTTTTTTGAATAAAAGTTCATGAGAAGCTGTTTCAAGTACTTTATATAAACCCAAATATATTGAATGACCTTTATTTCCTTCATCCATTACCTTTGTTATTCCATCAGAAAAGTAATCAAGGTCTTAGAGCAAGACCTCTTCTTTGTGGGTCTAGATTGCTTCTTTTGCTAGCTTAACCCCTTTGTGCACCCTCAATAACACTCTTCTGAGTCATCCAATGCTATCTTTTAGTTCAATATTTTAGAGACATCCTTCTGCTCCCCTACCCAGAGAAAAAAGAAGATAACAAAAAGTAGCCTTGGTAAAGAGATATTATTTGTTCTATTCTGCAGCTCTGGAAGCCCTGTGAAGCACAACAGGGGACTGAGGCTGAGTCTGTGACAATTTTACTATTATCAAAATACACATGGAGTGGAAACCAGAAATGAAGCTTAGTAATTCCCACTTGTACTCTGCTGGCTGATGAAGCAGAGCAGCTTTGAAACAAAGAAAGTGCTGACAGAGCCTTGAAACAAATAGAATGAGGCACCCAGACTGTGGAGAGGAGACTTGAGTGAAGGGGATAGAAATGATTGTGTCAGCCATATAAATGTAAATACTCCACATTGATTTCAGGAGGGTATCGAGAACAGAGTGAGATAGAGAGGAAAAAACAAGGAGCAAATACAGGAGGCAGTTGTTAGGGAGTTCTAGGGGCAGAAATGCCTTCTCTTACAGCTTGAGTTCAGAAGCACTGTGACTGTGAAAGCAAAAGATAGAGGACATGGGTGGAAGTTGTGGCAAACCTCTGGTAATGGCAACAGCCAGGCCTGGATGCCTAGCACAGCATCCAGTCTGGAATCCCCATGTTCCCAGAGTGCAGGGGATGGCAGGGGATGACTCCCTTGAGCCCTGCTATGCAGCAAAGTCCTAAAGTCCTGCCTCATCATCCTCAGCCCCACTTGGCTCAGGGGTGGCTCTGCTTCTTTTCCATGCCATGGGTAAGGGGTGGTACCTCCAGCTGTCTTGGGGCTGCCTGAGCACTCACCAGAAGAGGGGAAAAAAGGAGGAGCAGAACATGCCCTGCTAAAGGAAAGGGTATCAGGGTAGTGGGCAGGTCTTTTCCATGCCTTCCTGCCTCCATCATCAGATCAGACAGGAAGAAAAGGGGGGTTAATGCCTTTTGTACCACCCACCGCCACCAAAACACCACCAGGTGATATTCTCTGAGGGTACCACAGCCCTTTGGGAGATCCTGCACATTAAGAGAAATAACTTCATGGGAAGGGTTATTTTAAATTGGAATGGACCGCCCAGGGAGGTGGTGGAGTCACCATCCCTGGAGGTGTTCAGGAGAGGCCTGGACGTTGCACTCAGTGCTGGTGGTGATAACTCAAAGGATGGGCTCGGTGATCTCAGAGCTCTTTTCCAACCTCAATGATTCTGTGATTCTGTGTGGTCTTGGCCCAGCAGAAGACCCTGTTGTTCAGCAGTACAGTGGCAATGCATGAGAGGGGTGGGAAAAGGGGCTAAGCCACGTGCCACCTCCTCACCTACCAACATCCTGAATGCCCATCAGCACACTAATGATATCCCCCATCCCTGTCAGCACAGTGAGCACAAACTTGGTGCACTGTGGAGCTGGAGCCCTCTGTGCCTCACTCCCCTTCCAGGGCTGCTCAGCTCAAGCAGATTAGAGCAGGCATGGCTTTCCCTGGGGAACACTGAGTTTTTTGTGTTCCCTCCCCTGTCTCCCACACACATCCTCTCACCTCGTTCTCAGACTGGGTCTAGGATTTTAAACATATTAGGGTTCATATACTGGCATAAGGCTTGGATAGAAACTTTCCAGAAACTTTTCTCCTTTGGAAAAGCGTTCCACTGAAATCAACACTTTCCTACAGGAAAAGGCCAGTCTGGCAAACAGATGAAGTTCTGAGGCAGCTTTCAATAATCTGAAATGTCTTCAGTTGAAATGTCAGTTTGAAAAAAAATATTTGCGTGCGAATCAAAATGGCTTGGATTTGAAACAGCACTTTTTTTTCCAAATTGAAAATGTAAATTTTTTTTTAAACTGATTTTTTTAACAAAATTGGAATATGCTAATGTTTTGTCCCACTTTGGTGTGAAAGCAAATGTCAGGAATATCAGCATTTCCCACAGGAGTGGGGAGACTTGGCCCTGGTTGCACACCCACACAGAGGATAGGTTTGCCATTCTGCCTCTCCTTCAACTCCACTCCTCCTTCCTATCTGCCCCTGAGCCCCCCTCCAGCTGGAGATGATGATGATGATGATGTGCAAAGCTGTCAGGGCTGCTGTGTCTAGCAGAAGAGCAGCAGGGCCCCAGCACATGTGCTTGGAGGGGGCGAGAGGGAGGGCAGCTTCCCCCCAGCCCTTCCTGCAGCCAGTGCAGGAGCCCTAGGACAAAGAAAGGTTTATCTGCAGCCCTTGTTGGAAAGATAGAGTGGCTGCCTGGATCCTGGAAGTCTCAAGGTGCTGGATATGCTGAATACTGCACATTCACGCCAGCCTCCAGCCAGCCCCAGCAGGGTGAGAGGTGTTGGCTTTGCTCAGCCTTGGGGACATTATCCCAGGCCCCCATCACCACTATGCCCTTGCTCTGTCAGAGGGTCTCTCTTACTCATTCATTCTCTTATTTCAGAAACGAGTTCTCTTCCTCACTAATGATTATTTCTTCACGGACATCAGTGGCACACCCTTCAGGTGAGCAAGGACTTGTGGCACCAATGCAGTGTATCAGAAGTCTGAGCAGCAGATCAGTTCCTTCTCTTCATAAA
This sequence comes from Zonotrichia albicollis, assembly GCF_047830755.1. Classification (NCBI taxonomy): domain Eukaryota; kingdom Metazoa; phylum Chordata; class Aves; order Passeriformes; family Passerellidae; genus Zonotrichia; species Zonotrichia albicollis. The sequence continues at coordinate 15,803,817 of NC_133822.1, forward strand.
TCTTACTACAAGACATGAGTAGAGCAGTAGGAATAAATGACTTCTTTGTTCCTGTTGCCATTAAAATATTATTTGGGGTCAATTCAAAAGGAATATTATGATTTACCTGAAATTCAGAGTCTGACAGCTATACCTTAGGTAAAGCATGTTGTTTTATTTCAGAGAAATGAGACAGCTTAAATTTTCATTTCCACTGAATATGGTTTATGGTACTGGTGTATGGCTTTAAAAAAACCTCAACATTGCTATACACTGAAAATTATAAAACAGCAAATAACAAATGAAGGAAATTGTGAGGTGGAGGGGAGGGAGGGGGGTGTTGTTTTTTTTCCCCCAGCTGAAATGGTTTGAAACTGGCAGATTTCAGAAATGTTATCATTGACCTGAACCTACAGTGTTGGCCAAAAAAATTGTCACCAGCAATGCCTCATAACTCTGCAGACAGTTCCTTAGCCCCCTGTGCTGAAATCGGATCTCACTTAATCCTCTTCCGATGATGTTCTTTTCTTTAATAGCTGTGGAGGGAGTTAATGTCATTAAGGGTTGTAACTGCAGGCAATGGCACCTCTCCTTGCTGACAAGCCCTCTGTTTCCCCTCTTGCCTGCAGCCTGGGTGTTGTGCTGTCCAGGGGGCACGGGGAGTACATCCTGCTGGGGAACACTTCCGTGGAAGAAGGTAGGTGAATCTGAAAGGGACAGGGGAGCTACCCTGAACGTCACCAGTTCTCCTTCAGAGCCTCTGTGTGTCTGTCTGCTTCCTCACTGAATACTCCATGTTCTCTCTGGTTTCAGGTTTGCATGACCTGCTCCAGCCAGACCTGTCTTTAGCAAACGAATGGTAAGTGGAGGAAATCCTGTCAGCGAGACAGGACTTTGTCATGGTGTTTGGGCAAAGTTCTCAGCAATCTGGTTTGAGTTCACCACCCTCTGTGCCTAGGGAAAAAGCGGTGCTGTTCAGGGGCTGTACCTGCAAAGACCTGATTGTCTCCAGGCAATTGACTTTCCCCTCTTCCTTTGGGAGATTCCACCAAGACCTGGCACATTCCTCTCCAAAGAAACAGCTGAGATTTATCCTCAGTCTGCTGTGCTCACACTTACTTTGTTCCTCCTCGAATTGCTCAGAATATGTCAGACCTGTTAGGAAATTTTGTTGCAAGCTTGGTGAGAGATTGAAATGCTTTTTTAAATCCTAGTTTATTTTTGGTTGGCATCCTTCTGAACTGTGCCTAGACCTAACTTCTAGTGAACATGGAGGTGATTTATGACCCTTATTTCAATAGCAAGCAGAACTTACAGTTTTGCTTGGTTTGGATATGAAACAGGGTGAAGCACGGCACTTTCCATTTATTGCTGTGAGGTTTGGGGTTTTCATGAACCCAACATTCAGTCCCACTCAGTCACATGAACCCAGGCTGTATCAAAGCCAAAATAACTATATTCAAGCAGCCCTGCACCCCTCCTCACCTCTCATTACGCTGTCAAGTTTCACAAGCAGCACATTTGAGACACAAACAGCGACTTCTCCTTCTTCTACTCCTGACTTCAGGTGTCAGCTTACCACACTTTACATATTCATTTCTCTTGGACTTTTCTCATAAATCACTCCTTTCAGCCCCTTTATGACTTTTAATTCTCTCTTATAACCCCTTCCTCTCCCTTGTCCTGACAATGGAGCAGTCAAAATTGGAAGCTGGATTAAAAGACTGGTTTCTTTTATAGCACAGAGCATTTCCTATACATCCTTTTACCTTTGCCAAACTGTGTCCTGAGGCTCCTGCAGTTCTGTCCCCGTGGGACAGCTTTTGTTGTCACCATATCTCACTGCAAGACCATTCCTCATTGCACACTTTGTTCCTCTGTCTCTTACTTTTTCTGCTCCTAGTCTGGTCTCATGTTGCACATGACCCTCTGCTTTTCAGGTCTCTCCATCACACTGTCATTGTCTACACAGGCACATGTACACATTTTACACAACATAACACAGGAAACTGCTGGCAGGATTTGGAACAGCTCAGTTGTGTTGTGAGCTGATGCTGGAGAGCACAGCAGCCCTGCTGAGCACAGCAGGCAGGTTAATTGGTGTTTGGTTTAGTGGCAGGGTTTGACTTACAGCCACACTGTTAGCTTTAGAGTGGGCACAACATGCAACAATGTAAAAGTAAAGACTTTGCAGACCAAGGTTTCTTGCTGACTTTCTTTTCACAGTTATTATCATCCAGGAGCCTTTGTTTGACTGTGGTTTCTCTTTGCCCTTTTGGGTTTGTTCTCCCCTTCCCACCAGGATTTACTGCATCACTGACATTGATCCCGACCACCGGAAGCTCAGCCAGCTGGAGGCTGTGATCCGTTTCCTCACTGGAGAGGAGCCTGACCTGGAATGTGAGTCCCAGGCACTGAAAGTGCCCTGCTGGGGTCTTCCTGTACCCATCACAAGGGAGAGGGGACTGTGACAACTGATTGGTCTCAGGCTGAGCCCCTGTGGCACTTCTTACACAGGCAGGACTGAACTCAAGGCCAGATCAATTCACAAGTGGAAATGAGCTGAGGATCCACCTCCTTGTCTCCATCAGAGGATTTTTTTCCATTTCAAAGCTGACACATAACTCAGCCTTATTGGAGGTCTCAGCACAGGAAATACTGGAAAGTGGAAGGCTTGAATGGAGCTTGGCAGGGGCTGCACTCCAGGTTTAAGACTGACTGGCCTAGAGGGGACAATGGCAGGAGAAGCCAGGAAAAGTGCTGAGACAACTCAGTTTCCCAGGGACACCAGGCATCATCCTCCACGGGCTCACGGTACCCTCTGGAGAGATGGGGTTTTTTCAGAACAAGGATTTTTAATTTTGTTTTCCAAACACAACAAGTAACTGATCCAAGAGAAGAAAAATGGTTACAGGATTATTATCTTTCCTGCTCCCCCTGCTGCTCATCCCTTGCACCAGGTCCCATTCTCCTGCAGCTGATACAGCACCACTGAAGAGTGGGATCTCTATGGGGGCAGAGATGGCCAGCTGTGCATGGGAATTCCTTACAGCAATTTGGTTTTAGGATGTCCTTCAGCCCCCTTAGTTGTGCCAAGTACAAGCTTTTGTATGTAAGGCTGCACCTCAGAGGCACAAACCTTTGGCACAAGGATGGGAATCTCATAAAAGCAAAATCAACTGTAATCCACTAATCCTTCCTCTCTTGCACAGTGTGAGCAGAGCCCTCCTGGCTGTCCTTGGAGTAGGCTGGAAAGAGGAGATGTATGCTTTGAAGAGGCCAGGGAGGAGGAAAGTTTCAGGAGAGCTGACTTGGAGAAAAATGCAGGCTTGGAAGTGCTGTGGAGGAAAAACAAATATGATTTGAACACATGAATCCTAGACGTGGGGGGCCTCAAGAGGGAAATATCTCATGGTGGGCTCTGATTTTGAAGCTTGAATAAAAACAGCTATGGAGAGAAGGATCCTGAAATCTATGGCAAAGAAATTTGGGAGAGCTTGAGCTAAAACATTAAGGGACAACTGGAACATCAACCCAGAAGGTTTCAGTGCCAGAAACACTGAAATGGTGGGGTGGCTCCATCTAAAACAGCACTGAAAGGAACATTTCTGGGACATGATGGTCACCATGTTCTCACAGATTAATGCAAGTAGGGCAATACAGAAACAAAGCAGGTCAAGTAAATGGAGTTCTAGGGCATGTCATTTAGCACATGACAATACCTTGAACTTTCCTAATCACTTCTTAGCTCCAGTGCAAAGTGGATTAGACTGGTAACCTGCACTGTCTTGAGCATCTGGTGAAAACCAGGACAGGAAAATGTTTTGTGACTCACAGGAAGGAAGGAGGGCAAACAGAGAAGCCAGTGAGCAAAGGGACAGAGTAGAAACCATAAAAAAGTCTCTAGTGGTTTTGAGGGAAGCCACATGAGTGGAAGGTTTTGGCTGATATCCTCTCTACAGGATGCCCAGAGGAAAGGTCAAGGGAGGGATTTGAGGCAAAGGCTGTGGACAGCCTGCTCAATGAAGGAGTCAAGTGACAATCTCATTAATAACTTCATTTGAAAGCCTCTCACTTGCCCACACTTGTTTGGGCACCACACTTCCACAGAGTTTGCAGGGGAACTGGTCTGATGATTATGGACGTTACAAATAAATTATTCACAGAAAGGGTGATCAGTTTTGGCAACAGCTGCCCAGGGAGGTGGTGCAGTCACCATCCCTGGAGTTGTTTAAAGAAAGACTGGATATGGCACTCAGTGCTGTGGTTTGGTTGACACGGTGATGTTGGGTCATAGGTTGGACTTGATGATCTCAGAGGTCTTTTCCAACCTCATTGGTTCTGTAATTCTGTGATCTTGGCTGTAACATCTGCTCCTGTGTTTTCCACCACCCCGGGTGGTGGAACATCTTAGACATCTTCTCTGCCCTGTAATGGGAGGCCTCTTTTTTGTGCCCCATTGATCCACTGTGCTGGACAGGCAGATGCTCCTTACCAAGGGAGTCCCTAAAACATCTAGAGGAAAACATGTCTTTCTCTCCTAATTTTTGTTGTTCTTTTTTCTCCTTAGGTGATGAGGAGTTGGTCCAGGAAGTGCTGTTTGATGCAGTGGTCACTGCCCCCATGGAGGCCTACTGGACAACACTGGCCCTCAACATGTCCTTGTAAGTGTAGGAGTCATAAATATGGATAGAAAAGTGCTCTGGGTTTATGCAGTGCCTGAAGTAGTTACAAACTTCTGCACAGCATACAAGAAACTGTAGAAATAGCTCAAAAAGCTGATAGAAGTAGCTCAATAGTTTTAGAAATAGCTTGAAAAGTGTCTCTTAGGAGTAAACTCCAGTAAGCTGGGCCTCCTTGGGAGAGTCTTTAGTATGGTAAGGGTTTTTCTAGTGGAGAAAAGAGAGTTTGGTAATGTCTGTATTGGTGGTTGAAGCTCAGGAAGATAGCGGACAGACTTGTTTCAGTGAAAACTTTGTATTTTATTATTTCCAGTGAGGCACCTGTTGCTTGTGGTGTCTTGTAGCACGTCGCACAGATCTTCTTTCAGCAGACAATGTGCTGTTAGTGATATACATGGCCACTGGACTCCTGTTTCAGTTCCTTGTATCCCTACAAAAACAGAAGCTGAGCCAGTGACAATCCTGCTAGGACACACAGTTATCAGCACAGCTGTTAAATAGCTACACCAACGCACCCTCTTTAGTCACATTCTGCCACCTTGGCCATTCCCTGCATCCCTGATCCAGCCATTCTCCTTCTGCAGTTCCTCTCCTGCACTTCAGCCTTGTGAGTAGCCTGGAGCAGAGCTAGCAGGGGCAGAGGAGCTTATGGCCTACTTAAAAGAGAATGAAATAAGCAGACTTCAAAGGTTTAAATCTGAGCACAAGTCTTAAACCTGCCAGTTGTCCCCTGTTGCCATGAGCAGGGAGGAGCCACTGTCACTCCTGGTGTAAATGGGTTATATTGCAAATGAACTTGGGACCAGCTCTCCAGATGTGAGAAAGTTTGAAAGGCCCTCACCCTGGGTCATGGCTGTTCTTGTGAGAACTGTTTGCTCCTGCTTGTGTATTTCTGTCCCACAGGGATACTGAGGCAGGCATTGAGATGGCGTTTCTGGGCACTCGGGCTGGGCTCATGAGGAGTGCCCTGTATGTGGGCTCTGAGAAGATTTCCAACAAGTAAGTGCCTAAGCTGCATTACAGGGTTTCTGTCTGTGTCTCTGAAGAGCCAGCATGAAATCACCACCAGCCTTAGAAATGCTTTTGGGGAGACAGAATGGAAAGGAGCAACACCTTGATGGCATTAATGCTGATTCACAGAATCAGAGTAAGGGGGCCTTTGTCTTCCTCTGGTCCTTTTGAGTTTTTCTTAAAATACTGTACCAGAGTGCATTCATTTGAATGAAACCCTTCAACCATTCCCTGACTTCAGTCAGCTGACACAGAAAATGCCCACAGTCATTCCATATCCCCAGGATCATTTTGCAGTGCAAAGGCTCTGCACTCCAGTGCCCCAGCAACATTCCAGCTTGGCTGTGTTTGATCTTTCTGTCTCAGTTCCTCTCCCAGATTGATGCTGCTCTGCCTCTCACACTGCCCACATGGCAGCAGCATCCCAGTGCCTTGCAGTGAGGCGTTAAGCGATGTGACTGACATCTGTCACATCCCATTCACTGCCTTGTCCTCTCCCTCAAGGCAGGAGGATGTGTGCACTGAAGGGTTTTGACAGGGAAAGGGTAGTTTGCATTCTGTTGCATTTTGGAAATGTGTGCTGCTGTAGGAAAGGACAGGTCACAGAGGCACACCAGCAGATGGAACAGAAAAGGACCATGTGGGTAGTGGTCATTAGCTTCTCAGCAGCTGTTTCACTGTCCCCAAGTTCCCCAAACATGAGTCCTACCCTCCAGCTCTGCTGTGCCTGAAAGGTGACACTCTTCATGTGTTTGAAGCAGTCTGAACAACTCAGAGTAGTCAGTCTCTGGCAACAAGGGAGAAATGCTGTCTGCTGTAGGAGGTTAATGTGACAATTCCCACTGCTCATCAGGAACAGCGTTCAGTGCTTCAAACAGTCACAGTCACCACACTGCAGAGACAGACCCCCACATATCTCACAGGAGGAGCTTCTGGAATCCCCTGAAAGGAAGGAATCTTAAATGAGAAATTATGATGTCAAAATATACAGCAAAACAAGAGTCTGAAAACAAAGGGATTTGCCAGGCAAGCTGTATGAACCTCCAGGGAAACAAATGACCTGATTTTATGAGGTCTCGCTTGAGCACCCACTGCCTGTCTTGTCATGCTCCTAGGACACATCCTCTTGCCTTCACAAGCATCTCTTTGCTCAAGCACTTCAGTTCCTGCCTCTCTGGGAATCACAGAATCATAGACTTTGTTAAGGGATGGACCTTTAAGGTGACCTGTTCCCAACCCACTCTGTCATGGGGAGGGACACCTCCCATGGATTAAGTTGCTTAAGGCATTATCCAACCTGGCCTTGAACACTGCCAGGGCTGGGGCATCCACAACCTCCTTCAGCAACCTGTTCCAGCTTCTCACCAGCCTCACCTTAAAAGATTTCTTCCCAGTATCTTATCTAAATTTCCCCTTTTTCAGTCTGTACCCATTTCTCTTTGTCCTATCACTACGGTTTCGAACAGAGTCACTCTCCATCTTCCCAGTAGCCCCCCATCAGATACTGGAAGGTTGCTATGAGGTCTCTGCTCTGAGCATCTCCTGATGAGATGAGGATTTACCCACAGTTGCATAACGTTATGTTTGGGGTGGATGGTTTGTTTTGTAGAAGACTGCCTAATCCTCTTCCTTCACCTGCTCCCCATCCCCTGCGGTAACTAATGGCCACAAGCACCTGTGCTTCCCTCGCCCACCCGCTCCCCCGGCACTGCGGCGCTGCTCCCGGGGTGTCGTTCCTGGTATATCTTCCGTGCTGCCCGCTTCCCTCCGGCCCTGCCCGGCCCCACCGCCCGCCCGGGGCCGCCGCCGCGGGCCTGGCCCGGGCCAACAGCGGCACCTGGCGGCGGCCGCGGGAGGCGCGGCGGGCGCGGCCGCTCTCAGGAGCGAGGGGGAGCCCGGCCCTGCCCCGGGGGAACAGCGGGGGACAGCGGCGACACCGCCGGCCCTTGCCCGTAGAAAAACCCCGGATGGAGAGGTGCGGGCGATGCGCCCTGCCGCAGGTGTCCCACTGTGTTGCCCTGAGGAGGGCTCCGTGAGCAGCGTGTTCTCTCCCGGCAGGAAATTCCTGACACAGAAGGACAAGGAAAGCATCTTCACCATGGACCACTTCCCTCTGTGGTACCGCAGGGCGGCCGAGCATCCCCCCGGCAGCTTCATCTACAGCATTGTCTCAGAGGATGAATCAGGTAATCCCAATTTAAACACAGAGCAGACAGAGGGAAAGAGAATAAAACCTCTTTTCACACCTCACATCCCACATGGCCCCCATCCGGATACCTTTATCACTGCCTCCCGCCTAGTGGGAAGTGCTGGGACCTGCCCTCGTGGTGTTCCTTCACACCAGTGAGGGTCACAGAGCTCATGGCCAAGATGCTGAAAGATAGAGCTACAAGGTGTGGGGAAGGCAGTCAGGAATGAGCAATGCAGGGCTGCAGAGGAGGAGAAGGATGGAAATGGAAATGCAGGGCTTGGGTGGATGGAAAGGTGTAGAGAGGCGGGAGCTGGAGGAACACAAGGTACTTTTGGGGCTGGAATACACACAAAACATGAGAAGGGAACAGGAGAGGTATTGCAGAAGGAATGAGACACATGGATGTGGCCGGGTTTGGGAGGGAACAACATCAGCCCTGCTGGGTGACAATAACAAGTGGCACTGGTGAGGGACCAGCAAACAGTCAGGAAGTCCAAGTTCAGAGGGTGTCATTTTTTCCATCACCACTTTCCATGACAGGAAAGGATGGGTTTGTTATGGAAGATGGTGGAGGAAAAGGGTGGAGAGGAAGGCTTTTCCACAGCATTGGTGTCCCACACAGCAAAGTTCAAACACTAGAGGAAGGCAAGGAGTGGCTTTTCAATATCTCTCGCTTAAGGTGTTAGTTCCTGTATATTCCTGTAAATATGCAGGGCCAGCCAGGACCTTCTCAAAGGCTGGAAGAGAGCAAAACAGCCTAAAAACAAACAAGCAAAACAAAATATTCATGTGAGACTCCTCCACACAAGGCAAAGAACCCCTTTGTGCTCTTCCCTGGCCCCCAGCTCTCCGTCTCTGTCACAGAGCTCAGCACTGTAGCTGTTAAAGCTTTTTGTGGCACAGTGGTGGGAGTCTGGTGGGTGGGAAAGCAAGTAGCAAAGAGAAGAAACCAGCCTGGGAGGCAAGAGATGAACCAGGATGTATAGGGAAAGGAATGGAAAGAGAAAATACTCAAAACCTACAAAAGCCTCTTTCTCCCCAACACCCTTATATCTCACTTAAAAAGCAAGTGTGGAGAGAGGGGGAGAGATGGCAGGAGGGACCTTTCACTCCCCTGCAAGCCGTGGATCTGCTCTTTGGGATAGAGTGTGGGTTGGAAAACCAGGCAGTGACATCCAGTGGGCCTTCGTAGGGCAGCCATTACCCAGGCCACAGTGTCACTGTGCTGGCTAAACACTGGGCTTGTGGCTTGCTGTGGCTTTCTCAGAAATCACAGCTGGTTTTGGATAAAGACCAAAGACAAGTAGCTGGCAGTAGTTCTTTGTTTTACATGGCCATGGGTCAGAAGCTTTAATGAAGTCCAGAACCCCACTCACCTGGAAACCTGGTGCCTGCAGGCACCTTGTAAGAAGTAACACTTGGCCCTGAAGACCTCGTGCCCTAAATTGTAAAGGAGATTATTAGTCTTTAGGGATGAGCAGCTGGGCTCAGAGAGACTGCCTGGGAAGGGCCAAGAAATAATTCCCAGTGCTTCTGAGACAGTGGTTTACTACAAAGCAGAGTCCAGGCCCTTCCTTGACATCTGATGAAGCAGGGCTGTCCCACATTTTAGCCAAAATAGGCCACCCAGTTTCTTATTAAATTCTATCAGCTGCTGAAGTCCCCTTTTCATGTTTTCCACAAGTCCCCTGCTGTGGCAGGAGGTTTTCATGGCAGATGGGCTTCTAATCACCTAAGAAGGAAAAGCCCCAACAGCTCTCTGTTGGGGAGCAAACCAGCAGGAAGTGAGTGCAGGTCATCAGATTCATTTTTGCACAGCACCTCCTTCCAGTGTCCAGAAGTCTCAGGAATGAAAGGACAGCAGGGAAGCCTCTGCATGTCAAGTAGCACTGATCTTGCAACCCAGATTTTCATGTGTTAGGTGGGATTTTTTTCCTAGAGATTCTAAGTATATTTTGCTTCTTTATCCCATCCTTGAACAAGACATTTGAGGTTCACCATTGTCCTGGTTTGGTGAAAATTTGGGAGAAAACCTCCAAAGGGGTTTCCTCTTGAAAGAAAATTCAAGTGGCCCCTCCCACAGCTGGTTCCAGAAAAAATATTTCTTTGGAGAAAAGTGACAAAAACAGGCAAATTTTAATTTAACAGGCAAAGCAGCTCACTCAGTCTCTGTCAGTCCCTCCAGTGCTGGAAATGCCACGGCCCAGGCCCGGCCCGGTGCCCACAGCTGGAGCTGCCCTCGCTCTGCGGGGTTTGAACAGGTCCAAGAAAATGAAAAACCACAGTCCAGGGAACTTCTCTGTCTCAGCTAGCTAAAAACTAACTAGAAGCAAAGGAGAGCCTGTCCTGCTGTCTGTCCATGCTGCAATAACACAGTCCAGGAGCAGGAATGTGGAGGAGTGCATGCAGCCCCCAAACTCCACACTTCTTCTCTCCCCGCTTTGTCCTTGGAACCAGTCTCAAAGGTCCAAAACCTGTTATCCAGCATATACAGAGCAGACAGCTGGGGATCCAAGCATGATGTAGCCAGCCCAGGACAACCATAAAGGCAGGTCATGCTCAAGGTGTGTGAGCTGAGTGTTTATTTCACAAAGCTTTTACTGCTTTTGACACACTTGAGCAGGTTAATCTGGCTTTGATCAAAAAATAAATACAAAATAGTGTGAGCCTCCAGCTGAACTGTGGTAGGCAATGAATTACTCTGGACACACCTAAACTGATGAAGGCAGACATAGAAAGCAGTAACAAATGCTGGAGTTGTGGGGAAGGAAAGAATCCCTGACCCATCTGTCTAAGAGATTTGCACAGAGCATGCAAGGAGGGACCCAGGTGCAGACTGCATCGATCAGACTGGCCTTCAAACTGTCCCCTGGCAGTTCCCAAAGAGGTGCCCCAGCTGAAGCTAATCTAATCACTTAAAAAAATACATAGAAATGGAATCTGCCACATGGAAAATTGCAGGCTGGAACAACTGCCCTGACAAGGAGAGATGGAGTTCAGTTGCTTGAGCCTAGCCAGCCATGTGATTTTAAATGCCCCATGGGAGCTCAGAGATCTGCACAGGGCTGGCAGATGTGTCACAGGACCTACAGGAGGCTTAAAGCAGCAGCTCAAGGATAATTGGGAGACCCTAGGGCATAAGAGAGTTTAGGCAACAAAGTCCCAGAAGGTTTTGTTTCTGAAATGGAGTGTGCTCTGGAAGCTGCTGTGTCTGCAGTTTCTAGTGCTGGCCTGGCTTGGGTAAGACTTAGGCATAAGCCTGGCCTTTGGTGTGCAGGTGTTGTCAGAATTACCTGTCCTGCTCCTCCTCTGTCTACAGGGTTTAGATGGTGCATTGAGCAGAACAGCTCTCTGGCCTGAGAGAAACTCTACATGCCCAAAATCAAGGAGGCCAATCCTCTCCATTTTATCACAGAATCATGGAAGAGTTTGGGCTGAAAGGGACCTTAAAGGTCACTTAGTTCCACACCTCTTGCCATGGTCAGGGATGTCTTCCCTGAGACCAGGTTGCTCAAACCTCCCCCCATCCAGCCTTGGACACTTCCTTTATGTTGAGGATGTCACTTTTATCATGAGCCATAAAGAAGAGAAAAATAAATCTGCTCATAGCCCATTAGGCTGCTTTTGTGTCTTGAAAGATGCAGCCCTGGAAATTCTGGGATGCTTCAGAGTTGAGGAATACCTGCACACTGTCCTGGATGGGAAAATGTGGGGGCAAGCTGGTTTTGCTGCATTTTATTCCTCTCTGGGGGTGAGCTAACCAAGCCTGATGTATTTGTGTCTTGACAGAGGGGGGTGGCCTGCCAAAAGTGGTGACAGTGAGCACGGCTGTGTCTGTGTCTGTGGATGGCAAGATGGGAATTGCTGCAGGTAGGACATTTCTCTTTTTATCTTGAATGAAATGGCTGCATCTTGCACTGAGTGTGGGAGCTGAGAGCTGTTAGCTTGTCATTCAAGGGAAGTGACAGGAGCCACAATAGCTTGTGGTACTGAGAACTAGGCTCAACAGAGAATAATGGAGCAGGTACTGAATGGCTGACAGGCTTCTGGAAGGGAAATGGGCTGCTTGAATGGAAGCTTCCCATCTCCAGTGCTGGTGAATTTGTGGGTTGAGACTCCAATGGTGAACTGGATTGAGACTCCTTCTCTGGAGCAGGAGTAGGTTGGGAAGTCTGTGCAGGTTTAAAACTTTGCAAAAAACACTTTTGGTTTTGGAACAGCTTCATGTTTGTGCGTCCCCACTATTATCTCAAATGAAAAATAACTTCTGCTAGTGAAATGAGTATGTTGCTAGAACTCCAACTCAGAACTATAGCGTGCCAAACTTACTGCTGATCTGAGCTTTAAACTCCTTTTCGCAGACCTTCACTAGGCTGAATCTTCTTTTGGAAAATTCATGTAGCACGTTATTTCCAACGGAACCCCAAAGCTTTTTCATATTTAGCATTTTCTGTACTAACTGCTTCAGCCTTAGAAGCAAAACAGAGCAGGCATTTGCCAAAACAAACCAGTAACCCTGGCACCATATCCAATTTAACCACTCAGCATAGGAGTACTGGGGCAAGAGAAGGTGTAGCTCCATGGAAATTGTTTTAGACCTAGAAAGAGTGACTAAAGGAAGAGACTGATGGAACAGGTAAAGGAGTTACTATATGCTGTGATGCAAAGCTTGTTGGGAAGGAATAGTTATTGCTAATGGAGCTTTACATGGTGGAAGGAATGACTGACAGAATGGACACCAAACAACAACTTTGTTACAGGGTCACCCTGTAGAGAGAAGGAGATACAGCAGATACCTTCAGATCACAGTCTGAAGTCATTGCTTTTGCCTAGGCTGGGTAGGAGACAGGGAATGTTCTTCAATACTGCTAGTCAGTAAAACTATAGCAAATTAATTTCATGTGATGAAGCATTCCTTAGTTTACAGGATTTCAGTAGTTCTAGCTGACAGTGATACTCCTTAGTTATCACCTGGGCATTGAGAAAGTACTCATAAGGTGAAGGAAGTGTTATGAAACAGAACATTTCACTCTTATGCCCAGAGCCAGAAAATTTTTATGAAGTCTGCCCAGAGGCACCTGTGAACAGAGATGGTTTCAGCAAGGTTCACATTAATAGGTGCTTGGATGATAGAAGCTGCTCCCAAAACTGATACCAGCTGACACTGTTGTACCCAGCAGAAAATGAAAGAGCATTGAAACAGCACCAAGGGCCTCTGTACAGCGCTGAAACATTTTTCTAGGCATTATTTTGAGAGGAGAAAATAACATTTTTTTAAAAGAAGCTTGTTTTTCATGATCTTTTTCCTTCCCTTTCCTGACCTGTGGGTTAGAGCAGAGGCACACAAGCAGTTCATCTGTGCTGTGGTTCAAGCCCGGCTGGAAATGAAGCACCACACAGCCTCTCACCCCTCCACCCTGGTGGACTGGGGAGGAGAGTCAAAGTAAAGCTTTCAGTTTGAGATAAGAACAGTTTAATAATAGAAAATTAAGTAAAATACAATGATAATGGTAAATGATGATGATAAAAATAATAATAAAAAGGGAAAAACAAGCAATGCAAGATACATTTGCTCACCACCCACTGATCCATGCCAGACCTCTCTTCCCAAACCCAGACTGGTCTATCTCTAGCAGTTTCTATCATCCCTCTTCTGGGTAACTCCCCCCCATTTCTCTAGTGGGCATGATGTTCTGTGGTGTAGAATGTCCCTTTGGTCAGTTCAGATCACCTGTCCAAGCTATGGTCCCTTCCATTTTCCTTTGTTCAGTTCCTCACTGGCAGAGCATGAGACAAGGAAAAAAGCCCTTGACTTATGATAAACACTTAGCAAAAACCCAAAACATTCTCATTATGAATTCAAAACACAGCACTCTAAGAGCCACTGAGAAGAAATTAACTCTACCCTAGCTGAAACCAGGACAATCTGGCTCTCAGCATAAATTCAAGGAAGGAAACTTCTCAGTGGAAACACTGGAGCAAGAGCAAGTGGCAGGAGGATCTGGCCCTGACAGAGCATTTCTCTTCTGTCAGCAGCCCTTTCCACAAGCCCTGTGGAGATTTCCACCCACTCAGTTATGCTGAATGTGTCTGTGTGGACATGCTGGGAAAGGGCAGGATCCTTTGCAGAGGGTGGAGGAAACAGCAAAGGATAGAGAAACAAAACCATATTTTAAAACAATAACAATAAGGTGAAAAATCTGTCATTTTTGGAAATGATGCACAACCAGTTTTCTCACTGGCAATCACTGAAGCTGAGACAGAGAAATGAATTTTCAATTGCTTCTGTTCCTTAAAGGTACCACAGTCCCTGTCCCCAGCAGGTGTATTAGGTGGCCTGACCAAAAGCATCTTCTGCTACCCACACATGGTGGGTGTTCTTCACTCTGGTTTCTTATGCTTGATGAAAACAGCCCATCTCTGATCCATGGGATTTGGGCTAAATGACAGCATCAGGGCAAACCCTGTCACACAAAGGGTCCAGAGTTCCTCATGTCCCCAGCTGTAGCCTGCTCTGACTTCAGCAGGAGTGCAAGGGTTTGCTGAGGTAGCTTCCATGTGCTGGCTTGGGTGCCAGGTAATGTTTGTGAGGGGGTTCAGTGAGGAAAAAAGTGCTATATTAGCATTTGCTTTTCTAGTAGTGACTAAGGTTCATCATCTGAATCTTTCATGCTAGTAGTCATTTTTTAAAAAGGGCAATAACTAGTGGTCACACTACAAATTGAAATATTATTTTTCTTTTGAGGGTGTCAGCTTAGAGAGTAAGCAATCTCACTTCCTTTCCCCTCACAGTAATATAATTATCCTGAATTGCTAGATTCTGGTTCTAGGGGACTGTGAGGGGCTGCAGCACAGCAGAAATGATGCTGGACAGAGCTGCATCACCATCCTGGGTCCAGGAGATGGGTGAAGGAAGGGAGGGAGTGTGGAGGCACACAAGAGGCAATCAAAGCAGAATGGGATGCAGATTGTTGTTATTGTTATTCTGATGACATCAGCCCTTACTGGGATTGATACCATGGTAATTTAGTTATACTAGCAGAAGTTTGGTACCCAGCACTGGTTCCCAGAAAACCAAATATCCAGGTAGATTTGTAATTTCTGAATAAATGCAGCTACAGTTCTGTAAAAGGGGAACAACACAGACTTTTTAAGTGACCCTGTAAAAGAACAAGTGGTATGAACTGGCCTGTCATTCTGCCACTGATCATTACTGTGACTTGTTTGACTTGATGGTGCTTGAGGGGATTTGTAAGCACTTTGAAATGTTCACTATGCATGCAGGGAAAAATTAAGCTGCAGGATTTACAGCCATGCTCATGGGGAGGGAGCACCCCCAGTGCCCCCATGGGGACAATGCCAGTTACAGCATTGGGCCCCTTTTTCTGGCAGATGAATGGCAGTCCATGGCCAGGGCAGAGTAAGGCAAACTGGTAAAATCAAATGTCCAGGAAGATGACACAAGCCTGGCTGCTGTCAGGGACTGAGGGAGCAGTCAGATGGAATTAGAGAGTTGCAGTCTGGAGGGCTGAGAGAAGGGATGGAGGGGGAAGCACAAGGGCTTCCTTCCTCCCATTTCAGTCTGTCTTAGCTCAGTGGGAAATCCCAGAATGGGTTTGAGGGGGAGTCCAAGCTGCTCCTCTTGCCATTACAGGTGCTACTCCACACTCGAGGTGGAGAGGTGGGAAAGGAGGTGTCCTTTGCCCTGCCCTATCCTCACCCCTTTTCATCCATCCTCTCCTTCCCCCATGGGCTTGGGAGGGGTGCACAGGGGGTTCAGGTTTCTTGGAGGAGCAAAGGCAGGGTGCACGTGTGTGAGCTGAGTTGGTGTGGTTTCTTTGGTGGGAAGCCACACAGGTAACCCTGGCTTGACTATACCTGTTTCTTGGAATGAATAATATCTACCTGCTGTATTGTGCTTTGGCACTTCAAAGCACTATGCAAACATTAAGTAATGCCTGGATGATTAATTATCATTAATTAGAAGGCAGCTGTTCTCCTGGGATGTCAGTCCAGTACCTTTCACGCACACTGACTGCGTTGGAAATGAGAAATAAGGAATGGGGATGGCATTCTCCCCAAGCCATGTGCTGCCCCAGATAGCACTGTCATCTGCTCCCTCCCCTGAGTCAGGAGCCTGGGGCTTTCTGGTCCTCAGGCTGCAAGGCAGAAATCACATGGAGTTCCTGACAGAAGCTTTTTGTGATTTAAAGCCTGAGTGAAACTGCTGGAATCTGTGCAGGAGTTCAGCTGTCACTCTGGGCTGTGGATGACGTCTCTCTCATTGCCTGCCCTTCTGGCTGTTCAGCTCCTGGGGCTGTCAGCTGCCTGCCAGTCCCAGCAGGGACAGGTAGGGTCAGCCCATGGCTGTCATGTGGCAGGGATGGCAAACAGGCAATGGGGCATGCACATGGTGCCCAAGAAGAAGAATCCAAATGGGCACTTGGGAGATGCAGGTTTATTTTACACAGCACTTCTCTGTTGATATTGGAAATAGCTGCTCTTATCAGCAGTTATTGGACTACAGTGAAATCATTATCCCATGACACCAGCAATTCATGCAGATGTATTTGGGGAGAGCTCTAGGTAAGCTCAAACCAGGGGCAGAGAGGAGAAATGTTGTCTCTGTTTTAAAGACAGAATTTTGGGACACTAAGTTATCAAGACGAGTATTTTCAGAAAAGCTCTGTACTTGCAGCAGGAGCAGATTTTAAAAAAATATTTTGATTTTTTTTTTTTTAAAGAAGTTGAAACCTATCAGTCTGGAAAGTAGGTAATGGGGAGTAATTTTGCCATTTTGCCTCTGCTTAAAATCCAGCCTCTGTCAGTCTGATGGAAGCTCTTAATTTGAAGAGCAATTCCTGGCCAGCTTGATGTCTCTCCATCTCCTCCTTGGTCTCCAATTTTGGCTACCTGCTGTCTGCTATCAGCAAGCAGGAACAGGAGGTGCAGGTGGCTTTTTCAGCAGGACTGTTGCTGTGGCATCTTTTCAAGCTAATCTGCACACAATTCCATATTCCTGCAGTTTTGTTGTTTGGATGGATAAAACATTTCAACCTTCTCTCTGGAAAGTGACAGTAGCATCAGTAGAAGCTGTTAAATTCACGGAAATAAGCCTTAATAGCATAAGCACCTTTTCCATGGAAATAGCTGCATATAAACTGGAGAATTAAAATTATTTCACTAGGCTGGTTCAGAAAGCAGCATTAAGATACCCATATGAAATATGAGGGTAGCTGATCTCTTGAATGTGTACTGCAGTATTCAGAAGGAATTCTGTCCCTCTTTCCATGCTGAAGGTTGTGCCAAAGTTATCTCAGTGCAGAGACTTCTGAGAGTCCCTGAGGCATCACCAGGTGCCTTTATGGAAATCATGGTCCCCCTGGCATGCCTTTATGATGGATAAAAAGAAGGAAGGCAACTCATTTTTAGCCCATCACCTGCTGTGTCTGGTCTCTGCCTGTCGCCAGCCCCTTCTGGCAGCCCCCAAAGCCCGAGCAGTTTCTCATGCATCCATTTGATCCGACAAAATCAGAGCCATCTGAACAGGCCATGCCCTGGAAGTGAGTCATGGAAAGGGTTAGGTACACTCCTATGGCACAAATACTGCTGGTTTTAGTGCTGTGCCTGCTCCACCTCTCAGCACATCTGTCTGGAGGCTGTTATCAGTGGGGACACACTTGGCTGGCCTCAGGGTTGAGACACTAATCCAATGTCAGTGTCCCCATGACATGGTAGGGTTCCAAAACCAGCATCTCTTGCACTCTTCATCCCTCCATCTGCCTGCCTGCCACCCATTGCATTCTGCTTACCCACTGAGCCTTGGGGGACACCTGTAAGCACCCAGGCTGCTTTCTGGGGTGTTTCTGGGGCACAAACAAGCTGTTCCATGAGGTGGTTGTGTCATTTTGTGCTGGTTTTGGTCTTACAAACTTTGTCTTTCATCAAGCTTTGGCATCAGTGCTGGGGCCACATGGTTCCCTTTTCAGAGCTGATTATCCTCCAGCCAGCTCAGTGAACAGGAGAGAGAGCAACATCTGCCTGCAGAACTCCAGCTAGATGTCTCCATGCATAGACAGTAACTGGGGACAAGAGCGACAAATAAGTCTATTTTGACCTCAAAAGGATGCTGAAAATAGTAATGTGAGGCATCTTCCATAGAATTCTGCTCACCCTGGCTAGACCTTAGCAATTTCCTTTTCTTCCATGGTGTTTGTGCTGTCTGCATGGGCTGTAAGATCTTCAGCATGGGGAGCATGCCTCCCCCCTGTGTGTGCAGACATTGTCTGTTGGCTTGGGAGGAGTCCTTGTCTGGGGAAAAACTGAAGACAATAGCCAATTCTGTAGAGTAAATATTTATTTGTAGTCTCTGCTGAGTGCCTGAGTTTTTACACTGCACCACTTACCAGGGAAAAAGCTCTAAGGGAGTGAGCCCATGCAGGCAGTGCTTCACCCAGCACAGGCCCTTTGGGTAGGTTCCTGTGCCCAGGGCCTGCCCTCACCAGCCTTTCAGGGAATTTTCTCAGTGGGACCCCAACAAAAAATGGTGAGGAGTGAGTTTTCCCATTTGGGGTCTGGTGAGGCATCTGTCCCAGGATATCCTCAGCCCCAGTTCCAAGCTGGAGCTCCAGCCCAGGACCTTTTCTTGCCCGTGTGTAGCAGAAATCTTCTTGCCTAAGGTTATCCATCCCTGCTGCCTCTACAGCTCCACTGATTGCCATGCTGTCACTCCTGGAGTGAGAAGAGCCCTTGCCAGTGACTCAGGAGAGACTTGCATAGAGCTGGATCTTTTAGATTGGCACCCAGCGCCTTTGCCATGTTGCCTTTGCTTGCAAATTATTTGATATAATTTTAATTCCGAGCCGAATTAGAGCAGTGCACAGGTTGCCATAGCAACCATTACCTTGTGCCTTTTGGTCTGACTCATTGCAGACAATTACTCTTGCGCTCCAGGATTCACAGATGTGATAGGAGAAGAATCATGTGCTGGGCTTTCAACTTTTTTTTGCTTTTAATTTCCTTCCCAGCCTCTCTTCCATTAACTCCTGCCTGCCCAGCATCAGCAGGGCCCTGTATCCCCACCCAGGGGTGCTCGTGGGAGTGCACTGGATGTGTGGATGAACGATGTGTGAGGTGATTTGTGCATGCATGTGTGTCTGTGCATGCATAAAGAGCTGCTCTGCAGTGTGCTGTGAGATCCCTGGGCTCACTGGGGACGTGCACAGACACTCAGAACCACAGAGCAATTTGCACTTCCTCCTGCCTGTGGTGTTTTCCAGATAGGTGCAGGGTTCATCCCTGAGGCCATGGAATTTTAGCCAGTGTGCAGGAGCTGTCAATAGGTATTTAGGGGGGACTGATAATGGATATTTAGGGGGACTGCCAAAGTGAGGGTAATGAATGGTGCAGGACCTTCATTTGAAGCTGTGGGAAGATCCACAGGCTGCCAAGCAAGTGGCACTGGCAGCCCTGACACCACCTAAATCTGTGTGAGTGCAAGGCCAGCTGATTACCCTGCTCACACCCATCCCTCCAGTGCCCCATGTCTTTTGTGCAAAGTGCACAAATTGCTGTTGTCTATAGCCTTAGCACAGGTATATCTGATGTCCTGAGCTCTGTCAGCACCTGCAGTTCAGCAGAGGAGCAAAGCCACGTGAGAAGATGCCAAAAAGGAGCAGTCTGTAGATATGAGGATGAAGATGGTAAATGTCACAGCAGAGGAGGTTATAGGAAATGTCTTGTATGATGGTTTACCTTAACTTCAGCCACGGTAGAAGCAGACAGGTTTTGCAGGGTGAGAACCACAGAATCTTAGCAGATCTGAGTACAGCTCCAGCCTTCTCCTAAGATGCATTCTTTTAGCCACCAAACTTATCCTGAATTCTTTTTCTCCTGCCCTACCTATCACCTAAGGCACAAATCTCCCGATCATAAGGCTTTGTAATGGGACTCTGACTGCCATCCCTTTCCCTTCAAAAGACCTTTTTCTTTTCTTCCTTTCTCTCACTGGGACACAGAAACCCCACTCAGAGGATCACAGATAATTCTGGTGAGATGGCATCTCTATACTCTGCCCAGTGTGTGGAGGGTGTTCTGCTGTTGGCTCATGGCACTGCTTTCACAGGCAGCAGTGCAAAGTCTGGAGTGTGGGGTGGGAGCAGTTGAGCATTTGGGGACAGTGTGAAGCCCCCATTTCTGTGAGGATCCTGATTCTATTGCCCTCCATCTGTCTGTGACAACAAGCAGCTGCTTAAGCTGGCTCTGCAGAGAGATTGTGTGGAATGGAAAAAAGGCAGACAGCAAACAAGGCTGCCTTGCCTAGCCCTGCCCTGCTGTGCCCTCCCTTAGAGGTCAGAACTGTAGGGATAAAGTGAGGATTGCTTACACATCAAGCTGAGCTAGACCTTGCAAAGGAGGTTAAAACAAATGGCTTAATATTGTTCAGCTATTTGAGGAATTAAAAAAAAAAAAAAAAAAGTAGGGTCACTTCTGGTCAATAAGAGTGAAGCTGGGATCAAGGAGTCTATAGTCTGAGCAAAAACCAAAGAAGACTCAGTGCCCAAGTTATTGATAAGGACAGAAATATCATCCTTGGGGAAAGAAACAAGCTGAGTGTTGTGAATAAGCAGCTCAAGCTGATCAGTGCACTCACAGTGCTGGGCCTGGGTGCTTTCTGGCCCTGGGAGAGCTGGCGTGTGGAAACACACTCAGCAAAGGGCTTTTTTCAGCTCTGCACACAGTGGTGATTCCATGCAGACTGCAAAAGTGAAAATTCAGCAGTTAGGATTAAAGAAGGATGAGAAATAAGTTTGTCAGGCTCAGACTTTTAAGTGTGACCTCTGCAATGTGTAGCACTTTAGAGGAGATCTTCAAGGAAAGTATAATTATTACCAACCAGGAGGAAAGGGAATCAAGCAATATGAGTTTATCAGTTCTGGATAACACCAGGCTGAGCCAACATCTTTCTTTCAGATGTTTGTTTTTGTGGAAGGCAAAAGAAATTTCAAAGGTCTCATCTCTGTATTCCAGTAAAGCATTTGATACGTGCCACATAAGAAACAATTAGTTAGACTGGAGATCAGGTGAGGCAGAGGACTTGTAAGTAACAGGGAGGGAGAAGTCAGTCTGAGAAGACAGCAGCAGCAAGATCACCCATCAAAATCTGGCAAAAAGTTCCTTGTTACAGTCCCCATGGTCACCCTTAGGTTTAGCCTTTGCTAATATTACCCTGAGACCCCAACTCAGATAGCTGGGGAGAGGGAAGGAGCATCCTGGTGATTCAACACTAGAAGGCATTGCTAGTACATGGAAGGACCAGGATATGCAGAGGAAGCCTCATTTGACCTTGGCAGGAGTACCAGAAACAGAATGAATTTCAGTAGTACGACAGACAAGGTCATACGCTTGGCAGCTAATAATAGAAATCTTCTGTAAGCTGGAAACTCTCAGAGATCTGGCAGGGAGCACAGCAAGCAGGACTGGAGGCAGCCCTTGTCTTCTGGGAACTGTTGAGCCAGTTCTGCCAAATCTCAGTGAGGATCCTCAGTGTGGATCATCAGTATAAACTGTATTGCTCCCTGATACTCACATTAAATTCAGGGAACCACTGTCATCTGCCAAGGCCTGTCCTGAGAACCTTGCTGAAAGGCAGCAGGAGAGACTTAGTGGTAAACATATCCTGAGAAAGCTCAGGAAAAAAGTGCTGGGATCTTCTGTATTAGGTGATGGTGGAATGATGGTGAATCACAGTGCAGTGCAGTTGGGGACAAAGCAAATGCTGTTCCAGTGCTTGGGGAGGTGTTCCCAGTGGGAAAATACATTGATGCTCCCACCCAAAGCCCTGTGAGACCTCTCCTGTGGTCTGTGTTACAGTTTTCATCAAAGGAATACAGGCTGAGACAGGAGGGATGGGCAGATGATGAGAGGAAAGGGAAGAATGGCATTGGAACCTGGAGCACCCAGCTTGTTTAACCACATGCAGCCAAGGGCAAAGCAGACAGGATTGCTGTAATGAATGCACCTCGGAGGACACATTTAAACTAAAACACATGGTTGTGTGGAGATAATCTAGCACAGACAGGCTAGCAAAATACCTGGGGTGTAAAACTAGAAGTGGGTTCCTGTCTGTTAGGGTAATGCAGGTTTAGCCAGAATCTGAGGTATAAAGACAATGGATTTAATCTGGAGTGTGATTCTCTTAGTCTGTAATCCCTCGACCAGGGAACAGCTGAAGTCCCTGATCTCACCATGTCACAGAACAAAAACCAGCAATAAGCAAGGTAAACAAACACTCAGGGAACTTCCCATTCCCTGCAGCATTCTCCTTGGGCACAAGGCAGGGCATTCCTACCCTGTAGTTCCCACACTCCATGATTTCAGTCATGACTGAATAAAAATCAGCTTGTTAATGCAGCTGAAAGCCCCAGCACAGCACCTGGGAGGCCAGAAGCTAGGGCTGACCTAAACCCCTCTCTCAGACTTTGACATTGTGGTGGTTTCTCTTGGTTGCTTTGGGTTTTGCAAAGTAAAGAACAGTGAGCAGAAAAACCTCTGCTTATGATAACAAACCTTTAAAAAGCAGATGGGGATGTGGGGGCTGGTGTGTTTTGTGACATTTGAGTAGACCAGAGCAGGGAGAATCTGAGAAGCAGCTGGTCAGAGGCACTCATTGAAAAGGGGATGATCAGTCACAAGAAGGGAAAAATAAGGGGGAGAGAGAAAAAATAACTGGGGAATCCAGAACATTTATGTCCAGTGAGAGATATGAGAAAAACAACCATATGAGGCTGTGAGTGGATGAAAAAGTGGAAAATGCTGGAAGGGGATAATCCTTTTAAATAAAGGGCTAGATTTTCTCTTGCCAAGAATTGTATAAATCTGGAGGCTCATGTTTAAAATGCACTGAATTTATACTAATATAAAGGTAGGATCAGAACCACTTACCCATAATCTTCCTCCCTCAAAATTACTTGTTAGGGTTTTGTCCTAGCATTTACATTTGCCTCCATCTTTAAAGCAGGAACAATGTTCACACAACCTAGTGAGACATTCTTTGGTGGGAAGGAGTAGAGAAAAGTGGCAAAAGTCATTTAGTGTCTACAATATAGAGCACAGATGCTGGTGGATGAGGATAATACTTCTAAAAGGAGGAGAAAAAGCTGGAAGCAGTGTGACAATAGGCTCCAGTGTTGTTCCAGAGGTGAGAAAATGCTTTCAGTGAAAGACTTAATGAACTCAATCTGCCTATTGTACCTAAAAGAAGACTGAGAGATTATTTGATTTAGAGTATGAAGTGCCTCCACAGAGAGAGCTGCTGGTTACTGAAGGTTTATTTTTTTTTAATCTAGGGGAGAGAATAACAAAAAACTGTGACAGAAAAACCAAACAGATTCAAATTAGTCAGTAAGCATAAATGCTAACAATGAACACAAATAGGTATTGTCAGAAGATACCAAGGGAAACAATATTTTTCCCTTTCTTGAGTGTTTTTCAAATCAAAGGTAGATGACTTTATGGAATATTCAGCTTAGCTGCATGTAAACACTTACTGTTGGTCTTTCTACAGGATAGTTTGTCTAATTTCTGTTTCACAAGCTAAACAGATTGAGCTCTTTCAACCTTTCACAGAAAGGCATTTTCTGCCACCCCCAAATAATGCTTGTGGTTCTTTTCCACACCATTTCCAAGTAGCGTGCGATACGCAGAAGGTCAGACTGGATGATCTAAAGTCCCTTCTGGCCTTTATATTCTCTGAATCTCTGCCTCTGTGAATTCATTAATGTTTGCAAGCTCCCAGAGAGCTGCCAAAGGCAAGCACTATAGAAATGCAAAGCATTGTTGTTACTGTGCATATTTCCCTTGAGCTTTACGTGGAGCGGTTGAATATCGCAGGGTATGGTCTGTGTGTATTCCCTCAAACTAAATACCTGCATTTCTCACTCCTGCAGTGCCCTTTCCGAGTTGATTTTCTGCAGCTGTGCTAACAAACAAGTTTATTCCCAAGTTAGGATTCAGAAAAAGCAAATGTGAAGGGGCAAATCTCTGCCTGGAGCCCCAAGCAAAGAGCAGCACGTTGTTGTCCTGGCCCAGAAGCTCCACGCGAGGCAGAGTTATTATTAGCACCATGCTTTGCTTTCTCTTTGTCTCCAGGTGCCCTGCACATGGCCTCTGCCTGGCTGCAGCAGAACTGTGGGAAAGACAGATCTGGCCCTTGTTGGCTGCTTTTTCCCCTTTCTCTAAAGGGAGAAGAGCTGGGAGGGTGCTGCCTTGTCCCAGGTTTCCAGGGCTGTGACAGATATAGAGAGGACCCCAGAATGACACAGGGAATGTTTATTTACTCACATTTCATTCTGTAACTCCATTCATTGGTGAATGCTTGTTGTATTGCCCATTATTCTTGGAGGGAAGTCTTTTTGGCCCTCAGAAATCCTGTGCTAGGGCTTGCATTTATCTGGTTGGAGTATAGAAGCTGACCCTCCAACCTGTGCTTCCAATCAGTGCTAGCAAACCCTCTTCAAGCCAGCACAGTGGGCTGCTAATGGACAAGATACTGAAGAGGAATCCTATTTTATATATTTTACCTGCTATATGTACAGAATTACGTGGTTATTATATAGGGTGTTATATGTGTGCATGAGTAGGTATGTAAGCAGGACAAATACATTAGTCAATATCAAATAGTAATCAAATTAGAATAAATAATTGCAGAAAATCACAGCCTGCTCCCAGACAGTTCATGAACTGAAAAAGCCCAGAGTCATCAGATGAGTGTGTTGGCTTTGCTTTTTTTCTGCTCTGTGTTTCTGGTATTGTGTGAACTGCTGAGTAGTGTCTGCGTGCACTCCTCTACCTAGCTGGCAGAATGAGATTAAACTATGTGTCATAGACACCATGCTATTAAACAATAATGGTGATTCTCCTGCAGCTCATACCATTTTAGCAGAACAGATGCCTCAGCTGTGAGCAGATTAAGAGTAGCTGGGTTCTGCTCCCAGTTTCTCTCTGAAGATCAGCCTGAGCCCAGCAGGGTGACAGAGTACAGCAGTGAGAGCAGGGTGGCACAGGGGTTTGCTCGGTGGGTTTAACATCCTGCGTGGTTCCACATGCGTCAGGATGAGCTTATTCTTACAGCAGGGGAATGTGATGAGTTGTGTATGCTTAGCACTGAAAGTGGCCAAGTGGGGAATTTAAACTTCTTAGCTGTGTGTGATAGACCTCGCCAGGGAACAGCTGGTGGAAAGACTCTTTTAGCTCTAGGGGTAGCAGCTTGTGTACTTGGGGTGCAATAGGATTAGATTGCAATTTCCATCCATTTCCAAATAACCTTGCTCAAGAGGGTCAGGAAGCTGGAGATGTAGGGACCCATAGCTCCCTATTTGTTACATTATGTTCTAATTAAAAAAAAAAAAAGCTTTTGGAACCAAATTTGACCTGAATATAACTCCATTGGCTCCTGCATTCTTACACTAGGGATTAATTTGGCCCTTTCTACTTTTATGTAATGAGCTGATTGCCACAGTATCTTATCCTTGTTATACAACCACCCTTGTCTGGCTGTGTCCCTGGAGCATTCTGTGTGTGTGTTTCTAGATTTAGGGTCTCACCTTCACCTACTGTGTGTTTAGCCCTAGAGCCTCACCCTGACTTACACTGATGTGTGTCTGTGCACGTTCTCTCCAAACTGTGTGTACAGACAAGAATATATCTGTGGGAATTGAGGGGCTTCCTCCTTTGGCTGGCTGTGCCCCCGTGGTGTTTGCTTCTGCAGGGGATAGGGAAAGAGTGAATGCTATTATCAGAGATCTCATTTAAACAAGAAGGAGCATAGGAAAATACATTCTTTATTATTATTCTGTAACAACAAGCCAGAAATATAATATACCTTTAAAAAATTTCTGTCTCATGCCAAAGAAACCTCCATTCAATCATTTTGGAAAATCTTGTCGCTCTCCCTCAAACAGTAACAAAAAAGAAAAAGGAATTACAAGTGCCATCTGTTCCCTGCAAGGGATGTGCCTACCTGTCCCACAGGTGGATGTATGGGGAAGGGGAGCAGGAGGGCTGTTCCTGGTGGCCCTGCCAGCCCAACATCACCCTGGCATTGTTGGACCTGGCAGTCCCAGAGGACCCTTTCCTGAGGCACCTGCAGGGACAACAGGAGCTGCTGTCCCCACGCACCAGAGGAACCCCTTGGCTGGGCACACAAGGAGCACTGGGTCTCATTCTGTATCCAGCATCCCACAGAGCTGTGTTTCTGCCTGCTGGGGATGCTGTGCTCCCTGCAGTGCCTGTGGGCAGTGCAGCAGCTCAGTCACACCAGGGCAGCCTGATTTCCAGGTGTGTTGGGGAGCAGAGAAAGAGCCTGTTTGCAAACAGTGCCATGAAAGAGGGCACTTCCCAGTAAGCCCAGTTACTCTGCTCTGCATGCAGAAGGACAGGTCCTCATCCTGCCAAACAGAGTATTTGCTTTCCAGAGGGACTCCTCATAGCCAGCCTTCGTGTTTCCCAGCAACACTCACTTCTCCCCTTTCCTGGGTAGGTTGCTAAACATAGCAGTCCCTTGTCTAGGGTTGAGATAAATCCAGACTTTCTGCCGTATAAATTAAAACAAAAAAAAGGAAAGGATGGGCAAGGTCATCACCAGCCCCACAACACAGGATATAGAAAATATTATTAGCAACAAAGAAAAATTGGTCAGGGCAGGAGGAAGTCACAGGGAAGGTGCAGGGAAAGGAGGATTTCACACCCTCAACCCCTGCATTGTCCCCTACCTTCTTCCCATTCATTTCACCTCTAGTCTATTCCCTTAAAAACAGTCTCTCTCTTATCTCTCACACACACACACACACACACACACATAGAGATCCCATTTGTTTTGTGCAATATGTCACCATTATTTGATGCAAGTAAAATATAGATCTATAAATATACCACTCTGACTCAAGTCCCATTTCAAGTATGATTGCGGAGTCCAGTATGGTGAAGGGAGAGGTTCCCCTGAGAGGGAGCTTGGGGAGAGGTTTGGATCCAGCAGGCAGAGTCTGCTCCTGGCTTGCTGGGAATGTGGAACAGCAATAACACACATATGGAGTCTGCAGTGCGCCAGTTCTGCCCTTCAGAGCGGGCGACACTTGGAGCAGATGGGATGGTTGGAGTGGCTGTACAGTGCATGGGGGAAGAGTCCTTCCTGCTCACATTTCACCAGCCCCCCTCCTTTGCTTCCTCTTCCCCACAGTGTGCTGGAAGCGGGAGGAAAGTGTGTGCTCGCACTGGTGGGCGGGCTGACTGCTTCTCCCAGTTCTTCCTCTGTGGCAGCCTGGTCTTGTGCTTTCCTGAAGAACATCCTCCTCTGCCCCATGCTAAAACAGTCCAGAGCACCCTGTCTCCTTGGCTCTGGTGACCCTGGGTAGACCAGGAGGGATTTTGCCACTCCAGGCTTTGATTAATGGTGTTGTGTGCCCACGGATCAGTACAGCCACCTCTCTGGGACCAGAAGGAGTGAGGAGCCAGTGTGCATTGCTTCCACAGGGATCCAGCCACAGCGAGCAGGAGGGCTGTGAGGTGTCTCACAGCACTGGGATTCAGATGGAGCAGGTGGAAGGAAGAGGTGAGGTGCCCTGGCAGGGTGCACCTGCAGAGCATGCAGGGCTCTGAGGCTCTGAACACAGGTTGCTAGTGAAACACCCTGCAAGGCTGGGCTGGCTGCCAGCTTGTTTCCTGATGGCAGGGATCACACCATCCACAGGCACAGTGGATGCACGACCTCCGGTGTCATCTTCCTCACCCAGGAATACCCGCTGTGACGGGTTAGAGCAGGTTACCATGGCAATGTGCGCTCTCCCCTGGAGACAGCATTTTATCCCACTTCCAGTGATACAAAATGAGTCCTTATGTCGAGTTCCTTTCATTTTTTTTTCCCCTCTCACTTTTTTTTTTCCCTGTCAAGTCAGAATGAGCTAAGACTAATAGGAGGCACTGCAGTCTGAGGGCTTTAAAATCTGGTTGGGGGAAGTCACCCTATGTGACAGTGGCAGTGTGCACAGCTGTGTGTGTGAGCACACTCAGGTGCAGCTGTGGGTGTCACTGGACACCCCAATGATGGTGAAGGGAGTGCATGTGGGCTCTGCTGCCTTCTGTGCCAGACCTTTCCTGGGCTCTCCCACATGTGCCACACTGTGCTTCAGGTTCCAGCCTTCACCTCAAGACCCTCCATACCTCTGCCCACTCTTCTTGGTCACACTGGCTGCATCACCCTGTTCCACACACCGTGCTGGCCCCTGTGCCAGCCATGGCAGCTCCTGGGTTGACTATGTGTGACTTCTTCCCCTGACACCTTCCCCTAGGCTCACACTACTCAGCACGGCTCACGCTCCTGGTAAGCCACCTCCTCCTCCAGTCTTTTCTGATGACCCACTTCTGATCTGCCAATCAAACATTTCTAAATGGAGGCTTCATATCCTTACTCTCTCCATTTATTTGAGAAGACATAAAATAGATAAGAACAGACTTTCTTTTTTTTTGATGTTGTGTACTTATTTCCACTGACTGGTGGAATCTCAATAGCTTTGCCTCTCTCCATCCTCTTCTGCCAGTTCCCACTGGCTCTGCACTATGGCTGAGATGTTTTTGTTACTCCTCAGTAACATGTGCATGTTTTTTGTCTGAAGCAGAAGGTGATACACACTACTATGATCAGGGTAAGGTAAAGTGGCTGGATGTATCCATGGCTGCATGCAGAGGGCAGGTCAGCATGGGCATGAGTGATAACTCTGCATGTGCAGCTGGGGTGCCTGGATGCCTGGAACTGGGACTGGCTCTGTGTGTGTGTGTTGGGATCAGAATGAGTCAGTGTGTGTGTGTACAGGAGGATGACTCTGTGCTGTGCACCTGCAGCAGATGATGTGTGTGCCAGCTCAAAGGTTTGGACTTGGCCAGGAGCAAGAAGAGGGACACTGTGCTCCCTGGCAGTGTGTTAGGGTGATACAGACATCTTTCCACCTCTAAAAGTGAGAAATCTACCACTGACTGTAGATTTCCCTATCCCTGCCATAGGGACCTTGCCTCCCTTCTGATGCAATCTTGGCAGCTCTGATTTGTAGGGTAGGCAGCAGCTTCGTGTCACACACCAGCAGTGACCTAACGGTGAGGCATGGACACTTCTGGTGTCCTGCTCCCCACACAGCTGCTCTCTGTTTGCACAGAACTCTTGACAGGACACAGGATGACTCAGGACCGAAGCTGAGAGGATGACACAGGGTCCCAGAAGGTGCCAGCTGCCTTTGCAGCAGGCATGTGAGGGAAACTCTGTGCAAGGGCATGAGGCACAGCAAGCACTCGAGGTCTGACTCTACTTTATTTGTCTGGGAGGGCCCAAGGGTGAAAGGGCACAAAATGGGCCTGGGGCAGAGGAAAAGAAATTGAGCCAGGTGCCCTGACCCCCCAGAAGCATGTTGTACTACTTGGGTGAGTGGAGCAATAGCACAGTCTGTCTGGGAAGATGTATTTTGGGAGGACCCCATGCTTGACTGCTCTCAGGTACCTTTTTTCATCGCTGTCCCTTCCTTCCTAGAACAGTTTCACGCCACAGAAGAGATTTGTTTTTGCTCTTCATGTTCACCTTCTGTGTCACCCATGAGTGGCTGCCTCTTCTTCAGCTCCCTGTGGTACTTGGCCATGAGGGAGGCGTAGATGCAGCCATAGGCAGCTGCCACCACCATCATGATGCAGACGATGCCACAAACCACCCCTGCAATGATCACAGTGCCGATGGCGCGGCGCACGCTCACGGGCCTGTACCGCTGTTTCTGAGGGCATCCCACACTGGGCTCCACTTCTGGTTCTGGGCCTGATTTAGATTTGGAAGGAGCAGGGCTTCCTTTAGTGCAAGGTGGGCCAGTATTGTCCAGCACTGTAGAGCTGTTCTCATCATCCAGCTGGGAGCAGTAGTTGAACATCTCCATGGGCACCATCCGCATGTCCTTTCCTTTCAGCTCCTTGGGCAGGGTGCAAGCCAGCTGGTCGATTTTCCCACCTGTTCCAACAGAGATAACAGGAGTCAATCACAGTTCCATGCCCATGCACAGGCAGCAGGGTTAGATCCTCAGCTAGAGGATCAGGGTTAGATCCTCATGGGCCTCCATTCACACCTGCTAAAGTATTTTCCCTGCAGAAGCTTCAACCATGTCAGCTGGCCAGTAAGTCTCCGCCTAGGTTGGGTTTGACAGTAGAGCTCCTGGTGCATATCTGAATAGGCCAAGACATGAAAGCCCTCTGAAACCATTTAAGTGAGCCTCATACTGTTTAGTGAGTTATGTAAGTCTCAGAAGAACCACTTTAGAAAAAGAGAAATTAAAGCAAAAATATAGGAGCAGGCTGTACCTTCTCAAAAAAAACAACAGATACACATCCCATCTTCTGACAACTAATCCATCTCTGTGAAAATAATGACAGATGTTGAAACAAATGCTTGAGTGAGTTTGAGCAATTTCCTTGAAAGGGAGGAAAAAAAGCAAAGTTATGCCTGCATGCTTTCCACTGACTTTGTGATATGGTAGTCAAGAAAAAACAACAAATCCAAAAAAAAAGTGCAAAGTGGCACTCGTGTGCTTGTTTGATTCTGCTCACACAAATGCATATTTCAGACTGCAGTGTAGCCATAGGCAGAGATAATCTCCTTGCAGCATGGCTGTGATCAGCAGGGATGTGACAGCTGACTGTTGCTATCCGCATGATTTGAGACCCTTTCCTACTCGTTGGTTCCAGAAACAGAAGGTCAGGCCTTCAATCCTCACTCCTGTAAAATGTGCCATCTTTCTTTGAGGTGCAGCTCCTGAAAGCATGTCATCCCATCAGCATTCCTGATAAGTGACATGTACCTTTCTAGTCTCCTGTGTTTCAAGGAAAATCTGGAAATACAAACTTGTCAAAAATGGCTCGGTTTGAAATGATGATTTCATAGCCATTCTGATTTGGGGCCTGGCTTGTTAATTTGAGTTGTAGGTTGGGTTCTCCAATATGAGTTGCAGTGTTTTTCCTAAGTGTCACTGTTTCCTAGTGTTCTTTTTTTTGGCAGCAAACCTGATGCTTTACAGCCAAATCTGACTTCTAATTCTCTCATCTTAAGAAAGAGAATGGGATGGTTATTTCCAAGTGTGAAAAGCATTTCTTCTTTTTAGCAGAAAGAGTAAGGTGAATTCATAATCCTAAAATTTTAATTTTACTTGAGGAAAGTTCTTTATTCTCTCAAGATTAAAAAAAAAAACAGGCAATAGTTCAGATTAGAAACAAAACAAGGAAATAGGAAATCTAGGCCTGCTGGGGACTTCACAGAGTGGCAGTGTTGCCATATGAAGGTGCAGTGGTGCTGAATTGTAGCAGGGTCCTGATGCTCTTTGGCTGAGACCTGTCCATCAGGTCAGCCTGACCTGCCAGTTGTACGTGCTCCTGTTTCTTCCCTGCCTGCCTTTTGCTTGCTTTTCCTGGAAGACCAAAATTCCCCCACCTGCCTCCCCTCGCGCACGCGAGCACCCACCTCGGTAGGAGAACCACTCCATCCAGTGCTTGAAGTCCCGGAGGTTGCAGTCGCATTCCCAGGGGTTATCCCCAACCTGGAGGTGCTGCAGGCTGGTCAGAGGCTCAAAGGTCACCCTGTCCAGGCTCTGCAGGCGGTTGGACCTGAGGGAAAGGGAGCGCAGGGCAGGCAGATCGTCAAAGATGCCCGAAGGGATCTGGGCCAGGCCGTTGATGGAGAGATCCAGCTGGCGCAGCAGGGCCGTGTGCTGGAGCAGGTCCTTGTCCAAGGCCCGGATGCTGTTGTTCCTCAGCTGCAGCTCTGTGAGGTTCCCCAGGTCACTGAAGATGTTCTGAGGGAGCTGGTCCAAGAAGTTGTTGGATAGGTCCAACCTCTGCAGAGCAGAGAGGTTGGAAAACACTGCTCCTGGCAGGATGCTGAGTTTGTTGTTGAGAAAGAGGAAGGTCCTGGTGTTTGTGGGGATGTCTGAGGGAATGGAAGAGAGGCCCAAACCACTGCAGTCCACTTCCAGGTTGCCGCTGTTACACTTGCAGGAGGAAGGACAAGCAAAGAAGGACTCAGCAGCACATAGTGAGAGCCAGCAGCCAAGCACTGGAAGGTGAAAAGCAGGGAAGGAAGAGGGCATGGATTAGATGAGTGCTTCCCCATCCTCACCCACCACCAGCTACAACACAGCCTTCACAGCAGGGCTCTTCACTGCAATGCCCTGCAGTGTAATGAGTTTCCTCACAGCTACATTGCTTTACCCCTGCCTGCATCCTGACAGCATGACTTTCCTCTTAGCCTGGTTTTTTTTGGAACAACCAAGTAAATACCCTTCCAGTTTCACAACAAAGTCAGAACAGTGCATCCCAGCGGGCTTTGCCAACAGATACTGGAGCACTGGTACCTGTCAGAGGATAATGGAGCAGAGAGTGGTGGGAGGTGACACCTCTGACAAAGGACAGCTCTTTCTAAACAGTCAGGGTAGAGACAGGAGGGACCAGTATATTAAGGAAGTTCCAATTTTTCACAAACAGATATGTTATTAAAAAGCTTTTAAGAAAAATGAAAAGTAAAACAACCTACATTTCAGATGTGCTCCTGCAGTTTGAATCCTAATATTTGTGATAGATAAGACTCAGATCTAAGACTCTAAATCAGGGTATCATTTGCTTACCATATTCACAGTGTGTCTACTTTTTAATGAATAACATTACATTACAAAGGGATGACCAAGACAACTGCTGAAAAGTAACAAGGGGTCCCTAAATCACTGGACACCTGGTAGTTGCCATTGCTCTCAAAGCAGTTTCTGAATCCCAGAGCAAGAGCCCCAAAAGTATCTCTGAGTGACCAGTGACCCTCCCCCAACTAGAGGTGGTAACTGGGTGCAGATCCAGCAATTTTTCTAATTAAGAACATTGGACACACTCTGGACTACAGTCAAATCATGGAGCAAACCCTGAATCATGGTCATAACTGGGCAGACAACAGACATGCAAAGAACAGTTTAAACCACATCTGACTGAAATGGCCCACAGCAATGGAATGAGGAAAAGAGATGTACATTGGTAACTGACAAAAGCGGTGTCAGGAAAAGGGTTAACACACACACCTTTTCTCATACACTGTCTCAAGGTTGGACAAATCACAAATCAGCATTTTTTAGAGCTGCTGTGGATTCCAGACATGGCTCCAGATCCTGCCAGTGGCACCAGGGCACTAGTTACCAACCTTCCCTGGAAGCCAGTGGCTTTTCAAACTCTCATTTTTGTGACAAAGAAGCATTATCAGCAAGAAAGCAAGCTTTGTGCCTCTTGTCATTAGAGGAGTGGGAGTTATGTTTAAGCAGACTATGTAAAACATTTGCATCCTTCATCTTAGTTCCTTTTGCGGAATTGAGATCACACAATGAATTCCACTATTCTTCAATGTGGGAAGCGAATTCAGCTCCCTCGCAGTTTTTAAGGCGACAAGTTTGAGCATTTGACTAAAACTGAAGCAGGTTTGTCTGTACATCATGCCTGTCCTCTCCCTTTCTCACTTTTCTTCAGAGAAGGCAGTCACTTGGGTTGGTAGAGTCTTTTGGGGGGTGAATGGTAGCTAAAGGGGGTGTATTGATTGTTTTGCCTTCCTGAACTGGCAGCCAGGTTCTTCTGTCCTGCTTTTTTCTTCAAGGAGCCAACAAGCAGGTGTTTTACTTCTTAATCCTAAAGGAATTGTGAAAAGATTGCCACAAGAGAGAGAACCAGAGGAGACCCATGCTGTGGAGAAGTTCTGCCTGGAGCAGCTTTGCAGTCAGCCATGCTCTTCCTCTCTTCCCCTGTGCCACTCTCTAGAGTTTAATCTGACCCCCAGCCCATTTTTTTATAGCATCTTTGCTTCTGTCAGCATTGCGCCTTCATACTCCAACCCTGTCATCCTGCACAGGACAAGTTTTGTGTTCCCAGTGATCCTTGTGGGAATTGGCAGATTTGTGGACTGGTAGTCTAAGGAGAACTATCCTGTTTGAATCCTAAGCTATATGACTTTATTAAGGGCCAAGGGATAAATGTTCAGAGATAATATATCAATTCTCTCTTATTTCATCTATCTTCACAATTCTTCAATAATTTTTTACTGTCCTACAGTTGAGATCTCAGGTGTACATCAGCCCAGGCCATGCCAATAAATGTACTCTTCTAAGGAGAATTATGGACCCTTATGGTGAAATGTAAGACAGATCTTTACCCAGACCACCTCTGTGCTTGCTTGTCATGCCGAGGCTGGAGCCCACAGCAGAAATTGCCATGAAAGTAGATCATAGCCAATGGGCTAGTGCAGCACAGGTACTGACTGGCTGGCTGATATTTAATTCTGTTCAGAATATGTCACACTCTTGTTGTAGGGAGGGAATTAAAAGAATGGGAGCCAGAGTGGGGAAGGGAAAGAGCAATGAGTCATTCAAGTGACCCCGTCCTTTCCTGGATGCTTAACAAAAGCCCAGTATTAATAATAGATTGGCAGCTGTGATGATGAGATAACAGCTGCTTTGTACACCAAGAAAGGCAAGAGCAGCCCATGTGTAACGCTATCCAGGTGGCATTCTGCTCAGTGCTTATCTCTCAGAGTGCCTGGCCGCCTGCGGCGCCGCCTGGGTGGCTCTGGGGTTCCACCAGTGTGTTTGCTGGCAGTGGCTGGCAGGAACAGCCTCAGGCAGCTGGCTGTGGTTATGTTCAGGAAGTGGATTTGTGCCAGGCTTGTAGGATATGCCAAAAATGTCTTGTTGTTACCCATATATTGCTGTATGCTTTTGGAAATATTTTACTAAAACCGTACAGAAAAGAGATCTCGTTTTCATTTCACATCCATGAGGATGTGAGCTGAGGCCAGGGAATTCATTGCGTTGGTGAAGATGCGGCTCTACAGGAAAGACAGGCAGGGAAGCAATAGACAAAACTTGAAGCTGTCTTCCAGCCCTACAGAAGGATGGATAATAAGTGGTTTTGTGTTTAGGGAAGATCAAGTTACTTTGTGGGGTGTTTGGTGACTCTAGTAGGTGGCAGAAAGATTATCCAGGTATATCACATTAAGTCAAGACTCAGTAGCGTTCATTATAAATAATTTAGACAGTCTGGTCTGTGAGGATGGATTACAAAGATGTTTGTTTTCTGGAGAAGGAAGTCATTCCCCCAGCTTACAGCTGCAGCTCCAAATGTGACCAGGAGGATTGGAGCAAGGGAAAGCACAGACTTACTTGTGCCTGGGCATGCAGTAGTGAGGGACACTCACCAAGGGTCCCCTTTACTCTGCTGTGGTCCCCAGATACTTCTCTGAGATGCAGATAAATTCCCAAAGCCCCACATCACCCTAGCAGTGCCTGCTCTGCACTCAGGGGTGCTGCAGCAGCTGCCCCAGCACCCTGGGAATATGCACAGGCTGAATGTTAACAATTTAATTTGAAGGAGAGCTTCTTTATTTACTCCTTGATTTTCACTACATGTGGCAGTGCCCAGTAGGAGAATTCTGCCTTCACATCCTGCATTTCCCTCTAAAATCTGTTATGACTTTTGCTGTGAAGAGCTTTGCTCAGCAGCCTGTGTAATACCCCAAGCACAGAGAGAAGCCTGCAGCTCACAGGATGCTGATTTGAGGCATGTTCAGGGTGGATCTTTGTGAAGTGGTGTCTGTCGTGCTGTTTCTCACCTGCCAGGCCCACTGGAATTCAGAAGCAATCATCACTCGCTGTCCCACTTTAAGCCCATCTTCAGCTTTAGAATATCACTCTCCCTCCCAGCTAGCCTGGCCTCTAAAGGAATCAGGAATTAGTTCAAACATCTCCATTCTTAGCTGTCCCTCTCCCCTGTTCTTAACCCTGATGTGACCCATTTTCTTCCCATTCCCTTGACAAACAGGAATGCTGTAGTTGGTACCTGAGCAGGCATTACTTACGACAAGCCTCCTGCCACCTCATGAGGAACCTGCTCCTCCACCGGTGGCCAGCACTTGCAGGCAGCATCGTGCTCTTCTCCAGCGTGCCTTCACATCCAACAGCCAGCCTGGCCCTCGGCCCCGCCGCGAGAGGGAATGGCCTTGTAGCCTGCCTGCCAGGTCCTGCAGAGGGAAAGCAGAGCTGGGCAGAGGACATTCACTTCCCTGGGTGCTGAGCTCAGAGCTGCCCTTTCCCCTCCCCAGTTAGGGTTTTGCCTTTGAGGCATCACTTCTGTTTTGGAGGAGAAATGGAGGGTGTTTCAGGAGGCACAATATTAATTCACTTTGAACCTCGTGGTGCAGAAATAAAACCTGATTCACCTAAGTGCCAAAGAGAAGTTTGTGCTTGAACAGCCTGCCATGGTAGCTACATTAGCTTCATGCTCAAGGTTAACCTGATGAATTGCTAAGGTGACCCTGCCAGGGCAGCAGAGTCCGCCCCATCCCCGTCGCCCCCACGCAGGCTGGTGCCACCTGTGCATCCTCTGCCTGACGCACGGCTCAGGCTCGCTGCGATCTGGGCACCAGCGGCTGCCAAGCCGCTTCTCTGCCCGCTCCTCCTCCCCCCTCCACCACACCCGGCCCCCACCCCCCGTGCCGTATTCCCTACCAGCACTTCCTGTCTGCTTTAAGGTAAAATGGATGTGGTGGCTAGAGCGGCACCGCTTCAGCTTGGGGATTTCCCACTGCAGCAACTGCAGGAGCTGAAGAGCGAGCGAGCCTCGGAGGAGAAGGATAAGGAAGGACCTGAGGCGGGGGAGACTGAGTGGGAGTGTTGAAAAGAGAGGAATTGCATCTTAATTAGTAGAAGGAAAAATCCTCAGTCTAATTAGAAACCCAAAGACCATAAAACTCTCCCCTGACAGTAAGTGACTGACAACAGGTTTCAACTTCCCTCCCGCTTCCCTTTTGGATACAAGGAGGCAGGAAAAATGAAAACATCACAAATCCTTCTGTCCCCCTGTGTACTCTCTGACGTGCCACCCACAGTCACAGCAGCACATAGATGGACACATTTCAACCAGAGTACAAAAATAAGCCATCCTCCATCCCCTCTGAGGGGCTCTGACAACATCCACAGCAGCTGTTTTAGCTGGGTGCTGCACTGCCACCAGGACACTCTCCCCACACACGTGCAGGTGCCTACCCTCCCCCAGGCTCCCAGACTGATTTATTTTATATGGGAATGTAAACCACCAGGAAATATTAAAATTAGCATCTTGATGAAAATTGCGAGCAGGTTCAGTACCTAGGCTAGCACATTTACAAGGCTGTTTAGATCATTTACCTAAATGCCAATGCACCAAACACCTCTCATAGTACAGAAACCAATTCAGCCTTCATCCGCTGCAGCCCCCCACTCCCCAAACTGAGCTGGAGCCTGCAGTTCCCACTGGAGGAAAAGCTGCAACAAATAGCTGTCCCCATTTGGTGCTTGCGCTCACCCTGACTGAGGAGACTTTCAGCCTCCCCCACAGAAACCTCTCCATCCTAAATGCCGCCCCTCAAGTCTCCTGTCCATATGGAAAAGGAGGATGAAAAGCTGCAGGCACTTACCTGGAGGGGTTCTGCCTGCAGCCACTTCCACCCGAGTCCCCGGACACTGCCCAATTACAGCCTCTTCCTTCCCTCTCCCTGCTTGACTTTCAGTCCCCAGCAGCAGCTTTCCGTGTGCTCTATTTAACTCCCTCCAGCACTGGAATAAACGGCAGAGTTAAGCTGACAGCCACAGAGCCTTATCTGCCTGCTGGATAGCGCCAGTCGATCAGCTCCAAATCCCGTTGCCAAATGATCACGTCCTTGCTCTCAGCATCAGGGGCAGCCGCCTGCCATGCTCTGCCTTTCCCTCTTCCCCACCTTCACTCCATCTAACTTTGTCAGGGTTATAGATAGCTCTGTTCCTTGTGCTCTTGCCTTTTGGCTCTGTTTTGTAACACCCCATCTGTATCAGCTGGCTTCGTTCCAATTAGGGGGGCAAAGCAATTAAAAAAAAAAAAAAAAAAAGAAAAACAAAGCCAGCTTCCTTGGGTGCTTTATGACATTGTTTCCCTCTGTGGTGTCCCCTCAGCCCCCAGTCAGGCCATGCACTGGTGTCTCTCCCAGTGCTCTGTGCAATTCATCCAGGCTGTCCCCAGGCAGTGATGGGGGCTGAGGGCAGGGCAGGGCTGGCACACCCGGGCGTGAGGATGGGGACAGGGTCAGGGTCCACCCCCGGCTCCTTGTGCTCCAGCAGGGCAAGTCCAGCTCTTGCACTCATTTCTGGTACCTCACAGGCGCCTCTTTCCCTCAGGCAGCACCAAGGCTCAAGCAGAGAGTGCAGGGTGGGAGGAGCAGCCATGTATAAATAAGCTGCCTTTTCCCTATGTTTAGAATTTATTACAGTGCATAGTGATTAACACCTGTTCAGGCTTTAATGTCAGTCTCCTGCACTGCAACATGCACTGAGATGGAGGGGCCTTGATAAACCCGAGATTATTTTAAAGCATGTCACATATATGCCACACTCCCCACTCCATAGATAGCAGCCACCCTGTGTGCACTCATACACGTGTTCCCAAGACTTAAAAGCAGCTACCTACATGTACAAATGCACAGTCACCAACCTAGCTTACATCTACAAATGTGCGCACGGAGCTGGGCTTGCACATGTTCCAGGGACTCTTCTGTAACCCATATTTATTAACCTCCATGTCTTCCACAAAGCTGCC
The DNA here is from genome assembly GCF_047830755.1 of Zonotrichia albicollis. NCBI lineage: Eukaryota > Metazoa > Chordata > Aves > Passeriformes > Passerellidae > Zonotrichia > Zonotrichia albicollis. Next base: position 15,842,370 of record NC_133822.1, read on the forward strand.
TGCTTCTCCAAGCACACCATATGCCCAGGTGGCAGAGCAGTAGATTTGGAATACATGGAGGTTCTTGGCTGCTGAAAGGTGAGGGTCAATGAGCTTCTGCATCTATACGTTGAAGTATGTTCATGGAGAAATTTTAATTCCAAAGATCCAGAAAAAAAAAAACCAGTTTCTCCTACGCATCTACTGCCCATAAGAACATTATACCCTTAGTGATTAATATTCCACAGTCAAGAGAGAGCAAGGAGGAAGAGAGGATTTTTAAGAGTTTCTTTTTTAAAGGTTTCCTCTGACTTGTCTTGAATTCTGACTTAATTAGCAGTTTTCTTGTGGCCCAAGAGATGCCTTCTGCTCTGCAGAGCGCCAGGCCAACTGCACTCCCTGCCAGTGCAGCATTGGGAATGTGTAATCTTGGGGCAAATAGCACCTGCCCACACCTCCAGCCTCTCCAAAGCAGTACCAGATGTGTCTGGCTGCTTTCAGCCTGACAGCCAGGGATTTTTCCAGCAGCCAGGACTCTGACAGACCTAGGAATGCTCCCTGTATGTCCCCAGCTCAGCAAGAGAGGCACCGTGCTGTCTGTCCTGAGCTTGCCTGGCATTGCTTGGCCTTGGGGGCTGAAGGCTGGTCAGCATTGCTGGAGCTCTGAATGCTCTGAAGTCACCCAAGGGCTCCACAAACCAGGCATTTGTCTTTCTCATGGGCTTTCTAGATCATTCCTTCTCCCTAGAGCAGCATGTCAGCTGAATGCCCTGTCATCCATGGGGCACAGAGGCCAGAGCTTTCTTCCATGTGCTTGGAGCTGAATGTCTTTGCACATTCTTGAGAAACAGCGTTGCCTGTGGGGCTGGTGATGGCCTTTTCCTATTCCTGATTCAAATAGGACAGCAAAAGACAACTTTTTTAGTTTCAGCTCAAGGCAACAAAATGAAATCATCCATTTCTGGCCCATGGGCTCCAGTGGCCAAAAATACACCGAGCTGAAGTGCCACTTGGACATTTGGCCTGCTGTCAGACTCTAGAGGACTCTCTAATGAGGATTCCCCTAATTAGATTGAGCAGGGAACTGGGGGATGCAGAGGGGATTGTAATGACTCCGCAGCGCTTGCCAGGGCCTGAAAACTCCAGCAGGCACAATTCCTGCCTTGTGCCTGCTCCTCTGTGCCCAGACACCAGTCATGTTTGCAGTATCACCCCAAAGCTGTATTTTTGGTGGAAAGGGTCCCAAGGAGCATGCTAGAAGAGCAGGGAGGGTTTCAGTTTACTGTATCCACATACTGGCTTAGTAATTCTTCCTAATTCTGTGTCACCTTCTATCCAAAGCTTGCCATGTGCTCTATGAATGGCTCTTTCAGTAGCTGTCAGGTGGTGCTATTTTGTGTTTAATGACCCCCAGAAGCAGAGCCACTAGTGCTTCTGCTCTGGGTAGGTGGATAAATCTATCCCCTTCTCCAGACAACAGCACTGAGGCTAGAGACACAGGGGACTGTGTCACTGGGATGAGACACTGTCAGAGACAGAGCCCAGCAAGCTCTGTCTCTGATTATCTCTGCAAGCCCCTAGCACTAACCCTTGGATCATGGCTGGGGGATCAGACTCCGTTAACAGCTTGGCTTATGAGCACTGGCAGGGCATGTGGGTGACCTATATTACACAAGGGTAGGTAGCAGAGACTGCAACAGATGCCAGCAATAAATTATCAGAAAGTGTGCACAGACTTTCCTCCCTCCCCCACACTCTCCTTCATGGCAAAGTCCCTTTCCCCTTTCCAATGCTGAATTGCTTTAGCCTTTATCAGAAAAGCAGCAGCATGAGGGAGGGCATGGAGGACGCTTTAAGGAGATTATCTTCTTTCCTTCCCCTTTCCTTGTTGCTTTTAGGATCCATGTTTTATTGCTATCACCCCATAATGGAGAGGGACAGTGGTACCCCAGCATTTAGTGACTAACACATGTTGTTCTGTGCATGTCCCTTCATCTGCCCTTGGTGGGGCAATTGGCAGCAGAGACACATAATCTGTGTGGCCTGACTGCCACACCACAAGTGGCTTTAGATGGCATGGAGACCTCACCCATCCAGGTCCCCAATAGACCTGCTAGTTGTGCAGATTTTTGATCCCAAGAGGTGACACTGTCTCAGTGGCAGCAGCCCCTGTTTGTTGTCTCTTTGGAATGCAAAAACACTCAGAGGTGGCAGGGAAGCTCAGCAATGCTGTGGAAACATCCAGTGTGTGTCACTGCTCCAGTGAGCTTCCCAGCTTTGTTTGCAGCACTTGCTGATGTATTAACACATGTGTTCAGGATTCATTAGTGTTGTGCTGTCACAATCAATGGAAAGCACATTTTAAATTCATACAAGAAACCCAGCTGCAGAAGAAATTGTGCCCTCTGACTTGCAGTGATCAATCACAGCTAAGCAAAACGCCTCATCCAGAAAGCTGTAAAGCAAGCAGAAAAAGTGTAAAACTTGGTCTTGTAAAAGACTCTGCCACATTCCTGGCCTGATATGAATAAAAACCTCACCCTTTGTGATATGAAAAGGTCAAAAAGCTTCAGATTTTTGGATTGGCAGTGGAGGCACCTCTGAAATGAAAATGAGCTGATGGTAAAAAATGTTGCCTCCCCAGAACCCTCCAAGAAAGATCAACTTTATCCCTGTTTTATGGAAAGGTAAATGATGCAGGTAAAACTGGCTGATTTTGGCTGGCAGAAATTTCAGCTGTCTTGTTTTTGCTACTTCATCATTAGTCCACATCAGTTCCCCACTCACTGAGGATTTCACAGCTGTCAAGTGCAGCGTTTGCACTTGGGGTTGTAAATGCTGTCCTGTCCTGCAGAGAGCATTTGTAGGCCTTATCAAAGCTACGCAGAATAAAAGTTTTTTGGCCAGGTTTTCCCAAAGTTTCCTGACGGGCTGTGGCAAGAACAGGAGAGAAGCCAGTTTTCTTGATTCCTCGTTCCATAGCTTAAGCAGAAAACACTATTTGCATCCCAAGCCTCCCTGACCAATGCACAATAATGAGACTGGGAAATTCTGGAGGAGCTGGAAATAACCACGGGCATAAAGCCTCAGCAAATCCTCTGAGAAATACAGAGCATAGGAAGGGGAGATGCAGAGGGTAGCACTGCTGGGAAAGACCCAGATTGCTGTGGGGATGTGGAATTCCTTGGGAAGCTGTGGAAGCAGGTGGAGAGAGCGGGATATCCAACCAGGAGTGACAGGAAAGTCCCAGCACAGCGAAAAGCGTGGCATATGGAGGAGGCCCAGAGCAGCAGCAGCAGGAGGAGAGCTGAGGGGGCAGTTGACAGGAAGAAATCCAGCCATGTGTGTGCCAGCATCTCCTCCAAGTCCTAGGGAACGCGACAGACCACGTGCATGTTTCCTGCCTGCAGAGCGGAGGCAGCTGAGAAGGGAAGCGGGTGAGGGAGTGGGAGAGGGGCTCAGAGGAGGGACACGTGAGCTGACTACCCAGTTTCCTCCTCTTTTTCTTGCCACAGGGTGATGTTTTTGTTCTTCTCACACTGTTGGCAAAAATTGGTAACCAAGTGAGATGTGGAGGGGGGTTCTACATGAAGGTTGAGATAACATTTTCTGATCCAGCCGGGAACAGTTGGCTGTGGGTGGTGGCTTGTCACCAGCCCTGCCAGTTCTAATCCAGATCCCAGTTTTTCTCATTCTCTCAGCTGTGGAGTGAAGAGCCTTCCCTACAACTTTAATTTCCTGCAGGGGTTAATCCCATGGTAAGTGGTAGCTCAGGCCTTTAATCCTTTTGCTCAGTCCCTTGACAGAAGGACTGCAGGTCTGAGGGAGGCACCCTTCTGCTCCCAGTTCCCCCTCTACACCCCACGAGCATCCTCCAGCTCACTGGCATTTAAAATGCTGCTCCCTGCTTCCTGGCAAGCCTATCCTGGGGGTGTGGGTGGGTGGTACAACCAGGAAAAGGTTGCAGGCAGAGAAGACCACTTGGTGGAAGAATCCTCGTTCTGTGGTCCTCATTCCCGTCACTACTGTGCTCACAGGTATTTTCTGCACTTCTTGGCTGGATGGTGCTCTGAATCCCAAAGTATTCTCTTTCTTGTTTTTATTTGGGTGTCGTTCAAGAAGGAAGGTATGTATGGGCCCACATTTGTGAAGGATTCTCTGAGGGGTCAAAAATTTTAATATGGTCCAGTACCTTCCCTAGGTCTCTTACTTAGAGTCAAAGGATGCAGCAGATCTTTAAGAGGGAAGGTGCCAGCCTGTCTGAGATAAGAGATACATTTACACTAACAGAGTAGTAGATGGAGGTGCATCAATTTAGCAGCAAGATAGAAAAATGTACATTTTTAATCATTATAAGCTCTGTCCCTGGACAGAGCCAAGCCAGATTTCCATTGAACAGCATTACCAGACTGCCAAATCAAGGGGCTTCCAGATCGATATCAAGAGACCCCTGTTACATCTTATGGGGGTCAAGGCACTTCAGACATGAGCCTTTTCTCCTTGAGGTTTCTCATTCCAAAAATGAGGCAAGCTTTTGCAGGCCTGAGTGATGCCTTGCACACAAAATGCCCCACACTTGCTCATTTCTGCATTAGCCCAAAAACTGGTTTTGCTTTTGTCACTGCCTGCATTTTGAAGTACTCTGGCCTTCCTTATGCTTGACTGTTGTTACTCTTTCTTCTGGTGGCGAAGCCAGCGTGGTGAAGAACTGCTGCCATCAAGGCTGCTGCTCCTTTTCCTCACTCCCCTCACTGGCTGTGCTTCCCTGGGTGCCAGGCTCCCAAAATGAACTGCAAGGGTCGTGGTTGTCACTTTGGCTGCTGGAGCAGGAGGAGAGAGATGATGTAGAAAACGCTGGGAAAATGGAAGAACTTAATTAAGATGTCACAAGGCTGTGCCCTGGCCATGTCCAGAGGGACAGGGACCATCCATGCCTGCACAGTGGTGGGCAGAGCACAAGATGCTGGCAGTAAAAATCCTCTCAGCCCTTATCATAAGGGGATCAGCAACCCAGCATGCACACAGCTCCTGGCAAAGCTCCTGAGGAAAGGCTGCCTCTCATCATTCCCACACAGTGCATTTGTACTGGACTCTGAAGGAGATCTTTTTCTGCCTTAGTGACTTGCAGAATCTGCCTCACTTGGTTGCCACTGTGGCACAAGGTTGTTGGTGCTGCCTGTAAGAACCTGGAGCTGTTCTGCTGCTCCATCACCTTCCCAGAGCATCCAAGAGGGGCAGCCCTGCAAAGTCCACACAAACTGCATGGCATCTGGGCTGCTGCCTTCAGCTCCAGGGGTGCCTGCAGATCCCTGGGACACATTTATGCTTTTTAGAAGCTGGGAACATTGCCCATAGCTCAACAAGACGTGGTGACAGCTCTCACAACCCAGAGCTCCAGCCAGGATCTTTGGATGCATCTGGGTTAGCACACAGATCCCAGCCTCATGCTGCAGAGCTTGCCGAGGCTGAGGAAGGTCTGCAAATTTGATGTGACTTTAGTTTTCTACGGGGTTTGCAGCCACAGAAAAGATACCTTTATGGCAAAGTCACATCCCATTGAAATCACTAGAAGTGGTGTGGAGAGCAGGGCCCACCTTCAGTACCTCACAGCAAAGTCACTTTGGGCAGTGCTGGCACTAGGGAGTCTCACCAGGAGATGAAAAGCAGCCCAAGAGATGAATGCCAAGCCAAGTTGCCTTTAACAGCTCATCTCCAGACTCAGGATGAGGTCTTGTTTTTTTATCCCTTGTGTGAGAGCATGGTTCATGGGGAAAGAACCTTCCCAGCCTCCTTGAAGTGAGGAGGAGCATGGTAGCAGGGCATGGCTTCCAAAAAAAACTTCCAGGTTTTTCTTGCTGTCAGTCAAGAAATACTGACTTTGTGTGGTTTTGCTGTAAATTTAAGTCTCAGTTCTTCCTGTGATAGGCATGGGGCATTGCAGAGCATAAATAATAGACAGTCTCTTTTTTCCCCATTAATAAAAATATAACAAGGAAATGGTTATTTTCATTAAAGGAAGAAAAAAAATTGATAAAATAGTATGATAAAGTAGGCTTGCAAAGCTAAGGACTTAAATGTGAGCTTATACTTGCCCAGCCTTCATTCAGCCACTTGCATGGATGCAGCACAGCACTGCCTATGCTCACCCAAACAAGTTCTTTTTTTCACAGAACCCTGTCCCATACTCAGTGCAAAGGACACATGATACTCAAGCTAACAATGAGGATGTTGTAATAAATAAGGCTGTTTTTATATGGTCAGAATTAAATATTAAACCACAGTTTTGGCAGGAGGCCACAGTCTGTACATTCCTAATTTTGTGGGTGCCCAGCACGAGACCCTGGGGGCCATTTTGCAGAACTGCTGAACACTCACAGCTTGTTTTCCAAAATGCTGGCAGCTTAGCCAGCAAACTGGTACAATCTCAAGGGCTCAATAGCACTGAGAGCCAAGAGGTCCCAGGCCCTTGTCCTGCACCTGCTGCTCCTTCCCTGTGTGGCTAAAAGGGGAAGTCTCTTTTCCCCTCAAAAGCCAGGAAAACCACCATTCTCTCTTGCCTCATCAGGAGCATAAATTCTGTACAGGCAACTGGAGCTGCTAACATCTCCAGAACAGCATAAGACAATGCATAGTGATGTATTGCCTGCAGGGCTTGCTTGGCAGGCAGTAAACAAATAAAAGAGACACACATTTTGCAGTACGCAAAAAAAAAAAAAAAAAAAAAAAAAAAAGAGCCCCCTGCTTCACTCCTTGAGCACCATGTAGCCAAGTACCCTGAATGAAGCAGCTCATGAAAATAGTGTGTGATCCTACCAGTCAGTAGCACACTGCCTCCAGTACCAGTATTTCCTAACTTTCAACTGCTTGTCTTTGAAATATCAATAATATATTTCACATAATCCAACCCCTCACAGATGAAGCAACTTTTCCTTCCCTGTCTCGAGTCTGGAATTGAACTAGGTTATGGATAAAAAATGCACATCTTCTTGCTGTTATCATCCTCTCAATCACAGAAAGCTTTACTGTGAGCCAGCGTTTTGGTAAAGCCACAGCAGGAATAGGGTATGTGTGACAAGGTATTTCCCTGCAGCAGGAGGAACATCCCAGAACTCCCACTGCTGCTTCTTTCCAGGCAGAGCTGAGTGTGTGTCATGGTGTAGCATGCTGAGGCACTACCCCGCTGGCCGGAGCATCCCAGTATGGTCATCTGAGCTATGGTTTGAGCCACCCAGGACTGGGACACTTGTCAAGCAGTGTAAGCAGCTGCTTGTAACCAAACATGGCAAGTGAAGGAAACTGCCTGCTCTGTCTTTTGACTCAGCAACAGGCAAAAGTCACGGAAGAACTACCCAGAAATGCCCTCCCACAGGCTCGAGCCTCTCCCCATCGTGTTCCAGGCTCTGTTGCTCCCTGAATTCTTCTGTCCAGGTATCCTTGTGGCCCTGTGCTGACCCTCCCAGCCCTACTGACACACAGCTCTTCCTTCATCAGGCTTCTGTGGTGCAGAAAAGCCTAGAAAATCCTTTCTGCATCAGGCTTAAAAAAATGCCAGAGGAAGGGGAGGAAGCTGGAGTGACTCTTAAAGATGTCTGAGCTGAGAGTGCACCTTGCTAGCATGTGGCATTCACTTTGCTGGAGGAAAGGGTAAAGCTATGATCTGGTATAAAAATTACATAAGAAGGCTTCCTCCCTTTCTCTTTGCAAACAGCCCCTTTGCTCAGGATTTACCATAATTCCTCCAAGTGGACAGGATGCACTAACAGGGGCAGCACTGATGTCTGACAGGGAGACAACTCCCGCAAGCCTTTCGCTCATGTGGAATAATTCCCTTGCAAATGTTGTTTGCCCACAGCAGTTAGAGGAAAATCCACCCCTGCCCCCCCACAGATTTGAGCCACAAAGCTCAGAAGAAAAAATGGTCTGCAGTTCTGGAAAGACTCCCTTCTCCTCGCTGTTAGGAAGGTCCCCTGCTTTGGGACAAGTCGCTGTCTGTGTTCAGGGGTTCCCCTGTCTTTTAAGGGTTTCCTTCTCCTGCAATAGCAGCAGCTCTGGTCCTTCCCCAGATGAGATCTGAATTTCTCTCTCCACCCTTGAGTGGCAGGTCAGACTCTGGCAGCAGAGCAGTGCTGTATCCTGCCCACCGCCATTCCCATCAGGGCTGTGCTGGATGTGGCACATTCAGGTTACCTGACAGTCCACGTGGTGGGCCTGGGGCACAGCTTGGCCATGACCTGCTTGGAGCAACAGCTTCAAACACCCTCTCTCCCCAAATCAGGAGAGCTCCAGTTTAACATGTCACTATTAATTAGCAGGAGATGCAGGGACAGTAATAAACTGGTCAGGCAGAGGGAGGAGAGGGCAGCATGCCCTGTGTGGGATGTGTGTGTGTGTGCACGTGTCTGTGCATGTGTATGTATGCACACAAACACACAGACACAGACAGGCTAACACTTACATGTAACTCCTGTCCACAGTGTGCTTCTCCTTGGCTCGATTGGAACCTCATTCTCACTCTTTCCTCCCAGTCAGGGCTGGAAAAAGCTGTGAAGCTTCTCTGTGCTCTGTTTCACCCACCCTCCTCAGTGCTCTGCCTTCCACCCAAAAGTTCAGAAATCACAGGCTCAGCCTGCAGAGATGCTGAAAGCAACTCGGGACTTATTTTTGGCCCTACTTGTGATTTGGCATGCTTCACTTCATGTCCTGTGGTCATGTCCATGAGCACACACCCCCACACACTTATCCACATCCACCCCCCCATTCCTAAAGCTGTGCACTGAGTGCTGAACCTCTTCGATTTGGGTCCGTACTTCTCCATTTTAGGGTGTTCTTACTGAGTCCAAAATGATAGCCAGTAAAGCCATCACAAGTCAGGAGGGTGGCACTTCTCATGCTGACCCTGTGAGAGCCCCGGGGAGCAGACAGAAGTCAGGGCTCACCAGGAGCTCCCAGGTACGGGGTGACCCCAGCTCCGAGTGCTCAGCCTCAGAGGCGCACCGGTGGTGCAAGGAAAGCTGCCGGTGCTGTTCTCAACCGGGAGAAGTTGCTCCCTCCCGGCTGCCTGCACTGAGGCTGGGCTGGAAGCAGCAGGAACAAGCTCTGCAGCAGGTTTGCCTTTCCCCTGTCCGTCTGTCTGGCACAAGGGAGCCTTTGAGCCGCCCGGCGCGCAGCGCTGCCCTGCCTGCCGCCCCCTCCCCGGGGGAGCCGCTGCCTGCGGGGCAGCTCCGCTCGCCTCGCTTAGCCGGGGATGGGGGGAAATCCAAAAGGGAAACGGCTTTGCTTACCTCTCTCAGGCTGGAATGGACCCTCCTGTGAGAATGGCAGCTCTCCCGGCTCTCTGAACCCGGTACAATCCCAAAGCAAATCCAGCAGAAAGTGCCTCTGTTCTGGAGCCTAGCTGGCAGGAGCCCTCCCTAGCCAGCCTCTGGCCTCGCGTGGAGTGCAGGGGAGCCGCACAGCGAGATGACAGCGTGGGAAAGGGACTGTAATCCTCCGTAAATAATAAATAAGGGGAGAGAGAAAGAGAGAGAGAGGCGGGAGAGGGAGCGACTGTGCGCGGTGAAGTGACAGCTGGGGGTACATCTGCGATGGCAGCAGCACACGCACAGGAACGCGCACAGACAGTGCAGAGGAGTCACCCCGCCAGGCAGGCAGGATCTGCTCCCAAACACCCAGAGGAAGGAGCTCGGGAGGTTTTCATTGCTCTCAGTGCATCCTGGAGAAAGGGCAGCTGCTGTCAGTCCCTCTCTCTCCCTCATCCCGCCCTTGCTGCCATCCCTCTCCGGGTGCCAGGAGCCCAGGGGCTCAAGGAGGGCTGAGGAGATGCCAGGGCGGGAGGAGCTCCCCACAGCCCCTGAGGAGGTAGATTGGTCAGGCACAGGTTACAAGAGAAGGCACCGAGCTGAACAGTTCCTCTCCTCCCTCCATCTCGCCCCTGCTACGGCTGATGACAATAAACTCAGAGAGAAAGGCATCAGGATGAAAAGGGACAAGCCCTGGCTTTTGCATAGGAGTAAGGAGCGATGGGGACACAGCAGGGGAGAACCTGGTGGGCTTGGGAGAAAGGCACCCCCTTCCCACCCCCTTTCCAGGGCTCCAGAGACGGTGGTGGAGAGGCATCCAAGGGGGAGACAACCGAGAGGTGCCCGCCGTGGGCAGCACAGCCCTGTGCCTGTTTCCTTAGGGATTCAGGGAAATCTTGTGGAGTGCTGTTAGGGGGTAGTTAGGACGAGGGGAATGGGTGAAAGAGCCACAGTTTGTTCCCCTGAGCTTTGGGTGCAGCATGGAGTGTGTTCAGCCATAGGTGCATGCGTCAGGTGCCGTGACATCCATCAGGGACAGGCATTCCCTGCCCTCCCTGACATCACCTGCTGGTACAGGGATGCAGTAAGCAGCAAACCCAGCCCACTGCCACCACTGGGATCTCCTCTGTGCTCTCCCACGGGCTGCTGTAGCCTTCCCCCCAAAATCTGCCCCCTATCTTGCCTTCCTCCATCTTGATGAGGACCTCAGTAGCTCACATTTGCAATAATTACTGTTTCGTTGATCAGTAATTACTGGACCTTCTATCAGGTCCAGTATCATAAAACAGGCTGATTTGGGCTTTTTGTTAATTTTAATGTGTCTGGGAGTTACCTTTTTTGTGAAATTTTTAGAAGACTCAAAGTAAAATTTCAACCTAGTAGCTCAAGAGGGAAAATAAGAATATTTCAGAAATAGGGACTAGAAAATGCAAATAGATGGTACAGGCATGGCTGTTCTGCTGTTCTGGTACCTTCCAGTTGAATCACAGATTTTATGTAACCGTTGGACCAGCTACCATGAAAACAGGTTGTGCATGGCAAGGTAAACCTTGGTAAGCACTCTGCAGGATGCAATGTTGAGACTTTGTTGTGCCTTTTTATTGTGCAGCAGGCCCAAGAATTAAATCTTGGGGAGAGCTCCTTATGTGAACAACATATGGATAATCAAAGAGAGAAGCCAGAGACTGCAGACAGAAAGAGGGGCAAGCAGAGGATGAGCTAATGAAGCAGGCATGCTCAGCACAGGGATGAGCAGGTGGAGGGGAAGGCTCTTCTCTCACGGTGAACAGCAGTGCACAGCTCCAGGGAAAGCCCAGGAGCTGCAGCCATGGCTTTGCAGGCAGGGTGGGGAGTGGCAAGAGGTGCACAGCTCTGGGTACCATGCCAACATGGTGATGCCTGCCTGTGCCAGGTGTTCAGCACTGCTTTATTGCATTGCTGGGCTGCAAAACTGGCTAACATTTTATTCCTATGTGAGTAGGAATAAAACTGTTGGCCATGGTCTCTCTGGGGACTCTGCAGCAGCCACTCATCATTTCATGGACTTCAGATCTTCCTGCTGATGCAGTGTACCCTTTGCCACCAGAGCAAAAAGGCTCATTAGCAATCAGTTGTTCTTTGGAACAAGCTCAGAGGAGTTTATTCCCGTTTTTTCCCTGTCACTTGAGCTATAGCATCATCCTAATCTCAGACTGAATCACTGCTTTCCTCCTTTCTCCTTGACCTCACCAACAGTATGAAGACACAGACATCACTATTTGTTACTGAGGGAGGGCTGATTGTGGCCCGCTTCTCCTCAGCTCCCATGTCTTACTCAGGCTCCCCTAATGTGTGAAAGTTTCTCACAGTTCTTGCCAGCAGCTGCCACTTTCTGTCCCTGCCACTGGCCACCAGGCTGACCCCCAAGGTTTTCTTCCATCATGTTGCAGGCAGCTCTGTCCAGGCTGGGTATGTGCTGCTTATGCCTCCTGGGCAGAAGCAAGGATTTACAACCAGGCTCTAAAACCTCTCTGAAGAACAATTTGAGGCCAGGTGTTCCCAGTGGCAAAAACATGAGCCACTGAGTAAGTCTGCATTGCAAGGTTAGTTATGTAGGTATTGACCCCTCTTCAAGCCTCATGAAAACTATATGGCCTGGGTAATACTCAGTCCCATTGATGTGATCTGCTGTGCTAAGGGGAAGGATTCTTTCTTGAGCTGGTTTGAAAGGATGAATTTATTTAAAGCTGTGTACCAAATTGGGTGCGTGGGCCTCATGGGACTCAGCAGCAACAGCACCGCTTGCCTGCTGTCATGGCGTGTCGGTTTGTCAGCAGGCACCAAGCCAAACCATGCCTGCCACAGCCTCCCTGAAGCTGGGCAATCTTCACCCAGGCCAGCTCAGCCCTGTCCTTCCTCCTGTGTTTGCATTCTTTGTCCTGCCTGGTTTGTGCTCTGCGAGGCTTCGGGCAGTGCAGCTCCAGAGAATCATTCCTTTCCCCCACAGACAGGCAGTCAGATTCAGTTTACAGCAGGGAGAGCTGGATGAGAAATGTGCCTCTGATACATGGGATTGGTAAGATGTACCAGCAGTAGGAATGTGACAAGGACACTGGTATAAAACACAGAGCTGATGCCAGGTGCTAGGGTCTCTGTACATGAGGCAAGAAAATACAGCATTGCATACTCCAGTTTTAATTTATCCCCATTTGAATTAGAGCATCAGATCACACTGTTAGCTTAAAAGCACCCACATAGCATGATTCAGATTTAAAGGATCTGTTCCCCCCTTTGAAGCTCCTTTTAATTCAGAGGAAATCTGTAGAAACAGCAATACTTCATCCTCCTGATATTGGTGGTTGTGAAAAAGGCCCCAGATCTCCCTCCCTGTATTACTTTTTCTCCCTCACTTGCACTCTATATTCTATTTCAAGGTCCTGCTTGAGGCTGTAATTCCTCCAGAGCTCTTGGATTGAAGTAGTTGACACACAGCCCAGTTGTTCCCCATCACCACGCCAGGCTGTGCACGACTGCCCTGGTTATTGTGTGTGCTTGTAGGCAGCCAACCCAGGGACAGCCAGCTTGTCCTGTCAGGGAGACCCTGCACCCTTCCTTCTCCTCTGCAACTCTGCCTTTATTCAGGAGCATGGTGCTAGGAATAGAAGGGAAATTAAGCCAGGAAATTGGGACACACTTCATTAAGAAACACACATACACAGAGTTCTGCTTAGCCCACCGTGCACTAGGCTGGGACCAGGTAACAAATCACTATTCATAATCGACTTCCTGTCAAGTGGCATTCATTATTCTGTGCTTTTGTAGTGGCTTAGGAAAAACCTAAATCTCTGTGGTTCCCCCTTGAGACAGGTGGGTTTTCAAATTAATCCCTTCCTCACTGGCCTACTTTATCTCTGATTGATGCTGTGTGGTGTAAGAGTTGAGGCTGGGGCAATCACAAACATCCGTAAAAAGACAAAGGCAAAAGCTCATGCCACCCTGGGAGGGCCTTTTGGGGGATTTTTTTTTTTTTTGATGGTGGTGTTGTTGTTGATCTGTTTGTAGCTTCATAGTGTTTAGTGTGAAGGAAATCTCAGTACCTTGGTACAGTCAGTGTCCCCTTTTCCTCTCCCTTGTTAAACCTCTGACTCTCACTTGGCAGTCTGACTCAGCGCTCACCATTCACACTTGGAGGCAGGTTGCAGTTGTGATTTCCATCCCATCACCTTGGGCAAATATTTACTCCTGTTTTCCCAACTTGTATTTGTCTTTAACGCTCCTCTTTTGATTCTCTCCTTTTTTGTTGTTCCCTGCAGCTGTGGGTGTGCAAATAAGGCTGGATTTGCTCCAACGCAAGTTTTGGATGGCCATGCAACAGGTAAGAGCATCAGCAGTCATGCAGAGACACAATTTAGTGCTCTTTGTCAGCAAGGTCAATGCTATGTTACATCACACATGATGGCATTTTAATGAGGGCTTTTGTGGAATTCATATTAAAAGATTTATGAAGTAGATTAGTTTGAAGTCACACATTTCTGTAATCCTTTGACAGCACTAATGCCGTGTGAGCCATGAGTCTGTTCTGCAGATGCCGTGGTGACAGTGTCAGCATCCTGGCCTGGCATTAGCTGTGCTGCATGTGACACATTTAATTGTGGAAATATGCTTCTGCTCATTCAGCCTTTCAGAAGACTCATGGAAATCTGCAATTTTGGGCGCACAGAAAAAAAACCTACTGCCTTCTCTTATCATCTTGATAATGATAACAAAACACTGCCAGCTTGCCAAAATAAAAATTATTTGCTCCAGGGATAAGCTTTTGATGTTGTCCTAATATTAGATACTCTTCTGGATTGAAGGAAGTGGAATAATTAAAACAACTCCCCTGGTCTGGAGAACAAGACAAATGAAACACCTTTCCCCCATCACCCAGGGGCTTTCTTCCCAGGCTTTGCTTTCAGGGGGTGTGCTGGAGGGGTGAGCATGACAGGACTGCAGCAGCACACAGCAGAAGCAGCTCTCTGCTGTCAGGAGAGGGAACTGTCATCACACAGGGATGACAGAGAAGGTGGGAGGGCAGGAGCATCCTCGCAGGTGGGGATCACATAAACCTAACCTGAGCTAAAAAGATTTCTGCAAAGCACATGAGCGATCCTGAAACAGCAACTGAGAGCTTCATTTTAAACACCCTGCTCAGGGCCACAGCCAGGCAGCTCTCACACAAACAAGCCCTCATGGGTGTTAAGTGGAGCTGGGAGGCCTTATGAAAGCAGGTGAAGGAGGCCTGTGTGCCAAGTGGCTGTGAGCTGTGGCCCTGGTAGGTGCTGGTGTGAAAAAGGCTCATGTGCTTTCCCAGGATGTGAGCACTGTTGGACAGAGGAATGACTAACAGATTTTGTTTTCTCTCTCTCTCCTGCCTCACTGATGCTGTGCTGCTCTGGATGTCCATGCTGTGCCTCCCAGCCCAATGACACTGACGTAAGTGGACAAAAGCTGGGGACAGGGAGGCATCCTGGCATGCCTGGCTTGGCTTCCTAATTGTGTCATTTGTGTGCCAGCATATCATAGGCACTGTCCCTTGTCTCTAGCCTCTGGAGAGGGTCCAAACCTGTCACAGGCTGTGTTTGTCTTCACAGTAATTAAGTGTCTTTGGCAAAGCTCAGAGTGCTCTGGGTCACAGAGACCTGACCAACAGCAGGAGGATGCTGTGCGGTGGGCTAGTCTCTGAGGAGGGAGCAGCAGATGTCATCTCAGAGAAGGCAGGGAGCACAGGCTCAGTTCTGCCCCTCTCAGGCTGCCAGTGCTCTCAAAGCAGGGTCCTGGCTGTGCTGCTGCTGCTGCAGGGCCAGCCCAGCACAGGGCACTGCAGGAACCGCTCCAGGCCTGCAAGGGAGACTCAGCCCCCACACTGCTGAGGAGGATGTGTGAGATGTGAGCCCTTCTTGTGGAGAACCACTGCGGTTCACCTGGGTTTCTGTGCTGATATCTGAACCCTGGGCTCTGTATTTGTTATCCCCCAAGGCCATAACTGTGGTTTGTTGTAACCACGTTTCTCTGCTGATATCTGAACCCTGGGCTCTGTATTTGTTATCCCCCAAGGCCATAACTGTGGTTTGTTGTGACCACGTTTCTCTGCTGACCAAAGGAAACAACCTGCCAGGGTGAAGCACAAGGTGACCTCTAGGAATACATCCAGGGAAATAAAACAACCATGTGTTGCTTTGTGGTGAGGCAGGGGTGAGCTGGTGCTTGCAACTGTGGATAAAGGAATTTTTTTTTAAACCATCATCCCTAGAGTCTCAAAAAGCCAGCTGGATTCATAGTGTGAGCATGTGATATTGCAAAGCTGTGGGACTTGAAACAAACTCAGACATCTCCAAACCTCCTCTGAGTTTGAACAGAGGGACAGAAAACTGGTTTTGTTTTGGAAAACTCAAGGGGAGAAACAAATTCTAACTGAAAGTTACGATCTTGTGGTCTAGAATGGCCAATTTACCTCTTGCTACTGAGAATCACCCAGAAAAGGGGTTGGATTTTATGTCTAAGGGTTTTGAGGAAATAGTGGGTAGCAGGCTGAGAGCAGACAGGCTGTGTGCTATGTCAGTGTCCTTCCCCGACCCCAGAAAACCTCTGCCAGGAAGGGGACTCCATGCACAGAAAAGGCAACACTGTGTCAGCTTTCTTCCCTCTGCTAGTGGAGGAAATAGAATTAAAAAATAACACAAAGAGAGAGACACATGCAGCCACCGCAAACTCTGAACAATTATGAAATCAATAAGCACCTGAAGGGCTTTGTTACTCACCACTTAACCCCTCGTGTGCCCACCCAGTTCAGTGTTGTGAAACACATGTCAAGTCCACTACGCAGAATTTCTAAATGAAATAAGTGGATGCTGCCTTGGGCTACATGTGCACCATTCACATCCTATTTTATCATTAGCTGTCTGGAGAATAAAGAAACCAACAGCAACAACAACAAAAAAATCCCTGCCTGAGAAGAACCCTGATCTAAAATACCATGCTATGTTCTTAGTCCAGATACTAACAGATGCTGAAATGCATGCTGGTTTCTCCCTGGTGCACAATAACCTTTGCTTTTGCCCTTTCTTGGAGTGCACAGGTCCTGCTGGGCACATGTCAGGGAGGCAGGGGCAGGATCTGAGCCCTCAGGAGAGGGATGGTGCTGGCAGAGGCGGGGAGCTGGAGTGGCTGACCTGGGGGTGCTGCCAAGCCTGTCCTGGTGGAAATGCCAGCGGAATTGCAGAGCTGCCTGGGATGCTGTTCTGCAAACCTTCAGCCCAGCAGTCCCAAGGGGGGACAGTAAGATGAGCCATGTGCTGAGGGACGCCCTCAGTGCAGGGGGCTCTGGCTGCAGCTGCAGGCTGAGCTCTGGGAGCCCCAGGCAAGGCTGTGACCTGGCACTGACCCTTTGCACAACAAAGGGCACCGCGGGGACACGAGGGACAGCCAGGTGTCCTGGCCACCTGGAGACACAGCAGGAGCAGATGTCCCAGCAGGATGACCCCAGATGATCACACATGGGCTGTGAGGGTATAAAAGCTCAGTTTCCTTTGTTTGGGGCCCCTCCTCAGAGACACAGGCTCAAGCTCTTTCTGTGTTACTGCACCATTAATAAATTGATTTAATGTTCAGATGTCTGAGAGCCTGCTATGGGAAACGTGGAGTTGAACAAGGAAAACTTGTCTGGCTGTGTGAGTGTGGGGTGTGTGGGGAGCCAGAGACCTGTGGGGTCACTGTAGCTGCTGCTGCCTCAGTCCCAGCACTGAAAGCCTCTGGTGGTGGGGGAGTGACTGCATGGTCAGACTGGGAAGTTTCCTTCACAGCATGGTTAATTCTCTGCTTTCCCTTTGCAGTGCAGTGGCTTTGACGGTGCCTGTCCACTCAGCTGTCAGGATGATGTAAGTTGTTTCAGTTTCTTCTCTGTACCTGTGGTGGGTGTCATTGACCACCTGCTCTATGGAGATCTCTGTGCCCCAAAAAAGGCAGTGCCTGTTGTCTCCTCACAAGAGTTTGCACAGCTGGGGGGCAGGATCTCATAATACTGAGACAAATCTGCATTTAGGTCTTCCCCCAGCTGGGCCAGGGTAGAGACATTGGGATTCCAGCCAGTGAAAGTCCATCTCCTTTCAGTCTGTCTCCCTGGCATCCCAGATCTTCCCAAAAAAAGTGTCTCGCAGCATGACATGCATGCTGGACACTGTCTTTGTGTTTATGCCACTGCTTCAGCCTTGGTATCAGGAATATGTGAGACAGGAGCTCCTCTGCCCTGAAAAGTGAGATCACCAGAGCTTTTTTTTGTTGTGTGTTCATGTAGGATTTTCTCTGCTTCCTGGTTTTCCCTGCAGGAAAGGGTTTTCATCTAAACTCTGTGCCTCTATTTCCTGCTTTGCAAAATAAAGTAGATCAGCAGTGATACTCAGTGGTGGGGAGAGGGTTATTTTGTGAGTGGTTATAAAACTCTGACATCTGAAGATGGAAAGTATTAGATACCATATTACTAAACAGAAGAGCACTACAGATATCCTGTCTCTTCCTGAAGGATGCCTTGCCTTCCTTAAGTGTGGCTCACAGCCTGCTAGGCCTGCACAGAGCCCCAGCTAGAGAAAAAACCTGTCACAGCTCATGGACCCCATCCCTCAAAATGGAGGCAGAGAGGGGAAAGAATTGTGTAAAACTCATGGTAGCTGAGCTGTGGGGCTTGCATGGAAATGCCAAGGCTATTGGCATCATCACAAACCCACACTGCTCCATCCTGAACACAAACAGCCATAAAAACCATCTTTAATATTGCTTCTCTTCCATCTCTGCAGATTCTGAACTGCTTCCTCATTGACAACAATGGCTTTATACTTGTTTCCAAAATACCTGAAGAGGTAAGAGAGCATAGGGGAAGGAGGAGAGTGGGGTTTGCTTGTTCCTGAATAACCCACCAGAGCTGCTTAAAACAAATGAAGCTGAATTGTGTAATAAGGGTGGCTGGGTGTAATTAAATTAAACTGCACAGTGAGGGGGAAGGCTCCCAGCAGAGTGACAGCACATCCTAGGTGAGGAAGGAGTTTGCAGAGATAAGGAAGAAACTAGTCAAAATATCTTTTGATCAGAAGAAAGGAAATTAGACTCTGTTCCCTTGGCACAGATGCTATTGAAAGATGATCTGAGCGGAAGGGAAGGGAAGGGAAGGGAAGGGAAGGGAAGGGAAGGGAAGGGAAGGGAAGGGAAGGGAAGGGAAGGGAAGGGAAGGGAAGGGAAGGGAAGGGAAGGGAGCAGTACTTTTGAGTGCTTCTGAAGCCAAAGAAGGTGTTCTTCAGGAAAGGAAAACTGAGAGGATGGTAAGAGCAAAATGCTAAAGGCAAAAAACGAAGACAATATAATTTAAGTAAATTGGAAACAGGAACACACCTGTAGAACTGGAAAATTTACTGAACTTGCAAAGGTGAAAGGAGCAAGGGAAAAGGCTCAGAATAGAAATAAGAATAAGATGTATGATTCCACAGCCATTTCTAGGGAGCTGAAGGGGTGCAAGTTTGATGTGACATCCTGTGCAGCTGGGTAAAGGCAGTACTACCAGCCACTGCATGGTTGAGCTGCACTTTTCCATTCTCTGATAAATTCACCACAGAGCTTCTTCTTTCAAAATAATTCAACCCTATAGTTCTGGACATCAGAAAGTGATATGTTGGAACAGTCTCATAAACTACAAAGCAATAAGTCAATAGTAAGAGTGGGCTTAGAGAAGTGGGAAATGAAGGGATTTTTATACTGACAGAATCATGGAGTTTCATTAAAATTGTCATTGTACTCGTGTTAACAAATGCAGTTTGGGTATTTCCAAAAGGGAGCAGATCCACTCCCAGAAATTACTTTCTTCAAGATGTGACAAATAGGTCACATGGAAATGGAAATTAAGGTAACAGACCTCCTGGTGGATGATTGGCACCAGCAGCACAGCTTCCAGAAGGAAGAACACTTATCAGCTACAGTTCTTTGATAGCATGGCAAAATCAGGAGATAAGAGAGACTGGATAACCTGTAGAATTTCAGTTCTCTTCAGCCTTGAACAGAGTCCCTTACAAGAACCTGGTGAAACAGTGAAGCATGAAGTAGTGACATTGATCTAAAAGTAGCTGGGACAGAAGAGAAAGAAGAAGAATTTTTAGAGGGCTATTCAGATGGAAAACATCAGCTATGTGAGTCCCATGGTTTCCCACGGTTTCCCACCTGGACTTGGGTTGGTTAGCATATTCAGAATGGGCTGGCAAAAGAAAAAAGTGAGACTGTGCATTCTGCAGGCACTGCACAGTGAGTTCAGAGAGGCTGAGATGAGATTCTGAGAGTCACAGAGCAAAACCAATCAGCAACACAGAGGCACCAGGGGGGATAAAGACAGATACCAAGGGGGGCTTATTGCAAGGGATAACCAACCTCTTTTCTGTAGGAAAGTGAGAAGTGCCCTACCCAGCACACTGAACAGTCTGGGAGAAGTGTCCCTTCAATGATGTGGGCCAAAAGCCAAAAATGCAAATAGAATTTGAAGACTAAGGGGGAGAAATGCTGTAAAAGTTGCATTGGCTCCCCCCTCTGGGTGGCCAGGCCCTACTGAGTTTTTGGGATGGGCTGGTGGTCTTGGGAATTGCTTTCTCCTCTGATACCCATGGCATTTTCAAAGACATTTTACTGCCTCCTATGACATGTGTCCCTCAGCTACACCCTTTAGCTACCATGTCACCTGTGTGTCCTCAGCATTACCCTCCTGGGCTCTGCCTCAGTACTTTTTCCTGCATCTTATGGAAAATAGATTTTTCCAAAGCTCATCTCTGAAAGATCTGACTAGCAGACACATGGCATTATAGTGGATTTGGGTAAATTATAAACATTATCCACATCCCTCCAAGATAAGGCATTTTGGCAAGCACCAGAGCTGTCCTCCTCCAGCTTTTACCTTCCCAGAGTTCACCACTGCTTTTTTTTCTGATTTCTTTATCCTGCTCCAGTTACTGTTTTTATCTCCTGGTGACACCATGAGTCCTCACACCATTAAACCTACAGGGAATTCAAGACAGCACTAAATCAATATCCTGGATTTCCTAGATTCCACCTGGATGTTGCTGCATGGATCACTTGCTGCTGTGTGGCCTTCCCTGTCTCATTCTCTAGTCTTTCCTTAAGGCATCCATTTAAAAAAAGCCCCAAAAAATCCTGTACCTGGGTTTTTGTGGGTATTTTGGCTTTTCTGCCTGCCAGAGCTGCCTGCTGTCTGCACCTCCTTCCCTGGGTGACCACACTGGAAATCAGAGCAGGGTGAGGGGAGTAAGGCTCAGGCTCTGCTCTCCTCTGCCCTTGGCATGGGGGATCAGGGGGAGGGATTGGCTCTAATAACCTCTGTGTGAAGGCAGCAGGAAGCTTACTGGCAATTGGAAACCACCATGGAAAAGGGACTCAGGATTTTAATGAGTGACAAGTTGGAAGCTCCCTGCAGGATTACTTGGGAAAGAATGGTTAATCTCTTAATTCGAGCTAATCTCCCCATGCAGCCTCATCCCAGAAGGAGCAAAGAGTTAAAACACAGAGCCAGGAGAAGGGAGTGAGTGAGGACCAGGTGCTCTGGGAGGAAGGGAAAATAAGTGGCAGGGTCAGGCTGTGCTGCAGGGAGGGCTGCTCTGCATTTTCTGTCATGTTTGCAGCCGTGGCCCCACAGCCACCCCTGAGTTTTTAGCTGTATTTTGCTGCCAGTCCTAGGCACAGCTGTGGATCCCAGGTCTTGAGCTCCCTCCGCCTGCTGCATCCAGATGTTCCCTCTCTCACTAAACCTCTTTTTCTAGGATTGCTGCCTTCTGCCTGAGGCATTTTGCAGAGGATGTCTGCAAGCCCTGCCCAGGTGGGACTCCAGGAGCAGGCTGCAGAGAGGCAGCCAAAAGGCCAGGCTGCCACCAGAGCTCAGAGCTTGTGGAGAGACAAGGGCTGGCTCTGTTTGAGCCATGCTGGAGGAGGAGGAGGCTGCCTGCTTGCCCAAAGCCTGGGCAATTGGGCAGATCCTGTTTGTCTGCAGCTTCTGAGTGTACTAAAAGTGTAAATTGCTCAATGAGCCAGCAAAGCATGGATGCATGTGAGCAGTGATGTAGCTTTTGAGTCACATGTGTGCTCTGGGCTGTGTGTCTTTGCTGCACATGTGCCTGTGCACACTCAGCTGCAGGGGGCAGTGACACAGCCTGTGTCATGCAGGATGTCAGAGCAATGCTTCGTGCTGTCAACCTCTGAAATGGCAAGGCCTCTGGAAACTTGCCCAGAGATGGGAGTTAGGAGAAACACAGCAGAGGGATGTCTAGGAGAGCAGCAGTCACTGGAGGAAGCAGGATGTAATGAGAGCTGCTTTACAAAATGTTTCTCCAGTATGGGACAGCTTTGGTTTCTGCCAAGTGATGCTTTTCTGTGTTACTGCCTGCATGGGGTACCTAAAACAGCAGCAAGCTCTGAATGTCTGGTTTGCTGTTGGAGGCCAGTTTGCTGATGCCTTTCTGAACACACTCCTTGGCCATACTCTCACTTGCACTAATAGCTGCTCATTTTTACACCTATACAAATGATGTCCTGCATGGAGAAATTTGACCAGACATCAGCATCTCTTGACAGGATGGGCTTCATTTACAGCCTTGCCCCACTGCCTGCAGCTTGCACTCTGTTAAATCTCACTGCTGGGTCTGCAGACTGGTATTAAATGGAAGCAGCTCCCACCCTAATCAGATTGAAAGAGCGAGGGAGGTGAAAAAAGTTAGTGCTTGCTCAGGCACATTGGAGTGTCTGAGATGATTACAGCCTAAATGCTCGAAGGGGAGCTGATGTTATGCATCAATTTGTGCAGTGAAATGACTTCTAAAGCCTTTTGGGAAGAGGCTCATAACCATGTAACACTACTGTTAGATGATTACCATGTGATCTTAGGTAAATCTGCCTAAGGGTTTGCACTTTTTTTGTGGAAATGTCCCACTCAAATAAATGAAGTCATCTGTCATCTGCTAATACATGCTAAATGACTGCTAGCCTATCAGTGGAAAAGCAAAATATCCCAGACTGTGTGAATGCTTCCATAAAACATGGGAGCTATTTACTCTGTCAGGACCCATGAGCCAGGAAAACAGAGGGCAGCTCATATCTGCACTTTTATTATTACAAATATTTCATTTACTTCCCTGTGAACAAAGCAGTTGACTTGACAGGTTTGAAGCATTTTGCAATATATTTGTCATGGTTTTGTAATCAGGAAGGCCAGAATTATTTGTTTGAAGAAATCTTTAAAGCAGCAGTTAGCAGATTTGAGATTGGGTCCTTATTTGAGGTTTTGGACTCCAGGGCACACATGGAACCAGAGGGCCACAAGCCCCACCTTTAGTTCAGGCATGCAAGCAGGACTGGGGGTCGTTGTCCCCCCAAATGCAACTTAGTTCTAGCTGTGCCAGTGCACAGTATGTAAGCTACAGGGATGGGTGGCTTTGTGTGGTGTTGTTTGGGCCACTGCCTGCTCAGAACTCACACAGCAGTGAGCTGTAATACTGCATTTGCTACCTAAGAAATCTGTACATCACACTCGTGCATGGTGGGTCATTTCACCTAGGGCAGCAGGAGAGCAGAATTTTGCAAAACCACAGTGCCATGAATAGAAGAGAGGCTCAGATGGAAGACTCAGCCATTCCAGAGAATATGAATTCCCAATAGCTCATGAGAGAGTCCAGGCCTCCAGTGATTCAGCATGCCTGGGTCTCTGCAGCTTGAGAGTCTGTCTTTTTCTGACAAGCCACAGGGACTTATGTGGGCTAAATCTTTTCCAAGCGTGGTAGGAATGGTGCAGAATGCCCAGCTGGTGTTGAGGGAAGTCCTCCCTCAAGCTTTCCAACCAGCCAAAGGACAAAGCTCAGCATTGCCTCCTTACAAAAACCCTCCTTGTGTACAGCAGCCTCCAGACAAGCTAGATCAGCTGGAGCCATCAAGCATTTGGAAAATTTACAGTTTATTCTATTTTTCTCTTTTTTTGCTTGCAGACTGGAAAATTTTTTGGTGCAGTGGATGGCTCAGTGATGACCCAACTGCTAAACATGGGCATGTTCAGGCGGTAAGTGGGGGATCTCCACACTGTGCTCCTTGTTCTTTGCTGCTGTGTGGGTCAGAGCATGTTGGTCCCTCTCAGAAGCACTTGAGCAGGAAAAATGCACATGCTGGTGGTGCTGGTGGCTCTATTATCCAGACACAAGAGCTCCTTTAGCTACCTGCCCCATCTGCTGCCTGGCTCAGTCATCATCAGCACACACACTGTTTCTCCTCATCTCTTGCTCTTCCACCTGCTGCAAAACACAGAGAGAGACAGAAACTTCCAACCTCTGTGTGGCCAGAGAGCAGCTGCTTCTCTTTCTTTCCCAGGGCAAGATGTTATGGGAAACATTTCTTGGCATTTTGGGTACAGAAGTGCTTCAGTTCCTCCTGCCACTCAGAAGGCCTTTCTGGGGAGTGGTTGTCTGAGAGCCCCACAGATGCAGCATTGCAGCTGGCTGACCACATCTCTCTCTCTCTTAAAAATACCTCTGTTCATCTCACTCCACTCCCTCAAAAGAGAGTTCAGAGTTTCAGTGGCTTGAAAGCAGGAACTAGAGGGACCTGATGTAGTCACAATTATAATTCCTCTGCTTCATAGCTTGCTTTACTCACTGTGTGAAATTAGGGACATATTTCCTCCTGTGCTGACCCAGTTACATTAATCCAGACCCTGTATTTCTTGCTCTGCAAGATCCAGCACTGGCCAAACAGCAAAGACACGTGTGAGCAGGTCACTGCTTTCCTGAATCCAGGAAACACTTCATACCTGACATTTTTGAGGAAAAGCTGACATGTCTGTCCCGTGGGTGTTGCATTGCTTGCTTTTGACTGCCTGCCTGTTGTGTTTTGCCTGCAGGGTGACCATGTATGATTACCAGGCCATGTGCAAGGTTCCCTACCACCACCACAGCGGCGCGCGGCCCCTGCTCAGCGTACGTAGCCTCTCCATGCTGCCCTCCCTGGCTGGGCTTCCTCCTGCAGGCCAGCTCCAGCAATCCCCAAAACACCTCAGGAGATGTCTGCTTTCAGGATGGCACTGTCCAAACTCACCTCAGGCAGATTCCTGAAGCTGTGGTGGCCACTGGTGTTGGTTTGCAATGTGGCTCTCTGTTGCCATGTAGGATCTCACTGAAAATTGGAAGGACCAGGAAAGAACAGGAGCTAAACTATGGCAGGTTCTCCTGGGAGCCCAGCAATCAGCTAGCAGCTGAAATGAACAGGAATGCTTTTACAGAGCGTGGTTTTACTCAGCTCAAGAAGGAGAGTTGCAGTGTCAGGGAACATCTGGGGAAAACTGGCAGTCATTGGGGAAGGATGAGTGAGCTTGGAGCAGGAGAGGGAGCATGCTGGTAGCCCAGGGAACAAACTAACAGAGTGAAGTACCCAAAAGCAACCTCTCTTTAGGCTGATACAAACTCATACTCCAATCCCACTCCACCTTCCTAACCTTGCCTCAAATAAGCAGAACAAAGTAACTGCTCGACACTTTTAAGCCACTTCAAACTGCTTGACACACCCCGAACAGGAATTTATTCATTACTGTTATGATCCTGTGATACTGGAAGGAGTGCAGGAAGTACCCTTACAGTGTAACATGGTAATTTTTTTCCAGTAAAAGAATTTTCAACAAAATATTGCCTTTTAACAACATTCTTAACAATAGCACTTTTAACAATGGCTGGTTTGCAATGGCTATACTTGAGCTGGCTAGATAACACATGGTGGTTGTAGTGAAAATATTTGCTTGATTATATCTTCTAATCCTGATCACTGAAAGAAATGTCACAAACTATGAGCTGCCAAAAATGAGGTGAATTTGGAAGTAAATAAAAAGGAGAGCATTCAGCCTCCATCTCTCATCTTCCCCTCTTAGCAAAACCCTTGAAAAGGAAAAAATCAAGAAAAGTCAGTTTTTCATATACAGACATAAAAATCAGTCAAATTGCCAACCATCTCTACATTTTACTATTTCCTGATTTATTTTGCTTGAAGAGAATTCATCAGTAATGGGAGTAATGGAACATTATCCTGCATCCCGTGACTGCCACATCTGTTTTGGGTTTGAGGACATGGGCATGATTATGAGAGAGGGAGATGAAAATTAGACGTGGTTACCATGAGGAAAAGAAGCAGCAGTATCCTCTGCAGATGAATTGTCCCTGGGATAATGCTGGATTTCCAATTTGTAGCTGAAAAGCAAGAAGATGATAGAAGTCATGCCATCTTGAGGAAAAGCTGGATGAAAGCACAGTTAAGCAAAATCAATCAATGGCAGATAATACTAAATCCTGGGCAGTGCTGTCACTTGTCCCAGAAACACCACTTGCTCTCAGAACACAAAAGCAACCTAAACTGGTGCTGTCCCATTTAGCTGTGTTTCTCTCCTGCTCTGAGCTCTGAAGGTCATCCATGCTGGAGAGAAATCATCAAGCAATTACATCTTCAAAGTCCTTCATACATTCCTGATAAACTCCCTGACCCTCATGGGGAGGGGGTGAGGAGGTATTATTAGTAGCAGGGCAGCTCTGCTGGCTTTTGATGGATTTTGAACGTTTTCCAGTGATGCCCAGACCTTGTATTTCCAGCCTGTCTTCAAGAGCTCTGATCAGTGGAGGGACTTGGTCTAAAACGTGGGGTCCTGCATGACAATTATAAATTCTCTGACCAGCTCCTTATGGTATTTCTCATTTCTTCTTTTGTTCTCCAGCCAATTTATGCCTTTGTAGCTGCAGTGAAGTGGCTGATAAGTGATTTCCTCATGTGAGTACCAAAAGGTGGGGGTGTTTGGGAGGCTCAGGCCAGGAGGGGCAAGAGCTGGAAAAGCTGCAGGTGGAAGCCCCTGTGTGAGGCTTTGCTGGTGCTGTCAGCCTTCTCCTGACATTCAGCTCTGCACTGTGCTCCTGGGAGACAGAAAGCTATTACCATTGCCATTTTGAGAGGCAGAGGCCCACAGAGGGGCTGGGATTTACCTGAAATCACTCAGTACAAAGTGCCTGAGTCAGAAATAGGACTCGGGTCTCCTGGGGCTTGGTGCAGATCCTCGGTGCCGAGTCCTCTTGCCTATGAGGAGTGGATGCACATCTTCCTCTCACAGGGGGACAGGGCTGAGGGCAGCAAGCCAAGAGCTCAGGTCTGAGTGCCAGGCAAGGGGGGAGAGAGGGGAGGCTCTGCTCTGGGTTGGGTTCACCTCAGACTTCTGGGGTGAAGCAGAGTTCAAGCTCAAATTGGGATGGAGGTGCCACTGCTGAGCTTGCAGGGTGTGCGAAAGGGGAGATGTGCTAAAGGTCCAGCTCTGAGGGTTTTACCGAACATTTCCATGTAGTTACCTCCAAGCATCCAAAGCCTGGGCTTCTGATGGCCACCATGCCTGCTCCTCAGGTGGGTCCTATAGTGGCTGAATCCCCTCCCAGCCTCAGGGGCTGACATCCTTGTTCCTTGCTTCACTGACAAGCCCCTCACAAAGGAGAAAGCCCATTCAGATAATTCACAGTACAGATCCCACAATTCAAAGTGACATTCTAGCATGTGGAGAGGGGAAAAAAAAATTTTAAAATCTAAAAAATCAGACTTGCACTGCCAGAAATTTGTAGTAAACATTTTTGAACTGATACTCACTGGGCGACAGGGCCATCTCCCTGACACCTGCATCCTTCCAGGCTGCTGAAAAAGCATCCTCTGTTCTTGCTCTTTTGACAGCTTCCTTTTGGAGTTTAACATGAGTAGCTTCTGGCACTCAGACAACTTGGCAGATGGTGAGTACACAAGAGTCCAGCCACCCCACAGCACGTGAGTGTTGCAGCCACTGGTGACAGAAGAAACTGCACAGGGAAGCCTGGCCTTGTGCAGGGAGCCTGCCCTCTGCCCCACACCCCTTTCTCCACAGACACTGGAATGCAGCTTCCAGATCCCCCATCTCCCCCCGTTTCCACCCCCATTCCAGGGTGGTCAGGGTGAGGTGTGTGCTGCTCAGAGCACTCTGCTTGCTCTCCTCAGGGTAATTTGCTGAGGAGA
The DNA here is from genome assembly GCF_047830755.1 of Zonotrichia albicollis. NCBI lineage: Eukaryota > Metazoa > Chordata > Aves > Passeriformes > Passerellidae > Zonotrichia > Zonotrichia albicollis. Next base: position 15,869,735 of record NC_133822.1, read on the forward strand.
GGGAGACACTTCTTTCTGAGGACCCCTATCTTATGTGCAGGGGATAAGAGGCCATCAGCTGCAAAATACTTCAGTTGGAAATCCTTCCTTCCAGTCTGCTACTGGGCAGGGCAGAGGTGGAACAGCAGGCTCTCCAGAGCCTAGCAGAGGTGCCAGGAAGCCAGACAGAAACCTCAGAGTTCAATAACACACTGAGGGTCTTCTCTTGCCCGTTGGACCTGCTCTGAAAGAGAGAAGATGATGGCACATGGTACAGCACAGGAGCTGAGTTCAGCTGAGGGGCTTGAAATACAGTAACAGCAGTGTCTGGCTTGAAATACAGTGACCTGTCCTGCAGCTGAAGTGCTGCCTGCTGGAAACACCCCAGGAATCTCTGCAGTCCCATCCCAGCTCCTGCAGGCAGGGGGGATGTGAAAGGCCCTGAGGAGACTCAGAGGGAAAGGGGAGATGTGCTCTGCACAGCTAAGTAGGGGCTGTAATTAATCTTGCTAGTTATTGATCACTTTAGTGGAGACAGTGGTATCTACAATGCCACCTATGAGGCTGGGTTCTTCTGCACTGAATTCTCCTGGCATAATGGGGAAATAGTCATTTTTTGAAAGCAAAATTCCCCTCTAGTAGAAAAGGAGGTCTGTGGGTGCTGTTTAGGTCCCACTCTCCTCCTCCAAAGAGGTGGCAGTAGAAGCTGCATCTGTCCCCTGAGCAGCCCTGGCTGCTGTGTAACACACATCAGGGTAACAGGAGTGGCCCCATGCAGAAATTGGTGAGGAAGAGTCAGATGAGCAGGTGCAGTTCAGGAGAGACTGCTCATTCAGGGAACAGGCAGGTGTGACATTCCTGCTGTGCATGTTCTGTGGGTGATATAGTCTGATTCAGTCTGTGCTTGAGGAGAGCAAAAAGGGAGGGGGGATGTCACTGCTGTCCTACTCATCACCATTTCCTTTTGTGCTTCCTTCATCTCTTTCCTACATCACCTCCATGACTGCTGTGTGCAAATTCCTGTCTCCATGTCACTGCCATCCTGTGAATCTGTCACGTGTCTCCATCATCACTGTGTCTCTGTGTGTCATGGGACTTCTCCAGCCAAGGCTGTCTTCCATCACTGTAAGTAGAACCACCTAATAGTTAAAAAAAAAAGAATTAACTAGAAATTCCTAGGCTAGGAAAGACTTTTTTCCACCTTTGTACAGTGGGGGTCTTGCAGAAAGGCGTGACAGGGCCAGGGCAGAGCCTGGCTCTGTTTCCCTGCTCTGCAAAGAAGAGATGCTGTTGCTCATTTAGCTGGCTGAGCTGGTGATGGAAGGTCTGTCACTGAGAAATTGATAAAAGAAGGAACATATGAGTCTCCTGAGGAGTGCAGTCACAGACAGCATCATCACTCATTGCTCTGAGGCCTGTGTTCCATGGCATGTCCTTCACCGTGCTTCCCAGCTGGCCCATTCTTTTCAGCTGCTATTCCCAAACCAAAGACCAACCTGTGCCTTCTTGCAGAAGAAAATACACAGGTCTTGTAGGCTGTAGTTATTAAGAAGTAACTTAAGTCTTCTTTTCCACACACCATGGCTTAGCTCCCTCTGATAAATCCCAGCCCAGCTCTGGGATAATGCAGGAGGACTTTCAAGTGGTTCAACTGATAACTCATAAATCCGCACCTACAGGCGAGTTAGAAATTCCTCCAAGACAGAGTCCAGACTGTGGCTGTGTTTGTATCTCCCTGCTTCCATATCTAGCTTGTGTTTGCCAATTTGCTCTCTGCCCAGCAAGACATATGTGTGAGACAGAGATGGAGAAATAGAGACAGTTGGAATGTGTCTGACTGGATGGAGAAGAGGAAGAGCAGGAGAGGGTGTCTGCAGATGAAAAAAAGAGTGTCCATGTGTGTGGGGGAGTAGCAGGGTGGAAGAATGCTATTGGGGCTGGAAGAAATGGATTGCACATGTTGTTAAGAAGGGGCTGTAGATTTTTGCCAGAGATGTTAACATTTTCTTGACTGCACGCCAGGGCTGGTGTATGCGAAAAATATGAAGCGAAGGAGACATTTTGTGAGAGAGAAATTGAGCACACACATTTTTTCCGGGTTATGTGCAGAGGAATTAACGATCAGGGATCTAATGCTCCCCCTTTGCCTGACTGTGTACCTCTGGCTCTGCAGCACTGAGCCTATTTCTGCTTCCCAAGTTCTCTTGTTTTTTGGGAAGGTGAGACTTGCTGTTGGAATATGGGCGTGATGTATTCAGACTGCACTCATCATACAAATCTGCTTTTCAGAGGTGCTGAGAAGATATGTTTGCTGCCACAGATTTTTCTATGCTCTCGGCATCTCAGTTTCTCTCTGTGTTTATAAGGGCTTCTGCTGTTATGGACATCAGCACAGGTTTGAAAGCTTTTAATTAAGCCAAAAATACTTCCAGCCAAGGCATGCAGCCTAGAAAGAATTATTTCTAGAATTCCATAGATCATAAAAGTTTCTTTTTTTTTTTACTCCATGGTAATGTACTCAGAATATATTTTACAAGATATTTTGTTAAATTCTATGTTTTATATTGGTAACTAAGTGGCAGATTTTGTCACATGTCCCAGAGTAAATTCTCTGACTTGAGTGCATGATTTATGCTGGTGGGAAAGAGTTCACAATCTGGGCTCTGTAGTTCATAACAAGGCACAGCAACTGCTTTTGCTGCTCAGAAGGATTGGTTGCCAAATGTCTGACAAAAGTCTTTCTGGAAGTGCAGATGGTAGCAATGACAGCCTGGAATTAACTCACTCTTTGCTATAAAGTTTGCAATTTGTTATCAGCTCCTCTGGCTGTTTACTAATCCCTGACCAGCAGGCTCTGAGGCTGCTGATAACATTTTGATGTCCAGTATGTGCATGCAGAGGCTCAGCCTGAGCCCTTTGCTGATGATGTACATGCTACTGGGCTTCTCTGAACCTCCCAGTGCTGCTGCAGCTGCATTGCTTCCCAGCAAATTAAGTGTCAGTAGGCTTAAGCATAATCTCTGTCATAGGTCTTGTCTCTGGGCAGGAGTTTGATTTTAAAGCAGCTTCTTTTCATTAAGCTTGTGCCAAAAAAAAAAAAAAAAAACCTCAAACAAAAAAACCTTAAAGTCTGTGCAGGCCACTTCTGCCAGTTTAAAAATACACCTGGGTGTGGTTCATGCAGACTCTTTAACTGAGTTTTCCCTTGCAGGGCCTGGTTCTCCAAGCCCACCATGACAGCCCTGATCCAACACTGGCTAAGGCTGAGAGGCCTCAGATCAGCTTCCATTCTGCATTTTCCAAGCTGATGGTCTCATCCAGCCCTCCCTGCACCCATCCTTCACACCACTGTCCTTTCTATTGCTTGAACTCCGTCTGCTTTGATGATGTTATAGCAGGAGCTAGTAAAGGATATATTATCCTAGAAAAAGATATGATATTATAACAGGAGCTAGTAAAGGATGTCACTCTTTACCAGGGACAGGGAAAAATGAGGTCCTGATGTGTCAGGGCTCTTTGCCACTCATGACATGAGCCATATGTTAAATTCTTGCAAGCAGTTTGCCCCAGCTTTATGAGGTCACCTTTGTGGTCATCACAAGCAAGAACTGCCACAGACATGTCCCCAAGCAGGGCTGTCCCTGGTCCAGGCTGTGATAGCCTGGCCACCTGCTTCAGGGTTTGGAGCTGCTTCCCTAGCCCCCAGTCCAGTGAATTAAGGCTGAAAGAAATGCTGCTCTGTTTCTCACACTCCTTTAGTCTTAGTTTGGGGACTTTTCTGGCCAGAATACACTTACCAGCCCTGCAGCTGCTCAGAGCCAGAAAGCGTTTGCAGCTTCTCTCCTTACAGCATAAATGGGGATATTCTGCATGCCCCATCAGAAGTGTTTGAAATTCACCTCAGAAACAGGGTGTTCTGCTCATCCCAGATCTCCTCAGGGCTGTCAGTCCCTGGCCAGGTCCTAGTCAGAGGCATTCTCCATCAGCAGGAATGGGAGAGGCTTTTCCCTGCCTCTGCAGGTGGGGTTTGCACAGAGGGACAAGGAATGGTGGCAGAGCACAGGCAGACAGCTCCTGGCTGGTGGCAGAGGTGCTGCCGGCCCCTGGAATGACAAGTTGAGCTGATTAATTCAGTGTGAATCCAGGGTGAATACAGAACGAGGCATTGTGCTGCAGTCAGGCTCTGGGTGCTTTTGAGTCTGTGCAAAATGAGCCTCACCATGGCACCAAAAGGTGGGTCCAGTCTGGGAGGATTGAAGCCTCCCGAGTGCTGCTTTTTGAGACTCCTGAAGAAAAGCACAAAGTACAATTACCAGAGACTCTGCACTGCAGGGAGGGGTTTGAGTGCCCATCACATTCATCTGGGCCAGGCATTAGAGGCAAGATTGGGCTGCAGTTCCTGGCTCTTAATGGATGCCTTGTGTTGCTGGATTGCCATGGTGGAGAGGAAAATCAGAGGAAATCACGCAGTTTTTCTCTCTCTCATGCAATGCACGTTGTTTGGACGGCGGGCTCGGCGAGAAGGTGCCTGCAGTGCCGGGGGAGAGGAGACCATTGCTCTGAGCAGGGATGCAAATCCCCCATCCAATCACGGGTGCCCTCTCCGTGCCTCTCACCACACATCTGCTGATTAAAACCCAGATTGCTGCATTTTCCTATAAACCCTCAGCGCTTCTGCTGCAAGGGGTAAACGGGGCGTCCTCCAGGTGAGGAGGACGCTGTTCCCCCCAGGAGCCCTGCCCGTGGCTGCTGTGTGGGTGGGAGGCTGCAGAGCGAGGCTTTGTGCTCAGAGCTGATGCAGAAACCATTGCTTGTGCTTGCTGCTGGCTGAGCCGCAGCCACCTCTGCCCTAGCAACACAGCTTCGTATTTCCATCAGCAGCAGTCCCCTGTGTCCTGCACAGCCAGGAGCTGCCTTTGCTGCTCCAACTGCAGAAAATAATTGCCAGAAGGGCCCAAGGCAGTAGTTTCAGGCTAGACAGATTTTGCTGAACTCCTCAAAAGAATGCTCTTGCTTCTTGAGGGAGGCTGAGTGAGGTGGTTCGGCTGCCCCTCATCCCCAGATTAGTTTGGGAGTCCTGCAGGGTGTGACTGATAAGTGATGGAGCAGCTGCTCCCTCCAGGAGCCGGTGTTGTTCATTAGGGGGCTCTCTGCTGGTCCTGAGAGCTGGCATCTGTTTCCCTGTGCTCTCAGGCCAGATCTGCTTGCTGCTGGTGGTTTCTTCTTAACTTGACACGTATTGAGCCCCTCCAATTTCCTGCTGTGGGAAATGTCAGTGGGCTCAGGAGGGACCAGCAGCTGATGGGAGCCTCACTGCAGGGAGCACTGCCCTGGGCACAGGCACACAGGGAGAGGGCCAGCCCAGGCACAGCTTTCAGTGTTTAAAACCAGCATGAATGAACCAGGGCTGGCTTGGGCAGGAGGGGTTTCATTGTCACGGCTGCTTCAGTAGGACCCCCGAGCTCCTTTGAGCACTTGAAAGCTGTGCCCCAATGTCCTTCCTGCCTGGCCAGGGGTCCGTGGGTGCTGTGGCCACTGCGGGCCCTCGGCTGCAGTTTGGGCACGGCTGCGGTGGCGATGTGACGATGTTGGAGGCATTTTCACATAGGCTGGTTTTCCCACACCACCTAGTGGGAGCCGGCATCACTGCCCGGCTGCTCCTGCAGCATCTCCTTCCCTTTCTTCTGCTCCGGCCACCTTGGGAGGGTCGCTGCTGCTCCAGAGTGCATCCCCGAGTCTGGGATGTCCCCGTTTAGCGCGGGCAGGTCCCTGTGCCCCTCTCATGTGTCCCTGTCTCGTTCCCCCAGCTCACAGGCACAAGAAGCACGACACGCTGCAGCCCTGCGACACCGAGTACCCCGTGTTCGTCTACGAGCCCGCCATCAAGGAGACCAACGGGCTCATCGACTGTGGAGACTGCCAAAAGTAAGAGCCACAGCTTCCCCTCCAGCTGGGGACATTGTCCCAGGGCTGCCGGGGGTGGCAGCAGCATCAGAAGGGTCACGGTGGCACAGCCACCACGGCAGCCACAGCTCTGGCCACAGAGCCGCACTGGACAGAGAGAGGGGAAGAGAGCAGGGTACTGAGTCTTACCAAAAAAAAAAAAAAGGTGTTAATAAGCAAAGGTGGCTGGAGAACAAAGAGAACAGCATTTAAATATATATATCTTTCTATTCCATAGATTTCAGAAAGGAACTTGTTCTGTTCTTTCATGTTACTGGCAAAACTTTTCTTCTTAGAAAGCCACTAAGCCTGTTTATTGTGACTTTCGCTTTTTGCAATACTCTTGGCTTTCCTTTTCTTTCTTTTTCTTTTTCATTTCCCCCCTTTCCTGTATTTCTATAAAAACAAAAAAAAAAACAACCCAAAACAACAACAACAACAAAAAACCAAACAAAAAAAACCCCAAAACCCAAACAAACAAAAAATGAAACAAAATAAAAACAAAACAAAAACACCAAAAAACCAAACAAACAAACCAGGGATAGGGGAAAAAATAAGTGTTAGACTGAAAGAGCTGAAAACAAGAGTCCACTTTTTTATTTCCTATTTTCCTTGTAAGTGAATGGATAGTGAAAATAACAGGAAAGGCATTGTGAAAAGAGGCTGTTTTCAGTGGTTGCACAGTGCTATCAGCAATCACGTGTGGAAAGGTGGCAAAAAGATGAATTTCCACTGATCCAGCTTTTCCAAACAGATCTGACTGGAACTGCTTCTTAAAAAAAGCCCACAAAACAATCCTACCTAGTCTTCAGTATTGGATCAGCTGAAGGAAAGACTTAAAGCTTAGAAAAACAGCCTCCACTAGTCAGCATGGCTCTAGGAAAACCAGGGCCTTGCCAAACATTGTTTCAGAAGAGATTGCAGATTCGATGATAACAAGGTGTTCTGTTAATCTCTGGGCAGATCCAGAGGAACTGAGTGACCTCTGTGGGTCACAGATCTGTGCTGCAAACAGAGCCTGGGAGCTGCCCCTCCCCTGCTGGAGGCAGCACCTCAGCAGTGCTGGATGGAGCAGCAGGGGCTGTGTCCTTCCTGGCTCTTTGTAGTTACAGCCTCTGGTGCATCTTGGGCATCTTTTATCCAGGTGTTTGGGAGAGACACCCCCTCACCCCTGCCACAGGCTGTGTGCAGCATTAGCCAGGGCCTGGCATGCCGGCATTCCTGGTGGAGCAGGGCTGGGCTGGGTGCTCCCTCCTGGGCAGAAGCATTGGCCTGTGGATTGATGCATGGGGCACCTCTGTCCTGCTGGCTGAATCTGTGCATGGGGTGAAGGCTGCTTGCCAAAGCTCCCAGGGCACTCGTTAATCAGGGAGCACTAATGACATGGTCAGCTGCTGTGTGTGGCATTCAGCACCTCTAAAAGGGGACACACAAATGCCTGGAGGCTGGAAGGCAGCGAGGCCAGGTGGTGAATAACCAGGGACACTGGGCACTGCTCCAGCACAGTCAGCTTGGCCAGGGCAGTGGGCACATCCCCACAAGGCTGTATTTCTGTTCCAGAAGCCCTGCCACCACTGCAGGCATGCAGAGCCTGGTGTCCCCAGCCTTCCCTGTGCCCATTGGCTCCAGGACATGCTGGCTCCCTGCCAAACCCCAGCTGGTCAGTCCTGTCACACCAGTGTAGCCCACAGTGTTACTGGGTTCCTCTACTTCTCTCTCCAGTAATGTGAAATTTAGCACAACTCTGCTCCTCCCAGGACCACAGGATAGAGACACCCTTGCACTGTACAAGCACACATACAAATATACATTAAATAGGCACTGACAAATATACATTAAATAGGCACTGACAAATATACATTAAATAGGCACTGAAATACCTTTGGTTGAAGCCAGGCTTTGCTCAGGTCATGTGCTGCCCCATCTGGGCAGGGCTTGTCTTGGTTTTGGCTGGTTGGTTGGGTTCTTGGGTTGATTTTGACTTCTGTGCCTAGCATGGATTTATAGATTTGAGCCAGTTTAGAGCCAAAAAGAAGGCCAAAAAGGAGTGCCAGTGGCACTTCTCCCTGTGTACATCTGCTCACTGGTCTCTCTTGCTTTCTGCTGGCACCCTGTTTCCAATGATCTCTTTTTTACTTTCAATTTCTTTGCTGTGGTTCAGGCAATGCCAGGGCAGCTGCTCTGGGCTGGAGAGTTGTGAGTTTTTTCACTTTCCATTTTTCTCTGTGTTTTTTTTTCACCTGCTCTTCCCTTGCAGGATGTTTGTGGCACAGCAGATCATCAGCAGTAACCTCCTGCTCCTCGTCACCGACACCGTCTGCGACTGCAGCGTCTTCCCACCCGTCCCAATGGATGCAAAAGAAGTCAAATATATCCTTCCACGCACAGCAGGGATGCAGGGCTCCACAAGCACTGTCATCCCCCTGTTTGCCAGGGTGGAAAATGTCCTTCTGCTGCCATTGCTGCAGGGGTGGAGAGCACGGCCTGGCTTGGGGAGGTCTCCAGCCCGTACAGGGTGACCCGTCCTTCCCTCATCCTCCCAAGTGGGGCAGTTCCACTTGGCCAGACTTTCCTGGGGGCCCCAGGGGTGTGTGTGGCATCCATCCATCCATCCATCCATCCATCCATCCATCCATCCATCCATCCATCCATCCAGTCCTTAACAGCCCCGCACACAACGCCTCGGTGAAGTGCGAGCGGATGCGCTCCCAGAAGCTGCGCCGGCGGCCGGACTCGTGCCACGCCTTCCACCCTGAGGTATCCCGGGACACTGGGGACAGCTGGCAGTGCCCAGAATGCACCAATGTCTCCTCTTGCTGCCTTGCATGCAGTGTGTCACTGCTGGCTGGGGCCAGGCACAGCCGTGAGTCCCCAAGGGGGCTCCACCAGGATTTCCTAGCAGGATTTCACCTCTGTAGCACCTGGGAAGGGCTTGAGCTCGGAAACCACAGGGTGGGGAGCACACAGACACACAGACACACACACCCTACTAGGAGCCAGGAGCCATGTGCCTTCCTACCCACGGAGGGCTGCTGTGGCCGCCAGGCATAAACCAGTCCTTTCCTGGGGGTGCTCTCCCGGCCACAGGCATTGCTCCCTCTTGCAAAGGCACAGGCAGGCTTGGCAGCAGGGACCCTGACCCCTTGTCTCTCCTCTCGCAGGAGAATGCCCAGGACTGCGGGGGCGCCGCTGGGATCTCCGTGTGCGCGGCGCTGCTGCTCCTGCCCCTGGTGCTGCTGCTGCGGTGACGCTGCCCGGAGCCGGCGGGACAGAGCCGTGCAGGGGACACGGGGGACACGGGGGACATGTCCTTCTGGGACACCCTCGGCCACTTCCCCAGGTGTCCTTCAGCACAGGGTCCAGCACGGGGGGAGCTGCTGCTCCTCGGAAGGCCGTGGCTAAAGGAGATGCGAGGAGCAGCAGGGGCAGCTCCGGGCACGGCAGCTCGGACATGCCAGACCCCGCTCACAGCCGGGGCTGCTGCGATCATCATGGAGACCATTCCCCATCAGCTCCAGGAGAGCAGCGGGGGCAGGGGACAGCACCTGCCTGTCCCTCAGGGTGGGACACCGGGTTTGGAACCCCGGGTGTGGAAGCAGCACGTCCTGGTCCTGGGGACACAGCACCGAAGCTGAATTGCAGCAGCCTCGCCTGGGCTGGGCAGGGGGAGGCAGCACAGCTCTGCTGGAGAGCTGCAGCTCCTCTGCCAAGGAGGCCTCTCCTAACTCTGCTGTGGCAGCACCCAGGTTCTTGTCTGCATGTGGACTTACCTCTGCAAAGGGGTTTTGTGTGAGCCACCAGAACAGACTGACCTGCTCTCCTCATTGCAGAAGCAGCCAAGAAACAGGCACTTTTCCCCTGGGAGCAGCACTGCCCTTGGCTGTGCCCTGCCCTGGGCCTGGCATTCCCAGCTGGTGGGCACAGGCCATTCCTCACAGAGCTTTATGGACAATGGGTGGGAAGCACCCGTTTTTCTTTTTTTTTTTTTCTTTTTTATGAACTGTTCCATACCATCTCATTAAAAACAGATCTATGGTATATTCTACATAGACACCACAGCTTCAGCATGTTTGGTGGGCATCACAGCCATACACAAATCCCAGAAACCCGTGGGGACAGAGTGTGGCTGCAAACACAGCTGTGGTGGCCCCAGGTAGTACAGCAGGAAGGCTGAACCTTTCCCTGGTCACTTGGGGAGTGTCCTGCACCCCTCCAGGCCCCTGTCACAGCAAGATGTCACCTCCTTGAGGACACAGGCCCTCCTTGCTGGCTGCCTGATGAGCAGCTCTGCCCACTCGTGCCCTGCCACGTGCCTGCCATGGCAGCTGCAGGGCCACCATGTCACCCACTGCCACCACTGCCAGGCTGGACTCCTGGGCAGCTGCTGCACAAAGCAGCTGGGTGGGAAAGGGCTTCATCCTCACAGCAGCTCTGTCCCTGCCCTGAACAGCGGGCACCCACAGGTGCACTCCAGGCTTGTCCTTATTGCCACCCGTGTCACCTGACACTGAGGGGACAGGACCAGTCCCAGCCAGGTCCTGGCGGTGTTCCAGCAAAGAGGAGAGGAACCACGGCAGTACTGGAAGTAAAACTGGAGGTGGGGAAGGCTCCAGGCTTCAGAGGCAGTGACCTTATCAGAGGCAGCAGCAGCCAGGGAAGGTGAAGGCAGGACAGAGGGAGAAGGGGCGGCTGTCAAGGCTGAGGAGCTGCTCAGAGATGGAGCAGCCCCTGGCTCAGGGCACCCCAGGCTGGCACAGCTCCCCCAGCCCCACGTGCCTGCCCCTGGTGCCTCTCAGGGATGACCTCCCTGTCAGAAAGGATTAGCAGCCCCATGTGCACTCAGCTGCAACAGGACAGGAAAATGCTCTGGATGAGCCATGCTTGGCTTCAGGTGCACTAATCCCCAATAAACATGGTCCTGCAAGGATACCTGCACTGAGAGAGAAGGTGAGAGCTGTACCTGGCTTGGCTGGCTCAGGGAGTTTGTCCACAGGTACTGACTGCAGGGAATGGACTGGGTGAGAACTGGATTATTTCTTAAACTGAGAAATAGAAGCAAAGGTTTGCCTGACCCAAACCTGAGCACACACCAGGAACAGCTTCCTGGGTTTTGGAATTTTTTTTTGCAGCAAAGCAGACCATAATCAAACCTACCCAGTTCTGGGCTCCAGCACGGGGTTAAGCAAATTCTATTTCATGCTCTGACAGAGACAGTGACTCATGGCCCTTTCAGCAAGAGAAAAATCCCCAGGAAGAGCAGCTGCCTCAGCTTCCAACTTCTTCAGCCATGTGCTAGGCACAGCAGATGAAAATAGGTCAGCAAAAGCAAACAGTGAGCAGAGGCCAGAGCATCCAACCAGCAGCACAGCAGCTGTGAGAGGAGCCATCTCCCACTTCCAGCTGAGCAGCATCCTGCTGCCATCCTGATCCCATCAATCCCAGCTATCCCTTCTGTGCCATCCACCCCGTTAGCACACAAAGCACACCCAGAGGCAGCAGGGCTTGTTCTGCTAGGGAAAATGCAATGGGAGAAAATTCCCGGGTGGGAATCTGTTCTGCAGACAGAGCTGTCCATGAGAGCCACAGCTCACTGCTGCACACAGCAGGGCCTTCACAGGCCCCAGTCCTGCAGCTGATTTCCTCACAGGCAGGGGCAGGGAATTCAGACACTCCTCCCAGGCTCCACAGACGCTGCACTGCAGGCTGAGGTAAGCCTGGCTCTCCCCCAAGCTCTGTGGTGGGCAGGGACACACACCTTGCACAGCATCACACACACAGGAGCCCTCCCTGGATCATGGCTGGGGCACAGCAGGCTGCTGGCTACAAGTGTGGCCACACGGGGATGACTTCATCCTGCAAAACAGTGGGGAAATCAGTGGGATTTACAGCAGCTGTGTGCACAAAAGGAGCCTGGCCTGAGCTGGCTTAGACTTGGCAAGGGACTGGCACATGCCAGGCTGGGCAGAGCAGTGGCCACAGCCAGCAGCCACACACCCCAGGTGTGTTGAGAGGTGTGTGTGGGGTGTGTGCCCATCTCTGGCACAGGGAAGGACCAGTACCACAGTTCTGCTCGGTTTCATGCACACCTCAGGCTCCTCAGAGGATTTTCCAGCATGCTTTTTCTGCTGAGAGAGCCCAGTGGCACTGTCAGCACAGAAACCTCTGCTGGCAGGGGAGGGGGGCTCAGGGCAGCCCCATGCAGCAGATACTTCTGTGCTAAGCAGATGCTCCAAAGCAAGCAGAGAAAGAGCATCAAACACCCGTGTGCCAAACAGTCCATCACCAGCTGGGCCCTCTCTGAGGGGGGATTGCTGCTCCTGTTCCCCGTGGGCACTGGGGAGTTCCTCCATCCCTGAGCACAGGCTGTTCCCCCCCACCACCTCTGCCTGCCCCTGACAGGGCCCTTACACCTCCTGTCACTAGGCCAGCAAACGCTGTCACTGCCCTGTGACATCAGCTACAGCCCTCTGGGATGGCCCCACCTGGACAGCCCTGAGCACGTTTCTGCTGTAAATGCCCACAGGAAATGTCACCAGCCCCTCCTGCCCTGCTTGCTGCTGGTGGTGCCTCAGAGTTTGGGAGCCCTGGCACCCTGCCCTTGCCCAGGCAGGCCCTGCTGGCAGCAGAGGAGGGCCGGGCACTGAGCCCTCTCTTTAGGCCTGTTTGGCTCTGCAGGGCCAGGCAGCTGCTGCTGTGCTTCCCACCAGTGCCACAGGGAGCAGAGGGATGTGCATGGCTGCAGGAAAGGCTGTGGGATGGTGGCAGGAGCTGCACCAGGGGTTGGCCTGTCACCAGCAGCAGGAAAGGGACAGGGAAGCGCCCACACCCCCACACCAGGGACTGTGGCCAGAGCCCCCGGCTGCTCTTGTGTGTCCCAGCCAGCAGTGACCTTCTCTAGCCCTGGCAGCGGGGGCTGGAGCTGCTGTCACCTCCTGCTGCCAGGCCCTGAGGGACAGAATATTGCTTTCCAAGCTGGCAGAGGCTCCCTGGCAGAGGCAGCACTCCCAGGCTGGCTGTCCCTGCAGGATGGGGAGCTGGGCCAGGGCTGAGCCCCGGGCTGCTGCCATGGCCGGGAGCCAGCAGGGAGGTGGTGGCAGTGCCACTCCTGCCCAGGAGGGCTGGCTGCCTGTGCCAGCAGCAGCTGCCACCCCACAGCCCATGTGGCAGTGCCAGCCCTGCAGCCTGGCCACAGCCACAGGAAAAACTGGGACTGGGGGAGCCCAGCTGCAGCCAGCGCCAACAACCCCCAGGACACAGGCACAGGCAGGGCTGGGGTGAGAGCAAAGCCAGACCCTAGAACTGCTGGGGTGGCGTTTGCCTCTCTAAGGGAAACACACCATTGCTCTGGGAACCCAGCCAGGCCAGAGATTTCCCCATCTCATTTACAACCAGACCGGCTCAGTTTTTAAGCTGCAAAGAGACTCTGTGCTCAGTGGTGCCACTACAGAGGTGAAGCTGCCACTGAATGAGATCCCAGCTCAGCAATACCAATGCTTTTGTAGTTTACAGATGAATTTTACTGGAGAAAGACAAAGATGAAGTTTCTGGAAACACCAGAAAATCCATCACTATGACAGTGGTGAGACACAGGTTGCCCAGAGGAGCTGTGGCTGCCCCATCTGTGCAAGTGTTCAAGGCGAGGTTGGACATGGCTCTGAGCAGCCTGGTCTGGTTGGAAAGGTGTCCCTGTCCATGGCAGAGGGGCTGGAACTGTCTGATCTTTCAGGTCCCTTCCAACCCAAACCCTTCTGTGACTGTGATAAGATCCAGCAGGCAAATCAGCTCCGTGCAGGAGTGCTGGGCTCCCATCCCGCCATCCCTGCCCAAGGCACCAACCCTCAGTGGTGAACAAGGAACTGCTTACACTGCAAGGCTCTCCAGCAGCTGTCCAGGGCACTTCTCCTTCCCTGCTCCTTGTCCACACAGCTGGAGATGAGCAGGTGAGACATTCTCCATGCTGCCATGCACTCAAGGCCAGTATTCCTTCTTCAAGAGCAATGTGCACCTAGGAATTACCACAGACACTCTCCAAGGAATCCATCCTTTTAAGCAACTTATTCAAACCACGTTAGTGCTCTGCACCCCTGGAAATCAGCCTGGAGAATTTTAGGCATTCCAGGCAGGTACAGCAGCACTGTTTGGTTCAAACAAGTTGCTTGATGCCACACAGGAGGCAGGGATGAAAAAAAAAAGGGGGAAAGAACTCAATTTTGCAAGGAAGCCCTTAATAGCTTCAACTAAAGCAGTCAGCTCTTCCATCCTAATCATGCACTTCATTTATTTCTCTAGAAAGTCGGGCAGTGGCCTCAGACACTCACCTTGGTTGCTGCACTTTAATCCATACTCAGGTACTTGGCAATGAATGAAGCAAGTGATTCTCAGGAGAGGGCAGAGCAAGGACACAACTACACACAGGAGAGGTGGGACATGTAATTCTATCCTGCCCAGCCAACTTTTAAATATCACTCTGCTTTCTGGAAACAGAATAAACCCAATTCATATTCAAATGTGGCAGCTACTTTTAGTGTAATTGGTATGAAATCTGATACCAACATTCTCCACGTTCCTTGAATTTGCTTTTCATTAAAATAACAATAATAATGGTAATAATAATCATCCATCTTGAGACCTCCATCAGGCTGTCCAGGTCATGAACCGGAGCTGTCTGTGTTACAAGTCACTGCAGAACACTCCCCCTGAGTGAAGGAGCTGACAAAGAGCCCAGCTCAGCTGGGGACACCCAGAGCTGCAGTGAGCCGAGACAAGGGCAGGATTGGGCGTTACCTTCCCAGGCGGTTCCCAGCCATGAGGAGCTGACTGCCCAGGAACAGCACAAGGCCCCAGTGGGCACAGGCTGCTCTGGGCACCACCAGCCCTTCCCTGCCCAGTCCAGCCCCACGCCCTCACACCACGAGGAGATGATCAATCCTTTACACACATACAGGATAGGAGGCACTTCCTCTACACCAGGAATTTAAGTCCAAGCCTCCTGAACTTCTTTATCTCAACTCACCTTAAATTTTGCCCACAACCACCAAAGTCTCCAGCAATGCCCCCTCTCCCCTCCAGCCCTCGTGCCCACACAGTGCAGGAAGACCCAGAGCAGACAATAATCAATTTGGTTCTTTTATTAGCAGAAGTTAAGAATACAGCAAGTAATAAGATCCCATCTTACATGGAACCATCACCAGAGTCCCCAGCCATCAAAACCCCAGAATGTGCTTCATTGCTTCCAACAGTAAGCAATTGTTAAAAAGAAATATACTGAACAAGGCCACTATTTAATGGGGAAGGAAAGAAGCTGTAGGTCCTAACTATTCTATGGCAATAACCTGCACACAGAGCAAGCAAGCCTCTGACTGCTGAGAGTAAGGCATTCAGGTGCCAACCTGGGAAGAGTTCTCAGCAAAAGCTACAGAAAAGTGCACAGCTAGGTTGTTTTTATTGGAACACACAAACTTCTTGAACAGAGAGACTGGGTTAAGAATAGCAGGTGGAGTACTGTGTTTTTGTAATAGTTCTGTGCTGTGTAGGACCAGGTTACAATCACCCTTGGCGGAGTGAATGTGGGATGATCCAGGATGGAGGCTGCTGCTGCTGCTGGTACTGTTCAGAGGTATCCCAAAGCACCTTCAGCCAGCTCTGACTGTGATATGTACCACCCCTGGCTCAGACACCAGCACACCTCCCCAGCCTGGCTGGGATGCCAGTGCTCTTAGCCCTTACATC
Source organism: Zonotrichia albicollis (assembly GCF_047830755.1). Lineage (NCBI taxonomy): Eukaryota > Metazoa > Chordata > Aves > Passeriformes > Passerellidae > Zonotrichia > Zonotrichia albicollis. The sequence goes on from NC_133822.1 coordinate 15,885,386, forward strand.
CAAGGGAACACTGCCCCTTCCTTCATTTAAACACCACAGACCTGGGATAAACCACCTCCAGCCCCACAGGCACCCAGGGTCAGGATCCTGCTGAGAACACATCCCTCTACACTTGCAGGCTGCTGCAGCCCCTCCTTCTGAGCTGACCTTGCTCTCAGAGCCTTCACTCCACTCCAGGGTGAAGCTTAATGCCCACTCAGCTTTAGGAGGGCATTCTGCTCCTACCTGACTCCAAGAGTCAAAGCAACTCCCCAAAACACACTGTGACATCCAGGGGATGGGAAGATCTTTGCAATCCATCTCTTTCCCTTGAAAAATGAAAACTGAAGCTTGAGGGAATCTTAAAAAAAAACCCAAACCCAACAACAACAACAAAAATCCACCCCACACAACAACCAACCACCCTTTACCTTCCTTCCCTGTGAAATACTGCACGGTATGAGCTGTTTAACTCATCTGTGAGAGAGGTAATTGCTCTGAATTTCCAGCTAAAGCCTCCAAGCAATACCTGTGCCATAACAAACAAAATGCTCAAGTTTCACCTTAGGACTCCAAAGATTCTCCTGCAGTCTGGCTTCTGACTGGGCTCCAAAGCTCAAGCTACATCAATTACACAGGAGAAGGGTATTTGCCTCCCCTTATATAGGAGGTGTGTCTGCACCACAGCAATCCAGCTGAACTCTCAGGTTTAGGCTTAAGAAATACCAGCAGTCCCATTGCTAAAGCACAGATGGAAAGCAGACCTAAGGACCAAAAAAAATTATTAAAAAAAAATAGGGATCTGTTCCTCCTTAAAAGAAAAACCTGCAAACTGCCTTGGCATATGGAGCCTGACACATAGGTTGGTAATGTGCCTGAGGTCTGCAGTGCCTGTTAACTCCCAGTCCTGGAGCACACAGCTTCCTCTTTCCAGTCCACCTTGACCCCACCTCTGTTTCCCCTCACGTGCTCAACATCTCCTGACACGGCTGTGACCACCATCCCTCAGCGCAAACAACACAGGCTTGCAAATGGCAACCATCCCCTCCCGGGGGCCTCTGGCTTGGGCAGGCACTGATGGAGTTGGACTGTTTGCCATTCCACATGCACTCATCCCACCGTGCTCCAGCTCCTGTGATGAGACCCAAACCAACCAAGCATGGGATCCAGGATCCCAAACCTCCCACTGCACACGGGCTGGGGCGGGGAGCAGATGCACCTTTCCAGGCACTGGAGCAAATCCATGTGCTCACACTGTGACCTGCACGACAGCAGGACTGACCCAGCCTTCACAACACTCCTGTGCACGTCCTGAACCCGCTCCAGGTGCTGGCCAGGACCCCACACTGCCCAGGGCATGCTGGCCGCTAGGAAAATCGGCAGGGCCAGCGAGCTTCACTCCTGGGAATTTTACCTGGTCCTCCTGCAATTGTTTATTTTGTGCAAAATTGAAACAGTGTGTGGTACTTGCATGTTGCATTCTTTACAAAAACCCTTTTCCCCCCACCCATTGTTTAAAACATTTATATAAATTTTATTTAAACAGAAAGTTAGAAATCTTATTTACATTTTGTTTTTCTCCCAAAAGAGCATCTAAAATCAACGCCCAAACCCTCCGAGAGGATATAAATTTAACCTTGACTTTTTTTTTTCTTTTTTTTTAAAAAAAAGGAAACTGCTAAGCTATCCCTCCCCAATTCTACAAATAAATATGGCATTGAACAGAAGCCGATTTGGAAAGGGTCCTCTGTAGCTCAATCTGTAGATCCCAAGAATAAATTAGGTTTGCAGAATTTCCTGGTCTTCAAATTGATTTATTCCATTGCTTGAGGTATAGAATTTTTATCTTGGTTAGTCAGAATCCCCATGAAGCTCCATGCCTCATCAGCTGAAACGTGGATTCTTCTTAGGTATTCCTGTAGCTAAGCCGGTGCTCGGCCCGTGGTGCCGGCGGCTCTCGTGCTTTGCTGTGCCCCGGGGCTGCGGGCGGCTCCTACTGCATCCCCTCCTCCTCCGTGCAGCCCCCGCCGACCGTGAAGCGGAACTCCTGCAGGTTGGACACGCCGTGGAAGTGCACGAAGGCGCCAGCCACGACAAACACGTGGAACAGCTGGTGGGAGTGGAACTGCAGAGGGAAACAGCCGCCTTCAGCTGGGGCTCCACCCGGCGCCGGAGCCGCGTTCAGCTGAGGCGCAGGGTGACACCGGGCAGAGCCGGGAGCGCACGGTGACACCGGGCAGTGCTGGAGTGCACAGTGACACCGGGCAGTGCCGGGAGCGCACGGTGACACCAAACAGTGCCGGGAGCGCACGGCCACACCGGGCAGTGCTGGAGTGCACGGCTCTCCAGGCTGTGCTAAACCCACCCCTCTGCTGTCTTTAGCAAAATCATCCAATTCTCTGCACACACACGTTCCCCCTGCACTTCAGAGTCATCTGAACCAGTTGGTCAAACAAAAAGCTTCTTTCCTTACATCTTCCTCAGGTATTTCTCCTCCAGTCTCCATGGTTCTATCCCTCATATCAAATTTCCCCCACCCACCCACTTGCTCACCCCACTATCCCTTCTTCTCCCTCTGCTATCTTTAGCAAAATAATCGAATTCTCTGCACACACACATCCCCCTTCACTTCAGAGTCATCTGAACCAAAAAACGTGCTCAAGAGCTGCTCTAAGTCATCTCTGCAAAGGGACAAGGAGAATTTCAGAACCTTAGGCAAAAGGCTTAAGCAGGATGCTTTCAAAATTAGTTTCTCCACAAGACACACTGGTGGTTTATGGACAAAAATGGCCCTCTCATACAGATAATAGATACAAACTCTGCTCTGGTCACAGGGCTAAGTTTTGCCAAGTGGATTCTGCATGCTGGTATTTCATTTCTCTACCACAGAGAAACAGAACAGACAAACGTAACCCTGTGTTAAAACCTAGAAACAACTGGATGTTCTGAATGAATGCCCAGGATGTCACTGACTGGAGTAGAACAGAATGAAAACTGTGAGAGAGCTACATGGCAAAGCATGCCCTTGTCTGAGGGAAGCCATACCAACATGGATAATGCTCCTGAAATATTCCTACAAATGTCTATTTGCAGGCTTCATGGGAAGCTTGGGAAAGAGTTGGTGGTACACCAGTGCTTTTGGAGCTTGGCTCATTATAGTAACAAACCAACCAAGCAAACTGGTGCAGGTCTCATTCTCACTTCTAGTCTTCTTTGGGGAGCTTAAACTATGCTAAGTGCAAGGACAGTGGCCTTCCAAAGGTCTGCTTTCCTTTATCTCCACTCCTGCTCCACCCAGCTTCTCTCCTTACATCTTCCTCAGCTATTTCTCCTCCAGTCTCCATGATCTTTCCCTCATACCAAGTTTCCCCCACCCACCCACTTGTCACCCCACTATCCCTTCTGGGCCAAACCCTACCATCTGTGTCCAGCACTTTCACTGGCTGTACAAGATGAGGAGCCAGACATGGGGAAGATCCCAGAGAACACACTGAACATCAATGAAATGACCACGTACTGCTCTGCACAGAAGCAAGCTAAAGATGTGCCTTTGCAGGACCCTCAACACAAACACACACACAAATGTTTGCAGTTCCTTGCCCAGCTGTTAAAGCAATCCAGGAGTGTGCTGAGGGCAATCTGCACACCAGCAGCTACCTCAGACCAGCCAGGTTGTGCCAACTTGGCAAGACAGGCACCAGCTAAGCCAGGCTCAGAGAGCCCAGAGTCATTTGGCCCCTCCCTGAAGACCTATTGCTTCTGGTGCAGTAAGAAAACATTGACACAACATCCTCCAGGCTCAGGGGGACCAGCTCTCAGCCTGGTCTCCTCAGCAGTGGCTCACAGACTCACCCAGATGTCACACTTGCCAGGGAAGAATCTCTCCGGGATGCGGGCGGCATAGAGCGCAGCACCAGTGATGTACAGGCATGCCATGAGTGCCAGCCAGCCTATCTGCCCCATGGTGGCTGCTTTCAGGAGCCCCTCAGAGATGACAAAGTGCAGAGTGGGAATTACCCCACTAAGACCCAGACCTAGAAATACTCCTGGGAGGCAAAGAAAATGTGGGAGAGTCAGGTTTGAAGGCAAAGGGAGACAATGAAAACACAAAAGCTACAGGAGGAAAACTCAGCATTTGCCCAAGCAGCCGAGGGGTGACAGCTCTTGAAGCTGCAGGTCCCCAGAAGAGATTTATTGGAAAGGAAGCTAAAGAATGCACAACTTCCTTCATATACCAGAAGCTACTCAGTTACATGGCCCAGCAGATGGCTGGAGTATTTCATTTGCTGATTGTGCCTGCCAGCTCCAGTGGAGGCCAGGCCAGTTCCTGCTCTCGGCCTGTAGAGGGAACCGAGACCACACAGACCGAGCCTCAATCACCACCACGCTCAAGAGCAAGACAAGGAGACACAACAAAGAGACTGTTTATCATATGCTGCACAAGTACTCCTACCAAACAGAAAAGCAGCATCTGTGCTCATCTGATCTGCCATACAAGAGAACACTGATTATTTGTTTAGATTTTAGCAGCAAGGACAGAAAGCTTGTAAAAACAGTGGGCTTGGGGGGAATATTCATGTCCTGTACAGAGATTGTAAGTTTGGAAAGCTGAATGCTCTGAAGGTACCCAAACCTGTCCAGAAAATCTAGATTTACTGTAGTCAGCATGTGCAGGTTAAGAAACAAGAAATATTTCTATTCAACCCAGCTGTGTGCACATTCCATAGCTGCCCCCTAAAGTTCTCTTTCTCCCTACCTCAAAATATGAACCCAAATCTGGTTTTGTTCTTTTGATGATATGAAGAGAAAAACAGTCTTTATCTTAACTCTGTGTTTTATCCAGGCAAATCATTCACATTAATTCAATGATTTGCTAGTGTCTGAGTCTAGTGTTAAAAAAAAAGCACAAGCACAACAAGTACACATACACACACCAAGCAGTCAGTCATTTTTTGAGAACAAACTTGCTGGATGCAGCTACAAATGCTTTGCACCACCTTTCCTACTGCATGTGTTACTGTCCATTTCAGCCATGCACTTCCAGGACTTGCACCAGCCCTTATCTGTGCATCCAGCTGGGTACAATAAATGCTGAAAGAAAACCCACCAAGCTCCCAATTCAAGAATATTAGGTCTATAAAATTAAACTCCCTCAAATCTTCCCAAGGTGGTTTTTCCAAGTGGCAAGCAGGAAGCAGGAAAGGCAGTCAAGAAGCAAAGCAGTTACTTTCAGGTCTTACCTGCCCTTACACCCCGGTATTCAGGGGTGGCAAACATGTCCCATTGTGAGACAATTATGGCTGCAATGCCCAGGACACAAATCACAATCAAGTAGATGAAGCAAGGCTGAGGGTTGCAGTAGAAGGAGTAGTACAGCCATGGTACAAAGCTGCCCATTATGAGGAGTGCAATGCCAGAATAATCCAGCCTAGAAGAAAACAAAAATCAGTGTCATAAGAAGTGTGAACCTTTGGAAATCCTCACACCTACACACTCTTCTTTAGTAGAGCAACTGTCTGCTTCTCACTGCAACTAAATTATTCTCACTGTTGCAGGTAAGGTCCAGACAGCAACTCTTCCACCTACAGCAATGGATTACCTGACAGCCAGGAAGGCCATTTTTGAGACAGACATCAGCAATGCCTTCAGCAGCCTTTAGACCAAAGCTTTGTGAGGAAAACTCACATTTTAGTTTCAGATGAGGAAAAAAGCACTGCAAGAGCCCTCAGAAGACAGGGCACACAGTGTGTTCTGAGAACACAGCCAAGGCAAACACTTCAGTATCTGACAAGTAAGAGTTAAATGGGCATCAGCTTCAGTGACCACAGTGGAATAATGCTGCAATTTTTTAACCATGCTGGCTTTTTGTGCACCCATGTAAAAAAGGAAATCATAGCCACTGCTTTTTACCACACCCTGACAAAATACCCCTGCAAAAGCTATTTTCAGTAGGGGACTTTAACTGCTGGGCTACTTTAGAGGTGGTCTTGCAGATTACAGAACCCTGGTTGAGTAGTTTTAGGAAATACCAGATATTCAGCAGCCAGCTAAAAAAAGAACATGCAGTAAAACCAAGAGACCAAGACATCTTGATACACACTGTGGAACTGTCTTACAAAAGTTTCAGGTTCAAAGTCAGAACAACTGAAATGACAAGAAGTAACAGTTGCACTAAAAATTCAAAGTCCTGCAACTAAGCTCAAGGCATATTACATACAGCAGCAAGATGCAAGCACATGCCTGCCAAACAGCAGAAAATGATGGAGTTTTAAGACTCAAATGACAGCACAAAAACTCATGTTGAAACAAACTATAATTAGAAGAAGCTGCATTAAATCTCTGCTCAACTCTGTTCCAAAGTACATGCAGTCATGAAATGAACAACTCCCACACTGGGGCTCCAGGCACAAATCCCAGCCCTGTTTTCCCACCTGTTTCCTATTTGGCCTGCCCTGTTCTCGAGGCACTTACTTGGAGAAGAGCCGGGAAACACCTTCTGAGTGGCAATAAACTGTGTGGAAGAGCCATGAGAAGGAGAGGCAGAGGATGGCTCCCAAGAAGAACAAGCCCACGACCACCTTCTCCTGCACGGGTGCTACGAAGGACATGTTTGGCCGGAACATGTAGAAGATTCCCAGACAAAGGAAGAACACACATCCTGGAAAGCAGCAAGGCACAGAGGTGTCAAGCTCATGCATACTGAAAGCTCTTCTTTCTACAAACATCATCTCTTCCCCTCAAGGCTCTCACAACTCAGGGAAGCTGCAACTTAAGCACGTTCCTGTGGCAATCCCAATTAACACCTACACATTTGGGAAAAGAAGGATCTAACAGTAATTTATTGATTAGGAAATGTTTAGTGCATTTGTTTGTATAGTATGCCATAATTAAGCAAGTCCAATCCAATTCTGATGGGATAAAATTAGGAGAGGGATACCAAGCTGCTAATTTAACAGGTTGCTAGTGGAATGATAATGCTGACAACCCCACAGACCTTTCTGTCTTGCTTTCTTTTCTTTGAGAGTGACAAACCCACTGGATGAGATTTAGGATGAGTACCTAGGAGATGAGTCCAGATGTTGCCAGTCTCTGTGTGTATTCTGAAGATGCTCTTGAAGCAGGCCCGGAAGGAAGGCATGGGTGGTCTGTGGCCATGCAGCAGGTAGTCATTGTCCTTCAGCCAGTCGGGCAGCACATCGTGGGGAATCACTCTCCATCTGCCCTCCCACACCTGGGGGATACAAGAGTTCAGTGAAATGCGGGCACTGCAGCTCCTTCAGTGCATGGAAACAGTCAGGAAACACATATAGGTACAAGTGCTGGAGTTAACCTGTACAGTAAACAGAGGAGAGTCGATGGAACACCTCTGGGGAAAAGGTTTTACACTTGAAATATCATGCTAAAGTCACTGTTCCCAGTTCAAAACTGCAGCATTATGAACTGCACCAGCACAGAAAGAAATACTTCAGCATTCCACTGGACAGGAAGGCTATTGGGTGTTTTTACTGCCGGTGAAGAGAAAACATTTAATTCACTTCCATGTTCTGTTTTTTTACAGGCCACTTTCTCCATTTAATTGAAGAAGCCTACACCCAGTTCTCTCCAATAAATAAATAAGGCTGTTCCTCCACCACAAGCCAACCTGACTGTGAATCTGCTAGCATTTGGGGAAGGCAAGCAGAAGAATCTACCCTGACAGGGGCCAGAAAATGTGAAATGGTGATAGGCCAGCAAGAAGAGTCCAACCCCCTTATTCAGCTGGGAAAGAAATGCTCCCAAGCTCACAAACAGTGACAGAGCACTTTAGGCAACAGACTCATGACTCTCAATTCCATGGGATTTCTTCTTTAAAGGGAGAGGGGGTTTGTGCACAGAGCTATTCTTGCAGCTGGCTCCACAGGAAATAAGTGTGCACAGACGTTCCAGCACTGCTGCAGTAACACAAGACACATGGAGGCTTCAGAGTGGCAGGGGGAGCAGGAGCTGCTTTATGTACCGGGGCTGCTTCTGCAGGCTGCTGGGGGCTTGATGGCTGGCTAGAGTTACAGGAGCAAGGCTGAAGGTTCCTGAAACACTGAGGTTAAAAAGCTACATTCTTATTTCAGTTTCAACAACAAGAGCTCAGAGTTTTTAAATCAATTCTCCACACTCGTGCATGGAAGTGAAACGAAGCCAGAGGAAGCAGCCCAGTTAAAGACTGGGTTCTTAAATACATTCAACAAGGAAACAACTGGTTTAGTTCACAAACAAAAAATGTGAATTGAAGTAGAAACAGTAGGAGGAAATTCATTTTACACAATCCACCCTACGAAATACTTTAAAGAGGCAAAGATGCATAGTAAAAAAAAAACAAAAAAAATCAAGCAAAAAATCAAAATGATCCATACACAAAAGACCACCAAGTCACCAGGGTCCCTCTGTAAAAATATCAAAAATAGCTCATAAAACCAGCAGGAACCAGTGTATAAAGGGGGAGCATTCCTTTCAGAGAGAAAGGAGGGCCAGAGACTGACACAGCCCAGTGGCTCTAAAAAGTAGCAAAAATTGAGCCAAGGTCAACAATTACAAAATCTACAATGGATTTACTTACGTATGGTTTCAATAAAGCATTGTTTTCAAGTCAGGGACAAAGCTTATTTTATAATAGATGCAAGTGATGCTGGGAAAGCAAAATATTTGCAAATCTGAAGAAATCAGGTCCAATGACCTTGTAAGTAAAAGTGCCCCAAAGCAGAAGGCTTTTGTTCTGCTTTGCACTCACAGGTGTTTCTCAAGGGACACACCTGAGTTGCATGATCAGCTCAGGAGTGTCAGCTGTAAATCCTTATTGTTCCAAGCCCTACAATTTAATCCTGTATGACAGATGCTGAGGAAGCACAGTATTGGTAATTAGAACAAGAGATGCCCATTTGGGGACAGTGGGAAGCTCCTCTCCCTCACATGAGCAGTGCAGCTCCTCCAGGTACAGACTGCTGCCCACTGGGGCTGCCTAAAAGAGGAAATTACAGCACTTTCCATGTGCCCTTACCTTACACACAAATTCTTCCATTCTCTCCATAGCATGGTGGGCTTGCAGAAGAGGTGACATTCCCATAAACCCTTCATCTTCTTGAGGTGGCTCATCATTGTGTTTATTATCATCAGAAGACTGGAGGGAAAAAAAAAAACAGAGAAAACACTTTGTAGGAAGATGAACAGAGGAAGGTGATGCTGTTTTCCACACAGAGCTATGATCTGAGCTCTTGGCAAATAAAGAAGTCTCCCCTTGTGCAGCACTGAGAAAAGAATTCAGAAGAACAAGCAAAAAAATGATTACATTTTTAGGTATGTGAGAAGAACTCACATGTCTAATCCATTGTGCATATGTTTCCAGCAGGTTTGGGAGTCAGCAGTGCTCCTCTAAGTCATGCTTCATTAAATCCCAGATATGGAGTCTGAGACTTGCAGCCTCCCCACCTCCAGGGAAGGATTACTCCTATTTTATGTTTCAATGTCACTGTGCCAGTGTTAATGCCTCCATAATGGATCTGGCATTTCTGGGTAATAAAAGGTAAGTCAAGGAGAGGAATCCATTTACCTTGTTAGAAATGTTTCACCTCACAATTTGCACTCCAAATCTGAAAATCTATTCTGTTTAACTGACACTTCTGTTCAGCTTGTAATTCAGCACTGGAATTTACTCATTCATTTGATTTTTCAAGGTATTTCAGAAACTAGTATGAAACTTCTGCCAGTTAGACAAAGGCAAGTTATCAAAGAAAAGCGGTAACAGGGATCAGAGTTTTAAGCCAAGTTCAAATAAAGAGAAACATCCATATCCTCAGGGTGTGCCAAGAGAATTCTGAAAAGGAAAACTAAAATAATCCACTGAGCTGGGATATCAGGCTGGTGCACATCATTAATAACTTTACAGGAACAGTGTGGTGCTTCTGTGCTCTAACATGCCTTATCACATCATCTGCATATTTTGATACTCTCCAGCTTCCCATGGAGGAGAAAAGCAGGGGGCCATGGAAGTTCTGCATTCCTGTTTGCTTCCTACAATGCTCATGGCCCATCAAAGACTCTATTCAACATTTCAACTTCCAATGTAAACAAACTGGAGGAAGCTAGGAGGGAGAGAAGGAGCTTTTTGCACCCTCCAGACTTAATGCAAAAGCTGCCACACACCCCACGCCACAGCCAGCACAGAGGGAGAGTGGCCTCCTCCAGACTTCCCAGAACACTTTTCCCCCTCCTGTTCCGAAACCATGGCTAACAACTTTAAGATCAAGATGATGTATCAATAATACCATCCAAAGTGACTGAGAATATCATATATAACCTCACTTACTTTATCTACAAATTATGATCAGTAATGTTCAGGTTAATGCCCTGAACTTTCAGGCCAGGGATGGGAGCTGCTGTGCCTCTGTCCCACATTACAGCTCTCTCCCTGGTGTCAAGCCTTAGTAACTGTTTCTGTCAGGTCAATTCAATAAGCTGCTTAAAATTCTCATTTTTGAATAAATAAAAGGAGGCTTCTTCCAGCCTACAGTGAGCTATCCAGAGCCTTCAATACTTTTGGGGGTTTTGACAGAGAAATGACATGTTCATACCTGTTTTGTGCCCAAGCCTTGCAGCAGTCACTGAAGCTTCATCTTTCAAAGAGGTCCCATCCCAGTTCCTGACCCAATTTTGTTTACCCAGAATGCAATTTCTGGTGTGCAATACACACTACACATCCTTCAGGTTTTCTGTATGACCTCACATTTGTCCACACTAGGAAAACTTGATTGCCTAAACAAACAACCCATGTACCTTGTACCATCTACTCACCCAAATTTATCATTCCAGGGAATAATTCCTCTGAACAATCTCTTGTATTTTACAGCACTGATTGATATATTGACCAGCTCTAAGCAGATTCTCCAGCAGAAAAAGACATTATTAAATACACTCACTCTGCCTAGGTTAGCCCATTAGTCCTATTCAGAAAGGCACCAGGCAACAGAGAGATGCAAATAGCTTTAATATCCTTCTAAAATAGGCATAATTCCTTCTAGGCACAGGAATAAAAAGCAAATTTGGTTTCATTCTGACTCAACAACATTCACTGACATTGCTGCCCCACGCTGTCAATTCCACTGGCTGTTTCTACTAATGGAGCTCTCTAGGATTCTGGGTTTTCAACATCATAAATAATTAACTCAAGGTCACAGAAACACAGAATGGGTTGGGTTAGAAGGCAGCTGTGAAGATCAGCCAGCCTAAGTGCCCTGCCATGGAGGTCTAGAGGAAATGCTCATGATATCTGCAGAGTTTAGAAAGCAAAGAAACCTTATGGAGAAGCAAGGCTGGCACCCCAGTCCCAGTGCTTTGAGAGAAGCAGCAGTGCTGTGCCTTTCAGCTGCCCCAGAATTCCCTCCCCAGCAGCACACAAATAACCAGCTCAAATGGGGGCACAAGCCAGCAACCCTCCATTTACACAACTGGGTGCACTGAAGGAAAAAAGGCCCCTGACAGAATCAAAGCCTGCATTCATTGCAGTCTGCCCGGTGACTCAAAGCCAAAAAATGTTCATTTCCCCCTCTGCACACACTCCCGTTTCTAGAATGATGGGAAGGCTTAAATTTGAACAGACTGTAAAGCTTGAAGAGCACAGCTATTTCTGAGCTAGTCCAAAATCTTTGCATTTTGGCCATGTGCCTACAAACAAATCATTACTGAGCTTCTTTTGGTGATAAAAGGAATTCATATCATATACACAGTCCAGATTACTGCCAAAAAATGGAACTGATTTTACTATCTCCTTCCTGCCATTAAACTTCAAAATTAGCATTCAAGGGGAAAAAACCTAAAGCTCAGCTCTTAGTGCTTTTCTTGCTAAGGAGGCAAAAGGAGGCCTGTTCTGAACACCCATCCTCCCTGGACTCCTCCTGCAGTGGCTCACTGGGAAGAACAGTAAATTGTGCCTGTGCCTGTTTAAAGTCAGAAATCCACACTGGAGGCCAACACCAAAACCAGTTTTGACTTGGATATCTGAAGGAATCTATTGACCTTTAGTTCTTCAATGACTGAAAGGAGAATCCCACTCTTCTGCTCAGAAAGCATACTGTAATATTTCCACTGTGACAACTTCCTTCATATCTCAGGACTCATTATTTTCTCCTCTTCAGCTGACTGTATCAGAAATTCAGGAGTAATTCTAGACCATAACAACATAAGCAAGCACATTCTAGTAGGACACATTTTCAACTATTTCTAAGTCCTGCCCACAGAATCACATTTTGAAATGAGAAACATATTGAGTAAATAATATCCCTTGCCTAAAACTGTGCAAGAAATGACAGCCCAGAAGAAAACTCTGATAATCCCATTTCTAATGAGCTATGGTATATCCTGAATTAAGTGCTTCAAGAATAACTTTTGCCTTTGTAGTTTCTAGGCCATAGGCCAAAGGGATTTTCACTCAGTTGATGTTTCAGATGTTCTTTTACATCATCTAATTTACTCAACCTCTTTTAAAGCACCTCAGATTTGACTAAACAATTCTGTGAAGTCTTCAGAGCATTTTAGAGTATCTTTAAATAAACCCTCTGGTTTGTAACAAGCAAACTTGTTACAATCAGCAGCTGCCACTCTCTTCTGCTGAACACATGCAGCAATGTTTACAATCAGACTTTCACAACAATCAAAAATCATGGCTTCTGGATACTTACACTCTAAAAAGTCTGGACATTTAACTCTATGGAAATGCCAAGCAATTGTTCCAATTTTAATTCTACTCCTTTTGCAAATTCACAAAGTGCTAAAGCTACTAAAAACCAGTACAGGTACATATGAGATGGAAATTATCCAACATATGTATAAACACAATCTGAGTTTAGTAAGAGTACCAGAGAATAAAATAAATCTGAAGGACAAGTGAAAATATCCAGAAGAATCAGCTTTACTGGTTTATCAATATTCAGTTAATTTTGTTAAGTGTTACAGCTTCTTTTGTGATAACAATGACAGACAAGAACGTAAATGAAAAGGTAGAAATCAGACTTAATTATATCACTTTGTATGGAGAACCAGGCAATGCACTTCCAGGGACAGATCATCACCTAAACAAGAATTCCAGAGCACATTTTGGTAGGGATCAAAAAGGTTTAATACCAAACCCAAGGCTTAGAGAACCAGAGCAAACAAAACAAGAAACCCAAGAGCTCAATTGCACAGTGCTGATCCTTAAGTCAGTTTAACAGTAAAATCTCACTTTTATAGCAATAGCAGAAAAGATAAAAAAACGTTTACATTTAGTACAAGCATTTCTCTTCTGAATGCAGTCCAAAAATGTCAGATCACATAGCCAAAGATCCTGTTACAGAGAAAAGTGCAGTAAAACCTGCTCTAGTAAAGGCAACATACTTCTCTTGTCTCCTACAACAGCTTCTCCTCCTCACTCACACTGACAGTTTCTATACTATCACTCTCAAATTTGCTAACAGACATGCTGGCTAATAATGTCCTTACTATGGAAAAGCCTGTCAAAAGTCAAGTCATAATTGCAGAAAAAGATTCCAGAAACATTTTTTCCCACTTTCGACTAAGTTATGTTCAATGGACTTCAAGCAAAGTGTGTTTTCTTGAGGTTTTTCGTTTCTTGATGCCAGTTTAAAGATTTCTAGAAAGCGTCAGAGTTTGCACGACTGCTCCTTGCACAGGTGACAAGTTCTGGTTCATCACTTCAGAAAGTGTTGTCAATGTTGTCGTTTGAGTGTGCAGCCTAAAAGATAACTGACATCTGAATGGAGCCCCTTTTACCCTAAAAAGTGGTGACCTTGTCCCTCAGCCCCTGTGACCAACAGCCACCCTGTCTCCCAGCAGCTCCCCCAGTTCCTGCACTGGGCTCTGTGTTCCATGGCCTGGAATGTCCCTTTGGCCAGTCCCTCCTGTGCCCCTCCTCACTGGCACAGCATGAGACACTGCAAAGTCCTTGATTTAGGGCTAGCACTGATTAGCAGCAACCAAAACATCAGGGTGTTATCAATGTTACTCTCACCCTAAATCCAAACTACAGAATTGTACCAGCCAGAAGGCAGAAAATGAGCTGTCCCAGTCGAAACCAGGACAACCAGCAATGCAATAAAACTCTCCTAGGCCCCACAGAGGGCACAGGTTTTGTGCATTAGAGTTTCTCCTCAGACAGAGTCATTACTCAGTTACCCAGGAGCCCAACTGACCATGCACATACTATGTAGTATTAAGCTCTGCAGTTAATGAACTCCCATGTCTCAAAGTTCAGCTGTCTGTGATGCCAACTCACCAGCAGTGCCCTAAACCTACCACCACAGGGATTTTCAAAGCATGATGCAGTCTGAATCTTGTTCTAATATGCTTGCTTCCTTCAGCTGTTGACAGACACTCCCCCACTGCCTTCCTGATCAATGCCCTGGCAAAACTCTGTGCCTTGGTAGGGACACGGGCAAGACAGCTCAGAAAAACCAAATGTCTTCATTAACACTGAGTCATGGCATGTTAGATGACACAGTACTTATACATTATTTTCTTCTTAAAACTCAAGTTACAAAACATATGTTGCTGCATTTACAATACCACTGTTATCCCCCACATGAAACTGAAGTCACAAAGTCTAGACATGACTCTGAGTTTTTGCTCTTGTTTATCTTGATCTCATCAGATGAATTATTAATAGTGCTTAACATGACATTCAAATCATTTTATGTTCCTTGGGGCAGCGTGCCAGATTCAGTAACTTGAGAGCTTTCAGCATAATGGCCAAAACACGTTCAAGGCTGTAATATAAAAATGTTATTTTTCTAATGGCAGTTCTGTAACATCCCTTTCAGCTGCCCAGATTGCTTTTTTTCAGCAGCAACTCCTCTGTGCCCATTCTATCAACTGACCTTTGATCAACCAGCCTTTTGTAAGGGGGAAGCAGCAATAAGTGCAGGCTGCCAGGCCATTTATCCTAAAAGCCTGTTGCACATTTTTCAGAATTTCATCAACTTCTATTCTTTGAGTTGGGAGAAATAAACTGGAAACAAACAGCATCATAAAATTTTCCCTGACTTTCCCTAGCTTCTGCACATACCAAGTTATTTTAAAACAACAGCTTTGTCCTTTAGAATTCACATTCTCCCAGAAAAGCTTGTAAACACAGCCACACCAGTTTCCAAAAGGAAACCTCCAAGCAGGGTGTGCAAAGCTGCCTTTACTGTCAGTGGACCAAAAAAAGTCTTTCATTAGCACAGTGTCAAAACTCCTTTAGGCCCATTGGTCAAAATGTCAAGTACTTGGAGGTTCCTGGAGTTCAGTGTTTTCCTTTTGTAGGTCACCTTCTTATAAAAGATACAGTCCATTTAATACAGCACTTGAAAACAGCTTTACACAACTGGTCATGGGTGACTGCTGGCTGGCACTCATTAAAAACCAGCACTAACATTCAAAAGTCATTCAGCAAATAGTCCTAGGACAAAGTCACTTTTTGTAGCATTGCTAGAACACTCTGATTAAACTAGCTCCCTTCTTAAATATCTTCAGATGAAAAGGGTCTGTTGAATCTCTGAGCTCATTTTCTGGTTTTATACTGATTTTCTGTCAAAGCCCAGTATCTACAAGGCCCAGGGTGTCAATGCCAACATGTGCTCAGCAGTAGTTTGGGGGAGGGCCTGTAGAAATTGTTTCTGCTGCAGAGGAGTCTCATGTGCCATTTTCTGTTCCTCTGCCATTGTTAATCCTGACAAGAGAAAAAGAAAACAAGCATGCTGGGCTTATGGAAAAAGAAACGCTGTGTTACAAAAATAAACAAAGAGAGATTGAAAGTGCACTGCTGAACTTAACATAACAGCAGAGTCTATCAATCTGAAACAGTTGGAGGAAGATGCAAGTTAACCCAGCAGTCCAACACTATTTTTTTCTCTTCTATCACTGTAAAAGGTTGACACACCCCCCCACTGCTGCCCAAATCAGGCAGACAGGATCTGCAGGAGAACAAAGGCAAAACCCATGGAACCTAACCCCTGTGCAGGGAAACTGTTGTGCCAGTGCATTATAAACAGAACTACTCCCTCTCTCTGGTTTCAACCCCCAGCACAGCAAGCAATGGTTACAGAACCTGCTGACAGCACCACCTGCCCTCCCCAGGCACAGAAACAGGAACAGGACACACTGAATCCAGCTGCAACTCCACAACCATCACCCAGGACAGATTCCCTGGTGCTCAGAGAGAGTTTTCTGGGAGAGTGGCCATTTCCTGCATGTTCCCAGCCTCCTGGGCACTGCCCATGCACGGCTCACTCATCACCAGTTTGCCTTTTCTGCACAATTTCAAGCTCTGGCAGTCTGTTCATAGCCCAGGCACATCAATGAGTGAGGGAGGCACCAGTGGGGCCTGGAAACATTCTCCATGAACGTGGCCCATTGCCTTCATACTAAGTGGGAATACTTGGAGACATTCTGCCCTCTCTATCCAAAAATGCTTTTCGGTAGGAAAAAAATTTACTATATTCAAGCACTTACTTCAGTGACTAGCAGTACGAGTAAAATTCATATTACTTCCAGTTCTTAGAACAGCAAGTGAAGGAGAAATGCAGATGGTAAGATCTTTTGATCTGAAGCAAAATGTCAACTCACATGCTTTCAAAGAAGTAACATTTCTTCCCAAGAGTTGCAAAAATGAAGGAATGGAAGAGGTGATAAAGAAATCCACAGAACAACAGCATTTGAACACAATCAGCTTTAAAAGAAAAGGAAATGTGCTTTGGTGGGAAGTCAAACTTGATTTTACCAGGCCTCTTCCATTCACATTTTACCAAAAAAACCTGCAATGCAATGGAGGAAGAAGGCAACTACAGAAGCAAAAGCCAAGATTTCAATCATAACCCCAAAGAACCAATAGAAAAATGCCAGACTGAAAAGAAAGCTAAATCGGTTGAAACTTGCAAGTAGATTTGCAAAGGATGAAATTTCACCCAATCAGAATTTACAAATATTTCCCCCCAGAAAAACTATTCTTAAGACTCAAACGTCTCTCTTTGACCTTCAAGACTTCACCTGTCTTTTTCACTCAGCTGGCATGCACGAGGAGTCAAGTAAACAATTCCATTTATTTACATGCATCCTTCTGCAAAACCAAACACTCTGTCTGTAGTCTGCTCTTGTAGATAATATGTAAACACTTCTGTAATAGAATATGCTTTAAGTTTTGATTCAAGTTAAAAGCCTTGAGTCATTTGCTCACCCTAAATTACTCTAAAAATTCTCTTTTGTACCTGAAATTCTGTTACATCCTTCTGCCTTCCTCCTTCAAGTCACTTTGGTATTTATGCTCTAGAAAGATTCCTGTAAGTACATGGAAATATCATGAAATTTGTCAGAGGTCAACCAAGTTCTCCCTTCAAATCCCACACTCCCTGAAAAGCAATCCAGGAGTATTTACCCAAATTCCTTCTGCCCATTCAGACAACGTGAGGGCTACACAAACCTCCCCACAGAACCTTACTGTAAGTTATCAAACACTTCAAAGCAACAGCTCTCCACCTTATGGGCACACTTTGGTGCCTCACAGGCCAACTGCACAACAGCTCAACTTCATGGAAGATGAAAGGAATCATCATCCAAGCATGGGAAAAGCCATGATTGGAACAAAGGCAGAGAAAATGGTTCTGTTGTTTACCTCTGTCACTGACAGGTTACAGTACAAAGGGACAGAGTCAAGCACGAGGTTTCAGGGCTGCACAAAGAGCCCATCCAGCACGTGGTAAGAAGTCACATGCATTTGATTGTGTCAGCTTAACAAAGTCACAGCAGGAGGGATTTCTTTAGGAACTATCACTGCTGGAATTACAAAGGCAGTTAAGACACAAACTCTGGGACAGGAGAAGGGATCCTGTCCCAAAGGCAAGGCAATCCAGGATGCTACAGGAGGGAAACACCTGCTGAAAAATCCTTTATCAGCATGTACTGTAAACCAGATAAAGGAAAATAAGTTTAAATTGCTGAAGGAACAGAAGAATTCTGCAGCTTTTGCTTGCTCCCTTCCTCATAATCAAGTGCTTATCATGCAGAAAAATTACTGCTGGTCCAAGCCACAGAAGGCTCACCACTCACCTGCCACTACACTAATTTCACATTTAAAGACAGCAAGATGTGTATCTACTCCTTGAAACTGGTACTGGGAAGAGGGGATAAGCTATGGACATATTTGCACTCCAGGGGAGAACAGAGAGTTATGGAATAAAATACAGACTGAGAGGTTCAGGTATAAAAAGGGTATTGATGTTGTATGATTTGTATCTTCTCATAGGAACTGTTATAAAATTGGCAGATTAACAGCACTGACAGAATGAGGCAGCTGTGTTATTGTTATTTTGAATAAGCATGTTCTATGCTTATGGCTAGTAATTCTTTGCTACATGTATCTACTGAATGCCACAATTTACAGAAAGTAGGATCTTTCATTTTTAGTTCACAGCTATGCAACCTCCCAGGTAGTTGCCAGGCTCAAAAGCCTCAGAAAAAAAATTAGGAGTAAATCTTATTTCTTAATATCATCTTCATTTTCTTAGCAAAACAAAGAAAAAAGCTTTATTATGAGGACCAATATTTTGGTCCATCAAAATTATAAGTATATAGTATACAATGCAAGCTGTGAGGAAGACTGAAATTAATTCTGAACAACATAATGACATGCTTCCATGCCTTCCTCCTTACAAAAGACTATTAAAATAATTCATCAAAAATTCATCAACTATTACCTCTTAAGAGCTCAGACTGCTTACTTCTACTAGTGGAGCAGGAAGTGGATATACAAGTAGGGAAAGGAATCTTGTATAGGAGAGTTTGGAGAAGATTTTATATGAGAGCTGCAATGATATAAGCACAGTAATAGGAGGCACTGGGAAAATAAACAATGTCATATTATCACAGGATAAATAAAAATACACATCTTTTTACACTAATACCTCAAGTCCTAAGCCCAGTACATTTCAGAACACATATTTTCTATGATAAAAGCTTTTCCTAAGTAGAAGCATTTAGAGGAATATTAAATGACAAGAGCCCTCATCCAACAGGAATTGTTGCCCTCAGCTCCACCGTGGCGGATTCAGAGTGGGCACTACCTGAGACCTTCATAAGGCTGTGTTCAGCTTGGTTGCCACCTAGCCAAGAACAAAATCCTTATATCACTGTTATCTGAACATGAATCTCTTCCAGACCAGAGGAAAATGAGGCTTTTGAACGAGAAGTCAGGCTAATGAACAAATACACGATGCTCTGCTGAGACAGATGCACAGAGCCAGAATGCACAGCAAAGAGGGAATGCAAGCTGACATTTGAGCAACAGCTGTGCTGAGGCTTACACAAGGCAGAGGAAGATGTATAGCATAAAGATTTTTCCAGATTATCTGGAACACTGCAGAATATCACATAATAAAGGCCATTTGGCAAGCCAATATTGGCACTTTTGACAGCAAAGTGTTTTGGGATGATCCATTAGAGGCATCAATTAT
Organism: Zonotrichia albicollis; assembly: GCF_047830755.1. NCBI lineage: Eukaryota > Metazoa > Chordata > Aves > Passeriformes > Passerellidae > Zonotrichia > Zonotrichia albicollis. The sequence goes on from NC_133822.1 coordinate 15,904,867, forward strand.
TTAGCCTTTTAAGACAAAAACAATTTAAAGGCATCATACTAACAAACCCAAGAAATCACTGAGGACCAGAATAAAAGGATGAAAAAAAATTTTAAAAAGCATAAGGCCATATATGGCAGAGAAAGTGATGCAGATTAAGATGTAACAGCAAGACCCAAATGGCAAAAACAAATTTCTGTGACAGCACTTTAGGAGACCAGGAAAGAGAAATCAAACACGAGAAAGCCAAACATTTGTAGTGAGCCAAAATGAAAAAAACACAAACATTTGTTGTATGGATGAAAGCAAAAAAAATCAAAAAGACAACATGTGCTACGAATGCCTGAAAGAGAGAATGAAAGTATTTCAACTGTTTCACTGCCAAAATGTTAGAATTAAACACTGATTCAGCCAGATAATTTCTGTTTAGCTAAGCAATGTACAGAAAGAACTAAAGTACATTATCAATTATGGACTTTTACCTTGGGCATTCCATCCACAGGTAACTCTAATTATTCAACCAGGAAAGTCAGAGATAAGAATGAAAACAGCCTTCAAAGCAGATGATCCCAAGCACACCAAGAGATAAACATGTAAATTCAAAATATCTGCTACCACAACTCAACCTTTCTTTTTCTAACTAGTTTTGTCCAAGACTTTGCACCATAAACCCATGCTTCACACCCTTCCACAAAATGGAAAAAGACTGTTTCCCTTATCAGGATACTGAGAATGTTCTGGAGAAGTTACTGCAGTACAACCGTGAGTGCACTGGCTTGGCTCACTAGACATGAATACCAATCCTGACTTCTCATTACAAGAATGCTTGGAACTAAATTCTGAAAGGGCTCCAGCTCATCAAGCTGAGAAGGCAAATAGCAGCTCTCATGTCAGCTGATCCATGACACTGGGCCCTGCAAGCACCCAGAACTTGTGGCAAATGCAATTACAGCCCCAGCCCAACACACAGTAATGCACCAGCATGTTTTTGCTGCTGGCTAAAACCACACACTTGCTGTGACTGAGCTGATACAGTAAACTCATTAATCCATGATAAATTGGATAGTGAGCCTAAGATGAATGCCTCTTCCACTTAACTATGCTGATATCCATCTGAATATATCCTGGGAGAAGCATTAATTACAGTTCTGGAAATCTCTAACCAGAAGGTATTTTTCTCCAGTGCTTGGACTGTGTCTTTGTAGAACACCTAATAAAGCTGTGAATGCCCTTCTGCATGTTGTGGCTGCTAAAATTTATAGAGGTTCATGCACCTAAAACTTGCAGACATTGCCACTGGCTCAGAAAATCTCAGAAAACTGCTGAAGACTGGGAGAGTGTCCTAGGAGGTAACACAAGGGGCTTCCCCACCCTTTTGCTCTTCCTTGTGAGTCTGTTACTGGCTACTGTCTGAGATAAGATATCATGCACTGTTCAGTCTAATTACAGCAAGAATGCTTGCAAACAGATTTTTCTGTCCTAATCATCAAAAAGATACCAATTAGCCAAGGTTCTGATTACATACAGAGCCAATACTTCTCCTTTCACTTACAATTAACTGAAAATTACAGAACAAAATTCTTTTTGTATGAACAGCATCTCGGCAGAACACAAACCAGTACAAGCCCCATTTCTTTGAGGACAAAATAAAAACATGTAGATGGTAAAAGTAGTTGCACCCAGCCTTGTCACCAAAATTCCCACACATTTATTCAACTGAATACTTCTGGAATCTTCCTGGTATTATTACAGTTATTTAGCAGGCAATAAAAGGTTGTAGGCTCATGGTCCCCATTTCCAAAAGTTAGATTAGAACACTGAAGCGCTTAGGTCAAAACTCATTTTACCTACAAAACCTAGCAGGTAATGAATCATATGACTTACATTTTCCTGGTCAGAAGACAGTGGTGTCTCCACTAGAAGAAGGTTCTCTTGAGAGCTGTCCTCTCCAAAGGCTGCCTGTGTGGTTGCAGGGTCAGACATGTGTCCTCTTCTGAGCCGCAGACCTGGCTCTGCACAACCGGCATTATCGAGTTCCGTTGGTTCGTTCATGAGATGCTGGAGGCCTTCTCAAATATTCTCTTTCCTCTTGGTTCAGTTTGGCTGATTATGTCTTGGCTCTAAAAGGAAAAAATCGTTTGTGTAACTCAACTGAAGTTAGAAAGAGGAATGCAGAAATTGGCTGGAAGAAGAGCTTGCTTACAAGCTCCCAAACAGCTGTGACAACTGCTTTTATATGTGCCCAAAATCCCACAGGATCCATTACACACATTTCTACACTGCTGGGTAATGAATCCTCATCCTGACACCACTAACAGTTTCACATCCTTGTGCTTAACACAAGTTAAACACAACTTTGAAAGGTGACAGAAAGTGAGCTCCAAAAAGCAGTAAATCTACAAAACCACAGCCAACTTTTATGAATTATTTCCACAAAACTGCAAGCAGCAGGCTGTTAATATTGTTTAGAAATACAGCACTTATCACAGGGACTCTATAATTACTGTATTTTTGCAGGTATGAAGCTCATACCCAAGCTCAATCATCCAGACCAGGTTTCACCAAACTAGGACATTAAGTACTAGTAATAGCAATCAAGCAGAGCTCAAGCAGAGCTCAAGCAGCAACTAATTTTAGACAGACTGCAAGAAGGGCAGTAGCACACAGTGTGATTATGCTTCCCTTGTTTAAATTAACATGATCACAATCACTGCAAGGAATGTGTTTGTATCTTTACTTGTGCAAGAAATTAGAGCAGACAAATTTAAACACTGTTCACTCAATCAGAACAATCAAAAATAGGTAAATCTCCCAGAAAACAATAACCCATGGTTCCTACTCAGGAAAACAACTGTCTTCTACACTTACAACACTGCAAAAAGCATTCAGGGTAAATTTGACTCCATATGCTAAAGATTTGATCAAATTTACAGAAAATTGATGACAACTGTTAATCTGAGCCCTCATGCAGAGTATTTTTGGTTACCCATTTGTTTTGTACACCCTGTGTGGTGCCACTTCAGTAGCCAGTTCAGAGACCTGTTTGACACTGGCAGCCTTGGGAAGCACTATCTCCAGAGAACTCTGCAGTCTGAGGGCCAGAAAGCATCAGAATGTACTCTGAGACTGAAGCCACAGCTGAGCCTTCAGAATCCCTCTGAATGACAATCTATTCCTTTTGCACTAATCACCTGGTGCCATTGCTGTAGCACCTAAGTGCTCTGATGTGACTAACACACAACATTAAGACAACCCATCTAACAAGTTTTAACTTGCCAGTATGCATAATTCAATTGGAATTTTACTGCCCAATAAAATATGCTGAAATTTGTCATAATGTAGGAGGGAAAATTAAAAATACAAGATAGGGAATTGATATTGGCAGTTTTGTAATAAAATGTCACCTCCAAAAAGCCAATAAATAATGTATTCTGTCCTTACAGGAACTCATTTCATTTACATATGATCACTGCAAGATCATTCTCAGCTCTGACAAATGGGCTCTGGTTAATTTTGCTGCAGCAGTTTGTAATATTCTATCCCCTCAGCTGCCTGGCAATCCTCAGAGGAGAGAGCTGCTAATGAGCAGGTAACAGACCCTGCAGAACTGAGTGATACCTCGAGCTGTCCGAGTTCAGCATGGCACAGTGCTTTCATCACCCAGGACGGTAAGGTGACAATGTGACAGCAGAGCAGATGGCATCCCCACCTTCCTGCTGCCTTCACTGCAGGGTCACAACCTCCATCTGAGATGCAACAGCTAAAACGGCCACAGCTGTTTACTTGGTAAACACAAGAGCCACCACAGGAGAATTAAGAGGAGGTTTAGCAACATTACACAGGAAGCTCAGTGAAGGAGTTGAACAAGTAGATTTTAAGAGCAGGAACAAATATTCAGGAAGCCACAGAACTGAAATCTTAACTGTTTTTGTCGTATTTCAAGCAGCCAAGTCACAATTCTATTTTTAGGCAAGAAACATGAAGACATAATCACACTGCCATTTGGCAAAACTGATGTAAGAAAGAAAAGAGTAAGCAACAACAACTACAGTTTGAAATGAAGCTAATGGGGATCTTAATTCAAAAAGCAACCTATAAGAGAGAATTTCAGTACAGTACTGTGCTGGTTTTGGCTGGGGTAGAGCCAATACTCTGCCCAAGTGACCATTACATGTGATGGAGCCTGGCTTTCCTGATGGGATGGCTGAACACCAGAGAAACAACAAATACAGTTTGAAATAAAGCTAATGGACATCTTCATTTAAAAAACAGCCTATAAGAGACAACTTCAGGGCAGTACTGTGCTGAAATATCCCATGGTTGAGGTAACCATTACATGTGATGGAGCCTGGCTTTCCTGATGGGATGGCTGAACACCACAGAAACAACAACAAATACAGTTTGAAATGAAGCTAATGGGGATCTTAATTCAAAAAGCAGCCTATAAGAGAGAATTTCAGTACAGTACTGTGCTGGTTTTGGCTGGGGTAACCATTACATGTGATCCCTGGCTTTCCTGATGGGATGGCTGAACACCTGCCTGCCCATGGGAAGTGGTGAAGGAATTCCTTGCTTTGCTTTGCTTGTATCCACAACTTTTGCTTTACTTATTGAGCTGTCTTTATGTGAGCCCACAGGTTCTCTCTTTTATGATTCTCTCTCCCACCCCACTGGGGCAGTGAGCAATCAGCTGTGTGGGTCCTGGTTGCCCACTGGGGTTAGACCACAGTAAGTCCACTGAACCAATCTGAAGCTGTAGCTAATGCAGAAAAATGCAAGTAAGCCGAGCAGGTGTTTATAAACAACAGTTACACACCGGCACAGCCCCTGCCTGCTAACCCACACATTTCAAACAGGCAGTCAGCACAAACAGCCCAGTCAGTTCCACACATTGGGCAATTCCATGAGACGTTGAACCAGCAAGTTTTACAGGTTCTCCTTTCAGCCAGATTTAAGCAACAGCATTGCCACCGTGTGCTGCAGCAGCAGCAATATTGCCTAATGCTGTCCTTACATCACCTCTGTGACACTGTGACAGCAATGCTCTGGACACAGCACAGCCACACAACAGGCTCAACCACATTTGGCCAAGATGCTTGCAAAAGGCTCTCCTAATAAAACAGATAGAGGAATGCCAATTTACATCAGGCCTTGAGGATTTACTTCACCAGCACTCACTGCCAAGTATTCACTAAGGTTAAAAATAAAAGATGCATTTCACCTCCAGAGTCAGATTTGCATTGAGCAGCAGAGCTGATCTTCAGAGCTCTGCAGAAATAGAAGTTGCTGTTTCTTGAAATGACAGTGGGATTGTTCCCTGAACTAAGATGTTTCCATGTCATTCATCATGCAGGATCCTCACAGTGCTAAATATGCTTGCCCTAAATGAGCATGCAAAGGTAAGTCAGATAAAGGCTAATCCAAAAGCACCACTACTGGGTTTCACTTCTTTTTAAAATTGTACCACTGACTGAATGCAGCTGGAAGGTGCCAACACAGAAGTGCAAATAGCCTGAAATATTTGTTCACAAATGAAAGAAAGCAGTGAAGATTATGAACAGGAAAGGCATAGGCAGTCTGAGTTCTATCACAAAGTTTCTATGACTCACAGTTCAGTTCCTTTCCTAAAAAATTAGGAAGTATTGCTAAGTATAGTAGAATCTAACCAGGAGATGATGGTTGAGCCATTGTGAGGATACTTACTGCCCCACTCTGCCTAAGACTGCACAGTTCACAAAAACAAAAGCTAGAAAATGGAAAGCTATAGAACACTTGAGGTCTTGGAAAATATTGTTTTGTGTCTCATTGAGATTATCAGTCTCATAAATGAAATCCTTCAACATTTTTTGTAGCATGCAAATTAAAGGTTTCATTAAAATTAGCTTCCATTTAAAGAGGAAGTTGCCATGATGACTTAAAATCTACTTAATGACTGCATCCATAATATCAGCATGGAGATGAATCAGCGAGTTCCTGCTGTGCTTAAAATAAGCTGAGAAAAGCATCTACAGAGTTTGGTCTGTTGGGTTTTTTAATACAGAAACTCCTAAATGCTCCATCAGCTTTTAGAAAGGACTTGGCAGTTCGATGCAAGCAGGGCTCCAAACACAGCCTGGAAGCACAAAATGAGGCTTTGGTCAGTTCTGTGTGCTGCTGCCTTGCACACAGCCCCAGAGCAGCCAACCCACAGGAGCACAGCCAGGGCAGTGTGAGCTCAGCCCTGCCAGCTTTGCAAGCACAACTGGAAGGCAGCATTATTTCAGCAGGCACTGCAGCTGGGCAATGTCACAGCAGCCAACACCCACAGCTCCAGCATATCTGGGACACGGCCTCACTCCTAAAGATGATAAGGAAAAACTAGTTACCCAGAGTGAAGCAGCACAGGATAATGCCATTATTCTCTGTGGGACACTCCCTGGGATAAGCACTGCAGCCCTTCCAACTCCCAGAGCTCACCTGGCACAAGGGCTGATTTATTGCCTCAGCTAAATGATGACACATGGTAGTAAAACAAAGAAAACACATTAACAGTAGAGTTTGTAATTAAATTTAAAAGATCTGTCACTCCCTTTTGAGGATAAAGCACAGTCCTGGATGGTCAGACCACCTCCCACTACCCCCAAGCAAAGCAATCTCTCCAGTACTCCACTCTTGTCAGTATGTTCTTTCCTGTAAGCAGCATGAGAATGATCCTCAGAAGATATTTAATTCTGGCTGTAGCTGGTCTTTGGAAGAAGAATGAAAATTGCTTTTCCCTACAATCCCCTCTCAATTGCCTTACTGGCAGAAACTTTCCTGTTCAGGTAGGCAATGGCACCCCCTGCATGCCCTTTCCTTGCAGATCCTCTCCCAAAGCAGCCATTAAAGCAGCATAAACAATGTACACACAGTGGGTGATTCCTCCTAAGATCAGCTCATTCCCCTAACAGACCTTAACTTATCAAAAGAACAAAAGACCATCATGAAAATTTCAGGCTACACATTTTTCAGAACATTCATTAATGCTTAATATTTAATGAAGGGCTTGAGTGCCTGAAAAATCTTGTAGGAGAAGCTGCATCAATCCACAAATCCTGCCTTGCCTGTGCCATGTGCCATGGCAGCTACAACCATGCCAGGGGAATGGCAAAGCTGACTGAAATAAGATTTCCCAAGAGGTTCAGGCACGGCTTTAGTGACAGAACAGGCACGATTCCCTTCCCAGAACTGTCAGCACAGGTACAAATGGCAGAGCACTTCCACAACAACCCATGGACAGACTGATTGGGATAAGAACACAGCCTATTTTTGTGCCTGTGGAACAGCTGACTCTGGCTACCTTGAGTGAAATAAGGTAAAGTAATTGAAATGCAGCTCTCTTGGAACATTATATTTCTACTACTATCTTCTGGTTGTCACAAGTTGTTCCTCAATACCAGTATTCTAACACCAACTGGAAATAAGGAACTTTTATCTTCCTTTTTTTTTTAACAGTCTTGATCTTTTTCAATTCAGGAGTTAAAACATTCCAAAGCTGCATTCAAAAACAAAGCAAATAAGGGTTTGTATGAACGGGAGGGGAAGGAAATTCTCACAGAGGACTTTGTTTTCTCAATGTACCCTAAAGGAAAAGTACAAATCAGCCTGTAAAAATTCTTTGGAGGTCATCTTTAACAAAGAGGAACAATGAGGAAGTAATCCAACACCTCTTTTCTTGATGCAATTTCCCTAGATAAAGAGGCATCTACAAAACAAAGATTAGACTCCTGCAGAGGGTCAGTGGCCAAAAAGCTGTCTTTTTAACTTGTAAACTGTCACTGCAACTTCAGCCCAGCTATTTCACAGCAGGCTGCAGAGGCAAACAATCAAGCACATTCTGATGCATTTGCAGTCAAAGAAAGGGAACAAGCCAGCAGCCTGCCTGCATTATCGGAATGCTTCCATTTCACAGGATCCCACTGCATTGTTACAACATTTGTCCAATTTGTACTGCAAATCGGGCCCCATTTTTTTAACTGAGTAAAGAGTTATGGCAGAGGCTGGCCCACCCCCAGAGCACAATGTTCAGCCCTTACAGACTGGATGACTGCTGTAAATCAGTTCTGCTCCTCAATAAACCAAAACCAAGTGAATCGTCACAAAAGCAGCATAGAACTCAGAATGAAGTTCAAGCTCTTTCCACATTACATTCCACAAATATCCACAGAACTTGCTTTTGGTTCATTTTTCATTAAGTGGCTCAGTTTCTCCAAGTGAGAAAATCCCATCTTTTGCTCCTTTATGATTTTATTTCCATGGCATGCTACTCACATCAACTTGCTTCATGGCTGCCAACAACAAAAAGATGCAGTTCTCCTATGTTAGTAACACTTGGGATCACAGACTGTCTGCAAGTGAAAGACTGAAATCAAACATCACTTTCCTCTAAAGGGAAAATTCAGAATACATACTTTTAGCTACTGCCTCAAGGGCATCCAATTCACAAAAGTGTTGGGTGAAGATGAAGAAACCAAAGCATTTGGAGCAGGCACTAAAATGCAGAGCTACACCATGAAACTGAGGTTACATCCTTTAACCCTCTACAGAGAGAATCTTTGCATGGCAACATAAAGGGCACCAAGATAGCAGCAATCCATAGGAAAGCATATCCCTCTCCTCAAAAGCCATAAAATGTTATGTTTGCCACATGTCAGACAATAAAAAGTTGGTACTTTTCTGTAGCAAAAATGTTACAGGAACACTGTAGAAACAGCATCAACATCCACAGAACTGTATCAGTCTAGGATCAAAAAAGGGGTGCATCATCTTTCAGGTTGCCTCTTAACAACCAAAATTCAAGGAAAAGAAGTAGATGCACCATAATTAGACTGCATCTAATTCATGCCAATTAAATTAGTCAAGTGCCTGAAGTTCCAATAAAACCAAGTAAAGCCACTTTTAATTAATTTATTTCCTTAATGCAATAGCCAGAGAATAATTTTGGATTTAAAAGACAAATATTGCTGAAAATTAGGAAAAGCTGATGTGAACATTTAGTCTCCTCTACATTCAGTGCCACTCCTTCAGATATAAATTTATTTTCTAGTAACATAGTTCATCTTGAATTCTGAAACAAGACCAAGGACACTGATATCGTAAGACACCAGTGATGCAATTTAAAAGCAGAAATGTTAAGTTAATATTTTACTTTCTACTGTCCTATGACTAAGGAGAGATTTCAAAACACCCAAGTCTCATTATGAGAATATTGCTAAAATGGAGTAGGGCTGTAGCTTGAACCCAAAACGCATCAGCAGGTCCAGGACCAAGAGACTCGCACAAAATGTCATCTTGCTGTGGTTTGTTTGGCCAAAATACTTTCTGCTGGTACCACTGTGCTCCCCACAGAGGTTTTACTGCAGTGTGTGGTCTGACCAGTTCAGCTATCCCAGTGTAAATTCTAGGACTGAAAGAGTTTAAGATCATGAACATGTTTCATGTTAACTTAGAAGTGATCAGGAAGTATTTTGTGAATATACATGTGAGATGTTTTCCATGACTTAACACCACTTATTGGTGCATTCAGACAGTTATTTTGGGATCTCTTTCAACTGAAAAAAAAACCAACCCTCAAAACCAGAAAAACTCCAAACACACCATGGAATGGAAAAAAAAAATGGTGTAAATGAGCTGGGCAATGAGGAGCACCTATCTAAAAAATTATTGTATCCTTACTTTGAAGCATGTGATTGCCATCCACCCTTTGTAACAGAGCTACACTGCTTGCTAAGCACAATGAGGACTGGCTGTAACATTGGATTAGTGACAATCAGCACCAATAGAGGAAAATAAAGATTTTTTTTCTGTCAAACTATTTACAGAAGATAATTTACAACATAAAACTCCAACAATGGCAGATTAAGCAAAAAAATCCTCAAGGGAAACAGACACAAAGTTTACACTTACGAAAATCTCTTATTACAAAACAAGAATAAAGGTTTAATTTCACATAAACAAAAAAAGTTGAAATTAGACACCCAGGTTGCCTTAATCATGTGCAGAATGCAGCATTTACTCTAATTATGAAATTCACCGAAGAAAACAACATTATGTGAAGCATTCCCAGAGATAACCTGAAGCTTTAGACCAATGAAGAAAGAAAAGAGGAATAAAAGCATATTAGCAAAGATCCCAAGGAAACTCAAGTGGATCCTAGAGAGAGGAAAAAGCAACAGGCAACATCCAGATCATACTCCCAAATGACTCCTAGGGCTGATAATCTCTGTTACCCTCTCTAGCAGTCCAAAGCTGCTGACCTGAAGACCCAGAGCAGCAATGGAAGGGTGAAAATAAATCACAGAGAAGGGACAGAAACCAGAAAGTCCATTGTGTTACAATTTTAGCTGCGTTTGGCAACATTTTCATGTCTGCAACTGCCAAACTCTTCTTAAAATCATTAGTCAGACTTCAGAAAGAAAAACTGAGTCCCACTGTTAAGATTTCCATTGTAGCAGCAATAAATTCTGGGCCATACTCGCACACGTCACTTTAACAAACAGACACACGCACAAGGGGCACTTCCTCTCTGACCACAAACAAGAACATAACAAAGGTGAAGGAATGCAAGACTCCATCCATTGTTGTCTTCAAAGTGTTACAGGAAAATTACAACAAAATGACAAGGTCTGAAACAGCCCCAGGAAAAGCAACCAAAAGGGCACCACTCTCTGTCCAGAGAGGGAACTCAGTGCTGGGTGACCTGCCAGTGCTGCTTTGTACCCAAGATCCTTTCAGACACACACACACATTCCTACAGCAGCACCCAAACACAAACCAGGGAGCCTGGCACTCACTGCCTGGGCTTTCTGTTTGCAGAAAGGATCTCCAGATACCACAGGAGACACTCCATTGCTTTAAGGAACTTTAAGAACAGGAAGGAAACGTGGCCAAGTCGATAAGCCTTCACAAACTTAAAGAGTAGGAAGGGTAGGAATTTCAGTTGATTTCCTGGACAAGGGCCCAGACAAGGAACACGAGCAGAAAGCAAGAACTGGGTCAGCAAACTACTGAATAATTATGTGTCCTAGTTTTAAATACTTACTGAAGGTACTCTTGAACAATTGCATCTGTAAGGGCTGTTAATACATGTAAAACTACACAGATAAACTGTTCTGCAAAGAAAAAATACCTTAGGCTGACAGCACCTACTGTCAATGGAGCTGGCAAATAAAGAACCTCTTTCTAGGATGAGTTTGGTCTCTCTCTGTAAGAAAAATAATCTAATGTAATTTTGATGTGAAGGCAAGCTACCATATCAATGGGTGTGACCAAGATGCAACACAGCTCTTTAGATTCACCTGATGTGCACAGACAGACAGACAGACAGAAGACACAGGCCAAGCTTCCCAGCAGAGGCTGAGAGCAACATACAGAAGCCAGGCACTAATCTGTAGGCCAGAGATGTTCTCAGCTGAGTTCTCTGGCTGAGAACTTGTATTCCAGGTGCACCATCATGGAAAGCATGAAAGGCTCTTCCAGTACTGACACACAGTAGTGGCACACAAGATTTTGGAAAAAAAGGAGACCCTGACAGGCTCTAAGTCCTAAGAAAGTCAATAAGCAGTGCAGTGAATTTAATACATGAGAAAAAGCAGAAGAAAAAACCTTGGAGGGCTTTCAGGCTGCCCAGATAACCAGGCAAGACCTGACCTATGCAGATAAGCAAGCAGCTGCACCTAAGTAAACAAGAAGTGAAATAAGCCTTGAACTTATGAAATACAAAATCCAATACCTATTTTTAATGTGTTAGTTAATGTGCAATAGCTTGTAAGTTTTACGTCACATTTTACACATTTATTAAATTATTTGAAAAGTTTCCTTTGTGAGAAAGGAAGGTACATAAAGCTTTCACATTAAGCTTCACAGAAAGCTTCCACATAAAGCTTTCTTTATGTAAAACCAGGGGTGACCACTCAAAACTGCAGTTAAGATTTCAAAAAAGCACAAGGTTTCCTAATCTTTGTGTCTACAACAGCACCATGCCAAACAACAGTAAGAAAAATGAAGATACCAACCATTGTCCATCAACCAAGGTAAGGTCACACAGAGTTAGCAGATCAGACTGGGTGACCTCAAACACAAAAAATTCACTTTTGACACAGCAATAAGCAAACCCTGGAACATTTTGCTCCAGAATGAGGATCTACAGGGAAAATGGACAAATATGCAGTGTAAATCCACCAAGCACATGAAGCCACCTTTAGCTCTAAAAACCTCTTTGAATACCTGTGCATGTCTGTTTTATGTTGCTTGTACATTCATGCTCAGAATGCTTGCACATTCATGCTTCCTTAGGGGATGGACATCCTCACTAAAAACTCTGTAAAATAGAGTTCTCTCTGAGGATGGACAGCAAAGGGCCTCATGCATACAAAGAAAAGAAAACAGGAAGGAAGTTAAATTATTATGAGACAGAAAACAAAAAGTGTAGAAAAAAGGATAAGGGCTGAAACAATTTCCTAGGGACAGCAGGCAAAGCACCCAAAGGCACCCAAGAAGGCAGCAGGCACTACCCTGAGGGCTCTGGCCAGGGACTTCCATAAGAGGACACTCAGTATGCCCCAATTTTTGTTCTTACACACAGATTAGATAAAATCTGTTAACTATGATTTTTAACTTCTTTCAGGGGTAGTGTTTAAACTGTCCCACAGCAATTTGATGTCACTGATTTCCACTGACAAAAGTCAGAACAGTAGGTGCAAATGGAAAAAGTCACCCCATTCAGAAAAAAAACAAACCAAAACAAACTAAATAAACTCTTCAAAAATTCATTTCCACAGTTTTCCTCCTGAAAGGGAAAAGAATGCCATCTTCCAGTCCTGTCTCTGACTGGTTTATATTCTCCTGCAGCTCACTTCAATCAACTCCAATCTGGAAGCCCCACTTGTCACACACTGTCACCCTGTTACAGGAACATTCAAATTTCTCGTGAGCCTCATTTCTGAGAAATACAACAGAGAACAATGAAACAGGCAGATCTTGTACCTTCCACATGGAGTAACACACACAGCAGTTATCTCAACCACTGCAATAATTTTCCCCAACACACCTGCTCTCTTGACAAACAGCTGTGCTACCTGTGAGGAAGGCAGCATCAAATTCGTCCCTGGTTTTTGATGTTTGTATTCAAGCTTGGGAAGGTTACAGTCTAAGACTCCTACAGGAAAGATGTGTAATCAACATGAAGGCTGTTTCTCCAAGAAAACAAACCCTACGTAATAAATTTACATAGAGAGGGGGAAAATGCAAAGAGTATGTGTCCTATGCAGCAGCTTGTAAACATTTACATCACACTGGGTGACAAAATGCATGCATTCATCTAAATTAACACCCTTCCATTTTTGTAGGCTCACTCACCCAGATAACTCTGACTTAAACTCCACACAGTTACAGCTAAATTGCATAAAGATGCATCAGCATAAAACCAAGGAAAGCAGGAAATTTTTAACCATCTCCACTATACCATTCTCTACAAAATGTCCAACTTAAATCCAAATACCATATCTTATCCAAACTCTCTGCCAAACAAATCTCTGCCTCGGTACTTGTTAAAGCTGATTTATTACTGTCAAATACATTAATCTGCATGTTAATCTGCCTCAGGTCACTTGAAGTTAATGAAAAGGGACCTTTGTCAAGCCATATAAAATGTTGCTTTTGGTCCACAGGGGAGTTTGAAATCAGAGCTTGGGAGAGATCCTCTACGACATAAATATTATAGCAGGAAAGCAGCAAGGAACGCAGAAGACTTCCTGTAATCCATTTCCATTTTTTTTGCTTCACTTCATGGCATGTTGTTAAAGCCTAAAAATTTCCCTAAATGAAGGCTGAGTTTATCTTAGGATCCTGTGTCACTGGAGTTGTAAAGCACCAGCACGACAGCTTCAATCTGACATTCATTGCACTCCGGTGGAGGAGGGATATGTTGTAATTTATACAACCTACTTCATCCATACTGCAAGTAGTACACCAGCCAGAAAATCTGCCTCCAACATTACACACACCACATTATGTACACAATATTAGTGCTGCTAATATTTCTATACAAAGCCTCACATCCAACAGTTTAAAACCTCCCCAGTTGCATGGCTCCCTTATTCAACATTTCCAACAGAAAGCAGGACTGGTTTTCACTAGCAGACCACTTGCTTCCTAATATAATCAATTCTCTGGACAACTTACCAGACGATCCAAGATTTCAGTACAAACAAATCAAAAGTTCAAAGATGAATAAAGGCTGTTGGGCAATCCCTGAAGAGAAGCAGTTTTAACATACACATCCTGCATGTTTGCTTAGCAACTGGATCACCATAAGCAGCACAGTATATTGGTCCTGGTCCATTACCTGTCACAAGCCCTGAAGAAGCAGTCTCAGATGCAAGCAGCAGCAGCAATGAGTATGCTCCCCACCTTTCCTTTTTATGTTTGCCTAGTAATTAATTTTAAGTGCCAGCAATTCTCAACTGCTCCATCATTAGCATGACTAAATGTCATTCTACACAGGAATTATGCAACTATGCTTTGGTCAACCCCAAATACCACCACTGTTACCTGTGACTCCGAATGTTGTAACAAATAACATGCCTATGAACTGTTCATTTATTACAAACACATTACTCCCATTACTGTCCAATTCATGAGTCCCTTGTGCTTCAAATGAGAAAGTGTTACCTCAAAACAGGATCTTCAAGAAGGAAGCTGAGCTTTAAGGAAGTTTTAATGTCCACATGTGATAGCCTCTCAAAATGCAATGTGATTTCCAGTGGAGCACAAGAAGTACTGGACACATCACAGTTACTGCTAAAAGAACAGGAATGTGGAATTGTGCCTTTTCAAGGATGGCCTTAGCCTACAGAAAACACTCATGTGAGTCTTGCAGGCAGATAAGCCCTCAGGCACTTGTATAATAATGAACTGTTGAAGCAGAGCCAAGACATGAGTTTTCAGAGGAAAACAGTCATGGGTTCTGTGATCATGCTTTGTTTCTCACAATGACTTTACTGTGATGTGTAACAAGGGGCTGTTTGATGCAGCTAAGCAGCCCAGAAAAAGTCAGCTGGAAAGGCCTTACAGGGAGGAATGAAAAACCAACGTGCTGTGAGAGCATCTTGCAGCACCTTTCCAACAGCATTTTAAGGCTCTGCTGCCCCCAGCCCAACACGTGTCCTGGGCATTCCCAGTCCTGCAGGGCTGCACTGCTGCAGCAACCCCGACCTTACCTGAGTGCTGAGACTGGGGAGTGTTATCTGTGACAGCCCTGCAGGTCCCCTCCCTGTGCCTGTCCGATTTTCGGCTGTTTGGATGGCCTGGAAAGGCCCAGGGTGGCCTTGAGGCAGCCCACGTTTCAAAGGACCAGAAGAGGCGTCAGTTCTTTTCTCGGTCTCGGTGTTTATTAATTGTTTATCTAAAAGATTTTCTCTCGGCCCGACAGAGGTCTGCTCAGCAGCCAGCCATGAGCACACTCCCCAGCCCTCCGGGCGGTCACCTATCTTTATACCCAAAGTTGCGTGTACAATATTTATCATTTTTCCCCAATACCTTTCACCCTTATTGCCCGGTGCACTTTTAGTAATGACCAATCCCAAAGTGCCACCATCACCACAGAAGATGGAGGAGAAGAGGAAGAAGAAGAAGGACAGGACACGCCCCAATTCCTCCATCTTACTTCTCTAAACCCCCCAGTACAGAAATCCTAAACCCTGTGTCTCACTCTCTAATTAACTAATCCCTTCACCATTCACCCCGGTGAAACCCTCCTGTCCTCATACAGGTGTCGTCTCCTGTGTAGGATCAAAGTCCAGCCACCAGACACTTCTGGCAACATTCCAGGACTCCCGAGCCCCCCAAGGGTGGTCTCGGTGACTCGGCACCTCAGTCCTGAGGTGCTGAGATCCCACATGTGCCCACTCTGGACCCTGCAGTCCTGCCAAGGCAGGTGACACAAATGGCATTTCCAGCAGCATCACATGCTGCTTGGTGCTTGGGACACAAACAGTCACGCCAGGCCTCTGAAACTTGGACAGTTCTCTTGCTGCCCATCAAGGATAAGCTTCACTTAAAATTGGGGTTGTCTTCAAGACAGAAGACATCCTACCCTCGAACTCTAGGTTCAAGGCTAAATTAAAAGAATTTTACAGACAAAGTAACTAAAAATCAATAGACACCGCCCCAGATACTTTAGCAACAAGTCGATTCCTACTGAATCAAAGATCTCTTTTGTAACCCAGAAAGTTTTAACATTTTATTACTGATTACAGTCCTGTTTGATATAAGAACACCAGAAGAAACACCTATGAAAAATCCTAACAGAGAGAAATGAGGCTTTATCAAATCACACTCTCTGTTTCTGAGGGATGATCTAAAAAGAGAACAAGTAATTGGTATGTGTTTATATTTAAATAATAGTGTATTTATATTTAAATTTCCTCTTCTATACCAAAAATGGATTTGAAAATTGCCCCTTGAGAAAAACCTTACAAATCAAGTCTAAGATACCTGGCAACTTCCTTCCCCACATTAGTGAAGTTCATAAAAAGGAAAGGATTTTTATAAGACATCTCTTATTGAACTATTTCTGTAATGCTGCAGATTTCACATGGTTGCCAATTATTAAAATGTCACAGAGCAGGAAGTCAAGGAGCAGTTGCACTTAACCATGGACATTCAGATAACCATGACACAAGCCTTTTTCACCATCCACCTTCTAGCTTGGAGCATATAAAGGTCAGAAAACCACTAAGTAAAGCTTTTGTTGACTTTGTTATGCTTTTCTCAACTCTCAGAACACTCACCTCAGAAATAATCCATTTTGTTCTCCACTGAAGGTACAGCAGGCAGACAGCCAATAGTTGGCATTTTTTCACATAGCTACTTTAATAAAAATTATGAATAGGCTCTTACTTTTACTTCTACAATCATGTTTCATTAAAACAAAAAACTATTTGCCTAAAAGATTAATACTGAGAACAGTGCAACATTGCTGTGACCAGCCTTGCAATGCCATATGCCATTCTACAGAATACAGAGACACACAAATAATTCTTAAACTAACACAATTTGCAAAGCCCATTGTTCTTTTACCATCATTCAGATTTAATCTAAGCAGCCAGAGTTGGTATTTGCACCCAAAAACCTGCTTCTACTGCTTCCCTTCAACTATCTCATTTCCATCACAAGTTGTGCATTTTACAATAAACAGAAACAATGTACAGACATATGGGATCTTAAGTCCTTATCTCCCAAAATTTAGTATCACCTACCAAACAGTTGGAACAAGAAATCAAAGGAGCACAAGTAAGGGCCTTCAATGAAGTCTGGAATAAAATATTTGCTATAGCAGGAAGGCCCATGTCTTGTTCCCTCAAGGAACAGCCTGTTACTCAAATATCCATAAACATCCAATTTACTAACACACACTTACTACAACATTTTGAGAAAAATCAAACTTGACAAGTAAAAAAAATCCATCAATAAGGAAATAAAACAGGGATTTTGCCAGAATGCTTTCATTAAAACATAGAAAAGCCCACTGAAGGCTCCTACCAGCAAAATGACCCTTATCTAGAAGTTGTAGAACTGCTTAACACATCCAGTGAGCTCCTAAAAAATTCCCCAGCACATAAATTGTCATCTTCTAGACCCAAACACAGCAGCACAATTGACCTTGGCTCCAAACAAAGAATGGCAGTCTCTGCAATCCTCTAAGCAGATGGAACCAACGTGTTGGGGAAAGAGAGCATTTAATTTGGTGAAGAAGAGAAGGGGGAAAACAACATGAACAGATATGAGAAACTGCTTTGGTGTACTTGTGATACAGCAGCCTAGTGACACCTTATCTTGGAATACATGCAGATATCACAGACACCCTCAGAAAAACAACCATTTCACACCAACAAACCACTCTCACAGGATCTATCCAAATGCAGGCAACACTGTAACATATTGACATCTGTATCTGGTGTACCTTTGGTTTTCACCATTAGGTGAGAAACATGAACATTTAGCATTTTGAGATAAAATACTAGCAGAAAGAAAAGAATAAAAGAGGGAAAAAAAAAAAAGGAAGTAGCCTTTCCTGTAGCAGGTTTGCAATGCACTCAAATGTGCTGGCAGAACACTGAAATACCCACTCTGAGTATTCAGATATGACTTTCAGCCCATTCTGCTCTTTCCCACTGCTGCCTAAAGGTGCCTCACAGGCAATGATTACAGCTCTGCTGTTCCAACACTTTCCTCCCGTAAATAGTGCCTGACTATTTTCTGTTCTCACAAGGGCTTAATTAGTCCTGTTCACAGAGCTACAGCAGCTGGCACATCCCAGCAGACTCCAGTGCATTTTCACAGCTATTCAAACCCATCTGAACCATGCAGCACATTTTTCTACACTAACAATTCTGTGTCCTGAAAAATTTACATCCACCTATATGTTTGAAGAACCTTTCTGCAGTCAATTTAACCACAGGACAGCCCTGAGATGTCCCAAAATCACTGACACATATGCAGTTCACAGAAGTCCAAAGAATCCTGCCTGGTCAGACAAGAGACCCTCTCCCCCACCAACAGAGCAGCAGAGACCTGTAATTCCAGAATACATGAGTAATCATGTTAAACCAGAAAGGAAAATACTATTTAAACATATAATATTTGCTTTTCATATTTCTGAGCACATTATTTTTGCCAACTCACTTCAAGTTCTTTGCTGTTTCTCAAATCCAGTAGCAGCAGCACAAGCAGTGTGGCACCTCCTGTCCTGAGAGGCTCCTGCTTTCCACCTCCCCAGCTGCCACGTGCCAGGGTGCAGAGCAGCCTCTGCAAACACAAAGTCTGTCACCCTCTCCTCAAAGGGAACCTTGAGATTTATAATCAAGCTGGGCTAGGATTATATTTTTTAGGTCAAACCATTGAGACAAACTTCCCAGAAAATATATGTAATCACTGGGCAAGTTCAATTTTATAGTTAGATGATGGGGAAAGTCTGCATCTCACACTCCACAAGCCAGAAGGCAGGAGGTTGCTCTCTTCAAAGCTCTGTAACAGGAACTGTGTGAAAACAACTCACCTCCTGCTTCTTATGAGCTTACACACTGACCTGCAACATCCTACTTCAAAAGTGAAATGTTCCAGTAGTAGGAGCATATTCAAATAAACAAATGAAAGTTCAAAATGTTTTCAGGAATCAGTTCCCTAAAGAATCAGAACTAGGATCTTATTTGTTTCCATATTCTTAATTTTTGAAAACCAGTTTCTTTGTTAAACTTTGCTTGACAAACAGCGCTTTAAAGACAGGCACCATGTGAACCACAACAAGCTGAAATACATCTTGTAAAAAGACAAAGCATTTAAAACAAGTTCTATCAGAAAACAATAGTTTAATAGTCCTTCCCTTAAACATTGTCCCAAACACGTTTTCATAATCACCACCATTATCTTGGGCAACGTCTTTTCAAATCTACCAACACCGTCTGTCAGAAAATTCACTGAATGACTCAGACAGACACATTCAAATCATAAATACTCAAAACTGCTATTTCCATTTCAGAACTACTTCTGTTCAAGGATTTGAATTGCTGATGGCATAATAATCCAACGACCTCATGAAGTTTCCTTATCAGGATCTCCCCCATGCACAAAGAGCATGTCCACTGACCAAAGCCAGCCTTGTGCTTTGCACAGTGCCTTGGACAATATGGTTATGCAATCCAAAACCCATAAAACTTGCAACATTTTTAGTGCCTAATACTGAGTATCTTTTGTACATGAATGCTTGACACAGCTCCTTGAACATGCAACTGAAGACATGAGATAACAGCAGAGATCCCAGCATTAAAATCACTGCCATTACATGCCCTGCCAATTCCCATTAATTTCCCTTCATCACAGACCTACAGAAACGCTTGCCTAGAGCAAGCACAGGCTTTCCAAAGCTCAGCCTTCCAACCCTGTGTCCAGGAGTCAGCCTTTCAGTCTGAATCTCACCCACACTGCCAAAACCCCTGGTCACTAGCCACTTGCCACACTCATAGCAATGTCACCAGCTCAGCAGCACTGACTCAGGTCCATCAGGGGTATGGAGTGATGGAAAGCCCCATGGCTCTGGCTCTCTTGTCTCTTCAAGACAATTTAAGCTTCTCTACCCATGGCACTTTAAATCTATATTTGAGAATATACATATAATATATAAGAATCTGCTGGAGAAATTTTCACCATGAAAGGTTTTGCTTGAAGTACGCCAAAAATACACTCCTGTCCTTCACACCACATTATGTTTCCAGATCTGATTTACGCTCAGAAAGGATCATTTTGAAAACCTGGGCTAGGTTGGGGTGCAGCTTTTAGCTCCTCCATCACTTATTCTGATTCAGTTTTCCACATTAGCAACGATCCTCCATGGCTTTCACAGCAAAGCTGCCAACAACCTTATTCACAACCATATTTAGTTGTCAGCTCAGACAATTGAATAATTTCTGTATTGTACCAACTAATCTTACACTTCCAACACAACAATGACTTCCTTTTAAGTTACCTACTAACACACACTTACAGTCTTCTTACAGGTTTAAGTGTCACAGAACAGATGAAGTTCACACATTATTAATAAGTTATCCTATAATGCAAACACCACAGCAGGAAATCATCTTAACTGCAAGTGGCTGGCAACCCCATAGGAAAAGAAAAAAAGGAACTCATAACACAAACTTCCTCTCTGCTATAAACAAGGCTAGGTCACAGCCAAAGACAACAAGGAAAACTGGCCATGTTTCACGATCGTGCTGCACCCATAACTCCAAGACACAACGCCTACTTTTGCTGATCACAAACATGTTTTGCTCTGCTACAGCAGCTGAAGTAGTCTCAGTAAGGTTGTGCAGCAAACAAGCACCTCCACACCGAAATACTACAAAAAGGACTCTGAGCATTTTCACAACTCTGAGTGCGGTGCTGCACACAGCTCTTCACTGACTGCCAGAACAGACCTGAGAAGCCAGGAGCCAGGATGAAGGCAGAAATTCGATACTCCCTGACACTGACTACAGCAAGGGAGTGAAAACAGGCGTTTAAATTACACCCTAAGACATCAACTCAAAGCCAGATTATGCCAAGAAGGCTTTGCCCACAGGGCCTGGTCAGTTTCATACAATTCGATCCATTTTTAAAAATACACACAACGGTTGTGATCCACAAGACAACTAGAGGTAACATCTAAAAGATTTCTGCTGTGTGACAAGTGCATGATAGTATACATACCCAAAGTGACAAAGCTTGTATAACAAAAACTAAAAAGTTCTAATTTAATATTAATGGTTTTCTGAAAACAAATGCCCACACATCTACAGAAGCCACAGAATCATCTGACTTGTAAGGCTAAGACAAGCACAAGAAGGAACTAACACTGCTTGAAAACCCCAGCAAAGAAGAACAGCTGTCATCTCTTCTTTGTTTTCCAGCCGATTACCATATGTTTCAACGTCTTTGTTGATCATCCCAAGCAAACAAGAGATGAACACCTGATTCTCTCAGGAATAAAAAAAAAACCCAGCAAAAGTTTTTAAAAAGTTTTTTCTGATGCCACTTGAGACTATCCAAACTGTGCTTACCCTAATATCAAATATTTATATTACATTATCTACTGTCGGTAACTCCAGTGTTTATAGATATAAGCACTTAAAAACACTCTGCTGTCAAAAAGGGCTCCCATACTGTGCAAGCGGAGGAATTATTACTTCTATTGCCTCCCTAAGAAGCTTTCAGGCGCAGCAGCAGATTTCCCTGCCCTCACAAGCAACAAGTGCACGGAAGGCTATAAACAAGACCCACTTACGGTGCTCTTGACCCACTTAGCGCGCTCCCCTGGCCCAAAGCCTCCTCCCGCGGCCGGCGATTCCCGGTGCTCCGCCGTGCCCCGAGCGCTCTCGCTGCCTGAAGGCTCCGCTCACCCGCAGGGCCCAGCCCGGCCCGGCCCGGCCCAGCCAGCGCCCTCCGCCCTCTGCCCTCCTCCCGCCCCGCCAGCAGCGGCTCCAGCGCAGGCCGCCCGCCCTCCAGCCCTCCCGCCCGCCGCGGTCCCTCCCGCCGCCCCGAAGAGCGGCCGCACGCCCGGGCGGGCAGCCCCGGCCCCGCGGGCCGCGGTCAGGCCGCGCAGCCCCCGCGGAGCGGAGCGCGGCCGCGGCTGCCCGGCGCTCGCTCACCTGGCAACGGCCGGCGGAGGTGCTGCCGCCGCCCCCGTCCCGCGGCCGCCGCTGCCGCCGCCGCCGCCCGCCCGGCCCGGCCGCCGCCTCCTCCGGCCCTACGGCGTCACCATCGCACGAGGCCGCCGCCGCCAATGCGGGAGGCGCCGCCGCGGCTGCGCGCCCGGGGCCGGAAGGACGCGCGGCGGGCCCGGGCCGGGCCGCGTACGGAGGAGGCGGCGCCGAGGCCGCGCAGCCGCAGCGGGAGCGGAGTGGGGCCGGGGACCGGCGTGACCCCCCTCACTCACTCCCTCCCGGGAACAGATTCCTGGAATCTGTGGGGAAAGAGTTCCGACATATCGGGTCCGGCCTGTGGCCACACACCACCATGTTGTCTAGACCATGTTCACTCTTTCTGTAAACACCTCCAGGGACGGTGACTCCCCCGGCTCCCTGGGCAGCCCAATTATTTTTCTGTAAAGAAGTTCTTCCTGATGTCCAACCTAAGCCTTCAGCTGGCCCTTTAAGACTATGTGCTGTTGTCCTGTCCCTGTTGCCTGGGGAAGAGCCAGACCCCCACCTGGCTGTACCCTCCTGAGTTTTGCAGATCCATAAGATCTCCCCTGAGCCTCCTTTCATCCAGGCTAATCAGCCCCAGCTCCCTCAGCCACTCCTTGTGAAATGTGTCCAGACCCTTCACCAGTTTCATTGCTGCCATATGGACTTGTTCCTGCACCAAAAAGTTTTTCCTGAAGTGAAGGGGCCAGAGCTGGACACAGCACTCGAGGTGTGCCCTCAGCAGTGCCCAGCACAGAGGGACAATCACTGCCCTGCTCCTGCTGGCCACAATCTCCTTGATCCAGGCCAGGATGCCGCTGGCCTCCTTGGGCACCTGGGCACGCTGCTGGCTCATGTTCAGCTGGTTGTTGACCAACACTCCCAAGTCCTTTTCCAGGTGGCTTTCCAACCACTCTGCTGTGGTATTCTCATGCCCTCTGAACAGAGAGAAGCTGTGAGAGAAGCAGAGGAGAAGGAAAAACAACTCTTATCTCTGCTTGCTGCTCCTGTTGTTTTGACCATGTGGAATATGTTGGAGGATTATTTACCTGAAGGGATTGCTCGATTGGATTCTGGTGACGGTGTTTTGATTCAATGACCAATTGGATCCACATGTGTGTGTGTGTGTGTGTGTGTGTGTTGGGACTGTTTTCCAGTAGTTAGTTAGAAGTAAGTATGATATAGTATAGTATGTATCTCTTTAAATAGTTATATAATATAGTGTAATATAATATAGTGTAATAAAATAATTAATTAGCCTTCTGATATCATGGAGTTCTGCACATCATTCTTCCCAGACATTGGGGTCACCTGATAATCCAATACTCGTCCCCAGCCTGTATCACTACATGGGACTGTTGTGGCCAAAGAACGGAAGGGATTGGCAAAGAACGGAGTTTCCAGCCCCAGCGATGGCCTCCAGGCTGGAGGGGAGTTCCCCTTTTGGCTGCTTCCTGCGTGCCCTGAGTAGGCAGTGCCACCCTCTCCTCTCAGAATCGGTGTCAGGGGAAAACCCAGCACTTCCATGACCACGAGGCCACCTGTGGGAACAGCCCAGAGCTGCCCAGGCACAGCAGAGAAGGTGCCCAACAGAACTCGTACCAGAAAGGACAAAAAGAATCATGATCAGCAGTTGTCAATCCCCAAATAACATTAACAAACCCCCTATTATAACACAACGATCATATCATCTCATGGCCTCCATCCATCAGTCTTCTCCTGTAGGACCTGAAGCTGTTACTACAATCTCTTGTTTCTTAGCTCTGTTTAAATGACAGTTGAGATCTATTTTGTTTTTGCATTAGAAGAGAAAACACTGGGAGAGGACCTGAATGGGGGTCTGAACGTGTCTGGATGAGGGCGCCAAGAAGATGGAGCCAGCCTCTTTTCAGTGATGCCAGGCAACAGGACAAGAGGCAGACATTGATGCACAGGAAATTCCACCTGAATATGAATATGAGGAAGGACTTCTTAACTGTACAAGTGACCATGCACTGGAACAGAATGTCCAGAGAGGGTGTGAAACCTCCCTTTAGGGACATATTCCAGAGCCATCTGGACACAGTCCCACATGCTCTGGGATGGCCCTGCTCGAGCAGGGAGGGGGGACCAGATGACCCTGTGGTCCCTTCCAGCCTGACCCAGTGTGTGGTTCTGTGGTGTGGACACCCCTGTCCAGGGCAGCTGGAGGAGGGGGAAGAGGCCTCACTGGACATGCTGACCTGCCTGTCCAGGGCCCAAACTCCTGTGTCTGGTGTAAAGCATGGAGGGGGAGCACCAAAGAGAACAAGAACTTGCCCTGTTAAGGAATGGGAAGTGTTGGCTGAGCAGTGGGAAAACCTCTGTGACATGGAGATTTCACCTCCCAAAACAGTGTCTTTGGGGAAAATGGTGGAAACCCTACACCTACAAGTTCTACAGTGAGACCAGTCAAAACACTACTCTGTTAGAGAACAATCTTAGCAATTGCCAAGGAGAATAACTGGGTGATTTGGAGAGCCTGTCTGTAATTTGTGTGGCTCTATGCACTGTAGTGCTTTACTGAGCACCAATACACTTGTCCCCACACCCAGAAATTCTAGCTCAAACCAGTGACTGTGAATGAGACACTTAAAGGAAGCAAAATTATCCCTATAAATTAATATTTGAGTTGTTTTGATCCCTAATACCCACAAACAACAAATACATCCTGCCCATTCCTTAAAACTCTGTTTATAAAACTATGATTCCCTATTGCCTCCTTTAAAATATGCCCCATCTTGCACATTTTTCAAAGTTTTTGTTATTGTGAAAGGAGCAAGGTAGTTACTGAACACTACATTTTCACTCTTACACGTACTTTGGGTTTCTCTCATCAATCAAGATGTATTTTGGCATCTGTTGGGCAGCAGCACGGGAGCAGCAGCTGCAGTGGCTGCTCCAGCTCCACCCCGTGCCTGTCGGATGAAGTATTTCCTGCCCTGTCTTTCAGGATTTCTTCTGTAAAATGGCGCTAATGATTTGAAAATATTTTGAGCTTCATTGACGAAAAATATACGTAAAAACTGCATGTCATTTTCATCTGTCATTTCCTGTCCCCATAACTTAACGTGTATGCAGCCAATTAAGAGGGAAAATGAGATAGGAATATTGATTCAATAAATATTAAATAAAAGGAATTTGGGTAGTTTATTCTGGTTCAAGAGGCTGGAAATCAAAAAGCAAAGCTGTGCCCTGCAATACAGTAAAACACATTTTCAAAACCAGAGTTAAGTACTGCCTGGGCGTTTGCAGATGATTCCTAGAAAATGTAGCAGTAATAAAATGTTCATTGCCTTAATTCCTTCAGAATGTGTCTGTCCTATATACACAGCCCTGTGATTTGTGGAAGTTGGCAGGTCATTACTGGTTAACTCTGTTGTTCCCGAGCAAGAGAAAACAAATCTGCCTGCGGAAACTGAGCTTGGCCAGGATCATCACAGTGAACTGCAGAGAGCTGCTGCTCTAAAAAACTGGTCTAGCTATTTGCTCAGGCCAAGCAGATGCTAAATCCTTGTGCAGCTCCTTGAGGCTGTGGACAAGACAGGGTTACACTTAGCTCTAACAATGGGTCTACCCCACATATTTTCATTTTTTTCCCCTGAAAGGCAGTGTTGGTATGGTAATGCCCCATCCAGCATCATCGGGATGTTTTGGGAGTCTTGTGAAGGGCTGACACAGCGATGTGGCACTCTAGGAACAGCCACAAGACAAATGATGATTCAGAATAAAACTGCTTTAGGGTAAGCAAGAGCCTGGACCTTTTTTCTTTTTTTTTTCTTCAGGATTGGGTTACTGCTGCAAACTTTTAAACTGTTTCATCTCTGTTGGCAAACATACCTGGGCAACTCCCTTCTGTCCACAGGACAGCTGCCATCCTGAGGGAAAAGGGGAAAATGGGTGGGAAAAGGGGAAAATGGGTGGGAAAATAGCCTGGGGGAGGCACTGCAACCTCCCAGCTAAGCAGCTCTGACCACTCTATTTTTATTTCTTTCCTTATCAGAGTCTTCCTCTCCTCCCAAATCAGCAAGGGCCCCACCCTCTCCACCCACTCAGGCAGGCAGCTGAAGTCTGGTGCACCCACCACATTCCAAACAGCTGGAACTGCTGCCAGTCCCGACAGCTTGCATTGGGTGGGTGACATGGAGAGGTGACATTAGGGCAGGTGTCCAACTCGAGTGTCACAGGGCAGTATTTAGTACTTCTTTTTATGGCTGCTGCATTTTATCTCTGCTCACAGGGAGAATTCCTGACCCTGTTTGCTCCCCCTTTCTTTCTATCTTCAAGGAAATGTTATCGTGTAGGTCATATCTTTTTGAATTCTAATTAAGAAAAAAAATTTGAAAAATCAACTGTCATTTAAACAGAGCTAAGAAACAAGAGATTTTAGTAACAGCTCCAGGTCCTGCAGGAGAAGACTGGTGGATGGAGGCCATGAGCATGATATGATCATTGTATTATAACAGGGGGTTTATTATTGTAATTTGGGGATTCACAACTCCTGATCATGATTCTTTCTGTCTTTTCTGGTTCTGCTGGGCACAGAAATTTAACCTTTGCTTATCTTTGAGCTGGTTATATTTAGATTTCAGAGCTGGTATGGAGGAGGTGGCCCAGTCCCGAAGCCTGGAGCTGGGACAGGCTCTGCATCCACAAGCCTTTGCACACAGGGTGGTGGTGCCAGAGAGTTAGAATGTGGCCAGGATACATCTGCACCAAGGAGATGGATGAATCTGTGTCCCAAAAATTAGACACAGCCAGAGTCTGCCTGTGAGAAGAAGGGGATCTGAGATTATGTTCACATCTGCTGTGTGTCTGTCCTATGACAGTTCCTTCACAGCCTGCCCTTCAGTGAATTTCCCTTCACAGAGTATCTGCTAGGAACTTTTTAACCTGAAATGGAGTTAAACAAAAGCTAAATGAAAGTTAATGACCATATAAGCAGCTGATTCTGGAATAGCCTTGTGACAGACACTTGAGAAATGCCCTGTAGTTATTGGAAGGTATTTCCCAAGGTCTCCTTGGGATGTTCTGTGGCTGTGTCAGCAGATGAAAATACTGTCTATATTTCTGTAGCCACAGGTGATGAGGAATTGCTCCTACAGTGTAATTTAAACCTACTAGGGCTCTCCCTGGATGGGGTCAAGTGTGCAGAGAGGGACTCTTGCATGTTTGATTTCATATGACTGAACAAGATCTGCTCAATTTATGCTTTCTCAGGGTCCATAGGGAACAAACTTTGGTCCATATAGAAAGTACAAGTTACACCAGTGCTGCATGTCTGGATTCAACGTGGCAGTTTACTGAATTGCAAAAGGCCACTCTGCTACACTGAGCCCTGAGCAGGCACAGACTGTTTGGGGACAAAGAATGGGAGCCTCCAAATGGTTCAAGTGGCCTGAAGTTCAGCAGTGTTAAAAGGTTCATTTAAATTTTCTCACAAACCTCTCAGAGGTTCTTTGTAGCATGATTAATAACAACTGAACGTTTCTGTTCTGGGATCAGCCATTGCTTAGCTTACCTTGCAGCAGAGCACACTGAGGCCTCATTCATTCCCACTCTAACTCAGGCAGTAGTTGCCAGCTGGAAAATGATGACAGATTTGCATCCTGTTCTGCTCTGTTTAGGAGCCCGTGCTCACTGCCTGGCAGTAACAGTATATTTGCACAGTGCCTTTAAGCCCAAAATGTTGTAATTTTACATGACTTAAGGGTGGCCATTTCTATCAGCCCTGAAGTGCAGCAGCTTCAGGGCTGGAATGTGGCAGCCAGTTACCAGACCACAGCACATAACAGAGTACTGTGTGAGTATCTTATCCACATGAAACTGCAAACAGAATTTGAGCAGGCAGAAACCAGGCTGACCTCCCTAAGCCTTACTTTATCTACAAGATCTTCAATACCCATAAATAAACAAGCCCTGAGCTGACCTCTCTTTTGTAGCATTGTGCCAGGGCAATGTTTTGCTGCTGCAGACCCTCTGAGGCTCCTGCTGAGCCCCCCAGCAACCCCCTCCGACCCTGCAAGGTGCTGCTGTGCCAAATTGAGTGTCCCCACACAATGAGGGTACAGCTGCCTGCCTGCCAGAGTTAATGAGCAGAGAACCTCAGCCTTCAATTAAACTTTTTTCAGCCATGTTTCTGAAAGATCTTTACAGAAAAAAAAAGGAGGTATCCTGCTCCTTGTTTTATACAGAAGGAGGCTGGAGGCTAAAATGCAAAGAAATTAAGTAACTATGTGAAAATTACAAAGCAGATTATCAGCAGAGCTCAGAATTCAGCTCAGCTCCCAGCCCCACCACACCCCTTTCTATCACTTCGTGCATCAAACAAGGCACAACTTAAAATCCACCACTTTTTACCTTCCATGGGAAAGAAGCAGTTCTGCTGCAGCTTTCTCTTTGACTTTGGATTGCATCAAACCAGTCTGGCTATGCTCTTATTTTATACTTACCACCACCCTATGGAGGTTCTTTTATGTGTGAGTGCCATTGAAATCAAGTTTAAAGCTAGAGTTTAGTGGGATCAAATTTTTGGATACAAAATTCCCAGAACATCTAAAATACTGAAACCTGAAAAGAAAAGAGAGGAAAGAAATCTAATGGTCACTTCTATCCCTATATGGTCCCAGTCCAATAGGAACTGCTGGCTCCAACCAGCCTGCCAGAGGTCTGGAATGCTGGGACAAAAGGCCAAAAAACATATTTTTTTCCACCCAGACAACATTTTAGGTGGAAAAAGAAGGACATATCCAGGGACACCCAGATGAATAGCAGCCCTAACAATGCCAACTTTTCCACTCTCAGAGTTGTTTACACCCACAAAATTGATTGTGGTGCCAAACCACAAGGAGAGTTGTGACTCCCTAAAATGTGTGGTCTTTATCAGAAAGGCCAGATGAAGTAATTTTGAGCTATTAGACACATTAACAATGCCTGAGGGTGTCATACACAAAGAGCTGACACCTTGAAGCACTGATGCAAGAAGGATGGACAAGAACACGAGGTGAGGGTGGTGGGAGGAAAGGTCTTTTTCAGATGTATCCAAGGTAGAGCAAATTTTATTACTGGGCTAGAAACAGAGTATCCCAGGAGTGAATAGATCACACATTTGATCCCGTCTTGGGCTCAGTCCAACTCCCACTGAAGTTTAATGGAAGTTGGATCGGCCGCTGCATTCACATTTTTTCCATGCATGGAAAACTATTTCCGTTACTTTGAATTACAATACCACTGGCTTTGGATTTTATATAATAAAGTAAATCTAGACCACTGTTTATATTCCAAAAAACTGCATTCTGGGATGCCAGCAAATATATTGCCTGTTGGATTAAAAAAAAAAATAAAATAAAAACTGGACACATTGGTTTAAAAAAACAACAGCTCCTAATTATTAAGCATAATTTCTCTTCCTTGTGCTTTTCTGGAGTCCTCAAATATTTGAAATATGAAAGGTACATATAAATTGTTCTCTGCTGGTTGAAATGGTGGAATCTGTAAAACTGCAATGTTTTATAAGAAACAGGTTTAATATAAAAACAATAATCTTCATGACTGGCTCCTTGCTTATCGGTATATTTTAAGCATTTTAAAATTTACAGGGAAAAAAAACCCCAACACCCTTGTGGTGTCAGTAACAAAACGGATGCATATTAGCAAACCCTCATATTTTGGGAATTGGCTTCTCTTGATTGTTCTGACTGCAAATGAACTCTGCAGATGCTGAGAGGTACAGGAAATGTCTTGTGCTAGAAACAGCATTTGCTCCCTGCTTTATGAATTGGATTGTACTAAAATCCCAATGTGGTAAGACTGATTAGCAGACTTTGGTAATGCCTTCTGCCCTGGTACAGCTTTATTACCAAGGAAATAAAACAGAGAAGACTTCCACAGTGAACACACACCCACACCCTGGGAGCAAACATTCCTGTGGTTAGCTGATGCCAGGGAAGAGCACAGCCCCTGCCCTCTGAAACAGAGCAGCAAAATAAAAGAACCTCACCAAAAGAATAAAACAAAACAGGCATATACACAAGTAACAGAGGGAAAGAAACGTCATTGAGGGATGTTTCATGTTAAAGAGAAGCTATACAGCTGGGCTGGTGGTGAGGAGGATTTAACAGAGCTGAACAAGGTGGTGACCACCTGCAGCCACTTCAGAGAGAACTGACAGCAGGATGAGGAGTGCAGCCATGAGCATGTGTGTGTGTGCAGCACGTCTTTCCACTGACAAATATACTCTGCAAACACCCCTGGCACCAGCAGCTTTTCCTCTCTATTGAAAAATGAAGTTTCAGCATGGGATTTAAAGGAAAAAGAAAGAATCCCTCACACACACAGCCACGTGGTTTGAGCTGGGCAGATTTCCCTCAGCCCAGGTGGTGCAGAAGAGCCAGGTGCTGGCTTCATGGACACTGCCAGGCTGCGCACTGGTCAGCCACAGGCTGAACCTTCCTTCCTCACAACAGCAGCCTGTGAACTTTCCTCTACCCCACTGTGGTCTGGGGAGCATCCAGGAATGGTTTACAAGACTCTGGATTTTAAGCCATACTCACATAGCCTTAGCTAACCTTCCCTCTAAACGTGACAAAGCCCTTTAGAGGCACCAAGAATTAGTTCCAAAATTTCCCAGTGCAGGATTTGAAATCTGAATAACTAGGACTCACCCATGACTGGCTGTAACTTCCAATGTGCAGTAAGTGTTCCAAAATGCTGAGATTTACTGATCAGAGAGAAGAAAAGAGGAGTGGGTTCTCTCACTGGCTTTCTTTCTGTAATGAAAGAGCACATGCTGGTATGCTTTGACTGAAGCATCCGAGGGGAGATGCACCCAAAGACAGATTCCCTGGCAGAACTGAAGGAACATCAAATTAGCTGGCCTGATGTGGGGCGGGGGGGGGGGGGGACACTTCAAAACCAAAATGTCTCTTAAATAAGCTTCTTTAATTATTATAATCTGTTTATTTATACAAATATAAAATATATTTATATAGATTTATATAATATAGATTTGTCGCTTTGGCAGCTCCTTTCATTTACAGACGTACTGGTCAACGATCTCTGTGCACTTTTTACACTTGACATAACAGCACCAGTGGAACTTGCAGTGGCAGCGCTCCACCTGCACGCTCTTGAACTGGTCATAGCCCCGGCCGCAGCACATGAGCTCGCAGCCGTCCATGCCCTCCGAGGTCTTGTTGCACAGCCTGCCCTGGGTGCCCAGCGAGCCCGTGGTCTCGTTGCGCAGGCAATAGTCCGGGCTGGGGTCCACGTACACCAGGTCCTCCTGGGTGGGCATGTTGAAGCGGTTGTTGACCAGCTCCAGCTTGCCCTTGCGGCTGATGCGCATGGCGGCGGCGCTGTCGTACTTCTCCTTGAGCAGGTCGCCCACCTTGCGGAAGTCGGCCAGCTGCAGCCAGCAGGTCTTGAGGCTGCACGAGCCCGACACGCCGTGGCACTTGCAGGCCACGTCTGCCAGCTTGTACACGGCCTGCGGGGAGAGAAATGCGATCAGGCAGGGCTGTGCTTGTTCCCGCTGCACTGGCAGCTGGCTTAATTACAGCGAATTCACGGCGCTCTCAGAACCGCTTTGATTATCCCGCAATTTCTGTTGTTTCGCCCTTCAGAGCAGACAAAGGTCTTCTCCTCCCCCTGTTGCGACTGCTGCGTTCCTGCTCCCTAAGAATTTCTATTTCTGGTTACACTGCCTGCAAACATGACTTCCTCACCCCACCTTCTTTCTGGCTTGGTAGCAGGGTCAAGGGCAGGAGAAAAAGAGAAGGAGCCCTCTTTGCGTGGACTCTGGAAACTCCCCACCTCACAGACTGTGGGAACCCATAAAATCAGAGGGTTTTGGGAAAGCTGCAAAAAGCAGGCCTCAGAGACAGCAGAACTGTGAATAGAGCTAAGCAGGAGCTATGAGATAGCAGAAAAATTACACAAAAAGTAGAAAAGTAAAGACAAGAACAACAATGGTCTGTGTATTAACACTTGTCTAGAATAACTCCCTAAGCTGCAGAAAAGCGTATCTAGTGAGATATTAAATCTAGTGAGATATTAAGAAGCTCTAAGCTTGACCTCCACGGTGTGGCATGTTTTTCCCATTCAGAGCTGCAGAAAGGGAACACCTGGGAACCAGCCCATTTCCTACTGCCTGCACTAGGAACCAGCACTATCATTACAGGGATACATCTGCATCCTTTGGAAACAAATCCATGGGCCCACACCCTTTCCTGTCATCTGCCCCGACAGGAGCTCACCCAGGGGCAGTGCCCAGAGAGAGGCAGGCAGGGTGGTGGTGCACAGGACACATCTCCCTGGAAGGCAGCTCAAGGTGTCAGCACTCAGGAATATCTAATGATTATCGAGTGTTTTTATTGAAGAGCTCTGGGTGTCAGGGGTACAGATCCAAATCTGACTCTGACATGGGTTCAGGATGAACGTGTTTTTATACCTTTATCGTTCCATAACTACATATTAATTATTAAGCTTATATTGTGATTTCATCTAAGCATGGATTTTTGTAATTTCTATCAAACCCCCCAACATAGTTTCTCACGATTCTTGTCACGATTAAACAATAATTACACCCAATTACCAAACAATCATCGCATCTAACAATCATATCATTTATCACAGTCATTAAATGATTATACAGGTGCAGCCTGGCATTTCTCAGGGCCTACCAGGCCTATCTTTCCCTTCTAACCTCCCTGAACATTCCACGATTTTAGGAACATTTTTTCCCTGCACTCTCAGAGGCGCTGCTCCCCAGGCATCCCTGGCTGCGTTCCTGCGCCATCTCGTGCCTGGCTCCCTCCACTAGCACGGCTGTCACCAGGCAGAACTGCCAGGATTTCAACAGCACACGCCAGCTTCCCGTGCTGTCTTCTCCCAGACACTTCCAGCTACATTTTCAGGAGCCTGCGGGGGCTGCAGATGCATCACACCCCTGGAAATCCAGCATCAAAGTCAGCACAGAGAGACTTGAAAATTCAGAGTGTAAAATCCTCATCAGAGTGAGCTCAGGATGTGAAGGGAAACTCTCCTGTTTACTCTCCTCCTCCCCACGCTAGCTGGGAGGTGAGAGAAATACTGAGAAATAAAAAACCCAGGTTGGGTTTGCTCTTCCCATTCATTTCAGAGACAGGTACAAAAGTGCAATGCCACGTGAGCTCTGTCAGCTCTCAGGCACTGGCAGAGAGAGCTGGGCATTCCCTCACTGTCAGAGCTGCTCTGTGTCACAGCAGCTTAACCCCCAGCCCTTGGCTCAGCATCCCCTCACCATCAGGCTCACATCTGCCCTCCCAAGACCATCCTGCATCCTGCAGTGCTTTTGCCAGACCCTGCATGCCAAGCAGAGATGTTTGGCATCAGCTGCAAAATTACCACCAGCTGTATCTGGTGGGGGAGAGCGAGGAACACGAGAACAAAACAGGGTGCTCTGAAAGAGATGGCCACGTGTCTTCCAGCCAGGTTTTCTGCTGAAAAAAAGCAGCCAAACGCAGAGGTTTCTTTTTTGTCTCACTCACAGACACAGAAGAAAGCTTCCCAGCTCTCTGCTTTCACGTGCCAAGATGATTAAGGCAATTGAGCATACTGCAAGCAAAACCTTCTGCATACAACAACCTTCTGGACCAGCAGGGAGAGGTCAGAGTTCTCCCACAACAACTGGTTGCTCCTTGCCCAGCTAATGTCTAGTGCTTTTGACAGCTAGTGAAGATTCAA
Organism: Zonotrichia albicollis; assembly: GCF_047830755.1. Lineage (NCBI taxonomy): Eukaryota > Metazoa > Chordata > Aves > Passeriformes > Passerellidae > Zonotrichia > Zonotrichia albicollis. Next base: position 15,938,823 of record NC_133822.1, read on the forward strand.
TTTGGCTTAATGGCTAAATCACATGGAGGCCAATCCAGCTCCTGAGAAAGTCAATGGAGTGAGCCCTTAAAACAGAAAAGCTTTAGTTCTGCTCCTCAGAGCTCAATTTACCAAGGCAATCCCTCACAGTGCAATGTAACAGCTCCAAGCTGGGAGTTAAGCACTTGTCTTGGATCAAACTACAACTGCAGAGGACCAACCACACTGTTACCTAAGGATTCCTGCTGTACTATGACCAGACAGGCTACAGCTAAATTTCCTGAGCACCAGACACTTACTATATCCTCACTACACTGCCAGCCTGCTTGTTATAAGCCTGTGTTAGCACTTTCTGGTTATGGTTCTGTCAAATCCCAGGCCACTCATGCCTCCCTTGCCCTCGCATGTGTTTTTATAAAGTATTATGATTCTTCCTAATCCTGGGCTTTGTTCCTTTAGAAAAACACTGCAACTCAATCCCCTTCAGTTAATGTCATGGGAATGAGTTCACTCTGACTTGGCTTTAGGCAACTGATGCTCAAAACATCTGGCCCCTGTGGGCAGGAGCTGTTCTGGGGAAGGAGAGTGCCACCAGAGCTCACAGGTGAGCACGGTGCCCCTCAGCCCCCACAGCCCCCACCACCCACGGGCTGTGGAGCCAACACAGCTTCAGCTGCTGAATGACTCTCCCATTGTCCCCCTTCGCTGCCCAGAGGAGGAGAGGGCAGAGGAAATTGGAGAATTCCTCTCTGACAGAGCTCAGGTCAAGGTAGAGAATAACAGACCCCACAAGCAGTTCCGAGGGCAGGGCTTGACCAATGGCCATGCCACTTAACCAGGCTAAAAATGCCTCTAATGGAAGGGCTTAAAGCCCCTTCCCATAAGCCCAAGTTCTCTTCCAATTCTCTCAGTGCAGGAATGGGAGCAGGAGGAGAATTAATGGGTAATTCCTCTGTGGTCAATTAGCCAGACCCCCTTGCAGGCTCTCGAGGCAGTGGCCGGAGTGACTGATGACTGAGGGCTGCCATATGCTCAGTGGGTAAACACAGGGGAGGACTGACTGCCACAGCCTGCCAGACAGAGCCACAGATAAGGAGGGGGGCAATAGGAGAGCGTAATGGAGACCAGTTGGAGGAAAAGACAGATGGAAGGAAAGGACATATTGAGATAACAGCCAAAGACAAACAAACAGCAGCAATAAAGCCAGAAGCCACCACCACAAGGACTACGATGTGGAGTGAAGGGGTGATGGGGTCAGGACTGCCTGAGAGACAAAAGACATCTGATTCCCTCCTGTCCCCCTCCAGCTCCTGAGAGGCACAGAGAGAAGGGACAATCCTCTCTCCTGCCACCAGAGCTCCTCAGGATTCAGGGAGAACTTTCTCATTCATAGGAAACTGAGTGAAGGGGCATGCCATCAGCTGAAACCCTGGCTGTGAGAGCAGGGCAAGGCTGCAGTGGGGTGGCAGCTGGTGGTCACTCTGCAGTGCTCACTGCTGGGTCTCCAGCAGTCCTTTGCTTCCAGCATAAACTTCTGGGAATGGGGACTTAACTCATATGCACCTTCCTACTTTACAAAACTAGTATCTCAGAAGTTTAGGAATGCAGGACCGGACAGGACCTCCTGGGTTATAAAGTGTGATGTCTTGCTATTGTAGGCACTGCTTCAAGTAACATTTTTCCCTAAATGCACAGGATGCCTTTTTAAAAGCAATTAGATTTTCAGCCACCACTATTCTGATTGCCATTCCAACAATAAAATAGCTTTTTCTGATTTCCAGCCTATATGTATTTACTTTATGCCCATTTGCTATTGTGCCAAATTGGCCTTTTGCTTAAAAAGTACTTTTCCTTCCCTATTATTTCTCCCACGAACACAGACATCAGTCATATCCTCTCTCCACTTTCACTTTACTAGCCTGAGAATGGCAAGCTGCTCTAGCACACGTTCTTAAGAAAAGATTCCTATCCCTTGGGTCAGCCCTAACAAGCCTTTTCTAGTCTGAGGTCATTTTACTTGGGAATATGAGAACACACAATACTGTGGGGCCTCACGAGAGCTTAATACATGGCATTAATATTCCCCCATGTTGTATAAAAAGACTTATGTCTAGTGTGTTACAGGATATTTACCACCTTCCAAGCCATATTACATCTGCAGCCATTTGCAGCCAACTGCTGCAACCAATTCTTTCCTACTCTTTTCCTAATGACTAAAGATGTATTTCATGCAAGGGCTCAAATGATGGTCTGAATGTTGTTTTACTGAGTGTCATCAGCTACTGTACAAAACTCAGATTCTCCTCTGTGGTCATAATACCTGCCACCTTTGCATCAACAGCAAAGTTCATCAGCCCATTCCTAGCATTTGTGTTGAGGCTCAGAAACAAAAATCCTAAGGGCGAGTCGAGTCCTTGATGAGTTCTCCTAATTAAGCTCCACTAAAATCAAGCTACATTTTTTCACACAACTTACTGACATCTTTCCTTGAACCAGTCTCTTGTCCATCTCATAGTTACTGCAAATTTCATTGCATTTTCCAGTTTTACCAACAATTTCCCATGGGAGAAATACCTCAAATGTTTCACAGAAGTTCACATAAATGTGACCTATCAGATCTAGTCTGCTTTTAGAAAATCAGTGTTCTAAATCAGATGTTCTAAATGATTGTGTGACCAAGGTTTGAAAAAGTCTTCTCAAATTATTTCCTACTTTCCTCTGAGATATCCAGTGTCCCCCACCCCAACTCAAAGCCCCAGGGAAAGCACTCACTCACTTTGGTACCAAAACTTCTCTGCCTTTAGACTCAGCCCTGTCCTCACTGGCTCTCTCCTTTCTTCCAATCTCCTCCAGTGTGCAAAGTTTAGAAAACTTTGCTGTTTATTTTATTAGCCTTTTCAAGGTCTGACTCAGCGTGAGTTTTACTGTTCTCACCTCCTCTTTACACTTCTTGACCTCTAAGACAGAGCTTTCCATTATTTATTTGCTATCTTTTTTTTTTTTTTCCCTCCAATGTTAGCAGGCTCTTGATCTATTCCTAACAGCTTCTCTGTGGCAGTTATTCATTCAGTGAGGTCTGGATATTCTTCCTACAACCTTTTTACTCTTGTTGGCATGCAGACTTGTAATGGCTTTAGCATCCTGGACTTGAAAAACTTCCAGACCTCCCCCACATCCAGGTTCCTCAGCTGAGCTTATTAACCAGCTCCCTTAGTTTATAATATTTTTTGTTGGTTTTGTCTGTTTGGGTTTTTTTTTTTTTAATCTATGAGCTTAATTACACACTGCTTAGTCTTCCCTTTAATTTAATGTAACCTAAATTAATAATTTAATCTATGTTACTGCAGTTCACCTGGCACCCCAGCCTAGGGGCCACACTCTGCCTCTGGACCCCTCCAGGCTCTTGGAGTCTCAGGTTCACTCTTTGCTTTAGGCAGGGCATTAATCTGTAGTAGAAGTTCACGCTCCAGACATGTAGGATGTCCAAAGCAAGTAATTCAGAAAAGAATGTCACATTCAGGCTACTGCCCCACCACACACACCTCCCATTTCCTAAGCAAATACAAAGCCAAGCAATGCCCAGCCAAGCAAAAAAAAACCCAATCTCAAACCAAAACTCAGCTTTCAAGTCCAGTTTTTCACCTACTGCAAATTCACCCCAATTTGATTTTGCAAAAGAACCATGAATACTTGCAATGCTTCAACCTGACACACTGATTTCACAACCAAAAAAAATGGAACAAATCATCTTTGGTGTCAAAATGAAGCTGAAATTACACGCAGAAAAGACAGACATCCAAGGGAAAGGGAAACATAATTCAGTAACAATTAGAAGTAAGAAAGGGCAGAAAATTGATAACGAAACTAAGGATATTATTTAGGAATGTGCAGAAGAGCAAGACTAAGTACACTTAATGGCATTTTTTAAACATGAATTAGAAGTAAAATTAACCTTTGAAAAGCTTACTTCTAGGGAAGAATGACAAAAATTTAAAACACCCTGGGGAAAATGCACAAATGTTCAAGTTAGTATTCCTGTTCTACTTTTGGAAAGAGGCAGGATTACACAGCTGCACTGCATATGAATGATGCTACACCTTCCAGGCTATTAATCACAGACAGAGGAATTGTGTGAAAAGCAGAAGTGCATACACTGAATGCATGCAAAAGGGGTATGGGAAAATTGGAAAGGGTACACTAAAGTGACAGGAAAATGATTTGATGGCTGATGGGAATCTCTGAAAGTGATAGAGTCTTCAGTGCTCAATCTTGTTTGTCAAGAAATAATGGTGAATAAATTACAGTAGATAAATACTTGTATGCCAAGGAAATTCTGACTACTAAGAGGGTTTTGGATTTAGCTGTAAAAGTCAGAAAAAGAACTGACTGGAAGCTGGTGTCAGATAAATTCAAATGATCATCAGGTTCAGACTTGAAACAGTCATTAATGCTGACATCATACTACAAAGGGAAGTGATGGATTCTCCATCCCTAGGGGTCCTCAGATCACAAGTGTGAATCTTCTCAGAAAATGTCTGCCACCTAAAAGCAAACTATTTATTGTGCCCAGTGCCAAGGTAACTGAACAAGGCCTGAGTTTCAGAGATAGCCAGGCTCCTGGCCTTATATTCCCAAAAATCTAAATGATGGCAGAAGAAAAGAACTACGGCATAGGTTGGACTCGATGATCTTAGGGGTCTCTTCCAACCTCATTATTCTGTGAGTCTGTAACACCATGTTACAGACTTCTTTCCACCACCAGCCTGTTACTCTCAGAGCTCTGGGAAGCTAATTTCTTAGACATAAACCTTAAAAATGGGCCATAACAGCACCTAGTTTATTTGGAAAGGGCTTAAACGTCTACATATGGGTGCCATACAGTATCTCAAGAGACCCCAGAACTCACTGGCAATACAAACCTGACATTAAAATCGGAATACTGTCAACATTGTAATAGTCACAAGAATGCAAAAAACACAATTGTATGCTTTTACTGGGGCATCAAGGGATTATCCCCCATCAAACCCTCACAGAATTTGCTACCCAGCTACCCCCACCCTTCTGTCAGTCCCCCTGACAAAAAGGAGAGGTCCAGCACGGCTCTTACCCTGCGGCCAGCCTCGTTGTTCTGCAGGTTCATCAGCATGCGCGCCTGCTCCTCGGAGCCGCGCACGTAGTTCTTCTCCCTCTCCTTGGCGTCCACGAACTCCTTGGCGAAGCGGTAGCCGTACTCGACGTTGTCGCCGCAGCCGCCCCAGAGCCAGTCGCGGGGCAGGTCCTTGGGCCGCGCCGTGCGGCTGCAGCCGCAGCTGGACAGCTCGCCCTCGCGGCACGCGCGGCTGATGGCGTTCACCACGCCGGCCGCGCTCACCGCGTACGTGAAGGCCGTCTCCCGGCTGCCTGTGAGAGAGGGGACGGCAAATTAACCACACAAAGGTTTCGTTTTGTGGGCTACACGCAGCCAGGAGCACGCAAACAGGCTCCTGAGAAGGTGCACGGAATCTACTGGAACTAAAGGATGTGATGGTTGAGCACAAGGGATCCATCCCGTTCTGGATTGCAACTCCAGCCTCTTTCCCCTTCACTTATCCTTTCTTCTTTATCCTACTTCACCCTTACTTCTCTTCTCCATGTGTGGACCCTCTTATCCTTTCATTCTAGCCTGGAGGAAACTCTCAACCAGCAGGAGGGTGAAAATACACTTGCTGACTTAGCCACTGCATTTGCCATTAAGAACAAGTAACAAGGTTGGGTCTGTGCAAAAGGAGTACTCTGCTTAAGCCAGTTGCTGCTCGGGAATGGCTTTCATTTAATTGGGACATCAGTCTTTGTGGGCTCCTCTTCATTGGACTGGCTATAGTTTACGTAAGATTACATATGATTACGTAAAATTATTTGTAGACAAAATGAAGGAAACTCATTTTTACACTGCAACATCAAGGCAGGGGCTCTTCCACTGCCTGCAGAACTGCAGTGCTGGAAGAAGTAAAACTCCCATGTAGACCATAATAAATGAAAAGACTTTTCCATTAGCAGATTTACTAGGGACTGCCCTGCTTGGCATGCATGCCCTATGCAGCTGGATCAGGTCTCCAGCTCGGTTTTCCTGGCAGGGATTCAGCCCCAGTGTGACCGGGGCACCAGCACAGCCCGAGCACTGCACGAGGCCAAGCACCACGAGTGCTGAGTGTCTGCGGAGAGGGAGAGGGACTAGGAGGCAATCCACACCTGCACTCTCACCACATGTCTAATAAATAGCTGAACCAACACCTTCAGAGCCATTGTGCTCATCACCAAACCTGTAGGTGATAAAGAGAACAACTGCCAAAGCTTCATTAGAATAAGCAATCTAATTGTGAAGGGCTACTCACACCAAACCCCAGCAAGATGCTCTCAAGCAAATTTTGCTGACTTCAAAGGGCAGATCCTCAAAGCATGGTTTATCACCAGCTCAGGAGGCTCCCAGTGCCAGCTCCCTCAGCAGGGCTGAGCTGACACATTTGGTGTGTTCTTGTTCCAATTTGCACGTGCTGACAATCCCTAATTAATAGCAGCTTATCACCAGCTTAGTGGTAATGACCCAAGACAAAGGCAAGGCTGTAAATGGCACCCACCTGGCAGAAAAACTTCGGATTTTTTCACCCCACCTAAATGAGAGATGAACACTAAGGGTTTCTGCTGTGGAACACAGCTGATAAAATGCTACATAACACAGAAGGGAGGTCTTTACTCGCAGGTCATTAGAAGAGATCTATGCTCACCAAATCTCCCTGGTCCAAGATATAATCAGGAGTGACTCCTAGTTAAGGCAACTCAGACAAGACGGGCCTGTAAGGGAGTTAGGGTAATTCTTCAGTAACCAAAATCAAGCTTTTACTCATCTAGTTTGTTTTCCATGTTATGAGTCTTTTAAGGTAACAGTCCAATGTGGAGTTTTGCCCCTACCTGTATGGAGAAAGCCCTGAGGACACACCAATCACCCTTTTAAAGAAGAGCACTTCCCTGTCTATAGAGATCAAAATACATGCACAGGAAAGGACCTCACACTGTGACAGGCCGTGCAACAGAGACTGCATGACTCCAGGTGCTTAGCATCCTTACAGCCTGACCGAGACCCCTGAAAAGACACTAGGATTTACACTTTCACTGTCCACATTTTAATAATCTCCACCTGTCAGATGCAACAGCACAACTGAGTGCATAACCCCTGCATCTGCACCAGTCGTCCAGGCTGCTGAGGACGATGGTGGGACAAGAGGCTGGAACAAGTCACAGAAGGGTGGGTTCTCCCTCCCAAAGCAAATACTTGGAAAAGCATTTAGCTTTTCGTTTGTCCTCTCAAATTCAGCCCAGCTCCGCGCTGCGCTGCCGTCTCCAAGAACTGGGGCGCTATTCCCGAATATTATCCACAGGGCTGCGGGCCCCGGGAGCTGTGCCCGGCGGCGGGAGCTCGGCGGAGCTCTGCTGCCCTCCTGTGCCCGCCCGCCGGGAGCGGGGCGGCGGCTGCGGCTGCACCCGGGGCACCGCCGGGGCTGGAGCCGCTCCGGGGGCACCGCCGGGGCTGCGGCTCCGGCATCGCCTCTCTGCAGCTGCTCGAGAAGGAAACGGGAGAAGAACGCACCCCTACCCCCGTCGGGGACACAAAAGTGTGTCGCTTTAACTTTTCCATTAAAAAAGTTTTCGTTTCAGCCCGCTGATTTTAAAAGCATTACCCTAAAGTTTGTAGATCTCGAAGAAAAACAAGGGAAAAAAAATTCTCTTTGTTCTCTGCTTTTATGACTGTCTTCTTTCTTTTTTTTTTTTTTTTCCTTTTAGCATTTGAAAGGGCAGAAGAGATAAGATCTTTGGCTCCAGAAATGACTGGACTAACCTGGAAACCCCAGCCTTGCATTTAGGATTCCTCTGGAGGAGATATGTTCTCTCCTCCCCGAGGAAATTCTAACGTGACCTTTTGGGGTGCTCTGTCCTCTCCCCCTCATAAATGCAGCAGTAAGGAATGTGTCTGTATGTAATGTATAGAGCTATATATACACACATGTGCAGTCTAAAAATCTGCATTGACAGAACAGGAAGCAACTTTGGAAGGGTAATTTTTTTACATTATATATTGTTACTGAAAAAACCCCATTTAAAAGCTAAGAGCAAGTCTCAAAACAACACAAACACTAGGAGAAAACAATGCTCCAAAGCAGCCTAGTTCAGTGCTATGGGTGCCCCTCCAAAAACTTGGTATCACTGGACTGCCTCACTCCCATGAAAAGCACAAAATGAAGGTGTAATGATTAAACACAGACCAACCAGCTCTCCTTTCCTGAGCAGAGTCAAGTTCTGTGAAGGGGAAAGGAAACTGATCTTCCAGGTTTCTAAGTGCTCTCACACGGATCTCCCAGGCTTTGGCCAAGTCAGGTTCTCCTCCCCTCTCACAGTCCAGTGCAGCGCCAGAAATCCCATAACATGTGCCATGCTCACATCGGTGGGTGGGCAGCAAGGGTTGTTGGCACACTGTGCCCCTTCTGGGTCCTTCTTATCTCCCTTCCTCTCCCTCCCCACAGCAATCTGGCATGTCTGTGCACTCTTGCAGATATTCTGGTCTCCAGACCTTTCTCGTGCCATTGGCACCGAGTACAGAAAAAGGGCTGTGGTCCAGATTTGGGGCTCAGAGGTTGAAAACAGGAGACAGACACACAGTGTGAACCCAGGGAAGAATGACTTTATATCTGGCATAACCTAAGAGATTGAAAGGCTTTGTCTTCTTTGCCAGCGTGGAAAATCTATTTGCTGCAATGATAAGCAATGACTCATTACAGAGTAGGAAAATGTAAAAGCGGAAGGTGAAGCTATAAAAAAAGAGGAGAGGCAGCATCTCCCTCCACAGCAGCTTATCACTGACACAGATAACAGCCATGAATCACCAAAGATCCTGGAATACCCCTGCACACCTTTAGTGACATCTTTCTTTTGTGCAGCCTGGTGCTGGAGCATAAACACCTGAATGTGCTCTAACTGAGCAGAGATTGGTTCCAAAACTCTGTTGGGACAGGTCTGCAAAAATGCATGCACACACAAACCAAATGTCAGGAGCAGGACTAGTGGCCATACACATCACACTGCTACAACACCTCTGCCTTCACCAAAACACAAAGAAATTTACTCCCAATCTTAACTCATAGGATCAAATTCGTTTTAGTGAGGAGAAATCCTCCCACTTCCACTATTCACTCTAGTTCCTTCTTCCTCTACACATTCTGATTGTTACAGAGCTTTTCATCCTTCAGCTCTGATCTTTGCTCCTTCCTACTTCACCCTACTTCTCTTCTCTCATTGCACTAACCCAGAGTTGAAGGAAGCCACTGGAGAATGAGGATTGCTCCAAAAGGGAAGATTCCTACTTCATTGCATCCTTGTGGAGTCACAAGTATTTCTCTGGGGATTTGAAATTTACACCATTCTTCAGGAGAAGGGAGTGACATCAGTAAGGAGAGATGGAAGTGTACTTTCTGTCCTTTGGTGGATGAAATTTCAGTTTTCATCCCCCACAGCACAAGTTTTAACAATGTGGGATTGCATGCAGCCCCATCTGGCCACCACCCTTGCTATCAGAAAGTGAGAGATCAAGGATGCACAGATGCCTTGGATGTGTGTCAGAACTGGAGGAATTTCCAGGAAACGCCATTTCCCAGGGGAGCACCCCAGAGAAGAACTGTTGGGGTATGAGCTGGGCAGAAAGGGAGGAATTAGAGCAGCTCTGGCATGCTGAATTAGGAGTTCTGCAAGATTGAGTAACACATGCAGAAATATCCCTAGAATTCTCTAGGGTGACACATGAATTTCAGGATCAAACAGAAGAGATCACAGGACTCTGTGCCCTATCTCCTAAACGCCCCAGAGGTATTAAAGATGCATTGTCTCTCTGTGTCCTGCTGCTTTTGCAGTTCTTTTGAGAGTGAAGCCAAAACCAGTGTGAGCAATACTGGGGGTACAGGAGCTGAAGGTCTTTTTCCATCCCTCGAGCTCACAAGCGAGAAATAGTTCTGATTCTTCTGTGTAAATGATTGGCTTTGTGGGTGGGAAACAAAACCTTCAGACAGGGGTTGTGGAGAGTGAGGGAGAGAGTGTGTGTGTGTGTGTGTGGCTGTTTTAACACCTTTTCTTTATTGGCCTGGCTGTCGGACATATCAAACCGAGCCCGGATTTCTCAGTTTCTTGCCATCAGATGACTGCATTTCAAAAGGAGCTGGGACAATGTAGCTAGGTCACACCTCAATTCAAGTGCAGCAATGGCCTGTCAATGTGCCTTTTACGGCCAGCAGGGCAGGAATTATAAAAATCTCCTAGGTTTACACAGAAAGTGGCAGTGCGGGGAAGTGGGGGAATTTCCATGCCCGGAGAGTCCATATTTCCCACATCTCAGGGCTGCATTCCCAGTCGGAGATGTTGGGAACGATAACACGGGGCCATTGTTCCTGCCTGCGGGTTCCTCCCTCATTACCTTTAAAGAAGCCCACCAAACAGAGGCAGCCCCCTCTTCCTGACCTTCCCGCGCTCCCCCCATAAGGAACTGTGTCCCCCTCGCCCCCCTGCCCCTCCGAGGGGCATCGGTGCCACCAGGCAGGCACAGGCAGCGCTCGGGCAGCGCCTGCGCACCAGGGAATGGGGAGAGCTCGTTAGAGGCAGCTTTAGGAGCCGCGCTAGTGTGGTTCATCACTGCTGCGTGTGCATTTGAAGGACAGAGGCACAGAGTGGCCCAGCACTGCACTGCTGGGTGTACTTCTGTACTTCCAGGTGCTCCTACCTATTTTCATGACCCTGCCAAAGACGGAAGTGTTATCCACCGTGCTGCAGTTCCACCGCCGCTGCCGAAACTGGTACTGGCACTCCTTGATGGCGCTGCGGGCGCCTTCCCCGATGAACACCATGTGCTCCTGGTAGAGCTGGCAGAGCTTGCGCTGCCCGGGGGACAGCCCCGGCAGCTGGCTGCACACCGGCTGGGCGCCGATGATGTACATCTCAGGCCTCTGGATGGGGTTCATGGCCAAAGACCTACGATGAGAAAAACATCCCAGGGAGTGTGGAGGGAGCGGCCCCCTCCGCGAAGCGCCCGACACCTCTCTCCACCAGCCCAGCCCAGCCCCGCTCCGGGAGCCCGGGCGCATTTCTCATGTCAGCTGCCTCCCTCCGCAGCTCTGCCAGATGCGAAGCTTTTCCAGGGCTGTAGCGGGAGTAACACTGCTCGTTTGTAACCCGAGTTTAAACACAGAGGACACCCGGGATGGGGAGGGGGCAGAGAGAAAGCTCAGCACTTTCCCCGCAGAAGAAAGCCAGCAGCTATTTTACACAGCGCCAGCGAGCGATGCCTGCTGCCTTGGAGCTAGGCTATTTTCCGCTCTTCGGGAGAAGGGGCTCCGCGGCTGCTCCCAGGGCTTTTGGCAGCGGCTAGGAAACCTTACCCATCCACTCCCTACGCATTCCCTACATCCTAAAGCCCGGACGGCATTTCAGCGAGCCCGTACAAAAGGAGCCCAGAAATGCCTAGAGGAGAGGGGCTGCGTCCCACCACTGCCGAAACCGGGCAGAGACAGCGGGAGGGGGGAAACCCGGAGAGAAGCTTCGAAAGAAGCCCGGGGGCAGGGAAGTTGCCGCGGAGGGCGCAGGGCAGGAGCAGTCGGACGGTCCCGGTCCCCGGCCCGCGGCGGACAAAGGCGCCGCCGGCTCCCCTCACTTACCACCAGGAGTTGGCGTCGGCCACCGGCGAGGTGCAGCTGCAGAGCAGCGCGGCGGCGAGGGCCAGCCTCGGCCCGGTCATGGTGGGCTGCGGGGGCAGCCCCCGCCGAGCCGGCCGCCGGGACGGGGCGCCCTGCGGAGAAACGCCGAGAGAAGCCCTGGAGCGGGGCCTGCGTGCGGCGGGGGCGCGGCGAGCTCAGCCCGGCTGCCGCCCCCTCCCACCCCGCAGGACCCTCCCCCGGCCGCCGCCTCCCGGGGGCTCCGGCGGCGGCCCTGCCTCCCTCCCGCCCGCCCCCGGCCCCGGGGCCGCGCTGCCGGAGCCTCCCCGTCCTGCCGGGGGCAGCGCACAGACGGCAGGGCTGTTCTCGCCCGTTGGGAGGGTCTCTGGGAGCCGCCGGGCAGCCCCCGGTTCGGCCGCCTTTGAAGCGCGGCCCGGCCTGGCGGTGCCGGGAGCCCCGCGGCCGCAGGTGTGCGGGAGCCGGCGGGGCACATCAAAGCGCCGCGCTGGCCCCGCTGCCTCTGTAATGCACGGGCGGCTCGGAAAGGCGCGGCCCCCTCCCCAAAAGGGCCTCTGAAGGGCCCCACGCCATGGCCCCAGCCCCGTGCCCCGGGCAGGGGTCTGCGTGGCTCGGCCGGGCCGCCAGCGACGGGCGCGGATAGGGCTGGCACCGGAGCCTGATGGCTTCATGGGCAGGGTAGGTGGACAGGAGAAAAGCTTCAAAGGTTCCTCTTGTCCAAACACCCTCTCCCTTTCCCGCTGGAGACACCGCGAACCTCAAAAGCAGGGCAGTTCGGCAGCTCCTCAGCCCTGCCTGTCCTGGACACCGACAGAAAGCAAATGCAGGCGTCCTGCACCGTGCAGGTACTTCTAACGTGCTCCTCACACCCTGCCTCCTCCATGTCCTAGGGACACAGCCACCTTATCAAACCATCGACGCTGCCGCTGCTGCCTCCATCTCCTCAAGGCTTCCCACTGTGCTGTCCTACCCAGCACCGGACACTTCCCACCTCTCTTCCACGGAAAAATGCCCCTCTTGCCCCAGCCTCCTCACCAGGCCTGCTGTCCCTCCAGCCCTGCAGCAGCGGGTCCCTAAAGGCCGGCTGGACGTGCGAGTCCCCCCGGGCTGCGGGGAACACGAGTACCCAGCCCTGCCGTCTGCCTCGGGAGCAGCACCCGAGACATGAATCACCAGCCTCGGCAGCCCAGACTGCTGAAGTATATTTTTTATCGAATTCCTTGCACCCGCCACGGTGGACTTGCTGTGTTTGTTTGCAGCACGCTTGGCTTCCTCCCCCATCCAGATGTGCTGTACCTGCAGCTGGTGGCCCATCTCACCTGGCAGGCAGATGTGGGGCTGCAAGTGCCAGAATTAGCCTCAGGACAAAAAAGCCTTGTGTGACCCAGCACCTCGGTGGGAGGGGAGTTTTACTGCTTGGGCACAGCAGGATCCATGTCTGAAGAAAACAGGGTGACTTTATTCACATCTTCTATATCCTCCCTTTTCCTCCTCCCACAGCCACGAGCGTGACGAGGTGTATGTGTGTATAGCCACGCATACATGTTTTGGGTCTGTTTCTATAGGGAATAGACAGAATGGAAAGTTTATCTCCCTGAGTCTGGGGAGGAAGGAAGTTATGTATGGATGAATGGCTTTTCCATGACAAACAATGAGTCTGCACAGACATGGTGTGATGTCACCTAAGGAATTTCCAAGCCAGCCTCAGATACAGAAAACCTTTTCGCTGGCAGAGATGAGAGCGTCCCACCTTTCCATCTCATCACAGCCAGAAAGAAGAACTAGGGCAAGGGGAAAAAAATAAAAGCCCTCACTGTCTCACACACACACAAGGCATGTGCCATGTAAATAGATGACATGATGGGAGAAGTGTATCTCCAGGCTTTGCCCTCACCCTGCGGATTCTGAGAAAGGAGTAAACCATGGCGAGCCGCCCGGGTGCCTCTCCCAGCCAGGAATGTGAGACGGCAGCAGCTGATGAGGCAGTTCCACAAACACAGGTGATGTCAATGTCCGTGTGAGCTTCCCTGAGCACATGTGCACAGCCAGGACACAGCACCAGGCAGCCCTGCACTGGTGTCCCACTGACAGCACCACGGCGTGGTGGAAAATACAACCTTTCCAGCTGGGAAAGCCTGGGAGATGCTCATGTGAAACTTGGTCCAGAAACACATGGCATTAATGGCATATCTCATTTTAAATATTAATATGCACAGGCAGACGATGATTAATAACAGTAAAGTGTTATGAATACTGCTGGCAGCAACCTGACTGCCAACGAGCACAAGCAAGTGCTTGTCATCTTGTTTGGAAACACAAGACATAAGTATTGCTGTATGGGATGAGATGGCTTATGCAGCCAGCCTAATATCCTGTCAAAGGTGGCAACTAAAGGAGTTCCTTCAGCAGGAGAGGTCTCAAACTCTGAATTCTACCTAAAATCTGCTGTTGGTGAAAGCAACTGCCATTGAACTCATATGTGAATTATGGAAGTGAGTAATTTTTAAGCTGCTGGAAATAATTTCTTCACTGGCTGTGTTTATGACTTCAGATACAGTGATAATAGCAGGTGAGGCATTGCTGCAGGGATTTAGGCTCAGCCAGCAACTTCCACAGCAAAAGCTGAAGAGCACTTGCCTGGTGGTCTGAAGAATAGGATCTTCCCCTCTTGTGTTGGTTTCTACTTGCCACCAAAATCCTGAATGTGAGGTTTTGATTTTGTAAGTAAAAAGCTTGGGTTATTTTCTAAGCCCAACTGCAGGACAGGTTCAAACAGCTTTGAGGAGTTGTTTGCTCAAGCAGGGCTGGGTGGGAGACATCAGTGAAATTTTGTGAGGATGAGAGATGGAGCGAAGCAGGGCTGCTGTGGGCTGGGATGAATGGAGTCAGTGAAGCATTAGGTAGGACCAACCTCACTGCAGGCACACCACGCTCCTGACCATCATCTCTGTCCATCCTTCCCATCCAAGTGACTCCAAACCAGCAGGAACCTACTCACACCAACTCAGACCACTCCTGCTGCACTAGGAGGAGGAAGAAGAGTGGGAGGAAGAACTCCAAAACCACAGGTTGCTCTTACTTCTGTGGTAAAAGGTCCCATCCCACCCCTTCCAGTGGGCATGGATCACTCAAACAGCAGAAGTGAACCTGCTTGAGCACTGCAGGTCTGATGCTTGCACCCAGAGCACTAGGGATCACCTGGGCCAAGTAAGGAGCTGTTGTCTGAAAACAGGACATGAATCTCAACCCTTAAATGTTTAATGCTTCTAAGAGGGCAGAAGAGTGGCAGCAAGCCTTCATCTTTGTAAGCCTTGGCATTCTGCTGCATTCAACAGTCTGCTGCCCTAGGCAACTGTCTCCTGTGTTGGCTGGCTGCCTGAAATTTGTACCTGTGTTTGCCTTTGTTCACTCTTCAGAGGTGACAACTGTGCATGAAGCATAAATTTACACATCCAGCTTCCAAAGTCACAGAGGAGCAGTTGGAGAGCTATCACTGCTTTCCCAACACTGTCCCTGCCATGTTTGCTGGAGGGAAGCTGCAAGACTCCAAGAAAGGGAGGTCACGTCCATGAGATCATTTGCAAGGATTTGGCAGACTGTGAAAAGAGTTGAACCCTTGCTGGAAGACAGCCCTGATAAATGAGAAAGAGAGGGTTACTCATGCAAATTCCTTGTCCTACCATTATTGTTTCTTAAAAATTCAGGATGTCCCCAAATGTGACACAGGTCTTTACTGAGTACTATAAGGAGTGCTGAAAGAAAGCATCACTTCCACATAACTCCAGCGTTCGTCATTTCTGCAACTTGTCTGATTTCTTCTGGTCTGGGGAGAGCTGGACATTCATTCTTGCTGTAATGATCAAGAGCTTGAGTTCCTGTTTATTCTTGCAGCTTGACTGGAGTTCAAGGCTTGCTTTTAACGCCTCACAATGTCCAGTGCATCCAGGAACACTTACTGCTTTTCTGACACAAGACGCTTCTCCAGATGTGAAGGATATTCACTGGAGTACAGTCTCCTCTGCTTTAGGAGCCAGTAGAGAGGCACTGCCCAGTGTCATGGTTTAACTCCTCTTCTTCCTCCTCCTCACCCCAGCTTGTATTGCTGAGCACAACTTCATGTGGTCTGGGGTATCCCTTTGGCCAGTTGGGATCAGCTGTCCCAGCTGTGTTCATTCCCATCTCCTTGTGCATCCCCAGCCCACTCAGTGGCAGGGTGGGGTGAGAGGCAGGAAAGGCCTTGACTCTGTGCAAGCCCTGCTCTGCAATAACCAAAATATCCTGGAGTTATCAACACTGTTTTCAGCACAAATCCAAAACACAGATCCACACGAGCCACTGTGACGAAAATTAGCTTTACTCCAGCCAAAACCAGCACACCCAGGAAGGAGGCTTTCCATGTGCTGCTCCAAGGGGAATCCCTGCCCTCTGGTTCTGTGCCATGGACCTGCTGCTGACAGCATCAAGAGATGTATCATAACGTCCTGCTATCCATCTGCTTCTGGCAGACAGGCCTTAACCACAGCTCTTACTAAGACTTCAGGAATCTCATTAAAGTCACATACTTGCCCATTCAGCTGAACCAGTTTTAGAGGGAGTGTAGATTAAAAAAAAAAAAAAAAAAAAAAAAGAAAAAAGAAAAAGAAGACAAAAAAAGCCCAAATCACTTGAAGGTAAATTGCAGTCTTCACACAGAAACCTAAATCATCTTTTATCTCACCACACCCTGACTAGTCTGGTCCTGTGCTGCTCCCCTGCTGCCAGACTGTCCTCTCTCAGCACTGTACCACCACATTGCTGGTGCCAACCTTCCCAGATCTAAATGCACTTATTTATTTGTATTGCAATTATTACTTAAGCAGCAACTGGAGCCACCTCCATAGGTCCAGATACAGCTGGGGTGTTACAGAAGGTGTAATAAAACCTTCTTAAAGTATCCCACTGTATCATGTCTGCCCTTTTGTCTTGACATTGCCTCGCCTCACTGAATTGTTACGCACTGTCCGTCTCTGCTGGAAAGGCAGATTATTCCTGCTTATATCCTGCTTGTTTCTTTTGGTACTTACAGGCTCAGTTTTATCTCCTGATGTGCTCATGCAGTACCTTTTTCTGCATCTCATCACCTGTCACCCCTGCTGACAGATCCAGATTTCCTTTCACCACTACCTTGCCCTTTCATTTTTCCATGACTCCCCTGGCCAATGACATCCAGCCTCACTGTCACCAGGGCATGTAGTGCAGCAAATGCCAAGATATACCTGCCAGTCTCAGCAGACTCAGTGACAGCTGTCCCTGAAGTGCCTCACGAGGGAGAGCAAAAATGGAGGAAGCTTGCAAATAAACCAGACAACAAAAGCAGCCAGATACTAAACATTTTCGCCATTTAAAACCAGAATATGTACGAAGGATAATGACTCTATGAATAAAACAATTTCTCATTTGTGAAAGATACAAAATATATGTATAGCCTAATGAACATTGTCATTTTCAACACAGTATTTCATGACAGGCAATGAGCTCACTTGGAGCAAGACCATCGCACCCCCTACAAGAAAAGAAGCAAACTCCAAAGATTAATCAGGACATGATTCTCCTTCCTCTCAAAGGGATTCAGTGGTACTCATACTCACTCTTACAGCAGACTAAATCCTAGTGTTGAGCCAGCCTGGTCCACTGAGACCAGCACAAGATGTCCCAAAGAAAAATGCAACAGATTCAGCAGAAACTGCATATGCTGAAACAAAGCTGATTTTGATTTTTTGAAATCGAGAAAGATGCAACACAGACCCATCCCTGCAGGTATATAGCTGTCTGGAAACTCTCCACATTTGTGATATTCCCATGGACAGATCCAAGCCATCCAGTTCCATTTTACATGAGAAATCTATTTGCATGTTGGCAGCCTCAGCTGAGAGCCAGAGTCCTAAACCAGGACATGTCTAGCCCAAATTCTGCACTTCTTGTTCCCACAACTATAATACCAGGGTTTCTGGGGCTTCAGCAATCATCCATAATCACAAACTAAAACCTTCTTAGTGTCCTCTATTTATATGGGAAAGTCCCATAAGAAATTAGACCGGTTCTACTATGTATAACTATAAATCTAACAAATCTAGATACATATATTTGAAAGAAGTACCAAGCATTATCCTCTGCTGACCAACCAGCAGATTATTTAAGATGCCCACGGAGCCACAGCTTCCTTGCCAGACAAGCACCCCATCTCCTTCAATTGCACTAACAATTTCATCTTCAGAAAATGTTCCCCAGGCCCCCTCAAAGGAGCCATGGGGGTCAGGTTGAAACATAAGCCCAGGCAGGATTAGGAAGCCCACGCTGCTGGTCTCCAACATCAGATTTCCAAGAATGAAAGACTCCATCCCTTTAGGCCATCTAGATAATGTCTAGCTTTCCCAAATGTTAAATTTACACAAATTTAACAAACCCTAGAGGACAGTAAGACATGAGAACAGTAAAAAGAAGAACATCCATCCCTCCTTTGTTTTCCAGAGGCCAGCCCTGGGAGCTGGTTTGCTATCTGCTTTATCTGACCACAGCACAGACCCTCAATGACAGTGACCGGAGGGCAGCCCTGGTCCTGCTGGGAGCTGATGCTGCCTGCAGGATTTGGGTGAGAACTCCAGGCTCAGACTATGGTGGTTATGAGCACAGCCATCAGCCCTCCTTGGAGGTTAGGAAGCGTGAGAACACAAAGTTCCCTGACAACATGAGCAAGGAGGCAGAGCAAGGCAATCCAAGTCAAAGCAACTTCTTTGCAGAGATTTTGGGACAGGCCAGGGGATGGAAATAGTTGGATGACTTTAAGTGTTCTCTTCCTCACTCTCATCTTGGAAAGCACAGAGCACCTTCATCCTCCCTAAAGGGCTGCCCAACTACTCCCATCCCAGTGAAACCATCCCAAACCAAGATTTATGTCCCACATCTCACAGGCCTGGACCTCATTTTTGCTCTGGATATAGATTCCTTTTAGCTTGTTCCACACTCTGTAATCATTACATCGACTGCCAAAGGAAATCAAATATTCAAAGTACAGTTGAGCTGTTGCTGCAGTGGTTCTTCATTCTCCAGGAGTGAATGACTGGAGGAAATGGAGATGCACTTATTACTGCTGTGTCTTGCACATTCTGCACCTCAGTGAAGGTCACAGGGACCAGCCTCAGACTGGGTCAGACCAAGACCCTCCTGTCAGTAAATCACTGCCAGCAAAGCTTGACATGTACCTTTCCAAAGGAAACAGTAAACCATTGGAATAAATCCAAATTCATTATCATTTTTACCCTTCCTAACAGACTCTTCAAAGAGGTTCTTATAAAGTCTAGTCTAATAAAAATAATAATGGTCAGCTTTTCCTCAACTCTAGACTGGCAAAGCAAGCACATACACCCATCCCTTAAACCCCACAACCCCGACAGCCACTATTTTTCCTTACAGAAAGAGAAAGAGAGGGGCAGGAGGGGCTGAGTGACAGGTTGGAACAGTAAAACCGTGGTGAAGATTTACTCCATTCAGTAAAGCATTAAACCAGGTGCCTGAAAGTAAGAATATCCCTACTCATTTTTGCTGAATTGGGATCAAAATTAAAATCTGTTTGTTTTCTCCGTTCTTTCAACCATCAAATACTTCTGCTGTCAATTAAAGATTGCTCCTGCTCAGATACAGTGGATTCAAATACAGAAGGTTTTGGGAATAATGCCCAAGTGTATAACTGCATCATCTTCATAGTTTTCACAAATAAAAAAGAGAAAAAGCTTTTTTTTTCAAGCATGCTTACTGTGTTTTATATTAAAAATAAATTTATTAAAGGTTGAAGCACCATAAATAAAGCCCTGTCTGTATCAGGAGATTACACCAATTTAATCAATTTCAGAACTTATCTTCTATACCGTCACACTTCAATGAAGGAATTTCCTGTTAATTCTGGGTGCAAGAGATTTAAGCTAAACCTATTCAAAGTGTCTGGGGAATAGACTGCATATACATTTGTACCAAAAAGGAGATTATTTTATATCTCAACTTCATGCTAGCACCAATCACTTACATGCAATTTGAACTGCAGAACATAAAGGTATCCTGTTACAGATCTTGTTTGTAAGTTCACTGCCACAGGCCCAGGGCACAACTGCACAGAGAATGAACATCAGCCTCTGGACAGGAACTACACAAAGCTAAGATGCTGCCAAAGCCTCTGTGTTAGCAGGTCAAGGCCTTGAAGTGCAAGAACACGATAGCAAAAAAGGGAAAAAAAATCAGCATGTTAAAAAGCTGATAACAAAGCATTAGCTTGAAAGATGGCTCCGTGTAAAATTACCTGATTTGTAAGAGATGAAGTTTCCAGTATTTGTGCTAGCATTTGCTGCTTTGTAAATCCTTCCCAAAAAGGAAAAAAAGAACAACTGGAAAAGTAACTGAAGCTGTTAGTGCACTTTATTCAAATTTATTCATTTTCATTGACTTTACCTCAGTTTTCAAAGCATATTATATAGATATTTTAACTGCCAAAGCTATCCAAAAGCTTTCCAAAAAAAGCTGTGCTTTTTTCCTGCTCCTCTCGCCAACACGAACTCTAATGTGACATTTTGGTGCAGACACTAGAATAGCATCCATCTCCTCCTCCCACAGCTCTGCCTGCCCAGCAGGGCTAACCAAAATCAAAACTTGCTTTACATCAACACAGCCAGTGCAAGTAGTCACCAGCCTGGCTTTCCACCCATGGGGAGGATTTCTGAGCACATCCTGCACTCCACCAGTGGCAATTTCATCCTCCAAAGAGCTCAGCCCACACCTAGGCTTCAAAACAAGGAATCACATTTCAGAGGTGCCTGTGGAAAACTCTGTTTTTCCTTTCCTGCTTTGGACATGAAAAATGTTGTAGCCACCAGAAACGTAACTCCAAGAGGTTAAATTATCTGGAAAAAGCAGGTGCTTATCTAACACCTCATCTACTCAGAAAGCACTGTACAAGCCCATGAGTGACTGGCAACAGAGAATTTGGCCCTGAGAGTCCAGATTGCAACACCCACATTTTGCAGCCCTCCAAATATGGATTTAAAAGCCCCTGTTCCCACAGCAGGTGCAGCTGAGCTGGATAAGCCTGCCCAGTTCTGATCCTGCAAAAGTATTTGGATATTTTGATATTAGTGTATATAATTGTTAATTATTTACACTAAATAATATGTGTAAATAATTAAATATTGTTATTATTTAGTCCATACTCACAATAAACCTTGTGCAGAACTTACCACACACAACTGAACAGTCTACAGGACATGGCTTTTTCTAAAAGAAAAAAAAAGTGTTTATTTTCCCCCTGAAACTATAGGGAAAACACATACTCAGTGGGAGAAATCCAGCAGGTTAAGGTCTTCCAACTGCCACTCAAATAGAGAAAATTAAAATTATCTATTTTACACTACAATCCAAAGTCCTGGAATTCTTTCTCCAACCTCTTGAACGTATTTATTCTCTCTGGCAATATGCTATTGAGTAAGTGGACTAGACAGGGATAGGGAATTTCTGTAGGTGGAAGAGCTGTACATCTGGAATGCAAGCTCTGCTTTACTGGACAACTACAAAGTTCTTGCAAAGAAAAATGTGTTTGTCCTGCAAAAAAAACCACAAAACCAAAAACAAACCCCACCCCAGTGTATCCACAGGGAAGATAGGAATTGCTCATCTTGCAGGAGAGGGAAGCAGGCTGCATTTCACACAGGGGTTAGAGGTTTGCCTGCAGGTGTGGACCTCAGAAAGCTGCTGTCTGAGGCTATGTGCACCATCCTTGCAGCAGGCAAGGTGTAGGATGAAAGAGGGAATTGCCTGAGTCTCTACACTGCAGGGGAAGCAAGAAATCCTATTAAGGATTTATGCTGTTCCAGCAAAATAACTTCCTCTCTTGAAGCAGAAGCCAGCTTTTTCACTGTCTTGACTTTGCTCGTGCTGACAGCATGCAGTTCTTCAGTCAAGCCCAGAGCCAGCTTTGTACTGAGAGATTCAGCATCGGGAAATGGGCTAGCAAGGCTCCTGCTCCTGCTCTCAGTCACAACTTCTTTTGCCTCTGAGATGCACTTGCAAGACTTTGAGTGAACACTTGCAGAGAGAAAGAAGTTATTTACTACACGGATGGGTTTGAAAACACAGTGATGTGCACATTCAAAAATATGTTCTAGGGAAGGCATGCCTGGGAGATGTCTGAGGAGACATTTGTGCGTGGTGTGTAATAATTACAATGTGTTTTCATTTACACAGTGTCTCCTCCACACACAAGGGAATGCAGCAAAATGTAACTAAAACCACATATCCTCACAAATAAAGGGACAGAGAGAGAGAGAGTTTCATAGAAAGGTTAAACAAAAAAATCTGTTTAATGTCACTTTGGGGATTACAGGAACTGGAGTAAAACAAACATCCAGAAGAAACTTTGAGGGGTTGCCTCAGGAAAAGCACGTGTGTGCCACCAGATCTGCATATTCAATATGTCTTGCTGGGACAGCTTGGGAAAAATAGGAAGCTGGAAATTTTCAGTGTGGGAATTAGATGGAAGAATGTGAACCATTCTAAACAAAACAGAGTGGAGTTGCCAGCTGACTTGCTAAAATGCCAGTGCTCTCTAGGATCCTTGAAACAGAGCTGGGGACTGGCCCTGCTGCTCAGGGAGTGGGTAGGGAGGCAGATTTGGGCTGGATTCCTGGCCCTGCAACAAACCCAGCACGTGACGCTGGGAAGTCATTCAGCTCTCAGCTTCCAAAACCTGATTCCATGCCTGCACTTCTGGGCACCTAGAGTGAGACAGCGAGAGCCCAAACAGCCCAGACCTCAAACAGGGGTAAGCTGCAGGTACTCACTGCCCATCCATGAGGATCACACACTTTGGGGCTCAGTTTCATCATGGATGGAGCAGGGCTAAAAACTGCAAAGGAACCTGAAATGCTACAGAGCTCCAGGAAGGTATTACATGATCAGACATCTTTGCCACATGGATATGCAAAGGACTACTAATGAGTTACCTGGTGCTTCCCACATCCTGTGGCAATTATTGCCATTCTATAAATATTTTCAAGACTTTTGTTTATGTTTCCTACTTCAGCGCATCAAGGAATAATCTTCTCACGAAAGGATTCACTGTTCCAAAAGAAACCTAAAGAACACAGATCAGGATTGTTGGCAAAAAGCGTAGAACAACAACACTGACAAGACCAGGAAAATACTGGATCTCAAGGGTGAAACTGTGGAAAGAAAGAGGCTTTTCCACATAATTTAGTCAGCATGTATGCTGGGGGAATAAAAAACAGAAGTAAAAGCCATATTTCTAGCTTATACTTTTCTGTATGGACACATTTAAAAAAAATTGGAACGATCAGAACTAGAGATCGTGAGGGGGGTCTGGTCACACATTAATTTACATTATACCGTAGACAAAAGTTTATTATGGACTTTTTTAAAATGAAAAGTGTAGATGCAAGTTGAAAGAACAAGTGTGAAACTGAGAACTTGTTCTACCCATTTATATTTCCACCTCCAGCACGGTGAACTCTGTACTTTCTTCCTGCCCTCTTTGTGCCTGCCCTTAATTTTACCCCCACATTTCCAGAGAGGATTTCCAAGATTTTTGTCGTGCACAGATAGGTAACATGCTAGTGAATGTAATTGCCTTAATGGGGTTTTAGAGTTTCCACATGAACCCAAGAACAGAAGCAAGAACAAAAGAAGTTTCTGAAAGGGATGTTGTCCCTTTGCAACCATTTTTTGTGCACCCATTATAGTTGTACCAGATAACTTTCAGAAAATCAGGGAAATTTAGCACAAACAGTCACTATGCTGGTACTTCCAGGATTAAAATGTTACAGTAACCTTCCTTTGGCCAATGCAATCCAAATCTTCCACTAAATATAACATTCTATTTTGTGTCTTTAGCCTGCCTTCCTTATAAAACTGCATTTTCTAACTCTCACCTTTGTGCCAAGCTCTAACTGTGAATCTCATTTTCACAGCATGTTTCCAAAACAGTTTTGCCCTATTTTTCAGTTTCCCTCCAAGAACTTACTTCAGAGCCGGTGCTCAGAAGGCAGGTGACATAACTTGGTCCAATTCAAGTGAATTGCCAATTTCAGAATGCTATTTACTACCTGAAAATGTGCTGGTGGCCACAGTCCAGAGAGGGAGGAGTCAAAATAATGCTGCAGTAATCCATGGGTACAGAAATCTTGTGTTTTAAGGGCCACACAGCTACATCAGTACCCTCCCCAAGCTGAGCTCACCCACTTGTGAGGTTACCTTCCACTTTCACTGTGGGAAGAATATTTGAATTCCTTGTCCCTGGCCCTCACTCTGGGGGGCCCAGGCAAGGCTTGACTGGAAAGCCAGAGCCTGATGTCTTTTCTTCCTTGCAGCTTCTGACAGAGAGCACAGGGAGCAGCTTCCCTGACAGCCAAACTCCCCTTACTCACAGGCCAGTAATGCTACACCTGCCCTGAGTGCAGAGAGAGATGCTCTGCCCAGAGTGAACGTGCTGGCTGTCAGTGGAGCTGCACACACAGAGCATTCATGCACCTCTGCTGGGTTTTGCACTAAACAGCTGTTACAAAGGCAGATTTCACAGACCTGCTGCTGTAACAGGTACCACACAGCATGTCAGACACACATGTTTCTGCTGTGACTGCAGGGGCTGTCCCTATTAGATCAAGTTGTAGAGGTCTCAGAGTTCAATCCCCAGGAATGGCTTATGAAAGCAATTACCACCTGAAAGGTCTCTTTGTTTTTGTGCCACTGCTTTTAATAATAACGATTGCATCAGATATTTTCTGCCATCCCCATCTTCTTTGGGGCTGCTAAGGAAGAAATGACAAAGCCCAACACTTAAAATAGCACCCAAGACTTAAAATAGCACCCAGTACAATGAACTGCAAACGCTTCAGGTTTGAGGTTTTACATCCTGCCCTCCCTAAGCACTTTCCCTTTGATGATTTTAACCATTGAGTACCAAGCTCCACATGAGCCCTGAAGGGTGGGACATGCATGACCAAACCAGGGAATTGCCTGTGGGCAGGGCCCCAGGTCACCTGCTCTGAGCACCAGACAGTCCTGTCCCACAGAAGCAGACAGACAGACAGACAGACATGAAAGGCACATGGCATTCGAGGGAGTTGTCTGGACAGTCACAAATTGTTTTGACTCTTCAAGCAATCCTTTCATTTACGCTTGGTTCAATCTGTTACAGCAGCAACAATCGCTGGACAGTTTATCAGCAAAACTGGGAATATAATCCTGTCCTCCCACACTTCACACCCTCTGCCCATTCCCCCTCACATCAGCAGAGTTGTGTTCTTGTCAGCTACTGACTGAAGTAAAAACAAGACCTGAAGAAAATACCCAAGTCCAAAAGGCTCCAATCTATAGCTGGAGTCTGCACTGAGACATTAGCTCTGAATTTTGCCCCAGCTTTAGATAACCACATATCCACAGTACATTGTATTTTGAATAAACAACCCGATTCCAGGAAATACATGGCACATAAGAATTATTTTGTGCAGGACAAAGCACCTAATCCTAAAATACATCCTCATGTAGCACCTATTAGAGACATGAAGCCAGCAAAGTAAAAAACCACAGCTTGTTTTTTAAGGAAAGCTTTACAATGACCTAGTCTTCACAACAAAACTCAACAGGCAAAAGGATCCCAGTATTACAATTTCCAAAAAACCCTCTGATCAGTTATATTTTCTTTATATTCTCTGAACAAAAAATGAAATGTCATAAAAATGAAAATGAAAAACCAGCATGAATTCCAAAGGGAATCCACTCACTGAACACCCTACGCTGATTTATATGTGTGTGTGTGCATGCATAGATATGCACACATGCAACACAGAATCATTGAAAAGTTTGGTTTGGAAAGGACTTGAAAGGCCACCTAGTCCAACCCCCTGCAATGACCAGGGACATCTTCACCTGGACCAGGATGCTCAGAGTCCTGTCCAACCTGACCTTTAATGTTTCCAGGAATGCAGCAGCCACCATCTCTCAGTAAAAAACTTGTATCCTCTCTAAACTGACTCTCCTTTAGTTTAAAACCATAAACTACTGTCCTATTGCAACAGTCCCAAAAAGACTCTTTTGGTTTCATTCATACATAAAAAAACATTCCCCAAATTGAATTTGAAGAAGTTCCACTAAACCAACTTTAAACCCACTTTAAGACCAGGGGTTGTATCAAACTTAGTTGATTTTTGTGGTCAGATTTTCTTCAAATCTGATGAAGAAGGTCTGGAAGCCAACTTGTGAAGGATAACTGTGGCTGCATCTAAGTTTAAATGGATCAAAAGAGAGAAAAGGGTTAGCTGGGCATGGGCTTTATTGTCCAAGTGGTTTTGCATCACTTCTGTCCTGCAGTGCCAATGGCCACTGCCCAGAGGCACAAAAAAAGTCAAAGGCTAAAAAGATTCCTGTGGGTAAATTCACAAGTTTTTCATTCTGCAGCTGAAGCTGTGAAAATGCAGAAAGTGCATGGAGTAGGTTGGCAGAAGAAAAGTAAGGATAAAGGACTCTGTTATCTCTTAAATTACTAATCTGAGCCAAAAGTTACCCTGCAAACTGACAGGCAAAAGTAACAAACAAGGCCAGGCTGAGATGGGAGCTAGAGAGAGACCTGGTGGATGTTATACCCAACCATGCAGCATGGACAACAGTGCAGCTTTATCAGCACGAGCTGCTTCCAATCACAGAGGCCACGAGTGAGTTATGTGAATCCTCCTGAACCCCTGCCAAGCAAAACTGTACAGCCTCCACTGAACAGTGGTGTAACTGGAGGAAAAATGAAGCATTTATCTGGCAAGTGCTTTTTGAAAGAGAGCATGGCTGTCAGGGGCTGCTCGAGGAGCTGGAATGCTAGAGATGGTTCCAGAGGGATGGAGCAGCCATGAGCGCCTAAGAGACAGGCAGGGATTTTTAATAAAATGCAGTTTATCACATGGTGATTACCACCTCCTATTTATACCACATGAGTTCATGAAAAACATGGCACATATTCCTTTACTCCTGGAAACACGAAGTCAACCCAACAACCATGTGATAAATTGGCCCTTTTCATGCACTTTGTACTTTGTCTTTCCAAACCTCTATTTCCAAACATCTGTCACTTAGACTGGCAAATAAAAATCTGCTGGAATAGTAACTTGTGTGCCTTCCTCTCCCCCAGATCAACACTACAGTAGATTAGGATTACGAATCCAAATTCCAGGCTGTTCCACTCAACATGTAAACCTTAACTATTCACAAGGAAGGACAGATGGTCTAAGGATATAAGAAGTAAGAAAGAGAATTTTAGAGTCTCCAGGAAATGCTTCATCTATTTCTAACTTCTGCTGGCTCTACACAAGAGACACTACAGACACAATGTGCCAAGATATAAAGAAAAAAGTATTTCAGGTAAGCTGTTCTGCCTTGTAGAGCACACAAATTTGCTCCCCTTCAAATGTGGTTTGAAAGGCTTAGGGAGAGGAAATTCCACATTATTTCCATGCTAAGATTCCACAGCTGAGTTTGGGATAACTCTGTGAAAGCCTTCATTAGCACTCCTTGAGAATGACTTGTAGAACTTGCTTGTAGCTTTGCCAGTTATGAGTAATGCAACAATCCCTGAGACACTTCTGTGCCACATTTCCTTCACACATTGCCTGATGTCTGCTGGACTCAGCCTTCCTGTGAGGGATCCCACTGCCTCCAGACAGGGAATCCCTGCCACCACAGGCCTGTGAGATGCCACACCGTTATCTTTACTTCATGGAAATTCTCCATTTCTGTTGAGATGCTCTACAGCTGATCTGAACACAGCTGATCTGCAGGGAAAAAAAATCTATTGCCTCCAATCTTTTGCTTATTAACCAAAGTCTCAACAGCACAAACTGCAAAAATAATACCACAAAGGTATAGCTCCTGTGTGTGACTGCAGCTCCACAATCACTAAATCCAGGTCTGTGCATTGCTGGATCCCCCAGGAGCACAAATTTCATCGGGATCAGGCCAAGGCATGTGATCAGGCTGCTGCTGAATGAGCCAGAGCTCAGGATGTAGGGCCAAGCCCAATCCTGCTCTGGCCAGGAGCCAGGCACAGGGGTGCAGACGATACCTGATCTGGCTGGAGCTCAGCACACTGACACCTGAGCCGGCATAAAGTCTGCTGGTAAAAAGTTAACCTGTCAAAAACTTCTTGAATTAACTCGAGCAGACAGGGTGAATGAATACCAGGTCAGAGCTTCACATCATGTGGCCACCCCATTTTGGAGCCAATAATAGGAGCTGCACTGCTGGCTGTTGTTGCTCTGCCAAACCACAGCCAAATGTTGATAGTGATGTTTATATGCATGGGGAACTCAGTGCAGGATCAGGGCCTCAGAGTCCTTCAACTCGCCTTGCCTCCAACTTAAAGCAAAAAGGAAGGAAAAAAGCAGAGTGAAACCTAAATGTTTAACCTCTAAGTAGTCAACAGAATCCACTAATATGGAATCTGAATGTGAAGGCAGACCCATGACTGCTTCTGCAGCAAATAAATTTAAATGATGATTAAAATAAAGCCTATTCCTTCAGGTTAGTGAAGACATCAGTACAGCAAACTGATGCAGCAAAGTAGTACTTTGCAGTACTTTTGCAGTACAGCAAAGTTGATTTGTGCAGTATTTTAGAAATCCAGACAGTGTTAAAAACACACCCTGTCATGTTGAACAAATGCAAACTTAACTTTTTCTTTACAAAGAAAGGATAGTCCTGCTCTTTTGAAGCTGTTTTGAAAAGCCTTACCTGATCTCTGGTAGAACTTAAGCCATTTTTAACACTGCTGCAATATTGCCTAGTGTTGAGATGTGCATGGGTACCATTACACAAGGCTATAGACACACAGAAAACATGGTTTTCAAACACTCTTTCTTAAAATTATTGGAAGTCACTGGAAATTGCTTGGTTTATGTGAGTATCTCAACCATTTTCAGAGCTAGTTCAACGAGGCCATCAGCTGAAAGCCATTTTCAGAAGATTTTCTATTTCCCATTACAGTGGCCCTAAAACAATCCATGCAGAGATGCACAGCAACCTTGACAGCTACCCAGAGCTCTGAGCTGTTTACAGCCCTGTCCTATCGCTCCTGCAGGCATGCCTGGACAGAGGGTTCCCAAACTTTGCTCCTCAAGGCTGTCACACTGCCTCATGGCCATGCTGCCCACCACAGCAGCCAGTGCTCCAGCAGGCAGGGGTGAGGCACCATCCACCTTCTCCTTGCTACCTTCCAGCTGCACAGACCCCTGTCCCTCCTCATAGGGCTCCCAGAGAGCTCGAGGAGTTACCAGCCAGCCCAGCATGGCCTTGGCAAACCTCAGTGCAGAGGTGGCCCAGTGGCAGATATGGGGTGAAGCGAGGGGGCTGGCTTCTGTACTGAGCTGGAGTCTCCAGCTGTGCCAGGGCAGATTTAGGTTGGACATTAGGTGGAATTACTTCACAGAAAGGTGATTACACAGTGGAATGGGCTGCCCAGGGAGGAGGTGGAGTCACCGTCCCTGGAGGTGTTTAAGGAAGACTGGATGTGGCACTCAGTGCCATGGTCTGGCTGGCCTGGTGGTGTCTGGTCACAGGCTGGACTCGATGATCTCAGAGGTCTTTTCCCACCTAACTGGGTATGTGATTCTGTGAAGCAGTGCTGCTTTCTACAGCCTTGCCACCCCTGCCCTGGTGGGGACCTGTCATCCATGGGTGACAGCCCAGCAGCCACCATGGCCTCTCTGCACTGACAGGGCAGGAATGAGGATCAGTAATGCATCAAGCCAATCCAGCAGGCCAAGGGAGTGACCCAGCCCCTTTACTCAGGTCTAGTGTAATGCATCCAGTTTTGGGCTCCTCGCTACTAGAGAGTCCTGGAGAAGGTCCAGTGAAGAGTGACACAGAGGATGAGGGGACTGGAGCATTGCTATTGAGAGAAAAGGCTGAGAAAATTGGGCCTGTTCAGCCTCAAGAAGAGATGACTGAGAAAAGACCTCATCAATATAAGTGTCTTAAGGATGAGTCAAGAGGATGGAGCCAGGCTCTTCTCAGTGGCACCAAGCAATAGGACAAGAGTCGACAGGTACAAACTGACGCACAGAAGTTCCTTCTGACCACAAGGAACAACTTCTCTCCTGTGCGGGTGCCCATGCACTGCGCCACACTGCCCACAGAGGTTGTGGCGCCTCCCTCTCTGTACACTCAAGGGTCGTCTGGATGCCACCGTGTGCCATGTGCTGGGGCCGGGCCGGGTCCTGGTGACCTCTGAGGCCGCTCGGGCCGAGCCCCGGTAATCGCTGAGGTGCCTTGGGCCGGGTCTCGGTGACGGCCGAGGCCGCTGGGGCCGGGCCCGGAGCGGCGGTGGCGCCCCCGGCGGCGGCGCGGGGCAGCGCAGCACGGCGGGAGCGGCGGGGGCGCCGCGCGGCCCGCGCTGTTTCCAGGGCGACGGCTCGCCGTGTTCCGGACCGTACCATTGCGCAAGCGGCGCGGGTGGGGGCGGGAGGGGAAACAGGCCCGGCCCGGCGCCGCCTCCTCCCCGGCTGCCTCCTCCCCCCGCGCCTGGCCGCGCCTCCCCCCCTCCCGCGGGCCGGAGCGGCGCCGGGCCCAGCAGCGCGCGGCGCGGAGCGGAGCGGGCGGGCCCGGAGCGGCGGAGTCGGTACCGGCGGCGGGCGGGCCGGGCCGGGCCGGGCCGGGCCGCGCCACCCCCTGCCCTCGCTGCCTCACCGCCGGCGCGGGATGCGGGCGGCGCGGGGCCGCGGGCTGTGAGCGGCGGCAGCGCGGAGACAAAGGGAGGCGGCGGCGGCGGGGCTCGGCGGCCGGCGCTGGGCACGGGGCGCGGGGGCCGCCGCCGGGGCGCGCCCGCCGGGATGCGGCGCGGGGCGGCGCGGCCGCGGCAGCAGCGCGGCGGCGGCAGCGGCGCGGCCCGCCCGGCGCGGCGGTAGAGGCGGCGGGGCCGGGCCGGCGGTCGCGCAGTAGCGTCTCCCGCGCCGCCCGCGCCGGCGATGTGAGGGCGGCGGCGGCGGCAGGAGGAGCGCGGCGCGGAGCGGAAGGCGGGCGGGCCCCGGGCGGAAGCGGGCCGGGCCCGGCGGCGAGGGGCAGCAGCGCGGCGCCGGCGGGGGCGGCCGGGCGCGGGCGGGCGTGCGTGCGATGGAAACGCACATCTCGTGCCTGTTCCCCGAGCTGCTCGCCATGATCTTCGGGTACCTGGAGGTGCGCGACAAGGGCCGCGCGGCGCAGGTGTGCACGGCCTGGCGGGACGCCGCCTACCACCGCTCGGTGTGGCGGGGCGTGGAGGCCAAGCTGCACCTGCGCCGCGCCAACCCCTCGCTCTTCCCCAGCCTGGCGGCGCGGGGCATCCGGCGGGTGCAGATCCTGTCGCTGCGGCGCAGCCTGAGCTACGTGGTCCAGGGCATGGCGGACATCGAGAGCCTCAACCTCAGCGGCTGCTACAACCTCACCGACAACGGGCTGAGCCACGCCTTCGTGGCGGAGATCAGCTCCCTGCGCTCACTCAACCTGAGCCTCTGCAAGCAGATCACGGACAGCAGCCTGGGCCGCATCGCCCAGTACCTCAAGGGCCTGGAGGTGCTCGAGCTCGGAGGCTGCAGCAACATCACCAACACCGGCCTGCTGCTCATCGCCTGGGGCCTGCAGCGCCTCAAGAGCCTCAACCTGCGCTCCTGCCGGCACCTCTCCGACGTGGGCATCGGGCACCTGGCGGGCATGACCCGCAGCGCGGCCGAGGGCTGCCTGGGCCTGGAGCAGCTCACGCTGCAGGACTGCCAGAAGCTCAGCGACCTCTCGCTCAAGCACCTGGCCCGCGGGCTGGGCCGCCTCCGCCAGCTCAACCTCAGCTTTTGCGGGGGCATCTCGGACGCAGGGCTGCTGCACCTGTCGCACATGAGCAGCCTGCGGAGCCTCAACCTGCGCTCCTGCGACAACATCAGCGACACGGGCATCATGCACCTGGCCATGGGCAGCCTGCGGCTGTCGGGGCTCGACGTCTCCTTCTGCGACAAGGTGGGGGACCAGAGCCTAGCCTACATCGCACAGGGCCTCGACGGGCTGCGCTCGCTGTCACTCTGCTCCTGCCACATCAGCGACGAGGGCATCAACCGCATGGTGCGGCAGATGCACGGGCTGCGCACCCTCAACATCGGCCAGTGCGTCCGCATCACTGACAAGGGCCTGGAGCTCATCGCCGAACACCTCAGCCAGCTCACAGGCATCGACCTCTACGGCTGCACCCGCATCACCAAGCGGGGCCTGGAGCGCATCACCCAGCTGCCCTGCCTCAAGGTGCTCAACCTGGGACTTTGGGAAATGACTGAGAGTGAGAAGGTCAGGTGAGAGGAGGAGGAGGGTGCCCCGAGACCTCCATCTCCTCTGGAGGGACTCACTGACTGACTGACTGCTGCAGAGGAGGAGAGAAAGAGAGAGGGGCATGCACAGAAACATGCTACCCACGCACTCTGGCACCGCAGGGAGGAACACAGAGAGAGGGTCTGTCCTCGACCCTTCTGTGCTGCCTACCTATCTTTGCTGTGGAGGAGGAGGAGAAGGAAGGGGGACCAGGAGGACAGAGAGAAAGCACCTATCCATTTTCCAGGTCATGCCTCAAGTTCCATGGTAGGGATACAGAGCCCTCTCCCTTCCCACAGCATCCTTCCCTGCGGAAGAGGTAGAAACCCACACTTATGCACTGGGGCTAGAGACACCCCTCTTTATCCCCACTCCCACATTCCATCCCCTCAAGCACTAAGGATGGATAAAGAAAGACCCTTGTTCTGCCATGTATTCAGAATAGATTATTTTTGGTTTATATAAAGGACAGTGGAGATGGGAACAAAAAATAAGTTAACAGCAGCAAAGGCTTCCTAGCTACACTTGTGCACCCAGCCACCCAGTCATGGGCACAGACCTGAGCTGGGCACAGACAGAGCTTTTGATAAAACAACCATTCCACCTCTGTGCTTGCCCCTCCCCTGTCAACACATGTGTGACAGAAATACTGCTCCCTAGGTACATTGATTTTTTTTCCCTTTTAAATCTCTCTTCAGTCTCCAGTTTCATGTTATTCTCTGCTGTGGGTGGATACAACCTCCCACTATTCCAGTTCTCCACTGCACTGAGACTAGCGATAGCTACAGCCTCCCCTTTTGTCAGTATGTTTCCATGTCATCCTGCGCTATGGGTAATGGAAAAGTCCAGGCACTCCATTCTCCCTCCCCATCTCTCCACTGGAGATGAACACACCATTTCCTCCTCCTCCTGTCTCTGTGGGGACTGGACACAGAGCCCACTCTCTTAAGCCTTCCCGTGCACTGGGGGACCCTGAGAGTTACTGAGACTTGTCTTCCCTTTCATCATTCTCTCTTTTTCTCCCCTCCTCCTCCTTGGCAACAGGGATAGACATATCCAGCCACATATCCATTCCTCTCTGGCTTAGGGGTGAGCAGGTAGAAAGGGGTTTTTGCTCCTCTCTACCTGGGGGACATGAGGAAGAATCTCCAGCTTCATTTCTGCTTCATTTGAGATACTGTGACCTGTTTTTATTTTGAAATGCATAAAAAAAATTACTGCTACAAAAACAGCCTCTTACTCTCCCATCTATCCCTTGCTTACATCCTGTAATTGATCCCAGTTTTCCTCACTCATTCTCCCCTTTACAGTATTCATTTTCTTACATGGTTTTATTTTTAAAGACATGAAGTTGCTGTTCTTGTGGATTTTTAAGTACTTTTTTTTCTGCTGAATATATTCTATATATATAAATATATATATGATGTCTGGCTACCTCGTTTTAATTTGTTACTTTTTTTTTTCCCTCCTCAAAAGCCCTGGAATTCTTACAGGAAAGAGATTTTGAGACTGAAACATTTTTGTGCCTAGACTGGAATAATGCCCCTTGGGTTTGTTCTTATTTTATCCTCTCCTCCACTCCCATCCCTTTTTAATTTTTTTTTTAATTTTAAATTTTTGTTTTTAATTTTAAATTTTTGTTTTTAGGCTTACCCTACTGTGTCCCACCTCCACATTCTGGTTGTGCCTCTCCCTCCTTCTTCACTGGGAACTGGGGACCCAAACTGTGCTTTTGCATTTTTACTCTTCTAGCACAAATATGTAACATGAGAATCCACACTGCGGATTGGGCTACTGTTAACAGAAATGTGTAAAATGCAAGTTTGTTTCAAAAAAGAAAAATTATATATATGGATATATGCAAGTGCTTTCCCCTCCCCTCCTAAGCCACCTACAAAAGGTCACTATGCCAGGCTTCCTGTTTGTAGGTGGAGAGGAGCAGAGCTGGCCTGCAGGCCCCAGGGCTGCCATGTGAAGGGGAGGAGACTGAAGTTCATCTGTCTTATCTCTGTTCTGTCAATAAAATGGAGCTGGGTCTTTAGATTATTTTTTAATTATTATCTGAAAGTGGAAGAGTAAGTTTGGGTTTTGTTTTGATTTTTTGTTTTTGTTTTTAAATATCTTGGCTTTTTTTTTGCTTATCTGTTCAAAATCTCAAATCCTCCACAGTAATAGGCCAGACCACGGAGTTAACACAAACCCGGAGACCCCTATGGATTAATTGTACTGTTTGTGAATTTGTATAAAAAAATAACAAAGATCCTCTTAAAACATTTTATATTCTTACAGTAAAAGGTTAAACATATTTATATAATAAAAGAGGAAATATGAAGTATGTTTTTGAAAAAAAAAAAAAAAAGCCGTATCTGTGTTGTCTGTACTTATTGAAGCCGTGTGTGTCTGTTGGGCTTGGTCAGAACAGCCTGGTGGCTGATGGTGGGACTGGGGCTGCTCTGCTGAGGAAGGCCAGGAGCCTCCTCCTGTGCAGGATGCTGGGTACCGTCAGCAGCAGGAGCTGGTGAGGAGGGGGCTTGGCAGGACCAGCCGTGGCTGCGAGGGTGCTGGCAGCATCCCTGGGGACAAACCCCGCTCAGACTTCTGAGTCTGAGGTCACACAAACCTAAAGTGCTGACACTTGCAGCTGAATCGACTGCTTGGTGATAGAGGATTTGGGAGGGGGGGAAGAAGGCCTGTATTTCTTAATTTTTTTAAGCTTCAGATGAATTGCTTAGTGGAGAAATTTTTAGTGATTTAAATCGTGGACCTCCCCGGATGGAAGACCCATTAAATAAAAACATTTCCCAGCACTGACAACCACCAAAACCCTGCGCCCTCGCAGACCTGGAAAATCTGAAACGTCTTGCTTGATTTCCACTACCCAGCCGAAGATAAAAGAGAAAGTAAAAAGTGGAACCGTGTTCAAAAAAAAAAAAAAAGTTTGAATAATCTAAGGTGTCCTTTGTCCTCTACCATAATCTTTCTCCTCGACGTTATGACTTTTAACCCGCGGCGGTCTCTCGCTGGCCTCCCCGGCGCGGGGTGTTGTATTGTTGCAGGGTGAGCGGTGTTTATAGGGCAGCCACAAAGCCCGTCCGTCTCCCCAGCCCGGCGGCGGGGCTCGCTCGCCCGCTGCCCCCTTCCTGCCTCCAAGGAGGGGGAATGCGAAATGGTGGAAGAAGGCAGAGCCATTGTTCAGGAAAGTTAAAAGAGGAGCTGTCCTTGCTTGCTTGCTCAGTCATGCATACTCAATCTGGCCGGGACCGAGTCCCTATGGAAAGGAGGAGGGCGATTCTTCCCCTCTTTTTAACATTCCTCTCCAGGCCTGGCTGTATTTAAGCTGCTTTCCTCCGCGCCGAGGAGGAGGGAGGGGGATGGTCTGAAGTTCCTGTACATTTGCATTTTAAGCACTTGCAGCGCTGAGCAGGCCACTTTGTTCCCCGCTCCAGCAGCCTGGCTGGGTGCTGCTCCAGGTGGGATGCCCTGCCACGGGAGGTGCCCTCGGTGCCCGCACCTGCCTGCCTGCCCAGCCCCTGCCTGCACAGCCGTTCTGGCTGAGGCTGGACTGGGCACACTCACTGCCAGCTCTGCCCAACTCAGCTCTTAATGCCGTGCTGCATTTCAAAGGGAAAGCAGTGCCTGACTCCGGCCCTCTTAAAAAGAAACACCATCTCCTCCACATCCTAAGGACCTGGACTATCTCAGGGTCTGGGCTTTGGGGCATGTGTTGTTCTAGTCCCTCCTTTCCAAGACTTCCAAGCTTTCTGCTGGGAGTCCATTGACAAAAGCTGCATTGTTCGCTTTAAGGAAAGCCACCACAATTGGATCTAATTGAGCTTGACACTATATCCATCTTCCCCTACTTGGAGGGAGGTGTTGGGGTCTCTCTTTCCGAGTTTACAGTAACTTCTTGATGGAAAAAGAGCATGTATGTATGAGTGTTATAAACAACAGGAATTCCAGATCAGGTTCCCAGAACAGCTGAAAACGTAATTGCTCCAGGGGTCAAGCAGCAGTCCCAGCCAAGGATGGGGAATGATAAACCTCTCATAAAGTAGGCTTGCTTCTGCTGGGTTTGGGTGAAAATGGCATCTCCTTACTGAGCCCCATGTTCACATGGATAACAGTTGGACATCTATGTTTCAATACAATGTGTGTGCTCGCAAGCTCCGTAATCAGAACCAGGACAGGATATTTTTTTTTCCCTAAAAATTCCCCTAAACTACTTCTCTCAACTTACCAAAAAAAAAAAAAAACCAAACCAAAAGCATTGCCCACATGGCCCAACATCCCCTTTTAAGAGGAACACAAGCCAAAGGAAGTTGCCAAAACCAAAGCCTCCCTGAACCCCAGTTCTTAGACTCCCTGGACTGTTCCCGTAGAGGGAGCAAGTGCTCTTCATACCTTCCTCTCATGCTCCACTGTGACAGCACCTCCTCGGACCCAGACACAGGCCAACAACCATAGACCAATTACCACATAACTTCTCAGCATAACCAACCACTCTTGAATTTTTGAACATGACTCAGTTGGAAACCGGGGTAGAAAACCATAAAAAACACTCCATTACTTGGAAATGAGCTGGAAGTCTCCTGTCTGTGAGCCCACAGTGCCCCAGCAGTGGCTTTGGTGCCAGCAGAAGTGCTGGGGCAGCAGGGCACAAGGCAGGGCAGGAGGGCGGCCCAGGGACCTGCTTTGTGGACAGCTCTGAGGAGCGGAGGGGCCACGCTAAGGAGGTGATGGCAGAAAGAGCAGAGCAATGATGTGGAGGAGGGATGAAGTGACTGAGCAGGAGAGGAGGCAGCAGCTGGGCATGCCAGCTCCAAGCTGCAGCGCAGTCCTGCGTGTGCGTGGGGTCCCTGGTCTGCTGCAGCAGCTGCTCCCCTCACCAGACCCATGGATGGCTCCGCTCCCTGGGAGCTGGGAGCAAAGGCAGGCTCCACCTGGGTCCTACTGCCCTTGGACTAGCACATGGGAGGTCCATGCATGACAGATTTACACATTGGATACCTTCCCCTGCACGCTGCGGGTTGGGCTGAATCGGTTTGTCACGGTGGCTCTGGGGGCCTTTGTTTGGCGCTAATAAATAACGGGGTCACGGGGCAGCTGTCAGCCAAACCACCTGGGGCCTCTGCTATGGCCAGAGGTGATCTGCCTGCTACACAGCACAGAGCTCACCGCTGAACCTGCCCTTTGGGGGTCAGCGAAGGGTTAAAATGAGACCTGGGTGGCCAAGGGGCTCACGGATTTTGGAACCAAAGCCAGAAGTCAGCACAGGCTACCATTAACAGCTCAAGGGGAGATGTCCCTGGATCTGGCAGCCTCGCTATGTACGCGTGTGGGATGCTCCTGGCAAAGTGAACTCTTTTTTGTTCTCTCTCTCTCTCCCTCCTCTACCTTAAAATGCCACTCTCTCAGCCAGCAGCTCTTTAACAGTGCCTTCTGTGGCGGGAAAACAGAAATGGATAAATTGGACTGGGTGGTGCAGGCTGGACCCCTCAGGACACCAGAGAGGCCCCGCGCCAGCGCTGCTGGCTGGGCTGCACCGACACTCCCCACCATGGCCAGCCAGCCAGGCCGTCCTGCTCAATTCCCCAGCCCCAAGCTGCACGAAAGAAAGAGCTGGAGAGGGTTCATCAGGCTCCTGTGCCAGAACTTAAGCCTCCAGCCACATTTGGCAGGGATGCTAGTGCTTCTCCCCCTTACTTAATTACATTTACCATATGCACTAGCTCAATGACAGCCCAAACTGAAATCGCATGATGGAGATTTTGAAAGATCTGAATCTGATCTGTCCTTGCAAGATGAATGGAAATGGGATTTTCCTTTAAAAAAATCCTAAAATCTGTAGTGTTTCTTAGACAAGGTGTCAAAAGTTTAGTACCAGTGACTGGACACATGCCCTGAGCAAGTGTTTCCACATGAGAAGGTTACTGAGACATAAACCAAACTCCTATTCTGCTACAGAAACTAACCCAGATCTAGAAATGGGAACCTCCTCCTAGTTATTTTCCTTCCTCCGAGTCTTGTTTCTCTGGGCACAGTCTAATGATTTCATGATGAAGCAATTTCCCCTCCCAGCTCTGGGAAAAAAAATAAAAAATCCCTAACAAATTTTATCTGAGCTTGGTCCTGTTCCTCCCTCTCCTCTGTTTTTCTCTCCCCAAACATCCCAGCTTTACAACCTTGGATGTCTTTAGGGGTTTGACAGTTGGCACATAACATCACAGGGGCACAGAGCATCACAGCTCTGCAGCCTCTCTCCTTGTTTAGTGAGCTGAAATACCAAGAAATCCCTGCCATTATCTTTGCCTCTTTCTCCCCTCAAACGTCCCAGCTTTACTACCCTTGGATATCTTAAGGGGCTTGGCAGTTGGCACACAGCATCACGGGCACACAAATCCCAGCTCTGCAGCCTCTTTCTGTGTTCAGTGAGCTGAAATGCCAAGAAATCCCTGCCACTATCTCCCTTGGTGACAGCTGCAGTGGCACTCCTGGCTCCCCAGCCTGAGCGTGGGCCAGGTGCATCGTTCAGTGCCATAAACCCTCCTGCCACACGCTGGCTAGAAGCCTTGTGAGGCATTCATACCACAGGTGAGCCGGTTCCCTGTGCTCCCCCGGGCTCCTGGAGCTGCCAGGGATGCAGTACCTCACTTGGCTCTGGCACATCTCCATCCGCCCGGCCAAGGCACGCTATGCTAACTGACCCGAGGTGACGGCGATAACGAGACCCTCGGGTCGCTCGCCTACCTAACGCCCAGGACAACCAGAAAAACAGATGGAGAGCACGCTGCTGCCCGGGGTGCTGGCAGTCGCACGGGCTGGGTGGCGCATCCTCATCCCGATGCCATTGCCACGGCGATCCCCCAGGCGGCAGCATTGCCCGCCGAGTGCCGCGGGCGCTCACGGCCGCCGACGAGCGGCTCCGCTCCGAGCCCGCTCCGGTCACCGTGGCACCGAACGGGGACGGCGAGAGATCGGACGGACTGAAGGGCTCCCCGTTCAGCCCTGGACGCGAAGCAGCACCACAGGCGGTGCAAAGAGACGGGGAACTTCTCGTCATCGTCACAATTATCAGCATTTGGTCCTGCACCATAAACCAAGCTGGAAAGGCACACCTGGCATGGCTGAACTGGGAGTCAGTCATAGAACCAGTGAATGGTTTGGGTTGGAAGGGATCTTAATGATCATTCAGTTCCAATCCCCCCGCCATGGGCTGGAACACCTTCTGCTATGAAGCAGTTGCTTAAAGCTCAGTCCAGCCTGGCCTTGAACACCTCCAGGGATAAAGCATCCACAGCTTCTCCAGGTAACCCATTCCAGGGCCTCACCACCCTCACAATAAAGACTTGCTTCCTGCTCAGCAATCCAAACCCAACCTCTTTCAGTTTAAAGCCATGCTCCCTTGTCCCATCACTCCATGTCCTGGTCAGAACTCCCTTTCCAGCTCTCTTGCAGCCCATCTGGGCACTGGAAAGTGCTTCAAGGCCTCCCCAGAGCTTGCCCTTCTCCTGGCTGAAGAACCCCAGCTCTCTCAGGCTGTCTCCACAGAAATGCTCCAGCCCTCTGATCACTTCCATGGCTCTCCTCTGGACTCGCTCCCACAGGTTCATCTCCTTATGTTGGAATGTGCATCAATGCTCCCCATCATGAAAGAACTCCACACCCCAGCCTAAAGAGCTGCCTCCTAGAAACTCTCTATACTAAACTTAGCACTTCTGCCATAAAACTACATCTCTGGACATCGATAGCTTGACAACAAATTTTTATTTTTAAACATGCAAATGTGAGAGTGGTAATAGAGCCAGACCAAACTTAAAGTAATACTTAGATTATTTTATCCTGGTTTTGTTGTGCAGGGTTTTGCTGTGTTGGCACAGTCACTCCACTGGACACCTCTGTAGTGATTAAGGTATTTGGAGCTATATGTGTGTATCCTTTCTGGCACATAAATTTAAACAGTTTTTTTTTTTAATCCAGCTCTCACACTGCTGCTACAGGTACAGTGAAGGTGTCTTTTTCAGAAGCAACTACACCTTATAATTTACAGAATTTCAATAATTAGCTTCTGCAGACTCATTACATACACAGACATCAAAAAGGGAAAATCAGCACTAATGGGGGAAGAGAAGTGGAAACAACTTGACTAAGGTGATGTCCCAGATCCATGTGTCACTAAACAGTGCCTGGCGTCCACCCCTTCCATCTCCAGTCCTGCTGGTTTCTGCCTCTTGGAGCAGCAGAAATGGAAATGAGTTTTCCAGCCTAAGGTAGTCCTGGAGAGGGAGGGTCAGGACAAAGAACATCTTCCTACCTTCCACAGCAGACTCACTGAGCAGCCTGGAAGCGCTGGTGTGCAAGTGTGGGCTGTGCAAAAGCTCTCAGCAGCAGGAGCCCCTCCAAGAAGCCATCTCTCTATTTCTGTGCAAACTCTTCAGCTGTCACAGCTTTTACTGCAGGCAGTGGCCAGTCTGCCCCAACAAAAGCAGATCTGACAGCCCTGCAGGGAATGTCCCAGCACAATCACAAGTACTGCTCCGTGGCTGCTCCCTGGACATCTCCACCAGGACCGTCCCTGAGGAGGGACCACCCATGTGGATCAAGGGCACCGCAGGGTCCCTAAGGCTGCCCATGGTGTCCCTTCCCCAGAGTCACCTGTCCTTTAGCACAGACCTGCCCAGACCACACTGAAGGCCAACTGAGCAACAGCAATTTCTGCCCCCACACCCAGACCCCACTGCACCAGGGCTGCACTGCCTTTCCCTCACCTCCCCTGGGCTCAAATGCCACGGGGACATCGGGGGAACAAGGGGAAACATCGTCTCCCACCCACACCTGCCAGGGACTCAGCGGGACAGGGGAGGCTGCATGTGAGCGGCCGGGTGTAACTTCCACCCTGTCCCTAGTGCCAAAAACAAGCATGTTAAAGCTAATCTACCCCTGTCTCAGCTCAACTGCTTTTCTGTGACTAAGCCCCTTATAATGGTTTTACTAAAATCCCCTTTTGATGGAAAAAATCCCAGCTGGAAGTTTCGGGCAGCGGCACAATGTGCAAGCCTGCGTGTCCCTTTCCCCGGCTTCACAAAAGCCTCTAATCGAGTGGAAAATTTGCTGGAGGCCAGAGGTTTAGGCCTGCAATTATTTTTTAAGGGATTATCAGGAGAGAATGGCAGCACTTACGACCCTCCCTCTCTTTGTGCTCTGCTCTGTGCTGCTTTCAGATGGACTCAGCCAGAAACCTAAACCACCGCAGCTGGATCCAGCAAAACCAGGGCTTGGCTGGGCAGCTTGCCTCCTCTCTGTCTCACAGGACAGATCCCAGACTCCAGGTTAGACGAGTCCCCATGCAATGAACAGAAGTGCTTTTCCACAGAAGCAACACTCTCAGATTTTTTTTTTTAAAGAAAAGCTTGAGAAAAAGCAAACTATTCCAGCCCCGTGAGCCTCAGTGAGAAACCAAGGAGCCAGGAGGGATGAGGTCCATTGGACAGGCTGGGCTTTGGCTCTGCAAAGCCATTATGTAGGAGGTCTTACACAAGTTCCTTGCAGCAGGCTCCAAAAAAGCCTTGGCAGGGAAGATGTGCACACTGTAACACCCAGCTTGTGAGGGCTCTGCTCCAAGGGTGGGTCCTGGCATTGGGGACCTCGGTGCTTTAGTGGCCTCTGAGAACAGTCCTGCTCCACTGAGGATCCAAAACAACTCAATGCCAGGCACAGAGCCACTCATGTCAGCACACTGAGCACAGGCAGGCCAGAGGAGAGGTGTGGAGGTACCAGTTGTAGGTTTCTCTGGGTCTGGATTGAAGGCACTTGAGACAGCAATTCATGTTTGGACTCAGGTGTTCATTATTCCTTATCAGTGAAACAGTCTCACTGCTGTGAGTTCAGCAGCAAGGCACAAAATGGCCAACAATCTCTTGATACAAGGTCTTTTAAGACTAAATTATCCAATTAAGAACTGACACCTAGATTATTTTCCCTTTTAACCCAATAACTGATCCCAAAGAGCCCCCAATGTGGACTTTTCTGCCCAATTACAGAATGCTACCCAAACCCATGAAGAAGGAGGAAGAAAAAGAATGAAGAGGAAACTCAGGATGACACCCTGTGCTCTCCATCTTGCTTCCATCCACAACACACTAAAAATCCCAAAACCTCAATTTCTCACCAAATGATCACCTACACTACTCTCTACAATCTATTTCACACTTTTGTGGATTCCAGTCTATCTTGAAGTCCAGGAAACTTTCTCCATGAATGAGGGTCAGTCAGTGCTGCCCTGGGGGTCAGGGCACCCCAGAGCAGACAGAGAAATATCCAGTGCCCTGGGTTTCCACAGAGAGGCACTGCTGGCCCTCCTGTCCAAGGGGCTCTGTGCCTTGCTCAGAGCTCCCAGGAGTGCCTGCACTCACACCTGGCCCAAAATCAGCTCCTCTTCCATCAAATTGCTACATGGTTCCAAACTAAGTGGCAGCTGCCACTGGGGCTTTTTGATCTTATTGTGCCTGGGTGTGCTCTAAAAGCACCTGGGCAGGCTGAGGGGCAGGATGCTTCCCTTCTGGATGCTGGTCAGACTCAAGCACTTTGGGGCAGGCCTTTAAGTAAAAAACTCAGCACCCGAGTGGTGTTAAACCAGAAATAATTAAAAAACCCTAGACAAGCACAGAGAAAAAGTCAAATGAGGTATTTGTGGAATTATGATGCCTCCAGGAGCTAGGTGGTGCCTAAGCAGTGGATTTTGATTTTGCAATTTTGAGTGCTGCCTAAATGTCATTTGGCTTTGTTTTGGTTTTTTCTTTGGATTGGTTTTTTTACCCCTCTCTATGTCATTATCCATATGGACACTGTTTTTGCAGGATTTAAAGACAGTAAGATAAAAAAACAAATGGCCAATGCTGCTCAA
This sequence comes from Zonotrichia albicollis, assembly GCF_047830755.1. NCBI lineage: Eukaryota > Metazoa > Chordata > Aves > Passeriformes > Passerellidae > Zonotrichia > Zonotrichia albicollis. The sequence continues at coordinate 15,981,834 of NC_133822.1, forward strand.
AATTACCCAGAAAGGCTGATATGCTTTGAGATACTCTGAGTCTGCTCTCCAGGAAAGCTTGTGAAATCCAGCATCCCAAGGTAAGGAATGCAGAGTCACCAGTAAGGAGTAGCACAGGATGTGACCTGTGTGATTCACCAGTGGCACTACAAGTGTAAGAACAGCTCCAGCCCCAACTTCTCACCCAGATAAATGGAGCACCATGCACAGTGCCACATTTAGAGCCATCCTTTGCTACCTCCAGGGAAGCAGATCTTCCTCCAGCCTGCTGTTCTCGAGCATCACTGGTGAGCCTTGCTGTTGGAGCCATAAGTCCTTCTGCTTATACAAATCTGCTCTCCACAGATAACCTTGAAAATCATTATCACTGAAACACCACAGACTTCCAGAGATCAGCATCCAAATTCTGCACAGGGGCAGGATTCCACATACTTGGATCATTTCTGAAAAGAGTTTATCCTACCTGTATACAGCCTGCAGCCACCTTACTCAACCACTTCTAGTTTACTTCTAATATTTTTTCTCCCTATCCACCTCAAATATTTTATTTTTTCCCCCCAGATTAAGCTGTGTTTTTAATGCTCTTCACAACTGGCAGCAGAAAAAAAAGTTGAGGAGTTTTCTGTTTCAAACAGCCTCTTCCATCCTGGAATAATACTCCTTTCCCTGAGTCCTCACACTCCTTTCCCTGCAGATGCAGCTCAGATGCTTCAGTCAGCCTTGTGAAGAGCCCAGTTACCAAGCTACATTGTACAGGTGGGTTTCTAGATGTATGATAAACATGTCAGGAAACTATTACTATCCTCACGAGTGTTGGTGTCCCTCAGGAGTTGAAACAAGAATTGTGATAATGTAAAGAGATTTTACCTCACTGGGATGTTACAAAGATTTCTCATGTTTCTATATTATAATATTGTTAAGGTACATATTATAATGAAGATACAACTTGTCACATGTTCATTTCTGTCCCATCCCTGCCACTTCCCTAAAGAACAAGCCCTGCAGACAGAAGGGTTTCAAAACACGTCTGCAGTTACTGCTCTGGAGCTGTGCTCTGTCAGAGGCTTGGTGTTGAAAGCACTGTCTATATGTTCAGCTGCAAATTGTTACAAACATTTAAAGAAATGAAGGACAAGTTATTCTTATTATAAAAGCTGGGGAGCTTCCAGGGCTGCTGGTGTGCCAGCAGAGGATCCAAATTCAGGACAGATAACCACAACAGAAGAATCTCCAAGTGCCTGAGGACCACCTATGCAACATTTCCACGTCTCATGCACCAGGTGCTGCTCCCTGGAGCACAGAAATTGGGCATGCACCCAGTGTGCCACTCCTCCCAGCTCCTGGCTTGCACCAGAACAATGTCACTGTCATACACAGCGACGTGCAGAGCAAGGAGCCAGCCCAGCCCAGAGAAATCTGTCATTTACCAGGAATATGTGGTGTCAGTGCAAACCCAGTCAACAGCTGGGAACTGGCAAGACATTCTTGAGGTATCACACTCACAACGCAGGAACAGAAAAACTGCTTTGCCCACAAGCACCCGAAAACTGCAGGCAGCTTAAGTCAAAGGCTTAAAAGGAGGCACAAAGAGAAGCTGGGGTCAGGCTCCAAGAGGGACACAGATTCAGAGTCCAGAAAAGAGGCTGCAGAGAGGAATTCATCCCAGCAGCAAGTGTCACTCTGCACACAGATGCACCTAACACAGCTCTGGTCACTCAGTCCACAGATCCTACACACTTCAAGGATGGGAGCACCTCACCATTCTGCATGAGCTGTTCTCAAAAGCTAAAGCTGAAATCCTGGCAATAGCTCCCCACTTTCTTTAAAAGTAAAAGAAAAATACCCACCCAATACAACAAAGAAATATAATTAAAAAACCCCATCCCAAATCAAGAGTCTGCTGCAGCACAGAATGAAAAAGTGCTTACTTTACTTCAGGAGCAGATTATATTTCTTATATCAGGCTGAAGGTGGCCATGGAATACATTCAGCACATGGATGCATTTCTGGAGGATCTTTATTTTAACAAATATGCAGGGAGAAAACCTCTCTCAATACAAATCCTATGGAAAATATTGCTCCTCTAGACAGCAGAGAGACCAGTTCTGTTTGTGTACTCAGGCACTGCATACATGAAGATATTTTAGAGGCCTCTATACTTAGCCGTTGTGGTTTCCATCTTTCCCAGGCCAGAGGTAGCTGTGTAAGCATATAGTCAGCACTAGCTAAACAAGTACTTTTGAAACTACTATTATTACCAAATTAGTTAAAGAAGGTCTCTTTTTATTTTTGTTTTTGAGGGGGGAAGGAAGGGGAAAATCTAGAGTTCAAGATAAAAGCATAAAAGCTCACAAAAAAAAAAAAAATCAAACCAAAAAAACCCACCCTGAAACAAAACCCCATCACCCTTCTAGCCCTTAGAGTGAGATGTGTTTTTTTCAGTATCTCTTTTAGATTAACTGCAGGCAGACCACTTCAGGTCATGCTTTCACCTGACCTCAGCAGGATGGCAGCCCTGGGTTTTCAGGGTTTTCCAGGGACACCAGGGTGCTCCAGGAAGCCACAGGGGTGACTCAGGCAGTCAGCTCCTTCCTCTGAGTCAATGCTGCCCCAGCACCACTCTGAGGGAGCTGACCTGTTGTCTCTCAGAGGAAATAAATGGGTACCTGACCACACTGGTGGCTGCTGAAGCCAACGCCAAGCTTGGCACAAACAGTGGCATTTGGCTACGTGACTGCTCCCTGTGTGTGTAATTACATTTCTGCTCTGTCCTGGATTGCTTCAATGGCTGCTGTGTTTCACCCAGCCCTAAATGCCATCTGAGGCTTGGAGGAACAGCATCCAGCACTGCCCAAAACTAAGAACCTGGAATTTTATTCTAACCCCACCTTTGGTTGGGTGCATGACCTAAGCAGGTCTCTCCCACCTTTTCCTCTCCCTTGCTTACCCCATGTGCAAAGGGGAGATCATGAGCAGAATCTTTTCTGTAAAATGCATTGAAAGACACTGGTGGAAAGCCCATAGTAAGAGAGCACCATAACAGTGAATTATGTGAGACAGTATTATTAATTAGGTATGCTGATTAAACATTCTGGGACTTTTTTCAGTAGAAAAGGCATCAGGGAAAATAAGGAAGATTTGTAAAGAAAGAAATGAAGTTTCTGGGTTTGATATAATCAAGACCTATGGCCTTTCTTTAATCCAAGAGAGCCTTGGATTAAGGACCAGACAGGTGTTTCCCCCTTTGATGTGAGGGAGTGCAGTGATGCCTACTCTACAGGAAATTCTCCAAAGGTGCTGAGCATTAACAGGAGGTTTTTTCCATAGGCAACTCTGCTGCCTATAATTACCTAAAGAAAAATTTGTCCTCTCCTTCCCTAATCCCAGGGCTCTGATCACATTCTGCGTTTGTGCTGGGGACTCCATTCTGGAGCCATCTGACATTTACAACACACAGTCTGAAAAACACTGAGGGGAAAACCCTGGATCTGAGATTTGGCACAAGCTTGCTGAGGGTTCACTGAAAGGTTCCCCAAAGGTTTGTGACTCTTCTCAGCACAATGGGAGCAAATTACAAGCACCGTATCTTACAGTTTGGGCAAGTAAAAAAATGTGATCAAACCTGGAAGCTTTGACCAAGATGCATTCGGAGAGTTTCAGTTCAGTTTAGGCATGAGCTCAGTTCCAAACTCACAGGCTGGAGCAGAGCACCCAAAGGATCTGCACTCACCTACATGGCAAAGGGCTCAGCTCAACACAGGTGACAGGGACTCACAGCAGACCTGGACACTACAGGCACAGACACAGCCATGGGAACACCAGCACTGAGGGTCAAAGAGGGAGCCACTTCTGAAGCAATTCCACCACCCATGCAAGTGGCTTGCAATTTTGAGCAGCCTTAGAGCTTGCAAATGGGATTCTCTCTGGACAAAACTGCACAGCAGACCATGCTTGAGGAGGAGGATACTCTGTGCATCCATGGGATCAGAAAAAAAAACCAGTCCAAAATGACACTGCCCCATCCCACAGTGCTCCTGCATGGGTGCCAGGTCTTCAGCACCACTGAGCCCCCTCCAGGTCTGCTCCTCCCGGCCCTCTCTGCCAGAGCCACCAAGAGCTGGGACTCTGCTGCCCAAGAGCTGGAATGCAGAGGTACAGCAGTACCCAACTGTTTGGGATATCTGCTTTTGAGCACCATCTGCTGGATATTACAACTCTTGATCCCCTCCAGGCCAGAGATGCTGGCAGGCTACCTGTGATCACCCAGCAAGATGCTGGGGTGTGGGAGCAGGGAGCCTGTCCCAGGCACCTCAGCATGCCCTGGCACACAACGTGCCAGTGCACTGTGTGAGGGCACCACAGTGGATAAACCAGTGTCCACTGAAAACAATCAGAGCCCAAAGAGACTCACACCACCAAGAAAAGTCAAATTGAGCTCAGCCTTCCCTACATGACTGAGCTGTTTACAACTCACTGAATCTGAATGAAACACTCTGCTGAAAATTATGCCTATGAGAACACCTAAAATGCACCGTTCCCCAGGAGGATGGACCTGCAAAGGCTCTGAGGATGTAAGATTTCCTCCTGCAGCTCCAACCTGCAGAGGTCACCTGTCCACCACAACGCTGGAGCAGATGACTGGCAAAGAGCAACTGAGACAGGCGAGACAAGATGGGCAACTGTCACCTTCAATCTACAGTCCATGAGGATAAAACCAGCAGCCTCATATCCTACACTTCAGCCTTCAGGTGGTTAGGAAGTTGTGGCCACCTCTGATCCCAGTAACCATTCAATGAGAGATGTTCTGGGATGCAAGGCTTAGGCAGTGACTCCTCTAAGCCAGTGTCCACTGTCAGGTGTCTCCCAGGAAGGCATTGCAGGTTTATAGGGCCAGGAAGAGCTTGTAAATGGCTACAGCTGGAAGACTGTCCAGGAGAAGGAAGCCCCACACACCTTCTAAATGAGCTAGAATAACATTAATAAACTGTGTGCAAGATTTTTATCCATATATCTAATCCTTTCTGCATTCTACTATGTTCTCAGTCTCAATTATTTATGTGCTGTAACAAAAAAATAAGCCTCACGCGTGTCAGATGTTTAATTTTGATTTCATTGGAAACCTTGCATTACATAAAAGTACACACAGGAATGCCTGGTTTACTTCTCTGTACTTCTACGTTTATATACTTCTGTCATGTTGCTTTTTATTACTCTTCATCCTAATGAAGGATGCACAGTCTTTTTCAGTCTTTCCACACCTGCAGGCATTTTCATCACCTTGTTCTGTTACATATTTGTAGCAGGGTGATCAGAAATGAACTCATGATATTTTATTTTTAAGATCCAGAGAATTGCTTGCCTTTCCACCAAGAAGATCCCACATATCCCCAATGCCAGCAGGCTCCTCCTCAGCCAAAGCCAGGGAAAAAGGGAGGAAGCAGGGCTTGTTTCACCCTGTCACACTGCAGAATTCACAACTACCGGAGCAGTTCTGTGCTTCCAGCCCATGCCAGCCGGCCTCGGCTGTGGTAAGGCAGCAAAAAGGCATTAACCCTGCTCCCTGCTAGGAAACAAAGTGTCTCACTCATTCCCGAGAAAAGTTAAAGGCACTCATTTCTGAGGGACTTGCGGGGAGGGCAGACACAGCGCAGCTCTCCCAAGATAGCTCAGAAATAACCTGGGAGGATCCCAGATGAAGGCTGGGTGTCTTCTTACATCTGTCTGGTTTCCGAGCTGGAGTGTAAACAGTGGCACATTAGCTCAGATTAATTACAGGCTGCCGGTGCTTCGCTTTCATGTAGCGAGCTCTGGGAACATAACACCACTGATAATTAAATAGCGCCTGCCATCAAAGGGCTCCAAACCACCCAGCAGAGCAGGCAGGCTGCTCGGGCAGGGCAGCAGCTTGGCAGGACACAGGAACACAGCACGCTTGTTTAGGAAATGAGAGATTTCTACTGAAACTACAGAGGGAATTATCACGTGTTTTACATTAAGTACTGTACAGTCAGACCTGGGCAGGATTAGCATCAGTGCCAGGATGATCCATTTACACACCACAAAGTTTTATATCCCATGAGAAAGATAATTTCTCCCATGATAAAACTCCCTACTTTTTTTTTTCCCACTGGAACAATGGCTCATTAATGACTGAAGAATAAAAAAAAGTTATGCCACACTTTGTTTTCTGCAGGGTGAGAAAAAGCAGAGAAAAACTTAAAGGAGTGTAGTTAATTTTCTGTGCCACCACATCCCCTCCTTCCCCAGCTCTTCCACACACACCACTGCCCACTGGCTATGTGAGATTTTGTGCCAGGCTCGCCAGGGTAGCAGTGTCAATACTGGGGAGGGTGACCAAACCTTCCTTCTCTTGTGCCATATCCCATCTGGGTTACCACATCCCCACTCATTTCCTTTTCTGTCCCTGCTTTTTCCAGACTCAAAGCTGCTTTTCTGGTCTTGCCCCATCCCCTTGAATCAATGCCCACCGAGGTCAGGGAAGACCATGGTCAGCTGGGATGGCTGAATCAATTGCTCCCCAAACCTGCAGCCCTGAACTCCTCTGATGTTCTCTCACACACCAAAATGAGGGGTCCATGTGGAAGCCAAAGGGACAGCAGGGCTTGCCAGGAGAGAGCTTTATGCTCTCACTTGGAACAAGGGGCAGAACTAGTGGAGGGTGCAGGTTTTTCCTGCCCACCACCTCACACTGCCTTGCAGAGAGGACTGGGAACCTGCAGTTCAGGTACCCAGCACCCCAAGATCAGCTGTCCTTTGCAAGCAGGATCTAAGGACATTAACAGACTGAAATACACACACATCCCTTTAGTATTCCCAGAGTAACTCAGAAACTCCAGCTTGAGCATCAACAGCACTGCTGAAGGGCAAAAACCTTGCACTGTCCTCATGAGCCCAGCACTATCACTGGGTTTCACACAGCCTGCCCTCTGTGCTGGGACAGTGACTGATTCAGCAAACTTCACCTTCCCCAGACTTAGGGCAAGGCCACAGATGCTCTCCAAAACCCACTTGGGCTGCAGCCTGCCCACTGACCTGGGACAGCCAGAAAGCCTGGCCAGGAGCAGATCCACAGCAATGACAGCCACGGGAAAAAGGGCTTGGGGAGAAATTAGGAGAGGAGCAAGCTTCACACAGGAGCAACACTGATTTTTGAATGGTTAATTGCATGTTTTTGTGATTTAGTTAATAACCTGAAGTGAGACACACACTGCCATGCTGCCTCCTCACCTAGCAGGGGCATCTTTATGACACACCATGCAGACTGCCATTGTCACATAATGGTTGAATAAAAGCTATGAATATTAAAAGCCATGAATATTAAGTCTGCACCCACAGAATCTGAAACAGCAGCTGGAACGCACTGTAAGGCACAAAGCAATAAAGTACAAGAAATTCAAGGAGACTGAAAGCTACCAAACTTCCACAATATTGCCAGTATTAATCAATTACTTACCCCCTTCCTATGAACCATGGACAGCCAAAAAGCAGGACCAGACACAGAGCTAAAGAGGAGCACTTCTCTGCTCTCTCACACTCCTGAGTACCAGAGAGGATAAACTACACCTGGGCTGGTTTAAATGGCAATTGCAATCATTTGCACTCTCAGCTGCTCACAGCTATCAGTGCCCAGGTAAAGCCCACTAAGGAAAGGAGCCAATCAGGCTTAGCAGAAGTCACAGAGGCTGGGTTAACCCCATAAACCTCATCTCCCAGCCCTCACCCTCACAGCTGAGCCCTCCACGTTAAATCTGGAAGCCTTTATTGCCATTAGCATGTCCCAGAGCCTCTGGATCTCTCACTTTAGACCAGGACCCCATGTGCCACGAGTTCTCTGCCAGCAAAGCTGGGTGGCTTTGGTCTGTAACATGTGGCTTGTGCAGCAGCAATATTCAGGGGCCCCAATGTGCTAGGCACTACACAGACAGAAATTAATTCCCATAGTTACTGTCCTCCTAGATAAATGTAAAACCTTATACTGAAGAGTTTTCTCACCTCCTTTCTCAGCAGGACAATCAAACAGCAATACTGGCATTCCTCTCACTTAGGCTTAAGGAAGAAGACTGAAAAACATATTGAGCTGCCAGAGATGTGACTGCAGCATGTCAGATGTGCAGGCAGGTGACCCTGGAGAGCTCATGGAGAAAGAGCAGGGGTTTCCACCCACTTGTTTGCCTGAGTATGTCCCCCAGAGCCCCAGCAGATTTATGTCACCAATGCAGCCACAGTGCCCTGCTGCTGTTATTTAGATGTGGCAGAGACAACAGCGAACTCAGGTGGGCTGTTTCCACCCCTTGGCACACCCCAGGAATATCCTCCTTTCTCCTGAAATCTCTCCCACTGCTCTAGCAGAAACAGCAGGGGACGACAAGCCAAAAAGCAGAACCAGAAACTGCAAAACCCAAGCCCTCTTTAGTCACCAAGCTGCATCTGTTGCTCCCACAT